>NC_065588.1:105976500-108376500 GCF_024542745.1 Macaca thibetana thibetana | reverse complement strand
AAGTGACCGTGATGAATCGAGTGCTGAATGCCACTGTGCAGAGGACAGCGGACCACGCGGCACCTGAGATCACCTTGGACCCACTGGAAATTGTGGGAGGTGAGGTTGGCTGCAGAGGGCAAAAAATGCAAAATGGCAGTGCCTAAACACACTAGTGGATTTCTGGAACATAAAAGAAGCTTCTAGAAGAAGGGAGCCCAGGGCTGGTGCGGCAGTTCCTCCTGTCGTTCTGCTGGAGCATCCTGGTGTGTGGCTTCCTGCTGGAAGGTCCCTTCAGGAGCTCAGGGAAGGGGCATAGCAGAAGGAGCTTGGCTTCCGGGGGCCTGCCCAGCTGCATGGGGTCAGATGGGGCAGGCTTTGCTCTGATCAGCCGTGCGACTGCCAAAAATGGGGATTCCAGCATCAAAGGAAAGGGAGAGAAGGGCATTGGGGAGGCTCCCCAGAGTCTCTGCCACAGCGTATAGACAGAAGGGATATGCGCAGAGGAAACGAGAGAGGAATTGGGGGGCAAGGACCTCCCTGAGAGGCAGAGGGAAGCTTCTAGAAAATGAGAAGGGTCCAAGCACTGGTGGCCCAAGAGGGCGGGTTCCAGAGGTGGGAGCCACAAGTACTAAGGCACAGAAGGCTCTAAGATGTTCTAAGGGCAGAGAAGGCACAGGGGGCCAAGTGAGGGAGCAGGGGTCCAGGGACAGGCATAGGCCTGCTAGGCCCGGGGTCTGTCCTCAACGGGAGGGCAGAGGGCTGCCATGGGGGGTGCTTTGATCAGCTCATCTCACTTTCCAGGGGAAATCAGAGCTTCTGAAAACTCCTACTTCTGTCAGGCTGCCAGGCAGCTGGCCTCAGTGCCGTCGTCTCAGCTCTGTGTCAAGCTGGCCAGTGGTGGCGACCCCACATATGCCTTCAACATCCGCTTCACTGGGGAGGAGGTCCACGGCACCAGTAAGTTGTGGTGGGCTCCCCGCTGAAGGAGCTGTGTTTAGTGTCCAGCCTTAGCCCCAGCTGCCCAGGACCTCCATTCCTAAGAGTAAAAGCTGCGTCCTCAGCACCTGTGCTACAGAAGCCTGGTCTGCACCCAGAGTGGCCTCACACCCATGTCCTCCAGACCGTCCCCGTGTGGAAGCCTCAGCCAGTCCCTCCTGGGCTTGGGGATGGCACTTGTTCTCAGGGCCCTTCTCGTTGCCGGTTGGCCCCCTCCCTGGGAAGGGCCCTGGCTGAGGAGTTGGTAGGCCTGAAAGCTTGTGTGTGCCCCATGAGAGGCAGGGTGTTGGGGAGCCCTTGGTTAAGATGGCACCATCGCACTCTGCAAGGATGAGGACTGGCAGCTGAGCAAGTGCTCCCTTGTGACCCTCTCATGCTTAGCCCCAGACATTCAGGAAATGTCTCCACTGCAGATGCAGAAGAAACCTAGTTTCTCCACAGCTGGGCACCCTGGAGGGAAAGGCTGTCCGGGCAGGAGGGAGCCCCCACCCAGCTCCTTCTCCCCTTTCCTCTGATCTGCCCCCATGGGAATGCAGCTGCCTCCCAGACAGAGGACCCTGGCATCCTATGGGCAGGCCTCCTAGGCCTCTCTGAGAGCAGCTCTGGTTCACTGACAGCCCAGACTCACGCACGACACCTTATCCTCCCCACAGCAGTGAACCTGCCCAGAGTGCCAGCCCTGGCCCGTCCTACACATAGGGAAACTGGGACTCCACAAAGCCAAGTCACTTCCCAAGGTCAGGCAGCCAACTGGGGTTCCAGGGTCCAGGCCCCTGGCCTTCCAAGTGTCGGCAGTCGGGACACTCCTGCTTCTCCTTGAAGCAGAGGTGAGGGCCAGGCCCAACATCTGCCCCTGCACTGGGCTTCCACGTGGCTCTGACCAAGCAGGGTGTGGGCACAGCTGTGCTCAGAGCTCCCTGACCTCAGGGTACCAATAGGGAACACAGGGAAGGCCAGAGGAAGAGATTTGCAAGGAAACCAAAGGCCCATCTTGAATGGCGGCAGGAGAGGATGAGCAGTGACCGTTGCCCTTTGCACATTCACACATTTGTCCATTCACTTACACATTCATTGGACAGACGCGAGCCCGGGCAGTGGGGGAGGCAGTGCTGAGTGAAACAAGTGGTCCTGCCCTCAGCCTGGGCCAGGGGCACAGACGTGGACCAAACAAGTCCACAACTCAGGCAGGCTTGCAGCTGTGAGGGGTTGCCTGTGTGGGGACCTGCGGTGACCTCACTGAATCCTCGAATGGCCTTTGGGGAAGGTACGGTCACTCTCCCATTTGACAGACAGGTGACCGAGCCTCGGGGACATCTTGCCCTCTGTGGTATCACTGGGTGGCCCCACTAGTGAGTGGAGAGCAGGCTTGGACCTGAGGCCTCCTAGGCCTGAGGTGGCTTCTTTCCACCCCGCCACAGTGGCAGGCAGGCCAGGGAAAGAGTAGCCGCTCCGGCCAGCAGGTGAGAGGGAGGGAACGGTGCCACCTCCCGCCGGGACGCCCCCAGGTGCCCATGTTTCTCGTCTGTCCTGCAGGTGGCTCTTTCCGCCACTTCCTGTGGCAGGTGTGTAAGGAGCTGCAGAGTTCCTCGCTGTCGCTGCTGCTGCTGTGCCCCAGCTCAGCTGTCAATAAGAACAAGGTAGGCGGAGACCGAGAGGAGGCTCCACGTCCCCAAGCTCAGGTCCCAGTGCAGTGGCTGGTGGTGGTGGGGCAGGGTGTGTCTCATCGAAACTAAACCTTTTCAGAAACCTTCCCAATCTGTGGGGACAGGCCCTTGCCACACTGCCTGGGCAAGCTCTGGGAGCTTGCAGTGACTTCTCTCCTGCCTGCCACAGGGTGCGGTGGCCTGAAACACATGTTCCTTGGCGGGCACAGAGGCCCATGCCCAGGTCACCTCATGCCCACCTCCGCTTCCAGGGCAAGTATATCCTGACCCCGAGCCCCATCACCTACGGGGAGGAGCAGCTGCTGCACTTCCTGGGGCAGCTGCTGGGCATTGCTATTCGGGCAGATGTCCCGCTGCCCCTGGACCTCCTGCCCTCCTTCTGGAAGACGCTGGTGGGCGAGCCCTTGGACCCTGAGCAAGACCTGCAGGAAGCGGACATCCTCACCTACAATTACGTCAAGAAGTTTGAGAGCGTGAGTACAAGGCACAGTTCTTCCGGGGGCGTGCAGCGCCCGGGGCCTCCCCGCCGCCTTGCTTAGGACTCCATGCAGACCCGAGCTGCCTGCTGAGGCTGGGTTGGGATCCCCCAGAGGACCTTAGGGGTGTGAGCCATCTGCCAGGAAGGCTTGTTTCATAGGGACAGAGGCCTCTGGCCTCCCTCCCTGCTGGCAGCAGAGATTGGAGGTAACATGACCAGCCCTGCTGGTCCTCCCACATTGGTGCTCGTCACCTGGCCATGGGTAAGGGCTCCTGGAGCTGAGTGAACAGGCACTAGGGAAACGGCTGTAGGGGTGCAGGTTAAGAGTTGTTTCAGGGCCTCAGAGCACAGGAGTCAACCCTGGGACCACCTGAGGTCAACCAAGGGAGAGGCGTCAGGATGGAGCCCTTCCTGCCTGTCCAGGGCACACGTAGGTTTTGAGAGCATGGTGCTGTTGCTCAGCACCCCCCTGGAGGTGGATGGGGTCCACAGTCCCTCTGTTCACTCAGTGGCCGTCACTGAGGCCCTGTCATGGGCCAGACAGGCTCTGGGCACTCACCCTGTCCTCGGGGAGTGTCCAGGCTTGTCTCCTTCGTGGTGGAGGGTGGAGGGCTTTATTCCATCATCACAAGGTCAGGAGGAAAGTGAGGCTCACCAAATGGAGGTGACTTGCCCAGGCCCTCACAGCTGGCAGGGAGCAGAGCCACCGGGAGCCCAGGGCTGCCTGCTCTGACTTCTGGGCTCTCCAGCACCACACGCCCTGCAGCTGAGAGAACCATCCTGGCCGAGTGTGGAGGGCAACGTCCCACCCGGCGCCCCTCAAGGCCACGAGAGTGAACATCGTGCCTGAGGCCTGGCAGAAGCTGCTCTCTCCTGGGCCTCAGGTGAAGGAGGTGCCAGCTGCTTCTGCGTACGCCGGCAGAATACTCCATGGCCGACTGAGGCACTGCCTGGCCAGGTCTCTGCCATTGTCCCCCTGGGTCACTCAGGGCAGCCATTGCAAGACAATAGCAGAGCCAGAGTCCCGGATGCCTGTGGCTTCTCGGTAGAAACAGGCATGACAAGGCATTGTCTAAAGGGTGGAAGGAGAACACCCACAGTGGACTGAGGGTTTATGTGTCTCCTGCACTCTTCCAAGGAATCCTTCTGGGGCTCTGGGTGCAGCGCAGGCTGGGGCTGCAGGGGATGCGAGGCGGGGTCCTGCAGGCCAGCTGCGGCTTCTGGCTGCAGGGATGGCCAGGGCCCCAGAGGGTGTGGGGTGCAGAACCACATGGTGGTGTGGGATGTGTACTGGAAAGAAATGCTCTCGACTTGTATCAGTGGAGCGTCTGCAGTGAAGGGGTAGGGAGGCTGCTACTAAGGAGACTCCAGACTTAGACCTGAATGTCCGTCCACCTGTCACTGTCCCCGAGCTGCAGTCAGTCTCCTTTGGGTCTCACCCTGTCGTCTCCCAGATAGCCCAGCAGACACAGTGCGAATCAGTTTCCCTGGACCCTGATTCTGGTCGCCAAATGTAGGGAGGCAGTAGCCTATACACCTCCACAGACAGGACTAAGTCAGGGCTGTCTGGTGGCAAGGGACAGAAATCCCAGCCACAACCAGCTTTAGAAAAAATTGTTTAAAATTAGTTGCTCTTAGACTGGGCGCGGTGGCTCATGCCTGTAATCCCAGCACTTTGGGAGGGTTAGGTGGGCAGATCACAAGATCAGGAGATCAAGACCATCTGGCTAACATGGTGAAACCCCGTCTCTACTAAAAATACAAAACATTAGCCAGGCGTGGTGACAGGTGCCTATAGTCTCTGGCTGCTTGGGAAGTTGAGGCAGGAGAATGGCGTGAACCCGAGAGGCGGAGCTTACAGTGAGCCAAGATTGTGCCACTGCACTCCAGCCTGGGCAACAGAGCAAGACTCCATCTCAAAAAAAAAAAATTAGTTGCTCTTAAAACAAAAACCATGATGGGTTTGACTTCAGGCAGGGCCAAATCCAGGTATTCAAACAGTGTCATCTGGTATTGGTCTCAGGCCTCTTATCCAGATTGCTTTAAAAAAAAAAAAGAAAGCGGCCAGGTGCAGTGGCTCACCCCTGTAATCCCAGCATTTTGGGAAGCTGAGGCGGGTGGATCAGGAGTTCAAGACCAGCCTGGCCAAGATGGTGAAACCCCGTCTCTACTAAAAATACAAAAACTAGCCAGGCATGGTGGCGGGTGCCTGTAATCCCAGCTACTCGGGAGGCTGAGGCAGAGAATTGAACCCGGGAGGCGGAGGTTGCAGTGAGCCAAGATCGCACTACTGTACTCCAGCTGACAGAGTGAGAATCCATCTCAAAAAAAAAAAAAAAGAGGCCAGGCGCGGTGGCTCAAGCCTGTAATCCCAGCACTTTGGGAGGCCGAGACGGGCGGATCACGAGGTCAGGAGATCGAGACCATCCTGGCTAACACGGTGAAAGCCCGTCTCTAATAAAAAATACAAAAAAAAACTAGCCGGGCGAGGTGGCGGGTGCCTGTAGTCCCAGCTACTCGGGAGGCTGAGGCAGGAGAATGGCGTGAACCCGGGAGGCGGAGCTTGCAGTGAGCCGAGATCTGGCCATTGCACTCCAGCCTGGGTGACACAGCAAGACTCCGTCTCAAAAAAAAAAAAAAAAAAAGAAAGAAAAAGCAGTCTGGGTGCAGTGGCTCACGCCTGTAATCCCAGCACTTTGGAAGGCTGAGGCAGGTAGATCACCTGAGGTCAGGAGTTCGAGACCAGCCTGACCAACATAGTGAAACCCCGTCTCTACTAAAAATATGAAAATTAACCAGGCGTGGTGGCGGGTGCCTATAATCCCAGCTCCTTAGGCGGCTGAGGCAGGAGAATTGCTTGAACTCAGGAGGCAGAGGTTGCAGTGAGCCCAGGTCGCACCACTGCACTCCAGCCTGGGCAACAAGAGCAAAACTCTGTCTCAAAAAAAAAAAAAAGAAAGAAAAGAAAAGAAAAAGCAAAGAAAGCAAAATTAGTCTCAGGCAGGCTCTCCCAGCACACGGGCAGAGGTGGCCTCCAGCAGTAAAGGGTTTCCCATCATAGAGTCTGCCCGTGCCAGTGAGACAGGATCGCTGCCTCCAAACAGTCATGGGAAAAGGCCTGGAATGTGGGTCTCTTCAGCCTGGCCTCGGTCACATGCCCGGCCCTGAACTGATGGCAGGTTCTGATTGGCCAAGCCCATGTCACATGCCCATCCACACGGCCAAGGGTAGATCCCACCAGCTGCACCTGGGATTTGCCCAGCCACCTGGGGATCAGGGTTCCACTTCCCATGGCCTTGTAATGAGCCTCACTCTGCCTCCACCCTCCAGATCAATGACGAGACCGAGCTGGAGGCCCTGTGCGCTGAGATTGCCTCCCAGCACCTGGCCACCGAGAGCCCTGACAGCCCCAACAAGCCCTGCTGCAGGTTCACCTACCTGACCATGACGGGCGAGGAGGTGGAGCTGTGCAGCCGGGGCCGGCACATCCTTGTGGCGTGAGTGTGTGCACGTGGTGGGGGCTGGCGGGGGCCGGCCAGGGTTTGACAGCAGCATCTGTTCCTGGGCAATGGCATGAGGACCTAGGTCAGGTGACAGGTGGATTTCACCAGGGGAGGGAGATGAGGCAGGATGGTGGGTGCCAAGAAAGAGGGTCCTCAGCAGAAGGGGTTTACTAAGAAAACAGCAGCTCTGAGGTGGCGGCACCAGAGGCAGGAAAGGACTGGGATGACCAGGGCGGCTGGGCCGCAGGCCTCTCCCAAGAGAGGATCCAGGACCTCCGACTGAGTGGGTGTGGCTCCCAGACCCAGCCTCTTTGGTGGTGGTCTCCCTCACCTGTGCCCCTCACCTGGGCAGGTGGGAGAACAAGGACATCTATGCGGCAGCCATCCGGAGCCTGCGGCTGCGGGAGCTGCAGAATGTGGAGTGTGTGACGGCCGTGCGGGCTGGCCTAGGCTCCATCATCCCCCTGCAGCTGCTGACTACGCTCAGCCCGCTGGAGATGGAGCTGCGCACCTGCGGCCTCCCCTACATCAACCTCGAGTTCCTCAAGGTAGACGGCCCAGGGCCAGGCTGGGCGGGGAGGTGGTGAGCCCCAGGCCTGCCTCCCTGTCACCCTTAAGTCCAGCAGCAGGCATCGGCAGTGGCCTGTCTCAGCTCTGTCCTTGCCACAGACCTGTATCATTGTCATCGTTGTCATCTCCCTGTGCTCACAGCCCACACGCTGCACCCTGCCCTGGGATTGGGCCTGGCCCGCAGACCCCAGGGCTGGGGAGGCACTGGGTAGGTGGGGTTCCAGGGCTCCTGACACCTGGGCCTCTCCTCCCCAGGCCCACACCATGTACCAGGTGGGGCTGATGGAGACCGACCAGCACATCGAGTTCTTCTGGGGGGCCCTGGAGATGTTCACCCAGGAGGAGCTGTGCAAGTTCATCAAGTTTGCCTGCAACCAGGAGCGCATCCCGTTCACCTGCCCCTGCAAAGACGGGGGCCCCGACACCGCCCATGTGCCCCCGTACCCCATGAAGATCGCCCCCCCAGATGGCACAGCAGGTACCGCCCTCCCCTGGCCATTTCCCAAGTAGGGACACACTAGCCCTTCTCTGTTTGGAACTGGGGCTGCCAGGCCCCATGTGAAGGGAGAACAATGAACAGGAGCCCCACACGCCAAAACCCAGACATCACTGAGGATTAGGGCCGGGCAGGAGCCAGCCATGTGGGTCTGCTGTTAGATACCTTCTCGTATCTCAAAAGAAGCTGAAAATCCAGAATGCTTCAAATCTTCTAACTTTTAAATGCAGAAAAATGGGTAAAAACCAAAACAAAACATTTTGCTGGGCAGACAAACCCATCAGCAGTTTGGCACATATGCTGTCCAGCAGCTCTCTCCCCTTTTCCCTCCAAGAACTTCTCCCAGGTTCCCAGGCCCTCATTCCCATCCTGCTGGGCGCCAGGATTGGCTTAGGGCTACCCTAGGAGGCAAACCTGGAAGCGGAGGCCAGCCCAGCTTCCATGGGAGCCTCACAGACGGGGGCCCAACCCTCTGACGCTGGCTCGGTTTCTTGTAGGTTCCCCAGACTCTCGCTACATCCGCGTGGAGACCTGCATGTTCATGATCAAGCTTCCCCAGTACTCCTCTCTGGAAATCATGCTGGAGAAACTTCGTTGTGCCATTCACTACCGCGAAGACCCCCTCAGTGGCTGACAGGAGGAAGCCCCAGAATTAGGATGTCACTGAGGCACCTGCTCTGCCGGCTTGGGAAGCCACTACTGCAGCCCGTCCCTCCAGGGCCCTGCGTGAGGAGTTGGCAACATTTTGCTTTTCCGAACTTTCGTCCACGTTCCAGGGCCTCCTGGAAGACTTAACCTTTTGTCTTTGTACGTTTCGTGATGGGTTGGTTCTTTTGCTGCCTGTTTGTGGTCTATTTGTAGGATAGTTTAGTTCCCAGACAGTTTGTGTCTAATTTGATCTTCTTGGACATTGTCCCTCGTGGCCACCAGATTCTAATGCCATAAGGCCCCAGCTGGTTCCCCATCACAGAACCACCGAGCAGGAAGCCAGGGGTACAATGACCTCAGCCACACAGAGCATCCGTGCTTTAGCAGAGCGCCTCCACAGACAAGCCTGTGGCCAGCCCTCCCCTCTGGCCTCCAGGTGGAGTTGCTCCAGAGGCAGCCCCAGCAGGCCTCCCTCCACCTAGAGGTGGCTGGGCCAGTTGCCCAAACATGGGAGACACACAGGGAGCTTTATATGTTCATCTTCCTGCTTTAGAACTTGCTCCCAGTCTTGGTTTTTCTGAGGAAAAGCCCACAGTGGTTTCCCTGCGCGTCCCAAACCTCCCTATCTGCCATCTGTCTCTGCTGGGCCCTAGTCTGACAGTTTTCATCTGAGGCCTCCTCAGGAGCAGGAGACTCAAGGGTTCATCCCGACCTTAATTCACAGAGCCTAGCTGGGTGCATCCCAGCTGCAGGGGGTGAGAAGACACCCAGAGGTGGGAGACAGTGCTCAGGTGGGGGCCTCCTCTGAGACTCTGGTTGAAGAGGAAAGCACATGATTCAAGCCTACCCCACAAAAAAGGAGCACAAAATGCTCAGAAATGGCCCTTCCTCCCTGCAGTGACATAGGACAAGGGAAAGGGCCACACCCCCATTTTCAAAAGAGTGGACTGAGGTGCTCTGCTCAATTCGGGGTCTGCCTTAGTGACCCAGACACGCAAGTCCAGATGGAGACTCCAGGGGGGTCCTTCTGCCTCTCTGGCCAGCCCTGCCTAGCACTCCCCATCACCCCGTGTAAGTGTGTGTGCCAGGGCCGGGCTGCCTCCAGGCTCACCCACTGCCCCAGTGCATCTTTGCCCCAAATAGGTCTTTGTCCAATGGTACTCTGTTCATGAGCAGCACAGGCCATTGTTGGACACTGTCACTTTGGGCCTTGCCAGGTCTCACAGAATCACATCGCTGTATTTATTGTATAATATTGTGAATATTGGAAGTTTTGAGTGAGTGCTATCTAGAAGGTTTTGGAGTGTGGATGCTGGTCCAAGAAAGAAGATGTGCCCTGGCCTGCTGGAAAGATTGTGAGTTCTAGAGATAGAGCCGTTAGCATCCATCTCCTCCCTGTAACTCTTAGGAAATGCATCAAGGACCATTATAGAAAGGATCCCCTGACCTCAGGATGAAATCGACCTAGGGTTAATCATGACAGCTGCATCAGTTGTATTTGATGCGAGTCACCTCTGGAGGTGAGTGCCCGCAAGCAGTTCCCCTGTTTTGAAAGAAGATGGTCAGCCCACTGCCTCCCCAGCAGCCACAGCTCCCTTGAGTGGGGGGGGGCGGTCACATCCAGGATGTATTCCTGACAACAAGGATCCTTTTATTTTCATTTCTGCAAAACGAAAGAGCCTTTGGATTTATTAGAAATGGTTTTTCCTCCCTGTATCTTTAAATTCTTGGTTCTCTTTAGTCCTCATCCCTTGAATGGACTTGTCAGCTACCTCCCCAGGAGGAGTTCAGAAGCTTCTGTTGGCCATCACTTGAGTAGATGACAGCTGTAAGGTATCTGCTGCTAACATGGCTGCTTCTCCGAGAGCACATTGAGGTCCAGACAGTTCCAAACCTTGGCCCTAAAAAATGTGTGCTGTAAAGTTACTTGATGTATATTTATTATAATTATTTATGGTTGCATTTAACAAACTTTTCATTCAATCTGATGCTATTTACACCATGCTGTGTAAAGGAAGCTCACTAAAGGAAAAAAGTCACACCAATAAATAACCTTCATCTAATTTTGATTTACCTTAAGAGTTGTGTGATCATCTACTCTTGCTGAGCAAGTTCAAAGACTGGCATGCTTGGATGGCTCTGATATTTAAGTGCTGCCAAGTGGCTAGGAATTAAAGTGTTTCTAATTATTATGGTCTCTTGGCATTTGACGTGATTCTTACCCCATGAGGCTTTTAAACTACCCTTCCCCAAACCTGACTCTTGAGTCTGTGCATTGCATGTAGAAATTACGAAGGCAGGGGAATCCAAGATCAAAGCTAAACCTAACCCTATATTCCCTGCCCACTTTTTGTCCTGGCAGCTAGTCTTTGCACTTGGGCCTGGTGTGGGCATTTTTCTCAAGCGGACTGTTACCGTGGCAGAGTCTGGGCCCCTCAGACACAGCTCCTCCTTCAGGAGCAGGTGGTGGATGTAGACCTACCTTGTGCAGAAGGGACATACAGGAAAGATGTGAGGACTTGCTGAGTCCTGCTGTCCATGATCAACACTCAGCTCCTTGCACAGCTGCCTCACTGGCCAGGGGGCCCAGGTTGGCTATACTCTGAATAATCTCAGTTCTCTGTGACCTGCTTGTCCCCTCCTACTGTTCCATGGTAGTCTTCACCTAGAGTCACTTTATTCTCATGCTTTCAACTCCACCTTTCTTGTACTTCATAAACGCTAACTTTGGAAGGGTGGCAAGATGACCAAGTAGGAACAGCTCTCGTCTGCAGCTCCCAGTGAGACCAACACAGAAGGCAGGTGATTTCTGCATTTCTAACTGAGGTATCTGGCTCATCTCAATGGGACTGGTTAGACAGTGGGTGCAGCCTACGGATGGCGAGCTGAAGCAGGGTGGGGCGTTGCCTCACCCAGGAAGCACAAGGCGTTAGCAAACTCCCTCCCCTAGCCAAGGGAAGTCATGAGGGACTGTGCTGGGAGGAATGGTGCACTCCAGCCCAGATACTACGCTTTTCCCATAGTCTTCACAACCTGCAGACCAAGAGATTCCCTCCCGTGCCTACACCACCAGGGCCCTGGGTTTCAAGCACAAAACTGGGCAGCCGTATGGGCAGACACCTAGCTAGCTGCAGGAGTTCTTTTTTTCATACCCCAGTGGCACCTGGAATGCCAGTGAGACAGAACAGTTCACGCCCCAGGAAAGGGGGCTGAAGCCAGGGAGCCAAGTGGTCTAGTTCAGCAGATCCCACCCCCATGGAGCCCAACAGGCTAAGATCCACTGGCTTGAAATTCTGACTGCCAGCACAGCAGTCTGACGTCAACCTGGGATGCTCGAGCTTCTTGTGGGCAGCAGTGTCTGCCATTACTGAGGCTTGAGTAGGCGGGGTTTCCCCTCACAGTGTAAACAAAACTGCCAGGAAGTTCAAACTGGGTAGAGCACACCACAGCTCGGCAAAGCCTCTGTAGCCAGACTGCCTCTCTAGATTCCTCCACTCTGGGCAAGGCAGCACTGAAAGAAAGGCAGCAGCCCCAGTCAGGGGCTGATAGATAAAATTCCCTTCTCCCTGGGACAGAGCACCTGGGGAAAGGGGTGGCTGTGGGTGCAGCTTCAGCAGACTTAAACATTCCTGCCTGCCAGCTCTGAAGAGAGCAGCCGATCTCCCAGCACAGCACTTGAGCTCTGCTAATGGACAGACTGCCTCCTCAAGTGGGTCCCTGACCCCCATGCCTCCTGACTGGGAGACACCTCCCAGCAGGGGCCGACAGACACCTTATACAGGTGAGTTCCGGCTGGCATCGAGCAGGTGCCCCTCTGGGATGAAACTTCCAGAGAAAGGAACAGGCAGCAATCTTTGCTGTTCTGCAGCCTCCGCTGGTAATACTGGTCTGGAGCGGACCTCCAGCAAACCCCAGCAGACCTGCAGCAGAGGGGCCTGTTAGAAGAAAAACTTAACATACAGAAAGGAATAGCATCAACATCAACAAAAACGACATCCACACAGAAACCTCATCCAAAGGTCACCAACATCAAGGACCAAAGGTAGATACATCAATGAAGATGAGGAAAAATCAGCGCCAAAAGGCTGAAAATTCCAAAAACCAAAACACCTCTTCTCCACCAAAGGATCACAGTTCCTCCCCAGCAAGAGAACAAAAGTGGATGGAGAATGAGTTTGACGAATTGACAGAAGTAGGCTTCAGAAGGTGGGTAATAACAAACTCCTCCAAGCTAAAGGAGCATGTTCTAACCCAATGCAAAGATGCTAAGAACTTGAAAGAAGGTTAGAGGAATTGCTAACTAGAATAACCAGTTTAGAGAAGAACATAAATGACCTGATGGAGCTGAAAAACAGCACAAGAACTTCGTGAAGCATACACAAGTATCAATAGCCAAATCGATCAAGCGGAAGAAAGGATATCAGAGATTGAAGATCAACTTAATGAAATACAGTGAGAAGACAAGATTAGAGAAAAAAGAATGAAAAGGAATGAACAAAGCCTCCAAGAAATATGGGACTATGTGAAAAGACCAAACCACATTTTATTGGTGTACCTGAAAGTGACAGGGAGAATGGAACCAAGTTGGAAAACACTCTTTAGGATATTATCCAGGAGAACTTCCCCAACCTAGCAAGACAGGCCAACATTCAAATTCAGGAAATACAGAGACCACCACAAAGATACTCCTCAAGAAGAGGAACACCAAGACACATAATCATCCCATTCACCAAGGTTGAAATGAAGGAAAAAATGTTAGGAGCAGCCAGAGAGAAAGGTCGGGTTACCCACAAAGGGAAGCCCATCACACTAACAGCTGATCTCTCTGCAGAAACCTTACAAGCCAGAAGACAGTGGGGGCCAATATTCAACATTCTTAAAGAAAAGAATTTTCAACCCAGAATTCCATATCCAGCCAAAGTAAGCTTCATAAGCGAAGGAGAAATAAAATCCTTTACACACAAGCAAATGCTGAGAGATGCTATCACCACCAGGCCTGCCTTACAAGATCTCCTAAAGGAAGCACTAAATATGGAAAGGAAAAACCGGGACCAGCCACTGCAAAAACATATCAAATTGTAAAGACCATCGACACTATGAAGAAACTGCATCAACTAAAGGGCAAAATAACCAGCTAGCATCATAATAACAGGATCAAATTCACACATAACAATATTAACCTTAAAAGTAAATGGGCTAAATGGCCAAATTAAAAGACATAGACTGGCAAATTGGATAGAGTCAAGACCCATCGATGTGCTGTATTCAGGAGACCCATCTCACGTGCAAAGACACCTCACGTGCAAAGACACACATAGGCTCAAAATTAAGGGATAGAGGAATGTTTACCAAGCAAATGGAATGCAACAAAAATCTGGGGTTGCAATCCTAGTCTCTGATAAAACAGACTTTAAACCAACAAAGATAAAAAAAAAAGACAAAGAAGGGCGTTACATAAAAGGATCAATGCAGTAAGAAGAGCTCATTATCCTAAATATATATGCACCCAACAGGAGCACCCAGACTCATAAAGTAAGTTCTTAGAGGCCTACAAAGAGGCTTAGACTCCCACACAATAATAGTGGGAGACTTTAACACCCCACTGTCCATGTTAGATCAATGAGACAGAAAATTAACAAGGATATTCAGGACTTGAACTCAGCTCTGGACCATGTGGACCTAATAGACATCTACAGAACTCTCCACCCCAAATCAACAGAATATACATTCTTCTCAGCACCACACTGCATTTATTCTAAAGTTGACCACATAATTGAAAGTAAAATACTCCTCCGCAAATGCAAAAGAATGTATTATAACAAATAGTCTCTCAGACCACAGTGTAATCAAATTAGAACTCAGGATTAATAAACTCACTCAAAAACCATACAACTGCAATGGAAACTGAACAATCTGCTCCTGAATGACTACTAGGTAAATAATGAAATTAAGGCAGAAATACATAAGTTCTTTGAAACCAATGAGAACAAAGACACAACGTACCAGAATCCCTGGGACACAGCTAAAGCAGTGTTTTGAGGGAAATTTATAGCACTAAATGCCCACAGGAGAAAGCAGGAAAGATCTAAAATTGACACCCTAACATCACAATGAAAAGAACTAGAGAAGCAAGAGCAAACAAATTCAAAAGCTAACAGAACACAGGAAATAACTAAGATCAGAGCAGAACTGAAGAAGATAAGAGACATGAAAAACCCTTCAAAAAATAAATAAATCCAGGACCTCATTTTTTCAAAAGACTAACAAAATAGACCACTAGCCAGACTAATAAAGAAGAGAAGAGAGAAGAATCAAATAAATACAATAAAAAACAATAAAGAGGATATCACCACTGATCCCACAGAAATACAAACTACCATCAGAGAATACTATAAACACCTCTATGCAAATAAACTAGAAAATCTAGAAGAAATTGATAAATTCCTGGACACACACACCCTCCCAAGACAACCAGGAAGAAGTCGAATCCTTGAATAGACCAATAACAAGTTCTGAAATTGAGGCAGTAATTAATAGCCTACCACCCAAAAAAATCCCAGGACCAGATGGATTCACAGTCAAATTCTAACACAGGTACAAAGAGGAACTGGTACCATTCCTTCTGAAACTATTCCAAATAAAAGAAAAGAGGGACTCCTCCCTAACTCATTTTATGAGGCCAGCATCATCCTAATACCAAAACCTGACAGAGACACAACAAAAAAAGAAAATACCCCTGATGAACATCGATGCGAAAATCCACAATAAAATACTGGCAAACCGAATCCAGCAGCACATCAAAAAGCTTATCCACCAGTCGGCTTCATCCCAGGGATGCAAGGCTGGTTCAACATACTCATATCAATAAATGTAATCCATCATATAAATAGACCAATGACAAAAAACACATGATTATCTCAATAGATGCAGAAAAGGCCTTCAATAAAATTCACCTCTTCATGCTAAAAACTCTCAATAAACAAGGTATTGATGGAACTCATCTCAAAATAATAAGAGTTATTTATGACAGACCCATAGCCAATATCATACCGAATGGGCAAAAACTGGAAGCATTCCCTTTGAAAACTAGCACAAGACAAGGATGTCCTCTCTCATCACTCCTATTCAACATAGCATTGGAAGTTCTGGCCAGGCAGTCAGGCAAGATAAATAAAGGGTATTCAAGTAGGAAGAAAGGAAATCATACTGTCTCTGTTTGCAGATGACATAATTGTATATTTAGAAAACCCCATTGTCAGCCAGTTGCAGTAGCTCATGCCTGTAATCCCAACACTGTGGGAGGCCAAGGCAGGCAGATCACGAGGTCAGCAGTTTGAGACCAGCCTGGCCAATATGGAGAAACCTGGTCTCTACTAAAAATACAAAAATTAGCTGGGCATGGTGACACACGCCTGTAATCCCAGCTACGCAGAAGGCTAAGGCAGGAGAATCACTTGAACCCAGGAGGCAGAGGTTGCAGTGATTGTGCCATTGCACTTCAGCCTGGGCGACAGAGCAAGACTCCATCTCAAAAAAAAAAAAAAAAAAAAGAAAAGAAAAGAAAAGAAAATCCCATTGTCTCAGCCCAAAATCTCCTTAAGCTGATAAGCAACTTCAGCAAAATCTCAGCATACAAAATCAATGTGCAAAAATCACAAGCATTCCTATACACCAATAACAAACAGAGAGCCAAATCCCATTCACAATTGCTACAAAGAGAATAAAATAACTAGGAATACAGCTTAGAAGGGAAGTGAAGGACCTTTTCAAGGAGAACTACAAACCACTGCTCAAGGAAATAAGGACACAAACAAATGGAAAAGCATTCCATACTCATGGATAGGAAGAATCAATATTGTGAAAATGGCCATATTGTCCAAAGTAATGTATAGATTCAATGCTATCCCCATCAAGCTACCATTGAGAATTAGAAAAAACTACTTTAAATTTCATGTGGAACCAAAAAAGAGCCCGTATAGCCAAGACAATCCTAAGCAAAAGGAAAAAGCTGGAGGCATCATGCTACCTGACTTCAAACTATACTACAAGGCTACAGTAACCAAAACAGCACGATACTGCTACCAAAACAGATATATAGACCAATGGAACAGAACAGAGGCCTCAGAAATAGCACCACACATCTACAACCATCTGATCTTTGACAAACCTGACAAAAGCAATGGGGAAAGGATTCCCTATTTAATAAATTGTGCTGGGAAAACTGGCTAGCTGTATGTAAAGCTGAAACTGGATCCCTTCCTTACACCTTATACGAAAATTAACTCAAGATGGATTAAAGACTTAAATGTAAGACCTAAAACCATAAAAATCCCAGAAGAAAACCTAGGCAGTACCACTCAGGACATAGGCATGGGCAAAAACTTCATGACTAAAACACCAAAAGCAAGTGCAACAAAAGCCAAAATTGACAATTGGGATCTAATTAAACTAAAGAGCTTCTGCACATCAAAAGAAACTATCATCAGAGTGAACAGGCAACCTACAGAATGGGAGAAAATTTTTGCAATGTATCCATCTGACAAAGGGCTAATATCCAGAATCACAAAGAACTTAAACAAATTTACAAGAAAAAAACAAACCCCATCAAAAAGTGGGCAAAGGATATGAACAGACACTTCTCAAAAGACGACATTTATGCAGCCAACAAACCTGAAAAACAGCTCATCATCACTAGTCATTAGAAAAATGCAAATCAAAACCACAATGAGATACCATCTCACCCCAGTTAGAATGGCGATCATTAAAACGTCAGGAAACAACAGATGCTGGAAAGGATGTGGAGAAATAGGAATGCTTTTACACTGTTGGTGGGAGTGTAAATTAGTTCAATCATTGTGGAAGACAGTGTGGTGATTCCTCAAGGATCTAGAACCAGAAATATCATTTGACCCAGCAATCCCATTACTGGGTATATAAATCATTCTACTGTAAAAACACATGAACACGTATGTTTATCGCAGCACTGTTCACAATAGCAAAGACTTGGAACCAACCCAAATGCCTATCAATGATAGACTGGATTCAGGAGATCGAAACCATCCTGGGTAACACGGTGAAACCCCGTCTTTACTGAAAATACAAAAAAATTAGCCGGGCATGGTGGCGGGTGCCTGTAGTCCCAGCTACTCAGGAGGCTGAGGCAGGAGAATGGCATGAACCCAGGAGGCGGAGCTTGCAGTGAGCCCAGATTGCGCCACTGCACTCCAGCCTGGGCGACAGAGTGAGACTCCATCTCAAAAAAAAAAAAAAGACTGGATAAAGAAAATTTGGCGCATATACACTGTTATAAAGAAAGTTTTGGTGCCACAGAAGAAATAGCACTCAAATATAAAATTTTCTTTTTAATTCTCAGCAAGGCAAGTTACTTCTATAGAAGGGTGCACCCTTACAGATGGAGCAATGGTGCGTGCACACTTGGACAAGGGAGGGGAAGGGGTTCTTATCCCTGATGCATGTGGCCCCTGCTGCTGTGTCGTTCCCCTATTGGCTAGGGTTAGATCACACAGGCTAAACTAATTCCTATTGGCTAATTTAAAGACAGTGACGCAATGAGTGGTTTGGCGGGAAAAACGGTTATGACAGAGCAGGTAATCAGAATGAGTCAGGGTGGAGCAGGGAATCGAAAAAGGTTGCTTTATGAGGAAGTTAAGTTTAAAAGAAGGCAAAGAATTGAACATACTGACATATTGATTCTTTGAAAAGAAATTTAGAACTCATATCTAACACCACCATGGAATACTATGTAGCCATAAAAAAGAATCAGTTCATGTCCTTTACAGGGACATGGATGAAGCTGGAAACCATTCTCAGCAAACTACCACAGGAACAGAAAACCAAACACTGCATGTTCTCACTCATAAGTGGGAGTTGAACAATGAGAACGCATGGACCCAGGAGGGGAACATCTCACACCAGGCTTGTCTGGGTTGGGGGGCTAGTGGAGGGATACCATTAGGAGAAATACCTAATGTAGATGACGGGTTGATGGGTGCAGCAAACCACCATGGCACATGTATACCTATGTAACAAACCTGTACATTCTGCACATGTATCCCAGAACTTAAAGTATAATAATTTTTTTTTAAAAAAACGCTAACTTTAGGCCGGGCGCGGTGGCTCATGCCTGTAATCCCAGCACTTTGGGAGGCCAAGGTGGGCGGATCACCTGAGGTTGGGAGTTCGAGACCAGCCTGACCAACATGGAGAAACCCTGTCTGTACTAAAAATACAAAATCAGCCAGGCGTAGTGGCACATGCCTGTAATCCCAGCTACTAGGGAGGCTGAGGCAGGAGAATCACTTGAACCTGGGAGGCAGAGGTTGCGGTGAGCCCAGATCGTGCCATTGCACTCCAGCCTGGGCAACAAGAGCAAAACTCCGTCTCAAAAAAAAAAAAAAAAAGTGCTAACTTTGGTGGAAGTGTCCCAGATGTGTCTTTTTCATAGGCAGAGCAAGGACCCTCTTGGACAAAGGACAGGCAGCTTTCCTTCCTTCCCCTGTCTGTTGCTTCAGGGTGCTGGGAACAGGGAGCAAACACAACCACTCACAGCAAAGAGAGATTTCTGTTTAGATGAGAAGCTGAGGAAGATGCCTAGCTGTCTCCCTGGCCGAGCAGAACCAGGAGTCCCCTGCTCTCCACTGCTGAGGCCATCGCACTGGGCTGCCTCTTGAGAGATAAGTACTGTTCAAAAAGTGTACCATCCACTAAAGAGAAGATACTCATCCTCATTTGTCAGCAGGGAGATACAGATTAAAATGACAATGAGCCGGCTGCGGTGGCTCACGACTCTGATCCCAGCACTTTGGGAAGCCGAAGAGGGAGGATCACTTGAGGTCCAGATCAAGAGTTCAAGACCAACCTGGCCAAAAAGGCCAAACGCTGTCTCTACTGAAAATACAAAATTTAGCCGGGTGTGCTGGTGCGTGCCTGTAGTCCCAGCTACTCGGGCAGCTGAGGCGGGAGAATAGCTTGAACCTGGGAGGCAGAGCCTGCAGAGAGCTGAGGTTGTGCCACTGCACTCCAGCCTGGACAATAGAGCAAGACTCTGTCTCAAAAAATAAAAAAGAAGTAAAGTAAAATAAAATGTCAGTGTGATATACTACACCACCAAAAGGATTAGGAAGACAATACCATGGCTGGGGAAGATGTGGAACAACAGAATTCTCATACACTGCTTATGAAAATGTAAACTACTCCTATTTTGGAAAACTGTTTGGTACTCTCTCTACACATACCTATAACCCAGCAATCCCACTCACAGGTATAAACCCAATAGAATTACCCACATTCACCAAAGGACATGTATGAGAAAGTTCACAGCAGCACTAACAGTCACAGCCAAAACTGGAAGCAAGTTGAAGGCCCATCAACAGTGGAATAATTTTTTTTGTTTTTTCTTTCCTTTTTTTTTTTTTTTTGAGACAGAGTCTTACTCTTGTCACCCAGGCTAGAGTGCAGTGACGCAATCTAGGCTCAGTGCAACTTCTGCTTCCCGAGTTCAAGCGATTCTTGTGCCTCAGACTCTCCAGTAGCAGGGACTACAGGTACCCACCACCACGCCCATCTAATTTTTGTATTTTTAGTAGAGATGGGGTTTCACCATGTTGACCAGGCTTGTCTGGTCATGCAACAACATGGATGAGCCAGTAACATAATGAACAGCAAAAGAAGCTAAACCTAAGAGGGTACTTAATGGTAGGATTCCATGGATAATGTTGAACATGGACAGTAATAACTGATAGTGATAGAATGTCAAGGCATGGGTTACGTTTGTCCTGGGATGGGGAGAGTGGCCTGGGAGTATGAGGAGTGTTGTGGTATCTTAGTAACATTCTGTTTCTTGATTTGGGTGGTGGTGACAAATGTGTTCACACTTAGCTGTACACATCCATGCACTTTTCTATAGGAACGTTGTACTATATAGATGGTTTCTTATAAGTATGCCAAAACAGAGAAATCAAGAAAGGAAAGTATACATTCTGTCTTCATGAAACCAAGAGACACATGTAATTTCAATCATAATTTATGAAAAAGGACAGCTGATGAGAGAATAATAAATGACTTAGCCAGAGTATATCATAAGAAGCAAGATTATTTGCACCATCTTTAAAAAAAAATGTAATAGAGAAGAATTGGAGACCCCATATGCTAGGGAAGAACAGGAATTGGAAGTTCATGTAAAAAGCAGTTAGAATTAACAAGACCAGAAGTTATATATATTTGGAGAAACAACCTCAGAAACTCACAACTCCAGCCCTGTGGCATTTGGAGAGGGAATGATCAGACCAAAATGGGGACAAAATAAAGTCTGTCTTCTGAACATCCCAACCCCTTTCGCAGTGCCACTCCAGGTTTAGACTGCAGACCAGAAAACCTCTCTCTGAACTAACTCAGAGAAAAGACCTACAGAGATTGACATCTAGGGATCGCCAGTGAAAATGCCACTTGATTGATTGCCCTACAGTGAAAGCCAGCAGTTGAGTTGCTCTTAGTTCCCTATTCTTACATGCATAGCCAGCCAGCCAAGCAGTAGCAGAAGGAAAAGTCTACGACATAAAACACTGAAGTGAAAATAACTCCCAGGAAATGGACAACACAAAGAGTAGAAGATATCAAAAAATATGCCGCAAAAGTACAAGAAAAAGTATCCATTAAATAGGGGGAAAAAAGACTGTGAGAAGATAAAAGATACAGGTTTTGAAAATTACTATTAGAGGCCAGGCGTGGTGACTCACACCTGTAATCCCAGCACTTTGGGATAATTCTTTTCAATAGAGTACTGCCTCCACAAAGAACTGGCCGCGTGGTTCCCGTGTCTAGTGTTCCATCTATGAAATAGGGCAGTTCCTCCTACCTTTGCCACCCCAACAGGTTGTTCAAAGAACAAAGGAACTCAAAATGACCTAAGGTGCTCGATAGTCCTATGCACACGGAGGCACTGAGGGGTAACAGCTAATCCTGCTAGGACTCAACTCCTCTCAGGATGGAGGCATTTGAAGAATCTGCTTTTCTCTATTCAGTCAGAGGCACCCATTCTAGCCCCAATTATCACTGGAGCTGCAGCAAGCCTGTCAGTTTTCTCAGAAGTCCAATTTAAAACACTACAGGTTCAATGTCTGTGTAATCCGAGAAGGGACTCACGGTGGAGCTGCAAGGGTTACTGGAGTGCTGGAGAAAGCCCAGCCCCCGCTCACCTCCTCCAACCCCAGGGCTAACTCCAGCCTACCCTGGCCTCCCCTGCAGTCTCTAAAGCACACAGGAGAAGGAACCACAAGACTGAGCTGAACTCCAAGTACAAACTTTATTTCCATTACAAGGAAGTTAATAATAATTATAATAGTAAAATAAAAACAAGGGGAAGGGGCTCTGACACTTGGTTTTCAGAGCAAGCATGGGGCTGCGGCAGAGCCCAACATAGCCCCTGTGGGGACAGGGAGCCCTCAGCCCTCCCCATTAGAGAGCAATGAGGACAAAAGATCCATGCTCCCCCAGGAACAGAAGGCAGTGATGCCAAATGCCAAGGAAGCAGCTTAAAACACAGTCCCCAGGGCACTCACCTCCAGCTCAACACATCAAAAGCCTCGTTACTGACAGACGTTGCAAGTGGCCTGAGCACCTTACCAGAGTGCCTCACACACACCTGGGACCCAATCGAGTGTGGACAGAGGTGGTACAGGGAGAGGTTGCCCAAAAGCCCCCAAATTTAGGCCCCAACAGGGCAGAAAATCACTTTACTGGTTGGTACCAGGTTTCCAAAATCTTCCCCTCCTTCCACCGGGACCGCACAGCACCAAGGGGCAGTGGCGACACTAAGTCAAAAGGGAGCCCTGGCAGCCGAGGTTGCAGCTTGTATTTCACTGCTGCTGAAAGGTGGCAGCTAAGGCTGAAGCATTCCTCAACCACCACCCTGCTCCCTTCCCTCAAACCCAAACCCCCACAGTACAACCCCAAAAGACACAAAATGGCCATAACCTAGAAAAATCTAAAATCTGGAAAATCTCTCCCACCCAAAGAGCCAGAGAGGTGGGCCTGCACGGCGGCAAGTGCTGCTGTGCACAGAAGACAGGAACCGATGTAAAGTCTCTGGAGACACCATTACTCCTCCTCTTCCTCCTCTGCATCCCCAGCTCCTTGTTGCTTGGAGGGCTTTGCCTGGTAAACAACACAACACAAATGAAGCTTTATGTAAAAAGTGAAAGAGCAGTACTCCTCCCCTGGATCCCTGAAAATGTGCTGCTTCCATAGAAACCTCCTCAAAAGTCAAAGGAACAGTCTTTCAACCACAACCAGCCTGGTTCCAGCAACTTCTACAACTTCAGGAGCCACACCAGCCCCACCATGTCTGAGTCCCCCCTGAGCATCGTTGGGTTGGAGCCCAAGTTACCTTTGCAGTTCTGCTGCGGTAGTTGGCAGCTGCAGGGGTGACCCGGGAATTCCTGCCACCTTCACTCCTACCGCTGAAAGAAAACAATTGGAAACTAGCTCCTGAGGTGTCCCTGAGCAAAGGTCAACAAACTCAGAGGGAACAGGAAGCAGCCCTATGCTCACAGACAAACCCCAAAAAACCCATGGGCCACAAAATAATTTTTTTGGAGTCAGGTGACAATACAGGAAAAATCCATACTCCTCCTCTTACCATGCAAGGACCTCAGTCTTACCCCAGGCCCAGCAAGGGTAACCAGGCCTTTGCCCATGTTTGCTTCAGCTACTCCCAGGCCCCATTCCTGGGCTACTGATTCTTACCTAGCTCCGTATCTCCCTGCAGGCCCATGGGGGAAAGAGGGAACAATGTTTTCTGGGTAGAGACTTTGAGGAGGGCGAATCACTGAAACGTGCCCAGGGGCTATGGCCCCATTTTGACTGTTTTGATTCCGCCCCTGGATGTCCTGGCTGTCTGAGTTGTTAAGCTTCAGCACACGAGGAGGGCTGGGCTGGCACCCAGGTCTGGGGCCTGATGTTGATCTTGATAGCTGGTTGTAGGTGGCTGTCATATTGTTAAAGGGTCGGCTGGGAGGCAGACAGGAGGTGGGCCCATTAGCAGTTTCCTGCTTAATATCATCCAGGTAACCAGAAGACAGGTCTCCTGAGAAGAGAAAATGGTAACAGCTTTAGGAAAAAGCCTGCTCTGGCTATAGTGCCAGGTTTAGGGCAAGAACAAAAAGATTCCAGATAGAAGACAACTGCTCAGCCAGGTGTGGTGGCTCATGCCTATAAACCCAGCACTTTGGGAGGCCAAGGCAGGTGGGTCAGCTGAGGTCAGTAGTTCGAGACCAGCCTGGCCAACATGGTGAAATCCCATCTCTACTAAAAAAATAAAAATAAAAAATTAGCCAGGTGAGGTGGCAGATGGCTATAGCCTCAGCTACTCAGGAGGCTGACACCAGGAGAATCACTTAAACCCGGGAGGTGAAGGCTGCAGTGAGCCGAGATCATGCCACTGCACTCCAGCCTGGGCAAGACAGAGCAAGACTCTGTCTCAAAAAAAAAGACAACTGCTCACCCCAAAAGGCTGCTGGACCCCACATCTCCAGGGCAGAGTTGGCGATATTTTATCTATTCTGCATATATTATATGAGTCCTCAAAGACAGCCTCCTAACTATTCAACAACAGTGTGCAAGCAAACCTTGAAAAAAAATTTTTTTTTTTTGAGATGGAGTCTTGCTCTGTCGCCCAGCCTGGAGTGCAATGGCATGATCGTGGCTCACTGCAGCCTCTGCCTCCTGGATTCAAGTGATTCTCCTGCCTCACCTCCCAAGTAGCTGGGACTACAGGCACCCGCCACCACGCCTGGCTAATTTTTCTATTTTTAGTAGAGACGGGGTTTCATGATGTTGGCCAGGCTGGTCTTGAACTCCTGACCTTGTGATCCACCCACCTCAGCCTCCCAAAGTGCTGGAATTACAGGCGTGAGCCACTATGCCCAAAGGAAAAATAATTTCTAATTGGTTTTGTAGTGGTGAGGTTTCAAAAACAGTTTACTTGCCTAAACCTGAGGCTCTTAAGTAATAATAATAAGTTTGAGGCTGGGTATGACGGCTCACACCTGTAATCCCAACACTTTGGGAGGCCGAGCTGGGAGGAACACTTGAGCACAGGAGTTCAAGATCAGCCTGGACAATGTGGCGAAACCCCAACTCTACAAAAAACTAAAATAAAAATTAGCTGGGTGTGGTGGTGGGCACCTAGCCTACCTATAGTCCCAGCTACTCAGGAGGCTAAGGGTGGGAGAATAACTTGAGCTCAAGAAGTTGAGACTGCAGTGAGCTGTGATCACGCCACTGCACTCCAGCTTGGATGACTAAGAGACCCTGTCTTAAAAAAAAAAAAGAAAAATAATGTTTGAGGTCAGTCACAGTGGCCCACGCCTGTAACCCCAATGCTTTGGGAGTCCAAGGCAGAAGGACTGCTTGAGGCCAAGAGTTCAAAATCACCCTGGGCAACATAGCAAGACCCTATCTCTACAAAAACAAAAAACTAGGTGGGTGTAGTAGAGTGTGCCTTTAGTCCCAGCTACTTGGGAGGCTGAGGAGGGAGGATCACTTGAGCCCAGGAGTTTGAGGCTGTGGTAAGCTATGATTGTGTCACTGCACTCCAGCCTGGGTGACAGAGCAAGACTCTGTCTCTACAAAAAATTAAAAATAAATAACAATAGGTTTGAGTACCCTAAGTGTATTTCAACTTGAAATGGGGGTCCAGGGTAGCTACCATAAGGTCTGCAAATTATCTACAAATAGTCCACTAAGTGCACAGACAGGAAACCAGAAACTTACTACAAGCACTAACTACTACGTGTATCTCACAGATGTCCGCAAAGCCATTACCCTAAAAATCACACACTTGAGAGAGCTCAGTCTAATGTGGGATCACAACTACCTGCAGGAGTCTCCCATGAGACCCTAGTGTGTTTGGAAATTCGAATGCAGGTAATCCCCACATTAGAGCAGTGGATGAGAAGTGGTAAACAGGCCGGAGCCAGCAGTGGACCTGCGGCCTTGGCTCAGTCCTGGCTAATAAATACCCTGGTGTCTGACACGCCTCCTGGGCAGCTCTGGTGAGTTCTCTTGAGGCTGGGAATCCAGTCTAGGAATCCCCTCTGTCACATGGTTGGTTGCTGTGGCTGGGCGTTGGTCACACTGGTCCTAAACAAGAAAAAACAGAATTAGTACCTCTGAATTGAGTCATTCCCAGAAAAGAGCACGCGATGGGAGGAACAGCAGGGTATTCCTTATCTGGATGGGGACTTTGACAACCTCTGAAAGTTCTGGGAACTTTCAGAAACCACACATTTGGAATGGTGAATTCAATCCCATCGGCACCTGAGGCACTGACAGAAGCACTTTCTGATTTGTGCAGGGATGAGGGAAGGGCTGGTCTTGGAGCAAAAAAAAAAACATTTCTTTCTTTTTTTCTCTTTTTTTTTTTTTTTTTAAAGACTACTCGGCCGGGCGCGGTGGCTCAAGCCTGTAATCCCAGCACTTTGGGAGGCCGAGACGGGCGGATCATGAGGTCAGGAGATCGAGACCATCCTGGCTAACACGGTGAAACCCCGTCTCTACTAAAAAATACAAAAAACTAGCCGGGCGAGGTGGCGGGCGCCTGTAGTCCCAGCTACTCGGGAGGCTGAGGCAGGAGAATGGCGTAAACCCGGGAGGCGGAGCTTGCAGTGAGCTGAGATTGCGCCACTGCACTCCAGCCTGGGTGACAGAGCCAGACTCCGTCTCAAAAAAAAAAAAAAAAAAAGACTACTCAAGTGCAATAGTGAGAAGAGGGGAAGGAGTAGAACAAGGAGTTCGATCTGTGACTGTGAACAATCAACTGAGATAACTCACTACCTTCAGAGCAGCTGAAAAGCATTTCTATACTCTCACCAGAGTATTTATTTGTGTGGTTGCTTATTTCAGTCTGCCCTAGAGGATAAGCAGTCTCTTATCTACTGTTTGATCCCAAAGCAGGAGTCTTTTTTTTTCTTTCTTTTTTTTTTTGAGCCAGAGTCTCGCTCTGTCACCCAGGCTGGAGTGCAGTGGTCTGATCTCAGCTCACTACAACCTCCACCTCCCAAGTTCAAGTGATTCTCATGCCTCCGCCTCCCGAGTAGCTGGGATTACAGGCGCCCACCACCACATTCAGCTAATTTTTGTATTTTTAGTAGAGACGGGGTTTCACCATGTTAGCCAGGCTGGTCTCAAACTTTTGACCTCTAGTGATCTGCCCGCCTCAGCCTCCCAAAGTGCTGGGATTACAGGCATAAGCCACTGCGCCTGGCCTCTGAAAAGCAGGAGTCTTTATTATAGAAATGAAATGTACAATGTTCTAGTAACAGCTGCATGGCATCAACTACAGAAGTGGTACCTACAGTGTTGACTCCCACTCCCCGTAACATATACTATTGAGCAGAAAACATATTTTCCACTAACAGATTGGAATCCTATACTGTAAATGCTGAAAAATGACTTCATATTGTCTAGTCCAACTCCCTCACTTACAGATGGCCCCAGTGAGGGGCATCCATAGGACAAAACCAGAAGTAGACCCTCAGGTGTCCTACAGTGCAAGTCTCAAATGCCACCACAATGGGAAAAACCCATCTGGTGAAAAGCAGGGAGCCTCTCATCTAAACCTTCTGACAAGGCTTCCTTCCACACCTGCTCAAATAGAGTCCTGGCTCTTTGGCCCTCAGCTAGTAACAAGATGGCTTCAGTTGCCTGAAGGGAGGGAAAGTCTAAAAGCCTGCGTATTGGTTACTACAGACAGCTTACAAAGATGACACGGCCAGAAGCCAAGTGTGTGCATTCCTTGTCAGGATGGAATGCAACTTAAAGGCTAAGGAAGTGTTTGCAGCTCTGGAAGCCTCAGGTCCACGCACAGAGCCACATGGACAGGGACTCCAGGGACCCTTACCTGGTGATGGAACAGCACCTCCTCTTCCAGCTGTACCCCACAGAATTCACAGGGGATGATGATGCTCTCCTCCACAAGGCGTGAACTGCTCAGGCCCATCAAAGAGTCTAACTGCTTACTTGCAGCCTGTTGCAAGAAGTTCTGGAAGATGACATCATGTTCCTCCACCCCTCTAGGGGAAGAGCTGCCAGTATTGAGTGAAGGTAAGGCACGTGAAGGGTTACAGCTTGTCTGTCATTCAAAAAATATATGTTAAAAACAAAAATCAGAGGTTAAAAAACTACATTCCTAAGATATTTTCTAGAAGTCAAATAATTTTTTTTTTTTTTTTTTTTTTTGAGACGGAGTCTCGCTCTGCCGCCCAGGCTGGAGTGCAGTGGCCGGATCTCAGCTCACTGCAAGCTCCGCCTCCCGGGTTCACGCCATTCTCCTGCCTCAGCCTCCCGAGTAGCTGGGACTACAGGCGCCCGCCACCGCGCCCGGCTAGTTTTTTGTATTTTTTAGTAGAGACGGGGTTTCACCGTGTTAGCCAGGATGGTCTCGATCTCCTGACCTCGTGATCCGCCCGTCTCGGCCTCCCAAAGTGCTGGGATTACAGGCTTGAGCCACCGCGCCCGGCCAGAAGTCAAATAATTTTAACAATGCTTGGCTGGGCACAGTGGCTCATGCCTGTAATCCCAGCACTTTGGGAGGCCGAGGCAGGCAGATCACGAGGTCAGGAGATCAAGACCAGCCTGGCCAAGATGGTGAAACCCCGTCTCTACTGAAAATACAAAAATTAGCCGGGCATGGTGGCACTTGCCTATAATCCCAGCTACTCGGGAGGCTGAGGCAGAGAACTGCTTGAACCTGGGAGGCGGAGGCTGCAGTGAGCCGAGATCACGCCACTGCACTCCAGCCTGGGTGACAGAGTGAGACTCCATCTCAAAACAAAACAAAACAAAACAAAACAAAACAAAACAAACAATGCTTAATATTGGAAAGAGGAACTAAAAGGGGGACTATACATAGAACACTCATTTTACTTTTAAATATTTTTGTGGGTTTTTTAAAAGTGTGTTCATGTGTTTATTCTTTTTAAATTAATTTGAAATGATTCAAGGTTCTTCCCCTCACACCCATACAGTAAAAGAGAGGCACAAATATTCTCTATTATCTTTGCTAATGGATTTTCTACAGTACTCCTAAAACAAAAACTACATGTATTCAAATAGTATATTATTTCATATATGAGGGAAAGTATGTTCCACTATACAGAGCACAGGCACTACTTAGTAGTTGTGGAAATGCCAGACTAAGCCAAACCAAATGAGCGTATTGAGGGAATAAGAAGTCCCTCCAGGCCAGGCGCAGTGGCTCACTCCTGTAATCTCAGCACTTTGGGAGGCCAAGGTGGGCAGGTCACGAGGTCAGGAGTTTGAGACCAGCCTAGCCAACATGGTGAAACCCTGTCTCTATGAAAAATACAAAATTAGCCAGGCATGGTGGTCCGCGCCTGTAGCCCAGCTACCCGGGAGGCTAAGGCAGAAGAATAGCTGGAACCCAGAAGGCAGAGGTTGCAGTGAGCCCAGATCATGTCACTGCGTTCTAGCCTAGGTGACAGAGTGAGACTCCATCTCAAAAAATAAAAATAAAAAATAAAAAAACAGCCCAAAATCTCCTTAAGCTGATAAGCAACTTCAGCAAAGTCTCAGGATACAAAATTAATGTGCAAAAATCACAAGCATTCTTATACACCAGTAACAGACAAACAGAGAGCCAAATCAGGAATGAACTTCCATTCACAATTGCTTCAAAGAGAATCAAATACCTAGGAATCCAACTTACAAGGGATGTAAAGGACCTCTTCAAGGAGAACTACAAACCACTGCTCAGTGAAATAAAAGAGGACACAAACAAATGGAAGAACATACCATGCTCATGGATAGGAAGAATCAATATCGTGAAAATGGCCATACTGCCCAAGGTAATTTATAGATTCAATGCCATCCCCATCAAGCTACCAATGAGTTTCTTCACAGAATTGGAAAAAACTGCTTTAAAGTTCATATGGAACCAAAAAAGAGCCCGCATCTCCAAGACAATCCTAAGTCAAAAGAACAAAGCTGGAGGCATCACGCTACCTGACTTCAAACTATACTACAAGGCTACAGTAACCAAAACAGCATGGTACTGGTACCAAAACAGAGATATAGACCAATGGAACAGAACAGAGTCCTCAGAAATAATACCACACATCCACAGCCATCTGATCTTTGACAAACCTGACAAAAACAAGAAATGGGGAAAGGATTCCCTATTTAATAAATGGTGCTGGGAAAATTGGCTAGCCATAAGTAGAAAGCTGAAACTGGATCCTTTCCTTACTCCTTATACGAAAATTAATTCAAGATGGATTAGAGACTTAAATGTTAGACCTAATACCATAAAAATCCTAGAGGAAAACCTAGGTAGTACCATTCAGGACATAGGCATGGGCAAAGACTTCATGTCTAAAACACCAAAAGCAACGGCAGCAAAAGCCAAAATTGACAAATGGGATCTCATTAAACTAAAGAGCTTCTGCACAGCAAAAGAAACTACCATCAGAGTGAACAGGCAACCTACAGAATGGGAGAAAATTTTTGCAATCTACTCATCTGACAAAGGGCTAATATCCAGAACCTACAAAGAACTCAAACAAATTTACAAGAAAAAAACAAACAACCCCATCAAAAAGTGGGCAAAGGATATGAACAGACATTTCTCAAAAGAAGACATTCATACAGCCAACAGACACATGAAAAAATGCTCATCATCACTGGCCATCAGAGAAATGCAAATCAAAACCACAATGAGATACCATCTCACACCAGTTAGAATGGCAATCATTAAAAAGTCAGGAAACAACAGGTGCTGGAGAGGATGTGGAGAAATAGGAACACTTTTACACTGTTGGTGGGATTGTAAACTAGTTCAACCATTATGGAAAACAGTATGGCGATTCCTCAAGGATCTAGAACTAGATGTACCATATGACCCAGCCATCCCATTACTGGGTATATACCCAAAGGATTATAAATTATGCTGCTATAAAGACACATGCACACGTATGTTTATTGCAGCACTATTCACAATAGCAAAGACTTGGAATCAACCCAAATGTCCATCAGTGACAGATTGGATTAAGAAAATGTGGCACATATACACCATGGAATACTATGCAGCCATAAAAAAGGATGAGTTTGAGTCCTTTGTAGGGACATGGATGCAGCTGGAATCCATCATTCTTAGCAAACTATCACAAGAACAGAAAACCAAACACCGCATGTTCTCACTCATAGGTGGGAAGTGAACAATGAGATCACTCGGACTCAGGAAGGGGAACATCACACACCGGGGCCTATCATGGGGAGGGGGGAGGGGGGAGGGATTGCATTGGGAGTTACACCTGATGTAAATGACGAGTTGATGGGTGCAGCACAGCAACATGGCACAAGTATACATATGTAACAAACCTGCACGTTATGCACATGTACCCTACAACTTAAAGTATAATAATAATAAATAAATTTAAAAAAAAAAAAAAAACACAGAAGTTCCCTCCATCAGGTAATCCTCAAACACATAAAGCTATTTGCTCATCATTCCTAAATGGCTCGAGAATAGTCAGTCATTCAAATAACTGACACCTTTTCGGATACCAAGTATTTAGAGATTCTGAAACCGGGAAAACTCAGAACCTGCCCTCAGGGAACTCAGCCTAGTGACGCAGACCAACAGGAGATCAGAAGACCACATCATAAAGTGATAAACTATAAGAGAGGTGGGCACGGACTTTCAGAAGCACACAGGTGTGGTTCCTGACCTAGCCTTCATAGTACCTCTCAGGATGGCTTCCATAAAGTCACATCTGAACCAACTCTACAAGTAAGGGGGCTCTGTTGTTGGATGTGTTAAGGAGACAGTGGCAGAAGGCCAGACACCTTTCAGGTAGATAAAGGAATGTGTAGAAAACACCCTTGACCTTTCTAGAAAAATGTAAGGACTTCAATACAGCTCCAATAAATCAAAATGTGGCATGAGATGAGACCAGATCACAAGACGGGTAGTGGAGATATATGTGCACCAGTCACTACCACATGAAAGGACGGCTAGCATGAGATTTCTAGGTCTGCTGAAATGAGCATCATTCCCCGCCCCCTTTGTTTTATTGGTAGAGCTGGGGTCTCACTATGTTGCCCAGGCTGGCCTCAAACTCATGGGCTCAAGCAATCCTCCCACCTCAGCCTCCTGAGTAGCTGGGACTACAGGCACAAACTACTGCCATCACTTTTTCTAAGAAGGAACAAGGCTAAGTTTTCATATCTGTATGCCAGTCACACCATGGAAAAGAACATTTGCTATTCCTACCACGGGCATTGTATTAAAATGATTTGTTCAAGGCCTCATGTGGCCTGTAATGCCAACTACGGCCTGCATACATTCCAACTAAAAGTCCTCAAGTAATTCATAACACACCTGATGGTCAATCAGCAGTTCCTCTGGGTAGAGCTCCTCACAAAATTCACAAGGCAACATGGTCTCGTCAGCTGCACCTAGGTATTAGGCCACATAATGAGACTCAGGATGAACAAAAACAAATTTGAATTTAACCTTTTATCCTCTTTATGGGGTCTTATATAGAAGTTTAGCTTTCTTTAATGTTTCTTATAGACAGCAATTTGTGGGGCTGTATATTCTCAGAGGGAACCCATCTAAGAGATAAACTCTAGGCAAAAACTTCCATTATGAAACAAGAAATGTACTTGACCCCAATTTCCTGAGTAGCAGTATAGTAGTAGTTTACCTGCTACTCACTACTCTAAGGAAGCGATTTAAATCGTAGGCAATAATCTTAAGTGTTTTCCACACACTATTTCAATCCTCAGAATAAACTTACGAAGCAGATCCTACATTATCCTTATTTTACAGATAAAGAAATTGAGCAAACTGGCAAATAATATCATGAATACTCCTCCCAGTACCGAAACACCCAAAAAATCCTGACTAAAAGTAAATGAAGTGAACAAATCGATACATTTTAAAACCAAGATTCCCAGACACAACACCCTCAGTAAGACTGCTAAACAAATGGGAGGGTGAACAATGGGGGGATGCAGGGAAATTAACCCTTCAACCCAACTAGATTTTAGTTCTGGGTAGAAGACAGAAAAGTCTCTACCAAGTAGAGTAACTAGAGCTTGGCCCCTTATATAGGTTTGGGGTCACAGTCTGTGCTTATGATTTTTATGTTTCTATTTTTACATAAATTCACATTTGTGATTTTTTTTTTTGAGGCAGGGTCTCACTCTGTTGCCTAGATTGGAGTGCAGTGGTGCAATCTTGGCTCACTGCAGCCTCGATCTCCCAGGCTCAAGAGATCCTGCCACTCAGCCTCCCCAGTAGCTGAGACTACAGGTGTGTGCCACCATGCCTAGCTAGTTTTTATTTTGTGTAGAAATGAGGTCTGAACTCCCTGGCTCAAATGATCCTCTCGCCTCAGCCTCCCAAAGTGTTGGGATTATAGGAATGAGATATGATGCTTTCTAAAAGTCCAAGCCGGCCAGGCATGGTAGCTCATGCCTATAATCCCAGCACTTTGGGAGGCCAAGGTGGGTGGATTACCTGAGGTCAGGAGTTCCAGACCAACCTGAGCAACATGGTGAAACCCCATCTCTACTAAAAACACAAAAATTAGCAGGGCATGGTGGTGCAAGCCTGTAATCCCAGCTACCCTGGAAGCTGAGGCAGGAGAAATCACTTGAACCCCAGAGGCGGAGGTTGCAATGAGCCAAGATCACACCACTGCACTCCAGCCTGGGCAACAGAGGGAGACTGTCACAAAGAAAAAAAAAAAGTCCAGGCCAAAAGCTTAATTTAAAGTTACCCCTAATGGTAGTATCTCTATGTGCCTACCAGAAGCACATATAAATTCTCAGAGGAATATGCCAGAAAACTTGGTGTTCACACAAACACCCACACACACATGCACACACGCGCACACACACACACACACAGAGCAAGCCTCCATGAACGGGAGACAGCAGAAACAACATAGCAAAGAAACAGTTTGTGCTATTTTTGGACACAAAAGAAAATAAATATATTTAACATGTTTAAAGACATGTTAAAGAGGGAACTATGCTGGGTGCAGTGGCTAACGCCTGTGATCCCAGTCCTTTGGGAGGCCAATGGGTGGCACAGATTGCTTGAGCTCAGGAGTTCGAGACTAGCCTGGGCAACACAGTAAGGAACCATCTCCACTAAAAATACAAAAACATAGGTAGTGGTGCATCCCTGTGGTCCCAGCTACATAGGAGACTGAAGTGGGACGATCACTTGAGGCCTGGGGGCGGAGGCTGCAGTGAGCTGAGATCACACTACTGTACTCCAGCCTCACTGACACAGCGAGATTCTGTCTCAAAAACAAAAGACAAAAACAAAACAAAAAAAAACCAAAGAGGGAACTGTAATATGACTATGGAACAAAAGATTATTTTAAAAATAAAAAAAGATTATTTTTAAAAATTAGGAGGTACAATGAGGAAAAGGATCAAACAGAACTCAAAATTAAATATATAATCACTAAAGTGAAAATCTTAATGGACACTTTATACAACAGATTAGAAATAACTAAGGAGAAAAATCAGTGAACTAGAAGACAGATAAGAAATTACCCAGAATATCTGGGCGCAGTGGCTCACACCTATAATCCCAGAACTTTGGGAGGCTGAGGCGGGTGGATCACCTGAGGTCAAGAGTCTGGCCAACATGGTGAAACCCCGTCTCTACTAAAAATACAAAAAAACTAGCCGGGCGTGGCTGGGCGCGGTGGCTCACACCTGTAATCCCAGCACTTTGGGAGGCCGAGGTGGGCAGATCACGCAGTCAGGAGATTGAGACCATCCTGGCTAACATGGTGAAACCCCATCTCTACTAAAAATACAAAAAATAAGATGGGGCCGGGTGCGGTGGCTCAAGCCTGTAATCCCAGCACTTTGGGAGGCCGAGACGGGCGGATCACGAGGTCAGGAGATCGAGACCATCCTGGCTAACACGGTGAAACCCCGTCTCTACTAAAAAATACAAAAAACTAGCCGGGCGAGGTGGCGGGCGCCTGTAGTCCCAGCTACTCGGGAGGCTGAGGCAGGAGAATGGCGTAAACCCGGGAGGCGGAGCTTGCAGTGAGCCAAGATCGCGCCACTGCTCTCCAGCCTGGGTGACAGAGCCAGACTCCGTCTCAAAAAAAAAAAAAAAAAAAATAAGATGGGCGTGGTGATGGGCACCTGTAGTCCCAGCTACTCAGGAGGCTGAGGCAGGAGAATGGCGTGAACCCAGGAGGTGGAGCTTGCAGTGAGCCGAGATCGCGCCACTGCACTCCAGCCTGGGTGACAGAGCGAGACTCCGTCTTAAAAAAAAAAAAAAAAAAAATTAGCCGGGCATGATGGCACATGCCTGTAATCCAAGCTACTCGGGAAGTTGAAGCAGGAGTATCACTTGAGCCCGGGAGGCAGAGGTTGCAGTAAGCCGAGATTGCGCCATTGCACTCCAGCCTGGGCAAAAGCGAAACTCCATCTCCAAAAAAAAAAAAAAAAGTTCAGAATAGTATAGCAAATACCCATATACTTCTCATCTATATTCACAAAGTTTAATATTTCCTCACATTACTTTTATGTATTTATTCCCCTGAACTATTTGAGGATAAGTCTGAACATGTAACGTTTTATTCCTAAATACTTCATCATGTGTCTTTGAAGAACAAGGTCACTGCTTTCTCCTATGTAAACAATACGATGTCACTCTCAGCAACTTTAATGTAAGTTCTCTACTTGTACAATAATGTCCTTAAGAGCTTTTTTTTTTTTTTTTGAGACAAGGTCTCACTCTGTCACCGGGCTGGAGCAGTGGCACAATCTCAGCTCACTGCAACCTCTGCCTCCTGGGTTCAAGCGCTCGCCTGTAATCCCAGCTACTCGGGAGGCTGAGGCACGAGAATCACTTGAACCCAGGAGGCAGAGGGGGCAGTGAGCTGAGATCATGCCACTGCACTCCAGCCTGGGAGACAGGGCGAGACTGTTCCCCCCCCAAAAAAAAACGAAACGAAAAATAAGGCAAATTCTATCTCATTAAAATCTTTCAATTGTATAAGAATTGTATAACCTGACTTACAAAAACTGTAGAGAAAGAGGCTAGTACAGAATAAGCAAGCCTACCCTTTATGTCACTCAGAGAACTGGGACCGCCATGAGACTGGTCTGCCTCACATACGGCCCTCCAAAAGTCCTGCTCTGCCACACTGGAGGCTTGGCCTTCATTTTGCAGACTTAGGGCCAACATGAAGTCCAAGTTTGCACTGTCTTCACCACCCTCTTTGGGGGGCTGTTGGCCTCTATTCCGTTCCTGCCTCTCTTGTTCTTCAACTGAAAAATAAAAAAACCAAAAACCAGCATTCAGGATACATTAGAAATGTTACCACCCTCAACTCAAGTCCATGCCTAGCAAATAGTCAAGGTTTACAGGCATCTGGGTAGGAACAAAAATGACCATGCTCAACCAGCTCTCTTCACCCTCTGGGTCTCCTAGCTCTGAACATTAAAGTCTGCCATATGAAAAGGCTCCATTATTATTCTAATTGTATTATTAAGCAATATTACTAAGCCATAATTATGAGACAGGCACTGCGCTAAACATTTTATACTTATTTTCTGAATTATAGTAGAATGGTTTAAAGCACGAGGTCAGATTACCTGAGTTCAAATCTTAGTTCTACCTTCAATTTTACCTACCTTCAAATAATGAGACAATTAAATGAGTTAATACATATAAAGTACTTTGCAAATGCCTACAGGAAGTAAGATACAGGTTGAGCATACCAATCCAAAAATCCAAAATTTGAAACTTTTTGGGCATCAATATGACTCTCAAAGAAAACGCTCACTGGAACATTTTGGATTTCAGATTTCTCAGATTTGAGATATGCATCCAGTATATATAATGCAAATACTTCAAAAGTCAAAACACTTCTAGCCCCAAGTATTTTGGATAAGGGATACTCAATCTGTATAAGTGCTGGCTATTTACAAGACTGTCATCATCCTCACCATTATGAACCCTAACTATAATCCAATAGAGGCTATTTCCATTTTATAGGAAAGTGAGGTATTCCCAGTGTTACTCAGCTACAGTCAAGTTTCTATAATCAAGATCTATCTGGCCCCAAAGCCCTGTTCCCATTTGCCTTGGGATTTTGATGCCATTCTAGTTCCCTAATCCCAAGCACAACTCACACAGATTATTCTGAATTGAAACCTGGGCTGTAATGTTCCTTTGGTTGGTAGTTCTATCGTGGAAAACATCTGATTCAAAGGCTCTCAAGGGCCTTTGTGGCAGCCTCATGGGTGGGTCCAGAGCCTCAATTTGTCTGAGGAGTTGGGATGCAATCCAGATTCCATCCTGACCCCAAGATTCATCATATGCATTAGGAGGTATGGCAACCTCATTTCTCTTTTCCTCCCCCTCTCTCCCACAAACTTCAGGGTGAGTCTTCAGATCTTTCACAAGGACATTGCGACCACAGTTGCCACATAGTTCCGTCCGGGCACCACAATAATCTTCATGTTCCTTCAGTTTGAGAATGGAAAGTTCTAAATCACAGTGCTGGCAGACAGCAAGCCGCAAAGGGCACTCAGTCTCCTACAAACCAGAGGAATGAGGTAGTTAATATGCATATCTTGGAGACGTGTGTTTTAGTATAGGGCAAGGAAAGCCAAGAGTATCTACTGCAATCTTCTCTTCCAACCCTAGATTATCCTGCCATTTTTTTTATGTATTTAAGAGTCACAGCTTCCCCTTTCGTTCCTGCCACAATGTTCTATAAAGGAAAATAAAATATTAGAGGGAGTCCACTACTCAGCCATCCTGACTATCATATCGTTTTGTGCACACATTACTAAGTAATCTAAAACCAGCCAGAGAAGCCCAGGAGCAAATAACAAGAATCATAGCAATTCAGATGTTTGTCAAAGCTCCAATGTCCCTGTCCCCTACCAACTACTCCAATTCAGTCTTAACTACCTAATAATGAGGAAAAGAACCTGCATTTTAGAAAGACACAGGTTTCTCTAACCTTCATATTTGTATTCAGCACAGGTTTTATTTTTTATTTATTATTATTATTTTTTGAGACAGAGTATCGCTGTCGCCCAATGACACAGTGGTGTGCATGGTGCAATTTCGGCTCACTGTAACCTCCACCTCTCGGGTTCAAGCAATTCTTGTGCCTCAGCTTCCTGAGTTGCTTGGGACCACAGGTGTGTGCCACCACACCCAGCTACATTTTTAGCACAGAAGGGGTTTCACCACATTAGCCAAGTTGGTCTCAAACTCCCAGCCTCAAGTGGTGTAAGCCACTACTCCTGGCAAATACATGTTATTTATCCAATAAAAGAGCTTTGGGGGCCAGGCACAGTGACCCACACCTGTAATCCCAGCACTCTGGGAGGCTAAGGCAGGCAGATCACCTGAGGTCAGGAGTTTGAGACCAGCCTGACCAACATGGTGAAACCCTACTCTACTAAAAATACAAAAATTAGCAAGGTGTGGTGGCATTCACCTATAGGTCCAGCTACTTGGGAGGCTGAGGTAGGAGAATTGCTTGAATCCAGGAGGCAGAGGTTGCAGTAAGCTGGGATCACACCACTGCAGTCCAGCCTAGGTGACAGAGTGGGGACGAAAAAAAAAAAAAAAAAAAAGCTTTTGAAAAAAAACTTCTGAATTGGCATTACATCTACATAGTATCAAATTTTATTTTTTAATTTTAATTTTTCTTTTATTTTTTGAGACAGGATCTCAGTGTCACCCAGGCTGGAGTGCAATGGTGCGATCATGGCTTACTGCAAGCCTTGACCTCCTGGGCTCAAGTGATCCTCCCACCTCGGCCTCCCAAGTAGCTGGGAACCACAGGCACGTGCCATCATGCCTAGCTAGGTTTTTTGTTTTATTTTTATTTTGTAGAGACAAGGGTCTCCTTATGTTGCCCAGATTGATCTCAAACTCTTAGGCTCAAGCAGTCCTCCTGCCCTGGCCTCCCAAAGTGCTGGGATTACAGGCGTGAGCCACTGTGCCCAGCTGGTATACAATTTTAAAGCCCAAAAAGGATATATGTAAAAATCTTGTCTCTTCTTCCTTGTTCCTCAGCTACCTAAGGCCTTTTTATCAATTTATTGTGTTTCCTGCAAGAGATAGTTCATGCATATATAAACAGTGCTGAAAATGTTGGAGTAGCATTTAGAATAGAACTTCAATTTTTTTTTTTTTGAGATGGCGTTTCGCTCCTGTTGCCTAGGCTGGAGTACAATGGCATGATTTCGACTCACTGCAACCTCCGCCTCCTGGGTTCAAGCAATTCTCCTGCCTCAGCCTCCCAAGTAGCTGGGATTAAAGGCACCCACCACCACACCTAGCTAATTTTTGTATTTTTAGTAGAGATGGAGTTTCACCACGTTGGCCAGTCTGGTTTTAAACTCTTGACCTCATGTTATCTGCCCACCTCGGCCTCCCAAAGTGCTGGGATTATAGGCATGAGCCACCATGCCCAGCCATTTTTTTTTTTTTTTTTTTTGAGACAGTCTCACTCTGTTGCCCAGGCTGGAATATAGTGGTGTGATGTTGGCTCACTGCAAACTCTGCCTCACAGGTTCAAGCAATTATCCTGCCTCAGCCTCCCGAATAGCTGGAATTACGGCATGCAGCACCATGCCTGGCTAATTTCTGTATTTTTAGTAGAGACGGGATTTCACTATGTTGATCAGGCTGGTCTTGAACTGCTGACCTCAAGTGATCCGCCCGCCTCCGCCTCCCATAGTGCTGGGATTATAGGTGTGAGTCACTGCGCCTGGCCTACCTTTTTATTTTTATTTTTTTGAGACAGGGTCTCCCTTTGTCGCCCAGGCTGGAATGCAGTGGCGCAAACAGGACTCACTGCAGCCTCAACCTCCAGGCTCAAACAATATTGTATCTCAGCCCCTCGAGCAGTTGAGACTACAGGAACGGACCACGATGTCCAGCTAATTTTTTAGTTTTTTGTAGAGATAGGGGTCTCACGATATTGCCTAGACTGGTCTTGAACTCCTTGGTTTAAGCAATCCTCTCGCCTTGGCCTCCCAAAGTGCTAGGATTACAGGCGTGAGTCACTGTAGCCCACTATGAATTACCTTTAATTTAAGGGTAATTTAATTATAAATTAATAAAATTAAGTTGTTACAGTTTGAGGCACATAGAATGAAATGCACAAATCTGTAAGTATATACCTTGGTGAATTTTAACATATGTATATCCACTCTTGCATAACTACCATATAAACAGCTGTTTGGATTTTTATTTATTTTTTTAGATGGCGTCTCACTTTGTCTCCCAGGCTGGAGTGCAATGGCACAATCTCGGCTCACTGCAAGCTCCGCCTCCCGGGTTCACGCCATTCTCCTGCCTCAGCCTCCTGAGTAGCTGGGACTACAGGCGCCTGCCACCACGCCCAGCTAATTTTTTATATTTTCAGTAGAGATGGGGTTTCACTGTGTTAGCCAGGATGGTCTCGATCTCCTGACCTCGTGATCCACCCGCCTCAGCCTCCCAAAGTGCTGGGATTATAGGCATGAGCCACCACTCCCGGCCAAGAAATGCTGAAGATCAAGGCTGCGGGATGCTCCCTACTGAATGGGAAAACTGTCCTTGGTTCCACATAGGCTGTAGACACAGCCTTTCTGCCAGCAACTGTTCCTGCAAGGAACTTTAGCTCAACTGAACATACTGTCACATGGTTCCTTGAAGGGGTACAGCACTGATTTCAGTTGCATTATAAAAGATTGAGTGGTGCTTTTGACTATTAGTTTATGTCAACACTTGAAAACATGGTGAGCCCGTTTTTTTGTTTGTTTGTTTGTTTTAGATGGAGTTTCACCCTGTCACCCAGGTTGGAACGCAATGGTACGATCTCGGCTCACTACAACCTCCTCCTCCCAAGTTCAAGCAATTTTCCTGCCTCAGCCTTCCGAGTAGCTGGGATTACAGGCACACGTCCCATGCCCAGCTAATTTTTGTATTTTTAGTAGAGACGGGGTTTCACCATGTTGGCCGGGCTGGTCTCGAACTCCTGACCCCATGATCCACCCGCCTCAGCCTCCCAAAGTGCTAGGATTACAGGTGTCAGCCACTGCACCTGACTGGATTTTTAAATTGGTGAATTAATATACTCTTTCAACGTTGGCCAGTTTTGGCCAGGTGCCATAGCTCACGCCTGTGATCTCAGCACTTGGGAAAGCCAAGGGAAGATCACTTGAGGCCAAGAGTTCGAGACTAGCCTGGGCAACATAGCAAGACCCCAACTCTATGAAAAACAAAAATAAATAAAATTAGCCAGGCATAGTGGCCTATACCTGTAGTCCCACCTATGCAGGTAGATCATTTGAGCCCGGGAATTTGAGGCTGCAGTGAGTTATGATCATGCCACTGCATGCTAGCCTGGGTGACAGAGTGAGACTCTGTCTCTTAAAAAAGGTTTTTAATTAAAAAAAAAAAGAAAAATGACAGGGCATGGTGGCTCACGCCTGTAATCCCAGCACTGTGAGAGGTCAAGGCAGTTGCATTACCCAAGGTCAGGAGTTTGAGATCACCCTGGCCAACATGGCAAAATCCCATCTCTACTAAAAATACAAAAAAAATTAGCCAGGCATGGTGGAGCACACCTGTAATCCCAGCTACTTGGGAAGCTGAGGAAGGAGAATCGCTTGAACCTGGGAGGTGGAGGTTGCAGTGAGCCAAGATCGCACCACCACACTCCAGCCTCCATGACAGGAGCAAGACTCCATCTCAAAAAAAAGGACAAAAAAACTTTGGGCTGAGTACAGTGGCTCATGCCTGTAATCCTAGTACTTTGGGAGGCTGAGGCAGGAGGATCACTTGAGCCCAGGAGTTCAAGAGCAACCTGTGCAACACAGCAAGACCCTGTCTCTATTTTTGGGGGGTTTTTTTTGAGACGTAGACTCACCCTGTCATCCAGGCTGGAATGCAGTGGCGCGACCTCGGCTCACTGCAACCTCTGCCTCCCGGGTTCAAGCGATTCTCGTGCCTCAGCCTCCCAAGTAGCATGCACCTCCACATCCAGCTAATTGTTGTATTTTTAATAGGGACAGGGTTTCACCGTGTTGGCCAGGCTGGTCTCGAACTCCTGACCTCAAGTGATTCGCCCATCTCAGCCTCCCAAAGTGCTGGGATTATAGGCGTGAGCCACCCCACCCAGCCAACCCTGTCTCTATTTAAAAAAAAAAAAAAAAAAAAAAAAAAAACCTTCTGCCAGTTTTATCTCAACTAACAAGCAAATGATACTCTATTCTCTCTCACCAAATGCTGAGGAATTTCTTAGGTTAAGTAGCATGTTATCCAAGTGTTCAAGAATTTAAAATGAGGCTGGGTGTGGTGGCTCACGCCTGTAATCCCAGCACTTTGGGAGGCTGAGACGGGTAGATCACAAGGTCAGGAGTTTGAGACCAGCCTGGCCAACATGGTGAAATCCCATCTCTACTAAAAAAACAAAAATTAGCCAGGTGTGGTGGCGGACGCCTGTAATCCCAGCTACTCGGGAGATCGAGGCAGGAGAATTGCTTGAACCTGGGAGGCAGAGTTTGCAGTGAGCTGAGATTGCATCACTGCACTCCAGCCTGGGCAACAGAACAAGACTCTGTCTCGGAAAAAAAAACAAAAAAAAAAACCAAAGAATTTAAAATGAAATGACAGCTTGCAAGGCAGGCTGTGTGCTAAAGAGGTTATCCCATACTGGCAACTCCAGGGCTGGCTTCATATTCAGTGAGACTGCCAATAACTAACCCCCAGCAGAAATGATAGACTCAGTTCCAAAGGGAAAGACTTCGGGAGTCTCAACATACACAAGGGAGTTCCAACAGCCAGGTAGCCGAATCAGGCAGCAGTCACAAAGTCAAGGCCTCAAACAGGCTTTGAGAAACAGTATGCATGTGAGCTCGTGGAGAACTAACACTCAACCAGACTGGCTTTCTGCTCTGCATGTGGGTCTGTAATCTCCGTAGGACTGGGACCACAGTAACTCACTCCATGGAGCAACAAGACTAACCTCATGCTTCTTTAACAGTCTCTTCTCCAACTTCTTGTTACATTTGCAGGTCACCTAGCATAAGAAGTGAGAATCAATAAATTGGCTTTGTGACAATATGCTCATTTGCTATTGCACAATAGCAAACAAAATACATTTATGAACAACAGCAAGTGTAACACATGTATAAACATTTGGGTACTTGGTGGCTCACCTGACAGTGTTCTGCAGCCATGTGAGTCTCCATGTCAGATTTGGGAAATGGTTCCTTGCAGATAGGACACATACCAATGTTCCTTTGACAGTGGATCTCATGGATGGTAAAGTTAAACACAGGAATTTCTTTTTTGCTACAGAAATAGAACAAAGAAAAAGGCAAGCATTACTGACTAATCTATGCCTTTTCTTGCACAGTGGCATCACATGGAAATCTGTCCTGTCCAATCTTTAGTCTCCATTATTTATCTTTAGTGAATACCTAGCCTACAAACTCATGATTATTACCAATCCTGCTTTTCAAGAACTAAATCCTGGCCGGGCGCGGTGGCTCACACCTGTAATCCCAGCACTCTGGGAAACCGAGGCAGGCGGATCACCTAAGGTCAGCTGTTCGAGACCAACCTGGCCAATATTGTGAAACCCCGTCTCTACTAAAAATACAAAAATTAGCCAGGCGTGATGGCAGGCACCTGTAATCCCAGCTACTCGGGAGGCTGAGGCAGGAGAATCACTTGAACCTGGGACGCAGAAGTTACTGTAAAAAAAAAAAAAAAAAAAAAAACTGGCCAGGCGCAGTGGCTCACACCTGTAATCCCAGCACTTTGAGGGGCCGAGGAGGGCGGATCACCTGAGGTCGGGAGTTCAAGACCAACCTGACCAAATGCAGAAATCCTGTCTCTACTAAAAATACAAAATTAGCCAGGTGTGGTGGCACATGCCTGTAATCTCAGCTACTCAGGGGGCTGAGTCAGGAGAATCGCTTGAACCGGGGAGGCGGAGGTTGCAGTGAGCCTAGATCGTGCCATTGCACTCCAGCCTAGGCAACAGGAGTGAAACTCTGTCTCAAAAAAAAAAAAAACTAAACTAAACTAAACTAAATCCTGTCCAGGTGCAGTGGCTCACACCTGTAATCCCAGCACATTGAGAGGCTGAGGCAGGTGGATCACTAGAAGTTAGGAGTTCAAGACCAGCCTAGCCAACATGGTGAAACCCCGCTTCTACCAAAAATATAAAAAATTAATGGGGTGTGGTGGCGGGCGCCTGTAACCCCAACTACTTGGGCAGCTGAAGCAGGAGAATCACTTGAACCCAGGAGGCGGAGGTTGCAGAAAGTTGAGATTGTGCCACTGCACTCCAGCCTGGGCAACAGCAAGATTCCATATCAAAAAAAAAAAAAGAACTAAATCCTGAAGGCTGACTCTTCTGTGCAACATTCTGAGTTACCAGTGCTATGTACTACTACCTCTAAAAGCTCAGCCTTACTTTCTCAAAGTCAGAGCTGATCACAACATGAAGTCAGATGCCAAAAAGAGTGGAGCTAGGCTATTCCAAAACCGTCCATGTCCCAAAGCAGAGTGATATGCTCCAGGATTATTTTATTTTATTTTATTTTTGTTTGTTTGGTTTTTTTTTGTTTTTTGAGACGGAGTCTCGCTCTGTCGCCCAGGCTGGAGTGCAGTGGCGCGATCTCGGCTCACTGCAAGCTCCACCTCCTGGGTTTACGCCATTCTCCTGCCTCAGCCTCCTGAGTAGCTGGGACTACAGGCGCCCGCCACCGCGCCCGGCTAATTTTTTGTATTTTTAGTAGAGACGGGGTTTCACCGTGGTCTCGATCTCCTGACCTTGTGATCCGCCCGCCTCGGCCTCCCAAAGTGCTGGGATTACAGGCGTGAGCCACCGCGCCCGGCCTAGGATTATTTTAAAACAGAAAACAAACCAAAACAACAATAAAAACAAGTGAAAAAATACCCTACCACTGATTTTTCCTCAGTTTTAAGTAGTTAAATTTCATTGGCTTTTATTCCATGAAAAGTCAAACCAAAAGGAGAAGATGCTAGCTTTGGGATAGTCAAAGGGGAAGGGGAAATTGTCTCCTGTATGCCTCACATGCCTTTCAAAGCAGGCTGGATGCTTCCTGACTACAGGAACATGCTCTCTGGCTGGGTTGGTAGAAACTTCACTTCAAAGCTGCACAAAAATCAAATCCTGAACCCTTTCCTCCACCAGTCTGGTCTCTCCACTTAATTTTCCCATTCTCACTTAGTTTAGTGGTCCAAAGAACATATCTAAGCTACACAAATTAAGGAAGTAAAGTGATAATCTTACATGAAAGAATAAGACCATTTAAACATGAAAAGATTAGACACACACTCGAACTAAAGGTACATTCTATTCAAAGGCCTTACTTTTACTTATTTGGATAGGACCATTGTAAAATTCCAATTTGACCAGCTAAAGACATTAAAGAAGGTACCTATAACAATAATTCAGAAAAATAAAATACGGAACAGGATCAATACAGATAGTCATAAAACACATTATTTAAGATCATATTTTGCCTCTGAAGCTGAATACTAGAAGAACTCTCTCCCACACTAAATAATAGTTTATTTCTCTTTTAATAACCTTTAATATTCAGACATTGTCTAAAAAACATTTCGAAGTAGAATAAATGATGTGCCTCCAGCTTATAGTCATTCTTCCAAACTGAAAGACCAAGACACCAAGGCAGTGCAATTCATTTTCATCCAATGGTGGAATTATCAAGCTGGGGACCCCAAGGCAGCTCTCAAAGCGGCACTGGAAGGTGACAGAACAATCAACCGTGAGAGATGGGAAGAAAACTCAAATGGATAAAGAGGTAAATTACTGACAGATTTAACTTCCCATATTTCTCTCAAATTTCTAGCTTTCTAAGGAAACTACTCATTTTGAATTAATTTAGTTAAAATAATAAATCCCAACTTTTTAAAGATGTTGTGAAACTAATAGTTTAATACATTACTGGTGGTAGAATAAACTATCTAAAAACAGTCTGAAAATGCATTTCTAGGACCATAAAATTATATACTCTGTAACACAATAATCCTCCTCTTGGGATTATGTATGAATATTTTCATTAGAGTATCATAGAATGGTAAAAAATGAAAGTCATTAAAAATACCTAAGCAAGAAAGGAATATCTAAGTTACATATAGTACACCAACAAAGTGAAAGAAGCAATGTTATATTGTGATTGCAAATCATGTATGTACAAATGCCATGAAAATTAAAGCCAGCTGGCCGGGCGCGGTGGCTCAAGCCTGTAATCCCAGCACTTTGGGAGGCCGAGGCGGGTGGATCACGAGGTCAGGAGATCGAGACTATCCTGGCTAACATGGTGAAACCCCGTCTCTACTAAAAATACAAAAAAAAAAACTAGCCAGGCGTGGTGGCGGGCGCCTGTAGTCTCAGCTACTTGGGAGGCTGAGGCGGGAGAATGGCGTGAACCCGGGAGGCGGAGCTTGCAGTGAGCCGAGATCACGCCACTGCACTCCAGCCTGGGAGACACAGCGAGACTCCGTCTCAAAAAAAAAAAAAAAAAAAAAGAAAATTAAAGCCAGCAATTACTGCTTAGGGTGTAGAAAACCTGGGTTCCTTTTTCATAATTTTGGCAATAATTTTATTTTAATGGCAAATATGGAGACACTAAATGTCTAGCATTTACTTTACAAGGCTGTTCAGGATAACTTGTCGACATACTACATACACAAGGCCCCTAAAACTTTAGAATTAAAACAAAAAATATTAAGGACCACACCATCATAATATGAAAAAGCAAGAATCGAAAGCAGCTGTCAGGTAAGACCACAAAGCATTTACTAGTCCACATATTCACCTCTTAGGAAATGCTAAAATAAGATATTTGCAACAATTATATAAAATAGTTGCCTGCTGTTTTTTTCTTTTAAAATTTAACTGCCAACATATTCCTACCAAACATTCCAACCAGATGAAGTACTAATATGCTTTCTTCCTACCTTCAGATAAAATGAAGATGTTTTAAGTGAGATAAATGGGCGCACAATTCCGTATCCAGATAAAACTGCTAAAAGTCTCAAGGAAGGGCTAGCAAATTAGAGGTGAAATTTCATTTAGATATAAATAGCTGAAAGGCAAACCAAAGCTTCCAGGAAAATTCCCAAGAGCTTTCCAAACACTAAACACAAACAACCAGAAATTAATTCTTTACAGGTTTAGTCAGCCTTCTATGCTAATTTGCTTTTTTCTTTAATTTCTTTGGCTTTGAATAGCCTTGTTTTTCACTAGCTTTCCATTAACTCACCCTTTAACTCTCTTAGCATAGTTATTTATATATTGTCCTAGGCTTGAGATTCCTCCTAATTGGAGTAGACTGATAAAACAGGTGTATCTTAACTAACGCTAAAAACCAGTGTGTCTGTTTTCTTATGTTTCAGTAGCTATACATATAAAATTCAAAAAAACCTAAAATAGCTTATGAAATGGTAGAAAGTGATAGTGGCATAGCAGAAATACCCTACAATATGGCAAGACACCTTCAATGAGATGAAATCTTAATTCCAAGCAGGTAAAGAATATTGTAACCAGCTCTTGCTCTAATTATATCCTAATTCTGCCAAAGTTAGGCTGAGAAGAAAGAAAAAGACAACAACGACAACAAAAATGTTATTTGACTCAAATATTCTACCAATGAGTCAAACTATTTTTGTTATTCCACATCTCTTTCTACCACAGTTTGCTAAGGTAAACATAGCACATTGTGAAAGAAGTACCCAGTGAAGGAAAATAAAGTAATAAACATAGCAGACAGTTCTGCTTTGCTTTTTTTGTCAGCTTACAGTAAGAGCACTTGTATAGCACCAAGATACCAAGTTAAGTTCTTAGGAAATCCCCAACAGGAACCAGCTGATTACTAACTTTACAACTAGTTTCATTTCATCAGGAAAAAGATGCTCTTTCTTGTAATTCATGTGGGTTATAAACACCAAAATAAAAAGCTTAACATTCAAGACTGTGTCAGTCTTCACTAAGAGTTTTTAAATCAGGAAATGGTAGTGATTAAGCTTGACTGTCCTCATTCCACTAACATTTCTTAGATTTAATGTCTTACCAGTTGTCACACAGTCGAGTTTCCTGGTCATCTAGAAATTCAGCCATCTTTAGCTCTTCCTGAAAACCACAAAGGAAGACATGAACTTTCTCTTTCATTTCTGCTTTCAAGATGACATGCAAAAAACAAAATAAAAAACTAGTATACAGAAAATGTCACCCAAACCTGCATGTTAAAGCATTTTATTCAATATCCAGCCCCTTGAGATTTTCTTATTTTAAAATTATCAATTTAAAATAATTTTATTGGATAACAGACTTTTAAAAAATAAAAATAATAAAATAAAATACTTTTACTAGGCTGGGGACAGTGGCTCATGCCTATAATCTCATGCCTATAATCAGTACTTTGGGAGGCCGAGGCGGGCGGATCACTTGAGCCCAGGAGTTCAAGACCAACCTGGCCACAACCTGGGGAAACCTCACGTCTACAAAAAATACAAAAAAAAAAAAATTACCCAGGCATGGTGATGTGTGCCTGTAGTCCCAGCTACTCAAGAGGCTGAGGCAGGAGGAATGCGCAAGAGGAATGCTTAAGCCCAGGAGTTCAAGGCTGCGGAGAGCCATGATCATGCCACTGCACTCCAGCCTGGGTGACAGAGTGAGACCCTTTCTCAAAAATAATAATAATATCCTGGCCAGGTGCGGTGGCTCACACCTATAATCCCAGCACTTAGGGAGGCCGAGGCAGGCAGATCACAAGGTCAGGAGATCAAAACCATCCTAGCCAACATGGTGAAACCCCATCTCTACTAAAAATACAAAAATTAGCTGGGCGAGGTGGCGCGTGCCTGTAATCCCAACTACTCTCGAGGCTGAGGCAGGAGAATCGCTTTAACCAGGGAGTAAGAAGTTGCAGTGAGTGGAGTTCGTGCCACTGCACTCCAGCCTGGCGACAGAGTGAGACTCTGTCTCAAAAATAAATAAATAAATAAAAATAAAATAACATCCCTCAGAGATTTCATCCAATTACCCTAAAAGCATCATAAATAACAATAGTAAAATTATCAAATACAGGAAATTAACACTAATACAATACTAGTAACTAATCTATAGAATTTATTCAAATTTCACCAACAAGCCAGGCACAGCGGCTCATGCCTGTAATCCCAGAACTTTGGGAGGCTAAGCTAGGAGGATCGCTTGAACTCAGGAGTTTAAGATCAGCCTGGGCAATATGGTGAAACCCCTTCTCTACAAACAATTTAAAAATTAGCCAGACGTGGTGGCGCACACCTGTGGTCCCAGCCACTCAGAAGGCTGAGATGGGAAGATCACTTAAGCCCAGGAGGTCAAGGCTGCAGTGAGCAGTGATTGTATCACCGCACCCTAGCCTGGGTGACAAAGTGAGACCCTGTCTCCAAAAAAAAAAAAAAAAATCACCATCCCACCCTTTTTCTGGTCCAGCATTCAATCTAGGATCACACATTGCATTTAGCAGTTACTTGTACTTAATTTCCTTTGATCTGGGAGAGTTCTTCAGTCTTTCCTTCTCTTTCATGACCTTGTTAAGCATACTGGCTTCTTTTTTTTTTTTTTTTAAACAGAGTCTCGCTCTGTTGCCTAGGCTGGAGTGCAGTGGTGTGATCTCGGCTCACTGCAACCTCCACCGCAGCCCCCCGAGTAGCTGGGACCACAGGTATGTGCCACCATGCCCAGCTAATTTTTGTATTTTCAGTAGAGACGGGGTTTCACCATGTTGAGCAGGATGGTCTTGAAGTCCTGACCTCAGATAATCCACCAGCCTTGGCCTCCCAAAGTGCTAGGATTACAGGTGTGAGCCACCATGCCCAGCCAGCTATTTTATATAATGTCCTTCAGTTTGGGTTTGTCTGATATTTTCTCATGATTAAATTCAGGTTACACATTTTTGGCAAGAACACCATAGAAATCATGTTATGCCACTTTGGGAGGCCGAGACGGGCGGATCACGAGGTCAGGAGATCGAGACCATCCTGGCGAACACGGTGAAACCCCGTCTCTACTAAAAAAATACAAAAAACTAGCCGGGCGAGGTGGCGGGCGCCTGTAGTCCCAGCTACACAGGAGGCTGAGGCAGGAGAATGGCGTAAACCCAGGAGGCGGAGCTTGCAGTGAGCTGAGATCCGGCCACTGCGCTCCAGCCCCGGCGACAGAGCGAGACTCCGTCTCAAAAAAAAAAAAAAAAAAAAAAAAAAGAAATCATGTTATGCTCGTCTCAGTGCCTTATATCAGAAGGTACATGATGTCAACAGTCTTATTTTACTATTGATGTAAACCATGATCACATAGTTGATATGGTGTCTGCCAAATTTCTTCACTATAAAGTTTCTCCTGCTTTTTAAACAAGATGTCAATGCAGAAAGCAAAGCACTGGCAACTTTACTACCATTGTTTAGTTTAGATTATTCCTTTCCATGATACAAAAATGGTCTTAAATCCTGCCCCCAATAGGGTTCTTTAATGGTTTTGGCATTATCAAGTGAGTTGCCACTTTTCAAAACATGTATTTAGTCATTTGTTCAACAAGCTTAATTAGGACAATACTTTGGGGCTGGGCCCGGTGGCTCACGCCTGTAACCCCAGCACTTTGGGAGGCCGAGGTGGGCGGATCACTTGAGGTCAGGAGTTCGAGACCAGCCTGGCCAACATGGCGAAACACCTCTCTACTAAAAATGCAAAAATTAACCGGGTGCCTGTAGTCCCAGCTACTAGGGAGGCTGAAGCAGAACTGCTTGAACCCGGGAGGTGGAGGTTGCAGTAAGCCAGGATCGCACCACTGCACTCCAGCCTGGGCAAAAGAGTGAGACTCTGTCTCGAAAAAATAAAAATTAAAAAAAAAAAGGACAATACTGTAGGCCAGGTGCAGTGTCTCACACCTGTAATCCCAGCGCTCTGGAAGGCTGAGGTGGGTAGATCACTTAAGCTCAGGAGTCGAAGGCCAGCCAGGAAACATAGTAAGACCTTGTCTCTATAAAAAATAAGCAGCTGGTGTGGTGGCTCACCCCTATAATCCCAGCACTTTGGGAGGCCGAGACGGGCGGATCACAAGGTCAGGAGATCGAGACCATCCTGGCTAACACAGTGAAACCCGCTCTCTACTAAAAAATACAAAAAATTAGCCGGGCGTGGTGGCGGGCGCCTGTGGTCCCAGCTACTCGGGAAGCTGAGGCAGGAGAATGGCATGAATCCGGGAGGCAGAGCTTGCAGTGAGCTGAGATCACGCCACTGCCCTCCAGCCTGGGCAACAGAGCGAGACTCTGTCTCAAAAAAAAAAGGCAAAAAATTAGGTGGGTGTGGTGGCACATGCCTGTAATCTCAGCTACTTGGGAGGCTGGGGTGGGAGGATGAGGTAGTCTCCAGCTACTTGGGAGGCTTGAGCCCAGGAGGTCAAGGCTACAGTGAGTGAGTTGTGATCACACCACTGCACTCCAGCCTGGGTGACAAAGTGAGACCCTGTCTCAAAGAAAAAGAAGACCATACTGTGTGCCACTGTGCCCTGGCACTAAAAATACTTTACAAAATAAGGAAATATAGTATCTGATAAAGCGATTTAGTGGTAGAGAAAAACAATAAGCAAAAAAATACATATAACTTAAGGTGAGTATTGTGATGGAAAAGTATACAGACAAATAAATGGGGGTGGAGTAGAGGCAAATCTACTTTAGGTAGATAAGAGTGATCAGGGAAGAACTTTCTAGGCAGACGACATTTAAACTAAGAACTGAAGTACAAGAGCCAACCATGAAAAGACAAAGATGGAGGATGGGAATGGGGGAAAATCCATCCAGGCAGTGGGAAGGGCAAAAGGCCTAAAAGCAATGAAAGAGAAAGTAAAGGCAGACCTGGAAAAACATAATAAAAAAGGGGAATGACTCAAGGTCTTGTCATATAAGACAGAAAGAATATTGGATTAGATTCCAAGCTCAATGGTAAACACTGAAGGGCTTTAAACCAGGGAATGACATAATTCAAGATACCCACTCTGGGCTGGGCGCGGCAGTCACGCCTGTAATCCCAGCACTTTGGGAGGGCGAGGTGGGCGGATCACTGGAGGTCTGGGGTTCGAGACCAGCCTGGCCAACATGGCAAAACCAAGTCTCTACTAAAAATACAAAAATTAGCTGGGCGTGGTGACGGGCGCCTGTATGCCAGCTACTCAGGAGGCTGAGGCAAGAGAATCACTTAAACCCAGGAGGCAGAGGTTGCATTGAGCTGAGATCTCGCCACTGCACTCCAACCTGAACAACAGAAGGTGATTCCATTTAAAAAAAAAAAAAAAAAAGATATTCACTCTCACGAAATGGCAACTAAGGAGGGCTGTCCGACTGATTTCAGGTGTGCTCTATTCCAGACCACTAAATGGCCAACTCTAAGGCCAGAGCTCAGATGTGGCAGGTGCTTGCTTTTCTAGATGCAAGGAGACTGGGGGTGGCCTGCAGGGTCCCCCTCTGGGGGTCAAGTTCTGGCTGGTTCTGCCAGATTTAACCTCTCTGGGCCTCAGATTCTTCAGGCAGAAGACTGACAATACTTCAAACGATCAAGGAAACGAGCGAATGCACGGAAGAGTCGAGGCACAGAAAAAAGTCTTCAAGCTTATAAGAAGCCCGTTGGGCGTCGGCTAGATCTCTCTGGTCCGCAGAGGGGACCGTCCCTCTGCCCGAGGCAGCGTAGCTTCCACTGCCGGGTCCAGATACCCCAAGGTAGTTTCCAATCGCCCCCTTCCCCAGCAAGGTCGGTGATGGGGAGTGAAGAAGTAAGCGGCTTCTCAAATAATAGCAGTTGCCAAACGCTTACCGGGAAAATCTTTTAATCCCGACTACAATCCTAAGAGGTGAAAGTCTTGGTCCCCACTTTAGAGGCTGCGAAAGCGGAAGGCCACCTGAGTTTTCCGCAGCACCAGCGGGTCGGAGTGCGGGCTCGGACTCGGGTCCTTCGGCCTCGAGGCCGCATTAGGCCACTCGCGACCCCCCAGGCCGGCAGCTCGAGGCTCGGGCTCTAGGCCCAGGCCGGCATTGAGCCCAGCTCCGCCCGGGACGCGGTGGCCACAGAGGCGCTGTGGACGACGCCCGCTTCCCGGCTCCCCAGACCAACCTAGGCCGCGAAGGGGGCGGCGTCGCCGGGGGCTGCCAAGGCGCCGGTTCCCTGAGGAGAAAGCGCGGCCTCCTCCAGTCGCCAGAGATGCCGCCGCGCGGGCATCCTCTCCTCACAGTCGCTACCCCGGGCCCAGAGACCCCACGCCCACACACCCCTCCCTTGGGATGCCGGACCCTTCCTAAACTGGAGGCCTCAGGGAATCTCCAGCCGCGTGCCGCCGCTACACCTCACCAGGGACGAGAGGAGAAACGTTGAGTTGACACACTAGCTGCAGACACGGAGCCTCCTCTGTCAGACCCCGCACTGAACAACGGCCCTCAGAGCTGCCTCACCACTTCCGCCCATCGCGGAGGAGCGCTCCCATTGGTCAGAGGCTGCTCCAGCTGTCGACCCATTGGATAACACCGTTGTCGCTCCCAGGGCCCCGCCTTCTGCGCGTCGATTGGCTCCCCGGAGGCCCACGGGGGCGTGTCCCTGGAAGCCCTGGCCCCTGCACATCTGGAACCAGAGGCACGGAGCTGAGCTGTGAGCCTGTTGCTGAGTTTAACAACTGTCCCCGACACAGGCTAATAATATTTGCATGAATAATTCTGTACAAACATTACTAATATGCCTAATATATTGAGATAATTAATGGTATTTGTTCTTTTCTCATGAGCCATTAATACTTATTAGTCATTCTTGTTGCTATGATAATGCCCTTGTGCAAGACTTCTGCAGGGCTGTGACCATATTTGAGCACTTTACTTTTTTGCAGTGGAAGAGTGAACCTGAGATGCAGGTTTGAGAGCTAGTTTCTCCACTTGCTGCCTGAATGGATTCCCTGAGCTTCTCTTACCTCGTGTATAATAAAGGAGAGAATAATTATGTAAGTATAATTACCAAGCACATATTACAAACAATACAGCCATTTAAAATTATGATTCCATTGCAGATTATAATTGCAAAATATGGAGGGCAAGGCGGGTGGATCTCTTGAGCTCAGGAATTAGAGACCAGCCTGGGCAATATAGTGAGACCGTATCTCTACAAAAAAAATACAAAAATTAGCCAGGCGTGGTGGCATGCACCTGTAGTTCCACCTCCTTGGGAGGCTGAGGTGGAAGGATCCCTCGAGTCTAGGAGGCAGAGGCTGGAGTGAGCCCTGATCATGCCACTGCACTCCAGCCTGGGGGAACAGAGCAAGACCCTGTCTCAAAAATAATATAATGTAATATAATATAATATAATATAATATAATATAATATAATATAATAGCAAAATGTTCATAAGCTAGTACTAAGCAAGAAAAGCATCTAATGGGCGCGGTGGCTCACGCCTGTAATCCCAACACTTTGGGAGGCCGAGGCTGGTGGATCACCTGAGGTCAGGAGTTCCAGATCAGCCTGGCCAACATGGTGAAACCCCATCTCTACTAAAAATACAAAAATTAGCTGGCTGTGGTGGCAGGCGCCTATAATCCCAGCTACTTGGGAGGCTGAGACAGGAGAATCCCTTCAACCCAGGAGGTAGAGGTTGCAGTGAGCCGAGATTGAGCCACTGCACTCCAGCCTGGGCAACAAAATCAAAACTCCGTCTCAAAGCAATATTTATAACAAAATAAAATATTTAGTTTAAATATGCAGTATAATTTGTGCGATTCCAAACATATAAAGTTCAAAACCAGGGAAAACTAACCTAAAGTGCAAGAGAAGTAAGTAACTGGTTCCATTCAGAGGGTATATAGCCTGCAAGGGGATATGAGAAAGATTTTCTAGAAATATTTATATCTTGATCTGCAAAGTGATTAACACAGATGTATTAATTAGTAAATAGTTATTAAGCTACACACCTATGTCTTAAGCACTTTACATTGTATGTTAAAACTTACTGGAGTTCAAAAGAAAGCACAATCATTAAAGATTAAAAAACAATCAGAAAAAATGTGTATTAATATGAATTAAGCATATTAATATATTAAGTATATATAAAGAAAAAAGGAACCATATAGTGTGTTCTCTTATGAATAAGGTGTTTTAACTCAGCATAATGTTTTTGAGGTTTATCCATGCTGTTGATAATATCAAGCCTATTCCTTTTCAGTGCCAAGTAGCACAGCACATGGATATGCCACAATTTATACTGACAAACATTAGAACTGGTTCTAGTTTTTGGCCAGGCGTGGTGGCTCACAATCCCAGCACTTTGGTAGGTCGAGGCGGGTGGATCGCCTGAGCTCAGGACTTCCAGACCAGCCTGGGCAACATAATAAAATCCTGTCTCTACAAAAAATACAAAAAGTTAGCCACTGGTGGTGGCTCATGCGTGTAGTCCCAGCTACTTGGGAGGCTAAGGTGAGAAGATTGCTTGAGCCTGAGAGGTGGAGGTTTCAGTGAGCTAAGATGGCACCACTGCACTCCAGTCTGGGTGACAGAGTGAGACTCCGCCTCAAAAAAAAAAAAATTGATTCTAGTTTAAGCAGTAGTAAACATTCTTGTGCAAGTCTTTGGGGATATATGTTTTATTTCTCTCAGATAAATACTTGGAAGTGGGATTGCTGGATCATATGGTAAGTCTATGTTTTAACTTTAGAAACTGCCAAACTGTTTTCCAAAGTGATTGTGCCACTAAGCGTTCCCAACAGCGGTGTAGGAGAGTTTCAGTTGCTCCGCATAGTCATCCACTTGGTATAAACACATTTTGAATAAATAAACAGGAGAATGGCAGTCCTGTCTCCTGGGAACAGCTGTCTTCCCTTGCCTGAGTGACCCAGAAGCTCCTCTAAATTCATAGTTCACAGTGGGAGGAGAAAACAAGGTCCAGGGTAGCAAAGAATGAACTGGAAATAATGATAAGCTCAAATTTCACTTAACCCCTGGGGCGCCTTATTTTCACTGGCCTAAATCCAACAGCAGAAATCAAAAAAGTTTAGGAGCATTTTATTCCTGACCAAAAAAGGCAGGCAAGGCAGGGTGATTACAGTGGCAGCAGAAAGGATTTAGATTAGGTTAGAGGAAGAGCTGCGTCTTGGTTTACCAGGAGTCACCTGTATGAGAGGATTAGATGGAGTTCCCCCCAACCTCCTTGCACCAGAATCTTTAAAGGGCTCGTTAGAAATTTATTTTTTTTTATTTATTTACTTATTTTTTGTTTTTTTGAGACAAAGTCCCACTCTCTCGCCCAGGCTGGAGTGCAGTGGCGCGATCTCGGCTCACTGCAACCTCCGCCTGCTGGGTTCAAGCAATTCTCCTGCCTCAGGCTCCCGAGTAGCTGGGACTGTAGGCACCTACCACCACACCTGGCTATTTTTTTGCATTTTTAGTAGAGATGGGGTTTCGCCATGTCGGTCAGGCTGGTCTTGAACTCCTGACCTCAAATGATCCTCCTGCCTTGGCCTCCCAAAGTGCTAGGATTACAGGCATGAGCCACTGCGCCCAGCCGGCTTGTTAGAAATTTATATGTCTGCTCAAGGTCAACCTCCTCACTATCCCAATTCCCTAGTATCCCAACCTCATCCCCCAAAACTCACTAAATTAACTGAATCTGGATTTCTGGTGTCATGGCCTAAATGGCACTTCTGGGCTCTGGCAGATTTAGCATTCACTGCAGTGGAATTTTGATAAAGCCCAAAGGGAGAGGTGTTGCCCTACCCTTCCCAGCTCAGCCCTACTCAGAGCCCTGCCAGGCTTGGGGAGAGAAATTCCTCTCCTCTAGCCAAAGCTGTGACTACCTAGTCTGAGAAGCCAACCCGACTCCTCTATTCCCCAACATGCCTCCATCCCTGTTTTAAACCGTCCTCTGCCTCCCACAGGCTCAGCCCCTGCTCAAGGGCTAGGGATCTTCCCTGACAGTATGCAGCTTTTCCTCATTCTAGCTGCCAACCTATTCCCTTCCTCCCACTTTTACTTCCCAGCAAGCAGCTGCTTAGAGTCAGATTCCTGGCCCCATGCCTAGCCCGGACACATGGAAGGCACTCAATTTCTACTTGCAGAATTACTTCAAGGTGCTGCTTTACAATAAACTCTTCTTTTTTTTTTTTTTTGAAACAGAATCTCGGCTGGGTGCAGTGGCTCACACCTGTAATCCCAACACTTTGGGAAGCCAAGGCAGGCAGATCACCTGAGGTAGGGAGTTCGAGACCAGCCTGACCAACATGAAGAAACCCCATCTCTACTACAAATACAAAATAAGCCAGGTGTGGTAGTGCGTGCCTGTAATCCCAGCTACTCGGGAGGCTGAGGTGGGAGAATCACTTGAATCTGGGAGGTGGTGATTGCGTTGAGCCGAGATCACGCCATTGTACTCTAGCCTAGGCAACAAGAGCGAAACTGTCTCAAAAAAAAAAAAAAAAAAAAAAAGGAAGGAAAAAGAAACAGAATCTCTTGTTCTGTCACCCAGCCTTCAGTACAGTGGTGCGATCTCGGCTCACTGCAACCTCTACCTCCTGGGTTCAAGCAATTTTCCCACCTCAGCCTCCCAAGTAGCTGGGATTACAGGCATGCACCACCACACTCAGCTAATTTTTGTATTTTTAGTAAAGATGGGGTTTCACCATGTTGGTCAGGCCAGTCTCAAACTCCTGATCTCAGGTGTTCCACCTCGGCCTCCCAAAGTGCTGGGATTACAGGTGTAAGCCACCGTGCCCAGCCTACAATAAACATTTAAAGGTGTTTTTTTGTTTTGTTTTTGGCCAAAACCAAATCTGTTTTCATCAAATTGGGTTTTCATCAAACTGGGTTCCTTTCTACTCTCTAGCATTCCATCCTTTGCACTTCTCTCAGCCCTTCCCTAGCTCCCTCTGTCTTTTGAGGCCCCTTCCTGTTGATCTTCCTGGCACTTTTTTGGGTGCATCAAGAGGCAACTTTGGCAGTGAGTCCCTTGCTCCCTGGCGTCCCAACAAGCACCCAATCCCAAATACCTTCTCCTTCTCTGCCCATCTTCTCAGACACCTCTGGTAGGAAACTATTATTTTGTTTTGTTTCAAGTTTGACTGGGGTAAAAGTACACACCATAAAGTGCATAAATCTTAAGTATATTGTGTAAGGACTTTTTAAATAACAGTAACAGTTTTATCAAAGGTACAATTCACATATCAGACAATTCATCCATTTAAAGTGGACCTGGCATGGTAGCTTACACCTGTAATCCCAGCACTTTGGGAGGCTGGGGCAGGAGGATCCCTTGAGCGCAGGAGTTCAAGATCAGCCTGGGCAACATAGGGAGAACTCGTCTCTACTCAAAGTGATATCAATTAACTGGGCATTAGTGTGTGCACCTGTAGTCTTAGGTGTTCGGAAGGCTGAGGTGAGAAGATTAATGGAGCCCAGGATTTTAAGGCTGCAGTGAGCTATGGTCACACCACTGCACTCCAGCCTGGATAACAGACTTTTACCTCTAAAAAAAAAAAAAATTGTTTTTGGCTGGGCGTGGTGGCTCATACCTGTAATCCCAGCACTTTGGGAGGCCAAGGCGGGTGAATCACTTGAGGTCAGGAGTTTGAGACCAGCCTGGCCAACATGGTGAAACCCCGCCTCTACTAAAAATACAAAAATTAGCCAGGCATTGTGTCGTATGCCTGTAATTCCAGATACAGGGATTTGGGAGGCTGAGGCAGGAGAAACACTGGAGCCTGGGAGGCGGAGGTTGCAATGAGCAGAGATTGCGCCACTGTACTCCAGCCTGGGTGACAGAGCGAGACTCCGTCTCAAAAAAAAAAAAAAAAAATAGCCAGATGAGGTGGCAGGCACCTGTAATCCCAGCTACTTGGGAGGCAGAGGCAGCAGAATCGCTTGAACCTGGGAGGCAGACTTTGCCTCCCAGAGTTTGAGACTCTGTCTCAAAAAAAAAAAAAAAAAAAAAAGAAAAGAAAAAAAAATAGACTTCACAATGATTTTTTAGTATAGTCACAGATTTGTGCAACTATCACTGCAATCTAGTTCCTGGACTTTTTTTTTTTTTTTTTGAGATGGAGTCTCATTCTGTCGCCCAGGCTGGAGTGCAGTGGTGCGATCTCAGCTCACTGCAACCTCCGCCTCCCGGGTTCAAGCAATTCCTCTGCATCAGCCTGCAGAGTAGCTGGGACTACAGATGCCTGCCACCACGCCCAGCTAATTTTTGTATTTTTAGTAGAGACGGGGTTTCACCATATTGGCCAGGCTGGTCTGGAACTCCTGACCTCAAGTGATCCACCCGCCTTGGTCTCCCAAAGTGCCAGGATTACAGATGTGAGCCACCGTGCCTGGCGATCCTGGACATTTTTATCATCCCCAAAATAAACTGTGCCCATTAACACTTACTCCCTTCATCTCCATACCCGGACTGACAATCACCCATCAGCTTTCTTTCTTCATGGATTTGCCTATTTGGGACATTTCATATGAATTGAATCATACAATATGGAGACTTTTGTGATGGTTTATTTCACTTAGCATGATGTTTTCAAGGTTCATCCATACTATAGCATTAATCAGTACTTCATTTCTTTCTTTTTCTTTCAATTTTTTTTTTTTTTTTTTTTCTGAGACAGAGTCTCCCTTGATCACCCAGGCTGGAGTGCAGTGGCCCAATCTCAGCTCACTGCAAGCTCCGCCTCCTGGGTTCACGCCATTCTCCTGCCTCAGTCTCCTGAGTAGCTGGGACTACAGGCGCCCGCCACCACGCCCGGATAATTTTTTTGTATTTTTAGTAGAGATGGGGTTTCACTGTGTTAGCCAGGATGGTCTCGATCTCCTGACCTTGTGATCTGCCCATCTCAGCCTCCCAAAGTGCTGGAATTACAGGCGTGAGCCACCACACCCAGCCTGCATGGATGTATGTTTTCATTTCTCTAGGAGAAATTTCACCTAGGAGTGGAGTTTTGTATTTGTATACACCCCTGTTACCATTACTCAGATCAATAAATAGAAAATTCCCGGCCAGGCATGGTGTCTCATGCCTATTATCCCAGCACTTTGGGAGGCCGAGGCCGGCAGATCACGAGGTCAGGAGTTTGAAACCAGCCTGGCCAACATGGTGAAACCCCATCTGTACTGAAAATACAAAAATTAGCCGGGCGTAGTGGTGCATGCCTGTAGGCTCAGCTACTTGTTAGTTTGAGGCCGAAGAATCGCTTGAACCTGCAAGGCAGAGGTTGCAGTGAGCCGAGATCATACCACTGCACTCCAGTCTGGGTGACAGAGCGAGACTCCATCTCAAAAAACAAATTTAAAAAAAAGGAATAGTTTTGCTTGTTCTATTCTGTAGGAACAGATAGAATGATGCAATATATACTATTTTGTGTACGACTTCTTTCAGGCAATATCTTGAATGTTATATTCACCCATGTCATTGCATATAACCTTAGTTCATTCCTTTTCATTCTCGTGTAGTGTTCTTAATAAATTGTGAATATCTTCACAGCTTCACAATTTTTTTTTTATTTTTATTTATTTATTTATTTTTTTTTTTGAGACGGAGTCTCGCTGTGTCACCCAGGCTGGAGTGCAGTGGCCGGATCTCAGCTCACTGCAAGCTCTGCCTCCCGGGTTTTTACGCCATTCTCCTGCCTCAGCCTCCCGAGTAGCCGGGACTACAGGCGCCCGCCACCTCGCCCGGCTAGTTTTTTGTATTTTTTAGTAGAGACGGGGTTTCACCGTGTTAGCCAGGATGGTCTCGAACTCCTGACCTCGTGATCCGCCCGTCTCGGCCTCCCAAAGTGCTAGGATTACAGGCTTGAGCCACTGCGCCCGGCCAGCTTCACAATTTATTAGCCCATTCTCCAGTTAATGAACATTTGGCTTGTTTCTAGTTTCAGCCAAGTATGAATATTCTTGTTCTTGGTTAGGTATGATCTTAATTTCTATTAGGTATACACCCAGGAGTAGAAATACTGGAATGGGCTATAGAGTTTGCCTTTATTTGGCTTTTGGTTATTAAAAGTTCCAGTCATCCATGTGTACATAAATATCTCTAGCTCTCATGAGTTATTAATATTTATTTAGCCCTGGCTTTTTTTTTTTTTTTTTTTTTTTTGAGACGAAGTCTTGCTCTGTCGCCAGACTGGAGTGCACTGGTATGATCTTGGCTCACAGAAACCTACTCCTCCCGGGTTCAAGTGATTCTTCTGCCTCAGCCTCCCGAATAGCTGGGACTACAGGTGCACGCCACCATGCCCAGCTAATTTTTGTATTTTTAGTAGAGACAAGATTTCACCATGTTGACCAGGATGGTGTCAATCTCTTGACCTCGCGATCCGCCCACCTTGGCCTCCCAAAGTGCTGGGATTACAGGCATGAGCCATCGCACCCGGCCCCTGGCTTTTTTTTTTTTTTTAATTAAAAAAAATTTTTTTTGAGGCAAGGTCTCACCCAGGCTAGAATGCAGTGACAACAATCACAGCTCACGGCAGCCTTCACCTCCTAGTCTCAAATGATTCTCCCACCTCAGCCTCTTAAAGTGCTGGGATAGCCGGGCACGGTGGCTCATGCCTGTAATCCTAGCACTTTGGGAGGCGGAGGCAGGTGGATCACCTGAGGTCAGGAGTTCAAGACCAGCCTGACTAACATGGAGAAACCCCGTCTCTCCTAAAAATACAAAATTAGCCGGGGTGGTGGCGCATGCCTGTAATCCCAGCTACTCGGGAGGCTGAGGCAGGAGAATCGCTTGAACCTGGGAGGCGGAGGTTGCAGTGAGCTGAGATCGCACCATTGCACTCCAGCCTGGGCAAAAATAGCGAAACTCTGTCTCAAAAAAAAAAAAAAAAAGTGCTGGGATTACAGGTGTAAGCCACTGTGCTGGCTCTGGCTTAAAAAACAAAACAATACAGTCTTTTAATTTCTACATACAAGTTTTGGAAATTCCATCTTTTTTTATTTTTCAGTGGCCCCAGGGTGACTCAGGCACTCACTCGTTAGCTGGACATCTGATTACTCAGAGAGGCTTAGATAACTGACACACTGGGAGGGGAAGTAACCAGGGAGTAACAGGGGAGTAACCAGGGAGGGAGCTATTAGGGAAGCAAGAGCAAAGGACAGTGTCTGCCACAGAAGGACACCACGCACTTTTATTTTCTAGTTGGAGTTTGGTCTTCCAAGACGGGCTTTAGACATTCATCTGATTTAATTTTTTTTCTTCTTATTTTTTTTTTTTTTTGGCACATAGTCACAAATACATTCATCTCTAACTGGAGAAATATTTGTGAAACCACTGCTAAAAGCCAGTTTCCTAATCAAAGCGACAGGCCCTGAAACACTCTGTGGATATGTCCTCAGGCCCTGAAATGTTCACATTATTTCATCAGTTCTGAAGCGAGGAGCGAGATGTTGCCAGTTATCAAGAAGAGGAAGGGTGAGGGAGGTTTGTGTGGGGAGGGGAGCAGTGGGGGGGGGTTGAGCAGGGAGGAAGAGGCTCAGAGATGCAGCTGACATCTGGGGACTCATACATATTCATGAGGAGGACTGGGATTGGACCAGAGGCCTCAGAGCATGCTGGGACGTTTTCCAGGCTGCCTGGTTGCCAGGCAGAGTTCCCAGGGGCCACCGCTCCCTTCTCCGGGCAGCTTCATCCCTCAGACACCTGCAGGGACCCTGCTAGTGTTTAGAGGAGGAGACTTAGGATCACTTTGTTTCAGTCTGATTTCCCAGGAAAAGCCCTTACTCAGTTCTCTACCCTAACAACGCCTAAGGTGTGAGACCAGGCACAGTGGCTCGCACCTATATATAATTCCAGCATTTTGGAAGGCAAAAGTGGGAGGATTGCTTGAGCCCAGGAGTTTAAGACCAGCCTGGGTAACATAGCAAGACCCCTGCCTCTACAAAAAAAAAAAAAAAGTAAAAAAATTAGCTGGGCATTCTGGTGTGTGTTTGTAGTCCCAGCTACTCGGGAGACCGAGGGAGGAGGATTGCTTGAGCCCAGGAGTTCAAGGCTGCAGTGAGCTGTGATTGTGTGACTGCACTCTAGCTTGGGTGACAGAGTGAGACCTTGCCTCACAAACAGACCGAATAAATAAATAAAAACATAACCTATGGTTCCATTTACTGGGAGAAAAATCTTTTCTCCATTGAATTTCACTTGGGTCTTTGTCATAAATCAAGTGACCATATGTATAGAATCTATTTCTGGGCTCTCTGTTCTACACATCTACCTGTTTATCCTTATGCTATTTCTCCACAGTCTTAATGAATGTGGCTTTATTTATTTATTTATTTATTTTGAGAAAGGGTCATAGCCCACTGCAGCATCAAACTTCTGACTGGATCAAGCAATCCTCCCGCCTCACACTCCAGAGTAGCTGGGACCACAAGGGTGCACCATCACTTCCAGCTAATTTTTTTAGTTTTGTAGAGATGGGGGTCTTGCTATGTTGCTCAGGCTGGTCTTGAACTTAAGCAATCGTCCTACCTTGGCTTCCCAAAGTACTGGGATTACAGATGTGAGCCACTGCAACTGGCCTTGCCATTTTGGCTATTCTAGGTCATTACCATTTACATGTAAATTTTAGAGTCATTTTAAAAATTTCCTGGGTGGTTTTAATTCCTTATCTCCTACGGTTTCTCAGGGAACTGGCCACAGAGCAGCCCTACCCCCACAAGGTGACTTCATTCCAAATTAAGGGCCTCATTCTTAGTATCCAGTAGCCCAAATGCAGCTGACAAGGTTCTCCCAATAGTCGAGTGGTTCAGAGACTGTACAGAGCAAGCCCAGACTCAGATCAGAGAATCCAGCCAGCTCTGCAGACTCCAGTTTTGACCTGCCCTTTAATAGAGACTAAGACTGTTCCATGACTAGCCAGAAACGTATATGTAAATTTAATATATGATAATGATGGCATTGGGTGCTCTGTGAAAAAGATGGATTATTCAATAAATAGGGATTGAGGTCAGGCATGGTGGCTCCCTTGGCTTTGAGAGGCCGAGGTGGGAGGATTGCTTGAGGCCAGGTGTTCAAGACCCTGTCTCTTCCAAAATATATATATATAAAATATATATATTATATAGATTATATAAAATATATATTATATAGATTATATAAAATATATATTATATAGATTATATAAAATATATATATTATATAGATTATATAATATATATATTATATAGATTATATAAAATATATATATTATATATATATAATATATATATTTTTGAGATGGAGTCTCGCTCTGTCACCCAGGCTGGTGTCAGTGGCGCGATCTTGGCTCACTGCAGCCTCCATTTTCAAGTGATTCTCCTACCTCTCCTGTAATCTGGGATTACAGGCATGAGCCACTGCGCCCAGTCTGTGAGCCACTGAACCCAGCAAAAAAAAAAAAAAAAAAAGATATATATATAATATATTCCCTTTATATATTTATACAGCTACTATATATTTTTTTATATATATATTTATTTATTTTTCAATTTAACTTTTTTTTTTATTATACTTTAAGTTCTAGGGTACATGTGCATAACGTGCAGGTTTGTTATATATGTATACTTGTGCCATGTTGGTGTGCTGCACCCATCAACTCGTCAGCACCCATCAACCAGTCATTTACATCAGGTATAACTCCCAATGCAATCCCTCCCCCCTCCCCCTATATATATATTTATATGACCACTATAGATAGATAGATACAACTGAAAAAGATAAAATTGAAATCCCACCTTATTTATTTATTTCTTTTGAGATGGAGTCTCGCTCTGTTGCCCAGGCTGGAGTGCAGTGGTGAGATCTCAGCTCACTGCAACCTCTGCCTTCTGGGTTCAAGCAATTCTCCTGCCTCAGCCTCCCAAGTAGCTGGGACTACAGGCACATGCCACCACGCCCAGCTAACCTTTTGTATTTTTAGTAGAGATGGGGTTTCACCGTGTTGCCCAGGCTGGTTGCAATCTCCTGAGCTCAGGCAATCCGCTCACTTCAGTCTCCCAAAGTGCTGGGATTACAGGCGTGAGCCACCGGGCCCGACCTTTATTTATTTATTTATTTTATTTATTTGTTTATTTTGAGATGGAGTCTCACTCTGTCGCCCAGGCTGGAGTGCAGTGGTGAGATCTCAGCTCATTGCAACTTCCTCCTCCTGGATTCAAGTGATTCTCGTGCCTCAGCCTCCTGAGTATCTGGGAATATAGGTGCATACCACCATGCCCGGCTAATTTTTGTATCTTCAGTACAGATGGGGTTTCATCATGTTGGCCAGGATGGTCTGGAACTCCTGACCTCAAGTGATCCACCCACGTTGGCCTCCCAAAGTACTGGGATTAGTGTGAGCTACCGTGCCCGGCCGAAAGCCCACCTTATTATTCATATGGAAATAAATGCCAAATGGATCAAAGATTTACATGTTAAAAATAAAACCATAAAACTACTAGGAGAATTAATAAAGTAATTTAAAAAGTGATATGGAAGGTCCAGGCACGGTGGCTTACACCTGTAGTAAGCCCAAAACTTTGGGAAGCTGAGGTAAGAGAATCACTTGAGGCCAGGAGTTCAAGATCAGACTGGAGCCAGGCATAGTGGTGCCCAACTGTAGCTCCAGCTACTTGAGAGGTTGAGATGGGAGGATTCCTTGAACATGAGGGATCAAGGCCACAGTGAGCTATGATCATGTCGCTGTACTCCAGCCTGGGTGACAGAGACCCTGTCTTTAAAAAAAAGCAAAATAAAAATCATTAAATTTTGCACTTAAAATGGGCAAATTTTATGGCATTTAAATTATATCTCAATAAAATTCAGTATAAAAATTAATAAAATGTAGCTTACACAAACACAATGTTTGCTATGTTTTATTAAAGCATGCAAAATGAGATGTATTTGATTTGGAAAGTGGCCTGGGAGACTTGGCATTCATAGGCCACCTGGCGGACACAATTGGAAGTGCTGAGGCAGACAGCTCCTGCACACAAGGGATTGAGTTGGAAAGGGTCTCTTAGTCTCATCATCTCCTTTCCTTTCTTTTTGTTTTTGAGACGGAATCTTGCACTGTCGCCCGGGCTGGCATGCAATGACGCTATCTCGGCTCACTGCAGCTTCTGCCTTCCGGGTTCATGCGATTCTCCTGCCTCAGCCTCCCAAGCAGCTGGGACTACAGGTGCACACCTCCACACCCAGCTAATTTTTGTATTTGTTTGTTGTTGTTGTTTAGTAGAGACGGAATTTCACTCTTTCTTTATTTTTGAGACAGTCCATCACCCAGGCTGGAGTGCAGTGGTGTGATCATGGCTCACTGCAGCCTGGGTTTCCTGGGCTTGAGCATGCACCGCCACACCTGGCTAATTTTTAAATTTTTTGTAGAGATGGGGGTCTTGCCCTGTTGCCCAGGCTGGTCTTGAACTCCTGGGTTCAAGTGATCTGCCCACCTCAGCCTCCCAAAGTGCTGGGATTACAGGCGTGAGCCACTGCGCCCAGCTCATCCTCTCCTTTTCTTTTTTTTTCTTTTTTTGTTTTGTTTTGTTTAGATAGAGTCTTGTTCTGTTGCCCAGGCTGGAGTGCAGTGGTGCGATCTTGGCTCACTGCAACCTCCATCTCCCAGGTTCAAGCAATTCTCCTGCCTCAGCCTCCTGAGCAGCTGGGACTATAGGGGTGCGCCACCACACCCAGCTAATTTTTATATTTTTAGTAGAGATGGGGTTTTGTCATGTTGGCCAGGCTGGTCTCAAGCTCCTGACTTCAGACAATCTGCCTGCTTCGGCCTCCAAAAGTGCTGGAATTACAGGTGTGAGCCACCGCGCCCAGCCCATCCTCTCCTTTTCTAATGGAAACAAGTCAGAACTTGAATTATTGGTCAAAAGAAGACCATTGCTCAGGTTATCCTAACTCTTAGTTGAAGGCTCTGCGTTTCTCCATCTACCTTTAACTCTGTGCCTACTTTATACTTTAGATTTTCCCTATGCTGACCAGTGTGGGAAATTCCCAGATATTGTTCCTACCAGGAGACATGTCAGACTTGGGAAAATTTCCTTCCTTAGTGTCCTGAAGTGCCAGGAAGTTATTTCTGCAGGGTTTTTGTTGTTGTTGTTGTTTTGTTTGTCTGTTTTGAGACAGTGTCTTACTCTGCCACCCAGGCCAGAGTGCAGTAGCACAATCATAGCTCATTGGAGGCTCAACCTCCTGGGCACAAGCAATCCTCCCACCTCAGCCTCCTGAGTAGTTGGGACTATAGGTGTGCACCACTATGCCTGGCTAATTATTTTTTTGTAGAGCTTGGGTCTCCCTATATTGCCCAGGCCAATTGTGAACTCCTGGGCTCAAGCAATCCTCCTGCCTCAGCCTCTCAAAATGGTGGGATTACAGGCATGAGAATTTCTGCAGTTTTAAATCAAAGGAGTCCTCATACTAATATGAAGGATAATAATAACAACCGTTGTTGAGTGCTTTCTTTGTGCCTGTTTCTTTTCTTTTTTTTTTTTTTAGACAGAGTCTCGCTCTGTCACCCAGACTGGAGTCCAGTGGTGCAATCTTGGATCACTGCAACCTCCGCCTCCCAGGTTCAAGCGATTCTCCCACCTCAGTCTCCCAAGTAGCTGGGATTACAAGTACCTGCCACCAAGCCCGGCTAATTTTTTGTACTTTTAGTAGAGATGCGGTTTCACCATATTTGTCAGGATGGTCTCGAACTCCCGACTTCAGGTGATCTGCCCGCCTTGGCCTCCCAAAGTGCTCGGATTACAGGCGTGAGCCACTGCACCCGCCTATGTCTGTTTCTTTTCATGGAAGGCCTCCCAAAGTGCTCGGATTACAGGCGTGAGCCACTGCACCCGCCTATGTCTGTTTCTTTTCATGGAAGACAGCATTTATTCCTTCCATCAACTTGATGAGGTTGGTCATTTTATTATTATAATTTCATAAAGGCAGAAACTGAGGCTCAGAGACATTCAGTCACTTGCTTAGCATCACATAGTTGATAAATGTCAGAGCCTGGATTTGAAGCCGAAATCGGCTTGATTTCAGAGCCAGAGTTGCTGTTTATTCCACTGTCAAAAGTGCAGGATATCAACCATGAGAACTGTGAAATAGGTCAGTGTTCTGTTTAGGATTAGGCATCGGGACATGTCCATCAAGATGGAAAAGAAAAACTAGAAGAATCATTGGGTGGAGACACCCACATCACCACATTCAAGTAATGCAGTCCCTCTTCCTGTGTCCTTAGCTATTCAGGCATAGAGCTTCCAAGTGTCTCACTGCCCTTTAGGGAGAACATTTCTTTTCTTCTTCTTTTTTTTCAGTGCTGGGGGGACGGAGCTCTGTTGCCCAGGCTGGAGTGCAGTGGCATGATCTCGGCTCACTGCAACCTCTGCCTCCCGGGTTCAAGCGATTCTCCTGCCTCAGCCTCCCGAGTAGCTGGGATTACAGGCGTGGGCCACCACACCTGGCTAATTTTTGCATTTTTAGTAGAGATGGGGTTTTTGCCATGTTGGCGAGGCTGGTCTCAAACTCCAGACGTCAAGTGATCCACCTGCCTCGGCCTCCCAGTGCTGAGATTACAGGTACGAGCCACTGCGCCTGGCCAGGGAGAATGTTTCTCACGGGAGAAAGTGTTACCAAATGAAGAGTGTATGCCCCTCCTCTAAGTTGAGAAAATGGAAACCACCATTTAATGAGCACCTGCTATATGCCAAGCACTTTCCCATAATGTCATCTCTAAGAGCTCCAAGTTCTGAATTGTACAGCAAGGAGGGTTTTTGGCTTCCTCAGAGGTCATCTTGTTACCCGAAATGATTCAGGCCTGCCAAAGGGTGTGGAAGCTGCCTCCCAGCGGCAGGTAAGGACAAGCCCAGAGCCGAGCAAGTCACTACTTCATTCTTAGGTTCTGAGGACAAGCAGTAGGAATGGGAAAAGAGAACAACCAATTAATCCTACTTGGACGCTAAACAGCCTTTCAGAGTGGAGGGAAATATATCCCACTAAGGATGGTGACCTAAGACTCTAGAGGCCTCTGCTAGGTAGGTCCATATGACGCTCTGGTCTTGCCAAGTTCAGGGAGCTGGGTGCCAAGTCTATCAGCATTCCTCTGGGGCCAGGCCAACAAAGGTAACCAAAGAACATGGCTGAGTAACCTGAGCCTTGGTTAGGAGCTCCCCTTAAAGGTGCTGTATTTTTCCATTCCTGGGAAGTTCTTAAATCTCAGGTGACTCATCATCTTTCCCTTGCACCAAAGGTGAACCCCAGCTCTCCTCCCTCCTTTTCCCTGTCCAAGCCCAACCTCAGCAGGGTCATACACCACCTCTGAGTGATCCTGGGGTCAGCTGGCCTGAGGCATCTGCCCTTCATTGCTGCTGCTTAGCACGATTTGGGGGCATGGAGTTTTCCCTAGGGCAGGGCTGCCCCCCAATAAAAATACAGGACACCCAGTTAAATTTGAATTTAAGATAAACAGTGAAGTATGTGTATGTATGTCTCAAATATTTTATTGTACTTTGCCTGATAACTTCATCCTGGGAGTCTTTGTTTGTTTTTAGAGAGTCAGGGTCTCACTCTGTCACGCAGGCTGGAGTGCAGTAGTGCAATCATAGCTTACTACAGCCTCAAACTCCTGGGCTCAAATGATCCTTATCCAGGGAGTATTTATTTATTTATAATTTTTTTTGAGTCTCCCTCTGTTGCCCAGGCTGGAGTGCAGTGTTGCAATCTCGGCTCTGCAACTTCCACCTCCTGAGCTCAAGTGATTCTCGTGCCTCAGCCTCCTGAGTAGCTGGGATTACAGGTGCGCACCACCATGCTCAGCTAATTTTTTTTTCTTTTTTTTTGGAGACAGAGTCTTGCTCTGTCGCCCAGGCTGGACTGCAGTGGCACGATCTCGGCTCATTGCAAGCTCTGTCTCCCGGGTTCACACCATCCTCCTGCCTCAGCCTCCCGAGTAGCTGGGACTACAGGTGCCCGCCACCACACCCGGGTAATTTTTTTGTATTTTTAGTAGAGACAGGGTTTCACCATGTTGGCCAGGGTGGTCTCGATCTCCTGACCTCGTGATCCGCCCACCTCAGCCTCCCAAAGTGCTGGGATTACAGGTGTCAGCCACTGTGCCTGGCCACTCAGCTAATTTTTGTATTTTTAGTAGAGACGGGGTTTCACCATGTTGCCCAGGCTGGTCTCAAACTCCTGTCCTCAAGTGATCCGCTGGCCTAGACCTCCCTAAATGTTAGGATTACAGGTGTGAGTCATCATTCCCGACCTCCAGGGAGTATTTAAATGCCTTTTTTTTTTTTTTTTGTGACAGAGTCTTGCTGTTGCCCAGGCTAGAGTGCAATAACGTGATCTTGGCTCACTGCAACCTCCACCTCCCAGGTTCAGGCCTCAGCCTCAGCTGGGATTACAGGCACGTGCCACCACGCCTCGGCCTCACAAAGTGCTGAGATTACAGGCATGACCCACTGTACCTGGCCTATTTATTTATTTATACAAGAGTCTTGCTTTGTTGCCAAAGGCACGATCTTTGTTGCAATGGCACGATCTCGGCTCACTGTAACCTTCGCCTACTGGGTTCAAGCGATTCTCCTGCCTCAGCCTCCCGAGTAGCTGGGATTACAGGCTCACACCACCATGCCCAGCTAATTTTTGTATTTTTAGTAGAGAAGGGGTTTTACCATGTTGGCCAGGCTTGTCTCGAACCCCTGACCTCATGTGATCCACCCACTTTGGCCTGCCAAAGTGGTGGCATTACAGGGGTGAGCCACTGTAAACCACACTAAAATTACCTCCCTCTCTCACTGCCCCCCTTTCCTGCTTTATTTTTCTCAGTAGCATTTATCACCATGTAATAGGCTATCTACTTATTTATTGTCTGTCTCCCTCACTACAAATAAAAGCTCCATTAAGTCTCCGTCTATTTTATTTATTGATGTATCCTCAGTGCCTAAAACAAGAGTATGTCAAATAATAGGCACTCAATAACTCAGTGTTGTATGAATAAATCTATCTGTAAAAAGAGAGTTAATAATAGGATCTACCTCCCAGGGAAATACGACAACAGTTATGAAAATTAAATGAGAGAATAAATGTAAAGACGTTGCATTTCAATACTCTAGGCATATACCGAGTAAGTATTCATCTAGGATGCTTCTTTGTTGGCTGAGTCCTGGGAGAAGGGTGTGTGGCAGGCCAGGTCTCACTAACACAGGCCTCCATAAAAACTGTTTCAGTACTGACTGAGTGGTTAAGTTAAATATTAAAAGCTAAAATAAAGCCGGTGCCCTTATACAAAGGCTGGAATTTAACAAAAGCCCACCAAGAGTTTTGCCTAGGCCTTTCCTTGGCCTTAAAGCATGACAAAATAATGAAAGAATTCCTCACAGGACCCATTTAGGATTAAACAAGTTTTATCCGGGGTCTGAAGTAACTCCCCAAACCTCCGTGATTTAGCAGGAGACAAGATAAGGGTAATCACCTCAGCACCTATTGCCATTTAGATTAAGTAAATTTACTGAGGCTTCAAAGGAAGGTCTTCAGGACGCAGACCTTAGTTATAGACTAAGTTCATCACTTATGTCTTTAGATGAATGCACACTTACACATAGACATATAGCTTAGAAGGTATATAAGCACTGGAAAGCTTTGTAATTTTGAGTTGGTTTGGTGATAATTTCCAGGCCTTCTCCCTGTAACCGGTTGCAGAAATAAAAACTCGCTTCTTCTCCAGTTCATCTGCATCTCCTTACTGGACCACAAGAAATAGCAGTCCGAACTTCAGTTTGGCCCAGGAACAGGTGGTGGAGGGCTCTTAAGGTTTTTTTTTTTTTTTGAGACGGAGTCTCGCTCTGTTGCCCAGGCTGGAGTGCAGTGGCCTGATCTGGACTCACTGCAAGCTCCGCCTCCCCGGTCCACGCCATTCTCCTCGACTCAGCCTCCGGAGTAGTTGGGACTACAGGCGCCCGCCACCACGCCCGGCTAATTTTTTGTATTTTTAGCAGAGATGGGGTTGCACCGTGTTAGCCAGGATGGTCTGGATCTCCTGACCTTGTGATCCGCCCGCCTGGGCCTTCCAAAGTGCTGGTATTACAGGCGTGAGCCACCGCGCCCGGCTCTCTCGAACTTTTTTGGCATATTTTTGCTGTTCATCAGCCCCACTTCCCCAGCTTTCCCCTGGGTCTCTCTCCGCCAGGAGTTTCTGGTTCCTCTGCAATTAATCACAGCCAAATCTAGCTGGTTCTTCAAGACAAAGAATAAATAGGATAAACAGGAGCAGCCGAACCCTAACTTTGAGAGCTTTCTCCCCTCCTTTCCTCACTTCCCAGTCAGTGACTCAGAGGATTTTAACAGCAACAGCTGCCTCCTCTTTGCCAGCTTGATCCCACCTGCAAAGTGAAGAATCAGCGTTTAAAGAAGTGGCAATCGGCAAAGACTGATGCTTCCCTTTCCGCGCAGGCGCGTTCAGTCGCAGCACCGCGACTATCGCGATAAACAAGCGAGATCGATGCTGGCCCTTTAATAGCCCTTTCCCGGGGTCCTGCCCCGCGCGTGCGCACTGTGGTTCTGCGCTTGTCATCATGGCGACGCGGGGCCATGTGCAGGACCCTAACGACAGGCGCCTCCGGCCCATTTACGGTGAGTGTCTCGGGCCAGCCAGCTCACCAGCCCGACGCGCCGAGGGCTGCCGAGGCTGGGGCGAAAGCCCGGGATGGGTGCTGAGGGCCGGCGCGCGGGCCGGGCAGGCGCAGGGGGCGGGCCGCGCGGGCCACTAGGCCGCAGCCGCGGGCCTCGCGTAGGCGCCGGCCCAGCCTTCCTCAGCCCTGAGGTCGTAGCGGCGCGGTCTGGGCAGCAGCTGGTCGGCAGAGCTGCCTGCCTGGCAGGCCCCGTGGGACGCGTGGTTCTGCAAACACCTGCGCTACCCGCAGGCTGCATTGTTACCGCCGCTCCTAGGGAGACCGGAGATCTCCCCGAAGGTGGAAGCCGGCTCCGGCACTAGTGTGGGACGCCCTGCCTGAGGGAAGATTCCCTACCAGATATATACATATACTTTTTTATATATATATATATATATATATATATTTTTTTTTTTTTTTTTTGCGGGAATTGGGCCTGGAGGGTTGTCTGACTAGGTGGGCTTCGGTGCACAGGAGAAACCGAGGTCTAGAGTGGGGAAGGGGCTGACGCAAGGTCACCCACATCGAGTCGGGAGCAGGCCCGAGATTCCAGGCTCCCAATCCAGAGCTGTTTGGTGGAGAAGCAGCTGCTCTGGTCACACGTGGGAGGCGGGGGGAGGGGGTCTTGGGCCCAAAATAGCGGTGAAGAGGTTGTGATAGCTCGTGTCAGAGGGGCATGCAGAGCTACTGGAGGGCTTCTCCTTTCTGCAGCTTCTCTGTGGTTTTCTCTGCAGCTTTCCTTCCCTATGCTAAGCAGATCCCTCTCCACCACTCTTACCTCAACCCGCAGGCTTGAAGACCTTGATGTCATCCAGTTACCCTGGTAGTGAAAAATCACAGATTTGAGTTTGGGAGAAACCCTTTTCCAGTAACCGAGATGTTGTGTAATTGGATTGGTCCTTTTTGCATTTCCTTTCCTGTTAGATGGTTTTATGGTCTTGGTCTATCTCACTTAATGGTGAGGAAGCCTCAAGGTCAGTGGTTTTTACAAAAGTAGACATCGTGTTTATAGACGTTGTGTGGATGTTATTAAATTGGAGGCTTCTTCCCATGGCGGAAATGGTTTTGGGAGTAGGGAGCAGTGGTTAACTTTGTTTCTGGCCACAGTTACTCCTGCTTTTATTTCATAATTTGTGTGATTTTTTACTCTTACATCTCATTTGATTTTAGCAGCAATCCTATAGCTAAAGTTTATAGACAACTCATTATGACAGTCACTGGCCTTGGCCTTTTACATGGGTTATCTAATATAATCTTCACCCATTCTCAAGAGATGGGTACTGTTTTCATGGCCCTGAACCCTTTAACAACAACAACAGCAGCAACAAAACCAGATGAGGAAACTGAGGCTTTATTGATGTTGTGTAATTTGTCTAAGGCCACTCAGCTAGTATTTCTTGGAGCTAGAAGTTGAACCCCTGTGGACTGTTTCAGGCTCACCTTTTTTTTTTTGAGATGAGTCTCACTCTGTCGCCCAGGTTGGAGTACAGTGACACAATCTCAGCTCACTGCACCCTCTGGCTCCCGGGTTCAAGCGATTCTCCTGCCTCAGCCTCTTGAGTAGCTGAGATTACAGGTGCACGCCACCAGGCCCAGCGAACTTTCATGTTTTTAATAGAGACAGGATTTTACTATGTTGGCCAGGCTGGACTCAAACTCTTGACCTCAAGTAATCTGTCCTACTCAGCCTCCCAAAGTGCTGGGATTATAGGTGTGAGCCACCATGCCTGGCTCCAGGCTCACCTTTTTTTTTCTTTTTTGGAGACAGTCTCGTTTTGTCGTCCAGGCTAGAGTGCAGTTGCACAATCATAGCGCACTGCAACCAACCTCCGCCTCCTGGGTTCAAGTGATTCTCCTGCCTCAGCCTCCTGAGTAGCTGGGATTGCAGGTGCCCACTACCATGCTGGCTAATTATTTTATTTATTTATTTTTTTGTTGAGACGGAGTCTTGCTCTGTCACCCAGGCTGGAGTGCTGTGGCTGGATCTCAGCTCACTGCAAGCTCCGCCTCCCGGGTTTACGCCATTCTCCTGCCTCAGCCTCCCAAGTAGCTGGGACTACAGGCGCCGGCCACCTCGCCCGGCTAGTTTTTTGTATTTTTTTAGTAGAGACAGGGTTTCACTGTGTTTGCCAGGATAGTCTCGATCTCCTGACCTCGTGATCTGCCCGTCTCGGCCTCCCAAAGTGCTGGGATTACAGGCTTGAGCCACCGCGCCCGGCCTCTAATTTTTGTATATATTGTAGAGAATGGGTTTTGCCATGTTGCCCAGTCTAGTCTAAAACTCCTGAGCTCAAGGAGTCCTCCTGCCTTGGCCTCCCAGAGTGCTGGGATTACAGGCATGAGCCACTGCGCCTGGTCCAGGCTCACCGTCTTAACCACCGTGCTAGAAACCACATCACTTTGAGCTGAAGACATTAATTTGCCTGAGGTCACGCAGATGGTAAGTGGCAGAGAAAGGACTCTGATTTCCTGTTTCCCCGGGAGTGCATATTCTCATGCCCTTGCCCTCCAGTGTATATTTTCAGAGCGCAGAGGTATGTATACAAGGTGGGTGATGGAAGGTGAGAACTGAATCCAGGGTTCATAGTTTGTGACTCATTACAGCTTTGTGCAGAGCTGCCTGCAGACTTTTTTTTTTTTTTTTAAACTAAAAAGGCTCAGTACTTTCAAGAATAATTTGATTTTTAAAATTGTTCTTGAGGACCAAAGAGAATTTCTTTGGTCCCATAGTTATTTAGAATTAATAGTGTTTTCACTGTCCAGTGGGAAGCACTATGTCCATTTCATATCACTAAACATCAGGATATATTAACAAGTTATATTCTCAAAACTGAAGTCAGAGTTATGTAGTTTTTGTTATGTGTACATGGGAAGAGGATTAGAAGAGGCTTTCTTCAGGAATTCTAAGGCGATTAGTATAAACTGGCAGGTCTAGGAAAAGAACAGTACAGACTGTCCGTGAATTCAGCACTTTAGCACATTTGACTTTTGAACTCCACACTTTTGTTGTTTAAATACATTGGTACCCCCAAACAACTATGGTTCCTTGAATTCAGACATTCTGACAAATGAACGAACTCATCTGTGGTGGTACTTGCCCACCAGCCAAAATTTCAACAACTATCAGCATTAATGAGTGTTTCCTGGTGGGCTAACAGCCCTATTAGGTAGGTAAGATTATTGTAATCAAACTGAAGCCTAGAGATTAACTTGCTCAAGGTTGTAGCTACCAAGTTGTAGAGCTGGGATTCGAACATAGGCATTCTCACTGAGAGCTCAGCTCTTCACGAAGTTCAGATTCAGTAGCACCACTGTGTTTGTACAACAGTATTTGTACTGCCAAGATTTCAGGATTTGTTTCTTCTTTTTTTTTTTGAGACAGAGTCTTGCTCCGTCGCCCAGGCTGGAGTGCAGTGGCCGGATCTCAGCTCACTGCAAGCTCCGCCTCCCAGGTTTACACCATTCTCCTGCCTCAGCCTCCCGAGTAGCTGGGACTACAGGCGCCCGCCACCTCGCCCGGCTAATTTTTTGTGTTTTCGGTAGAGATGGGGTTTCACCGTGTTAGCCGGGTTTGTCTCGAACTCCTGACCTCAGGTGATCCACCCGCCTCGGCCTCCCAAAGTGCTGGGATTACAGGCGTGAGCCACCGCGCCCGGCCATGGATTTGTTTTACAATTGTGTTGGAAACCTTGCTTGGGGCCTCAGCTCTTGCTGGAATTCATTGAGGGCTACGTGGACAGGGCTGTGAGGTGATAAATTATGGTGGGTTTAAATTTTACTGGTGGTGTGTCTGGGGTTGGAATAGCTTTTCTGTGTACATAGATTTGAAACATCTTCACAGTGCATCTCACATTACTAATAAGTTTGGGTATTGCATTTTTTGTTTTTGAAAACCTCCACCCATGACCTTACTAGAACCCATACTTGATTATTTGGTCTCCTTTTGCTAAAATTATTCTCTTTTGCTATGTAGTTCTCAGCAGATTTTGTACTCTTGTGTGACTTGGTAAGCCCCAGTGCCTTCTTTCATTATTCTTTTTTTTGAGACAGGATCTGGCACTGTCACACAGGCTGGAGTGTCTTGGCTCACTGTAACCTCCACTTCCCAGGCTCAAGTCATCCATCCACCTCAGCCTCCTGAGTACTGGGATTACAGGCGGGTACCACCACGCCTGGCTAATTTTTGTATTTTTTGTAGAGACAGTATTTCACATGTTGTTCAGGCTGGTCTCGAACTCCTGAGCTCAAGCAGTCTGCCTCCCTTGGCCTCCCAAAGTGCTGGGGTTACAGGCGTGAGTCACCACGTCCTGCCCATTATTTATGTGTTTATTTATTTGAGAAGGAGTCTTGCTCTGTCACCCAGGCTGGAGTGCAGTGGCGCAATCTTGGATCACTGCAACCCCCATCTTCTGGGTTCAAGCAATTCTCTGCCTCAACCCCCTGAGTAGCTGGGATTACAGGTGCTCACCACCATGCCCTGCTAATTTTTGTAGTTTTTTTTTTTTTTTTTTTTTTGAGATGGAGTCTCACTCTGTCCCCCAGGCTGGAGTGCAGTGGTGCGATCTCCGCTCACTGCAAGCTCCATCTCCCAGGTTCACACCATTTTTCTGCCTCAGCCTCCCGAGTAGCTGGGAATACAGGCGCCCACCACCACGCCTGGCTAATTTTTTGTATTTTTAGTAGAGATGAGGTTTCACCACGTTGGCCAGGCTGGTCTTGAACTCCTGACCTTGTGATCCACCTGCCTCAGCCTCCCAAAGTGATGGGATTACAGGCGTGAGCCACTGCGCCTGGCCCCATTATTCTTTTTTTTTTTTTTTTTTTTTTTTTTTTTTTTTTTTTTTTTGAGACGGAGTCTCGCTGTGTCTCCCAGGCTGGAGTGCAGTGGCGTGATCTCGGCTCACTGCAGGCTCCGCCTCCCGGGTTCACGCCATTCTCCCGCCTCAGCCTCCCAAGTAGCTGAGACTACAGGCGCCCGCCACCTCGCCCAGCTAGTTTTTTGTATTTTTAGTAGAGACGGGGTTTCACCATGTTAGCCAGGATAGTCTCGATCTCCTGACCTCGTGATCCACCCGCCTCGGCCTCCCAAAGTGCTGGGATTACAGGCTTGAGCCACCGCGCCCAGCCGGCCCCATTATTCTTAATTTTAAAATGTTTTCAGTGGTTATGGATTAGGGAAGGGAAGGAATGGAGGGAGATAATAAATATTTGACTCTGTTTTGTTATGCAGCCTCCTCTACACCATACTTTTATTTATTTATTTTTCTTTTTTTTATTTTTAGTTTCACTAAACTTTAAGTAATTGACTAAACTTTAAGTAATTGAAAGTGGAATTGATGGTCAGGTATGGCACTTAATAAATTTGTATAGAATATGGGAATTTCTAGGTCAGCAAATTGCATAATAGAAATAGAGAAAGTTCAAAGTAGAAAAAATGTTTGCGCAGTCTTTAGAATATACACACATACACAGGCATGAGATCCCTTATTTTAATATGTCATACTGACCTACAGTCTTGGACTAGCTTGAATCAGGTGTAAGATATTTTCCAGTGTGTCTCCCCAGTGGCAATGACTTCTTTGCTGAGTTAGAACATTTCTCTTGGGTGCCTGGCTCAGTTAATTATTCTACTACAGTTCATAGTTTAGGAGTTCCTGACCCCGAGATGGTGGACTGATACTGGTCTGTGGCCTGTTAGGAACTGGGACGCACAGCAGGAGGTGAGCAGCAGGGTGTTGTAGGGGAGAGCATTAATGCCTGAGCTCTGCCTCCCGTCAGATCAGCTCTTAGGAGTAGGAGCACAAACCCTATTGTGAACTGTGCATGTAAGGGATCCAGGTTGGCGCTCCTTGTGAGAATCTAATGACTTATATCTGAGGTGGAATAGTTTTATCCCGAAACCATCCCTCCCTGCCATCTGTGGAAAAATTGCCTTTCATTAAATCGGTCCCTGGTGCAAGAGGTTGGGAACCACTGCTCTAGTTCATAAATGAAAACTTGTAAGTCCTCAATCAAAAGTGATATTATTCTGACCTCCCCTTGGACAGTGTGGTAGCTTTGCGAATCTGGTCCTATTTTGCCTCAGAAGTGACAGGGTACCTTGGTGAGTGAAGACTATCTTGCCTTTCTGTAGAAAAGTCACTTGGCACAACCTATTTTTTTCCGTTCTGAAAATATGACCATTTAAAAAGCCCTGACTTACTAGAACTTGTCTCAATGAATCTAAGACTTCCATTGCCATTGGATGGCTGAGACCACCTCTGAGACTCACCTTGCTCATAACCAAAACAGTCCCTGTTGGTCCTTTGCCCTGGACCTGTGACATTCTGGACTATTTTTGTGTTCAGTTTTGGCCAAGTGTAACAAGCATACAAGGCTGGGCACAGTGGTTTGGCTGGGTGAGGTGGCTCATTCTTGTAATCCCAGCACTTTGGGAGGCCGAGGTGGGTGGGTTGCCTGAGGCCAGGAGGTCGAGACCAGTCTGGCCAAAATGGCAAAACCCCATCTCTACTAAAAATACAAAAATTAACCAGACGTGGTGGCAGGCGCCTGTAACCCCAGCTACTCAGGAGGCTGAGGCAGGAGAATCACTTGAACCCGGGAGGCGGAGGCTGTAGTGAGCTGAGATTATGTTACCGTACTCCAGCCTGGGGGACAGAGCGAGACTTCATCTCAAAAAAATAAAAAATAGGGCCGAGCGCAGTGGTTCACGCCTGTAATCCTAACACTTTGGGAAGCCAAGGTGGGCGGATCATGAGGTCAAGAGTTCGAGACCAGTCTCGCCGACATAGTGAAACCCCGTCTCTACTAAAAATATACAAATAGTGAAACCCCGTCTCTACTAAAAATATACAAAAACTTAGCCGGGTGTGGTAGTGTGCATCTGTAATCCCAGCTACTTGGAAGGCTGAGGCAAGAGAATTGTGTGAACCCACGAGGTGGAGGTTGCAGTGAGCCAAGATTGCACTGTTGCACTCCAGCCTGGGCGACAGTGTAAGACTACATCGCGGGGAGGTAGGGGACGAGGAGAGCCAGTGTGGTGGTGCATGCTTGAAACCAGGAAGTCCAAGCTGCAGTGAGCTGAGATTGTGCCACTGCACTCCAGCCTGGCCTCACAGAGCAAGATGCTGTGTCAAAATACATGAACAAAAAACTCTTCTGCTGTCTTAGCTAAAGAATTAAAAACAGGCCGGGCGCGGTGGCTCAAGCCTGTAATCCCAGCACTTTGGGAGGCCGAGATGGGCGGATCACGAGGTCAGGAGATCGAGACCATCCTGGCTAACACGGTGAAACCCCGTCTCTACTAAAAAATACAAAAAAAAAAAACTAGCCGGGTGAGGTGGCGGGCGCCTGTAGTCTCAGCTACTCGGGAGGCTGAGGCAGGAGAATGGCGTGAACCCGGGAGGCGGAGCTTGCAGTGAGCTGAGATCCGGCCACTGCACTCCAGCCTGGGTGACAGAGCGAGACTCCGTCGCAAAAAAAAAAAAAAAAAAAAAAAAAAAAAAATTAAAAACAACAAAAAACCCTGACATTTTAGACTTAAAATGAAGGTTTTAATGCACAAAAATACTCTTACATAGATTAGAGGGTAGTTGTTGAAACATAGGACAAGATGAAGAGATTAGTACATTTCTTTTTTTTCTGTTTTTGGAGACAAGGTCTTGCTGTGTTGTCCAGGCTTCAGTGCAGTGATGTGAACATGGTTCACTGCAGCTTCGACCTCCTGGGCTCAAGCGATCCTCCCATCTCAGCCTCTGGAGTAGCTGGCACTACAGGCACAGGCCACCATGCCTGGCTAGTTTTTTAAATTTTTATTTATTTATTTTTTTTTGAGATGGAGTTTCACTCTTGTTGCCCAGGCTGGAGCGCAATGGTGCGATCTTGGCTGGCTGCAACTTCCGCCTCCTTGGGGGAATCTCTTGAGGCCAGGAGTTTCAGACCAGCCTGGCCAACATGGTGAAACCCCGTCTCTACTAAAAATACAAAAAAATTAGCTGGACATGGTGATGCGCGCCAGTAATCCTAGCTACTCGGGAGGCTGAGGCAGGAGAATAGCTTGAACCCAGGAGGTGGAGGATGCGATGAGCTGGGATTGCACCACTGCACTGTAGCCTGGGCGACAAAGCTAGACTCTGTCTCAAAAAAAAAAAAAAGTTGAAAGGATTTGGAAAAAATCTAATTTAATAGCTGGTAGCCATCACTAATCATTGGTTCTTTGAACTTCCTTTGGTTCTTTGATCACTTTGTATTATCTTTTTTTTTTTGAGATGGATTTTTTGAGATGCAGTCTCCCTCTGTCGCCTGGGCTGGAGTGCAATGGCGTGATCTCCGCTCACTGCAGCCTCCGTCTCCCAGGTTCAAGTGATTCTCCTGCCTCAACCTCCCAAGTAGTTGGGATTACAGGTGCCTGCCACCATACCCGGCCAATTTTTGTATTGTTAGTGGAGACAGGATTTCATCAAGTTGGTCAGGCTGGTCTTGAACTCATGACCTCAAGCAATCCACCTTCCTTGACCTCCCAAACTGCTGGGATTATAGGCATGAGCCACTGCATCCGCCCTGTATTATCTTATATATATATCATATATATCTTTCATTTTCCTAACAGACTACCCTTTTTTTGCCATACCATTTGTTCGTTTATGCATTCCTTCATTCAACATTTATTGAGGGCCTGATATGTGTTAGGCACAATATAGATGCAGGGAATGAGTATTAAACAACACAGACATAGTTTCTGCTTTCAAGGAGCTTATCTCCTTGAAATGGCAGTACACATCACCATTACAGTTGTGTTAAGGGATTTGAAGGAATAGGACAGTTTGCCATGAGAGCATACAATATGGGCATTTGGGATGTTGGGGTCAGGTCAAGAAAAGGTTTCCTGTGGAAATGATATTTTACTTTGGACATGAAAGGAGAACCAGGGTTAGGCAGAGAGATGGGGAGAGGGTGGTGAAGACCCTGAGAAAAGGAGCTTGGTCCACTTGAGGATGTAAACAAAGGCTTGTGTAGTTGGAATGAAGAGATAAGTGAGGAAGTGAGATGAGACTAGGGGTGGGCAGCGACTCAGCTTTGTAATCCATTTTAAGGATACTGAAATTTGTTTTAAAGACAGTGGAATCAATACCTGTGAAAAGAAAGAAAGACTGTGGATGATGTTGAAAGGATTTAACCAGAAGAATAGAGTGACAAGGTGTGCATGTAAAAAAGATAGCTATGAATACTGTGTGGGAAATAAACCTTTAAACTAAAAGGGAAGCAAGGCCAGGTGCGGTGGCTCACGCCTGTAATCCAAGCACTTTGGGAGGCTGAAGCGGGAGGATCGCGAGGTCAGGAGATCGAGACCATCCTGGCCAACATGGTGAAACCCCATCTCTACTAAAATACAAAAAAATTAGCTGGGCGTGGTGGCACGTGCCTGTAGTCCCAGCTACTCAGGAGGCTGAGGCAGGAGAATCACTTGAACCCAGGAGGTGGAGGTTGCAGTGAGCTGAGATCGCGCCACTGCACTCCAGCCTGGTGACGGAGCAAGACTCCATCATGAGTAAATAAATACATAAATGGAAGGCAAATGTAGGATGGGTCGGTCAGTTAGGAGGCATTATTCATTTTTAGGTTCATCCTTGTCCCTTGCAGTCTTGCACGTGGTAGGTATTTAACAAAGGCTTGCTGACTGAAGGAATGTTTCTTCTGTAATTTGTATTCATGGTAAAAGCAAGGCTCCTATTCTCCAACTTTTAGGGTTTTTAAGTAAAGGATATTGTGTTTACAGATGGAGCTCTCTTCTATTTAGTGTTTTTCTAAGTTGGGGCAATATCTTTAATAGTGTCTGAAATTCTTGTAGTAAGTGGAAACGAGCATATTATTTCAGCTGCTAAGGAGACCATTCATGACAGGTGCAAGAACATGCAGATTAAAAACTTTCCTTTTTATTTGCAAAATTGACACTTTTCCTACTGTCAGTATCCATCCCTCAGTAAGATTGGATGAACAAATCCCAGGACCTCTTCTCCAGGGCATGTGGACAGCAGGCCTGCATGTGTCCAGGCCTGCTGCTGCCTGCATCTTCAAGGATTAGTAACTTCTTTGGGAAGTGTTACCTCTGGAGTGCAGCTTATGTATTCATTCAACAAATTTTGATAGTGTCTTGCCAATGATTTATCCCTATCCTTCCCAAATTTCTATCATTCTTTTACTGATCTCATTATTTTAGCTGCATTATAGTATTATCTGTGCTATTAATATTTTTCTCCAAGGTGACTTTTACAATTAAATTTATCTTACAATAATCTATGTTATTGCTATGAGTGGAAAACCTGTATCACTTGCTCTAGGAAAATAAAACTATAAAAGTAAAGTATAATGAAAACTAAACAATGTTATTAAATTAACCAGATTCTGATACTTGTAAAACTCGAGGACCTATTCCTTCCTTCTGGAAAGAAAAAAAAAGGCTGAGCGCGATGGCTCATGCCTATAATTTCAGCACTTTGGGAGGCCGAGATGGACAGATTACGAGGTCAAGAGATTGGGACCATCCTGGCCAACATGGTGAAACCCTGTCTCTAGTAAAAATACAAAAAAATTAGCTGGGTGTGGTGGTGCGTGCCTGTAGTCCCAGCTACTCAGGAGGCTGAGGCAGGAGAATCGCTTGATCTAGGAGGTGGAGGTTGCAGTGAGTCGAGATCACGCCACTGCACTTCAGCCTGGCGACAGAGTGAGACCCCATCTCCAAAAAAAAAAAGATATTAGCAATTATTAGAGAAATAGTAGGCTAGCACTAAACTGACACTTTCTCCTTAATGTAAAGGAAGTATTAGAAAAGAGATTAGGGTCAGGTGTGGTGACTCACGCCTGTAATCCCAGCACAATCCCAGTTGAACCCAGAGGTGGAGGCTGCAGTGAGCTGAGATCATGCCACTGCACTCTAGCCTGGGCAACAGAGTGAGACTCCGTCTCAAAAAAAAAAAAAAAAAAAAAAAAGAGATTGACTTTTTCACAGTGAGTATTATCTAGGGCTGTCTGCAAGGACTAAAAGCATTTCATTTGGAATGGCACTCACCCATGCTTTGGAAAATATTGCTTTAACCAGTAAATTTTATTGTTTCCATTGCCTGATTTGTGGATGGCTGATTTTGGCTGACTCCTGTTATTAAGGGAACAGCACCATTCCTCATGGCCAAACTACAATTCCCCTTGAGTAACTTTTTAAAAAGACTTACTGAGAAGACAGACTTAGGATATCATTTTTATTGGCCTGTTTTCTCCAAGGACTACTTAACTTATATTACAGATTTAGTAATGTAAAATGAAAATAAACTTTCCCAAGAGACTTAGCAGCCAATTAATCACACTCTCCTAGGTGTCCAGGAAAGGGGAGCCTCATACCTGGCTGAATGTGGTAAAGTGTTTTAAACTCTTTCAGGTGAAGAAACAATCTCATTGATACCAGCGCAAGTAAAGAGGGTTACTGTAAATCTTGCCAAGGCAAGAGTGTAGTGCCCCAGGACCTGATGGAAAGGAGAAAGTTGTCAGGACCTGAAGTTTCTTTCTCAGTTGCTCATCTCTGCTTTTCTCTGTGTCTGTTTTTTTTCTCTGCTTGGTTCTTTTTTTGTTTTGTTTTGTTTTGTTTTTTTTTGAGATGGAGTCTTGCTCTGTCGCCCAGGCTGGAGTGCAGTGGCGCAATCTCAGCTCACTGCAACCTCCGCCTCCTGGGTTCAAGTGATTCTCATGCCTCAACCTTCCCAGTAGCTGGGATTACAGGCGTGTACCACCACGCCCAGCTAATTTTTGGACTTTTTTTTTTGTTGTTTGAGATGGAGTCTTACTCTGTCACCCAGGCTGGAGTGCAGTGGCCGGATCTCAGCTCACTGCAAGCTCCGCCTCCCGGGTTTCCACCATTCTGCCTCAGCCTCCCCAGTAGCTGGGACTACAGGTGCCCGCTACCTTGCCTGGCTAGTTTTTTGTATTTTTTAGTAGAGACGGGGTTTTACCATGTTGGCCAGGCTGGTCTCGATCTCCTGACCTCAAGGGATCCGCCCGCCTCTGCCTCCCAAAGTGCTGGAATTACAGGCGTGAGCCACTGCGCCCAGACTGCTTGGTTCTTCAGACTGTTTTTTCCTGCTTACTCATCAACTTACCCAGAACCCAACATGTTAACTTCTGTAGCCACACCAAGCTGTGGCTGGAGAAGGGAGGGTTCATTAGCCTCACCCCATAAGCTTAATCTCTCTAGATTTCCCAATAAAGGTAATTGACATTTTTCATTTTTATATAAATGCTATGTGAATAAAGAGTCAAGAGGCAACTCTTTTTCTTTGCTCCACATCAATCAAATTGCATCCCCGAAAGTGCCTTCAAAATAGAAATTCTGGAGCTGCCACTGGTAAACTCAGACTTAAAATTTTTAAGATTTTCCAACTGAGGTTCCTTGTAGCTTACTGACTCTGGCTTTCAGTGTTATAGTTACAGAGTACCAGGAAGAAACCTGATTTACCCAGCTTGGATCAAATGTCCAACCTGGGGCGGGCTGCAGTTACATAGTCTAGACATGGTCATCTAGTCCTACCCCTTAAGCAGGGGTACTAGAAACCATTCCCAGACAAGAGGGCATGGGCAAGTAGGTACATTATATCGGAACCTCGTCAACTACAGAGGGGAAGGGGAAAATACCCTAATAGTCCTAACCTCTGGTCTGATCCATTTATGGGCAGACCTTCAGAGATGGGTCTCATCAAGATGTTTACCCTTTGAGAAGGCTTCAAGATAGGTTCTATGAACCTGGAACCTTGCAGGACCACTGAGTCAGCAGTGACTTAGAACTGTCTCAGAATGAGAGAGGCATCAAGTTATGAGGAAGAGAGGGTGTTGTTTATTGAGCTGGTTTGTCTTTGTCAGATAGTTTATAAGGACAAATGATGGCCTGTCAGCTGAGCTAAGGATTTAAGAAAACTGGTATTAGATATTTAGGTATTTAGGCCAAGATTATGTGCTTTTAGATTTCTGTGATTTTCCAATGTCTCTCCAGAATATTAGGTCTTTGGCCTTCCTCTCTAAATTGTAATTCCCTACAGAGTAAGGCTTATCTTTTTACCTAGCATTATTGGTGCTCATCAATATTAAGTGCATTGAACTCATGCATTCATGTGACTAAGTTTTAGTTTAAGTGTTCATTGCAGAAAAATTTAAACCATATAGTAAAATGACAGTTTATTTCTGTTCTTTGGGACACTCTGAGCCACCAGGATCATAGATTATTTTAAGTTGTCTGTGCCTTTACTGATATGGGACCTTGATGAGCAAAGAGGAACCTGGTAGTGGTGAGGATTGTGAACTGGCCTGTGTTCAGTCATCTTTGTATATTTAGAATTGACAGCTACTGTACTGTTTCCCATTTATAACACTTCTCATTTTTCTTCTCTGGAAATGAATCTTTGCTTTTGTTAGCCTTTTTTTTTTCTTTTTTTGACACCGAGTCTTGCTCAGTTGCCTGGACTGGAGTGCAGTGGCATGATCTCGGCTCACTGCAAGCTCCGTCTCCCCGGTTCACACCATTCTCCTGCCTCAGCCTCCCGAGTAGCGGGGACTACAGGTACCCACCACCACGCCCGGCTATTTTTTTTTTTGTATTTTTTAGTAGAGACGGGGTTTTACCATATTAGCCAGGATGGTCTTGATCTCCTGACCGCGTGATTCACCCACCTCGGCCTCCCAAAGTGCTGGGATTACAGGCATGAGCCACTGTGCCCGGCCCTGTTAGACTTTTTAAAATAATTAATAGACTGTTTTTAGAGCATAAAACTGCTTTATGGTTTACAGAAAAATGAGTAGAAAGTACAGAGTTCCCAACTACTCCCTCTCCCCAACCCCATGGTTTCCCTTGTTGTTAACAACTTGGATTCATACGCATTTGTTACCATTGCTGAGCCAACATGATACATAATTGTTAAGTAAAATTCATAAATAGTTTAGGCTTCATTCTTTGTGTTGTGTATTCTGTAGGTTTGACAAATGTATGAAGACATATATCCACCATTACAGTATTATACAGAATGTTTCAGTGCCTTAAAAATCCCCTGTGCTTCACCTATTCATCCCAACCTCCATCCTCTGTCAACCACTGATTATTTTACTATCTCTAGTTTTTCACCTTTTCCAGAATGCCAGGTAGAAGTTATGTGTATATATAACTTTTCAGATTGGCTTATTTTCCCTTAGCAACATGAATATAAGTTTCCTCTATGTCTTTTTCTTTCTCTCTGTCTTTTGTGCTTGATAGCTCATTTCTTTTTTTTTTTTTTTTTTTTGAGACAAGGTCTTGTTCTGTCACCCAGGCTGGAATGCAGTAGTGCAAGCATAACTCATTGCAGCCTCTACCTCCTGAGCTCAAGCAAACCTCCCAAGTAGCTGGGACTATAGGCATGCGCCACCATACCTGACAATTTTTTTTTTTTTTTTTTTTTTGAGACGGAGTCTTGCTCTGTCACCCATGCTGGAGTGCAGTGGTGTGATCTCAGTTCACTGCAAGCTCCGCCTCCCGGATTCACGCCATTCTCCTGCCTCAGCCTCCCGAGTAGCTGGGACTACAGGCATCTGCCACCACGCCCGGCTAATTTTTTGTATTTTTGGTAGAGATGGGGTTTCCCCGTGTTAACCAGGATGGTCTCGATCTCCTGACCTTGTGATCCGCCCGCCTTGGCCTCCCAAAGTGCTGGGATTACAGGTATGAGCCACTGCGCTTGGCCATACCTGACACATTTTTAAATTTTTTTTTTTTTTTTTGAGACGGAGTCTCACCTGTTCCCCGGGCTGGAGTGCAGTGGTGCAATATTGGCTCACTGCAAGCTCCACCTCCTGGGTTCACGCCATTCTCCTGTCTCAGCCTCCTGAGTAGGTGGGACTACAGGTGCCTGCCACCACTTCTGGCTAATTTTTTGTATTTTTAGTAGAGATGGGGTTTCACCATGTTAGCCAGGATGGTCTCGATCTTCTGACCTCGTGATCCGCCTTCCTCGGCCTCCCAAAGTGCTGAGATTACAGGCGTGAACCACCACGCCCGGCCAAATTTTTAAATTTTTTGTAGAGATGGGATCTTGCTGTGTTGCCTGGGCTGGTCTTGTACTTCTGGCCTCAAGTGATCCTCCCACTTCAGCCTTCCTAAGTGCTGGGATTGCAGGTGTGAGCCACTGCACTCGGCCTAACACAATTTTGTGATGGGTCTCCATATTCCTTAAAATTAGAAATGTATCAGCTGGGCATGGTGGCTCACGCCTGTAATCCCAGCACTTAGGGAGGCTGAGGTGGGCAGATCACTTGAGGTCATGAGTTCGAGACTAGCCTGGCCAACATAGTGAAACCTTGTCTCTACTAAAAATACAAAATTTAGCTGGGCGTGGTGGTGCACACCTGTGATCCCAGCTACTTGGGAGGCTGAAGCAGGAGAATTGCTTGAACTCAGGAGGCAGAGGTTGCAGTGAGTCAAGATCGCACCATTGCACTCCAGCTTGGGTGACTGAGCAAGACTGTGTCTCAAAAAAAAGTACTATTTTCCCTACATCCTTGCCTACTCCTGCTATTATTGGAATTCATTCCCTACCTCCCAATCTTATGGGTAAAACTTTCTCTTATTTTTTTCTTCAGCAAATTAAACTTAACTCTGTGGCAAAGTCAGTACTCATTAAATATATTTTATTGAAGGAACATAGTCCACTTGGTAGATTTGAGGCTTGAATACTAGAAAGGCTTCTTTTTTGGTTTTTAATTTTTAAAAGATTTTAAGGTTTCGGTGACTAAACTCAATTATCCATAGATAAAAATATTAATATCATCTTATCTAAATATGTATAGTCTTGAATCTTCCCTAAGGATTATATAGTGCGATTATATTACTTGTAGATGAGAGATGACTATAGGCAAGTAAGTTTGTATACTTCTTTTTGTTTTTGAGACAGAGTCTCACTCTGTTGTCTAGGCTGGAGTGCAGTGGCGCCATCTCAGCTCACTGCAAGCTCCGCCTCCTGGGTTCACGCCATTCTCCTGTCTCAGCCTCCCAAGTAGCTGGGATTACAGGAGCCTGCCACCACGCCTGGCTAATTTTTTGTATTTTTTAGTAGAGATGGGGTTTCACCATGTTAGCCAGGGTGGTCTCAATCTTCTGACCTCATGATCCACCCGCCTTGGCCTCCCAAAGTGCTGGGATAAGTTTGTATTCTTGACTGTCCTAGCCATTTATAGTTAAAATTAGATCCATAATGTTTTTATTTAAAATTCAAAAAATTTTTTTAATTAAAAAAAAAGTATTTTTGAATCAGGGTCTCACTCTGTTGCCCAAACTGGAGTGCAGTGGCACGACTGTGGCTCACACTGTAGCCTCAACTTCCCAGGCTCAAATGATCACCCCACCTCAGCCTCCTGAGTAGCTGGGATTACAGGTGCATGGCAACATGCCTGGCTAATTTTTACATTTCTTCTAGAGATAGGGTCTCACTAAGTTGCCAGAGCTGGTCTTGAATTGCTGGGCTCAAGTGATTCACCCGCCTTGGCCTCCCAAAGTACTGGGATTACAGGTGTGAGACACTGCACTGTGCCCTTGATGTTTTTATTATTTTGTTTTATTATTATTATTTTATGTTATTACTTTTTTTCTGAGACAGAGTCTCACTGTTTTGCCCAGGCTGGAGTGCAGTAGCATGATCTCAGGTCACTACAACCTCTACCTCCCAGGTTCAAGCGATTCTCATGCCTCAGCCTCCTGAGTACCTAGGAATACAGGTGTGCATCACCACTGCCTGGCTGATTTTTGTAGTTTTAGTAGAGACAGGGTTTATCCATGTTGGCCAGCCTGGTCTTCAACTCCTGGCCTCAAGTGATCCACCTGCCTTGGCCTCCCAAGGTGCTGGGATTATAGGCGTAAGCCACCACTCCCTGCCTCCATGATGTTTTATATAGCAGATTAAGATACTTTCCAAAACATCTCATACCAGTTGGTGCATTTTTTATGTTTGTTGTTGAAGGAGTATAATAACTGTCACATAATTTGTTTTTTCATAGATTATCTTGACAATGGTAATAATAAAATGGCAATTCAGCAAGCAGATAAATTGTTGAAGAAACATAAGGATCTTCATTGTGCTAAGGTAACTTCATTTGCCCTTCAGTTACTTACCTGTGGCGGGTTATATTTGTAATTCCTTACCTTAAAGAGAAAGGAGGGCTGGGCGCTGTGGCTCACACCTGTAATCCTAGCACTTTGGGAGGCCAAGGTGGGGCGGATCATGAGGTCAGGAGTTCGAGACCAGCCTGACCAACATGTTGAAAACCTGTCTCTACTAAAAATACAAAAATTAGCCTGGCTTGGTGGCGTGCGCTTGTTATCCCAGCTACGCAGTAGGCTGAGGCAGCAGAATCACTTGAACCCCGGAGGTGGAGGTTGCAGTGAGTGGAGATTGCGCCATTGCACTGCATCCCGGGCGACAGAGTGAGACTCTGTCTCAAAAAAAAAAAAAAAAAGAGAAAGGATGGCTAGTAGTGTCTTTTTTGTTTTTGAGACGGAGTTTCCCTCTTTGCCCAGGCTGGAGTGCAATGGCTTGATCTCAGCTACCGCAGCCTCTGCCTCCCAGGTTCAAGCGATTCTCCTGCTTTAGCCTCCCACATAGTTGGGATGACAGGCATGCACCACCATGCCCAGCTAATTTTGTATATTTTTTAGTAGAGATGGGGTTTCCTCATGTTGGTCAGGCTGGTCTCAAACTCCTGACCTCAGGTGATCTGCCTGCCTCAGCCTCCCAGAGTGCTGGGGTTACAGACGTGAGCCACTGGGCCCAGCTGACTATTTGTGTTTTTTCTCAGTACTTTATAGGTCATTTATTTCCATAGTCACTTACATGCCACAAGTGATATTTCTCTTTTTTTTTTTTTGTGATGGAGTCTTGCTCTGTTGCCCAGGCTGGCGTGCAGTGGCACGATATCGGCTCACTGCAACCTCTGCCTCCCAGGTTCAAACGATTCTCCTGCCTAAGCCTCCCAAGTAGCTGGGACTACAGGCGTGTCCTACCACGCCCAGCTAATTTTTTTGTATTTTTAATAGAGACGGTGTTTTACGGTGTTAGCCAGGATGGTCTTGTTCTCCTGACCTCCTGATCCACCTGCCTTGGCCTCCCAAAGTGCTGGGATTATAGGCGTGAGCCACTGTGCCTGGCTGTGATATTTCAATAAAAGCTAACTATTTCTTTGCATATTGCTTACCTAATTTATTTTATTTTCACAGAATCCTTTTATGCAATATTGTGCACTTTTTTTTTTTTTTTTTTTTTTTGAGACAAAGTCTCTATTAGCCAGGCTGGAGTGCAGTGGCGCAACCGTGACTCACTACAGCCTTGGTCTTCTGATCTCAAATGATCCTCTCATCTCAGCCTCCTGCATAGCTGGGACTATGGGACTACAGGGTGTACCACCATGCCTGGCTATTGTTTTTTTTTTTTTGGAGATAGGGTCTCTCTCACTCTGTTGCCTAGGCTGGACTGCAGTGACGTGATCACAGCTCACTGCAGCTTTAACATCTTGGACTCTAGTGATCCTCCTACCTCAGCCTCTTGAGTAGCCGGGACCACAGATGTGCACCACCACACCTGGCTAATTCTTAAACTTTTTGTAAAAATGGGGTCTCACTATGTTGCCTAGGCCAGTCTTGAACTTGTGGGCTCAAGTAATCCTCCCGCCTTGGCCTTCCAAAGTGCTGGGGTTACATTCCTGACCATCGAACCTGGCCTATTGTTTTCCTTCAAATTTTTTCTAGAGATGAGGTCTCACTGTGTTGCCTAGGCTGGTCTCAAAGTCTTGGGCTCAAGTGATCCTCCTGCCTTAGTCTCCCAAAGTGTTATAGGCATGAGTGCACCATGCCAGTGCTATTGTTCACTTTTTTTTTTCCAAGACAGGTTCTCATTCTGTCGCCCACGCTAGAGTGCCTTGACGTGATCAACCTCCCAAGCTCAAGCAGTCCTCCCATCTCAACCAGTCAAGTAGCTGGGTGTACACCACCATACCCAGCTAATTTTTTATTATTTTTTGTAGAGATGGAGTCTCACCACGTTGCCCAGGCTGGTCTTGAACTCCTGGGCTCCAGCGATGTGCCCGTCTTGGCCTCCCAAAGTACCGGGATTACAGACGTGAGCCACCGCACCCAGCCTGAAACTAGTATATCAGCAACTTAGGCATACCTTAATACTTGTTCTTTCAGATCAGCTTTCTTTGGTTCATATTTCCTTTTCTGTCCTTTTAAAAACTAATTTTTCTGTTGTTACTATCAGGTTTTAAAGGCAATTGGTTTACAGAGAACTGGAAAGCAAGAGGAGGCCTTTACTCTTGCACAGGAGGTGGCAGCCCTTGAACCCACAGATGACAACTCACTGCAGGCACTGACTATCCTTTACCGAGAGATGCACCGACGTATGTTTCTTTCTTTTCGTTGTTTTTAAACTTGAGCTGAAAATTTTGGATATTTCTGACTGAGTTATCTGTTTGCCCTTGTCTGATTTGTCATTCATGATTTGAATGGATGACAGTAGGTAGAATAACACATTAGCCAGGGTTTGCAAGAACTGTAGCTAGAAAGGATAGTTTACATGCTTTAGGATCCTTGAATTGGAATGAGGATTAAAGTGACTTCATTTGTGATATTTTGATTTGCTAAATGGAGGCTTCACCCTTATTTTCACTTTTTAATATGGAAAATTTCAAGCAGACAAAAATAGAATAGAATAATAAATCCTGTTGTTCTTATTATCCACCTTCAGCAATTAACACATGGCCCAAATTTTATTTTGTTTCTACCCTTTCCCCTGGCAGATTATTTCAGAGCATATCCTAAGTAGTCCATCGTTTCTTCTGAAATAAAGGTTTTTATTGTTAATTTCTTAAATATTTCATTGTGAAATAATACATATTTTTCATAGTACATATTATAAAATAATCTTTTTTATGTAACATATAAATAAATTTGATGTGTAATAATGAAAACTCATGAACCTACCTCCTAATTTAAGAAGTGGAGCATTGCCGGGCGTAGTGGCTCACACCTGTAATCCTAGCACTTTGGATGGCGAGGCAGGCAGATCATTTGAGGTCAGGAGTTCGAGACCAGCCTGGCCAACATAGTGAAACCTTGTCAGCTGGGTGTGGTGGTGCACGCCTGTAATCCCAGCTACTTGGGAAGCTGAAGCAGAAGAATCAAAACCTCCACCTCCTGAGTTCATGCATCCTCTCCTGCCTCGGCTTCCCAGGTAGCTGGGATTACAGGCATGCACCACCATCCCCAGCTAATTTTTGTATTTTTAGTAGAAACGGAGTTTCACCATGTTGGCCGGGCTGGTCTCAAACTCCTGACCTCAAGTGATCCACCTGCCTTGGCCTCCGAAAGTGCTGGGATCACAGCCGTGAGCCAAGTGCACCTGGCCTCCTCAATCAATCTTAATTCTCCTTTTACCTATCAAGAGTTACTTGCTATTCTGAAGATTTTTTATTCTCTTGCTTTTCTTTAAATGTTTATTACATTTATTTCTCTTAGTAATACATTATTAATTTTGCTTAATTTTAAAATTTTGTTAGTGTATCTGTACTGTATATGTTCTGTGACTTGCATTTGTCATCTAGTAGCCAAGTGGCTATAGTTAATCCATTTTCACTACCACAAAATATTTCACTGGGTAACTACATTACAATATCTAGGAGTGGAATTTTCAAGTCATGGGGTAAGTGTATGTTTAGCATAAAGCAAGATAATGTCAACTTCTTTTATAAATAGAATAGCAGTTTTTGAGTTCTGATTGCTTACATGCTTGTCAACACTTGGTATGCTTTGTCTCTTCATTCATTCAAATAGCTCAGATTGTAACATTTGGTATTTGTAACCTTAAACATTGTTGCCAATTTCTTTTGAGAGGGGGTTTTGCTGTGTTGCCCAGGCTAGTTTTGAACTCTTTAGGCTCAAGCCATCTGCCTGCCTCAGCCTCCCAAAGTGCTGGGATTATAGGCACAAGGCACTGTGCTCAGCTTCAATTTTGTTTTTAATTTTTACAAAAGATAAAACTTAAGAGTTGAGGTATTATATCTGAATATTTACAGATTATGTTGGTTTAGGGATATGGATTCTTCTCCAGTGTTTTAAAAAAATCATTTACTCCACAGATATTGGTGGCATGTTTCTCTATAACTGCTATTCTATCAGAGTCAAAGATAAAAAATGCACTTTCAGCTGGGCGCGGTGGCTCACGCCTGTAATCCCAGTACTTTGGGAGGCTGAGATGGGCAGATCACCTGAGGTCGGGAGTTTGAGACCAGCCTGACCAACATGGAGAAACCCTGTCTCTACTAAAAATACAAAATTAGCCGGGCATGGTGATGCATGCCTGTAATCCCAGTTACTTGGGAGGCTGAGGCAGGAGAATCACTCGAACCTGGGAGGCGGAGGTTGCGGTGAGCCGAGATTGCGCCATTACACTCCAGCCTGGGTAACGAGCAAAACTCCATCTCAAAAAAAAAAAAAAAAAAAAAAAAGCACTTTCTGCTGTCATGTCACTCATTGTCTATAAGGGGAAATAGATCACTAGACAGTATACTACATTATGTGTTAATAAATGCTACAGTACAGCCTGGGCAACATGGCGAAACACTGTCTCTACAAAAAATAAGTCAGTTGTGGTGGTATGTGCCTTCAGAACCAGCTATTGGGAGGCTGAGGTTGGAGAATCACCTGAGCTTGAAAGGTCAAGGCTGCAGTGAGCCGTGATTGTGCCATTGCACTCCAGCCTGGGCAACAGAGTGAGACCCTGTCTCCAAAAAAAAAAAAAAAAAAAAGCTACAATATACTTATTTATATAAGATTCCAAGATGGCAGAAGGAGGCAGTAGTGAAATTGCAGTGGAGGAGCAGAGATGGTGTTCAGAGAAAGTTTACAGTTCAACTTACATTTGAATTGGGTCTTGGCTGATGTTCACTAAGATAAAAGAGAGGAAAGGAGAATTCAGGCAGAGGGAAGAGTGTAGAGGCATAGAGGTATGCATGATACATCCCAGAGAATCTGGTGGAACTACAAATAGTTTGTGGCTACATGATAAAGTGCTGAGGGAAAGAGGAGACAGGGGCCAGATCCTATAAGGTCTTATATGTTGTAAATGCTATGAGGAGACTTGACCTATTCCATGCTTCATTTAAACACCACCTAACCGAGAGATGAATGATGATTGGATGAGGCCAAGCAGATACTTCTTCTATAATGATAGGAGACATCTATTTCTGCCAGATAGGAAGAACATTAAATGCCATTAGAATTTTCTTGAAGTATAACTTGAATCTTATTTCTCTTTATCTTAGCGGAGTTAGTTACAAAACTTTATGAGGCAGCTGTGAAGAAAGTTCCCAATAGTGAGGAGTATCACTCTCACCTCTTCATGGCCTATGCCAGAGTGGGTGAATACAAGAAAATGCAACAGGTAATTTGATCCCCAAACCTACTGGGCTATGGGATTTACTATTAGAAGTAAAAGTCTCTTTCGTGTGAGTTAACTGCGCTGGGTGTGTGTGTGTAGAATTGAATTTATGGATTTTTTTTGTGTGGAGGTCAGTCAGTTGTTTTCCTTATGTGTTTAAAGTTGAACTGTTTTTCAAGATCTTTAAATGTTTTATTTGGGAATAAGTTGATTGTTCTTTTGTGGCCTGATGTTATGTTTTGTTTGGTTTTGGTAATTCAGCTTCAGATTGTCCCACTGCATCAGATTGCTGTTAAATTTTTAGAAAATGGGCAGATATACGAGAGCAAAAAATGAACAACTATGGAAAGAGTAAATTTAAAGGTTACATCTAATTTGTAAATTTAAACTGTTGATAGCCTGCTAAGATTTTTAAATCCACCAGGGGAAGAATCCCTGTTGCCTGACATGTTTCTTTTTAAATTTATTTTTCGTTTTTTTTTTGTTTTTGGTTTAAGGCAGCTTATTTGGCCGCTACCATATTTTAGGTATTCTTTACATACATCTGAAGGAGCCTCATTTGAACACATTTAAATTAGGTTGCGGGTAAAGCTAACATCTCAGAGAAATGAAATCAGAACTATTAAGTCCATAAATGGCTATGATGTCAAGCTAGTATTTTTCTTTTTCTTCTTTTTTTGAGATGGGATTTTTCTGTTGTTACCCAGGCTGGAGTGCAATGGTGCGATCTCGGCTCACTGCAACCTCTGCCTCCTGGGTTCAACGATTCTCCTGCCTCAGCCTCCTGAGTAGCTGGGATTACATGCATGCACCACCACTCCCGGCTAATTTTGTATTTTTAGTAGAGACAGGGTTTCTCCATGTTGGTCAGGCTGGTCTCGAACTCCCAACCTCAGGTGATCTGCCCGCCTTGGCCTCTCAAAGTGGTGGGATTACAGGCGTGAGCCACCACACCCAGCCCAAGCTAGTACTTCTTTAGAAATGCTTTCTTTGTGGGTATAATATCTTCTGAAGGCAAAATGTTTTGTGTTTTCATCTTATTCTTTACATTAAATATCAAGTTACAACAATAGATAATTTGGGCAGGGTGGCAGATACTATATTAATATAAATATAAATTCTTAAAATCAGTCTCTGTATTTTAAGTTTATGCAAGTTTTAACATTGGAGAATTTTTTTTTTTTTTCTCTCTTGTGATGGAGTCTTGCTCTGTTGCCCAGGCTGGAGTGCAGTGGCACGATCTTGGCTCACTGCAACTTCTGCCTCCCAGGTTCAAGCGATTCTCCTGCCTGAGCCTCCCAAGTAGCTGGGATTACAGGTGCACACCACCACACCCGGCTAATTTTTGTGTTTTTAGTAGAGGTGAGGTTTCACCATGTTGGCCAGGCTGGTCTCAAACTCCTCACCTCAAGTGATCTGCCCACCTTGGCCTCCCAAAGTGCTGGGATTACAGACGTGAGCCAGTGCGCTCAACTGGAGAAATTTTTTGAGAGATCCCAATGTAATTATTTAATAACATTTTATTAATTTATTTACGGAAAGGTATTTAGACATTATAATTTTTAAAAATGTAAAATGGCTATGGGTGTGTATTTATATATAAATATAAATATGTATATATATATATTTTTTGGAGACAGTCTGGCTCTGTCATCCAGGCTGGAATCCAGTGATACGATCTCGTCTCACTGCAACCTTCATCTCCTGGGTTCAAGCGATTCTTCTGCCTCAGCCTCCCGAGTACTGGGACTACAGGTGCACGTCACCACACCCGGCTAATTTTTGTATTTTTAATAGAGATGGTGTTTCACCATATTGGCCAGGCTGGTCTCGAACTCATGACCTCATGATCTGCCCACCTCAGCCTCCCAAAGTGCTGGGATTACAGGCGTGAGCCACCGTGCCCAGCCATAAAATGGGTATATTTTTTTAAATTGGCAATGCTAACATATATACATATAAATCCTTAATATCATTTTTATTTGTAAGATTATGTTTGTTTGTTTTTTTTTTGTTTTTTTTTTTTGAGACGGAGTCTTGCTCTGTTGCCCAGGCTGGAGTGTAGTGGCCGGATCTCAGCTCACTGCAAGCTCTGCCTCCCGGGTTCACGCCATTCTCCTGCCTCAGCCTCCGGAGTAGCTGGGACTACAGGCGCCTGTCACCTCGCCCGGCTAGTTTTTTTGTATTTTTTAGTAGAGACGGGGTTTCACTGTGTTAGCCAGGATGGTCTCGATCTCCTGACCTCGTGATCCGCCCGTCTCGGCCTCCCAAAGTGCTGGGATTACAGACTTGAGCCACCGCGCCCGGCCTAAGATTATGTTTTAAGCAAAGTGTATTAAATATTCATTCAGAAGGACAGAGTAAAAGAAGTTATAGTTCATCCCTATGGTACATAAAATGCATTCCCCCATCTCTCCAAATAATACTGGGTGTCTTTATATGGTTGACATAGAAAGATGTTCCCAGTATATGTTAATTGAGACAAGCAATGGCCTTCTCTTCCCATTCTTCTCATGTTGTCCTCAAAAAGGATATACTTCTTTTCTTTCTTTTTCTTTTTTTGAGATAGACTCTCTCTGTCGCCTAGGCTGGAGTGCTGTGGTGTAATCTCAGCTTAACTGCAAACTCTGCCTCCTGGGTTCAAGTGATTCTCCCACCTCTGCCTCCCAAGTAGCTGGGATTACAGGTGCCTGCCACCACACCTAGCTAATTTTTTTGTTGTTGTTGAGATGAAGCCTCACTCTCTGTTGCCCAGGCTGGAGTGCAGTGGCGTGATCTCGGCTCACTGCAACCTCTGCCTCCCGGGTTCAAGAGATTCTCCTGCCTCAGCCTCCTGAGTAGCTGGGGTTGCAGGTGCACACCGCCATGCCCAGCTAATTTTTGTATTTTTAGTAGAGACGGAGTTTCACCATATTGGTCAGGCTGGTCTCAAACTCATGACCTCGTGACCCACCTGCCTCAGCCTCCCAAAGTGCTGGGATTACAGGCGTGAGCCACTGCACTCGGCTAACTTCTGCATTTTTAATAGAGACGGGCTTTCACCATATTGGCTGGGCTGGTCTCAAACTCCTGACGTCAAGTAATCTACCTGCCTCAGCTTCCCAAAAGTGTTGGGATTACAGGTGTAAGCCACTGCACCCGGCTAATTTTTATTTATTTACTTATTGAGTCTCGCTCTGTCTCCAGACTGGAGTGCAGTGGTGCGATCTTGGCTCACTACAACCTCGCCTCCTGGGTTCGAGAGATCCTCCTGTCTCAGCCTCCTGAGTAGCTGGGACTACAGGTGCGCGCCACTATGCCCAGCTAATTTTTTGTATTTTTAGTAGAGACAGGGTTTCACCATGCTGGCCAGGCTGGTCTCCATCTCTTGACCTCATGATCCGCCCACCTTGGCCTCCCAAAGTGCTGGGATTACAGGCTTGAGCCACTGCACCCTGCCTGCGCCTGGCTAATTTTTATACTGTTGCTGCTTAAGGAAGTTACAGTTTCTTAGCTTAAGTATGTTTATTTTGAGTGTGGAATGTCAGTCTGAGGTATTTCACAAATTTAATGTCATATTTCATATGGATAAAGGTTTTTGTTTGATTTGCTGATTGTTGATTTTCCATTGCCTAGAATAGCATCTGCACATTAATTTGTTAAGCAAATACAGTTTGTATAAACTGGTGGAGGTAGGAGGGAGGGAAACTTAAGAGCTTCTGCTGCCCCAAATAACATTTCTGGCTGGTGATTCTGAAACCACCATAAATGAAGAGTAGCTAGTTTTTCATATGGTGATAAGGTTTTTCTTTTCCTGTAAATGACATTCTCATTCTGCGTCACCATCTTAGATTCATGTTTTTAAACTTGTCTGTCATCAAAAATTTTGTTTTAGCAGATTATCAGAGCCTGCAAGATCATAGGGTATGGACATGAAATTTTTGCCTTGCATTTTGTATTAATTCATATTCTAATGTTACATATTTTTATCTCTGTATGTCTTATAAAAATGTTTTCCCATATTCTCAAGTAAAATGGATTTCTTAACTTTTATTTATTTTTAAACATTTATTCATTTTTTGTAGAGATGAGATTTCACTATGTTTCCCAGACTGGTCTTGAACTGCTGGGTTCAAGCAATCCTCCTGCCTTGGCTTCCCAAAGTGCAGGGATTACAGGCATGAGCCACTGTACCCAGCCAGTTTTCTAACTCAAAGAAAAAATTATTATTTTTTTATTTTGATTGTAAAGTCTTCCCAGGGATCAGTTGAATTTCCTAACATTTTTCATTTTATACCTGTGGAGTATATGTACCCCAGTGTTAGAAGCAGGAGCCTCAAGCCATCTTCGACTCTCCTATCCTTTATGTCCTTGTTGTCTCTAGATCATCTTCATTCTACTGCTGCTGTATCTTTTTTTTTTTTTTGACATGGGGTTTCACTCTTGTCGCCCAGGCTGGAGTTCAGTGGTGCAATTCCGGCCTACTGCAACCTCCTCCTCCTGGGTTCAAGCGATTCTCCTGCCTCAGCCCCCTGAGTAGCTGAGATTACAGGCACCTACCTCCATGCCCAGCTAATTTTCATATTTTTAGTAGAGACAGAGTTTCACCATCACTTTTTCTTTTACCTTAACTTTATTGGCCAAGCTGGTCTCGAACTCCTGACCTCAGGTAATCCTCCTGCCTCGGCCTCCCAAAGTGTTGGGATTATAGGCGTGAGCTATGGTGCCCGGCATCTGCTGTATCTTTCCAGGTTTCTTTTCTGTTTGATCTACCCCATCCTGGTTTTGTGCCTCATCACCTCACCTTTTCTTTCTTCCTACTTTGTCTTTTCACAGTACTGCTAAGATACTATTCCTAGAAGAGTATAGATTTATATATATCACTTCTCTATTCTGTATAGGCTCCTTTTTTAACACCTTACAACAAAAGTACCTTGGCCTATCTTTCAACACTTTTCCTACTACTCTGAATTGTTTTAGCCAGATATCCTACTTGTTTTTATCAGCATATATCCCTTAACTTTCTTGAATGTTTTTTGTTCAGACTCATTTTTCTCCTACTTTGAGGTGATTCATTTACCCATTCACTGCAAATATTTGTAGTTTTATATGTATCGTTACCACACCCCCGCACCCCGCCGCCATGTTCTGTTTGACCTTCGAAGTCATCTGAAAGATGGCTACCTTGGAGGGGCTTTAATTATAACGTTCTCCTCTCTACTTTCCCTTAAGGAAGGAAGAGGTAAGAAAATGAACAACTTTGCCTTCCTTGGAAAAACCCTAGCATGGTGTTTTATATAGGACATTTATTTTTATATTTTAGTTTTATCATTTTGATTTTGAGACAGAGTCTCTGTTGCCCTCGCTGGAGTGCAGTGGTGTGATCACAGCTCACTGCAGCCTCGATCTCCCTGGGCTCAGGTGATCTTCCCACCTTAGCCCCTCACCAGTAGCTGGGACCACAGGTGCTTGCCACCACACTGGTTAACATATATGTGTGTGTGTGTGTGTGTGTGTGTGTGTGTGTGTGTAAGATTTAAAATGTTGCCCAGGCTAGTCTCAAACTCCTTGAGCTCAAATGATCCTCCTGTCTCAGCTTCCCAAAATGTTGGGATTACAGGCATGAGTCATCATGGCTGGCCTAGGACATTTATTTTTTATTATTATTTATTTATTTTTTGGAGACAGAGTCTCACTCTGTTGCCCACGCTAGAGTGCAGTGGCGCAATATCTGGTCACTGCAACCTCCACCTCCCAGGTTCAAGCGATTCTCTATCTTAGCCTCCCGAGTAGCTTGGATTACAGGTCCCTGCTGCCACATCCAGCTAATTTTTGTATTTTTAGTAGAGATGGAGTTTTTCCATGTTGGCTCGCCTGGTCTCGAACTCCTGACCTCAGGTGATCTGCCAGCCTCGGCCTCCCAAAGTGCTGGGATTACAGGCATGAGCCACTGTGCCTGGCCCAGGACATTTATTTTAAATGCTAAATACATTTCAGTCATTTATGTATTTGTTTTCTCCCTCGCTTTTAAATGGCTTTGGGACAGGGACTCGATCTTTGAATCTTTGTTGGGAATAGATAGTTTCTTCTACTTCATAGGAGCTCCATTAGATTGGCAGTAATTTTGGAACTAGATTGGCAGTAGGCAAAAGATTAAAAAACATATGAAAATTACTTGATGGAGTTTTTAGTGTCAATTACTAGTTGGCTAATTATGGATACAGTCTAAATTATGCTTGAATAGGTCTATTCTTTTTTAAAAGCATGTTCTTGCTTTTAAGTATTTGCATATTATACATTTTATAATGAAAGATTTTAGTTCTAATTATTGGAATCTTGAAGTAACCATATTATTTTCCTAAGAAGAATTTTTGAATTATGGCATAGTAATCTTTTCTGATATTGAAGTTTAAGTGTATTCTCTGGGCTTGTTTATTTGTTTTTACTAATAACTGGTTAGTATGGTATCTTCAGTAAAGTTTATTGATGTATAGTACACTTACAAGCCAAATTTTGTGTTTGCTTTGTAGTTTGCTAGAACTATATTGGATTGCAGTGTATTCTGGAAATATCGGACTTTAATTTTAGAAAATTCTGGTTCAGAAATTGAAGTGTCACTCATAACATGAATATTCACCTTTGTGATTACTACTATTGCTATAGCCATCAAGTCACTAGGCATTTACTAACTGGAATATGTAAATATATTGCTGTTCTCCCAATAAATTTTTTGTCATGTGTCTAGATCATTAATCCCCCTCTGTATGGTGTTTCTAAATAAAATATTTATGGTTCTCTTTTAGGCTGGCATGGCTCTATATAAGATTGTCCCCAAAAATCCCTACTACTTTTGGTCTGTGATGAGCTTAATTATGCAAGTGAGTATGGCATTCAGAATGGGATTGAGGTTTGGTTTTATTTTTTATATAGTCATTGTCCTCAATGTGTCTTCTGAACTTTTTTTTTTTTTGAGACAGGGTCACGCTGTCACCCAGGCAGGAGTGCAGTGGTGCAATCATAGCTCACTGCTGCCTTGACCTCCTAGGCTCAAATAGTCCCTCCACCTCAACCTCCCAAGTATCTGGGACTACAGGTGCATACCACCTTGCCTGGCTAATTAAAACAAAATTCTTTTTTTTGGTCAGATGTGGTGGGTCACACCTGTAATCCCAGCACTTTGGGAGGCCGAGGTGGGTGGATCACGAGGTCAGGAAATCGAGACCATCCTGACCAACATGGTAAAACCCCATCTCTACTAAAAATATAAAAATTAGCTGGGCGTGGTGGCACGTGCCTGTAATCGCACCTACTCTGGAGGCTGAGGCAGAAGGATCACTTGAACTTGGGAGGTGGAGGTTGCAGTGAGATGAGATTGTACCACTGGATTCCAGCTTGGGCGACAGTGAGACTGTTCAACATCAGGCTGGTCTTGAACTCCTGGCCTCAAGCAATCAATCCTCCTGCCTCAGCCTCCCAAAGTGCTGGGATTACAGGCATCAGCCTCTGCATCTGACTGTGAACATTTTGCGTAATGTGTTGCAGCATGTCAGACAGGGAGTTTGTGTTGTCAGTTGACTTAAGTTAGGGATTTTGAGTATTGTTTATGAGTTGGTATATCAGTTTATTTGTGGGTAGCATGGACTGTATTTCCCCTGAATCTCTGATCTATTGCTGGGTTGCTTGATCAAGCATGAGCCTTGAAATGTTTGATATTACAACTTGATGTTTGCCTTTAAGACAACATTGCTGGTTAGTTAATGGCTCATTGAACTGGGTGGCCTTCTTTTATCACTTCTCCTTTCTGAGCCTCAGTTTGCTCTTTTGCAGAAAGGAGACACTTCTCTCCCAGGGACCAAAGTGAGATTCTGTATAGGAGAGGATGGGGAGGAAGGATTTAAAAGTAGTGATTAAGAACAGATGTTATGGGGTCAGACAGGTCTGCTTTCATACGTTAGCTTTACCACATGTCTGGTAAAGCTGTTTGGGAAATCTCTTAACTTTGATTTTTTTTTTTTTCTGTTGTCCAAACTGGAGTGCATGGCACAAAATGCACCTCCTAGGTTCAAGTGATTCTCATGCCTCAGCCTCCCGAGTAGCTAGGATTACAATCATGCACCACCACACACACCCAGCTAATTTTAAAATTTTTTTTCAGTAGAGATGGGGGTTTTGCCATGTTGTCTAGGCTGGTCTCAAAACTTCTGGCCTCAAGGGATCCACCTGTCTCAGCCTCCCAGAGTGTTAAGTTTACAGTCATGAGCCACCACACCTGGCCTAACCTTAGTTTCTTTGTAAAATAAGCATAACATCTACTTTGAAAGGTTGTTTACAAGGGTTAAGTGATCTGTGAGCAGATTCTGACGTTATTAACTTTATGAATTTCATGTGTTAATTTTTGTTACCAATTTAAGGTAACTAGCTACTAGTAAACTGTGTAATGAAAGGAATTGGCATTTCTCTTGCAGTATGTGAACATCTCAAAGATACCTGGAAGGCTTTCCTCTTCAAATACCTGATAATACTCATAAATAATAAACAGTATAGGCATGCTGCCTCTTTATATTCTTTTAGAAAAATGTATAAATAACCGACTTAAATGCTAGGTTGTATTGTGGAAGCTCAGTATTTCAAGAACACATAGGATAATGAATCTTTAGCAGAGAAATCTTTTGTGAAACAAACCACTCTGTAATGTGCCTCCTTGGCAGGGAATTCATATTAGATCTGATATTTGACATGATGGATTGATAATTATGTGCCCAATTAACGGTAATGTTACTATCAATAGCGCAAGCAGGGGAGAAATTAGAATGAAACGTTATTTTTCTTCTTTCAGTCTATATCGGCACAGGATGAAAACCTCTCAAAAACAATGTTTCTGCCCCTTGCTGAGAGAATGGTAGAAAAAATGGTGAAAGAGGACAAGATAGAAGCTGAGGCTGAAGTGAGTATTTTAAGCCCACTTTTGTGTTCTCATTTTTTTGCTGGTGCTACAATATTATGTTATAATACTATAAACTGTTGTTTTGTTCTAGTTTGATAGCTGGGTCCTCACTCTTGGCCTTTGGGTAAATGTGAAGCCCTCAGCTTAGGTCTAATCACTGAGCTGTTTCTAGCAAGTACTCTAGGCTGAGATGTATATAGATGGGAGAGAGATAGATGGAGAAGATCCTGTTACCTTTTTCTTACTGTCAGTTTCATCTCATTTGAAGACATGCTCTATTAAATAACTTTTTAAAAACCTATAAATGACTATCTCTTTATTATTGAAAAGTTTCAGAGGTTGCACTTGTTTTTTTTTCTGTAAGGTTGAACTTTATTATATGATCCTGGAACGTTTGGGAAAGTACCAGGAGGCCTTGGATGTCATCAGAGGGAAATTAGGAGGTAATTTTTAAAAATTTTCTTAAAGCTTTTTTTTTTTCCTTATTTAAACATGAAAAATGTTTATCGTAGAAAATTTCCACATAAGGATATAAAGACATAAACACTTTTGATCATTTTGTTATATTCTTCCAGACTTTTCTGTATGTTGTAAATTTATTTTTAAAAATGTTTTTACTTGAAAATAACAGATTCAGAAACTTCAAGGAATGTGAAAGGTTATGCTTCAGATCTCTAGCCCTCTTCCCATAGGTTTTCCTCCAGTTATACTTTATATTCTTCGAAAGATTCATCTTCTCCACTTTTTTTTTTCTTTTTTTTTTTTCTTTTTTTTTTTTTGAGACGGAGTCTCGCTGTGTCACCCAGGCTGGAGTGCAGTGGCGCGATCTCAGCTCACTGCAAGCTCCGCCTCCCGGGTTTACGCCATTCTCCTGCCTCAGCCTCCGAGTAGCTGGGACTACAGGCGCCCGCCACCACGCCCGGCTAGTTTTTTGTATTTTTAGTAGAGACAGGGTTTCACCATGTTAGCCAGGATGGTCTCGATCTCCTGACTTCGTGATCCACCCGCCTCGGCCTCCCAAAGTACTGGGATTACAGGCTTGAGCCACCGCGCCCGGCCTTTTTTTTTTTTAAACACGAATGAAAACATAGTATGCCTGGCTCATAGAATAATCTTATTCAGTTAGTGCAATGTTTTTATTAAAAAATTTTTTTTCTTTAAAAATTTTAAATTAATGCCCCTCTAGTTAGGATTTGTACTCTGTAGATACCATAAACATTCCTTCTTTATTTACATTTTTGTCCTATGAAGGCATTTGAGTTCGTGAACTCTGCTCTGCATACTCTTATACCCATTATTTATTTTTATTATTTGTTGATTTATTTTAAAGAGATGAGGGCTCACTGTGTTGCCGAGGCTGGGAACTCCTGGGCTCAAGCAATTCTCCCATCTCAGCCTCCCAAGTAACTAGGACTAGGGGCACACACCACCACACTGGGCTCCATTGTTTCTATTTTTTTTTTTTTTTTTTGGAGGCAGAGTCTCGCTCTGTGGCCAGGCTGGAGTGTAGTGGCGTAATCTCAGCTCACTGCAACCTCCGCCTCCTGGGTTCAAGGGATTCTTCTGCCTCAGCCTCCTGAGTAGCTGGGATTACAGGCATGCACCACCACGCCCAGCTAATTTTTGTATTTTTAGTAGAGACGGGGTTTCACAATGTTGACCAGGCTGGTCTCAAACTCCTGATCTCAAGTGATCTGCCTGCCTCGGCCTCCCAAAGTGCTGGGATTATAGGTGTGAGCCACCACACCTGGCCTCCATTATTTTATTATTATTTTAACTAAATTATATTTCCTAGAGGTAAAGTTCACTACCTCACTCTCTTTAATGACTGTCCAGTGTTCCACAGTGTGAATATAGAAATTTACTTAACAAGTTTTTGGTGTATATTTAGGCTACTCCCAAGAAACTTTTTTTTTTTTTTTTTTTTTTTTTTTTTGAGACAGGGCTTTGCTCTGTTAGCCAGGCTAGAATGCAGTAGCACCATCACAGCTCACTGCAGCCTTGACCTCCGGGGTTTAAGTTATCCTTTCACTACAGCCTCCTAAATTGTTAGGACTCCAGGCGTATGCCACTAAACCTGGCCAATTTTTACATTTTTTGTAGAGGCAGGGTCTCACTATGTTGCCCAGGCTGGTCTTGAACTCCTGGGCTCAAGTGATCTGCCTGCTTCAGCCTCCCAAAGTGCTGGGATTACTACAGGTGTGACCTGTCATGCCTGGCCTTTTTTTTTTTTTTTTTCCTTTTTTTTTAAACTAGATTATAGTTCTATGGATAGTTAAAATTTAGATTCTCAACAGGAAATTCATAATGTAATTTTTGGTATCCTTAATCTACTAAACAGTTGGGCAAATCTAATTTGGTCAGGACTATCATCCTAGTTTTTTTGTTTTCAGTTGTTTGGAAAGAGTTTGATTCATCTCCACTCTTTTTTTGTGTTCTTTCAACATCTCATCTTTCTTACCTCACGTCAGCCCAGCCCTATTTGATATTTTGGAACTGTATGGATGGGCAGCCTGTCTATGGACTAAATTTACTAGTCCCTAGATGCTGTTGGGATTTTATAAGTATATCCCATGTACTGTTAATAGATCTTCAACCCAATACATTGTGGAACCTATCATTTTACAAAGAAAATGATTATAAAAATTTACTGTCAGTAATGTACTTTTTTCTTTGAAGTAAAATAATCTTTAATAAGATAGTAGTAGTTTGTATGTAATAGTGGTCCCATTTTGTAAGAGAGTGAATTAAAAAATGTGACATTTAGGCCAGGCCCGGTAGCTCACAGCAGTAATCCCAGCACTTTAGGAGGCTGAGATGGGTGGATCACCTGAGGTCAGGAGTTTAAGACCAGCCTGGCCAACATGGTGAAACCCTGTCTCTACTAAAAAATACAAAAATCAGCCAGGCGTGGTGGCAGGTGCCTGTAATCCCAGCCACTTGGGAGGCTGAGACAGGAGAATCACTTGAACCCAGGAGGTGGAGGTTGCAGTGAGCCAAGATCATGCCATTGCACTCCAGCCTGGGTGACAAGAGTGAAACTCCATCTCCTAAAAATAAAAAAGGAAGAAAAGAAAATGTGACATTTTCCTTCTTGTGGTTGGACTCTATCTGGTAATTGTCAGAAATGAAACCAGCTTACCAACTTTTACAACTTTTGATTTTAGAGAAGTTGACAAGTGAGATTCAGAGTCGGGAAAATAAATGCATGGCTATGTACAAGAAGCTGAGCAGGTGGCCAGAGTGCAATGCCCTTTCCCGGCGCCTCTTACTAAAAAAGTAAGTAAAAGCTTTCTTTTATACCATTTGACTGTAGTGAGGCTTTAAGACCTCACTGTTGATTTTCTTGGTGTCTTGTGTTTTAAAGTTTCTGGGCATAAAGTTTTCTTATAGTAGTTGTGTCCTGCATGTTTGTAAAGGTTTGTAAGGAGCCTTCATCTTTCAGTAGAGTATTATAATGGTACTTGTAGTCTGGGCGTGGTGGCTCATGCCTGTAATCCCAGCACTTTGGGAGGCCGAGGCGGGCAGATCACTTGAGGTCAGGAGTTTGAGACCAGCCTGGCCAACGTGGCAAAACCCTGTCTTTACTAAAAATACAAAAATTAGTTAGTCGTGGTGGTGCGTGCCTGTAGTCCCAGCTCCTTGGGAGGCTGAGGCACAGGAATCACTTGAACCCAGGAGGTGGAGGTTGCAGTGAGCTGAGATCGTGTCACTGCACTCCAGCCTGAGTGACAGAGTGAGACTCCATCTCAAAAAGAAAAAAAAAGATACTTGTGATCATGGTGCTGAATTCTAGTTAGGGTTTAAGAATGAACACTGAAAATCATTAATTTCTCAAATTCAGTATTCCCCTGAAAGAGAGAGCCTTCATTCTTTGCTACAGCACTTCTCTCCCCTTCCCTCCATTTTGGAAGTGCTTATGTGGGGACTTGTCTGTTATGAATATTAGTTTTCTAGACCTGGTCATTTTATTGAGGGAAAGAGTAGCTTACTAGTCTTTACAAATACAAAGTAGTATTACTTTGAAAATGCCTCTGGAATGCCTTTTAGAGTTGCAAAGGAAACATGGAGTGGGTGGGGGTGAGCCAACCTACTACATACTAAAATGTAACTTACAAAATAAATTGAATATCATGGTTCCTAAGGCAGATCTGTCACAACTTGAGTTTAATCCTGTGTGCATCATTCAATCTGATTTTAGCTCAGATGACTGGCAGTTCTATCTGACTTATTTCGATTCTGTCTTTCGACTGATTGAAGAGGCCTGGACTCCTCCTGCTGAAGGTGAACAGTAAGTTGTCTTCTTTCCTGAATTACAATGGCGCTTTTTAATATAGTGTAGTGAAAGGATTTCATTATAAGCCAATCGAATTCTCTTTTTCTGTCTCAATAAAGTATTCCTTTCAAAGTAAGAGATTTTTTCCTATTTTTTAAAGTATAAAATAAACAAGTTCATTCTAAAAATCACGTTAGTGCCGAAATATGTGGTGTGCTAATTTCCACTTATCCTACCATTCCAGAAATAACTCTTTTTAACAGTTTGGTGCCTTTCTGCCAGATTTATTTTCATGTTTATGCTAAGATAATTATTCTTTTTCTTTTTCTCTTTTTTTGTTTTTGAGACGGAGATTGACTCTTGTCACCCAGGCTGGAGTGCAATGGCATGATCTTGGCTCACTGCAACCTCTGCCTCCCAGATTCAAGCAGTTCTCCTGCCGCAGCCTTCCGAATAGCTGGGACTACAGGTGCCCGCCACCATGCCCAGCGAATTTTTGTATTTTTGGTAGAGACGGGGTTTCACTGTGTTGGCCAGGATGGTCTCGAACTCCTGACCTCAGGTGATCCACCCACCACCACATCTTAGCCTCCCAAACTGCTGGGATTACAGGCATGAGCCATTGCGCCCAGCTTAATTATCCTTATGTAATATAAAAATGGGATTGTATTAGACATGATTTGCAACCTGTTATTTTCTGCCTTAAAATATTTCTTGAACATCTTTCATTTCTGGTACATATAGATCTCTTTCATTTTTTTTTTCCCCCAGCAGCTTAGGAGTACTCCAGATGTACCATAATTCATTTAGCCTTTTCCCTATTGATGATACTTGGATTTTTGAAGATCTCTTTTTTTTTCCTTTGTCCTTTTGTTATTGGCTATCGTAGGCAGTACTACAATAAAATTTTTTTTTCCTTTTTTTTTTTTTTTTTGGAGACGGAATCTCGCTCTGTCGCCCAAGCTGGAGTGCAGTGGCCGGATCTCAGCTCACTGCAAGCTCCGCCTCCCGGGTTTACGCCATTCTCCTGCCTCAGCCTCCCGAGTAGCTGGGACTACAGGCGCCCGCCACCTCGCCCGAGTAGTTTTTTTGTATTTTTTAGTAGAGACGGGGTTTCACCATGTTAGCCAGGATGGTCTCGATCTCCTGACCTCGTGATCCGCCCGTCTCGGCCTCCCAAAGTGCTGGGATTACAGGCTTGAGCCACCGCGCCCGGCTTTTTTTCCTTTTTATAGGCATCTAGAGGTAAATGAATAAATGGCATCTTTTAAAAAATCAATACAGAAGTAAGATTCAAGATGACAGTTATGAGCTGATGCTTGCTTCATAATATTAACTACATTACCTAATTTTTCTTAGTTTTCATTCTTTTTTTTTTTTTTTGAGACGGAATCTCTCTCTGTTGCCTAGGCTGGAGTGCAGTGGTGCAATCTCGGCTCACTACAACCTCTGCCTGCCAGGTTCAAACAATTCTCCTGCCTCAGCCTCCCAAGTAGCTGGGACTACAGGCGCTCCCCACCACACCTGGCTAATATTTTTTGTATTTTTAGTAGAGACAGGTTTCACCATGCTGGCCAGGCTGGTCTTGAACTCCTGACCTCATGATCCGCCGCCTCGGCCTCCCAAAGTGCTGGGATTACAGGCGTGAGCCACCACACCCAGCTTCAGCTTTCTTTTTTTTTTTTTTTTTTTTTTTTTTTTTGAGACGGAGTCTCGCTCTGTCCTCCAGGCTGGAGTGCAGTGGCCGGATCTCAGCTCACTGCAAGCTCCGCCTCCCAGGTTCACGCCATTCTCCTGCCTCAGCCTCCCGAGTAGCTGGGACTACAGGCGCCCGCCGCCTCTCCCGGCTAGTTTTTTGTATTTTTTAGTAGAGACGGGGTTTCACCGTGTTAGCCAGGATGGTCTCGATCTCCTGACCTCGTGATCCGCCCGTCTCGGCCTCCCAAAGTGCTGGGATTACAGGCTTGAGCCACCGCGCCCGGCTCCAGCTTCAGCTTTCATTCTTAAAGCGGTAAAATGTACAAGACCCCATCTCAAAAATATATGTGTGTGTATGTATTTAATTTTTAATTTTTGTTTTTTTTGAGACAGAGTCTCACTCTGTCACCTAGACTGGAGTGCAGTGGTGTGATCTTGGCTCACTGCAACCTCTGACTCCTGGGCTTAAGTGATCCTTTTGCTTCAGTCCCCAAAGTAGCTGGGACTACAGGCATGAACCACCACACCTGCCTAATTTTTGTATTTTTTTAGAGATGGGGTTTCACCATGTTGCCCAGGCTGATGTTGAACTCGTAAGCTCAAGTGAGCCACCCTCCTTGGCCTCCCATACAAGTGTGAGCCACCATGCCTGGCCTTTTTTTTTTTTTTTTTTTGAGATGGGGTCTTGCTCTGACACCCAGTCTGGAGTGCAGTGGTGTGATATTGCCTTCCACTGTAATCTCTACCTCCCAGGCACAAGTGATCATCCCACAGCAGCCTTCCAAGTAGCTGAGACTGCAGGTGTGCACCACCACAATTGGCTAAGTTTAAAATTTTTTGTAGAGATGGGATCTCCATGCATTGCCTAGGCTGGTCTCAAACTCATGGGCCCAAGCAGTCCTCCCACCTCAGCATCCCAAAGGGCTGGAATTTCAAGTGTGAGCCACCACACCCAGCCTTATATTTTTATTAGGCAATATTTTTTCTTTTTTCTTTTTCTTTTTTTTTTGAGATGGAGTCTCGCTCTGTCATCTAGGCTGGAGTGCATTGGCGTGATCTTGGCTCTCTGCAACCTCTCGCTCCCGGGTTCAAGTGATTCTCCTGCCTCACCCTTCTGAGTAGCTGGGACTACAGGTGCATGCCACCACGCCTGGCTAATTTTTTGTACTTTTAGTAGAGATGGGGTTTCACCATGTTGGCCAGGCTGGTCTCGAACTCCTGACCTCACGTGATCCGCCCACTTTGGGCTCCCAAAGTGCTGGGATTACAGGTGTGGGCCACCATGCCCGGCCAGGCAATATTTCATATAGACAAAATTATTCATTCTTTTTTAAAAAAGGTTAAGTTATGCCGCAGTAATCAAATGCCAAAATTGAAAGTAATCTTATAACATGTTATCTGTTAGAATATGTTCATAGTTCTCTTTTATTCCTTTTTCTATTATTTTATAATTATCAAAGTTTTTTTTTTTTTTTTTTTTTAATGAGTTTGGCTTGACTTTAAGCTTTGGGAAGGATGATAGAGGCAATAAAATACCTTTTTCACGTGCTTCTCCTCAGCTCTTTAGAAGGAGAAGTACATTATTCTGCAGAAGAAGCTGTGAAGTTTATAGAAGATCGGATAACGGAAGAATCTAAAAGTTCTCGCCATCTCCGAGGACCACATCTAGCTAAATTGGAGCTGATTAGGCGTTTACGAAGTCAAGGTTGTAACGATGAGTACAAACTGGGTAAGAAACCATATGATATCTGGGAAGCCTGGAGAATGCCCTTAATACCCAAGTGCTATATACGTTATTTGAGATCTACACTGGATAGAGTCATGTTTGGGAAGCAGATGTCTTCATAGCCTGAAAATATTTGCTAATGAATGGATCACTTATAAAATTAGTCCTTTATCATATATTCATCTTGGCTTAACATTAACTTATCTCCCTGTTCCGTCAGAGTCTTTGTCAGGCATTCTGTTGCTGACCCAACAATAAAGTCAAAATCAACTGGTTGCGGTGGCTCACACCTGTAATCCCAGCACTTTGAGAGGCTGTTGTGGGTGGATTGCTTGAGCTCAGGAGTTGGAGATCAGCTGGGGCAACATAGTGAAACCCCGTCTACAAAAAATACAAAAAAATTAGTTGGGCATAGTGGTGCACATCTGTAGTTTTAGCTACTCAGGAGGCTGAGGCAGGAGAATCTCTTGAGCCCAGGAGGCAGAGGTTATAGTGATCCGAGATCGCGCCTTCACTCCAGCCTGGGTGACACAGCCAGAAATTGTCTCAAAAATTTAGTTATAAAAAATGAAAAAACCTGGCTGGGCGCAGTGGCTCACACCTGTAATCCTAGCACATTGGGAGGCCAAGGTGGGCGGAACACTTGAGCTCAGGAGTTCGAGACCAGCCTGGGCAACATGGCCGTAACCCTGTTTCTGCTAAAAATACAAAAAATTGGCTGGGCGCAGTGGCTCATGCCTGTAATCCCAGCACTTTGGGAGGCCGAGGTGAGTGGATCACCTGAGGTCAGGTGTTCAAGACCTGCCTGGCCAACTTGGTGAAACACTGTCTGTACTAAAAGTACAAAAAATTAGCCAGGCGCGGTGGCACACGCCTGTAGTTACAGCTACTTGGGAGGCTGAGGCAGGAGAATTGCTTGAACCTGGGAGGTGGAGGTTGTGAGCTGAGATCGTGTTGCTGCGCTTCAGCCTGGGTGACAGTGAGAGTCCGTCTCAAAAAACAAACAAAAAACCAAAAAGTTATCTGGGCGTGTTGGCGTGTGCCTGTGTCCCAGCTACTTGGGAGGTTGAGACACGAGAATCGCTTGAACCAAGAGATGGAGGTTGCAGTTAGCCAAGATCGTGCCACTGCACTGTGGCTTCAGCCTGGGTGACACAGTGAGACTCTGTCTTTTAAAAAAAAAAAAATTAAAAACCCTCAAAAATAATAAAGTCAAAATCAATTTCAAAGTAAAATTGCCAGTTTTGGAAAAGTTTCATGAAGTGGATGAAAGGTTTCTTGAAAATCTGCTCGAAGCACTCAAAAAACTATTGACAAAAGAATATTTGGTGGAATTAGCAATTTGTAACTGAAGAGAAAATTTACTTGGATAATGACAAGATAGCGGAAAAGAATGACGTGGATAGTACAGCATTGAGAGAATCCTTCAGGAAATTTGATGAAGCCTTTATATCTTTTTATAAAATGATTCTTTATGATCTTATTGCTCAATAAATAAAGGATGTCGTCATCGTACTAGTTCACAATTTTGCTGGAAAAATTACCACGTCCCTAAAGGAAAGCAGTAATTCTTTGCTCATACTATGAGTTTGCTTACGGGTTTTTATTTTATAATTATTTCTTTTGAGACAGTGTCTCCCTTTGTTGCCCAGGTCCCAGGTTGGAGTGTAGTGGTGCAGTCTCCACTCACTGCAACCTCTGCCTCCTGGGTTCAAGTGATTCTCCTGCCTCAGCCTCCCAAGTAGCTGGAACTACAGGCAAGCGCCATCACATCTGGCTAATTTTTGTATTTTCAGTAGAGATGGGGTTTTGCCATGTTGCCCAGGCTGGTCTCAAACTCCTGGCCTCAAGTGATCTCCCCACCTTGGCCTCCCAAAGTGCTGGGATTACAGGCGTGAGCAACTGCACCTGGCCTAGCTTACAGTTTTTTTTTTTTTTTTTTTTGAGATGGAGTCTGTCTCTGTTGCCCAGGCTGGGGTGCAGTGGTGCAGTCTCGGCTCACTGCAACTTCCGCCTCCCGGGTTCAAGCAATTCTCCTGCCTCAGCCTCCCAAGTAGCTGGGATTACAGGTGCGTACCACCACACCCAGCTAATTTTATATTTTTTAGTCGAGATGAGTTTCTCCATATTGGCCAGGCTGGTCTCGATGATCTGCCCTCAGGTGATCCTGACCTCAGGTGATTTGCCCGCCTTGGCCTCCCAAAGTGCTGGCATTACAGGCATGAGCCACTGCACCCAGCCTATTTTATAATCTTTATTTTAATTTAAATTTTGAATGGAGTCTTGCTCTGTTGCCCAGGCTGGAATACAGTGGCATGATCTTGGCTCACTGCAATCTCCACCTTCTGGGTTCAAGTGATCCTTTGCCTTATCCTCTCGAGCAGCTGGGATTACAAGCATGCATTATCACACCTGGCCAATTTTTGTACTTTTAGTAGAGATGGGGTTTCACTATGTTGTCAGGCTGGTCTTGAACTCCTGACTTCAAGGGATTGCCCGCCTTGGTCTTCCAAAGTGTGGGATTACAGGTGTGAGCCACTGCATCCAGCCCATTTTTTTATTGTTTAAAGACTAGTCAGGTGCAGTGGTGAAAAGGGGGAAAGAGTAGGACAGTGAGTTTAGTCTGTAACTGAACAAGCAGTTGAGATAACCCACTATCTTGGGACCAGCCTCAAGCAAAATTTTGTTTTAATTGAGTGTTTTCAAATTAGATTCTCACTTAAATAGAAAATGCTTCTGTTCATGAGTAATAAAGTGATTTTGTTTCCCGTCACCCAGGTGATCCAGAAGAATTAATGTTCCAATATTTTAAAAAGTTTGGCGATAAACCTTGTTGTTTTACAGACCTTAAGGTGTTTGTTGACCTCTTACCTGCTACACAGTGTACAAAAGTAAGTACTATACAGTTTAGAAGTTTGTTGGGTGCCTCTATTTGTTGAAACACAGAGTTTAAATGTTTGGGTTTCTTTTCTAAAATGTGTGGAGCTGATAATCATGAGATAAATGATAACTGCCCTGTCAGGCTAAGTACTCTATGTGTTACAACATTGAAGGCATAATTTCTGGTTAAGTCACAATGGGAGTAAAGCCCTAACAGATGGTGGATTCTCCTTTTTTTGACTGTTTTATTTTGAGATAATTAAGGATTTACATGTAGTTAGAAGAAATAACACATCTCATGTATCTTTTATCTGTTTTGTCCCAATGGCAACATCTTGCACAATTATAGTGTAATATAATTAGGAAATTGACATTCCTCTCTTCTGTTGAACTTATTCAGTTTTTGCCAGTTTTGCATGCACTGATTTTTATGTGTTTGGGTGTTATGTGTGGAATTAGTGCAGTATGTGGTACGTATGGGTGTGTGTCAAGATACAGAAGAGTCCTACCACCACCAGAATCCCACATGCTACCGTTTAATAACAATAGCCACCCCCCCATCTCTATCTCTGGGCAGCTACTATGTTTTCTGTCTTTATAATTTTGTCATTTTATGAATATGAAGTATAGCCAGGTGCGGTGGCACGTGCCTGTAGTCCCCGGCTATTTGGGAGACTGAGGCAGCAGGATTGCTTGAGCATAGGAGTTTGAGGCTGCAGTGAGCTGTAATCATGCCACTGCACTCCATCCTGAGCGACAGAGTGAGACTCTGTCTCTTTTTTTTTTTTTTTTTTTGAGACTGAGTCTGGCTCTGTCGCCCAGGCTGGAGTACAGTGGCCGGATCTCAGCTCACTGCAAGCTCCGCCTCCCGGGTTTACGCCATTCTCCTGCCTCAGCCTCCGGAGTAGCTGGGACCACAGGCGCCCGCCACCTCGCCCGGCTAGTTTTTTGTATTTTTTAGTAGAGACGGGGTTTCACCGTGTTAGCCAGGATGGTCTCGATCTCCTGACCTCGTGATCCGCCCGTCTCAGCCTCCCAAAGTGCTGGGATTACAGGCTTGAGCCACCGCGCCCGGCAGAGACTCTGTCTCTTAAAAAAAGAAAAAAAGAGGCTGGGTGCAGTGGCTTACGCCTGTAATCCCAGCACTTTGGGAGGCTGAGGTGTGTGGATCACCTGAGGTCAGGAGTTCGAGACCAGCCTGGCCAATAATGGTGAAACCTTCTCTCTACTAAAAATACAAAAAATTAGCCAGGTGTGGTGTTGAGCACCTGTAGACCCAGCTACTTGGGAGGCTTGAGGCAGGAGAATTGCTTGAACCCAGAAGGCGGAGGTTGCAGTGATCTGAGATCACAGCAACCACATGGTTGACTCTCCAGGAATTTATGCTGAGTGCAATAAGCCAATCTCAGAAGTTACTCATAGTATGATTCCGTTTATTTAATTTTTTTTTTTTTTTTTTGAGACAGGGTCTCACTCTGTGGCCCAGGCTCATTGCAACCTCCGCCTCCTGAGTTCCAGGGATTCTCATGCCTCAGCCTCCTGAGTAGCTGGGACTACAGGCACATGCCACCATGCCCGGCTAATTTTTGTATTTTTAGTTAGAGACAGGGTTTTGCATGTTTGCCAGGCTGGTCTCAAACTCCCGACCTCAAGTGGTCCACCCGCCTCAGCCTTTCAAATTGCTGATAGTACAGGTGTGAGCCAGTGTGCCTGGATTTTTTTTTTTTTTTTTAACTTTTGAGAATTGGGCAACACTTTATTCTATAAAATAGAACAAGTGTTCCCTACTGTTGAGTTTGCAGAGTTCTTCATATATCCTAGATACAAGTTCTTTGTCGGATATGTGGTTTCAAATGTATTCATTATCTTCATGAAATTCTGTGGTACAAAGTTTGCATTTTGAAGTCTAGTGGGCTCTCCTTTTAATGTCTTCTTTGTTTCTTTGTTTCTTTTTCTTTTTTTTTTTTTTTTTGAGACGGAGTCTCGCTCTGTCACCCAGGCTGGAGTGCAGTGGCCGGATCTCAGCTCACTGCAAGCTCCGCCTCCCGGGTTCACGCCATTCTCCTGCCTCAGCCTCCCGAGTAGCTGGGACTATAGGCGCCCGCCACCTCGCCCGGCTAGTTTTTTGTATTTTTTTAGTAGAGATGGGGTTTCACCGTGTTAGCCAGGATGGTCTCGATCTCCTGACCTCGTGATCCGCCCGTCTCGGCCTCCCAAAGTGCTGGGATTACAGGCGTGAGCCACCGCGCCCGGCCGTGTTTCTTTGTTTCTTTCTTTTTTTTTTTCTTGAGACGGATTCTTGCTCTCACTCTGTCGCCCAGGGTGGAATGTTGTGGCACGATCTCTGCTTACTGCAACCTCTGCCTCCTGGTTCAAGGGATTCTCCTGCCTCAGCCTTCCAAGTAGCTGGGATTACTGGTGTGCTACCATGCCTGGATGATTTTTGTATTTTTGGTAGAGATGGGGTTTCACCATGTTGGCCAGGCTGGGAAGATTGGAAGTCTTTCTGTGACAGGGCTGCCACCATCCATTCTCCCAGAAAACTTTCTGTTGTCCCCATGTGGAATGGATGAAGTGCACTGGAAGCACAGTAGATATAATTAGAGTATTTTTTTAGTGACCACATTTTTAGTCCATGAAGGTTCAATACTTTGGCAGACCTGGGGTTACACATTTGGGGCAGATAGAGCAGTGTATTCCCCAACTCATAAGTAACCAGTGGTCTCGGGTTCTGAAATGACTGCTGCCATTCACATTGGTTTAGTAAAGCTCTGTTTGAGTTGCTGTGGTTATAGGGCTCAGGCCAAGCCCGGAAGTTTCTGGATAAATTGTAACACATTCAGAAAGGAAAGTTATGGGTTATAGGAGGATTTAAAAGCATATAAGAGGGAAAAATGGTTGAGTGGAGGAGAGGTTTGGTCTGTCAAGGACAGAGTGATATTGCTGTTCACTTATTTGAAAAGCTGTATTTAGAAGAGGGAGGAGAACAAGGACCAGCAAGAAGTTCTACAGGGAGCTCAGAATTTGACTCACTGAGAAAAAGATCTTTCTTAGTAGTGAGAATTCTCTCGAATACTGTGTGGGAGCTTCATGTTACTGGAGGGATTGAAGTGGAATGTAGATAAACCATGTGGGAGGGATTCATTCAGTAAGTGTCGAGCATATTGTGTGCTAAGCCCTAAGATAAGGAATAACTGATCTTGTCTTACAGTGCTTATTGTTTTGCTAGTTGAAGCATCAAATGGTGGGGCTGCATTAGAGGAACACTTGCTGCTTTTAGCTGAGATTCATAAAGGTTTGCTACCATGAATCTAGTACCAGTAACCTTTTCTGTACAGCTCTACTTCATTGGTATGTTTGAGAATCTTAGGTCATCTCATGTGATCCCACATAGTAAGAATCATCTATTCAGATGACCCTTACTAGAATTCTAGCAGTGATAAGCTCTAGTCACTATTCTGTGAGAATAAGGATTTAAAGCTGTTACATTGAGTTTATAGTCCTAGTCTATGTAAATTTTACTTGAGAGAGGTAATTTTGCTGCCACTTTTTGACTGTAGAATGACTTCAGTAGGTAAATATCCTGTCACTCAGCAAGTATGTTTGTCAGAGGATTACGAACTGTCCAAGTCAAGCTGAGAATTGTTGTCCTAATGAATTATGAACCAAATCTTTTTAAAGTCTGACTAGCCCCTAAGAGTGAGCCAGTGAGTTCAGTTATCCTGAAGTGGCTTACCCTGGGTATGTTGTAATCTTTGTTTCCTTTGCCTTAGGGTTTTAGCTAAACAACAAAATGATTCTAGTTTTTTTTTTTTTTTTTTTTTTTTTTGAGACGGAGTCTCGCTCTGTTGCCCAGGATGGAGTACAGTGGCATGATCTTGGCTCACTGCAACCTCCACCTCCTGGGCTCAAGTGATTCTCCTGCCTCAGCCTCCCTAGTAGCTGAAATTATAGGTGTCCGTCACCATGCCTGGCTAATTTTTTTTTTTGAGACAGTTTAGCTCTTGTCGCCCAGGCTGGAGTACTATGGCGCAATCTTAACTCACTGTAACCTCTGCCTCCTGAGTTCCAGTGATTCTCCTGCCTCAGCCTCCCGAGTAACTGGGATTACAGGCGCCCGCCATCATGTCCAGCTAATTTTTTTTGTATTTTTAGTAGAGATGGAGTTTCATCATGTTGGCCAGGCTGGTCTTGAACTCCTGGCCTCAAGTGATTTGCCCACCTTGGCCTCCCAAAGTGCTGGGATTACAGACCTGAGCCACTGCACCCAGCCTAATTTTTGTGTTTTTAGTAGTGATGGGGTTTCACCATGTTGGCCAGACTGGTCTCGAACTCTTGACCTCAAGTGATCCACCCACCTCGGCCTCCCAAAGTGTTGGGATTACAGGCCCGAGCCACCGCGCCCGACTTCTTCTAGTTTTTATTTTTTATTTTATTTTATTTTTTGAGACGAGTTTCGCTCTTGTTGCCCAGGCTAGGGTGCAATGGTGCCATCTCGGCTCACTGCAAGCTCTGCCTCCCAGGTTCAAGCAGTTTTCCTGCCTAAGCTGCCCGAGTAGCTGGGATTACAGGCATGCACCACCATGCCTGGCTAATTTTGTATTTTTAGTAGAGACGGGGTTTCTCCATGTTGGTGAGGCTGGTCTCGAACGCCCGACCTCAAGTGATCCACCCGCCTCAGCCTCCCAATGCTGGGATTACAGGCGTGAGCCACTGTGCCTGGCCTCAGCGATTCTAGTTTTAAAGGAAATATTTTACACAGCAGTACAGACTAAAGAATGAGCAGATTGTTTTGTAACAAAACCTTGTCAGGAAGATTTTTCTTTAGCATCCACTAAAGAAGGCCGCAATAAACCTAACTAATACATAAAATGGCTTGCAAGGTTAGAAGAACTGGCAGTAGAAACTATACAAGCATTTAGTCAAAAACATGAAAATAATGGCTAGGCATGGTGGCTCATGTCTGCAATCCCAGCACTTTGGGAGGCTGAGACAGGCGACTTGAGTTCAGGAGTTTGAGACCAGCCTGGCCAACATGGCAAAGCCCCGTGGCTACTAAAAATACAAAAATTAGCCGGGTGTGGTGGTGCATGCCTGTAGTCCCAGCTACTCTGATGGCTGAAGCAAGAGAATCGCTTGAACCCGGGAGGTGGAGGTTGCAGTGAGCCGGGATTGCACCACTGTACTCCAGCCTGGGCAACAGAGTGAGACTCTGTCTCAAAAACAACAACAAAAACATGAAAATCAGTGCTGCAGTTTGTTAAAAGTATGGAATATATATATCTGATCATAATGATTAAAATTCATAGAATTATAGGTAAATTGAAGCAAATTCATTACAGATGTGAAACTGCAGGATGAGTGGGATTTTGTTTTAATTTTTTTTTTCATTTGTATCAAAAAATTACATGTATTGGAGCTAGGCGCAGTGGCACGCACCTATCATCACAGCTACTCAGGAGGCTGAAGCAGGAGGATTGCTTGAGCCCAGGAATTCGAGTCCAGCCTGGACAACATAGTGAGACCCCTTCCCAAAAAAGGAAAAAGAAATACATGTGCTGTGTACAATTGAAAAAGTCAGATAGTATCACAAGGCTTGTGTTGAGAGGCAGTAGTCACTCTTTTTTTCCAGCTCAACAGATGCAAATCACTTTCAACTAAATTCTTTTGTTATTTTCCTCCATATTTTGAGATTATTTTCATATTTCCTCCATATTTCTATATTATTTCAATTTATTTTTATAGTTATAGTCTTAAACTATTGGTGCCCTTCTGTGGAAGGTGATTAGTTGTTTATAACAAATCAATTGCCCCCTTATATACTTAGGATAAAACATAAGATTCTGTTGTCTCTACCCTTCTCTTCACCAATGTAAGAAATGCTTTCCATTCCAAAATGCCTGTTTGCTACTATCTGTTTAGGAACTTACATATTTGTTTGATAGCATTCTGGGATATGGTTGGGAGTACGGGGTGGGAGCCTGAAATTATCACTGAATAAGCAAATTTCACTTTATTCCCCTGTTTTCAGCTATGACTGCTGTCTCTGACTCTTTCTCTGGTTCAGCGCATTACGGCTATAAAACCCAGGCTATTCTACTCACACTTAGAAATTCCGTCTGTGGACTTTGGGCCTAACTTCTTAGAAATTTATATATTCTATTTTAGTCCCATCAGCACTTTAGCCTTTAGGGACACCTGGTGCCCTTAGTCTCTGAGTCTTCCAAGATTCTGTGACTAGAGTGCGCTTCCTGCTTATTGGGGTCTGCCTCATTGCGTACTGTTAGATTTCGGTGTTCTTGGCAACATAAGTTATTTCTTACCAACTGTTCTTGTATCTTTTGAATCTTGATGATTTTTATTTGCTGTCGTCTCTCATTTCTTCACATATTCTTTTTTTCTTCTCTTTTTTGAGACAGGGTCTCACTGTGTCACCCAGGCTGGAGTGTAATGGTGGGACGATGGCTCACTGCAGGTTCAAACTCCTGGGCTCAAGCCATCCTCCTGCCTCAGCCTCTTGAGTAGCTGGAACTACAGGCGTGCACCACTATGCCTGGCTGTGTGTTTTTTTATTTTATATTTTTAGTAGAGATGAGATCTCACTATGTGCCCAGGCTGATCTTGAACTCTTGAGCCCAAGTGATTCTCCCATCTCTGCCTTGCAAAGTGCTGGGCTTATAGGTGTGAGCCACAGCTCCCGGCCTCTTCACACATTCTTGATCTTTGTGGGTTTATTCTTTTTTTTTTTTTTAATATGGAGTTTCACTCTTGTTGCCCAGGCTGGAGTGCAGTGGCGCAATCTTGGCTCACTGCAACCACCGCCTCCTGGGTTCAAGCAATTCTCCTTCCTGCCTCAGCATCCTGAGTAGCGGGGATTACAGGTGTGCGCCACCATGCCTGGCTAATTGTTTTGTGTATTTTTAGTAGAGATGGGGTTTCACCATGTTGGCCCAGCTGGTCTTGAACTCCTGGCCTGAAGTGATCTGCCCGCCTTCTCCTTCTAAAGTGCTGTGATTACAGACCTGAGCCACTGCACCCGACCTCTTCTTTTTATTCCTTACTGGCATCTTAATAGGATTTTAGAATTGAGAGGAAATAAGCATGTGTTTAATAAATAAATGACTAGAACTGGTATGTGGGTTTTATTTTGTAATTTGAATCCAAATTTAAAGGATGAAAAACATCTTAAGGCAAGATGTAACCATTGGGAGAAAACTGGATGAATGGTATATGGGATCTCTGTTATTTCTCATAGCTGAGCATGAATCTATAATTATAATAAGTTCAATTAAGAAAAATGTAGGGTCACTGACATGAGTTAAACAGTGTCTTTCCATGTATAACCTTTCCTTTCAGAATTTATCAGCATAATTACAGATTAAAATTTTAAAAATTGTTTGGTAATCTGCTCTTTTCTATAGTCTTCCTAATGTTCTCATTGCTGTAATATATATTATGTTAATATGCTATAAGTTGTGGAACATTTTCAGAATTATACAAATCTTTCACTGCCTGTAGTACATGGTATTGACGAATACTTTTGGCCAGTAATGAATGAGTGTGCCAGTTTCATTGGAGCTTCACCAGTGTTGTGTGCTGTCACAAATTTTTTTCATTTTAGCTATTTTGGTAGATAGAAAATGGTGTATGAAAGGAATTTTAGTTTTTGGGTTTTTTTCTTGATGTCTTTTTCTAGACCATTTCAATTTCTGTTAATTATGGCCTACTGAAGACTAGATGTGTTTTGAGACCTTTGCTCCTTTTTTCCCCACTTTGCAGTTTATTAATCAGTTACTTGGAGTTGTTCCTTTGTCGACACCAACAGAGGATAAGCTGGCACTGCCTGCTGACATCAGAGCTCTGCAGCAACATTTGTGTGTGGTGCAGCTGACGAGGTTACTTGGCTTGTACCACACCATGGATAAAAATCAGAAATTGAGTGTGGTCAGAGAATTGATGTTAAGGTACCAGCATGGACTGGAATTTGGTGAGCAACCATTCAAAATGTGCAGTAGTTCCCTGATCTACGCTAAGACTTAGAAGTCAGTTTTTTAATCACCTGTAGCACCCTGTTTTAATGAGTTTTGTAAGGAGACTATTTTGTCTGGGAAGACCATCTAAGTAATATGATGTAAAGCCTTTCTTAAGCCTGGAGTTTTAAATAATTTGGATTGGCTTTCAGTTGTCTATGTTCTTGATCTGATGAGCTAACTTTTTATTAGATTGGGGCTCATATAGATTGCATAGTTTATAATTATCACATTTCTGCTTGTAGGCCTAAGTATTCTTAATATACAGACTGTAAGTGAACAAAAGGAATATTGTAAATTGTAAGATAAATATTTAGTTTAGAAATAGATGATCTTCAGATAGGTGTGGCTTTTGCTAGATATATGTGATAGACACATAATTGTCTGACTATAAGATGTCAGTATTTATCTGTAATCTAAAGAATTAGATGAAGTGAGGAGCATATTGTGAATTTAGTTATACATGGCACTTGGCTTATGTTCTTTTCTTCACTTCGACCTCCTTCAAATCTTCCTTTTCTCCCTTTGGGACCATCATAGATACCACCCCTGCTCTGGAACCCTACCTTCTGTTCCAGCTGAGTGTGGTTTCACCTTCTTTTGAACCCTTTGATTCATGGTTCATATTTTTCTCCTGATACTTATCTTGTTCTTAATTTTCTTTTACTTTTCCTCTATTCCCTCCTGTCACTTTCCTGCTTTTAAAAACTCCTATGGGGTCAGTAATAGTTGAACAAACATTAAAATAGATATGATTTTTTTCCCCCGTAGGGAAAACCTGTTTGAAAACAGAATTGCAATTTTCTGACTATTACTGTCTCCTTGCTGTCCATGTGCTTATTGATGTATGGAGGGAAACAGGTAAGTAGCAGTGATTTCAGTTCAACTTTACTTTTTGCTTTTATTGATTATAAGTCCTGCATTCTTTTGTTAGACTAATTATACAATCCATAAATTTTATTTATGCTTTTAGGTTCTACTTTTCTTGATATTTCTAGGGTGCTTCCAGAAAAACCTGTTTTGGCCAGGTGCAATGGCTCCTGCCTGTAATCCTAGCACTTTGGGAGGCTGAGGCGGGTGGATCACCTCAGATCAGGAGTTCAAGACTAGCCTGGCCAACATGACGAAACTTCGTCTCTACTAAAAATACAAAAATTAGCTGGGCATTTTGGCGCATGCCTGTAGTCCCTGCTACTTGGGAGGCTGAGGCAGGAGAATTGCTTGAGCTTGGGAGGCGGAGGTTGCAGTGAGCCGAGACCGTGCCACCGCACTCCAGCCTGGGCAACAGAGCAAGATACCGTCTCACAACAACAACAACAACAACAAAAACTGTCTCCAATTTATCCCCTTGTAACCAGGATAATGTTAAATGAATGGATATCTGTTCTGTTTTTAAGTGTTTGTGAATAATAAGTAGTGACTATAAAAAAAATACTATGACAAAGCTACAAAAATTAAAATACAATGAAACTGACTAAGAAATACATGCACAGGCCTATGGAACAGAATATCTTTTATTCACTTCAAAAAATTTTATATACAGAAAAATGCATTCTTTCTGGAATGTAGTCTGTCTCATTTAGGATAAAAATATAAGACGTGGTAAAGGAAGCATCGTGAGTGATTGGGGAAGAAAAGGATGATTCAGCAAATGGTATTGGGTTGCCTTTTCTTTAGGTCCCACACCCTGACATATTCTCTTATTAGCAGTTTTGGAGAAAAAATAACTTTAGGTGCTTATTGCATATTATTCATGAGAATTAAACTATAGAAGAAACAAAGGGCTGAAGAGACAATGGTAAGCAAGATAAACACAACCTCTGCCCTCATGGATCATTTCACAGAGCTCTCAGTTTTGCTTGTTGTTGAGATGGAGTTTTGCTCTTGTTGCCCAGGCTGGAGTTCAGTGGCGTGATCTCAGCTCACTGCAACCTCCGCCACCTGGGTTCAAGCGATTCTCGTGCCTTAGCCTCAGAGTAGCTGGGATTACAGGCATGTGCCACCACGCCTGGCTAGTTATTGTTTTGTTTGTTTGGTTTTTTTTTTTTTTGAGACGGAGTCTCGCTCTGTCACCCAGGCTGGAGTGCCGTGGTGCCATCTCAGCTCACTGCAAGCTCTGCCTCCTGGGGTCATGCCATTCTCTTGCCTCAGCCTCTCAAGTAGCTGGGACTACAGGTGCCCGCCACCACGCCCGGCTAATTTTTTTTTTTTTTTTTTTTTGAGACGGAGTCTCGCTCTGTCGCCCAGGCTGGAGTGCAGTGGCCAGATCTCAGCTCACTGCAAGCTCCGCCTCCCGGGTTCCCGCCATTCTCCTGCCTCAGCCTCCCGAGTAGCTGGGACCACAGGCGCCGCCACCTCGCCCTAATTTTTTGTATTTTTAGTAGAGAGGGGGTTTCACCGTGTTAGCCAGGATGGTCTTGATCTCCTGACCTCGTGATCCGCCCATGTCGGCCTCCCAAAGTGCTGGGATTACAGGCGCGAACCACCGCACCCGGCCAGGTTTTGTATTTTAAATAGAGACGAGGTTTTGCCATGTTGGCCAGGCTGGTCTCAAACTCCTGACCTCAGGTGATCCGCCCACCTCAGCCTCCCAGAGTGCTGGAATTCAGGTGTGAGCCACCGCACCCGGCCTTATCATGCCATTCTTAAAATCCTTCAGACCTCAGGAAGCTGAGGCTTGAGCCCAGTAGTTCAAGGCTGTAGTGAGCTATGATCACACCATTACACTCCAGCCTGGGTGACAGAGCAGGACCCTGTCTCTAAAAAATTTAAAAAGAAAAAAAATCCTTCAGAGGTACCCTGTTTTCCTGAAGATAAACGTCAAGTGTTTTAGGATATTTTATAATGCTATTTATAATCTGGCCTGTGTCCACATCTCCAGATTCTTAGGTATTTGTGGTCTTGAATCTGCTTTAAAATTTTTTTGCAACTATCACTTAACATCATGTTGCCTGTCTTTGAAATAACTTTCTTACCTCCCTCATCTAACTTTTACTCAAATGGTGCCTTTAACAAAGCCTGTCTTGATTTTAACTCCTTCACCACTGGGGATTTTATGCTCCTCTGAACTTCTGTAGAACATTGTATGTAACCATATGGTAGTGTGTTTTTTTTTTTCAGTTTGTTTTGAGATGGAGTCTCGCTCTGTTGCCCAGGCTGGAATGTAATGGCACGATGTTGGCTCACCGCAACATCGTCCTCCCGGGTTCAAGCGATTCTCCTGTCTCAGCCGCCCAAGTAGCTGTGATTATAGCACGTGCCACTATTCCTGGGTAATTTTTGTTTTTGTTTTTTGTTTTTGAGACAAAATCTCGCTCTGTTACCAGGCTGGAGTGCAGTGGCGCAATCTTGACTCACTGCAACCTCTCCCCTCCTGGGTTCAGGTGATTCTCCTGCCTCAGCCTCCCGAGTAGCTCGGACTACAGGCGCCCGCCACCACACCCGGCTAATTTTTTGTATTTTTAGCAGAGACGGAGTTTCACCATGTTGGCCAGGATGGCCTCCATCTCTTGACCTTGTGATCCACCCACCTTGGCCTCCCAAAGTGCTGGAATTACAGGCGTGAGCCACTGCGCCCAGCCTGATTTTTGTATTTTTAGTAGAGTTGGGGTTTCACCATGTTACTCAGACTGGTCTCAAACTCCTAACTCCGGTGATCTGTCCGCCTCGGCCTCCTAAAATGCTGGGATTACAGGCATGAGCCACCGAGCCCAGCCCATGTTACTTGTTACACTGTATTGTACCAAGGATGACAGTGAAATCCTTGTCATCAGGTAACTTGTTATTTGAGCCCCTAGATTCATGAGGCTGCATAGGGCAGCAAAAGTCATTTTTACATGAAAACATTAATGAACTGCTCACATAATTTGATCCCCACACAGATAGCCTTTCTTACTTATGCCTAGCATCTGTTCTCACCAATAGTGACTATGGCTTTGCTAGTCTCATATATTAATATTTTGAGCAAGATACGTGGCCATATGATAATAGTAACAACTGACAGTTGATTAGCAGGCATGTGAAAGTACTTTACACAAATTAAACAATTTTATTTTAGTTTATTTTTTTGAGATGGAGTCTCGCTCTGTCGCCTGGGCTGGAGTGCAATGGTGCAATCTTGGGTCACTGCAACCTCCGCCTCCCAGGTTCAAGCGATTCTCCTGCCTCAGCCTCCTGACTAGCTGGGATGACAGGCGCGCACCACCACACCTGGCTAATTATTGCATTTTTAGTAGAAACAGGGTTTCACCATGTTGGACAAGTTGGTCTTGGACTCCTGATGTCGTGATCCATCTGCCTCGGCCTCCCAAAGTGCTGGGATTACATGCATGAGCCACTGCGCCCGGCCAATTTAAACATTTTAACAATATAGTTACTATCACAGTTTTATAGATGAGAGAAGTGGAGGGCAGAGAGAAAAAAGGTAAAGTGTCCAAAATCCTGCAGTGCAGACAAATACATGGGAATCATTTGCAAAATGAAATTGTAGATCTTGTAAAGATGCAGGGCTTCTTAAAGTCAGTGAAAGGGATGATGATGAAGTATTCCAGTCACAGTCATAATCATTGTTCAAGGTGCACCTGGCAGAACTTAGAAATCAATAGAAAGTTGATGAGGGCATTTAAAGAGATTCATTTGAATTCAGAAGGATTGAGTGCTTCAGGAAGTTGATGTTCTCGAATATTTTTTTCTGAAAGGCTTTTTTTTTGAGACAGAGTTTCACACTGTAATCCAGGCTGGAGTGCAGTGGCACCGTAGTAGCGCTCTGTAGCCTCAACCTCCTGGGCTCAAGGGATCCTCCCACTTCAGCCTCCTGGGTAACTGGGAGTATAGGCACATGCCACCATGCCTGACTAGTTTTTGTATTTATTTATTTATTTAGTTAATTTTAAATGTTTTTAAAATTATTTTTTATTTATTATTAAATTTTATTTTTATTTTGAGATGGAATCTTACTCTGTCACCCAGGCTGGAGTGCTGTGGTGTGATCTCGGCTCACTGCAACCTGTGTCTCCTGGGTTCCATCAGTTCTCCTGCCTCAGCCTCCTGAGTAGTTGGAATTATCCACCACGCCTGGCTAATTTTTGTATTTTTAGTAGAGAAGAGGTTTTACCATGTTGGCCAGGCTGGTCTCGAATTCCTGACCTGAGGTGATCCGCTTCCCTGGCCTCCCAGAGTCCTGGGATTACAGGTGTGAGCCACTGCGCCCAGCCAGTTTTTGTATTTTTTGTAGAGATGGGGTTTTGCCATGTTTCCCAGGCTGGTTTGAAACTCCTGGGCTCAAGCCATCTCCCTGCCTTGTCCTCCCAAACTGCTGGGATTACAGGCATGAGCTACTGTGCCCGGCCTATCTTTCTTTTCTTTTGGAAAACAGCATATAGAATATTACCTTAAAATCTTACTGTATGGTGCTTTCATTTTTGCTGTTGTTACTGACTGTAAAAGTAGCTTGTTCAAATTTTGGAAAGCAGTTTACTTAAAATCTCACCTTTTTGGACCTCAAAAGCACTCTATCACTTTTGCATTTTTTTCTTTTTTTTCTTTTCTATTCTTGAGACAAAGTTGCACTCTGCTGCCAAGGTTGGAGTGCAGCGGCATGATCACAGCTCATTGCAGCCTCAACCTCCTAGGGTGAAGCAGTCCTCCCAACCTCAGCCTCCTGAGTAGCTGGAACCATAGGCAGTGTGCACCACCACATCTGGCTAATTTTTTTAAAAATGTTTTTAGTAGAGACGAGGTCTAGCTATGTTGTTCAGGCTGGTCTCAAACTTGTGGGCTCAAGTGATCCTCCCACCTCAGCTTCCCAAAGTGCTGGGAATATAGGCATGAGCCACCATGTCCAGCTAACATTTTTTTTGTGTTTTTCTTCTCTCTCTCTTTGTGCATATTTTAAGAGTTGAGATCAACTCTTTGTACTAACTTGAATTTTCTCTCTCTCTGTGTGTTTTACTGAACATTATTGCACAAACATTTTCCTTTGTAATTAAAAAGTCTTCATTACTGTCAAGTAGTTATATGATGTTTCCATGTGTGGAAGTTACCATAATTTACCTAATCAGTCTCCCATCATTATATCACTAGATAGTACGATAACTATTTTTATATATAAAGCTTTATCTGTATTTCATAGTATTTTCTTTAGATGGATCCTAAAGAATAAGTTACTTAATCTTGAAGCCTACAGATACATGTACCTTTTGAAATTTCATAGACCAAAAAAAAAAAAATTTTAGTTTGATTATTTTTTTTATTTTTATTTTTATTTTTTGAGACGGAGTCTCGCTCTGTTGCCCAGGCTGGAGTGCAGTGGCCAGATCTCAGCTCACTGCAAGCTCCGCCTCCCGGGTTCCCGCCATTCTCCTGCCTCAGCCTCCCGAGTAGCTGGGACCACAGGCGCCGCCACCTCGCCCGGCTAATTTTTTGTGTTTTTAGTAGAGACGGGGTTTCGCCGTGTTAGCCAGGATGGTCTCGATCTCCTGACCTTGTGATCCGCCCGTCTCGGCCTCCCAAAGTGCTGGGATTACAGGCTCAAGCCATCTCCCTGCCTTGTCCTCCCAAACTGCTGGGATTACAGGCATGAGCTACTGTGCCCGGCCTATCTTTCTTTTCTTTTGGAAAACAGCATATAGAATATTACCTTAAAATCTTACTGTATGGTGCTTGAGCCACCGCGCCCGGCCTAGTTTGATTATTAATGAGTAAATATTTTCAAACATCCTATTTGCCATTCTGTTAGTAGAGTTACATATGGAAGAAAAATGATGTCTATAGAGAACATCTGTCTGGGGTTTCATAAAGGAAATCTTGCAGGGGCAAGATGCTGAGCTCCAGTTTTCATTCAAAGTCCATGTCTTCCCAGAATCTGAGATTCTGTAACTTCCCCCCATAAGACCTGGCCACTTAAAATCTGCATCATTTTTGCCGTGGGCATGTTTAAGAATAGACTTAACTATTAAGGGACTCTCTATTTAGGCGAAATTCTCTATTTTGGTTATAGATGTATATCTAAAATTTGTTCTCTGTCATTTAACTTCATTTATAGAGTGGGGGTGATGATGTCAATAAGGTTTTGTTTTTTGTTTTTGGGAAGCTTTCATTTGCTGTCAAGATCAGTGGATAATATTGTATTTTGGTTCTAGGTGATGAGACTGCTGTGTGGCAGGCCCTGACTTTGCTGGAAGAGGGATTAACCCATAGCCCTTCCAATGCTCAGTTCAAATTGCTGCTTGTTCGAATCTACTGTATGCTGGGTGCATTTGAACCAGTGGTGGATCTTTACTCCAGCCTTGATGCTAAGCATATCCAGCATGATACCATTGGGTTGGTAGTATATACTCTGAATAATGAGCAGCCAGCTACACCAGTGTGGGGGTATACAGGACTCTAAGTTAGATTTTAAAGTTGATCCTGACATTAAGCCTTTTTGATTAAATAATAATCTGTTATGATTCATTGCAAAGCAGAAAGATTTTTATATCTCCCAGCATTTTGTAGTAATTTGAAAATTTGCACAATTTAGAAATGTAAGAGAGTTTTCCTCAGAGATAGCAAACATATATATATATACACACACACATACACTTTGAACCCTTATTCTTAGCACACATTATTTTGAAGTGTTCATTTCCGCTTTGCAGTTGAAGTTGACACTTGTACTTTATTGACCTCAACAAAGTTTGAATTTGTATTTTGGATTTGTATTTAGACTACTCTTTATTATTATGCTATTATCACTTAATGGCATTTTCTCTGTTGTCTGTGGTGCTGTTTTAGGAAGACAGCATTATGTTCTCTTAGACCTTTTATGTGCCATTAATCATCAGAGTGTAAGAAAGCCTAGTATAGAACTTTACGTCTCCCACAAAACTGAGTTAACTTTTTGCTTTTTTAAAAATTTTAACTTGTGAATTAGATCATTTCTGTGGGTGTATGTTTTAGTGTTTTCTTATGCCTAACTATTTTTTTGCCAAGTAATTTGAAGCGTAATATTTGTTACTTGAGGTAGGTAAGTAAGTATAACATGTCTTTTTTTTTTCCTTCTTTCCTTCTGATCTAGTTATCTTTTGACCCGATATGCTGAATCTCTAGGTCAGTATGCTGCTGCGTCCCAATCCTGTAACTTCGCACTCAGGTTTTTTCACTCCAACCAGAAAGATGTAAGTGAAAAACTATTTTTTAACGTGATCTTGCCTGCTGACTGCACACTGTTGAGGAGTGCGTCACCTCATGTCACAAGTACACGTGTTAAGGTGCACTATGCTGAACTAGCAAGTGCCCTTAGACCACAGCTTACTGTCCAAGGCTGGTAGGGAGAGGTAGAGAGTTATTTGTGTTTGTTAGAATGGGTGTGTTTGATAGATTCTTTGGAAAGTTGCATTTAAAACTGGTATTTAGTGAATGGGAAGTGTTATTCATCTTAGACCTGTCTTTTGATCTCTAAGAGACTTTTCCAAGGGTAAAAGAAACAGCCCATAAGCATTCATAGCCTGGGATGCCATTTAACATTCTGCAGTAGCAGCTGCTCTCCGTTACTTTTATTTAACTCTGAAATGTATGTCCATTGTGCTGTTTGCCAACAGTGAATGTACTTGTATTTTCTTAGAAAATTAAAAGGCATTCTAAGAAACTTAGGTGAATAATATGTTTTTTAAAGTAGAAATAAATAAAATAGAGCTTCTCTGTGCCATAATGAAAGGATGGGATTTGCACCATATTTTTCACTGCAAGCAGACTTGGGCTCTACTTGTTGGTTAAGCAGAAGTTTTTGTAGGAAAACCATATGGTCTGTACTCAGTCGACCAATTGTGAAAAACTGCCCAACAATGAATGTGGAGAAAAGGAATGTCTCCAGGGTGGTCACTGCCTACTTGGTTTTCACAGACTTCTAGGCCTCATCGCTTGAAGTTGGCTGTGCCAGCTATCTGCCCATAGCCTTCCATTCTCATGGTCTACCAGCAATTAAGGAACTAGCAAGGAAGCTAGTTTCTGGGGTTCTTCTTGGCAAACACTCATGAGGATTTTTTTTAAACCCTTTCGTTTTAGTATAACAGGTTAACTAATCTATCTTCCATCTAATTCTTTAAGGGTATGTTGTATTAAATAGAAGCATTTCTGAACATGGGATATAGGTTTGTTCTCAGTTTATGATAATTACTTTCTGACAAGTTTCAGGGAATGGCCTAGAGGGCTGGAGTAGCAAAAGGACAGCTCGGAGCAGATGGAAAGCAGCCTCTTGTGCTTAGATAATGAGCTGTGTACCATCAGTTGGTTCTTAGTCCTGTATCCCCTCCCCAAAGTGGTCCCCCTACCCCCTCCCAGTGATTGGTATCTCCGTTCAGACCTCATTTTGTGGCACGCCTCTGATCAGGGAGAGAAGAAAATGAGTATTAGTATCTGAGCATGTTGCTCAGAAGGTGTGCTGGCCTGGCTTAGTGGTCAGAAGGTCATCTCTAGGATGTTGGGTTTCTAAAATCTAGCATGGATGAACTATAAACCTATGAATTTTCATTGTGTATTCAAGTATCTGTACTTGACCTCCTGTTTTCAAGAAGTTTCATTAAAAAAAAAATAGGATTGGTTTCCTCATCTCATTTATCCCCTCATTTCTGTATTTATAAGAGAGATTAAAGAAACATTTGATTTACTGAAGATTCCTTTTCAAAGGTTTGTTTCTCAAATAGCTTTGAGGTAGTGGGAGCAAATAAGGGATTCATTCCAGCCCGGTGGCTTTTCCTCTAGCTTTCAATCATCCAGCATTCTAGAAGAACTGTATTACTCATGAAGATGTGGTCAATAAAGACACATTACTTTATATACATCAGACTTAGGCTTTAATTTTTTTTCCCACAAATACTGTGTCTGAAGAGTTTTTTTGAAAGAAAACTCTAAAAATAAAATTACAGAAGTATTATAATATAGGCAAAGGAGACCCCTGGGAGCAATTTGAGGGGATGTGTCATCCTCAGTGTTTTTTTTTTGTATCTTTGTTTGATGTTTTGCTGATGGTTGTGTGTGGCAAAAGTGACTAATTCATCTGAATGTATGTGATGTTGAACCTGATAAAATCATAGCATTTTATTGATCAGAGACTAAGACACTTCAAATATATTTTGATTACTGCTAAGAAGATGGAGCTTATTTAATCTGCTGAAAGGAGAAAATCTTGAGGAGTCCTAGAGGCAAAAGAAAAATATGGTACAGGCTGGGCACAGTGGCTCACACCTGTAATCCAAGCACTGGGAGGCTGAGCAGGTGGATCACCTGAGGTCAGGAGTTCAAGACCAGCCTGGCCAACGTGGTGAAACCCCGTCTCTACTAAAAATACAAAAATTAGCCGGGCATAGTGGCAGGTGCCTGTAATCCCAGCTACTCGGCAGGCTGAGGCAGGAGAATTGCTTGATCTGGGAGGTGGAGGTTGCAGTGAGCTGATATTGTACCATTATACTCCAGCCTGGGTGACCAGAGAGAGACTCTGCCCCCCGACCAAAAAAGAAAAACACAGTACAGTTAGGAACATGTAGCTTGACCTTAATGTTGAGTGCCAGATAGAGACTGTGATGTGAGCTGTTTCCTAAAGAAATCTAAGGCTAAGAAAGATTATGATTGTAGTGTCTTACTGTGTGTGTTCAACCTTGTGCTTAGAGTATTAGAAATATCTCTCTTCAAATCCAGAGTTCTGTACTCTGCGTCTTCTATTCTTGGTAGTTTTTGGGATCCCCGGATGCTTTTTCCTTGGGTGACTGATGCATTTCAATTCCCACCTAGCTCTTTGACAGAACACTTTTACTTAAATGGAAAATCTGGTGTTCTGCTTAGTAACATTTTGTGCTATGGGATTGAAAGTTGTATTTGGAAGGTCTGCACAGGGATTTTCTTTCTAGAAAGGTTATTTTCTGTTGTCATCTTACTTTGGAATAGATTTTTAAAAAAATATGAGAATGAGCACTAGATTTTCATATCTTCAAAAGTCACTTATGTGTTTTTACTTCTTTAAAATTTCACTTTAAAATCTCTATTTTACACAAAAATTAGCTGGGTGTGTTGGCAAATGCCTGTAATTCCAGCTACTTGGGAGGCTGAGTCAGGAGACTTGCTTGAATCTGGGAGGTGGAGGTCACAGTGAGCTGAGATCATGCCACTGCACTCCAGCTGTCACTCTTGGGTGACAGAGTGAGACTCTGTCTCAAAAAAAAAAGTAAAGAAAATCAAATCTCTATTTTAAGTATTCACAAAGATCATTATTCAGGGGTTTTATGTCCATATATTTCACTAATTTTTACAGTGACCAGGGTTCATTTCAGGAATCCATTCGGGATCTAAATAGCCTCATTGGTGCGTAAATTAGTAGAAATAGGTACGGACAACATACTTTGATATTCAAAAGTCTTTAAAGTGCCTGTGGCTTTCAGTTTTGCCTGCAGTTCCAGTGCGGGGTTGTTTCTTCACATAGTACTACTTCCATAGCCTTGGTCCTACTGGTTGCATCCCAGGCCCTTGTCTAGCTCTGCAGTGGTACTTTACTGCAGTGTTACAGAAGGACTATCTAAAAAAGATAAGCCAGAGAACTGTGACTACCTTCTTAGTTTGTTAAAGACTATACTCTCTTCGTTACCCCTTATTTTTCTCTTTGAAAAGCCATTGCTTTTTTTTTTTTTTTTTTAATAAAGTGGTGTTCCACGGACCACTTAGAAATTAAAACTGCCTCTACACTTGGTAAGGCTAGGTTGCCTCCTTAAATCATAACTTACTTTGGAACTGTAATTATAACTTTGATTGGAATTACTAAAGTCATATTTTCTTTTTGATTAATTGCTGAATCATGTGTTCCTAACCAGCTGTTTTTTTTTCCCCGCCCCAGCTGTAATTTCCTATTACAAGAGCTGATAGTAAACCTTGCTGTGTTTTCTAAGCCAAGGGGCCGTAGGATAGGCACATGTGTTTAGAGTATCCTGGCCTCCTCTTGATAGGGTGTATCACTGTCCTTTAATCAAGCTAGAAGGTATACTCGAACTTTTTCAGGTAGTCCTTCTTGAAACCTGCAGGATCACAAGTAATCTTTTTAATTTTCTTGTGTCCGTCCGTCTTTAATTTCTCCAGATACTGCAGGCAAACAGCTCGCCGAGGTGTCCCATGGGGGTTTAAAAGCCGCATCGAATGCAGTTGAATTAGCGCCCGTGGCGCAATCCCGCGGCCTGAAATGAACCCTGCAAGGCTGTATATCAGAGGGTATGTTGTTGACTATTGGCCTATTTTCCTACTGGGCAAATTATTCAGACGTAATGGAGATGGGGGCAGAGCTGATTAACTGAGGCTGTGTAAAAAGATTGTTTTTTCTAGAAAGGATCTTTTTTTGGGGCAGACATCAGCTTTGAGCATAATAGTTTCCTTGGTCTAAAGGGGTAATCTCCTATCTTCTGATCCTGATGGCATAGACCCACACCCATGAAATGTTCTTCCCTGAGATTTTCTTCTATTGTGCCAGAATTTCTGCTTAGAATTCTTTATCTTGCCTCTGTTCTGTAATGTTTAATCTCTGTATATGTATTAATCTACAATTAAAGCACATATGGTGAATGTTCCCTTCACATACTTGTTTAAGGAAATTTCCAGCAGAGGTCTTATGTAATGTAGATGGACAAGAAACTTGGTTCTTGAAGTCTTTGTCCTCAGAATACATTATGACATGAATTTTTATAGGTCTTTTGTTTGGTGTCTTCTATCCTGACGTAATGCTTATATGCCCTGTGTTTCTAATACAGTATTCAGAAATAAGCAAAACCAAGGAGTAACCTGTCTTTTTCTGAAGGAGAGTGGTTTTTATTTGGGCTGGGGGGGCAGGTGGTTCTATTATTCTGGTGCTTTTGGAACCTTTGTATGAAACACAGTTTATCTTAGATGCAGAAAAACATGGGGTAACATCCCTTCCAGAATGGCACTAACCAAATTTTTGACTGATGCGGCAAAACAAAACCTCAGTTCCTATTGAATTGAAAGACATGATTGCCAAGAGAAGGCTTATGTGATGATGGCAGAAGCTGGTTATTACAATTAGTAATATTAGTAAAGGAGACATTTGTCTAAAGTATAAGAAGGAAGAAAAACAACATTTTAAAAAGCTAATACTCTACTTGGTGACCAAGACCTTTAAAGATTAGATTTAAAACTTAATTTTAGTTTGAGTGTTTTGTTTTGACTGGCAAGGTTTGCTTACATTGCCTGACTTGTGAACTATTTATACCAAGGTGATATCTTTCCTTCTCAGACCTCAGAATATATTATTCAAGCTTACAAATATGGTGCATTTGAGAAGATCCCAGAGTTTATCGCTTTTAGGAACAGGCTGAATAATTCTCTTCATTTTGCACAAGTCCGTACTGAACGGATGCTGTTAGACCTTCTACTTGAAGCAAATATGTAAGTATTGCATGAGAGCTCTAAAGGAGCTAAGGGATTAGATCAGTTAAGAGCCGTTAATGGGCTCATGGGTGTTATTAGCAGGCTTAAGGTAAAATATGGGGAAAAAAAGGGAGACAGACAGTGGGGAAACAGAACTTGGTACATGTCATGGGAAATGATAGAATACTGCCAGCAACATCTTGGGACCATTACAGAAGCCATTTAGGTCATGGTCATCAACACCTGGTCCCTATTGTGCTTACAAAGGTTCCTCCTTCCCTACAAATCAAGAGATTTCAGGAATTAATGCTGATCCCCTTTGTTTTGTGTGGGCTTCCAGAAGCCTTTTTCTTGCCATGTAGCAAGCCAGTTTGATCTGTGCTTGGTTCTATTTCACCCTATATGAGCCCTTCCTTCCTCTTTCCCTTCCTGTCTAGTAAAACAGGAAGTCCTGATTAATAATATTTTCTGGCTATTTTACTATTAATACATGAATTTTTTTTTTTTTTTAATCACAGATCAACCAGTTTAGCAGAAAGTATAAAGTCAATGAACCTTAGGCCAGAAGAAGATGACATTCCATGGGAAGATTTACGAGACAACAGAGACTTAAATGTTTTTTTCAGCTGGGATCCAAAAGACAGGTAACTGGAATTTAACCCCAAGCAATTTTTAAAGTTTTTTTTTTTTTTTTTTTTTTTTTTTTTTTAAAAGAGACAAGGCCTTTAAAGAGACCAAAATCATAGCTCACTGCAGCTTTGAACTCCTGGGTGAAGCAATTTATTTTTAAAGAATTAAGATGGGCCAGGCGTGGTAGCTCAGGCCGTTAATCACAGCACTTTGGGAGGCTGAGGCGGGTGGATCACTTGAGGTCTGGAGTTCAAGACCAGCCTGGCCAACGTGGTGAAACCCTGTCTCTACTAAAAATACAAAAATTAGTTGGACATGGTGGCATGTGCCTGTAATCCCAGCTATTCAGGAGGCTGAGGCAGGAGAATTGCTTGAACCCAGGGAGCGGAGGTTGCAGTGAGCCAAGGTCGCACCATTGCACTCCAGCCTGGGCAACAAGAGCAAAACTCCATCTCAAAAAAAAAAAAAAAAGAATTAGGATGAATCTAAAGTTAAAAAAAACAAACTGCACTTTACACAAATATAAAATAATGTGTTTGTTGTAGTGATAGAAAATATAGGTAAGCCAAATGAAGAAAGTGTAGCTCACCCCTATGCTGGGATTGCCGGTTAATCTAAAAGTTAGATCAGCTTTACAGCATATATGAGAATTCCAGACGGATTAAAGACTATATGCTAAATTTTAGATTCCTTAGAAATTGTAGAAGAAAATATAGAAAATATTTTTAAATAGGCGAGGAAAGCCTTTCTTAGCATTATACCAAATCTGGAAACATAAAGAATTTAACTTCTGTAAATAGAAATAATAAATTTGTTAAGTTCTAAAGGTTTGTAGTAAATTTCTTCATATAAATATCCTTCATATGTAGAGAGAACTCTTAATAGTCAATAAGAAAACAAGAAATTGGGCAAAGGGCTTAACAAGAAGTTCAAAGAAACACATCTTACAGCAATAAAGATTTTGTTTCTAGCAAAAAAAGATGAATACTTGTGGTCAGCAAGACTGTGTGGAAAATACTTATTATGCATTTACACAGGGATAAATTTTATACAGTCTTCCTATAGGGGATTGTAGTGATCTCTACCAAGATTTAAAACGCCACACACCATTTAATTTGGCAGATCTGCTTGTAGGAAAATAGAACCTAAGGAAATAAATGCAGAAACATGCTAAGATGTGTATATGAGGTAGTTCTGAACATTCTGTGATTTGTGGGTTGCCAAGGCCACATTCAGTGATTTAGAATTTTTGAGTCCCAGAAGGACTCACAGGGCTGAGCATATAGTTGCACTCAACGGCTAAGGCTTATTATAATGAAAGGACACATGACAGAATCTGGAAGGGAAAAAGGAACAGGCAGAGTCTGGAGAATTCAGACTTCCAGTGTTTTCTCCCTCCTCTGAGGGGAAACACTGAGTATGCTCCTTTCTCTAGCAGGGAAAAATGCAGCAACACAGGTGGAATGTTCCTGCCTAGGGAAACCCAGTAGAGACTTGGTGCTTAAGGTTTCATTGTTATGTAGGTACACTCTGTCTATCCTGAGTGGAAAGAAAGCAGGTATTCACCATAAACAACATGGTTTATATAAACAGTCTAGGCACAGCGAGCCACTCTTATTTTAGGGAACAGTTGGAGTGCAGAGTTCCCAGACATCAGCCAAGGGCCAACCTTGCAAGTAGGCCCTTCTAATGATAATAGCTATAGGCCTGCTATGTTAACTCTTTTCTGCACACACTGTCATAAAAAGATGAAGTTTGCAAAATAGTGTAAATACTCTAACCAGTTTGTTTAAAATTAAGTTGTATACATACTATTTTTAGTTACTTGTTTTTTTAGATAGAGCCTGTTGCGTACTGTAACCAATTTGTTTAAAATTATTAAGTTGTATAAGTATTATTTTTAGTTGCTTTTTATTTTTGAGACCTAGTCTCTCTCTGTTGCCCAGGCTAGAGTGCAGTGGCGTGATCTTGGCTCACTGCAACCCCCACCTCCTGGGTTCAAGCAATTCTCCTGCCTCAGCCTCCCAGGTAGCTGGGATTACCGGTCCCCACCACCATGCCTGGCTAATTTTTGTATTTTTAGTAGAGACGGGGTTTTGCCATGTTGACCAGGCTGTTCTCAAACTCCTCACCTCAGGCAGTCCCCCGATCTGAGCCTCCCAAAGTGCTGGAATTAAAGGTGTAAGCTATTTTACCCAGCCCCAATTTTTTTTTTTTTTTTTTTTTTTTTTTTGGGAGGGGGACAGAGTCTTACTCTGTCATCCAGACTGGACTGCGGTGGCGCAGTCTCGGCTCACTGCAGCCTCCACTTCCTGGGCTCAAGCAATTCTCCTGCCTTAGCTTCAGCTGGGACTACAGGCGTGTGCCACCACAGCCGCCTAATTTTTTTTGTATTTTTAATAGAGATGGGGTTTTACCCTGTTAGCCAGGATGATCTCGATCTCCTGACCTCATGATCTGCCTGCCTCAGCCTCCCAAAGTGCTGGGATTACAGGTATTAGCCACTGTGCCCGGCCACAGCCCCTATTTTTAGTTAGATTTTTATACATCCGCATTACAAAAGTCTAAAAAGATCTATACCAAACTTGATAATACTGTGGGTATTGGTTATCAGGGCAGCTTTTCTACCTTTTACATTTTTCTGTCATTTGAATTTTTTATATCATGTATTATTATTTTTATTAGAGACAGGATCTTACCCAGGCTGGAGTACAGTGGCGTGACCATATCTCACTGCAGCCTTGAACTCCTGGGCTCAAGCAATCCTCCAATCTCAGCCTCCCTAGTATCTGGGACTATAGGTGTGTGCCACCATGTCCAGCTAATTTTTTGTATTTTTTTTTGTAGAGACTGGGTCTTGCTATGTTTACCAGGCTGTTCTCCTACTCCTGGCCTCAAGCGATCCCTTACCTCAGCTTCCCAAAGTGCTGGGATTACAGGTGTGAGCCACCACTCCTGTCCTCATGTATTATTTTTATAATCAGAGAACAAAGTGTCATTTATAGGGAAAATGACCTCTTTTTTTTTTGAGATGGAGTCTCTCTGTCGCCCAGGCTGGAATGCAGTGGTGCAATCTCGGCTTACTGCAAGCTCCTCCTCCCTGGTTCACGTCATTCTCCTGTCTCAGCCTCCCGAGTAGCTGGGACTATAGGTGCCTGCCACCATGCCCGGCTAATGTTTTTGTATTTTTAGTAGAGACGGCGTTTCACCTTATTAGCCAGGATGGTCTCGATCTCCTGACCTTGTGATGCGCCCACTTCGGCCTCCCAAAGTGCTGGGATAACAGGCGTGAGCCACCGTGCCCGGCCGAAAATGACCTGTTGAATAGGTTATCATTCCCATTTTATTGATAGTGAAATGGTGTTTGAGAACATTTTGGCTTGTCTTAGGTCATTCAGCTAGTAAATGAAAGCCGGAACCATTCAAAGCATCTTAACTGGTGAAAGTTAACTTTTATTTTATTTTATTTATTTTTTTTTTGTATCTCTAGTTGTACTTTTATAACTCCCCAGTTTATTTTGAAATATTCATGATTTCAACATTATCTCAAAATACACAGAAATTACCTATATCTGCCTATACATTTATTAAATGCTGATGAAGAATACTTAATATTTAAGCATGCCAAATAATAAAGCGTTTCCCAACTTTTAAAATTATTTTTAAAAATAAGCCAATTTATATTGGACATTTGGGTTACATGTGCATATAAAAAGTGTCATATTCCTCAACTGACCATAGTTAAGACTAGCATACAAGCGTCCTTCTTTCTGGATATAATTAAGTTGCAGAGGCAAAGTGGTTCAGATGGGAGCAAATGAGCTGACCTCCTCATGAAGTAAACTCGACAAAAATCATGAAGTATTGAAGGTGCTAACTACTGTTTCCATAAATGTTTCTCTCTTCCCTATCTTTTCAATATACAAGTGTGCACTATGGGTGTGTGTAAATTAAAACACTTCTAATCTAGACTGTGAGCTCCTATGGAGAGGGCTACTGTCAATCCATAAAAGGCCCTGGGGAAGAGAGAGGTAGCACAGGGAGCAGAGGGCACCTGCACTCCATCAGGCCATCCACACAAACCTACTGAAGAGGTAGACTTGACTATCTAAGTCTCAGCGGGCTTAGATGCTGACCTGGGCCTTCAAGTGAGGTTTTCCTTCATTATGTTTTATGTTGCTTTTTCTACTATTTTTGTAATTGGGGCAAAGTGAGATGTTCAACTAGTCTAAGAATGCTTAATATACCCCATAAACTGTCAGAATCAAATAATTTTATTGATTCTTCTGCCAAACATAACTGATTTCCATCTACAATATTTTTTAAGGTAAGAAACAGTAAGTCAGCTGAACAAAGAGCTGGGCATTTGGGCTCTGGAACATGATTACACACTGACTGAGAATGCAGGACCTCAGGGTGGGGTCTAGTCAGGCTGGCCACAGCAGGGCATGAACCTGCCTCAGTCGGCCTTCTCCAAGAACACTCTGCAGCACCTGACACATTGCTGGTACACCGTCTCAAAGTCAGTCATTCCCATAATAGGGATCTTCAATAATAAGTTGTTTTTGTGGATCATAGCTCCCAAGTAGTTCAATTTTAGCTTTGCAGGTTTTAACTTGATTACTTTTTCTATTCAAATCCCTCAGATTGCTTTCATCCATACATAGTATATAATCAAACGTGGTAAAATCTTCTTTGGTAATCTGCCGGGCAACGTGGCTCATGGGGATGCCGTGCCTCTTCATGCAGTTCTGCCTTCGGTAGTCAGGGGCGTTCCCTATCTCATACCTGGAAGTCGCCGCGCTGTCTACCCTCCAATTCTCTGAGATGTTTTGATCAGTTACAAGTTTCCTGAAAACTGCTTCTGCAATGGGTGATCGACAAATGTTACCCAGACACACAAACAGCACGGACTTGGTAGCCTGTTCCGCCATCTTTCCCGAAAGTTAACTTTTAAAAGATTTGAGGCCAGGTGCGGTGGCTCACGCCTGTAATCCCAGCACTTTGGGAGGCCGAAGCGGGCAGATCACGAGGTCAGGAGATCAAGACCATCCTGGCTAACACGGTGAAACTTCCAAGCTGTTGGAAGTCTCTACTAAAAATACAAAAAAAAAAACTAGCCGGGCGTGGTGGCGGGCGCCTGTAGTCCCAGCTACTCGGGAGGCTGAGGCAGGAGAATGGCGTGAACCCAGGAGGCAGAGCTTACAGTGAGCTGAGATGGTGCCACTGCACTCCAGCTTGGGTGACAGAGCAAGACTCCGTCTCAAAAAAAAAAAAAGATTTGAAAGCAATGAATTGAATAAGTTAGATAATTTGGGGATGTTTCTGTTTAAGGGACGTTTCTGAAGAACATAAGAAACTTTCCTTAGAGGAGGAGACCTTGTGGTTAAGAATCCGATCCTTAACATTGAGGCTGATCAGTGGACTTCCAAGTCTCAACCACCCTGTGGAGCCAAAGAACTCGGAGAAGACTGCCGAGAATGGGGTATCCTCCCGGATTGATATTCTTCGTTTGCTCCTTCAACAGCTGGAGGCAGCCCTGGAGACAGGAAAGCGATTTATTGAGAAGGATATTCAGGTACCATCAATATATATAATTTACCATCAAAGTTGCAATAATTATATTTATGACTGTTTTATAAACAGGCGTTTGGGGTGAGTGAGTAGTAAGGAATTGTTTTGTCCCAGTTTATGGCTTCTGTAGGAGAAAGAGGAATATTTTAGACTCAGAGGGAATTGCAGAGGCTTCCTCAATATCCAGACTAGTGAGGGAGAAAGCAAAATAACTTTTTGTGATGGTAAGTTTTTAATAGCTAGCAACAAATTTATATAGATGTTCTGTTTTTACTGTAATGATTCAGTTTATTAGTTTGCTGATGAGTGGCTTTTAGCTGAGACAGGTTTTTATTCACTAGTTACTTGATTTTCTTATTTTGTATGCATTTAGATGGATCTAGAAGAGCATTATTTTTCTCCCTTTTTTCCAGTATCCTTTCCTTGGTCCTGTACCTACTAGAATGGGTGGATTCTTTAATTCTGGCTGTTCTCAGTGCCAGATAAGCTCTTTTTATCTTGTCAGTGATATTTATGAGCTGGATACCAGTGGTTTAGGTAAGTGTACACTGTGTGTTTACAGTGTGTGTGTCATAGAAAATGTAGTACACGTAATAAAATGTCTATAACCTCACATTTGGAAAATTTTAGAGTATATGGCAGCTGGAAGCTGTTCTGGAGATGTCTGGTTTAGTATACAAGAGGGTACAGTCATAGGTTACAAAGTAATGTTTTAGATGCTTAAGTCCATTCCATATTTAAAATCACTTCTTAGGTCCAGAAGTTGAAGAAATTCTTCATTTGTTGAAAGGCTGTTGGATTTTAAAAATGAAGCAGTAGGCCGGGCGCAGTGGCTCACGCCTGTAATCCCAGCACTTTGTGTGGCTGAGGCGGGCGGATCACCTGAGTTCAGGAGTTCGAGACCAGCCTGGCCAGCATGACAAAACCCTCTGTCTACTAAAAATACAAAAATTAGCCAGGCATGGTGGGGGGTGCCTGTAGTCTCAGCTACTCCGGTGGCTGAGGCAGGAGAATCGCTTGAACCTGGGAGGCAAAGGTTGCAGTGAGCCAAGGTAGCACCACTGTGCAGCCTGGACGATAGAGTGACACTTTGTCTCAAAAAAAAAAAAAAAAAGGAAAAGCACTAAACTTTGTAGAGAAGAGATTTTTTTTTGTAAGCTCTCAACCCATGAAAATCACAAATACTCTATAGACTTTTCCTTTTATTTATCTATTTTTTTAAAATCATAAGGTTAGTAGATCCTACCATTTAGAGTGTTTGAAGCACATAGATTTTAAGCCCTGTTAAAGAATTTTAGGTAGTACCTTTGGCAGAAAGGTAATTAGTGCCTTTCCTTTTATTCTTCCTTTTCCTTTCATTATCTTTTTCTTTTTGTCTCAAAATAATGAAAAATGCATAAGGGTCTGTAGAGAAAAGAAAATGTCCTTGCCCATGAACTTCTTGCAGGTATTTATCTTGCTTCTTTATCTTACTAAAAATGGAATTGAACGTTTTTCACTTTTTGTTTTTCAATTTTAGAGGATACAATGGAGATCCAGGAACGAATAGAAAATAGTTTTAAGTCTTTACTAGACCAGTTAAAAGGTAAGTTTTCCTACTGTAGATTCATGTATTTGTATCTGGTTGTATGGCAATAGCTTGGAAGTTCTTTCCCCCATTCCCAAACCCAATCACCCAGAGATAAGTAAGTAGTGTTAACACTTTGGAGTCAATACTCCTAGATGCCACCTAAGCACTTATATGTGTGTGAATGCAAATACAGATAAAAAATAATTTTAAACATAGAAAATGGTGTAATACATGCTTTTTTGACTTTAATTTTTTTTTGTTATTTTGGATACCTTTCCATGTTAGTTATATATACTCCATTTATTTTCAAGATTGCATAATATTCTATAGTATTGTATTAACATTTTTTATGTTCTCCCCAATTGGTGACATATTATGTATATGAGTTATTTCTTCTACCAATGCTGAAATGAATATCTTGGGACAAATTGTTAGGATATTATTTGAGTCCTTCCTTGGGATTAAATTCCCAAGAATTTAATAGAATTATTAAATTGTTAAATTCCCAGTAATTTAATAGAATTGTTAAAGGGCACATATATGCATCTTATATCTATAAGAGTCTTTCTGGCCGGGCGTGGTGCCTCATGCCTGTAATCCTAGCACTTTGGGAGGCTGAGGTGGGAGGATCACAAGGTCAGGAGATCGAGACCATCCTGGTGAACACGATGAAAACCCGTCTCTACTAAAAATACAAAAACATTAGCCGGGCGTGGTGGTAGGTACGTGTAGTCCCAGCTACTCAGGAGGCTGAGGCAGGAAAATGGCATGAACCCAGGAGACGGAGCTTGCAGTAAGCCGAGATAGTGCCACTGCACTTCAGCCTGGGTGACAGAGCGAGACTCCATCTCAAAAAAAATAAAGGAGTCTTTCTTTTTAGTACCCTAAAGGATTTTTTTTTTTTTTTTTTTTTTTTTTTTTTTTTTTTTTAAGAGATGAGGTCTTGTTATGTTGCCCAGGATGGACTCTAAGCAGTCCTTCTGCCTTAGCCTCCTGAGTAGCTGGGACTACTGGTGTGCGCCACCGAGCCTGGCTTGGTCTTATATTTTATTGCCCAGATGAAGAATGTCTGAAAACTTAATGATTAAGATTATGATAATAAAATTTATTATCTGTTATGAAGATGCATTTCTACAATGTACCTTTTTGGTCTTTCAGTATGAAGATGCATTTCTACAATGTACCTTTTTGGTTTTTCAGTTCATAATGGCACAAGTCCTCTGAATCATTCACTTAAGAGTCTTAGTCTTACTGTGCTCATGATCTGTCTGAAAAGGCTTCGCTGGTGTTTAGACCGTAGAATATATAATTTTTAAGGCTACCTTTTATATTTTGAAGACTATAGAGCAATAGCATGGCTTTTTAAAGAGCTTAAAATGGATAGTCTGTCCTTTGGAGTTGGGTTCATTATGGAAAATGAAAAAAAAATTGCTTTCTAAATTAAGTTTTTATTTGCTTATTCTTTATTTGTGTGTTGTGTTCCTTAAAATAGCATTGAAATAAAAGCTGAATAAAACTAAACTGTTTTTTGTTTTCAGATGTCTTCAGTAAATGTAAAGGTGACCTCTTAGAAGTTAAAGACGGTAACTTGAAAACACATCCTACTCTTTTAGAAAATCTAGTTTTCTTTGTTGAGGTAAGTTTTTGTTCTCTTCCTACAAGACAGTGTTGTTCTTAATGGTCTACAGGATTCATTTTTCAACAGTGAACAGGTAATAGGCACCTTATACCTGCAACTTAACCCTCCATCCCTGTTTTTGTTAATTGAAAAGCAAATTTAAATCATTTTTAAACCAATTCCTTCCAAGAATTCTAAGATGATTTCATTCCTAATACTTAGGTAAAACTTCTTGAAATTTGCTATACTTATCTCTAAACTTCTCCAGATTCACCCCAAATCTAGCTGTTTTCATTCTCCTTTCTGACTCACTCTTTATTATGTAGTTTAATTCTTTCAGCTTCTTTTATTTGTTGTTGTCATTTATTAATTGCTGAGATATGCATTATGACAGCATCCAACAACTGATACAGCAAAACTCCGTCTTCTTTTTTTGCCAGAGAGAAAAGGAGGAGGATTGCAAACACTCATAATCTATTATCTTTTCTTTTATTCCTGTCATATATTTGTTAACCATTCTCCCATTACTGCTGTGTATGGGGAGTGTACACTGTTCTGGTGATTGGCAAATTGTAAGTGCCTAAGAGATTTTTATTGAATAATAAGCGGACATATATGTACATGCACACATTGTAGTATAGATGAAGACATATAAACAGCTAATTTGATACAATGCAGGATATGTGCTGATCAACTGGGTAGATTTCTCCATACATAGGTAAGTTAAGATTTGCAGGTAAGGTGGTATCTTACCTGCTTGGAGAGATGTGAGGGGAGAGGCATATTGTAAAGAACCTTTGGATTCCATGCCTAGGAATTTGGACTCTTCCTTGAGTGAAAAGGATGTTAATCAGTCCCCACTTCTCCAGGGAAGTGACAGAAAATTGGAGTGAAGTGGAGGATGGATTTTGAGCTAGGAGAGCCATAAGAAAGGCTGAAGAGTTAGGTCATTGTAGTATTCTGAGCAGGAGATGATGAAGGCCTGGATCAGTAGAGTGATTGCAGAAACTAGAGTGGAAATTCACATGAGAAATTGAAGGGATTTACATAGAAGAACTGCGTTAGAATTTGTTGAATCCATTGCCTCTAATTTCCTGATAGATATTTTTAGTGTAATCCTTATTGGTGAATTTGCAATTTTTCCTTTCAGACTATTTCTGTTATCCTTTGGGTATCCAGTTACTGTGAGAGTGTCCTGCGACCATACAAACTAAATTTACAGAAAAAGAAAAGGAAGAAAAAAGAAACCAGCATCATCATGGTAATAACAGTAATACAAGTGATATACAAGTACCAATCTGACCACATGCTACTTTTTCTTTTCACTATTTTCCTCCATGTTGAGTCCTTAGGATCCTATATGCCAAGCTTCTCCAACCCACAGCTTTGAATGCATCCCAAACCCGTAAACTTTCTTAAAACGTTATGAGATTTTTTTAGTTTATTATTATTTTTTTAGGCTCATCAACTATTGTTAGTGTTTTGTTTTGTTTTGGTTTGGTTTGGTTTGAGATGGAGTCTTACTCTATTGCCCAGGCTGGAGTTCAGTGGCACTATCTTGGCTCACTGCAACCTCTGCCTCCTGGGTTCAAGCGATTCTCCTGCCTCAGCTTCCCAAGTAGCTGGGATTACAGGTGCCCGCCACCACGCCTGGCTAATTTTTGTATTTTAGTAGAGATGGGATTTCTCCCTGTTGGCTAGGCTGGTCTCGAACTCCTGACCTTAGGTGATCTGCTCACCTCGGCCTCCCAAAGTGCTGAGATTACAGGTGTGAGCCACTGCGCCTGTCCAACATTAGTGTATTTTATGTGTGGCCCAAGATAGTTCTTCCAGTGTGGCCCAGGGAAGCCAAAAGATTGGACGTCCCTGCATATGCATTGTTTTTCTCCCCAACCTTAAAAAAAATTTACACACCTACAGAAAAGTTGAAAGAGTAATATGACACCCATAAAGATCTTTTTTTTTTTTTTTGAGACGGAGTCTTGCTCTGTGCCCCAGGCTGGAGTGCAGTGGCGCGATCTCGGCTCACTGCAAGCTCCGCTCCCCCGGGTTCACGCCATTCTCCTGCCTCAGCCTCCCGAGTAGCTGGGACTACAGGCGCCCGCCACCTCGCCCGGCTAATTTTCTTGTATTTTTAGTAGAGACGGGGTTTCACCGTGTTAGCCAGGATGGTCTCGATCTCCTGACCTCATGATCCGCCCGTCTCGGCCTCCCAAAGTGCTGGGATTACAGGCTTGAGCCACTGCGCCCGGCTGACACCCATAAAGATCTTTACCTAGATTATCAACTTTTAACCATTTATCACATTTGCTTTATCTCATTTGTTGAACCATGTAAAAGGAAAGTACAGACTTGTGACATGTAACACATCAGGATAGAACAAGGACAGGTCTCTGTAAAACCGTAATACTCAAGAAAATTTCAAACTCAAGAAACTTAGCATTGATACAATAATACTATCTAATAAAGTCCATATTCAGGCCGGGTGCGGTGGCTCACGCCTGTAATCCCAGCACTTTGGGAGGCCAAGACAGGCAGATCACTTGAGGTCAGGAGTTCAAGATCAGCCTGACCAACATGGTCAAACCCCATCTCTACTAAAAGTACAAAAATTAGTTGGGCATGGTGGTGAGTGCCTGTAATCCCAGCTAGTTGGGAGACTGAGGTACAAGAATTCCTTGAACCCAGGAGGCAGAGGTTGCAGCGAGCCAAGATAGCGCCATTGCACTCCAGTCTGGACAACAGAGTGAGATTCCGTCTGAAAAAAACAAAAAACAAATCAGTATTCAAAGTTTTCCACTTATTCCAGTTATGTCTTTTATATCCTTTTCCAGAATACTAGAATGCCGTCAGGGATCTGACATGACCTTTTGTTGTCATGTCTGTTTACCCTTCTTTAATCTAGAACGCTTCCTTAACCTTTTGCTTTGTTTTTGTTGTTGAAGACACTAGCTAGCTTTTTGGTAGAATGTCCCACAATCTGGATTTAGATAATCGCTAAATGTAAGCTGATTGCTTATATTGAAGTTAAATATAGACTTGTTATCCGTTTTAGTGAGTTAAATCAGGAGTCACTAATGTTGTTGTGTCCCATTGTTAAATAATGAAATCTGAAATCACCAATAATGGGACACTAATGTGATTCATGTTGTTGTGTCCTGTTATTGGTGATTTCAGATTTCATTATATGATTAAGGACATATCTACCAGATTTCTTCATTATAAAGGTGCATTTTTCTCTCTGTAATAAGTAAGGTATGGTATAATGCTTGAGTCTGTGAAAATCCTATTTCCCAATGGCCCTTCACCCACTGGTTTTAGCATCCATTCTTCGTTCAACGCCTGAATTAGTTATTACATTGATGTGTCCCAAATGATTTTTTAAAATTCTGTATTTTATCATTTATCAGCTGCTGTTATTTTGTAAGATAAGAGATGTCCCAACCCATTCGTATATATTTGAATATATTCTAATTTGAATATATATATATTTTTAAATGTCACTATTTGAGTATCACCATGGACTCTTTTTAAAAAAATTCACTTTATTATAATCCATTATCATCATTTTCGTTTGGATGCTCAAATTGTGCCAAATTTATTTAGCTCCTTTAATCTAGTTTCTGTCCTTTAACATGTCCTCATCAGTTTTGGGGCCCTTTCTGGAACAGCATAAATGCTCCACATACTTGGTATTTTCTCACTGAACTGAAATCATACATTTTTTCAAGAGCACTGGTTCCTTTATGGGCAATGAATTTCAAAACCAAGATCTAGGTGTTAGTGTGCTCATTGCTATTGGGGTTTCATTGCTTCTAGTTTATTTCTGTGATGAGACCTTAGGCAGTGTTTTTATGCATGCGCGTACACACACACACACATGCACACGCACAGTTTTACGTAATTTTTTTTTTTTTTTTTTTTGAGATGGAGTCTTGTTCTGTGGCCCAGGCTGGAGTGCAATGGCCTGATCGCTGCAACCTCCACTTTCCGGGTTCAAGTGCTTCTCCTGCCTCAGCCTCCTGAGTAGCTGGGATTACAGGCAGGTGCCACTTTCCCAGTTAATATTTGTATTTTTAGTAGAGATGGGGTTTCACCATGTTGCCCAGGCTGGTCTGAACTCCTGACCTCAGGTGATCCACCTGCCTTGGCCTCTGAAAGTGCTGGGATTATAGGCATGAGCCACGATGCCTGGCCTACAAAAAGAATTTTTAGTGATACTTTCAAGCCAGCATTTTAGTGATACTTTCAGTTTCAAGAGTTCTTTCCACTCTTTCCCTCATTTCCTTTTTGTAGCTTCTTTTTCTCAGAGTGAGAACCCTGCATCCAAATATCAATATATTTATTTGTTGTTTCACAATAAATACTAAATAGTTTTGGGAATTCATACATCAGTTCCACTACTAGTTCCAATAAACTCATTAAAGTTCAAATGTTTTGCAATTCTTTTTGTCCTTAGAATATGTTCCAGTGAGTGTAGACAGTTAAGATACTCTGTAAAAACATTGGAATTAAAAACTGAGATTACTTTTTATTAATATGATATAAAGTTTATTTCCATTTGTATTCAGTTTAAGGGTTCCCCCATCTTTATTGATTTAATTTTTGAATGTGAAAAACAGTAACATAATTTTTTTCCATTTCACAGGAAAATAATTTAGTGCTCATTACAGCTCATGATGTGCTGTTTTATTAAGGCTTGAGTTTATGTTGGATTTTTGTTCACTGTAGCATTATAATAATCATTATCGGCCGGGTGCGGTGGCTCAAGCCTGTAATCCCAGCACTTTGGGAGGCCGAGGCGGGCGAATCACGAGGTCAGGAGATCGAGACCGTCCTGGCTAACATGGTGAAACCCCGTCTCTACTAAAAATACAAAAAATTAGCCGGGCGTGGTGGCGGGTGCCTGTAGTCCCAGCTACTCGGAGGCTGAGGCGGGAGAATGGCGTGAACCCGGGAGGTAGAGCTTGCAGTGAGCTGAGATTGCGCCACTGCACTCCAGCCTGGGCAACACAGCGAGACTCCATCTCAAAAAAAAAAAAAATCATTATCATTTGAAAATGTTGGCTGGGTGCTGTGGTTCACACCTATAATCCCAGCACTTGGGGAGGCCATGGTGGGGAGATTGCTTGAGCCCAGGAGTTTTGATACCAGTCTGGGCAGCATAATGAGACCCTGTCTAAACAAAAAAAAATTTTTTAATTAGCTGGGCATGGTGGCATATGCCTACAGTCAGTCTTAGCTACTCAGGAGGCTGAGGCAGGAGGATCACTAGAGCCTGGGAAATTGAGGCTGCTATGAGCTGTGATCGCACCGCTGCACAAGGCTGGATGACAAAGTGAGACGCTGTCTCAAAAAAAAAAAAAAGTTGATGTTTCAGTTATAAATTGACTTTCTGAACAATTCAGTTAAATTCAGGAGTTCCTTAGAGTGGATGCGCTGCTGAGTGTTGCTATTCATTCAAAAACAAAGGATATTTAGATATGAATGAGGGCGCTTCGAAACTTTCCTCTATTCATGAGAATTAAACAACAAGAACAGAGACAAAGATAATTTAACTGATCAAGAGTACAAAGTTCGAGGCTGGGCACTGGTAATCCCATGCTTGTAATCCCAACACTTAAGGAGGCAGAGGCGAGAGAATAGCTTGAGCGCAGGAGTTCAAGACCAGGCTGGGCAACATAGCAAGATCTCGTTCTCAACAAAAAGGAAAAAAAAAAAAGAGGGCAAAGTTTGAAAGTATAGGTCAGACTGGCTTTGTTGCTGTCCTTCTAATGAAAGCTTACAACCCTAGAACATGTCAGATAGCTTTTTGGTAATTGCCTTTTGTAGCGTTTTTTTGTTGTTTTTCTGGTTTCTAAAAGTGAGAATGGTTTTTCTGATATCAGAGTAACCCATAAAGGTGTGAATAAAGTGAAGATCATTCATATACCCACCAGTCAGTAATAACCACTGCGAAAATTTTCATGGTAAACCTGCTATCTAGAAGGTTCTGTAACTTGCCTTTTTGTTTTCATATAACAGGGTATCTTGGATATCTTTTCATGTTAGTAAATATAGATACATCTCATTACTTTTAATGGTTATATATTGTACTGTTATATTAATATGCTATAATTTATATTGATGAATTGTTGGTTCTAATTTTTTGAATATTATAAATATGCTGCTATTGAGATACAGAGCCACAAAGATACATTTATAATATAATTTTTTTTTTTTTTGAGATGGAGTCTCACTGTCGCCCAGGCTGGAGTGCAGAGGATCTCAGCTCACTGCAGCCTCTGCCTCCTGAATTCAAGCGATTCTCCTCCCTCAGCCTTCCGAGCAGCTGGGATTACAGGCATGCGCCACCATGCCCAGCTAATTTTTTTTGTTGTTGTTGTCGTTGTTGTTGTTTTTGAGACAGAATCTCGCTCTGTCGCCCAGACTGGAGTCTAGTGGCGCGGTCTTGGCTCACTGCAACTTCCACCTCTCAGGTTCAAGTGATTCTCCTGCCTCAGCCTCAGGAGTAGCTGGGATTACAGGCGCCTGCCACCATACCCGGCTAATTTTTGTATTTTTAGTAGAGATAGGGTTTTACCATGTTGGCCAGGCTGGTCTCGAACTCCTGACCTCAGGTGATCCGCCTGCCTTAGCCTCCCAAAGTGCCGGGATTACAGGCATGAACCACTGTGCCTGGCTGTATTTTTGGTAGAGATGGCATTTCACTATGTTGGCCAGTCTGGTCTTGAACTCCTGACCTCAAGTGATCCACCCACCTCAGCCTCCCAAAGTGCTGGCATTACAGGTATGAGCCACCATGCTTGGCATATAATATAGTTTCTTTAGGATAGCTCTTAGATCTGAAATTAACTGTATATATGTAGTTATACAGTTAATAAATGTATATACATATATACATTTGTGCTAATCCCCAACAGTGCTGAATGTGTCTGTATCTTTAACCATCTGGGTAGGTAAATATTGGTATCTCCTTTTTCTAATACTGATTTTTAAATTTTTGTTGATATTGAACTGTCCAAGAATACTTCTTGAGTGAAAAGCTAGCCTTATTGATGGATTGGCTAGGTTTTTTAGTTGTATCACATGTTTCTTGGATTTCTTTGATATGTTTTCTATTCTTTGTCCAAGTTTCTTATTGTGGTAGTAATATTTTTCCTATTTATATGTGGTGAGCTACTGGGTTCTTAACATAATAATGTTACTAATCCCCTGTCATAGGTGATGCAGTTTTTTTTCAGTTTGCTATTTGTCTTTTAACTTGAGTGATTTTTTTTGTCAATGTAGTAATATTTTTAAAAACAAGGATAATCTTTTTAATTGTTTTTAGCTTACTGTGATGTTTAGAAAGGCTTTTTTAACGTCAGTGTCATGATTGCAGAAGTTGTTACCTAATTTTCTTCCAGTGCTTTGATGGATTTTTTTATTTAAGTATTTAATCTATCTGAAATTTATTTTAATATTACTGTGTGTTATTTTGTATCTCCAAATGTCTAGCTGGTTATTTTAGTACCGTTCATTCACTTGAAACCACTAGTGTGAAATGCCACTATTTAAATTCCCTCATATCTTTCAGTAGCTTTTGTGATGTAGATATGGGTAATATGTTTGATAATGTTTCAACTCTTTTTTAATCTTTTTCCCAGCCACCTGTCTTTACCAGTTTCCAAGACTATGTTACTGGGCTCCAGATTTTAATTTCCAATGTTGTGGATCATATTAAAGGGCTTGAAACATATCTAATTGCACTTAAACTTGAAGAACTTATTTTAGAAGACACTTCTCTCTCACCGGTAAGAGATTGTAGGCAATCAGCAATGTTTTCTACACAACACACACACACTTTCTCTCTCTCGTGCGCTCACTCACTCTCTCTCTCTCTCATCTTTATCACAAGGATAAGTTAAAGTTCAATTTATCATTTCCTCTTTATAAGACTTGTGACTAGAAGGTGCTTGGCAGTAGTTTCTTGTTGTGTTGGTGGTGGTAGGTTTTTTCCCCCTCTTCATTTTTTCCCATACCTCCTCCTTTCTATACATTTTTGGGGTTGTTCTTTTACTATGAAAACTAATGCCAGCATTTTGAGGAACCAGCCATATTTTGAAATCCAGGGACAATCTTGTTGAGTAGAATTTACCTGCTGCTGAGTTAGCTGTCTTCCTTGCCACCCAGTTATCACCTAAGAAAGGAGAAATGCTGGACATCAGAGGTAATTATGTCAGTAATAATTAGGCTAGAGCAAGCCAACCAAAAAGGGAATGAAACCAAGTATGGAATCAAACGTACCACCATCAAATGTCTTCTGATATTATTTTAGGTCTTTTCAAATTCTAGTAGTTAGCAAAATCCTTATAAAGCCTTTTCCCTTAAAATAATAATTCTTTTTTGTAAATGTTAATTCATCGGCCTGGAGTAGATTTAGGATTTTGATAGGGGCCAGAAGGACTCCACCAGTGGTGGAGTCATCTGTTTCTAGTCTGTTGCTCCAGGCTGATTTTTAAATTTTTGTTGATACTGAAACTGATCTTAAGAAAATGCTTCCCTCCAGGAGTTTGTCTGAGCTAAACTGCTGATGAGGGAATTTATCCAGTAACCTGTGGGCAGCCATCATCATAGCACCAGACCTTCATAGGAAAGGGAATGAATAGAATTTTCCTTCTTAGCACACCAGCCTTAAGAGATTGTAAGCCCCTCTTTTGTAAAGCTTAAAAACGTTAGACTTTGAACAAGGTATTTACTGTGGGAAAGGGCTCAGAGCAGTTCATATTACCAAATATTGATTTAAAAAAGCAGACATGGGTTGGGCGTGGTGGCTCACGCCTATAATCCCAGCACTTTGGGAGGCTTAGGCAGGCGGATCATGAGGTAAGGTGAAACCCTGTCTCTACTAAAAAAATACAAAAAAATTAGCCAGGTGTGGTGGTGGGCGCCTCTAGTCCCAGCTACTCGGGAGGCTGAGGCAGGGGAATGGCATGAACCCCAGAGGCAGAGCTTGCAGTGAGCTGAGATCGCGCCACTGCACTCCAGTCTGGGTGACAGAGTGAGACTCCATCCCCCACCCCCCTAAAAAAGCAGACATGTTCATATTGAACTGAGTTACTCCTTTCAAAATGAACATGTCTGCTTTCTTTAATTAAGAGTGGGGACATTTGAGGAAGATTAATTGGTTTTCACCAGGTAGAAAGAAATGTAGGAAAAGGATCCCAAGCAGAAGGAGGCACAGATAAAAGCACAGGGGCAGGAAAGTGAATTCTGTGGTGCAGTGTGACACAGTTGGCAGGGCCAGAGCTTATGGTGTACGGGAAGGGATACCATAGATATACTTTTAGATATGAAGGTGATAGGCACAATAGCCCTGTTTTGACTATCAAGTGGTTGTTTATGTTAAAAGATCTCTCTGCATCCTGAAATGTTGAGCAAGAGTTATTTTCAGAGTTCTAGAGGTTATCCTTAACTTGGCCATGCTCTAGATTTTTGAAGCCCTAGCTTCTGTTCTTGTCTTTTGACCTTGGGAAAGTTATTTAACCTCTCTAGGCTTCAATCTCTTTATCTGTAAATGGGAATGATAATAATGCCTACTTCATAGGATTATAGCAAGGATTAAACAAAGCAGTAATCGGCCTTATATTGCCTACCTTAGTTAAAGTCATGTTTCATATAGTTACTGAGCAGTACCAAATACCTGATGCATATGGTGCTGGCTACTTGTCTTTTAAAGGTAAAAATCTCTTCAATTCAGTTTCCATTAGGCTCCTTTGCTTTCTTTCCTCCCTTTCTTTCTAAACTTGAAACACTGTGAATAAGGTCTCTGGACTATGACCTCTAGTCCTGATTCCCTTTCTTCCTTCCTATGGGGTATCCCAGTGAAACTGGTGTGTGTTAGGACTTTTTTGTGTGTATTTATATTCATAGAGAAAATATACAGTATTTTATTATTTTGTACTTTAAAAAATGTAAATTCGGCCAGGTGTAGTGGCTCATGCCTGTAATTCCAGCACTTTGGGAGGCCCAAGGCTGGAGGATTATTTGAGCTCAGGAGTTCAAGATCAGCCTGGGCAACTTAGTGAGTCCTGCCTCTTGAAAAAAAAAGTTTTTTAAAATCAGTTTTATATTCAAGAGATCTGTTCAAGCTAATGCCTATGGATCAATCTTGTTCATTAAACAGCTGCAGAATATAAATGCACCCCTGCTGCTGGACATTTTAGGTTGTTTCTTTATATTTGCTTTTACATATGTTACCGAGTGAAATGTGCACACCCTTCTATGCACATTTGTATTTCTAAGGAAAATTAGACCTGAAGTACTAGTATTGTTGGGTCAGAAAGTATATTCCCTGTTTCTTCTACAGTTCTGGGCTCTGCAGCACTCAACTTCATGTAAACCTAATCAGTCTACAGCCAGCCTCCTTTCTCTTTGAGAACTCACTCCTTCCCCTTTGTTTTGTGTGATCTCCCCAAACATTTGTCAGCAAATAATAACTCATATTAAAGAATATATATTTGGTCTCTTGAACTCAGGGGCTTTGTCAATATGGAGGGAGACTTGTTAATATTGTAACTGGAAATGATGGAGTTGGTAAAGTTGAGGCCATTGTTAAAAGTGGCTGTGATGATGTACAAATTAGTAATAAATGTTTACTTTTTTCTGATGAAAACAATCAGAAATCTCAAATTTTCCACTTTGTACAGCTTATAACAACATAGTAGGGATTTTATGTCCAAACTAGTCATAATTTTCTATTTTTATTGATTAAAAAGTAGTAATGAGAAATCTCAGTTTTTCTTCTTTTTTTTTTTTTTTTGAGACAGCTTCACTCTGTCGCCCAGGCTGGTGTGTAGTGGCACGATCTCAGCTCACTAATACCTCTACCTCTCGAGTTCAAGCAATTCTCGTGCCTCAGCTTTCTGAGTAGCTGGGATTACAGGTGTGTGCCACCATGCCTGGCTAATTTTTGTATTTTTAGTAGAGATGGGGTTTCACCATGTTGACCAGGCCGGTTTCGGACTCCTGGGCTCAAGTGATCCACCTGCCCGGGCCTCCCAAAGTGTTGGGATTACAGGCGTGAGCCACTGTGCCTGGCCCAGTTTTTCTACCTTATATAATTTACAACAAAGGGTACTTGAAAGAGTAATGATGCTAAAGCAATAGGGTTTCCATGAAGAATCACATGGAAAAATACCCATTTGTGATGGCCTTTTGCCTTCTTTGCATTTTATGCAATTGAAAATGACCCACTGTGTTCTGATGGAGCTTGCGATGAGACCAAAGGTAATGGCAGCTTTAACTTTTATCTGAGAAGTAGAATCTGGGGGCATGGTTTTTAAACAAGATTAATTATTCTTGTCTCCTCCTTTATAGGAAGAGAGAAAATTTTCAAAGACTGTGCAAGGGAAGGTGCAGAGCAGTTATCTGCACTCACTTCTGGAAATGGGGGAGCTGCTGAAAAAAAGACTTGAGACCACAAAGAAACTAAAAATTTAAGAAAGTATCAACCACGGGCACTGATGACTCTGCAACAGAAAATGACACCATCTTCCCAGGCAAAAGCAACATCTGGTTGACCATGATTTTAATCCAGAACTTCCTCATAAAATGCATGAAGGACTTTGATCGTGAATTTTTTTAGGTGTTAAATATATACAACTGATTAAATTATTGTATATAAACCAGAAGCAAGACCCTTATCTGGGTTTGACCACTTTTTATACATGTTCATATGCATATGGCAGCAACAAGAGAACCCTACTTTTCTTCTTCCCATCACCAGAAACATCTTTTCAGGGAATCGGGGGGGTCTATAAAAACAGCAATAGAAATTAAGCATAAAGCATCAACCTCGTAGCAACTGAGTAGCCCTTCCATTATAAATAACCATGAGAGTATTTGGTCTGGTCCTTGAGCCACAAGTCATGGAAGGGAGACCATGCCTGCGAACAGGCCCCCTTTCCACAGCAGTAAGTTTGTTTTGAGGTTTGCTCAGCTACTTGGCTCCCACAGAACCCAAGGCAGTTACACAGAGGACCTTGGATGAGATCTGGCATATGCACCCGTCATAGAAGGGCACCACTTGGATGACCACAGGCCCTCACTTTTTGGCTTAGTTTTTGTCTGATAGTTAAGACATCCCCATCCTAGCTTCTGTGAGAGTTAAAATCTCAGGAAGGCAAGGAAGGCTCTGTTAATTTATAGCTGTTTAGAGGGGAAAGCAGTGCAGACCACTTATTAAGCCCGCTGAGGACTAGCTTTCTGTCTTTCATATATTTGGGAAAGATGGGAATGACTGTTTCAAAGAAGAGAGGTGTACATAATTTATGCAGGCAAGTCTGATACTTATTTCATTGGTTTTGTGAGTCATATATATACATATATATGATGAAAATTAAGATTTAATACTTTAAGTGGGGGGTTTGGGAAGGAAGGAACGTAATATTATGGATTTAACCTTAGGCTTTAAGTTTTAGGCTGGCAAAAGAAATGTTATTCAGTGGGTTTGAGGTTTGAACTACTTTCTTCAAACTTAGAGAATTGTAACAGGATGGTGTTTACTTTGTTTGCCTGGATGTCCCCAAGACTATAGCTTCTTCTATCAGAGGTTGGTCTGATAGAAGAGGTAAAAATTGCTCTTGAAAATGTCATACAATTTATAGTTTCTTTGATAATATTTTTCTGTTTGAATCCCTGCTTCTGTTTTTGGTCTGTTACCTAAATATAGTTCAAGTTTAATTCTGTAAGAGCAAAGAAATGAATTTGATGAGGAAATTAAGCATCCAATGGAGGATTGGTCTTGAAGACCTTAAAGGTGCTTTCCAATCTGCACTGCTCCAGTGAAATGTGATACTTTTTTCTTTTAAAAGCAACCAAGAGAGCTGGGAATATCTGTGTATTCATAGTAATTGCATTTCGTCCCTCCATTTTGACTTTCTTAGATTCATAATTTGATATAGTGCTTAAACTTCCAAGGAAAATTTAAACAGTTACTGCATTACCTGTTCAAAATAAGGCTTGTTGGAAATCCTAGTCCATCAAGTAATTTCAAAAATTTATTTTTGATATGAGTAGCCACAGCTGTCATATACCCCATCCCAAAAGGAAGAACTGTCTTAAACAAGATGAATGGAAAGGTCTGGTTAATTCTGAATTTTATGTAATGATAACATATTCTTTCATAAAACTATGGCCTGTTTAAGATGGAACTTTGCGTGTGTCTGCTGGGGAGGGTGGGGTACGTGTGTATGGCATGTGTTCTTGAAATGATGTCTCTCTGAATATCCAAACAAGTACTGTACTGTAGAAATGCTCTTTGAAAAAGTCTGTCAACTGACCATGATCAATCTAGCATATATATATGTTCAGTGGGCTGGCCTTGGTCCTCAGGGACAGTGTGTGACTCTAGTGGTCTTCCTAACCAGTCTCTTGCCTGAAGATATCTGGGACCTCTACTGGCTTTAATGACAAATAATGTTATGTTGAGGTTATGCTTCCTTTGTTATTTGCTGATTTTCCTACTAAATGTAGCATTTCAATTAGATCCAGCTTTCACATTTTGAGATAATTGTAAAAAGAATGGAATTATGCAGAAATGGCCAATATCTCTTATCAATCTGTTCTTTTGGTAACCCTCATGCACTATAAATTGTGTACAGTTAAAATATATATATATATATACATATATATATTCTTACATGAGTAAAAAGCACCCTCTCCCAGCAATTGTATGTCATTGGTATTTGAAGAGAATTCCCAAATAACTCATTGCTGCTGCTGCTGTTTTTGATTTGTATGGGTTTTTTTGTTTTGTTTGTTTTTGTGTGGTAAATTGATATTTAAAAAAGGAAAGGAGAAAAATCACGACTACTGTTTACAGACTGAAAAATTATTGCTTTTTATACTACTGAGATCCTAAGTTAAGACTCTCCAAAGCAAACATTTGGTTTAAATCATTTATCTGATGTGGATAAAAGGTAGAGAAACTTGTAGTGTTCTCCACATAATGGAAAATGTAAAAATGCCTAGTTGTGTTGCCCATCAATTTTGTATATTTTCATAATTTCAATTGTTCAAAATTGCATTATATTTTGCAATCACTATGTTCAATCTGGATTTGTCTTTCATTTTAACTTTTAATATAAAAAGGGGTTTCAATGTATCTACAGGCTTGTTATTGAAACTTCCTACTTATTTGATGTGATTTATTAATATGGGAAGTATATATTCTTCCTTCTTAAGTAAGTGAAGCATAGCAAATCTACTTTAAACTGGATGGGTTAATTTATATAAACATTTTCATTTTAAGTTGGCATTTCTGCCTGGTTCCTTTTTGTTCAGATTCCTAGAAGCCACAACCTTCTAAATGGTGTAATTCATCTCAATTGTGAATTTAGTGCTATATCCCAGCATATTTTCAATGTTTGAGAATTTAGAAATTTTATTTGAAGTCAACTAGTCCTTTTGGCTCAAAAGTTAGTACCTTCTATACTTGCAGTTATTAATTCAACATACATGTACTGAACACTTAATTAGCATATAGTAGATTCCACTTTAGGCTCTGCTGAGATGCTGTGTCCTATTTAGTAAATGAGTAACGTATATCCCAGTTAGTGGCTGTGAGATGGGGAAGAGGCAATAAAAATATTAGTTTGTAATTACATCCTGCTTAATAATGTAAATCACAGTATGTGAATTGAGTGTGTCTAGATGGTCACTTCAGACTGGGCCACAGGAGGACCTCCCAAGTGGTGACCTCTGATTTGAATGATGAAGTCTCAGGAAAAAAGTAACACATATGCAAATGCCCCAAGGCAGGAGACTGCTGAGCCAGTTCCAGGAAGTGAAAAAATGTTCAAGTGGCTGGGACTTAATGAAAGGGGTAGGATTGAGATAGAAAGTTGAGCAGGGATGAGATCCATCAGGACTTTGTAGTCTGGGGAAGGAATAAGATTTTATTCTCAATTTAGTGGGAAGTTACCGGAGGATTTCAGGCAGGCTGATGACATGATTTATCCAAGGGAACTCAAACCCACAAGCTGGGATTCAGAACTTATTCAGGTACATTGACAACATGGTAGAAGTAGGAACTTTTTCTCTTTTTTACTTTCTGTCTTGTCATATTGTCCCCTTGTATGAGCCCCCAAAGAGTCAGTTTTTGCCTCTTTCTTCAGTTATGAATTAACTCCATCCCAAGGTTTTTCTTTTTTTTTGAGACGGAGTCTTGCTCTGTCACCAGGCTAGAGTGCAGTGGCATGATCTTGGTTCACCAGTCTCCGCCTCCCAGGTTCAAGTGACTCTCCTGCCTCAGCCTCCTGAGTAGCTGGGATTACAGGCGTGTGCCACCACACCCAGCTAATTTTTGTATTTTTAGTAGAGACGGGGTTTCACCATGTTGGCCAGGATGGTCTCGAACTGACCTCGTGATCTGCCCACCTCGGCCTCCCACAGTTTTTCTCTAGCAAAAGATAGGTACTTGGGCATACCTCGCTGCCATTCTTTTCTCCAGAGATGGGCTCAGGTTTATGCTTTTTTTTTTTTTTTTTTTTTTTTTTGAGACGGAGTCTCACTCTGTCCCCCTTGCTGGAGTGCAGTGGCCGGATCTCAGCTCACTGCAAGCTCCGCCTCCCGGGTTCAGGCCATTCTCCTGCCTCAGCCTCCCGAGTAGCTGGGACTACAGGCGCCCGCCACCTCGCCCGGCTAGTTTTTTTTTGTATTTTTTAGTAGAAATGGGGTTTCACTGTGTTAGCCAGGATGGTCTCGATCTCCTGACCTCGTGATCCACCCGTCTCGGCCTCCCAAGGTGCTGGGATTACAGGCTTGAGCCACCGCGCCCGGCCTCAGGTTTATGCTTTTTTACATGCCGTTTTTTTTAGATGCTGTTCCTGCTTTGATGCAAACATGTATTTCATAGTACAACTGGAGGGTAAGCTACCATGAACCAAATGCTTATACAAATTATTTGTGGGGTTCCTACAGAAGTTTATGCTTCAGAAGTGCAGAGCTTTTCTGCAACCTTCAGCTTCCATATAGTCCAGTAAATTTAGGCCTCAGATACTGTAGTTTTGGTTTTTTTTTGAGACAAAGTCTTGCTCTTGTCCCCTAGGCTGGAGTGTAGTGGCGCGATCCTGGCTCACTGCAACCTCCATCTCCTGATTTCCAGCGATTCTCCTGCCCCAGCCTCCCGAGTAGCTGGGATTACAGGCACCTGCCACCACGGCCTGCTAATTTTTATATTTTTAGTAGAGATGGGGTTTCACCATGTTGGCCAGGCTGGTCTTGAACTCCTGACCTTAAGTGATTCGCCTGCCTTGGCCTCCCAAAGTGCTGGGATCACAGGCGTGAGCCACCACACCGGCCCAGACACTGTACTGTTTTACAAATCAGAAAAGTAGTTGTTGTAGGTAAGACTACTATTTAATATTGAAATTATTGAACTCTCCTGCAAACGATTCAAACTTCCTTAAGCTTTGAGGAAATGAGCTAAAATCCAGATCCCCCTCACCATCTCTCTCACATTCTTAAGTCTTGTTGGCCATGTTCATATTCCCAGATTAGTTCCCTATGAATAATCTCTGCTGATGCAGTTCCAACTCCAACATTTTTTTTGTGGTGCCAATTACCAAGAACTATTTGTAAATTACTCTTGGCACCATTTGAGATAACTTGTAAGTTCCTTAAACACAATTCATGTTGGATCCAGTGTCTGCTTTGCTTCAGGTTATCAGGAAACTCCCTTAAAATTGAAAATACTTAACCAGGTGTGGTGGCATGCACCTGTACTCCCCAGCTACTCAGCAGGCTGAGGTGGGAGGATCACTTCAGCCTAGGAATTCAAGTCTAGCCTGGGCAACATAGCAAGATGCCCATCTCTTTTAAAAAAACAACTATAAATATTTGATTGATTCTGGGATTCCAGTCCATAGTCTTCATTAGAATCTGAGTAGCAGTACTTGAGCCACAGGATTAGTAAATGCTAACAGGTAGAGGAAAGGAATCCATTTGACTTGGGTCAGGGAAGACTGGATTTTATGTGACATATGCAAATCACAAGACTCTAGAAAGAGGGCTCATCTTTAATGAAAACTATTGGCTAACAAAGGGCCTCTGACATACGATAATGTAGTTTTGCCCAATAGCTCAGGTTTCTTCAACTCAAGGCCCTGGGGTTGTAAAGAACCATACCCAGCCAGAACGCATCCAGTGCCGTGCCCATGGAGGTAGTCACATTCCTGCTTCTTACAAATGAGAATCAAGATTAGTCTTCATTCACGGACTGTGGATGCATTTAATATTAGAGTCCTTTCCCTACCTGCCATTTGTCATCTTACTCTAATTTCTATAAAACAGTGAATACTTTGCTCTTTGGAAGTGATCCTGTTTACATGGTACACACTAGAACAGCCAAAGCAAATTTACCAGTTAGAAGTGTCCAAAAAGATCTTCCAAAAGTTTCAGTGAGAACTAATGAGAAGGGAAAATGTAGAAATTATTAGTCTTTCATCATACGTGGAGTACGTAAGCTGTCAGCAGGTGGATGTTTAGGTTTAAACATCTCTTACTTGGTTTGAATTGTTAGCCTAAGCTATCACAATTTTTTTGTCCCATCCAATTCAACACATGGAATTTCCTCTATTTTTTTGTTTCCAGTAACTAAATATACCAACCTGGATAAAATGGAGGAAAATAATTCAAGGTCTTATTTGCCAACTCCATTCTTTGTGTGGGTGCAATTAGACATACTTCAGGAGCTGTGGTCTGATAACATTTTCACATAGTTAAATATGAAAGTAGGGCTGTCATGAAGCTCACTATTGCAGATAACTGCTTCTGAGTCTGAAGAAAAGACGTGAATGTTGGCACAAGTGCTCTTTAGTCTGCTTTCTAGAAGTTAGTATTTATTTAGTGACAGATAGTGATTTAGATGGAAAATATTTTTTAATTTTCAGATTGGACTGGACTATATCATTTAGCTGTGTAAATCCAAGTCACAGAATATATCAGTAAAACTAATAATTTGCTATGTGTACCTCACAGAGCATGGAAAATAATCACACCATGGTCCATCAATGTTGGTTCAATGTATTCATCAATACTGCTACTGAGTTTTAAGGACTGGAAAATGGACAACACACTTAACCATTAACAGTCAATCCATGTCAGTCTGAATATCACTGGAAAATAACAAAGGTATGCCAGTTTCCACAGTGTTACAAGGATAGTTTATTACGCTGGGAAAGTGGAGTCCATGCCAGCTTAGATTCAAAGAGGAAAGCAGGTCATAGACCAAAGTGTAATTTGAAAAGACAACAGAATGGCTTCAGGTCCACTTAACCAAAACACTGAAACTTTAATTGAATGAGAATTACACCTGTCAAAGACCTGGGCCGTATACTCCTCTCTCCTCTATAGCACTAATTCCTTCTGAGGGGTCATTTCACCAGCCACCTGAGTAAGTGCTCCAGCTATCCCCAGACCAGCTAGAGACATCCCAAGCATGGTCACATCAGCATCAATGTCCAGGCATACTCAGGGTTCAGAATCGTGGGTTAGTACCACTTTTCCCACTACCCCCTTATATTCCACAAGGGACTCACAGCCAGCAGGTTAACTCTCCCCTCCCTATCCCCACCAAACCCTGGAAAACCACAGACGGCCTTTTAAAGCTCCTCTTTCTCGGCCCCCTTCTTCTGGAAGGCAGTCAGGATGTTTAAGCTCTTCTGGAGCTCCTCCTTCTTCCCATCACTCATCTTGTTCTTCTCAATCAGCCTGGCAATCCGAGTCATCTCTGATGCTGGGAAGTCCTCCCCTTGGTCTAAGATCTTCCCCATGATCTTCAGGTATTGCTCGGCCCACTTCTTCTCAGTCTCCTTCACACTTGAGAGGTTGTCCTGCCCCTGCTTCAAGAGGGCCTGGCGGCCCTCCACACCAGAGGCCCTGATGAACTCCCCGGCGAGAGCGTCATATACAGGCAGGCAACCAGGCATACCTAGGTAGACCCCTTGCCCCTTCAGCCAGCGCTGGATGGCTCCAACCTTAACTGCCCCAGTGTATGGGACTGGGTTCTCAAAGTCCCCATCCCGGAAGAGGTAGAAGACTGGGTAGCTCTCTTTGTCCAGCTTGTATTTCTCACTCAGTTCCATGTTCAGTTTGTCACCATAATCTGTGAGCAGAAACCAGACACAAAAAGCAAGACCATGAGGAACTCAGGGCAGAAAATTGCTATGGGACCTAGCTGCACTGAAGGGAAGAAGAATTTTCTTGGCCATGTAATGGTTCAAAGTGAGGAGCAACCATACATACCTGGGTTTGAATTCCTCCTCTACCACTTCCTAGCCATGTAGCACTAGGCAAATAATTAAACTCTGAACTGTTAGATGAAAAAATGGAGATTCTTCTGAATATTTATTATATGCCCACTATGTGTCAGATGCTGTTCTAGGTGCTGAGGGTCTAGTTGTGATTAAGAGTATTAAGCTCGGCCGGATGCGGTGGCTCATGCCTGTAATCCCAGCACTTTGGGAGGCCAAGGCGGGCAGATCACGAGGTCAGAAGTTAAAGACAAGCCTGGCCAACATAGTGAAACCACCATCTCTGCTAAAAATATAAAAAAAAAAAAATAGCAGGGCATGGTGGCACATGCCTGTAGTCCCAGCTACTCGGGAGACTGAGGCAGGAGAATCGCTTGAACCCAGGAGGTGGAGGTTGCAGTCATCTGAGATCGCATCACTGCACTCCAGCTTGGGCAACAGAGTGAGACTTTGTCTCAAAAAAAAAAAAAAAGAAAAAAAGACTATTAAGCTCATTCTTCTAAGGGAGAGAAGAGACATAACAAACACATAAACATAGGTGATGAGTGGCATCGGGAAAACAAAACAGCATGATGTGACAAAGTGACTGGGTAAGAAAGCCCACTTCGGGTGGTCATGGAAGGCCTCCCTGTGAAGGTGACATCAGCTAAAGGACCTGAATGTCCTGGAGCCAGCCACACGAAGATCTGGGAAGAGTGTCTCAGGCAGAAAGGACTGCAAGTGCAAAAGCTCTGAGGCAGGACTAAGCTCAGGAGTTTTCAGTCTCCTGAAAGGCCAGTCTGGCTGGAGCTGGGTGAGAAAGGGGAGCATGTGGAAGGGAAGGAACACAGTCCCTGCCACATGGGGGCTGTTGGGAGGACCGGATGAGGGAATATGTGCATGATACTTGGCCAGGTTAAATGCTTAATATGTGGTAGCTGCTGTTAGTATCTGCAAAACACCCTTCCTAACGGGCAGTAGCAGCCCCAAGGGCTGATGCTGTGACAACTGGTTTCTTACACTTTGCCAAGAAACGGCTAAGACCAACTACTAGTAGTGGTAGTATTGGATGCCTAGGGTTCCAAACCTAGTTCTGCCACTTAACAATTCCACATTCTTGAGCAAGTTACTCTAAGCATCCATTTCTTCATTTGAAACAATGGAGGTAATAGTACCACATGGGACTTCCTTCATAGAGCTCTTGCAAAGATGAAACACATGTAAAACACTCAGCACAGTGGCCTGGCACACAGTAAACATCTGATAAATGTTAACTATTATTATTTTTCTAATAAAAGCACCAAGGGAGTTACCTAAAGTTGAGTCAAATCTGACTGACTGTCCTGGAGAGGTGTGCCAGCTATCTCTATCGGTATACCCAGGACCAGACTCTCTACTAAGTTCCCAGCTTACTACGGAATGGAGGCATCCAAGCTGGGAGGGAAGTGAGACAAGTAAGTCCCTGCCTGGGACTAAACACTTAGGTGGAGCTCTGGATGAGCCACTCCATAGCCCACAGTCCTTTAAGCTTTGAGCTTCAGGTTTTTTTCCTGAAGTATAACATGGAGATAATACATCTTGCTTCTCAGGCAGAGTTCAAGTGAAGATTTAAAATGCAATGGGGGGCGCAGATCTTTACCCTGTCGACCACTAAATGCTGGCGACTACTGAAGCTGTCACTGTGGTTGGGAGGTGCCCTTGGATTAGTGGTGGCATCAGTGCATTTGAGCTAAAGCCAAAACCAAACAGTTTTGGTACAGAAGCTGAAATGAAGACAGAAGAACTGACTATGCAGTCCACTAGGGGACATAGCACCCCCTCTGCCCTCTTCATTCTGTTCACTGCAAGGAGAGCTCAAAGTTCTCACAGTTTAATGTCAGAGAGGGGTGGAATGTCAGGGGTTCCCTTCCCTTCAGGCACCTGCACGGCTGAGCTGAGATTCCATGGTCCCAGAATCTGCTCAGGTTAAGCCTACTATGGGCACCAGATTCCTTTAGAGGCCATGAACCTGTTTACTTACACTCCTTGAGGGTGGCTCAGAAGGAAAGATGCTGGGTACTCCTCTTCCAAGTGGAAACGATTCCTAGCTTCCTCCCTCTCTGCCCTCCCCAGCCATCCTGGACTTGTCCATACCTGAGATCCCCACCTCTGCCACCAAGAGATCATCGCTGGAAGCCGAGTTTTCAGCAAGACGCTTGAACTCATCCTGCTTCTCACCGTAGGGGTACTGGGTGTCGAACTTCACCAAGACGAACTTGCTTTTGGTAATGACCTGAGGGCGTATAGAGCTGAGCAAGTGGGTGTTCCAGGGACTTTTGGGGCTAACTCCCCTTCCCAAGGGGCCCCTGTTTAAGAAATAGAGTGGAAACAAGCCCACAAGCGAGGCAAGCTCTCACAAATTAATATTTATTCATTCATCCATTGACTTATTTAACAATTTAGTGAGTGCCAGTGATGTGGAGGGCACCCCATTAGTACCTGTTCACACTAATCAAAGATATACACAACCCTGTCCAGAATAAACAAGGCTGCAGACATAATAAGGCCTTCTCCTGCAGGGTTCCTTTCAGTTAGGTGAAGGAGACCCTTTGCACACTACATCAGCCCCTGTCGTACTCATCATCCCAGGAGGCCTTTCTCAGTAAACCCTGAACAAGAAATCTGACAAAAATAAAACCACCTACAAAGGAGTTGGCATCATGGAGGACGCTTTGGCTAGATAGGCTGGAGTTTGAACCCAGCAATTTCAGGGCAGTTAAGTTAGTGAGAGGCCAGGCGTGGGACAATGTGTTCTCCCTAGACTACACTTCTCTCTGGCTAGATCTCTGGGTTTTAAACTGTTGGGGCGAGACATTTAATTGCAGTAAAATTCACATAATATTTGCCATTGTAACCATTTAAAAGTGTACATTCTGTGTGATTCAGTGCATTAAGAATGTGCAACCATCACTACTATCCAGTGCCAAGAACATTTTCATCATCCCAAAAGGAAACCCCATACTCATTATGCAGTCACTCCCCAGTCTTCCTCCTCCCAGCCCCAGCAACCACTAATGTATTTTCTGTCTCTATAGATTTGTCTATTCTGATGGAAATGTACAGTATGTGGCCTTTTGTGTCTGGCTTTTTTCACTTAGCATGTTTTTTTTTTTTTTTTTTAAGACGGAGTTTCACTCTTGTTGCCCAGGCTGGAGTGCAATGGTGTGATCTCAGCTCACCACAACCTCTGCCTCCCAGGTTCAAGCGATTCTCCTGCCTAAGCCTTCCCAAGTAGCTGGGATTATAGGCATGCGCCACCAAGCCTGGCTAATTCTGTAATTTTAGTAGAGATGGGGCTTCTCCATGTGGGTCAGGCTGGTCTCAAACTCCTGACATCAGGTGATCCACCCACCTTGGCCTCCCAAAGTGCTGGGATTACAGGCATGAGCCACCGCGCCCAGCCAAGCATGTTTTCAGTTTATCCATGTTGTACCATGTATTGGTACATTGTTACTTTTTATGGCCAAATAAATATTATATTGTACAGAGGGACCACATTTTATTTATTCGCTCATCAGCTGAATGTTTGGGTTGTTTCCACCTTTTGGCTACTGTCAATAGTGCTGCTATGAACATTCACATAACATGTTTTGTTTGAACACCTGTATTCCACTCTTTTTTTTTTTTTTTTTTTTGAGACAGAGTCTTGTTCTGTCGCCCAGGCTGGAGTGCCGTGGCGCCATCTTGGCTCACTGCAAGCTCCGCCTCCCTGGTTCTGGCCATTCTCCTGCCTCAGCCTCCCGAGTAGTTGGGACTACAGGCGCCCACCACCACGCCCGGCTAATTTTTTGTATTTTTAGTAGAGACGGGGTTTCATCATGTTAGCCAGGATGGTCTCAATCTCCTGACCTTGTGATCCACCCGCCTCGGCCTCCCAAAGTGGTGGGATTACAGACGTGAGCCACTGTGCCTGGCAACCTGTATTCCACTCTTTTGGGTATACACCTACAAGTGGAACTGTGGAGGTCATATGCTAAGTCTACATTTAACTTACTGAGGAAGCCAAGGACTTCTTTTGATGGTTTCTCCCAATGCACAAGTTTTATCTAACCAGCCACTTTAGCATAACACTGCCTTTCTCACTTCCATCAACTTTTTGTTTCCTAATCCAAGTGATCCCTATCATCGAGTTTTTTCATCACAAGCAATCACTGTAAATAATCATGTCACGGCTGAGCATGGTGGCTCACACCTGTAATCTCAACACTTTGCGGGCCTGAAGTGGGAGGATCACATGAGGCCAGAAGTTCAAGACCAGCCTGGACAACACAGCTGGCTTAAAAAAAAAAAAAAAAATTGGCCAGGCACGGTGGCACACACCTGTATTCCCAGCTAAACTACTCAGGAGGCTGAGGTGGAAAATCACTTGCGCCTAGGAGTCAGACGTTACAGTGAGCTAAGATTGCACCACTGCAATCCAACCTGTTTAACAGAGTGAGACCCCATCTCTCTCTCTCTCTCCCAAAAGAAAAAAAAATTATGTCAAGCTGACATAATTCTGGCTGAAGGCAAAGATACAATGTTCTGGGCTGGGCGCAGTGGTTCACTTCTGTAATCCCAGCACTTTGGGAGGCTGAGGCTGGTGGATCACTTGAGGTCAGGAGGTGGAGACCAGCCCGGCCAACGTGGCGAAACCCCGTCTCTACTAAAAACACAAAAATTAGCTGAGCATGGTGGCGGGCACCTGTAATGCCAGCTACTCGGGAGGCTGAGGCAGGAGAATTGCTTAAACCCGGGAGGTGGAGGTTGCAGTGAGCCGAGATCGTGCCATTGCACTCCAGCTTGGGTGACAAGAGCGAAACTCCATCGCAAAAAAAAAAAAAAAAAAAAAAAAAGATACAATGTTCTTGTTAGTCTTTGTCCTTTACTGTGTACTGATGTCCTCTTGGTTTTTAAAAATATTTAACACTGTTTAGGGACACAAAGGAGGGAGGAAAAGACACCAGAACAGGTCATCTTTAAATGCCAAAAAGCCTGAGCTCTGGAGGCCTAAAAGCAGGAAAGAATTAAAATACAAATGAGTTCACATCCCTCTGGCCCAGCTGGCCTTATTTCAGTTCAGCACATGAAACTTACTCCCACTCAGAGCTTTTTCATTTGCTCTCTGCTGGCTGGAATGTCCTTTCCCCAGTTCTTTTCATGGTTATCTCTTTATCATTCAAGGCTCAGTTCAAATGTCCCCTGCTACTGGGGACTCCTCCAATCAGACTGTCTAATATGGCTGCATTTTCATCATACCCTGGTATCATTACCCTGCTGTATTTTCTTCAGTGCATTACTCACTCTCTGAAATCCTTATTTGCTTGTTTTCCATCCTCTCCACTAGAATATACATTTATGAGAATAAGGACCTTGTCTGACCTGTTTTCTGCTGTATCCCTAGTGCCCAACAGTGCCTAGAATGTGGCAGATGTTCTGAAAATATCTGATGAATGAACAATACTCTGACAGGCTTTGTAGCAGATGCTACATGTTGGGGAAGGGGAGAAGCACTTGTTTAAAAAGCACAACACGGGATACCTACTTTCAAGGGCCTGCATTTGTATTATGGAATAATATTAATAATTATACGGTGGTCTAACATTAAAATATAATTCAGAGATCTCCACCTTTTACTTCCACCATTCTTAGTTACAAGGGTAAGGCAGAATGGTTTTGAATGGCAAACATTCGCATAAAGAATTTTCTCTTGTTATCTTAGTCTGTTATGTATTTATTTATTTATTTTTTTGAGGCAGAGTCTCACTCTGTCACCCAGGTTGAAGTGCAGTGGCGCCATCTCGGCTCCCTGCAAGCTCCGCCTCCCGTATTCATGCCATTCTCCTGCCTCAGCCTCCCACGTAGGTGGGACTAGAGGCGCCTGCCACCACGCCCAGCTAATTTTTTTGTATTTTTAGTAGAGACAGGGTTTCACCGTGTTAGCTAGGATGGTCTCGATCTCCTGACCTCGTGATCCACTCGCCTTGGCCTCCCGAAGTGGTCTGTTATCTCTTTTTTTTTTTTTTTTGAGACGGAGTCACGCTCTGTCGCACAGGCTGGAGTGCAGTGGCCGGATCTCAGCTCACTGCAAGCTCCGCCTCCCGGGTTTACGCCATCCTCCTGCCTCAGCCTCCCGAGTAGCTGGGACTACAGGTGCCCGCCACCTCGCCCGGCTAGTTTTTTGTATTTTTTAGTAGAGACGGGGTTTCACCGTGTTAGCCAGGATGGTCTCGATCTCCTGACCTCGTGATCCGCCCGTCTCGGCCTCCCAAAGTGCTGGGATTACAGGCTTGAGCCACCGCACCCGGCCTGTTATCTCTTAATGATAGCTTTAGAAATCTATTTTCCTCATCTACTTCCTACCAGCCCTTGGTGTCCAATGGGCTGGTAGGAATCAGCTCTACCATTACCTATAATTAGGCAACTCACTTCTTTAAAGTATAGATAAGTTCATTATTCATTCATTCATTCGTTCACTGAATAAAAAGTTACTAAGGATCTATCATGTGCCAGGCCCCATACTAAGTGAACACAGCAGGGAACAAAATGGGATCTCTTAGATCATGAAGCTAACATTCTAGTGATGGTGAAGGGAAAGAAACAACAACAACAAAAAAAGATACTGGAAATCACCAAAAGGCAAAGCGTGGAACAAGGCTGCCAGACACAACACTAGTACATTTCCCTTTGGTTCAATGGTGATGAAGAGAAGATCTGAAAAGAGACTGGAGAAAACGTTTTGTTCATTCATGCAACAAATTAGTTATTGTGCACCTTCTATGAGACAGGTAATCTGCTACGCAGTGCAGATGATCAGGAACAAAACAGACACAGAGCTTCTTCATGAGCACATAATATTCCAGGGAGAGAGAAAGATAGCAAAATGGATTTTAAAAAAATCAGTGATGAGAGCTGTATGGAGAAATAAAACAGATTAACGTGACTGGCACTTTGGACTGGGGGAAGATAAATCAAGGAAGAATTCTAAGAAGGAAACACTTAACCTAAGTCTGAATGATGAGAAGTAACCAACTAGCCTTTCAAAGTTTGGGCAGAGAATATTCCAGTCACAAGGAACAACTAGTGCAACACATCCTAAGGCAGTAAAGAGCAAGGAATATTCAAAAGACAGGAGGAGAATGGTTGGGAGATGAACGGGAAGCCAGGAATCAGGTCATGTAGGACTTAGGCTACTGTGTGGAGACTCAAGAGTGGAAGCAGGGAGACCAGAGAAGAGGCTATTGTAATGTTGACCTAGATTAGGGTGATAATAGTAGAAAACACTGTTAGCTTTATGGTGCAAAGTTTCCCTTTGGGTTACACTTGTTCTGTGATATTATCTCACTCCCATGGAGCAGGGTAGGGTAGGGGTGTCACTTTGCCAATAAAGGCCCCCAAAGCATAGGGTGCTGTAGGGTGTGTCTGAGTGTGCCTGACAACCAACCAGCCATACCTACACCTTTTTTTTTTTTTTTTTTTTGAGACAGAGTTTTGCTCTTGTTGCAGTGCAATGGCATGATCACAGGTTACTGCAACCTCCGCCTCCGGGGTTCAAGCAATTCTCCTGCCTCAGCCTCCCCAGTAGCTGGGATTACAGGCGCCCACCACCACACCCAGCTAATCTTTGTATTTTTAGTAGAGACAGGGTTTCACCATGTTGACCAGGCTGGTCTCCACCTCCTGACCTCAGGTGATCCACCCACCTCCACCTCCCAAAGTGCTAGGATTACAGGCATGAGCCACCACACCCGGCCCACACTTTTTTTTTTTTTTTGAGATGGAGTCTCGCTCTGTCGCCCAGGCTGGAGTGCAGTGGTGCAATCTTGGCTTACTGCAACCTCTGCCTCCCGGGTTGAAGCAATTGTCCTGTCTCAGCCTCCCAAGGAGCTGGGACTATAGGTGCCTGCCACAACGCCCAGCTAATTTTTGTATTTTTAGTAGGGACAGGGTTTCACCTTGTTAGGCTGGTCTCGCCTGACCTCAGGAAATCCACCCACCTCAGCCTCCCAAAGTGCTGGGATTACAGGCATGAGCCACTATGCCCGGCCTACACTTTTAAATTCTTGAAACTTTGCCTTGAATGAGCTACAAGTGCCAAGTCCATGACAGGGAATGCTTGAAAACAGGGAAGACTTCAACCACTGGAGAAAACTACTTCTTGGTTTCACTTCCCCACAATGAGTACAAAACTCGAAAATGAAATGACTGGCTCTCTCGCAACACTAAGCTTGCCCATCTCCTAGAGGAAGTTAAAAGCTGCTCGTGGGTGAAGACAGGTGCAAGAGGAGGGGACTGGGACTGCGGTATTGCATTCTGCCCCATTTCCAACCGTCCATTTACCCAGGCCAGGATCCCTAACTCTGCAAAAATGGAAGGGGGAGGGGCAGAGGTAGTGGCAAATTCTTCCATGCCTTGACCCAATTTTATTCATTTTGTTGCTAAACCCAAGATGTTTTCTACAACAGCTATCCCCAACCTTTTTGGCACCAAGGACTGGTTTCATGGAAGACAATTTTTCCACGGGGGTGGGGGGTTGGGTGGTTTCGACATGAACCTGTTTCACCTCAGATCATCAGGCATTAGATTCTCATAAGAAGCGCACAACCTGGATCCCCCAGTTCACAATAAAGGTCGTGCTCCTATGAGAATCTAATGCCGCAGCTGATGTGACAGGAGGTGGAGCTCAGGATGTAATGCTCAGTCACCCGCCGCTCACCTCCTGCTGTGCGGCCCGGTTTCTAACAGGCCACCGACGGGCCTGGTGGTTGGGGGCCCCTGCTTTTCAGGGTGGCTGAACTGAAGCTTATTCTTCAAGCTTGCACTATTCAAGATGTATGATATCTGATCATTGTTTGCATATGCAAAGCAGGCTGCAATCCATGCCTGGGGAAGAGGGGCGCGAACATGCAGACTAACGCACCTGCATTTCTCCCCGCCAATCCCTCCCCCCTACCACAGCCGGGAGCCCAGTGGCGTCGGCCTCGCACCGCCCTCCGGTTCTCGCACTTGGGATTCGAGGGTTGGATCTCTCCAGGCACCACCCTCTCCCCCTAGGTGAAGGGAAGGGGAACACAGTTCCCTCGGCTGCATCTTTGCAAGGGAGGATGCAAGTATAAATGCTGCAAAAGCACGGGTGCGCCGGGGCCCTGAAGCGTGCATGCCCGGTGGTCATAACATTCCCCCGGCTCAGAGTCCACTAGGCCTGTAGGACTCCGGGAAGCCCTGGGACCATTGCTACAGACCACCTCCCGTCAGCTCCCGGTGTCCAGCGTCCATCCACTAGCGCGCGCTCTTCCAGGCGGCCCGACAGCACCTGCGCGCGACGTCCCACGCCCCTGTTACCTTGTAGAAAGTGACCGTATCCAGGGGAAGGGCGCCCTTAGTGTGCAGGCCGCTGCCGCCATGCGGAGCGGAGAGGAGCAGGAAGCCCAGGAGAAGGGGAAGCAGCGGGGAGAGAGACGCGGCGCGGGACACAGCTGCAGCCATATCGCCGGGTTCCGGGCAAGGGAGGTAGGTAAGCCGTAGTGGAGAACGCCGGGAGTCAGCGATCACGTGACTGGGGGGGCGGGCTCACGCGCGCTCACGTGGACACCCCAGGAGGCTCCCGTCTGTCTAGGGTGAGAGGGTGGGGCCACGTGAGGGGCGGGGGTGGGGGGGGTGGGGAGAAAGCTGCCGCGCACGCGTACTCGGCGAAGCTCGCGTAGGGCCTGGGTAAAAGGGCGGGCCACGTTGGGGGCGGGAAAATGGGCTGCTGCGCGCGCGCATTCGGCGAGTCTTCCGGCGGGTTCGCCCACTTCCTTTCCTGCTCCGCGTGAGAAGAGGCGCGAAGCGCGCGTAGGAAGGCTATGGCAATTCCTTTGCGGACCTTCCTCTCCTTCGAAGATGACAAGGCCTGCCATCCCTTCTTACTAACTTTGGGCCGTCAGGCAGTTGGTTGGGACCCGCTCCAACCCTAGGTCAGTCTGTCAGTCAAGTTCAGCTGTTATTATCAGTCAGGCTCCGTCACCGCCCTGACCCAGGCGGGCAGTGGCTACGCGGCTTCCCTGAGCTTCTTGGCCAGGCTTGGCGGTTAGTGTGGCAGGCAGGGCCGTCTTAGACCCGCCCTGAGGTGAGCACCTCCCCTGGGAGACGCCAGGCTCCTGGGATCCGCCCAGCCAAGGCCCACCCTCCAGGAACCCCAGACGCAATTCTAATAATTGTGTTCCACAGGTAGTCACTCGGTCCTTGGCTTGTGCCAGACGCTGGCTTTGCCTGCGAGGCTACGGAATAGACAGAAACAAGACAGTTCTGTGTTGAAGGCACGCACCTTGTAGGGGGAGGAGGCGGCATAGGAATAATCATCTAAGCAGTGCAGTGTAATTGCTGTAAAATATTATTTCTGGCTGGACGCGTTGACTCACGCCTGTAATCCCAGCACTTTGGGAGGCCGAGGCAGGTGGATTGCCAGAGGTCAGGAGTTCGAGACCAGCCTGGCCAACATGGTGAAACACCGTCTGTACTAAAAATACAAAAATCAGGCGAGTGTGGTGGCACGTGCCTGTAATCCCAGCTACTCAGGAGGCTGAGGCAGGAGAATTGCATGAACCCAAGGGGCGGAGGTTCGAGTGAGCCGAGATTGCACCATTGCACTTCAGCCTAGGTGACAGAGCAAGACAAGGTCTCAGAAAAAAAAGAAAAGAAATTTTAAAAAGACTGTATTTGCTTATTGTAAAGAGGCAGGGATTCAGCCAGCCCTGCTCAGGAGCATCAGAGGAAGTTGTAGACAGGAGGTGACTTTTGAGCTGGACCTTGAAATAAGACGGGGTGTGCATGAGGCAAAGAGAAACAGGGCATTTCTAGCAATGGGAAAATTATGCACAGGCATATTGGGGAACTGGTTGAGATCAGTCTGTGTAAAGGCGAACTGGGGCAGCAGCTGCTGCCACTCTTTTTTATTTTGGTTGGTTATGACTGAGCTTCCATGGGGCGGATTTGAAAAGGTCTTACCACGCTAAAGAGTTTGGAGTCACCAGAAGTTTTAACCAGGAGAATAAGGTTAGATTTGTGTGTAGACACAGCACTCAGGTCAGCCTGGACATTACCCATGTAATGAAACCTCGTCTCTACGATAAGTAGAAAAATTAGCCATGTGTGTTAGTGTGTGCCTGTGGTCCCAGGTACTTGGGAGGCTGAGGCAGCAGGATCACTTGGACCTGAGAGGTTGAGGCTGCAGTCAGCCCTAATTGCTGTCACTGCACTCCAGTCTGGTCAACAGAGCAAGACTCTGTCTCAAAACAAAAACATTACTCAGGAATGAAGGGAATGGATTGAAAGTGAGAAGATTGGACTGAAGCCAATTAATGGGGTATGGCAGTAGTCTAGTTGGAAGAGGTTAAGGTCATACAGTAGGACATAATAAGGCTGAAGTGTGGATGGAATTGACAAACTTTTAAAGGGTAGAATTCACAAGATTTGATTAACAAATGCATGTAAGGGTAAGAGAACATATACAATGCATTGTAAGGGACTTACTGCTATAATTAACCATTGTATGTATCCAAAATTTATGTATATAAATAGTCATCAGTGATAACAGGATCCAATCATGGACAACCAGTTTGATTATATATAAATTTTGAAAGAGTCGTGTGTGTGTGTGTGTGTGTTTGGGGAAGTTCAGAAAAATTTGAGTTTGCCCTATTGATGGCAGCCAGCTGCAGCAGGGAGGTGTGACTAGGGCTGCACACTCCATGAAGCCTGTGGGAACCCTGCCCCTTCTGAGTTGACTCAGGAGCCCCTGGTGCCATTGTGGCTGCCCTCCCAGGTGTAGGACCTGGGCATCTCTGCAGCCTGCACCCTTGGGGGACCAGCTAGACACCCTACTGCAATCCCTGCAAGCTCAGGAGTGTCTGCTCCCACCGCCTGGCCTCTCTCCACTCTCATGCCCTGCTCCAATGTCAGAGCAGGCTTGGGGCCAAGAATGGCAGCGGGAGGCAAATTGATTCCTGGGTAGAAGAGGGTGAGTCCCCAGTAAGACCCCCACCTTCAGGTCAGGGAGGGCCTGAAGACAGGGGTCCAGGCTGCCAGTCCTGTAGACTGGAGTAGGGACTCGTGGTGCATCTTCTTGGCCTGCCATGGCTGCCCATGGACCAATCGGCATGTACTTCCCTCTGAGGTCCATAAAAGCCCTGGGCTCACCCAGAGCAGGGCAGAGGACTGCCAGAGGACCAAGAGGGCAGAGACCTATGGGTCAACCAGCCTAAGAGAGAAGCTACCCTCTCTGCTGATAGTTGGAGATGACGGAACAACCAGTTGCAGAAAGGACCTACCCTGCCTGCTGAGAGCTGCAGAGACAACCTGTGGGCAGAGAAGAGCCACCCTCTCCAGGGCCTCTTCTCTTCTGAGAGCTGCAGACATCAGGACGATCAGTTGCAGAGAGGAGCCACCCTCTCCAGGGCCTCCTCTCTACTGAGAACTGAATACTCGATGGACAACCTGCCTACGGAGAGGAACTACCCACTGCAGGTCTCCTCTGAACCGCTGTAACGCTCAATAAAGCTCATCTTTGTCTTTTTCACCCTTCATTGTCCACATACCTCATTCTTCCTGGATGCAGGACAAGAACTCGGGCAAAGGCACTGTGGCCACAGAGGTTTCTGGCAAGAAAATGGATACCCCAAAGATCCCGTAACACTATGAGCTACAAGACAAGTGATAGAAGTTAGAAGAGGGGAAAACTATGAACTGAGGTGGTGAAACAAGGCTTTATGTAATTGGTGGAAATAGAGTTAAGGCTTGGAAGAAAGAACATTTTAGAGAACAAGTGGAAAAGGAGCAGATGTGGGAATGAACATGATGCTTTGGGAGAATGACTGGCTTGGTTGGAGGGAGTTCTCAAAACGGGAGATAGTAAAACAGTTTTAAGCCCAGGTAGGGGAGAATCTTGAAGTCAAACTAAGAATTTTCTGTTCTGTAGTCTATATGGAGCTATTAAGAGTTTTAAAATTTCTTTATAAAACATTTAAACTTCTAAAATTATTCACTTCTCAGTATAAGTAACTTTGGTTATATCTAGTTAGTAGAATTGATCAACAGCGACTATCTAGTCATGGTTAGTTTAGAAGTAGGTTTTTATTTTTTATTTTTTAATTTTTTTCGAGACAGAGTTACTTGGTCACTCAGGCTGGAGTTCAGAGGCCTGACCTCAGCTCATTGCAACCTCCACCTCCTGGGTTCAAGTGATTTTCCTACCTCAGCCTCCTGAGTATCTGGGATTATAGACGTCTGCCACCACACCTGGCTAATTTTTTTTTTTTTTTTTTTTGTATTTTTAGTAGAGATGGGGTTTCACCATGTTGGCCAGGCTCATCTTGAACTCCTGACCTCAAATGATCCACCCGCCTCGGCCTCCCAAAGTGCTGGGATTACAGGCGTGAGCCACCATGCCTGGCCTAAAAGTAGGTTTTGTAGAAGTAAGGGAAGAGGATTGGTTGGATAGGGAAAGGAAAAATTGGCACTTTTGCTATAAACTGCAAAAGTAATTGTCCCAATCCTTCCTTTGAATAGCACTCTGGTCCTAGTCAGTTGTGTTAAGATATAATTAGATTTTTGGGCTAGGCACGGTGGCTCACACCTGTAATCCTAGCGCTTTGGGAGCCCAAGGCGGGTGGATCACCTGAGGTCAGAAGTTTGAGACCAGACTGGCCAACATGGTGAAACCCTGTCTTTACTAAAAATATAAAAATTTGCCGGGTGCAGTGGTGGGCACCTGTAATCACAGCTACTCAGGAGGCTGAGGCAGGAGAATTGCTTGAATCTGGGAGGTGGAGGTTGCAGTGAGCCGAGATTGCACCATTTCACTCCAGCCTGGGTAATAAGAGTGAAACTCCGTCTAAAAAAAACAATAATAATAATAATAATTAGATTTTTGGCCTCAGGACCTTGATGATGATCTACAAAAATAAACTGAGTATAGTTCCGGCATATTTTGGAAGTCATAAAATCCCACAGTTGACACTGATGTGGAAAATCAAGAGTTACCCTGGGTGTTGTATGGAGGTGAAGAGGAGGGGGCATGTTGCATGAATGTCCACAAGACTCAGCATAGCAACTGGAGTGAAGAGAAAGAAAAATAGCATGATTGGCTAAGGCAATTAATATATAAATTCCCATTTTTCTGTCCTTAAGCCAGTGAGGCCCCAGTTTCACTGACCTCTTTGCTATTCCTGGTATACACAATGCATGTCCCTTACCTCAAGACCTTTGTATTTTCTCCCTCTGGAATGCTTTCTTTTAGGATATCCGCATAGCTGACTACTTGACTTCCCTCAAGTCTTTGCTGAAACCTCAACCTCCTACTGAGACCTATCCTGAGCATCTTTTAAAAATTGCTTCTACCTGACTGCCCTGCTTTCCATCTCCTTTCCCCTCATTATTTTTTTCCATAGTACTTTCAACTTGTAACACACTATATAATTTGCTTAGTTTGATTTTGCTTATTACCTTTCCTGTGAGGCCTAAATTTTTTTTTTTTGTCTGAAGGAGAAACTATTCCATGTCTGTGTCTCAAAATACTTTTGGCTCTTTTTACATTCCCTTCTTGGACCACATGCAAGCAGACTTCAAAAAGTTCATGGAAAAAATGAGATTAAGGCCAGATGCAGTGCCTCACACCTGTAATCCCAGCACTTTAGGAGCCTGAGGCAAGAAGATGCTTGAACCCAGGAGGTCAATACCAGCGTGGGCAACATAGGGAGACCCCATCTCTACAAGCAATTTAAACAACTTTTAGCTAGACATGGTGGCACATGCCTGTGGTCCCAGCTACTCAGGAGGCTGAGGTGGGAGGACCCTTGAGCCCAGGAGTTCGAGACCAGCCTGGGCAACATAATGAGACCTTGCCTCTAACAACAACAACAAATCAGCACAGAAGGAGATTATATGTGTTGGGATGTTTATTGCTGCATTGTTTGCAGAAAACAAAAATAATCTGCATGTCCATCATTAGAAGAATTGCTGGATAAATGATTTTATGTGGAATATTATGTAACAATCAAAATGGATTATAACTATTTCTATTAAAGCAGAAAGATATCTGTGAAATAGTGTGAAAAGCAGTGTGTACAGAAACATATGATCCCATTTTTAAAAACCCTGCCGCCTCAGCAATACCCCTTGCCATATATGTGTGTATATATTTGAATGTGTATTGCTGAGCATAGAGAAAAAATACAGAGAAATACACTAGGATTTAACATTGGGTACAGTCTGAGGGAGTGGAGAGAAAGCACATAAGACTAATAAAAGGAAAAAATTATGGCATAATGCTGAGAAAAAAGAATAGAATGTAAAATACTAGCTGCAGTTACTGCAAATTTGTAAAAATGGAATATGCATATAGGCAAGAATTAAATCATTGTTTTAGCGAGATAATAGGACTACAGGAAACTTTTTACTTTGGATTTCTATTATGTTAATACTGTTTTTGCAATAAAATAACATTTAAAAACTCAGAGTTTAACATTCAGGAATCAAGTCACATCAGCAGAAATGTTCCTTCTTTTGTCCCACTTTCAACTCATGTTATTTTGTCTTATTTATGTAGTTTTGTAAATGACCTGAAATATTATCTAAGTCAAAGAGGGATATAAGTAAGTAAATAAAAATAACCTAACTCTTGTCAGTCTCATCTTTTAGTACTGTATATTGCCATTGTGTTAATATTCACAATTTTATCATGTAAAATTAGGATAGTAATAATTTATAGGATTGTGAGTAGATGAAATTAGTTAATGCATATGAAGCATTGAGAGTGGTGCCTGGCATAAAGTATGTACTCACTAAAGCCTTTATAATGCTCAGGAATTTATAATGGCACTTCTGCAGGATAAAATCCAAATGCAACAGCCTCCATAACCTAGTTATAAAAGCTATCTAAATAGAAATGCATTTATAATAATACATGTAGCGACTGAACTTTTGAAATGTACCCAATCCAAGTTGAGACATGGAAGTGTAACTACCCACTGAATTTCAAAGTACAAAATTAAAAATGTAAAATATCTCAATGACATCCTTACATTGATTACACATTGCAGTGATAATAATTGGGATACTTCAGTTAAATAAAATATGTTGTTATTACTTTTTGAGACAGGATCTCACTGTCACCCAGGTTGGCATGCAGTGGCCCAATCTTGACTCACTGCAACTTCTGCCTCACCCCAATCCTCCACCTCTGGGGTCAAGCGAACCTCCCGCCTCCACCTCCTGAGTAGCTGGTACCGAAGGCGCATGCCACCAAGCCCAGCTCATTTTTGTATTTTTTTGTAGAAATGGGGTTTCACCATGTTGTCTGGTCTTGAACTCCTGAGCTCAAGCGATTCGCTTACCTTGGCCTCCCAAAGTTCTGGGACTACAGGTGTGAGCCACCCCACCCAGCCAATAAGTGTATTATTAAAATTAATTTCAGTCAGGCGCAGTGGCTCACGCCTGTAATCCCAACATTTTGGGAGGCCAAGGCTAGAGGATAACTTGAGACCAGCCTGGTCAACACAGCAATACCTCATCTCTACAACAGATTTAAAAATCAGCCAGGCATGATAGGAGGCACGCATTCCTAGCTACTTGGGAGGTAGAAGTGGGAGGATCTCTGGGCCCAGAAGTTTGATACTGCAGTGAGCTATGATTGTACCATTATAATTAAGCAAGAGTGACAGAGTGAGACCCTGTCTCAAAAAAAAAAAAAAAAAAAGTCACTTATTTTTTCTTGCTTTTTTATGTTGCGTTTAGAAAATTTAAGATTACATATGTGACACACGTTATGTTTCTATTGGATAGTAGCACTTAAGATTTTAAAAATAAGATAATTGTTATATTCTTCATCTTAATCTCTGCCCTGTTGGTTTTTTAGACCCAAGTACAGTATACTTACATTTATTTCTATTAACTTTTATTTAATAAAACTCATTCTGAAGTGTTTAGATCTTTTTAGATCTTAAGTCTGTCATTCCTCACAAGTTTGGTACATTGTTGAGTAAATATTCAACAAATACTGAGTGCCTCTTCTAAGCACTGTTTTAGGTACTGGAGATATTGTATCTCCAGATATCCAAAATAATCTTGTGTAATAATTTAGATAATAGGCCGGGCGCGGTGGCTGATTCCTGTAATCCCAGCACTTTGGGAGGCCGAGGCAGGTGGATCACTTGAGATCAGGAGTTTGAGACCAGCCTGGCCAACATGGTAAAACTGTGTCTCTACTAAAAATGCAAAAATTAGCCAGGCGTGGTGGCTGGCGCCTGTAGTCCCAGCTACTTAGGAGGCTGACACAGGAGAATTGCTTGAACCCAGGAGGTGGGGGTTGCAGTGAGCTGAGATTGCACCGCTGCACTCCAGCCTGGACAACAGAGCGAGACTCTGTCTCAAAAAAAAAAAAAAAAAGTTAGATAATATCCCAAATATCCTTGCAACATACAATCAATATAAATATGTCATTGAGATATTTTACACCCTTTCTTTTATACTTTGAAATTCAGTGGATATTTACACTTACAACATGTCTCAACTTGGATTGGCCACATTTCAAAAGCTCGACGACTACAGGTATTATTATAAATAGCATTTTATTTAGAACGCAACAGATAAGTTACCTGCCCTCAAGGAAGTTATAGTCTATTGGGGGAATCCGACAACAAACATATAACCAAGGTACTTGGAAATTTGATAAACGTTACATTTCAGAGATGATATTTGAGCTGATACTTGAAGGATGAGAAGGACCCCATTGTGATTATCTGGAGGAAGGGGCACTCAAGACAGAGGAAACAACTGTTGCAAATGATCTGAAGTGGAAAAATGCTTGATGTGTTGGAGGAATACACAGTGGTAGGCAGACTCTTAAGATGACCTCCAGTGATCCCTGCCTCTGGATGTTCGTGTTCTTGTATAATCCCTTAGTAAGATCTATGACCAAAACAATATGCGAAAGGTGATGGGATCTTGCTTCAGTGATTTGTTTACATAAGATTGTACCTTCCATCTTTCTAGGAGAAGATCTTGCGGATGTCCATATGGCAAGGAACTGAGTGAAGCCTTTCGGTAACAGCTAGGAACCGAGGCCCTCAGTCTAACAGCCCTCATAAAACTGAATTACAACAATGACATGAGCTTGGAGCCAGATTCTTCCCTATTTGAGCCTTCAAATGAGGGAGGCTCTACCTGTGGCCGATATCTTGATTATAGCCTTTTGAGGGACCCTGAAGTAGAGGACCCAGTTAAGCCATGCTATGGACTTCTGACCCACAGAAGCTGTGAGATAATAAATGTGTATTTTTTTTTTTTTTTTTTTTTTTTTGAGACGGAGTCTTGCTCTGTCACCCAGGCTGGAGTGCAGTGGCCGGATCTCAGCTCACTGCAAGCTCCACCTCCCGGGTTCACGCCATTCTCCTGCCTCAGCCTCCCAAGTAGCTGGGACTACAGACGCCCGCCACCTCGCCCGGCTAGTTTTTTTTGTATTTTTAGTAGAGACGGGGTTTCACCGTGTTAGCCAGGATGGTCTCGATCTCCTGACCTCGTGATCCGCCCGTCTCGGCCTCCCAAAGTGCTGGGATTACAGGCTTGAGCCACCGCGCCCGGCCTATAAATGTGTATTTTAAGCCACCAAATTTGTAGAAAATTGTTATGCAACAATAGATACGTAATACTCATTTGATAAATATGCTCACTATGTTTTATTTCAAGTCATTGATGAAAATGTTTTACAGAACAGTGCCAAGTCAGTATGCTGGTTCATATCAATAGAAGTCATTGCTAGGTTAATATTGATCAATTACTTAGCATTCACTTAGGTTTATTTGTGCAGTGAATGACCTTAATTATGCTTCTACTTTGTCTACTTTGTTTTTCTTTTTTCTTTTTAAGAGACAGGGTCTCATTATGTGGTGTGATCATAACTCTTTGTAACCTCAAACTCAAGTTATCCTCCCACCTCAGCCTCCCGAGTTGCTAGGACTACAGGCATGTGCCACCATACCTGGGTAATTTTTTACTTTATTTTTTGTAGAAACAGGATCTTACCGTGTCACCCAGGCTGAAGTGCAGTAGTGTGATCGTAACTCACCGAAGCCTCAAACTCCTGGGCTCAAGGGACCCTTCCACCTCAGTCTCCTGAGTAACTGTGATTACAGCATGAGTCACTGCATCCAGCCTATATTTTCTAATTTTTTTTTTTTTTTTTAGATGGAGTTGCTCTGTCACCCAAGCTGGGGCGTAGTGGCACTATCTCGGCTCGCTGCAACCTCCACCTCCCGGGTCCAAGCAATTCTTCTGCCTCAGCCTCCCTGGTAGCTGGGATTACAGGCATGTGCCACCACACCTGGCTAATTTTTGTATTTTTAGTAAAGATGGGGTTTCTCCATGTTGGCCAGGCTGATCTTGAACTCCTGACCTCAGATGATCTGCCTGTCTCAGCCTCCCAAAGTGCTGGGATTACAGGCATGAGTCACCGCACCTGGCCTGTTTTCTAATTTTTATTGCATGAAATGTCTCACCAAATGCTTTGTTAGAATTTCAGATATATGTCTAGTAATTCTATCCAAAAAGAGAACAGATTAGTCTGGCATTATTATTATTTTGAGACAGGTTCTCCCTCTGTTGCCCAGGCTGGAGTGCAGTGGTGCAATCATGATTCACTGCAGCCTCAAACGGTTCTCCTATCTCAGCCTTTATAGTAGCTAGGACTATAGGCATGTGCCACCATGCCTGACTGATTTTTGTATTTTTTGTAGAGACGGGGTTTTATTATGTTGTCTGGGCCGATCTTGACCTCCTGGTCTCAAGTGATCCTTCCTGCCTTGACCTCTAGTGTTGAGATTATAGGTGTGACCCACTGCACCCAGCCTTTTTTTTTTTTTTTTTTTTTTTTTTAGGTAAACCTATGCCGACTTAGCAGTTACTTTTTTTTTCCTAATTGTTTGCAAACACATCTTTTGGACAATTCATTCTAGATTCTTATTTGGGATCAATACTAAGATCCTTGATGTATGGTTTGGTTTGCAGATTTCACCATCTTTTTGCCTTTAATTTAGTTATCACCAGGTTTCTAGCAACTTTCCCATTTTTACATGAACTCTCAAATTTTTCTCAAATGGTTTATTAGGTTAACTGGCAAGTTTTATCAAAATTCTGGAGTGTAATTTGTTCAGTCCAGGAGTGGTGGATTTATTTAGAGTAGTCAAGTGCCCTCTTACAATCTTTATCTTCAGTTCCCTCTTACAATGTTTGTTTTATACTTTATATTCTGAGTATTATCCTTTTTAGTCAGACAGAAACATATCCATTAATCATTACACCATGAATTCTAGCACTGGGCATTTCCTTCCTTGCTTTTGTTCCAAACTTCATTTTATTGGCAATAATGTTACTAAGATACAACTCAAAAGCACTTCTTGTTGCCCAGGCTGGAGTGCAATGGTACAATCTTGGCTCACTGCAACCTCCACCTCCTGGGTTCAAGCAATTCTCCTGCCTCAGCCTCCTGAGTAGCTAGCTGGCATTACAGGCACCCGCCACCATGCCCAGCTAATTATTTGTATTTAGTAGAGATGGGATTTCACCATGTTAAGTCAGGCTGGTCTTGAATTCCTGTCCTCAGGTGATCCACCCACCTCGGCCTCCCAAAGTGGTGGGATTATAGGCATGCTCCACCATGCCTGGCCCTAGAAATCTTTAAATGTTATTTTTAGAAAACTTTTTGGTTAAATAAAAATATTTTACAAAGGCAAGTGTCTTTCTTGACTTTGAGTAACTTGCTCATGATAGCAATTTTATGAATATGTGTTAACTTCAATTGATATGTAATATATAGTAGCCCAATAAGTTAAGAATTGGGATAGGTTTGAACTTGCTAAGGAGCTTTTATTTATTTATTTATTTTTGAGATGAACTCTTGTTCTGTCATCCAGGCTGGAGTGCAATGGCATGATCTTGGCTCACTGCAACTTCCACCTTCCAGGTTCAAGCAATTCTCTGTCTCAGCCTCCCTAGTAGCTGGGATTCCAGGCGCCCTACACCATACCCAGCTAATTTTTGTATTTTTAGTAGAGATGGGGTTTCACCATCTTGGCCAGGCTGGTCTTGAACTCCTGACCTTGTGATCCACCCGCCTTGGCCTCCAAAAGTATTGGGATTATAGACGTGAGCCACCACACCCGGCTGTTTTTTGGTTTTGTTGTTGTTGTTGTTGTTGTTGTTATAAACACAGGGTTTCACTCTGTCACCCAGGCTGGAGTGTGAGTGCAGTGGTGCAAACACAGCTCACTGTAGCCTGGACCTCTTGACCTCAAGAGATCCTCTTGCCTCAGCCTGCTGAGTAATTGGGACCGCAGGCATGCAAGGAGCTTTTTGCTAAAAAGAGATAAAGGAAAACAAAGTAAATATCACCTACTTCATCATTTGAGCTTGGGTTAGCCTTTTTAGAAAAGGAAGATGGCAAGATTGTTTCCAAAGATACTTCAAAGGGACAAAGTACTGAATATACAGCAAGCAGGGGATTAATTTTGATAGAAAAACTGGAAAGTAAATCCCCAAATGTTGGTAGATGGTATAGATGTTTTAGAAGAGAATGCCAAAGAGAAAAGTTATTCATCATTGATTGTCCTGACAAGAGCAGCAGACTAATTTGGCATGGCTGTTCTCTGAACAACATGAGATTTGTTCTTGACTGAAACAACAGTCCTTTGTCTCAAAGCATTTTCTTATCACTTGGTGAAACTGTCAGTAGTCTCCTCACCTTTATGAGGTAAGACGTGTGTGTAGAGGCCTTAAAATACTTCCTAAGACTTTATGCTGGGGATTTCTGATCTAGAAATTTCCTGGTATTTTTATTTATTTGTTTACCTAACAATTTAAGCAAAGTGATTAGAACGTAACCTTTATTTAACAATGTCTGGTCTTCCACTATAGACTATAATCTTTTTGTTTGTTTGGTTTGGTTTGGTTTCTGTTTTGTTTTATTTTTATTTATTTATTATTTTGAGATGGAGCCTCGCTCTATCATCCAGGCTGGAGTGCAGTGTCATGATCTTGGCTTACTGCAGCCTCCACCTCCTGGATTCAAGTGATTCTCATGCCTCAGCCTCCCGAGTAGCTGGGATTACAGGTGCATGCCACCCCGCCTGGGTAATATTGGTATTTTTAGTAGAGACAAGGTTTTGCCATGTTGGCCAGGCTGGTCTCAAATTCCTAACCTCAAGTGATCCACCCGACTTGACCTCCCAAAGTGCTGGGATTACAGGCATGGGCCAGCACACCTGGCTGTGTTTTATTTTGTTTTAGAAATGGTGTTTTGCTGTGCTGCCCAGGTTGGAGTGCAATGACTGTTCACAGGAACAGTCATAGCACACTGCAGCCTCAAACTCCTGGCCTCAAGAGACCCTTCTGCCTCCACCTCCCAAGTAGCCAGGACCACAGGTGCATGACATTGCATCTGCCTGTTTTTTGTTTTGCTTTGGACTGTAATTTTAACCTGATATGAATAAATTAGTCATGTATTTAAATTACTCTAGTCATGCAAGGGATTTAATTTGTTATCAATAAGGATTTGTAGACTATATGCAATTATAGCTAGATGAAAGATAAATTACTCAGATGAATGGTCTTCCTTCTGCTCTCTTTTTTCCTCCAGTCTTTGTCCAAATTTTATCAGTTCTTCCAAATCCTCTTTGAATGCTACTCTGTGTAGGTATATTCTTGCTGTGCACAGATCATTTGAATTTTTGGTATTCAGGCCATTTTTCCTACTATATTATAAGCTGTTAGAAGGCTGGGTCTGTATCTTATTTATCTCTATATCTTCCATAACACACTGCTTTGCACAAAGTTGATATTTAAGCATCAGTGTATTAATGAATAATGTAATTGATGACAAACATTAATAACCACCTCAGCTTTCCACTAGTATTACTAAAACTTTATTAATTGAGTGAATATGCAATCTCTCTTTTCCATCACAGGCTTCTGTCTCTAAACAAGGGCAAATTTTAGGGAGACCTCCTTTCTATCCCATTTATTTCTCCCCCGACCCCTTTTTTTAGTTCCATTTCTCTATTGCAGCTCTATTTATCTTTTCACTATGACTCATTCTTTTTTTCTCAATCCTGCCCCTTCTGTATCTGTCTGTTTTTTATTACTCTGACTCTTGCTCCTTTTAATTTCTAATGCCACTTACAACTTTGTTTTCCTGTCACCTGGTCTTTCTGTTTTCGTTCTTTCTGTTTGGCTTTCTCCTGCACTTGTCAGTACCTCTCTCCTTGCCCTCAAGGTACAGGGCAGGATTAGGTATAGGAGGAGCCCAACTGGGGTAGGGGTGGAGCCACCTGATCACTGCTTCAGGATTCAGAACCAGACTAGGAAGGATCGGCTGCTCAAGGGTAGCTGGGACTGAAGTCCCTATGACCTTTTCACTAGAGGCTAGCATTCTGGAGGACAGTTGGGACTTGGTAAGCTCAGAAGCTCTCCCTGTCTTCCTTTGTGTTCTCCCTTTCTTCTTTCCTGTTCTGCATTTTTCACTCACAGTCTCTCTCTCCATACTACTAACTTTTCTTCAGTTTCTCTGTTTTACTGTTATTCTCTTTCCTCTTTCTTCCTATCAGTGAACTCTAGTATTTGTCTTTTCTCTTACCTATTCTTTCCACACATCTCTGTATTCTCTGTCAACATTTTTCCTACCCGCTCTCCATTTTGTTCTTCCTTTTATTAGTTTTCTCACCCAGGTTTCTTTTTTCTTAAACTTCTGGCCTCAAGTGATCCTTTTACCTCAGCCTCTCAAAGTGTCGGGATTACAGGTATGAGCCACAGTGCCTGGCTAGCTTGCTTTTTTCATTTAGTCATTTTTAATCCACATCTCTATTTTTTAAAAAATCATACTATTTCCCAGAGAAACAGAAATAAGAGAGGAAAAAAGGAGCACCTTGTCTTTCCAGGGGCCCGTTCAGCCTTTTGACTCATTCTCAGGCTTGTAGTACGTTTTGAGATTAGGCTTTGAAGAAAATTTATTCTGTATAGATAGTTAATAATGAACATAGAGTTAGGTTGAATATTCAATGTAAAAGGTTTAATTTTATTCTTTTTTCCTTGTTTTATTTAGGTTTTTCCTGCAATACAGTGGATACAATTTGTCATGGCTACTCTGAGGTATGTTTATTTAATCTCATATAACTAAACTAGTATAAGCACAATTGGTCAATTCTGTAGTTTTCCACATTTCCCCCTCGGGAATTTGCTTTTACTCTTTAGTTAAAAAGAAATGATGTTCTTTATCATGTTGATATCTTCTTACTAATAAAATGACAACATTAACAACAATAACAACAAAAAACTGATTAAAGGATAACATCTGAACATCAGTGGACAACCTGGTCAACAGGATCAATTGCAAAATCAATAGCAAAGTGCTTACTTAAGCAGTATCTATACTAAAAATTGGAATGACACAGAGAAAATAGGCAGGGCTGAGCTCACACCTATAATCCCAACACTTTGGGAGACTGAGGTGGGCAGATCGCTTGAGCTCAGGAATTTGAGACCATCCTGGGCAACATGGTGAAACCCTGTCCCTCCAAAAAACAAAACAAAACAGAAAACAAAAAACCATAAAAATAGCTGGACATGGTGGTATGTGCCTGTAGTTCCAGCTACTCAGGAGGAGCTGTGATTGTGCCACTGCACTCCAGCCTGGTTGACAGAGCAAGACCCTATCTCAAAACAAATTAAAAAAAAAAAAAGAAAGATTGACATGGCCTCTGGATAAGGAAAACATGCAAATTTGTGAAGCATTCTATATTTGTTTAAAAGTATTGGCTGGGCCGGGCACGGTGGCTCAAGCCTGTAATCCCAGCACTTTGGGAGGCCGAGACGGGCGGATCACGAGGTCAGAAGATCGAGACCATCCTGGCTAACACGGTGAAACCCTGTCTCTACTAAAAAATACAAAAAACTAGCCGGGCGAGGTGGCGGGCGCCTGTAGTCCCAGCTACTCGGGAGGCTGAGGCAGGAGGATGGCGCAAACCCGGGAGGCGGAGCTTGCAGTGAGCTGAGATCTCGCCACTGCACTCCAGCCTGGGTGACAGAGCGAGACTCCGTCTCAAAAAAAAAAAAAAAAAAAAAAAAAAAATTGGCTGGATATGGTGACCCATGCCTGTAATCCCAGCATTTTTGGAGGCCAAGGCAGGAGGATGACCTGAGCCCAGGAGTTTGAGACCAGCCTGGGCAACATAGTGAGACCCTGTCTCTACAAAAATTTTTTTTAAAATGAGCTGGGCATGGTAGCAGATGCCCGTAGTTCCAGCTACTCAGGAGACTGAGGTGGGAAGATCACTTTAGCCCAGGAGTTGGAGGCTGCAGTGAGCTGTGATTATACCACTGTACTCTAGCCTGGGTGACAGAAGGAGACCCTGTCTCTAAAAATAAAAATAAAAATAAAAAAATATGTGCAGGGCTGGGCATGGTGGCTCACACCTGCAATCTCAGTGCTTGAGAGGCCAAAGTGGGAAGATCCCATGAGGCCAGGAGTTTGAGACCAGCCTGAGCAACATAGCAAGATCCTGCCTCTACAAAAAATAAAATAATTAGCCAGTTGTGGTGATGCACACCTCTAGTCTTAGCTATTAAGGAGGCTGAGACAGGAGGATCACTGGGGCCCAGGAGTTCAAGGTTACGTTGAGCTATAATGGCACCACTGCACTCCATCCTGGCTGACATAGCAAGACCCCATGTCTAAAAATTTTTTTTTAATGCAGTTTATTTTATATCAATCATGCCAATAAAACTGTAAAAAAAAAAATCCCAAAATTAATAACAAAAACCATGGCACTCCATTGTCCTGCTTTAATGATCAGTCATCTTCTAAATCTCTCAGTGTTATAGGTTCAAGTTCACTTATTGCCTATGCTGTATTCCAGAATATACAGAAATCTCCAGAGGTGAGTGATTTCTCTTTGTGTTGGATTTGAACTTTTTAGTGACTTAGTCTCCAAAACAAATAACAGATGTTACCTATAAATGGTGAAATAATTCTATGAATTACTTTTAAATTTGTCATGATGATACAATGAGATATTTTTGGCTTGGTCAATAGAGCTCCCTTTTCTTCTAGGTAATTATTTTAGCTATAACTTCGAATTCTGAGAGATTAACATTTTTTTTTTTTTTTTTTTTTTTTTTGAGACGGAGTCTTGCTCTGTCACCCAGGTTGGAGTGCAGTGGCGCAATCTCGGCTCACTGCAAGCTCCACCTCCCAGGTTCATGCCATTCTCCTGCTTCAGCCTCCTGAGTAGCTGGGACTACAGGCGCCTGCCACCATGCCTGGCTGATTTTCTGTATTTTTAGTAGAGATGGGGTTTCACCATGTTAGCCAGGATGGTCTCGATCTCCTGACCTTGTGATCCGCCCACCTCGGCCTCCCAAAGTACTGGGATTACAGGTGTGAGCCACCACACCCGGCCCCGAGATTAACTATTAAATGTGGATTTCTTTGGTATGTGTTAATTGCTAAGGCTAAGGAAACAGAATGTTGTCTGACCAATATTCACTCTAAGCATAGCAGGAGCCTGCCTAGAGGTGAGTTCTCGGATTTTGATACTTTAGTAAAATTGCTACTGGGACTAGGAGATAGTTTAAAAACTTTAGTATATGAAACATACTTATTTTGCTTCTCTGGCCTTCTAGGCAATTGCAATTTTATGGTGAAAACAGAGTAAAAATACATCTTAAACTATTCATACCAAAAAGATCAAATTAAAAACCTTCCTGATTAACAGAGTACTAGGGAGAGTGATGTATTTTCTAGCTTAGTAAACAGATTTTAAGAGAAATATAACAGCTATTTTCTAACCAGACCAAATAGCACAAAATTAGGCAAAGCATAGGTCAGGACGTGTATGGGAGAGCTTTTATATGTGGGAAATGCCATTGGGTTTTATTGGGCCCACTTTAATAATAAAAATAACTTCTGTATGTTAAACGCTTACTATTTTCCAACTATGCTGAGTGCTTTACATACTTTATCTCATTGGTCCTCATCAATCTATAAGAGGGATAGTATTAGGCCCATTTCACAAAAGAGGAAATTGTGGTTCAAGGTCAGGAAATAATTTGTTCAAGTTACACAGTAAGTAGAAGAGCAGGGTTTTTTTTTTTTTTTTTTTTCTTTCTTCTTGAGACGGAGTCTCACCCTGTCACCCAGGCTGGAGTGCAGTGGCACGATCTTGGCTCACTACAACCTCTGCTGCCCAGTTTCAAGTGATTCTTCTGCCTCAACCTCCTGAGTAGCTGGAATTACAGGTGACTGCCACTGTGTCCAACTAATTTTTTTTTTTTTTTTTTTTTTGAGACAGAGTTTCACTCTTGTTGTCCAGGCTGGAGTGCAGTGGTGCAATCTCGGCTCACTGCAACCTTCGCCTCCTGGATTCAAGCAATTCTCCTGCCTCAGCCAGGGTTTCACCATCTTGGCCTGATTGATCTTGAACTCCTGACCTCCTGATCCACCTGCCTGGGCCTCCCAAAATGCTGGGATTACAGGTGTGAGCCCGGCCAAGAGCAAGGATTTTTAAAAGTCCATACTCTTAACTAATTGCTCTCCAAATTAAAAAAAAATTAGTATTTATTATATTCTAGATACATTTGCTCAGTGCTTTCAATGTATTTTTCATTTAATCCTTAAAAAACTTTGAGATGGATATTATTAGTAGTCTACAATAGATGATATTGTAGACAAGGAAACTAAATCCTGGTAAGGTTAGGGGACTTTCCTAAGTTCTTACAGCTAGTAAGTGTTGGAGCTGGAATTTGAATGCAGCCTTGTCTTATTCCAGAGCCTCTCCCCCACACACTTTTAAACCACCAAAATATAATGTCCAATAAAAATGGATTTTGAAGTTTCAGAGGTAGATTGTGACTATGTAAGTCAAACTGGAAAGTAAAAGTCTTGATACTGTATTGTCATTGCCTGCTAAAGTAATTTTAAGTCAAACATCTTCTGATTCAGATTTTCCTAATGTTTATTTCCTTTACTGGAATTTGAGTTCAGATGTGATTAAGTTAATAAAGTATGAGTTACACAATAGAGAGAGCTAAGTTTTATCTCTGAAAGCAGGGTTTCTCAACCTCAGCTTTATTGAGGTTTGGGGCTAGATAATTATTTGTAGTCCTGTACATAGGACGTTTGGCAGCCTTTATCAGCTAGATACTAGTAGTAAACCCTCTGTTCTTCAGTTGTGACAACGAAAAATTTCTTCAAACAACACCAAATGGTCCAGGTGTAGTGGCAGGTGCCTATAGTTCTAGCTACCCAGGAGGCCGAGGTGGGAGGATTGCTTGAGCACAGGAGTTCAAGGCTGCAATGAGCTATGATCATATCACTGCACTCCAGCCTGGGTGACAGAGCAGGACCCTATCTCTTAAAAAGAAAAAAATTGCTGAATGTCCCTGTGAGGGTGGGATCGGGGCGAAATTGTTCTTGTTTGGAAACTACTGTCCGAGGTGACTTTCTGGCATAACAGTCGGTTGGGACTGTATAAAGATATAAGGTGTTGAGGTCTAATTTGGCTTAGGAAGTGACTTTTTTTTCTTATTATTTATAATTAAAACAAAATAGAGATGCTCTTGAGTAGGGAGAGCTCTTGGTTTATTCTGCCCGTGGTTTAAATTAAAGACAAATAGAGAGGAAAGCACCAGCCATGGTGGTGACAAGTCCCTTGTGGCAACAGAGAAGAATCAGTTGGACCTCAGGGGAGCTTGGATGGTCGTGACCTTTACCTTGTACTCACTGCTGCAGGCAGCCCTGCTCTGTGTCAGCGCCATCACCATGCTGCACAAGGAGAGATTCCTCAAGAACATTGGCTGGATAATAGACTAGAGAATTGGTGGATTCGGGGAGGAGCCAGGAATTAAATCTCAGCTAATGAACCATATTCAATCTGTAACAACTGTGATGAGAATGCCATTGATAATAGTAAACTCAATTGCAACTGTGTTACTTTTATTATTTGGATGAATATCCGTGGAGGAAATAGAGACTCAGAAGAGATGCTAGCAGAAGTTATTATTTAGGTCATTATTGGAATAAAGGCTGAGACACGAGGATCACTTGAGCCTGGAAGGCTCAGTAAGTAAATAAGTAAGAAAGAAAGACTGCAGTAAGACAGACTGCAGTAAGCCGAGATCGGGCCACTGCACTGCAACCTGGGTGACAAAGTGAGACCCTATTTCAAAAAAAAAAAAAAAAAAAAAGAAAGAAAAAAAAATCAGATCATGAGAGGCAATAACTCTCCAGGACTGGAATGTTTGCTCACTCTTAATAGTAGCTCACTCTGTGCTGAGATTGTTAAAAGAACGCATAAGTCTGTTGTTTCTGTTTTTAAAGATATTTTTCTATCTCTCATTTCTCAGGGATGAATTTTTAAAAAATGTTTTGAAGTTCTTTGGGACTTAGCCACGATGTGAGTGCTTATCCCTAGATAAAATTTAAAGGATTTTTAAAAAGTAATTGCTACATGTAAAATGATAAATAGGTAATTTGAGTAATTTTCTTTTGAACCGCTTGATTAATTATGTTGTTTGTATATTGTTTCAGCTATGAATAATTCAAATTTATAGACACTATTGAGGAGTAATACTCTCTCATTTATCAAGGAGAATTGTGTTAGTCACATGATGATTTTGTTTTACTTTTTTGATGCATTTATTATTTTATTAATTGGCCTAAATGATGAGACCAGACCAGTATCTACATATTTTCATTGTTAGAAAAATCTACAAAGGTCTACCCTTTTTACAATGATGACTTAAAAAAAAAACAGCATAAATATTAGCCTGCAAGAGCAGTTCTAAACAACCACAATTAAACTATACTACACAAGAAGACTGTTGTGAAGCATTTACCTCTACCAAAATCATTCCAGTTCCATTTCTTGGTAAAGTGGCACACTGTGGGTTGTGATTTTTAATTCTTCATTGTGTTTGTCAATAGGATATTCATGCTGGATAGGTTGTCTTTTGTTTATTTTTTTATGTCTCAAATCATCTTGTGGGATTGTTTGCTCATCTCATAGTACAGTTTTAAGCAGAAAGGTTGAAACAATATAAATGGTTTTTGTGAAAATTATTAGTTGCTATATATATGTGTATATATAATATACACACATATACACACATATGTGTGTATATAATATACACACATATACACACATATGTGTGTATATAATATATACACACATATACACATATACACACACACACGTGTGTGTATGTGTGTATATGTGTGTATATATTATATACACACATACACGTGTGTGTGTATTATATGCACACATACACACACGTGTGTGTGTGTATATATATAACTTTTTTTTTGAGATGGAGTCTTGCTCTGTAGCCCAGGCTGGAGTGCAGTGGCACAATCTCGGCTCACTGCAACCTCCATCTCCCAGGTTCAAGTGATTCTCCTGCCTCAGCCTCCTGAGTAGCTGGGACTACAGGCATGTGCCACCATGCCTGGCTAATTTTTTTGTATTTTTAGTAGAGACAGGGTTTCACCATATTGGTCAGGCTGGTCTCGAACTCCTGACCTCAGGTGATCTGCTCCCCTCAGCCTCCCAAAGTGCTGGGGATTACAGGTATGAGCCACTGCGCCCAGCCTCATAGGGCTATTTCTTGAATTAATGATCAGAATTATGTTCTTGCTCACAAAAGCTGCATGGCCACTTTTCTTCTCCAGGGATTATTTATGTGAAAGTTGATTATATATATATTGGATCATTCTTGTCATACCCAACTAAATCAGAGTCGAGAAGCCAGGGGGAACAAGCTCTCAGAGCACACAGTACCTGCTCCAATAATTAATATTTTCACAAGCCCAGCTACTGAAATGGCTCAATATAACAGTTTGAGAACAGTTTGACCTTGTAGTTGCTGAAATGACTTGCCTGACTCTTAGGACCAGTTTTACATACCATGGTCACTCACTAATCAGAGTTTGCCAACTCCCAAAACTTTCTCTGGTGCCAGTGAGGTTGCTTTCAAAATAACATGTACTATTTCCCTTTCTAATAAAACTCAGTCATCTCTTTGTTCTTCAGACATGTCCAAGACCACCCAGTCTGTGTGTATGCCCTGAAACACAATTCTTGCTTCCCAAATAAAACATTTTAAATTTAGAGATTTGTCTCTATATATGTCTTGACTTCACCATTTCATATTTAGTCTTAGTTTTTTTAATCTCTTAACAGTTATAAACTTGTGATAGGTCATAAGCCAGTAGAATCTGTGACTGTGCCATCCAGCTGGAATTTTAGCAAGCTTACCCAGAGAAAAGGCCATATGTGGTTAACATAATAGCTGATATTTATTAAATACTTTATACTTTTAAATGTTTTGTTACATATTAGTTCACTTGTTTATGTTTCTGTTAGCCAAGGCAACGTGACCGTCTAACCCTATTAACAAGATATTAATTAGCATCTTACCTCTTTTTCTGGTTTGGGAGAAATATATGAGAAAAATCCTCTTGTACAGGTGGGCTTGGGAGAAAGAGATGAGAAATTCTCTTTTGTATATATAGGGAGATTAGTTCTCGTATTAGGTAATATCTGTTTTTTTTTGTTTTTTTTTTAAATAACAGGATTTTGCAATGTCACTCAGGCCATAGTACATAGCCTACTGTAGCCTCAAACTGCTAGACCCAAGCAATCCTGCCACCTCAGCTTCCTGAATAGCTGGGACTACAGGTGCATGCCACCATAGCCAGCTAATTTTTTTAATTTTTAATTTTGTAGAGACAGGGGTCTCGTTATGTTGCCAAGGCTGGCCTGGAACTCCTGGCTTCATTCAGTCTTCCCGCCTCAGCCTCACAAAGTGCTGGGATTATAGGCTTGAGCCACAATGCTTGGCCAGGACTTTAAAATTTGTAAATGTATTTTTTTATTGTGAGATATATCAGACGTGAACTAGAATGCATGAAACATATATGTACTGTTTAAAGAATGATTATAAACAAACACTAGTGACAAGAAATGGAACATTACCTGTACCTCCAGACATATACCTGTTGAGGTTCTTCCCAATCACAGCTCTCCCTCTCACCTTTAGAGATAATCAGTATCCAGATTTTTGTGATAAGCATTTTTTTACTCTTATGTACAGTTTACCAGAAATGTATGTATGTTTAAACAATTTAGTTTTGCTTGTTTTTGAACTCGATATAAATGGAATAATGCTATATGTATTTTTGTATGTATTGTTTTGTGAGTTGCTTTTATCCCTCAATATTATTTGTGAGATGTATCCACGTTGTATAGAGCACGAGGTCATTTCATTTTCATTGATGTTTGGTATTCTGTAGTATGAATATACTAGAATTTATTTACCTGCTTATGCTGCTATAAGCATTCTTGTACATGTTTTCTTGTACATAAGCATTCTTGTATAAGCATTCTTGTACATTATGCTGCTATAAGCATTCTTGTACATGTTTTCTGGTGCACAGATGAACAAGTTTATCTAGTGTATTTGCCCAATATCAGAATTGTTATAGGATTTCCACTGCCCCTAAATTAATGCCAAACTCTTTTCCAGCTGGTTGTGCCAGCAGTATATAAAGGGTCCTGTTGCTTTTTGTTCCCATTAATACTCGCTGTTATCAGACTTAAAATTTTTGCCATGGGTGTATAATTATTTTCTTATTGTAGTTTTAATTTTTCATTTCCTTTATTACTAATAAGGTAGGGCATATTTTCATATGTTTATGGCCATTTGGACTCCCAGGAAAGGGAAAGGGGGAAAGAGGAAAAGGAAAGGAAAGGGACCCTATGTATAGGGAGATGTTAAAACATATCAAAAGTCTTTGGCAGGGCAAAAGAGGGCAAAACGAGGTGAGGTTTGCTTGCACTTCTCTCTAGGTCTATGTTAGTCTTTTTACTAACATAGGAGACCCCCTGAAACTATTGCTACGGAATAAAATGACATAGAATGTAAAAAAAAGATTTATTGTTTTTGCCCTTTCACATTTTGGTCTTTAAACCACTTGGAATGGATTTTTTTTTTTTTTTTTTTTTTTTTTTTTTTGAGACAGGGTCTTGTTCTGTTGCCCTGGCTGAAGTGCAGTGATGCATTAATGGCTCACTGCAACCTCGACTTTCTGGTCTCAAGTGATCCTCCTGCCTCAGACTCCCAAGTAGCTGGGACCACAAGTGTATGTCACCGTGACCAGCTAATTTTTTTGTGTTTTATATTATTTGTAGAGATGGAATCCACCATGTTGCCCAGTCTGGTCTTGAACTCCTGGGCTCAAGCAGGTCTCCTGCCTCGGCCTCCCAAAGTGTTAGGATTGTAGTCATAATCCACTGAGCCTGGCCTAGAACTGATTAGATGGAGTCTCACTCTGTCGCTCAGGCTGGAGTGCAGTGGCGCGATCTCGGCTCACTGCAGCCTCCGCCTCCTGGGTTCAAATGATTCTCCTGCCTCAGCCTCCTGAGTGTGGGATTACAGACGCCCACCACCATGCCCAGCTAATTTTTGTATTTTTAGTAGAGATGGGGTTTCGCCATGTTGGCCAGGCTGGTTTTGAACTGCTGACCTCAGGTGATCTGCCCACCTCCCAAAGTACAGGGATTACAGACATGAGCCACCGTGCCCATCCTAGAACTGATTTTTTGAGTGTAGTGTGATACAAAGTAGGGGCCTAATTTCATTTTTTTTTCCCTGTATGGATACCCAATTGTTCTAGCTTCATATTTTGAAAAGACTGTCCCTTTTCCACTGATTGAAAAAGTCACTTGTATCATACATCAGAGATATATATATATATATTGCTGGGCTTAATTTGGGATATTTTCATTCTATTCACCTATTTGTCCATCCCTGTACTAGTACCACAGTATCTTCTCTCTAGGTCTATGTTAGTCTTTGTAGGGAGACCCCCTGAAACTATTGCTACGGAATAAAAGATTAAATGCTCCTGATTATTGTAAATACAAAATTGCATGCAGGACTGTGTAAAGACAATGTCAGGTTGGACTGCCAAAATGAGCCAACAGTACGTGATGTGCTTCCCCCTGCAGAGAGCCTATAAACGGATGTGCAGTCAGGGAGGTTTCACATCACCAAGATTCCTATCCCAGAAAAGCAGATGTTCATAGCTCTGGGAATGGAATGAGACCCTTGTGGAGAGCCTATAAATGGACACATGAGGGGCACCCTGTTTCATATGGAGAAGATAGGGTTATAAACGCCTTTATCTTGCCACAGCTCTTCTAGGTCTCTTTAGGGTTAAGGCATACTCCTTTCTGAGAATTTGTGGTCTAACCGGTTGTTTCACGTCCTGTTTCTATTGATTGTTTGCAACCAGCTTTTGCTGCAGTTATTATTGCTGATTAGTATCTTACTAAACATAGGTTATGGATAGACTGTGTTTCTGTTTCAAGGCTCTGTTAGAAATTGCTGACGCACACACTATATTTAAATTCTTATCTCTGTATACTGCACCTCTGCATACCGATGTTATGTTAAAGAATTATTTCATCTCCATGTGATCATCTCACCTCATAAACGACCCTAAATCCCTCACTAACCTGCCCCCGCCCTCACTAAACTTAATAATAAATGCTGATATATCCAGTGCATTGGCGGCATCGCAGGACCAGAAGGTGGTGACCCCCCTGGACCCAGATTTCACTATTTCGTGTCTGTCTTTTATTTCTCAACCTGCCGATCCGTCTGGGAACAAAGAAAGAGCCCCGTTGCATTGCAGGCTGCTGGCTAGATCCCGCAATAAGTCTTAAGATGAGGTGGGGCAAGTTCTCCTTTTTTTTTTTAAGAGTGTCTTGGTTATCTTAATATTTTGTATTTTTTTTCCCTGAAGAATTGGGTTTATTTCAATGGTAAATTTGAAATTCTTGACTTAAGCAAGAGTACTATAGTAATAATATCAGGAATAGACAATTTCCTACACTGTCAAATATATGAAAGTTCCTTTTGTACTTTCTTCAACACTGATCAACAGGCAGATTCAGCCCACATTTGCTTTGATCTATCTGCTGAGTTAACCCAAGCCTCTTCTTCAGAGATTCTGGCATCTAGAATCATAGATAAACTACTGTAGTGCAGTCAGAGTACCAGTCATAATGATACAGGCAAACAGTCCCTTCCATACACCTTTAAATCCAAGTCTCTGGAGAACTTGAGAAGCACTGCTACCTTTTTCTTTATTTAACACAAATACCACAGAATCATCAGGGTGAGAAACAATTGCACAAAACACTCCAGGTATGTAACCTGCTACAAATGTTACAACCAGCTCCTCTGCCTTTGAACATTCACTGCAGGGCTTCTGAACCACAAACTTGTACAATGCTTCAACAGTACCTTAAAAGCAGGCAAACTTATCATGGCATATGCTATCTGTCTCATCCAGAGAGGAGCAACCCCTCTGTAGAATGTTTTTAGGCCTTCTTCCTTATACATCTTGGGAGCTGCATCCCTCAAAGTCTTGGTCTAACCTGATTGGGTTTGAATTTGAACCTTACCAGCTTCCATAGGGCAGTTACAGCAAATAATTCAGCACTGGCAGAGACAGCCAAGTATAGTGATGTGCACCAGAGATAACATGCTCTGGGAGTATGTTGCTATACAAGACTTTAAAGACTTCATAAAAGCCAAACTTGCAGAGCCCCTGCATGGAGTGACCAATGAAAGTTAGAGCCCGTCCTTTAGCCAAACAATGAACACCATCCTCCTTAAGTGTAACTGAGAATCCATTAAATATGCCCTTGTACTTTTGGGGATCCACCTGCATACAGCATTTCACTAAACCTAGGGGAATGACCACAGTGTGTGTCAGACCACAACCTAAGACCCCACGAGAACCACACAGTGCATAATACTTCGTGGAGTCAAATTCACAACTGTACTTTTATAAGGCAGCAGCTGCCAGGTTAAGAGAGCAGTGAGGGGGGCCTGTGGGTCCTGTGGGGCTGCTGTGGAGGTCCGTGAGGCCATTGTCCACAAGCTGCAGGTGTGGTGCATTAAAGGGGTTTGCCCATGCCAGGTGTGCCATGGATGAGAGCTTCTCCCTAAGATGGCAAACACCCAACCGTTACTCCCTTGGATTGCGGCTCACAGGGTGATATTTTGTATTTCTACATCAGATTTAGAGTCAGCTTGTCAAGTTCCACAGGAAAGTAGGTTGAGCTTTCATTGAGATTGCATTTAATCTATAGAACAATTTAGGCAGAATTGAAATTTTTATAGTATTGCGTCTTACAATCTATAAGCATATGACATATTTCTTTACTTTAGACCTCCTTTAGGAGTCCCTCAATAAATGTTTTATAATTTTCTCCATAGAAGGACCAAAACTATTTTTAGATAAGTGGGAATAGGGATGCCAAAAGGAGAAGGATAAGAAGACAGATTTCACTAGTGTGGTCAGAAATTGAAAGGCAACATGTACAGTTCATTCTGACATTTTTCACTATTACTGACTTTTTACCCTGACTTTTTATTACTGTAAACATGTTTTCATTTTCTTTAAGTCTTCAGCCACATCCCTAAACACTTAGCAGATTACCTCATTTTTAATATTTAGAAGATGTTGCCACTGGGCGCAGTGGCTCACACCTGTAATCCCAGCACTTTGGGAGACCGAGGCGGGTGGATCATGAGGTCAGGAGATCGAGACCATCCTGGCTAACATGATGGAGCCCCGTCTCTACTAAAAAATACAAAAAATTAGCCGGGCGCGGTGGCAGGCACCTATAGTCCCAGCTACTTGGGAGGCTGAGGCAGGAGAATGGTGTGAACCTGGGAGGCGGAGCTTGCAGTGAGCTGAGATTGTGCCACTGCACTCTAGCCTGAGTGACAGAGCAAAACTCTGTCTCAAAAAAAAAAAAAAGTAGAAGATGTTGCCTGTGCCACTAAAGCACTCTCAATTGTCTCCTTGTGGTACATGTCCACTGCAAAATTTCTCATCTTTCCACTCTTTTTTTAACCCTATACCTAAGAAAGGAGTGTCCCTATGAGTAAGAAGTTTCAGTACTAATCTATCCATGAGTACTCTGATTCCAGAACAGTTGGGATAACTGTAGTTATGTTATAGATTCCTTCCTATCTGTAGTCTTCATTTGCATTCCCCACAATCAGCCAATGGCAGAGGCCCCAGAAAAATGATGCCAGTTTCCTACTAGAAAGATAAAATGTAAGAATTGTTACATTGTTAACATTCTCCTAGCTACATCATGTATGAAATGAGGATTTTATTACTTTGACAGATAAGACCACTTTTTTATCTGAGCTTCTGTGACCTGCTCCTGGGACTTTGCTGGCTCACAGAGACACTTCTCTATGGAGCTTCAGTAGCAAATAAGGACATCATCTGCTATAACCTACAAGCAGTTGGACAGGTAAGTGCTACAAGACTGTCACTGCACCTTGCAAGAAAGGCACACTCAGATCTAAATAGAAACAAAGATGATTCACCTTGGGAAGTGGAGACCCATTTATTTATTGTTACATTTTGAAACAATAGCTTCTATCTTTTTTCATACAAAAACACTATTTATTATAGAAAATTTTGAAAATTCAGAGAAGCAAAAAGATAAATAATATTATCTTTACTCTTTAATTTTTGTTTGTTTGTTTTGAGACGGAGTCTTGCTCTCTCTCCCAGGCTGGAGTGCAGTGACATGATCTCAGCTCACTGCAAGCTCTGCCTCCCGGGTTCACGCCATTCTCCTGCCTCAGCCTCCCAAGTAGCTGGGACTACAGGCGCCTGCCACCACGCCCGGCTAATTTTTTGTATTTTTAATAGAAACGGGGTTTCACCGTGTTTGCCAGGATGGTCTCTATTTCCTGACCTCGTGATGCACCCGCCTCGGCCTCCCAAAGTGCTGGGATTATTTTTTTTGTTTTTTGAGACTGAGACTCGGTCTGTCACCAGGCTGGAGTACAATGGCACAATCTCGGCTCACTGCAAGCTCCGCCTCCTAGGTTCAAGTGATTCTCCTGCCTCAGCCTCCCGAGTAGCTGAGACTACAGGCGTGCACCACCAGGCCCAGCTAATTTTTGTACTTTCAGTAGAGACTGGGTTTCACCATGTTGGCCAGGATGGTCTTGATCTCTTGACCTCATGATCTGCCAGCCTCAGCCTCCCAAAGTGCTGGGATTACAGGTGTGAGCCTCCGTCCCCAGCCAATGAATACTTTTTTATAACCTGTTTTTATTACTCAACATATTGTGACCATATTTCCAGGTAATGAAATACTTTTCTATAACATCATTTGAAATGATTGGATGGTTTTGTGTTACAAGAATAAAATGAACATTGGATTTTGAAAATACTACAGATAATCATATATGGATTGTATATCTTTCATGAATTTTACCAATGCATTAATTCACATAGTGCCATCAGTATATAATACTGCTTCTATATTTCTGAGACGTGGTGTGAGAAAAGTAAAGGTTAAAATGCAGCCTATGCTCACTGCTAGATATTTCCTTTGGAATTTGTTACTAGAGGGGTAATTTCTTTCAATTTAGTAAGAAATTAATGATATATAATTGGTGGTATAAAATCTGTGCACTAATATATTACCAATCTCATATGAGTTTAAAAAGTTTTAGAGTCATACTTTGCTCAGTCCCGCTAATAACCTCAGGAGTTAAATAGAATTAAGACTGTATTGTTTACTGAGATAATTATAGTCTTTGATCAGAAAAGTCTGTATTAGAATCCTGGACCTGATTAACTTTGTAATGTTTGGCCAGTACCTAATCTTTCTGAACTTCAGTCTCCTAATCTGTAAAATGTTCATTAATAATATTTACTTTGTGCTTGGTACGGATGTGGTTAATGTTACTTTCTTTTTTTTTTTTTGAGATGGAGTCTTGCTCTGTCGTCTAGGCTGGAGTGCAGTGGCACCATCTCGGCTCATTGCAAGCTCCACCTCCCAGGTTCACACCGTTCTCCTGCCTCAGCCTCCCAAGTAGCTGGGACTACAGGTGCCTGCCACCATGCCCAGCTAATTTTTTGTATTTTTAGTAGAGATGGGGTTTCACCATGTTAACCGGAATGTTCTCAATCTCCTGACCTCGTGATCTACCCGTCTTGGCCCCCCAAAGTGCTGGGATTATAGGCATGAGCCACTGCACCCGGCCTGTTACTTTGTTTTTTTTTACAACTTTATTGAGCTATATCTATAGTAAACTATATGTATTTATAGTGTATAATTTAATCAGCTTTTACATATCTATTCCCCTGTGAAATCGTCACCACAATCAAGATAACAAACATTCCTGTCTCCATCACCCTCCAAATCATTTCAGATATGTTTTCCTTTACCTTGTTGAGCTATGTAGTATAATAGCTGCTTTTAAAAATATTTGTTGGATATTTCCAATGTCTGGTTCATTTCTAGGTTGGTATCTGTTGATTATCTTTTCCCATGAGAATGGGTCACGTTTTCCTATTCTCTATATGTCAGGTAATTTAGGATTGCATCTTAGATGTCATGAATACTATGTTGCATACAATCTGGGTCCTTTTGTAACTCTCTAGAGATTGTTAATACTTTTATTTTAGCAGGCAACCTGATTAGGTTTAGAATGTAAATTTGGTCTCATCATCTGTGGACAATGGTTCAAATCTCAGTTTAGTTCTATAAGCCTTGGCTGTGTTGGTTTGAGACTGTCATGCACATGCATAGTAGACAGGTTAGGCTGAGACTTGTTTGGATTAATACGCAGAATTAAAGCATCCCTTTTCCTGACTGCCTTTCTTCTAGGATTCCCTCCATACTTTCCTGCCCAAAGGGGGCCCTTTTCTGATCTCTGTTTCCTTAAGATAGATTTCTATTAGAGTTGGAGGTGCCTTCATTGAGCACCATCATGACTGAGGTACATGCTTGAGCAAAACTAAGAGAAAAGAGAGGAAAAAGTTTGGGAAACTCACTTCTTCTGTTCGGTTTACTTCTCCAAGTTTGACTCCTTTCCACAATCTACCTGTTTTTGTTTACTTTTCAGTGTCTTCAAGTGGTTGTTTTTTATATTTTTCCTAGGATTCTTACTTGTAATCAGGGATGAGCTGGAGAGGGCTTACACACACTAGTTTGTTTGTTTGTTTGTTTTGGTTTTGGTTTTGTTTTTGAGACAGAGTCTCACACTATTGCCTGGGCTGAAGTGCAATGGCATAATCTCGGCTCACTGCAACCTCTGCCTCCCAGGTTCAAGCGATTCTCCTGCCTCAGCCTCCCGAGCAGCTGGGACTACAGGCGTATGCCACCATGCCCGGCTAATTTTTTTTTTTGTATTTTACTAGAGATGGGGTTTCACCGTGTTAGCCAGGATGGTCTCAATCTGGAATCACATAATGTTTGTCCTTTTGTATCTGACTTATTTCATTTAGCATGTCTTTAAGGTTTATCTTGTTGTAGCATGTGTCAGAATTTCCTTTGTTTTTAAGGCTGAGTAATATTCCATTGTATGGATAGACCACATTTGGTTTATCTGTTTATCTGTCAATGGACACTTGGGTTACTTCCACCTTTTAGATGTTGTGAATAATGCTGCTATGAATATTGATGTACAAATACGTTTGAGCCCCTACTTTCAGTTCTTTTGTACATATACTCAGGAGTAGAATTACTGGATCAGAAGGAAATTCTGTGTTTGATTTTTTGAGGAAACACCATATTTTCCATAACAGCAGTGCACAGTGCCCTGGTTTCCACATTCGTGCCAACATTTGTTGCTGTTTTTTTTGTTTTTTAAGTAATAGCCATCCTAATGGGTACAAAGTGGTATCTCATTGTGGTTTTGATTTGCATTTCTCTAATCATTAGTAATGTTGGATAACTTTTCATGTGCTTATTGGCCATTTATATATCTTCTGAAGAAATGTCTCTTCAAGTCCTTTCCCTTTTTTTTTTTTTTTTTAGGGGGCACAAAGTCTCGCTTTCTTACCCAGGCTGGAGTGCAGTGGCGCTATCTTGGCTCACTGCAACCTCCGCCTCCTGGGTTCTAGTGATTCTCCTGCCTCAGACTCCTGAGTAGCTGGGATTACAGGTATGCGCCACCACACCTGGCTAATCTTTGTAGTTTTCGTAGAGATGAGGTTTCACCATGTTGGCCAGGCTGGTCTTCAACTCCTGACTTCAAGCAATCTGCCTGCCTTGGCCTCTCAAAGTGCTGAGATTACAGGTGTGAGCCACCATGCCCAGCTCCTTCCCCATTTTTTAATCAGATTGTTTGCTTTTTTGTTACTGAGCTGTAAGAATTCTTTATAAAGTATTTATATTAATCCCCTGCCAGACATACAATGTGCAAATATTGTCTCCCATTCTGTAGGCTGCCTTTTTATTCTGTTGTGTCCTCTGATGCATGTAAGTTTTATAAATTTTGTTACAGTTCATTTTCTCTTTTGTTGCTTATGTTTTTGGTGTCCTACCCAAGAAATCATTTTCAAATTTAACGTTATGAAGCTTTTACACCATATTTTCTTTTAAGAGTTTTATAGTTTTAGTCTTACGTTTAAGTCTGTGATCTATTTGTAGATTTTCGTTTGTGGTGTAAAGTAAGGGTCCAACTTCATTCTCGTGCATGTGGATGTTCAGTTTTCCTGGTACCATTTATTTATTTATTTGAGACAGAGTCTTGGTCTGTTACCCAGACTGGAGTGCAGTGACATGATCATGGCTCACTGTAGCCTCGACCTTCTGGGCTCAATTGATCTTCCCACCTCAGCCTCCCAAGTAGCTGGGACTACAGGTGCATGCTACCACACCTGGATAATTTTTGTATTTTTGGTAGAGATGGGGCCTCCTATGTTGCTCACACTAGTCTTGAACTCCTGGGCTCAAGCAGTCTTCCTGCCTCAGCCTTCCATAGCATTGGGATTACAGGCGTGAGCCACCATGCCTGGCCCCATTTGTTGAAAAGAGTGTCCTTGGCCGGGCACGGTGGCTCAAGCCTGTAATCCCAGCACTTTGGGAGGCCGAGACGGGTGGATCACGAGGTCAGGAGATCGAGACCATCCTGGCTAACACGGTGAAACCCCGTCTCTACTAAAAAAAAATACAAAAAACTAGCCGGGCGAGGTGGCGGGCGCCTGTAGTCCCAGCTACTCGGGAGGCTGAGGCAGGAGAATGGCGGGAACCCGGGAGGCGGAGCTTGCAGTGAGCCGAGATCTGGTCACTGTGCTCCAGCCTGGGCGACAGAGCAAGACTCCGTCTCAAAAAAAAAAAAAAAAGAAAAGAGTGTCCTTTCCCCATTGAATGATCGTGGCACCCTTGTCAAAATCATTTGATTATATATGTAGGATTTATTTCTGGGCTTTAAATTCTGATCCATTCGTTCTGTATGAAACCAGAAAGTGTGAGTCTTCCAACTTTTTACTTTTTGAGACAGGGTCTTGCTCTGTCGCCCAGGCTGGAGTGCAGTGGCATGATCTTGGCTCACTGCAGCCTCGACCTTCTGGGCTGAAGTGATCCTCCTGTCTCAGCCTCCTGAGTAGCTAGGACCACAGGTGCACATCACCACACCTGGCTAATTTTTAATTTTTTTTTTTTTTTTTCCTGTAGAGATAGGATCTTGCCATGTTGCTCAGGCTGGTCTCAAACCTCTGGGCTCAAGTGATCCTCCTACCTCAAACTCCCAAAGTGCTGGGAATACAGGCGTGAGCCATCATGCCCGGCCTCTCTTTTTCAAGATTGTTTTAGCTATTTAGGGTCCCTTGAGATTCCATATGAATTTTAGTATGGTATATTTTATTTCTGCAAAAAAAAAAAAGTTATTGTGATTTTGATAGAGATTGCATTGAATCTGTAGGTCACTTAGGGTAGTATTGAACATCTTAACAACAGTAAGTGTTTCAGCCAGGTGTGATGGCTCATGCCTACAATCCCAACGCTTTGGGAAGCTGAGGCAGGCAGATTGCTTGAGCCCAGGAGTTTGAGAACAGCCTGGGAAACATGGCGAGGCCCTGTCTCTACAAAAAATACAAAAATTAGCTGGGTGTGGTGGTGTGCACCTGTAATTCCAGCTACTCTGGAGGCTGGGATGGGAGAATTGCTTGAACCCAAGAGGTTGAGGCTGCAGTGAGCTATGATTCCGCCACAACACTCCAGCCTGAGTGACAGAGCGAGACCTTGTCTCAAAAAAACAAAAAACAAAAAACTAAATAGTAACTCTTCCAGTCCATAAACATGGGTATCTCTCTATTTATTGGTGTCTTCTCTAATTTCTTTTAGCGATGTTTCATACTTTTTAGTGTACAAGTCTTTTGCCTCTTTGGTTAAGTTATTCCTAAGTATTTTATTGTTTTTAATGATATTGTAAATGGAACTATTTTCATAATTTCTTTTTTGGACTGTTCATGTTGATACGTAGAAGTGCATCTGATTTTTGCATGTTGTTTTGTATCTGGCTACTTGACTGAATTCTATTATTTGTTTGAACAGTTGCGTGTGTGTGTGTGTGTGTGTGCGCGCGTGTGTAATCTTTAGAGTTTTCTACATATAAGATCGTGTTATCTGCAAACAAATATGATTTTATATCTTCCTTTTCAATTTCATTATCTTGTGTTTCTTCTTGTTTAATTGCTCTAGCTAGGACTTCCAAAACTACATTGAATAGAAGTGGTAAAAGCAGGCATCCTCACCTTGTTCTGAACTTAGAAGAAAAGCTTTGTCTTTCATCATTGAGTATGATGTTTTCTCTGGGCTTTTCATATATGGCCTTTATTTTTTTTTATTTTGTTTTTGCTTTTTTGTTTATGAAATGATTTAATATTGGTAAATGTGTAATAAAATGGGAATTGTTATATACCTCTGGTGGAGGAAGACTATAAATTGGTAACATTTAAAACAATTTTTTAAAATTTTGTGGGTACATAGTAGGTATATATATTTATGGGGGTACATGAAATATTTTGATACAGGCATGCAGTGTAAAATAATTACATGACGGAGAATGGGGTTATCCATCCCTTCAAGCATTTTTCCTTTCTGTTATAAGCAATACAATTATACTGTTTTAATTCTTTTAAAATGTACAATTAAGTTATTGTTGACTATAGTCACCTTGTTAGGCTATCAAATAGTGGGTCTTATTTATTCTAACTATATATATTTTTGTACTCATTATTATATATGTATTTTGTACCCATTACTATATATATATTTTGTATGCATTAACCATTTCCACCTCCTTCCTACCTTCCCACTACCCTTCCCAGCTTCTGGTACCATCCTTCTACTCTTTATGTCCATGAGTTCAATTGTTTTGATTTTTAGATTCCACAAATAACTGCAAATATACAATGGTTGCCTTTCTGTGCCTGGCTTGTTTCACTTAATATAATGATCTCCAGTTCCATCTATGTAGTTGCAAATGACATCTCATTTTTTTTATTGCTGAATAGTACTCCAGTGTGTATATGTACTAGCCTTTATTTTGTTGAGATAGTTTTCTTCTGTTCCTAGTTTGGGATTTTTTTTGGTGGCTTTTTTTTTTTTTAAATCATGAAAGGGTATTGAATTTTGTCAGATGCTTTTCTGCATTAATTGAAATAGTCATATAGTTTTTTCCTTACTTCTATTAATGTGATATATTAATTGATTTTTGTGTGTTGAACCATCCTTGCATTCCAGGAATAGCTCCTATTTCATCATGGTATATAATCCTTTTAATGTGCTGCTGAATTTTGTTTGCTACTATTTTGTTGAGGATTTTTACAACAGTTTTCATCAGGGATATTGGTCTGTTCTTTTCTTGTAGTGTCATTGTCTGGCTTTGCTATCAGGGTTTTGCTGGCTTCATAGAATGAGTTGGGAAGCATTGCATCCTGTTCAACTTTTTGGAATAACTTGACAGGTTTTGGTGGTAATTATTCTCTAAGTGTTTGATATAATTTACCAGTAAAGCCATTTGGTTCTAGGCTTTGTGTTTGGGGAAATTTTTTGATTACTGATTAAATCTCCTTACTAGTTATAGGTCTGTTCCAATTTTCTATTTCTAAACTATTATTATTATTACTATCATTATTGTTTGAGACAGGGTCTTGCCCTGTCTCCCAGGCTGGAATGCAGTGGTTCAATCACAGCTCATTGCAGCTTTGACCTCCTGGGCTCAAGCAATCCTCCCACCTCAGACCCCTGAGTAGCTGGGACCACAGGTGCATGCCACCATGCCCAGCTAATTTTGTGATTTTTATTTTTTTGAGACAGAGTCTTGCTCCGTTGCCCAGGCTGGAGTGCAGTGGCGTGATCTCAGCTCACTGCAACCTCCGCCTCCCAGACTCAAGCGAATCTCCTGCCTCAGCCTCCCAAGTGGCTGGGATTACAGGCACACACCACCATGCCTAGCTAATTTTTGTATTTCTAGTAGAGATGGGGTTTCACCATATTGGTCAGGCTGGTCTCAGACTCCTGACCTCAGGTGATCTGCCTGCCTCGGCCTCTCAAAGTGCTGGGATTACAGGCGTGCACCACCACGCCCCGCTAATTAGAAGGCTTGCTTTTAAGCATTGTGAGGGCAGCCTTTTATGTATGGCTAATTTGATCCCATTACAGAAGCAATGTTCTTCTTATGATTATGCCCTGTGTATTTTTCCACTCTGGTTGATGAGAAAGCAAACAAACTATTCTTGGCCCTGTGTGAGCTTTAGGGATTGTCCCATCTACTCCTTTCTGATGATCCTTTCTCTGGTTTTCATGGTTTTCTCTCCCATATACATTGATTAATACTTAACCAAAGACTTGGGGTGACCTCTGCAGCTCTCCTGAGAATCATGTCACTATATAGCTTCCCCTGCTCTGATACTGTACTTGACAAATTTTAGCTGCCTTGGCCTCCCAAACTCTGAATTTTGTCTTCTCAACTCACCAAGACAGTGGTCTGTTTGGATTCCCGCTCCTGTACTCACTCTTTTTCTTTTCTTTCTTTTTCTTTTTTCTTTTCTTTTTTTTTCTTTTTTTTTTTTTTTGAGATGGAGTCTCGCTCTGTCACCAGGCTGGAGTGCAGTGGTGCAATATCAGCTCACTGCAACATCTGCCTCCTGGGTTCAAGTGATTCTCCTGCCTCAGTCTCCCAAGTAGCTGAGACTACAGGTATGCACCACCACGCCCAGCTAATTTTTGTATTTATAGTAGAGATGGGGTTTCACCATGTTGGCCAGGATGGTCTCGATCTCGACCTCGTGATCCGCCCACCTTGGCCTCACAAACTGCTGAGATTACAGGGTGAGCTACCATGCCCAGCCCTCTTGTTTTCTTACCAGCTGGTGAGCTGGGACACTTGATGGACTCACCTTGCTTTTCTTTTTTCAGGGATTGCTGTTCTCTTCTGCTTGTTGCCTACTGTTTGAAAACTGGATGTTTTCATATATTTTATTCAATTTTTAGATGTTTAAGGCTGGAGGGTAAATTCTATTCCTGTTATCTCATCAAAGCTGGAAGTAGAAATTCCTTCCCTTAGATTTTATCCTACTAGTTCCTTGATATCATCTCAGTTCTTAGGTTCTTTTAAGGATTTTAAAAAATATATCTTATTCATCATGTTTAGTTCTTTTGAATGGAAAGTTGATTCAAATAGCTTAGCCTGTCATTACTAGAAGTAGAAATCCTTATTGCCTTTCCAATTAAAAAATAAAATAGAAAGGCCGGGCGCGGTGGCTCAAGCCTGTAATCCCAGCACTTTGGGAGGCCGAGACGGGTGGATCACGAGGTCAGGAGACCAAGACCATCCTGGCTAACACGGTGAAACCCCATCTCTACTAAAAGATACAAAAAACTAGCCGGGCGAGGTGGCGGGCGCCTGTAGTCCCAGCTACTCAGGAGGCTGAGGCAGGAGAATGGCGTGAACCCGGGAGGCGGAGCTTGCAATGAGCCGAGATCCGGCCACTGCACTCCATCCTGGGCGACAGAGTGAGACTCCGTCTCAAAAAAAAAAAAAAAAAAAAAAAAAAAAAACCAAAAAATAAAATAGAAAAAGATTATATGATATCTTCATAAAAGTGGGACTGTTGGGCAGGTAGAGGTGGGATAATGCTGTGGTTCTTCTGAACAGTCCAAAGGATAAAATAAGAAAGCAGGGCATGTTTTAGGTAGGCCTGTTAGAATTTCAGACTTGGGACCAGGTGCGATGGCTCACACCTGTAATCCCAGCACTTAGGGAAGCCAAGGTGAGTGGATCACCTGAGGTCAGGAGTTCGAGACCAGCCTGGCCAACATGGTGAAACCCCATCTCTACCAAAAATACAATAAAATTTAGCGGGGCATACTGACACGTGCCTGTAATCTCAGCTACTCGGGAGGCTGAGGCAGGAGAACCATTTGAACCCGGGAGGCAGAGGTTACAGTGAGCCAAGATTGTGCCACTGCACTCAGCCTAGGCAACAAGAGTAAAAACTCTGTCACACACACAAAAAAAAGAATTTCAGACTTGGTATGGTTTTGCCTGATAGACACTAGATGGTACGTTACTAATAGACTAGTAGGTAGGATTCCCATAATAGAAAATAATGGAATATGTTGAAAGAACTTCACAGTGTCAGAGTGAGATAGTTGTGATGGGTTGTTTTGATTTTAACCTAGATATTCTACATTTCCTCATTTCTCTACACCATCAATTACATCTGGTATTTGTACACAGAACTGAGGATGAAACACACGCAGAGTGGACAGAGCACATCTCCACTGGTAAGTTTTATTCAGAGCTGATAGTTAATAATAGTATGCTAAGCCAGGTGTGGTGACTCCTACCTGTAATCCCAGCAGTTAGGGAGGCTGAGGGGGGCAGATTGCTTACGCCCAGGAATTCAAGGCCAGTCTGGGCAAAGTGGTGAAAGCCCATCTCTACAAAAGATACCAAAAAAATTAGCCAGGCATTGTAGCGCATGCCTGGAGTCCTAGCAACTTGGGGGGCTGCAGCAGGAGGATCACTTGAGCCACTGTACCCCAGCCTGGGTGACAGAGACAGACCCTGTCTCAAAAAAAAATAATAATAGTATGTAAAAACAATCCCCGTATATCCCTGATAAACAGTGTAAGCATGTAGCCCTAGCTAGGTGCATTTATGGAGGTTAATCGAAGGAAAAACGTGTTCCCACAGTTTTCATTCTTTTGACATCACTTCCTCCTCTCCCTTTCTCTCTCTCTCTCTCTCTCTCTCTCTCTCACACACACATACACACACAGGTTTGATTATAGGAATATTATTTACAGTGCTGGCATGCCTGCCTGGTTTGATTCAGGAAGGGAAATTCTTCTTGACTCCATGCCAACCCTGGGAGACCCAGTTCTGTTATTTATCTCCTGTTGTGACCTTAGACATACCATCTCCCTTTCTTGCACCTCCAATTTTTCATTGTAAAATGAAGTGTTGGCTGGGTGCAGTGGCTCACGCCTGTAATCCCAACACTTTAGGAGGCTGAGGCGGGCAGATCACGAGGTTAGGAGATTGAGACCATCCTGGCTAACATGGTGAAACCCAGTCTCTACTAAAAATACAAAAAATTAGCCAGACGTGGTGGCAGGTGCCTGTAGTCCCAGCTACTTGGGAGGCTGAGGCAGGAGAATGGCGTGAACCTGGGAGGCAGAGCTTGCAGTGAGCCGAGATCACGCCACACTGTACTCCAGCCTGGGCGACAGTGAGAGACTCCATCTCAAAAATAAAACAAAAAAAGAAGCAAACAAACAAACAAACAGAATGAAATGTTGGCCGGGCATGGTGGCTCACACCTGTAATCTCAGCACACTGGGAGGCAGAAGCGGGCGGGTCACCTGAGGTTGGGAGTTCAAGACCAACCTGACCTATATGGAGAAACCCCATCTCTACTAAAAATACAAAATTAACTGGGCATGGTGGCACATACCTGTAATCCCAGCTACTTGGGAGGCTGAGGCAGGAGAATTGCTTGAACCCAGGAGGCAGAGGTTGCAGTGAGCCAAGATTGTGCCATTGCACTCCAGCCTGGGCAACGAGAACAAAACTCTGTCTAAAAAAATAAATAAATAAAATAAAATAAAATGAAATGTTAGTCTGTGTGATCTTTAACGTCCCTTCCACCTCCAAGATGCTATGATTCTATGAACTCTTCATCTGATTGATTTTTTTTTTTTTTAGACGGAGTCTTGCTCTGTCGCGCAGGCTGAAGTACAGTGGTGCGATCTTGGCTCACTGCAAGCTCTGCCTCCCAGGTTCATGCCATTCTCCTGCCTCAGCCTCCTGAGTAGCTGGGACTACAGGCACCTGCCACCACACCTGGCTCATTTTTTGTATTTTTAGTAGAGACGGGGTTTCATTGTGTTAGCCAGGATGGTCTTGATCTCCTGACCTCGTGATCCACCCACCTCGGCCTCCCAAAGTGCTGGGATTACAGGCTTGAGCCACCACACTTGGCCCTGATTAACTTCTTAAGGAGATACTCTTCTTACTTTTTTCTGTTGTTCTAGATGTTCATGTTTGAAGAAGGGCAGGGGCAGAGAGTGCTTTTAAAATTTCTTCTCTCACTCTCTCTTGCTGTAAGGAGAAAGGGCACTGAGGAAATAACTGAAAAAGTAACATGAAGAGGCCCTTAAGCAGTATCCTGAACAAGATATCATAGTTTACATAAGAGCTGTTCAAAGTTTTTCAATAATAAAAATTTTTAATTCACAGTCTAGTTCAGTAGCTACTAGCTATATGTGGATACCAAACACCTATAATGTGGCCAGTGTGATTGAGGAATTGAATTTTAAATTTTATTTAATTTTAATTAATTTTAATTTAATTAGCCACATGCAGCTATAGCTACTGTATTGTGCAACACAGGATTATACTCTGGGCCCTTTTCTTTAGTTTACCTCTGGGTATTTATTCCATACTAATAATTACTCTTCTTTTTTTGTTGTTTGTTTTTTTTGAGATAGAGTCTCGCTCTGTCGCCAGGCTGGAGTGCAGTGGCGCGATCTCGACTCACTGCAGCCTCTGACCTCCTGGTTCAAGCGATTCTCCTGTCTCAGCCCCCCAAGTAGCTGGGATTACAGGCATGTGCCACCATGCCCAGCTAATTTTTGTATTTATCGTAGAGATGGGGTTTCACCATGTTGGCCAGGATGGTCTCGATCTTCTGACCTCGTGATTTGCCCTCCTCGGCCCCCCAGAGTGCCGAGATTACAGGCATGAGCCATCGTGCCTGGCCTACTCTTCCATATTTTAAACTCACATAGTTTCTTAGCTCCCTACAAGTTAGTAAGGACCCGTGGCTATATATCCTTTAGTATTCTGTAACTGAAAGATACTATAAAGAAATAATGGCCGGGCGCGGTGGCTCACGCCTGTAATCCCAGCACTTTGGGAGGCCAAGGTGGGCGGATCATGAGGTCAGGAGATTGAGACCATCCTGGATAACACGGTGAAACCCCATCTCTACTAAAAATACAAAAAATTAGCCAGACGTGGTGGTGGGCGCCTGTGGTCCCAGCTATCAGGAGGCTGAGGCAGGAGAATGGCGTGAACCCAGGAGGCAGAGCTTGCAGTGAGCCGAGATTGTGCTACTGCACTCCAGCCTGGATGAGAGTAAGACTACTCTGTCTCAAAAAAAAAAAAAAGAAAGAAAGAATTATTCAATATCTTTCCCTTTAGGTAAGTGAATGTATAAAAAGTCCAACAGCCTTACAGGGATAGCATTTCAAGTTTTTATTTATTCATTCATTCACTCAAAAGCCAATAGACTGACTATAGATTGTGAGACTTATTCAGCCACAAGTCATTCCCTAAAGAAGTTGCCATGATTAGACTGGAAGCCAAGAATGGAGAAAACATGGGGCAATAATTTTCTGAGGCTTGAGCTCCTGGCAGCAGAACAAAAAATATTTGAAAGAAAAATGGGAAGGACATGAGATTAGCTCTAAAATATGGTATCCTACTGCTTTCTATGCATACAGATGCGTATACTATATTTCTCTTTATAACCCATACTCTGTCACTGGTTTCAAGAAGAAAAGCTTTAGCCTAAGAGAGAGAGAGAGAGAGAGAGAGAGAGAGAGAGAGAGATATTTTTTTTTTTTTTTTTGGTAGGGGACAGGAGATTGAGGCCACAGTGAGCTGTGATCATACCACTGCCCTCCAGCCTGGGTAACACCTTGTCTCAAAAAAAAATGAAAACCCAAAGAGGAAAAAGTATTTATATGTGTGTATATATGTGTGTGTGTGTGTGTGTGTGTGTGTGTGTGTGTGTGTATATATTTGGGGGCAGAGTCTCACTCTGTTGTCCAGGCTGGAGTGCAGTGGCGCGATCTTGACTCACTGCAACCTCCGCCTCCCAGGTTCAAGCGATCTCCTGCCTCAGCCTCCTAAGTAGCTGGGACTACCGGTGCATGTCACCATACCCGGCTAATTTTTGTATTTTCAGTAGAGACATGGCCAGGCTGGTCTTGAACTTCTGACCTCAGGTGATTCACCCACTTGGCCTACCATAGTGCTGGGACTACAGGCATAAGCCACCATGCCCAACCACGGCCTGATATATTAACTCTACTACCTATTAGTCTGCTATTATAGCTACATACACACGCGCGCGCGCGCACACACACACACACACACACACAAAGAGCTTTGAAGATACTTTTTCTTCTTTGGGTTTTCTTTTCTTTTTGTTTTTTTGATACAAGATTTCACTCTGTCACTCAGGCTGGAGTGCAGTGGTATGATCACAGCTCACTGCTGCCTCAGTCTCCTGGGTCCAAGTGATCCCCCCATCTCAGCCTCCCAAGTTGCTGGGACCACAGGTGTGTGCCACCATGCCTGGCTAATTTTTTCTTTTCTCTTTTTTTAATTGTAGTTTTGTAGAGATGGGAGGGTCATATTATGTTGCCTAGGCTAGTCTCAAACTCCTGGGCTCAAGTGAACCTTCTGCCTTGTCCTCCCCAAGTGCTGGGATTAGAGATGTGAGCCACCGTGTTCAGCCTGAGTTCTCTTTGAATACCCTAGCAAGACTTCTGCCATAAACGCAAGACTTCTGCCATAAACTTTTTTTTTTTTTTGAGACGGATTTTCATTCTGTTATCAGGCTGGAGTGCAGAGTGCAGTGGCGTAATCTCTGCTCACTGCAACCTCCACCTCCCGGGTTCAAACGATTCTCCTGCCTCAGCCTCCCGAGTAGCTGGGACTACAGGTGCATGCCACCACAGCCAGCTAATTTTTGTATTTTTAGTAGAGACAAGGTTTCACCATGTTGGCCCAGATGGTCTTGATCACTTGACCTCGTGATCCATCTGCCTCGGCCTCCTATAGTGCTAGGATTACAGGCGTGAGCCACGGCACCCAGCCAACAATAAGCTTTTTATCAGAGATTCATTGGTACCCAGGTAAAAATAAGAGTTAAACACAGGATAACCACCTGACAGAGGAAAGAATGAAAAGTGAAGAAGGGAAGTGAGTGGGAGGGGTCACAAAAAACAATTTTACTTGTTTCCCTAAAGTCAACAGTAGCTGTCCTATTCCTGGTCCAAACTGTTTGGGGCAGATTAATTACCAATATCTGATTATTGATTAATTGCTCACTTAATGCTTATTGATCCCTAACAATGCCATTCCAAATATATTGTTTTCTGTCTAAAAACTAGAAAAAAGCTTATTTTTAATTCTATTATTTCTTTAAGATGTTCTATTCAGTCTTACATCATAAAGTCCTAGAGGGTAGGAATAATTCTTCTATAAGTTGTTTTACAGTGTCTAACACAAGTCAAGATTTTGAAAATGTTCTATCATCTAGTATCTTAACAGTCTTACATCCAAAGGGCATATTTGACCCTGCCCTATTATACTAATCCTGGCCTATTACACTTTTTACTGGTCATCTTATAAGAAGGGTTTCATTCCACTCATAAAGTCTGAAAAAGTCCACACCTCTCTGGGTCTAAGAGAAAAGAGCTGAACTGTTATTAGAAGATGGAGGATTACTATATGATTTCATATATGCCTGTCTTTTTAAGAGAATTTGTTTGAGTACCCAAATTCCATATTAGGCTACTTCCTGCAGGCTTTCTTTGTGGCTTTGTTGTTGTTGTTGTACTTTTTAGAATATAGTAATAGAGATAAAATTCTATTATATACAGTGCTAATAAGGAACTATCTATTTGATGAATTTTATAGCAAATATTGCTTGACAGAAGCAAACTGGCTTTTGGAAATCTTTTTGTTCTATTGAGTGTTAACTGATGACTTGGTATTTATAATTATATGATTGACAATGTCTTAAGACATTTCTCACATTTGTTCTTTTCACAGGTGATAGATTATACTTGTCGAGTTGGTCAAATGGCCTTTGTTTTCTCAAGGTAAGATTTTTTCTTTACTTCTTAGCAAGGTGTAGACTCTCATTATTCTGGTGTTCAGGTGGGAACAAATAGGACAATGCCCTTTATTTCTGTTGTCACTCCTAAGTCCTCACAGAGCCTAACTTAGAAACAACAAATATGTGTTCATTGGTTCCATTTTTCCACGTTGAATAGGGAAGTAGCTTGATGTTATAGATTTGGGTTTTAGCTCCAATTCTACCATCAACTCTATGTAACCTTGAAAAATTTCTTTGAGTCTTTGGATCACTTATTCCTTTTCCTGTATCATAAAGAGTTGTAATAGACGGTCTTCAGGATATCATCTATTTTATAACATTGGGTAAGACTCTTAGGATTACAGAGTCCAGAAAGGGTTTGGATCTCACCTAAAGTGGTGGCCGTATCAGAGTTGGTTTTAGACTTTGTGACTTTTGCTCCTGGATCTTTTCCTCTTACAGGAAGCTGGCTGTATTTAGTTGGATAAATAGCTGGCTATTTAAAGCTACATTTTGGAAAAGCTTCCAAGAAGGGGCTGATGAGAATGAGATTATCCCTAGTCACCACAGAAAGTAAAAGAGACTGCACACAGAACTCCTTAGTAGATTTTCCTTTCACTTTGACCCACTTGCATTTTTATCTGACCATACAGCTCCCAGAGATTCTCTGTGAAACTATGGTAGGGTTCATTAACCTAGATATAAAATTAATTCCCCACTGCATTGTACTTCCCTAGGAACTGGAAAAGAAGGAATACCTAAGGTATTTGAGGTATTTTTCTTGAAGAAATGAAATGTGTTATTTGTGGAGATTGGTGAGATGATAGAGTTGAGGGAAGAGCAGGAGAATATTCTGCAAAAGAGGAAGGGCATGAAAAAGACTGGATATTAGGGTGATACTTTTTTTCCCTCCCAGCTTGATACCTCTACTATTGATGACACCTGTATTCTGTCTGGGCAATACTAGCGAATGTTTCCAAAACTTCAGTCAGAGCCACAAGTAAGTAAGAACTAAATGTATCATTTTCATGGCAGACTACACCTATTTGTTTCTATAAATAAAGCTGGAAAAAGACTTTCTACATACATTCTGACCAAAGTGCTAATATTAGAAATGGGCTAGGGAGTAAGATGTAGTAAAGGCTAAAAATACGTTAAGTAAAAGTGTAACACAAAGTGACTACAAGATAATGTGTCTGTGGGGGAGAGACAAGGTTTTATGGTCAAGAGTTAGCAAAATGATAAGTAGAATAACATGCTTATTAACTTTTGTTGAGCAGCTCTTTTCTTACATCTGTAGTGGTACTTCTGTTTATTGATTTTCTTCCTAGGTGTATCCTGATGCACTCACCACCATCAGCCGTGGCTGAACTCCCACCTTCTGCCAACACATCTGTCTGTAGCACACTTTATTTTTATGGTATCACCATTTTCCTGGGCAGCTTTGTACTCAGCCTCCTTACCATTATGGTATGGTACCACCCTACCTTCCTTTGTGGAGAGATGGGGAAATGAGGGGGATGGGCCAGTATTCCCAGGACTTGGGAAAGATGGGGCAGAGAGGCACTTCTTGTGGTCCTAGAACTAAGAAAGTAGCTAGGAGATCTTGACAATATAATTATTGCCTCAGACTTTTGCACTTCCCCAAATCAAATGATAAGAGAGAGAAAACAGCTTGTATTCATTAGGTGAAAATTATACTCACTCTACAACTAATATAGGCTTCATCAATCCCCCATGGCCAGAAAACTCGTGTGTCAAATATATCCTTTACATAGTTAGGATGACACTGTGAAACACAGAACATATACTTTGATTTAATTTTCCAAATAAGAAAATAATTTTCTTTTTAAAATTCTTCATTTGGCCATTAAATTTGCATTTATGCTGTGTCTAACTGGGGCTAAAGTGTTAAGTGGCTCATGAAGTTTTCAGATACTCATTTCATGTCATCAGGATGATGTACAATTATAATAATTAGCCAGGGGATAAGTTACATAACTGTTTCATACAAAAGCAGTAAATGAGCAAATATGCCTTTGTATTTCCCATATCTATTTTTCCATATCATTTTCTCCTCTTTTTATATTTCAGTTCAAGAATTACAAGGTATCTACCTGCAGATCAAATGTATATCTCACTAGTACCTGTGAACTAGATACAGTTATGGGGAATTTCCTTTGGCAATTCAAACATAAGTTATAGAGATGGCTCAATTTGGCTGGGCACAGTGACTCATACCTGTAAGACCAGGACTTTGGGAGGCCAAGGCAGGTAGATCACTTGAGGCCAGGAATTTGAAACTAGCCTGGCCAACATGGCTAAACCCCGTCTCTACTAAAAATACAAAAATTAGCCAGGCATGGTGGCATGTGCATATAGTCCCAGCTACTCAGGAGGCAGAGGCATGGGAATCGCTTGAACCCAGGAGACAGAGGTCACAGTGAGCCGAGATCATGCCCCTCCAACCTGGGCAACAGAGGATACTCTGTCTTTTTTTTCTTTCTTTTTTTTTTTTTTGAGACGGAGTCTTACTCTGTCACCCAGGCTGGGGTGCAGTGGCCGGATCTCAGCTCACTGCAAGCTCCGCCTCCCGGGTTCACGCCATTCTCCTGCCTCAGCCTCCGGAGTAGCTGGGACTACAGGCGCCCGCCACCTCGCCCGGCTAGTTTTTTTATATTTTTTAGTAGAGACGGGGTTTCACCGGGTTAGCCAGGATGGTCTCGATCTCCTGACCTCGTGATCCGCCCGTCTCGGCCTCCCAAAGTGCTGGGATTACAGGCGTGAGCCACCGCGCCCGGCCCGATACTCTGTCTTAAAACAGACACACACACACACACACACACACACACACACACACACACACACACACACACATATACATACACATACGAGATGACTCAGTTCAATTCGTCAGGTTGTAAAGAGTTCACAATGACTAGTTCATATTAAAATGGGTTTGATGGTTTACGTTTGGAACTGACTAACAAGAGAGACAGGTCCCAAATCCTGGCACCTTGAGGATTCCTGATTGCTTCTTTAGAATAGCCCAGGTTTCAATATATATTTAGAATTAGCATTCTAGATTCTTTAAAAATCAGCAGATGGTGGCCAGGCATAGTGGCTCATGCCTGTAATCCTAGCACTTTGGGAGGCTGAGGTGGGCAGATTGCCTGAGCTCAGGAGTTCAAGACTCGCCTGGGCAACACAGTGAAACCCCGTCTCTACTAAAATACAAAAAAAATAGCAGGGCATGGCAGCATGCACCTGTAGTCCCAGCTACTTGGGAGGCTGAGAGAGGAGAATTGCTTGAACCCAGGAGGCGGAGGTTGCAGTGAGCTGAGATCATGCCACTGCACTCCAGCCTGGGTGACAGAGCAAGACTCCATCTCTTAAAAAAAAAAATCAGCAGGTGGTGAACTGATTCTTTTAGATGTAAGTATTCTCAAAATCCAGTCTCCTTTTGATGCTTATGTAGGGAAAAGAGACTATGTACATGGCTGAACTTGATTAAGTAATGAGGTTATTAACTTAGAGAGTAGATCTGGATTAGGAAAAATACTCAGATTTGTTACCAAGAGTGTTATCTAATTTATTTTTTGCAAAAAACCACATTGAACTTTTGAACTGATTTATATTTGTTTCATGAGCTAAACCTTATTCAGACAGCTGAAGTATGGAAAAGCAATTTGTTTTCCATCTAAAGGCAAGAAGTGACTTTCTTTTTTTTTTCTTTTTCTTTTTCTTTTTTTTTTTTTTTTTTTTTTTTTTTGAGACGGAGTCTTGGTCTGTTGCCCAGGCTGGAGTGCAGTGGCGCATCTCAGCTCACTACAACCTCTGCCTCCCGGGTTCAAGCAATTCTGATGCCTCAGCCTCCTGAGTAGCTGGAATTACAGGCACACACCACCACAACTGGCTAATTTTTGTATTTTTAGTAGAGACAGTTTTCACCATGTTGGTCAGGCTGGTGTTGAACTCCTGACCTTGTGATCTGCCTGCCTCAGCCTCCCAAAGTGTTGGGATTACAGGCGTGAGCCACCACGCCCGGCAAGAAGTGACTTTCTAAAACTTGTGTTGCTTAGAGTTGAGAATTTAAGCTCAGCCATGGTGCTAAAGTGTTTAAGTGTGTTAAGCATAGAATACTTTTTAACAGAATCTCTAATAAAGTGTTTTAAGAGGAACTAGTTAGAGCTTACTTTTAATTTCCTGTGTAAACTGTGATTAGCCTCAGAGGGGGAAATGCCCAGAGGCTGATGTAAGGTTCATGTGTTAAACATGGTACGCAAGTTTGGCTAGTATCTGTCCATTTCCCTAACCTAGTAAAAGTTCACTCTGAAAGTAATTTTCTCTCAGAAAAAAAGCCTGATCTCAGAAAGTAAAGACAAGAGAATGGGGTCATTCCTGTTGTGAGATTCTAAGAGAATAATCTTTTTTAAATGATAGGAGGATAGATTTAAATGACAGGAGGATAGAGGGGCGTTTTACTAAGCTTTAAGCAAACTGCTCACTGCTGTACTCATATTTAGGTCTTACTTATCCGGGCCCAGACATTGTATAAGAAGTTTGTGAAGTCATCTGGCTTTCTGGGGAGTGAACAGTGGGCAGTGATTCACATTGTGGACCAGCGGGTACGCTTATACCTAATGGCCTTCTTTTGCTGTTGGGGCCCAGGTAGGTATCTTAACGAGAAGAGATGGGCAGTGAAGAGGGCAGTTATTAGGTTCTGATCAAGCAAAGTGGTCTCACTAAGAAGGATGGCTGTGGCCGGGTGCGGTGGCTCACACCTGTAATCCCAACACTTTGGGAGGCCGAGGCGGGCGGATCATGAGGTCGGGAGATCGAGACCATCCTGGCTAACGCAGTGACACCCCATCTCTACTAAAAATACCAAAAAAAAAAAAAAAAAAATTAGCCAGGTGTGGTGGCAGGCGCCTGTAGTCCCAGCTACTTGGGAGGCTGAGGCAGGAGAATGGCGTGAACCCGGGAGGCAGAGCTTGCAGTAAGCCGAGATCGCACCACTGCACTCCAGCCTGGGCGACAGGGCGAGACTTTGTCTCAAAAAAAAAAAAAAAAAAAAGAAGAATGGCTGCAAATTCCTATTCAGCTTATAAAATTTGTATGGGCCCTACCCATATTTCCAGTTTTTACTAACCTCCTTAACTCCTTTTGCTTCTTATGTTTTAGAAATTAAGATAATTAGACATGAGATGCACCACGATATAAGAGGAAAAAACATCATGACAGATTTGGAGATATTAACACCTGCCCTTCCTAGTACATAAGGTTATAGTGAGGATCAGGTTGGATAATTTTTTTTTTTTTTGAGATAGAGTCTTACCTCTGTTGCCCAGGCTGGAGTGTGGTGGTGCCATCTCACCTCACTACAACCTCCGCCTCACAGGTTCAAGCAATTCTCCTGCCTCAGCTTCCCAAGTAGCTGGGATTACAGGCACATGCCACCATGCCCAGCTAATTTTTGTGTTTTTAATAGAGACAGGGTTTCACCATGTTGGCCAGGCTGGTCTCAAACTCCTGCCCTCAGGTGATCTGCCCACCTTGGCCTCCCAAAGTGCTGGGATTATAGGCATGAGCCACTGTGCCCACCCAGATTGGATAATTTTTATGAAAGAGCTTGGGAAAATCTGAATTGATAGGAGGTATAAATTATTACCTTCCTATAGTATATCCTGCTACCATTACTACACTAATAATCTACAAAGTTTCATCAATAAAGACTAGAAGTTGGAGGCCTAAGACTCATTGGTTTGCATAACACGTTAACCTCACTGATGGATTTTATTATGCCTGTTGTTTCCATTCTGATAATGCTCAGGCATGTGTATGGAGGAACCTGATACTTTAGACAGTCAAGACTGAAAAAAAGGTTTACACTTTGTGTATTCACAGCTGTCATTCTGATGATCATAAAGCTGACTAAGCCACAGGACACCAAGCTTCACATGGCCCTTTATGTTCTCCAGGTAACACCTTCAACATCTAGTATCTCTGTTCTTATACCCGCTCAGCCTATTTTCTTATACTACCTTTACTCGGTAAGCACAATTTTTCCCTCAGGGTATTTAAACATTGCAAAATAGAAAATGTATTATTTACACTCAGTTATGAATAATGTGAAAATTTTCTCAAAGTCGAGGTAGATGATGATGTAAAAGTACCCCCATGCATTCCAGAGCATATATATCTCTGGTCAACTTCATTTTACTGATGTGTTTTTAAGGAATGGACAGTAAAAATAAACCAGATCTGCCAGGCATGTTCTTATGAAACATTGATAGTGACATGGTTCTTTCCCATCCAGAGTGAATTGAATGGGATAAATGAGCTATTCTTGGTGAATGATGAGGAGGGGATGGAATGATCATCTCTCTTTTTTTTATTTATTGGGTTTAAGAAGATTTTTGGGCTATCTGACTATTCTGATGAGAGTTTTCTCAAGGCTACCCTGAGGTAATAAGGAGGGGCATTGAAGCTACTTCATTATCCCTGTGTATATACTAAGAAATATGACCAACTCTTAGTCATCCATAACAGTGTAGTGTAGAGAGTGAGTTCAGGACAAACTAGAAAAATATAAAAAACTGAAGTCAGATCTTCATGTTTGAGATAGGGAAAATGTAACAATGCTTTATGAATAAGGGGAGTGGGAATTATTCCCTGGATCCCTGAAAACCTGAAGCATGGGCTGCATCACCCCTTCATCTCCTCCAGGCTCTGACGGCAACATCTCAGGGTCTACTCAACTGTGGAGTATATGGCTGGACGCAGCACAAATTCCACCAACGAAAGCAGGAGGCTCGGCGTGATGCAGATACCCAGACACCATTATTATGCTCACAGAAGAGATTCTATAGCAGGGGCTTAAATTCACTGGAATCCGCCCTTACTTTTCCTACCAGTACTTCTACCATTCTTTGAAACTACAATACTGGAACATCCAGGAACTGGAGTTATTCTGCGCTAATGGATTGGAAAGAATGTTGGGAAAGGACATCTTAAATCTTTTCTAACTATGCCCTAAACTGCAGAACTCAAAGGAAATATAGTGCCATTGGTTGGTAGTCATTCTAGGTGAACTTGCAGTATCTCTGCGGTTATTCCCAGATTTACTAGTGATCCTTAAAGTCTAGGGGTTCAGGGAGAGGAAGACACTTTCCATCTCAGAGATAGACTCATGTTACCTTGATGGATATTAGATTTGTCTAAGTCTTTTCTAGAAAAAATAAATTCTAGATTATTATTTATATGTGTCATTTCAAGGCGCTCTACTCCATGGTTGCAGGGGAAGTGGGGGTAGGGGACATGCAACAACTTGCTCAGGTCTTGCTATTGCTATTACTGTCTCTAAAGTTGGACACAGAAAATCCTGGGTTTCTATTCTGTGAAGAGTTTTGGAAACTCATAAAGAAAACTACTATAAAAAAGTGACAGTGGGATCTTTAGACACACCACATCTTAGTCTCATATGTTCAATTCTGTTCTAGGACTTGAACAATAGGGATCACCCCATTCTAGAATACTAAGACTAATCTTTTGAAGTTAGAGGGACAATAAGATTTATGAGAAATAGAGACTAAAAAAACCTCTAGTAATCAATAACTGTTAACTTGCATTTATAAGCAGAAGTACAAGGTTGGTTTCATTGTGTTCATTTATCAAAGTATAAAGTTAGGTTGAACAGTATGAACAACTTGCCATTTTTATAGGTGAAAATGGTCTAATATCAATTTCACATGGTTCAGCCTAATAGTAAGTGCTAAATATATGTTTATAGGATAAATGAGTGAACAAGCAAATTAGTGACTTATAGGTAAAATTTAAATCTTTTGGGAAAGAAAAGATTCTCAGACTCCAGAGCTTCATTCTGGGGCAGGAATATCTATCTAATCTGTTTCTTCCTCGTGAATCATGTAACAGTGATACTTGGTTTCTCCAGCTAAGTTATGAAGGCCAGTCTGAGGCCAGAGCATCATATACTATGATGCCGAAACAAAGGGAAAGCCAAATGGACAAGGTGACTGGAATGATAAGTAATCAAAACATCTAGACCTAATAATCTGATGATCACAAAGGTGGTCTTATTCTCACTTGATGCATACCTTGGTATGTCCAAGGCAAAATCTTTAAGATTAGAGAAATTGACTAAGAGGATTATAATGGAAGATTAGACAGGATATTCTGATAAGTAAGTTACAGAGATCTTTCCAAAAGAGCTCTCTATAGAAATGTCAGGGAGCTCAATGATAGCTCTTTCAGTTTTAGACCATGAGCTTCATGGAAGTTATGGAGGGTAACCTGGCCTTATTCTGTCAAGATCATATCTTGAGGCTTCTCATTGTCCCAGAGATCCTGAGACCTGATTTCATGATAGCACAGAACAAAAAAAGACTGCTTCACCTAGAAAGCTGTGTTAACTTCTTTTCATTTAAAAACTACTAAGCAGTCAGCATATAGAAAAATAGATGGAAGCAAGAAAGAATTCCTATATCCATAGTCCCTGAGGGACACCAGAACCAAGAAGCCCAGTCTTTTTTTTTTTGAGACAGAGTCTCGGTCTGTCGCCCAGGGTAGAGTGCGTTGGCATGATCTCAGCTCACTGCAACCTCCGCCTCCCGGGTTCAGGCACATGCCACCATGCCCAGCTAATTTTTGTGTTTTTAATAGAGACAGGGTTTCACCATGTTGGCCAGGCTGGTCTCAAACTCCTGCCCTCAGGTGATCCACCCACCTCGGCCTCCCAAAGTACTGGGATTACAGGCGTGAGCCACCACGCCCGATCAGAAGTCCATTTCTTAAAAGGTCCTTTCGGCCGGGCGCGGTGGCTCAAGCCTGTAATCCCAGCACTTTGGGAGGCCGAGACGGGTGGATCACGAGGTCAGGAGATCGAGACCATCCTGGCTAACACGGTGAAACCCCGTCTCTACTAAGAAATACAAAAAACTAGCCGGGCGAGGTGGCGGGCGCCTGTAGTCCCAGCTACTCGGGAGGCTGAGGCCGGAGAATGGCGTGAACCCGGGAGGCGGAGCTTGCAGTGAGCTGAGATCCGGCCACTGCACTCCATCCTGGGCTACAGAGCGAGACTCCGGCTCAAGAAAAAAAAAAAAGGGTTCTTTCAGTATCACTTCATATTTGGCCTTATTACCAGAAAGAAGGTAATTATCAAATATTTTTCAGGTTTGTTCATCTTGCTGTTCCAGTGATGTACTGACAGTTTCTTAGATCATGGATGTAAGCAAACAAGATGGTAGGAATGAGAAATAATAAGTGGCTAGGTAAGACTTGAATTAGGATTATCAGCTTTTTGTCATACTGAGAGTCAGAGGGGATGTGTGGAGCTGGGCCACTGTTAGACTGCCTCCTAACCATTATATTCTCATGTAGGAGGGGCATAGTTGTAGACAAGTGCTAGTTCTTAAAATTGTTGCAAACAACCCTCCCATGACACTTGTCCAGGTTGCAGTCATAGTGGAGTACAGTGGTATCTAAGCACGACTGATTGATACAGATCTTTTGTGGACCACATGGACTATCTTTTACCTCCCCCTCATCAGCCCTGTTTATACTCCAACACTACATGTCCTGCATGGGGAAATGTGTGTTTGATGTTTTTCAGTGTGTGGGATCTTTAGATGTTTTCACATAGCAGTCTCACATCTTACATATTTGGCCTTGTACTTCCTTAAGACTTTAAGCAATCCTTTAGACTCACTGCCAGTTTCCAAACCTATCCCCCTTGGTAATGATAATTTTTCCAAGCAGCTCATGTGCCCTTTCCAGAGATTTTAATGCACTGATTCTCTAGGCTTCTGCACTGGCCCTGGTAACAATAACCTTGTTCTTTGCAAGGGATGCCATCTTCCTTGTATGTATCTGTGTGGCACCACTCAGAGGTGCCATTAAAGTACTCTCGGAGGTCATATTCACGTACACTGAGGCAGCAGGGTGTGGTTGGGTTTGGCAATTTGCAGTGTCTGCAACAGAATCCAAATGCATAATCTGAACCCTTATGACAGACAAGGCATGTCCAAATGCATGTCTGAACCCTGAGGGTAGATAATCGTGATCCCTTTCACAATCATGGACATTGCCACACTTGCATTCTTCTCTGTCATCACTGTCTCGTTCCCACAATATGGTTTTCCAAAGGAGATTTGGTGCTCAAGTTTATTAAACCGGCAGTCTTCTCTGTGCCTATGCAAAAACTAATGGAAGCAGTGGAAGCTTCAGTTGCTGTAGCCCATATCTGTAGTAATAAATTTATGCATAGTATAGAGGTTCTGGCCATGACACTTGTAGGCCATATAGTCATGTTTTATATCCAAGCTGTGGCCAAGCTCATGAGTTATGAGAGCTGCAAAGTGGGATATATCTTCATGAAAGAAAGATTCAACACTCATTGTATTCTTAGCTCTACAGATACAACTGAGAAATGCATAGCCCTGGTACTTTCTGGGATTTTGAACAATGATCCAAATATGAGCAACAACATGTTTCACCTTTCTGAAGGGGTGCCGGCCGGTCTCTCCAGCAGTTAAATTTTTGAAACGTTTTCTGCAGATTCAGGGGCATTTGCACTAGCCTTCTCTCTGTCCGTATCTCCAAACTAGTCCATATAACTAACCAGTAAGTACTATTTAGCTCCTTATTGTACCACTTGACCAGCGTGTGTACATCTGTTACCATCTGTGTAATGTTGGTCACATTATATTATTCCACATTTGTAATCACTTATTGTCAACCACAAGAAACATTTCTACATATTTGGGAAGCAACCATATATGGGGCATGTGGTCTGGGCTCTATTCTGCTCTGAATCCTTATTTCAAGATATGCTGTAAACCATATGTTCAAAATTGTTTGCGTTATGTTGGTCAGGCTGGTCTTGAACTCCTGACCTCAGGTGATCCACCCGCCTTGGCCTCCCAAAGTGCTGGGATTACAGGCATGAGCCACTGTGCCCCACCAGAAGTCCAGTTCTTAAAAGGTCCTTTAAAGTGCTGATAGTCACCAAAGACTCTAGGTCACCTGTTGATTCTGCATTATAGTAACAGTGATCCTGTGTAAAAGGCATGCCCAAGCTTTATTTCTCATTTTAATGTGTACAGATAGGGAAGTTTTTGACTAACAATCCTTAATTTTGCTTCAGATTTAATAATATTCCATTTTCGCATATTAAGACATAGACCACCTTTTCTCCTTTTTCTTCTAGTCCTCTGAATATCATCAGGTTTCTAGGACGACTATTTTATAATAAAGATATTTCCCCCATTCTCAAAACCCCATGTAGGGATTCCTGGATGAAAAATATTTCCAAGGCTAGGCATGGTGACTCACACCTATAATTCCAGCACTTCAGGAGGCTGAGGTGGATGGATTACTTGAGGCCGGAAGTTTGAGACCAGCTTGGGAAACATAACAAGACCCCTTCTCTACAAAAAAATAAAAAAATTAGCCAGGCGTGGTGGCATGTGCCTGTAGTCCTAGCTACTCAAGGAGGCTGACACAGGAGGATCACTGGAGCATAGGAGTTTGAGGTTACAGTGAGCTATGATTACACTATTGCATTCCAGCCTAGGTGGCCTGGGTGCCAGAGTGAGACCCTGTTTCTAAATAAATAAAATACAAATCATTCCAAACTTTACCTATGACCGCTTGATTTCACAGAAGAAGGATCAAGAGGGAGGCAAAGTAATTAATTAGGGATGTCATTGTCATGGCCCAAGTGAAGCAGCCAATAATCCTGGACCTCTGTATCTCAGTTGTTTTTCCTGGACCCAGACTTTGTCAGTGATATAGTTGTTTGGTTAAAGCTCAAAGCTATGCTGCCTGCCAGAAGGATAGCTGCTCTCACCTGAGTATTACATGATGACACCTGCCTTTTGATCATGTTTATTCCTACTCCTCTCTCTCCATGATTGTCCTTACTTTGCAACCTACCTCAACATTTTAGTGCTCTTTAGCTGAACTCCTGCTGTTGTTTTTGTTTGTTTTGTTTGTTTGTTTTTTGAGAAGGAGTCTTGCTCTGTCGCCCAGGCTGGAGTGCAATGGCGTGATCTCAGCCCATTGCAACCTCCGCCTCCTGGGTTCAAGCAATTCTCCCTGCCTCAGCCTCTTGAATAGCTGGGATTTCAGGCACCTGCCACCATACCCGGCTAATTTTTGTATTTTTAGTAGAGAGGGGTTTCGCCATGTTGGCCAGGCTGGTCTTGAACGCCTGACATAGGACGATCTGCCTGCCTTAGCCTCCCGAAGTTCAGGGATTATAGGCATGAGCCAAACGCCCTGCCTCCTGCTGTTTTCATGGAAGAATATACCAAGGAGAGGAAGATTTCAGAGGTTCAGCAAGTTCCATGACCCAGGATCAGGCCTCAAGAAAAGGAAAAAAAATAACCTTTTTCTGTCAGTTGTAGTGCCCATGGAACAGCTTCTACCACCTCTCCTGGCATATGTTATTCTTTTGGCTCATTGAATCTAAAGGTTCCAGAGCAGGCTTTTGTGGGTCTCTGGGTAGGTCACAGGCCTCTGCTGTCCAGTGCCTCTTGCACCATTCTCTACTCTGTACCACACAGTCCATTTCAAACCCCCAAACCTTTTCTGCCTCCAAAAGAGTTTGTGGGCATGGTCTTTGACCTACCACTTTGTTGTCCTAAGAATCTCTTCTGCATGGACGTTTACCTCATTTAAATAGACTGATTTTGATCCTTGCTCTAAAATTACTTCTGCATCTGAGATATGGGCACTTCCCTATTTGATATGATATATGTCCATTAGTATAAGGGGAATCAGCTATGAGATCCTGAATATGAAACACCAGGGATCGGCTTAAAAACAAACAAACAAACAAAAAAACCAGCAAGTCCTGGAAGGAAGTATGAGTAGACCTTTCCTATAATACATAAGTAACATGGAAAGGAAAAAGAGATTTGATCTTTAGGAATCTAGAGACCCAAGTTGTTTTAAATGTTCCAGAGTCTAGGGAATAAATCTCTCAGATGTACTTATATCTAGGGCATCAGCATCTCTTCTCTGAGACCAAGATAATGTGTATAATAGCCCATTATAATCTCGTACTGTGCATCTCTGATGGAGGCATTGTAATTTATTTGGCTCTTCCCAGTAGAAATGCTCCCTGTGAAAACACATATCCAGCATCCCAGCTCACTGTCATTTTTGTGAATCGGAGACATTTTCCAATTGCATTCTGATATTAAATCCTTATTTTGTTTTGTTTTGTTTTTTGAGACGGAGTTTCACTCTTGTTGCCCAGGCTGGAGTGCAATGGAGCGATCTTGGCTCACTGCAACCCCTGCCTCCCAGGTTCAAGTGATTCTCCTACCTCAGCCTCCTGAGTATCTGGGATTACAGGTGCCCACCACCATGCTTGGCTAATTGTCATATTTTTAGTAGAGATGGGGTTTCACCATGTTGCCCAGGCTGGTATGAAACTCCTGGCCTCAAGTGGTCCTCCTGCCTCGGCCTCCCAAAGTGCTGAGATTACAGGTGTGAGCCACCACGCCTGGCCAGTAGGCTTTATTTTGTGGAGCAGTTTTAGGTTTACAGAAAAATTGAGCTCGGTAGGGTGCTATGGCTCATGCCTATAATCCCAGCACTTTGGGAAGCCAAGGCAAGTGGATCGCTTGAGCCCAGGAATTTGAGACCAGCCTGGGCAACAAGGTGAAACCCTGTCTCTACCGAAAGTACAAAAAAAATTAGCCAGGCATGGCCAGGTGCAGTGGCTCACACCTGTAATCCTAGCACTTTGGAAGGCTGAGACGGGTGGATCACGAGGTCAGGAGATCGAGACCATCCTGGCTAACACGGTGAAACCCCGTCTCTACTAAAAATACAAAAAATTAGCCAAGCGTGGTGGCGGGCACCTATAATTCCAGCTACTCGGGAGGCTGAGGCAGGAGAATGGCGTGAACCCAGGAGGCGGAGCTTGCAGTGAGCCGAGATCGTGCCACTGCACTCCAGCCTGGGCGACAAGGCAAGCCTCCATCTCAAAGAAAAGAAAAGGAAAGAAAAAAGCCAGCCGTGGTGGCACGCACCTGTAGTCCCAGCTACTCAGGAGGCTGAGGTGGAAAGATCATTTGAGCCAGAGTAGTCAAGGCTGCAGTGAGCTGTGGTAGCACCACTTACTCCAGCCTGGGTAACAGAGCAATACTCTGTCTCAAAAAGAAAAAAAAGAAGAGAAAATATAAACTGAACTGATATTACAGTGTTCTCATATACCTCCTCTACCTCCACACAGGATTTCACCATTAGCCTTTTTCATTAGTGTGGTGCATTTGTTACAATTGATGAACCAATACTGATACATTATTATAAACTAAAGTCCATAGTTTACATTAGGGCTCATTTTTTGTGTTATATACTTGTATGAGTTTTGACAAATGTATAATGTCATGTAGCCACCATTGCCATGTTGTACAGAACAGTTTCACTGCCCTAAAAATCCCTTGTGTTCCACCTATTTATCTCTCCCTCTTTCCAAACCCCTGGCAACCACTGGTCTTTTTGCTTGCTTTATAGTGTTGTGTTTTTCAAATGACATATCTTTAGCATACAGTATGTAACCTTTTCAGACAAGATATTGTCTTCTTTTACTCGACAATATCCATGTAAGTTTCCTCTATGTCTTTTTGTGACCTTACAGATCATTTCTTTTCATCACTGAATTATATTTCACTCTGGATGTACCACAGTATGTTTATTTACTCACTTATGAAGGCAAATCTTGCCAATTGAAGGACATTTTCCTGTGTTTGGCCATTATGAATATGCTGCTGTAAGCATTTGTATACAGGTTTTGTGTGTACATAAGTTTTTGAGTAAATACCTAGGGGCATGATTGCTGGATCATATAGTAAGCCCATGTGTAATGTAAGAAACTGCCAAACTATCTTCCAAAGTGGCTATACCATTGTTCAGTGGATTACAGTTCCTGATGCTCCACATTCTAGTCAGCTTTTGGTATTGTCAGTGTTTTGTGTTTTAGACATTTTAATAGGTATCGGTGTTTGTTGTTGTTGTTGTTTGTTTGATTTTTGAGACAGAGTCTCGCTCTGTCACCCAGGCTGGAGTGCAGTGGTGCAATCTCAGCTCACTGCAACCTCTGCCTCCCTGGTTCAAGTGATTCTCCTGCCTCAGCCTCCCGAGTAGCTGGGACTACAGGCACGTGCCACCACACCTGGCTAATTTTTTGTATTTTTAGTAGAGACGGGGTATCACCATGTTAGCCAGGATGGTCTCGATCTTCTGACTTCCTGATCTGCCCACCTCGGCCTCCCAAAGTGCTGGGATTACAAGTGTGAGCCACCGCACCCGGCTTCGTTTTGCAATTCCCTAATGTCATATGATATTGAGAATTTTTTCATGTGCTTATTTGCCATCTGTATATCTTTGGTAAGGTGTCTGGTCAGATCTTACGCCCTTTTTAAAATCGGATTGTTTTCTTATTGAGTTTTAAGAGTTCTTTGTATATTTAGGTACAAATCTTTTATCATATATGCATTTTTGAAATATTTTGTCTCAGTCTATTGCTTGTCCTTTCATTCTCTTAGCAGTGTCTTTGACAGTGCAGATTTTAAAAATGTTATTGAAGTCCAACTTACCATTTTTTTCTTTCATGGATCATGCTTTTTTGGTGTTGTCTCTAAGAAGTCATCATTGGCTGGGCACGATGGCCGGCTGTAATCCCAGCACTTTGGGAAGCTGAGGCAGGTGGATTGCTTGGCGCTCAAGAGTTCAAGACCAGCCTGGACAACATGGCAAAAGCCCATCTCTACCAAAAATACAAAAAATTAACTGGGTGTGGTGGTGTGCACTTGTGGTTCCGGCTACTCAGGAAGCTGAGGTGGGAGGATCGCTTGAGCCTGGGAGACAGGGGTTGTTGCAGTGAGCCAAAATGGCACCACTGCACTCCAGCCTGAAAGTTGTACAGCTTTGCATTTTACATTTTAGTATATGATTCATTCTGAGTTAATTTTTGTGTAAGGAGTAAGTTCTGTGTCTAGATTCCTTTTTTTTTTTTTTTTTGTAATGTGGATGTCTACTTGTTGCAGCACCATTTGTGCTGTATTCTCTCCATTGAATTTCCTTTGCTCCTTTGTCAGAAATCAGTTGATTGACTGTATTTTTGTGGGTCTGTTCCTGGATTCTCTATTCTGTTTTATTGATCCACTTGTCCACTCTTCCACCAAGATCACACTGTCTTAATTACTATAACCTTATAGTAAATTTTTAAGTCAGATAGTGTCAGTCCTTCAACTTTGTGTTTCTTCAGTATTGTGTTGGTTTGTGATTTCCTTATAAACTTTAGATTCAGTTTGTGTTCGCAAAATAATTTGCTGGGCTTTGGATTGGGATTGCCTTGAATCTGTAGATCAAGGTGGGAAGAACATCTTAACAGTATTGAGTCTTCCTATCTATAAACAGGAAATATGGCTCCATGTATTTAGACCTCCTTTGATTTCTTTCAGCAGAGTTTTGCAGTTTTCCTCATATAGGTCTTGCACGTATTTCATTAGACTTATACCTAAGTATTTCTCCCTTTGGGGGTTCTCATGTAAATGGTATTATGGTTATAATTTCAAATTCTACTTGTTTATTGCTAGTATGTCGGAAAGTGATTGATTTTTTATATTAACTTTGTAACCTGTAACCTTCCTATAATCACATCTTAGTTCCAGAAGGGTGGTTTGTTTTTTGTTTTTGCCTATTCTTCGGGATTTTTCTACATAGATAATTGTGTCATCTGTAGGCAAAGACGGTTTTGTTTCTTAAATCTCAATCTGTTTGCCTTTTATTTCCTTTTCTTGTTTTATGGTGTTAGCTAGGACTTCCAGTATGAAGTTGAACAGAAGTGTTGAAAGGTGTCATCCTTACCTTATTCCCAATCTTAGTAGGAATGCATGCAGTTTCTCACCATTAAGTATGATGTTAGCTATAGGTTTTTTGTAGATAGATTTTTTTATCAAGTTGATTTTTTTAAAATCAAGCTCCCCTCTATTCCTAGTTTGCTGAGAGGTTTTATTATGAATATGTGTCGATTTTGTCAAATGCTTTTTCTGCATCTACTGTGTATTATATGGTTTTTCTTCTTTAGCCCATTGATATAATAGATTATTTTAATTGATTTTTGAATGCTGAACCAGCCTTGTATACCTGCACTAAATCCCACTTGGTTGTGGTGTGTAAGTCTTTATATACATTGGTTCAATTTGCTAATATTTTGTTGAAAATTTTTTCATCTGTGTTCATAAAAGATACGGTCTGTAGTTTTGCTTTGATTGTCTTTATCTGGTTTTAGTATTAGGGTAATGCTGGCTTCATAGAATGATTTAGGAAATGTTCTCTCAGCTACCGTTTTCTGGAAGAGATCGTAGCTAATTGGTTTTGCTTCTTTCTTTTTTTCCTTTTTTCTTTTTTTTTTTTTTTCTTGAGCTGGAATCTCCCTCTGTCGCCCAGACTGGAGTGCAGTGGCACGATCTCGATTCACTGCAACCTCTGCCGCCTGGGTTCAAGCAATTCTCCTGCCTCAGCCTCCCAAGTAGCTAGGATTACAGGCACCTGCCATGGCGCCCAGCTAATTTTTGTATTTTTAGTAGAGACAGGGTTTCACCATCTTGGCCAGGCTGGTCTTGAACTCCTGATCTTGTGAGCCACCCGCCTCAGCTTCCCAAAGTGCTAGGATTACAGGTGTGAGCCACCATGACCAGCCAGTATTGCTTCTTTCTTAAATATTTGGTGGAAACCCCCATCTAGGCCTGGTGCTTTCCTTTTTGGAAAGTTACTAATTATTGATTCAATTTTTAAATAGATACAGGCTACACTAAGATGATCTGTTTCTTTTTGTGTGAGCTTTACCAGATTATGTCTTTCTAGGAACTGGTATATTTCATCTCATTAAATTTGTGGGCATGGAAGTATTTCTAATATTTATTATTCAAATTAATGTTTATGGGATCAGTAGTGATGGCCCCTCTTTCATTTCTGATATTAGCAATTTATGTCTTTTCTAGTTTTTTCTTCGTTACTTTACCTAGAGGTTTATCAATTATGTTGATTTTTTCCAAAGAAACATTGGTTTCATTCCTTTTCTCAGTAGATTTCTTATTTTCAGTTTTATTTATTTCAGCTTTTATTTTTGTATCTCTTTTCTTCTGTTTGCTTTAGGCTTACATTGCTTTTCTTTCTCTAGTTTCCTAAAATGAAGCTAAGATGATTGATTTTAGATGTTCTTTCCTAATATATTCATTAGGTGCTATAAATTTCATTGAAGTATTACTTTCACTGCATCCCACAAAATTTTGACAAGTTGTATTTCATTTTAATTTAGTTCAAAATATTTTAAAATTTCTCTTGAGACTGCTTTGACCCATATGTTATTTATTTATTTATTATTTTTGAGATGGTCTCACGCTGTTGCTCAGGCTGGAGTGATCCTCCTGCCTTAGCCTCCCGAGTAGCTGGGACCATAGGCGCATGCCATCAGCTAATTAGTCCAGCTAATTTTTCATTTTTTGGAGAGATGAGGTCTCCCTGTGTTGCCCAGGCTTGTCTTGCTCAAGCAGTCCACCCCCTTGGCCTCTCAAAGTGCTGGGATTACAGGCATGAGCCACCATGCCTGGGTGACCCATGTGTTATTTAGAAGTGTATTGTTTCATCTCTAGATATTTTAGGATTTTCCAGCTATCTCTCTGTTACTGACTTCTAATATAATTACATTTTTAAGAAATTTATTTTTTATTTTTTAAATTGAAATAAAAATATAGATCTGATTTACCATCTTTACTGTTTTTAAGTGTACAGTTAATAAATAGTTTATATATTTTTTCAAAAATAATTTCACTGTGGTCCAGGAGCATACTTTGTATGATTTCTGTTTTTAAAATTTTGCTGAACTATGTTTTATAGCCCACAATGTGGTCTTAGGGAATATATCATATGAGCTTGAGAAGAATGTATATTCTGCTTTTGGTGAATGAAGTGTTCCATAAATATCTTCAATTCTCAGCTACCTTCCATGTCTTCTTAGTGGAGGTAGAAGTAGGTATAACATTTTTTGGGTTCTTTTGTAGTGATGAGGTTTCACCAAGTTGACCAGGCTGGCTTGAACTCCTGGGCTCAAGAGATCCGCCCACGTCAGCCTCCCAAAGTGCTGGGACTACAGGAGTGAGCCACCACACCTGGCCGGGTATAACTTTTTAATAAATTAGCCACTGCTTTCAACATAAACCACTTCTATATCCAATTCCCAAATCTATCTTGGAATTTTTATAGCTCTTCTAACAGGGTTTTAACTCTAAGGCAGCAAGCCTTTACACCAGTGTCAAAATTACCTCACTGTTCTATTTGAATATTCTCTAAGGTCCTTCCTCCTTCCTCTACCCAGAGAGGATTTTTATTTCTTTTGTTTTTTTTAATAACGAATAAACTGGTCTTTTTTTCCTGTGTGCCTTATAGTATAAGCCCTATTCTCTTTTTTTTTTTTTTTGAGACGGAGTCTCGCTCTGTTGCCCAGGCTTGAGTGCAGTGGTGCAATCTCGGCTCACTGCAAGCTCCATGTCCCAGGTTCACGCCATTCTCCTGCCTCAGCCTCCTGAGTATCTGGGACTACAGGCACCCGCCACCGCACCCGGCTAGTTTTTTGTATTTTTAGTAGAGATGGGGTTTCACCGTGGTCTTGATCTCCTTATGTTGTGATCTGCCCGCCTCGGCCTCCCAAAGTGCTGGGATTAGAGGCGTGAGCCACCATGCCCGGCCAGCCTTATTCTCTTAAGGAATCCAGGTCTTGACTTCTAGGAACATGACTCTCCTAGCTGCTCAAAAAATCACCCCCAACCCCACCTTTTTTTTTTTTGAGACAGAGTCTTGCTCTGTTGCCCAGGCTGGAGTGCAATAGCACAGTCTCAACTTACTGCAAGCTCAGCCTCCCGGGTTCACGCCATTCGCCTGTCTCAGCCTCCCAAGTAGCTGGGACTACAGGTGCCCACCACCATGCCCAGCTAATTTTTTGTATTTTTAGTAGAGATGGGGTTTCACCATGTTAGCCAAGATGGTCTCGATCTCCTGACCTCGTGATCCAACTGACTCGGTCTCCCAAAGTGCTGGGATTACAGGTGTGAGCCACTGTGCCCAGCATTTTTTTTTTTTTTTCTTTGACAGAGTCTCACTCTTGCCTAGGCTGGAGTGCAGTGGTGCAATCTCAGCCCACTGCAACCTCCACCTCCCAGGTTCAAGCAATCCTTATGCCTCAGCCTCCCAAATAGTTGGGACTCCCGGCGCATACCACCACACCCAGCTAATTTTTGTATTTTTAGTACAAACAGGATTTCATCATGCTGGCTAGTCTGGTCTTGAACTCCTGGGCTCACTTGATAGGCACACCTCGGGCTCAAAAGCACAATTTTTTTGTTTTGTTTTGTTTTGTTTGTTTTGTTTTTGCAAACAGAATTTTGCTCTGTCACCCAAGCTGGATAGCAGTGGTGCGATCTTGGCTCACTGAAAACCTCTGCCTCCCGGGTTCAAGTGATTCTCCTGCTTCAGCCTCCCAAGTAGTTGGGACTGTAGGCATGTGCCACCACGCCCGGCTACATTTTTGTATGTTTAGTAGAGAGGGGGTTTCACCATGTTAGCCAGAATGGTCTCAATCTCCTAATCTCATGATCCGCCCGCCTTGGCCTCCCAAAGTGCTGGGATTACAGGCATAAGCCACTGCGCCCAGCCTAAATTCTTGTTTTAAAACAATATGGCAATCAAGAATGAAATAATATATCACTACAGACCTAAGAGATACCAAAAGAATAATGAGGAAACATTACAAACATTTGATAGACGTACATTTGATACCTAGATAAATGGACCAATTTCTCAAAAAGCACAAACTACTACGTCTCACTCAATGTGAACTGGATAAGTCGAATATCTTTATAGCTATTAAGAAAATTGAATTTAGCCAGGTGCAGTGGCTCATGCCTGTAATCCCAGTACTTTGGGAGGTTGAGGTGGTTGGATCACCTGAGGTTGGGAGTTTGAGACCAGCCTAACCAACATGGAGAAACCCCATCTCTACTAAAAATACAAAATTAGCCAGGCATGGTGGCACGTGCCTGTAATCCCAGCTACTTGGGAGGCTGAGGCAGGAGAATCACTTGAACCCAGGAGGCGGAGGTTGCAGTGAGCCGAGATCATACCATTGCACTCCAGCCTGGACTACAAGAGCAAAACTCTGTCTCAAAAAGAAAAAAAAAAAAAGGAAAAAAAAAAAGAAAATTGAAGTTATAACTTCAGATCTCCCAAGAAAAATAAATATCAAGCCCAGATGGTTTCACTGGAGAATTGTAACAAACCTTTAAAAATTAACACTAATTCTACACAATCTCTTCTAGAAAAATAAAAGAGAAGGGAAGGGAACCTTATCCAATTCATTTTATGAGGCCAGTGTCACCCTGATACCAAAACCAGAGAAAGACAGTACAAAAAAAGAAAACTACAGACCAATATCCCTCATGAATATAGATGCAAAAAAAATTTAACCAAATATTAGCAAATAAGATTCAGCAATGTGAAAAACAGAATTATACACCATGACCAAGTTTTGTTTCTTCCGGGGATGCAGGATTGGTTTATATTTGAAAATCAATCATTGAATTCACCATGTTAGCAGGCTAAATAAGAAAAATCCCATGATCATATCAATTGGTGCAGAAAAAAGCATTTGGCTAAGCTTTACGCCTATTCATGATAAAAACTCCCAGAAAACTAGGTAGAGAGTGAAAACTACTTCAATGTAATAAGAACATCTATAAAAAGCCTACAGTTAGTGTTTTACTTAATGGTGAAAGACTGAATCTTTCCCCCTGCAGGATACAGTAGCAACATATACAAATCAATTATATTTCTGTATACTAGCAATGAACAATTTAATCAAAATAAAAATACAATTTAAAATCACTCAAAAAATGAAATATTTAGATGTAAATTTAACAAAATATGTATAGGACCTATTAAATGGAAACCACAAGACACTGATGAAAGAAATCAAAGATGTAAATAGAGATATGCTGTGTTTACAAATTGGAAGACACAAGGTAATAAAGGTATCAGTTTTCCTCAAACTGATACATAGGCTTAACCCAATTCATATCACAATCCAAACAAGATTCTTTGTAGATACAGACAAGAAAATTTTCAAATTTATATTTTACAATATAAATTTTCTAAAAGACAAAGGAAACAAGACTAACTAAAACAATTTTGGAAAATAATAACTTGGAGAAATCGCTTTTTTCTGTTTCAATAGTATGTGGTATTGCTGATGGGATACACACATAGATCAATGGAACACAGGAAACCCTTAAATAGAGTTTTTGCACTTTTTAAATTTAGCATAATATTCTTTTTTTTTTTTTTTTTTTTTTTTTTTTAACAGTGACATTTGAACTATGGTAGTCCATGAAATGCAGATCTGTCACTCAACTCACTGGGTTTCACTTATTTGTGAAAGAGTGATACCTTCTTTTTTTATTATTATTATTATACTTTAAGTTCTAGGGTACATGTGCACAACGTGGAGGTTTGTTATGTATGTATACATGTGCCATGTTGGTGTGCTGCACCCATTAACTCGTCATTTACATTAGGTATATCTCCTAATGCTATCCCTCCCCCCTCCCCCCTCCCCACAATAGACCCTGGTGTGTGATGTTCCCTTTCCCGTGTCCAAGTGATCTCATTGTTCAGTTCACACCTATGAGTGAGAACATGCGGTGTTTGGTTTTCTGTTCTTGCGATAGTTTGCTGAGAATGATGGTTTCCAGCTGCATCCATGTCCCTACAAAGGACATGAACTCATTCTTTTTTATGGCTGCATAGTATTCCATGGTGTATATGTGCCACATTTTCTTAATCCAGTCTGTCCCTGATGGACATTTGGGTTGATTCCAAGTCTTTGCTATTGTGAATAGTGCTGCAATAAACATATGTGTGCATGTGTCTTTATAGCAGCATGATTTATAATCCTCTGGGTATATACCTAGTAATTGGGATGGCTGGGTCAAATGGTATTTCTAGTTCTAGATCCTTGAGGAATTGCCACACTGTTTTCCACAATGGTTGAACTAGTTTACAGTCCCACCAACAGTGTAAAAGTGTTCCTATTTCTCCACATCCTCTCCAGCACCTGTAGTTTCCTGATTTTTTAATGATTGCCATTCTAACTGGTGTGAGATGGTATCTCATTGTGGTTTTGATTTGCATTTCTCTGATGGCAAGTGATGATGAGCATTTTTTCATGTGTCTGTTGGCTGAATGAATGTCTTTTGAGAAATGTCTGTTCATATCCTTTGCCCACTTTTTGATGGGGTTGTTTTTTTTTTTCTTGTAAATTTGTTTGAGTTCTTTGTAGGTTCTGGATATTTGCCCTTTGTCAGATGAGTAGATTGCAAAAATTTTCTCCCATTCTGTAGGTTGCCTGTTCACTCTGATGGTAGTCTCTTTTGCTGTGCAGAAGCTCCTTAATGTAATTAGATCCCATTTGTCAATTTTGGCTTTTGTTGCTGTTTCTTTTGGTGTTTTAGACATGAAGTCCTTGCCCATGCCTATGTCCTGAATGGTATTACCTAGGTTTTCTTCTAGGATTTTTATGGTTTTAGGTCTAACATTTAAGTCTCTAATCCATCTTGAAATAATTTTCGTATAAGGAGTAAGGAAAGGATCCAGTTTCAGCTTTCTACTTATGGTTAGCCAATTTTCCCAGCACCATTTATTAAATAGGGAATCCTTTCCCCATTTCTTGTTTTTGTCAGATTTGTCAAAGATCAGATGGCTGTAGATGTGTGGTATTATTTATGAGGGCTCTGTTCTGTTCCATTGGTCTATATCTCTGTTTTGGTACCAGTACCATGCTGTTTTGGTTACTGTAGCCTTGTACTATAATTTGAAGTCAGGTAGTGTGATGCCTCCAGCTTTGTTCTTTTGGCTTAGGATTGTCTTGGCAATGAGGGGTCTTTTTTGGTTCCATATGAACTTTAAAGCAGTTTTTTCCAATTCTGTGAAGAAAGTCATTGGTAGCTTAATGGGGATGGCATAGAATCTATAAATTACCTTGAGCAGTATGGCCATTTTCACAATATTGATTCTTCCTATCCATGAGCATGGTATGTTCTTCCATTTGTTTGTGTCCTCTTTTATTTCACTGAGCAGTGGTTTGTAGTTCTCCTTGAAGAGGTCCTTTACATCCCTTGTAAGTTGGATTCCTAGGTATTTTATTCTCTTTGAAGCTATTGTGAATGAGAGTTCATTCATGATTTGGCTCTCTGTTTGTCTGTTACTGGTGTATAAAAATGCTTGTGATTTTTGCACTTTGCTTTTGTATCCTGAGACTTTGCTGAAGTTACTTATCAGCTTAAGGAGATTTGGGGCTGAGACGATGGGGTTTTCTATATATACAATCATGTCATCTGCAAACAGGGACAATTTGACTTCTTCTTTTCCTAACTGAATACGCTTTATTTTTTTCTCTTGCCTGATTGCCCTAGCCAGAACTTCAATACTATGTTGAATAGGAGTGGTGAGAGAGGGCATCCCTGTCTTGTGCCAGTTTTCAAAGGGAATGCTTCCAGTTTTTGCTCATTCAGTATGATATTGGCTGTGGGTTTGTCATAAATAGCTCTTACTGTTTTGAGATATGTTCCATCAATACCGAATTTATTGAGAGTTTTTAGCATGAAGGGCTGTTGAATTTTGTCAAAGGCCTTTTCTGCATCTGTTGAGATAATCATGTGGTTTTTGTCTTTGGTTCTGTTTATATGCTGGATTATGTTTATTGATTTGTGTATGTTGAACCAGCCTTGAATCCCAGGGATGAAGCCCACTTGATCATGGTGGATAAGCTTTTTGATGTGCTGCTGGATTCGGTTTGCCAGTATTTTATTGAGGATTTTTGCATCGATGTTCATCAGGGATATTGGTCTAAAATTCTCTTTTTTTGTTGTGTCTCTGCCAGGCTTTGGTATCAGGATGATGTTGGCCTCATAAAATCAGTTAGGGAGGATTCCCTCTTTTTCTATTGATTGGAATAGTTTCAGAAGGAATGATACCAGCTCCTCCTTGTACCTCTGGTAGAATTCGGCTGTGAATCCATCTGGTCCTGGAGTTTTTTTGGTTGGTAGGCTATTAATTATTGCCTCAATTTCAGAGCCTGCTATTGGTCTATTCAGGGATTCAACTTCTTCCTGGTTTAGTCTTGGGAGAGTGTTAGTGTCCAGGAAATTATCCATTTCTTCTTGGTTTTCTAGTTTATTTGTGTAGAGGTGTTTATAGTATTCTCTGATGGTAGTTTGTATTTCTGTGGGGTCGGTGGTGATATCCCCTTTATCATTTTTTATTATATCTATTTGATTCTTCTCTCTCTTCTTCTTTATTAGTCTGCTAGTGGTCTATCAATTTTGTTGATCTTTCAAAAAACCAGCTCCTGGATTCATTGATTTTTTGGAGGGTTTTTTGTGTCTCTATCTCCTTCAGTTCTGCTCTGATCTTAGTTATTTCTTGCCTTCTGCTAGCTTTTGAATGTGTTTGCTCTTGCTTCTCTAGTTCTTTTAATTGTGATGTTAGGGTGTCAATTTTAGATCTTTCCTGCTTTCTCTTGTGGGCATTTAGTGCTATAAATTTCCCTCTACACACTGCTTTAAATGTGTCCCAGAGAGTCTGGTATGTTGTATCTTTGTTCTCATTGGTTTCAAAGAACATCTTTATTTCTGCCTTCATTTCATCATGTACCCAGTAGTCATTCAGGAGCAGGTTGTTCAGTTTCCATGTAGTTGAGCGGTTTTGATTGAGTTTCTTAGTCCTGAGTTCTAGTTTGATTGCACTGTGGTCTGAGAGACAGTTTGTTATCATTTCTGTTCTTTTACATTTGCTGAGGAGTGCTTTACTTCCAACAATGTGGTCAATTTTGGACTAAGTGCAATGTGGTGCTGAGAAGAATCTATATTCTGTTGATTTGGGGTGGAGAGTTCTGTAGATGTCTATTAGATCCACTTGGTGCAGAGTTGAGTTCAATTCCTGAATATCCTTGTTAACTTTCTGTCTCATTGATCTGTCTAATGTTGACAGTGGGGTGTTAAAGTCTCCCATTATTATTGTATGGGAGTCTAAGTCTCTTTGTAAGTCTCTAAGGACTTGCTTTATGAATCTGGGTACTCCTGTATTGGGTGCATATATATTTAGGATAGTTAGCTCTTCCTGATGAATTGATCCCTTTACCATGATGTAATGGCCTTCTTTGTCTCTTTTGATCTTTGATGGTTTAAAGTCTATTTTATCAGAGACTAGGATTGCAACCCCTGCTTTTTTTTGTTTTCCATTTGCTTGGTAGATCTTCCTCCATCCCTTTATTTTGAGCCTATATGTATCTCTGCAAGTGAAATGGGTCTCCTGAATACAGCAAACTGATGGATCTTGACTCTTTATCCAATTTGCCAGTCTGTGTCTTTTAATTGGGGCATTTAGTCCATTTACATTTAAGGTTAATATTGTTATGTGTGAACTTGATCCTGTCGTTATGATATTAGCTGGTTATTTTGCTTGTTAGTTGATGCAGTTTCTTCCTAGCATCGATGGACTTTACATTTTGGCATGTTTTTGCAATGACTGGTACCAGTTGTTCCTTTCCGTGTTTAGTGTTTCCTTCAGGATCTCTTGTAGGGCAGGCCTGGTGGTGACAAAATCTCTAAGCATTTGCTTGTCTGTAAAGGATTTTATTTCTCCTTCACTTATGAAACTTAGTTTGGCTGGATATGAAATTCTGGGTTGAAAATTCTTTCCTTTAAGAATGTTGAATATTGGCCCCCACTCTCTTCTGGCTTGCAAAGTTTCTGCCAAGAGATCTGCTCTTAGTCTGATGGATTTCCCTTTGTGGGTAACCCGACCTTTCTCTCTGGCTGCCCTTAACATTTTTTCCTTCATTTCAACTTTGGTGAATCTGACAATTATGTGTCTTGGAGTTGCTCTTCTTGAGGAGTATCTTTGTGGCATTCTCTGTATTTCCTGAATTTGAATGTTGGCCTGCCTTACTAGGCTGGGGAAGTTCTCCTGGATGATACCCTGCAGAGTGTTTTCCAACTTGGTTCCATTTTCCCTGTCACTTTCAGGCACACCGATCAGACGTAGATTTGGTCTTTTCACCTAATCCCATATTTCTTGGAGGCTTTGTTCATTTCTTTTTACTCTTTTTTTCTCTACACTTCTCTTCTCACGTCATTTCATTCATTTGCTCTTCAATCGCTGATACCCTTTCTTCCAGTTGATCGAGGCGGTTACTGAAGCTTGTGCATTTGTCATGTAGTTCTCATGTCATGGTTTTCATCTCTATCAGTTCTTTTAAGGTCTTCTCTGCATTGATTATTCTAGTTATCCATTCATCCATTCTTTTTTCAAGATTTTTAGTTTCTTTGCACTGGTTACGTAGTTCCTCCTTTAGCTCTGAGAAGTTTGATCGACTGAAGCCTTCTTCTCTCAACTCGTCAAAGTCATTCTCCGTCCAGCTTTATTCCATTGCTGGCGATGAGCTGCGTTCCTTTGGAGGGGGAGATGCGCTCTGATTTTTTAAATTTCCAGCTTTTCTGCACTGTTTTTTCCCCATCTTTGTGATTTTCTCTGCCTTTGGTCTTTAATGATGGTGACGTACTGATGGGGTTTTGGTGTGGGTGTCCTTTCTGTTTGTTCATTTTCCTTCTAGCAGTCAGGACCCTCAGCTGCAAGTCTGTTGGAGTTTGCTTGAGGTCCACTCCAGACCCTGTTTGCCTGGGTATCAGCAGCGGAGGCTGCAGAAGATAGAATATTGCTGAACAGCGAGTTTTACTGTCTGATTCTTGCTCTGGAAGCTTCGTCTCAGGGGTGTACCCAGCCGTGTGAGGTGTGAGGTGTTGTTCTGCACCTAGTGGGGGATGTCTCCCAGTTAGGCTGCTCAGGGGTCAGGGACCCACTTGAGCAGACAGTCTGTCCGTTCTCAGATCTCAATCTCCATGCTGGGAGAACCACTGCTCTCTTCAAGGCTATCAGACAGGGACTTTTACATCTGCAGAGGTTTCTGCTGCTTTTTGTTTAGCTATGCCCTGTCCCCAGAGGTGGAGTCTACAGAGGCAGGCAGGCCTCCTTGAGCTGCGGTGGGCTCCACCCGATTCTAGCATAATATTCTTAAAGTTCATCCACATTGTAGCATGTGTTAGTATTTCATTCCTTTTTTTTTTTTTTTTTTTTTTTAGAGTTGGGGTTGGCCAGGCGTGGTGGCTCATGCCTATAATTCCACCAGTTTGGGAGGCCGAGGCAGGCGGATCATGAGGTCAGGAGATCGAGACCATCCTGGCTAACACGGTGAAACCCCATCTCTACTAAAAATACAAAAATAAAATTAGCTGGGTGTGGGGGCAGGTGCCTGTAGTCCCAGCTACTAGGGAGGCTGAGGCAGGAGAATGGTGTGAACCCAGTAGGAAGAGCTTGCAGTGAGCTGAGACCATGCCACTGCACTCCAGCCGGGGCGACAGAGCAAGACTCCGTCTCAAGAAAAAAAAAATTGTTGGGGTTTCTCTTGCGCCCAGGCTGGAGTGCGGTGGTGCAGTCATGGCTCACTGCAGCCTCAAACTCCTGGGCTCAAGAGATTCTCCTGGCCAGGCACAGTGGCTCACGCCTGTAATCCCAGCACTTTGGGAGGCCAAGGCAGGTGGATCACTTGACCTCAGGAGTTTGAGACCAGCCTGGCCAACATGGTGAAACCCTGTCTCTAGTAAAAATACAAAAATTAGCTGGGCATGGTGGTGCACATCTATAATCCCAGCTACTTGGGATGCTGAGGCAGGAGAATTGCTTGAACCTGGGAGGCAGAGGTTGCAGTGAGCTTGTCACTATACTCCATCTAGCCTGGGTGACAGAGCAAGACTCCATCTCAAAAAATAAAAATAAAAATAAAAAAGATTCTCCCACCTCAGCCTGCTGAGTATCTGGGACCACAGATGCATGCCACCACAAACTGTTAAGTTTTAAATTTTTTTTAGAGAAAGAGTATCACCATGTTGCCCAGGCTAGTCTGGAACTCCTGGCTTCAAGCAGTTCTCCCACCTTGACCTCTCAAAATGCTGGGATTACAAGCATAAGCCATTGTGCCCAGCTCAACTCATTCCTTTTTATTGCTGAATAGTGGTCCATTGTATGGATATACTACATTTTACTTGATGATAGACTTTTGGATTGTTTTCATTTAATGTATAAGTAACATGCTATAAATACTCAGGTACAAGTTTTTGTCTGGATATGTTTTTGTATTTCCTGGGTATATTATGCATATATGAGTGGAAGTGCTAGGTCATATGATAACTCTGCATTTATTTACATTTTAAGAAACTACCAAGCTTTGATTCAAAGTGACTGCACCATTTTACATTCACACCAGCAGTGCATATGGGTTCTAATTTCTCTACATCCAGAATCTGTGTTTTTTATCTTTAGCCATTTAGTTCCTAGCATATAAATATTTCTTAAAAGTAAATATTTAATTTAAAGAACGAAGTCAATGAGAAAATAAACAAATGAACTGAGGTCAGATTAGTTTGTTGGGTTTCTTTTTTTTTTTTGAGACAGGGTCTTACTCTGTAACCCAGGCTGGAGTGCAGTGGCACTATCACAGCTCACTATAGCCTTGACGTGACCTGGGCTTGCTGATTCTCCAACCTCAGCTTCCTGAGTAGCTGGGACTACAGGTGCAAGCCACCATGCCTGGGTAATTTTTATATTTTTAGATTAGATTTTACCATGTTATCCAAGCTGAGCTTGAACTCCTGGATTCAAGCGATCTGCCCCTCAGCCTCCCAGAATACTGGGATTACAGGGGTGTGCCACCACGCCCAGCCTGAAGCCCAGATTTGTATAATTTGCCTGTTTCTGTGGTACAAATACTCCCACCACCATAACATAACAAGATATGGTAGTGGAGTATACAGATATACGGGGGAGAGTTATGGAAGATTTTCTTCCCATGGCAGAGTAATTATCTGGAGCCATATTACGTATACAACGGGGATGTGATAAAAGAGCTCACAATTTTTTAAAGCTTTACGTCTAAAAGCAGAGTGAAAACATTTTACAGTTGTTCAACATTTTGCATTCTCATTAGTAGAGGAAGACTGCCTTTTTTCTTTTTTGAAAAAACACTTCAGTGATACTTTCATGCCCCTTTCCCACAGCTTGCCCACAAAAAAATGACAAAATTCAAGAATGAAGTTTGGGGGAATAAGAAGCTAAACTTTTTTCAAATTAGTGTAACACTTTGCCTTCATTGTGGACAGAATTGCACCTATCTGAATTTGTGATGGTGTGATCTGGGTTTTCAGTAAACTATTTAAAAAAAACTTTTTTCCCTTTCATTGAGTCCAGAGAATGACATGGAGTATGACCCCAGGTTAGGAGGAGCTTCCCTCAGACATTCCTAAAGCGACAAGAAAAGATGTCAGGTTGGGGCCAAGGAGAGAGATAGCCAATCCAAGTCCCCCAGGGAGGGACTTGGCCCCTGGACTTCAGGAACACTAATATCTGTAACATCCAAATGTGTTTTCTTTCCCATATCATCATTTCCTTGGTTTCCCTCAAGTCTAGATAAAACTAGAGCCTGAACTTGGCAGTGCTTTGGGTAAGTAAAAGAAGGACCTGGTTCTCCGCTGGCCTGAGGCAGCACAGAGAAGACAAAAGTGGTCCAGAGAAGGCAGATAAAGGATGGCAAGAAGTCACCAGCCAACACCAGAGTCTCTTGGGGCAGCACCTGGCTGGGTTACAAGTGACTACCAATGGCAACACGTAAACATTCCTCATAATCCTCCAACACACTGGGGAGAGGAACCAGGAGAAAGGCTATGCTTCCTAGAGGCACAAACACACCATGCAGAACAGACTGTTCTCACTCGTGCTTAAGGGAACTCTGACTCTTGAACCCAGACATTTAAGATCCCAAGTTCCATGTACATGCTCATTCCTGCCCCCATTAAAACTCATCCTTCCCTGCCACAGTCTATCATAAACGGCTTCAGCCTTATTTGGCTGGAGTTTGCGATTTATAAACATTCAAAATTTACTTCATGAGCTTTATAAAATTAACAATATTGTATCTGAACAAGATTTTGGATTGTGCAGTGGCTATGGACTGGCAAAAAGCATCCTGCGTGGCTGGGCACAGTGGCTAATGCCTGTAATCCCAGCACTTTGGGAGGCCAAGGTGGAAGAATCACTTGAGGCCAGGAGTTCAAGACTAGTCTGAGTAACATAGACCTCCATCTCTAAAAATAAAAATAAAAATAAAAATACTTAGCACAAGAGGCTGAAGTAGGAGGGTTGCTTGAGCCCAGGAATTTGAGGGCTATGACTGCACCATTGCACTCTAGCCTGGGCAGTAGAATGAGACCTCATCTCTCTTTTTTAAGAAAATGTTATCCAAAGCAGTTTATTAATTTTTTTAATTCTAATTTTTGTGGGTACATAGTAGGTATATATATTTATAGGGGTACATAAGATGGTTTGATACAGGCATGCAATGCATAATAATCTCATTATGGAGAATGGGTTATCTGTCCCCTCAAGCATTTATCTTTAGTGTTATAAACAATCCAGTTATACTTTTTTAGTTATTTTAAAATGTATAATTAAATTATTACTGACTATAGTCACCCTGTTGTGCTATCAAATAGTAGGCCTTATTTATTCTTTATTTTTTTCTGTACCCATTAACCATCCCTACCTCCCCCTACCCCCAAATGCCCTTTCCCAGCCTCTGGTAGCCATCCTTCTATTTTCTATCTCCATGAGTTCAGTTGTTTTAACTTTTAGATCCCACAAATAAGTGAGAACGTATGATGTTTGTCTTTCTGTGCCTGGCTTATTTTACTTAATGATCTCCAGTTCCATCCATGTTATTGCAAATGATAGGATCTTATTCTTTTTTATGGCCAAATAATACTCTGTTGTATACATGTACTGCAGCCTCAACTTCTGGGGCCCAGGTGATTCTCCCACCTCAGCCTCCTGAGTAGCTAGGACTATAGGCACATGCCACCACTCCTGGCTAATTTCTTATATTTTTTGTAGAGACAGGGTTTTGCCATGTTTCCCAGGCTGGTCTCAAACTCGTATGCTCAAGCAGTTCACCCACCTCAGTCTCCCAAAGTGCTGGGATTACAGGCATGAGTCACTGCACCCAACCTGCATTTTCTTTATCTATTCATCTGTTGATGGACACTTAGGTTGCCTCCAAATCTTGGCTATTGTGAACAGTGCTGCAACAAATATGGGAGTGCAGCAGATATCTCGTCAATAACTGATTTCCTTCCTTACCCAGCAGTGAGATTGCTGGGTCATATGGTAGCTCTAGTTTTAGTTCCATAGTGATTGTACTAGTTTACATTCCCACCAACAGTGTAGAAGGGCTCCCTTTTCTCCACATCCTCGCCAGCATTTGTTATTACCTGTCTTTTGGATATAAGCCATTTTAACTGGGGTAAGATGATATCACATTGTAGTTTTGATTTGCATTTCTCTGATGATTAGTGAACAGTCACTTTTTCATATGCACGTTTGCCATTTGTGTGTCTTTTTTTGAGAAACGTCTATTCAAATCTTTTGCCTATTTGATCAGATTAGATTTTTTCCTATATTTGAGTTTCTTACATACTCTGGTTATTAATGCTTTGTCAGATGGATAGTTTGCAAATGTTTTCTCATATTCTGCGGGTTGTCTCTTCACTTTGTTGATTGTTTCCTTTGCTGTACAGAAGGTGAGCCCATTTGTCTATTTTTACTTTGTTTGCCTGTTTGTAGGGTATTACCCAAGAAGTTTTTGCCCAGAGCAATGTCCTAGAGATTTTTCCCCATGTTTTCTTGTAGCTGTTTCATAGTTTAATGTCTTAGATTTAAGTGTTAATCCATTTTGATTTGATTTTTGTATATAGCAAGAGATAAGGGTCTAGTTTCAGTCTTCTGCATATGGATATCCAGTTTTCCCAGCACCGTCTATTGAAGAGACTGTCTTTCCCTGTTCTTGGCACCTTTGTCAAAAATGAGTTCACTAGGTGTGTGGATTTGTTTCTGGGTTCTCTATTCTGTTCCATTGGTCAATGTGTGTGTTTTTATGCCAGTACCATGCTGGTTTGGTTGCTATAGCTCTGTAGTATAATTCAAAGTCAGGTAATGTGATTCCTCCAGATTTGTTCTTTTTGCTTAGGATACCTTTGGCTATTCTGGGTCTTTTATGGTTCCATATAAATTTTAGTATTGTTTTTTCTATTTCTGTAAAGAATGTCATTGGTATTTTGATAGGGATTGAATTAAATCTGTAGATTGCTTTGGATAGTATGGACATTTTAACAATGTTGATTCTTCCAACATGGAATATCTTTCCACTTTTTGGTGTCCTCTTCAATGTCTTTCATCGGTGTTTTATAGTTTTCATTACAGATATCTTTCACTTCTTTGGTTACATTAGTTCCTAGGTATGTAATTTTATTTGTGGCTATTATAAATGGGATTACTTTTTTATTTCTTTTTCAGATTGTTCACTGTTGCATACAGAAATGCTTCTGATTTTTTATGTTGATTTTGTATCCTACAACTTTACTGAGTTTATCAGTTTTAATAGTGTTTTTGTGGAGCCTTGAGGTTTTTCCATATACAAGATGATATCATCTGCAAACAGAGTTAATTTGACTTCTTCCTTTCCAGTTTGCATGCCTTTTATTTCTTTCTCTTGTCTGATTGCTTTAGCTAGGACCTCCAGCACTATATTGAATAACATTGGTGAAAGGGGGCATCCTTGTCATATTCCAGATCTTAGAGGAAAGGGTTTCAGTTTTTCCTCGTTCAGTATGATACTAGCTGTAGGTCTGTGGTATATGGCTTTTATTATGTTAAGGTATGTTCCTTCTATACCTAGTTTTTTGATAAGGGTTCTTATCATGAAGGTATGCTGAACTTTATCAAATGCTTTTTCAGCATCTACTGAAATGACCATATGGATTTTGTCCTTCATTCTGTTGATATGATGTATCACATTAATTGATCTGCATATGTTGAACCATCCTTGCATCCCAGGGATAAATTCCACTTGGTCATGATGAATAATCTTTTTAATATATTCCTGAATTAGATTTGCTAGTAATTTGTTGAAGATTTTTGTCAGAGATATTCATCCGAGATATCTGATATTCATCAGAGACCAATGCCTGTAATTTGTTTCCTTCCTTCCTTCCTGCCTTCTTTCCTTCCTGCTTTCCTTCCTTTCTCTCTTTCTTTCTTTTTCTTGATGTGTCTTTGTCTGGTTTTTGGAATCAGGGTAATATTGGCCTTGTAGAATGAGTTTGGAAGTATTTGTCTTCCTCTTCTGTAGTTTGAGTAGGATTGGTATTGGTTCTTCTTTAAATGTTTGCTAGAATTTAGCAGTGAAGCCGTCGGGTCCCAGGGGTTTCTTTTTTTTTTTTTTTTTTTTTTTTTTTTTTTTTGAAACGGAGTTTCACTCTTGTTGCCCAGGCTGGAGTGCAATGTTGCGATCTTGGCTCACTGCAACCTCCGCCTTCTGGGTTCAAGTGATTCTCTTGCCTCAGCCTCCCGAGTAGCTGGGATTATATAGGCTTGTGCCACTACACCCAGCTAATTTTGTATTTTTGGTAGAGATGGGGTTTCTCCGTGTTGGTCAGGCTGGTCTCAAACTCCTGACCTCAGGTGATCCTAATATAATAATAATAATAATATAATTATTATATTATTTTTATTTTTATTTATTATTATTTCTAAATTATTAAGAAAATAACTTAGTTTCTTGCTTTTTATTTTTGTGTATCTATTATATGTTTTTTTGGCTTGAGGTTACCATGAGGCTTGCAAACACTATCTTATAACCCATTATTTTAAACTGATAACAACATAACACTGTTTGTATAAGCAAACAAGCAAAAAGAAAACTAAGAACTCTACACCTTAACTTCATACCTCTGCTTTTTCACTTTTGGTTGTTTCTGTTTATATTTTACTGTGCTATGTCTTGAAAAGTTGTTGTTGTTATTATTTTGATTGGTATATTGTTTATTCTTTCTACTTAAAATAAGAGTAGTTTATACACCACAGTTACAGTGTTATAATATTCTGTGTTTTTCTGTGTATTTCTATTACCAGTGAGTTTTGTACCTTCAGGGTGATTACTTATTGCTCATTAATATTCTTTTCTTTCTGATTGAAGTGCTCCCTTGAAAGCATTTCTTGTAGGACAGGTCTGATGTTGATGAAATCCCTCAGCTTTTGTTTGGGAAAGTATTTCTCCTTCGTGTTTGAGGGATATTTTCATTAGATACACTATTCTAGGGTAAAAGTTTTTTCCTTCAGAACTTTAAATATGTCTTGCCACTCTCTTCTGGCCTCTAAGGTTTCCACTGAGAAGTCTGTGACCAGAAATATTGGAGCTCCACTGTATGTTATTTGTTTGTTTGTTTTCTTTCTTTCTTTTTTTAATAAAAAAATAATTGATTTTCTCAGCCCCAGCCCCGGCAGTTCATGTGGCTGAGGAAGCCTGGCCTGATTTGTTTGTTTTCTCTTTCTGCTTTTAGGCTCCTTTATCCTTGATTTTTGGGAGTTTGATTATTAAATCCCTTGAGGTAGTCTTCTTTGGGTTAAATCTGCTTGGTGGTCTACAGCCTTCTTTTACTTGGATATTGATACCTTTCTCTAGGTTTGGGAAGTTGTCTGTTATTATCCCTTTGAATAAACTTTCTACCCCATCTCTCTCTCTACCTCCTCTTTAAGGCCAATAACTCAGATTTGCCCTTTTGAGACTATTTTCTAGATCTTGTAGGCATGCTTCCTTTTTTCTTTTTCTTTTTGCTCCTTTGGCTGTTTATTTTCAAATAGCCTGTCTTCAGGCTCACTAATTCTCTCTTCTGATTGATCAATTCTGTTATTGAAAGACACTGATGCATTCTTCAGTATGCCTATTGCATTTTTAGCTCCAGAATTTCTGCTTGATTCTTTTTAATTATTTCAATCTCTTTGTTAAATTTATCTGATAGAATTCTTAATTCCTTCTCTGTGTTATCTTGAGTTTCTTTGAATTTCCTCCAAGACAGTTATTTTGAATTCTCTGTCTGAAAGGTCAGATATCTGTTTCTCCAGGATTGGTCCCTGGTACCTTATTTAGTGCATTTGATGAGGTCATGTTTTCTTGGATTGTCTTGATACTTGTAGATGTTTGTCTGTGTCTGGGCATTGAAGAGTTAGGTATTTATTGTAGTCTTCGCAGTCTGGGCTTGTTTGTACCTATCCTTCTTGGGAAGGCTTTCCAGATATTTGTAAGGACTTAGGTGTTGTAATCTAAGCGGTATCTGCTTTAGGGGGCACCCCAAGCCCAGTAATGCTGTGGTTCTTGAAGATTCATAGAGATACTGCCTTGATAGTCTTAGGCAAGATCCAGGATAATCTGGATTGCCAGCCAGAGACTTGTTCTCTTCCCTTAATTTCTCTCAGACATACAGAGTCTCTATCTCTGTTCTGAGCCACCACTGGGGGTGCAGTGACACAAACACCCCTGTGGCCACCACCACTATGACTGCACTGGGTCAGACCTGAAGCCAGCACAGTTCTGGGTCTTGCCCAATGTCTGCTGTAACCACTCCCTGACTACCACCTATATTTGCTCAAGGCCTTGGGGCTCTACAATCAGCAGGTGGCAAGGCCAGCCAGGCTTGTGTCCTTCCCTTCAGGGTGGTGAGTTTCCCCAGGCCCTGAGTGGGTCCAGAGGAGCCAGCCAGGGACTAGAATCAAAAACCTTAGAAGTCTACCTGATGTTCTCTTGTACTGTGGCTGAGCTGGCACTCAAATCACTAGATGCAGACCTTCTCACTCTTCCTTTCACTTTCCAAAGGCAGAGAAGCCTTACCCTGTGGCCACCGCCACCATGGGCCCATGGGGAGTACTGCCAGACTACTGCCAAAGTTCCCTTAAGGCCCAAGGGCTCTTCAGTCAGCTTGTGGTGAATGCTGTCTGGCCCAGGACTCACTCTTCAGGAAATTGGGCTCCCCTCTGGCCCAGGGCAGGTCCAGAAATGCTGTCCAAAGCTAAGTCCTGGAATCGGGGACTCTAGCCCACTTGATACTCTACTCACCTGTGGCCGAGCTGGTACCTAAGGTGTAAGAGAAAATCCCATTTACTCTTCCCTCTGCTTTTCTCAAGTGGAAGGAGTCTTGCCCCATAACCACTACAGCTGGGAATGTGCTTAGTCTCACTTGAAGCCAGCAAGTCTCAGACTCTCACCCAAAGCCCTCGATGTAGTGCCTGGGTATTGTTGCTGGTTATTCAGGGCCCAAGGGCTCTTCCATTCGCAGGTGATGAACGCTGCCAGAACTGAGTCTTTCCCTTCAAGGCAGCAGGTTCCCTTCTGGCCCAGGGTGTGTCTAGTATTATCATCCAGAAGTTAGGGCCTGGAAAGTGGGCCCCAGAACTCTGACCAGTGCCCTATCTTGCTGTGGCTGAGCTGGTATCTAAGATATAAGACAAAGACCTCCACTCCTCTCCTCAAGTGGAGGGAAGGAGAGTCTCTCACAACTGTGAGCTTTGCAGCCTGGGGTGAAGGGGGAGGGGTGATGCTCTTAGCCACTCCAGCTGGTTTCAAAGTAGGTCATGTCCCCACCACCCTCTCACCCAGTTCACTGTCTCAGGGCCAATTCAGCACTAGGACTCCACCTAGGTTTTGCAGTCCTTGTGTCCTGGACTGCCTTTCAAGTTTCTTTGGGGCCCCAGAACACTTTAACCCATGGTGGTGAGGCTTACAGGAACTCAAGTTCCAGTGCTGGGATCTATCATTTCCCTCTGGCTAGAACTGGTTTAAATGCTCCCTCTGTTGGCAGGTGTCAGCTGTGTTTGGTCCAGTTATCCCTTCTGATTTTTAGTTCTTATGAATGTGCTTTTTTGTGTGTAGATAGTTGTTAAGTTGGTGTCCTTGCTGCAGGGGGATGATTGGTGGAGCCTTCTATTCCACCATCTACCGTGCCTAGACACCATCTTTGGGAAAAAAAAAATCCTTCTTCAAGGTACAAATATTGCCACGGTTGTGACAGTTAGATTTGATTAAATTATTCACTTGGTCAACATTTGTTGAGCAGTGAGCTGGGCCTACAAAACTGAATAATGATGCCAGCTTGCCACTCCATTCTGTCAGGATGTAGTAGGGGAAAAGACATTTTAATCCATAATGACTACACAGTGCAGTAGATTCATGACAGAGATCAGCATGTGTTTGTAAGGCTTTGGTTTCATTAGAGTCACTGAAGAAGCACCTCTGTTCTGGGCAATTAAGGACATGTCTTTCCCTTCAGTTTTTTTTGTTTGTTTTTTTGTTTTGTTTTGTTTTGTTTTGTTTTTAACGGAAGGAAAAAGCTCATGAGGCAGTAGATTCACTCATTCCTGGGGAGGGATGCAGGTCCTACCACTTACTGGCTACCTCTATAGCAAACTCTTCAGTCTCTGTTTCCTCATATACGAGATGGAAGTTTTATTGGGAAGTTGGGAGGATTAAATTAAGGCAATGAATGTAAAGTATTGCTTTAACACAGTGCCTGGAACAGAATGAATGTTTTTTATTTATTTGAGACAGGGTCTTGCTCTGTAGCCCAGGCTAGAGTATAGTGGTGGTATCATAGCTCACTGCAACCTCGAACTCCTGGGCTCAGCAATCCTCCTGGCTTAGCCCCCTGAGTAGCTGGGATTATAGGTGCACACCACTATGCCCGGCTAATTTTTTTTTTTTTTGTAGAGACAGGGTCTTACTATGTTGCTCAGGCTGATCTTGAATTCCTGGCCGAAAGTGATCCTTTCACCTTGGCCTCCCAAAGTGTGGGGATTACAGGCATGAACCACCGAGCCTGGCCTAATGTTAACATTATATTTTCTTTGTGCTCTCTTCTCAGAGAAGTAATTGCCACCTCCAGAATTCTATTACCTGTACAGAAGTTCCTTCTGATATTCAGTCAACAAGTTATTAATGTGAATAATTTTTTTAAACGAAAACTAGAGGAAAAAATATTTATTTTTAGTTTTTTTTTTTTTGAGACAGAGTCTCGCTTTGTCACCCAGGCTGGAGTACAGTGGTGTGATCTTGGCTCACTGTAGCCTCAACGTCCCGGTTTCAAGCAGTTCACCTACTTCAAGCCTCCCAAGTAGTTGGAACTACAGGCGCATGCTACTACTCCCGGGTAATTTTTGTATTTTTAGTAGAGACGGGGTTTAACTATGCTGACCAGACTGTTCTCAAACTCCTGACCTCAGGTGATCCACCCTCCTTGACCTCCCAAAGTGCTGGGATTACAGGCCACCGCGCCTGGCCAAAAATATTTTAATTTCATACATATAGTCAGCACTGTGGTAGATGCCTCTATACTATTATAGAATTAATGTAAACACAGTTTCCTAACTCTAGGTGATGTTCATCAGCCATGAGTTATCTGAGGGGTATGAAATTCATCCCAGGGAAATTAGTAAAACAGAAAAGCTATGAAAGTTGGCCTCACTTTGGGAGGCTGAGGCAGGTAGATCAGGAGTTTGAGATCAGCCTGGCCAACGTGGGGAAACCCTGTCTCTACTAAAAATACAAAAATAAGCCAGGTGTGATGGCATGCACCTGTAATCCCAGCTACTCAGGAGGCTAAGGCAGGAGAATCGCTTGAACCCAGGAGGCGGAGGTTGCAGTGAGCTGAGATCACAGCACTGCGCTCCAGCGCTCTGGAGTGACAGAGCGAGACTCCATCTCAAAAAAAAAAAAAAAAGCTGGCCTTGAAGATAAAAAGTATTTTAAGTACAAAGGGAAGATGGCTGTAGGAAGCATCTAGAAATATTGGGAAATAATAAATCAAATATACATATATCATATTAAACATCTGCCAGATTTGGAAAGCAGGTGACCTCAATGCTGACCTCTTAACCAACAAGCAATCAGGGTTTTCTTCTTTGATACAGTCCCTCCCGCAGTGCCCCAGAATAAAATGGACTCAATAACTAAACCATGTGGAACCTGAAGACATGTCTAATATGAATAGGGTTTTATTTGTTTTTGGATTTAAAAACTCTTCCTTTGATGAATGCACATTTATAGGTCAAGTTAGAACAACTAATCATATAACAATTGTCCTCACATAATAGGTAGTTGTTACTTAAAATGAAAATTCCAGAGACAGTAATAAATTCAGGCACATATGATTCTGTATGTCAAACAAATAGAAGACAGCATGTCCTGAAAAAGTTTCTGGTGACTAAAACAATTGGCCCAAAAAGACAAGGACATTGATGTCCAAAGATGCATGTTAATGGTTCCAATGAAATGTGAAAAAGCAAAAGGTACCAAAATATTTGACATATTAAATTAATGTAAATTTAATTACTAAAATGAATAATAAAAGTGAAAGAATCCTTCCTTCCACATTAGTATATCTGAGTCAGAGCCACTAAAGCTATCTATTTCTACTTCACCAAACCTCTCATTTCCACTCAGTGCTTGAGAAGTATGATATACTTGGCTTCATCTCCCTATTTCTAATCTTAAGAATCTGATGCTTCCTCCTCCTTTTCTTCTTCTTCTTCCTTCTCCTCTTCTTCTTCTTCTTCTTCTTCCTTCTCCTCTTCTTTTTCTTCTTTTTCTTCTGGGGCCACTTCTGCTGCCTCTGGCTTTATTTCTGGGGCCGGTGGTGGAGGCACTGCTGGAGGAGCTTCTGCTGGGGCAGCCTCTGGTGATTCTTTAAGCAAGCAGATCAAGCAAGTAATTACACTTAATAATAGTATTATAAAAAGTATAATGAATGATAATATCATCATGTCTACAGCACGTTCTTCATGTTTGGAACTAGATATCTTTTGATTTTGACCTCCTGAAGGTGTCCCACCTGGCTTACCAGGAGGGCCACTGTCCACACTACCTCCACTTCCTGCAGTAACACAGTCAGGGGGGGCATGCCCTTCATTACAGTGGCAGTGCCCTAAATCGTTACAAACTCCGTTCCCATTACACGTTTTTTCTGGGTTGCAGGCAGACATCACTGGGGTTTTATCTGTGCAGGCGGAATTTAGGCAGACTTTATTTGGTGCACAGTAAGTGCCATTGTGCACGTCTCCTTCATCAGGAATGTCAGTACTTGTATAGGCATCCATGCTCCAACATGAGTCATCTCCCCGAGGGACCTGAATCATTGTATGTTGGAGACTGATTTTTGGTAAGCCTGTAAACCCAGAACATATAAGTTTCCCACAAAATGTATTACCATCTGAACACCGAACATATTGTGACCCAGGACTGGTAGGAATGCCACAGTTTCCAAATCGGTCCCCTTTGCTGTTCATTGAATTGTAACACTCTTGTGAGGCTGATTTTGCACCATATCCAAATACTTGTTTGCACTGATTGTTAGGGTCCATACAATTACCTTTAATGCACTGGTAAATTTTATGACATTTTGAGCCATCTTGCTTATGCCTGTTGTCGGGGCATACTGCAGATGTACCATTGCAAAATTCTGGGAGGTCGCAGGAATCATTAGAAGGACGGCAAGAATATCCCTTAGGTTGAAATTTACAGTTATGACAACATGGACCATCACTGCACTCTGCTTTCACCTTCAGTATACAGTTTTCATCACAACATGGGTGACGCTGACATAGAGAACCACAGTCACACTGCTCCGTGTCCTCCACCACGCCATTTCCACAGACAGAATCCCTACGCTTGCGGCCCCTGGGCCATGGCTTGTTAAATAGGCAGGCCCCTTTGTGTTCTCGAAGGAACTGGTGGAAGTAGTCAGAGCTGCAGTTGCTGAAGCCACTTTCTTTTGTGATATTTTCATGCATGAGGCAAAAGTGCTTCTCTTTGCAAAAGCAGGCCGAGTGGTCGTGCTGAATACCCAGGTTGTGCCCGAGCTCATGGACCATCAGGGCTGCAAACAACAGCATATCTTCATGATGGAAGGATTCAACAGCTGCCGCAAAACCGCTTGAGCAGGCACCACTGAGAAAGGCCTGGCCCGTATTCTGTCCAGGATGATGCCCGACGATCATGTGGGCAACATCGTGCTTCGCACGACGGAAGAGCATCTCTTGTCTCCAGCGATTGAAATTCCTGAGTGTGATTTGCAAGTCCACTGCGACATCTATTAGGTCCCCCTCGTCCAAATCTCCATTCCGGCCAGCACCACCTCTGTGTTTATTCCCCTAGTGAAGCCGTTGGCCAGAGCAATGACATCCACTACTCTCTGGACCGTCTCATTGATGTTACTGCCCCACATCTGGAACCGCTGGTTGTTGACCACAACAAACATCTCCACGTACTTGGTGTGTGACCACAAGTAGGACAGCGCCTGTAGATCATGAGGCTTCCTGCTCCCTTGTTGCCAGCTAGTGGACACCACATGGCTGTCTCTGGAAGTGACACCACAGGAGACTCGCACTTCATGTGCCATGGTGTATAACACATGTTCAAACCGTCTTGAAGAGTCCATGGGCTCAATGCTGTAAGATTTTTCCTCCTTAATCAGGATGCCCCTGAGACCTGCACAGGTGTTGACAGAAACGAAAGAACCTGACACTCCTTCTATGTAGCCCTCATAGTGGCAGTCATGTGAGATGAAAGGCGATTCTTGCCCCAGGATGCCATTGTGGTAACTGTAGACTGGAAAGTTATTCACAAAATGGCTTCTTTTCACCTTCAGGTGAACCAAGTGCTTCTGGCCTTGCATAAGTAGCAAATAGGTTGCCTTTTCCACTGAGTCTTCACTTCCCCTGACCATCAGCCGCTTTGGGATGACTATTTCATAGGAAGAGTAATATACCGAAGCCATGTCACAGCATATGCTCGGGAGAAAAATTATCCCCAAAAGCAACATCATCCCCAGCCTGACACACGATTGACCTGGCACTAGCCCCAGCCTCAAATTTTTCATCTGGGGAGCCCAGGTCTGAAGCACCCTCCTAGCCTCATACAACACCACATGGAGTTTCATCAGAGAAGACAGGAAGGAGGCAGAGTCTCTCACAGAGGCTGTCACTGACATGGCCCTAGGGAATCAGTTGATGATGCAACTTGTGTCCATGAGCAGCAGCTCTCCCTGACACGCAGACCGTCAGACACAGGTACTAGCCCCAGATCTATGCCAGCTGCATGAAGCTACTTTCACCTCTGAAAGACCCAGCTTTCTGGCTGAGTCTCTGCCTAGTCTTCCGGGTCTATCTCATATCTTTCAGAAATTTTCCATACTTGATGACTTTCTCTTTCAGTTTCAGCTTCAGTGCCCCTGGTTAAGGTCCTATCGACATCATGGAGGGATGTATTATCAAAAAGACCAGAAACTCTATAATGTAGGACTATACTGTGCGAGGGGAAACAAAATCTCCATGCCTTTCTCAACTGGCCTACATGGAACAACCCCTCCCCCACCCCTCCTGTTGTCCGTTGCTCAGCTAACTCCACATGTTCCAGACCAGGGGTCTTGGAGATCTCTCTGGTGGGCATACACCACTGTCCATTTCCTCTCTTCTAAAACTCATCTCTAAGCACACAAACATCTTTACCTATGGTGCTCTTTTCTGCTCAGTGAGGCATTATAGATATGTGTGTCTGCATTTCAGGGGCCAGGCTGTTGGAAAATGCAAGTATGGTGGCTACCCTGTGCCCCAACATAGATCCCAGTGGGCTGATGACCCATGGGCAAGGTATAGTCCTGTTTTTTAACATTGCCAACATTGAGTTTCTAAATTCTGATTGTAACACTATCAAAAAGAGTATATGGGAGATGCCAGCAGAGCAGCTTTCTGTTATATGTGATTATCATAGACCATTGGCTGGTACCTCCAGAACTACACTCTCCTTGGGATAGTCTCACATATGGAGGTGATAAGATGATTATTATTATTTTTTTGAGATAGAGTCTTGCTCTGTCGCCCAGACTGGAGTGCAGTGGCGCGATCTCGGCTCACTGCACGCTCCGCCTCCCGGGTTCACGCCATTCTCCTGCCTCAGCCTCCCGAGTAGTTGGGACTACAGGTGCCCGCCACCATGCCCAGCTAATTTTTTGTATTTTTAGTGGAGATGGGTTTTCACCATGTTAGCCAGGATGGTCTTGATCTCCTGACCTCATGATCCACCCACCTCGGCCTCCCAAAGTGCTGGGATTACAGGCGTGAGACACCGTGCCGGGCCAAGATTATTCTTATGAGGCTGGGTGCTGTGGCTCATGCCTGTAATCCCAGCACTTTGGGAAGCCGAGGCAGGTGATCACCTGAGGTCAGGAGTTCGAGAGCAGCCTGGCCAACATGGCGAAACCCCATCTCTACTAAAAATACAAAAAATTAGCCAGGCGTGATGGCAGGTCCCTGTAATCCCACCTACTCAGGAGGCTGAGGCAGGAGAACTGTTTGAACCTGGGAGGTGGAGGTTGCAGTGAGCCACGATCACACCATTGCACTCCAGCCTGGGCGACAGACCGAGACTCTGTCTTTAAAAAAAAAAAAAAAAGGCCGGGCGCGGTGGCTCAAGCCTGTAATCCCAGCACTTTGGGAGGCCGAGACGGGCGGATCACGAGGTCAGGAGATCGAGACCATCCTGGCTAACACAATGAAACCCCGTCTCTACTAAAAATACAAAAAAAATTAGCCGGGCGAGGTGGCGGGCACCTGTAGTCCCAGCTACTCGGAAGGCTGAGGCAGGAGAATGGCGTAAACCCGGGAGGCGGAGCTTGCAGTGAGCCGAGATAGCGCCACTGCACTCCAGCCTGGGCGACAGAGCGAGACTCCGTCTCAAAAAATAAAAAAAATAAAAAAAATAAAAAATAAAAATTATTCTTATGCTCATTGAAAAGTAGGTGTCCTAAAATCTCCCCTGTGTTAGAATATAATCTCCATGTTTTCAGTGACCACTTGTATTTGTTCATCCTGATACCACCATGTCTATAAGAGGTATTGTCTAAGAGTAGATTAAAAAGAACCATGTTTGAATGAATAAAGGACTCCTGGGTATGAGTGGTACAGGAGTGGTACAGTGGTGTGTTATTTGTACTTGTTGCATGCCTGCCCCAATGGCTAAAAATGTCTTCAGGGAAACCCACATGCTGACTGACCTATACTGACTAATGGCACATTCCTGATCTCCAGATTTACCTCCTACAGCATTTTGCTAGTCAGCTCCTCTCCTGATTTCTTCTTGCCTCATATTTCACTGAAAAAAAAAAAAAATAGAAGAATATGTTGCTCCCAGATGAATCCACCTCTATCTAAATTTTCCTGTTATAGTGGATGAATCATGTATGGTCTTATGTAAGGTCAGTTCTTTCATTTTTATGTAAGGTCTCCTTTAATTTCAATTTCTTATGAACTTTGCTTTTACAATGGGCCCTTCTCTCTTCTAATCTTAAAAATGTGTTTGTCCACTGGATCAACCTTCTTATTTGTTGTACCTCCTCACCTTAAAAAAATTACTTCTTTCAGCCCACATCACTCTCCAGTAACCATCCAGATCTTGCCTCTGTTTTATAATGGCTTTTATAAAAAGTACATACTTGACCAGGTATCACTCACACCTGTAATTCCATCACTTTGGTGAGGTGAATGGACCATTTGAGCCAGGGGTTGGAGACCAGCCTGGGAAACATAGCGAAACCTCATCTCTACTAAAAATACAAAAATTAGCTAGGTATGGTGGCTTGTGCCTGTAGTCCCAGCTATTTGTGAGGATGAAGCAGGAGGATTGCCGAAGCCCAGGAGTTGAAGGTTGCAGTGAGCCAAGATCCTGCCACTGCACTTCAGGATGGGCAACAGAGTGAGACACTGTCTCAAAAAAAAAAAAGTATACGTACTTGCTGTCTCCATACTTCATCACCTATTACCTGTTTTTAACATTTTAAAATTCTGGAGTACTGCACATTCACTGAAATGTTGATTTTAAAAATAGATGTAGATTTTGGGGAATTATGAAAAATAGAAAAGCTATATAAGCATAATTTTGTTCAAACAACACTTTGAGCTCCACAGCAGTAACCTAGGTGCCCCTTTGTAATTACAAATTCCTCCTCCTGCACAGATACTCATGATCTTTTTTGTTTTTATTGTTACTTTTCTTTGAGACACAGGGTCCTGCTCTGTCACCCAGGCTAGAGTGCAGTGGTGTGATCGTGGATCACTGCACCCCTGAACTCCTGAGTTCAAGCAATCCTCCTGCCTCAGCCTCCCATGTACCTGGGAGGATAAGTACATGCCAACACGCCTGGCTACTTTTTACTTTTGGATTTTTTTGTAAAGTAACAGCTTCCTCACATTTTCTTGTACTTTCACCTTCTAAATTTGCAACCTGTAACGTGTAGTTTCATTTCACCTGTCTTTAGACTTCATATGAATACATAAAAGTACAACTTTCTACGGGGCTTCTTTTATCCTGCAGTTCACTTAAGTTGCCTCCACATTATTGTGTGAAGCCAAAGTTCATTCCTCTCCATAGCACAACACTGGTATTTCTCTGTGTGAATCCCTTAAGATTCATGATCCTTTCTTTATCTGTTATCCTTTGCTTTCAGGGTATACCCATAAACACTGCTGCTGTGAATATTATTGTCTGTGTAACATGATGCAAATGCATATGACCTTCTACAGTATAAACCTAGAAGTAGATGCTAGGTTACAGGATAGGCAAAATTTCAGTGAGCTAGAATATAATAAATCATATTACAAAAGAATGTGCCAATTCACATTCCCAAAGCAGATTGGGAATTGCTAGCTGCTGCACACTCTCATTAAGAATTGGTGTTGTGACTCTTAAATTTTGCAAAGCTTGCGATATGCAATGATATTATTTTGTAGCTAGGCTTTGCATTTCTGTGAATACTAATCAGGATGAAGACCTTTACAAATGTTTATTGACCCATCCTTTCTATATTGATTCTGGTAGAATAAGGCTTTTATCCTTCCACCCCTATCCAGCTAACTGTTCTACTACAAGCTACTAGTGAATAACTCCATTGTCAAATCACATGATCAACACTCAGTCCTGTCTTTATGCAAACATGAACACCATTTGCTGAGGCAGGAGGATAGCTTGAGAGGAGCCCAGGCAACATAGTGAGGCCCCTTTTATTTATTTATTTATTTATTTAGAGACAGAGTCTCACTTTGTTGCCCAGGCTGGAGTGCAGTGGCGTGATCTCGGCTCACCACAACCTCCGCCTCCCGGGTTCAAGCGGTTCTCCTCCCTCAGCCTCCCAAGTAGCTGGGATTACAAGCGCCCACCACCACGCCAGGCTAATTTTTGTATTTTTAGTAGAGATGTGGTTTTGCCATCTCATTGGCCAGGCTGGTCTCGAACTTCTGACCTCAGTTGATCTGCCTGCCTTGGCCTCCCAAAGTGCTGGAACTACAGGCGTGAGCCACTGTGCCTGGCCACAAGACCCATTTTCCATTTTTTTAAAAAAATTAGTGTGAGGTGCCTTATACATTAAGAGAATCACTCTGCCTGCTGAATGAACAACAGGCTATAAGGGCAGTCAGAATGGAAGCAGAGGACTAGTTAAAGACTTGTACAGTTGACTGGGAGGAAGTTGAAGGTGACTTGTACAACACTGGAGAGTGGGGATGGGGTAAGAGGTCACTTTCTGGACATATGTTAAGCATAGAGCCAAGAGGATTTCCTGCTGAACTGGGTTTGTCATGAAAACCCCTCCAGAAACACTTTCTTTTCTTGGTTTTCTGGACAGAGCTATCCCTTGCTGGTATTCTACCACAGTGTCCAGTCTTTCTGTGTCCCATCTTTCTCTGACTTATTTCCTGACACCACTGCCTCGTAGCAACAACTACATGTGGAATACCCTAGAGCTAAGTCCTCACCCAGTCCTCAGATCCCTTCTCTAGCTATAATCCCTCTCTAGGCAATGTCAACCACTCCCCATGGCTTGAAGTGTCACTGATGCATAGACAGCTCTCAAATATACTTCTCTCGATCATGTCTCTCCTGAAATCCAGACCCAGTCATCTTACTGCATAGCCGACATGCCTGCTTGGATGCTTAGCCGGCATCTCAAACTGTCAACACTTCCAACACCTGCTCTATCCAGACTCATCCCCATCTTAGTAAATGGCAACTCCGTTGTTGCAGTGGCTCGGGGCAAAGCCTCTGGAGCCATCCTGCTCTGCTTCCTTTATCTCACACTCTACATCTGCTCTCTCAGCCAACCCTTTAACTCCATCACACAGTATTTCCATATTCCAACCATTCTCACAGTACCACTCCAACCACCTTCCTACAAGCTTCTGACATCTCCTGCTTGGCAAATCACAGGCACTGCTAAGCATTGTTGGCTTCTACAATGGATTGCCCATTGCCCTCTCCTGCCTGGTCCTCATATAGCAGATGAAGTACTCCTTCCATGCGTCTCAGCTCATATCACTCCTATGCTACAACCTTCCATGCTTGCCATCTCCACTGCAATAAAAACACCATTCCCTACCATGGCTTTATGTGACCTGTGTCCACCCACAGCCCTCATTCACTGCTCTTCACACTGCTCACTCTGTCCAGAAGTGCCGACCCTCCTTGCTGTTCTTACGTGCCGAGCAAGCTCCTGTGTTAGGACCGTCTGCCTAGAGTTCCTTCTCCCTGGTTTGCCCATCCGCGGATACCTGCAGAGCTTTTCCCCTCATTTTCTACACGTCTCTCCTCAAATGACTCCTTATCAGACAGGACCCTGTGACTACTGTTTAATATAGCACACCACCCTAACATCACTATCAATCCCCTTGCACTGCTCATTTTACTACACTGCACATAATGAAACTTGGCACATCATGTAGTTATCTGATTATTGCTCACCTGCCCCAACCCAAGTTTATAATTTTCATGGGAAGAGGCTTTGTCTTACTCACTGCCACATGCCATAGTGCCTAGAACTATGCATGAATAAAGTCTCAGTACAGAGTTGTGGAATGAATGAATGAATGAATGAATGAAAACATAGGAAGCTACAGCAGGTGCAAGCCTCTCAGTACAATGGCACTTCTTTTAAAAAGTATAAATCTGGGCAGTCAAGGCCTGGTGTGGGCCGACAGATTTCCTCTGGAGATTTGGGCACTAAGAGCAGAAGACAGGGTCAGAAGAGGCCAAAGATCAGGATTCTTGATTTGGGATCCAAGAAACTAAATTGCTTTAATGTCACCATGGTCTTGAGTGAAGCGCTGAGGAAAGCAGGAAAGTCCATGCCAGCCTTAGCCATAACTGGGCCCAAAGCAGTGATTTTCAAGTTAACCAAACCTTGCTCCTAACCCACAGACATTTGCTATATAGTAGCAGAGCCGGAATATGTTTGCAAATGATCACATAGTAGGTCAGAATGCCATATCAGAGAAATTCAGTATTATAAGTTGATGGTGATTAAATCTGATCATTGCTGAACAATACACAATTAATAATACAATCTATATTCGTCATGGTGTTTGATTGGAGATCCATCAGCATTTATTTGAGCACAGGCTGTATGCCAGGCGCTGCACTAGATCATCTCACAAATACTCTGTGTGGCATCTTACTGAGGAAGAAACCCAGGTCTCAGGAAGTTCAGTTCCGTGTCTTAAGACCAAGCAGTGAGAACGTGACACCTGCTACTTAAGAATGTGGAACATGGAAGTCCCCTGATTTAGAACAAAGATGACTTTCTCCCTTTTAAAAAGATTCATTTTTGCTCTAAAAAAATATCTTCCTGGTTGGACTTATTAGGCTAGCAAAACACAAGATGCAGAGCTGGCATAGTTCTCATGTTCTTAGCATCCAAGGCAAGAAGAGAGCTCCTGGAGGGCTCAAGAAAGGTGTCTCAAATCTCTTCTCTTGAGTTGTTTCGTAAAACATTTTTAGGTATTTAGATTGGTTATAAACATGGCCAATGTACTGAGTCTAATCAGAAGTTGTCTGCTCTTGTAAAAGCTGATGAACAAGATGAACAGGCTCTTATTTTAGGGTATTAGTGTAAAAATATAAAACTTTCTATTCAAACTCTTCATAGTTGTAAGATTTGATATACTTATATAATTTTATGGCAGCAGTTTTCGTTTTTCCATAAAGAGATACTTGAATGTCTGGAGCTTTCCATAAATCCCGACATACCTGTTACCTCAAAGTAGGAACCCATTCTTACTTTTTTTTTTGAGACGGAGTTTCACTCTGTCGCCCAGATTGGAGTGCAGTGGCGCGATCTCGGCTCACTGCAAGCTCCGCCTCCCGGGTTTACGCCATTCTCCTGCCTCAGCCTCCCAAGTAGCTGGGACTACAGGCGCCCGCCACTTCGCCCGGCTAGTTTTTTGTATTTTTTAGTAGAGACGGGGTTTCACCGTGTTAGCCAGGATGGTCTCGATCTCCTGACCTCGTGATCCACCCGTCTCGGCCTCCCAAAGTGCTGGGATTACAGGCTTGTGCCACCGCGCCCGGCCCATTCTTATTTTTTTAAACCAAATAACTAATTGGTGTCTTTTTGCTTTAATCTTAGCATATATATTTGTGTCTCTGCCTGTTTATAATGACATAAGTTATTCATGGAAATAGAAAGGATGGCTTTGGGTGGGTAAATAGGATGGCAGTGGAGGGCATGAGGAAGAGCTTTTTCTCCTGTTCCTTAGCACTGACACTATGCCTTTTTTATTTCTATTTTTCATGTGAAATTGTCTGCAACACCCAGCTCATGGCTATTAGATCCACTACCAGAGGAAATTTCGTGTGTCTCTTACAAGGTTTTGTTTCTATTTCTCCAGAATTGCGGTTCTGAGAACATGTCTCATGAGTAAACATATTTCTCATTCTCACAGTACCAATTGGAAATTTCACTTAATAAAGAAGCATATATTCTCCCTGTTGCCTAGAAAACAACCACCTGATGGTCTGTTTCGGACTGCCTCCTCTATAGGTTCTGCCTCACTTTCCATGAGTATCCTCAAGCCTTATTTCATCTGGGAAAGAAAGTTGAGAAAGATATGTGGGAGCAGTTTCAAGAGCCTCACCGGGACTGTGAGGGTTAAACTAAATAGGAATAGGGAAGAGTAAGGTCATTCCCTGGAAACAAGACCATGATCTGATCCAGAGTGGCAAATGGACATGATATGTGATTATGACAGACATGTTAGGCATGCTGATAGGAGGAAATACTTGTTTTCAGAAACCATAGACCATAATAGTTGGAAACAACCAGGGGGTCCTAGTCTTCACTGTCCTTCAGTGTCACACCGAGTTTACATTTTCTACTGTAGATAATGAGCAAGAAGTTAAAGTTCCTGGACTCCAGACTGTGATGACAAATGTGTGTCTGGGGAATCTTAGTAAGGATGTTAGAGAACCCAGTTAATTAGATTAAAGCAATGAAACAGGCATGACGTGTCAGACACTTGGTCAGTCATGATTCCATCTATGATGTTTTCCTTTGAATTTTTTTTTTTTGTTGAGATAGAGTCTCGCTTTGTAGCCCAGTCTGGAGTGCTGCGGTGTGATCTCGGCTTACTGCACCCTCAACCTCTTGGGTTCAAGCGATTCACGTGCCTCAGCTACCTGAGTAGCTGGGATTACAGGCTCGCACCACCAAACCCAGCTAATATTTTGTATTTTTAGCAGAGTCAGGTTTTCACCATGTTTTCCAGGCTGGTCTCAAACTCCTGGCCTCAAGTGATCTGCCTGCCTCTGCTTCCCAAAGTGCTGACATTACAGGTGTGAGCCACGACACCCAGCCCTCCTTTGAAATATTTTTAAAAATATTTCCTAACTATGGGAAGTCACCATGGCTTTGTCATTGACAAATTCCTCCCAATATCCTCTGTTAGTCCATTTTCAGACTACTATAAAGAACTGCCTGAGACTGGGTAATTTATGAAAAAAAGAGTTTTAATTGACTCACAGTTTCACAGGCTTCTCAGGAAGCATGACTGGGAAGCCTCAGGAAACTTACAGCCATGGTTCAAGGTGAAGGGGAAGCAAGGACCTTCTTCACATGATAGCAGGAGAGACAGAGAGAGAGCGAAGGGGGAAGTGTGACACACTTTTTAACCATTAGATTTCATGAGAACTCACTCACTATCACAGAACAGCAAGGGGGAAATCCGCCCCCATTATCCAATCACCTCCCACCAGGCACCCCCCGCAATTGGACATGAGATTTGGGTGGGGACACAAATCCAAACCATATCACCCTCTTACACTTCATTCTGGCATGACCTCCTTATGTAAGACTCACATCTTTATTAAACACCATAAGTGAGTCTTTTTTTCATATTCCTGCCTAGCTCAAACATTTTTCAAGGATAATGTCCAAAAGCAGTATTAATATTAAAGCTACAGCACATTGCAACCTTATTCTTGGAAGAAATCTGCCCTTAATTTTGAAGAAACACTTCAGTGGGCACATTGACCCAATGGCAATACCAAAATGCTATTGTGGAATTAAGTTTGTAAACAAAAGAAGTTGACTTATTTATTTGTTTATTTATTTTATTTATTTTTTTGAGACAGAATCTCACTGTTGCCCAGGCTGGAGTGCCGTGGCACAATCTTGGCTCACTACAACCTCTGAAGAAGCTGATTTATTTTTGGCAAGCTAATATAACTCTTGAGATATTGAGATAATCTTCATTGTGTGCAGAATTGCATCCCTGTGAGGCCATAATGTCCTCTGGGTTTAAGGTCAGTCTTTACTTTTTCTTTAACTGAACCCCAGAGAAGGGAGTGCAGTATGACTCCAGGTTAGGAAGACATTTCATCAGATATTCCTGAAGGGACAAGCAAAGATGTCAGATTGGGACCAAGGAGAGGGAGGGCCAATCCAAGTTTCCCAGGGAAGGGCTTGACCCCTGGGCTGTCCAGTAGCATTAATATCTGCAGCTTCCCATTTCTTTCTTTCCCACAGTGTATTTCCCTATGTTTTTTCCATGTCAGGATAAAAATCTAGAGCCTGGGCTTGGCTATACTTTGGTGAAGTAAAGGAAGGGCCTGGGTCTCCACTGGCCTAGGAGAGAACAGATAGGACAAGATTGGCCCAGAGAAGGCAGGTAAAGAACGGCAAGAAGTCACCACCAGAGTCTCCTGGGGTAGCACCTGGCTGAGTCACATGTGACCACCAATATTATTGTGTTGTCACTGGAAGGTACAAGCATTACTCAGAAGCCCCCAAATATTAACAGCAAGAGGCAAAAGAGTGTACTTCCTAAAGACAGTCATACATAATGCAGAAAGCTGCCCCTTGAACCCCAGAGATTTCAGGCCTACCATATCTTCTTTGCTCTGCCCACATTAAAACTGGTCACTTCCCTGTAATAGTCTATTCTAATGGACCTCAGCCTTCATGGCTAGAGTTTGGGGTTTCTAGACATTTTATAATTCATGTGAGAGTTTACAAACATGTCCAATTTTTTAACATCATTTCTGAGAACATTTATTCAAACACCAGTTCTAGGCAAGGCACAGTGGCTTATACCTGTAATCCCAGCACTTTGGGAGGCCAGGGCAGGAGAATCACTTGAGGCAAGAAGTTTGAGACCAGCCTGTGTAACATAGTGAGACCCCCATGTCTTTAAAAAAAATTAAAAAATAAAAATAAAAATTGGCTGGGCGCAGTGGCTCACGCCTGTAATCCTAGCACTTTGGGAGGTCGAGGTGGGCAGATTGCCTGAGCTCAGGAGTTCGAGACCAGCCTGGACAACATGGAGAAACCCTGTCTCTGCTAAAATACAAAAAAAAAAAGAAAAAAAGAGAAATTAGCCAGGCATGGTCACAGGCATGTGACTGTAGTCCTAGCTGCTTGAGAAACTGAAGCAGGAGGATTGCTTGAGCCCAGGAGTTCGAGGATGCAGTGAGCCATGATTGCGTCACTGCACTCCAGCCTAGACAACAGAACTGGAACCTGTCTCAAAAACAAAAGAACAAAAACCAAACACTTGTTCTAATCTTGGTTTCCCATCTTCAACATGGTCTTCACAGGGTTTGAGCTACAACAAGGTTTGAGCTACAAACCCTAAAAATAAGGATAAACAACTAAAATCTTAAAAGTCTATTACAAAAAGATTCCTTATTTGCTAAAATTTGTAACTTCTTTGTCCAAGGCTGTGAAATCGTGTATTGGCTTTATTTATTGATTCCCAATTATCTACTTGCCTTTTGGTCCTTAAAGAGCTCTATTAAATCAGCCAAGAATAATCATCCTGTGTGTAAATCATGATTTATATTGTGATTCCCTTACCCTTGATGCTTTAAATATGTGATGCTCATTCTCTTTCATTACAGTCACCATCAGCATGCCCACTATGAGGGTTACCCCTTCTGTAACCCTCTGTATAAGTTCTCTGTACAAGTGCTTTTCAGCATTTTCACTTTATTTTTTTTTTTTTGAGATGGAGTTTCACTCTTGTTGCCCAGACTAGAGTGCAATGGTGTGATCTCGGCTTACTGCAACTCTGCCTCCCGGATTCAAGCGATTCTCCTGCCTTGGCCTCCCCAGTAGCTGGGATTACAGGCATGCACCACCACGCCTGACTAATTTTGCGTTTTTAGTAGAGACGGAGTTTCTCCATGTAGGTCAGGCTGGTCTCAAAGCGCCAACCTCAGGTGATCCGCCCGCCTCGGCCTCCCAAAATGCTGTGATTACAGACCTGAGCCTAGACACCTTTAGTTACACAGTTTCACTTTTGTCCTCAAAACTCTCAAGTGCTTACCAACTGATAGCATAAGTTCTTTCTTTTTTATTTTGTTTTTTTGAACCAGAATCTCATTCTGTTGCCCAGGCTGGAGTGTGGTGGTACGATTGTGGTCCACTTTAGCCTCTAACTCCTAGGCTCAAGGGAGCTTCTCGCCTCAGCCTCTGAAGTAGCTGGGACTACAGGTGCACACCAGCATGCCCAGCTAATTTTTTAAAATTTTCTTGGTAAATTTTTTTATGTTGCTCAGACAGGTCTCAAAGTCCTGGATTCAAGCCATCCTCTTACCTTGGCCTCCCAAAGTGCGCTATGATTACAGGCGTGAGTTCCCACACCCAGCCTGATACCATGGTCTCTCACTGTGAATTTTGATCTTTTGGCATAAAATTTATTCTGGATTTGATTATCAGTATCAGACCTGAGAACTTGTGACCTGGTTTTCCTACCTGTTTTCCTTGTAGTCACATATCCACAACTGAAAACTTTGTTTCGGATTTTGCTTTGAAGTTTTTATTCCACTTAGAGTAACTAACGTAAGCTTCTTGAAAGCAGACAGCAGGTGTTATCCTTTGGTTTGCTCTGTTATCGCGCATAGAGTAGGCAGTTAGAAGAGAGGCTCGGCAAGTGTATGCTTGGGGACTGATGCTCAGGACCTTCCCTGAGACAGAACATTTGCTCAGTCTGTAGCTCTGTTGTACCTGAGAAAGATTTTGCATGTGCCATGCCTAGAGACTAGCAATCCCCCATATTTTGAGGTTGGCTCTGGTTAAGTCATTGACTTGGCCAACACTTATTGAGCACCTACCATGAGCTGGGCCCTCAAAGCTAAATAAGATGCCAACCTTATTGCCAGCCATCTGTCAGGATGTAGTAGGGGAAAAAACACTTTAATCCGTAATGACTACACAATGCCATAGGTTCAGGATAGGATCGACATTTATTTGTACGGCTTTGGTTTCATTAGAGTCACTGAAGATAAAGCTGTGTTCTGGGAAGTTAAGGACATGTCTTTTCCCTCACTTTTTTTTTTTTTAGACAAAGTCTTGCTCTTGTCCCCAGGCTGGAGTGCGATGGCACTATCTCTGCTCACTGCAACCCTGGCCTCCTGGGTTCAAGCGATTCTCTTGCCTCAGCCGGGATTACAGGCGCCTGCCACCACTCCAGGCTAATTTTTGTATTTTTAGTAGAGACGGGGTTTCACCATGTTGGCCAAGCTAGTCTCCAACTCCTGACCTCAGGTGATCCACCCACCTCGGCCTCCTAAAAATTGCTGGGATTACAGGCATGGGCCACTGTGCCTGGCCTTTTTCTTAAAAAACTGAAGGAAAAGGTTCATAAGGCAGTAGATTCACTCATTCCTGGGGAGGGATGCAGGTCCCACCACTTACTGTCTAGCACTAGAGCAAACTCTTCAGTCTCTGTTTCCTCATGTACAAGTTGGAGGTTTCACAGGGCAGTTGGGAGGATTAAATGAAGACAGTGAATGTAAGGTGTTTAGCACAGGGCCTGGCACAGAATGGAGAATGTTACTGTTATACTTACTATGTCCTTACTTCACAGAGAAATGACTACCATACTGAAAATTCTGTTACTTCTAATTCGAGATGTTCCTATCAATCATCAATAAACAAAGTATGAACTTCAGTAGAATTATTAAGACAAAAAATGAAGAAACAAATCCTTCAAACAAGAAGTGAGCACCTTAGCAAGGGGCATGTTGCCTGGGTTGCCTTCCCATTCTTTAGGTATCTGGGCTAAGAGTTTGAGAAGGGCCTGGATCAGGTGTAGCCTTTTCTAGAGAGCCCCCAAACATTAGGAGTCCCAATTATTAGGTCACAAAAAGCCTAACTTACATATTATCAACAAATAGGCGTTTCTGTAGCTTTATGTTAAAATATCATTTTATGAATAAACTTCACAGGGCAAATTAAAACAACACATCACATAAACAACTTTTGTAACATAATATGTAGTTATGATTGGGATATAAAATTCTAGAAAAGCAATATGTACATATGCAGATAGTATTGCATGTTAAACAAAGTAGATGGGAGATGGCATTACCTAAAAACAGGCAACTCAAAAATTGGTCCTAATAAGACAAGACATTGATAGGAATGCTTCAAAACAAAAATTTAATTAAAATGGTTTCATTAAATGTGATCGCATAAAAATAGTTTATCTTACATATAATTTTAAATTATAGGTACTCAATTACTAAATGTACTCAATTACTAAAATGAAGAAAGTAGAAAAAAAATCCCTCCTTCCACATTAGTACATTTTAGATTACAGACTTTTAGTCAGAAGTACAGCAGCATAAATGCCCACTTCATCTCTGAAGTACTGAGCCTCCTCCTCACCCAGTGTATCCGCTGTTAGCTTTATTGGACGACTCATTTTTTGCCTCTTCTTCCTGTCCTTTGCCTAGTTTCTGTTCTGGTGCAACCTCTTCTGGAGTTCCTTCTGTGTAACCTTGTGACCTCTGTAATATCTCCTTTCTAGCTCCCATACTGGCAAGAATAATTAGACCTGCAAATAATGCTAAAAGCAACAGGGGAACTATGTACACTAACTTCCCTAGGCTTTTGTTTTTATTATTACTCACGTCACCTCTTTGGGGATTACCATGACCAACAATATGATTTCTATTTTCTTCTCTACTTATAATTTCATCACTTGGCTTACCAGCAGGGCCACTGTCCACACTGCCTCCATTTCCTGGATTTTTACAGTCAGGAGGAGCAAAACCAGACCCACAATGGCAGTGCCTTAAATTGTTGCAAACTCCTTTCCCATGACACGATTCCTCCGGTCTGCAGTCATACAGGAGTATGGAGTGATGAACGCAGGAGTAATCCATGCAGACTTTGTTTGGGGCACAAGAAGTGCCGACGTGCACATTGCTATTATCAGGGGTATCAGTAATGTTATCGGCATCCATGCTCCAGCACCAGTCATTGTCATGAGGGACCTGGATCACTGTATGTTGAGCTTTGACTCGTGGTAAGGATTGAACACCTGTACATATGAGTTTCCCACAAAATACATTATCATCTGAACATGTAACATATGTTTGCTGATCCTCAGCGGGATGGCCACAGTTTCCAAACCGGTCTCCTCTGGTATTCATTGAAATGTAACAGTCTTCCGGGGCAGATCTTGCAGGGTACCCATATATATTCACACATTGGTTATCAGGGTTCTTACACTGACCCCCAGAGCAATAGTGAATTCTATCACACAATGTGCCATCTTGCTTGTAGCTGTCTGCAGGGCATTCTGCAGAGCTACCGTCACAATATTCTGGGAGGTCACACTCATCCTGAGTAGGACGGCATAAAAACCCCTTCCTTCTGAAAGTGCAGTCCAGACAGCAGAGGCCATGGCTGCACTCAGCATGCTCCTTCAGAGTACATGTGGGATCACAGCATGGGTCGAGGTGACAGGCAGAACCACAGTCACACTCCTCCGTGTCCTCCACCACGCCATTTCCACAGGCAGAATCCCTACGCTTGCGGCCCCTGGGCCGTGGCTTGTTAAATAGGCAGGCCCCTTTGTGTTCTCGAAGGAACTGGTGGAAGTAGTCAGAGCTGCAGTTGCTGAAGCCACTTTCTTTTGTGATATTTTCATGCATGAGGCAAAAGTGCTTCTCTCTGCAAAAGCAGGCCGAGTGGTCGTGCTGAATACCCAGGTTGTGCCCGAGCTCATGGACCATCAGGGCTGCAAACAACAGCATATCTTCATGATGGAAGGATTCAACAGCCGCCGCAAAACCGCTTGAGCAGGCACCACTGAGAAAGGCCTGGCCCGTATTCTGTCCAGGATGATGCCCGACGATCATGTGGGCAACATCGTGCTTCGCACGACGGAAGAGCATCTCTTGTCTCCAGCGATTGAAATTCCTGAGTGTGATTTGCAAGTCCACTGCGACATCTATTAGGTCCCCCTCGGTCCAAATCTCCATTCCGGCCAGCACCACCTCTGTGTTTATTCCCCTAGTGAAGCCGTTGGCCAGAGCAATGACATCCACTACTCTCTGGACCGTCTCATTGATGTTACTGCCCCACATCTGGAACCGCTGGTTGTTGACCACAACAAATATCTCCACGTACTTGGTGTGTGACCACAAGTAGGACAGCGCCTGTAGATCATGAGGCTTCCTGCTCCCTTGTTGCCAGCTAGTGGACACCACATGGCTGTCTCTGGAAGTGACACCACAGGAGACTCGCGCTTCATGTGCCATGGTGTATAACACATGTTCAAACCGTCTTGAAGAGTCCATGGGCTCAATGCTGTAAGATTTTTCCTCCTTAATCAGGATGCCCCTGAGACCTGCACAGGTGTTGACAGAAACGAAAGAACCTGACACTCCTTCTATGTAGCCCTCATAGTGGCAGTCATGTGAGATGAAAGGCGATTCTTGCCCCAGGATGCCATTGTGGTAACTGTAGACTGGAAAGTTATTCACAAAATGGCTTCTTTTCACCTTCAGGTGAACCAAGTGCTTCTGGCCTTGCATAAGTAGCAAATAGGTTGCCTTTTCCACTGAGTCTTCACTTCCCCTGACCATCAGCCGCTTTGGGATGACTATTTCATAGGAAGAGTAATATACCGAAGCCATGTCACAGCATATGCTCGGGAGAAAAATTATCCCCAAAAGCAACATCATCCCCAGCCTGACACACGATTGACCTGGCACTAGCCCCAGCCTCAAATTTTTCATCTGGGGAGCCCAGGTCTGAAGCACCCTCCTAGCCTCATACAACACCACATGGAGTTTCATCAGAGAAGACAGGAAGGAGGCAGAGTCTCTCACAGAGGCTGTCACTGACATGGCCCTAGGGAATCAGTTGATGATGCAACTTGTGTCCATGAGCAGCAGCTCTCCCTGACACGCAGACCGTCAGACACAGGTACTAGCCCCAGATCTATGCAAGCTGCATGAAGCTACTTTCACCTCTGAAAGACCCAGCTTTCTGGCTGAGTCTCTGCCTAGTCTTCCGGGTCTATCTCATATCTTTCAGAAATTTTCCATACTTGATGACTTTCCCTTTCAGCTTCAGCTTCAGTGCCCCTGGTTAAGGTCCTGTCGACATCATGAAGGACATTCTATAATGCAGGACTGTACTGTGCGAGAGGAAACAAAATCTTCGTGCCTTTCTTCAACTGGGCCATATGGAACAACCCCTCCCCCACCCCTCCTGTTGTCCGTTGCTCAGCTAACTCCACATGTTCCAGACCAGGGGTCTTGGAGATCTCTCTGGTGGGCATACACCACTGTCCATTTCCTCTCTTCTAAAACTCATGCTCTGAGCACACAAACATCTTTACCTATGGTGCTCTTTTCTGCTCAGTGAGGCATTATAGATATGTGTGTCTGCATTTCAGTGGCCAAGTGAGGTGGCTACCCTGTGCCCCAGCATAAACCCCAGTGGGCTGGTGACCCATGGACAAGGCACAGTAGTCTTTTTTTTTTTTTTTTTTTTTTTTTTTTTTTTTTTGAGACAGTTTTGTCCTTGTTGCCCAGGCTGGAGTGCAATGGCCCAGTCTCGGCCCACTGCAACCTCTGCCTCCCAGGTTTGAGCAATTCTCCTGTCTCAGCCTTCCAAGTAGCTGGGATTACAGGAACCTGCCACCGCGCCCGGCTAATTTTTGTATTTTTAGTAGAGACGAGGTTTCACCACATTGGTCAGGCTGGTCTCGAACTCCTGACCTCAGGCAATCTGCCTACCTCAGCATCCCAAAGTGCTGGGATACCAGGCATGAGCCACCGCACCCGGCCAGTCCTATTTTTTAACATCATCGAAGTTGAGTTTTTACTGTCCAAAAGAGTATATGGGAGATGCCAACAGAGCAGCTTTCTATTATGTGTGATTATCATAGACCATTGGCTGGTACCTCCAGAACTACACTCTCCTGGCGATAGCCTCACATAGGGAGGTGCTAAGATTATTCTTATGTCTTTTGAAAGGAAGGTGTCCAAAAAGTCTCCCCTATGTTAGAATATAATCTCTACACTATCAGTGACCACCTCTATTTGTTCATCCTGATACCATCAGGCATACAAGAGGCCTTGTCCAAGAGTAAATGAACACAAATTCTTTTTGAATGAATAAAGGACACTTGCGTATGAGTGGTACAGTGTGTCATCTGTTGTGTGTTATTTGTACTTGTTGCATGCCTACCCCAATGGCTAAAAATGTCTTCAGGAAATCCTACACACTGACTGACCTGTACTGACTAATGGCACATTCCTGATCTCCAAATTTACTCCCCACCACATTTTGCTAGTCAGCTCACTCTCCTGATTTATTTTGCCTCATATTTCACTGAAAAAAAAAAAAAAAAAGAAGCAAATGTAGCCCCAGATGAATCCACCTGTATCTAAATTTTACTCCTGTTAGGATGGATGAATCATCCATGGTCTGGTCTAAGATCAATTCTTTCACTTGTGTATTAGGTCTCCTTTCATTTCACTTTCTTATGAACTTCACTTGTATGGTGGGCCCTTCTCTCTTCTAATCTTAAAAATGTGTTTATCCATTGGATCAACCTCTTTATATGTTGCATTTTCTCACCTTAATGAAACCATTCCATTCAGTTCATATCATTCTCCAGTAACCATCCAAATCTTGCCTATGCTTTATACTGAATGGCTTTGAGAAAGAGAACATAGTTGCGCTCTCCATTGTTCATCACCTAGTGTTTGATTTTAACATTTTAAATTCTGGAATACAGTGCATTCACTAAAAGGTGCATTTTTTTTTTTTTTTTTCAGACTGAGTTTCCCCCTTGTCACCCAGGCTGGAGTGCAGTGGTGTGATCTCAGCTCACTGCAAATTCCACCTCCTACTGTCCATTTCAAGGTTCTCCCAGGTTTAAGTGATTCTCCCACCGTCCATTTCAAGGTCTTCCAGGTTCAAGTGATTCTCCTGCCTCAGCCTCCCAAGTAGTTGGGACTGTAGGCACCTGCTACCACACCCAGCTAATTTTTGTATTTTTAGTAGAGACGGGGTTTCTACTAAACCAGGCCAGGCTGGTCTCGAACTCCTGACCTCAGGTGATCCACCCACCTCAACCTCCCAAAGTGCTGGGATTGTAGGCATGAGTCACAGCGCCCAGCAAAAAGTGCATTTTTGACATAGATGTAGATTTGGGGGAATTATGAAAAATAGAAAAGCTGTGTAAGCATAAATTTGTTAAAGCAATCAACAATTTAAACTCCACAGAATAAACATAGGCACCCCTTTATAATTATGAATCCCTCCTCTTGCGTATGTACCCAGGATGCTGTCTTATTATTATTATTATTTTTTTTTTTGAGAGACAGGGTCTTGCCCTATCACCCAGGCTGAAGTGCAGTGGTGTGATCATGGCTTGCTGTACCCCTGAACTCCTGAGCTCAAGCAGTCCTCCTGCCTCAGTCTCCCAAGCACCAGGGAAGACAAGTACATGCCAAAACACCTGGCTAACATTTATTTTTGAACTTGTGGTAGATTAACAGCTTCTTTGCTTTTTTTGTACTTTTGCCTTCTAAATGTGCAACCTGTAGCATGTAGCTTCATTTCACCTGTGTTTAGACTTCACATGAATACATAAAAGTACAACTTTTTAACGGGGCTTCTTTTATTCCATAGTTCATTAAGTTGCCTCCAAGTTATTGTGTGAAGCCAAAGTTCATTCCTCTCCATAGCACAACACTGGTATTTCTCTGTGTGAATCCCTTAAGATTCATGATCCTTTCTTTATCTGTTATCCTTTGCTTTCTATACCCATAAACACTGCTGCTGTATTATTGTCTATGTAACATGATGCAAATGCATATGACCTTCTACGGTATAAACCTAGAAGCAGGGCTGGGCGTGGTGGCTCACACCTGTAATCCCAGCCCTTTGGGAGACTGAGGCGGGCAGATTACGAGGTCAGGAGATCGAGACCATCCCGGCTAACATGGTGAAACCCCGTCTCTACTAAAAATACAAAAAATTAGCCGGGCATGGTGGCGCACACTTGTAGTCCCAGCTACCCGGGAGGCTGAGACAGGAGAATGGCACGAATCTGGGAGGCAGAGCTTGCAGTGAGCTGAGATCGCACCACAGCACTCCAGCCTGGGTGACAGAGCGAGACTCCATCTCAAAAAAATAAAAAATAAAAATAAATAAAAAATAAACCTAGCAGTAGATGCTAGGTCATAGGAAAAGCAAAATTTCATTAAACTAGAACATAACAAACTGTATTGCAAAACTGTGTGCCAGTTTGCATGCCCAAAGCAGTTTGGGAATCTCTAATGCTGCACATTCTCAATAATAATTGGTGTTGTGACTCTTAAATTTTACCAAGCCTGTGATATGCAATGATATTCTTTTGTAGGTATGCTTTGCATTTCTGTGAATACTAATTAGGATAAAGACCTGAAGACCTTTATAAATGTTTATTGACCCATCCTTTTTTTTTTTGAGACAGAGTCTTGTTCTGTTGCCCCGGCTGGAGTGCAGTGGCACAATCTCGGCTCACTGCAACCTCTGTCTCCCAGGTTCCAGCGAGTCTCCTGCCTCAGCCTCCCAAGTAGCTGGGATCACAGGCATGCACCACCATGCCTGGCGAATTTTTTTGTATTTTTAGTAGAGACGGGGTTTCACCAAGTTGGCCAGGCTGATCTTGAACTCCTGACCTCAAGTGATCCGCCTGCCTTAGTCTCCCAAAGTGCTGGGATTACAGGCGTGCTCCACCACTCCCGGCCCATCCTTTCTGTTTTGATTCTAGTAGAAAAAGGCTTGCATCCCTCAGCCCCTATCCAGCTAACTGCTCTACTACAGGTTACCAGTGAATAACTCCATTGTCAAATCACATAATCAACCCTCAATCCTGTCTTTATGCAAACATCAATACCATTTGCTGAGGCAGGAGGATGGCTTGAGCCCAGGAACTTGAAACCAACCAGGGCAACATAGCGGGACTCCATTTAAAACAAAGTTGGCCGGGCATGGTGGCTCACGCCTGTAATCCCAGCACTTTGGGAGGCCGAGGTGGGCAGATCATCTGAGGTCAGGAGTTCGAGACCAAGTTAACCAAACTTTGCTCCTCACCCGCAGATTTGCTCTATAGTAGTGGAGACAGAATATGTTTGCAATGACCATGTAGTAGATCGCAATGCCGTATCAGAGAAATTCAGTATTATAAGTTGATGGTGATTAAATCTGATCATTGCTGAATGATACGCAATTAATAATACAATCTATATCCATCACGGCGTTTGATTTGAGAGGCCATCAGCATTTATTTGAGCACCAGCTGTATGCCAGGCACTGCACTAGATCACTTCACACACATTATCCACTTTAACCTCACAAATACTCTATGAGAGGCATCCTTTGTGTGGCATCTTACTGAGGAGGAAACCCAGATCTCAGGAAGTTCAGTTCCGTGTCTTAAGACACAGTGAGAACGTGACACCTGCTACTTAGGAATGTGGAACATGGAAGTCCCCTCATTCAGAACAAAGATGAATTTTCCCCTTTTAAAAAGATTTGTTTTTGCTCTAAAATATATCTTCCTGGTTGGATTTATTAGGCTAGCAAAACACAAGATGCAGAGCTGACATAGTTCTCATGTTCTTAGCATCCAAGGCAAGAAGAGAGCTCCTGGAGGGCTCAAGAAAGGTGTCTCAGATCTTTTCTACTGAGTTGTTTCGTAAAACATTTTTAGGTATTTAGATTGGTTATAAACGGCCGGGCACAGTGGCTCACACCTGTTATCCCAGCACTTTGGGAGGCCAAGGCAGGTGGATCACCTCAGGTCCGGAGTTTGAGACCAGCCTGACCAACATGCTGAAACCCCATCTCTAGTAAAAAAGATACAAAAATTAGCCAGGCGTAGTGGCGGGTGCCTGTAATCCCAGCTACTTAGGAGGCTGAGGCTGGAGAATTGCTTAAACCTGGGAGGCAGAGGTTGCAGTGAGCCGAGATCGTGCCATTGCACTCCAGCCTGGGCGACAGAGGATACTCCGTCTCAAAAAATAAATAAGTAAATAAATAAATAAATAAATAAACAAACATGGCCAGTGTACTGAGTCTGATCAGAAGTTGTCTGCTCTTGTAAAAGCTCATGAATAAGATTAACAGGCTCTTATTTTAGGTGTATTAGTGTAAAAATATAAAACTTTACATGAAAACCCTTCATATTTGTGAAATTTGATGCACTTATGTAATTTTGTGGCAGCAGTTTTAGTTTTTCGATAAAGAGATACATGAATGTCTGGAACTTTCCATAAATCATGACACATTCATTACCTCAAAGTGGGGACCCATTCTTATTTTTTTAAACCAAAGAATTAATTGGTAGCCTTTTGCTTTGTCTTAGTATATTTATTTGTATCTCTGCCAAGTTATAATGACATAAGTTATTCGTGGAAATAGAAAGCATGGCTTTGGGTGTGTAAGGGGCCAGTGGAGGGCATGAGGGAGAGCTTTTTCTCCTGTTCCTTAGCACTGACATTATGCCTTTTTATTTCTATTTTTCATGTGAAATTGTCTGCGACACCCAGCTCATCACTATCTGTGAGAAGAAAGGTTTCCACTATTGAAAATCCACTACCAGAAGAAATGTTGTGGTTTGAGGATTATTTCATGTGTTTCTTACAAGGTTTTGTTTATATTTCTCCTCTAAGACATAAGTATACCTCTAGAATTGCAGTTCTGAGAACACGTCTCATGAGGAAACACATTTCTCGCAGTACCACCTCATCAGTCTGGGTAACAGAGGGAGACTATTTTTTTGTTTGTTTGTTTTTGAGACAGGGTCTCACTGTTGCCCAGGCTAAGTGCAATGGCACAATCATGGCTCACTATAGTCTGGACCTCCCCCGACTCAGGTGATCTTCCTGCTTCAGTATCCCAAGTAGCTGAGACCAAAGGTGCTCACCACCACATCCGGCTAATTTTTGTATTTTTTATGGAGACAAGGTTTTGTCATGTTGCCCAGCCTGGTCTCGAACTCCTGTGCTCAAGCGATCTGTAACCTCAGCCTCCCAAAGTGCTGAGATTATAGGCATGAACCACTATGCCTGACCAGGGTGATCTTGTCACTACAAAAAAATTTTAAAATTAGGCCAGGCGCAGTGGCTCACGCCTGTAATCCCAGCACTTTGGGAGGCCAAGGTGGACGGATCACGAGGTCAAGAGATCAGGACCATCCTGGGTAACATGGTGAAACCCCATCTCTACTAAAAATACAAAAATTAGCTGGGCATGGTGGCACACGCCTGTAGTCCCAGCTACTCGGGAGGCTGAGGCAGGAGAATCACTTGAACCCAGGAAGTGGAGGTTTCAGTGAGCCGAGATCACACCACTGCACTCCAGCCTGGTGACAGAGCAAGACTCCATCACACACACACAAAAATAATAATAGCCAGGCTTGGTGGTACATGCCTGTAATCCCAGCTACTCAGGAGACTAAGGCTGGTAGCTGCTTGAGCCAGAGAGTTCAAGACTGCAGTGAATCAAGATCACACCACTGTACTCCAGCATCAGTGACAGAGCAAGACCCTGCCTCAAAAATAAAAGGCAGAAACAAGAATTAGGAAGACAATTAAGGGTTAATATTGAAAACAAAAACATTTATTTTCAGCTCCAGGCTTCGTTGATCTAGAATTTATGAACACTCAATTTCAACAATGCAGTATCTGTTTTTCTTTTTTTACATTTTTTGCAATTTTAGAAAATGAGATGAAATTCAATAATATAAAGTTCTTTATTTTAAAGCGTACAGTTCATTGACTTGTAGTATATTCACAAGGTTGTGCAACTGTCACCACTATCTAATTCTGGAACACTTCCGTCACTTCCAGAAGAAATCCTGTATCCTGTTAGCAGGCACTCCCCATTCGTCTCTTCCTGCAGCCCTGACAACCACCAGTCTACTTTCTGTGTCTATGGACTGGCCTATTCTGGGTATTTCACAGATACCTTAGCACTCAATTTTATATCAATCTGATATATATATTTTAATCAAATATAGGAACACTTCACACTTACATCTTCAGATTTGAGCACTTCAGCTCTTTCCACATACAGTAGCTGGCAAACGTCACCTTCTATTGAGTTGAACTGACGGCCATTGCATGCCATATAAAAACTATCCGCATCAGCCTAGGTACACCAATGGGGAAAAGGAAAAAACTAAGACAGATACCCTGAAAATCTGCTTTATATTCAATATGCATGGCTTTATTCATTCTCATCAGCTTTTTTTTTTTTTTTTTTTTGAGATGGAGTCTCGCCCTGTCACCCAGGCTGGAGTGCAGTGGCACCATCTCGGCTCACTGTAAGCTCCGCCTCCCGGGTTCATGCCATTCTCCTGCCTCAGCCTCCCGAGTAGCTGGGACTACAGGCACCCACCACCACGCCCAGCTAATTTTTTTGTATTTTTAGTAGAGACATGGTTTCACTGTGTTAGCCAGGATGGTCTTGATCTCCTGACCTCAGGTGATCCGCCCACCTCGGCCTCCCAAAGTGCTGGGATTACAGGCATGAGCCACCGTGCCCGGCCTCTCATCAGCTTTTAAAATTTATACTTAGGAGAGAAAGCAAACACCAAAAGTCACATCTACTGAAGCTGATTGGTAGGCTAATCGCACTCTATAAGTCAGTAGTCTATGTCTGCAATGTTTCCTGGGCTATGACAGAGTTTTTAGTTGAACTGGCAGAAGGTACTGAAGTGCAACAAGCTGAAAGCTGCTACTATTTTAATATTCAGCCAGCAACAGTCAACATTTCCCTTAACAGCAGTTTTTTTTTCTCTAGTCATCACTTGTGCAGCTGAAAGTAAACAGTCACTTCTGCAAAGCCTGGAACCAAATCATAAGTGACGCTTGCTATGAAAGAACTCTTTAAGAAAATCTCAGTATTTATGTTAGAAAAAAATAAAAGACCAGGGAAACTGGTATGAGATGAAAAACCAACTCCTCTTCAATAAATCGAATAATAATAATACATGATAGTTAGATCCCATTTAATGGATCCCATCAGGAGGTCTTAAACCGCCACCTAGTGTCCAATACCAAAAGAAAAGCTCTTGGTCAAGGTCAAGAGGCCCAAGATGAACCAGCCTTTAAAATACTAACAGTCTCATTCCCTAGCGGTAGAAAATGGGTGAAAATGCCGAGAAACAGCCCCCTTGAGGCTAAGCCACAAAGGCACATGTGTGTGTGTCTGTGAATTGGACGCAGGTAAACAGGACCTTCTAGTCTAGCCTTAGTAGAAAGCAACAGAGATGATTCCAGTTTTTAAACTCAGCCAATTTTTTGAGGCAAGCAGGGAGGCCAAGGCTTGTCTGGATTTAATTCCCACACGGGCATTAGCCCAAACAGAGAAAGTTGTGTGCTTTGGGCCGACCAATGTTGACAGGCTGCTTCTGGGAATTCTGCAAAAGGAAACGCTGCATTGTTAGCCTTAAGGAAGAGACTCAAGGCTACGCCAGACAAAAATAGTCCTGCCTGTCCACCCTCGTAGGGTTCTGAATCTCACAGACACTGTAAGCTTCTCGGCAGCTTTTAGTTACCCTCCAATGCAGTAATTGTGGATTCTTGATTACCTCTGCTTTTTTTTTTTTTTTTTTTTTTTTTTTTTTTTAGACAGTGTCTCACTCTGTTGCGCAGGCTGGAGTGCAGTGGCATAATCTCGGCTCACTGCAACATCCGCCCCCGGGGTTCAAGGGATTCTCCTGCCTCAGCCTCACAAGTAGCTAGTATTATAGGCACCCACCATGACACCCGGCTAGTTTTCCTATTTTTAGTAGAGACGGGGTTTCGCCACTTTGGTCAGGCTGATCTTGAACTCCTGACCTCAGGTGATCCGCCTACCTTGGCCTCCCAAAGTGCTGGGATTACAGGCATGAGCCACTGTGTCTAGCCTTATGCTTTCTTAATATGACCAAGTGAGCTAAGCAGCTGAGGAAGGATGATCAATGCTGAATGTACTTTTATTTTGGAGGGGCAAACTGGCAGAAGGTGGGGAGGCTTTACTTAAGGAAATAATCCGTCTATTGAGTATAGTGCATTTTAATTTCAAAATGTTTAAAGCTGGCTGTTTGATAAGAAGCCTCTTTAAGACTGGGCGCAGTGGCTCATGCCTGTAATCCCAGCACTTTGGGAGGCCGAGGTGATGGATCACAAAGTTAGGAGTTCCAGACCAGCCTGGCCAATATGATAAAACCCTGTCTCTACTAAAAATACAAAAATTAGCTGGGCGTGGTGGTGGGTGCTTGTAGTCCCAGCTACTCAGGAGGCTGAGGCAGGAGAATTGCTTGAACCCAGGAGGCGGAGGTTGCAGTGAGGTGAGAACAAGATCGTGCCACTGCACCCCAGCCTGAGCGACAGAGCGAGACTCCCTCTCAACAACAACAACAACAAAAGCCTCTGTAATACTAAGAGGTTACAACCTAAGATGGCTTCCCCCATTCTTCAGGAGCAACGGCTTCTTCTTGAAATGCTTTTGGCTGAGTAAGCAGCAAAGTCAGCACATGGATTCACCAGGAGAAAACTGACTGTCTGAAAGTCAGGGCCTCCGCTCATCTCTTCAGAGCCTCAGGCACCACCAGGGGCTGGCAGAGCCCTCCTGGGGTCTAGAGCTCTGCAAATGCTCAGTAAATGACCAGGCCTCCTCAGAGGAAAGGACAAGGCATGTGATCAAATCCATTTAATGAATGATTTCTTTCTGCTACCTGAGCCCAGGAGTTTGAGACCAGCCTGGGCAACCTGGCGAAACCCCGTCTCTACAAAAAAAATACGAAAATGAGCTGGACATGGGGACAGAAGCCTGTAGTCCTAGCTATTTGGGAGGCTGAGATTGGAGGATCGCTTGAGCCCTGGAGGTGAAGGTTGCAGTGAGCTGAGATTGTGCCACTGCACTCCAGCCTGTGCAGCAGAGTGAGACCTTGTCTCCAAAAAAAAAATAAAATAAAAAAGGAGAAGAGGCATCCAGGTGAGTTATGATGGTGACCTAAACTAGAATGATTGCAGCAAAAAAAAATTTTTTTAATGTACTTTTTTGAAATGACAACATCACTGAATGGTTCAGATTTCCCAATTAACATATTGGTCTTTTCTTTAAAACCTTTTTTTTTTTTTTTTTTTTTTGAGATGGAGTCTCGTTCTGTCGCCCAGGCTGGATTGCAATGGCACAATCTCGGCTCACTGCAACCTGCGCCTCCCGGGTTCAAGCAATTCTCCTGCCTCAGCCCCCTGAGTAGCTGGGATTACAGGTGTGCACCACCACACCCAGCTAATTTTTGTATTTTTAGTAGGAATGGGGGTTGGTCAGGCTGGTCTGAAACTCCTGACCTCATGATCCACCCACCTCAGCTTTCCAAACTGCTAGGATTACAGGTGTGAGCCAACGCGCCCGGCCTAAAATCTTGGTATTAGAAATGCATCTTTGTCTGTTCACATATTTTCTGAGCATTTAGTATGTGCCAGGCACTGTGCTATGAACTAGGTTGAGAGTAGGGAACAAAATTCACATGGTTTCTACTTCAACTCACCACCTAAATGCACTAAACAAAAGCCTGAAGCTAACTGCAAAGGACATAGAAGGAACAGCTTTTATTGAAAATGTTTGCATTGTATGGACCCAAAACTTTAAAGAAACCTGGCTTTTGTTTCCTTCTAGTCCTTTGGTTTTATTGTTCTTTTCTGAGGATGAACTCAGAAAAAGACAAATCCATTATGATCAAGGTCCTTCACAGGAATCAACTACAGAGTTGAGAACATACCTCTACTTCTCCAAGGAGGCGTCTGCTAAGGCTGTGGTAACTAAGCATGCATGTGAAAAGGAGCCAACATACTCTATTAAGTGGTCATCTGTCCTTTTCTGCCCCCAAGAACAACAAAATTGAAATTCCTTCTGCTTTTCATATGTCCTGAAGAACTGTAAATTCTTTACCCAAAGACCAAGTTTCCTGGGTGTGACACTACAAGTTTGTAAGCACAACCTTTGTGGTTTTTTTTTTTTTGAGACCAAGTTTCACTCTTGTCGCCCAGGCTGGAGTGCAGTGGCATGATCTCAGCTCACTGCCACCTCCGCCTCCCAGGGTCAAGTGATTTTCCCGCCTCTGCCTCCTGAGTAGCTGGGATTACAGGCACCCACCACCATGCCCGGCTAATTTTTTTCTATTTTTAGTAGAGATGAGGTTTCACCATGTTGGCCAGGCTGGTCTTGAACTCCTGACCTCAGGTGATCCGCCCGCCTCGGCCTCCCAAAGTGCTAGGATTACACGCCTGAGTCACTGTGTCTGGCCTAAAAAAATTTTTTAAGACACAGGGTCTCGCCATGTCGCCCAGGCTGGTCTTGAACACCTGGCTTTAAGCCATCCTCCTGCCTTGGCCTCCCAAAGAGTTGGGATTACAGGCAGGAGCCACCATGCCTGGCCTCACAACTCATTTTTATAAGACCTCCCGCATACAGCTAAGGCCAACAGAAATTCAAAAAATTATCAAAGAGAAGGCTCATGAGTCCTTATTTTAAAATCTGTGGTGAGGAAAATAAAAATGTAGTTAGCTGCCCAGGCTATGGAGTCACGCTGCCTAGGTTTGAACCCTAACTCTGACACCTATTAGCTCTCTAGCTGCAGGCAAGTGACATATCTGTGCCTGTTTCCTCAACTGTAAAATACATGGCATCTTTTTTTTTTTTTTTTGGAGACAGAGTCTTGCTCTGTCCCCCAAGCTGGAGTGCAGTGGAGTGATCTTGGCTCACTGCAGCCTCTGCCTCCCAGGTTCAAGTGATTCTCCTCCTCAGCCTCCCAAGTGGCTGGGATTACAGGCGTCAACAGTCAAGGTAAGTTTTGTATTTTTAGTAGACATGGGCTTTTGCCGTGTTGGCTAGGCTGGTCTCAAACCACTGCCCTCAAGTGTTCCACCCACCTCAGCCTCCCAAAGTGCTGGGATTAAAGGCATGAGCCACTGCACCCAGCCAACATGGCATCGTTGAGAGAATTCAAGGAGACAATGCATGGAAAGCACTTGGCACAGGATCCGGTCTCTAAAAAGTGCTTCATAGTTGGTAGCTACTGAGCCCACTATTCTCATTACAGTCGATATTAGTTTAACTTCTGGTCTTACACCAAGAGGGTATTATTAGGTCTTAGAAAATCCTTGATGGGATGATAGGGATCAGCCCCTAAGATCCAGAGTTAGCAATAAACAATACAACTCATGATACCAAGATAAAGGGCTCTAGCCCCATGGGGAAGAACGTGCAGCAACCTGTTTCACAGTCACAGAAAAAGATCTGTCAACTTGAGCAACCTTCACTTGATCAAAAGACAGAAGGGGAAGGACAGTGCAGAAGTACAAGGAAAATCCATTCACAGTAAATATTCACAGTATTACCTGCACATTACGAAGGGCAGTACTTGTTATAGGGAACTGTGTGGGTTTATTAAACAGGTGAGTGTGGTGCGTTTATAAGACTTCAGACTATTTTAAAAGCCTAAATGTTCTTGAACATTTTGTCTGGGTCTTTTCCTTTGTTATTTGCTTATTGCCCTAGTTGTTAAGTAGAAACTATAACAATACTGCTGTCATCGAATGTCTCACAACCAACTGCCTCCCTTCCCCACACCTTCATCCCACTTCCTACTAGAAGAGGAACGCGTCCCTGGAACTAAAAGTGAGGATGCCACTCTTGCTTGCCATTTATGTCTAGCTATGTAACCCTGGGCAAACCACTTATCTCCCTCTGCAGTCACCTCCCACATCTGTAAAACAAGGATAACAATACCGTTTCCGCAAGGGATTGTAGTGAGGATTAAATGAGGTAAAGTGTGTTGAACACTTAGCATAGTGAGTGACACAGAAGCCATCGATAAACGCTGGATATTATCATCATTATCCTTATTATTACATGTGCTACCAGACTGAAATGGCTCAAGGCGGGATTTTCTCATGGTTTGCAAAGCTCCTTGGCAACCTTGGAAGGCTTTCTGACGGTCAGTGAAAGGAGCTATTCAAGTGCTTTTCTGTTCTTAATGTCAACTTGTAAACTCTTAATCCACTGGATAATTGAAACGTGTTTTAAATGTCTCCCTATAATTGTCCCTGTTTTACAGAGAAGTAACCTGAAGCGTAGAGAAAGAGTAACTGACTCAGGATTTCACACGTAGTAAGTGGCAGAGCCAGAATTTAAATCCAGGCAATCTGAATCCAGAGACGACACTCTTTATCTCTTTACCAAACAAACCATCTTCTTAATGTATGACAACACACACTGTGTGTGCATATTTATGAGAGCATCGTTTAGGTAGCAAATCTGCATTATCATGCTAATCCCATTCTGAGTGTCAGCAAGAAGACAAATCTTTATGGTAGATGTCAGTAACAGACAGCTGTTAGCCAGAGTTGGGCACGTTGGGAATGTTTCAGCTATTTGTGGCTCCCAAGGACTAAACCGGTCCCCAGCTTTTCCCTATTTTCTGATATCTCCAGTTTATGCATCCTTCCAACTCATATGGAGCACCTGCTATGTGTCTAAAAATTGTACTAAAGGCCGGGCGCGGTGGTTCACACCTGTAACCCCAGCACTTTGGGAAGCCAAGACGGGCGGATCACAAGGTCAGGAGACCAGCCTGGCCAACATAGTGAAACCCCGTCTCTACTAAAAATACAAAAATTAGCCGGGTGTGGTGGCAGGTGCCTGTAATCCCAGTTACTCGGGAGGCTGAAGCAGGAGAATTGCTTAAACCCGGGAGGCGGAGGTTGCAGTGAGCTGAGATGGTGCCACTTCACTCCAGCCTGGGTGACAGAGCAAGACTCCATCTCGGGGGAAAAAAAAAACAAACACAAAAAACTGTACTAAGTCCCATGGGATGTATACCAAGATGACTAAGATACTCCTTGTCTTAAGGAGTTTATGACTATAGAAACACATAGACGTGAAAACAGGCTGGGTGCAGTGGTTCTCACCTGTAATCCCAGCACTTTGGGAAGCTGAGACAGGAGGATCACTTGAGGTTAGGAGTTCAAGACCAGCCTGGGCAACATGGTTAAATCCCAACTACTAAAAAAATTAAAAAGTTAGCCGGGCATGGTGGTGCACACTTGCAGTCCCAGCTACTCAGGAGGCTGAGGCAAGAGAATTGCTTCAACCTGGGAGGTGGAGGTTACAGTGAGCCGAGATTGCACCACTGCACTCCAGCCTGGGTAATAGAGCAAGACTCTGTCAAGAAAGAAAGAGAGAGAAGGGGAGAAAGGGAGGAAGGAAAAAAGGCAGGAAAGAAGGAAGGAAGGACAGAGAAAGAGAAAGAAAGAAAAAAGAAAAAGAGAAAGAAAGAAAAAGAGAGAGAAAGAGTAGCTCGCTGCCAGCGCAGTATTCTTAGGGTAAATGGGTACGAGTTAAGTAATCTCTAAATTACTTATAATACCTAATACAGTGTAAATACTGTGTAAATAGTTGTTAAACTGTATTTTTTATTTGTATTTTTGATTGTTGTACTATTACTTTTATTGGGGTTTTTTTGTTTGTTTTTGAGACAGAGTCCCACTCTTATCACCCAGGCTGGAATGTGGAGTGCAGTAGCGGGATCTCGGTTCACTGCAAACTCCACCTCCCGGGTTCAAGCGATTCCTGTACCTCAGCCTCCCAAGTAGCTGGGATTACAGGCATACACGACCATGCCTGGCTAATTTGTGTGTGTATGTGTGCGTGTGTGTGTGTGTCTTTTTAGTAGAAACAGGGTTTCACCATGTTGCACAGGTTGGTCTTGAACTAGGCCTCCGTCCTGGAGTTGAGAGGGGCCAGCCAGACATCTCTAACCCATCTCCAACAGGCACTTCGAATCACACCCACAACTGACCTCAGTGTCTCCTCCCTCCCTGGCTACTCGGTCAAGGGCTCCATCACCCACTCAGCTGCCCAAGCTAGAAAGCTGGGACTCACCCGACTTTCCGCAGTCTCAACCTCACCACATCCCATCTAGTTCTGTGCTGTCAAATCTTCCTCCTGAGAATCTCATCTACCTCTTTGTATTCTCACTGCCACCATCTTGCCCATGGATCCTAACTGGCCCCCTTGCCTCTTCTCAGATCTCTCTCCAATTCTTTTTTTTTTTTTTTTTTTGAGATGGAGTCTCGCTCTGTCGCCCAGGCTGGAGTACAGTGGCGCGATCTCGGCTCACTGCAACCTGCACCTCCCGGGTTCAAGGAATTCTCCTGTCTCAGCCTCCCAAGTAGCTGGGACTACAGGCGCATGCCACCGCGCCCAGATAATTTTTTATTTTTAGTAGAGATGGGGTTTCACCATCTTGGCCAGGCTGGTCTCGAACTCCTGACCTTGTGATCCACCCGCCTCGGCCTCCCAAAGTGCTGGGATTACAGGCTTGAGCCACCGTGCCTGGCTCTCTCTCCAATTCTTTAATCACCCTCCAGTCAGAGTATTCTTTCAAAATTGCAAATCTGATCACATCCTAACTCCATTTAAAATCTTCAGTGGCTCCCCATTGCCCTCCAAATAAACTCTTGGTTCCTAAGCCTGGCTTAAAAGGCCCTCTAAGATCTACTCCCACCAGGTGTGGTGGCTTACGCCTGCAATCCCAGCACTTTGGGAGGCCGAGGTGGGCGGATCAGTTGAGGTCAGCAGTTTGAGACCAGCCTGGCCAACACTGCAAAACCCCAGCTCTTTTAAAAGTATAAAAATTAGCCAGGTTTGGTGGCAGGTGCCTGTAATCCCAGCTACTCGGGAAGCTGAGGCAGGTGAATCACTTGAACCTGGGAGGCAGAGGTTGCAGTGAGCCAAGATTGCACCACTACACTCCAGCCTGAGCGACAGAGCAAGACTCTGTCTCAAACAAACAAAAGGTCTGCTTCCTTTCCGTAGCAATTCCCCATTTTTTCACCCACCTCAACCTGGGATGATCTGGACGTGCACGTCTACATGTAGTTTCCTCAAACGCATGTTCTCCTCCTGCTCCAGACCTTTGCATCCACTGTTCTTTTCCTCTGGAATGCTCTGTTCCACCTATTGCTTGGCTAATTCCAAACAGTCCTTTGGGTTGTAGGTTACCAGTCGCCGTCTTCATGAAACCCCTTCTGTCTACCAGAAAAGACTCATTAGGAGTCTCTCCTGTGTGCTCCTAAGATGTCCTATACTCGCCTCCTCCTGGCACTTACAATGACACCCTCACACCACAAAACACCATCATTTCTACTTACAGATCACTGCAGCAGCGCCTCCTCCTGGCACTTACAATGACACCCTCACACCACAAAACACCATCATTTCTACTTACAGATCACTGCAGTAGCCTGGTAACTGTTCCCCAAACTTACTTGCAAATGGTTCAGAAATAAAAGACACACAGAACACACATACATGCGCACATATACATATGCATACCTATATACACCCGTGTATAGAGATAACCAAATACGGCCAGATGGTAATAGTGAGTCTAGATGAAAGTTATAACAGGAGATCATTATACTTTCTTTCAACTATTCTTTTTTTTTTGTTTTTGAGACAGAGTCTTGCTGTGTTGCCCAGGCTGGGGTGCAATGGCACAACCTCAGCTCACTGTAACCTCCACTTCCCAGGTTCAAGCGATTCTCCTGCCTCAGCCTCCCAAGTAGCTGGGACTACAGGCGCCTGCCACCACGCCTGGCTAATATTTTTTGTATTTTTAGTAGAGACGGGGTTTCACTGTGTTAGCCAGGATGGTGTCGATCTCCTGACCTTGTGATCCACCTGCCTCGGCCTCCCAAAGTGCTGGGATTACAGGCATGAGCCACCGCACCTGGAGAAAATCTTTAAGCTTTTTATGTGATTTCTACAGTTTAAAAGCTTACTGGAAATCAGGAGAGCACAAAACAGGTTGGTAAACAGCCTCTGAGTTTATGGGAGTCACTTCAGTGGGGCCAAAAGAACTCCAAAAACTCTGTAGTTTGAGCATCCCCATCCAAATATCCAAAATCTGAAATACTTCAAAATCAGAATTTATTTTATTTTATTTTATTTTGAGGCAGAGTCTCTGTCACCCAGGCTGGAGTGCAGTGGCACGAATTTGGCTCACTGCAACTTCCGCCTCCCAGGTTCAAGCAATTCTCCTGCCTCAGTCTCCTGAATAGCTGAGACTACAGGCACCGGCCACCACGCCTGGCTAATTTTTGTATTTTTAGTAGAGATGCGGTTTTGCCATGTTGGTCAGGCTGGTCTCAAATGCCCGACCTCAGGTGATCCACCTGCTTTGGCCTCCCAAAGTGCTGGAATTACAGGCGTGAGCCACCGCGCCAGGCCAGGACTCAGAAAACTGTACAGAGTGAGCATCCCTAAACCAAATATCCAAAATCTGAAATGATCTAAAATCCGAAACTTTTTGAACACCCCCAACACGATGCCATAGTGAAAAATTCCACACACATAAGTACTTAACACAAACTTTGTTTCATGCACAAAATTATTTAAAATATTGTATAAAATTACTCTCAGTCTATGTGTATAAGATGTATATGAAACATAAGTGAATTTCATGTTTAGACTTGGTCTCAACCCTAAGATAGCTCATTATATATATGCAGATATACCAAAATCCAAAATCTGAACTAGTTCTGGTTCCAAACATTTGGGATAAAGGATACTCAACCTCTATAAGCACCTAGAGAAAGGACTCTTAAGTGGTAAATGGTAAATCTTGAATATAATGTGTTTCTCATATATAGTCAGCCCTCTGTATCTGAGTTCCACATCTACAAACTCAACCAACTATAATAGAAAATATTCGAAGTAAAAAACAAAAGAAAGAAAAAAAGAAAAAGAAAAAACAGTCCAGGCACGGTGGCTCACGACTGTAATCCCAACACTTTGGGAAGCCGAGGTGGGTGGATCACCTGAGGTCGGGCATTTGAGACCAGCCTGACCAACATGGCAAAACCGCATCTCTACTAAAAATACAAAAATTAGCCAGGCGTGGTGGCCGGCGCCTGTAGTCTCAGCTACTCAGGAGACTGAGGCAGGAGAATTGCTTGAACCTGGGAGGAGGAAGTTGCAGTGAGCCAAATTCGTGCCACTGCACTCCAGCCTGGGTGACAGAGACTCTGCCTCAAAAAAAAGAATTGGAGAGAGATCTGAGAAGAGGCAAGGGGGCCAGTTAGGATCCATGGGCAAGATGGTGGCAGTGAGAATACAAAGAGGTAGATGAGATTCTCAGGAGGAAGATTTGACAGCACAGAACTAGATGGGGATGTGGTGAGGTTGAGACTGCGGAAAGTCGGGTGAGTCCCAGCTTTCTAGCTTGGGCAGCCGAGTGGGCGATGGAGCCCTTGACCGAGTAGCCAGGGAGGGAGGAGACACTGAGGTCAGTTGTGGGTGTGATTCGAAGTGCCTGTTGGAGATGGGTTAGAGATGTCTGGCTGGCCCCTCTGACTCCAGGATGGAGGCCTGCGTGGGAGGCAGTGCAGGCACGTCACGCCCTGTGCCTTCTTCCCACACAGCCTCGGCTTCACCATGTGTGTAAGGAGCTGTTTCCAGTCCTCCTGTCTCCAGTGGGCATGGAGGACAGCCTTCCTGAAACACATCCAGCGCAGGCACCAGGGGTCCCACCGATGGACGCACCTTGGAGGCAGCACCTATAGAGCAGTGATTTTCGACATGGGCGGAGTTCTCATTCCTTCTCCCGGGAGAGTCGCTGCGGGTGAGCTATTCATTCTGTTTTACTTTGGGGGACTAGGGTGCGGTGGGAGAATGGAGGGTGATCAGGAAGGCAGAGGGGAACACTTGGGCAGCAGTGTGTCCTAGCAGGCCATGCTCTGGCTCTCGAGTCAAACTCCAAGCACCACTAGGGGGCTGAGTGTCTTGGGCGCATGGTTTAGCTTCTCCAGATCTTACTTTCCTCATCATTAAATGAGAGCTAATGGTAGTGCCTTCCTCCTTGGGATCTGGCGGAGAGTTATCCATGGGAAGCACTTGCTTAGCACAGTGATTGCTCAGTGCATCCTAAATTCTCAATCAATGATGAGCTGCCATGAGTACTGTGATTAGAATTTAACCACCAAGGCAGGGCACAGTGACTGAGGCCTGTAATCCCAGCACTTTGGGAGACCGAGGTGGGAGGGTCGTTTGAGCCCAGGAGTTCAAGACCAGCCTGAGCAACATAATGAGACCCCATATCTGCAGAAATTTAAAAATTATCCGGGCACAGCCAGGCTCAGTGGCTCACGCCTGTAATCCCAGCACTTTGGGAGGCCGAGGCAGGTGGATCACCTGAGGTCAGGAGTTCAAGACCATCCTGGCCAACATGGTGAAACCCTGTCTCTACTAAAAATATAAAAAAATTAGCCAGGCGTGGTGGCATGTGCCTGTAATCACAGCTACTCAGGAGGCTGAGGCAAAAGAGTCACTGGGAGGTGGAAGTTGCAGTGAGCCAAGATCGTGCCATTGCACTCTAGCCTGGGCAACAAACGTGAAACTCCGTCTCAAAAAAAAAAAAAAAAAAAAAAAATTATCTGGGCACAATCACATGCATCTGTAGTTCTAGCTACTCGGGAGGCTGAGGTGGGAGGATCACATGAGTCCAAGTGGCTGAGCCTGCAGTGAGCCATGATCACACCACTGCACTCCAGCCTGGGCAACAGAGCAAGACCCTGTCTAAACAAAACAAAACAAAAAAACAGCCAGGCGCAGTGGCTCACACCTATAATCCCAGCACTTTCGGAGACCAAGGTGGGCAGATCACAAGATCAAGAGATTGAGACCATCCTGGCTAAAATGGTAAAACCCCATCTCTACTAAAAATACACGAAATTAGCCAGAGGTCGAGACCAGCCTGACCAACATGGTGAAACCCTGTCTCTACTGAAAATACAAAAAAAAAAATTAGCCAGATGTGGTGACGCACACCTGTAATCCTAGCTACTCAGGAGGCTGAGACAAGAGAATCGCTTGAACCCAGGAGGCAGAGGTTGCAGTGAGCAGAGATCGCGCCACTGCACTCCAGCCTAGACAACAGAGTGAGAGTCCGTCTCAAAAAAACAAGGTCGGGCATGGTGGCTCACGCCTGTAATCCCAGCACTTTGGGAGGCTGAGGTGGGTGGATTGCTTGAGGTCAGGAGTTTAAGACCAGTCTGGCCAACATGGTAAAATCCCATCTCTACTAAAAACACAAAAATCAACTGGGCATGGTGGTGCACGTCTATAATCCCAGCTACTCAGGAGGCTGAGGCAGGAGAATCACTTGAACCCGGGAGGCAGAGGTTGTAGAGAGCCGAGATTGTGCCACTGCCCTCCAGCCTGGGCAACAAAACGAGACTTTGTCTCAAAACAACAACAACAAAAATGAAAAACAAAGAATTTAACCACTTTTTCTTGGGAACTGTGCTGCTTCTGAAATCTAGAATGCTGAAATTCCCCCTTTGATTACAGCCTTTATTCTACCCCACTCCCTCTAAACCTGCTTCTGGACCAACAGGGTAAGAGTCAGCCCTCTGGTCTCTGGTCTTCTCTTTATCAGCCCCTTCCTGATTTTACTTCTTTTCTACTCAGTTCAGCTTTTATTAGAGTCGTTTTGGCTTCAAGCAGTAGAAAACCTAAAAAAAAAACAACAAGCTGGAAGTTTCCTTCTCTTGCACATAAAAGCCCAGGTATGTGGTCTGGGGCACTGTGTGATGTGACTCTGTGGTATCAGGGACTCCAGCTCTTTCTAGGATGTTGCTCTGCTGTGACTTTTCATTTCCACTCTCACCTCGTGGTCCGTCTTGGCTGCCTCACCTCCTGCTATCACCTTCTCATGCCAGCCAGGAGGAAGGACAAAGGGTCAGAGAGCCATCCCTCTCCTTCTGACCTTCTGTGGTGGCTGGTTGGCCAGTTCTCCATCCTAAATCAACCCAGGCACAGGTTTTCTATGCCTGCATGTCTAGGCTTTCCAGCACTGCTGACCAAATTACTCAGCCGTGCGAACTGGCTGCACAAGCTAGTTTCTGAGCTCCAGCCTCAGGTGGGCCCTTGGTGCTATGCCTGAGCCTCTCTGTTCCTCCTTCACTCATATCTCTCTCAGGTTTAGGATTGCACCACTGCACCCCTGCCTAGGCAACAGGCTTTTTCAGAGAACCTGCTTTAAAAAAAAAAAAAAAAAAAAAAAAATGCAGTGGAGAAGAACATACTGGACAGAAAGTTTCTTACCATTCTCCAGAATATCTTAAAAACCAGTTCACTTCTCTCCATTCCCACTGCCTGCACCCTTGCCTTCTCTCACTTGAATGGTCATCATCCTCCTAACTCTTCCCCTGCCTCTGGCTCTCTGGATTTTACAAAATCCCCTCCCAGCTCCAGAATTACTTTTCTAAAACACAGATCTTGTGGCTGGGCGTGGTAGTTCACACCTGTAATCCCAGCACTTTGGGAGGCCGAGGCAGGCAGATTGTTTCAGCACAGGAGTTCAAGACCAGCCTGGCCAACATGGTGAAATCTCATATCTACGAAAAATATAAAAAAGTAACAATTCATGTGAGAGTTTATAAATATATCCAATTTCCTAACATCATTTCTGAGAACATCTATTCAAATACCTGTTTTGGGCAAGGCACGGTGGCTTATACCTGTAATCCCAGCACTTTGGGAGGCCAAGACAGGAGGATCACTTGAGGCCAGGAGTTTGAGACCAGCCTGTGTTACATGCTGAGATCTCCATGTCTAAGAAGAATTTTTTTTTTTTTTGAGATGGAGTCTCATTCTGTCACCCAGACTGGAGTGCAGTGGCATGATTTCGGCTCATTGCAACTTTCGCCTCCCGGGTTCAAGTGATTCTCCTGCCTCAGCCTCCTGAGTAGCTAGGATTACAGGCATGCACCACCATACCTGGCTAATTCTTTATATTTTTGATAGAGACGGGGTTTCACCATGTTGGCCAGACTGGTCTAGAACTCCTGACCTCAAGTGATCCACCTGCCTCGGCCTCCCAAAGTGCTGGGATTACAGGCGTAAACTACCGTGCCCGGCCCTAAGAAGAATTTTTTTAAAAAATTACTCAGGCATGGTGGCATGTGCCTGTAGTCCTAGCTGTTTGAGAAACTCCAGCAGGAGGACTGCTTGAGCCCAGGAGTTTGAGGCTGCAGTGAGCCATGATCATGCCACTGCACTCCAGCCTGGGCAACAGAACTAGACCCTGTCTCAAAAGAAAAGAATAAAAACCAAACACTTGTTCTTATCTCGGTTTCTCATCTTCAACATGGTCTTGTAACCCTGAAGCTCAAATCAGTCATAAAGATAAGCAACTAAAATCCTAAAAGTCTATTACAAAAAAACTCCTTCTTTGCCAAATTTCTTAACTTCTTTGTCCAATGCTGTGAAATGCTGTTGGCCTTATGTGTTGATTCCCAATTATCTACTTGCCTTATGGTCCTTAAAGAGTTCTATTAAATCAGCCAAGAATAATCATCCTATGTATAAATCATGATTTATGTCATGATTCCCTTATCCTTGATGCTTTAAATATGTGATGCTCATTCTTTTATTACAGTCACCATCAGCATGCCCACTATGAGGGTTACCTCTTCTGTAACTCCCCAGTTCTCTGTACAAGTGCTTTTCAGCACACATCTTCACATCGTTTGCAGAAGTCTCTAATACAAGTTTACATTTGGAGAACTTTAGTTATACAGTTTCACTTTTGTCCTCAAAACTCTCAAGTGCCCACCGACTGATAGCATGGGTTCTTGCGTTTTTATTTTGAACCAGAATCTCACTCTGTTGCCCAGGCTGGAGTGTGGTAGTGCAATTGTGGTCCACTACAGCCTCTAACTCCTAGGCTCAAGGGAGCTTCTCGCCTCAGCCTCTGAAGTAGCTGGGACTACAGGTGCACACCAGCATGCCCAGCTAATTTTTTAAAATTTTCTTGGTAAATTTTTTTATGTTGCTCAGACAGGTCTCAAAGTCCTGGATTCAAGCCATCCTCTCACTTTGGCCTCCCAAAGTGCACTATAGATTACAGGCGTGAGTTCCCACACCCAGCCTGATACCATGGTCTCTCACTGTGAATTTTGATCTTTTGGCATAAAATTTATCCTGGATTTGATTATCAGAATCAGACCTGAGAACTTGTGACCTGGTTTTCCTACCTGTTTTCCTTGTAGTCACATATCCACAACTGAAAACTTTGTTTCAGATTTTGCTTTGAAGTTTTTATTCCACTTAGAGTAACTAACATAAGCTTCTTGAAAGCAGACAGCAGGTGTTATCCTTTGGTTTGCTCTGTTATCGCACATAGAGTAGGCATTTAGAAGAGAGGCTCGGCAAGTGTATGCTTGGGGACTGATGCTCAGGACCTTCCCTGAGACAGAACATTTGCTCAGTCTGTAGCTCTGTTGTACCTGAGAAAGATTTTGCAAGTGCCATGCGTAGAGACTAGCAATCCCCATATTCTGAGGTTGGCTCTGGTTAAGTCATTGACTTGGCCAACACTTATTGAGCACCTACCATGAGCTGGGCCCTCAAAGCTAAATAAGATGCCAACCTTATTGCCAGCCATCTGTCAGGATGTAGTAGGGGAAAAAACACTTTAATCCGTAATGACTACACAATGCCATAGGTTCAGGATAGGATCGACATTTATTTGTACGGCTTTGGTTTCATTAGAGTCACTGAAGATAAAGCCGTGTTCTGGGAAGTTAAGGACATGTCTTTTCCCTCACTTTTTTTTTTTTTTTTTTTTTGAGACAAAGTCTTGCTCTTGTCCCCCAGGCTGGAGTGTGATGGCGCGATCTCTGCTCACTGCAACCCTGGCCTCCTGGGTTCAAGCGATTCTCTTGCCTCAGCCGGGATTACAGGCGCCTGCCACCACTCCGGGCTAATTTTTGTATTTTTAGTAGAGACAGAGTTTCACCATGTTGGCCAGGCTGGTCTTGAACTCTTGACCTCAGGTGATCTGCCCGCTTCGGCCTCCTAAAAATTGCTGGGATTAGAGGTGTGAGCCACTGTGCCCGGCCTTTTTTTTTTTTTTTAACTGAAGGAAAAGGCTCATGAGGCAATAGATTCACTCATTCCTGGGGAGGGATGCAGGTCCCACGACTTACTGGCTAGCACTAGAGCAAACTCTTCAGTCTCTGTTTCCTCATGTACAAGTTGGAGGTTTCACAGGGCAGTTGGGAGGATTAAATGAAGACAGTGAATGTAAGGTGTTTAGCACTGGGCCTGGCACAGAATGGAGAATGTTACTGTTATACTTACTATGTCCTTACTTCACAGAGAAATGACTACCATACTGAAAATTCTGTTACTGGCCAGGCGCAGTGGCTCATGCCTGTAATCCCAGCGCTTTGGGAGGCTGAAGTGGGCGGATCACAAGGTCAGGAGATCAAGACTATCCTGGCTAACACAGCGAAACCCCACCTCTACTAAAAGTACAAAAAGAAATTAGCCGGGAGTGGTGGCAGGCACCTGTAGTCCCAGCTACTTGGGAGGCTGAGGCAGGAGAATGGCGTGAACCGGGAGGTGGAGCTTGCAGTGAGCCAAGATCGCGCCACTGCACTGCAGACTGGGCAACAGAGTGGGAGTCTGTCTCAAAGGGAAAAAAAAAAAGTTCTGTTACTTGTAATTCAAGATGTTCCTATAAATTGTCAATAAAGGAAAAAGGAACTTCAGTAGAATCATTAAGACAAAAAAAAATGAAGAAATAAATACTTCAAATGTGAACTCAGCACTTTACAATCTACTTCACATACTGCCTAGGTTGCCTTCCCTCCTCCATACACCCAAACGGAGTGTGTGAGATGTCCCTGGATCAGGTTTACCCCCTTTCATAGAGCCCCAAAATAAAGGATCCCAAGCACTAGGCTGCTTGGAGTCTGGAGTGATGATTCATGTGGAAAAAAACTTTTATTTAAAATCACCTGTATTTATTGAATAGAAGCAGACAGGGCTTATTAGAACATTCAATCATTATAATAACATTCGTAACATAATGGGTCACTATTACTGGGATGAATAACCTAGTCACAACAATGCAGGCATGGATAATTGATAATACATTATGTCAGATCATGTGAATGAAAGTTTATATGCCCTGAAAAGCAAACTGGGTGACTCAGAAACTGGCCCAACTGAAACAAGACATTAATAGCAAAGACCCATGAGAAGAGCTAAAATTATTTCATGAAACATGAAAAAACAGAAATAAATAATATTTTATATATGATTTTATGTATGAAAATATAATGAGTTTACAATGAATACCGTATGTCGGGAAATCCCTCTTCGTACATTAGTATGTTTCTACAGATTACATAGTCCAGTCACAGCCTCTGAAGACACCAATTCTCACTTCACATTTGCTTCTATGAGCTTCTTATTCCCACTCAATGCCTGACATGTTTGAGATATTTGGCTTCATCCTTCACTCTTCTCTTTTAGCCTTCCCTGTCTTTTACCTGCTTCCTCTTTTGGTGTGGGCTCTTTCTGGGCCTCTGGTGGAGGGGCCTACTGTGCTGGTGGGGCCTCTGGTGGTGGGGCCTCTGGTGGTGGGGCAGCCTCTGGTGGCGGGGCCTGTGGTGGGGCAGCAGCCTCTGGTGCTGGCGCAGCCTCAGGTGCTGGGGCAGCCTCTGGTGGTGGGGCAGCCTCTGGTGGTGGTGCAGCCTCTGGTGGTGGGGCAGCCTCTGGTGGTGGTGCCTCTGCTGCTGGTGGGGCCTCTGCTGCTGGTGGGGCCTCTCCTGGTGGTAGAGTTTCCTCTCCTGGTTGTGGAGCTTCCTCTCCTGGTGGTAGAGTTTCCTCTCCTGGTTGTGGAGCTTCCTCTCCTGGTGGTGGGGCCTCCTCACCTGGTGGTAGGATTTCTTCTGCTATTGGGACTAGATCTGCTGAAGTCAACTCTGATTCCAGTGTTGTCTCTGTTGATGACTCCTCTACGTCAGCCACTGCTGTCTGAACTTCAGAGCAGAGGTAGGATATTGTAAGTAGAGAGCACAATAATAGTACAAGAAACAAAGGGACTAGTAACACTACCAGTTTATAGTCTACGTCTTGTCTCAGACTTTGACCACGAGCAATACTTTCACTACCACTTTCACTGTTGTTGGTAACTTGCATTCCCGGGGGGCCACTGTCCACACTGCCTCCATTTCCTGGATTTTTACAGTCAGGAGGAGCAAAACCAGACTCACAATGGCAGTGCCTTAAATTGTTGCAAACTCCTTTCCCATGACACGATTCCTCCGGTCTGCAGTCATACAGGAGTATAGAGTGATGAACGCAGGAGTAATCCATGCAGACTTTGTTTGGGGCACAAGAAGTGCCGACGTGCACATTGCCATTATCAGGGATATCAGTAATGTTATCGGCATCCATGCTCCAGCACCAGTCATTGTCATGAGGGACCTGGATCACTGTATGTTGAGCTTTGACTCGTGGTAAGGATTGAACACCTGTACATATGAGTTTCCCACAAAATACATTATCATCTGAACATGTAACATATGTTTGCTGATCCTCAGTGGGATAGCCACAGTTTCCAAACCGGTCTCCTCTGGTATTCATTGAAATGTAACAGTCTTCCGGGGCAGATCTTGCAGGGTACCCATATATATTCACACATTGGTTATCAGGGTTCTTACACTGACCCCCAGAGCAATAGTGAATTCTATCACACAACGTGCCATCTTGCTTGTAGCTGTCTGCAGGGCATTCTGCAGAGCTACCGTCACAATATTCTGGGAGGTCACACTCATCCTGAGTAGGACGGCATAAAAACCCCTTCCTTCTGAAAGTGCAGTCCAGACAGCAGAGGCCATGGCTGCACTCAGCATGCTCCTTCAGAGTACATGTGGGATCACAGCATGGGTCGAGGTGACAGGCAGAACCACAGTCACACTCCTCCGTGTCCTCCACCACGCCATTTCCACAGGCAGAATCCCTACGCTTGCGGCCCCTAGGCCGTGGCTTGTTAAATAGGCAGGCCCCTTTGTGTTCTCGAAGGAACTGGTGGAAGTAGTCAGAGCTGCAGTTGCTGAAGCCACTTTCTTTTGTGATATTTTCATGCATGAGGCAAAAGTGCTTCTCTCTGCAAAAGCAGGCCGAGTGGTCGTGCTGAATACCCAGGTTGTGCCCGAGCTCATGGACCATCAGGGCTGCAAACAACAGCATATCTTCATGATGGAAGGATTCAACAGCCGCCGCAAAACCACTTGAGCAGGCACCACTGAGAAAGGCCTGGCCCGTATTCTGTCCAGGATGATGCCCGACGATCATGTGGGCAACATCATGCTTCGCACGACGGAAGAGCATCTCTTGTCTCCAGCGATTGAAATTCCTGAGTGTGATTTGCAAGTCCACTGCGACATCTATTAGGTCCCCCTCGGTCCAAATCTCCATTCCGGCCAGCACCACCTCTGTGTTTATTCCCCTAGTGAAGCCGTTGGCCAGAGCAATGACATCCACTACTCTCTGGACCGTCTCATTGATGTTACTGCCCCACATCTGGAACCGCTGGTTGTTGACCACGACAAACATCTCCACGTACTTGGTGTGTGACCACAAGTAGGACAGCGCCTGTAGATCATGAGGCTTCCTGCTCCCTTGTTGCCAGCTAGTGGACACCACATGGCTGTCTCTGGAAGTGACACCACAGGAGACTCGCGCTTCATGTGCCATGGTGTATAACACATGTTCAAACCGTCTTGAAGAGTCCATGGGCTCAATGCTGTAAGATTTTTCCTCCTTAATCAGGATGCCCCTGAGACCTGCACAGGTGTTGACAGAAACGAAAGAACCTGACACTCCTTCTATGTAGCCTTCATAGTGGCAGTCATGTGAGATGAAAGGCGATTCTTGCCCCAGGATGCCGTTGTGGTAACTGTAGACTGGAAAGTTATTCACAAAATGGCTTCTCTTCACCTTCAGGTGAACCAAGTGCTTCTGGCCTTGCATAAATAGCAAGTAGGACAGTCCTTCTACTGAGCTATCTCCTCCCTGGACTGTCAGCCTCTTTGGAATAATTATTTCATAGAAAGAGTAATAGATTGATCCCAGGTGACAGTGCATGCTTGGCACAAAAATCACCAAAAGCAGCAAAATCTCTAACCTGATACATGAAGGTCCGGGTACTAGCCCCATTCTCAAGTTCCACTTCTGTGGAGCCCAAGTTTGGAACTTTATCTTAACCTCTTCCAAGGCCACTTGGCTTTTCCATAGATAGAGCAGGATGTTGGCAGAGTCTTTTAATAATGCCAGCACTGACATGGCCCAAATAAATCAGTTAATGATTCTGGGCCTATATCCATCAGCAGAGCTCCCCCTCGCACACAAACCTTTGGAGGCTCAGATGTTAGTCTCAGATCTACACTGGCTCCCTCACTGGCAGTTCTTGCCCAATTCTGAGTCTTACAGATAACTTCAAGCTGTGTTTCTCTTCCTGCTTCTCTCCTGGCCTTCGGCAGTTTCTTTAGTATGTCTTCCTTCCAACGGCAACAACTGTAATCTTCCTTAGTTATATTCCTTTTACCTTCATGGAGAGATATTCCAAGCAGAAGGCCTGTAGTGATCCAGCCAGTACTGTAACTCAGGCAAATTATTCTTTATCCTCAGCTCAGGCCACACAACTTGATATCCGTTAATCTGCTCATTCTTTGAAACCCAACATTCTGGCAGGGGGTGGGGGGAAGGGGACAGGGCTTCTCTGGGGAGCTCTGAAAAGGACAAAGTTCTTTGTGGCCCACTGCCTCTTTCCCTCATTTTTGCAGTTTTCAGGGTACCATTTCTCAGTTCGACTCTCCTTTGTCAGTGTCTGGTTTTTTTTCTCTTTAATTCAAGAAAATCCGTATGTGTATGTCCAAGTTTTCCCTCATTATTGCCGGTTCATAACAAATGAGTTTAGATATTTTATATCTGCATATAATCTTCTCTATCAAGTTTTCCTAAAGCACAGATATATTACATGTTAAGTAAAATGGGCTCAGTTTCACCATGGGGGTATATAAAGGATCAGGATCAAAGTTCAGTTCCTCCAACTGCCCTAATATGAAAACAAACTGTGGGGTCCGGGCACAGTGGCTCACCCCTGTAATCCCAGCACTTTGGGAGGCTGAGGCAGCTGGATCACCTGAGGTCGGGAGTTCAAGACCAGCCTGGCCAGCATGGTGAAACCCCGTCTCTACTAAAAATGCAAAAAGTAGCAGGGCGTGGTGGAGCGCGCCTGTAATCTCAGCTACTCAGGAAGCTGAGGCAGAAGAATTGCTTGAACCCGGGAGGCGTAGGTTGCAGTAAGCCGAGATCACGCCATTGTACTCCAACTTGGGCAACAGAGTGAGACTCCGTCTCAAAAAATACTGTGGGGTCAAAATAAAAGCTGACTAACCAGATGTCTAGTTAACATTTCACCAAGAAAAGAAAACTGGGCTATAGAAGAACTTTTAAAAGATTTCTTCGGTTTGGAACTAAAATCGACCTGAAATGTCTGTGGAAGTCCTTGAATTTGGTTTTCATGTCAGTTTCCTTGGTGTATTTAGCAGTACAAATTTAAAAGGAAAAGAGGCCGGGCGCGGTGGCTCAAGCCTGTAATCCCAGCACTTTGGGAGGCCGAGACGGGCGGATCACAAGGTCAGGAGATCGAGACCATCCTGGCTAACACGGCGAAACCCCGTCTCTACTAAAAACACAAAAAATTAGCCGGGCGAGGTGGCGGTGCCTGTGGTCCCAGCTACTCGGGAGGCTGAGGCAGGAGAATGGCGGGAACCCGGGAGGCGGAGCTTGCAGTGAGCTGAGATCCGGCCACAGCACTCCAGCCTGGGCGACAGAGCGAGACTCCGTCTCAAAAAAAAAAAAAAGGAAAAGAAGCCCTATGCACCCATTCCTTATGCAGTTATTCTGTGCATTCTAGATGAAGAAAAATAAAGCTCTACATTTTTTATCTTGCATAATTTTACAGCAAGTCAAATATTTACAACAAGAGACCTTTCAAATATGAGATATGACTACAGAAAGGAATGTAATGGTACCAGATCTTAGGTAACAGCATGAGAACAGATCAATTTATTCATTATTCCTTAATTCCTAATACAGATAATACAATGTATCAGTAGCATCTAGCAAGAAAATTTATACTGTCACAAATCCACTAAAAAAATTTACAGCAAGAAAAGTGAAATGATTTCCAGCTGTACTTCTTGTGATTTATGTAAGCACAAAGCTTCTTAAAATTATATTTTGAAAATTATCACAGATTTTAGGGTGTTTCCCTGTGTCTTAACCAAAATAGGGCAAATTAGGTTAAGCCATTTGGTGGGATAAAAGAAGATTCAAGAATAGAACATTCTACTTTAAATAAACAATTAAAATGAAGTATCCAATTTTCTGATTCTCAAATTGAAACATATTTTCTTCAATAAATACATGCACACACACATACCCACACACAAGACCTGATTTAAATCTTTTGGCTTCTTTGACCAACAATTACCATTTCTTCAACTCGTTTTTTCTCAAATGAATACAAGCAACATAAACTCTTTTTAAAAAAGAGTAATTCCTGCCAGGCACAGTGGTTTGCTCCTGTAGTCCCAGCTACTTAGAAGGCTGAGGCAAGAGGAGTGCTTGAGCCCAGAAACTTGAGTCTAACCTGGGCAACATAGCAGGATCACGTCTTTTTTAATTTTAATTTATTTATTTCTGAGATGCAGTCTCGCTCTGTCACCCAGGCTGGAGTGCAGTGGGGCGATCTCCACTCACTGCAACCTCTGCCTCCCGGGTTCAAGCAATTCTCCTGCCTCTGCCTCTCAAGCAGCTCGGATTACAGGCATGTGCCACCACACCTGGCTAATTTTTGTATTTTTAGTAGAGACGGCGTTTCGCCATGTTGGCCAGGCTGGTCTTGAACTCCTAAGGTGATCCGCCCGCCTCGGCTTCCCAAAGTGCTGGGATTACATGCATGAGCCACCGCGCTGAGCCTTATCTATGTTTCAAACAATAAATTCAGACTGGCATTCTCCTATGTTCATACATTAGAGAGATACAAGTGTTTTTTACTACATCAAGCTGACTCTTATAACTGTGGTAAAGTCTAAAAGTATTTGACAAGTAATGGCTTTAATAAGCAGAAGGTTAATAAATCATGTAGGCAAACAGGAGAGCATAACCTGCTGCTTTATAAGAATTGTTTTTACAGTGTTGTTTCCACAGGTGTAGGTGTTAGGCCAAAAAATATGAGAAAGATACTGTTTCACTTCCAGTTACGTGCAAATTTCGAGTAGCAAACCTGACGGTTATGTTAAAGTAGAATTTACTGCTGGACTAGGAATACACAAACAAAACTCCACTTCGAAGACCAAGCCATGCTGAGTCCCTTGGGAGCTACTGTTTTTTTTCAAGGCATGCTGTTGCGTTACAACAGCTGGGGCATCCTCCAGAGTGTTCACAAACTTCCAGATTGGTGCTCATTTGGATGTGTCTGGACACAGCACTTATATTAAGGGTCACATGAATTCAGCTTGAAGTAACTGAAACATGGGCAACAGATGCTCAGAGTCAAAGGAAGGATCACTTTGGATGCCTTTTCCATCGCACCTAAAATTCAGCATACACTGAGGGAAAAAAAAAATCATCCTGAGCCTTTTTAGAAGACACCCAAGTCACAATTTTAAGAAGTTACGGATATACTGGATATGCTAGAAGATTCCTCTAAAGAAAAGAACAGTAACAAAAGTAATTACTACTGTTTTTTTCTCCCCATGGAATACTGAACCTCTGCCCTAAGATAGGAAAACTACAGTTGTTCTAATATTACACAAAAGTTAGTGCAGTTTTCCTAACTGTAAGAAGTGATCTGTAAGATTTACATTTCATTGAAAAACACAACAGGCACTTAATTCAACTCTCAGCCAAGTTCTCTGGTCAGTAAATTAAAAAACGTTGGGTTTTTTTCTGTTGCCTGTTAGATTTTTGCCATCATGAAAAGTATTCAGGTCAGGCGCGGTGGCTCATGCCTGTAATCCCAGCACTTTGGGAGGCTGAGGTGGGCGGATCATGAGGTTGGGAGGCCGAGGTGGGCAGATCACAAGGTCAGGAGTTCGAGACCAGCCTGGCCAATATGGTGAAACCCTGTCTCTACTAAAAACTCAAAAATTAGCTGGGCATGGTGGTGCCTGCCTGTAGTCCCAGCTACTCGGAAGGCTGAGGCAGGAGAATCGCTTGAACCCGGGAGGTGGAGGTTGCAGTGAGCCGAGATCAAGCCACTGCACTCCAGCCTGGGGGACAGAGCGAGACTCTATCTTGGTGGTGGGGGGTGGGGAGGTGGGGAGATATATTCAATTCTCCTTAAAGGAAATCCATTTACAACAGTTACCAGTCACCTAAGATTAGTGAACTTTACCTCAAAAAATATCTTTTAATTACAAATTCTCCAAGATAAAAAGGAACCAATGTAGGCCGGGCGCAGTGGTTCATGCCTGTAATCCCAGCACTTTGGGAGGCCGAGGCGGGTGGATCACGAGGTCAGGAGATCAAGACCATCCTGGCTAACACAGTGAAAATCCGTCTCCACTAAAAATACAAAGAGAAATTAGCTGGGTGTGGTGGCAGGCACCTGTAGTCCCAGCTACTCAGGAGACTGAGGCAGAAGAATGGCGTGAACCCAGAAGGCGGAGCTTGCAGTGAGGCGAGATTGCGCCACTGCACTCCAGCCTGGGCGACAGAGCGAGACTCCATCTCAAAAAAAAAAAAGGAACCAATGTAGTAAGGTAATTCTTAAGACACTTTGTGTTTTTATCATCTATTCCCACAGGCAGTCACACACATACAGGGCATACTAACCGAATGTCATCCTGAAGACTCAGGGTGGAGGAATTACTCAGCACAGTGGAGGAGTTAGAAAATAAGTTGCTGGTGAGATCAATTCTGATAGAAGAGAATGCGATGAAAAAAAACTGAGTAACAGATGACTATCCTCTCCCTCTGCTCTGGGAGGTGGAGCCTATCTGCCAGCTTTTCTATGTACCAAAGTAAGTATCCACCAAAAACTGCTTCACACACACACACACACACGAAAATTGGTTATGGAAACCCATACGCACAACAGAAAACTGAAAAAGGACCTAGCCTTATTTTTCCTTCAAACAGCTGCTCTCTGGGCCAAAATCGTGCTTCCTGAAAATGAAGGGTAATAAACAGGATAAACAAAGCCCAGAGAATGCCAACACAAAACCCAGGCAGACATATTACAGAGAAACAAGGCAACCTTATGAAAAAAAAAAACCCAAAACTGGATCATCTTACATGATAATCCAATAGTCCCACTTCAATTATATGTACATTTCTCAGACAAATTATTCCAAAAACAGGACCGGAGGAACAGGGAACGGAAAAAAGGAATGATGGAGCTGGTGAAGGCTGCAGGGAAGGGGAAAGGACAAAGCAGGACCTCCTGGAAGGAGAAAGGGAAGCTCCGGTTAAACATATAAAGAATAGGCCAGGCTTGGTGGCTCACGCCTGTAACCCCAGCACTTTGAGAGGCTGAGGCGGATGGTCAGGAGTTCGAGACCAGCCTGGCCAACATGGCGAAACCTTGTCTCTACTAAAAATATAAAAATTAGCTGGGCATGGTGGCGGGCACCTATAATCCCAGCTACTTGGGAGCCTGAGGCAAGAGAATCACTTGAACCTGGGAGACAGAGGTTGCAGTGAGCCGAGATTGTGCCATTGCACTCCACCCTGGGTGACAAGAGCAAGACTCCATCCCAAAACAAACAAACAAACAAAGAATAAACCCAAGGCCGGGCACAGTGGCTCATGCCTGTAATCCCAGCACTCTGGGAGGCCAAGGCAGACAGATCACCTGAGGTCAGGAGTTCAAGACCAGCCTGACCAACGTGATGAAACCCTGTCTCCACTAAAAATACAAAAATTAGCCAGGCATGGTGGTGGGCACCTGTAATCCCACCTACTCAGGAGGCTGAGGGAAAATCGCTGGAACCTGGGAGACGGAGGTTGCAGTGAGCGGACATAGTGCCACTGCACTCCAGCTTCCACGACAACAGCGAGACTCTGTCTCAAAAAAAAAAAAAAAAAAAAAAAAAATAAACCCAAAAGAAAACCCTGTTAGATTTAAGAAACACACCAGTACCCTTTTTAAAAATATGACAAAAAGGAAATGTTCCTGCTTTTCTCTAAGGAATTAGGTACAGGAGAAATGAGGGCTCAGCTCCTTCTTCTTCCATCATGGGAGTTGGCTCCCCAAGCTCAAGTGTGCCTTCTGTGAGTTCCAGCAGGCAGTCTGCAATGACTGAGCCACAAAAATGTCTTGGCAGTAGAGCTCATCTAGCAATGGTGTGGAAAACAAATACACAGGGCAATTGAAACCAGAATCCAGAGTCCTTAATTCAGCTGTTTACTAATCAGAAAAGTCAGTATAGTCGGTCCTTTATCTACTGCTGGCAAGTGATTTTTGTATATTTTATTACAAATAAAATAATATTGCTTGACAGCATCATCTGTCATCTTACAAATATACAACTACATAGTCCTAAAGTAATAGTGTATCTCTAGACGTGAGCTTTTCTTAAAAACAAACAATAACTATACTATTATTAAGTCCTGCACCCTAAATCTATACAGCAACTTTAATCAACGTGGAAATGAAATTATGATTTATTAATTTACATAAAATTACTTTATACATTTAAGAATAATTTTTCAAATTATTTAAAAAACCACAAAGTTTGAAGCTGTCATTATTGGGATTCATGGGACGTGGTTTGCTCTTCTATCACCTGCTTCACAATTTCTGCCAGTTTTAGTCGATCTACTTTATCTGTGAATCCACGACCTGAAAACCAAAAAAGAACAAGATCAGCCCTCAAATTCTTTGAGAGGTGGCAGACTCTTGACAGAGGCCCAATAAGGTCCACCTTACCAGTATCAAATTCACCCTCACCAGTGGAGGAACCACCCCCACCACTGATCAAAAGCAGTTCAGATCCCCCATTTTTCAGGTAGCAATTGTACCGTTCCACTAACCTGGCAGTAAAAATCCAAAGCTCACAACACACAAGCAAACCACAAAGAGAGAGAAGATCTTTGTAATACATACAGCTGACAAATGACTCATATCCAAATATATAAAGAATTCCTATATATCTATAAGAAAGACACAATTCAGTGAAAAAAAAATGGGCAAAAGACTTAATAGGTACTTCACAAAAGAGGAAATCTAACTGGCCCATAAACATTTAAAACGTACATCAGTACGTTTTAAGGGTACACTTAAGGGTAATGCAAACTAAAACTACATTGCAATACCACCTACAAACTAACCAAGATAACGAAGATTTTTTTAAAAGACAATAGCAAGAGCTGGTGTGGATATGAAGTAACCAGAACCCCCAAACACTGCTAGTGGGAGTTCATAAATTCATACAACCACTTTGAAAAACTGGTAGCAGCACCCACTAAAGCCAGACAGATGAAGACCTCCGTGAACCAGCAATTCTAATCCTATACACGTAAGATAAATGAGCTCATCAAAAGACATTCACAAGAGTATTCACCACAGCCCTTAATTCCCCAAATCTGGAAATAATCCTAAAGTCCATTCAACAGTACAATGGACAAATATAGCACACATTCATACAGTGAAAATGAATGATCTGCTGCTACACACAACATGGATGGATGCCACAAATATAATGACTAAAATATAACTGATTAAAGAAGCCAGACATAAAAGAATGCAGACTTGTCTGACTCCATTCACAAAGAATACAAAACCAGGCAAAATGAGGTTCCAGTGCTAGAAATCAGGACTGTGATTACCCTTGAATGGAGGGAGGGAGGGACTGGAAGAGGACGCATGTTCTACTACATGATCTAGGTGCTGGTTACAGAGGAGTGTTTACTTTGTGAAAATTCACTGAAGTTCATATTTCATATGTGATCACTTTTCTAAAATGACATTTCAAATTTTTCTTTTTTCTTTTTTTTGAGACGGAGTCTCGCTCTGTTGCCCAGGCTGGAGTGCAGTGGTGTGATCTCGGCTCCCTGCAACCTCCACCTCCCAGGTTCAAGCAATTCTCCTGCCTCAGGCTCCCAAGTAGCTGGGACTACAGGCGCATGCCACCTCGCCCGGCTATTTTTTTTTTTCTTTTTTTGGATTTTTAGTAGAGGTGGGGTTTCACCGTGTTAGCCAGGATGGTCTCGATCTCCTGACCTCATGATCCGCCCACCTTGGCCTCCCAAAGTGTTGGGATTACATGCATGACCCACCATGCCTGGCCCGCAAATTTTTCTTTAAAAAAATCCCAGGAAAGTGAATCTCCTCCAAGAATGGGAATGGCCAGGCTAGCACTTTAGATTTCTTATGGCATGTCTAAGAAACAAGTGAGGCAGGCCGGGTACTGTCGTTCACACCTGTAATCCCAGTACTTTGGGAGGCCAAGGTGGGTGGATCACCTGAGGTCAGGAGTTCGAGACCAGCCTGGCCAACATGGTGAAACCCCGTCTCCACTAAAAAAAAAAAAAAAAATACAGGTGCGTGCCTGTAGTCCCAGCTCCTTGGGTGGCTGAGGCAGAATCACATGAGTGCAGGAGGGGGAGGTTGCAGTAAGCCAAGATCGCACCACTGCACTCCAGCGTGGTGACAGAGGGAGACTCCGTCTCAAAAAAAAAAAAAAAAAAAAAAAAAAAAAAAACAAGTGAGGCATTGAAATCTTAAGTTTGCCCCCTTCCCGGAGCATCCTGGAGCGTAAGTCTAGTACAGTTTGCTCAACTGGAAAGACAATATTAAAATCAGTTCAAGCCAGGCACAGAGGCTCATGCCTGTAATCCCAGCACTTTGGGAGGCTGAGGCAGGTGGATCACTTGAGGCCAGGAGTTCAAGACCAGCCTGGCCAACATGGTGAAACTCCATCTCTACTAAAAATACAAAAATTAGCTGGGCATGGTGGCACTCACCTGTAGTCCCAGCTATTTGGGAGGCTAAGGCAGGAGAATCACTTGAACCCGGGAGGCAGAGGTTGCAATGAGCCAAGATTGCGTCACTGCACTGCAGCCTGGGGGATAGAATGAAACTCCGCCTCAAAAAAAAAAAAAAAAAAAAAGGCAGTTCAAGAAATATATCTCTACCTTATTTGCTTTGGGAAAAAAACTTAACCAGCAGTAGATCTGGCAAACTTTCTCCTCTTTCGTGAAACAGCTCTTCTCTAAGCTAAGTAGATCAGCGGGGTCAGCAGGGTGGACTTGCTGGCACTTTGTCCTCTCTCTCCCCTTCAGCATCTGTTGCTTCTTAATGACCTGGTAAATAGTCCTGGTATCCGAGAGGAGTTCTGAAATCTGGGTTTTTTTTTTTTTTAACCCAAGTGGTGTGTGATGGGGGCTTTCCAGTGTTGAATCTGCAACACACAATTCACTTGAACTCTGGAAAATAAGTGAAAGGGCCAGATATCCAGGTATGCCGGGGCAGTTAATATAGAGCTAACCCCCATTCCACAATGCTCCACTCACTCTCCAGCCAGCCTCACTTCATTTCAAAACAGCCGCAGCTCAGGCACCAAAGAGATCCTATGTGTTCTAAACATAATCACTTGTCTGTATTCCTGGGGAAGAGAGTGATGAAGGCTCCTACCATTCCAGCTGAAGCTCTGCAGAGTATCTCTTAGGAGTTTGCATTCTCGGTTATACTTCCAAGCCTCCTGCATTACTTCATTCAGCTTCTCATCTTCATTCTCTCCTATTGGTAAGGATGAAGAGGAATTTGCATTTTTCCTGCAGCATCATGGGGTTTTAGTGTGAGAGATGGAAGAACGTGATGTCCAACTGGTTGAAAAATGATGACTGAATGTGCAAAACTTCACCAGACACGGGCTTTACTGCTAGTCCCTACATTATGTAGACTGCATCTGGTATTTGGACTCTTTTTTACTCTGACATCTTCATACAAATCCACTGATGGCCCCAGAGTCTCAGCACCGGGGGGATGGGAAATAGGCTGTGGCAGACTCTATTGCTGAACAAGACACCTGGTCAACCAAAGACCAAAAGTGGGAGAGTGGGCTACTTTCTCTCTGCTAAGCTCATTTCTTACTTTAGAAAGCTATCTGAGGTACACTATATGAGTTCTCTTAAAACCCAAGGAATCTAGGGAGATATCCATTTTCTGGCCTAGTACGTGAAGCATCTATCTGCTGAGAACAGCCCCTCACCCGCCGATGAGTGGAGAGAGAACATAACGAAAGAAAGCTCTCACTCCAAAGGACCCACGTGTAAGTCTCACTCCAAAGACCCATTCATATCATGCTGCCCATGATATGAGTAACAGCAGGAGTCACTTCTGAACTAGGGAGGTATTCTCATATTTATGAGCTAATGGCAGCCTTGCACTCAAAATGCTCTGGAAATGGTGAACAGCCTGCAATGAGATTCAGACCCTACCTACATTTTCCATTCTCCATCCCCCAATCTGTGCCCTTGTTGTCAAACTAAGAAAACACAAAATTGCATGCTTGCACCTGACACTGCCAATTAAGTCTAAACTAGAAATTTCACAGAAAACCAAAGGAGAGGTAGAACTTAACTGCATTTCTGAACTCCCACTGTCCAGTCTTTTTAGTGGACACAGACTACCTTATATAATATACTTTTCTTATAACACAAGATGAAACAGACAACCTAAAATTAAGCCATTCCTTTTGCCATGTACATGCATACACCCACCCACCCCTGCACACACTCACACACACACAAAGGATTAGTAAATGGTGTGACCTTTACCAGCCTGGGGGAGAATACACTGAGCAATCACATCTCGGAGTTTTTCCAAGGCAACATTGGAATCCTCGGCTCCATTCTCATGGTCGTGGATATAGACACTGTCCTTTGGCTTGGTGCTTTAAGAGTTTGAGGGAGGGGTAATGACAACGTGAGAATCCAAAAACCAACTCTGGATAGATATTAACTCTAAATATAAGGTAACAGATATATCAGAAAAATAACAATAGAAAAATAACAATAGTGTCCAACTCCTGATACTATTTAAAGAGCTTATCCTCTCCACCCTCTTCAGAGGCCAAAGAAAGATCCCTAGCTGAGCAAGTTAAATTTCTTAAATTTGAGAACCCAGTACTCAGCCATTCCAGCCATGAAGAAGAATCGAAGAAATAAGCTCAGTTACCCAAGTAACTTCCTCTTCCGCAGAATGGGGTTGTTCACTGAGTGCAGGGGTTTGAGGCTGACTTTCAGATCCTGAATTCTCATGTTGGCCAACTGTTCCGCGTGAGCCTGCTGGATTCCTGCAACCACTGCCTGAATGCAAACACTGCCGTCAGTTTTTCATATTCATTGCTGGGCACCTAAAAAGCCAGACTAAGAAAGTGGAAAGGAAAAGCTCAAAGTACTAAGAAGGCAATTTCACTCTTATGTTGAAGGAATAGAAATATTTTGATAAGGCAGAGGACTCTTCCCCATGGATCAGCAGGAACCAGGGAACACCAGGCCAACCAAAGGTCACACAACAGCTAGCCCTTCTTCCCTGGTGGGGCGACAGAAAAGCAAGTAAGAAATACCAGCAGGATCCCCACTCATAGCCACTACTGAGGGGAAGTGTAAAGAGAGGCACATATGGACATCAGCGGAAAGGGGGGCAGGCTGCTGCCCAAGAAGTCTCACAGACGGTATTGATTCACCTCAGCCCCGACAGCTCAGAGCCCTGACCATCTCACATGGAGGGCATGGCCAAGCCTAAGGCCACATGACAGAGGCCACAACCAGTCAAATAATTTACAGTGAGAAATAGCTCTCATGGAGTCTGGAACTCTTGAAGTTTGTGCTTTTGTGAACAGTGTATGATCTCACTACAGGCAGACCAAATCATCAGAAGGCTTCACAGGAATATGATCCCATTTTTGTATTTTTTTTTAAATTTTTTTTTTCCATTTTTGTATTTTAAAAGGACAAAATGTGTGTATCTGTGTACGTATCCCAGAAAACGATCAGGAAGTATACATCAAGCCATAGATTACCTCACCTCTGAGGGGTGTGACTGTGGCAGGGGAATGAAAGGGAACTTTTACTTTTTCTTTTAACACTGCTGTACCATCTGAGTTTTCACAACAAAAGTTTTTTTTTGAGACAGAGTCTTGCTCTGTCTCCCAGGCTGGAGTGTAGTGGTGCAATCTTGACTCACTGCAACCTCTGCCCCTGCTGGGTTCAAGCAATTCTCCTGCCTCCGAGTAGCTGGGATTACAGGTGTGTGCCACCACGCCTGGCTAATTTTTGTATATTTAGTAGAGACAGGGTTTCACCATGTTGGCCAGGCTGGTCTCGAATTCCTGACCTCAAATGATACGCCCACCTCAGCCTCCCAAAGTGCTGGGATTACAGGTGTGAGCCACTGCACCCAGTCAAAATTTGACTATTTTAAAAAGTAGTTCCATGGTGAGCATAAAATTAGATCAGGAAAAGTTGGAACTCATTTAAGGGCTCTGTATACTCATACCCAGCCCTGGCTATCCCTTTCTGCACCTTCACATCCCCCTCATCAGTAATGACCTGACAGAAGGAGGAAACAGCTCAAAGTCATGAGCTTAGGCTCCTAGACAGGGCTTGGTTGGACAGTGTTCTACACTTCCAAAGTTGATCACTCACATCCTGACCACTTTTTTTTTGAAACAGTCTCACTCTGTCACTCCGGCTGGAGTGCAGTGGTGGATCTCAGCTCAATGCAACCCCCACCTCCTGTCAACATTATCACCAGATATGTCATTCCTGTCCCCTTATATCTAGTCTTATCACAAAAAGCTGTAGAAATTTTTCTTCAAAACTATTGAGCCTATTCACCTCTACTTCTCTGCTCCCATAGCCACCCCTGACTTCTAGATTACTGCAGAAGTATTAGGTTGGCAAGTCCGTGAGTTGCCAAGTCTGACTGACTATCTCTAAATACCTTCCTAGTGGGAAATCTCTTCTCAAAAAGCTACCATGGCCTCTCAGTTGCGTCCCACTAAGACTTAAACCCCTCTCTCCACTTGCAAAGCCTGGCCCTGACACACCCGTCTCATTAACTTCCCATTAGTGAGGCCAAGTTATTTTTCCTGACGATGCCCATGTGTGGTGAACAGCATAAGCAACAAAACAGATGCAAATACATCATCGTTACATTAACTGTCTACTGTGTTGCAGCATCTGAGTTCTCATGTTTGGGCATGCGCTGTCCTTGAAGAATTTGAGTAGTTAATACATGTGAGGGGTTCTGCCTTCTCTTTGGGCAAATTACATCCCTTCAAAGATGTGCTCTTTTTCTGAATTCCCACAGCATTCACAGAACAGTTAACATGCAAAGCTCTGATGTTTGAAATGTTCCCTCTTTGTTTCATGTTTATTGGCCTTGCCTTCTCAGCCAGTCTTGTTTAAACCCCTTGGGGAAAGGGAGGGTATCTTAAACTGCTCTGTGCCCCCAGTCCTGTAGCAGAAATATGGAGGCTATTCCTTTGAGTGCTCCCTTAGTGTGTACTCACTAGGCCTTGATTTGGTCTTTTACCAAAAGAAGTTCCTTATTTTGGATCCTGACTCTGAGGAAACCAGAGATGTTTCTCTGGGAAGGATCGTGTACTCTGCACTGTTTTGCCTTTAACCCCTCACTGAGCCAAGCCCCAGCATTCCTTCCCAACAGTCTTTTCAGTCAACAAAGTAAACATCATTCAAAACCTTGTCCATCATCAGCTGAGCAGAAGGCAGCACATTATCCAGGGCCTCGGTGGAATTGAGCCAGGGGTGGTCCAGCACTCCCTCAATGGTGAGTCTCTCCTCCGGTTTGACCTTCAGGAGCCTGTAGAGAAAACGCCAACAGGGCTGCCATGCACAGTTGCTACTAAAAGGCCATAGGAAGTTCCTGGACCTGGCTCTAAACAACTCTGGTTGCTTCTGACTTCTGTTAAGTCTGGGCCTTCCACCTGCAGAGCACAGGTGGGATTCTAGTCTCCAATCACTGGTAGGGGTACTATGGCTAGAGGCAATCTTTTCTATACTGCAAAAAGTGAGATTACAAAGGTAGAAAAAGGCTTAATCCAGTGATACTTTTGAGTTCTAGGGTTTAATAAGGTAATCCTACCTATGGTTTATAGTTCCTAAGACCTTGAATCTCCATACTGAGGTTTCTAGGACAATGGGCTTTAACTTCCAAAAGGAACTCAGAGTGCTCTTTTTGGCTGATAGTGGTGCAGAATTAGTTGAAGGGTCATGAGGTTCTGGAGAAGCAGGTTGCTACCCAAGATAAAACTCTTAGATGTCACCATATGGCAGGTCATGAGCCCATTATTCCACAGACATTCAAAAGCTAAAAACCTAGAGTCTCTGAGACAGGGATGGCATTTCCTTCTAAGCCCAGGGCGTTGCTTCTGTGCTGTCTGCCTTCAGATCATGCTTCTTTCCATCTCGTTCATTCCCAGTGATGTGGTTTCTAGCTCATCTCAGCCCGTTCCCTCCTTCCAACTCCATCTCTCATTACAAATGTCAGGACAACATGCCTGACTGCTCCTTCAGCTTGTCTGCCACCTTCCTCTGTATCATTCTGAACAGATGGCTTCAGATTCTAAAGTAAGGATTATTTGGAAGATCCCAAAACCAAAAAGATAATCAGTGTTGCTCTAGGGACAGGAAATGTATTTTATAGAAAGCTGGCAAAGAACTACTTCTAGGACATTGAGATTTTGGTCAAATAGTTGGGATTACAGCAAGGAAATAGCATGTGAAGACAGATGGTGATTTAATCATTGCACCCACGTTCCTAAAAACTTGTACTTGTCTATTTTAGAAAACAGTTCCTCTTTACAGCACACAGAACCTGGCCCCAACCCCCACCCTCCAATCAACAGGACGAGCTCACTTTTGAAAGGGAGTAATTTCCACGGAGAAATGGCTGTACTGTCGGGAGACAGTTCCCAGGTATTGCCCCTAAACACGTACCTTCATCCCATTACAGAGGAAGAAACTGAGATCAACAAGGGAGACACTGCTCAGTGAAGACCCAGCAGTGGGAAGACAGGAGCAGTGCCTAAGTCCACGGGCACCCAGCCTCCCACACAGGGGGGCAGAAAAAACAAACATATTCAAATTTAGGTCTGACTTCCTACCTAGTCCTCCAGCTACCAAAAGACTCTGAATATCAACTCTCCCTCACCCACTCCCTAGCCCTAATTCTTACTAAATCTTCCCATCTTAGGATGTGTCAGAGCGGCTGGGTGTGGTAGCTCACACCTGTAATCCCAGCACTTGGGAAGGTGGGCAGATCACTTGAGATCAGTAGTTTGAGACAAGCCTGGCCAACACGGTCAAACCCCATCTCTACTTAAAATACAAAAATGAGCTGGGCATGGTAGTGGGCGCCTGTAATCCCAGCTACTGCCGAGGCTGAGGCAGAAGAATCACTTGAACCTAGGGGGCAGAGGTTGCAATGAGTCAAGATTGCACCACTGCACTCCAGCCTGGACAACGTAGCAAGACTCCATCTCAAAAAAAATAAAAAATAAAAAATAAAAGATATGTCAGAGCAACCAACTGGCAGTGTCAAGGTGGAGGGTGGGGTCCAGGCCTGACAAACCCACATGCCCACAGCATCCAAGGATGCTGTTTGTCATCTCAGCCCCTAGTTCATCTCCTGGCATTGTATCTGTCCCAAATGACATGCCGGCTCACATGTAAGAAGGACAGTACGCCAGGTTTATAATTTAGGGTCCTGAATTAATGTGCAGAGACTGGCTATGGAGGGACCTGGGTTCACACCCTGGGGACAAAGTCTAGGGATGCAACAGGAGGGAGGAAAGCTTCATTCGCACCCAGGTGTGGACACTGAGAAGAGTCACCTCAGGCTCCAGAGAGATTTCTGTGATATTAAAACGGGGAGGAGCCTGCCTAGGAAACCAATGACTTTTCTCTACCCACATTCCCTTGAGCTCCACCACCTGGAGGCTTCCTTGGCCTCCCTGCCCAGCAGCCCATGAACTCACTTCCTCACAACATCTTTGGCCATCTCTGAGATCTGACTCCACTCTTCCTCTGGGAACTCAAAACTGCCTGTCATGATCTTTCTTCGCATATCCTTTGGGATAGTCCGGCTGTGGTGTTTGGAGTAAAAAGGAGGGTATCCGCACAGCATCACATAGATAATCACCCCTAGGGACCACAAATCACAGCTCTGAAACCAAAAAAAGAAAATGGTCACTCACAGGAGAAGCAGAGCCCCCAAAGAAACACCCCGTGACAGACAGACTCAGGAATAGCCCCTGCAATATATAGGCTGCTATAAACTAGAGTCACTTAACAGAGACTAGGAAAGCTGAAGGAAATCTTAGGAGAACTAGTCTTTATCTCCGTATTTTCCTTTTTTCTTTTTTTTTTTTGAGACAGAGTCTTTCTCTGTTGCCCGGGCTGGAGTGCAGTGGCATAATCTCAGCTCACTACAATCTCCGCCTCTCAGGGTCAAGTCCTTCTCCTGCATCAGCCTCCTGAGCAGCTGGGATTATAGGCGTGCCACCATGCTGCCCGGCTAATTTTTGTTTTTTTTTTTTTTTTGAAACGGAGTCTCGCTCTGTCGCCCAGGCTGGAGTAAAGTGGCGCAATCTTGGCTCACCGCAAGCTCCGCCTCCCGGGTTCACGCCATTCTCCTGCCTCAGTCTCCCGAGTAGCTGGGACTACAGGAGCCCGCCACCACGCCCGGCTGATTTTTTGTATTTTTAGTAGAGATGGGGTTTCGCCATGTTAGCCAGGATGGTCTCGATCTCCTGACCTTGTGATCCGCCTGCCTCGGCCTCCCAAAGTGCTGGGATTACAGGCGTGAGCCACTGCGCCTGGCCTGCATTTTTTTTTAGTACAGACGGGCTTTCACCATGTTGGTCAGGTTGGTCTCAAACTCCTGACCTTGTGATCCTCCTGCCTCGGCCTCCCAAAGTGCTGAATTACAGGCGTGAGCCACCACACCCGGCCTCTCTCCATATTTTCAATAAGCTACCAATACTACATACATGCATTCCATCATACAAAGCCAGTCTGGGATAAAATGTACAGGTACTTTCACTCTCACTCTTTAGGCCCAAGCACCTATCTGATCCCTGTGTACAGGCACAGGATGCTTTGCCCCAGCCAGAAAAGAATAGATATAAACCAGCTGGCTGTGAAACCTCTATGTAGAAACAAAGCAACTAAGACACAGGTAGGCTCACCTACGATACAGCACAGGCCACTTCGTAAAGGCCCAAAGCAGTACACAGATCATGGAGAGGACTGGAGGGAAGAACAGAAGGTCTAAATGCATTCCTTTGACCATGAAGGACTCACTAGGTCCATTTGCAAGCTCTTACACCATTCTGGGGGAAGATACTGTGAAAAAAAGAAAACTGCTACCAACTACCATGTCTGCAGGAAGTAAGGTGACTCCATGGCCTATAATCACTGCATAAAGAAAGGACTCCTATTTTAGTTAAATGCAGCTCCATTTGCTTTGAAAACTGGGTTTGCAGAGGCTTCAATTCAAGCCTTTCCTGAATGGCGAGATAAAAGAGGTATCTGCCTAAGATGGCAGCCCAGTGAGCCTGCCACTGGGGCCCCACACTCCCCCTCACACCACAGCTATGTGGTGCTCTGTGCAAAGGCTGAATAATGGGGTGTCTCAGGTACTCTCACTCATGTTTTCTTGTTTTGTTTTTTTTTTTTTTTTTTTGAGATGGAGTCTCGCTCTGTCGCCAGGCTGGAGTGCAGTGGTGCGATCTCGGCTCACTGTAGCCACTGCCTCCTGGGTTCAAGCGATTCTCATGCCTCAGTCTCCCAAGTAGCTGGGATTACAGGTGCCCGCCACCACGCCCGGCTAATTTTTTGTATTTTTAGTAGAGATGGGATTTCACCATGTTGGCCAGGATGGTCTCGATCTCCTGATCTTATGATCCGCCTGCCTCGGCCTCCCAAAATGCTGGGATTATAGGCGTGAGCTGCTGAGCCCAGCCTGTCCATGTTTTCACATTATACTAGTAGATATTTGTGGATGACACAGCCCATGCTGTAGAACAGAATAAAATTACAGGGGTGGAAAGGGACCTTCAATCCCTTACTTTCCAGAAAGGAAACTAATACTACAGAGATCATGTCCTCTCTCAGGTCCTCTGTCAAGAGCGAAACCAAGTGACCTCACCAATGTCACAGATTAAGAGTAGTGGAGCCACAGCAAGTGTCCCAGCCTACTGCCTTTTTACCATTCTCAGCCCCTTCTGTCATCTACATCTAGCCTCAAGTCCCCAAGTAGCATCTTCTCTCTGATCTACTTACTCAGTGACTCCGCGGTCTATTTCAAGAGGCCCTAAACCTCTTGTGCTTTAGAATAGACAGGATCGGCCAGGCGCAGTGGCTCACGCCTGTAATCCCAGCTCTTTGGGAGGCCGAGTCGAGTGGATCACCTGAGGTCAGGAATTCAGGACCAACCTGGCCAACATGGTGAAACCTCATATCTACTAAAAATACAAAACATTAGCCAGGCGTGGTGGCAGGCGCCTGTAATCCCAGCTACTTGGGAGGCTGAGGCAAGAGAATTGCTTGAACCGGGGAGGCGGAGGTTGCAGTGAGCCGAGATTGTGCCACTGCACTCCAGCCGGGGTGACAGGGTGAGACTCTGTCTCAAAAAAAAAAAGCAGACAGGATCAATATGGGGGCTACAGGCTGGGTGCAGTGGCTCACACCCGTAATTCCAACACTTTGGGAGGCTGAGGCAGGCGGATCACTTGAGGTCAGGAGTTTGAGATCAGCTTGGCCAACACAGAGAAACCCCGACTCTACTAAAAATACAAAAATTAGCCGAGTGTGGTGGCATGCACCTATCATCTCAGCTACCTGGGAGGCTGAGGCAGGAAAATCGTTTGAGCACAGGAGGTGGAGGTTGGAGTGAGCTGAGATCACGCCACTGTACTGCAGCCTGGGCGACAGAGCAAGACACTGTCTCAAAAAACAACAACAAAAAAAATGTGGGCTACAGATTAAGAACCATCACACTACCAAGTAACATTTAGGAGCCCATGCTATGTGTATCAGATACTGTTCTAAGTTGGGTATTTTATGGGGTAAGAAAGAATGGTGCCATAAATGATCACAAATTGTTCTCTAGCGTCTGTGTCTCAGAAATGGCCTCCCCCTCAAAACCACAAGCCAACCATATCTTTTCAGTGTGGCCAGTGGACTGTATAGACAGTCAAAAAAATAACCTGAATGATGATCACAGCCCCTAATTACTGCTGCAAAAGCTAAATGGGTACAAACTTTATTTGATATTTCATTAAACAAAAACCTGAATTCCAAATACTTTTCTGCGAGTCTGGCTGAACCTTATCTGATATTTCATCAAACAAAAACTTGAATTCCAAATACTTTTCTGTGAGTCTGGCTGCTTCTCTGGGGCAGGAATATTAAGGGGTGAGAAAGGAATTGGCCACACTCCCAGAGGGACACAAACGCCTCACTAAAGGAGAGGGGCTGCATCGGCCAAATGAAGAGAAGTATCTCTTCCTGTACCTTGTTGTAAGTGTAGGGCGTCGGTGAGGTAGGTATGATGCCAGATTTCTCCTTCTGATGCCTTCTTTGCGCCTCCAGTACCTGTTAAGAGTCAGACCAAAGGGGACCATTTACTGAAAATCACACCCCCGATAACCTGCCTTGAGACACGCTACTGTAAGACTAAAGGAGGTAAACAACTGGCAATCAGCCATTAAAAAAAAAATCCACATAAACACTACACTTCCAAAAACTTTTTTTCTTACAACCAAGTCATTTACCCATCAGCCAAGTAAATACTCAGGTCAAGGACATGAAGATGAAGTTCCTAGAGGAGATTCTCTCTTCTTCCTGCCCATCAGGGAATCTGAGATCACTGACTCTTTCCTGGGGATAGCCCTTATGCCTATGCAAAAGCAGACCTGTCCAGCAGATGAGCTTCAAGCCATCTTTTACCATCAGGGACTACAACAGTCATGTCTGTCTAGGTGTTAAATGCTCCAAGGAGGTAGCCACTGCCACTGTGAGACCATTATCCTGGCCAACCTCTCTAATGTCCCATGAGGAGGGCCTCCAGAGGGGGACACAACATTAGCAGCCCCACACTGTTCCCAGAAAAGTGACAGGACGCTGAGGCTCTGTGCTAGGGGACTTCATCCCACAGCCAGACCTACTTGATACTGTCTCAGCCCCTGTGCCCATGAAGCTGGGGCGGATGGGATACAACTGCTACCACTTAGCCAGGGGCTGCACTGCCATCTTGGGCAACTTTGCAAAGGCCATCTTCAATGCCATCTCTAAAACCTGCAGCTATCTCACCTAATAGAAATTCACTGGCCGGGCGCGGTGGCTCAAGCCTGTAATCCCAGCACTTTGGGAGGCCAAGATGGGTGGATCACGAGGTCAGGAGATCGAGACCATCCTGGTTAACACGGTGAAACCCCGTCTCTACTAAAACATACAAAAAACTAGCCGGGCGAGGTGGCGGGCGCCTGTAGTCCCAGCTACTTGGGAGGCTGAGGCAGGAGAATGGCATAAACCCGGGAGGCGGAGCTTGCAGTGAGCTGAGATCCGGCCACTGCACTCCAGCCTGGGCGACAGAGCGAGACTCCATCTCAAAAAAAAAAACAAAAACAAAAACAAAAAAAAGAAATTCACTGACCATCTTATGAAAACCTATACTAGGCTGGGCGTGGTGGCTCACACCTGTAATCCCAGCACTTTGGGAAGCCAAGGCAGGCAGATCATGAGGTCAGGAGTTTGAGACCAGCCTGGCCAACGTGGTAAAACCCCATCTCTACTAAAAATACAAAAATTAGATGGGCATGTTGGTGGATGCCTGTAATCCCAACTACTCAGGAGGCTGAGGCAGAAGAATCACGTGAACCAGGGAGGTGGAGGTTGCGGTGAGCCGAGATGGCACCACTGCACTCCAGCCTGGGCAACAAGAGCAAAATGCCATCTCGAAAAAAAAAAAAAAACCTACTCCAAAGTCTCCATGCAGAGGACCTGGGCTCCAACCATGACCACCACATAGAGTTTTTACACAAGAACAACAAAGTGAGTTAATTAAACCTGAAAAATAAAACACCATTCACAACAGCAGAAAAAATATTAAACATTAAGAATAAATCTCACAAAGATGTGAGAGACCTATAAACTGACTACATCATACTGCTGAGCAAAATTATGAGACAAACATGAATGGAGTGATACAGCTTGCTCATAGGTCAGAAGACTCAGTATCACCAAAATCTCAGCACCCTCACACTGAATGATAGCTCTAAAACAACCCCAGTCAAAACTCCCAGTAGGCTTTTTTATAGAAATCAACAGCTGACTGTAAAGTTCACATGGAAATGCAAGGAAGTTAGAATAGCAAAAACAACTTTGAAAACGAAGAACAAAGGTGGAGGGCCAACGCTACCTGATTTCAAGAATTATTATAAAGCTACAGTAATCAAGACAGTGTGGTATTGGGGTAAAGACAGAAAAATCAATGGAATAGAATAAAGAGTCCGAAAATAAATTCACACATATATGTTCAATGATTTTTGACAAAGGCTCAAAAGCAATGCTGCAGAGAAAAGAGAGCCTTTTTCACGAACGGTTGCTTCTGAGGGTGGGGCTTAAAAGATAAAAATGGCGGCCGGGCGCGGTGGCTCACACCTGTAATCTCAGCACTTTGGGAGGCCGAGGTGGGTGGATCACGAGGTCAGGAGATCAAGACCAGCCTGGCTAACACGGTGAGGCAGGAGAATGGCCTAAGTAAACCTGGAAGGCGGAGCTTTCAGTGAGTCTAGATTGCGCCACTGCGCTCCAGCCTGGGCGACAGAGCGAGATTCTGTCTCAAAAAAAAAAAAAAAAAAAAAAAAAAATATATATATATATACACACACACATAAACACATATATATAAAAACAGAACAACAGGCTGGGCGCGGTGGCTCACACCTGTAATCCCAGCACTTTGGGAGGCCGAGGCGGGCAGATCACGAGGTCAGGAGATCGAGACCATCCTGGCTAACACGGTGAAATCCCGTCTCTACTAAAAAAAAACAAAAAATTAGCCGGGTGTGGTGGCGGGCGCCTGTAGTCGCAGCTACTCAGGAGGCTGAGGCAGGAGAATGGCGTGAACCCGGGAGGTGGCCGAGATCACGCCACTGCACTCCAGCCTGGGCAACAGAGCGAGACTCCATCTCAAAAAAAAAAAAAAAAAAAAACAGAACAACAGGGCCAGGCACGGTGGCTCACGCCTGTAATCGCAGCACTCTGGGAGGGCCAAGGCGGGCAGATCACAAGGTCAAGAGATCGAGACCATCCTGGAAAACATGGTAAAATCCCGTCTCTACTAAAAATACAAAAATTAGCTGTGTTTGGTGGCATGCGCCTGTAGTCCCAGCTACTTGGGAGGTTGAGGCAGACAAATCGTTTGAACCCTGGAGGCAGAGGTTGCAGTGAGCCAAGATCCGCCACTGCACTCTAGCTTGGCGACACAGCGAGACTCCGCTTCTAAATAAGTAAATAATAAATAAATAAACATAACAACAAATGGTGCTGGAACAACTGGATATCCAAATGCTAATAAGTGAACTTGGATCCATACCTCATGCATTATATAAAAATTGACTCAACATTAATCACAGACCTAAATGTAAAACCTAACATTATATAAAACTTCTAGAAGAAAACATAGGAGACTGATCCTGGGTTAGACAAAGATTTTCAACATGGAAAACCAAAAGCACAGGCCCTAAAAATGTTTTCTGATAAACTGGCATTCATGAGAATTAGAATTTTCTGCTCTTCAAAAAGACACTGTTAAAAGAATGAAAAGATAAGTCACAGACTGGGAGAAAATATTTGCAAAGCACAGATTAGTAAAAGATTCGTATCCATCTCCTGACAACCTGAGAGAGTTTAAAAAAAAAAAAAGTCAGTTGGATGTGGTGGATCATGCCTGTAATCCCAGCAAGTTAGGAGGCTGAGGCAGGAGGATCACTTGAGCCCAGAAGTTCAAGACCACCCTGGACAACGTGGTCAGGCCCCATATCTTAATTAAAAAAAAAAAAAAAAAAAACTTCTTAATTAGCCAGGTGTGGTGGCATATGCCTATGGTCCCAGCTCCTAAGGAGGCTGAGGTGGGAGGATCGCTTGAGCCCAGGAGGTTGAGGCTACAGTGAGTCGTGATTGTGCCACTGCACTCCAGTCTGGGTGGCAGAGCAATACCCTGTCTCCCAACAAAAAAAAGAAAGGAATTCATATCCAAAATATACAAAGAACTCTCAAATTCAATAATAAGAAAATAACCCAATTTTGTAGATACAGAAAAGGTCTGGACAGACACTTCCCAAAGAAAATATACAGAAGGCAGGTGCACACACAAATGTGTACACAAAAGAAAAGATGGCAGACATCATTACTCATTAGGGAATGCAAATTAAAACTACAAAGAAATACCACTACATATCCACTAAAATGGCCAAAATTAAAAAGACTGACCACACCAAATGCAAGTGAAAATGTAGAAGACCTGAAACTTTCATACACTGCATTAAAAAAATGAGCTAATGGAATCATTTGTAGGCCAGAAATATTAAAGAAAAAAATAGGCCGGGCACAGTGGCTCACACCTGTAATCCCAGCACTTTGGGAGGTCAAGGGGAGTGGATCACCTGAGGTCAGGAGTTTGAGACCAACCTGAACAACATGGCGAAACCCTATCTCTACTAAAAATACAAAAATTCTCCAGGCATGGTGGCGCATGCCTTTAATCCCAGCTACTCGGGAGGCTGAGGAAGTAGAATCGCTTGAACCTGGGAGGTGGAGGTTGCAGTGAGCCGAGATCATGCTACTGAACTCCAGCTTGCATGACGGGAGCAAGACTCCATCTCAAAAATAAATAAATTAATTAAAACTACAATGAAATATTACCTCACACCTTTTACAATGGCTATTATAAAAAAGATAAAATATAAGTGTTGACAATGATGTGGAAAAAAGGGAACCTTTGTACACTGTTTATAAGAATGCGTATTAGTATGACCGCTATGGAAAACAGTGGGAAGGTTCCTAAAAAAATTAAAACTAGAAATACCTTATCATCCAGCAGTGCCACTACTGAGTATGTATCAGAAGGGAAGGGAAAGCAGAAAGAAAAAAGGATGAAAGAAAAGGAAAAAAGGATGAAAATACAAAAGATCAGAACTCCAGTTCCCTGTACAGTCTAACATACATGTAATTGATTGAAAGTCTCAGAAATCAAGTAGAGGAGTAGAAAAATCGTTGAAGAGATGATGTCTGAAAAATTTCCTAATTTTTATTTGGATCCAAGGAGCTCAAGAGCTCCCTGGCAGGAAAAACAAAGGAACAAGAGTGCACACATAATCAAATTGTTGGGCCTTTATTTTTAACTTTTATTTTAGGTTCAGGGGTATATGTGCATTATACATGTAATTATACAGGTGAATTGTAGTGGTTTCACAGAGGTTTGGTATACAGATTATTTCGTCACCCAGGTTATAAGCATAGAACCTGGTAGGTAGTTCCCTCCTTCCACCCAAATTGTTGGACTTCTATTTCTGCTAGGATATAGAAAGCTGGAAAGTGTCAAAGATAAATTATAAAATCATCACTTTTTTTTTTTTTTTTTTGAGACAGTCTTGCTCTGTCGCCCAGGCTGGAGTGCAAAGGCTGAATCTTTGCTTGCTCACTGCAACCTCCACCTCCTGGGTTCAAGCAATTCTCCTGCCTCAGCCTCCTGAGAAGCTGGGATTACAGGTGGCTGCCACCACGCCCGACTCATATTTTGTATTTTTAGTAGAGACAGGGTTTCACCATGTTCACCAGGCTAGTCTTGAACCCCTGACCTCAAGTGATCCACCCCCCTCAGCCTCCCAAAGTGCTGCGATTATAGGCATGAGCCACAGTGCCTGGCCCATCACTTTTTTTGAACCCATCAAGGATCAGGTCTCAGGGCAACCAATTATTCTGAAATCTTTAAGTCAGGCCCTTCCAAGGAGAGATGGGGAGTGAACGCTGGCTCACCTATGGCAGAGCCCAGGAGGAAGTGATATCACATGCTATTTGGGTAAAAAGAATTAAGCGAGGTTTTTAACTGCTAAAGGCAAAATGTGGGCTAGGATAAGAGTACAGACCCTGTAGGAGCCGTAGAAAACAAGGAAGACTCATGCCTGCTCCCATGCTCTTCTGCACAGACTTCCACCAGATGTTAATGAGACTCAAAAACACAGGTCCTGCCCAACAGCAGAGAAACAGAGATACCTCTCGGTCCCCTGTTGCCATCACTCTTCAGGCTTGCAGGGACCAAGTGGTAACTGACAGCAATCTACTGCTAAGGGGGGGGCCAAGACTGTAAAGAGAGATCCCCTCTGAGGTATAGGTGCACTAGCAAGGCCAAGGCTGAGGGTAGAAGTGGAATATTTTTAAAAAAATAAAAATAAAAATAAATAAAGAAGGGCATTTCAGACCTCACCTAACCAGAAGGTAACAAACAGGATCCCATGCCAGTGGGGCACTGAAGACAATGATAGCAACAACAAAACTCACACTCAGCTCAGCTTTTGAGTAGACTGATTTAACCCTCAAACCCAACACTTGGACCGAGCAACAGAAGAGGCATGCCCACTTTTAGGCTCTCAAAAAAAAAAGAAAATCCTAATAAATCTACAAAAAATGTACCAGATTTAATAAATGAATTTAGCAAGGTCTCAAGATACAAAGTCAATATACAAAAATCACTAGTATGGGCTGGGTACAGTGGCTCACGCCTGTAATCCCAGCACTTTGGGAGGCCAAGGCTGGCGGATCAGGTCAGGAGATTGAGATCATCCTGGCTAACACAGTGAAACCCTGCCTCTACTAAAAATACCAAAAAAATTAGCCAGGTGTGGTGGTGGGCACCTGTAGTCCCAGCTACTCAGGAGGCTGAGGAAGGAGAATCGCTTGAACCTGGGAGGCGGAGACTGCAGTGAGCAGAGATCGTGCCACTGCACTCCAGCCAGGGCAACAGAGTGAGACTCCATGTCAAAAAAAAAAAAAAAAAAAAAAAGTCACTAGTATGGCCAGGGGCGGTGGCTCACACCTATAATCCCAACACTTTGGGAGGCCAAAGCGGGTGGATCACCTGAAGTCAGGAGTTCAAGACCAGCCTGGCCAACATGGTGAAAACCTGTCTCTACTAAAAATATAATATTTTTATTTTTTGTATTTAGAACAAAAAATACATTGGCCTTACCTGGATAACTCCCCATTTTAAGATTCTTAACTTAAGTATTCTGCAATACAAGGTAACATAATCCCAGGGATTATAACATGGACATCTTGGGGGGCCCAAGGTGGCGTGGTGGCGGGCGCCTGTCATTCCAGAGGCTGAGACAGGAGAACTGCTTGAACCCGGGAGGCAGAGGTTGCAGTGAGCTGAGATTACGCCACTGCACTCCAGCCTGGGCAACAAAGAGCAAAATTCCATCTCAAAAAAAAAAAACAAAACAAAACCAAAAAAACCTAGTATTTCTATAAACTAGTTAAAATTAGAAAATGGCCGGGCGCGGTGGCTCACGCCTGTAATCCCAGCACTTTGGGAGGCCGAGGTAGGCGGATCACGAGGTCAGGAGATCGAGACCATCCTGGCTAACACAGTGAAACCCCGTCTCCACTAAAAATACAAAAAATTAGCTGGGAATGGTGGCGGGCGCCAATAGTCCCAGTTACTTGGGAGGCTGAGGCAGGAGAATGGCATGAACCTGGGAGGCGGAGCTTGCAGTGAGCCGAGATCACGCCACTGCACTCCAGCCTGGGCGACACAGCGAGACTCCATCTCAAAAAAAAAAAAAAAAAAAATTAGAAAATGAATTTTTTTTTTTTTTTTTTTTGAGACATAGTTTCACTCTAGTCGTCCAGGCTGGAGTGCAATGGCACGATCTCGGCTCACTGCAGCCTCCACTTCCCGGGTTCAAGAGAGTCTCCTGCCTCAGCCTCTCAAGTAGTTGAGATTACAGGCACCAGCCACCACACCCAGCGAATTTTTGTATTTTTAGTAAAGATGGGGTTTTACCATGCCGGCCAGGCTGGTCTCAAACTCCTGACCTCAGGTGATCCGCCTGCCTCAGCCTCCCAAAGTGCTAGGATTACAGGCGTGAGCCACCACGCCCAGCTGAAATGTTTTAAAACACCATTTCCAATAGCATCCAAAAACAAAATTTAAGGATAAATTTAAGAAAATATGTGCAAGACCTGTAACATTAAGAAGTATAAACATTTTTAAGAAAAATTAAAGACCTAAATAAATAGAGAGATATATACCTTGTTCATCGATTGGGAGACTTTTATATTGTTAAGATATCAATTCTCTCCAAATTCATCTATAGATTAAATACAATCCCAGTCAAATCCCAGGAGGCTTTTCTGTTATACAGAAGTGAATTCTAAAATGTAGAGAAATGCAAAGGATCTAGAATAGCCAAAACAATTTTGAAAAAGAATGAATCTTAAGACTTAATATAAAGCTACAATAATCCAGATGCTCTTGCTATAAACACATACATATATTAAACCAACAGAACAGAATCCAGAAAAGACCTGCAATTCAGGCCAGGCGCAGTGGCTGACACCTGTAATCCCAGCACTTTGGGAGGCCAAGGCGGGTGGATCACGAGGTCAAGAGATAGAGGCCATCCTGGCCAACATAGTGAAACCCCATCTCTACTAAAAATACAAAAAATTAGCAGGATGTGGTGGCGGGCTCCTATAATCCCAGCTACTTGGGAGCCTGAGGCAGGAGAATTGCTTGAACCCGGGAGGCGGAGCTTGCAGTGAGCCGAGATTGCACCACTCCCGCCCAGGCAAAAAGAGCGAAACTCCGTCTCAAACAAACAAACAAACAAATAAAAAACTGCAATTCAATGATGCAATCCTTTTACAAATCCTTTTACAAATGATGCTGCAATAACTTGACACCCTGAAGGGGGAAAAAAAGAACCTTGTCTCTCATTTCATACACACACAAACTCAAATGAATTACAGACCCAAATGTAAAACCTAAAGCTATAACATCTTATAAGAAAACATCAGAGAAAGTATTTATGCTTGTGGATCTTAGGAACAAAAAGTACTAGGCATTAAAAAAAAAAATGGTGAAATAGACTTCATTAAATTCAAAACTTCTGGTATTCAAACGCCATTAAGAAAATTAAAAGGCAAGTCATAGACTGAGATAAATATTCATGATATATATATGGAAGGCAGAATAATGGGCCCCCCAAGACGTCCATGTTATAATCCCTGGGATTATGTTACCTTGTATTGCAGAATAATTAAGTTAAGAATCTTAAAATGGGGAGTTATCCAGGTAAGGCCAATGTGATCAGCAGGGTCCTTATAAGAGGCAGGCAAGAGGGTCAAAGTCATAGAGAGAGACATTCACTGGATGAAGGAAGAGGCTACAAGCCAAATGATGTAGGCAGCCTCTAGAAGCTGGAAAAGGCAAGAAATGCCTCCAGAAGGAACACAGCCCTGCTGACAACCTTGATTATAGCACTGAGTACCATTTCAGACTTCTCATTTCCAGAAGTATAATACATTTCTGTTGTTTTTATCTACTAAGTTTGTGGCAATATGTTATAGTAGCAGTAAGAACACAACATACATATGGCAAAGAACCTGTGTCCAGAATATTTTGAAATCTTTAACAAGAAACCAACAATAACAAAAGGGCAAAAGATGAATGCCCATACTTCACAACAGAATGGCCAATAAACTTGTACAAAAAGTGCTCCGAAACAGTGGCCATCAGGACAATGTCGTGATTAAAACCATAATGAAGTAACACTCTACCCCCTACTAAAATGACTAAGATGACAAATGCTGACAAGCAACAAGCATGAGGCGTTAGTAAAAATGTGAAATGACTGGAACTCTACACGTTGCTGGTATAACCATTTTGGAAAAAAGATACGGGCATGGGGGAACATGTCCCCCAAAACCTTAAATGAAGTGTTCCTAGCAGCTTTCTTCATAATAGCCAAAAATGAGAAACAACCCAAAATCCTGTCAGTGAATGAAAAAAACAAATGCAGTTTAAGTATATAATGAAATACTACTTGGCAATGCAAAGGAAGTAACGAGTGATAAATGCAGGAACACGGACGAATCTCAAAAACATGCTAAGCAAAAGAAATGAAGCTTGGAGCTGAGTGGTGCCATCTCAGCTCATGAAATTTGGAGGGGGTTCAAGTGATTCTCCCAACTCAGCTTCCTGAGTAGCAGGGATTATAGGTGTGTGCCACCAAGTCCGGCTAATTTTTTGTATTTTTTTTTTAGTAGAGATGGGGTTTCACCGTGTTAGCCAGGATGGTCTCCATCTCCTGAACTTGTGATCCGCCCGCCTCAGCCTCCCAAAGTGCTGGGATTACAGGCATGAGCCACCACACCTGGCTAAAGTTGATTTTAAAAGAATAAAAGATCTACACTAAATAAAGCAATCTGTAGGTTTCTAAAGTTAAGTTCTCCCCCTCCCATCTGTAATATATGCCTACTTGTGCTGTAGAATAGAAGGAACACAAGTCTATGGGCAGCTTGGTGACAGATCTTAGGACAGAAACAGCACATGCTTACCTGGGGTGCTACATAATAAGGGGTGAACTGGGGTGTCATCAAGTCACCTTGGTCAATCTTGGCAAATCCAAAGTCACACAACTTCACTGGGGCATCCTGAAATTTTAAAAAAAAGGGAATCACTGCTCCAGAGTGCTCAGTAAACATTAAAGGAAAATCCAGGTGCAAGACAAGTTACCCTGAGCTCTAACAAGTTTCTTTCTGGCTGAGATGTGAGCTTATGAAAATAACATGTCCCCGGGTCTGGAGACAATGATTCACACTGAGGAACTGTTCTTAGTAATGCAGAAGTAAGGAATTCCTACCCACTCACACAGCTATTTTTGCTTTAGAACTTGTAAGGGCAGCACTAACATCAAGGTCTTGGCCTAGGGCCCCTTCACCTCTCATCAGTCTGGGCTACTTCACTCTTAATATCTGCCATTAAGCTTTGTGACAGCCAGAGCAACTTATCTGGTGGGACATGGGGCAGGGGACAGGGCTGAAAGGGAAAACACAAATGAAACAATCAAGTTTCAAGATAATACATAACAGCATATAGATTCCTGCCCCTTCCCAAAGGTCCTCCAAATAATATCCAAAATCATAAGTCCCACAAATACATATCAGTATCATCCAAAATTATCAATGCCGGGAGTACAGTAGTACAGCTTCTCTGAGTCTCTAGCAAGGGAACGAGTAGAAGAAACAAGCTGTTTGAAGCACTTTGGCCTAAAGCTTCTTCACCATGAATTCAGAGCACTCCAAACACACCCACTCCTGAACTATGTTAAGAGTAGCAGCACTAAAATGCAGAAAAACAAGTCTTCTCACCAAAGAGTTATCCTTAAAAAGCAGATTTTCGGGCTTGAGGTCTCTGTGCGCAATGTTTAACAAGTGGCAGTGCCGCAGAGCCAAAGCTATCTGAAAAAAGACACAATGGAACAGCCACTTCTTAGAAAAGATCGCTCTTTAATACACCTGGTATAGAGAACTCAGGATGTTAAAAAACAAGCCTTCATTAAGACTGCGTTCAGTTTCAATTTTAAAGCAGAAATTAAGAAAAACTTGGAATACCAAGAAACAGAATGGATTAAGCTTAGTTTAACTGCAACTTGTATTTTGTCAAACAGAAAGAAAAATATGATGGTACAGCAATTCTTTGTCAGAATAAACTGATGGGTAAATCCTGTAAGGAATGGGAAAATGAAATGCTCCCACTTTCATTCCTCTGAGGTATGACAGGCACTGCAGAAGAAACACCTAAGCTGAGCAATGGTCAGCAGGCGCGGTCCCCGTAGCAGGGCTACCGGCAGGATGGCAGGATGGCCTGGCTCAGACAAGAATGGCACTCTCCAGGGAGCTGAGAGTCAAGAAACCAGCTGACTGGGTTTTTCCAACTAATACTGGAAACTCATTTTGCTCATCATGCTTGTTGAAAATGTTGCCTGTTTATGTGAATTTGAAGGGGTTTTATTTTATAGAAGATTATCAGAGCTCATCCTTTAATCCTAATATTTGAAAAAATTTAAGGTATAATTTTTAAAATCAAACAGAAAGAACAGATTCTACGTGTTCTTTAACTCTCAATATGGAGTTTTCTCAGCAATCCAAGTATCAGTTCCTCCCTACCAGAAAGGAGGCATCCAGAAATGCTTAAGGTTCATGGGAAACTTGGAAGAACTTTTTATTAAGAAGCAATTGGGCTGTGCTTCCTAATTCTCTTTGCTTTGCTTGCTTGGTATTCTGAAGATAACCCTTGAGGGTTTAGCTTTTCACCTCTGCAGGAAGTGATTATCAGCTGGATTCCTCGTATTGTTCATGACATAAATCATTTCTATAGCAATAAAATGTGATGTCAAAATAGAATATAACCAGGAATAATCCAGAATTACAAAGATCTTAGGATATTATTAAATCTGAAGAAATCACAGAAAGGTGGCTCACATGCAGGAAGCATCTTATGTACAATTCTCTTAGAATATATTTTTATACCATACAATCTTTCAGGTGGTATCAGCAGCATTTTATCGCAAAGTCCAATACCAGTACTTGGTAGCTACATGCCTAAAGATACCTGCAGTCTACAAAGGAGTTAAGGTCGCCTTCCTCCCAGAATTTATTGAAATCTCACAGCAGCCCCAGGAAACAGTTGACAACCAATTAAGAACACAGTACCCCCACCCCCAAGTATAAAAGGGGTCACATTTCTCCTGTCAAAACATCTTTTCTGATTACATAACAAAGCAGGCAATGAGAAGTCAAATAGAGATTTTCTTTAAGTTTTCTTTTCTTCCCCCCAATGAAATTGCGCTTGTTAACCAACTTTGTTGGCAGTTTGACTGGTACCTGGGGTTAACTTGCCTGCTTTGTTACTTGGCTGGCTTGCTTCTCTGTAAAGTGCCGGTGCTGGCTGATTCTGTGAAATAGCTCTCCCCCTTCCATCATCTCCATTACAATTAAGAGTCGGGCCCTGTTTGAAAGCATTTGATTTTGTTAAGTTAAAAAAAAAGGAAAAAAAAAAAAAGAAAAAGAAACAAAAAAACCCTGAAACATTAAGAAGCTGACCTAAAGATACTGCATCTACAAAGTGTGTAACAACTTCCTAAGTCCAGGGTAACACAGTTACTAAGAGCAAAAATTCTCATGTTCTGAAAAAAAAAATTTTAATGTGATTTTTGGCTACCATTCTTTCATATATGCTTCCAGCTTCCATCCAAATGCTTTCACCAACAGAGCACAGTTATGAAAAATAATCGTTTTATTTCCCATTTAGTTTTAAAATTCTATCCTCTTTTTCCATCTGGAAAATTCCTACCCTTCCTTCAAGTCCTAGCTTCCACACAGCCTCTGTGAGACACCTCTCCTCCCAGACTATAGTTAGCAGCTCCTCTCCTTTGTAAGCTTAGAATATTTTAGGGATGCCTGTCTTTAGTGCCTATTGCACTGCTATGATGATGGGTTTACATCTCAGTCTTCCCCAAAAAAACCATACCTTATTTAATTTTGAATTTCATCAAAGAGACTTAGAATGCCACCCAATATGCTTGCCAAACATTTGTTAACTGAAAGAATAATGTTGATTTCTTTCTTTAAAAGGAAAGTCAGACTAAGCAATAATAAAAGCTTTTTGTTTTATCAGCCTCTAAGACTTTGCCTAGAATAATATTTGGGTCCCTTTCACTGATTTGAAACAGAATCTGTTTAAATTCCACATTAAATGCTTTCCTGAAATGAGAAAGTAATCAGAATAATCAGGTGACTTGAAGAGTGGTAGGGGCATAGATGAAATTAGACTGGCCACGAGAGGATTACTGTTGAGGATGGGTCATGAGAACTTGGGGATTCATTACATAATTCTGTCTGCTTTCACAAATGCTTGACATTTTCCAAATTACAAAAAGGGAGATGGAGGGGAAGGGGGAGAAGGAAGGGCACAGGAAGGGAGGGTAGGAGGAGGAAGGAGAGGGAAGGGGAGAGAGCACATAAAAGAGAGGATGACTCCACTACACATTGGCCTACATATGGGCATATGATGATGACACTGTGTAGTCTTACCTAGGGCTGGACTCATGAGGAAACTGGACACTGTTGGCAAACACTTCAATAATCTGAACTATGTTTGGGTGTGTGGCACACATCATGTGCAGACGTACCTTAAAGAGAACAGAGGAAATGTTTCCATAGGTAGGCGATACCAACATTTTCTCTCCAAAAACTGACCACACTAGATACAAGCCAATTACAATAAAAACTTAATCACCCAGAATGATGTAAAAAGCCAGTGTTTTCAAAGATTGTCTCCTTAAGAAGGCTTTCTCCATGAATAAAACCTCACCAACAGGTTTACTTCCTACTGTTCCATTTATTTGCAAATGAAAATCTGGCAAACATCTCATTTCATTTTAGAAATTATTCACACCTCTTTATGCAAAAGAAGTCCTTCATTGCACATGTTATTAGAATGTCATTACCATATCCAGATAATTTAAAACCAGTGTATAGCCAGGGTCAGTGGCTCACACCTGTAATCCCAACACTTTGGGAGGCCAAAGCGGGCAGATCGCTTGAGCCCAGGAGTTTGAGACCAGCCTGGGCAACATGGCAAAACCCCATGTCTACAAAAAATGCAAAAAAACTTAGCCTGGCATGGTGGCAAATGCCTGTGGTCCCAGCTACTCAGGAGGCTGACGTAGGAGGATCACTTGAGCCTAGGGAGGTCAAGGCTGCAGTGAGCCGTGATTGTGCCACTGCATTCCGGCCTGGGTGACAGAGCAAGACCCTGTTTCAAACAGAAACAAAAACCCAATGTATATTTTTAAAAACTAAAGGCTGGGCACAGTGGCTCACGCCTGTAATCCCAGCACTTCGAGAGGCTGAGGCGGATGGATCACCCGAGGTCAGGAGTTTGTTAAGGCCAGCCTGATCAACATGGAGAAACCCTGCCTCTACTAAAAATACAAAAAATGCATGGTGGCGCATGCCTGTAATCCCAGCTACTCAGGAGGCTGAGGCAGGAGAAGCTTGAACCCAGGAGGCGGAGGTTACAGTGAGCCGAGACTGCATCATCACACTCCAGCCTGGGCAACAAGAGCGAAACTCCATCTCAAAAAGAAGAAACAAACTGGAAACATCCTCAGAGTCCTCCTGTAGCATCACTTTTATACACCATTCACCTGACCCTTCCTCGTGCTATTTTATCTCCACCTTTAAGTATCTTTTTCAATAAGCAAAACTGAGGTAAATCTGAATACATGAGGGTACAAGAATCACATTAATTTTAAAAGAACAAGAGGTGGCTGAAAGGAAATGACTCAATGGCCTTTGACAGATCTAGGACTACTTTACAATGATAGCATTAATGGGGAAGAGAAGTAAACTTTGGACATAAAACTTTTTATGCATCACTGTATTCTCTCTAGGAAGCCGCCTTACTTGCAAAAGAACAATTCTTAGGCACTTCAAGTATTTAAGTCGAGGCAATAAAGCGTACCTCATTTCTAGCTTTTGGACGATCAAGAAGAATTTTCAGTGCAAACCGTTCTTGAGTAGATTTCTTTACACAGACTCTAGATTTGGAGGGAAAAAATCAATCAGAGATCATATATGTTAGAATGAAAATTAATTTAACACATTTTTTCTTTGAGATTTATACTTCTCATCAAGGATATGGCCAGGTGCATCAGAACAAACTTGCCCCCAAGGGTGGCAGGTGAGGGCGAAGAAGCATCTCACCCCTCTGCCCAGCAGCCAATGCTCAGGCCTCAGCTTCTAAGTCATGCAACAGCAACTTGCTGCTGTGGGTCAATGAACAAATAATGGCCTCAGCTGGCTACAGGTGACTCTCACAGTGGCCCCAAAGTCTCCACATTTTTTTTTTTTTTTTGAGACAGAATCTCACTCTGTGACCAGGCTGGAGTGCAGTAGCATGATCTCAGCTCACTGCAATCTCTGCCTCCCTGGTTCAAGCGATTCTCCTGCCTCAGCCTCCCGAGTAGCTGGGATTACAGGCACGCACCACCACACCTAGCTAATTTTTGTATTTTTAGTAGAGACGGGGTTTCACCATGTTAGCCAGGATGGTATCGATCTCCTGACCTCATCATGATCCGCCTGCCTTAGCCTCCCAAAGTGCTGGGATCACAGGCATGAGCCACCGCGCCTGGCCAGTCTCGACATCTTAAATGACTCTATAAAAAGACCATGCGATTCAGTCACTCTTGACTAATTTCTAAATACATGAGAAAAAGCCTAACATAAAAACCTGTACTTGTTAAATTCAGCCAATTTCTCAAACCTGGCACACTTGATGTATCTAATTCAAGATGTATTTCAAATGGCCCTTCTCAGAGTTTGCACATGCCAACATTTTGCCATAGTTTCTCATATGGATTGCTTACCTAACTGGACCACTAATTCCAGCTCCCAGCTTCTGAGTCCAATTGATACTGTATTCTTCTAAAATGGAAGTTTCCTATTAATATAAAAAAAGGGAGAGGACAGAGAATGATTCCCCAGTTAACAAACTGAATAAGCAGAGATGGGACAACAGACGACCTGTTGCTCAACAGCTCATCTTCTAAAAGAATCTGATAAGCAGAACTTTGTGTTCTACAAGGCTTTATAACTAGACATTTTGTCTAAATGACAATGACTCAGTTATACATTGTTTTCCAATTTTCCAACAAGAAAGCAAAGACTTCAGTATAAAAGGAAATTATTCAGCTCATCTAGAAGGTACATTTCCATAGACAATCAATGCTTTTGGGGGAATCTGAGAGTAAGATATTCTTTCAAAATGCTTCAATTACTAAATGCCTCTTTGCTACAATGGTCAAGTATATTTTATGAGATTCTAGAAAGACTAGTCAGATATATGCTGCCAAGCTATAGAGGCCTATATCCCTGAACAAGTTGATTACATTATTGGAATAACTGAATAAACTGAGACTTCAAAGTTCAAAAAAAATAGCAATTAATCAATATCATAGTAACCATCTAATTTCCAACAGCACCATTTTGTGTACAGATATATTGTGTCATATTCATTATGTAAGTATATTTCTGATATAAATAACTTTCAACAGTTTAAGATAGAGCCTCTACAGTTTAATGAAAGTTGTAATGGAATTCCTGGCTAACTATTACATGTTAGCTTCTGTTGCCATATGCTTTTAGATAAAAAAGAATTTAATTAATTAATTAATTCACTCACTCATTTATTATAAGAGACAGGGTCTCAGCCAGGCTCACGCCTGTAATCCCAGCACTTTGGGAGGCCGAGGCAGGCAGATCATGAGGTCAAGAGATCGAGACCATCCTGGCCAACATGGTGAAACACCATGTCTACTAAAAAATACAAAAATTAGGCCGGGCGCGGTGGCTCAAGCCTGTAATCCCAGCACTTTGGGAGGCTGAGACGGGCGGATCACGAGGTCAGGAGATCGAGACCATCCTGGCTAACACGGTGAAACCCCGTCTCTACTAAAAAAATACAAAAAACTAGCCGGGCGAGGTGGTGGGCGCCTGTAGTCCCAGCTACTCCGGAGGCTGAGGCAGGAGAATGGCGTGAACCCGGGAGGCGGAGCTTGCAGTGAGCCGAGATTGCGCCACTGCACTCCAGCCTGGGCGACAGAGCGAGACTCCATTTCAAAAAAAAAAAAAAAAAAAAAATTAGCTGGGCATGGTGGCACGCGACTGCAGTCCCAGCTACTCGGGAGGCTGAGGCAGGAGAACTGCTTGAACCCATGAGGCGGAGACTGCAGTGAGCTGAGATTGTGCCACTGCACTCCAGCCTGGCAACAGAGCAAGACTCCATCTCAAAAAAAAAAAAAAAAAAAAAAAGACGGCCTCACTCTGTCACCCAGGCTGGAGAGCAGCGGTGTGATCATTTCTCACTGCAGCCTTGAACTCCTGGGCTCAAATGATCCTACCACCTCAGCCTCCCAAGTAGCTAGGAAAACAAGCGCACACCACAACATGTGGCTAATTTTTTTCTTTTTTCTTTTTTTAGAGATAGGGTCTTGCTATGTTGCCCAGGTTGGTTTCAAACTCCTGACTTCAAGCAATCCTCCTGCCTCAGCCTCCCGAATAGCTGGGGTTATAGGCAAGAAAGTCATATATTTATTTTTTCTTTGTTTATTTTTGTGTGTGTGTGAGATGGAGTCTCGCTCTGTCGCCCAGGCTGGAGTGCAGTGGTGTGATCTCGGCTCACTGCAAGCTCCACCTCCAGGGTTCATGCCATTCTCCTGCCTCAGCCTCCCGAGTAGCTGGGACTACAGGTGCCTGCCACCACACCCAGCTAATTTTTTGTATTTTTAGTAGAGATGGGGCTTCACCGTGTTAGCCAAGATGGTCTCGATCTCCTGACCTCATGATCCGCCCACCTCGGCCTCCCAAAGTGCTGGAATTACAGGCGTGAGCCACCGCGCCCGGCCGAAAGTCATATATTTAAATTGTGATAGTCTAAAATTCATTTTTGCAGAGTTCCACAGGTAAAACAGGAAACCAGCTGCAGACCTTAAGAAAGTCAAAATCCTGCCAGGAGCGGTGGCTCATGCCTGTAATCATAGCACTTTGGGAGGCCAAGGTGGGAGGATCACCTGAGGTGGGAGTTCAAAACCAGCCTGACCAACATGGAGAAACCCTATCTCTTCTAAAAATACAAAATTAGCCAGGCGTGGTGGCGCATGCCTGTAATCCCAGCTACTCAGGAGGCTGAGGCAGGAGAGTCGCTTGAACCCAGGAGACGGAGGTTGCTGTGGGCCAAGATCACGCCATTGCACTCCAGCGTGGGCGACAAGAGTGAAACTCCATCTCAAAAAAAAAAAAAAAAAAAAAAAAAAAATCAAAATCCATAAGACTTTTACATTGTTTTGTTGCAATGAAAATCTGATAGACAGGCCGGGCGCGGTGGCTCAAGCCTGTAATCCCAGCACTTTGGGAGGCTGAGGCGGGCGGATCACGAGGTCAGGAGATCGAGACCATCCTGGCTAACACGGTGAAACCCCGTCTCTACTAAAAATACAAAAAATTAGCCGGGCGCGGTGGCGGGCGCCTGTAGTCCCAGCTACTCGGGAGGCTGAGGCAGGAGAATGGCGTAAACTCGGGAGGCGGAGCTTGCAGTGAGCTGAGATCCGGCCACTGCACTCCAGCCTGGGTGACAGAGCAAGACTCCGTCTCAAAAAAAAAAAAAAGAAAATCTGATAGACCATATGTAGCACAAGAATCCTGCTTGCTAGTATAAAGGAATAGGATATTTGCTCATGTAATACATACTCATTGTTCATGTAATACATACTCACTGAGCAGCTAAGTTCAGACTAAGTTCAGACACGAAAACAAGGCCTCTACCCAGTGAATGTGCCAGGCTTGGAAAGTCTTCATGTCTACCCCTGTGTCCAATTATTGGTAAAGGTTCTCAACATACAGTAAATAACTATGGAATAAATGACTAGAAAGGAATTAATCCCTAGGAGGGCAGACTAAAGCCCTATGATGAAGGGATATTGAGTTAGGAGGACCCAGCAAGATCGCTACACAAACTCCCTTCTGAAAAACTGTGCATCAGGGTTATGGAGCTTGTCAAGCTCACATAGTGAGTTATGGGCACTATCAAGGTTATATAATCTATGGATCTGGTATCCTCTACCATCCCCTATCCCAAGCACCTTTCAATCTATTAAGGGTAACTGCCCAGGCCCTAGCATAAAGATTAGGAACAAGTACTGCCCAATCAGAGAGGTCCTAAGCTCCATCTTCACTCACCACCTCCTAAACAGAACTCAAACCTACCCACTTAACCTGCCTACTTTCTTCACTTATCTGCTGCATGACCTGTTTGACTTAGGAGTGTCTGACGAGACCCAGGGGAATAGAGTAGTGGGAAGGAGGGAGTTGAAGCAGAATTTAAGCATCGTGGTGAAAACTGTTCCACTCAACTAATGGAATCATACACTCACAGGAGACTATGGAAAATAAGATTTGTTCTACTGAACTATTCATTATAATCAGAGTTTATATGCCCAACCCCTTGGATGTAAAAATAAGTTGACCAAATTCTCCACTGTACTTATTTTTTTGTTTTTTTAGACGGAGTCTTGCTCTGTTGCCCAGGCTGGAGTGCAATGGTGTGATCTGGTCTCACCACCTCCCGAGTTCAAGCAATTCTCCTGCCTCAGCCTACCAAGTAGCTGGGATTACAGGCTTGCACCATCGCACCCAGCTAATTTTTGTACTTTTAGTAGAGACAGGGTTTCACCATGTTGGCCAGGGTGGTCTCGAACTCCTGATCTAAGGTGATCTGCCTACCTTGGCCTCCCAAAGTGCTGGGATTACAGGTGTGGAAATTCTTGTATTCACAGCATGAAGTGGTAGGCAATTCCTCACCACAACGCAAAAGTTAAAAATTAAAATTGTCAAAAAGAACTATTTTAATACAGTGTAAATCAAACAAACTGAGAAGTACAGATTCTTGAAAAATCTGCTAGAGATTCAGGTAAAAATAGTAAGCTTTCTAGCCTAGGATCCTGCCATCCTTCTACCCCTCTATCCCCACTGCTTACAGCATAGTCAGGTGGTGACGATGCTAGTTTTCCCAGCATGGGGCCAGCTATGAAAATCAGCAGTTCTGCTGCTCTAGGGGGTGGACTCAATTTGGGGTGAGGAAGAAAATTCACAGATCTGCCAGCTAAAAGTTGTGAATGTGGATGGAAATGAATAGCTTTGGCAGTGGTCCTTGTTAGATGGGCAGAACATCCAGGGATTTAATGGGAAAATCCTGAAACAGAGCCATAGAAAGGCTGAGATTAAGCTCTTCACATGACCATCACTGACTAGGAAATTATACCTAAGAGAACCAGGAAAAACTGAAAACCTAAGGAGACTTTAGAGCCAGTTGCAATTTTTTAGAGTTTCTCCAAACCCACATACAAATTGACCGGGCGGGGGGGTATAGCTCAGCAGTAGAGCATTTGACTGTAAGTAGATCAGGATAGGGTAAAAGCCTCAGGGGCTGAAAGTATTTGAGAACCTCTGCCCAAATCACTGGCTGACAACTAAGTTAAACAGATACAGGGACAACCCACCAAAAGCCAGGCTAGGAAGAAAATAATGAAAAAAATTTTTTTTCTTTTGAGACGGAGTTTCGCTCTCGTTGCCCAGGCTGGAGTGCAGTGGCGCCACCTTGGCTCATTGCAACCTCCACCTCCTGGGTTTAAGTGATTCTCTTGCCTCAGCCTCCCAAGTAGCTGGGATTCGCTGGGCACAGTGACTCACGCCTATAATCCCAGCACTTTAAGAGGCTGAGGCGGGTGGATCACCCGAGGTCAGGAGTTCGAGACCAGCCTGACCAACATGGTGAAACCCTGTCTCTACTAAAAATACAAAATTAGCTGGGCATGGTGGTGTGTGCCTGTAATCTCAGCTACTCGGGAGGCTGAGGCAGGAGAATCGCTTGAACCAGGGAGGCAGAGGTTGCAGTGAGCTGAGATCATGCCATTGCACTCTAGCCTGGGCAACAAGAGTGAAACTCAGTCTCAAAAAAAAAAAAAAAAAAAAGAAAAAGAAAAAAGAAAGTGCTGGAATAACAGGCGTAGGACACTGAGTCCAGCTGAAAATAAAAATTTTAAAATTGACCGGGTACAGTGGCTCACACTTGTAATCCCAGCACTTGGGAGGCCAAGGCGGGAGGATCATGAGGTCAAGAGTTTGAGACCAGCTTGAAACCCCATCTCTACTGAGAATACAAAAAAGCTGGGCATGGTGGCAGGCGCCTGTAATCCCAGCTACGTGGGAGGCTGAGGCAGGAGAATCGCTTGAACTTGGGAAGTGGAGGTTGCAGTGAGCCAAGATTGCGCCACTGCACTCCAGCCTAGTGACAAAAAATAATAATAATAATTTAAAGCTAGGCAGAGACATTAGCACACCAAAGGCAAAATAGATTCTGGTTTAATTCTAAGCAATTAACTATAAACATAACAAGCCACAGGGGGGAAAACTCAGAATCCAGAGTTGCTACAATGTATTATCTGAATGTCCACTTTTCAACCAAAATTAGTAGACTTGTAAAAACCAGGAAAGTGTCACCCAAGTTCAGGAAAAAGAGAAATCAATAGCATCCGTCTCTGATTGGATGCAGATACTACATTGAGCAAATAGTTGCGCTTAAAAGCAACTATTTTAAATGTCCACAGAATTAAAGAAAACCGATGACAAAGTAAAAAAAAAAAAAATGGAGATTTTCAGCAGAGAAACAGAAAAAATGAGGAGGAACCACATGGAAATTCTAGCGTTAAAAATTATAATGACTGGCATGAAAAACTGATTAGAGGTGCTCAACAGGCTGAGCGCGGTGGCTCACGCCTGTAATCCCAACACTTTAGGAGGCCAAGGCGGGTGGATCACGACATGAGGAGTTCGAGACTAGCCTGGCCAACACAGTGAAACCCTGTCTCTACTAAAAATACAAAAATTAGACAGGCGCGGTAGCAGGTGCTGTAATCCCAGCTACTCAGGAGGCTGGGGCAGGAGAATTGCTTGAACCCAGGAGGTGGAGGTTGCGTGAGCTGTGATCACACCACTGCACTCCAGCCTGGGTGACAGAGCAAGACTCTGTCTTGAAAAAAAAAAAAAAAAAGAGGTGCTCAACAAATTTTCAGGTGACAGAATAATTAGTGAACATGAAAATACATAGAAAGAAATTATCAAATCCAAAGAATAGACAGAAAAAAGATTAAAGAAAAATGAGACCTATAGAATAATGTCAAGCATTCCAACATATGGGTAACGGGAGAGCCAAAGAGCGGTGAAGATGGGGGAGGTGGGAATATTTGAAGAACAGGCAAAAGCTTCCCCAACTTGATGAACAGTAATAACCTATGGTCTCCAAGAAGCTCAACAAACTCTAAATAAGATAAACACAAAAAGAACCACACCTAGATATATCAGTCAAAACACTGAAAGACAAGACTGGGTGCAGTGGCTCATGCCTGTAATCCCAGCACTTCGGGAGGCTATGGCACGAGGATCACTTAAAAGTCAGGAGTTTGAGAATAGCCTGGGCAACATGGCAAAACCCCGTCTCTACAAAAAATACAAAAATTAGCCTGGTGTAGTGGTGCATGCCTGTGCCTGTGGTCCCAGCTACTGGGGAGGCTGAGGTAGGAGGGTTGCTTGAGACCCGAAGATCAAGGTTGCAGTGAGCGGAGATCATGCCACTGCACTCCAGCCTGGGCAACAGAGCGAGACCCTGTCTCTCTCTCTCTCTCTCTCACACACACACACACACACATACACAAAACCACTGAAAGAGAAAGAGAAAATAATGTAAGCATGACGGAAAAAATGGCAAATCATGGACAGCAATATAAATAATGGCTGACTTTTCATCAGAAACAATGGAAGCCAGAAGACAGTAGAATCACATAATGAAAGTATTGAAAGAAAAAACTGTCAAGCATAAATTCTACATTGAACAAAATTATCCTTCAAAAATTAACAGTGAAATAAAGGCATTATCAAATAAATAAACACTGAAAGAATTCACTGCTAGTAGACTTGGCCTACAAGAATTACCAAAGGAAGTCCTTTGTCGAGAATGGCAATGCTACTGTATGAAAACTTGGATCAGGCCAGGCACAGTGGCTCACGTCTGTAATCCTAGCACTTTGGTAGGCCAAGGTCGGGGGGGATCACATTAGGACATGAGTTCAAGACCAGCCTGGCCAACATGGCGAAACCCCATCTCTATTAAAAATACAAAAAAAAAAAAAAAAAAAAAGGCATGGTGGCACACACCTGTAATCCCAGCTACTACGGAGGGTGAGGAAGGAGAATTGCTTGAACCCGGGAGGTGGAGGTTGCAGTGAGCCAAGATCATACCACTGAACTTTAGCCTAAGCGATGGGAGCGAGGCTCCATCTCAAAAAAGAAAAGAAAAAAGAAAACTTGGATAGACAAGAAGGAACAGAAAATACTAGAACAGGTAAACATGGGAAAAAATTATTTTCTTCTCTTAATTTCATAAATATACATAAGATAGGTTACAACATATAAAGATATACATGACAATAAGAACACAAGGGAGAAAGGAGGAAATAGAGCTACTTTGGAGCAAAGGCACTGTATCTTACCAGACTTTAGTCAATTTTAACCCAAAGTAAGACTGTGATAAATTAAAGATGCATATTATAATCCTCATAAAAGTATTTCAAAAATACATATCTAGAAAATCAACAGAGAAATTACATCAGATAGTAACTTGGATCAAGAGGGAAAAAATGAAGAATAACAAAAATGGTAAATATACTGTAAGTCCACATAAAAGGCTGTAAATATATTTTACTCCTTTCTCTTATTTAAAACACATAAGATTTAACTGCATAAACAAATAACTACAACACTGTATTTTCTGGTTTGTAATATCTATATACATAATACACAGACAACAGCAACACAAAAGAAGAGGGAGAAGGCTGAGCGCAGTGGCTCACGCCTGTAAGCCCAGCACTTTGGGAAGCCAAGGCAGGTGGATCACCTGAGGTCAGGAGTTTGAGACCAGCCTGGCCAACATGGTGAAATTCCATCTCTACTAAAAATACAAAAATTAGCCAGGCATGGTGGTGCACACTTGTAATTCCAGCTACTCAGGAGGCTGAGATGGGAGAATCACTTGAACCTGGGAGGCAGAGGTTGCAGTGAGCCGAGATCGTGCCACTGCACTCCAGCCTGGATAGACAGAGTGAGACTCTGTCTCAGAAAAAAAAAAAAAAAAAAAAAAAAAAAAAAAAAAAAAAAAAAAAAAAAGAAGAGGGAGACACTGGAGCTAAACTGGAGCATTTTCTATAAAACTGAAACTATTAGTATTAATTTAAAGTTAGTCTTCATCTGAAATGGCTTATGATAGGCCATATTCTAGATCATAAAAGAAATCTAAATAAATTGAAAATAAATTATATGAAGTTCCCCAACAACCATGGAATTAAGCTAGAAATGAATAGAAGGAAACTTGGGAAATCCATACATATTTAGAAATTAAACAACATGACTGGACACCGTGGCTCATGCCTGTAATCCCAGCACTTTGGGAGGCGGGCAGATCACCTGAGGTTGGGAGTTCGAGACCAGCCTGATCAACATGGAGAAACCCAGTCTCATACTAAAAGTACAAAATTAGCTGGGCGTGGTGGCGTATGCCTGTAATCCCAGCTACTCGGGAGGTTGAGGTAGGAGAATCACTTGAACCTGGGAGGCAGAGGTTGCGGTGAACCAAGATCACGTCATTGCACTCCAGCCTGGGCAACAAGAGTGAAACTCCATCTCAAGAAAAAAAAAAAAAAGAAAGAAAGAAATTAAACAATGCTTTTTTTTTTTTTTTTTTTGAGATGGAGTCTTGCTTTGTTTCCAGGCTGGAGTACAGTGGCACGATCTCAGCTCACTGCAATCTCCACCTCCCAGGTTCAAGCAATTCTTCTGCCTCAGCCTCCCAAGTAGCTAGGACTACAGGTGCACACCACCACGCCCAGCTAATTTTTGTATTTTTAGTAGAGACAGGCTAAATTCTACATTGAACAAAATTATCCTTCAAAAATTAACAGTGAAATAAAGGCATTATCAAATAAATATTGGCCAGGCTGGTCTCGAACTCCTGACCTCGTGATCTGCCTGCCTCGGCCTCCCAAAGTGCTGGGATTACAGGCGTGAGCCACTGCACCCGGCCTAAACAACACACTTTTAAATAACCAGGAGGTCAAAGAAGATTTAACATGAGATATTAGAAAATATTTTATCTCAATGAAAATGCAAACACAATTTGCCAAAAATAATGAGATGAAGTTGAAGTGGTGCTGAAACAAATTTATAGCTGTAAATGCCTACATTAGAAAAGATCACAATCACTAACCTAACCTTCTACTTTTAAAATGTAGAAAAAGAGCAGACTATACTCAAAGCAAGCAGAAAGAAGAAAATAATAAAGATTTGAGCAGAAAGCCATAAAATAGAATACAGAAAAATAGAGAAAATCAATGAAAACCAAAAGGTGATTATTTGAAAAGATCAACAAAGTTAACAAACCTTTAGCTGAACTGACCAATTAAAAAAAAGGGGAGGACACAAATTATTAATATTAGAAATGAAAGAGGGAACATCACAACTGACTTTATAGAAATCAAAGTATTAAAAGGGGAAACCATGAACAACTTTATGCCAACAAATTAAAGCACCAGATAAAATGGACAAATATCTAGAAAGACAGAAATTACCAAAACTCACTCAAGAAGAAAAAGAAAACCTGAATAGACCCATAACAAGTAAAAAAAAAAAAAAAAAAAAAAAAAAACTGAATTAATAACTGAGTATCTTCCCATGAAACAAAGTCTAAGCCCATGGGTTTCAGTGGTAAATACTACACATTTGTAGGGTTTCTCAACCTCAGCATCACTGACATCTTGAGCCAGAGAGTTCTCGGTTGTGGGGTTGCCTTTGCCTTTTAGGATGTTCCGTAGCATTCCTTCCCTCTACCCACTAGGTGCCAGAAGCACTCGCCACCAGCTGTGATAACCAAAAATTTCTCCAGATGTTACCAAATGTCTTCCAAGAGGTAAAATCCCTGCCCCTTCCATTGAGAATCACATATTTAAAGAAATCATGTATTCCAAACTTTGGCCTCCCAAAGTACTGGGATTATAGATATGAGTCACCACACCTGGCTGTAAAACACCCTTTTATTTCATATTGAAAATCATTACTGGCTGGGCGTGGTGGCTCATGCCTGTAATCCCGGCACTTTGGGAGGCCGAGGCAGGTGGATCACGAGGTCAAGAGATGAGACCACCTGGCCAACATGGTGAAATCCCATCTTCACTAAAAATACAAAAACTAGCTGGGCATGGTGGCACGTGCCTGTAGTCCCAGTTACTTGGGAGGCCAAGACAGAAGAATCGCTTGAACCAGGGAGGCAAAGGTTGTAGTGAGCCGAGATTGTGCCACTGCACTCCACTCCAGCCTGGCAGCAGAGCGAGACTCTGTCTCAAAAAAAAAAAAAAAAAGAAAGAAAAGAAAATCTTTTCTACGTTCATAGTAATGATCGAATAGAGGAGGGTATACTTTCTAACTTATTCTATAAAGCTAGCATTACATTCATACCAAAACCAGAAAAAGGCATCACAAGAAAATATCTATCATGAATATAGATTTAACAATCCTCAACAAAATATTAACAAACTGAAACCGGCCACATGTAAAAATGATTCTACACCAGATAAGTGGGTCTAAGTGGGGTTTATACCAGGAATGCAAGATTGGCTTAATATCTGAAAATCAAGTAATATTACCATATATTACATTAAGAATACAAAACAAAAACCACGTAATTAACTCAATAGATGAAGGAATAATATTTAATAGAAACTCAACACCCATTCCTGATAAAAACTGTCAGCCAGGCCAGGCATAGTGGCTCAAGCCTGTAATCCCAGCACTTTGGAGGCCGAGGCGGGTGGATCACCGGAGGTCAGGAATTTGAGACCAGCCTGACCAGCAAGGTGAAACCCCGTCTCTACTAAAAAACATAAAAATTAGCCATAGAGACATGGGTCCCACTATATTGCCCAGGCTGGTCTCCAGCTCTGGAGCTCAAGCAGTTGTCCCACTTTGGCCTTCCGAAGTGCTGGAATTATAGGCATGAGCCACCACGACTGGTTGTGAAATATACTTTTTTTTTTTTTTTTTTTCTGAGATGGAGTCTTGCTCTGTTGACCAGGCTGGAGTGCAGTGGCATAATCTCAGCTCACTGCAACCTCTGCCTCCCAGGTTCAAGCAGTTCTCCTGCCTTAGCCTCCCGAGTAACTGGGATTACTGGTGTGTGCCAGCGTGCCCGGCTAATTTTTGTATTTTTAATAGAGACGGGGTTTTACCATATTGGCCAGTCTGGTCTCGAACTCTTGACCTTGTGATCTGCCTGCATCCCAAAGTGCTGGGATTACAGGCATGAGCAACTGTGCCTGGCCAAAATAACCTTTTATTTCATATTGAAGATGCAGCTTTTATGTGGGTGCAAGAGTGCTATAAGAAAGGCATACCTGGCCGGGCGCGGTGGCTCACGCCTGTAATCCCAGCACTTTGGGAGGCCGAGACGGGCGGATCATGAGGTCAGGAGATCGAGACCATCCTGGCTAACACGGTGAAACCCCGTCTCTACTAAAAAGAAGTACAAAAAACTAGCCGGGCGAGGTGGCGGGCGCCTGTAGTCCCAGCTACTCGGGAGGCTGAGGCGGGAGAATGGCGTAAACCCGGGAGGCGGAGCTTGCAGTGAGCGGAGATCCGGCCACTGCACTCCAGCCTGGGCGACAGAGCGAGACGCCGTCTCAAAAAAAAAAAAAAAAAAAAAAAAAGAAAGGCATACCTATAGCCTCTAATATTTTTCGAGAAAAATCAGTCATTGTGTCTTAAAGCAAAAGGAAGGTAAAGGATCTAAAGTTGGAGAATTTAATGCCAACAAAGAATGGTTTGATAATTGTAGAGAAGTTTGGCTTAAAAAATGTCAGAGTTACAGGAGAAGCAACTTCTGCTGACCAGGAGGTTGCAAACAAGTTCCCAGATGCCATTAAGAAAATCATTGAGGAAAAAGGATATCTGCTTGAATGGGTTGTTAATGCAGACAAAAATGCCCTATTCTGGGGAAAACAATGCCACAAAGGACATTTTTTAGTAAGGAAGAGCAGTGAGTGCCAGGATTTAAGGCAGGAAGAGCTAGGTTAACTTCTGTTTTGTGTAAATGCAGTCAAGTTTATGATCAGGACTACCCTTGTCTATAAAGCTGCTAACCTCTGAGCCTTGAAGGGAGAAGATAAAACACCGCTGCCAGTCTGTTTATATCAAAAGAAAGCCTGGATAATGAGAACGCATTTTGTCTCTCTTTTTTTTTTTTTTTTGAGATGGAGTCTTGCTCTGTGGCCCAGGTTGGAGTGCAGTGGCGTGATCTCGGCTCTCTGCAAGCTCTGCCTCCTGGGTTCACGCCATTCTCCTGCCTCAGCCTCCCGAATAGCTGGGATTACAGGCGCCCGCCACCACACCCAGCTAATTTTTTGTATTTTTAGTAGAGACAGGGTTTCACTGTGTTAACCAGGGTGGTCTTGATCTCCTGACCTTGTGACCTGCCCGCCTCAGTCTCCCAAAGTGCTGGGATTACAGGCATGAGCCACTGAGCCCAGCTGAGAACCCATTTTCTGATTCAGTTCCATTGATGCTTTGTCCCTGAAATCAGGAAGTACCATGCCAGTAAAGGACTACATTTTTTTTTTTTTTTTTTAAGACAGAGTCTCGCTTTGTCCCCCAGGCTGGAGTGCAGTGTCATGATCTTGGCTCACTGCAACCTCTGCCTCCCGGGTTCAACCGATTCTCCTGCTTCAGCCTCCTGAGTAGCTGGGATTCTAGGTGCCTGCCACCACGCCCAGCTAATTTTTGTATTTTAGTAGAGACAGGGTTTCAGCTTGTTGGCCAGGCTGGTCTCAAACTTGTGACCTCAAGTGATCCGCCTGCCTCGGCCTCCCAAAGTGCTGGGATTACAGGCGTGAGCCACAGTTCCCGGCCAGGACTGCCTTTTAAAGTTCTTTTGATACAATGCCTGTGGCCACCCAGAATCCCATGAGTTCAACACTAGGCTTTGAAGTGGTCCGCTTGTCCAGAAACAGTGTCTCTAATTCAGCCTCTAGATCAGGAGGTTGTAAGGACTTTTTTTTTTTTTTTTTTTTTTTTTTTAGAAAGAGTCTGGCTGTGTCGCCCAGGCTGGTGTGCAGTGGGGTGATCTCGGCTTATTGCAACCTCTGCCTCCCAGGTTCAAGCAATTATCATGCCTCAGCCTCTCGAGTAGCTGGAATTACAGGCACGCACCATGATGCCTGGCTAATTTTTGTATTTTTTTTTTTTTTTGAGACGGAGTCTCGCTCTGTCACCCAGGCTGGAGTGCAGTGGCCGGATCTCAGCTCACTGCAAGCTCCTCCTCTCGGGTTCACGCCATTCTCCTGCCTCAGCCTCCCAAGTAGCTGGGACTACAGGCACCCGCCACTTCTCCCGGCTAGATTTTTGTATTTTTTAGTAGAGACGGGGTTTCACCGTATTAGCCAGGATGGTCTCGATCTCCTGATCTCATGATCCGCCCGTCTCGGCCTCCCAAAGTGCTGGGATTACAGGCTTGAGCCACCGTGCCCGGCCTAATTTTTGTATTTTTAGCAGAGATGGGGTTTCACCATTTTGCCCAGGTTGGTCTCGAACTCCTGGCCTCAAGTGATCTGCCCGCCTTGGCCTCCCAAAGTGCTGGGATTACAGGCTTGAGCCACTGCACCTGGTCCAGGACTTTCAAGACTAATTATTGGGATACTCTGGAAAAGACTGTTAACACCAAGGAAGAGAATCCTGATAGTACGTCATGAAAGTCTAGAGGGATTACACCACGGAAGATGCCATTGTTATAGAAAAAGCTGTGGAAGCCATCAAGCCTGAAACAATAAATTCCTGGTGGAGAAAACTCTGTCCAGATGTGCATGACTTCATAGGATTTATGACAGCTGGTTAAGGAAATCATGACAGAGATTGTGGATATGGCAAAAAAGGTGAAGGGTGAAGAGTTTTAAGGTACAGATCTTGGAGAAATTCAAGAGCTAATAGACACCACACCTGAGGAATTAATAGAAGATGACTTGATGGAGATGAGTGCTTCTGTGCCAGACAGTAAGGAATAAGATGTACAAGAAACAGGGGCAGGAAAAAATTGACATTAGACAATTTGCCAGAAGGGTTCCAATTATTCAAGACTTCCTTTGGCTTTGTTTATGGAATATGGAATGGACCCTTCTATGATACTGGCACTGAAATGAAAGCGAATGGTGGAAGAAGGATTAGCATTGTATATAAATGTTTTTAGAGAAATGGAAAAGCAAAAAAGTCAGACAGAAATGAGGATGTATTTTTGTAATGTTACACCAGATGTGCCTGCCTCTCCTGCCCTCCTTTCCATGCCCTTCACCTCTTCTACCTCCGCTACCCCGAGACAGCAAGACCAACCAACTCCTTTCTTTCCCTCAGTCTGCTCATCCTGAAGATGGGTGAAGATTTTTATGATGATACACTTCTACTTAACGAGTAGCAAATATGTTTTCTCTTACGATTTTCTTAATATTTTTTCTCTCTTACTCTATTGTAACAATATAGTATGCAATACATATATAAAATATGTGTTAATTGACTTTCTGTTGTCAATCTGGTTAACAGGTTATTAGTAGTTAAATTTTGGGGGAGTCAGAAGTTATATGCAGATTTTTGACTGCCCATGGTATCAGTGCCCTTAACCCTCACATTGTTCAAGGGTCAAGTATATTATCTTGTCCATGAACGTAGTAGAGCTCCCCATTTCTTTAGGGCTTCTTCAGTTTCTCTAAGCAGTGTTTTCTAGTTTCCAGTGTATATAAATCTATAAATCTTGCCCTTTGATAAATTTATTCCTTTTTTTTTTTTTTTTTTTTGACAGAGTTGCACTCTGTCTCGCAGACTTAAGTGCAGTGGTGCAGTCTTGGCTCATGTCAACCTTTGTCTCCTGGGTTCAAGTGATTTCTCCTGCCTCAGCCTCCTGAGTATTTGGGATTACAGGCTCGCTCCACCATGCCTGGCTAATTTTTGTATTTTCAGTAGAGACAGGGTTTCACCGTGTTGGCCAGGCTGATCTTGAACTCCTGACCTCAGGCAATCCACCTGCCTTGGCCTCCCAAAGTGCTGGAATTACAGGCAAGAGCCACCGCGCCCAGCCTGATAAATTTATTCCTATTTTCTTCTTCACGCCTGTAATCCCAGCACTTTGGGAGGCCGAGACGGTCAGATCACGAGGTCAGGAGATCGAGAACATCCTGGCTAACATGGTGAAACCCTGTCTCTACTAAAAAAAAACCCAAATAATTAGCCGGGCGTGGTGGCAGGCGCCTGTAGTCCCGGTTATTCAGGAGGCTGAGGCAGGAGAATGGTGCGAACCCGGGAGGCGGAGCTTACAGTGAGCCGAGATCGTGCCACTGTACTCCGGCCTGGGCAACAGAGCAAGACTCTGTCTCAAAAAAAAAAAACAGGCCGGGCGCGGTGGCTCACGCCTGTAATCCCAGCACTTTGGGAGGCCGAGACGGGCGGATCACGAGGTCAGGAGATCGAGACCATCCTGGCTAACACGGTGAAACCCCGTCTCTACTAAAAAAATACAAAAAAAAAACTAGCCGGGCGAGGTGGCGGGCGCCTATAGTCCCAGCTACTCGGGAGGCTGAGGCAGGAGAATGGCGTGAACCCGGGAGGCGGAGCTTGCAGTGAGCTGAGATCCGGCCACCGCACTCCAGCCTGGGTGACAGAGCGAGACTCCGTCTCAAAAAAAAAAAAAAAAAAAAAAAAAAAAGAATGGAATTGTTTTCTTCATTTCATTTTTGGATTGTTTGTCGCTAGTGTATGGAAATACAGTTGATTTCTGTACATTGATTTTGTATTTTGTATCCTTAGTATATTTGCATACCAGTTCTTATAGATCCCTTAGGATTTTCTACGTATAAAACAAAATTTTTTTGTTTTGAGATGGAGTCTCTGTCTGTTGCCCAGACTGGAGTGCAGTGGTGTGATCTCAGCTTACTGCACCCTCTGCCTTCCAAGTTCAAGCAATTCTTCTGTCTCAGCCTCCTGAGTAGCTGGGACTACAGGTGCCTACCACCAAGCCCAGCTAATTTTTCATCTGTTTAGTAGAGACGGGGTTTCACCTTGCTGGTCAGGCTGGTCTCAAATTCCTGACCTCCGGTGATCCACCCGCCTCGGCCTCCAAAGTGCTGGGATTACAGGCTTGAGCCACTATGCCTGGCCTGGCTGACAGTTTTTATCAGGAATGGGTGTTGAGTTTCTATTAAATATTATTCCTTCATCTATTAATTACGTGGTTTTTGTTTTGTATTCTTAATGTAATATATGGTAATATTACTTGATTTTCAGATATTAAGCCAATCTTGCATTCCTGGTATAAACCCCACTTAGACCCACTTATCTGGTGTAGAATCATTTTTACATGTGGCCGGTTTCAGTTTGTTAATATTTTGTTGAGGATTGTTAAATCTATATTCATGATAGATATTTTCTTGTGATGCCTTTTTCTGGTTTTGGTATGAATGTAATGCTAGCTTTATAGAATAAGTTAGAAAGTATACCCTCCTCTATTCGATCATTACTATGAATGTAGAAAAGATTTTCTTTTCTTTCCTTTTTTTTTTTTTTTTTTTTCAAGACAGAGTCTCGCTCTGCTGCCAGGCTGGAGTGGAGTGCAGTGGCACTATCTATGGATAGTGGTGAACCCTATATATACTGTTTGTTCTGATAACCAAGATGACTACTAAGTAATTACAGGATAGGAAGCATATACAGTGTGAACATGTTGGACAAAGGGATGATTCATGTCCCAGGCAATATGGTAAGAGATTTCATTACACTACAAAGAATAATGCATAATTTGAAACTAATGAGGGCCAGGCGCAGTGACTCATGCCTGTAATTCCAGCACTTTGGGAGGCCGAGGAGGGTGGATCATGAGGTCAGGAGTTCAAGACAAGCCTGGTCAACATACTAAAAATACCAAAATTAGCCAGGCATGGTGGCGCACACCTGTAATCCCAGCTACTCAGGAGGCTGAGGCAGGAGAATTGCCTGAACCCAGGAGGCAGAGGTTGCAGTGAGCCAAGATCGCGCCACTGCACTCCAGCCTGGGCATCAGAGCAAGACTCTGTCTCAAAAAAAAAAAAAAAAAAGAAAGAAAGAAAAGAAACTTATGAATTAATGATTTCTGGGTTTTTCCACTTAATATTTTCAGACTGCAGTTGACCATATGTAACTGAAACTGTGGAAAGCAAAACCATGATAAGGGAGGATGAGATCTTAAAGTCCAATCAGTCCACTCTCAGGTAGCCTGGCAGCAAGAGTTCAAGTGCTATGGCTGGAGGCCAGGAAAACAGCTTTCCAGCTCAACACTACAGGTTTGTCTCAGTGCCCACCATCTGCTGATCACCTCAAAAAAACCAAAACAATGAATACAACACAATGCCACAGACCAAATGTTTTTTATTTGATGTAATGCTGGCTTGCTTCCAAAGCAGTACATCCTAATCAGTACTGATTTTCAGCTCCACCAATAGGTATTGGTTGGACATGCCCAAATTAGTGTAGATTCACCATGACCTATTGAGTACTTTTGAGTGAAGAAAAGCTAAAAAAATTTTAAGAAAATTGGGCTGGGTAGCCGAATGCAGTGGCTCACGCCTGTAATCCCAACACTTTGGGAGGCCGAGGCGGGTGGATCATGAGGTCAGGAGAGCAAGACCATCCTAACACTGTGAAACCCCGTCTCTACTAAAAATACAAAAAAATTAGCCAGGCATGGTGGCGGGCACCTGTAGTCCCAGCTACTCAGGAGGCTGAGGCAGGAAAATGGCGTGAACCCGAGAAGGTGGAGCTGGCAGTGAGCCGAGATCGCACCACTCATTCCAGCCTGGGGGACAGAGCAAGACTCCGTCTCAAAAAAAAAAAGAAAAGAAAAGAAAAAAAAAAAAAAAAAAAAAAAAAAAAAAAAAAAAAAAAAAAGAAAAGAAAAGAAAAAAAAATTGGGCTGCGAAAGAGTCAAGTGAAAAAAACAACTCTTTGTAAAGCACCTTTAAATTGCTACGAGCTAATATTGATTGAGCTCTTGCTGTTAGGTATTATTATTTTTTTGAGGAGTCTCACTGTCACCCAGGCTGGAGTGCAGTGGTGCGATCTCAGCTCGCTGCAACTTCCGCCCCCCAGGTTCAAGCGATTCTCCTGCCTCAGCCTTCTAAGTAGCTGGGATTACAGACGTGTGCCACCACACTTGGCTAATTTTTCTATTTTTAGTAGAGATGGGGATCTCACCATGTTGGCCAGAGTGTTCTCCAACTCCTGAACTCAGGTGATCCGCCCACCTCAGCCTCCCAAAGTGCTGGGATTACAGGTGTGAGCCACTGTGCTTGGCCTAGGTATTATTATAAGCACATTTAGGTATATCTGCTCATTTAATCCTCAAAAACTAACAAACAAACAAATGAAAAACCCTATCAGCTGGGGAGTGCTTTTATCCCGTCTACAGATGAGGAAACTAACAAGACAGAAGTGAAGTGACATCATACTCAGACACACAGCTAATAAAATAGAAAGGCTAGGCTGGGCGTGGTGGCTCATGCCTGTAGTCCCAACACTGTGGGAGGCTGAGAAGATATCTGAGAGCAGGAGACCAGCCTGGCCAACATGGTGAAACCCCGTCTTTTCTAGCAATATAAAAATTTTAGCCGGGCATGGTGGTGTGCACCTGTAGTCCCAGCTACTCAGAGGGCCAAGGCACAAGAACTGCTTGAACCCAAGAAGAGGCTGCAGTGAGCCGAGATCACACCACTGCACTCCAGCCTGAGTGACAGAGTGAGACTCTGTCTCAAAAAAAAAAAACGTAGGCTGAGATTTCAACTGAGTCTACCTAGAGAAACTATAACAACCACTAAGCAACATTGCTGCCCTATTTGTATACTTGTCCCGTGGAACTATGTTTCTCTTCTGCTCAAAACTCTCCTATAGTTCCCCTTTTAATCAGGGTCAAAGCCAAAGGTCTTACAATGGCCTACAAGGCCCTAAGTGACTTGCTTCCCATTGCTACTTTACACCATTTCCACTGACCCACTGCATTCCAGCAACCTTGCTCTTCCTACATCACACTACACCTGCTTCTACCTCAAGGTCTGTCCTTGCTGTTCCCACTGCCTGTTATACTCTTCCCTGAGACAGTAGTGGCTTGCTCTCACATTTCCATCAGAACTCTACACAGTGTTACCTCCTTGGACTACCCTATTTAACACAGTACTCCTCACCCTTTCCACACTTAATTAAAACCACCTAGCAGTAACACCACCCTCTAAAATATAAGCTACATGACAACAGGGACATCTAGGAGTCTGGCTTGTACCATTTGTGTCTAGGACACCACCTGGCACACAGGAGATAATGCTTAAAAACTGGCCACATACGCTTTGATTCACAACCCAATTAAATAACTTCAGGCAGCAAATCATGCCTCTGTGCCAATAAAACCCAAACCAAGGCTGGGCGCGGTGGCTCACACCTGTAATCTCAGAACTTTGGGAGGCCGAGGTGGGCAGACCACGATGTCAGGAGATGGAGACCATCCTAGCTAACACGGTGAAACATCACCTCTACTAAAAACACAAAAAAATTAGCTGGGTGTGGTGGCACATGCCTGTAGTCCCAGCTACTCGGGAGGCTGAAGCAGGAGAATCACTTGAACCTGGGAGGCAGAGGTTGCAGTGAGCCAAGAGTGTGCCACTGCACTCCAGCCTGGGCGACAGTGAGACTCCGACTCAGAAAAAAAAAAAAAGAAGAAGAAGAAAAGGATATATCAAAGCAGTCTTGCAGAATCTTTATTTTTATGATTAAAAACCTGGTCTTCCTTGGGCCAGGCACGGTGGCTCACGCCTGTAATCCCATCACTTCGGGAGGCCGAGGCAGGTGGATCATGAGGTCAGGAGATCGAGCCCATCCTGGCTATTACGGTGAAACCCCCTCTCTACTAAAAATACAAAAAAAAAAAAAAAGCAGGGCATGGTGGGTGGGCACTTGTAACCCCAGCTACTCAGTAGGCTGAGGCAGGAGAATGGCGTGAACCCAGGAGGCAGAACTTGCAGTGAGACGAGATCGCGCCACTGCACTCCAGCCTGGGGGACAGAGTGAGACTCTGTCTCCAAAAAAAAAAAACCAAAACCTGGTCTTCCTTAATATATATATGTTGATATCTCCTTTAAAGGGTTAAGTTTCTTTGGAATGACTTGATGATTTTGAGAAACTATATACACCACCTAAAGAATTGGTAGAAGTGTAAATTCTTAATCAGTTACTAGTAATAGTCATTGCCTTGAAGGGGAAAATAACCCCAAGTTGACAACAGATGCCTGTCCTTCCAGATAAAATGAAATTATTCAACGCACTGGGTTGACTTAACACTGCAAGCAAATAAATAACACATCAAACTTTAAGCTTGTTTAATTTTCATGAGACTAATTTCTTAGCTACAGCTGTCAAAACAGGTAACTAGCCCTAAGTGAGCAAAATGTGCCTTAAAAAAAAAAATTAAAAACAGGTTTTAGAAAACTTATTTTATTTGTGTAATTTTCGAATACACATTTGCTTTTCTTTGGGTTTAAGCGCAGTTAAGTCACAGGAACTGTTAACTTTTCCTAAGTAAACTCAATGCTTCCTAGGAGAGAGAAGAGGAAAGAGAAAAGGGGGAGAACACACGGAAAAGTGAGGACAACCTATTTGACAAAGGACAGGTTTTGTATGGCGAACCACCTTCTTCCGAAACTGCAGATTTCCAGAAGGTTGATTTCAAACAAATCGGGAGGGATGGATAAATTCCAACTCTCCAAGTGCTGTAGACCATCCGGAAGCAAATGCCGGCGGCCCTTGGGGAGTGATCGAAACGTGTAGTAGTAGCAGGGCTCTCTTCGTCCCATTCATTGACACTTGATAGTGTCTCCAGAACACTCACCTCCGTTCTAGCTGAGCACAAGTCACACTCACCAAGGAAGCTGGTGGGAGTCGGACACACACCCAGACGTACACCCACACCCTTGGCCCCAGGGCTGTAAAGCGCGATCCACGGAATCCAGAGGAGACCGAAACCCAGGAGTCGATGGAACCTCTCACTGCAAAATCTCCCCGCTTTCTGAGGCTGAAGCCGAGAAGAACGCCACAGGACAACGCAGGGGAAGAGGGGGCACCTCCCCCTTACCTTGATGGCTTTCTCCATGTCGCTCTCCTCCGACATACTCAGTGGGGCCCCCACAGCCGGGAGAGGCAGAGGCTGCGCAGCCGCCCTGTCCCCGCGGGGCCGAGGAAGCAAAGGGCTCGGCTCTCGGGCCCCTGGGCCTCGTGACGACGGGAGGCAGCCGCCCCTCGGGACCGGTGGGGATGAAGACCCCGGAGCCGGCTCTGCTTCGGCGGGCGGCTCTAGGCTGGCGGCAGCAGCAGCGGCGGAGGCGGCGGCCCCTGGGGACAAGTCTTTGTGCTGGGCCCCGCGCGGCCGCCTCCTAGCCTCATCCCCGGCTGGGGAGTCAGGCTCCCGGGGTAGGGCGAGGCCGGGAGGGCCTCCACCCGGGGCGCTGTGCAGGGGCCTCGTGGGGCCGCCGCTTAGATCCGGGCTCGCCAGGTCCTAAAGAGGAGCCTGCGCCTCCGCCTCCGCCGCCTGCACCGCCGCGAAGCCGAAGCCGAAGCAGAGCTCGGCGCCGCTGCTCCCGCCGCCGCCTCAGCGCCACACATCGCCGGGACACCCGCGCCGGGCAGCCCCGCCGGCCGCCCTCACGCACGCGCTGTGCTCCGCGGGAGCTCCGGGCCGCCCCTTTTGCCGCCCAGCTTCGTGACTCCACGGTCCCACGCGCCCCTTGCTGCCTTCAGCTGGGGTTTCCAAGCCGCCCCGAAGCCGCGCACCCGACTTGCAGGCGCCCGCCTGGGCCTCCCTAAGTAGCGCCGCTTACAGAACAGGCCCCTGGACCTTCCGCGGCGATGGCGCTGCGCTAATGACGTCATGGGTCCGAACTCGCGTGAGTGCGCGTGCGTTGGAGCCTCAGCGTTTATCTCCACTCTGCAGGGATTCACGCCTGGGAAACGCTCTTCTGAGAGGATCCATGGAGGTCAACCCGGGAGAGAGAAGAGAGGACTGAAGCACCTAAAGTGTCCTGCCTTAAGGGAGCAGGATTGTGTAGAATATATAATAGCAGTAGCAGCGGTGTTTACGGAGCATTAACCTTACGTGGAGTTCTTTCCTACGTTACCTCTTTTCATCTTTACAAGGGAGCCATTTGGTGTTGTGAGGTATGGATGTTCCCATCCCTAATTTGCAGAATAGGTAACTGAGGCTCAAGAGAGCTAGTTTGCGCACAGCCGAGAAGTGGTCAAGTTAGAATGGGACCCCAGGTTTGTGCTCCCTACTCTCCACCGATAACCTATCAAAGGGCTTTGAAAGAGCTTTTGACTAATCGCCTCTCAATGGTTCTTCATTCACTTATTAATTGCACATCAGTATGTGCCAAATCTACTAGACATTGGAGAAACAGTAGGAACAAGACACGGTACCGGCACATGGATCTTTCAGGAAAAGGAAGTAGGTAATAAACAGGAAAAAGCCCGAGTCTGATGCTAAGAAGAACATAAACAGGATGCTGAGGTAAGAGAATAACGGGATGTGGAGACTGCTTCGTATTAGATTATTAAGGAAGGAATCTCAGGAGGTAACATTTAAGCTGAGACCCCTGAGGAATGAGAAAGGGCTGGCTATTGGAAATCCAAGGAAAGATTTCTGAGCAGATGGGTAAAAAATTTAAGGTGGAAATATGCTAAATATGTTCAAGGATCAGCAAGAAGGTCATTGTAGCTGGAGTAGATCGAGTAGGAGGAGACTGATAAAGGATGAGGCTGGAGGCCGGGCGCGGTGGGTCATGCCTGTAATCCCAGCACTTCAGGAGGCCAAGGTGGGCAGATCACTTGAAGTCAGGAGTTCGAGATCAGCTTAGCCAACATGGTGAAACTCCGTCTCTATTTCAAAAAAATTTTTTTAAAAAGTATAAAAAGGATGAGGTTGGAGATGTGGGCAGTGGCTTCATCATATGTGGCCTTTGGGGGTCATAATCAGGACTTTGGATTTTATTCTAAGCTATTGTAAGGTTTTAAACTAAAGAGTGGTGTGATCAAATTTGTTTTAAAATATCACTCTGCTTTGTAAAAATGGAATATAGGAAAGCAAGAATGGAAACAGAGCTATTAGGCTATTGGAGAATAATGCAGTTGAGCGATTAATACACTGTCTGAACTAAGGAGGTGGCAGTAAAGGTGTAGAGAAGATGGATTTTTTTTTTTTTTAAATAGGGTCCCACTGGCTAGAGTGCAGTGGCATGATCACAGCTCACTGCAACCTAGACCTCCTGGGCTCAGGCAATCCTCCCACCTCAGCATCCTGAGTAGCTGGAACTACAGGGACATGCCACCACGCCTGGCTAATTTTTCGTATTTTTTTGTAGAGATGGAGTCTCTCCACGTTGTCCAGGCTGCTCTCCAACTCCTGAGTTAAAGTGATCCACTTCCCTTGGCCTCCCAAAGTACTGGGATTACAGGCATGAGCCACTGGGCCTGGCTGAGAAGATGGATTTAAGACATGTTTCGGAGGTAACATTTTCAGGACTTCCTGAAGGATTAGATGTGGAAGGGGAGGATAAGAAACAGACCAAGGATAACTTTCACATGTATGCTTAAGCAACTGGATGGATAATGATGCCACTGAGTGAGTGAAAAACTTGATGGAAGTGGAAGATTCAGAGTTCATTTCTATCTAGGTTAATTTGAGACATACCAGAGCATAAGTAATTGAATATTGGAGTGGAGACTTAGTTGTCTACCGAATTATTATTTTCTTTGTTGGACATACACCTACACTGCATTATCAAAGTAAAATAAGTGTGTCTCTGTGCCTATGCTCTGCCCAGCAGAAAGCGAGCAGAAGAGGTGTGCACAGTTTCCAGGCCTGGCCCATACAGACCTCCAACAGGTGCTCCCCTGTGCTCTTACTCCTTCTGCCACCTGGAAGCAGATGGTGACCAGGCTCTGGAGAAGGCAAGGCCTGAAGATGAGAGATTCCTGAGTGGAGGAGAACTGTGCCTTACTGACCTAAATATCCACTCAGTATTGTTATGTGAGAATAAAGAAACTTAGGTTGACCTTTTACTTACTTTGAGTCTTTTGTTCTAGCAGCTTTGCCTATGCTACCTACTATGAATAAGAGCAATCATCCGGCAGTTAACTTCGGGAGAAAATTTTTAAATGACTTGAATTGACATCTGTAATAGGAAATATTCGTGCAAAAGTAATTGTGGTTTTTGCCATTTAAAAGTAATGGCAAAAACTGCAATCATTTTTGCACCAACCTATATAGAAGATGCCCGGGATTCATTCATTTCCTCCAGTAAGAATTTCTCTCTGCCAGGCTCTGTGTCTTGTAATACAGATGCAGAGATGATGTCATATAATAGAGATGCAGTGATGAAGAGACAAGGTCCCTGCCCTCAGGCAGCTTTTAGTCTAGCTGCTCAACTTACTTATTTGCACATGCTTTCCCACTACCTAGAAACTCTTCCCTCCTAAAACACACACATACACACAAACACACACAAACACACACACACGCACACCCTAGTTTCTACTCATTCTTCAACCTTATTCTTCTTTGAGGTGGAGCCTTGCTGTGTCCCCTAGGCTGGAGTGCAAGGGCGCAATCTCGGCTCACTGCAGCTTCCGCCTCCTGAGTTCAAGTGATTCTCCTGCCTCAGCCTCCCAAGTAGCTGAGATTACAGGTGCCTGCCACCACACCCGACTAATTTTTGTATTTTTAGTAGAGACAGGGTTTCACCATGTTGGCCAGGCTGGTCTCGAACTCCTGACCTTAGGTGATCCGCCCACCTCAGCCTCCCAAAGTGCTGGGATTACAGGCATGAGCCACCACACCTGGTCAATTCTTGATAATGTTTTTTCAGAAAGACATGCCTTGCCCATACCCTCCTTTCCTAATCTAAATCAGATGTTCCTATTATCCTGTAACTAAATAGTCTCAACAAGGGAAAGAATCTTTTTTGTCTTATTGGTCATATGTCCCTAATACCCAATCCATTGTAGGTACTTAATAAATTTATCCGTTGAAGGAATCAATGAATGGAGAAGGCAGAACCCTGAAGAAAGCGGTTTCTTCCAATGAAATTCCTCTATTGTTTGCTGGTGAGGCTGCCCTGGTTCACAGCCTTCAGTGATGCTCACCTCCTGGTACTTATGATCTTATGTAGTCCTCTCACCCTGCATGTGGGCTGGATCAAGTGGTTTGCTTCCAGTGAACGGGATGTCATGTTCAAGATTAGGTTACAGAAACACACTGGCTTCCAATGGGGCCCTCTCTGACTCTTACTCATTTGCTCTTAGGGAAGCTGGCTCACTTGGTTCCTAAAGCTGCTGTAATAAGGTATCACAAATTGGGTGGCTTAAAACAACAGAAGTTGATCCTCACAGCTCCAGATGCTAGAAGTCTGTAATGAATGTGTCAGCAGAGGCCAGGCACTGTGGCTCACTCCTTTACTCCCAGCACTTTGGGAATCCAAAGCAGGCAGATCACTTGATGACAGGAGTTCGAGACCAGCCTGGCCAACATGGTGAAACCCCGTCTCTACTAAAAATACAAAAAAAAATTTGCCAGTGGTGGTGGTGGGCACCTGTAATCCCAGCTACTCTGGAATCTGAGCCAGGAGAATCACCTGAACCGGGAAGGCAGAGAGGTTGCAGTGAGCTGAAATTGTACCTGTGCACTCCAGTCTGGGCAACAGAGCAAGACTCTATCTCAAAAAAAAAAAGTGGCCAGGCACAGTGGCTTATGGCCAAGGTGGGCAGATCACGAGGACAGGAGATTGAGACCATCTCAGCTAACACAGTGAAACCCCATTTCTACCAAAAATACAAAAAAGTAGCCAGGCGTAGTGGCGGGCACCTGTAGTCCCAGCTACTCGGGAGGCTGAGGCAGGAGAATGGCGTGTTCCCAGGAGGCAGAGCTTGCAGTGAGTCAAGATCACGCCACTGCACTCCAGCCTGGGTGACGGTGTGAGACTGTCTCAAAAAAAAAAAAAAAGTCAATAAAGCCATGTTCCCTCTGAAGGCTACAGGGAAGGCTCCTTCCTTCCGGTGGCTTTGGACAGTCCTTGGCATTCTTTGGCTGTATCACTCCAGGCTGTGCCTCTGTCTTCACATGGCCTTCCCTGTGTGTCTCTCTGTGTACTCTCTTATTAAAACAGTCATTGGATTTAGGGTCCAACATCATCCAGCATGATCTCATCTTAATTACATCTGCAAAGACCCTATTTCCAAATAAGGTCACATTCTGAACTTCTGTGCAAACATGAATTTGGGGGCAACATACTATTCAGTCCATTAGAGACATGTCAAGGAACTAACGTCTCTTACCAGCTGCCAGTGAGTACCTAAGGACTACCAACACATACATGAGCTTGGACAGGATACTCACCAAATTGAGCCTTTAGCTGACAGCATCCTCAGCCCACAACATGATCGTGGCCCTGTGAGAGTCTCTATGCCAGGCACACCCAGCCAAGCCATACCCAAATTCCCGTCCCACAGAAACAGATTTTTTTTTTTTTTTTTTTGAGACGGAGTCTCGCTCTGTCGCCCAGGCTGGAGTGCAGTGGCCGGATCCCAGCTCACTGCAAGCTCTGCCTCCCGAGTTTACGCCATTCTCCTGCCCCAGCCTCCCAAGTAGCTGGGACTACAGGCTCCGCCACCTTGCCTGGCTAGTTTTTTGTGTTTTTTAATAGAGACGGGGTTTCACTGTGTTAGCCAGGATGGTCTCGATCTCCTGACCTCGTGATCCGCCCGTCTCGGCCTCCCAAAGTGCTTGGATTACAGGCTTGAGCCACCGTGCCCGGCCAGAAACAGATTTTTTAATGTTGTTTTAAAGTACTAAATTTGGCCGGGCACGGTCGTTCACACCTGTAATCCCAGCACTTTGGGAGGCCGAGGCGGGTGGATCACTTGAGGCCAGGAGTTCAAGACCAGCCTGACCAACATGGTGAAACCCCATCTCTACTAAAAGTACAAAAATTAGCCGGGTGTGATGGCGCCTGCCTGTAATCCCAGCTACTCAGGAGGCTGAGGCAGGAGAATGACGAACCCGGGAAGCAGAGGTTGCAGTGAGCCAAGATCATACCACTGCACTCCAGTCTGGGCAATAGAGCAAGACTATCTCCAAAAAATTTTTAAAAATTAAAAATAAATAAGGTTGGGCATGGTGGCTCATGCCTGTAATCCTAGCACTTTGGGAGGCCAAGATGGGCGGATCACGAGGTAAGGAGTTCAAGACCCGCCTGGCCAACATGGTGAAACCCCGTCTCTATTAAAAATACAAAAAATTATTCAGGCATGGTAGTGCATGCCCGTAATCCTAGCTACTGGGGAGGCTGAGGCAGGAGAATTGCTTGAACTTGGGAGGCGGAGGTTGCAGTGAGCCGAGATCGTGCCATTGCACTCCAGCCTGGGTGACAGGGTAAGACTCTGTCTCAAAAAAAAAAAAAAAAAAAAAAAAAAAAGGATCAATATGTGGGATACAGGCTGGGTGTGGTGGCTCATGCCTGTAATCCCAGCACTTTGGGAGGCTGAGGCAGGCGGATCACTTGAGGTCAGGAGTTTGAGATCAGCTTGGCCAAAATGGAGAAACCCTGACTCTACTAGAAATACAAAAATGAGCTGAGTGTGGTGCCATGCACCTATCATCAAAATAAATAAGCAGGTTCTGATTCCTTAGCTGTGGGGTGGTGCCTGGGTTTCTGCATTGCTAAGAAGCTGCCCAGTGATGTAGATGCTGCTGCTCGGTCCAGGACCATACTTTGAGGAGTGGGTGTCGACACCTCCACAGTGCCTGTCACTCAACAGCCCCTACTTACAGGATGGGCCTTGCTTCATGTGGGTGCCATGTGACTCCATCCCCTGGCCACAGCTGACTGGCCCAGGAATGGCCATTTGACCCAAGCTGGGCCCTTCAGAGGATCCTGGGAAGTGAGACTGGAACATTAAGCCAGTTGTGGGTGGCTGTGGACACGGAGAGGTTGTTTTGTCCCAGGCTGAGGCAGTCCTTGTCTGCCTCAGGAAATGGAAGCGGTGAGGCTGTGGAGAGGCCAGAAGGAGCAGCCTCCCAGCTCAGAGAGATTTGGCCCTGCCTCCCATTCCTCACTGCACTAACTGTCCCATGTCCTTTCCAGGTGTACCCCTATTGCCTGATGGTTGTGTTACCAGTGGAGGGTGTCCAGGTTCTTGGCGTCTTGAACAAAAAATTGGACAAAACGCACAAAGCAAGGAAAGAAATGAAGAAAATTATTGAAAATGAAAATATACCCCACAGTGTGGGAACAGGCTGAGCATAGGGGCTCAAAGACCCCATTATAGAATTTTTGGGGGTTTAAATACCCTGTAGAAGTTTCCATCAGTTCCTTGGTGTATGTCCTACATAAATGAAGAAGATGAAGTAAAGCTACAAAGTCATTTACTCAGTGTACGCCATATGTAAATAAAGAGGATGAAGAAAAGTTACAAGGTCATTTACTCGGTGTACGCCCTATGTAAAAGAAGAGAACAGGCCGGGCGCGGTGGCTCATGCATGTAATCCCAGCACTTTGGGAGGCCAAGGCAGGTGGATCACAAGGTCAGGAGATCAAGACCATCCTGGTTAACGTGGTGAAAACCCATCTACTAAAAATACAAAAAGAAATTAGCCGGGTGTGGTGGCAGGCACCTGTAGTCCCAGCTACTCGGGAGGCTGAGGCAGGAGAATGGTGTGAACCCATGAGGCAGAGCTTGCAGTGAGCCGAGATCGTGCCACTGCACTCCAGCCTGAGTGACAGAGCGAGACTCCATCTCAAAAAAAAAAAAAAAAAAAAGTAAAGAGAATGAAATAAAGGTACAAAGTCATTTACTTGGTGTGTGCCCTGTGTAAATGGAGAGGATATTTCCTGTCATAGCTGAAGTGTGAATTGGGCTTATGTTCCCTGCCTCCAGACCCTATTTTCATGGCTCAGTTGGAGTGATGTCTCATCCCTCTGAATGCTGCCGAGCAGTCACCAGTTTTTCTCAGGCCATCTTCGTTGGTTGAAGTTCACAACAGTGCTCTTCCCTAACTTCACACGCTTGCCCAATTGTGTTCTTGGATTAAGTTCTTAGTCGTGAATGCCTGCCAGAAAGGTTGTGCCTTCTGGGCACCTTGGCTCACACCTGTAATCTCGGCACTCTGGGAGGCCAGGAGTTCAAGACCAGCCTGAGCAACATAGCAAGACCTTATCTCAATAAAATAAATAAAAAGGCTGGGCATGGTGGCTCACACCTGTGATAACAGCACTTTGGGAGGCCGAGGCAGGCGGATCACCTGAGGTCAGGAGTTTGAGACCAGCCTCGCCAACATGGAGAAACCCCGTCTCTACTAAAAATACAAAAATTAGCTGGGCATGGTGGTGCACGCCTGCAGTCCCACCTACTCAGCAGGCTGAGGCAGGAGAATCGTTTGAACCTGGGAGGCAGAGGTTGCAGTGAGCCAAGATCATGCAAGTGCACTCTAGCTGGGGCAACAAGAGGGAAAATCTGTATCAAAAAAAAAAAAAAAAGAAAGAAAGAAAATAAATAATAAAATTCAAAAATAATAATATAAATGATAATACTAAAGGTTGTATCAAGTTATGTTTTCGTAGTAGTATGAAAGCATGCCAAGGTCTCTGACCTGTTTCTGTTCCTCAAATATAGCAAAACTGGACAGTCTATGAATGGAAAGTTCTAGCATCTGCTGACCTGACTCAGCTCAAATCCTTCAGACCTCTGAGCTGGAAGGGGCCCAGAGGTCTCCAAGGCCAGCCTCACCTCAGGTGCAGCATCCATGCTGGGGCTCTGCGGGCTGGCTGGAGCACTCAGTGTTTGCTAACTGGCTCCTGTCTCCCCTCTCAGAGCTCACAGAATAAGTATCATCCCTCTCCTGGGACAGCTTTTTAGGTATCTCACATGGTGTACATTTCCTTAAAAATTTTGTTAACTCTGGGAAACAATGCATAACATAAAATGTACCAGCCTAACCATTTCTTTTTTCTTTGAGATGGAGTCTCACTCTGTCACCTAGGCTGGTGTGCAATGGCGCTATCTTGGCTCACTGCAACCTCCGCCTCCCGGGTTCAAGCAATTCTTCTGCCTCAGCCTCCCAACTAGCTGGAATTACAGGCACCTGCCACCATGCCCGAGTAATTTTTTTGTATTTTTAATACAGATGGGGTTTCACCATGTTGACCAGGCTGGTCTCAAACTCCTGACCTCACGTGATCCACCTGCCTCGGCCTCCCAAATTACTGGGATTACAGGCATTAGCCACTATGCCCAGCTTTATCCTAACGATTTCTAAGAGTACAGTTCAGTAACGTGAAGTATATCCACACTGTTGCACAGCCGGTCTCCAGAACTTTTTCATGTTGCAGAACTGAAACTCTATACCCACTGAACAACAACTCCACATGGTAGCTTTGTGAAGCTGCTGAGGAGGCACTATTCCAAAGAATTTTAATATCTCGGCTGGGCGCGGTGGCTCAAGCCTGTAATCCCAGCACTTTGGGAGGCCGAGACGGGCGGATCACGAGGTCAGGAAATCGAGACCATCCTGGCTAACACGGTGAAACCCCGTCTCTACTAAAAAATACAAAAAACTAGCCGGGCGCGGTGGCGGGCGCCTGTAGTCCCAGCTACTCGGGAGGCTGAGGCAGGAGAATGGCGTAAACCCGGGAGGCGGAGCTTGCAGTGAGCTGAGATCCAGCCACTGCACTCCAGCCTGGGCGACAGAGCGAGACTCCATCTCAAAAAAAAAAAAAAAGAAAAAAGAATTTTAATATCTCATTTCACAATGATTATTCTTACTTTACAGCTGAAAAAAAAAAAGACAGTGTGTTAGTCTGTTTTGCATTGCTATAAAAGAATACCTGAGGCTGGGTAATTTTTTTTTTTTTTCGACACGGGGTCTGGCTCTGTTGCCCAGGCTGGAGTGCAGTGGCATGATCTTGGCCCACTGCAACCTTTGCTTCCTGGGTTCAAGCGATTCTTGTGCCTCAGCCTCCTGGGTAGCTGGGATTACAGGCATGCCCTACCATGCCTGGCTAATTTTTGTATTTTTATTAGAGATGCGGTTACACCATGTTGGTCAGGCTGGTCTCGAACTCTTGACCTCAGTAATCCACCTACCTCGGCCTCCCAAAGTGCTGGGATTACAGGCATGAGCCACTGTGCCCAGCCGTGAAGCTGAGTAATTTATAAAGAAAAGAGATTGATTTGGCTCATGGTTCTGCAGGCTGTACAAGCACAGTGCTAGCATCTGTTCTGCTTCTGGTGAACCCTCAGGAAGCTTAGAAATCCTGGCAGAAGGCAAAGGGGGAGCCGGCATATCCCATGGCGACAGACAGCAAGAGAGATGCCAGGCTCCTTTCCGTAGAGAGCTGAATGCCCATGGGTTGTGACCAACTCAGCATTCCACTGAGGCTATATGCTCAAACAGCAAACTGTTTATCATGAATGCAGAATGTGGGCAAACTTGCTTCTGTTCCAGCCACCAGAAGGTTTGCTGAGGGCAATCAATCCCTGGCGCTGTGCACCTTGAGGTTATCTACTGGGACATCTAGAGCCTACTGTTCAAATAATGCAGTCTTGTGAGCCTGCTGTAAATCAAGCTGCTGACCGACAACCACCCCACCCCCCTTCTCCCTGTCTCCTTTACCCAATAAATATGAAGGGCTCTAAAGCTCAGGGCCCTTGTTCATCAAAAGCAAGGAGCCCCCTGACCCCTTCTTCCAAATATGCTCTTTTGTCTTTATCTTTATTCTCACATTCGTCCCACTTTGTTCAGTCCACCAAGGTCCATTCACGCATCAAAGTGGCACCCCAGAACAGGAACTCCGAGGACATGAACGAAGAAGTTCTGCTGGAGCAGAGAAGCTGAAGTTGACAAGACGAATGGGGACCCTGGAATGAGTCTGCTGGCAGCTGATATAAGGTCAGTGCCCTAAAGAGGTACTGGTCAGTGCCCTAAAGAGGTACCAGGAGCAATATAAGGTCAGTGCTCTCTTAAAGAAGTACTGGGAATGGGAAGTTTTCTGAATCAGGTAACATGGGGCAGAATTTTTCTGTTGAAAAAAAACTATGTGCAGTTGTTTAAAGTTTTGTTGAAACAATCTGGTGCTCAGGTTAATCCTCAGACATTAGCGAAGATGCTGCAGGAGGTTATTATGCATAACCCATGGTTTCCACAGGCAGGCACTCTTGATGTAGAAAATTGGCAAAGAGCAGGAAAAAAATTAAAACAGGCTCATCAAAAAGGTCTTAAAGTTGATTCTTCTGCTTTCTCCACTTGGAGTTTAGTTCGTACTTTCCTGCCATTATCTCCTTCTTATTCTGCTGGACAGCAGGAGTCACGTTCTGAGTCTAAAAATCTGAAAGAGTGTTATCCCACCCACAGCACCAATTGAAAATAAAAAACAGGAGAGGGAGGATAAAAATTGGCCTATACCGCCCCCTCCAGTTGCAGAAATATCTGTACCGCTTCCTTCAGTAGCAGAAATAGAGACCTCAGTACAAAGAATTTTACGCTCTGCTGCCATAGCTGGAGAGCCCTTAGGACGTGGCACGTTTCCTATTTCCATAAGGCCTGATCCAAACAATCCACAGCAGTTTATTCATGAACAAACCCCACTAGAGTTTACGTTGTTGAAGGAATTAAAAACCAGTGTAATTAATAATGGGGTACAGAGCCCATTCACCTTAGGATTGTTAGAAACTGTATTTGGTGCTATGCGCCTTCTACCCTTTGATGTAAAACATTTGGCCCGCACTTGTTTGTCTGCTAGTGCATACCTGACATGGAATTTAAATTGGCAAGAAATGTGTGCAGACCAGGCTAGACAGAATCATGCTGCTGGACACGGAGACATTACAGAGGATATGCTGTTAGGTAATGGCCCTTATTCAGACCTGGAACTTCAAATGACACTTCCAGATGCTGCTTATCAGCAGTGTGCACAGGCCGCTAAACATGCCTGGGTCACAATTCCAGAAGAGGGAGTCCCAGTACAATCCTTTTTATATATCATGCAAGGGTCGCAGGAGCCCTATGTGCAATTTCTTGCAAGATTACAAGAGTCAGTGAAGCATCAGATTCCTCATACCGCTGCCACAGAAATGCTAACCTTAACTTTAGCTTTTGAGAATGCAAACGCAGATTGTAAATGTGCACTGGCACCTGTGAGGTGTACAAAACTTGAGAAATTTTCTCAGAACTTGTCAGGATGTAGGAACTGAGCTCCATCGCTCTGCAATTTTAGCTCAAGCAACGACTAATTTAGTAGTTGACAAATCTAAAAGGAGCCAAGGGTCAAACCCTAAAGTGGGAACATGTTATAACTGTGGAAAAACTGGACATTTTAAAAAGGAATGCCTTATAATGCGGTGCCCCCCCATCCCCCCCAGCAGAAAAAACGCCAGTACTCTGTCCTCGCTGAAACAAAGGAAATCACTGGGCTATTCAATGCCGCTCAAAATTTCATCAAAACGGTACCCCCATCAGGAAACGAGAAGGGGGCCTGGACCCGGGCCCCTCAAACAATGAGGGCATTCCCAGTTCAGACTACAACCCCACTTCAGGGGTGGGTCCCAGGAGGAACATTGATTCCCTCACCCCAGGAACACCAGAAAGTGCAGGATTAGATCTTCCAGTCAGAGAAAGAATTACATTAGTTGATGGAGGCAAACCTATCAAAGTCCCCACTGGCATTTGGGGACCTTTACCAGCAGGATACATGGGACTAATTTTAGGCAAAAACTGCCTTAACTTGCAAGGCATCACTGTAGTCCCAGGAGTAGTTGACTCTGACTATGAAGGAGAAATTCAAGTAGTTTTACTGTCACAAGATCTTTGGGTTTTGGAACCGGGAGAATATATTGCTCAATTATTGCTTATTCCCTGCAAATTATACTCTTCTCCACGAAAGGAGAAACGAGGAAATAAAGGCTTTGGGAGCACAACTACATGAGAAATCTATCACAACCTATAGTCTCTAATAGGCCCACCTGTGTAGTACAAAGGAAAGGAAAGAAATTGTATGGGCTTATGGACACCGGAGCTGATGTGTCAGTAATATCCAGTAAGGACTGGCCCCCAGCATGGCCTCTCAGACTAACCTCTACATCCCTAGTGGGAGTAGGAGCAGCTAAAAGTGTTCAAGAGAGTGCTGAGATTTTACCTTGTCTTGGTCCGGATGGACAGTCATGTACTTTCCAGCCTTATGTTGCAAATACAGCTATCGATTTATGGGGTCAAGACTTACTTACAGCATGGGATATGAGACTTACAAGTGAAAACTTTGATAACCCAGGATTTAAAATGTTTAAGGACATGGGATATCAGAGTGGAAAAGGTTTAGGGAAATTCCTACAAGGAAACCCTAACCCGGTATGTATAACTGGAAAAACAGCAAAGGGCTAGGATGTCAGGATTTCTGATGGGGATCATTAATATTTCTCCTCCACCCACTGCCTTACCATTAGAATGGCTTTGTGACAAACCTGTGTGGGTGGATCAATGGCCCCTAACACAGGAGATGCTGGATCAACTTCATCTGTTGGTAAAAGAACAATTGAACGCAGGACATACAGAGAAGTCAGCCCCTGGAATTCACCAGTATTTGTTATTCCAAAACAGTCCAGAAGATGGTGACTACTGCATGATTTGAGAGCTATTAGTGCACAAATTAAACCGATGGGTGCCTTACAGCAAGGTTTACCTTCCCCAGCAGCCATTCCAAGAGACTGGCCTCTTGTAGTAATAGATCTTAAGGATTGTTTCTTTACTATACCATTACACGAGAAGGATAAGCCTAGATTTGCCTTCTCTGTGCCTTCTATTAATTATAGAGAACCTGTTTCTCACTATCCATGGAAAGTTTTACCTCAAGGCATGCTTAACAGTCCTACATTATGTCAGCACTTTGTGGGAAGAGCATTAAAGGAGCCTTGAAATATGTTTCCCACTGTGTATATCATTCATTTTATGCATGATACTCTTTTGGCCGCTCCTACAGATCAAATTTTACATCAGTTATTCAGAGAAACAAAACAGGCTTTAATTAAAAGGAATCTCAAAATTGCTCCAGAGAAAGCACAAACAACATCCCCATACCAATATGTAGGAACTATTGTTATGGAGAGGAGTGTACGGCCTCAGAAAGTAGTTCTCCGTAAAGTCAGGTTACAGACTTTAAATGATTTTCAATAATTATTAGGAGATATTAATTGGTTGTGATCAATGCTAAGTACTGCAACTTACCAACTTACACACCTTTATCAAACCTTGCAAGGAGATTCTTCCTTAAATTCCCCACAGCAATTGATCAAAGAGGCAGAAGTGGAGTGACGACTTGTAGAGCAGACGCAAGGGCAATGATATGCCTCACGGCTACAACCACAAAAACCTTTGCTTTTGTTTTTCCTATCCCTCACTCTCCAACAGGACTTTTAGGCCAGTGCTTAGACAAATCTGTAACAGTAATAGAATGGCTCTTTCTACCTAATCAAACAGTGAAAACCTTGCAATAAAAAACCTTTCTTTAATTACACAAATTGTGACTGTCCGGGCAGGCATAGGTCAAAGATGCTTATGGGATATGATCCAGATAAAATTATTGTTCTTTTAGACTCTCAGCAACAGTCTGGAGCTTGGGAAATGTCGACTGCCTGGCAAATCACTTTTGCAGACTTTGTGGGTGCAACAGACAACCACTATCCCTCAGACAAAATTTTGCAGTTTTATAAAGTCCATTCTTTCATTCTTCCTGTGATTACTTAACACAAGCCTATTTCAGGTGTCCAGACTTCGTTTACTGATGGCTCTTCTAAAGGTCATGCAGCTATTTATGGACCTAAACATACTCAAACAATAATGACCTCTGGGGTTTCAGCTCAAGGCTCAGAGTTAATTGCAGTCATTCAGGTTTTACAGCTCACAGCTGCAGATCCTATCAACATTGTCTGTGATTCAACTTACTTATTTATTTATTTTTTTTTTGAGACGGTATCTTGCTCTGTCGCCCAGACCGGAGTGCAGTCTCCCGGGTTCAAGCACTTCTCCTGCCTCAGCCTCCCGAGTAGCTGGGACTACAGGCGCCCGCCACCACACCCGGCTCATTTTTTGTATTTTTTTTTTTAGTAGAGACAGGGTATCACCGTGTTAGCCAGGATGGTCTCGATCTCCTAACCTCATGATCCGCCTGCCTCGGCCTCCCAAAGTCCTGGGATTACAGGCGTGAGCCACCAGGCCCTGCCCAATTCAACTTATGTTGTAAGTGTAGCCAGTTGCATAGAAACTGCTACAATTAAAAATACACTAGACCCAGAACTGCTTAATTTGTTACTAAGACTTCAACAAACTATTTGCTCTCCTGCGGCTCCTTTTCATATTTCTCATATTCGCTCTCACACACAACTTCCTGGGCCACTACCTCTAGGTAATGATAGAGCAGATAAACTGATTAGCTCTGTGTTTCAGCAAGCTCAAGCCTCTCATGCACGACTGCACCAAAATACTTCCGCCCTACTCGCGTGTTCCATTTGTCTCGCAGCCAAGCTAGGGCTATAGTACAAGCCTGTCCTACTTCCCAGCATGTCCCTGGAGCCACACCTGTGGAAGATTGTAACCCACGAAGTTTGGCTCCAGATGAAATCTGGCAAATGGATGTTACACATATAGCAGCCTTTAGTAAACTTAGCTATGTTCATGTGACTATAGACACTTATTCTCATATGCAGCATGCTACATGCCAAACAGGTGAGACAGCTGGTCATGTATGGCAACATTGTCTGTCATCATTTGCTCATATGGGGATACCTAAATAATTAAAAACTGACAATGGACCCGCTTATACTAGTCATGCTTTTCAAAATTCTTACAGCTTTAGGCTATAACCCATAAAATAGGAATTCCTTATAATCCTAGAGGACAAGGAATTATAGAGTGGGCACATCAAACATTACAACGCAAGTTGAAAAAACAGAAAGGGGCTGGGTGCAGTGGCTCGCGCCTGTAATCCCAGCACTTTGGGAGGCCGAGGCAGGCAGATCACGAGGTCAAGAGATCGAGACCATCTGGCCAACATGGTGAAACTCCGTCTGTACTAAAAATACAAACATTAGCTGCGCATGGTAGCGCGTGCCTGTAGTCCCAGCTACTTGCGAGGCTGAGGCAGGAGAATCACTTGAACCTGGGAGGTTCAGTGAGCCGAGATCCCACCATTGCACTCTAGCCTGGTGACAGAGCAAGACTCCATCTCAAAAAAAAAAAAAAAAAAAAAAAAAGGGAAAAACAGAAAGGAGGGATAGAAGACCAGTTACCACCTCAAACAAAACTATACTTAGCCTTATTTACTTTAAATTTTTTGACTCCTGGTATGGATGGTAAGACTACAGCAGAAATACATTGGCAAGTGTTAGAGGAAAAGAGAAAAGTTTATCTGAAAGTGTTATGGAAATCCCCAGAAAAAGGACAATGGAAAGGTCTGGTGGATTCACTGACGTGGGGATGACAGTATGCTTGTGTTTTTACAGGAGATGGACAAGCCGTGTGTGTGGGTGCCCTCAAGGTGCATGCGACCATGGAACAGGAGACTAGAGGAACCCAGGGTGGCCAACTATGGGCCCGGTCCCTCTGGTACAAGCCATGAGCCAGCTGAGCCTGAGTGCAAAGATGGAGAGAAGGCCGACTGGAGTCATGAGGACCTCAACCCCCATAACCCGGGGGCAACTCAAGAATACCCCGCAGGAAGCTGAGAAACTACTGGAGCATCAAGGCCAGGCAAAAACCCCTGATTCCATGTTATTGGCCATATTAGCCATAATGTCCTGTGCGGTGTTTACCCTGTGCAGAGGCAAAAACATATTGGGCATATGTTCTCAATCTACCAGTAGTGCAACCTATACTTTGGAGTGACACTCCTCCTGAGATTTATTATGATCAGGGAGTGTGGGCTCCAGGACCCCTGACTCCCCCGACATAGAACAGTTGGGCTCTCAGAACAACGTCATTAATTATAGCGCCCCACTAGAAGGACTCCCTTTATCACTACAAAGACGTCGCTCAACCATAGCTGTCTTATAATTCAAGCTCAAGAAAGGTTGAGTCATTATGGTAAAGTCATGTACCTATTAAGTCTTGGTTCTATTAATGTAACTGGTGTGCTAACCAACCATTCCCGGCCCAATCACCCTAATTGTGCTGACTGTATGGAATGGATTCCCTTTGATAGTTCCTACCCACCTCCATGGACCCAGTATCTCGGCCCACTGGCTAGAAAACAATCTATGGTAAGTTGGAGACATTGTGGATTGGGGACCTAAAGGTCAACTATATGGAAAACATGAAAATCAGAAATCATGGCACAAACTTCGCTGGCATGGGGTGGCAAGCTTTTAATGCTGCTTCTTTATACCGTACCGGGATCCAATCCCAGTCTGCCACCCGGATTGCTTGGCATGGAGCAGGCTTTAGCCTGCCTCTTCCTCAGTGGCATTATCTAGGGAGGAAAGGACCAATCCAAGAGACATTATGGAAGGCAGCACTCCCATTTATGAATGCCAGCATCTGGGATGGGATACTATCCAATAATAGCAATAGTAAGCAACACAGTCTTAATGTTACGTTTGTAAAGAATATCACCACTCGATTTATAGTTTGTGTTTTTAATCCTTATGTCTTTTTGGCAGCTAAGAAGGACCAGCTCCAGGTAAACAATACCCAGTTGACCTGTAAATCTTGCCAGTTATATCACTGCATTAATCATAGCACATTGCACACACATAATATCTCTACTTTGATTATTCTGGGTTGCATCCCTGGGCTATGGATTCCTGTTCATCTGTCTGAGCCTTGGGCTACCACCCCTGCTTTGCACTTCATGAAACCACTTTTAACTCATCTTACTCATTGTATCCATAAAGCCTTAGGCATCATAATTTTTGCTATTGTTTCCTTGGTCACATTAATAACTTCTGTTGTGATGTCCTCTGTAACTTTGCATAGTTCTATTCAAACAACTCAGTATGTGGAAAACTGGATGCGTATGGCCAACCAAGTATGGCTACTTCACAATAAAATTAACACTGAGTTACAAACTGAAGTAGCAATGTTGAAATCCATGGTTCTATGGTTAGAAGAACAAGTACAAAGCTTGCAATTGCAACAGCAATTGCACCATCATTTTAATCACACTCATATTTGTGTAACCAACTTAGAATATAACCAAAGTGAGTATCCATGGAACCTTGTGAAAGCCCATTTGCAGAGAGCTTGCACATCCAACATCACCTTTGATATTGGTCAATTACAAAACAAAATTCTTGATTTAAATAAACAAACTCAAGAGTTTCAGCCTTCTTTAGAAGACTGGACCGAATTCTAGCAAGGCCTGGAGAGCCTCAACCCTTGGACCTATCTAAAGCACCTCATTAACATCTTATATGTAGTCCTTGCAATAATGTTGTTTTTTTCTCTGTCTTCTGTTCACAGTCTGTAAAATTGGATGGACCGCCAATCAGAAAATGAGAGCTGCCCAGCCTGGCCTTACATTCTTTCAATTAATTCATAAACAGAAAGGGGGAAATGTAGAGAGCCGAATGCCCATGGGTCGTCACCAACTCAGCATTCCACTGAGGCTATATGATCAAAGAGCAAACTGTTTATCATGAATGCAGAATGTGGGCAAACTCACTTCTGCTTTAGCCGCCAGAAGGTTTGCTGAGGGCAATCACTCCCTGGCGCTGTGCACCTTGAGGTTATCTACTGGGACATCTAGAGCCTACTGTTCAAAGAATGCAGTCTTGCGAGCCTGCTATGACTCAGGCTGCTGACCAACAACCACCCTCTCTTCTCCCTATCTCCTTTACCCAATAAATACAAAGGGCTCTAAAGCTCAGGGCCCTTGGTCACTAGAAGCAAGGAGCCCCCTGGCCCCTTCTTCCAAATATACTCTTTGGTCTTTATCTTTATTCCTGTGTTCGTCCCCCTTTGTTCAGTCCAACAGAGATTAGGTCCACACCAGCTCTTGCGTGAACTCATTACCATGGGGGAGGACACCAAGCCATTCATGAGGGATCCACCCCCATGATCCTAACACCTCACACCTTGCCCCACCTCCAACACTGAATATTACATTTTACCATGAGATTTTGAGGGGATACATATCCAAACTGTATCGGAGAGGTTACTTCAAATGTTCAGGTGCATGACATTTTGATATAGCTTTAAAAATAAGCTATTAGGTCTGTGCACAGCGTCTCATGCCTGTAATCCTAGCACTTGAGAGGCCAAGCCAGCAGGATGACTTGAGGCCAGGAGTTCGAGATCAGCCTGAGCAACATAGCAAGACCCCATCTCTCTCTCTCTCAAGAAAAAAAAAGAAGAAAAAAAATATATATGCATGGTAGTGCACACCTATAATCCCAGCTACTCAGGAGGCTGAGTTGGGAGGATCGCTTGAGACCAGAAGTTCAAGACCAGCCTAAACAACACAGTGAGATCCCATCTCTACAAAAAATAAGCCATTAGACTCTAGGCTTATTATTATTGCCAGGTATCCTCACTGTTACTCCTGGCATGGAAGATATAGTAGGAGTCATAGATGGCTGTAGGTCAGGTGCTGTCTCACAAGTAAACCACATATCGCCAGGCATCACACCTATGCTCTCACTCTAGTATATCTATATTGTAACCCCTTCTATGTACCAAGGCAGGAGGATCACTTCAAGCCAGAAGCTGAAGACCAGCCTGAGCTACATATTGAAACCCTGACTCTCCACAAATAATTAGCTGAGTGTGGTGGCACGTGCTTGTAGTACCAGCTATTTGGGAGGCTGAGGCAGAAGAATCACCTGAGCCTAGGAGGTAGAGGCTGCAGTGAGCTATGATCGCACCACTGCACTCCAGCCTGGACGACGGAGTGAGATCCTGTCACTAAAAAAAATAAAAAGTAAAAATATTTTTAAAAAGCTCTTGAGAAGACTCCAAGTACAGTTCCTGGCATGTAGTGGGTGCACAGTTAATACTTCTTCTTGGGGCCACAGGATTGGGCATCAGATTTACATTTCACTGAAACTTTCTTTACCATCTGTATCTATTTCCTTTTCAAAAATGTAAATAAAACCGATACAAATGAACAAATGTCAGCTCTGTTTTATCCTTCACAGAATAAGCCAAATGAGACTTGGAAGTGACTTCAGAGATTGTGAGGAAATGGAAGCTTAGAGGTTGTATGGTTTGCCCAAGTTCCCCTGACCAGCTCTGGGATCCTGTTTTTTTTTTTTTTCAGTTGAGGTGAAATTCACATAACATAGAATTTACTTTTTTTTTTTTTTTTTGAGACAGAGTCTCTCTGTGTCACCTAGGCTGGAGTGCAGTGGCACAATCTTGGCTAACCGCAACGTCTGCCTCCCAGGTTCAAGTGATTCTCCTGCCTCAGCCTCCCAAGTAGCTGGGCATGTGCTACCAAGCCCAGCTAATTTTTTGTATTTTTTAGTAGAAATGGGGTTTCATCATGTTGGCCAGGCTGGTCTTGAACTCCTGGCCTCAGGTAGTCCACCTGCCTCAGTGTCCCAAAGTGCTGAGATTACAGGCATGAGTCACGGCACCTGGCCATTTTTTTTTTTTTTTTTTTTTTTTTTTTTTTTTTTTTGAGACAAGAGTCTCGCTCTGTCACCCAGGTGGAGTGCGGTGGTGCGATCTCGGCTCACTACAACCTCTGCCTCCCAGGTTCAAGCAATTCTCCTGCCTCATCCTCCCGAGTAGCTGGGATTACAGGTGCCAGCCACCATGCCCAGCTAATTTTTGTATTTTGGGTAGAGATGGGGTTTAACCATGTTGGCCAGGCTAGTCTCGAACTGTTGACCTCATGGGATCCGCCCACCTTGGCCTCCCAAAGTGCTGGGATTATGGGCGTAAGCCACTGTGCCTGGCCTGAATTTACTGTTTTTAAGTGAGCAATTTGGTTGTATTTAGTAAATTCACAATGCTGTACAACCACCACCTGTATCTGGTTCCAAAACATTTTCATCACCCCAAAAAGGCACCCCACCCAATAGCAGTCACTCCCCATTGGTCCTTTCTCAGGGCCCCCAGCAATCGACCTTCTCTATATATAGATTTGCCTGTTCTGGACATTTCCTGTAAGTGAAATCATACAGTCCTTCTCCTTTTGTGTCTGGCTTCTTTCACTCAGCATCATGTTTTCAAGGTTCACCCACATCGCAACATGCATCAGCACTTCCTTCCTTTTTATGGCCAAATGATATTCCATTGCATGGATATGTCACATTTTGTCTGTCCATTCATCTATTGATGGACATTTGGGTTGATTCCACCTTTGAGCTGTCATGAATAGTGCTGCTGTGAAGGTTCGTGTACAAGTTTTTGTTGGGAGTCCCTGTTTTCAATTCTTTCGAGTCTGTGATCCTGGTCTTTGATTCCCTCATTACACTGCCTGCCAAATATACAGCCAAATTGTATGCAACACTGTTGGAAGGACACTGGTGGGAGGGACTGTCCTGTTACTTCTCGGAGAAATAGCATCTTAGTTCAATGTGTGTCCCACAAGGTGGCGCCCACACTTAGGAAGCTTCTCTGGGCTGAAGGAAAAGCTCTCTGTGCCCTCTGTGCAGCCAGAAGTGGAGGCTCTACCCAGAAGCAGTGGCTTTACACCTAATACTCCTGTGATTAACGCATATCCAAATACCCAGAGAGATTAGATGGTTCATCACCTGAGAGCTTTGTTTTTACTTCAGACAGCTGCTTAAGGTTCTAATGTCACTAACAGTGCAAGGAGATTAATGTGTCTAGGATGTCAAAATCAACATGATAGACATTTCTTCATAGCTAATATTTCCTTTCTTATCTATTGGTTAAAAGAGCCAATTCTCTCACAGTTACAGTGAGTACAGCAGTCAAGAAATATTATATTTCTCTACTTTTTCCAATTCACCCCTACCAAGGGTCTTTGCAGTATTCTTTTCTTGTATTTTGTGGTTTTTTCAGAGATGGGGTCTCACTCTGGGTTGCAGTGAAGAGGCACGATCACAGCTCACTGCAGCCTCGACCTCCTGGGCTCAAGTGATCCTCCTACCTCAGCCTCCAGAGTAGCTGGGACCACAGGCACACATCACCACACCCGGCTAATTTTTATATTTTTTTGTAGAGATGCGGTTTCACCATATTGGCCAGGCTGATCTTGAACTCATGGGCTAAAGCAAATCACCCACCTCAGCTTCCCAAAGTGCTGGGATTACAGGCATGAGCCACAGTGCCTGACCTAAAATATTCTTAAATGATGCACTCCATACACAGAAAATCTTCCTAGAAGTAATCTCATCCTATATAATTAGATGAGGGTTAAGCTTGTGATAAAGTTAGGCATAAGGAGGGTATCACCCTAAATCCTGAGTAGTTAAAGAGGAGTTTGCTGTAGTTTGGGGAGTATATTGAAAATACATAGTCAGCCGGGAACGGTGGCTCACGCTTGTAATCCCAGTACTCTGGGAGGCAGAGGTGGGTGAATTACCTGAGGTCAGGCCTTCAACACCAGCCTAGCCAACATGGCAAAATCCCGTCTCTACTAAAAATACAAAAATTAGCCAGGCATGGTGGTGCATACCTATAATCCCAGCTACTCAAGAGGCTGAGGCAGGAGAATTGCTCCAACCTAAGAGGCAGAGGTTGCAGTGAGCCAAGATCACGTCACTGCACTCCAGCCTGGGCGACAGACTGAGACTCGGTCTCAAAAAAAAAAAAAAAAAAAAAATACATTGTCAAGACTGTCAAATCACAGAGTGTTGTTTTACATGATGGTAGAGACTGCCGATTGCCCTCTTGAACCCAGCTTCCATTTCTTCTTTTTCTTATTTTATTTATATTTTGAGACAGAGTTTCACTCTTGTTGCCCAGGCTGGAGTGCAATGGAGCAATCCTGACTCACTGCAGCCTCCGCCTCCCAGTTTCAAGTGATTCTCCTGCCTCAGCCTCCCAAGTAGCTGGGATTACAGGCATGTGCCACCGTGCCCGGCTAGTTTTTTTTTTTTTTGTATTTTCAGTAGAGATGGGGTTTCTCCCTGTTGGTCAGGCTGGTCTGGAACTCCCAACCTCAGGTGACCCGCCCACCTTGGCCTCCCAAAGTGCTGGAATTATAGGTGTGAGCCATTGTGTCTGGCCTCTGACAGGTATCTTGACTACAGGAAGATAGTGTTCTGGGTGGGAGACTCAAGAGGTCTGATTACTGAAGATACAGATCTCACTTAAACTGAGTAAACTGACATCTGGTTTCCAAATCAATCTATTATGAAATTGGCCAATGTCACTTTTATTTGGCCTGATCAAGTTTTTACTACGAACTGAACTGGGCAAAGTGGCTCACGCCTGTAATCCCAACACCTTAGAAGGCTGAGGCGGGAGGATCAATTGAGTCCAGGAGTTTGAAAACAGCCTGGGCAACATAACAAAACCCCATCTCCACAAAAAATACAAACATTAGCCCAGGAAGCTGAGACAGGAGGATCTCTTGAGCCCAGGAGGTTGAGGCAGCAGTGAGCTATGATTGTGCCACTGCACTCCAGCATGGAAGACAGAGCAAGACCCTGTCTCCAAAAAAAAAAAAAAAAAAAAAAAAAAAAAAAATTAAGAACACTGGACATTCAGTGTCTCTTTTCTGGCTTACCTCTCCCCATCTTGGGCATCATGTTTAGGTTTTGTCTCTAGAGCACATCTCAGAGCCTGCTACGGGTAAACAGGCCAGAAGTTAAGTGCATGAAACATTCAAGCACATTCTTATTGGTGTAATTAAAATAAAAAACTAAATGCATGAAACAGAAGCTGTTTACCCACAGCGGAGGAGGAACAGAAATCATACCCAGTGTGCCATATCATTACTGCCTGCCAGTGTTTCCTTAGGCTATTTTATTATTTTTGTTGAGATGGAGTCTCACTCTGACTCCCAGTCTCGAGTGCAGTGGCACGATCTCTACTCACTGCAACCTCCATCTCCCAGGTTCAAGCAGTTTTCCTGCCTCAGCCTCCCAAGTAGCTTATAAGTGCCAGCCACCATGCCTGGCTACTTTTTGTATTTTTAGCAGAGACAGGGTTTCACTATGTTGGCCAGGATGGTCTCAAACTCCTGACCTTGAGTGATCCACCTGCCTCAGCTTCCCAAAGTGCTGGGATTACAGGGGTGAGCCACCACGCCCCACCTTCCTTTGGTTATTGAGATGGACAAAGAGTTACCTAGTAAGTTGAGAGCAGCTTGTTTTTAATGAATCTTAGCCCAGAATACAAAGCAGGGTGTAGCAGTTGCCTTGATGCTGATATAATTGTAAACAATGGCTTTTTCTTCCCCTATAAACTCAAGTTACAGGAGGCGTTTCAGAGAGAGGATAAGACATTTGAATCTATTTTTTAAAAATGCACCCTGAAAGCTAGCAGTATTGTTGTCATTTAAAAGGTTTCTCATAGACTCTTACCCTCAGCCAACCTACCATGTTTATCAATTCAAATTCTAGAACTTTCTTGACCTAAGAGATTTTGTAGGAAGAATTTCTCTTTTCAGATATTCAGCACGCAAGGATCATTTTTCTTGGTTTTGTCGCTGATCTTGCTGAATTTTCCATCAATGGCTGAGGGAGAAAGCCCACATGGTTCTTATGAGTTCTTCTGAGGCACTTTGACTGTGATCTGTAAGGGGGACAGAGAACTGTTAGATCTTCCTGTTTCGCTGTGATCTGTAGGCATTCTCAGCTCGTTGCTGACTGAGTGTGAGCAGAAAGGGCTTTTCTTTTTTTTCCCCCAGGCTGGAGTGTAGGAGTGCAATTACAGCTCACTACATCCTTGACCTCCTGGCTCAAGCAATCCTCCCACCTCAGCCTCCCAAGTAGCTAGAACTACAGGCATGCATCATAACACGCAGCTAATTTTTTGTATTTTTATTAGAGGTGGGGTCTCACTATGTTGCCCAGGCTTGTCTTGAACTCCTGGGCTCAAGTGTTCCGCCTGTCTGGGCCTCCCAAAGTGCTGAGATTACAGGCGTGAGCCACCACACGTGGCCTGTAACTACGATTTTGATGAACAGTTATAGGCCAATGATGTCAGAATTTCTATTTCAAAACTGGGTCTTGCCCCTGGAGCTCCAAGCCCATCTCCCTAGATGTGTTCTCCACATCACCTCTTGGGTTTGGACAGGTACCTCAAACACAACCCTAAAGAGAACCACAGTACTTCAGTGTTCTCTATCATAGGACTGGCGTCACCACTCAACCCCTCCTTGGAAACCTGGGCGCCATCTTTGATTCCTAGTTTTGCTTTTCCTCTCCATATCCAGAGTCACCAATCCTACTCCTGGCTTCCCGTCACATATACCCTCTTTTCTCCACCTGCACTGCACCACTCCAATCCAGACCACCATCATCTTTTTCCTTGGAGCAGTCTCCTGACAGCTCCCTCATCCCCCCTCTTACCAGATGGTCCATTCTCCCTATGGCAAGCAGAGTGACGTTTCTTACATTTTTTTTTTTTTTTTTTTTTTTGAGATGGAGTCTCCCTCTGTTGCCCAAGCGGGAGTGCAGTGGCACGATCTCAGCTCACTGCAACCTCCGCCTCCCAGGTTCAAGCAATTCTCCTGTCTCAGCCTCCCGAGTAGGTGGGACTACAGGCACCTGCAACCAAGCTTGGCTAATTTTTCTATTTTTAGTAGAGAAGGGGTTTCATCTTGTTGGTCAGGCTGGTCTCGAACTCTTGATCTCAGGCAATTCACCTGCCTCGGCGTCCCAAAGTGCTGGGATTACAGGCATGAGCCACGGCACCTGGTCGCTTTCTTAAAAATTTTTTTTTTTTTTTTTGAGACGGAGTCTCACTGTGTCACCCGGGCTGGAGTGCAGTGGCACGATCTTGGCTCACTGCAAGCTCCGCCTCCCGGGTTTACGCCATTCTCCTGCCTCAGCCTCCGAGTAGCTGGGACTACAGGCGCCCGCCACCACGCCCGGCTAGTTTTTTGTATTTTTAGTAGAGACGGGGTTTCACCATGTTAGCCAGGATGGTCTCGATCTCCTGACCTCGTGATCCACCCGCCTCAGCCTCCCAAAGTGCTGGGATTACAGGCTTGAGCCACCGCGCCCGGCCTTTCTTAAATTTTTAAACAACTTTCTTGAGATATGATTTATGCACAATCAAGTGTAATTGCTTTTAGAATATTTTAAGTTGTGCAATCATCATCATACTTCAATTTTAGAACATCTGTATCATCTCCAAAAGCAATCTTGCACCCATGAACAGCCACTCCCCATTCCCCATGCCCTGGACAACCAGTAATAAGTTTCTGTCTCTATAGATTAAGCAGAGCAATCTTTTAAAAATACAAATTGAGCAGGCCAGGCACAGTGATTCACACCTGTAAATCCCAGAACTTTGGGAGGCCGAGGCAGGTAGATCACTTGAGGTCAGGAGTTCAAGATCAGCCTGGCCAACATGGTGAAACCCCATCTCTACAAATACAAAAAATCAGCCAGATGTGGTGGCAGGTGCCTGTAATCCCAGCTACTCAAGTGCTGAGGCATGAGAATCCCTTGAGCCTGGGAGGCGGAGGTTGCAGTGAGCCAAGATCATGCCACTGCACTCCAGCCCGGGCAACAAAGCGAGACTCTGTCTCAGAAAAAAAAAAAAAAAATTGAGCCACGTAATTCTTCTACTAAAAATGCTCCCATAGCTGAGATCAAACTCCATTATCAAAGACATCAAACCCCACATCATGGCCAACAAGGGCCTATGTATTCTGGCCCTGCTCTCTCCCCACTAACCACTACATCTTCCACCACCAGCAACTTTCCTGCAGTTCCTGGAGGAGCCGTATTTCTCACCATCACAGCTTTTCCAGAAGTCATGCTCTTTGTCTAGAACGTTATTCTCTTCCTCCCTTCACCAAATCAACTTCCACTCATCCTTCAGGTATATCAGCTTAGATACCACCCTGTCATGTGGCCATCCTGGACGTCGCCTCCTTAACACTAGTCATGTGCCAAGATTTAAGAGTCTCCATCAACTGAAGTTGGACCTTTTATCCAATGCCATAACTCAAAGCCCAGCACAGGCTGTCCACTCACATGGCCATCTCCTGCTGCTGTGGGCTCTGCTCGGGCAGTAGATGAAGTGAACATGCTGGGAAGTGGGTAGGGCATACAGGAAACAAGACTGACTGTGAGCTGGTCTTTGTTATAGCTTTATGGTGGGGACACAGGGGCTCATTCTACTGTTTTGTTTGTTTGTTTGTTTTTTGAGACAGAGTCTTGCTCTGTTGCCCAGGCTGGAGTATAGTGGCGTGATCTCAGCTCACTGCAACCTCTGCCTCCCAGGTTCAGACAACTCTTGTCTCAGCCTCCTAAGTAGCTGGGACCACAGAAACCTGTCACCAGTCTGGCCAATTTTTGCATTTTTAGTAGAGACGGGGTTTTACCATGTTGACCAGGCTGGTCTTGAACTCCTGACCTCAAGTGATCCGCCCACCTCGGCATCCCAAAATGCTTGGGATTACAGGCATAAGCCACTGTGCCTGGTCTCATTCTACCTTTATACCTATTCCTTGCATAGATTGGAAAGTTTCCACATTAAACAAGGAAACACGTTTAGTTGATTCCAGTGAGCTATTCAGAAACACAGGGTGTGTCCTCGGCCTCTCCAGTCTCAGGCTTGGCACTGTAGCCCTGAATGAGTCCTGTTTGCCTTTTCTCACCTGCTCCAGAGCTGGCAGGCTTGCCTTGAGCCTCCTCTTTTCCAATCCTGGAAAGGCCAGCTCAACCCATTTACCTCTTCCTTAAACATCACTTGTGCTTATGTTTTCTGGTTAAACTATAATTAGTATTCATGGTAGGTAGAAACTCATTTGCACTTTAGTGTATTTCCCTGTTGTTTTTTTTTTTTAGACAGAGTCTTGCTCTGTCACCCAGGCTGGAGTGCAGTGGCATGATCTTGGCTCACTGCAAGCTCCACCCCCCAGGTTCACGCCATTCTCCCGCCTCAGCCTCCAGAGTAGCTGGGACTACAGGCTCCCACCACCACACCCGGCTAATTTTGTTTTTGTGTTTTTAATAGAGACGAGGTTTCACCATGTTAGCCAGGATGGTCTCAATCTCCTGACCTCGTGATCTGCCCGCCTCAGCCTCCCAAAGTACTGGGATTACAGGTGTGAGCCACTGCGCCCGGCCTGTTTGTGTTTTTTGAATCTCCCTCTGTCGCCAGGCTGGAGTGCAGTGGTGCAATCTTGGCTCACTGCAACCTCCGCCTCCCGGGTTCAAGCGATTCTCCTGCCTCAGCCTCCCAAGTAGCTGGGACTATAGGCGCGCACCGCCATGCCCAGCTAATTTTTGTATTTTTAGTAGAGACAGGGTTTCACCATGTTGGCCAGTATGGTCTCGATCTCTTGACATCGTGATCCACCCACCTCGGCCTTCCAAAGTGCTTGGATTATAGGTGTAAGCCACTGCGCCTGGCCATTTTGTTTTTAATAAGATGGTGTCTCGCTACATTGCCAAATTAGTCTCTTATGAAATTGGCAAACACGACTCTTTAATTTGGCCTGTCCAAGTTTTTCGACTTACAAAACTGAGAGCCAGGCTGGGTGTGGTAGCTCACGCCTATAATCCCAGCACTTTGGGACCAAGGCAGGAGAATCACTTGACCCCAGGAGATTGAGACCAGCCTGGGTAACATAGTGAGACCCCATCTCTACAAGAAATAAAAAAATTAGTCGGGAATGGTGATGTGCACCTGTAGTCCCAGCTACTTGGGAGACTGAGATGCGAGGATCACTTCAGCCCAGGAGGTGGAGGCTGCAGTGAGCTGTGATGGCACCAGTGCACTCCAGCCTGGTGATTTCAATCCTGGAAAGCCTTCTCAACCCATTTTCCAGGCTGGCTTCAAACTTGTGGCTCAAGCGATCCTCCCACCTCGGCCTCCCAAGTAGCTGGAACTAAAGGCATGCACCACCACACTCCACTTTTTCCTGTCTTTTTTTATATTTATAAGTAAATGTATCTGAGTATCTATGTACATATATTCCAAAAATTCGCTTATATTGAATATATGTTAGTTTGTATACTGTTTTTACTTTAAAGGCTAAGCATTTTCCATATCAAATATTCTACAAAAACATCTGTAACAGATACCTGTTACTCCTTGAACGGGGTGTTCCATAATTTATTGGGCATTAAGGTTACATCTGATTTTCCCTTCTTAGAGATAAAGCAGTGAAGAACATTTATGGAAGGAACGCTTTCTTTTATTTCTGATGAGTCCTTCAGGCTATATTCCAATCATTGAAGTTGCAAATCAAAGGAGATGGGTATGGTTATGGGCCTTGATATCTCATGCCTAATAGCTTATTTTTTTATTATTTTAAAATATTTTTATTACTGTGGGAATTGCTCCATTCCAACCTAATAGCTCTCTCTTTTTTTTTTTTGAGATGGGGTCTTGCTCTGTTACCCAGGCTGGAGTGCAATGGCACAATCTTGGCTTACTGCAACCTCCGCCTCCTGGGTTCAAATGATTCTCCTGCCTCAGCCTCCCGAGTAGCTGGGATTACAGGTGCACACCACCACGTCTGGCTAATTTTTGTATTTTTAGTAGAGACGAGGTTTCACCATGTTGGTCAGGCTGGTCTTGAACTCCTGACCTCGTGATCCACCCACACTGGCCTCCCAAAGTGCTGGGATTACAGGTGTGAGCCACGGGCGCCTGGCCAGCTGATTCTTTTTTTTTTTTTTTTTTTTTTGAGACGGAGTCTTGCTCTGTCACCCAGGCTGGAGTGCGGTGGCCGGATCTCAGCTCACTGCAAGCTCCGCCTCCCGGGTTCACGCCATTCTCCTGCCTCAGCCTCCCGAGTAGCTGGGACTATAGGCGCCCGCCACCTCGCCCGGCTAGTTTTTTGTATTTTTTAGTAGAGACGGGGTTTCACCATGTTAGCCAGGATGGTCTCGATCTCCTGACCTCGTGATCTGCCCGTCTCGGCCTCCCAAAGTGCTGGGATTACAGGCGTGAGCCACCGCGCCCGGCCTGATTCTTACTATAAGCTTTTCCTCTTGGCTCCAGCCCCTGAGGTCTCTCCCTCTTCTCAGGCTCTATAGGCCTTGGCATATAACGAAGCCCAGCAAATGACCACATAGGTCTGGCTGGGGCACGTCCCTCGGTATTTCTCATGGGACAGAGCAGAGGCTGGGTCTTTACCTTCTCTTGTCACTTCTCAGGCTTAAAATGGGAAATTAGTAGGAAACGCTGATGGCCTCAAGCATGAGGGAAAGGCCAAAAGGTGGCCTGCCCAGCAGACCCTAAACCCCTGGCAGGCCCTGAGATTCCAACAGACCCCAATCCTCCAGCAGGCTCCGAGCCACCAGCAGACCCTGAACCCCCAACAGGCCCTGAGCCCCCAGCAGGTCCCACACTCACAGTTTTCACTTCAGTGTATGCCTGCAGGCCGTACTCGCCCAGCTCCCGGCCACTGCCCGACATCTTGTAGCCGCCAAAGGGTGACTGGGCTCCAAACACATCATAGCAGTTGACCCTGTAATTTGAAATGAGATTGCAGAAGTCACTCTTGGGGGTTATGGGTTACACTCCCAGGATCCCCTGTATTGCCCCAAAGTCTGTATTTTATTTTTAACTTAAAAAAAAATTTTTTTTTTGAAATGTAATCTTTCTCTGTTACCCAGGCTGGAGTTGCCATGGCATGATCTCGGCTCGTTGCAACCTCCACATCTGGGAGGTATATATAAATATTTATATATTTAAAAAATATATATTTTTATATTTATTATGCCCAGCCCGGGCAACGTGGCAAGATCTCATCTCTACAAAAAAAATTGTTTTTAATTGGCCAGGTGTGGTGGTACAGACCTGTGGTCCCAGCCACTCAGGAGGCAGAGGTGGGAGGATTGCTTGAGCCCAGGAGTTCAAGGCTGCAGTGAGCTATAATCGCACCCCACAGCACTTCAGCCTGGGTGGAGTATTTTTTTCTGTCTCAAAAAATAAAACTAAAAATAAATAAAATAGTAAATATATAGCCATCCTAGTGGGGCTAAGTGTGAAGCGGGGGCTAAGTTTTTAGGATCAGTGTCACAATCACGGGTCCCTCTGCTCTGGTCTCCTGCCCTGAGGCAGCTGGGGAGGAGGCCCACCACCCAGCTGCCTGTCAAGGACAGGTGCAGGGCGTTTGCACCACAGAGAAGCTTGATCCCTCGGAGGTGAGGTAGCAGGACCTCTCAAATCAACATCACACCCTGACCCAGGAGAAACTGAGCCCAGCTCCCCAAATTCCAGGATGCTGACCACTGGATTCCAGAAGGCCCTGGCTTTGAGGAATCTCTGTTGGGTTGTGAGGGGCTGCTGGAAGGCTCTTACCACACGGTGCCCGCCTGGAGGGCCTGGGACAGGTAATTGGCCTTGTCCAAATCCTTTGTGAAGACAGCTGCGGCCAGCCCGTACGTGGAATTGTTGGCTCTCCCAACAACTTCCTCTATGGTCTTGAACTTCAGGATCTGCATCACTGGCCCGAAGATCTGGAGGGACAGAGCAGAGTAGGGGGTTTCAGCAACACAGAGGCACCTGCCATCGAGCTCTCGCAGAGCAGAACAGATGATTCCAGATTGGGGGATGAGCCCCCAGCCATGCTCTAACAGTTCCAGGGGAAGACAACAGTCATCAAGCTCAGCAGAACACACAGGGAATGGAGCTAACAGGGGCCAACTTCCTCCTGTGGTCCCCGGGCTTTACATACAGTTTCCCATTTCTAAACAATTCTGCCAGGTATGTTATTCACACGTGACATGTAGATTTAGTGTGAAAGAATTTAAGTCAGCTGGGCACTGTGGCTCATGCCTGTAATCCCAGCACTTTGGGAGGCCAAGGTGGGAGAACTGCTTGAGTCTAGGAGTTTGAGTCCAGCCTGTCAAACACAGTGAGACCTTGTATTTACTAAAAAAAAAAAAAAAAAGAAATTCTGACTGGGTACGATGGCTCACACCTGTAATCCCAGCATTTTGGGAGGTTGAGGCAGGTGAATCACCTGAGGTCAGGAGTTCGAGACCAGCCTGGCCAACATGGTGAAACCCTGTCTCTACTAAAAATAAGAAAAATTAGCTGGGTGTGGTGGTGCGTGCCTGTAATCCCAGCTATTAGTAGGGGCTGAGGCAGGAGAATCGCTTGAACCCGGGAGGCAGAGGTTGCAGTGAGCCGAGATCGTGCCACGGCACTCCAGCCTGGCGACAGAGTGAGACTCTATCTCAAAAAAAGAAAAGAAAAAATAAGCCGGGTGTGATGGCTCACACCTGTAATCCCAGCACTTTGGGAGGCCAAGGCAGGCAGATCACGAAGTCAGGAGTTTGAGACCAGCCTGATCAACATGGTGAAACCCCGTCTCTACTAAAAATACAAAAATTAGCCAGGCGTGGCTAAAATTGGAGACAGAGTCCTGCTCTGTCACCCAGGCTGGAGAGCAGTGGCATGATCTCAGCTCACTGCAACCTCAGCCTCCCGGGTTCAAGTGATTCTCCTGCCTCAGCCTCCAGAGTAGCTGGGATCACAGGCAAGTGCCACCACACTGGGCTAATTTTTTCTTACTTTTAATAGAGACAGGGTTTCGCCATGTTGGCCAGGCTGGTCTCGAACTTTTGACCTCATGTGATCCACCCACCTCGGCTTCCCAAAGTGTTGGGATTACAGGCATGGGCCACTGCACCCAGCCTCTACTAAAAATTTTTTTAAAAATTAGCCAGGGATGGTGGTGAGCACCTGTAGTCCCAGCTACTCAGGAGGCTGAGGTGGGAGGATCACTTGAGCCCAGGAGTTCAAGGCTGTAAGGAGCCATGATTATGCCACTGCACTCCAGCCTGGGCAACAGAGCAAGACTCTGACTGAAAAAAAAGAAAAACAAAAGGTCATGGGAAGGAGCAGGCAACATCATTCCTAGACTCTTGGCTCTGAGGGCCACGACACGAAGGCCTGCAGGCCATGCTAAGGAATGCAGACGATCTCCCAGACAGAGGGTACAAGCTGAAGAGGAGCGACAAGATCAGATACATACTATGAATAACTTGTTATGGGCACTGGTTCTGGGCATTAACTCCAGATCTGGCCCCAAGCCAGCAGATGGGTGACAGTGGCAGGATGCCAGGCTGAACTGTTTACCTCATCTCCCACCAAAAACGTTCCCAGAACACCGGCCCCAGGTGCTCACCTCCTCCTTGGCGATGGTCATGCCATCCTGCACATCTCCAAACACGGTGGGCTGGATGAAGTAACCACGGTCAGCAGCAATGCCCCCACCACACAGCAGCTTCGCCCCCTCTTGTTTCCCAGTGTTGATGTAGCCGAGGATCTTCTTAAACTGAGTTTCATCCACCTGTGGGAGAAGGAACCCAGAGTTATGGAGGCATCAGATTCAGACCTCTCCTAGGCTTCAGGCTTAGAATTATGCAGGCAACAAGACAACTGGGAAACGGACCAAGGTCATGAGTAAGCAAGATCAGAAGAGGAAACACACAGGGCCAATAGCAGAAAACACCAAAAAGGCCCAACTTCCTCAGCGTATCAGAGAAAAGGACATCAAATCAATTTTTACTTTTCAACTGTAGGATTACCAAAAAGTTTAGGAAGAAAATACACTGATAGCAAGAGACTGTTACATACACTGTTAGAAGGATGACAGGCTGGTACAGCCTTTAGAGCAAGTGGTTTATTAATATTGCTCAAAAATTATATGCTCAGACCCTTTGGCCCAGCTATTTAACTTCTAGGAATTTATTCTACATATGCACAAAGAGAAATGAACAAGGATATTCACTAGGGAGTATCTTTTTTTTTTGTATTTTTGTTTTTGAAATGGGGTCTCACTCTGTCACCCAGGCTAGAGTGCAGTGGTGTGATCTCTGCTCACTGCAACCTATGCCTCCCACGCTCAAACGATCCTCCCACCTCAGCCTCCCGAGTTAGCTGGGACTATAGGCATGCACCACTATGCTGGGCTAATTTTTGTATTTTTAGTAGAGACAGGGTTTCCCTTGTTGCCCAGGCTGGGGAGCATTTTGTAAAGGCAAAAGATGGAAGCAATTCTAAGTATAAATCAGTAGAGGGGTTGGTTAAAATTATTACGGTGCATCCGATATATTCTATTGTCACTAATAGATCTGAGAACTAACTGACACAGAAAGATGGCCCAAGATATTCCGTAAAAAGAAGGAAAGCTTGGGCCAGGTGCAGTGGCTCATGCCTGTAATCCCAGCACTTTGGGAGGCCAAGGCAGGTGGATCATGAGGTCAGGAGTTCGAGACTGGCCTGGCCAACACAGTGAAACCTCATCTCTACTAAAAATACAAAAATTAGCTGGGCATGGTGGCACATGCCTGTAGTCCCAGCTACTCGGGAGGCTGAGGCAGAAGAATCGCTTGAACCGGGGAGGTGGAGGTTGCAGTGAGCTGAGATCGCACTATTGCCCTCCAGCTTGGGCAACAGAGTGAGACCTCGTCTCAAGAAAAAAAAAAAAAAAGAAGGAAAGCTTGTAGAATATGCACTATATACTTCTTTATAGGGTAGGGGGAAGGGTGACAGGGTCTCACTCCATTGCCCAGTCTGAAGAGCACTGGCAAAATCACGGCTCACTGCAACTTCAACCTCCCTGGGCTCAGGTGATCTTCTCACCTCAGTCTGCCTAGTAGCTGGGACTACAGGTGTGCACCACCACACCTGGGTAATATTTATATTTTTAGTAGAGATAGGGTTTTGTTATGTGGCCCAGGCTAGTCTCGAACTCTTGGGCTCAAGTAATTGGCTCACCTTGGCCTCCCTCCCAAGTGTTAGGATTACAGGGGTAAGCCACTACACCCAGCCTATTTTTAAAAAAATAAACATACAACAACATAACTGTGTGTTCATATGTGAGGTTACCAATGGAGAATAAAAGAAATGCAACAGAGTCTTATTTTTTACATTAAACACCTTTTTTTTAAAAGAGTCAGGGTCTCACTCTGCCGTTGAGGCAGCAGTGCAGTGGTGTGATCACTGCTCACTGCAGCCTTGACCTCCTGGGCTCCCACCTCAGCCTCCCAAGGAGCTGAGAGTATAGGCACGCATCACTACATCTGGCTAATTTTTTTTGCTTTTTTAAAAAAGAACAAAATTTATTTATTTTTTGAGACAGAGTCTCACTCTGTCGCCCAGACTGGAGCGCAGTGGCGCGATTTTGGCTCACCACAACCTCCACCTCCCAGGTTCAAGTGATTCTCCTGCCTCAGCCTCCCGAGTAGCTGGGATTATAGGCGCCCGCCACCATGCCCGAATCATTTTTGTCTTTTTAGTAAAGATGAGTTTTCACCATGTTGGCCAGGCTGGTCATGATTTGTTTTTTTTTTTTTTTTTTTTTTTTTTTTAAGTAGAGACGAGGTCTTGCTGTAGTGCCCAGGTTGATCTTGAAATCCTGGGCTCAAGAGATTCTCCTGCCTCAGCCTCCCAGTGTTGGGATTACAGATGTGAGCTGCCACACATAGCCTACACACTTTCTCATTAAATTTATTAATGCAAGTTTATATTACCTTAATAATTAGCCACAAAGAGAAATGAGACAAAAAGAAACGTTAGAATGGGCGCAGTGGCTCATGCCTGTAATCTCAGCACTTTGGGAGGCTGAGGCGGGCAGATCACGAGGTCAGGAGTTTGAGACCAGCCTGGCCAACATGGTGAAACCCCGCCTCTACTAAAGATACAAAAAGATTAGCCACGGATGGTGGTGGGCACCTGTAATCTCAGCTACTTGGGAGGTTGAGGCAGGAGAATCACTTGAACCTGGGAGGCAGAGGTTGCAGTAAGCCAAGATCGCGCCACTGCACTCCAGCCTGGAGACAGAGCGAGACTCTGTCTCAAAAAAAAAAAAAAAAAAGAAAAGAAAAGAAATGTTAGGACAGGTGCAGTGGCTCACACCTGCAATTTTAGCACTTTGGGAGGCTGAGGTAGGTGGATCACCTGAGGTCAGGAGTTCAAGACCAGCCTGACCATCTTGATGAAACCCCGTCTCTACTAAAAATACAGAAATCAGCAGGGCGTGATGGCATGCACCTGTAGTCCCACCTGCACAGGAGGCTGAGACAGGAGAATTGCTTGAACACACGAGGCGGAGGTTGTAGTGAGCCGAGATGGTGCCACTGCACTCCAGCCTGGGTGACAGAGTGAGACTGTCTCAAAAGAAAGAAAGAAATGTTAGTGTTCCTAGCTGCACTATTCACAGTAACCAAAAGGTGGAAACAACCAAGTGTCTGTCAGCAGATGAATGGAAAAATCAAAATGTGGTCTATCCACACAACGGAATATAACTTGGCCTTTTATGTTCTGTTACATTCTTGTTACAACATGGATGAACCTTGAAAACATGCTACATGGAAGAAGCCAGACACAAAGAACCATGTAGTGTAGGATTCCATGTGTATAAAACGTCCACAATAGATCAATCTATAGGCAGAACATAGATTGGTGGTTGCCTGGGCCTGGTGGGGGGAGGAATGGGGAGTGACTGCTAATGGGTACAGGATATTTTGGGGAAGTGACAACAATATTGTAGAATTAGTGGTGATAGTTGCATAATGTTGTAAATATACTAAAAATCACTGAATCGTACACTAAAATGGTACATTTCACACTACATGAATTATATCTCAATAAAGCTATGAAAGATAGAGATGTTAGAGGCCAGGCACGGTGGCTCACACCTGCAATCCCAGGACTTTGGGAGGCTGAGGTGGGAGGATCGCTTGAGCCCAGCAATTCAAGATCAGCCTCGGTAACATAGCAAGACCTCGTCTCTACAAAAAATATGAATATCAGCCAGGTGTCGTGACGTGTGCCTGTAGTCCCAGCTGCTTGGGAGGCTGAAGCAGGAGGATCACTTGAGGCCAGGAGGTTGAGGCTGCGGTGAGCCATGATCACACCACTGCATGCCAGCCTGGGCAACAGAACAAGACCCTGTCTCTAAAAAAAAAAATCACAGAGGGGAATGTTGGGAACATAACCCTGTCCCATGGCAAGGCCAGTCCATCCTCAGACATGGCTGTGGCTCCCCAATGAGGAACCAGAAATGCAAATTGCTAAAAGAAAAAAGCCAGTCTGAGAAGGCTGCCTACTGTATGATTCGTGTAAGACAATCTGGAAAAGGCAAAACTAGAGAGACAATAAAAGGATCGGCCAGGCACAATGGCTCATGCCTGTAATCCCAGCACTTTGGGAGGCCGAGGTGGGTGGATCACGAGGTCAGGAGATTGAGACCATCCTGGCCAACACAGTGAAACCCCGTCTCTACTAAAAATACAAAAATTACCTGGGCAAGGTGGCATGCACCTGTAAGTCCCAGCTACTCAGGAGGCTGGGGCAGGAGAATCACTTGAACCCAGGAGGTAGAGGTTGCAGTGAGCTGAGATCTCGCCACTGCACTCCAGCCTGGTGACAGAGTGAGACTCTGTTTCAAAAATAAAATAAAATAAAATAAAATAAAATTTAAAAAAATCAGTGGTTGCCTGCCAGGGCTCAGGGGAGGAAGAGAGGGAATAGGTGGAGGACAGTGGGTTTCAGGGCACAAATCTATTTGTATGATACTAGCATGATGGTATTATACATATTATGATACATTTGTCTAGGCCCATAGTAAGTACAACACAAAAAAATGACCCCAAGGCTGGGAGCCTGAGGGCAGATTGCCTGAGGTCAGGAGTTCGAGACCAGCCTGGGCAATGGTGAAACCCTGTCTCTACTAAAATACAAAAAATTAGCCAGGCGTGGTGGTGCGCACCTGTAGTCCCAGCTACTCAGGAGGCTGAGGCACAAGAATTGCTTGAACCCAGGAGGCATGAGCCAAGATCGCGCCACTGCACTGTAGCCTAGGCGACAGAACAAGACTCGGTCTCCGAAAAAAAAGAAAAAAAAGTGACCCCGAATGTACTCTACAGACTTAAGTTAATAATAAAGTACCAGTATTGGCTCATTGGTACTAACAGATGAACCATGCTCGTGCAGGACGTGAATAAAGGGGAAACTGGGGGACCAGAGAGGTGCAAAGGAACATGTGGGCACCCTCGTATGTTCAGCTCAATTTTGCTGTAAACCTACAACTGCTCAAAAGTAAAATCCAGGCCAGGCGTGGTGGTTCTTGAGCCTGCTTGAGCTCAGGAGTTCAAGGCTGAGGTGAGGTATGATTGCACCACTACACTCTAGCCTGGGCAACAAAGAGAGACCTTGTCTCTAAAATATAAATAGGTAAATAAATAAATAAAATCAAACAGCTCAAAACATGAAGTGAAATAAGGTCCCTACACTAGTCATATCATGACTCTCAGACACCAAGGTTTGCAGGGCTGTGTATCTTCTGGTGGATACATTTCTACTGATGACCAAGGTCTTGGAAACACACACTCCCTTTTGCAGACACTCCTGGTATTTGTTACATATATGCAATTTACAAAGTGCTTCCCAGGATTAATTTCCACATCATAGCCACCCCATGAATGAGGCAGGGCAGGGCTTGGGATGGGGAAATGAAGGCTGAGGGAGGGAACACAGCTTCCCAAGGGCACACAGCTGCTGTGTGGCCGAGCTGAGACCTGAACCCAGTCCCAACCAATCTGAACCTGATGCCCTCTCTGCTTCTCATGCTGGCTCTGGACACCCAGACCCTGCTGCACTGCCTGGCTCACCTGCGGCCCCTGCTCGGTCTTGCTGTCAAAGGGGTTCCCGACCACCCGAGACTTGGCCCGGGCAACGCTCCGCTCCACAAACTCGTCATAGATGTCCTCCTGCACGAAGGTCCGGGAGCCAGCACAGCAGCATTGGCCCTGGTTGAAGAACAGGGCGAAGTGGGCCTGCTCCACGGCCCAGTCCACTGCAGGAAGTGGTCAGGGGACAGAAAGGTGACAGTGAGAAGAGGAGGAGGACCCTGGCCCCTGTGGCCGCCTGCCCAACGAAGCCTGTTCCCACCACTGTCAGGAATGATGCCTGCTGAGTGCCAGAGACAGACAGAGGGAGAAGAGGGGCGATCTGGGAGCCCACTGCCCACCAGGACAAAGGGCGTGATGGCGGCGAGTGGATGAGTCAGATAGCAGGGGCGTGGCCTAGCCTGATGCTGCAGGGAGCAGCCAGGGAGAGGCTGGGGACAGGCCAAGGCCAGGCCACGCGGGCCTTGCGCTGGCGTCTTATCCCGAGGCCGCTGGCATCTTATCCTGAGGCCCGAGGGACAGCAACCAACACCACTGGGCAGTGGGGGCGACAGGATCAGCTGGACCCACAACACAGGCGGCCAGGGCTGCCTTTAAGGCCAGGCCTCCTCCAGCTGGAAACTCACTGTCGGCATCTGACATGATGATGTTGGGGCTCTTTCCCCCCAGCTCCAAGGTCACTCTCTTGAGATTGCTGCTCCCGGCAGCAACCTGGATGAGGCGGCCAATCTGTGGGGACAGAGAGAGAGGAACGAGCTCTCAGTGCAGGGAGAAAGAGCCCAGTACTCTGTAGACACAGAACAGAGGTCCCCACGGCTTGAGCGAGCAACTGGACCAAGAGAGACCTAGAGAATTTCACCAAATAGACATTCACTTTTTTTTTTCTTTTGGACAGGGTCTCGCTCTGTCACCCAGGCTGGAGTGCAGTGGCGTGATCTCAGCTCACTGCAGCCTCGACCAACCCTCCTGCCTTGGCCTTCCGAGTAGCTGGAGCCACACGCACACACCACCACACGAGGCTAATTTTTAACCACAATGGCAGTCCTGGTCAAGGAGTCTGACCTGGCCAAGGTGCTTTGATTTGGGGCAAGCGGTCAGCTCTGCGCTATGTGGAGCCTGGCCAGGCCTGGCCTCCTTAGTCCACATGGGACACCGGCCCCTCCCAAGGGCAGCTAGTGTGGCAACCAGACCACAGAGGGCTCAACCCTGCCCACCCCTCCTGGTACCTACAGGGTCCTCGCCTGAGCTCTGCACAGGCAAGTCCTGGAGGAAGAGGCCTCCACTTGACACCCAGGAGCTCACCTTGAGCATGTTGTCCACTGAGGACAGGGGGAGCTTGGGCCAAGGAGGTTGCAAGCTTGAGGTCAGGGTCACCTTACCTCGGTGGAGCCTGTGAATGCCACTTTGTCCACATCCTCATGGGAGGCGATGGCAGCCCCGGCTGTGGGGCCAAATCCAGGAACAATGTTGACCACACCAGGGGGAAAGCCGGCCTGTGAGCAAACAGCCAGGGGACATTGGGAGTCACCCTCCTGTTCCAAAAGGCTCGGCCAGGGGAAGACACATCCTTTCTCAGAGAGGGTGGGACAGTCTGCCAAGGGACACACATGGACAGAAGCTAGTTTTATGGGGCACTACATGGGAATTCTAAATGGGATGGAGAAGGAGCCTGTTCGCTGGGGTTCCCTGTGTCTTTGCCCCTCCCCTGACAGCATTCACTTAGAACAATAGTGGGTTTTTGCTTGTTTTTTGAGACAGAGTCTCTCTCTGGCACCCAGGCTGGAGTGCAGTGGTGTGATCACAGCTCACTGCAGCCTCAAACTCCTGGGCTCAAGTGATCCTCCTGCCTTAACCTCCCAAGTAGTTGGGACTACAGGTGCATGCTACCACACCCGGCTGATTTTTAATTTTTTGTAGAGACTGGGTCTTGCTATGTTGCCCAGGCTGGTCTCAAACTCCTGGGCTCAAGCAATCCTCTGCCTTGGCCTCCCAAAGTGCTGGGATTACAAGTGTGAGCCACCAAGCCTGGCCTGGAGCAATATTTTTAATTCTTCAAAGGGGATCTTGCAGTGAAGTCCAATGTGGAAAAGAGGTAAGAGGGAGCCACTCTGGTTCACATGATGATGAGGGCTCCAAAAACACACCTCCCTGTTTAGGGACCCCTGAGACCCTCCTGAGAACTCTTTAGAACAAGCCTCAACAAGGGCATTTAGAGGTTAAGACCGGGACAAGCCACGTACCTCCTTGATCAGGTTGGCCACATAGAGGGCAGTGAGGGGCGTCTGCTCAGCTACTTTCATCACAACCACGTTTCCAGTCGCCAAGGCTGGGCCCAGCTTCCATGCTTGCATCAGGAGCGGGAAATTCCACTGCAACAAACAGCAGCAGCCCTCGAAATCCAAGCTTCCTCAGAGAACTACACTGGGTAGCAGAAGGTGGCACCCCCAGAGGACAGAAGCAGCGCTGAGTTCTCTGCACCCTGTGTATCCTCCCCTAACTCCGTCCATCGTGGTTTTAAGATGGATGGACAAGGCAGGTGGTGCATGAGGATGACAGAGACTCATACTCATTTGTGCTTTTACATCCATGACACCATGCTAAGCCCTAATTACCTCCCTAAGACAGGCACTATGTTCATTTCCACTTTTCAGATGGGGAAACTGAGGCTTGGGGGATAAGTGACTTGCCCAAGGTTACAGAATTCACGAGTGGCAGGGCTCAGACTCAAACCGGATTGGCTTTGTCAGAGCCCATCTTCTTACCTGCCACCCAGGCTGCCTTCCAACGCCACCCCCAGAACCTCTGCAAAGAGCCTGGAAGACTGCCAAATCTCAGGGCACCCTGAAGAAACCCCAGGGAGGCTGGACTCACCGGAATGATCTGCCCGCACACCCCCACAGGTTCATGGCGGGTGTAGCTGAAGAAGTCTCCGTCAATGGGAATGGTTTTCCCGTGGTACTTATCAGCCCAGCCGGCATAATACCTTTAAAAAAAGAAACATTCAAGATCTAATCAATGATTGTCAGGGATCCCTGCAAACCCTGGCAGAAAGAGAAGACTCAAACTGGTCCAGCTGAGTCTTTCTGATAACTGCCCTTGCTTTTGGCTTATTCAGAGAAAGACAAGTGACTGCTAAGGTCATGATAATCTACTCTAGGTAGCTAACCCCTAAGCCTCAGAATCACCTGGAGTTCTTGTAAAAAAACCCAGATCCCAAGAGTCTACTTCCAATATACTCAATCCCACTCGCTGGGGCTCATGTCCAGGAATTAGAATTTTTTTCTTTCTTCTTCTTCTTTTTTTTTTTTTTTGGAGAAGGAGTCTCGCTCTTTTACCCAGGCTGGAGTGCAGTGGTGCGATCTCGGCTCACTGCAACCTTTGCAAACTCCGCCTCGTGGGTTCAAGAGATTCTCTACCTCAGCCTCCCGAGTAGCTGGGATTATAGGTGCCTGCCACCATGCCTGGCTAATTTTTTGTATTTTTAGTAGAGATGGGGCTTCACCACCTTGGCCAGGCTGGTCTCGAACTCCTGACCTCATGATCCAACCACCTCAGCCTCCCAAAGTGCTGGGATTACAGGTGTGAGTCACCATCCCCGACCTTCTTTCTTTTTTTTAAGAAACAGGGTATTGCCAGGCACGGTGGCTTACACCTGTATTCCCAGCACTTTGGGAGGCCAAGGTGAGCAGATCATGAGGTCAGGAGCTCGAAACCAGCCTGGCCAAGGTGGTGAAACCCCCGTGTCTATGAAAAATACAAAAAATTAGCTGGGCGTGGTGGCAGGCTCCTGTAATCCCAGCACCTCTGGAGGCTGAGGCAGAGAATCGCTTGAACCCGGGAGGCGGAAGTTTCAGTGAGCTGAGATTGTGCCACTGCACTCCAGCCTGGGCGACAGAGCGAGACTCCGTCTCAAAAAAAAATAATAATCAATCAATAAAACATTTTTGATTAAACTAAACCCAGAGCTAGTAAAAGGAAGGAAACAATAAATACTGAAACAGAGATAGACAAAAGAGAGTATTTTCTTGAATAGAAAAACAATAAAATCAACAAAACCAAAAGTTTGGTTCTTTGAAAACATTCACAAAATGGACAAACCTGTAGCTAGGCTAAGAAACAGAGAGAAGACCCAAATAAGTAAAACTGAAAATGGAGACATCACTACAACATCTTACAGAGATAAAAAGGATTATAAGAATACTGTGAACAATTGTACACCAACAAATTAGATAACCTCAATAAAATGGACAAGTTCCAAGTAACAGAGAAAGTACTAAAAGTGACTCAAGAACAAAAGAAAGCATTTATGACTAAGCCACAATTTGTGATATTGAAGGATTTTCCCACAAGCTGGAGTCTAAATGGAGTAGGCTTCTAGCACAGCTGTGATCCTTTTGGATTTTTGTAATTTATTTGTTTTTCATTTTTGTTTTTGTTTTTGAGACACAGTCTCACTCTGTCACCTAGGCTGGTGTGCAGTGGCATGATCTTGGCTCACTGTGACCTCCACTTCCAGGGATCAAGAGATTCTTCTACCTCAGCCTCCTGAGTAGCTGGTATTACAGGTGTGCACCACCATGCCCAGATAATTTTTGTATTTTTAGTAGAGATGGGGTTTCATCATGTTGGCCAGGCTGGTCTCAAACTCTTGACCTCATGTAATCCGCCTGGCTCAGCCTCCCAAAGTGCCGGGATTATAGGCATGAGATACCGCACCCTGCCCCTTTTGAATTTTTGTAATTTAATTTTTACCTCCTAACAATGTTGCCTCCCCTTTTCCCCTGCCAGAACAAAGAATAGGAAAGCTGAGCCCGTACCGGAGACATTTGAGGACCATGTCCAAATCCACCAGGTAGGAGGTGACATAGGGTTTGCCATTGTCCAGAGTCTCCAAGGCCTGAGAAGAAAACAAGGTCAGCAGAGACGTGAGTGCAGGAATGAGAGGAAAATAAAGGGCTGACAGAGGGAGCCAAGGCTGGGACTGAGAAGGGCTGGTGCAAGCCCAGGGTGAGAGTCCCTTTTGTGCTGCCAAATGTCACTGGCATCTCTGGACTATTGCCATGGTCTCTCCAAAGGCAGGGAGGAGGAAGGGGGCCAGGCAGGATGAGGCACTGACTTCTCACTCAGTGATTTCACATAACACACTCTTTTAGCTTCTGCTCTCTGCCATATCCGGGTGCTGAGATAGAGACCAGAGTGGAGCTCACAGAGCAAAGAGACTGTGCATAATGACACAAGTCCTCAGTCACATGTGTTAAGAGTGCTAAAGGACGGACACAGTGACTCGCACCTATAATCCCAGCACTTTGGGAGGCCAAGGTGGGTCAATCACCTGAGGTCAGGTGTTCAAGACCAGCCTGGCCAACACAGTGAAATCCTGACTTTATCGAAAATACAAAATTAGCTGGGCATGGTGGTGCACACCTGTAATCCCAGCTACTGGGAGGCTGAGGCAGGAGAATTGCTTGAACTCGGGAGGTAGAGGTTGCAGTGAGCCGAGATTGTGCCACTGCACTCCAGCCTGGGTGAAGAGTGAGACTCCATCTCAAAAAAAAAGAAAAAAAGAGTGCTAAAAAGTAGAAAGCAGGGAGCCAGGCTGCCCAGCCCTGTCCAGAAATATCAGCTAGAGATGAGCCCTTTAGGCTAGAACCTGAATGATATGTAGGGGCAACTGGGCAAAGGGGATGGTACGGATGGCAGCAGGGCAAAGAGCATCCCAGGCAGGTGCAAGTGCTGATGCTCAAAGAGGCTTAGCCATCAAGCATGGCAGCCCAGGCTCGGGAGCACATGGGAATATGAGGACTGCAGTGCAGCATGACTCAGATGATGGAACTAGAACAGGTTGGGTCATTTTTTTTTTCTTTTTGAGATGGAGTCTCGCTCTGTCGCCCAGGCTGGAGTGCAGTGGCCGGATCTCGGCTCACTGCAAGCTCCACCTCCCCGGTTCACGCCAATCTCCTGCCTCAGCCTCCCGAGTAGCTGGGACTACAGGCACCCGCCACCTCGCCCAGCTAGTTTTTTGTATTTTTTAGTAGAGACGGGGTTTCACCGTGTTAGCCAGGATGGTCTCAATCTCCTGACCTCGTAATCCACCCATCTCGGCCTCCCAAAGTGCTGGGATTACAGGCTTGAGCCACCACGCCGGGCCCATTTTTTTTTTTCTTTGAGACAGGATCTCACTCTGTTGCCCAGGCTAAAGTGCAATGGTGCTACCAAAGCTCACTGCAGCCTGGAACTCCTGGGCTCAAGCAATTCTCCCGCCTCAGCCTCCCAAGTAGCTAGGACTACAGGCATATGCCACCATACCCAGCTAGTTTTTTAACTTTTTGTAGAGACAGGATCTCGCCATGTTGAAGGCTGGGTCTTACAGACCATGTTGAGGGTTTTATCCTAAGGACACCGCATGCCATGCAGGGCATAAGAGCAGAGTGCCACGTATAATCTGCCTTCTGGAAGGTTCGCTCTGGCTTCTGTGTGCAGAATCAATTGTGGCTGGGAGGAGATTGCCTCCTGGTTTCTTCTCTTCTTGCAGCCAGGGAGAATGCCCATCATGGAGGAGCCCAGGGAGAGGTGTCCATTCCCAGGGGTCTCTCTCCTGGGAAGGCCTCCCTGACACAGCTCTTCTTCCCTCCCCTAGATCCTTCTTGCTTAGCCAAACCCACCACATCAAAGGAGACACTAAGGCCGGGTGTAGTGGTTCACACCTGTAATCCCAGCACTTTGGGAGGCTGAGGCAGGTGGATCACTTGAGCCCAGGAGTTGGAAACCAGCCTGGCCAACATGGTGAAACCCTGTCTCTACTAAAAATACACAAATTAGCTGGGCGTGGTGTCTTGTGCCTGTAATCCCAGCTACTTTGGAGGTTGAGGCAGAAGAATCACTTGAACCCAGGAGGTGGAGGTTGCAGTGAGCCAAGATGTCACCACTGCACTCCAGCCTAGGAGACAGAGCGAGACTCCATCTCAAAAAAGCAAAACAAAACAAAAAAACAAAGGAGACACTGAAAGCCTCCTCTGCTTAGTACAGAGGTGCCCCCCAAAGGTGTCCATCCTACGCCACTCCCAACAGTCCCATGTCCGATGTGTGGCCCCTGGCTGTTCACAGGATGCTTGGTTCCTGGCTGTTCACAGGATGCTGCGAGCGCATTCGCCACGTGGGATCTGAGGGGGAGAAGGGCTGAGGACTCACTGCCAGGTAGGTCCGGTCCCGCTCGATCAGATCAGCCAGCCGGTTCAGCAGCCGGCCCCTGTGTGACGCGTCCATGCGACGCCAAGGTGAGCCCAGCTGGAAGGCGGCCCGGGCGGCCTTCACTGCCTTGTCCACATCTTCCTGGAAAACACAGGAAAACTCAAGCCTTCCTGGAAAACTCAGGCCTTCTCAGTAACAACCAACTCCGAATACAAACACATCCAGAGGGTCATCAGCACATCGCTGCATAGAAAACCTGCCCCGTAAACAATGCTCCTAGCCCAGCAGAGCCCTGACCAGCACCAGACTTCAGCAATGGGGTTGAATAACACAACCTTCCCCTCCTTTCATGAAGTCCTGGTGGGAATGAGAATCCAGACAATTTCTGTATTTTCTTTCTTTCTTTTTTTTTTTTTGAGATGAAGTCTCGCTCTGTCACCCAGGCTAGAGTGTAGTGGCACAATTTCGGCTCACTGCAACCTCCGCCTCCCAGGTTCAAGCAATTCGCCTACCTCAGCCTCCTGAGTAGCTGGCATTACAGGCAGACGCCACCGCGCCCAGCTAATTTTTATATTTTTAGTAGAGACAGGGTTTCACCATGTTGGTCAGGCTGGTCTCAAACTCCTGACCTCATGATCCACCTGCCTCAGCCTCCCAAAGTGCTGGGACAGGTGTGAGCCACTGCGCCCGGCCTGTATTTTCTTATTTTTAAATTATTTATTTGTTTCTTTGTTTACTTTAGAGATGGTATCTATGTTTCCCCGGGCTGGTCTCAAATTGCTGGGCTCAAGTGATCCTCCCACCTCAGCCTCCCAAAGTGCTGGGATTACAGGCCTGAGCCACCGTGCCCGGCCAAAAACACAAAATATTTTTACTAAGAGTCTAATTTAAAAATTGTAAACATAATATTATCAGTTTCTATTGGTTCCTACAGTCTATATAATTCAAACCTCCACAGGAGCTACATCTTAGGAGACCCTAATTCTACCCAACAAGGTTTCCATCTCTGACCTTCAACTTCCAGGTCTGGAAAGGAGACACTGTATTAGATATTTGCCAAATTCACTTTCAAGTCTGTAGTTCTGCACTCAGTGAATTAACACCGTTGTCTGCAGGGAAGTTTCTATTGATTAATTTACTTGGAATTTTTCATTGGTATCTGTTACTTGTGAAAGTAATACACATAAATAGTGAAGCTTTCAGCACACAAAAACATACAAAATAGAAAACGAATCCATCCCTCCCCCAAGGTAAGTCACCAGTTCTCACCTTGTCCCCTTCAGCTACCTGGCAGATGACGTCTCCAGTGGACGGATTGACTGTGGGGAATGTTTTCCTGCTGACGGCATTGTGCCATTCATTGTTTATGAAGATCTGCAGTGAGAAGGAAAGAAGTTCTCAGGACCAGCTCTCAACCTAATACTGACTACCAGTATTGTAAGGGTAAAACAAAAAACAAAACAAGAAGCAGCAAATATGAATTAATTTCAGAGTGGTGTAGCCTAGAAATGAAAAGCACAGGCCTTGCAGACAGTCTAGGCCAGAATGCCCACTCTGCCAAGTGATTTGGAGTCATTTGACTTTTCAGTGCCTTGGTTTCTTTGAAAAAATGAAGAGAATGTTCCTACTTGTTCTAGTTATCCATTGCTGTGTAACACAGCACCCTAAAACTTGGTGGCTTAAAGTGATTTCTTATCTCCCACAGTAGGGTCCCCTGGTTGGGCTCATCTGGTTAGAGTTCCCTTGTGTGGCTACAGTGTGAGGGCAGCTGGGGCCATAGTTATCCAACTCTGAGGCTGGATGTGCAAGATGGCTTCTGCACCCACTGCTCTGGCACCACATGGCTGCTTGGGCTTCCTGACCGCATGGCTGGCTCAAGCTAGTCCAACTTCCCACATGGCAGCTGGCTTCCCCTGAGACAGTGTTCCTAGAGACCCAGGTGGAAGCTGAACGGCTTCCTAAGATCTAGCTTCAGAAGTCACCTGGCCTCATTTCTGCCACCAAATTCGGTTGGTCAAAGTGAGTCACAGGCTCAGTCCAGAGACCCAGGTTGAGGAGAGAGCCTCCCCTTCTTCCTAGAAGGAATGGCAAACAATTTGCAAACACCTTCACTCCCACACAAATTCATTGTGAGAACTAAATTAGATTATTCTTTTTATTGGTTTTTTTTTTTTTTTTGAGACAGGGTCTCACTCTGTTGCCCAGGCTGGAGTACAGTGGTGCGATCACGGCTCCCTGTAGCCTCTTCCTCCCAAGCTCAAGCGATCCTCTTGCCTCAGCCTCCTGAGTAGCTGGGATCAGAGGCACATGCCACTATGCCTGGCTAATTTTTGTATTTCTTGTAGAGATGAGGTCCCTCTATGTTCCCCAGGCTGGACTCAAGTGATACTCCCTCCTCAGCCTCCCAAGGTCCTGGGATAGCAGGGGTGAGTCACCACACCCAGCCTTAGATTATTCTTTCACTCACTCAGCAAATACTTAATGAACACCTGCGATGGGCCAGACACAATTCTAGGGCTGAGGACACAGTAGAGCCAAAAGCTAACAAAGACCATGCTCTCATGGTGGCCAGAAAATAAACAGGCAATCAAACACAGAAGACCACCTCAGACTGTACAGATGAAGGCAAAGGGAAGAACAGGATCCAGAGAAGGTGACTAAGGTGGGGGGTAGAGAACTCCAGCAGTGGTGGTAGGGGCAGGCCGCCCTGAGGAGCAGACATTTGACCGAGTCCTGAATGATGAAAAGGAGGGGTCCACAGGAAGAGCCGGAGGACCAGCAGTCCGGGCTGTGGCATAACAAGTGCAAAGGCCCCAGGGCAGGAATAAGTCTGGTAGATTTGAGAAAAAGCAAAGGTGGCCAGAATTACTGGTGAACCAGAAAGGAAGTGATAAAAAACAGGGTTCGGGAGGAGGGCGGGTCCCAAGACGCCCTCAGTTCTGCCTCTATAATGTAATTCAGACCAGGCCATCACCCAACCAAGCTACATCTGGGGGAAAGACTGCCTTCCTCATGAGGCCAGTGTCAGAGAGCTAAAGCCCCTCAATTTGCTCAGAGGAAGGGTCTTTACCTATTACCTAGTCACCTGTTAAAATACAAGGCTGCGCACGGTGCTAATGTCTATGATCCCAGCACTTTGGGAGGCTGGGGTGGGTGGATCACCTTAGGTCCGGAGTTTGAGATGAGTCTGGCCAACCCGGTGAAATCCCATCTCTACTAAAAATACAAAAAATTATCCAGGCGTGGTGGCAGGTGCCTGTAGTCCCAGCTACTCGGGAGGCTGAGGTAGGAGAATCGCGTGAACCTGGGAGGTGGAGGTTGCAGTGAGCCAAGATCACACCATTGCACTCCAGCCTCGGCAACAAGAGTGAAACTCTGTCTCAAAAAACAAAAATAAAAATAAATACATAAATAAAGTGCCAGAGTTCACCCTCTGCTTTCCAGGCACTGGGGGATGGTCTTGGGGAGTACAGAGAAGACATCTCCCAGAAAGCTGTCCCCTTCGGGCTTGGTAAACAAGTATCCTGGCAGAGTCCATGGTCACCTTACCAGTGTTGGGGCAAAGGCTACAGGTGACATGAAGGCAAAGACATCTGCCTCTCTGCCTGCCTTCCTTGGGGGACCCTTTGGCCCCAGCATCCCTGCATGTTCTGGCCCTGGCCTAGAACTCCAGTGAGACACCCATGGTCACTCTGGGCCAGAGTCTCGGACCATAAAGAATACCGAGCTGCCAAGCAAAGCCTGGAGCGAGGCTCACAACAGGGCTGGGGAGGGGTGGCCAGGCTCATTGGTCAAAAGCAGACATTTGGCCTGGCACAGGGGCTCATACCTGTAGTCCCAGCACTTTTGGAGGCCAAGGTGTGAGAATTGCTTGAGCTCAGGAATTTGAGACCAACCTGAGTAACACAGTGAGACCTCCATCTCCACAAAAAATGAAAAATTAGCCAAGTGTGGTAGCATGCGCCTGTAGTCCCAGCTACTTAGGAGGCTGAGATGGAAGGATCACTTGCTTGAGGCTGGGAGGTTGAGGCTGCAGTGAGCCATGATCACACCACTGCCTCCAGCCTGGGTGACAGAGCAAGACCCTGTCTCAAAAAAGAAAACACAAAAAGGAGCAGAGGTTCAAGACAAGAATCTGGGTGGCTGGGCGCAGTGGCTCACGCCTGTAATCCCAACACTTTGGGAGGCCAAGGCAGGAGGATTGCTTGAGCTCAGGAGTTAGAAAACAACATGGGTAACATAGTGAGACCCTCTCTCCGCAAAAAATGGAAAATTAGCCAGGCATGGTTGCATGCCTATAGTCCCAGCTACTCAGGAGGCTGAGGTGGGAGGACCACTTGAGCCTGGGAGGTTGAGGCTGCAGTGAGCCGTGATTGCACCACTGCACCCCAGCCTGGGTGACAGAAAAAGACTCTTAAAAAAAAAAAAAGAATCTGGACAAATATGGGCTTTTAAATTTTTTTCCTGAAATGGAGTCTCGCTCTGTCACCCAGGCTGGAGTGCAGTGGCGGCGCAATCTAAGCTAACGGCAAGCTATGCCTCCCAGGTTCACACCACTCTCCTGCCTCAGCCTCCCGAGTAGCTGGGATTACAGGTGCCTGCCACCACGCCTGGATAATTTTTCTGTATTTTTAGTAGAGACGGGGTTTCACCATGTTAGCCAGGATGGTCTCAATCTCCTGACCTCGTGATCTGCCTGTCTTGGCCTCCCAAAGTGCTGGGATTACAGGCGTAAGGGGATTTTTTTTTTTTTTTTTTTTTTAAGACAAAGTCTGGCGTTGTCCCCTAGGCTGGAGTGCAGTGGCGCAATCCCGGCTCACTGCAACCTCTGCCTCTCAGGTTCAAGTGATTCTCCTGCCTCAGCCTCCTGAGTAGCTGGGATTACAGGTGCCTGCTACCATGCCCGGCTAATTTTTTTATTTCTAGTAGAGATGGAGTTTCACAATGCTGACCAGGCTGGTCTCGAACTCCTGACCTCAGGCGATCCACCAGCCTCGGCCTCCCAAAGTGCTGGGATTACAGGCATGAGCCACCGCACCTGGCTGAATATGGGCTCTTTTGCTCCTGATTTTGTCACATGGGACAAGGACCTCACCCCTGTCTTTGTTTCCTCATCTGTAGGGTGGGAATCACCCTAGATCCCCCTTTATAAAGCCGTGTGAGGGTCTGAAGTCTCTGTGCCAAGCATGGAGTAAATGCCCAACGCCGTGACAGTGGCAGGGTGGTAACAGAGTGCCCCAGGAAGGAGTCGCTCAGGTAAGGGTCTAGCAGGAATCACCTTCCCAGGCTAAATTTGTTCCGCAAAATCTCTATGGTGGAATCCGTAGCTGCGCACCCACAGGAAAGGCTCTGGCACCGGAGAAGAACACGGGTAAACATTAACCGGGGTTCTGGAGGCATGCTTGTGTAGTTTCATATTAGTTGGTCAATCATTAATCTTTAGGGAAATGGCACCCTTCTTTCTTTCCACAGGAAGGCTGGGTCGTTTCCAGTGTGGGGACAGGCGTGGCAATAAAGAGCTCAGGTTCAAAGTCAGGAGACTGCCAGACCTAAGTTCGAGTTGAACTATGCCGTGCCTGGGCAGCAGGCCCTGTTCGCTCCCCGACTGAGAGTCAGCTCCTCCTCTGGGTGCCTGTGGAGGAGAAGGGAGTTCCCGGGGCTGCCTGCTGGAAGAAGGGGGCTCACGGGCGTGGGGGGCGGGCAGGCAGCCTGCAGCTGTTGGGTGAGTGTCCTTCTTTTCTTCCCCCTGCAGCATAGGCTCAGGGTTCACGCCTCACACGCAACTGCCTCACAGCAAAGTACTTGGGTCAGCAGGATTAGGAGAGTACAGAGAAGCACCAGGCTGGGCTGGGTGGAAGTAGGTCTGGTTGGCCTTGTACTGTCCCCAAGCTTCTCCTTCCTCCCCTACCGAGGGAGGAAGTCCACTTGGCCCTCTGTGTGTCATGGACACGGCTAACATTCACTAGCTACTCCTCAAGCAGTAGCCCCGCACCAGCGGTTCTGTATACTTGGATTGTTCCCACTTAAACCTCATAGCAAACCTAGGAGGTGAACTTCATCCTCTCCACTTCACAGCAGAGGATGCTGGGCACAGAAGAGTCCAGCCACTTGGCTCTAGGTCACACAGCAGCAAAGGCAGAGACAGGATTTAAAGGCAGGTCTTTGGGACTCCAAGGCCTATGCTCTTTCCTCAGTTCTTCCAACTCCAACCTCCAGCCACAGCCCAGGTCTGCCTTCAAGGAGGCTGGAATTCTGATTCCCGAATCTCCATCTTTATGGTTTACTTACTGATTCAACACAGGTTGATTTCAAATTTTGATTCTGAGCCAGGCACAATGGCTCATCCCTGTAATCCTAGCACTTTGGGAGGCCAAGGCAGGTGGATCATTTAAGGTCAGGAGTTCGGGACCAGCCTGGACAACATGGTGAAACCCCGTCTCTACTAAAAATACAAAAATTAGCTGGGCATGGTGTCACTTGCCTGTAATCCCAGCTACTAGAGAGGCTGAGGCAGGAGAACGGCTTGAACCTGGGAGATGGAGGTTGCAGTGAGCCAAGATGGCACCACTGTACTCCAGCCTGGACAACAGAGTCTCAAAAAAAAAATTTTTTTTTTTTAATTCTGCATGTTGTAAAAAGCACCAACCTCAAAGCCAAACAGATCTGGGTTTGAATTTTTTTTTTTTTTCTTAAATAAAGGCGGGATTTTTTTGTACTTTTTGTAGAGATGGGCTTTCACCATGTTGGCCAGGCTGGTCCTAAGTGCTCAAGTGATCCTCCTGTCTCGGACCCCCAAAGTGCTGGGATTACAGCCGTGAGCCACCGTGCCCAGCCTGGGTTTGAATTCTGGCTCCATCCCTCACAGATTTGACCCTGCGCAAATCCCTTCACTTCCCAGATGCCTCACCGAATACTTCCGGCGGCCGGATGTGAAGGTTAAATGCATGAATGGGTGTACAGTTCCTAAGCTAGGACCTTGCCCGCAGGGGGTCCTGCAGTGTTCTAGATCTTGCAGCTGTCATAGCCTAAAGATTCTTAGGAGCGAGGGCCAGGTCTATACTCTTTATGTTGTTCCCTGCACCAAAGCTTACTACATTGTCCTGGATTTTAAACTCTATTTTGCAAAGATCAGGAAGTAGGAAGGGGAGAGGTGGGCCAGTCTGGCTAAAGCCCCACCAGCCCCACCCCTTCCTCGCTGGGCTGGCCCCTCTGATTTAGATTAGGATCCTGGAAAGACCACTCCCTGGCATGTTTGCCTTTCAAAGCCCAGAATGTTCTCAGTCACCCTTCACCCTTGAATCAGGCTGCACTTTCAACAACCCATTCTCCCTTCTCCACTGATAAGATAAACCTGGGTCTGCCGAGTAGGACCTTGGACACATCCTCTGGTTTACATTTCCCATTTCCCTTCTCCTAGGGCCAGACTCAGTGGCCTCCCTCCCCGGTGGGGGGCTGGGTAGGAACTGTTCTCACACTGAGTCTCTGCCAAAGTTTTGCTTCAAGTGAGGAGCAGCTCTCCTGAATAAACACCAGGGCAGACTCTGGGCCAAATGCTCTATAACCTCCTGACCCGAAACCCAAAACTCGACTTACGTAACGCACTTAACCCGTACACTCTTGGGCGGGGTGGATGCTTTATAACCTCCTGACCCAAAACCCGAAGCTTGACTTACATAACACACATAACACTCTTGAGCGGGGTGGGGGTGTCCTAGCTCCCACTTCCTCTTTATAGTTTCTAGAAGCAGAGTGATGTCTGGAGTTGACACTTTCAATCTAGACTGTTGGCAAAATATAAAGATTTTCTATCAAAATACTCTTAATTCCTACATATTTTAATAAATACGTCTCACTTTGTTTTGTAAAAGTTGAGATTCATTCACCCACGCATTCCATAAGCTTTCACTGACAGCCCTGGCCACTCCAGCACTGGAAGTCCAACAGCCAAGTCCTGGCTTCTGGGAGCTGAAGTCCTGGTGAGGAGAGGGCGCGGTAAACAAGCAAAACCAAGCAAGTGAGAAGTGGCCAGCTGAGGGGTCAGACGGTGCGCTAAGAGGGGACCTGAAGGGTGACTGCTAGCAAGAGCCTGGGGACAGGAGGAACAGAATGGGCTGATATGGCTGCAGGGTGTAGGTGAGGGGAGAGGGGGCGGGGGGGGGCTTGCAATTCCACCCACTGTGTGCCAGGATCTGCACTTGGTGCTGGGAGGACCCAGGAGACAGGGGAACCGGGACACTGCCGTGTCCTTTCTAAAGTGGGGGTAATAGACTAGCTATTTGCTAACTTGTTTTTCTCAGTTAGTTTCTCTTGGACATTATTCCACAGGCAGCTCTGCCTCATGTTAAGCCACACAGCATTCCTCAACACGGTCAGGCCATGGTTTATTTAACGATTTCCTACAAATGCACTTTCAGGGCAAGTGATCATCATTCCAGCAACAGCTGTGGCGAATCCTTTCCCATGCGTTTTTGCAAACGTGGGGCAGATTACTGTGTAGAAATCAGAACTACTGAGTTAGAGGGTAACAGGATCCCTCTTCACCTTCGATATCTTGTTCTCCATGCCAGGCAAAGACTTAGTGGTGATGGTGGTGGCCGAGGGGCTCAGAAGTTGGGTCAGGGTCAGTACCCAGAGCAGGACAGCTGGACCTTGGGGGCGGAGGCCAGACCAAGGCCAGGAGAGAATGAAATTCCGGCCACCACCCCCCAGACCTCAAGACAACGGGTGGTTATCATATGCCCAGGGTCTCCAATGAAAGGCTAAACTGTGTTCATTAGTTCTGATTTAAGGAGGTAGGACACATTCTAGAAAGATTTCAGTTCAATCTTTGAAGCATGAAAGAACTGGGCATGTTACCTAGGAAATCCTCGTCCCTGGAACACCTTATTTTCCCAGAGTGTACAAGCTAATGGCGGGGTTTTGCAGCCTGGGATCCAATGGCATGTGCTCTTTCACTTGCTAATCTGCGGTTCGGTAATTAAGTCTGATGGAAAGCAGATGCCATTGCTTGTATTACAAGATCCCAGGGAGTAAAGTCCAAGACAAACATGGAATGCCACATACATTTCCTCTTCCCCACACATCATCCAGAACCCCAGGTTAGTTCGGGATCAAGGTGAGGGGCAGCCATCTCCCCAGGCTTGCTCGTGACACTTCCGAACAAAGACTAACCGACGCCAGCCCTCCGCCCCACTCCTCCACCCCAGCGCCAGCCCTCCGCCCCACTCCTCCACCCCAGGGCCTTTTTTCACCACTTCAAAGATGGGAGGTTCCATTCTACTCTGGACTGTTTGCCAGACAGGCGCGGTTTCAACTTGTCGTTCTGCTTACAGTTTGGCAACCTCTATCTTGCTGCAATGGACTGTCCCTGGGCCAATTTCACCACTCCCTATGTGTCCCCACATTCCCACTCTTTTAAACTACCAAATACTTTGCAATAAGGCACTTTTGAGTAGAAATTCTGGGTTCCCATTAAGCAACCCTTTACCTCACTTCTGGAGCACAAAACTGTATACATGGTTTCATAAATGGCAACCACTCATTATTGAATAAATATTTACCCAACAGTGATCCTAAGCCAAGGTGCTAGGTGCCAGGAATGCAAAAGTGAACAATACAAACATGGCTCCCCCTGATTTTAAAATTCTGTTCAATTGTCCCTTAAATGTTTATTAATACATTCTTATGGTCTGATCATCAGTTAGTGAGGTCAAGTTCACACTAAGTTGTTTTTTTTTTTTTTTTTTTTTTTTTTTGAGACGGAGTCTCGCTCTGCCGCCCAGGCTGGAGTGCAGTGGCCGGATCTCAGCTCACTGCAAGCTCCGCCTCCCGGGTTTACGCCATTCTCTGGCCTCAGCCTCCCGAGTAGCTGGGACTACAGGCACCCGCCACCACGCCCGGCTAGTTTTTTGTATTTTTAGTAGAGACGGGGTTTCACTGTGTTAGCCAGGATGGTCTCGATCTCCTGACCTCGTGATCCGCCCGTCTCGGCCTCCCAAAGTGCTGGGATTACAGGATTGAGCCACCGCGCCCGGCCACACTAAGTTTTAAGTTTGAAAGTGGGCTTCAAATTCTGCCCTGCCCAACCTTCACACAGCATGCCCTTAGTTATACTTAATGTGAACTTGACCTCCCTGAGCCTCAGTTTCCTCACCTGCAAGATGGGACAGCATATAAGACATATGGCTTATAGAGTTGCAGGAAGGATGAAGGGTGAAATGCAGGTAGAAGTCCTCAGTAGAGGGCCTGATAGAAAATAGGTGATGAGGCCGGGCGCGGTGGCTCATGCCTGTAATCCCAGCACTTTGGGAGGCTGAGGCAGGTGGATCACGAGGTCAGGAGATCAAGACCATCCTGGCAAACACGGTGAAACCCAGTCTCTACTAAAAATACAAAAAAATTAGCCGGGCGTGGTGGTGGGCGCCTGAAGTCCCAGCTTCTAGTTAGGCTGAGGCAGGAGAATGGTGTGAACCCAGGAGGTGGCAGAGCTTGTAGTGAGTGGAGATCGCGCCACTGCATTCCAGCCTGGGCGACAGAGCGAGACTCCGTCTCCAACAAAAAAAAAAAAAAAGAAAGAAAATAGGTGATGAATAATCATGATTACTGGAGCAGGGGATACATACCCAATGTCCACAACATGTACATTCTCAACTCAACTTGACCTCAGGAACACAAACATTATTATAGCCCCATCACCTGAAACTCAAGTGTGTCCTACAGATTCTGGGCAGGCAGGAAGTACCGAATGCCCATTTGTGTTCTCTGATTAAAAACATGGGCCGGGCGTGGTAGTTCATGCCTATAATCCCACCACTTTGGGAGGCTGAGGCGGGCGGATCACGAGGTCAGGAGATCGAGACCATCCTGGCTAACATGATGAAACTCCGTCTCTACTAAAAATACAAAAAAATTAGCCGGGTGTGGTGGCAGACGCCTGTAGTCCCAGCTACTCAGGAGGCTGAGGCAGGAGAATGGCGTGAACCCAGCAGGCGGAGCTTGCAGTGAGCCGAGATCGCATCACTGCACTCCAGCCTGCGCGACAGAGCAAGACTCCATCTAAAAAAAAAAAACATGTTATTAGAAGCAGAAGTAACCAAGGTGGGGCCCAGTGACACCCCCAGACTCTCTGGGCTGCCTAAATCTATTTCTTTTTTTTCTCTTTTTGAGATGGAGTTTCACTCGTTTCCCAGGCTGGAGTGCAATGGTGTGATCTTAGCTTACCACAATCTCTGCCTCCCGGGTTCAAGCGTTTCTCCTGTCTCAGCCTCCGGGGTAGCTAGGATTACGGGCACATGCCACTATGCTGGCTAATTTTTGTATTTTTTGTAGAGACAGGGTTTCAACATATTGGTCAGGCTAGTCTTGAACTCCTGACCTGAGGTGATTCACCCACCTTGGCCTCCCAAAGTGCTGGGATTACAGGCATGAGCCACCACACCCAGCCTGCCTAAATCTATTTCTTTTTGTTGTTGTTTTTTTTTTTTTGAGATGGAGTCTCACTCTGTTGCTAGGCCTCACTCTCTCTCGGCTCACTGCAACCTCTGCCTCCCGGGTTCAAGTGATTCTCATGCCTCAGCCTCCCGAGTAGCTGGGATTACAACCGTGGGCCACCATGCCTAGCTAATTTTTGTATTTTTAGCAGAGACGGGGTTTCACCACGTTGGCCAAGCTGGTCTCGAACTCCTGTGCTCAAGCAATCTGCCGGCTTCAGCCTCTCAAAGTGCTGAGATTACAGGCGTGAGCCACTGTGCCTGCTCAATTTTTAAAGAAATCAAACATTTAAATGAAGCCAGAGTCCCTGTTCATTACTACCCTTATCCTGTCCTGCCTGTTCCCTATCCTGTCTTGCCCACTCAGGCAGTAACCATCCTCACACCAAGGAGAATTTTCCTTCCAGCACATTCTTACATATTTTTTATGGAGATCTGTCTATCTACGTGCAATATAAAATTTTGTTTTATACAGTTTTCATGGTTTCATATGGTGTAGAGTGCTGGACATTTTTCCTCCTTGACATATTCTTTTTGAGATACATTATTTGTACAGGTCCAGCCAATGATTTGTAACTGCTACGTGCAGAGGATTATTCCCTACTATAACTGTAACATAACTGTAACTGGTGTTCGTCTATTTCCCAATGGAGCTCAAGCTGGCTTATTTCCTAAGCTTTTACTGACATAAAAGAAGTTGCAATGAACATTTCTGCACGGTGCCTATGTAGACTTGCAGGGTTGCCCAGGATGGACTGCAGTGGCAAGATCAAAGCTCACTGAAGCCTCAAACTGCTTGGCTCAAGCAATCCTCCTGCCTCAGCCTCCCAAGTAGCTGGGACTACTGGCGCTCACCACCACGTCCAGCTAATTTTTTAAAGTTTTTGTAGCGATGGGGTTTTGCTATGTTGCCCAGGCTGGTCTCGAACTCCTGGGGTTAAGCAATCTTCCCACCTTGGCCTCCAAAAGTGCTGGGATTACAGCTGTGAGCCACCACACCTAGCCTTGGGAAATCCATCCTTAATTGCCTTTCTGTCAGTTCTCTCTTTAATTCAGTGCTTCACTCCTGTCATCCCAGCACTTTGGGAGGCCAAGGAGGGAAGACTGCTTGAGCCTAGGCGTTCAATACCCAGCCTGGGCAACATGGCGAAACCCCATCTCTATAAAAAATACAAAAATTAGGCTGGCCACAGTGGCTCACGCCTTAATCCTAGCACTTTGGGAGGCCAAGGCAGGTGGATCACCTGAGGTCAGGAGTTCAAGACCAGCCAGCCTGGCCAACACGGTGAAACCCCATCTCTACTAAGAACACAAAAAAATTACCCAGGCATGGTGGTGGGCACCTGTAATCCCAGCTACTCAGGAGGCTGAAGCAGGAGAATCACTTGAACCCAGGAGGTGGAGGTTGCAGTGAGCCAAGATCACACCACTGCACTCCAGCGCGAGCAACAGAGCAAGAGTCTGTCTCAAATAAATAAAATAAAATAAAATAAAATAAAACGAAAAATACAAAAATTATCAGGTGTGGTAGGGTATGCCTGTAGTCTCAGCTACTTGGGAGGCTGAAGTAGGAGGGTAACTTGTTGACTGAGCCTGGGAGGTTGAGGCTGCAGTGAGCATCACTATACTCCAGCCTGGGCAACAGTGAGAGACCCTGTCTCAAAACAAAAACAAAAATAGAAAGAGAGAGTAAGAATAAAGATGCAAGTTTTAATTCACCCCAAACTCCCATTCTACTTTACCACAACCTAGCTCACCCCTTCAGGAAACAAATTGCAAATATAACAGCATCCATATCAAATGGAGTTTGATCACCAAGATACTGCAAGTTCACAGCGTCACTATTATCCCAGTTCCTGCTTAAGGCTGCAATCAATATGGAGGCACCAGCGGCCATGAAGCCTCACCCCATTTGGTCCTCCCAGCAACTCGGTGACGCAGATGGAATTTTATCCCCTTTCGTTTTTGAGACGGAGTCTCGCTCTGTCACCCAGGCTGGAGTGCAGTAGCATGATCTCGGCTCACTGCAACCTCTGCCTCCCAAGTTCAAGTGATGCTCCTGCCTCAGCCTCCCAAGTAGCTGGGATTACAGGCGCGCCACCGTGCCTGGCTAATATTTGTATATTTTTTTTTTTTTGAGACGGAGTCTCGCTGTTAATTTTTGTATTTTTAATAGAGACAGGGTTTCACTACATTGGCCAGGCTAGTCTCGAACTCCCGACCTCGTGATCCACCCGCCTCAGCCTCCCAAAGTTCTGGGATTACAGGTGTGAGCCACTGCACCCAGCCATTTTACCCCATTTTACAGATGAGGCAGCTGAGGTGCAGAGTCCACTGCTGTACACAACATCCCTCTTTCCTGCTGAGTCGGCATCAAGGCCACACAGCAAACAGCCCAGGGGGCTCTAAGAGGGCCAGTTCCAGCATGGTGCCGCCAAAGTGGAATGCTCTGTAGTCCTTGGAAAGGGTTAAATAAGATCTGAACGTACTCGAATGATAACCCAGGTACATTGTTCAGTGAGACGGGGAGCTTCAGAATATAAGTGGTTGCATCTCATTTATGTCTAAAAAAAAAAATTCTGGTGTGCTTGCATTCTCTCTCTCTCTCGCTGCAGGCACTTGTAAATGAAAAAATGTCTACAAGAGACACACCCACCTGTTCACAGTGCTCTTGGAGGGAGTACAATGGGGTATCCAGAGAGGTTTATTTACTTATTATTTTTTTAAGAGATGGGTTCTTGCTCCATTGCCCAGGCTGGAGTGCAGTGGCACAATCATAGCTCACTGCAGCCTTACATCTAACCTCAAGCGATCTTCCCACTTTGGCATCCCAAAGCGCTGGGATCACAGGCATGAACCACCTTGGCCGACTGTGTCCAGAGAGTTGTCAGTCCTCTGCAATTTTATACAGTGGGCATGTGTTACTTTAATGATCTCAAAAAGTCTGATAAAGAAAAGCAACCACGGGAATTGGCTCCACTTCTCCAGCCTACACCCACAGAGTAAATCTGGAGAACAGGAAGTGTTACCCACAGGCCTGGGTGCACCTCTGGACCCAGCTGCCTCACCTGCATGTGATGAAGGATAAAGATCTTAATCAGATCCTGTGGCCACAAGGGTTCCTAGTGTGATGGCTGTTCCTTGAGGACGTTTATGAGACAGGGTCTTGCTCTGTTGCTCAGACTAAGTGTAGTGGCCCAATCATAGCTCACTGCAGCCTCGAACTCCTAGGCTCAAGGGATCCTCCCACCTCAGCCTGCCATATAGCTGGGACTATAGGCATGTGCCACCATACCTGACTAATTTACTTTTTTAGTAGAGACTAGAGACAGGGTCTTGCGGTTGCCCAGGCTGATCTCGAAGTCCTAGGCTCAAGGGATCACCCCAAAATGCTGGGATTTACAGGCATGAGCTACTGCTCCTGGCCTCTGCTAGATCTTTTGATGCTCAAGTCTTCCAAGCATGAACTCCTCAGTTGCACAGGCTGCCAAGGGAGCCACAGCTGCTGCCTTTTTAGCTTGTGTTATACAAAAGACATTTTATTTTATCTTTTTAAAAATTCCCTTGCAAATGACTTTTGTAACATCCCCTAAAATCACACGCATGTGGCTTTACCCATCACCTATATCCAGATTTGCAGCCACACTCAGGGCCAGACCAGCAGGTGTGCTGTTGAAAGCAGCTGGCTAGGAGTCAGCTCTACAGCATCCCAAATCAGCAACAGTCCCAGAGGATCGGTGTTCCCTTTGTTCCCACCCAGAGTCACAACATACCATGAAATGTTCTGGTCAGGGGCTTACTCCTGGAAGTTCAGCTGTGAACCCCAACTATGCCACTGACTTTGGTCTTCAGGTGAGTCACTAAACCTCTCTGTGACTCAGTCTCTTCATCTATAAAATGGAGAATTATAGTCCCTACCTACTGAGGCTGTTGTAAGAATTACCTTAAATTGCAAAACAGGTAGACCCTTAGAACAGTGCCAGGCACAAAGGCTGTGCAGAGAGGACAGGAGCTGTGATTAACTATGAAGTGACCGGTTGATGAGGACCTGTGTGAACCTCACCCTCTGAGCCCCTTACCATTTATAGGAGAAACTTAAGTCAGAGAAAGCAGCCAACATGCACTGGCACAAACAAAACAAACTCTTTCATTACCAGTTTCGGCCTCTGTGAAGTCTAGAACTTTGCCCAAACTCAAAGATCAAAATAAAAAATATTCCAAAGTATTACTGATTGAGCAATCAATAAATGGACCACGGGAATCGGTTTTATCCTGGAAAGCTCCTCCTTGGTTTGGTCGAAGCCGGCGTTGCAAGCCGCGGACACCCCTTGGAGTCGGCGCCCTGGGGCCTAAGGTCCTCCAGGATTCCCCACTCCCAGCGATGGAAGCAGTCGAGCGCCCACTGGCGTGGCCTCGCCCTTGGCGAACTGGAGAACGCTGGCTGCAAATCACCTCTTTCCTGGTTTTTCCTTTTGAACTCCTTGGATGAGGGCATGAGTCAGGGGATAAAGGGGATGACTAAGGAAAAGACAGAAAAGTTCCCGCAAAGAGGGACTTGGCCGCGTCTTCTAAGTGGTTGAGGGTGGGGACCCCGCGGAGACCCGAAAGCCAAGGACCGTGGGGGGAACGGAATCCCGAGAGTTGGCGCTGGAAAACAGAACGAGGCTGGGCGAAGACCGAGCGGGGGCCCAAGTCAGGGGAAACGGGACGGGGACTGTCAGAGGCGGCGAAGGGGCTAAAATGCTTGCAGGAGAGGAAGGGGCAGATGTGCTTCCAGCTCAGCCTCTGCAAGTCCCTCGAGCCCCAGATGGGTACACTGAGGCCCATGGCGGCGCGGGGCCTGCGGGAACTTGGGCCGGAGAACAAAGCGCGAGCCGGGCCGGGGGGCTCACCTTGTTGCAGAAGACCTCTGGCTGCTGGTTGGGGGCGGGCACGGCCTGGGTGGCGGCGGCTGACAAGAAGCGGAGGCCCAGGCGGGGCCCGAAGCGGGCGGCAGCACGCAACATGGCAGCAGGATAGCGGGCTGCGAGCGGACGGAAGGCAGGGCTAGGGGGGCTCAGGGCCACAGAGCCGACCCCGCTCCCCGCCCCGCGCGACCGCCAATGGGAAGGCGGGGGCGGGCCGGGAGCGGGCCGGGGGCGGGGCCGCGTCTTCCCATCCTTGGGCTGGGGCGCGCAGCTGAAGCAGGCGGAGCGGGTGGCGCTAGGTATCCCCTGCCCTTGGCTGCCTCCCGGCTCGCGCGGCGCCTCCGCACCCGCCACCGCCCTCCACGTGTGCGGGAAGACCCGGCCCCGCGAACGCAGCTCGCCTTGGTTGAGCCCCCAATGTGTGCCTTTGACCCCAATGTGAACAGGCCCGAGCCAGGGCGACCCTGACCTCCCTGGCTGATGCTCCAGGGGAAGAGACCGGCCGTAAATCCAAAAGCGAGATCATTTCGGAGATGAAGGAGATGAACGAGGTGACATGGATGGGGCAGAGGGCACTGCTTTTGTAAGTAGCATGGTCAGGAAATGACAATGAGACCTGAATGATGAGAGGGAACAGCAAGGGCAAAGGCCAGGAGATGGGACATGGCACGTGTTAGAGAAATGGAAAGAATGAATGCAGCCCAGTTAACAAGGGGAGAGAGAGGGGGACAGGCGACCAGGGCCAGGGCAGGGAGGGTCTTGGAACGCAATCTCGGCCCACTGCCAGCTCTGTCTCCCGGGTTCACGCCATTCTCCTGCCTCAGCCTCCCAAGTATACTGCTGGGACTACAGGCGCCTGCCACCACGCCCGGCTAATTTTTTGTATTTTTAGTAGAGACGGGGTTTCACCATGTTAGCCAGGATGGTCTCGATCTCCTGACCTCGTGATCCGCCCACCTCGGCCTCCCAAAGTGGTGGGATTACAGGCATGAGCCACCGCGCCCGGCCATGAATTTGCTTCTTAACTCTTCTCAGGTGGATCTAAGGATTTTGCCAACTCTTTTTTTCTAGACACATGCTGGGGTTGGGCACTGGGTATGCAGGAAGGAACAGAGGACACTGGCTGGGAAGGGAGGTGGGATACCCAGTCAAATGTGTGTATTTCAGCCAGATAAATGTCAGCAAAAGCCGGAGGAGTGGGTGAGAGGAGCTCAGCTGTGCCAGGAGAAGTGACAGGAGCTGAGCTGTGCCAGAAGAGAGATGTTTGGACAGCAGAGAATTGCAGAAAAGGTGCACATCTAGGCAACAAGCGTCCAGGGAGCTGTTTGTGGCTGGAGCCCCTGGAGCTGAGGCCAGAGAGTTTGGCTAAAGCAAAATGTGGATTCCAGGGCCAAAGAAGGCCTGCAGAGTGTGTGAATTTTGTTTTGCTTTGCTTTTAAGGGCTAATACGATGCCAAAGGGATATTACAGCTAATTACTGTCTGCAAGAGAGACGCCCCAGAATTCCAGTGGAAATGCAATGAAGTCCCTGCTCATGTTGCTTCCAACAGGTGGACTCCTGGAATTCTCCTCCAGCTGGGAACTCAGGGACCCAGGCTCCTTTCTTTGCGGGACTCTGATTTGAATACCAGATTCCACCAAAGTCGTCCTGGGGCTCAGCACCATTCCACACAAACCAGAGGAAGAAAAGGCATGGAGGGTGGCCCAGGGGAGGTTTCCGTGGGCTGAGCCTGCTTGCCTGGCTGGATTTCAATCACACAACTGTGCCTCCATGCAAGAGTCTGGGAAATGAGTGGCCCTGTGTGCCAGGAAGAAGGGAAATAGGTTTGGAGATCAGCTGCAGAGATAATCTGATAAGCAAGACTCCCTTCCTTCTCTGAATGCAGCCATGAAGGCCCCAAATTCCCCTTCCCAACAGCACCTTTTTTTTTTGAGATGGAGTTTCACTCTTGTTGCCCAGGCTGGCACCATCTGGGCTCACTACAACCTCTACCTCCCAGGTTCTAGCGATTCTGCTGTCTCAGCCTCCCAAGTAGCTGGGATTACAGGTGCATGCCACCACACTTGGTTAATTTTTTTATTTTTAGTAGAGATGGGGTTTCATCATATTGGTCAGGCTGGTCTCGAACTCCTGACCTCAGGTGATCCGCCCACCTCAGCCTCCCAAAATTCTGGGATTACAGGTGTGAGCCACTGCGCCAGGTACTTTTTTTCCCTTAATACTGTGTGTGGAGATCGCTTTGTCACAGCACATAAGGAACATGTCCCCATTCTCTTCGACAGTTTCATGGTATTCCTCTGGATACATGAAGTAGTTTTATTTCATGAATTTCCTACGATGGACATTTAGGTTGTTTCCAATCTTTTGCCACTACAAACAATGCCACAATATATGTTCTTGATTTGCTTAAGAAATTAATAGAAATGAGGTTGGCACGGTGACACATGCCTGTAATCCTAGCACTCTGGGAGGCTGAGGTGGGTGGATCACTGGAGATCAGGAGTTCAAGACCAGCCTGGCCAACATGGTGAAACCCCGTCTCTACTAAAAATACAAAAAAAAAAAAAAAAGAAAAAATATTAGCCAGGAGTGGTGGCAATGCCTGTAATCCCAGCTACTCCAGAAGGTAAGGCAGGAGATTGCTTGAATCTGGGATACAGAGGTTGCAGTGAGCCAAAAGCCGAAATTGTGCCACTGCACTCTAGCCTGGGTGATAGAGACTATGTCTCAAAAAAAAAAAAAAAGAAGAAGAAGAAAAAAGAAATTAGTAGAAATGGAACAAAGAATATTTACAATTTAAATACAGATAGGACTATATTACCCTCCAAAGAAGTTTGGTTAATTTATGCCCCACTCCCTGTCATGTCTGAGTTTCCTTACACCCTCACCAGTAGAAGTTTCAGGATTTTTGTTTAGCTTTGCTAATCTGAGAGACAAAAAAGTAGCATTTCGCTACCACATTAATTTGCTTCTCTTTTACAAGTGAGCTTGAGCATTTTTGCCTAGATGAAGTCATGCATGTTTCCTCTGCTATGAACTAGCTGCTCATGTTTCTGGCTCAAGTTTCTATTGGATTGTTGGTCTTTCTGAAATGGATTTGTAGGTACTTTATATGTATTATATGTAGGTACTTATATGTATATGCAATTAACATTTTGTCTATCATATATGGCACAAATACATCCTGCCAGTCATCTCTTTACTACTAAGTGCTGTAAGTAGTTATTTCTGAACTACAGTATATTCTGTGTCATTGATCTCTCTATTCATGTGCCAGTATGACACTGTTTTCTTTTTTTTTTTTTTTTGAGACGGAGTCTCGCTCTGTGGCCCAGGCTGGAGTGCAGTGGCCGATCTCAGCTCACTGCAAGCTCCGCCTCCCGGGTTCACGCCATTCTCCTGCCTCAGCCTCCCGAGTAGCTGGGACTACAGGCTCCCGCCACCTCGCCCGGCTAGTTTTTTGTATTTTTTAGTAGAGACGGGGTTTCACGGTTTCACCGTGTTAGCCAGGATGGTCTCGATCTCCTGACCTCGTGATCCACCCGTTTCGGCCTCCCAAAGTGCTGGGATTACAGGCTTGAGCCACCGCGCCCGGCCCGACACTGTTTTCATCACTGTAGCTTTCTCTTTTTTGTTTTTTTCCCCAAGACCAGGGTCTCACTGTCACCCAGGCTGGCGTGAAGTGGTGCAATCACAACTCGCTGCAGCCTTGACCTCCCAGGTTCAATTGATCCTCCCATCTCAGCCTCCTGAGTAGCTGTGACTACAGTTGCATGCCACCATGCCTGACAGGGTTTTGCTGCATCCCCACCCAAATCTCATCTAGAATTTCTAACTCTCACAATTCCCACGTGTTGTGGGAAGAACCTGGTGGGAGGTGATTGAATTACGGGGGTGGGTCTTTCCTGCACTGTTCTTTTGATAGTGAATGAGTCTCACGAGATCTGATGGTTTTAAAAACGGGAGTTTCTCTGCACAAGCTCTTTTTCTGCCTGCTGCCATTCGTGTAAAACGTGACTTGCTCCTCCTTGCATTCTGCCATGATTGTGAGGCCTCCCCAGTTATGTGGAACTGTAAGTCCATTAAACTCCTTTTGTCTTTTTTTTTTTTTTGTGAGACAGAGTCTCACTCTGTCACCCAGGCTGGAGTGCAGTGGTACAATCTCTGCTCACTGCAACCTCTGCCTCCCAGATTCAAGCGATTCTCCTGTCTCAGCCTCCCAAGTGGCTAGTATTAAAGACATGCCACCACGCCTGGCTAATTTTTGTATTTTTAGTAGAGATGGGATTTCACCATGTTGGCCAGGCTAGTTTTGAACTCCTGACCTCAGGTGATCCATCTGCCTTGGCCTCCCAAGTGCTGGGATCACAGCACCTGGCCTAAACCTCTTCTGTAAATTGCCCCGTCTCCAGTATTTCTTTATCAGCAGCATGAAAACGGACTAAGGCACCAGCTAATTTTTTTTTTTTTTTTGGTAGAAATAGGGTCTCTTTATGTTGCCCATGCTGGTCTTGAACTGCTGGGCTCAAGCAGTCGGCCCACCTTGGCCTCCCAAAATGCTGAGACTACAGGCATGTGTAACCACGCCTGGCCGCCTCCTGTTTTAATAGCTTGTACTAATATTTCTCTTAACCAAGATCTTTCAGCCTAGAAATGAAGAGGTTGCACATGTGCCTTCAAGGGATTCCTCTGAGAACTGCATGGAAACTCAGTTGTAGAGGTGAGGCAGGCCACAGCCAGAGAGATGAGGAGGGCCCAGTTGGCAGAGAGAGCATGAAGGTGGAATTGACAGGTAGCTGTGTGGAGATGAGGGCGAGAGAGGAGTGGAGGGGGTGCTGAGGTTCCTACCATGTGCTCTTCCCCAGGATGGGGGAGCCAGGAGCAGCAGTAAACTTGGTTGTGGGGAGGGGAAGGAGAAAATGAGCTGACTTATCCACAGTCGCATACATCGATACCGTGTGGGCAACGTGCTTATTCGTCCCTCCTGGTGTGTGTGGTGTGTGTCTCAGTGCAGGACACGCTGGTCCACAGGTTCATTTATTCTGGTTTGTCTGCAGTCTGTGGTGCTCACCATAACCTTAATCAGCAGCTCTCTCATCCCTGGTGCCCTACTGTTGATGCACCTCTTCCACCCACGTCCTGCCCTCTCTCCTTATGGAAATCTTCCCTATCAAGATCCAGCCCAAGTCCCATCTTCTGGGAAGTCTTTTGTGACCATAGTAGCCTTCCTTAGGTGCTTTTTTTTTTTTTTAATTTTGAGACAGCGTCTCTCTCTGTTGCCCAGGCTGCAGTGCAGTGGTACCATCTCAGTTCACTGCAACCTCCACCTCCTGGGTTCAAGCAATTCTCCTGCCTCAGCCTCCCAAGCAGCTGGGATTACAGGCATGCACCACCAGCCTGGTTAATGTTTGTATTTTTAGTAGAGACAGGGTTTCACCATGTTAGCCAGGCTGGTCTCAAACTCCTGGCCTCAAGTGATCCACCCGCGTCAGCCTCCCAAAATGCTGGTATTACAGGCATGAGCCACCCCATCCGGCCTCAGCTGCTTTCATGCTGTCCTCAACAAAATACTGCAGACAAAGATCACCTGGATGTGCTGAAACTCTAATATAATTATGGCTCCTTGTGGCTCAGTCTCTCCAAAGCATGAACTAAAACTTAACTCTCAACCAAGATTTTGCCCTGACAGAGCGCTTTCCTCTCTTCCACGTTTCTTTCCATCTGTTTCCTGGTTCTTCATCGCCCCATGTCTGTGGGCTCACTGGCAGGAATGGGGCCGGCAGAAGCACAGGCATTCTCTCAGTGCTGAGACCTTCTGTGGAAACACCTCAAGCCACTTAACTTCCTCTAAGATATTCAAATTCTTAGCTTTCAACTACTCGAAACCTTTCATTGTTAGGGCACAACTGATGTGTTTTCAGGCTTAAAAAAACCCTAGTTCCACTTGCTCTCTAACAAAGATGGTGACTGAGGTCTCCTTCAGGGTCACTGACTGGTGAGATTCTAGATGTTTGGTTGTTTAGTCCCCATTCTGGGACACTGACTCAGTCTATGGAAGCTCTTTGTTGTTGTTGTTGCAAACAATGATGTTAGGTGGGGAATTCAAAGCTCCATTTTAACAGGAAGACATCTGGCTGGGCGCAGTGGCTCACGCAGTGGCCAACACTTTGGGAGGCAAGGTGGGCGGATCATCTGAAGTTGGGAGTTCTAGACCAGCCTGACCAACATGGAGAAACCCCGTCTCTACTAAAAATACAAAATTAGCCAGGCGTAGTGGTGCATGCCTGCAATCCCAGCTACTTGGGAGGCTGAAGAAGGAGAATCGCTTGAACCCGAGAGGTGGAGGTTGCGGTGAGCCAAGATACCACCACTGCACTCCAGCCTGGGCAACAAGAGCAAAACTCTGTCTCAAAAACAAAACAAAACAAAACAAAACACAGTAAGACATCTGCCCTCACAGGTAGGAGGAAAAATGTGGTCAGCCCTGAGCCCCAGCTCTGCCCTTTTTTTTTGCATATGTTCTCTCTCTCTCTCTCTCTCTCTCTCTCTCTCTCTCTCAGACACACAGCTGGCTCGACACCCCACATGCAGCCAAGGGCACAGGGCAGACACCCCCTGGTGGAGCCTGACCCCCTAAGAGGCAGTCGGGGGGTGCATCCCGGAAATTATTCTGGAAGTATCAGAAGCTCATGCGCTTCTTGAGGGCACAGCATGCTCTCCTTGGTGACGTGAGCCTCATCATCTTCCTCCTTTCCTAGGCGAGGAGGCCAGTACCTCTCAGGAGGTGATCTTAACAATCTATGCCATGGAGTAGAAAGAGCTCCAGGATCTTCTGAATTTAGGTTTGAATTCACTGACAAGCTGTGTGATCTTAGGCAAGTTGTGCAACTCCTTTGAACCCCTGTCTCCTCATCTCTAGCAGGGGCAGAATAAAAGGATCTGCCAATTGTTAGAGAGTTCAAAATAACCAGCCGGGCACAGTGGCTCATGCCTGTAATCCCAGCACTTTAGGAGGCTGAGGCGGGTCAATCACCTGAGGTCAGGAGTTCAAGACCAGCCTGGCCAACGTGGTGAAACCGTCGCAACTGAAATTACAAAAATTAGCCGGGCGTGGTGGTGCACGCCTGTACTCCCAGCTACTCAGGAAGCTGAGACAGAAAATCACTTGAACTCGGGAGGCAGAGGCTGCAGTGAGCTGAGATCATACTACTGTACTCCAGCCTACATGACAGAGTGAGACTCTGTCTCAAAATAATAATAATATACAGATAGTTCTTGGCATCTGGTATGTACTAAATACCCAGTAGCTCTTATGATTCCAGCCAGGTGGTGTCGCTCATTCTCCCTCCCCTGGGTATCAGGTTAGGGAAGTCAAGCCTTTCTTACCCTCGCTTCTCAAAGTGGGTCCCAAAACAAGGAGCACGACCTGCAAGTGCGTTAGGAAAGCAGGCCCACCACACCACACTCTGCATTTTTTTTTTTTTTTTTTTTTTTTGAGACGGAGTCTCGCTGTATCTCCCAGGCTGGAGTGCAGTGGCGTGATCTCGGCTCACTGCAAGCTCCGCCTCCCGGGTTCACGCCATTCTCCCGCCTCAGCCTCCCAAGTAGCTGAGACTACAGGTGCCCGCCACCACGCCCGGCTAGTTTTCTGTATTTTTAGTAGAGACGGGGTTTCACCATGTTAGCCAGGATAGTCTCGATCTCCTGACCTCGTGATCCACCCGCCTCGGCCTCCCAAAGTGCTCGGATTACAGGCTTGAGCCACCGCGCCCGGCCCACACTCTGCATTTTAACCTGATCTCAGTGGCATTCCTTTGCTAGTTAAGTGTGAGAAGCATGGCATCTTAGCTGGTCCAGGCTAGTCCTCAGCCCATATGAGGCCCCACATGCTTGCACCCCAGTGTGAGCATAGCCGAGACCTCCTCTTTAGCCGGTCCTGCTCCTGACTCCAGCCACACAGGAACAGCTGGTGTGTGCTGTGGCTTATGGTAAGCCACGCATCATCCCATTTAATCCTCAGGTGATTCTGGGAGGCAAGGACTGGTCTATTCATTTTTCAAATGACAAATCTGGCCAGGTGTGGTATAATTCCAGCACTTTGGGAGGCTAAGGTAGAAGGATTGCTTGAGCTCAGGAGTTTGAGACCAGCCTGACCAACATGGTGAGACCTCTGTCTCTAAAAAAAATTTAAATAAATAAATAAAACAAGAGATCTAAGTCTCTAAGATGAAGGAACATTTCCCAAGGTTGCCCAGCTACTCTGTCACAGAGCCAGGATTTAAACCCATTTGAGGCCGGGCGCAGTGGCTCAAGCCTGTAATCCCAGCACTTTGGGAGGCCGAGACGGGCGGATCACGAGGTCAGGAGATCAAGACCATCCTGGCTAACACGGTGAAACCCCGTCTCTACTAAAAAATACAAAAAATTAGCCGGGCGAGGTGGCAGGCGCCTGTAGTCCCAGCTACTCGGGAGGCTGAGGCAGGAGAATGGCATAAACCCAGGAGGCGGAGCTTGCAGTGAGCTGAGATCCGGCCACTGCACTCCAGCTTGGGCGACAGAGCGAGACTCCGTCTCAAAAAAAAATAATAATAAAATAAAAATAAAGAAAAATAAACCCATTTGAATTTGGGCCACTTGAATCCAGAGCCACAGTCCTGACAAAAATTCTCTCCTTGACCACACTCTTGCCAGCCTCCCTCTGAGCTCCCATCTCCACTAGACCTCAAACTTGGCCTAGAAAAACTGCAGACTTTCAACACAAATGCTTAAGTCCACATCCCCATACTCTCATGAAAAGACTTAACAGTTACATGGTGTCCAACAGCTCAAGACCACATCCCTGGGATGCCCATACCTCCCTGAGAAAGCCCAAAGCTGCTGAAAGAAGTTACTGTTTGTTCCAGCAACATTAGAAGATGAACCCTGTCCCTGAGCCTCCGAGGGAGGGCAGGAGCCTAACCCTAAGAGCCAGTTAGCAAACCCAGACGGGTGTCACGCCAACCACGCTCCTTCCTGCTCTCCATAGTTCCCCTTCCTGACTCTTGAGCCCCCCTCCCAAACACCACCCCTCCCATCACCTACGCACAAATCCAAGTGGAGCTCAGTTCCCACTGGGCCCTGCTCCCTATGGCAATGACTTATGACTGATTAAAACCTGTCCCTGCTGGGTGCAGTGGCTCATGCCTGTAATCCCAGCACTTTGGGAGGTTGAGGCAGGCAGATCACTTAAGTTTGGAGTTCAGTATAAGCCTGGTCAACATGGCAAAATCCTATCTCTACTAAAAATACAAAAATTAGCCAAGCATAGTGGCGCATGCTTGTAATCCCAGCTACTTGGAAGGCTGAGGCAGGAGAATTGCTTAAACCTAGGAAGTGGAGGTTGCAGTGAGCCAAGATGGCACCGATGCACATCAGCCTGGACAACAGAGTGAGATTCTGTTTCAGAAAAATAAATAAAAACTTGTTCCTACCACTTTAGTGTCCACCTTTACCTCTGACAGCTCTTCACCGTTGTGTCATCTGTCTAACGCTGATAGGATAGAAAATCCCCTGGGCCATTTCTCCATTCAGTCAACTTGATTAAAAGAAACCCTGTCCCAGGTTACTTGCAGATGTGGGCCCAGGCCGCTGGAGTCTGGGACTCACCTGTCCCAACGCACATCCATTTTGGTAAAATGGACGAAGGGGAGAAATCTGCACCCATGTCACAGCAGGGAAGGCAGCAGAAATACCAACCAGAGCGGTCTCTGAGTGACAGCTCTGGCACACCCAAGGCATTCCTGGGGAACTCTGAAGCCCTGGGTGGTGACAGACAACCCCAGGGGACTTACAATGGGGACATGCAGCAGAGATCACTGGAGCCTGTTCTTTCGGTGTCACTCCCAGCTGCCGTCTTGAAGGGGACCTGCCCAGACAAGTTGCCTGGAATTGTCTCTTTGCAGCCTCTGTAGGATTGTTGTGGAATGATCTGACAGTATCTGAAATCAGGCCCTGGCGAGCACAGGTCTTGGCATCCAGATGCCATCTGGCCTCCCAAAGTGTTGACATTATGTGTGTGACCCGCAGCACCCAGCCTGCCCTTTCTTCTTGTCAGGCAGGTTTGGCTGAGACACCTCTTCTGGAGAGAGTCCTCCCCTCAGCCTCCAGCCCCAGCAGTGCTTGCCCCATCACGTGCCCAGGCCTCCGAGGCACTAACCACCATCCCCTACTTGAGATGCAAACCCCAAAGGCCAGCAGTTGGCCTGATTTGTTTACTTGCACATTCCCCCAAGGCTTGGACTCGTGCTGGGCCCAGAGCTGTGGCTCCCTCAACAGTGGTGGGCAGAATCATCTAGCAAAGGTGGAGGGCCTGCAGGGACCTGCCTGTCTGCAGGCAGCATTCCCAGGGTCCCCAGGGCCTCCAGCCCTCAAGGCAGAGGATCTGAGGGAGATGTGGGGGTGCCCACAGCCTGACTCCCATTTTCCTCTCTGCAGCTGTGTTACTGAACAGGCAAGGTTAACCTCAGAGGCCATGAAAAACATTCTTAGGCCCACAAGACAGGCCAGGCCATGACCACTTCCTTTTTTTGAAGAAAACCCCTCCTCCTGGAGCCTAAGGGAGCACTCAGCTGCTGTGCTCCTGCCACACTGGTCAGGAGGCCAGTGTGGCAGGCGTTGTGACAGGCATTTGTTTGGGGTTTAACTTCCTTGAGTAACAAGCAGTTTCTCAAGCGTGGTGAAGGGGGACCTGCCTCCCCACACCCCCGCACACACAGGTCTGAGGAGCCATTCACGGGCCCCTCGTGGTGCCGATAGTGTAGGGGCACGGTCCTGGCTGGCCATTCTCAGGGAAGGCGGTTCCCACAGGGTCATCTCAGCAATATGGCAGCCAGGGGGATGGTCCCTGCCCGTCTGGTCTAACCTGTGACAGGTTTTGGCTACACCACCACGAGTTATAAGACCAGTAGGCTGGGTCCTCACTGCCCCTGGCTCATCTTTGCATATCGCCGGGTTTCTCAAGGAGCTCAGACCACAAGTGAGTGAGCGTTTCCACTTTCCTCAGAGAAGAGAGATTGCACTCCAAAGTGTAATGGCGAAAGCGCCACCACCTCCTGTTCCACCAGATATGATTCTGACTATGGAGCAGGTGGAGGCTGCAGGGGCCTCACATGCCAGCTCCTGGGTGAAGTGTATTTGAGTACAGGGCCCTGGGCTACATAGTGAGGGAAGGCAGCCAACTCGGGAGTTATCGGACCCGTGGCCTCTGCGCTCCCAGCATGTATGAGACTGAGATGACAGCTTGGACCTCAAGGAAACACAGGCGGGAGAAGGCACGAAGGGAACCTCTCCACTCGATTCTCTTTGTATGACACAGAAAGTCCACAAAGCCTCTGAGATGTGTTTTCTTATTCTTTTGTGATCCCAAAACCCCTTTCCAAAACAACATTTAAATGAGTGTTCTGTGCTGTGTGTTCAAATGGAGATAATCAGATGCCAGTGGCTTTACAATGTGGGTTGCATTCCATTTTCCCAGGCGCTCAGGCCCTGGGTCTCCAGGCCGCTGCCCATCGTGGCCACCCCTCTGCTCACCAGGGAGGCCAGACAGGAACCCTGCAGCTGCCAGAGCAAGCATGTCCCACAGCCTTCGGGAGGCCTCCCAAAATGTGTCCAGATCCCCACAGGCAGAGAGAGGGACTGAGAGGCTGAAGTGAAGTGACCGTGCCTGCCCAGCCCGGGACTGAGAGCCTGAAGACCAGCTTTCCAGACTCTGTCCTGGAACCCCCTTGGCCCTCAGCAAATCCCCTCCTCCTGGCCTGAAACAGACTTTAGGCTTCTTGCAGAGATGTCTTCTGTGGAGAACCAGAAAGCTTGAGTGCACCCTGACTGTCCTGGGACAGAGCTGCTGAGCAGGGTGCAGGAGCCACACACACTGGATCTTTCAAGGCACGTCAGTGACAGATCTGAGCATGGCTGGTCCAGCCAGGACACTGGGCTCCTGCAGCCCCAAGCCTCTAAATGCGGTGCTTCAGCTCTAGCTTGGCCACCGTGGCCCGGTGCACCTCATCAGGGCCGTCGGCAAAGCGCAGGGCTCGGGCCCAGGTGAAGAACTGAGCCAGTGGGTAGTCGCTGCTCAGGCCCGCTGCTCCGAAGGCCTGGCAGACACAGGGTGGAGGGAGGCGGCCCTGGGTGAGCCCTTGTCTCTGAGGGCCCCAGGAATGATAGCCTGCTTTTGATGGGCCATAACAACCATCTTCCCAGACTTCCCCCGTGGCACCTATGTGATACAATCACTAATATTCCATAGGGCTTCCGTGGGGCCACACCTGCCATCCCACAGCCTCCAGACTCCCCAGGTCCACTCTGCAGGTGCCTTCTGCCCCATGTTGGGGCCGGGGGTTAGGATCTGAGGCGGCGGCCTCCCTGCATGGTAAAGAGCTTGGGCTCCGGGCTTATGAAAACCCAGGTTCATGTGAATTTGAGGTCAGCTACTTGCAAGCTCAGTGACCTGGACAAGTCACTTTACTTTTCTGTGCTTGTTTCCTCACATTAAAAATGGGGGTAGGATGGCACCCCGCACCTTGCTGGGTCATTCTGAAGAGGAAAAGGAAAGTCGCATGCATGGTGAGTGGGTGACACAGGGTGTCTGCCAGGGTCTACGGGAGGCTGGGCGGCTGAAGACAGGGGAGTTTGGCATCTGGTATTGATGGTTCAAATAAGCCAACTGTCTAGTCTGTGCTCACCTGAATCGCACGATCAATCACTCGGGAGGCCATGGATGGGGCGACCATTTTAATCATGGCTATATCCAAGGCTGCAGCCTGTAAGGAAGAGGAGATGTGATTATAAAAGACCCAAGGGCAGCCCGGGTGGCAGAGTGAGACCCCCCGCCACCCATCTCCACTAAAAATACAAAAACTAGCTGGGCATGGTGGCATATGCTTGTAGTCCCAGCTACTCAGGAGGCTGAGGTGAGAGGACTGTCTGAGTCTGGGAAGTCAAGGCTACAGTAAGCCAAAACTGCAACCCTGCACTCAAGCCTGGACAACAGAGTAAGACCTCATCTCAAAAACAAACAACAGGCCAGGTGCGGTGGTTCAGGCCTGTTATTACAGCACTTTGGGAGGCCGAGGCAGGCAGATCACCTGAGGTCAGGAGTTCGAGACCAACCTGGCCAACATATAGTGAAATCCAGTCTCTACTAAAAAATACAAAAATTAGCTGGGTGTGGTAGTCCACACCTGTAGTCCCAGCTACTTGGGAAACTGAGGCAGGAGAGCTGCTTGAACCCGGGAGGCGGAGGTTGCAGTGAGCCGAGATCATGCCACTCTACTCCAGCCTAGGCGACAAAGCGAGCCTCCATCTCTCAAAAACAAAACAAAAAACCAAACAACAAAAAAGACCCGAGGGCAGAAAGCTTGGAATAATGATCAGATTCCCAGGAGGAAGTCAAACACCAGGGTCCACAACAGAGGCCCCAAGGTCTCGCTGATGTGAGCTGGGTGAGGCTGCCCCTGCCTGGTATATGGCTAGACAGCACCCAGGGATGAAGGGCGCCATGTTAGCAACTACTATCTTATGTTGCAAGATGTGAAGCAAGTGCTGGGAGAATGTGGCTGTCTTCCCAGATGACGGGGAACACAGCCAGCACACACTGAAGGGACAAGGGGGAGGGGCCTGTGCTTTGCTCAGGGTCATGGCCAGCTCTGCCTCCAAGCAGCAGTGGACCAAGGCCAGTCAGGGCTCTGGGAAACCGAGCTACAGTGATCTGCCCTGGGGCAGGGTGTTCAAGGGGGACACCCAGCAGCCTCTACCATATCTAGCACGCCAGTGTCAAAGAACCAGGAACTGTGAACCTGGGTTGGTCCCTGACGGCTGAGGATCTTGGGTGGGGGTGGAGGCTGCCCCACAGAAGGCTGGACAAAGCACGGTCAACATGGCATTGTACTTGGTCATCACAGGCACTTAGAAAGAGCCTTAGTTAGCCCGGGTAACATGGTGAGACCCGGTCTCTACAAAAAATAAAGAGGCTGGGCGCGGTGGCTCAAGCCTGTAATCTCAGCACTTTGGGAGGCCAAGACGGGCGGATCACGAGGTCAGGAGATCGAGACCATCCTGGCTAACACGGTGAAACCCCATCTCTACTACAAAATACAAAAAAACTAGCCGGGCGAGGTGGCGGGCACCTGTAATCCCAGCTACTCGGGAGGCTGAGGCAGGAGAATGGCGTGAACCCGGGAGGCGGAGCTTGCAGTGAGCTGAGATCCGGCCACTGCACTCCAGCCTGGGCGACAGAGCGAGACTCCGTCTCAAAAAAAAAAAAAAAAAAAAAAAAAAAAGAATTAGCTGGGCATGGAGGTGTGCGCCTGGAGTCCCAGCTACTTAGAAAGCTGAGGCTTCAGTGAGCCATGATGTACCACTGCATTCCAGCCTGGCTACAGAGTGAGGCCCTGTCTCAAAAAATAAATAAATAAAAGGTTAAAAAGCGCCTTAGTTAATGACTAATGTCACACTTGAAAATAAGCTTCTATTTTGCTAATTCGATATTCAGATGAAGGCCAGTGGAGGGTCCCTTTTCCCTGACTTACTGTTAGGTTGTCCAACACCTCCACCAATGGCCCTGGGAGTCCAGGGCCACCCAGGGGTGCTGTGGCCCCATCAAACCCACTGCCTTGGACTAAGCAGCTCACCAGGTCAGTAAAACACAAAGGCCAGTCCTCTCTTCTTGTTCAATTTTTGAAAAACTGCCAAAACAGCTCCAAGTAGAGGTGAAATAGTTTCTAATGTCAAGAAGCCAGGCTCTCATGCTTTGCTGAATGAGGAGGAAGAATCTCTGCCTCTGGGAGGCCCCTTCATGCCCCTGCCCCTACCTTGTTTCCTGCCAGGTCCATGACGTGGGCAGCTCTCAGCACCAGCAGCCGTGCCTGCTCGATCTCCACGCGCGACTGCGCAATGTCCGCCAGCACTGTGCCCTGCTCCACCAGGGGCTTCCCAAAGGCCACGCGGGACTTCACCTGTCGACACAGGAGATGGGCTGAGGACACGCTGGGCTGGGGGTGGTCACAAGAGGTGGGGGCTGGTGGCCTGAAGAGTTGAGTGGAAGCAGACAGGACACAGCAGGGGAGGAGAGTGAAAGCAGGACCGTGCAGCTTCTCAGCCAAGGTGCCTGTGTGCAGCCATGGGCCATTTCCAGGGAGTAGGTCTGACACACAACCTTCATGTGCGCCACAGCCAGCCATAGCCCACAGGGTACCTGTAACAAATTGCTTCCAAGAACCCTTTATTCCAGCCATTGTACATCTGGGCAGGCCTGGCTACCAGACAGGAGCAGTTACAGATCTGAGCCAGCATCTGGTCCAAGGCTATTCCTGGAAATGAGGGAGTGACTGCAGGCACTGCACACGGCGCAGGCGAAGGGTGCCCTCTGCTGACCGCAGCACCCCTTCCCACCCTGCAGCTCCAGTGGAAGCAAGGTCTCCTCAGCCCCCTCTCTTGCTCCCGGCCTTCTGCTGTGGGCGGCTGTATCTGCAATGGGGATTTTAAATTCTGAAAGTCACAAGGCATCAGAAAAGGTTCTAAGTATTCCTTTTTTTCCCTGTTTTATTGATTATTTTTCCTTCTTTTTTTAATTTTTTTGGAGACAGGTTCTCACTTTGTTGCCCAGGCTGGAGTGCAGTGGCATGAATTTGGCTCACTGCAACCTCCACCTCCCCTGGCTCAAGCAATCTTCCTACCTCAGCCTCCTGAGCAGCTGGGACCATAGGCGTGAACCACCACATCCAACTAACTTTTCAATTTTTTGTAGAGACAGGATCTCACTACATTGCCGAGACTGGTCTCGAACTCCTAGACTCAGGCAATCCTCCTGCCTTGGTCTCCCCAAGTGTTGGGATTATAGGCATGAACCACCACACCCAGCCTAGTTTTTTTGTTTTTTAATTTTTTTACTAAAAGAATCTACACAAATAATTTATCTCATGGCAGAAAAACTACCCGTTTTCAGAACAAAAAAAGAGAGGACAGTAATTACGAACACTTAGAATCCTACCATCTAGTCACCTCTAGTTAATATTTGGTGGATATTCTCCTCTATCCTTCTAGACTTTTTGTATATATACTTATTTTTTCCAAAAACAGGAGCCATACTCTACATATTGTTTTGTAGCCTTTTTGTTTGTTTGAGATGGAGTTTCGCTTTTGTTGCCCAGGCTGGAGTGCAGTGGTGCAATCTCAGCTCACTGCAACCTCCGCCTCCCAGGTTCAAGTGATTCTCCTGCCTCAGCCTCCCAAGTACCTTGGATTACAGGTGCCTGCCACTACACCCGGCTAATTTTTGTATTTTTAAAATAGAGACGGGGTGTTTCACCATTTTGGCCTGGCTGGTCTCTAACTCCTGACCTCAGGTGATCTGCCTGCCTTGGCCTCTCAAAGTGTTGGGATCACAGGTGTGAGCCACTGCACACGGCCAGCCTGCTTAAAACAATAACAACAAAAACAACAAAAAAACAAAAACATTATTTTGCATCAAAGCTAACAGCTTGTTTCTTTTTTTTTTTTTTCCCCCCTGACAGGGTGTTGCTCTGTTGCCCAGGCTGCAGTGCAGTGGCAGAGTCACAGGTCGCTGCAGCCTCGACCTCCCAGGCTCAGAAGATCCTCCCACCTCAGCCTCCTGAGTAGCTAGGACTATAAATGCGTGCCATCACACCTGGCTAACTTATTCATTTATTTATTTATTTTTGAGACAGAGTATTGCTCTTGTTGCCCAGGCTGGAGTGCAATGGTGTGATCTTGGCTCACCGCAACCTCCGCCTCCCAGGTTCAGGCAATTCTCCTGCCTCGGCCTCCCGAGTAGCTGGGATTACAGGCATGTGCCACCACGCCCAATTAATTATATATTTTTAGTAGAGACAGAGTTTCTCCATGTTGGTCAGGCTGGACTCGACCTCCTGACCTCAAGTGATCTGCCCACCTCAGCCTCCCAAAGTGCTGGAATTACAGGTGTGAGCCACCACGCCCAGCCCCACCTGGCTAATATTTTTAATTTTAATTTTTTTTTTTTAGACAGAGTCTTGCTTTGTCACCCCAGCTGGAGTGCAGTGGTGCGTTCTCAGCTCACTGCAACCTCCACCTCCTGGATTCAAGTGATCCTCCTGCCTCAGCCTCCCAAGTAGCTGGGATTACAGGCATGTGCCACCAGGCCCAGCTTTTTTTTTATTTTCAGTAGAGACGCAGTATCACCATGTTGGTGAGGCTGGTCTTGAACTCCTAATCTGAAGTGATCCGCCCGCCTCAGCCTCCCAAAGTGCTGAGATTACAGGCATTAGCCACTACACCCGGCCTTATTTTTTATTTTTCATAGAGATGAGGTTTTGCCATATTGCCCAGCCTACTCTCAAATTCCTGGGCTCAAGCAGTCTGCCTGCCTCAGCCTCTCAGAGTGCTTGGAGTGAGTCACCACACCTGGTCACAGTCTTTTTTCAAAAAATTTAAATGTATATAGTGAACAATTTCTCCATGTTAAGGAATAGATTTCCACAGCATCATTTAAAGTCTCACTGTATGTCATCTCGTGGTTCATTTGTCCAACAGTCATTGTTATCCTTATAAGTTGTTCAGAATTTTGCTATCTGAATGAGCACTGTGGTGAACCTCCTAGTAGCAAATCTTTTGTAGATTCCTAGTTACTCCAACCAAGTCCTCAGTGGAGGTGCCATGTTCATGCTATGTACTTTCTGGAGACTTCTGTCCGATTCATTCAGTCCAATTGTTCTGCCAGGTTGAATTTAATGCCACATGGGGCTGAAGCACCATACCTGAGTCCACAGACAGGAGCGTTTTACTTAGAAAGAAAAAATAACTGGTCAGTCTTAACTAAAAAGGGTGTAAATCACAGGTTTGCTCAGTAATCAAAAATGCAGACTGCCTCTGTTCTTTCAATAGCAGTTCTTGTGAGACACTGGTTTTAGTCTCATGGTATGCATCACCTTTCTGAAATTGATAATCACCAATTTGAATTCTTGTCCTGGCAGCAGCTGTCTTTTAACCTAGGTTTCCAAACTTTGGGGGCGGTGGGGTCATGGCAGAATAGTTTTCTGGATATGCTGTGGAGGAGGGTGGTACAGGCCAGATGATGGAAACCTAAGGACAAAAACAAGCCACATGGGGTCTCCCTGGTGTCTGATTTATTTATTTGTTTGTTTATTTATTTTTAAAGAGACAGGGTCTCACTCTGTCACCCAGGCTGGAGTGCAGTGGTGTGATCACTGCTCACTGCAGCCCTAAACTCCTAGGTTCAAACGATCCTTCTGCCTCAGCCTCCCGAGTAGCTGGGACCTGTAGTCTGACACATGCCAGCTGACACATGCCATCATGCCTGGCACTTAAACTCTTTCTTTTTGGCCAGGCGCGGTGGCTCATGCCTGTAATCCCAGCACTTTGGGGGGCTGAGGTGGGCAGATCACAAGGTCAGGAGATCGAGACCATCCTGGCTAACACGGTGAGATCGAGACCATCCTGACTAACACGGTGAAACCCTGTCTCTACTAAAAATACAAAAAATTAGCCGGGTGTGGTGGCAGATGCCTGTAGTCCCAGCTACTCAGGAGACTGAGGCAGGAGAATGTTGTGAACCCAGGAGGCAGAGGTTGCAGTGAGCCAAGACTGCGCCACTGCACTCCAGCCTGGGTGACAGAGCGAGACTGCATCTCCAAAAAAAAAAAACAACTTTTTTTTGCCGGGTGGCACGGTGGCTCATGCCTGTAATCCCAGCACTTTGGGAGGCCAAGGCAGGCAGATCATGAGGTCAAAAGATCGAGACCATACTGGGCAACACAGTGAAATCCCGTCTCTACTAAAAATACAAAAGTTAGCTGGGCGTGGTGGTGCACGCCTGTAGTCCCAGCTACTTGGAAGGCTGAGGCAGAATTGCTTCAACCTGGGAGGTGGAGGTTGCAATGAGCCAAGATCACCCCACTGCACTCCAGTCTGGTGAGCAAGACTCCATCTCAAAGAAAAAAATAAATATTTTTTTTTTTGTAGAGACTGAGTCTTTCTTTTTTGCTTAGGCTGGTCTCAAATGCTTGGCTTCAAGCAACCCTCCTACCTAGACCTCCCAAAGTACTGGGATTATAGCCATGAGCCACTGCACCCAGACTGATTTTTAATAATGTGCTAGCAGCATGACCTTTACACCTTGGAACCTTGCCCTCTGCTGCTATAGAGCCTGGCCTTTCCGGTCACTTCGACAGAGTGGGTTCTATCCTGCTCTGAATCCAAACTGCAGCAAAGTAGCAGATGCAAAGCAAAGACAGGAATGCAACTTCTTGGAAAGGACATCACCTTGCTTCACCTGCTGGGACTGTACTCAGAAAACAGGTAGGAATTGAAGCCCGACAGCAAAGCAGAAGGTGGTGGTTCTGAGTCAGTGCTAGGCGCAGGAGGAAGCACTCACGCGGGCCTTCATGAGCGCCAGGGCCCTCTCTGAGAACCCGATCAGCCTCATGCAGTGATGGATCCTGCCGGGGCCCAGTCTGCCTTGGGCGATCTCAAAGCCTCGGCCAGGGCCCAGGACCATGTTCTCTTTGGGCACATGCACGTGCTCAAATCGGACTTCACCATGGCCACCTGAAAGACCCAAATGATCACTGTGAGCAGTTGCCATAGTCATTTCCCTTGGATGTGTTTCTTCCTCACCTTAGTCTGGGTTATCTGCTGGCAATGTCCCTGCCCTTTATTTAGCTTTCTTACTAGGACATGGTTAAAGGGAAAAGGATGGCAGGAAGGAGCCTGTTAAACACAGAAAATGAATCACTGATTTATAATGGCAAATGAATATTCTGTGATTCCTTTTATAAAAACATAATGCCACCTTAAGCTGAAGCTCCTAGTGGTTTGTGATAATGTAGTGATCCTATGAAAACACTGAAAGGAAAAACGTGAACACTGTTAGCAGAGAACCAAACTGGGAGCAGACCAAACCAGGGCTGTGACCTAGAGGTCAGCTGTACACACTGGGGCCTGGAAGAGTAGGTCTGGGGTCCACTTCCTGCCTCTGCCCTGTATGGCTTCCTGCGTCACAGACTCCTGCTTACCTTCTAAGCTTAGAAGAGGGAAAAAATGGCCGGGCGCGGTGGCTTAAGCCTGTAATCCCAGCACTTTGGGAGGCCAAGACGGGCGGATCACGAGGTCAAGAGATCGAGACCATCCTGGCTAACATGGTGAAACCCCGTCTCTACTAAAAAAAAAATACCAAAAACTAGCCGAACGAGGTGGCGGGCGCCTGTAGTCCCAGCTACTCGGGAGGCTGAGGCAGGAGAATGGCGTAAACCCGGAAGGCGGAGCTTGCAGTGAGCTGAGATCCGGCCACTGCGCTCCAGCCTGGGCCGCGACAGAGCGAGACTCCGTCTCAAAAAAAAAAAAAAAAAAAAAAAAAAAAGAAGAGGGAAAAAATGCATAAATGCCTGTCTGAAATCTGCCTGCATGGTTGATATTCATGTATGGAAATGAAATGTAGGAGCATGTGACTCTCCAAATATCATACTGTCAGACGTGGGATGTGGCAAGTCCTGAACAAGAGCAGGGGCTCCCCAACGGCATTTCCTGGGGACCAGACCCACACCCAGGGGTGACACTGCCCCTGGACGTCTCACCTGGTGCATCCTCCAGTCCATACACTGTCAGAGGCCGGATGATTTTTATCCCTGGGGTATCCATGGGAACCAAGAGCACGGACTGCTGCCGGTGTCTTGGTGCATGTGGGTCTGTTTTTCCCATAAACACACAGAGTTGGCAACGAGGATCCAGGATGCCTGCCAGGAAAGGAGAGAGACAGACCTCATCATCTGACACCAGAGCCATCAAATCTCTACACACGTGGTCCTGGCCCAAGAAAGGCACAGCAAGGAAGCAGACAGATCAAATCTTTAAGGCTCCATGTAATCAGATGAGCATCTGCAGACTGATGACCAGAAATAAGAGCAAATTGGGTTTTGCTTTTATTTCAGTGAGGAATGAATCCAACATCATAAGAGCAAGTTTTTAAAAGCATCACATAGAGCAGAAAATATAATTTAGAGATAAGAGGACGAAAACTGCTACTTGATTCCTGCCAGCTGGCTCGGCTCCCACAGGTGTGCACACATAATGGCTCTGGGCCTGGGCCTTGGAATCAGGTGAACCTTTGACTCTGGGTTCTCTACGTGCCAGCTAGGGGCTCATATCCCAGGCAAGGGACCTAAGTCTGAGTGTGGTTTCCTCCTCTGAAAAATGGGGATGCTCATTCTTAATGTCCAGGGAGGTATGGGCTCTGGGAGGTAAGCTCCATAGCTACTTGTGGGGGCCCTGTAGAAGTAACACTGGACACTCCCTAAGCGTCAGCATTGTCATTAACCCTTAGGATGTAACACATCTGATCAAGGAGCCAGGAAGCCACCAAGGAAGGGGAGCTGCCCAAGGCAGAATGAACAGCAGGAAGTGGAGAGATTCCTGGGGTCACATGCCAGGAGGCATCCGTCCATGTGTGGGCACCGGGGGACGTCCCTGCCCTGCAAAGCGCCGTCTCTGAGAACAGCGTGCTCCATGCAGTAACCCTCCTATTCTCCCAGCTGCCTCTGCTGGGGGCGCTAAGTGACAGAATCTCCTTTGTGTCAACTTGAAAAAGCAGAGGCTCCTCCCAGGCATTGAGAGGTGTGCCTATCAGTGCAGACTCCCTGATGTGCATTTGAAAAGTGCATTTTAGGCCAAATACCTGTGATCCACCATTTGTGACCATTTATGACATAGAAGCTGTCCTCCTCTCTGATGGAAGCCTCAATATTGGTGGCATCTGAAGAGGCAACCTGAGTGGGGAGCACATTCTAGTCAGAGGTGCCGGTAGACAGCCCGTGTTTCCTGCGGGGCTGACAACAACAGGGCCAGGCAAGTGGGTGGCAGCCCAGGCAAGGTACCTGGGGCTCGGTCATAGCAAAACAGGAGCGGGCTTTCCCCTCCAGTAGAGGCATCAGCCAGCGAGCCTTCTGCGCTTCGGTGCCATACCTCACCAGCAGCTCCATGTTGCCCGTGTCAGGCGCAGAGCAGTTACATATCTGAGAAGGAAAAGGAGCGTGACCACGACTGTCATGTCCTCTTCTAAAAAAAATAGGGTCAAGCTCTGTCACCCAGGCTGGAGTATTGTGGGACGATCATGGCTCACTGCAGCCTCGACTTCCTCAGCTGAAGCCATCCTCCCGCGCCTCAGCTTCCCAAGCAGCTGGGACTACAGGTGTGCACCATCACACCCGACTAATTTTTTATTTTTTTGTACATACAGGGTCTCACTATGTTGCACAGGCTGGTGTCGAACTCCTGGCCTCAAGTGATCCCCCACACTTTGGTCTCCAAAAGTACTGGGATTACAGGTGTGAGCGACCATGCCTGGCCTTCTCATGTCAATATTTCAAGCTTCAAGTTGGATGGGCATGGTGGCTCACGCCTGTAATCCCAGCACTTTGGAAGGCCGAGGTAGGTGGATCACCTGAGGTCAGGAGTTCGAGACCAGCCCGGCCAACATGGTAAAACCCTGTCTCTACTAAAAATACAAAAATTAGCCAGGTGTGGTGGCATGTGCCTGTAATCCCAGCTACTCGGGATGCTGAGGCAGGAGAATCACTTGAACCCGGGAGGCAGGGGTTGCAGCGAGCCAAGACTGCGTCACTGCACTCCAGCCTGGGTGACAGAGCGAGATTCCATCTCAAAAAAAAAAAAAAAGTTCAAGTTCATGCTGGTGCTTCTGAATCTGGTCTATCTGTTTAGGAGTGAGTTCTTTTGAAGATCAGGATGTTCCCACACACTGAGGAGAACTTTAAAGAAGGTACCTCGGGGGCATACAGGGACGTGCCCATGAGCTCACACAGATGTGCATATTCCACATTGGTCAGTCCTGCTCCGTATTTTTTCTCAGGATCAGCCTCCAAGGGTAGAAAAAGGTTCCAAAGTCCTTCCGCCTTGGCTTTCTCCTATCATGGGGAAAATAAGTCAGGAAACCATAGTGGAAGATTTCATTTTATTTTGAACCACGGAAAACAATGAAATGGATTGGAGGAAACAAGGCAGACAACAAAACATGCATGTGTGCCCCAAAAAATGAATGATATGAGGAGCTGGGTGTGGTGGCTGCACGTGTGGTCCCAGCTACACAGGAGGCTGAGGTGAGAGGATCACATGAGCCCAGGAGTTTGAGACTACAGTGAGCTATGATCACACCACTGTGCTCTACCCTGGGTGACTAAGCAAGACCCTGTCTCAAAAAAAAAAAAAAAAAAAGAAAAAAGAGATGGTGGCTCATGCCTGTAATCCCAGCACTTTGGGAGGCCGAGGCGGGCAGATCACGAGGTCAGGAGTTTGAGACTAGCATGACCATCATGGTAAAATCCCATCTCTACTAAAAATACAAAAATTAGCTGGGCACGGTGGCATGTGCCTATAATCCCAGTTACTCGGGAGGCTGAGGCAGGAGAATCGCTTGAACCTGGGGGGGCGGAAAAGAAAAGTAGATGATGATTGCATTATGCTCCTGAGGATCTCAAGTAATTTCAAAACTAACACAATCCAAGGTTCACCTGATAAGGAACAGCAGGTGTTTCTGTTTATCAGCTTAAGTGACAGCACTGGGAGACAACACAGAAACTCAGCTCACAGTGGATTTGGCCCTCTAGCTGTGACATTACCGGCTCTCTAGAGAGAGATGTATTAGCTGATACAGCACTGTTTCAAATTTACGTAATTCAAATATGCATGAGATAGGCCCAACCTGCCCTGGCTTTCTAAGGCCAAGCATTCTGCTGCCTGGGCTGTGCAGTCACACCTGAGCCATCTGCCTGTGACACAGGCACAGCAAAAGCAAGAGATGGAAACTGAGTCATGAAGAGCTAGCTGGCTCTTTCTGAGATGATGGAAGCAAAGATCATTCAACTCGGCCCTCCTGTATCTTCACTGCCTGGGATGGCTCAGGTGAGCCCGGTGGGGTTGGGGAGGGTGTGCCATGGTATTGGGGTCTTACCACCTCACCACGGCTGCTTTACCTTGAGGTCTTCGATCAGTGGGGAGGGGCTCCACCTGGCTGCTGAGGCCTGGTGACTCTGCAGCTCTGGCTCCGCAGGGTACACGTGCTGCTCCATGAAGCGCTTCAGCCGGTGATACAGCTCTCTGACAGGTGGAGAGAGGCTCTCTGGAGAGATAACCAGACCTCCCCTTGAGGCATGAGCTGGGGAAGCTTCTGGAACGGAGCTATAACTCCTGGTACCTATGGGGTACCACTGGGACTGGGACCTAGCCCACGTGTGGCAGGACCTTGTTAACGGATTTTTGAAGGGCATCTCTTTGAAAACCCGGAACCCTTCTTTGACTGCGAAATCCCATGCCAGGTTAGACACAAATTCGGTCAGCTTTCCAGTTTGTTCCGCATGCGCGGAGCTTGCTTGCCCTAAGCAGAATCAAAGAAAAACAGTGATTACTCCCACACAACCCATCACAGGGATGTTAACATGTGATGACATTGTCACTTCAACAGGTATTGTCATTTGCTGAGCCCTTGCTAAGTACCGAACACTAAGAGCCACTATAGCTCACTGAATCACCAAAGCAATACAACTGCTTTCACCTGCACTTTGCAGGCAAGAAAACTGAGTCTTAGAGAAGGAGGTGACTTGGACGAACTGGAAGTTAGGGGGCTGGGGGCCAGAGTCCAACTCAGGACTTCCTGCTCCCTGCTCTTGATCTCTGCTTTCCTAAAAGACTACATTTAATCAGTAACACCCCAGATCACCTCTGCCATTGCCAGTGGGCTATAAGAAGTCCTGCATCCTAGACCACCCTTGCTACAAAATTGATAACAGCAATGCCACAACTGACTAGAGGAAGAGCCAATTTCTACACACAACTGTCTCTAGATGGAATCAACTCCAGCATCACTCAACTCACTATTTGGCTCTCACACCGTCTCTTTCTTCTTTTAAAATGTGCATCAAGACTTTTTTTTTTTTTTTTTTTTTTTTTTGAGACAGAGTCTCGCTCTGCCGCCCAGGCTGGAGTGCAGTGGCCGGATCTCAGCTCACTGCAAGCTCCGCCTCCCGGGTTTACGCCATTCTCCTGCCTCAGCCTCCCGAGTAGCTGGGACTACAGGCGCCCGCCACCTCGCCCGGCTAGTTTTTTGTATTTTTTAGTAGAGACGGGGTTTCACCATGTTAGCCAGGATGGTCTCGATCTCCCGACCTCGTGATCCGCCCGTCTCGGCCTCCCAAAGTGCTGGGATTACAGGCTTGAGCCACCGCGCCCGGCCAAGACTTTTTTTACAAACACATTTTTCTCCATTAAAAAAAATTAAGGCCGGGCGCGGTGGCTCAAGCCTGTAATCCCAGCACTTTGGGAGGCCGAGACGGGTGGATCACGAATTCAGGAGATCGAGACCATCCTGGCTAACACGGTGAAACCCCGTCTCTACTAAAATACAAAAAAAATTAGCTGGGTGAGGTGGCGGGCGCCTGTACTCCCAGCTACTCGGGAGGCTGAGGCAGGAGAATGGCGTGAACCCGAGAGACGGAGCTTGCAGTGAGCTGAGATCCGGCCACTGCACTCCAGCCTGGGCAACAGAGCTAGACTCCGTCTCGGAAAAAAAAAAAAAAAAAAAAATTAAGGTGGCCAGGTGCGGTGGCTCACGCCTGTAATCCCAGCACTTTGGAAGGCCAAGGTGGGTGGATTACTTGAGGTCAGGAGTTTGAGAACAGCCTGGCCAACATGGAGAAACCCTGTCTCTACTAAAAATACAAAAATTAGCCAGGCATGGTGGTGCATGCCTGTAATCTCAGCTACTCAGGAGGCTAAGGCAGGAGAATCACCTGAACCTGGGAGGCAGAGGTTGCAGTGAGCCGAGATCGTGCCATTGCACTCCAGCCTGGGTGAGAGAGTGAGGCTCCCATCTCAAAAAAAAAAAAAAAAAAAAAATTAAGGTGTGGTGTACACACACCTCCTTAATGTAGAACTCTGCAAGTCTTAACAAACCCATAGTTGGGTAACTACCATTGCCATCAAGATACATAATATTTCGGCCAGGTGCAATGGCTCATGCCTGTAATCTCAGCACTTTGGAGGCTGAGGGCAGGCGGATCACCGGAGGTCAGGAGTTTGAGACCAGCCTGGGCAACATGGTAAAACCCTGTCTCTACTAAAAGTACAAAATTTAGCCACGTGTGGTGATGCACAACTGTAATCTTAGCTTCTGGGGAGGCTGAGGCAGGAGAATCGCTTGAACCTAGGAGGTGGAGGTTGCAGTAGGGAGAGATCATGCCATTGCACTCCAGCCTGGGTGACAAGAACAAAACTCTGTCTCAAAAAAATAAATATTTATTTTTAAATAAGAGATAGGGCCTTACTATGTTGCCCAAACTGATCTCGAACTCCTGGCCTCAAACAATCCTCCTGTCTCAGTCTACCAAACTGCTGGGATTACAGGCATGAGCCACCATGCCCAGCTGAGACAGCCATTTGCATGCAGCTTTGGTGTTAAAGATAGTTTAAACTATTCCTTACAGAGTTAGGAACAAATTCTTTGCTACCCTGCCGAGAATTAGCCCACTGGACCTCACTAGGTCTCTACTGAGGACCTTCCGGTATGAACCTAACCCAGGGAAGTCAGTGGGAAACCAGATAGCCCCTTCCTTGCAGACACACAGTGGGGGCTGAGAAGTACAAGGGGCTGCATTTTCCCCTTATTCCTCGGACTGCACACAGCACATTGAAGGGGAAAGATACTTCCCTTATGTTCCCTATTATTCATAAGGATTTTCTTCTTCTAACAGAGTAAGAGGTGTATTCTTAATTTTCTTCTATTTAGTTGGCTCGCACTCTGAGACTGCTACTTTGTCTCTGAAAAAGTCACTTGTATAAGCTTGGATTGATTTCGACCTATTGCTTCTGGTATATTTCCCAAATGTAGTTCTGGCAGGAGACCACATCACTGGTGTCCACTTAAGTTGCAGTCGTAAGTACTTTATAGAATTTCAGTGGCCATCTGCCAGAAATCTAATTTCTGCACCCACTTATTAAGGAAGGAGAAGGACACATGTGCTGGGCAGGTACATACTGTAAATCTTCTGCTCAGTGGGCTCTGGTCTCTCTCATCCCCTTCCCAATCTAATGTTGATCTGAGGTCTTTTGTAAATGACACCATAGAGAGAATGTCTTGGAAACAGATACCCCTTCTCTAAGCTCCACTTTCCCTGGGTAGTACCAAATATTTCAGCTGTTCAAACAAAAGTGATTTTAAAGCTAACTGTAGAAGACAAATGTACAAAAGTAATATTTATATTCATATAGTTGGTTTTTTCCCCATTCATCATATATTTTTATGTTATTCTTTCAAAAAATGGATTTTGTTGTTTTTATGTGAGAAAACTAAGCCATTTCCTCAGTGTGTCTGGATGGCTTCCCAGGGGGAGGGAAAAGAGTGCACAGTAAGATAAGAGGAATAAAGGCTTGAACAAACAGACATTTTTCTGTCTGGTGGCAAAAGGTGGGGTGTTTTAGCTCTGGGCCGAGAGAAACCAGAAGCCACGACGATGGCTCACAGGATCTTAGAAACATGTCAAAGGGCTTCCTGAGAGACAGGCTGAGGACACTCAGTGGTGGAGATTCTAAAATGGGCAAAGTCTATTAAGCTCTTCCCAGGTCACTGGAGCAGAGCAGGGAGAAAACTCGGCAGCCTGCTAGGAAATGTCGGAAGCAACCAGGCCTATTCATCACCATAAGGACTTAGCAGCCATTCTGTTTAAGTAAATATTTCTGGTTAGTGTTTATCGGAAAACCATTAAAAAAATGTGAAATGGTGGCTTACAGCTGATACTGTATTTTCCCAAAAGAGGGAAAATATTGTTTCCAGAAATTCCTGCTTCCTGCATCCCCTGCTTATCAGACCAGGTACAGTTAAACTAGAAATTCTCTGGGTACTGGTTTTTCTCCAGACAGTTTTCCCCACGACTGTGTATTTCCAGGACCACCTAGCACAGTGCTGGCTTTTAGTAGAGGCTCATATACTTGGGAATGAATGATCAGTGCTCCTACTGCAACTGCTTCTCTCAGAAGACTCTGGCAACCTGGCTGGGAACACAGGCTGCCAGTAAGCTTGGGGAGTCGCTGACTGCAAAGCTAAACACTCCCTCAGCACCAGCAAACCCCATGATGAGTTCCTCTCTCCTTCTTTCTCCTTGCCTTTTGTTTTTAAGTTTCACTTTTGGAAAATTTCTTTTTCTTTTTTTTTGAGATGGAGTCTCGCTCTGTCACCAGGCTGGAGTGAGCAGTGGCACAATCTCGGCTCACTGCAACCTCTGACTCCCTGGTTCAAGCTATTCATCTGCCTCAGCCTCCCGAGTAGCTGGGCACGCGCCACCAAGACCAGCTAATTTTTGTATGTTTAATAGAAACAGGGTTTCACCATGTTGGCCAGGATAGTCTTGATCTCCTGACCTTGTGATCCCCCCGCCCCGCCTCAGCCTCCTAAAGCGCTGGGATTACAGGTGTGAGCCACTGCACCCGGCCTTTTGTTTTTGTTTCTTTTTTTGAGATGGAGTCTCGCTCTGCCACCCAGGCTGGAGTGTAGTGGCATGATCTCTGCTCACTGCAACTTCCGCCTCCCGGGTTCAAGTGATTATCCTGCCTCAGCCTCCCATGTAGCTGGGATTATAGGCGGCATCACCACACCCAGGTACTTTTTATATTTTTAGGGGAGATGGGGTTTCATCATGTTGGCCAGGCTGGTCTCAAACTCCTGACCTCAGGTGATCCACCTGCCTTGGCCTCCCAAAGTGCTGGGATTACCGGCATAAGCCATCACGACTGGCCTCCTTTTGGAAAATTTCAAAGACACACAGGAGTAGAGAGGAGAGAATAATGAGCCTGAGGGTTCTATTGCTCACCTTCCGCAATGATTGATGCCAGCCCAGTCTTGGTTTCATTCCCTGCCATCCCCACTCCCACTGTCCTGGATTTTTTGGAGTGCATCCCAAATATCTCATCTAGGATTCTTTCAAAACTCCAAAGACAAGTACTTTTTAAAGAACCCACAATACTATTATCACCCTTAAAAAATCGTTGACTGTAACTTCTTCATATCATCGACCATCTACTCAGAATTCAAGTTTCACTGACTATCATCAAAATTTTTTCCAAATAATTTGTTTAAGAAAGGATCCAAATAAGGTCCCAACACTGTAACTGGCTAATGTATCTTTTAAGTCTCTCTCTCCCTTTTTTTTTTTTCTGAGACAGTCTCATGTTGCTGCCCAGGCTAAACTGCAGTGATGCAATCACCGCTCGCCACTACCTCGGCCTCCCAGGTTCAAGCAATTCTCCTACCTCAGCCTCCTGAGTAGCTGGGATTATAGGTGCCCACCACCAGGCCTGGCTAATTTTTATGTTTTTTAGTAGAGACGGGGTTTCCCCATGTTGGCCAGGCTGGTCTCAAACTCCTGACCTCAGGTGAGCCACCCACCTCGGTCTCCCACAGTGCTGGGATTACAGGCGTGAGCCACCATGCCCAGCCCGATGTTTCTTTTAAGTCTCTCTCAATCTACAGCTTCCTTTTTCACTCTTTTCCTCCCCTTGAAATGTATGTGTTTGAAGAAACTGAGTTGTGTGCCCTGTGATGTTTTCCAGAATCTGGATTTTGTGAGTGGCTGTGCCCAGCGTGCTGCTGAACATGTCCCTCTGAACCCTGTGTTTTCCATGAGTTGGCAGCTGGCACTGGAGGCCTGGGCAGAGTCGGTGTGACTTTTGAGGGAAGCATCAGGAGGAACGTAATGTCTGGCTGTCTCTCTCTCTCAGTGGTGTTGGCTTTCATTGAAGCTTATTGCCCACATGCATTAATGCATTAGGAGTTGCAAATTGGTGATACGCAAATTCTATATTATTCTGTCCAGGATACTTCTCTAGAGAGAAACATTCCCTCATCGATTATTTGGATAGCCTGAGGTATGATTTGTTTAGGAAAGACAGGACAAATGCTTGATTCCCCACCCCCCAACCCATTTACCAATTTTCAGAATAATAAGTTGCTTCCCTGGCATCCTCTGAGGTCATCAATGAGACTTTGTTGTCTCTGTTTTTGTATCACTACTCATGGACTTATTTATTTATTTAATTTTTATTTTTTCGGTGGAGACAGTATCTTCCTCAGTCACCTAGGCTGCAGTGCACTGGCGCGATCTCAGCTCACTTCAACCTCCGCCCCCTGGGTTCAGGCGATTCTCTCTCCTGCCTCAGCCCCCTGAATAGCTGGAATTTCAGGTACCCACCACCACACCTGGCTAATTTTTGTATTTTTAGTAGAGATGGGGTTTCACCATGTTGGCCAGGCTGGTCTCAAATCCCTGACCTCAAGTGATCTGCTCACCTTGGCCTCCCAAAGTGCTGGGATTACAGGCCTGAGCCACCATGCCCGGCTACTACTCCTGGATTTAAACATACCTGATGTGTTTCATCCATTTCAGCTATCATCCTTGGTGATGCCCAAAGTTTCCTATTATTAGCAAGTGGGAGCCTGTTCAGGTTGGCTCCCAAGTCTTTTTTTTTTTTGAGACAGAGTCTAATTCTTGTCACCCAGGCTGGAGTGTAGTAGTACGATCTCAGCTCACTGAAACCTCTCCCTCCCAGGTTCAAGTGAGTCTCCTGCCTCAGTCTCCCAAGTAGCTGGGATTACAGGCACCCGCCACCATGCCTGGCTAGTTTTTGTATTTTTAGTAGAGACACAGTTTCACCACGTTGGATAGGCTGGAGAGCCAAGATGAACCTGGAACATTTTGTCATACCAGCAAGCAAGGAAGTTGCCAAAGACCACAACGGTTTTACCTAAAGATTTGGGAGCTGGCCAGGGTCAGTGGCTCACGCCTGTAATCCCAGCACTTTGGGAGGCTAAGGCGGATGGATCACCTGAGGTCAGGAGGTCGAGACCACCCTGGCCAACATGGTGAAACCCTGTCTCTACTAAAAACAAAGAAAAAAATGACCCAGGCATGGTGGCCTGTGCCTATAATCGCAGCTTCTTCGGATGCTGAGGCATGAGAATTGCTTGAGCTGGTGAGGTGGAGGTTGCAGTGAGGCAAGATCGCACCACTGCGCTCCAGCCTGGGCAACAGAGTGAGAAACTGTCTCAAAAAAAAAAAAAAACAAAAACAGAAGCAAACAAACAAAAAAACCCACAAAACAAGAAATTTGCCTAATATAGTTGTTAAATATGCAAATGGACACACACATATTTCATAGAAATTCTTAAGCATACAAAATTTTAAAATCAAAGTTCTGAAAAATACACATAGGATGATCACGTTTGCACAAAAGTAGGAGGAGAGAGAGAAGATAGATAAACAGAAAAACTGGAGGGCCCAGGAAACTCTTAACGGTAACATTTATCTTTGAGGAATGATGTTGAAAAGGGTGAAATACAATTTTACATAATTCTATATGACCAAATTTTGATCATGAGCATGAATGCTTTAACTGGAAAAATTTCTTTGTGCATTACTTTAATAATTAAAAAACAAGTTTAAATATTGTTAAATAAGCTGGGCATGGTGGCTCACACCTGTAATCCCAGCACTTTAGGATCACTTGAGGTCTGGAGTTCGAGACCAGCTTGGCCAACATGGTGAAACTTTATCTCTACTAAAAATACAAAAAAAAATTAGTGAGGTGTGGTGGTGTAGGCCTGTAGTCCCAGCTACTCGGGAGGCTGAGGCAGGAGAATCACTTAAACCCAGGAGGTAGAGACTACAGTGAGCCGGGATTGCACCACTGCATTCCACCCAGGATGACAGAGAAAGACCCTGTCTCAAAAACAAATAATAAATATTGTAAAGAAAATATTTACGTGACAAATGGTTGGATTAACTGAATCTCAGAGAATCGTGGCCAAACCGGTCTCTCCAAAGCCTCTGTGGCCCTGAGAGGGTTTCCAGGTGGAGGCACGGTCCTCACTGTGACTCACTCCCAAGCGATTCTTCAGGGCAGCCATCCCATTACCTGTGAGTGATCGCCAGTAGACTCCCTGTAGGATTGCAGCCAAACGGAAAAAGGAAAAAGCCATATAGAAGTTCCAGTTCTCAGTGGGAGGGAGTCCCATTTGGAGGCAGTACATCCTGAAATACTCCTCTGCAGCAGGGATTCCCAGCTGTGTCAAGTCACAGTCATTAAAACCTGGGAGAAAGAGCCATTCATGGGTAGTCACTGACTTGACATACCCCTGTAGCTGGCAAATATTTAAATTCTGAAAATTGCCATGTCCCTTGAAAATTAGTTTCACGACCAGTTCCAGGGGTTAGCTTATTCCTGCATTGGCTCTTATTCCCTTAGATGGCTGGGCATCCAGGCATGAAGTCATTATTCACAAATTGGCTCTTACAGGTTTCAGACTCTAATGGCAGTAAAGGAAGGAATGGGAGCTTCCAACTCCATCTGGGCCACAGTTAAGGGTGGATGCATATTATCTTCAACCAGTCATTTGATCAAAAATGACGTGGAAAGAGCAATCTCAGGCTCAGCGCAGTGGCTCACGCCTGTAACCCCAGCACTTTGGGAGGCCGAGGTAGGTGGATCACCTGAGATCAGGAGTTCAAGACTGGCCTGACCAATATGGTGAAACCCTGTCTCTACTAAAAATACAAAAATTAGCCAGGCATGGTGGCATGCACCTGTAATCCCAGCTACCTGGGAGGGAGGCTGAGACGGGAGAATTGCATGAATCCAGGAGGCAGAGGTTGCAGTGGGCTGAGATCACGCCACTGCACTCCAGCATGGGTGACAGAGCGAGACTCCGTCTCAAAAAAAAAAAAAAAAAAATTGACTGGGCGCAGTGGCTCATGCCTCTAATACCAGCACTTTTGGAGGCTGAGGAGGGCAGATCACTTGAGGTCAGGAGGTCGACACCAGCCTGGCCAACATGGTGAAGACCCTGTCTCTACTAAAAATACAAAAATTAGCCAGGTGTTGTGGCACACGCCTGTAATCCCAGCTACTCAGGAGGCTGAGGCCGAGGAATCGTTTGAACCTGGGAGATGGAGGTTGCAGTGAGCCGAGTTCGCGCCACCGTGGTCCAGCCTGGGTGACAGAGTGAGACTCCATCTCAAAAATAAATAAACGAGTGACAGAGGGAGACTCCATCTCAAAAATAAATAAACAAATAAATATAAAAATAAACAAAAAGATCTCACCAAATTATGAAAATGATAATTATAGCAAATAAAACAATTTCACAGGCCGGGCACAGTGGCTCATGCCTGTAATCCTAGCACTTTGGGAGGCCAAGGCGGGCAAATTACGAGGTCAGGAGATTGAGACCATCCTGGCTAACACAGTGAAACCCCATCTCTACTACAAAAACAAAAAATTAGCTGGGCGTGGTGGCAAGTGCCTGTAGTCCCAGCTATTCGGGAGGCTGAGGCAGGAGAAGGGTGTGAGCCTGGGAGGCAGAGCTTGCAGTGAGCCAAGATCGAACCACTGCCCTCCAGCCTGGGCAACAGAGTTAGACTCCGTCTCAAAAAAATTCACTTATTTGCTCCATCTGTGACATTTTCATGATTTAGAAGCATGTAATATATTCTATTCATAGAAATTAATCTTAGGAGTATACCTTTTTTTTTTTTTTGAGACGGAGTCTCGCTCTGTCGCCCAGGCTGGAGTGCAGTGGCCAGATCTCAGCTCACTACAAGCTCCGCCTCCCGGGTTTACGCCATTCTCCTGCCTCAGCCTCCCGAGTAGCTGGGACTACAGGCGCCCGCCACCTCGCCCGGCTGGTTTTTTGTACTTTTTAGTAGAGACGGGGTTTCACCGGGTTAGCCAGGATGGTCTCGATCTCCTGACCTCGTGATCCGCCCGTCTCGGCCTCCCAAAGTGCTGGGATTACAGGCTTGAGCCACCGCGCCCGGCCAGGAGTATACCTTATATATAGGCAAAGATATTACTACAAAGATATTCACTGCCTTTCTTCATAGGGGTGGGGGAGGTAATATTTAAAAATTGGAAACAGGCCGGGCGCGGTGGCTCAAGCCTGTAATCCCAGCACTTTGGGAGGCCGAGGCGGGTGGATCACGAGGTGAGAAGATCGAGACTATCCTGGCTAACATGGTGAAACCCCGTCTCTACTAAAAATACAAAAAATTAGCCGGGCACGGTGGCGGGCTCCTGTAGTCCCAGCTACTTGGGAGGCTGAGGCGGGAGAATGCGTGAACCCGGGAGGCGGAGCTTGCAGTGAGCCGAGATCACGCCACTGCACTCCAGCCTGGGAGACACAGCGACACTCCGTCTCAAAAAAAAAAAAAAAAAAAAAAAAAAAAAATTGGAAACAAATTGAATATCTAAATAGGAATTAACCCAAAAGTCTTCCCTTAATTCTCTTTTGTTTTTTTTTTTTCTTTTTTGAGATGGAGTCTCGCTCTGTCGCCCAGGCTGGAGTGCAATCATCTCGGCTCACTGCAAGCTCTGCCTCCCGGGTTCACGTGCCATTCTCTTGCCTCAGGCTCCTGAGTAGCTGGGACTACAGGCGCCCACCACTATGCCCGGCTAATTTTTTTGTATTTTTAGTAGAGATGGGGTTTCACCATGTTAGCCAGGATGGTCTTGATCTCCTGACCTTATGATCTGCCCGTCTCAGCCTCCCAAAGTCCAAAGTGCTGGGATTACAGGTGTGAGCCACCGTACCCAGCCATCTTCCCTTAATTCTATACAATAAGATTATATGCTCTCATTAAAAATTATGCTGTAGAATATGTAATGTCATGAAAACATGTCTACAGTATACAATGAAGTGAAAAAAAGCATGTCATTCGATCATGTTACATTTTTGTTTTAGGAAATATACATATACACACAAGAAAAGATGACATGGATAGATACTGAAATGTCAGCAAATGGTTATCTCTGGGACTACTAATGATTTTAACTGTTTCATTGTTGTTGCTATCTGTTGGCTCTAGTATTTTTATAATAAATGTGGCTTGTTTTTGTTTTTTTTTGAGATGGAGTCTTGCCCTGTTGCGCAGGCTGGAGTGCAATGGTGTGATCTCGGCTGACTGCAACCTCCACCTCCCAGGTTCAAACGATTCTCCTGCCTCAGCCTCCCGAGTAGCTGGGGTTATAGGCGCATGCCACCATGTCCAGCTAATTTTTTATTTTTAGTAGAGATGGGGTTTCACCATGTTAGCCAGCCTGGTCTTGAACTCCTGACCTTGTGATCCGCCCGCCTTGGTCTCCCAAAGTGCTGGGATTACAGGCGTGAGCCACCACACCCAGCCACAATAAATGTGTTTTTAATTTAAAACCCTAAATAGAAGTTAGCTGTGTAAAAGCATAAGAGGTGCCTATACAAGCATACTTTTCACTTAACACACATTCTGTATCTACTTCCCCGCAAATGTGACAGGAGTGCATTCCAGCTATGTTTCCCACCAGAACCACCAGGACCTCACTTTCACTTTCCTGTCCAATCATGGACTACTTCAGCTGAGTTTGCTCCCAAGTGCTTTGAGAACTGGCTTGCTCCTCCACTATCCTCCAGCAGCAGTTCCTACCTCTCAGCACGGGAAAACTGGACGGTAGGTAATGAGCCAGGCAGCTGTAGGCCACATCGATGAGGGGGTCGCCCAAGGTAGAAAGTTCCCAGTCAAGGACAGCAACCACCTCTGGCTTTTCTGGATGAAACACCAGGTTGTCGAGCCTGAAAAGCCCCAAGAGGAACAGAGACAGCACTAAGAAAACTGCCGGCTAGGGAGGATTCTGCGTGGTCTGTTTGCCTTTCAGACTGGCTCCCCACCCTCCCATCCCCTCTGTGCCCGGGAGCCTGAGCTCCCTGGGCTGTGTGCTCCAAGGACTCCCTTGCCCTCTGGCTTCCAGCTGGACTCAGCCAATCAAAAGCAGGAGATGGGAAGGGGCCTGGTTATTTATTTCCCCAGCTCCTTCTCTGCAGCCCTCCCCAGAGAGCTAGCCTCTCTGGGTTCAGGGAATTACTCCCTCCCTGTGATGGTTTTAAAACAGATCTGTAAATCCTTTGACACTCCTCCCACAAAAGGTAGAGTCTTACGCTTGGCCCAGTGAAGCATCTTGCTTCTAACAGATACAAGACACATGGAAGTGATGCTGAGGGACTCCCGAGACTAGACTAGGTCAGAAAACGTGATACAGCTTCTGCCCAGCCCTCTGTCCCTTGAAACACACTATTTTGGAGCCCTGAGCCGCCAGGTAAGAAGTCCAGGGTTGAGTGCAATGGCTCATGCCTGTAATCCCCACATTTTGGGAGGACAAGTTGGGAGGACTGCTTAAGCTCAGGAGTTCAAGACCAGCCTGGGCAACATAGCAAGACCCTATCTCTACAAAAAAAAATTTAAAAATTAGCTGAGCATGGTAGTGCACGCCTATAGTCACAGCTACTCAGGAGGCTAAGGTGGGAGTATCACTGAGCCCAGGAGTTGGCAGCTGCAGTCAGTTATGTTCCAGCCTATGAATAGCTACTGCACTCCAGCCTGGGTGACAGTGCAAGATCCTGTCTCAAAGAAAAAAGTCCAGTTACCCAGAAGCTGCCATGCTGGAGAGACGATGTGGGAACCATAAAGAGACAGAAAGAGAGGCCCAAGGAGCCCGGCTGTTCATATCTTCTCTGCCCAGGGCCGGCATGCTAGCAAGCCTTCAGAAGATTCAGCCCCGCCCAACAGCCGCCCTACTTTGAAATAAGCTGTCCTGTCCCCAGACTGCAAAGATTCATGAGCAAAATGACTACTGTCGTTGTTGATAGCCACTCAGTTCTGACAAAGTTTGTTGTAGAGTAGCAATAACCACAGCACATGCTTGCCCTGTCAGACTGACTCCTCACTGTTTCTGGCCCCGGGACTCCACACTGTTCTTCAGCATTTCCTCTAAACCACACTACAACCCTATATTGAACTCTCCCCAAATAGCCTCTTTCATGCTTTCTGTCTCCTGCCAGGGCTGTCTGTAATGCATGCTTTATTTAAAAGAAAAAGTAAACATCAAGCATGCAGAAAAATACAGAGAATGATATAATGTCAGAACTCATGTGTCCATCTTCTAGATTTAGCAGATATTATATCTGCTTTTTTGTTATATTTGCTTCAGATTTTTAAAAAAATGACAGATTAACTGCCATCCTGAAGTTAGTATATATCAGTCTCAGACATTTCTATATTTCTCTTATCTATACCTGTACCTATATACCACATATAGTGTTCTTTCAATTATTTTTAAGTTTTCATAAATGATTTATTACCCTTTTGAAACTTACTTTTTTCTACTTAGCATTATCTGTTTGAGACTTATGACTTATGTACAGCAAATTGGTTTATTTTACCCACTAAATAGAATTCCAACATATGGCCAAACTACATTTTATTTATCATGTATTATAATTACAAGCATGACCAAAACAAACATCTTCGCCTGAGTCTCTTGGTGCAAAGCTGCAGATGCTTCTTTACAAAAAACGATGTGTTGCAGCATATTCCCATCTTCCATGTTACTGCCCATTACTTTTCATTTCTTTTCTTTTTGAGACGGAGTCTCACTCTGTCACCCAGACTGGAATGCAGTGGCACGGTCTTGGCTCACTGCAACCTCTACCTCCCGGATTCAAGTGATTCTCCTGCCTCACCCTCCCAAGTAGTTGAGATTACACAGGTAAAACCACACTCGGGTACTTTTTGTATTTTTAGTAGACATGGGATTTTGGCATGTTGGCCAGGCTGGTCTCGAACTGCTGACCTCCAGTGATCTGCCCGCTTCGGCCTCCCAAAGTGCTGGGATTACAGGCATGAGTCGCCTACTACTTTTCAAAGTAGCTGCGGCAGTTTATGCTTTCACCACCGGTGATTCACTCCATTAGCAAGAAATATTCTTCCATCCATCAAAAATCAGAATTATCTCAACTATGTTGATCAATAAGCAGCAGCACACTCTCTAAAATCAGAGGATGCCTTTCCTGGAGGCAACATCCTAAATGATCATCATACTTCACTATAGCTAGGGGACGGGGTGCTCAGACTGCACTGGACATCTCCTGCCTGCTGTATACTTGATCACATTCGTAGATCTTTGAGGTGCCAAGAGAAGCAAAGACAAGGTCCACGGAGCAGCTGTTATGGGCTGGTGACACAAAGGCCACCTGAGGTCTTCCCCACCAAAGGAAATACATGGCAATAGCTGGCAAGGAAAGTGTTGTCAGGCAAGTGCTCTAGAGTCCCAAGTGGAGAAAGATGGAGGAGGGGGTCAAATGCAGCCCAACTGCTTGCCAAGTTCAAGGCAGTGTGGGGGAAGCACTTGGCCCCATCAGTCTCTGATGCAGGAGCAGGTTCCTCAAGCTCCCATGATGACCACATGACAAAGAAAGCTCAGCTGTCCACTCTCAGACCCAGGGGGATTCCCAAAGGTGGCTGGATAACAGAAGAAGCCGGGAGCGAGGGACACAGGTCAAGCCAATGAAGACAGGCCAATCAAATCTGGAGGGCAAAGAAGTGTCTTTAAGGCTGGGCACGGTGGCTCACACCTGTAATCCCAGCACTTTGGGAGGCCAAGGTGGGCAGAACACTTGAGGGCAGGAGTTTGAGACCAGCCTGATCAACATGATAAAATCCCATCTCATATTTTTGTATTACTAAAAATATATTGTATTTTTGGATTTCTAAAAATACAAAAGTTAGCCGCACATGGTGGTGCACACCTGTAATCCCAGCTGCTCGGAAGGCTGGGGCGGGAGAATCGCTTGAACCCGGTAGGTGGGGTATGCAGTGAGCTGAGATCATGCCACTGCACTCCAGCCTGGGCGACAGAGTGAAACTGTCTTTAAAAAAAAAAAAAAGAAGCCAAAAGGTCTTTAAAATTTAAAATTAACCTTCACTGTCTAGCCTTGTTTAATAAAAGGCCTGGGTCCCCACATGGGCAAAAAGACAAGCCAAATAAGGCATTCTTGCATCAAAAGCAGGTCTCCAGGTGCTGTGAAGCAGAAAACACAATAAACACTACCCTATAAAAGTACCTAATGGGCAGTTTTCACAGCAAGAGATGATAAGATAAAGCTATCATCTCTGCCGCCGGATGCCAGGCATACTGAAGTTCCCATTTTAGCCGCGCTACAGACTCATCACATACCCCCAGAGACTCTGTCACTCTCTTTCAATCCTTTCACTACACCCAGTGAGAATGTCCATCCCCAGGCCTCTTGGGAGGTGAGTGGCACCCTCACTCTGCCTTACTTTCAGATGAGATCAGGCCTCTTCAGGGGCCGTAGACTCTGCCTTACTTTCAAACAGTGGGTCTCAACAGAGGAATGCTGCCCTCCCTGGGAACACTGGACCAGGTCTGCAAAGATTTTTGGTTGCCACACTCTGCGGGGAGGGGTGCTACTGGCATCGGGTTGAGGCCAGGGATGATGCCTGACATCCTACAATGCACAGTAGCTCCCACCACAAAAAAGTACCCAATTCAACATGTCACGGTGCCAGAGCTGAGAAACCCTGCCTGAAAAGGCCACACACAGAGAGGTGCTTTGTAATAGGAATAATTCCCGACTGTAAATTGCAGCAAGACCAATTGCTCAATTCCCCCTTGGAGTGTCCTTGCTGTCATTTTTCAGCTCTCCCTGCCATCACATCTACCTGAAGTCCCCGTGCACCAGTGTGGTCCTCTGCTGATGGGGAAGATGGAGGGGGAGCCACTCGATCAGCCTCTCCATAGCTGGGATGGTGCTGGTTTCAGAAGCCCGATACTGCTTAACCCAGGTTCGTACCTGGCGTGGAATATAGGCCCCTGTGGGAAAGATGATTAGAACATGGTATGCAATTTCAGCAACCTCTGAAAGTAACGGGAAAAAAAACCAGTGCAGTAAAACCCTTTGTCATGCTCTGCAGTGGGTGCTGCGGTGTCTTTGAACACGTTCCTAAGACTGGAGAATTTCCCACATGATGCTCCTGCTGCCCCAAGGTGGAAATCATCGGCTGTTTGGCTGGATTAGTGTGGTCTGGGTGCTGTTCCTAGCTGTGTGGTCTCCAAATATGATCTCTGCTCCTCTTAAAGACCTTATGGCCGGGCATGGTGGCTCACACCTGTAATCCCAGCACTTTGGGAGGCCAAGGTGGGCAGATCATGAGGTCAGGAGTTCGAGACCAGCCTGTCCAACATGGCAAAAGCCCGTCTCTACTAAAAAATACAAAAATTAGCCAGGTGTGGTGGTGGGTGCCTGTGATCCCAGCTACTTGGGAGGCTGAGGCAGGAGAATCGCTTGAACCCAGGTGGTGGAGGTTGAAGTGAGCCGAGATCACACCATTGCACTCCAGCATGGGTAACAAGAGCAAAACTCCATCTCCAAAAAAAAGATCTTGTGTGCTTCCTAATAGCCTTTCATAAATCACTTTTTGGCTAAACCACAGTGGTTAGCTGAAGGCAAATCAACCCTGGAGTCAGACTGCCAGACTTTGAAACCCAGCTCTGCTGTTCTCTAGCAGTGTGATCTCAGGCAGGTTACTTAGCATCTCTATGCTTTAGTTTCCTCATCTTAAGATGGTCCTCATAGAGCCGTTGGGAGAATAAAATATGTAAAGCCCTTAGAACTGTTCTTGGCATATGGTAAGTACTATATGAGGGCTGGCTGCAGTGGCTCATGCCTGTAATCCCAACACTTCGGGAGGCCAAATCACTTGAGCGCAGGAGTTTGGGTAGAGCCTGGGCAACATGGCGAAATCCTGTCTCTACTAAAAATACAAAAATTAGCTGGGCATGGTGGTCCATACCTGTAGTCCCAGCTACTCAAGAGGGAGAGATGGGAGGATCACTTGAGCCCAAGAGGTTGAGGCTGCAGTGAGCCAAGATCACACCACTACACTCCAGTGTGGGCTACAGAGAGAGACCCTGTCTCAAAAAACAAACAAAAAAACTATCCCTGTTGAAACTGGACACGGTGGCACATGCCCAGAGTCCCAACTACTTGGGAGGCTGAGACAGGAGGATGGCTTGAGCCCGTAAGTTTGAGACCAGACCAGCCTGGGCAACATAGTGAGACCCCTATCTCAAAAAAAATATATATTCCTGTTGAAGAGTATTTAGGGAAAAGGGTAAGAAACAGAGAAAAACACATTTTAAATACCTTTGGTCAGTATCAGAAAAAAAATTTAAATGGTCTAGTGAGATAAAAGTAGCAGGGAATTGGATAGTAGAATACTTCAGGGAAAAAAAGAAAAAATGAAAAAAAAAAGTTGCAGGGAAGAAAGATTGTGTAGTTCATAAAGGGATTTATCGAAGGCCCAAATACCTAAGTCAGCAACACCTCCATTAAAACTAAACTGGATTTCCAAGGAAGAAGCTAAGTGTGCCTTACGCATGGTGTGTTAATACCCAAAATGATTCAGATCCTAAAAGCAGAAGCACTAGTGATGAAACAACCAGCATGGGAGACGTGGCCTCCTGCTCACCTTGCTTCCCATAGTCTTCAAGCCCCACAGCCTGGGGATCCACACTGTGAATTTTGCACAGGACTGTGTTCATAGCAGTGTATATGGCTCGCCTGTGGCTGGGTTCCAAGCCTGGCAGGGAAGGGTCTTTGTAGATGAGACCTGGGCAGTACTCCATTACATAGAATGGGGTGCCAACGACACTGGGAGGAACACAGAAGGGGTTTCAGGGATCAGAGTCATAATGTGGCAGGCTGTTAGTCATGACCCTATTCTTTGTCACTGTCCCTGGGTGTATGGGTTGAGATCTGGAGAAGAGTTCAGACCCAGAGCACTGGATACTTCCTTTTTCCTTTCACATAAGCACAGTGCATTAGAAGTATCCTTCTTGCAACGGATCTATCCACATACATACACACGTGCATATACACATATGCACACCCATCTGTGCTTCTTGGACAGCATGCTTTTCTCTTCTGCCTGGTTCCTTTGTATAAGCCACAGGAATGGATTCAAAGTGTAATAATGTAGCAAGCAGCAAGGCTCAGAGAAGGACCTCTGGAGTCACACAGAACCGGTTTTTCTTTCTTTTTTTTTTTTTTTGAAATGGAGTCTGGCTCTGTCGCCCAGGCTGGAGTGCAGTGGCCGGATCTCAGCTCACTGCGAGCTCCGCCTCCCGGGTTTACGCCATTCTCCTGCCTCAGCCTCCCGAGTAGCTGGGACTACAGGTGCCCGCCACCTCGCCTGGCTAGTTTTTTTGTATTTTTTAGTAGAGACGGGGTTTCACCGTGTTCGCTAGGATGGTCTCGATCTCCTGACCTCGTGATCCGCCTGTCTCGGCCTCCCAAAGTGCTGGGATTACAGGCTTGAGCCACCGCGCCCGGCCTATTTCTTATTTTTTTATTTTTTTGAGATGGAGTCTTGCTCTGTTGCCCAGGCTGGAGTGCAGTGGCGCAATCTCAGCTCACTGCAACCTCTTCCTGCTGGGTTCAAGCAATTCTCCTGCCTCAGCTGGGACTCCAGGTGCGTGCCGCCATGCCTGACTAATTTTTGTATTTTTAGTAGAGATGGGGTTTCACCATGTTGGCCAGGCTGGTCTTAAACTCCTGACCTCAGATAATCTGCCTGCTTCAGCCTCCCAGAGTGTTGGGATTATGGGTGTGAGCCACTGCACCTGGTCAGAACCAGGTTTAAATCCCAACTCTGCCCTTAGTTGAAGAGTGACCCTGAGAGACTTATTAAACCTCTTTAGGCTTTGTTGTTGAGATGGAGTCTCGCTCTGTTGCCTGTTGCCTAGGCTGGAGTGCAGTGGCACGATCTTGGCTCACTGCAACCTCCGCCTCCTGGTTTCAAGCGATTCTCCTGCCTCACCATCCCGAATAGCTGGAACTAAAGGTGTGCGCCACCACATCCGGCTAATTTTTTTGTATTTTTAGTAGAGATGGGGTTTCACTGTGTTAGCCAGGATGGTCTCAATCTCCTGACCTCGTAATCCGCCTGCCTCAGCCTCCCAAAATGCTGGGATTACAGGCATGAGCCACTGCGCCCAGCCGTGTTGTTGTTTTTTAATCTGTAAGACATACCCACTTCAAAGGGTAATTGCAAGAATTAAGGGCGCTTCCAGGGTATTTGTTACTTAAAAAAAAAAAATGAATTAAGCAACAAACATACAGAGTGCCTGGCATGGTCTCTGGTTCCAACAAGGGTTCAGTAAGTATCCCTTCTTGTTATTGAGGTTATTTTTATCATTTTTCGGTGGTATGAATGGTGTATATACCACCCAGCAGTACTAAGGTGACCCAATGACATGTCACTAATCCATCTTTTGGTCATTACTAGCAATCAGTTTACTACTCTACTGTACTTTATTTATTTATTTATTTGAGACAGAGTCTCACTCTATCACCTAGGCTGGAGTACAGTGGTGTGATCTCGGCCTACTGCAAACTCTGCCTCTCGGGTTCAAACGATTCTCCTGACTCCAGGCACGTACCACCATGCCCAGCTAATTTTTGTATTTTTCAGTAGAGACGGGGTTCCACCATGTTGGCCAGGCTGGTCTCAAACTCCTGGTTTCAAGTGATCCATCTGCCTCAGGCTCCAGTTTACTACTCTAAAAAATTGTTTTGAAAATTCTACCATTGGCCGGGCGTGGTGGCTCAAGCCTGTAATCCTAGCACTTTGGGAGGCCGAGACGGGCGGATCACAAGGTCAGGGGATCGAGACCATCCTGGCTAACACGGTGAAACCCCGTCTCTACTAAAAAATACAAAAAAACTAGCCGGGTGAGGTGGCGGGCGCCTGTAGTCCCAGCTACTCGGGAGGCTGAGGCAGGAGAATGGCGTAAACCCGGGAGGCGGAGCTTGCAGTGAGCTGAGATCTGGCCACTGCACTCCAGCCTGGGTGACAGAGCAAGACTCCGTCTGAAAAAAAAAAAAAAAAAAAAGAAAAGAAAATTCTACCATTACAAATGTTTCAAGTTGAAAAACTATTACAAAAGATGTTTCCAAGAGAATTGGGGAAATTTGAACATGGGCTGGATATTCAGTATTATTATTAAATAATTGTTAGTTATCTTAGGTGTACTGGTGTTGTGGTTATGAAAGACAATGTCAGCCAGGTGCAGTGGCTCACACCTGTAATCCGGCACTTTGGGAGGCCAAGGCAGATGGATCACTTGAGGTCAAGAGTTTGAGACCAGCCTGGCCAACAAGGCAAAACCCCGTCTCTATTAAAAATACAAAAATTAGCCAGGTGTGGTGGTGCATGCCTGTAATCCCAGCTACTTGGGAGGTTGAGGCAGGAGAATTGCTTGAATTCAGGAGGCAGAGGTTGCAGTGTGCCCAGACTGCGCCATTACACTCCAGCCTGGGCAACAGAGTGAGACTCCATCTCAAAAAAAAAGGAAAAAAAAGAAAAGGAAAAAAAAGACAGGGTCTCACTCTATCATCCAGCCTGGAGTGTGGTGGTGTGATCACAGCTCACTGCAGCCTCCACCTCCCACCTCAATTGTTCCAGGTAAGTAGGTGGGACTACAGGTGTGCACCTCCACACCTGGCTAATTTTTTTTTGTTTTTGTAGAGATGGGGTTTTGCCAGGTTGCCCTGACTGGTCTCAAACTCCTGGGCTCAAGTGATCTGCCTGCCTCAGCCTCCTTAAGTGATGGGATTACAGGCGTTAGCCACTATGCCTGGTCAATGTCTTTATTCTTGAGAGATGCATGCTGTCTGAAACTTATTTCAAAAGGTTCAGCCAAAAAAAATCATTATATACATGTTAAAAGTATACATGTATACACACACACATATATAGAAAATAAATGTGGCAAAATGTTAACAATGTTTTAATTTTTGATCTAGATGAAATATAAACAGATATTCATTATATTATTTTTTCTTCTTTCACCTTTTCCGAAGGTTTCAAACGTTTCATAATTAAAACGTTAGGAAAGAAGTGACACTCAAAAAGCATGTTACAAAGCTGTTTAAAATAGTTTAGGTCCAGGCACAGTGGCTCACACTTGTAATCCCAGCATCATGGGAGGCCGAAGTGGGCGGATCATCTGAGGTCAGGAGTTGGAGACAAGCAAGGCCAACATGGTGAAACCCTGTCTCTACTCAAAAAATAAAAAAACTAGCCGGGCGTAGTGGGGGGCGCCTGTAATCCCAGCTACTCAGCAGGCTGAGGCAAGAGAATCATTTGAACTCAGGAGGCAGAGGTTGCAGTGAGCCAAGATTGGGCCACTGGACTCCAGCCTGGGTGACAGAATGAGACTCCGTCTCAAAACACCAAACAGTTTAGAAAGACTCTTATAAAAGAATAAACAAAAACAAGCAACATGAAACTAGATAAATATGGATTTTTTGAATGTTAAAAAAAGATGTTTTCTACCAATTCTCCCTAAAGCAGGCATATACTTATCTGGCAGGATAACTTAAATATCTGAGAACTTCTGGGAGAGGTTGCTATAAAGTTTCTTTGCCCTCCTACCCAAATTTTATTTGTCTTTAACGAATTGGAATTTGTGTTAGCATATGGGCTGTTCTCTCCTGTAGCTTGAATGTGCGATAGCAAAAACATCTGAACTTTACCTTGAATCTTCACAGAGATCAAGAACGTTAGGTACAGGTACTCCAGCATTTGCAAGGGCTTTCATAATCCTGCCAGGACAAATGAAAATAAACAAAACCGCTGGCTGAATTGATGAGATTTTCTTCAAGTTACTTTTCTTTGTTTGTTTGTTTGTTTTGTTTTTTGAGACACAGTCTTGCTCTGTTGCCCAGGTTGGAGTGCAGTGGCACGATCTTGGCTCACTGCAACCTTCACTTCCTGAGTTCAAGCCATTCTCAGGACTCAGTCTCCTGAGTAGCTGGGATTACAGATGTGCACCACCACGCCCAGCTAATTTTTGTATCTTTAGTAGAGACAAGGTTTCGCCATGTTGGCCAGGCTGGTCTCAAATTCCTGACCTTAGGTGATCCACCTGCCTCAGCCTCCCAAAGTCCTGGGATTACAGGCATAAGCCACTGCGCCTGGCCTGAAATTACTTTTCTGAATTAAAAATGGTACATAAATTAAAATGAAATTCTAAAAAATATTCAATTGACCCAAAAGTAAGAAAGAACAAAAAAAATGATGGAACACACAAAAAACCAGTGGTGAAATTGTAGACCTAAATCAAACATATCAATAACTACATTAAACTCAATAGATGAATAGATTCCAATTAAAAGACAGAAGTTGGCTGGACATGGTGGCTCCTGCCTGTCTCAACTAAAAATACAAAAATTAGCCAGGCGTGGTGGCGTGCACCTGTAATCCCAGCTACTTGGGTGGCTGAAGCATGAGAATCACTTGAACCCAGGAGGTGGAGGTTGCAGTGAGCCAAGATCGTTCCACTGTGTTCTCGCGTGGGTGACAGAGTGAGACTCCATCTCAAAAATCAAAAAAATAAATGAAATAAAATAAAAATAAAAGACAGAAGTTTTCAGTCTGGACAGAAAAGCATGACCTAATTATATGATGTCTACAAGAGATATGCGCTGAATATATAAACATAGATAGGTTGCAAAAACAAGAATGGAAATGGAAGCATTATGCAATCACTAAGCATAAGAAAGCTGGTGTGGCTACTTTAATATCAAATAAAGTAGGCTTTACAACAGTGTACCACCAGAGACAAAGAGAGACATTTGAAAATGATACAACTGCAAGTTCATCAGAAAGGTATTACAATCATAAATATGTACATGCTGAACAACAGAGCTTCAAAATACGTCAAGTAAAAATGATCAAAATTAAAGAGAAAAAAATGAAGAAATCCACAAGTCTTAGCTGAGATTTTAACACTCCTTTCACAGTAATGATAGAATTAGACAAAACTAGATTTATCTAAAGACATATATCTGAACCCACTACCAACCAACCTGATCTGATGGATATTTGTATACCACTAACTCAGATATTGCAAAACATACATTATTTTCAAGTAAACACAATATGTTTACCAAGATAAGTCATGTGCTGGTCCATAAAATAAATCTCAATAAATTTCAATAAAAATTAAAATGTAGCCCAGCACGGTAGCTCACACCTATAATCCTAGCACTTTGGGAGGCCAAGGTGGGAGGATTACCTGAAGTCAGGAGTTCAACACCAGCCTGGCCAATATGGCAAAACCCTGTCTCTATTAAAAGTACAAAAATTAGGGCTGTGCATGGTGGCTCAAACCTGTAATCCCAGCACTTTCAGAGGCCGAGGTGGGCGGATCACAAGGTCAGGAGATCGAGACCATCCTGGCTAACATGGTGAAACCCTGTCTCTACTAAAAATACAAAAAAAATTAGCCAGGTGTGGTGGCAGGCGCCTGTAGTCCCAGCTACTCGCAAGGCTGAGGCAGGAGAATGGCGTGAACCCAGGAAGCAGAGCTTGTAGTGGGCTGAAATCATGCCACTGCACTCCAGCCTGGGCAATAGAGCGAGACTCCGTCTCAAAAAAATAATAATAATAATACAAAAATTAGTCAGGCATGGTGCCTCACACCTGTACTTCTACCTACTCAGAAGGCTGAGGCAGGAGAATCACTTGAACCCAGGAGGCGGAGGTTGCAGTGAACCGAGATCATGCCACTGCAATGAAGACTGGGCGACAAGAGCGAAACCCCGTCTCAAAAAATAACAAACAAAAGGCTGGGCGCGGTGACTCACGCCTGTAATCCCAGCACTTTGGGAGGCTGAGGCGGGTGGATCACGAAGTCAGGAGATCGAGACCATCCTGGCCAACATGGTGAAACCCCATCTCTACTAAAAATACAAAAATTAGCCGGGCATGGTGGTGTGTGCCTGTAGTCCCAGCTACCCAGGAGGCTGAGGCAGAAGAATCGCTTGAACCTGGGAGGCGGAGGTTGCAGTGAGCCAAGATAGCGCCACTGCACTCCAGCCTGGGCGACAGAGCAAAAACTCCGCCTCAAAACAAAACAAACAATAGAAAAAAGTAACAAAACAAACTGTGGTTCCCAGATCAATGTGATTGATAAACCCCTAGCTAGACTAACGAGAGAGAGAATACAAATTATCAATCAATACCAGCAGTGATAAAGAAAGGATATCACTAGGGTGGGCATAGTGGCTCACGCCTGTAATCGCAGCACTCTGGGAGGCCGAGGCAGGTGAATCACTTGAGGTCAGGGGTTGTAGACCAGCCAGGCCAACATGGTGAAACCCCACCTCTACTAAAAATAGTAAATTAGCTGGGCATGGTGGCACGTGCCTGTAATCCCTGTTACTTGAGAGGCTAAGGCAGGAGAATCACTTGGACTTGGGAGGTGGAGGTGGCAATGAGCCAAGATCATGCCACTGCACTCCAGCCTGGGCGACAGAAAAAAAAAAAAAAAGGATATCACTATAGATCCTACATATATTAAAAAGATAGTAAGGGAATATGATAAATAATAAATTCAATAGCTTGGGTGATATGAACAGACTCCTTAGAAATTACAACTTACCAAAACTAAAACAAGATGAAATAAAATATCTGAGTAACAATATTTTTATTAAATTAATAATCAAAAACCTTGGCCAGGCACGCTGGCTCCTGCCTGTAATCCCCAAAACTTTGGGAGGTCAACGTGGGAGGACTGCTTGAGGCCAAGAGTTCAAGCAATATAGTAAGGCCCCATTTCTACAAAAAAATTTTTAAAACTAGCCAGGCATGATGGTATGTGCCTGTAGTACTTGGGAGGCTGAGGCAGGAGAATCACTTGAGCCCAGGAGTTCGAGTTTATAGTGAGGTATCATCGCACCACTGTACTCCAGCCTAGGCAAGAGTGACTCTCTGCCTAAAAAAAAAAAATCAGCTAATACTATATATGCAATTTGTATCTGCCTTTACTATCTTAAAATTTTATCATACACATTTGTTACTATAGGCATAGTTTTACTAGCTGCAATAACAGCATAATCATTAAGGGTGAGCTATGAAATCTGATGGACTGGCTATAAAGCTAGACTCTAGCACTTGCTTACTAGTTTTATGACCCTGGGTATGCTGGTTAATCTTTTTTTTTTTTTTTTTTTTTTGAGACAGCGTCTCACTTTGTGAGTGCAGTGGTACGATCTCAGCTCACTACACCTCTGCCTCCTGAGTTCAAGTGATTCTCCGGCCTCAGCCTCCCATGTAGCTGGGACTACAGGTGCAAGGCACCAACACCTGGCTAATTTTTGTATTTTTTGTAGTCAGGGTTTCACCATGTTGCCCAGACTGGGCTCGAACTCCTGAGCTCAAAGCAATCTGCCTGCCTTGGTTTCTCTAAGCCTCACTCCTCCTAGTTATAAATGAGGATTATAACAGTAACATATCATAGAGTTGTGAGGATGCTCTGCAGTAACAAGACATTCAAAGCATTTATTTTAGTGCCTGGCACACACTAAACATTCAATAAATGTTAGCTATTACTATTTCTGTCATTGCAATGAGTAGATATACCAAGGTTTACTTATTTCCTGATTATGGTACAGATTATAGTACAGATTATAGTACATTTAAGTAGTTTCCAAACTCTTTTGTTTGTTTCTTGAGACAGAGTCTCACTCTGTCACACAGGCTGGAGTATGCAGTGGTGCCATCTCAGCTCAGTGCAGCCTCCACCTCCCAGGTTCAAGAGATCCTCTCACCTCAGCCTGCTGAGTAGATGGAACTACAGGCATATGCCACCACACCCATCTAACTATTTGTATTTTTGGTAGAGACAGGTTTTCACTATGTTGTCCAGGCTGGTCTTAAACTCCTGAGCTCAAGTGATCCACCTGCCTCAGCCTCCCAAAGTGCTGGGACTACATTAGCTACTGCTCCTGGCCTTCCAAATTCTTCTTATTAAACAACTTTGTGGTGAGCATATTAATACATAAAGCTGTTTCCCCCTACTTAGAATTATTTCTTTAAGACAGAGACCCAGAATTGGAATTACTAGGTCTAAAAGTATGAAAACTCTGAGGCTTTTAATAAATTGTATCATATTGTTTTCCAGAATAGTTCTAATTTACATTTGGCTTTTTTGGGGATTGGGGCAGGGTCTCACAATGTCTCCCAGGCGGGAATGCAATGACGCCACAGTAACTCACTATAGCCTCAACCTCCCAGCTCAGGCAATCCTCCCACCTCAGCCTCCTGAGTAGGTGGGACTACAGGATCGTGCCACCACGAGCAGGCTAATTCTTTTTTTTTTTTTTTTTTTGGTAGAGACAGGGTTTTGCCACATTGCCTAGGCTGGTCTTGACCTCTTGGGCTCAATGATCCTCCTGCCTCGGTCTCCCAAGGCACTGGGATTATAGGTGTGACCCACAAAACCTGGTCCATAACTGTAGTTTTAAATGTCTTGGGGTGTTTTTATGGAGTGCTGACTTTTCTGTTTAGGGCTGAGCTTGTGCACGGTGGAGGCTAGTGGGCAAGTGCTCCCCTGGCCCTGAAAACTTACCTGAACTCCCTCTCTATGGCATGGGCAGATGGAAGGAGTGTCCCTGGGGGCTTCTTCCTCAGAACCAGATCACGATTAGCCAGCCTGATGTAGTAAGTTGGATTTGACTGCCCGTGATCAAACTGAAGGAGTTCCAATGGGCCTGCAAGTTTGAAAACAAAGAAAACTCAAACCAGCCCTGGACGACAGATCTGAGCAGACATTCTTTCTTTCTAATGAGTTCTGCATTTGGGCTTCAAAATATCCTCATCTGCCATGCAGTGCAAGAAAAGCACCTCTTACCTGCCTACCAGGAGTGACTGAGTCCCAGGTCTACACCCCGCCAACTCAGGTCCAGGATCACATGCCACTACAGTTTGTCAAAGGCCATTCATTTTATACCACAGTAATTTTCTCATTTTGTGCAGGTGTCCAATTTTGTCCTTCCTGCCAACTCCTGCTCCATGAATAAAAACATGCTCATTCTGTTCATCAAGCACAAATGCAGCCATGGCAACCCATCTTGCTAAATAGAATGCTTTAAGCCTGAGGATGAAAGGTGCCCTTGCACGTCCCTCTGCCTGACACTGCTGGGACAGCTGAAAGGAGTGACACAGAGGCCTTTGGCCTGACACAAAGCTGCTTTCATGAGATGCAATTTCCCACTGCACTAGGCTGAATTCCATGGCTCCCTTGCAGGATCCTGGCTGAGGTGAAAGTAATTCATTCTCAGCTCCATAAGAAGACTGAACCCTGGGTGTAGATTGATTTCACTTGGTTAGAAGAGCAGGCAAGCAACAGAAGTCTGCCTGAGTTCTTCCGGCTAGCCAGAGTGGGTGCCACAGCTGTGCAGAGGCCACTACCAATAATCCAATTGCTGGAAAACATCCTAATGTGAAACTCTATCAATAAAAGCCTTTTTCAAGGAGCAAGTGGGTGAAACCTTTATCACCTGGGAAAAATGTCTTCTTTGGCCGGGAGCAGAGGCTCATGCCTGTAATCCCAGCCCTTTGGGAGGCCAAGGCAGGTGGATCACCTGAGATCAGGAATTTGAGACCAGCCTGACCAACATAGTGAAACCCCATCTCTACTAAAAATATAAAAATTAACCAGGCATGGTAGCGGGTGCCTGTAATCCGAGCTACTTGGGAGGCTGAGGCAGGAGAATCACTAGAACCCAAGAGGTGGAGGTTGCAGTGAGCTGAGATCATGCCATTGCACTCCAGCCTGGGCAACAAGGGCAAAACTCCATCTCAAAAAAAATTAAATTAAATTAAAAAAAATTTTTAAGTCTCTTTTTTTGTTTTCTTTTGTTTTTGAAATGGAGTCTTGCTCTGTCATCCAGGCTGGAGTGCAGTGGCACTGTCTCAGCTCACTGCAACCTCTGCTTCCTGGGATCAAGCGATTCTCCTGCCTTAGCCTCCCCAGTAGCTGGGACTACAGGCATGCGCCACCACACTCAGCTAATTTTTGTATTTTTAGTAGAGATGGAGTTTCGCCATGTTGACCAAGCTGGTCTCAAACTCCTGGCCTCAAGTGATCTGCCCACCTCAGTCTCCCAAAGTGCTAGGATTACAGGCATGAGTCGCCACTCCTGACCCAAAAGTGTCCTCTAAAGCACACAAGGCAGCTGGTTTTCTGAGGGCGGAATGTGAAGGAGGAAAGAGAAAACTTCTCTCCAAGAAATGGAGACAACTTGTTGCATTTTAAAATCATGCAACTTTTTTTTTTTTTTTTTTGAGAGAGTCTTGCTCTGTTGCCCAGGCTGCAGTGCAGTGGCACGATCTCAGCTCACTGCAACCTCCACCTCCTAGGTTCAAGTGATTCTCCTGAGTAGCTAGGACTACAGGCATGTGCCACCATGCCCAGCTAATTTTTGTATTTTTCCTTTTTTTTGGCAGGGGGGGGATGGAGTCTTGCTCTGTCGCCTAGGCTGGAGCGCAGTGGCACTCACTGCAACCTCGGTCTCCCGGGTTCAAGTGATACTCCTGCCTCAGCCTCCCAAGTAGCTGGGATTACAGGCACCCACCAAAACGCCCGGCTAATTTTTGTATTTTTAGTAGAGATGGGGTTTCACCATGTTGGCCAGGCTGACCTCGAACTTCTGACTTCAGGTGATCCACCTGCCTCAGCCTCCCAAAGTGCTGGGATTATAGGCGTGAGCCACTGAGCCTGGCCCCCTTTTATTCTTTTTCTTTTTTTTTTTAAGAGGGAGTCTCACTCTATCACCCACGCTAGAGTGCAGTGGCGCAATATAGGCTCACTGCAACCACTGCCTCCCGGGTTAAAGCGATTGTTGTGCCTCAGTCTCCAGAGCAGCTGGGACTATAGTTGTGCACCACCACATCCAGCTAATTTTTGTATTTTTAGTAGAGACAAGGTTTCACATCGTTGGTCAGGCTGGTCTCGAACTCCTGGCCTCAAGTGATCGCCTGCCTCGGCCTCCCAAAATGCTGGAATTACAGGAGTGAGCCACTACACCCTGGTCACCAAAGCAAATTCTTTTTTTTTTTTCCTGAGATGGAGTCTTGCTCTGTTGCCCAGGCTGGAGTACAGCAGCACAATCTCGGCTGACTGCAACCTCTGCCTCCTGGGTTCAAGCAATTCTCCTGCCTCAGCCTCCTGAGTATCTGGGATTACAGGCACCCACCACCATACCCAGTTAATTTTTGTATTTTTAGTAGAAACAAGGTTTCACCAAGTTGGCCAGGCTAGTCTCGAACTCCTGACCTCGTGATCTACCTGCCTCGGCCTCCTAAAGTGCTGGGATTACAGGCGTGAGCCACCGTACCCCGCCTGCCAATGTAACTTCTAAGTCATCTTCACAAAATGGGCTGTCGTCTCAAAGCATTAGAAACTGTAAAATCCTCTGAGCACATACTGCAGTCCCCAAGTTCCTCTCCCTGTTGAAAGCAGGCAACCACTGCCATACCACACTCTCAGTTGTAAGAGTGGGATAGGTATACTTTTGGAGATCCATAAATAGGGAAGTTAATGCTTTTTCCCAAGCAAAACTGAAAGCAGTGCTCAGATGCACCAGGCCCAATGGCTATTTTCCTCATTGTAAAACTTCTTTGTCTCCAGCCCATTCCATTAGGGTTGAAAAGTGAGAAACAGACCAAAACCTTCGCCTCGGAGAGAGTTACCAAAACATGAAAGACACCCACATACCTGTGGTCTGGATACCCAGTAAGTCTTTGAGGTACTTCTTCAAGGAATCTTTCGGAATTTCCATCGTCTTTCTCACAGGCTGAGTGTTTGGAACACCTAGTCTCAATGTAAAACCCAAGAGAGCTTCTAATTCCTTTACTGCAGTCTCTGGGTCATTAACCTGGTTTCAGAGAGAATATGCATATGTATATATTTTGTTGTTGTTATTTTTCCCTTCTTTTCACAGAATGTTGAGAATATATATACTTTTTTTTTTAATTTTACAATTCATGGTAGTACAGGTGTAGAGAATATATATTGAACAGGTGCCAGCAGTCAACCCTGGCCTCAGGGGCTCCTATCTGTTTCCTAGGGGGTGTCCGAAATGTTTGTTCTCCAGTGCCATAAAGACATAGCACTTGAACACAAATTTAATTTACTCAGGAAGGCCATTTTTACTTCCTGCAGAAAGGGTACACTCGCCAGCAGTTTTGCCACAAGAGTACACCAAACAAAGGAGACAGGGTCATTTATAACCTGACGCATCCACCCTACTGCTGTGTCTGGTTTCGCTGGAATGGGACTTTTATTTTCTGTATTTATCCTGATTGGCGAGCAACTTAGAACTTTTTTTTTTTTTTTTTTGAGATAGAAGTCTCACTCTTTCGCCCAGGCCGGACTGCAGTGGCGCTATCTTGCCTCACTGCAAACTCTGCCTCCTGGGTTCACGCCATTCTCCTGCCTCAGTCTCCTGAGTAGCTGGGACTAAAGGCGCCTGCCACTGCGCCCAGCTAATTTTTTATATTTTTAGTAGAGACAGGGTTTCACCGTGTTAGCCAGGATGGTCTCCATCTCCTGACTTCATGATCCACCCGCCTGGGCCTCCCAAAGTGTTGGGATTACAGGCGTGAGCCACCGCACCCGGCCTAGAACTTTTTGAAAGAGGCAAAGGTAGAGGAGAACAAAGGAAGGAAGAAGTAACTTGTGGAATGCTGAGAAAAGTAAAAACACCTTCAAATAAGGAAGAGGAACAGGCTATGACCTAATGCTTGCTTGGACCAGTATAAGCATGCCAGGGCAAATATTTAGGCTAAATTGTGGGAGTAAAGAACATAAAGTACATTGATTTCTTTATCACAGCTAGCAGATATTTAAGAATGCTAGCACAGGTCTTCAAATACATTTTGCTTCTAAGAGAAGTTACCATTTATTCCTACTTAAGTGGGGAGGAAAGTCTTTGAAGAGGAACCTCTACTTTACTTTTTACAATTCCCCCTCTTTTTATTTTATAATTTCTCTTCAAATTTGTTTAATACGTTTTGATTTAATTGCTTTGTTTGTCCCTCTAATAGAAGTAATTTTTCCAAATAGGGTGGAGGAGAGTTTGGAGTTAACTCTGTACAGAGTGGCAGAGACAAGATTTTGTATAAAACTTCAAAGGCTGGGCGCGGTAGCTCATGCCTGTAATCCCAGCACTTTGGGAGGCTGAAGCAGGCAGATCACGAGGTCAGGAGTTTGAGACCAGCCTGACCAACATGGTGAAACCCCGTCACTACTAAAAATACAAAAATATTAACCGGGGATGGTGGTGTGCGACCGTAATCCCAGCTACTCAGGGGGCTGAGGCAGGAGATCACTGGAACCTAGGAGGCAGAGGTTGCAGTGAGCCGAGATTGAGCCACTGCACTCCAGCCTAGGCAACAGAGTGAGACTCTGTCTCAAAACAAACAAATAGCCGGGCGCGGTGACTCACGCCTGTAATCCCAGCACTTTGGGAGGCCGAGACGGGTGGATCACGAGGTCAGGAGATCGAGACCATCCTGGCTAACACGGTGAAACCCCGTCTCTACTAAGAAATACAAAAAACTAGCTGGGCGAGGTGGCGGGCGCCTGTAGTCCCAGCTACTCGGGAGGCTGAGGCAGGAGAATGGCGTGAATCGGGGGGCGCGGAGCTTGCAGTGAGCCGAGATCGCGCCACTGCACTCCAGCCTGGGTGACAGAGTGAGACTCCATCTCAAAAAAAAAAAAAAAAAAAAACCTTTGAAGGCCGGGAATAATATAACAGCCTACAAGAATAAGGACACCAATAACAAGAGCAAACGAGGTGAGAACCGAAGTTAAAACTTCTTTTTTTTTTTTTTTGAGACGGAGTCTCGCTCTGTCGCCCAGGCTGGAGCACAGTGGCCAGATCTCAGCTCACTGCAAGCTCCGCCCCCCGGGTTCACGCCATTCTCCTGCCTCAGCCTCCCGAGTAGCTGGGACTACAGGCGCCGCCACCTCGCCCGGCTAGTTTTTTGTATTTTTAAAGTAGAGACGGGGTTTCACCGTGTTAGCCAGGCTGGTCTCGATCTCCTGACCTCGTGATCCGCCCGCCTCGGCCTCCCAAAGTGCTGGGATTACAGGCGTGAGCCACCGCGCCCGGCCTAAAACTTCTTTTTATCCACTGAACCAATGTTTTATTATTTTAGAAAATGGGTGATTTATTTTAGAATTTTTGGCAAGTTTATCAGATAGGGAGGTTAATACTGTAGCACTTTTGTTATAGTCCATCAGGGACAGTATTATTAGGAACGAAGGTACAATATTGAGTTTTAATTATGAAACAAACATCTTTTTTTTTTTGCTAATATTATTATTTTTTTTTGAGATGGAGTCTTGCTCTGTCATCCAGGCTGGAGTGCAATGGTGCAATCTTGGTTCACTGCAAGCTCTGCCTCCTGGGTGAACACCCCTACAAAGGTCTTAAGCCTACCATTCACCTCCTTTCCTATCTCTTTTCTCAAGCTGCCTTCTCAGTACCTGTTTGTCTTGCTTCTCATTGAAAATTCAAGCAGCTAGTCACATAGATTTCATAATTAACACAAAATGACTATGGAAATGTAGGGGGAAACCTTAAGGAAAGCTAGAGCTACAAATGTAAAAAGATTACAGAGAAATATGTTGCACTAGTGGCTCGTGCATGGGAGGGGGTTCAAAAAATAGTGACTATTACCTTAATGGTGTGAATACCAAGGCTGGCAGCTGCTTTTACATTTGGTCCAAGGTCATCAAGAAAGATAGACTCAGAGGGCTGCAGGCCGAGCCGCTCCAAGCACAGCTTGTAGATCCTAGGGTCTGGCTTACAGATCCCTTCCACGCAGGACTCCACGACCTGATGGAGGGACGGGAATGAGAGATGAATGTCCCTAAAGGTGGAGCTCCCACACGCATGCTGGTAAACTTTTTGAAAGGAAAAGCATAAGAAGGACAGTTGAGATTTATTATAACAAGTAATTTAAGATTGTTATGATATAAAATGATGTTGCCTTCTTAAATTGAGGAATTTGACAATACTGGGTTACAACATGGGGGCAAACTCGAGAAACCAAAATGTCTGTTTCAGACACTGTGACCCTGTGCAAACAAGCAAAGCTATAATGGGCCTCAGTGTCATCATCAACAAAATGGGAAGAATATTAATAGTCATCTTACCTATCTTAGCTCAGTAAGTTGTGAAACTTAAATGAAACTTAAGTGAGTTCCAAAATGACAAAGCATTTGGCTAATGTCACATCTTGGGGCTAAACAAAGCAGAAGAAAAGCTGTACATGTCAGCTTTATGGGAAGTAGTTCACCATTTTTTTTTTTTTTTTTTTTCAGAAAGAAGACACTGTCACAAGTATAAAATAAATACGAACTTAGTGTTTATTTTAGAGGTTTAAAAACCCATCCATACTCCATTTAGACAGAAATTCCATGGGAGGGCTGACACTGTTCCTGACATGCTAAGAGGCTCCTATACTCTGATGACCTTGCTTCAGCCACGTATCTGATCTGCAATGGGTGGAGGGTGCTGGTGAGAGTACAGGAGAACCCGGGAAAGCCTTCTCAGTGTCAGGCTGTCTCTGATCCACTGATTCCCCGAAAGTCCTTTTAGTGTCCCCAGGGCTTAATCTCCTATAGTGTGGGCCCAAGACAGCCACATAGCCTATAACCAATACCCTCTGATCTGCCCTAAGAACAGAACTAAATCTCTGACTTGCCATTTGGAATGACCCAGGCTCTCCAAGGCCAAGGACAAATCCAATGGCCCCTCTCTCTATCCCACACTTGCATTCTGGGTTGGGTGGGAACTGCCCTTTCAGGTAAATAAATGTCCGAATAAACTGGACCTTTCTACTTTCTCTTGTCTTCTAAGGACCTGAATGAGCTAAAAAAAAAAAAAAAAAAAAAGTCTAAGAAGCTACCCCAAAGAAAACGTCAATAGTGAGAAGTACAGAAGCAGGGTGTCTCAGACACCGATCGATGTAACGTACCAGATGGAAGCGGCAGAGCTGTACTGGCTGAGACAAGAGACAGGAAAGTGGAGGGAACTGTGGGGGATGGGGCAAAGTTCCAGGAAGCAGACAGCTCCTCTCACTAGGTGAATTACATCTGGGGGAAGTAAAATAAATTCTTAAGATTTGTTTGATAAGATCTCTAGCCTTCTTTTTCTGTTCTATTTTGCACACGATGGCATGAACTTATTCAGGGTTTCTATTACTTTCTTGGCAAACCAGGAACTGTGGGAACAAGGCCAGTGTTTTTCCAAATGTGGATCAGATAAAAATGATTTTATTTACCAAGGCTCTATCCCAGGAAGATGGAGGGGAAGCCTCCTTCTCAAGGTAAGCATGACGGAGGCTGTGTGGTAAGACAGAAGCATGGACAGAATCCGAAGTCCAAGTCCCTCACTGCATCTTGGGGTGTCTCACCCCAGCTGCACGGCAGAATCACCTGTGGAGCTTTTTTGAAATACACATAGGGCCGGGCGCGGTGGCTCAAGCCTGTAATCCCAGCACTTTGGGAGGCCGAGACGGGTGGATCACGAGGTCAGGAGATCGAGACCATCCTGGCTAACACGGTGAAACCCCGTCTCTACTAAGAAATACAAAAAACTAGCCGGGCGAGGTGGCGGGCGCCTGTAGTCCCAGCTACTCGGGAGGCTGAGGCAGGAAAATGGCGTGAACCCGGGAGGCAGAGCTTGCAGTGAGCTGAGATCCGGCCACTGCACTCCAGTCTGGGCTACAGAGCGAGACTCCGTCTCAAAAAAAAAAAAAAAAAAAAAGAAATACACATGCCTGGATCCCAACTAGACATACTCAACAAAAGCCTCCAGGGAAACAGACCCAGAATCTTTACAAACTTCCAGGTCATGTGATGTGTGGGCAGAGTTGAAAATCTTTAATCTCACTGGCCCAACGAAGGGTACAAATACAGCCAGGCATAGGCAGATGTAGGGCTAAGGGAATATGCCACTTCCTGGAGTCCAGCCAAAGTAGCTCTTCCAAAGATGGAAAGAATCAGAAAGGGGCTCTGGTAGCAAAATGTCCAATACTTGAGTTATCAGAGAAATTTCATCCAATGTGTTCCAGAGGTTACCATGACTCTCACTATATTTGGTGAGCTGTTCCCTTTTGCACTGACTCGGAATATCTTTGGAGCAATGGGCCAGGGGAAGGGTTCTTCTGATCCATCACAACTCTAAAAGGTGCTGGAAGATCAACTGCCAATCTGGGCTTTGGAGTCTCTAAAGGGAATTATCACTGCTGTTGGTTATAAGACAAAAACAAACATTTTTAAAGTATCCAAATAGGGCCGGGCATGGTGGTTCATGCCTGTAATCTCAGCACTTTGGGAGGCTGAGGTGGGTTGATCATTTGAGGTCAGAAGTTTGAGACCACCCTGGCCAACATGGTGAAACCCGGTCTCTAATATTAATAAAAAACAAAAACTAGCCAGGCGTGGTGGCATGCACCTATAGTCTCAGCTACTAAGAGGCTGAGGCACAAGAATTGCTTGAATCTGGGAGGTGGGGATGCAATGAACTGAGACTGAGCCACTGAACTCCAACCTGGGCGACCGAGAGAGACCCTCTCTCAGGGAAAAAACAAAGAGAGTACCCAAATAGGGGCCAGGCATGGTGGCTCATGCCTGTCATCCCAGCACTTTAGGAGGCCGAGGTGGGTAGATTACTTGAGGTCAGGAGTTCAAACTTTGGAGTCTCTATCCCAGGAAGATGGAGGGGAAGCCTCCTTCTTCCCTGGCCAACATGGTGAAACCCTGTCTCTACTAAAAATTCAGGGGTGGTAGTGCCAGGGGCAGTGCATGCCTGTAATCACAGCTACTCAGGAGGCTGAGACAGGAGAAATGCTTGAGCCTAGAAGAGGGAGGTTACAGTGAGCCGAGATGGTGCCACTGTACTTTAGCCTGGGCAACAGAGCAAGATTGTCTCAAGAAAAAAAAAATAAATAAAATATATATATATATATATATACACACACACACATAAAAATAGGCCATGCACGGTGGCTCATACTTGTAATCCCAGCACTTTGAGAGGCGGAGATGGGCGGATCACTCGAGGTTGGGAGTTGAAGACCAGCCTGGCCAACACGGTGAAACCCCGTCTCTACTAAAAATATAAAAATTAGCCAAGCATGGTGGCACACGTCTGTAATTCCAGCTACTCAGGAGTCTGAGGCATGAGAATGGCTTGAACCTGGGAAGCGGAGGTTGCAGTGAGCTGAGATTGCGCCACTGAACTCCAGCCTGGGTTACAGAGCGAGACTCCATCTCAAAATAAATAAATAAAAATAAATAAATAAGTAAAGTACCCAAATACTGCCAAGCATGTCAAAACTATAGGTTTATCACATGACAGGTTGGGATACACACATGGAGCAGATGGATTTAGTATGGAAGTAAATCAGGCCAAGGAAGTCAGTAAAGTTTTATTGGACAGCACTGGTCTAGGAATTAATGTCACAGAAATAGAAGGCAACATAGTTCGTCTTAGAAAAGGCCAAAAGATCCATTAAGATGTAAGGGCTGATAGAGATGCTTGTGTTATATGAAGACTAAGGTTCGAATTTAGAATGTAAAGCTGAAGTGTCAACCGGTTATCAAATGCCATAAATGTCTGACCTTGCTAAGAACACAGTGTTATTTTAAAAGGTCTGTTTTCAACCTATTGCATTTAAACCTAACTTAGTCAAGTGTCTGAAGGAAAAACTCCCTCACTCAAGACCTGTTAGAAGGCAGCATTTAACACTGCACCCTGAAGCGAGGGCACAGATTCTGTTCCAATGGTTTTCAATTAGCTCAAGCTTACCACATCAAACTGTTTCCGGTCCAGGGGCAAAAAGCTTTTCTGGTTGGGAAGATAAAAATTATTGCTCAAGACTGCAGTCTGAAGACCTTTTGCCCGAATTTGAGTTATGGCCTCAGTCATCACTGGGAACTGCTTTGCCACTCGCTCACTGGTCAGCAGAGAGAAAAATGAGTCCACAGGCACGGAGGTTTTTGACTAAAAACAGGAGAGGGCAGGGGAGAACAGCAATCATTAAGAGTGACAAACACTCATGGCCAACAGAAAAAAAAAAATAAGCTTATTCCTGGAGTCCTTCTGCTCTCTGGCTACAGGAGCCAAGGCTCATAGCTTGCTGCCTGCAGGAACTGTGTTTCTCACTTCCTCAGCCCCTGTGCTGAACTCTCATATAAGATTTTAAAAAGTTACCTAGGACTAGAGTTATAGGCTAGGCACAGTGGCTCACACCTGTAATCCCAGCATTTTGGGAGGCTGAGGTGGGAGAACTGCTTGAGCTCAGGAGTTTGACACCAGCCTGGGCAACAAAGTGAGATCTAAAAAAAAAAGTTTTTTAACTTAGCCAGGCTTGGTGGCGCATACCTGTGGTCCCAGCTACTCAGGGGGTTGAGGTGGGAGGATGGCTTGAGCCTGGGAGCCTGGGGCTGCAGTGAGCTACGATCAAGCCATTGCACTCCAGCCTGAGCAACAGAGTAGGGAATGGAGCTATTTATACCAATATTACAATTAAATGAGTTCTTTATTCTGCTCATGGATTGCTAGTCGGAAAAAAAAAAAAAACCAGCGTATCATAAGAGGATACAGTGAACTCTAAAAGTATATTAAGTATATGTAATTTAATTTTTAATGCTTGAGAAGTCATTTAATGCTTTTTGTATTGCCTCAGCATCACCATTATGAACTTTAGTTTCTGATCAATTTTTTTCTTGTTTTTAAATTCAATCTGTGTGGGTTTTGAAAACTCTTATAAGACCGGGCGCAATGGCTCACGTCTGTAATCCCAGCACTTTGGGAGGCTGAGGTGGGCGGATCACAAAGTCAGGTGATCAAGACCATCCTGGCTAACATGGTAAAACCCTGTCTCTAGTAAAAATGCAAAAAGTTAGCCAAGTGTGGTGGCACGTACCTATAGTCCCAGCTACTCGGGAGGCTGAAGCAGGAGAATAGCTTGAACCCAGGAGACGGAGGTTGCAGTGAGCCGAGACCATGCCACTGCACTCCAGCCTGGGCAACAGAGCAAGACTCCGTCTCAAAAAAAAAAAAAAAAAAAAGAAAACTCTTATATTATCACATTTCAAAATCTGCAAAGGCAAGCCTGCTATTTTATATATACATATACACACACAGATTTTAGAACAGCTTTACTGAAATATAATTCACATGCCATGCAAGTCACCTATTTAAGGAGTGCAATTCAGTGGTTTTTAATATATTCACAAAGTTGTGCAACCATCACTGCCATCAGTTTTAGGACATTTTCATTACTCTAAAGAGCAAATCAGCCAGGTGTGGTGGCTCACACCTGTAATCCCAGCACTTTGGGAGGCAGAGGCAGGCAGATCACAAGGTCAAGAGATCGAGACCTTCCTGGTCAACATGGTGAAACCCTGTCTCTACTAAAAATACAAAAATTAGCTGGGGCTGGTGGCGCATGCCTGTCCAGCTACTCGGGAGGCTAAGGCAGGAGAATCACTTGAACTCGGGGGGCAGAGGTTGCAGTGAGCTGAGACTGCTCCACTGTACTCCAGCCTGGGTGACAGAGCGAGACTCTGTCTCAAAAAAAAATTTTTTTTAAAAACAGTAAACCATACCCATTAACAGTCACTCCTCATTTCCCCCAAGTCTCCCTGTACTAGAAAACCACCAATCTACTTTCTATCTCTATGGATTTGCCTATTCTGAACATTTCACACAGATGGAATCACATACCATGTGGTCTTTTTTGACTGGCTTCTTTCACTTTGCATGTTTTCAAGGTTTCCTATTATATATACACATATATGTGTATATATATAAATTGTGGAAAACATATGTAACACAAAATTTACCATTTTAACCTTGTTTTTTGTTTTTGAGATGGAGTCTCACTCTGTCACCCAGGCTGGAGTGCAGTGGTGTAATCTCGATCTCAGCTCACTGTAACCTCTGCCTCCCAGGTTCAAGCAATTCTCCTGTCTCAGCCTCCCAAGTAGCTGGGATTACAGATGCCCACCACCACGCCTGGCTAAACTTTATATTTTTAGTAGAGATGGGGTTTCACCATGTTGGCCAGGCTGGTCTTGAACTCCTGACCTCAGGTGATCCGCCCACCTTGGCCTCCCAAAATGCTGGGATCACAGGCATGAGCCACCGCACTTGACCATTTTTAAGTATACAGGGCAGTGGCATTAAGTACAGTCATGTTGTCGTGCAACCATCACCATCACCACCATCTACCTACAGAACTTTTCTTACTATATTTTAAATTATATTTTAGTAGACCCATTACAGTTACATGAGCTATATAAAGAGCTTAGAACAGTGCACAGTACAGAAAAAAATGTTCAATATTATTATTGTTTTAAATAAGCTGTTTTATCAAAGCCATTATGTAGACAGCTCCTGTTTTGGTATCTGTTGGAGGGGAGCTTTCAGGTTGCTGAATGCATGGAGGTGCTGGGAGAAGGGTGGCAGGCCCAGAAAGGGTACAATGGCTCTAAAACCTTTGCCCCCAGGTATCTTGTTATCTGGCTGTTCTTTCGTATCCTTCATAATATCCTTTATAATACACTAGAAAACATTAAAAAAATATATGCTGGCTGGGCGCGGTGGCTCAAGCCTGTAATCCCAGCACTTTGGGAGGCTGAGACGGGCGGATCACGAGGTCAGAAGATCAAGACCATCCTGGCTAACACGGTGAAACCCCGTCTCTACTAAAAAAATACAAAAAAACTAGCCGGGCGAGGTGGCGGGTGTCTGTAGTCCCAGCTACTCAGGAGGCTGAGGCAGGAGAATGGCGTGAACCCGGGAGGCGGAGCTTGCAGTGACCCGAGATCCCGCCACTGCACTCCAGCCTGGGCGACATAGCAAGACTCCATCTCAAAAAAAAAAAAAAAAAAAAAAAATATATATATATATATATATATATATGTATATGCTGGAGGAACTTAGTAAAGAAATTTTTTTTTTTTTTTTGAGACAGAGTCTTGTTATGTTGCCCAGGCTGCAGTGCAGTGGCATGGTCATGGCTCGCTGAAGCCTCAGTCTCTAGGGCTCAAGCCTCAGCCTCCTGAATAGCTGGGACCAGAGGTGTGTGCCACCATGCCTGGCTAACTTTTTTGATTTTTAGTAGAGACGAGGTCTGGCTATGTTGCCTAAGCTGGTCTCAAACTCCAGAGTTCAAACAGTTCTTCTATCTCAGCCTCCCAAAGTGCTGAAGTTACAGGTGTGAGCCACCACACCTGGCTAAGAATATTTTTAGTTATTCATATATAAATTGAACACCTAGGGGTGAAATAAATAACTTTTTTTTTTTTGAGACAGAGTTTCACTCTTGTTGCCCAAGCTGGAGTGCAATGGCATGATCTCAGCTCACTGCAACCTCCACCCTCGAGGTTCAAGCGATTCACCTGCCTCAGCTTCCCAAATAGCTGGGATTACAGGTGTGCGCCACCACAGCCAGCTAATTTTTTGTATTTGTAGTAGAAACGAGGTTTCACCATGTTAGCCAGGCTGGTCTCAAACTTCTGACCTCAGGTGATCCACCCTCTGGCCTCCCAAAGTGCTGGGATTATAGGCATGAGCCACAGCGCCTGGCCTAAGAAATAACTTTAAAACATGTAATGGGTTATAAGGTTTCAGTTTATTTTCAGTTTAACTAACTTATACATGAATGTTGCAACCACTACTCAAGGCAAAAAGAAAAATATGGAAATGTAGGTATGTTTATCACTCACCATTTCAGAGCATAGTCTCCCAAATTCTCGTAAAAAACCCTCTGCTGTTATTTCTGCTCTCATAAATCTCATCCAGGGCCCATTTTCACCACCTTCCATCAAGGCCTTTAAAATAGTTCCAGAAGGGATACGATTCTGTACCTCCCATTCTATAGGAAGTAAAATATGCAAAAGTGGAATACATTGATACATGATGGGGTTTAGGGAGCTCAGGAAAATTACCATACCAGTTCCTATGGCCTCGCCGTACTGCCAGGGTGGATGCTGTTGGAAATTTGCAGACATTCACAAAATGCAAAATCTCAAACTTAGACACCCAGAGGAAGAACAATACTAATTTGTACGACAGAGAGCACACTGCTGTGAAGCATCAGGTCCTTAGTGCTTGCTTGAGAGGACTCTGGGCACTGCATGATGAATTTTCTTCCTTGGTCTCATATTCACCAGACCATATGTTAGGTCACTTACCTGGACCTGGCAGAGACTATGGAAGCACATGAAGGAATAAGCCAGATCCTGGTGGTCCCCAAAACATGCCCTTCCTTCTATAAGCTATAGTAATTCTTCACAGCATGGAATGGATACACTGAAATGTTTGCCTGAAATGCTGTCTTTGTAGATAAGGAAGGAAACGTCTTTTTTTCAGAAAAAGGCTCACTCAGTCACCCAGGCTGGAGTGCAGTGGTACAATCTCAGCTCACTGCAACCTCCGCCGCACAGGTTCAAGTGATTCTCATGCCTCAGCCCCGCAAGTAGCTGAGATTACAGGCATGCGCCACCAAGTCTGGCTAATTTCTGTATTTTCAGTAGAGACGGGGTTTCACCATGTTGGCCAGGCTGATCTCAAACTCCTGACCTCAGGTGATCCGCCTGCCTCAGCCTCCCAAGGTGCTGGGATTACAGGTGTGAGCCACTGTGCCTGGCCAAGAAGGAAATTTCTGTCCACAAAGAGATAAGGCAGTGGATGGATCAGCATCAGTATCTGTGGAATACTGGGAACATTTGTGCAAGGATTGTTTCTCCCCATCCACAGTTGCTTTTTCTGTCTACAGTACAGATGCTGGGGGCAAATATATACATACAACATTCATAATTATATATCTAAGACAAAATACACTTTACATATAGCTTTTGTTTTGGAATTTAAAAACCTTTGTTGTTTTTTTCTGATAAAGTAGTGCCTGTGCATTGAAAATTTTTCAGACAATATATTTCATAGAAAGCTATACAAAAGAAAGTAGGCTGAGTACAGTAGCTCACACCTATAATCCCAGCACTTTGGGAGGCCGAAGTGGGAGGATTGCTTGAGGCCAGGAGTCTGATACCAGCCTGGGCCACATGATGAAACCTTGTCTCTAGAAAAAATTTAAAAATTAGCTTGGCGTGGTGGCATGCACCTGTAATTCTAGCTACTTGGGAAACTGAGGTGGGAGGATCACTTAAGCCCAGGAGTTTGAGGTTGCAGTGAGCTATGATGGTGCCACCGCATTGCAGCCTGGGGACACAGAGCAAGACCCCATCTCTCTTTTTTTTTTTTTTTTTTTTTTTGAGACGGAGTCTTGCTCTGTCGCCTGGGCTGGAGTGCAGTGGCCAGATCTCAGCTCACTGCAAGCTCCGCCTCCCAGGTTTACGCCATTCTCCTGCCTCAGCCTCCCGTGTAGCTGGGACTACAGGCGCCCGCCACCTCGCCCGGCTAGTTTTTTGTATTTTTTAGTAGAGACGGGGTTTCACCGTGTTAGCTAGGATGGTCTCGATCTCCTGACCTCGTGATCCGCCCGTCTCGGCCTCCCAAAGTGCTGGGCTTACAGGTTTAAGCCACCGCGCCCGGCCAAGATCCCATCTCTTTTTTTTTTTTTTTTTTTTTTTTTTTTTTGGAGACGGAGTCTCGCTCTGTTGCCCAGGCTGGAGTGCAGTGGCCGGATCTCAGCTCGCTGCAAGCTCTGCCTCCCAGGTTCACGCCATTCTCCCGCCTCAGCCTCCCGAGTAGCTGGGACTACAGGCGCCCGCCACTTCGCCCGGCTAGTTTTTTGTATTTTTTAGTGGAGGCGGGGTTTCACCGTGTTAGCCAGGATGGTCTCGATCTCCTGACCTCGTGATCCACCCGTCTCGGCCTCCCAAAGTGCTGGGATTACAGGATTGAGCCACCGCGCCCGGCCAGACCCCATCTCTTAAAAAAAAAAAAAAAAAAAAAAAAAAAAAAGAAGAGGAAGGGGAAGGAAGGAAGGAAGGAAGGAAGAAAGGAAGGAAACAGGACAAGCAATCCTATCTTTCAGAAATAGCCAACGTTAACAATCTGGTATATGTCCTTTGAAAATAACGAGACTGGCCGGGCACGGTGGCTCAAGCCTGTAATCCCAGCACTTTGGGAGGCCGAGGCGGGTGGATCACGAGGTCAGGAGATCGAGACCATCCTGGCTAACATGGTGAAACCCCGTCTCTACTAAAAATACAAAAAACTAGCCGGGCGTGGTGGCGGGCGCCTGTAGTCCCAGCTACTCGGAGGCTGAGGCGGGAGAATGGCGTGAACCCGGGAGGTAGAGCTTGCAGTGAGCCGAGATCACGCCACTGCACTCCAGCCTGGGCGACAGAGCGAGACTCCGTCTCAAAAAAAAAAAAAAAAAAAAAAAAAAAAAAAGAAAATAACGAGACTGTTAAAACTCAATCCAAAAAATACTTCTTTAATTTTAGAGCTAAAGCATATAGCATTTTTCACAGCCCCGGAGTTGGTAAGCATGTGAGGAAACTGGCACCTCATATGCTGTTGATGGGAGCGTAAACAAGCACAACCTCTGCAGACACAGCAATTTGATAATTTCTGTCAAAATCTGAAATGCACATACATTTGATGCAGTAATTCTACTTCCAGAAATTTCTTCCATATATATTTATGAAAGTAAGCAAAGGTTATGTACAAGGCTGTTTGTGCAGAATTGTTCATAATAAAAATAACTAGAAAAGTTAAATGTATATTAATAAGGTGCTTATTACATCAATTATGATATATTCAGATAACGGAATACCACACAGATGTTAAAACATATAAACTTGCCCAAAGGTCAGCAAAATATGGTTTGGGGGCAAATCTGTCTCCTATCTATTTTTTTAAGAGATGGGGTCTTGCTGTGTTGCTCAGGCTGGCCTCAAACTCCTGGGCTCAAATGAACCTCCACCTCAGTCTCCCTAGTAGCTGGAACTATAGGCACACACCAGCATGCCTGGCTCTACCTATTTTCGTAAATAAAGTCTTATTGGAACACAGCCACACTTGTTTACTATTGTCTATTATTGCTTTCTTGCTGCAATGGTAGAAGTTAATAGTTATGACTGAGAGTATGGCTCACAAGGCCTATCTAGCCTTTCTTTATTTTTTTTTTTAAGATGGGGTCTTAAAATACAAGTAGCATTTACAACAGCAAAAAAAAAAAAAAAAAAAAAAAAAAAAAAAAAAGATGGGGTCTTGCTGCTGCCCAGGCTGGGGTGCTGTGGCACAGTCATGGCCCACTTCAGCCTCAAGCTCCCAGGATCAAGTGATCCTTCTGCCTTAGCCTCCTGAGGAGCTGGGATTACAGGTGCGTGCTACCATGCCGAGCAATTTTTTTATTTTTTGTAGAAATGGGGATCTCACTATGTTGCCCAGGCTAGTCTCAAACTCCTGGCCTCAAACAATCTCCCACTTCGGCCTCCCAAACTGCTGGGATTGTAGGCATGAGCCATCGCATCCACTATGTCTAGCCCTTTACAGAAAAAGTTTGCTAAGCCCCAAACTAGATCGTAGACGTATGCCAACTGATATGAAAAAGATGGCAAAATATCATACTGAGTCAAAAAAAGGTATGGAACAGTCTACAGCATATGATCCAGTTTGTATACACACACACAGACACACACACTCACACACACACACACGGGCAATTTTTTGAAAATAAACAAGAAACTTTTCACAATGATAATCACTGAAGTCTGGAATCAACTGGGAAAGGGTCGAGGTGGCAGCAGGAAATTTCCTCTGTATTTTATACTCTTTTAGCAGTTACTATTCAATAAATGGGGTTGGCATAACTAGGTTTCAATATGGAATAAAAATTAAATTAAATAATCTTTCAGGCCATCACAAAACCAATTCCCAATACAGTAAATATCCAAGTCAGAAAAATAAAATTCTAAAAAATTGAAAACAATACAGAAGGCTAGGCATGGTGACTCATGGCTAAAATCCTAGCACTTTGGGAGGTGGAGGTGGACAGATTGTTTACACTCCCAAGTTCAAGTTCATGTTTTAACATCTGTGTGGTATTCCGTTACACTCCCAAGGCCAGCCTGGGTAACATAGTGAAACCCTATCTCTACAAAAAATACAAAAATGAGCCAGGTTTGGTGGTGCAAGCCTGTAGTCTCAGCAACCTGTGAGGCTGAAGGAGGACAGCTTGAGCCTGGGAGGCAGAGGTTGCAGTGAGCCAAGGTCACTCCACTTTACTCTAGCCTGAGTGGCAGAGTGAAATTTCATCTTGAAAGAAAAACAAAACTTTGGTACAGCTAAAACCATTATCAATAAAATCAAAAGACAATGCATAAACGAGAAAATATTCGCAAGTGATACAACAGATAAAAGGTTATTACTGGCCAGGCGCAGTGGCTCACGCCTGTAATCCCAGCATTTTGGGAGGCAGAGGCAGGAGGATTACCTGAGGTAGGGAGTTCAAGACCAGCCTGATCAACATGGAGAAACCCCGTCTCTACTAAAAATACAAAATTAGCCGGGCGTGGTGGTGCATGCGTGTAATCCCAGCTACTTAGGAGGCTGAGGCAGGAGAAGTGCTTGAACTCGGGAGGTGGAAGTTGTGGTGAGCCAAGATTGCGCCACTGCATTCCAGCCTGGGCAACAAGAGCAAAACTCCATCTCAAAAAGAAAAAAAGGTTATTACTGAAAATTAGCAAGAAAAGTGAGCAATTCATGGAAAAACTGAACGACCAATAATATTAAAAAAAAAAAAAAAAAAAAGAAAGGCTCACTACTCAGGAGGCAGGAGGATCACTTCAGACTAGGAGTTTGAGACCAGCCTGACAGCCTGGGCAATACAGCAAGATGCTCTCTCAGAAAACAAACAAACAACAACAACAACAACAAAACAAAGCCAGCCAGATGCAGTGGCTTGTGCCTATAATCTCAGCACCTTGAAACCCTGAGGCAGGTGGGTCATTTCAGGTCAGGAGTTCGAGACCGGCCTGGCCAACATGGTGAAACCCCATCTCTACTAAAAACATACAAAAAATTAGCCAGGCATGGTGGTACACGCCTGTAGTCCCAGCTACTAGAAAGGCTGAGCCATGAGAATAGCCTGAACTAGGGAGGCAGAGGTTACAATGAGCCGAGATCACACCACTGCACTCTAACCAGGGTGACAGAGTGAGACTCCGACTCAAAAAAAATAAAAAATAAAAGGCTCAAACTCAGTCACAATCAGGCAAATGAACATTAAAATAACAGAAAGAAAAAAAAAAAAAAAGGCCAGGCCCGGTGGCTTACGCCTATAATCCCAGCACTTTGGGAGGCTGAGGCGAACGGACCACGAGGTCCGGAGATTGAGATCATCCTGGCTAACACAGTGAAACCCGTCTCTACTAAAAATACAAAAAATTAGCAGGGCATGGTGGCAGGCGCCTGTAGTCCCAGCTACTCAGGAGGTTGAGGCAAGAGAATGGTGTGAACCCAGGAGGCGGAGCTTGCAGTGAGCCGAGATGGCATCACTGCACTCCAACCTGGGCAACACAGCAAGACTCTGTCTCAAAAAAAAAAAAAAAAGAGACCAACCTGGTCAACATGGCGAAACCCTGTCTCTACTAAAAATACAAAATTAGCTGAGTATGGTGGCACACACCTGTAATACCAGTTACTTCAGAGGCTGAAGCATGAGAATTGCTTGAACCTGGGAGATGGAGGTTGCAGTGAGCCAAGATCACGCCATTGCACTTCAGCCTGGGCAACAGAGTGAGGCTCTGTCTCAAAAAAAAGGAAAAGGAAAGAAACCACAAAGATGGAATTTTCATCTACCACACTAACAAAATTTTTTTTTTTTTTTTGAGGCGGAGTCTCGCTCTGTCGCCCAGGCTGGAGTGCAGTGGCCGGATCTCGGCTCACTGCAAGCTCCGCCTCCCGGATTTACGCCATTCTCCTGCCTCAGCCTCCCGAGTAGCTGGGACTACAGGCGCCCGCCACCTCGCCCAGCTAGTTTTTTGTATTTTTTAGTAGAGACGGGGATTCACTGTGTTAGCCAGGATGGTCTCGATCTCCTGACCTCGTGATCCGCCCGTCTTGGCCTCCCAAAGTGCTGGGATTACAGGCTTGAGCCACCGCGCCCAGCCTAACAAAAATTTTAAAGTCAAACATTCTGAAATTTCGAAATCATTATACCCTCTGAATTCAATTTTTTTTTTTCAAGATGGAGTCTTGATCTGTCACCCAGGCTGGAGTGCAGTGGTGCTATCTTGGCACACTGCAACCTCTGCCTCCTGAGTTCCAGCAATTCTCCTGCCTCAGCCTCCTGAGTATCTGGGATTACAGGCATGGTTTACCATGCCCAACTAATTTTTTTTTTTTTTTTTTTTTTTTTGAGACAGAGTCTCGCTCTGTCGGCCAGGTTGGAGTGCAGTGGTGCGATCTTGGCTCACTGCAAGCTCCACCTCCCGGGTTCATGCCATTCACCTGCCTCAGCCTCCCAAGTAGCTGGGACCACAGGCGCCTGCCACCACACCCAGCTAATTTTTTGTATTTTTAGTAGAGACAGGGTTTCACCATGTTAGCCAGGATGGTTTCAATCTCCTGACCTCGTGATCCAACCACCTTGGCCTCCCAAAATGCTGGGATTACAAGCATGAGTCACCATGCCCGGCCTAAATTCAATCTTAAAGTGTTTGAGCTTTGGTATGAAAATGCATTTTTGGAGAAAAATAAAGTAAAATAAAAAATAAAAAACTAAAATGTTTGGGCTGTACTTTGAATTCTTTGTTGTGTGTACTAATTTTATAGTAAACTAATAGCTTAAATCAAGCTTTTCTGAAAAGGGCCAGATGATAAATATTTTAGGCTTTGAAGGCATTAGGGACCCTGTTGAAATTACTCAACTCTGCCAGTGCAGGGCAAAAGCAGTCATGGACAATATGTAAACAAATGGGCAAGACAGTTTTCTAAAAAAATTTCATTTTTATGGACATTGAAATGTGAATTTCACATAATTTTCACATGTCACAAAATCTTATTCTTGTTTTGATATTTTTCAATTAGTATTTCAAAACATAAAAGTCATTCTTGGCTGACAGGCCATACAAAAACAGACAGCAGGTGAGGCATGGTAGCTCACGCCTGTAATTCCAATGACTCAAGAGGCCAAGGCAGGAGGATCACTTGAGCCCAGGAGTTTGAGACTAGCTTGAGCAACATAGCAAGACCCCATCTCTATAACAAACAAAAATTAGGCACAGTGGCTAACACCTGTAGTCCAGCTACTTGGGAGCCTGAGGCAGGACTGTTTGAGCCCAGGAGTTTCAGACTGCAGTGACAGTCTTGCTCTGTCTCCCAAGCTGCAGTGCAATGGTGTGATCTCAGCTCACTGCAACCTCTGTTTCCTGGGTTCAAGCAATTCTCCCTGCTCAGCCTCCAGAGTAGCTGTGATTACAGGTGCCCACCACCATGCCTGGCTTATTTTTGTATTTTTAGTACAGACAGGGTTTTGTCATGTTGGCCAGGCTGGTCTCAAACTCATGACCTCAAGTGATCCACCCATCTCTCGTCCTCCCAAAGTGCTGAGATTACAGGAGTGAGCCACCGCACCTTGCCAATTCTAGCATATTCTTATCAAATGACCCTTGATATGGTTCATTTGAAATAAACATCAGAAGCTCCAGTCAAGCAAAAGACAAAGTATAAGGCATCACTATTTTTTTCACACACCTACCCATCAAATATTTCCTGAATGACTGAGACAGCCTGCAGAGCTAACACTGCAACAGTGAAGTGAAGAAATCCCAGATCTGGGGTCCTGGAATCCAAGAGCCCCATAGAGGAGACATGAACACATCCCACTGCAAACTAAAATGTCTCGGTGAAGGTGAAACTTGCATGGGAATTGGCTATCCAGGAACATTCTGCCCAGGTTGCAAATGAGGTTGGAGAAGTCTTGACAGAAGAGGACTCTTGAAGTTAATAACAACCATGAGATTTATTGAGTGTTCAAAAGATTCCAGTCATTGCTGAATAATATCCCCTTAAATTTGCCATTAAAAGCATCAGTAGGATTTGAACAGGGAGAGGAGACAGGGAGGAAACAGAGCTTGCAAAGGCATAAACATGCAAATGCGCCTGGCATGCCTGGGGAGCATCAGGTAGTCCATAGCAGGAAAGCTAGAACTGAGAGGAGCCCTGAATCCCAGGCGAAAGCTTCCAGACTTAATCTAGGGGACTACATGCAGGCAGTCAAGGTTTTCAAGCCAGGGATGAAAGGAACAAGATCTATGCTTTATTTTTATTTTATTTATTATTTTGTGACAGGGTCTCACTTTGTCACCCAGGCTGGAGTGCAGTGGTGCAATCTCAGCTCACTGAAGCCTCAACCGCCTGGGCTAAAGTGATCCTCCTACCACAGCCCCTCAAGTAGCTGGGACTACATCCATGCACCACCACACCCAGGTAAGTTTTTTGTATTTTTCGTAGAGATGAGGTTTCACCAGGTTGGCCAGGCTGGTCGTGAACTCCTGTGCTCAAGTGATCTGCCCACCTTGGCCTCCTGAAGTGCTGAGATTACAGGTGTGAGCCGCTAAGCGCAGAAGCAAGATCTATGTTTTAGAAAGGTAATTCTGGAGCTGGGAGGAGATTTTGTAAAATCCAGAAAGCCAGAGGCAGGGAAAGAGTTAGGAGGCTGATGACATCATTTGGGTGAGAGAAGGCAAGGGTGGAGGCAGTGGGAATGGAGAGAAGTGAATTGGTTCTTAAGATATTCTGGAGAAAGTCAAGAAACTTTCTGTTCACTGATCTTTATGTTCTTCCCCACTGCCTTTTTTTTTAGAGACAGGTTCTCTAAAAAAGCCTGTTGCCCAGTCTGGGATGCAGTGGTGCAATCCTAGCTCAAGATGGGGTCTCACTGTGTTGCTCAGGCTTAGTCTTTACGTTCTTTGTAAAAGAATAGATTCAGCTGTCTGCAGAACAAGAATATTTGGGGGTGGTAAGGAGCAGGGGGAGCAGACAGTCTGGAACAGCCCCTGAGGTAAACATGACAGAGATATGAGTGAAAGAACAGAGAGGCTCAGGTGTAGCACCAAGGGCCCACCTGAGGCTGGAGCTCAAAACTAGCTTGTGCAGCCAGTTTGCATGGCTGAGTAATTTGGTCAGCAGTGCTGGAAAGCCTAGACATGCAGGCATAGAAAACCTGTGCCTGGGTTGATTCAGGATGGAGAACTGGCCAGCTGGCCACCGCAGAAGCTCAAAAGGAGAGGGATGGCTGTCTGTCTGCCCCTTTGTCCTTCTTGCTGGCTGGCATGAGAATGTGATAGCAGCAGGTGAGACAGCCAAGACAGACCATGAGGTGAGAGTGGAAATGAAAAGTCACAGTAGAGCAACATGCTAGAAAGAGCTGGAGTCCCTGATACCACAGAGTCACATCACACAGTGCCCCAGACCACATACCTGGGCTTTTATGTGCAAGAGAAACTTCTAGCTTGTTTCAGTCACTATTTTTTTTAGGTTTTCTACTGCCTGAAGCCCAAACGACTCTAACTAATAAAAGCTGAACTGAGTAGAAAAGAAGTAAAACCAGGAAGGGGCAGGTAAAGAGAAGACCAGACACCAGAGGGCTGACTCTTACCCTGTCAGTCCAGAAGCAGGTTTAGAGGGAGTGGGGTAGAACAGAGGAAGGCTGTAATCAAAAGGGGACTTTCAGCATTCTAGATTTCAGAAGCAGCACAGTTCCCAAGAAAAAGTGGTTAAATTCTTTGGGTTTTTTGTTTGTTTGTTTTTGAGTAAGGGTCTTCCTCTGTTACATAGGCTGGAGTGCAGTGGCATGATCATGGCTGACTACAGCCTCAACCACCTGGACTCATGTGATCCCCCCACCTCAGCCTCCTAAGTAGCTAGAACTACAGGTGCATGTCAACGTGCCCAGATAATTTTTAAATTTCTGCAGATATGGGGTCTCATTATGTTGTTCAGGCTGGTCTTGAACTCCTGGGCTCAAACGACCCTCCCACCTCGGTCTCCCAAAGTGCTGGGATTACAGGCCTCAGTCACTGTGCCCTGCCTTGGTGGTTAAATTCTAATCACAGTACTCATGGCAGCTCATCATTGATTGAGAATTTAGGATGCACTGAGCAATCACTGTGCTAAGCAAGTGATTCCCATGGATAACTCTCCGCCAGATCCCAAGGAGGAAGGCACTACCATTAGCTCTCATTTAATGATGAGGAAAGTAAGATCTGGAGAAGCTAAACCATGCGCCCAAGACACTCAGCCCCCTAGTGGTGCTTGGAATTTGACTCGAGAGCCAGAGCATGGCCTGCTAGGACACACTGCTGCCCAAGTGTTCCCCTCTGCCTTCCTGATCACCCTCCATTCTCCCACCGCCACCCTAGTCCCCCAAAGTGAAACAGAATGAATAGCTCACCCGCAGCGACTCTCCCGGGAGAAGGAATGAGAACTCCGCCCATGTCGAAAATCACTGCTCTATAGGTGCTGCCTCCAAGGTGCGTCCATCGGTGGGACCCCTGGTGCCTGCGCTGGATGTGTTTCAGGAAGGCTGTCCTCCACGCCCACTGGAGACAGGAGGACTGGAAACAGCTCCTTACACACATGGTGAAGCCGAGGCTGTGTGGGAAGAAGGCACAGGGCGTGACGTGCCTGCACTGCCTCCCACGCAGGCCTCCATCCTAGAGTCAGAGGGGCCAGCCAGACATCTCTAACCCATCTCCAACAGGCACTTCGAATCACACCCACAACTGACCTCAGTGTCTCCTCCCTCCCTGGCTACTCGGTCAAGGGCTCCATCGCTCACTCGGCTGCCCAGGCTAGAAAGCTGGGACTCGCCCTGACTTTCCGCAATTTCTTTTTTTTTTAGAGACGGAGTCTTGCTCTGTCACCCAAGCTGGAGTGCAGTGGCACAATCTCAGCTCACTGTGAGCTCCGCCTCCCGGGTTTACACCATTCTCCTGCCTCAGCCTCCCGAGTAGCTGGGACTACAGGTGCCCGCCACCACGCCCAGCTAATTTTTTGTATTTTTAGTAGAGACGGGGTTTCACTGTGTTAGCCAGGATGGTCTCAATCTCCTGACCTCGTGATCTACCCGCCTTGGCCTCCCAAAGTGCTGGGATTACAGGCATGAACCACCACACCTGGTAACTTTCCGCAGTCTTTACCTCACCACGCCCCATATAGTTCTGTGCTGTCAAGTCTTCCTCCTGAAAATCTCATCTACCTCTTTGCATTCTCACTGCCACCATCTTGCCCATGGATCCTAACTGGCCCCCTTGCCTCTTCTCAGACCTCTCTCCAATTTTTTCTTCACCCTCCAGTCAGAGTATTCTTTCAAAATTGCAAATCTGGGCCAGGCACAGTAGCTCATGCCGGTAATCCCACCACTTTGGGAGGCCGAGGTGGGTGGATCACCTGGGGTTGGGAGTTCGAGACCAGCCTGACCAATATGGAGAAACCCCATCTCTACTAGAAACACAAAATTGGCTGGGCATGGTGGCACATGCCTGTAATCCCCTCTACTCTGGAGGTTGAGGCAGGAGAATCGCTTGAGTCCGGGAGGCGGAGGTTGCAGTGAGCCAAGATCGTGCCATTGCACTCCAGCCTGGGCAACAAGAGCAAAACTCCATCTCAAAAAACAAACAAACAACTCTTTCAATGGCTCCTCATTGCCCTTAAAATAAACTCTCAATTCCTAAGCCTGGCTTAAAAGGCCCTCTAAGGTCTACTCCCATCAGGCACAGTGGCACGGGCCTGTAATCTCTTCACTTAGGGAGGCTGAGATGGGCAGATCACTTGAGGTCAGGAGTTGGAGACCAGCCTGGCCAACATAGCGAAACCCCATCTCTACTAAAAAACACAAAAATAAGCTGGGCATGGTGTTGGGCGCCTGTAATCCCAGCTACTCGGGAGGCTGAGGTAGGAGAATTGCTTGAACCTGGGAAGCGGAGACTGCAGTGAGCTGAGATTGTGTCACTGCAGTCCAACCTGGTTGACAAAGCCAGACCCCATCTTAGGAAAAAAAAAAAAAAAAACCTCATTCCTTTTTGCAGCAACTCCCCATTTTTTCTCCTCAACCTGGGATGATCTGGACACGCATATCTACATGCAGTTTCCTCAAACCCATGTTCTCCTCCTTTGCAATGCTGTGTTCCACCAGCTGCCTGGCTAATTCCAAACAGTCCTTTGGGTTGTAGTTTACCAGTCACTGTCTTCATGAAGCCTCTTCTGGAAGTCAGAAAAGACTCATTAGGAGTTTCTCCTGTGTGCTCCTAAGATGTCCTATACTCGCCTCCTCCTAGCACTTACGATGACACCCTCACACCACAAAACACTATCATTTCCACTTACAGATCACTGCAGCAGCCTAGTAACTGTTCCCCAAACTTACTTTCAAACAGTTCAGAAAAAAAAAAAAGACAGACACAACACACATACATGCACACGTATACAGATGCATACCTATATACACCTGTGTATAGAGAAAACCAAACATGGCCAGACATTAATAGTGAGTCTAGATGAAAGGTATAACGGGAGATTATTGTTCTTTCGACTTTTCTATAAGCTTGAAATAAAAAGATGGGGAAAAAACCAAAATAATAAAGGAAAATTCTAGTTTCTTCATGAAAATTTTTAAGCTTTTGATGTGATTTCTACAGTTAAAAAGCTTACTAAAAATCAGGAGAGTGCAAAACAGGTTGGTAAGACAGCCTCTGAGTTTAGAGGAGTCAATTCCGTGGGGCCAAAAGGACTCCATAACTATATAGTTTGAGCATCCCCCATCCAAATATCTGAAATCTGAAATGCTCCAAAATTAGAAACTTTTTTATTTTTGAGAGTCTCACTCTGTTGCTCAGGCTGGAGTGTAGTGGCATGAATTTGGCTCACTGCTACCTCTGCCTCCCGGGTTCAAGTGATTCTCCTACCTCAGCCTCCCAAGTAGCTGGTACTACAGGTGGTACCAGGCACCACCATACCTGGTTAATTTTTGTATTTTTAGTAGAGATGGGGTTTCGCCATGTTGGTCAGGTTGGTATCAAACTCCTGACCTCAGGTGATTCACCTACCTTGGCCTCCCAAAGTGCTGGAATTACAGGCGTGAGCCACAGTGCCCGGCCAGGACTCAAAAAACTACACAGGTTGAGCATCCCTAATCCAAATATCCAAAACTCAAAGTGATCCAAAATCCAAAACTTTTTGAGCCCCCACACGATGCCACAGTGAAAAATTCCACACGTAAGTACTTAACACAAAGTTTGTTTCATGCACAAAATTATTTAAAATATTGTATAAAATTACCCTCAGTCTATATGTATACAATGTATATGAAACATAAGTGAATTTCATGTTCAGACTTGGGTCCCAACCCCAAGATATCTCATTATACATATGCAGATATACCAAAATCCAAAATCTGAACTACTTCTGGTTCCAAACATTTGGGATAAGGGATACTCAACCTCTATAAGCACCTAGAGAAAGGACTCTTAAGTGGTAAATCCTGAATATAATGTGTTTCTCATGTATAGTCAGCCCTCTGTATTTGTGAGTTCCACATCTGCAGATTCGGCCAACCACAATAGAAAATATTCTAAGTAAAACAAAACACACACACACAGTACGGGCGCAATGGCTGACACCTGTAATGCCCAGAACTTTGGGATGCCAATGCAGGCGGATCACCTGAGGTTGAGAGTTCGAGACCAACCTGGTCAACATTGTGAAACCCCATCTCTACTAAAAATACACACAAAAAAAATTAGCTGGGTGTGGTGGTGCACGCCTGTAATCCCAGATACTCGGGAGGCTGGGACATGAGAATCACTTGAACCCGGGAAGTGGAGGTTGCAGTGAGCCAAGATCGCACCACTGCACTCCACATTCCAGCCTGGGTTATACAGTGAGACTCCATCTCAAAAACAAACAAACAAAAAAACCCAATAAAATAACAATACAACAAAAAATGCAAACAAAAAATACAGGCTAACAACTATTTACATAGTACTTACACTGTTTTAGGTATACATATATATGTATGTATATATTTATATATTTTGATATGAGTATAATTTGATACATATAATATATATTAAATATATATATTTGTTGATATGGTGTCTCCCTCTGTCACCAGGCTATAGTGCAGTGGCATGATCTTGGCTCACTGCAAACTCCGCCTCCCAGGTTCAAGCGATTCTCCTGCCTCAGTCTCCCAAGTAGCTGGGATTACAGGTGTGCGCCACCACGCCCGGCTAATTTTTGTATTTTTAGTGGAGACAGAATTTCACCATGTTGACCAGAATGGTCTCGATCTCCTGACCTCGTGATCCACCCACCTCAGCCTCCCTAAGTGCTGGGATTACAGGCGTGAGCCATCATGTCCGGCCAGTATTATAAGTAATCTAGGGATTACTTAACTCATATCCTGCTTGCCCTGAGAATACTGTGCTGGCAGCGTGCTGCACATTTTTTGCTTTCTCTTTTTTTTTTTTTTTTTTTTTTTTTTTTGAGACAAAGTCTCGCTCTGTCGCCCAGGCTAGAGTGCAGTAGCGTGATCTCGGGTCACTGCAACCACCTCCCGGGTTCAAGCAGTTCTCTTGCCTCAGCCTCCTGAGTAGCTGAGACTACAGGGCTTGCCACCACATCCAGCTAGTTTTTTGTATTTTTAGTAGAGAGGGGTTTTCACAATGTAGGCCAGGCTGGTCTTGAGCTCCTGACCTTAAGTGATCCACCTGCCTCGGCCTCCCAAAGTGCTGGGATTACAAGCCACTGTGCCTGGCCAAGTACTTTTTTTTTCTAAACGGGAAATGGGTTAAAGCATATAGGAGGGTGTGCATAGGTTATAAACAAATGCTACACCATTGAATATCAGGAACTTGAGCATCCACAGATTTTGGTATCTGCAGGGAGTCCTGCAACCATCTGCTGAGGATACCACCATGCAATGACAGTAAGTGGAAATTTGCTCAATTTGGGGGCAATATTTGAAACTAAAAATGTCAAGGTTCATTCGTATTTTCAGTTTTACTTACGTTCCTATGCCAAGGCCAATGTTTATGATAGAAGGAGAAATTTACTTACACACTTGTAAAAGTGGTCAATACATTTTGTGTGAGGGCTTAGTGGAGATGAAAAATGCTTTTGGGGCCTGAAGGGGCAACTTTAATCCTTATGGAGGACACTGTCCTCCACGTAGTCCCGCTAACCAACATGTGGGAAATGTTCCCACAAGCAGTCTGCTTATTCCTTCAACTACAGAAGACTGTTCTGCTCTAGCCACTTCCCAAGGCAGGAAATGCTGTCATTTCTCATACCTCTAGGCCTTGGTACCTGCTGTGCTCACTGACTGGAACACCTTTCCCTGCTTTATCTGTTAGATGAATTTCCATTCACTTTGACCTCATAACCTCAGTTTTAGCTCCTCTGGGGAGCCTTTTCTTTTCTTTTTCCAGGTAGAGTGTGGGACTTTTTTTTTTTCACTCCCATTGCCTCTTCTCCAAATCTTTGGCAGAGCACTTACCCCATTACGCAGTAACTGCTTCCATTTTTTTTTCTTGAGACAGAGTCTTGCTCTGATGACCAGGCTGGAGGGCAGTGGAGCAATCTTGGCTCACTGAAGCCTCTGCTTCCCAGGTTGAAGCAATTCTCCTCCCTCAGCCTCACATGTAGCTGGGACTGCAGGCGTGCACCACCATGCCCGGCTAAGTTTGTTTTTTTTTGAGACAGAGTCTTGCTCTGTCTCCGAGGCTGGAGTGCAGTGGCTCGATCTCGGCTCACTGCAAGCTCTATGTCCCAGGTTCACATCATTCTCCTGCCTCAGCCTCCTGAGTAGCTGGGACTATAGGCGCCCACCACCTCGCCCAGCTAATTTTTTGTATTTTTAGTAAAGATGGGGTTTCACTGTGTTACCCAGGATGGTCTCGATATGCTGACCTCGTGATCCACCCACCTTGGCCTTCCAAAGTGCTGGGAATACAAGGTTTTGTACTTTTCTTTAGTAGAGCCGGGATTTCACCATGTTGGCCAGGCTGGTCTTGAACCCCTGACCTCAAGTGATCCTCCCATCTCAGCGTCCCAAAGTGCTGGGATTACAGGCAAGAGCCACCGTGCCCGGCCTGTTTTCACGTCTACGTGTTCCTGAACTCATAAGCTCCTTTTAAGACAAGGACTATCTTATTCATATCTCTCTCTCTCTCTCTCTCTCTCTCTCTCTCTCTCTCTCTCTCTCTCTATATATATATATATATATATATATATATATACATCCCCTGGGACTTAGTACAGGTTTTAGACACATAGCAGGTGCTTCATATGAGTTGGAAGGATGCATAAACTGGAGATATCAGAAAATAGGGAAAAGCTGGGTACAGGTTTAATCCTTGGCAGCCACAAAGAGCTGTAACATTCCCAACCTGCCCAACTCTGGCTAACAGTTCTAGTTATCTGTTACTGGTATCTACCATAAAGAAGATTTGTCAGGCTGGGCGCAGTGGCTCACGCCTGTAATCCCAGCACTTTGGGAGACCGAGGCGGACAGATCACCTAAAGTCAGGAGTTCGAGACCAGCCTGACCAACAAGGCAAAACCCCGTCTCTACTAAAAATACAAAAATTAGCCGGGCATGGTGGCAGGTGCCTGTAATCCCAATTACTCGGGAGGCTGAGGCAGGATAATCACTTGAACCTAGGAGGCGGAAGTTGCAGCGAGCCAAGATGGTGCCATTGCACTCCAGCCTGGGCGACAGAGTGACACTGTCTCAAAAAAAAAAAAAAAAAAAGATTTATTTGTCTTCTTTCTGACACTCAAAATGGGATTAGCATGATAATGCAGACTTGCTACCTAAATGATGTTCTCATAAAAATGCACACACAGTGTGTGTTGTCATACATTAAGAAGATGCTTGGGGCCAGGCGCGGTGGCTTACACCTGTAATCCCAGCACTTTAGGAGGACGAGGCGGGCAGATCACGAGGTCAGGAGTTCGAGATAAGCCTGACCAACATGGTGAAACTCCATCTCTAAAAAAAATACAAAAATCAGCTGGGCGCGGTGCTGCGCGCCTGTAGCTCCAGCTACTTGGGAGACTGAGGCAGGAAAATCACTTGAACCCAGGAAGCCGAGGTTTGCAGTGAGCCGAGATCGTAGGGAGCCGAGATCACACCACTGCACTCCAGCCTGGGCAACAGAGTGAGACTCTGTCTCAAAAAAAAAAAAAGGTTTGTTTAGTAAAGAGATACAGAGTGTTGGTTCTGGATTCAGATTGCCTGGATTTCAATTCCAGCTCTGCCACTACTACCTGTGTAATCCTGAGCCAGTTACTCTTTCTCTGAGCCTCAGGTTACACCTCTGTAGAATAGAGACATAGTACCAGTTTCATAAAGTTGTTGTTACCATTGCATGAGACAAGGTATATGAAACACTCAAATTAGTACCTGGCACACATTGAAATGTTATCTACTACAGTAATATACTAAAAAAGTTCACAAGAGGTCTCATAGGTTTTATGCATATAGTATGTGTGTATGGTTTATGCACTTTCACCTAACCCTGTGATTCTTCAACGGGGTTATGTTTTTTAACCCCAAGAAGACATTTGGCAAGGTCCAGAGACATCATTGGTTGTCACTATCTGGGGAGAGGTGCTACTAACATCTACTGGGTCAGGCCAGGGATGTTTCTAAACACTCTACAATGCTGAGGACACCCCGCCCCCTTGCCAAAAACAAAAAAAGTAATCAGGACCCAAAATGTCAATACTGCAGAGTTGAGAAACCCTGATTTAAACAGGGCATGTGGAAACGTATTTCATAGGATGTAGTCACAAGATCTATATACACATATATCTTGTAGTCATGTCATAGACATATAGTCCACATACACACACATCTAGAATGTACTATGTACTTATATATGTATTATACAATGTACCTAGAGTAGCATCCTGTCATGTACGTGTCCCATATGCATTAATTGTGTCAATATCTACATACAAAAGCCAGTCTGACATACTGGAAAGAATGCTGAGCCTCAGAAAAGCTAATGTTATCTCCATATACATAATTCCATTTCATCCTCACAACTGCATGAGGATATATCATGCCAACTTTATGCAATGACTATACTATCAAGACTGCACAACTGCTGATGTAGGTCGACCTCACAGCACAGACAGGAACTGTGTTTATCTTATACGCCAATGTATCTCAAGCATCTCAAGGGTGTCTAGACTCTCAGTAAACATTTGTGAAGTGATAGCACTTTGGGAGACCAAGGAGGTCAGATCAACTAAAGCCAGGAGTTTAGGTGGTTAGGAGTTAGGCGAGGGGAGGAGTCAAAGTGGGGAGGAGGACCCAGGTCTAACTGCAGCACTGCGCTCCTAACCAGCAGATCGCCATCTTATCTTTTCTTTTTTTTTTTTTTTGAGACGGAGTTTCGCTCTTGTTGCCCAGGTGGGAGTGCAGTAGCACAATCTCGGCTCACTGCAACCTCTGCCTCCCGGGTTCAAGCGATTCTCCTGTCTCAGCCTCTCAAGTAGCTTGGACTACAGACTCTCGCCACCACGCCCGGCTAATTTTTTCTATTTTTAGTAGAGAGGTTTCACCATGTTGGCCAGGCTGGTCTCGAACTCCTGATATGAGGTGATTCGCCCGCCTCAGCCTCTGGGCTGGGATTACAGGCGTGAGTCACCGCGCCCAGCCAGATCGCCATCTGAAAAGCGATCGAGTCACCACTCTCTAAGGCCCCTTAGAAGCAACTTCACCTCTCTGAGCCTCGTTGTACCTATCTGTAAAGTGGGACAGAAACAAAACCACCCATGCTAGGGTTAGAGAGAGGAGTCAAACACAACCAAAGGGGCAAAGTTCTGCATAACAGATAGCTCGGACAATTCGGAGACCTCGCGGAGCCAGGGATCCCGCGCCGTCAGCCGAGGTGGGTTAGGACCAGGCCTCTAGGGCAGGCAGAGGTTAACTCGCGGCTGTACGAAAACACGCAGCTCGGCCTAAGTGCGGGACCCCAGCGTTAGCAATCGCCACGACGTCCTTCCGCTCCGACCTCCTCGAGATCCCGTACGGAAGGGAAGTGGCTGACCCCATGCCGCGCAGCCCAATCGCGGTGCGCGGTCCTGCGCGCATGCGTAAACCGCGGGTCAGCGACGGCGGCCGGGAGGCGGAAGTGGAGGTTGTTGTGGCTCCGAGGGCTGTTCGAGGAGCTGCTGCTGCTGAGGCGGCGGCCACTGCGTTGAGGCGGTGGCGGGGCTGCCGGCCCCGGGCCGCTCGGCCTCTCGGCTCGCCTTCCAGCCTCGCCTGAGCCCGCCGGGGCCCGCGCCGGCCAGCGCCTGCCCTATGAGTGTGTCACTGATTGTCATCCGATTGGAGCTCGCGGAACACTCGCCCGTCCCCGCCGGCTTCGGCTTCAGCGCCGCGGGTGAGTCCCGCGGCCTCGCCACATTCCCTGTAGCCGGGTCTGGGTCCGGAGGGCTCCCTCTCCCAAAGTACTGGCCCGGGAAAAGCCCGCGGCTAGGGCTCTTGCCTCAGGAAGACATGGAGAGGTGATCAGGATCCCTCTCTTTCCCATCCACCCTTGAGAGGCCTTCCCGTTTGTTATCTCAGGGAAGCCCTGCCCCCGAACCTCCTTCCCTGTGCCGTCTGAGGGCATTCCGTTTATACCTGGCACGGCTCCCTCTCGAGAGAGTCGAGTGGTGTGTCTGTCTCACTTGCTTCCTTCTGGGCTTCGTAAAGGCAGGGACTGGGTCCCCAGCAACGCTGGACTGTCCCTGGATTAATTAAATTGTTCCCTTTTGGAAGGATATCCATTGAAGTGCCCCCTAACCATAGTCATAACTAAAATTTAGACACTCCCTATATCCCAACACTGTACTAAGCACCTTTTGTGTATTGTATTCTTTAATTATCTTTGCAACAGCTCTGAGAGGCAGATGGGTGTGGCATGTGCCTCTTACACATTGGAAAACTGAAGTTTAGTGATTTAAATCATTTGCCCAAGGTGAAATGATGGGTGAAACTGGGATTCTCACTCAGTGAGCTGGACTTGAGTCTGAGCTTTTCACATCAGTAACACAAGGAAGCTCCTTAGTGGGGAATGCAGCTCTGGCTCTGTTCCTTGGTCCTCAGATAATTAACTAATAATAACATTCATTCAATAAATACTTGGTCGGGCGCGGTGGCTCACACCTGTAATCCTAGCACTTTGGGAGGCTGAGGCGGGCGGATTACCTGAGGTTGGGAGTTCGAGACCAGCCTGGCCAACATGGTGAAACCCTGTCTGTACTAAAAATACAAAAATTAGCTGGGCGTGGTGACAGGTGCCTGTAATCCCAGCTCATAGAGAGGCTGAGGCAGGAGAATCACTTGAACCCGGGAGGTGGAGGTTGCAGTGACCCAAGATTGTGACACTGCGCTCCAGCCTGGGTGACAAGAGATAAAGTCCATTTCAAAACAAAACAAAAAACAAAAAACTTACGCTCATATTTGCTGGAGCTTTTATTGTGTGCTGAATCGGACAGGGTCTCTGCTTTAATGGCAGCAGCAGTTTCGTGGAGGAAACAGATTATTTAGATAAGTGCAGAATACGTGTAGAATTACAACTGTGGTAAGTGCTGTGAAGGAAAGGAGAAACAGTTTGGGAAACTATTACAAGAAGATGTGTTTGGTTTGGAGAGAGGGATGGGGTCAGGTAGAGATGGTGTCATTGGAAACTTCCTGAGGATATGACCTTTGGAGCTGCAAATTAAAGATTGAATATGATTTTATAGCTTATGAGCACCTTTCCAAAGGCTAAAAGTGGCTTCTGAGTTCTGAAAGTCAGCTGAATTGATATTAGCCGCATATAGACATCCGCGTGGGTCAGTCATGTAGTCATTTATTCATCAAATATTTAGAGAGCTTCCTCTATGTGCTCCGCACTGTGGTATAAGTGCTGGGAATACAGTGGTGGGCAAAACAGGCCTTGTCCCTGCCCTGACAGAGCCTATATTCGGGATATTTAAGTTAAGCCTCCAAATACCGTTTCCCTTTTCATGTGTTTCATTGATTTAAGACAGTAATCACAGATTTTCATGGTTTGCTTCATGGCATGAGCATAAGCCAGGATGTTTAAGACTACCCCTACAAGTTTTTGAAATTTTGTTTATTAATGGACTTGATATCTTCATTTTGGGCTGAACACAATTTCATTTTATCAGGTGTTACTAAAATGTTAGCTCTTCTGGGCATGATCACTGTTGAACCTTCTCTAAGGCTCCCCCTTTGGCAATTTGCTTTAAAGTGCATGATTTCGGGCCAGGCGCAGTAGCTCACACCTGTTATTCCAGCACTTTGGGAGGTCAAGGTGAGCGGATCACTTGAGGCCATGAGTTCTAGATCAGCCTGTCCAACATGAAGCCCTATCTCTACTGAAAGTACAAAAATTAGCCAGGCCCGTGGTGGCGCGTGCCTGTAATCCCAGCTACTCGGGAGGCTGGGGCAGGAGAATCACTTGAACCTGGGAGGTGGAGGTTGTAGTGAGCCAAGATCACGCCACTGCACTCCAGCCTGGGTGACAGAGTGCAACTCTGTCTCAAAAAATAAAAATAAAGTGCATGATTTCAGAACAGCCCTGCATTTCTGAGTACATTGTCCTGGCTGCTTATTGACTGTTTGCTGGGTACTGCAGTGGTCCCAGAGGTGAGTGAGATGGATACTACAAAGGCTTTTTATCATCTTGGCGGAAGGCAGGAGAAAGAAAAGGGAAACCTAATGATGGAGGAATAGAGAACAGAGAGGAGCTTGTTTTATTACCTTGTATTAATCATTCATGTATTCTTTAGCCGGGGAAATGTCTGATGAGGAGATAAAAAAGACGACACTCGCTTCAGCTGTAGCTTGTTTAGAAGGGAAGTCACCAGGAGAGAAAGTAGCAATTATCCATCAGCATCTCGGCCGTCGAGAAATGACAGATGTGATCATTGAGACCATGAAGTCCAACCCAGGTAAGCTTTTAAAACCCTGGACTCTCTTTTGTAATGTGAACCCTGCTTGCCTATTTTATACACGGTGTTTAATGAGCCTATGATTTCAACATCTAGCATACTTCTATCTTTCACTGCCTGGGTGCTTTATATGACACTGTTAAGCCACATTTTAGTGTTTCTAAATATTTCTTCCAAATTAATCCTAACAGTCAGGGTTGACAGTTCAGTTCAGTGCCGGGGGGACTTTTTTTTCTTTTTTTGAGGCAGGGTCTCTGTTGCCCAGGCTAGAGTGCAGTGGTACAATGTCGGTTCACTACAACCTCCGCCTCCTGGGCTGAAGCAGTCTTCCTGCCTCAGCCTCCCAAGTAGCTGGGATTATAGATGCCCTCTACCACAGCTGGGTAATTTTTGTATGTTTAGTAGAGACAAGGTTTCACCATGTTAGCCAGGCTGGTCTTGTACTCCTAGTCTCAAGTGATCTGCCTGCCTTGGCCTCCCAAAGTGCTGGAATTACAGGTGTGAGCCACCACACCCAGCCACTGGGGAGAATTTCTTACCACCTAGTTCAGCGGCAGATCATTAATGTGTCCAAATAAACATGTTGTGCCTTCCCCTGCTTTGCTAGCTCATTTCTTTCTTTCTTTCTTTCTTTTTTTTTTTTTTTTTTTTTTTTGAGACGGAGTCTCACTTTGTCGCCAGGTGGGAGTGCAGTGGCACAATCTCGGCTTACTGCAACCTCCACCTCCCGGTTTCAAGCGATTCTCTTTCCTCTCTCAGCCTCCCAAGTAGCTGGGACTACAGGTGCACACTACCACACCCAGCTAATTTTTGTATTTTTAGAAGACACAGGGTTTCACCATGTGGGCCAGGATGGTCTCAATCTGTTGTCCTCGTGATCCGACCGCCTTGGCCTCCCAAAGTACTGGGATTACAGGTGTGAGCCGCTGCACCCGGCCAGCCAGCTCATTTCATCTGTGGAAGTGGATGTGTAGATAGTACTACATCTCCAACATGGAGGTGTTCAGAACTGGTAGGTTTGGATTTCGAACTTAGTAACCCTGCATGTTTGTCCCAGTTAGGATTTCATGATAGAAGACACCTGCTTGCATTATGGTATTGCCAAATGTAATAGCCATCCTTAAGTTTCTGAGGGTGTTAATGAGATTTTTATGGGGCAAAGAGAGCTTTAAAGTATGATACTCTCATAAACTCAGCTGTTCTATAAGTAATAGCTCTAAATGCATTACATTATAATTATCAAAGTTTATTCCTCTGACTTGAAATTTTAATCTAGTTCAAGTCCTTGAGCATGTGTCCTATCCATTTATAATCTGCTATTTTTTAATTGGTGAAAGATGAACTAAAAACTACAGTGGAAGAAAGGAAGTCTTCAGAAGCCTCCCCCACTGCACAAAGAAGTAAAGATCACAGTAAGGAATGCATAAACACTGCCCCAGATTCTCCATCCAAACAGCTTCCAGACCAGATTTCATTCTTCAGTGGAAATCCGTCAGTTGAAATAGTTCATGGTATTATGCACCTATATAAGACAAAGTAAGAAAATCCTTTTTTCTTGGGGGTTAGTCTAATTTTTTTTTTTTGCTTTAGTGTAATCTCTTGCCCTGAAGGAAAGTGGGTATTTTAAGGTTCAAAATAATACTTTTGTGTATTGTGTGTTAGAGAATTCTCAGATGTTTTACATTTGATTAATCTTGTGGATTGGGTCAAAGCTTTTCCCTATAAAAGAAGTGCCTATAGATACACTTAAGGGAATATGTGGGGAAAATGTTCTCTTTTTTTCTGTTTTGAAACGGAGTTTCGCTCTCGTTGCCCAGGCTGGAGTGCAATGGCGCGATCTCGGATCACTGCATCATCTGCCTCCTGGGTTCAAGTGATTCTCCTGCCTCAGCCTCCCAAGTAGCTGGGATTACAGGTGCCCACCACCACACCTAGCTAATTTTTTGTATTTTTAGTAGAGATGGGGTTTCACCATGTTGGCCAGGCTGGTCTTGAACTCTGACCTCAGGTGATCCGCCCGCCTCGGCCTCCCAAAGTGCTGGGATTACAGGCGTGAGCCACTGCACCCTGCCAGGAAAATGTTCTGTTTTGTTTTGTTTTGTTTTAAGACAGAGTCTCGCTCTGTCGCCCAGGCTGGAGTGCAGTGGCTGGATCTCAGCTCACTGCAAGCTCCGCCTCCCGGGTTTACGCCATTCTCCCACCTCAGCCTCCCGAGTAGCTGGGACTACAGGAGCCCGCCACCTCGCCCAGCTAGTTTTTTTGTATTTTTTAGTAGAGACTGGGTTTCACCATGTTAGCCAGGATGGTCTCGATCTCCTGACCTCGTGATCCGCCCGTCTCGGCCTCCCAAAGTGCTGGGATTACAGGCTTGAGCCACCGCGCCCGGCCAGAAAATGTTTTATTAGCAGATACGCATGGAAGGTGATGGGGAATTGAAAGGACAAAGAAAATGATCCACAGCATCTTTGTAGTCTCATGTCCCCACCAAATCTTTACTGAAGAGGCTGCTAAGAAGTCAGTTAACTCATTTCAATTTTATTACCTCTTTTTACCATTTTCTGTGGTTCAAATAAAGCTTGCTGGAGCCCCAAGGAAAGGAAGCATTTGGCTAGATAATCCACAAGCCCAGCCACTACCTCCTTGGGTTATCAGTGGCTGATACCTTAAAGCCGTTCTTGTGCTAACTCATTTGCTGGATCTCTACTGGGAAAACAGTGACTATTCAGGTAGCCATTTTGTTTTTTGTTTTGTTTTGTTTTGAGACAGAGTCTCACTCCGTCACTCAGGCTGGAGTGTAGTGGTGCAATCCAGGCTCACTGCAACCTCCTCTCCCGAATTCAAGCAATTTTCCCACCTCAGAGTAGCTGGGACCACAGGTGCACACCACCATGCCCAGTTAATTTTTTTTTATTTTTTTATTTTTGGTAGAGACGGGGTTTCATCATGTTGGCCAGGCTGGTCTCAAACTCCTGACCTCAAGTGATCAGCCCACCTCAGCCTCCCAAAGTGCTGGGATTACAGGTGTGAGCCACTGCGCCCAGCCCAGGTAGCCATTCTGGATCACAACTGTCAAGTGAGTTTTACAGCATTTTAAAAAACAAATTGCATTGTGGGAGGATTTTCTTTCCTCTCTATTCCAGCTATCCCAACTTGGTAACATTTCCTGTAATACTCAGTTACATCCTCATAGTTTAGGGTTCTCTCTTGCTGGGCGTGGTGGCACACGTCTGTAATCCCAGCTACTCGGGAGGCTGAGGCAGGAGAATTGCTTGAACCCAGGAGGCAGAGGTTGCAGTGAGCCGAGACCGTGCCATTTCTCTCCAGCCTGGGCAGCAAGAGCAAGACTCCATCTGAAAAAAAAAAGAGAGATAGAGAACTCTCTTATATTTAGAGCTCTTTTTTTAGGCCCTTTAAGAGAGGTCCATAGCCAGAGTTGTGCTTTTAAGTTAATCAGTGACAGACTTTTTTTTTTTTTTTGAGACGGAGTCTTGCTCTATCGCCCACGCTGGAGTGCAGTGGCGCGATCTGGCTCACTGCAAGCTCCACCTCCCATGTTCATGCCATTCTTCTGCCTCAGCCTCCCAAGTAGCTGGGACTACAGGCACCCGCCACCAGGACCGGCTAATTTTTTGTGTGTTTTTAGTAGAGATGGGGTTTCACCATGTTAGCCAAATGGTCTCGATCTCTTGACCGCATGATCTGCCTGCCTCAGCCTCCCAAAGTGCTGAGATTACAAGCATGAGCCACTGCGCCTAGCCACCAGTGACAGATTATTATTCAAACATAGATAAGAGTAAAACACTGCAAATTTGCCTAATGCAGATTTCTAACCATAATAAACATTGAAGTGAAGATTAAAAAGTCCAGTGGGGGGGTATAATGTAGAACAATTCATTAATGAAATATTAAAATTTTATTTTTTCCTGTTTTCTTGGACATAAAAGTTGTCTGCTGTTGTTTAACCATACCTCATCTATTTACGACCCTCTAATTATTGTTTTGTTAGTAAGATGACCTCCTTAAAAGAAGATGTGCGGCGCAGTGCCATGCTGTGTATTCTCACAGTCCCTGCTGCAATGACCAGTCATGACCTTATGAAGTTTGTCGCCCCATTTAATGAAGTAATTGAACAAATGAAAATCATCAGAGACTCTACTCCCAACCAATATATGGTGCTGATAAAGTTTAGTGCACAGGTAAAAGTTATTAAAGTTATTAAAAATCTCTTTGCCACAGAAACTGTGTTATTGAAACTGTATGATAGTAGCTGTTGTGATTTACGGCATTTTGCACTTAAGATTCTTGATATGTCTTCTAAGATATAATTCTAATTCTAGATGTATTTCTAAATTCATTAGCAGAAATACAATTATAACGTATACCCATGGTATTTTTATTTATTTTTTTTATTTTTTTCCAGTAGAGATGAGATCTTGCTATGTTTTCCAGGCTACTCTTGGCCTCAAACAGTCCTCCTGCCTTGACCTCCCAACGTTCTGGGATTACAGTTGCTCTGAGCCACTGCATCTGGCCTTATGCCCATGATTTTTTATAGATCAGATTCGGTATGAAATCTAAGGTTTTGCCAGGAGACAGAGGTTGCAGAAAGCTGACATCACACCACTGTACTCCAGCCTGGGTGACAAGAGTGAGACAACGTCTCAAAAAAAAAAAAAAACAACCCTAGTTGTTTTTTTTTTTTTTTTTCTTTTTTGAGACGAAGTCTCACTCTGTCACCCAGGCTGAGTGCAGTGGTGTGGTATTGGCTCACTGCAACCTCCGCCTCCCGGGTTCAAGCAATTCTCCTGCCTCAGCCTCCTGAGTAGCTGGGACTACAGGCATGCACCACCATGCCTGGCCAATTTTTGTATTTTTTTTTTTGAGACAGAGTCTCGCTCTATCGCCCAGGCTGGAGTGCAGTGGCCGGATCTTGGCTCACTGCAAGCTCTGCCTCCTGGGTTTACGCCGTTCTCCTGCCTCAGCCTCCCAAGTAGCTGGGACTACAGGCACCCGCCACCTCACCCGGCTAGTTTTTTTGGTATTTTTTAGTAGAGATGGGGTTTCACTGTGTTAGCCAGGATGGTCTCGATCTCCTGACCTCATGATCCGCCCGTCTCGACCTCCCAAAATGCTGGGATTACAGGCTTGAGCCACCGCGCCTGGCCAATTTTTGTATTTTTAATGCAGACGGAGTTTCACTATGTTTGCCAGGCTGGTCTCGAACTCCTGACCTCGTGATCCACCCGCCTCAGCCTCCCAAAGTGCTGGGATTACGGGCATGAGCCGTCATGCCCGGCCTGCTTGTTTTTTCAAACAAGTGGTAACTATTCCAGAAAAGCAGTAGTTCCCAAACTTTTTGAAGTTAACACCATCTTATTATTTTCCATTAACCCCACTTCTTTCATTTTCTTTTTTTTCTTTTTTTTTTTTTTTGAGACAGAGTTTAGCTCTTGTTGCCCAGGCTGGAGTGCAATGGTGCGATCTTGGCTCACAGCAACCTCTGCCTCCCAGGTTCAAACCATTCTTCTGCCTCAGCCCCCGAAGTAGCTGGGATTACAGGCATGCACCACCACGCCCGGCTAATTTTGTATTTTTAGTAGAGACGGGGTTTCTCCATGTTGGTCAGACTGGTCTCGAACTCCAGACCTCAGGTGATCTGCCCGCCTCGGCCTCTGAAAGTGCTTGGATTATAAGCGTGAGCCACCGTGCCTGGCCTCATTGTCTTTTTAATGAAGTGGAAGAGTGTACCTGTTCTGTGAGCCCCAGAGAGAAGCTTTAGTGTGGAGTTCTGTCTACAAGAGAGTACACAGTTAATATGTTTTATCTTTACAAAGTACCCTATCATTTAGGGAGACATTTAAAACACGTTTCAATTATCCTGTAGTTTTAAAGTTTACAAGTTGACATTAAGAACAGAAAAGCACTTGAATAGCTCCTTTCACTGACCGTCAGAAAGCCTTCCAAGGTTGCCAAGGAGCTTTGCAAACCATGAGAAAATCCTGCCTTGAGCCATTTCAGTCTGGTAGCACATGTAATAATAAGGATAACGATGATAATATCCAGCGTTTATCGATGGCTTCTGTATCACTCACTATGCTAAGTGTTCAATACGCTTTGTCTCATTTAATCCTCACTACAATCCCTTGCGGAAACGGTATTGTTATCCTTGTTTTACAGATGTGGGGGGTGACTGCAGAGGGAGATAAGTGGTTTGCCCAGGGTTACATAGCTAGACATAAATGGCAAGCAAGAGTGGCATCCTCACTTTTAGTTCCAGGGATGCGTTCCTCTTCTAGTAGGAAGTGGGATGAAGGTGTGGGGAAGGGAGGCAGTTGGTTGTGAGACATTCGATGACAGCAGTATTGTTATAGTTTCTACTTAACAACTAGGGCAATAAGCAAATAACAAAGGAAAAGACCCAGACAAAAATGTTCAAGAACATTTAGGCTTTTAAAATAGTCTGAAGTCTTACAAATGCACCACACTCACCTGTTTAATAAACCCACACAGTTCCCTATAACAAGTACTGCCCTTCGTAATGTGCAGGTAATACTGTGAATATTTACTGTGAATGGATTTTCCTTGTATCTCTGCACTGTCCTTCCCCTTCTGTCTTTTGATCAAGTGAAGGTTGCTCAAGTTGACAGATGTTTTTCTGTGACTGTGAAACAGGTTGCTGCACGTTCTTCCCCATGGGGCTAGAGCCCTTTATCTTGGTATCATGAGTTGTATTGTTTATTGCTAACTCTGGATCTTAGGGACTGATCCCTATCATCCCATCAAGGATTTTCTAAGACCTAATAATACCCTCTTGGTGTAAGACTGGAAGTTAAACTAATATCGACTGTAATGAGAATAGTGGGCTCAGTAGCTACCAACTATGAGGCACTTACTAGAGACCGGATCCTGTGCCAAGTGCTTTCCATGCATTGTCTCCTTGAATTCTCTCAACGATGCCATGTTGGCTGGGTGCAGTGGCTCATGCCTTTAATCCCGGCACTTTGGGAGGCTGAGGTGGGTGGAACACTTGAGGGCAGTGGTTTGAGACCAGCCTGGCCAACATGGCAAAAGCCCATGTCTACTAAAAATACAAAACTTAGCTGGATGTGGTGGTACACGCCTGTAATCCCAGCCACTTGAAAGGCTGAAGCAGAAGAAACGATTGAACTTGGGATGCAGAGGTTGCAGTGAGTCAAGATCACACCACTGCACTCCAACCTGGGCAACAGAGCGAGACTGTCTCAAAAAAAAAAAAAGATGCCGTGTTTTTTACAGTTGAGGAAACAGGCACAGATATGTCACTTGCCCACAGCTAAACAGCTAGTAGGTGTCAGAGTTAGGGTTCAAACTTGGGCAGCCTGACTCCATAGCCTGGGCAGCTAACTATGTTTTTATTCTTTTCCTCACCACAGATTTTTAATTAAGGACTCATAAGCCTTCTCTGTATCTTTGGCAATTTTTGAATTTCTGTTGGCCTTAGCTTTAGCTGGAAGAGTTGTGAGGCCAGGTGTGGTGGCTCATGCTTGTAATCCCAATACCTTGGGAGGCCAAGACAGGAGTATCGCTTAAGGCCAGGGGTTCAAGACCAGCTTGGGCAACATGGCAAGACCCTGTCTCTTAAAAAATTTTTTTTAAAAGATTAAAAAAAAAAAAAAAAAAAAGCAGGGGGGTTGTGCTTACAAACTTGTAGTGTGACCGTTAGGAAACTTGGTCTTTGGGTAAAGAATTAACAATTCTTCAGGACATAGGAAAAGCAGAAGGAAGTTCAATTTTGTTGATTTGGGGGGCAGAAAAGGACAGATGACCACTTAATAGTTGGCTCCTTTTCACATGCATGCTTAGTTACCACAGCCTTAGCAGACGCCTCCTTGGAGAAGTAGAGGTATGTTCTCAACTCTGTAGTTGATTCCTGTGACAGTGAAGGACCTTGATCATAATGGATTTGTCTTTTTCTGAGTTCATCCTCAGAAGAGAACAATAAAACCAAAAGACTAGAAGGAAACAAAAGCCAGGTTTCTTTAAAGTTTTGGGTCCATACAATGCAAACATTTTCAATAAAAGCTGTTTCTTCTATGTTCTTTGCAGTTAGCTTCAGGCTTTTGTTTAGTGCGTTTAGGTGGTGAGTTGAAGTAGGTACCATATGAATTTTGTTCCCTATTCTCTACCTAATACATGGCACAGGGCCTGGCACATACCAGATGCTCAGAAAATACATAAACAGGAGAAGGTACATTTCTAATACCAAGATTTTAAAGAAGAGATCAATATGTTAACTGGGAAATCTCAGCTGTGTAGTGATGTTGTCGTTTCAAAAAAGTACTTTTTTTTTTTTTTTTTTTTACTTTTTTCATTTCTGCCACAATCATCCTAGTTTAGGCCACCATGGCGACTCACCTGCATGCCTCTTTTCCTTTTTTATTTTATTTAATTAATTATTAATTTCTTTATTTACTTGGAGACAAGGTCTCGCTCTGCTGCACAGGCTGGAGTGCAGTGGCACGATCTCGGCTCACTGCAACTTTCACCTCCTCCTTTGGGGGCTGAGGTGGGAGGGCTCAAGTGATCCTCCCACCTCAGCCCCCAAATAGCTGGGACTACAGGCTTCCGCTCCCATGCCCAGCTAATTTTTGTATTTTTTGTAGAGATGGGGTTTCCCCACGTCACTCAGGCTGGTCTCACACTCCTGGGCTCAGGTAGCAGAAAGGAATAATTCATTGAATGGTTTTGGTCACATGTCTTATCCTTTCCTCTGAGGAGGCCTGGTCATTTACTGAGCATTTGCAGAGCTTAGACCCCAGGAGGTCTCTGCCAGCCCCTGGTGGTGCCTGAGGCTCTGAAGAGATGAGAGAAGGCCCTGACTTTCAGACAGTCGGTTTTCTCCTGGTGAATCCATGTGCTGATCTTGCTGCTTACTCAGCCAAAAGCATTTCAAGAAGAAGCTGTTGCTCCTGAAGAATGGGGGAAGCCATATTAGGTTGTAACCTCTTAGTATTAAAGAGGCTTCTTGTCCAACAGCTGGCATAAAACATTTTGAAATTAAAATGCGCTATGCTCAATACACTGATTATTTCCTTAAGTAAAGCCTCTCCACCCCAACCTGCCACCAATTTGCCCCTCCAAAATAAAAGTACATTCAGAATTGATCACCCTTCCTCAGCTGCTTAGCTCACTTGGTCATGTTAAGAAAGCATAAGTAGCCGGGCACGGTGGCTCACGCCTGTAATCCTTGCACTTTGGGAGACTGAGGCGGGTGGATTGCCGGAGCTCAGGAGTTCAAGACTAGCCTGGGCAACTTGGTGAAACCACATCTCTACTAAAATACAAAAAATTAGCTGAATATGGTGGCATATACCTATAATCCCAGCTACGCAGGAGGCTGAGACAAGAGAATTGCTTGAACCCAGGAGGCAGAGGTTGCAGTGAGCTGACCTTGTGCCATTGCTCTCCAGCCTGGGTGACAGTGAGACTCTATCTCAGGTAATAAAAAAAAAAAAAAATGGGCCGGGCGCGGTGGCTCAAGCCTGTGGTCCCAGCACTTTGGGAGGCCGAGATGGGCGGATCACGAGGTCAGGAGATCGAGGCCATGCTGGTTAACACGGTGAAACCCCGTCTCTACTAAAAAATACAAAAAATTAGCCGGGTGAGGTGGCGGGCACCTGTAGTCCCAGCTACTTGGGAGGCTGAGGCAGGAGAATGGCGTGAACCCGGGAGGCGGAGCTTGCAGTGAGCTGAGATCCGGCCACTGCACTCCAGCCTGGGTGACAGCACGAGACTCCGTCTCAAAAAAAAAAAAAAAAAAATGTTGGGGGGAAGCATAAGTAATCAAGAATTCACAATTACCTCATTTACCTCATTGGGGGGGAATTAAAAGCTACCGAGAAGCTTACAGTGTCTGTGAGATTCAGAACCTTGTGAGGGTGGACAGGCAGGACTATTTTTGCCTGGTGCAGCACTGAATCTCTTCGTTAAGGTTGATGATGCAGCGTTTCCTTTTGCAGAATTCCCAGAAGCAGCCTGTCAATGTTGGTAGGGCCAAAGCACACAACTTTCTCTGTTTGGGCTAATGCCTGTGTGGGAATTAAATCCAGACAAGCCTTGGCCTCCCTGCTTGCCTCAGAAAATTGGCTGAGTTTAAAAACTAGAATCATCTCTGTTGCTTTCTATTAAGGCTAGACTAGGAGGTTCTGTTTACCTGTGTCCATTTCATAGACGCACATGTGCCTTTGCAACTTTGCTTCAAGGGGGCTGTTTCTCCACATTTCAGCCATTTTCTACCTCTAGGGAATGCGACTGTTAGTATTTTAAAGGCTGGTCCATCTTGGGCTTCTTGACGTTGACCAAGAGCTTTGCTTTTGGTATTGGACACTAGGTGGCGGTTTAAGACTTACTTGGTTTATTAAAGACTAGTTGGTTTTTCATCTCATACCACTTCCCCTGGTCTTTTTTCTTTTTCTAACATAAATGCTGACTTTTTTTTTTTTTTTCTTTTTGAGACGAAGTTTCGCTCTTGTTGCCCAGGCTGGAGTGCAATGGCGCGATCTCAGCTCACTGCAACCTCTGCGTCCTGGGTTCAAGCGATTCTGCTGCCTCAGCCTCCCGAATAGCTGGGAATACAGACATGGACCACCATGTCTGGCTAATTTTGTATTTTTGGTAGAGACAGGGTTTTCCATGTTGGTCAGGCTGGTCTCAAACTCCCGACCTCAGGTGATCCGCCCGCCTCGGCCTCCCAGAGTTCTGGGATTACAGGCTTAAGCCACCGTGCCCAGCCCAATGCTGACATTTCCTTAAAGAGTTCTTTCCTTAAAGAGTTCTTTCATAACAAGCGTCACTTATTTGGTTCCAGGCTTTGCAGAAATGAGTATTTACTTGCAGCTGCACAAGTGATGACTAGAGGGAAAAAAAAATGCTATTAAGGGAAATGTTGACTGTTGCTGGTTGAATATTAAAATTGTACCAGCTTTCAGCTTGTTGCACTTCAGTACCTTCTGCCAATTCAAGTAAAAACTCTGTTGTAGCCCAGGAAATATTGTAAACATAGACTGTTGACTTACAGAGTGCGATTTGCCTACCAATCAGCTTCAGTAGATGTGACTTTTGGTGGTTGCTTTCTCTCCTATGTATAAATTTTAAAGCTGACGAGAATGAATAGAGCCATGCATATTGAATATAAAGCAGATTTTCAGGGTATCTGTCTTAATTTTTTTCCTTTTTCCCATTGGTGTACATAGGCTGATGCAGATAGTTTTTACATGGCATGCAATGGCCGCCAGTTCAACTCAATAGAAGATGATGTTTGCCAGCTAGTGTATGTGGAAAGAGCTGAAGTGCTCAAATCTGAAGATGTAAGTGTGAATTGTTCCTATGTTTAATTAAAATATATCAGATTGGTATAAAATTGAATGCTAAGGTATCTGTGAAATACCCAGAATAGGCCAGTCCATAGACACAGAAAGTAGACTGGTGGTTGTCAGGGCTGCAGGAAGAGACGAATGGGGAGTGCCTGCTAACAGTATACAGGATTTCTTCTGGAATTGATGGAAGTGTTCCAGAATTAGATAGTGGTGACAGTTGCACAACATTATGAATATACTACAAGCCAATGAACTGTACACTTTAAAATAGAGAATTTTATTGAATTTCATCTCATTTTCTAAAATTTCAAAAAACGTAAAAAAAAGAAAAAATGATACTGCATTGTTGAAATTGAGTGTTTATCAATTCTAGATCAGTGAAGCCTGAAGCTGAAAATAAATGTTTTTGTTTTCAATAGTAACCCTTAATTGTCTTCCTAACTCTTGTTTCTGCCTTTTATTTTTGAGACAGGGTCTCGCTCTGTCACCTAGGCTGGAACACAGTGGTATGATCTTGGCTCACTGCAGCCTCGATCTCTCCGATTCAAGCATCTGCTAGCCTCAGCCTCCTCGGTAGCTGGGACTACAAGCGTGCACCACCATACCTGGCTAATTTTTAAAATTTTTTGTGGAGACAGGATCACCCTGGCTGGGCGTGGTGGTTCATACCTATAATCCCAGCTCTTTGGGAGGCTGAGGTGATGGATCGCTTGAGCGTAGGAGTTCGAGACCAGGCTGGGCAACATGATGAAACCCTGTCTCGACAAAAAATAACAAAAATTAGCTGGGTGTGATGCTGAGCACCTTTGGTCCCACCTACTCGGGCCGCTAAAGCAAGAAGATCCCCTGAGTCGGGGGAGGTCCAGACTATAGTGAGCCATTACCGGCTCACACCTGTAATCCCAGCACTTTGGGAGGCGGAGGTGGGCAGATCACCTGAGGTCACGAGTTCAAGACCAGCCTGACCAACATGGAGAAACCCCCATCTCTACCAAAAATACAAAATTAGCCAGGCGTGGTGGCGCATGCCTGTAATCCTAGCTACTCAGAAAGCTGAGGCAGGAGAATCACTTGAACCCAGGAGGCAGAGGTTGCGGTGAGCCAAGATCACGCCATTGCACTCCAGCCTGGGCAACAGGAGCGAAACTGTGTCTCAAAAAAGAGAGAAGCAAAACGTTATTGGCTGTTTAAAACTGCAAGCAGTTACTCTCTTAACTCGCTTATTACCTAAACTTGTCTGGCTCCCAGGAACAGCCTTATGGAGACAGGGAGTATTGCATTGGGAAGAAAATGTTGCTGAACTATTGACTGAAAGTAAATTTAGATAAAATTACAATGCAGCTTTTTTCCTTATACGCATTTGTTTTGTTTCAAGTCATCATAAACTAGGTATTGCATTGCTATCAGTGGATACAGACGTTTAGCTCTTAATAGAATTTTTTTTTTTGGCCGGACGCGGTGGCTCACGCCTGTAATCCCAGTACTTTGGGAGGCCGAGGCAGGCGGATCATAAGGTCAGGAGATCAACAGCATCCTGGCTAACATGGTGAAACCCTGTCTCTACTAAAAATACAAAAAAAATTAACTGAGCGTGGTGGTAGGCACCTATAGTCCCAGCTACTTCGGAGGCTGAGGCAGGAGAATGGTGTGAACCCAGGAGGCAGAGCTTGCAGTGAGCCAAGATTGTGCCACTGCACTCCAGCCTGGGTGACAGAGCGAGACTCCGTCCCCAAAAAAAAAAAAAAAAAAAAGGCCGGGCGCGGTGGCTCAAGCCTGTAATCCCAGCACTTTGGGAGGCCAAGACAGGCGGATCACGAGGTCAGGAGATCGAGACCATCCTGGCTAACACGGTGAAACCCCATCTCTACTAAAAAGTACAAAAAAACTAGCTGGGCGAGGTGGCGGGCGCCTGTAGTCCCAGCTCCTCGGGAGGCTGAGGCGGGAGAATGGCGTAAACCCGGGAGGCGGGGCTTGCAGTGAGCCGAGATCCGGTCACTGCACTCCAGCTTGGGTGACAGAGCGAGACTCCGTCTCAAAAAAAAAAAAAAAAAAAAAAGTACAAAAAATTAGCCAGGCATTGTGGCGGGTACCTGTAGTCCCAGCTACTCGGGAGTCTGGGGCAGGAGAATAGCATGAACCCGGGATGCGGAGCTTGCAGTGAACCGAGATTAAAAAAATAATAATAAAGGATATTTTAAAAATGTAACCTGTTGAATATTTGAAATAGCCCACTTCACCTTAATGGGTCTTGTGTATCTTCATTAGTCTTCAAAGAAAAACCATTTGCTACCAAAGTAAATCAGTAGTTTGAATGTGCTTCTCTTGTTTTTTGTTTATTAACTAGTTGCTGTAAACATTTCCACTAGAACTTGAGGCAAATCATAAGGAAGCTTTTCTTTTAAAATACGAACCACTACCACCAAAAAATTAAATGTACATATTAAGCATTTGGCTGTTTTTATTTATTTAAAAGTATAAACACCAAAAAAAAAATTTTAACATTGTATGAAGATGGAAAACAAGAAGATGCACTTTCTTTAACTTTGTCTAAGGATTTAAATTACTAACTTGTGAAATCCAGTTTAAATTGAACTTAACTACTGGCTTCCTCCCCGACCCAGATGGAGTCTTGCTCTGTCACCCAGGCTGGAGTGCAGTGGAGCAATCTCGGCTCTCTGCAGCCTATGCCTCCCAGGTTCAAGCGATTCTCCTGCCTCAGCTTCCTGAGTAGCTGCGATTACAGGCACGTGCCACCACACCCAGCTAATTTTTGTATTCTTAGTAGAGACGGGGTTTCACCACGTTGGCCAAGCTGGTCTCTTGACCTCGTGATCTGCCTGCCTTGGCCCCCAAAGTGCTGGGATTACGAGTGTGAGCCACCATGCTGACCTGGCTTTCTTACTAGTAAAATTACGTGATTTATTTTAAATGTATATATAAAATAATAAATGGCCTCTCAAAAAGCACATGCTAGATACTGGAATAGAAGGAAAGAAAATGCATCTTCAAACATTTTTTTGGAATTTCACCACATATGCTTTGTGAGATTTGTGTATCGTAGGGTGTTTGTTTTTGTATTTTGTATTGCATATGCTTTTTTTTTTTTGAGACGGAATTTCACTCTGTCACCCAGGCTGGAGTGCAGTGGCACGATCTCAGCTCACTGCAACCTCCGCCTCCCAAATTCAAGCAATTCTCTGCCTCATCCTGCCAAGTAACTGGGATTACAGGGCACCCACCACCACACCCGGCTAATTTTTTGTATTTTTAGTGGAGACAGTGTTTCACCATCTTGGCCAGGCTGATCTTGAACTCCTGAACTTGTGATCCACCTGCCTCAGCCTCCCAAAATGCTGGAATTACAGGTGTGAGCCACCCTGCCTGGCATCTTTCTTAATGTGACAGTTAAACACATTTTTAAAAGCATAGTCACAGAAGAAGCATACAGTATAAAAATTTCCTTGAAAACTCCTACAATATTATATTTGGAGGCAGCTTCAGACTGTTTTATTGGTGGTAACTGCTCGCTGAGCTCTTTTAGTTGGTAATAACTACAGAGAAGCATGTTGTGTGTATTCCTAACACTTGTTCACTAGCATTTAAGTTTAGAATAAGCCCCAAGTAAAACAATGGAAATGTATATAGAACTCTTAGTTCTTACATGATTTAATTATATCAAAATACATGAATTTAACTTACTTTAATGTAGGCAAACTATCCATTTTTGTCCATTTTCCTGTTTGTTAACATAACTCTCCTACATACTCTTTTCTTGACCCAAATGAAATATTAACCTAAGGTCAAGCTGGGAGAGAGAAACAACTGAGATGAATGTCTTTACTAAAATACCAGTAAATTTGTCAAACTCAAAAAAAATTTGACGTGATAAAATTGGGCATCCTTTGTGCTGGATGCTGCACGAGGCCTCAGTTTTAGAGATTCCTTTCTTAACGTGGCTTCTTGAGAGATTTCCTGTAAGTATCTACTCTTCAGGGACTATAGGTTAATGTGCTTTTTCTCTGTCCATAAGTGTGTGCTTCCCGACCTTTGCCTAAGTAATTCCTTCTCCTCTTCTGGCTGGAAACGTCAAGTCAAGCAATGTCTTAGGAATGCCTTTCCTGACCATCTAGACTGTCATGCCCCGTAATTCACACCCTGTTGTGGCTTCCTGTACTGTTTGCTTTTTAATTTGATTTTTGTCTCTCCCTCCACTAGATTCTAAGCTCTGTGGGGACAGGAACTGACTGTTTTTTGGACTTAATGAATCTGTTTTTGCTCACCACTGTTCCATACCTAGAACAGTGTCTGTCTGCTGCCCATAGCAGGGGCTCAATCTTTACCTGTCAAATGAGGGAATAAAGAAAAATCAGTGTTGTTGGTGCTGTTATCACTGAGTAGAAAGTGTTAAGTTATAACTTTATGGAAAAATCCTTTAGGTCTAGCTATTCTTTTGTTCCTTTGTATTCTATTATAGTCATAGACACTTAGAGCTTGAGCTAGGAGTCTGGTCACATTTGAGATTTATATGTTAAGGTTTTGGCAGCAGTCTCCCTTCCTGGAATGTCAGTTCTGTGAGGGCAGAGATCTTTGTTTTGTTCACCGCTGTATTCCCAATACCTGGCACAGTGCTGGAATATAGGAGGTACTTGGCGTGTTTCTTGAATGAATGAATAAATGAATGAAAATATTACCAATTTAAATTATTTGCTTAGAGCAATGATATTGAGAATATCCTGCCAGGAGTCAAAAAAGCAACTAGAAAATTAGTATTAAAAGAAGAAAGGCCTGGCACAGTGGCTCATGCCTGTAGTCTCAGCTACCGGGGAGTCTGAGGTGGCAGATCACTTGAGCCTGGGAGGTCAAGGCTGTAATGAGCCATGATTGTGCCACTGGGCTCCAGTGTGGGTGACAGAGCGAGACCCTGTCTCAAAAAAAAAGAAGGAAAAATAAAGTATTGCTGGTAGATGAAGAGTAAGGTTTATGTGAGGTGTTTCCTGTAGGGCGCCAGCCTCCCAGTGATGGACCTGACTGAGCTCCCCAAGTGCACGGTGTGTCTGGAGCGCATGGACGAGTCTGTGAATGGCATCCTCACAACGTTATGTAACCACAGCTTCCACAGCCAGTGTCTACAGCGCTGGGACGACACCACGTGAGTGCAGGGGCCGAACCCCACTGTGTACAAGCCCATTGTAACCCTTCCCAGAATTAAAAAGAGCCACCAGGGGCCGGGCGCGGTGGCTCACGCCTGTAATCCCAGCACTTTGGGAGGTCGAGGCGGGCGGATCACGAGGTCAGGAGATCGAGATCATCCTGGCTAACACGGTGAAACCCCATCTCTACTAAAAATGCAAAAAATTAGCCGGGCATGGTGGCGGGTGCCTGTAGTCCCAGCTACTCGGGAGGCTGAGGCAGGAGAATGGCATGAACCTGGGAGGCGGAGCTTGCAGCGAGCTGAGATCGTGCCACTGCACTCCAGCCCGGGCGACAGAGCGAGACTCCGTCTCAAAAAAAATAAAAAATAAAAATAAATAAAAATAAAAAGAGCCACCAGCAGAAATGAACCATTCCAAGTATTTGACTTTATTCAAGAGGTCCTTTTTCTCCTTCCGTATCCTAAGTTCAGGGAATCAGCATTCTGAGACCAAGTCCTTTTTTTGTATGCTGATTCTGAACCCTTGTGGAATTCCCCAAAGCAGCATGAGTTGTTCTTTCCTTCCAAGAGCCAGAGAGTGAAAAAAAAAAAAAAAAAAAAAAAAAAAAAAGCAAAGCTTAGTTTGAGGCTCTCATGCTGCAATGAAATCTAGATCTGGAATCTCTTGTATCAGCTGCACTTGGTGTCTGCCATTCACTCTGGGCTTCTTATCAGCTGGGCTACAGCAGCCTAATATTTTAGCTCTACTGGGCTCTTGATGGCTTGGCAGCCAGTAGAAATAGCAGTTACTAAGTATGAGATCTACTCTACAGTCTCCTGATTCCCAACGTACCAGGTCTTAGTCATAGGTGATGTTACTACAGACAAAGAACAGGTGAGGCCTGTACCTTTTTTTTACCCCCAAATCCAGAGTGGTTGCTCCCTTTGCAGACTGCACTGTGGGACTTAACCAGAAAGGTGTATCAGATGCTGGCCTTCTGGATTTCCCAGCACAGAGGAGAACCCAGAATGAAATCACACAAGTAAATAAATCACAGCCATAACCAGTGTTACAGAAGAGCAGTGTGCAGCACTGGGACTGAGAACTGGGGCCCTGATGAAGCCAGGACCGCCTGAGAAGCGGCATCTCCAGGAGGATAATTAGGAGTTAAGCCGGGTAAAGAGCAGAACCCAGAGAAGGCAGTGAGGGAAGGGGAAGATCATGTTCCCAAGCACGGAAGTGATGAGGGGTGAAAGTCTACAGGAATCTTTGTCTACCCACAAGTGGCCTGGTGGCTGGAAGAAGAATGTCAGCTTCACAGAGCAGGGGCTGTGCCTTGCTTGCTCATTGCTGTACCTCTCATACCTGGTAGGGGACGTGGCACACAGGAGGAGCTTGGTGGACACTAAGGATAAATAAACTGGGTTTCTGCAGCTTATCACTGCCCTGCTTATTTAGCTGGACAAGCGTCTTGCTCCAATTCCATGGAGTTCTCAGTCAATTCTTGGGTATCATTTGGGAGTTTTTCAAGGAATTGTCCAGTTGCCTTGAACAAAGCCATACTGAGATATGTGCATTCCTTAAAGTGTTTATCTGTATCTTCAGTCCATCCGCTATACCAGTTAAGTTCTAGGCACTTCTTTGTTCCCCACCATTCCACTTTTACTTTTTTTTGAGACAGGGTCTTGCTCTGTCACCCATGTTGGAGTGCAGTGGTATGATCACAGCTCACTGCTGCCTCAAACTCCTGGGCTCAAGTGATCCTCCCACCTCAGCTTCCCAAATAGCTGGGACTACAGGTGTGCACCATCACACCCAGCTAATTGTTTTTTTGTTTGTTTTATGGAGATGGGGTCTTATTATGTTGTCTAGACTGATCTTGAACTCCTGAGCTCAAGCAGTGTCCCTGCTTTGGCCTCACAAAGTGCTGGGATTATAGGCGTGAGCCACGATACCCATCCCCAGTATACCTTTTGATATAAATTAACTGTTTTTGAACCATAGCATTTTAAAGTTGGAAGTTTCCTCAGGGACCATTTTTTCCAACCACCTGAGTTTATACAGGAGGAGGACACTGAGGCCCAGAGATAAGAATTTGCAAGCAAAAAGTGTCATGGCTGGAGAATGCCGGAACTGGGACTAAAATTCAACCTCTCATATGGGGTGTAAGACAGGCCATTTGCCCTCAAAATCATGCAGTTCATTTAGTGAGTTTTGAGCCTTGGTATAAGCATAGAACTGTGAGAGATGCTGAGACAGAGGAAGCAAATTCAGGTCCTCTTTGGGGTGGTTTGGTCTAAGAGAGTTTACACTTGTACGTAAATGCATGTGGTTCAGGGTGGAGATTGGAAGAGAGAGTGATGGCATCCCTAACCAGGAGTACTCAGGAAGGGCTGCAGTAGGAGGCGGTGTTCGTCTTTTTGATACAGAGAGATGTCAGAGAAGGCCATTCTGGAAAGAGCTCCCAAAGATCTCATCAGGAAAATAAGATAAAATTATTTTTTGCAGAGAAAGGCAGGAAGAATTTAATAAACTGTTAATTATTATTATTATTATTTTTGTTTTTTTGTTTTTTTTTTTGAGACAGAGTCTCGCTTAGTCGCCCAGGCTGGAGTGCAATGGCGCGATCTCGGCTCACTGCAAGCTCCGCCTCCCGGGTTCACGCCATTCTCCTGCCTCAGCCTCCCGAGTAGCTGGGACTACAGGCGCCCGCCGCCTCGCCCGGCTAATTTTTTGCATTTTTAGTAGAGACAGGGTTTCACCGTGTTAGCCAGGATGGTCTCGATCTCCTGACCTCGTGATCCGCCCGCCTCGGCCTCCCAAAGTGCTGGGATTACAGGCGTGAGCCACCGCGCCCGGCCTATTATTATTATTTTTGAGACAAAGTCTCACTCTGTTACCCAGGCTGGAGTGCAGTAGCGCGATCTCGGCTCACTGCAACTTCCACCTCCCGGGTTCAAGCAGTCCTCATGCCTCAGCCTCCCGAGTAGCTGGGACTGTAGGCGTGCACCACCACACCTAGCTAATTTTATATTTTTAGTGGAGATGGGGTTTTGCCATATTGACCAGGCTGGTCTCGAACTGCTGACTTCCGGTGATCCACTCACCTCAGCCTCCCAAAGTGCTGGTATTACAGGCATTAGCCACTGTGCCTGGCTGATAAACTGTTGATTATTTTTTAGTAGACAGATGAGCTGGTATATCATAGAATGCTAATTGTTTATTTATAAGTTTATTTTTGTAATTTTTTTTCTTTTCAAGATCAAATTTACATTTCAGAAAGATCATTTTGATCATTTGGGCACAGTGTAGAGAATTGGATTTCAGAACCAGTTCTGAAATCTAATTTTGTTGTTGTTGTTGTTGTTGTTGTTGTTTTTAGAAGGGCTTTCTCTACATTGGCCAGGGTAGACTTGGCTTCATGCCATCTTCCTGCCTCGCCCCCTGGCCTCCCAAAGTTCTGGGATTATAGATGTGAGCCACTGCACCTGGCCTGTTTTCTTTTTCAACCACTTTCACAGCCACCACACAGACCGAAGGAATGAGACAAAACCAATTTCCATCTCTAATAAGACTGCATTCTGCTTTCTGGCTACCATTTCTTTCTGTGAGTTTGTCTTCTGCCTTCTCTTCTGATGCTGAAGGAAGAAGTGGACTAGATCCTTTCCTTTCTTTTACGCAGATAGAGCTGCGTCATCTGTGACGCACACTTAGTGTTCTTCCTGTTTATTCCCTTTTCTTGGTTTTATTTACTCAGTTGGGTAACAAACTGTTACTAGTTATATCTTTTTTTTTTTTTTTAAGACGGAGTTTCACTCTTGTTGCCCAGGCTAGGGTGCAGTGGCACAATCTCGGCTCACCACAACCTCTACCTCCCGAGTTCAAGCGATTCTCCTGCCTCAGCCTCCCAAGTAGCTAGGATTACAGGCATGTGCCACCACGGGGTTTCTCCATATTGGTCAGGCTGGTCTCAAACTCCCAACCTTAGGTGATCCACCCGCCTCGGCCTCCCAAAGTGCTGAGGTTACAGGCGTGAGCCACCGAGCCCAGCCACTAGTTATATCTTGAAAATTGTTTCTTCCTGGTGCCAGTTCAATCAGCCTCAGCTATAACCCACTTTCTGTCCTAGTTGCCCATCTGACAAAAATACTCATGACTAGTATTTAGCATTATTATTATTTTTTTTTTCTTTGAGACAGAGTCTCGCTCTGTTGCCCAGGCTGGAGTGCAGTGGCCGGATCTCAGCTCACTGCAAGCTCCGCCTCCCGGGTTTATGCCATTCTCCTGCCTCAGCCTCCCGAGTAGCTGGAACTACAGGCGCCTGCCACCTCGCCCGGCTAGTTTTTTGTATTTTTTTAGTAGAGACGGGGTTTCACAGTGTTAGCCAGGATGGTCTCGATCTCTTGACCTCGTGATCCACCCGTCTTGGCCTCCCAAAGTGCTGGGATTACAGGCTTGAGCCACCGTGCCCAGCCTAACATTAATTATGTGGAGTATAATAGAAAACAGTTAATGGACTTTTTCAACTTTGTTTTTATTGGCTTTTTGTAAATTGAGACATGAATGCCTGATAGAGCACTGATATCTTCCACATGATGTTCATGGTGCAGTGAGATATCATGTGCATTTCAATAAGTATATTAATACCTTGTGTTTAGCCAGGTGCGGTGGCTCATGCCTATTATCCCAGTACTTTGGGAAGCCGAGTGGGCGGATCACTTCAAGTCAGGAGTTCAAGACCAGCATGGCCAATACGGTGAAACCTCATGCCCACTAAAAATACAAAAATTAGCTGGGCATGGGGGTGCACGCCTACAGTCCCAGCTACTTGGGAGGCTGAGGCAGTAGAATCGTTTGAACCTGGGTGGCAGAGGCTGCAGTGAGCTGAGATCGCGCCACTGCCCTCTAGCCTGGGTGACAGAGCAAGACTGTGTCTTAAAAAAAAAAAACTTTGTTTTTTACTACAGATTTTAAATCCAATTCTTAGGAGCAACCTGGAGAAGACAGGGTACTTTTTGAATGATTTAAATCTTTGGGAAATGGGGATAAGGCAGGTTGTTTGGAGTAAAAATACATTATAGGCCAGGCACGGTGGCTCACGCCTGTAATCCCAACACTTCGGGAAGTTGAGCAGGCAGATCACCTGAGGTTGGGAGTTCGAGACCAGCCTGACCAACATGGAGAAACCCCGTCTCTACTAAAAATACAAAATTAGCTGGTGTGGTGGCACATGCTCCTCGGGAGGCTGAGACAGGAGAATTGCTTGAACCTAGGAGGTAGAGGTTGCAGTGACCCGATACCACACCATTGCACTCCAGCCTGGGTAACAAAAGCAAAACTCCGTCTCAAAAAAAAAAATACAAGCCAGGAGCGGTGGCTCACACCTGTAATCCCAGTACTTTGGGAGGCTGAGGCCAGTGGATCATGAAGTCAAGAGATTGAGACCATCCTGGGCAACATGGTGAAACCCCATCTCTACTAAAAATAGAAAAATTAGCTGGGTGTGGTGGCGCATGCCTGTAGTCCTAGCTACTCGGGAGGCTGAGGCAGGAGAATCACTTGAACCTGGGAGGCAGAGGTTGCAGTGACCTGAGTTCACGCCACTGCACTCCAGGCCAGGCAACAGAGCAAGACTCTGTCTCAAAAAAAAAAAAAACCATTATAAATAATCAGACATGAAATGAAGTCCTAATTGTAACCTGCAAATACTTAGCTCTTTGATCATCTAACCTTTAGACAGAAGAGCAGAAAAGGACATGAGGCAGATCCCAATTTCTCTGTTCTTCTCTGTTTTATCAAGATTTTGTATATTTTTATTTTGTATATTTTAAGTGATATCCTTAGTTATGATAAAAATAGCATATAAGAGGAGGAGGATATAAAATCCAGTGTTTGACTTTTGGGTTCTGTAACAGCTGTCATTTATATTTAACCTGCACCATTATCTTTTGGTGTCCTGGATAGGTGTCCTGTTTGCCGGTACTGTCAAACGCCCGAGCCAGTAGAAGAAAATAAGTGTTTTGAGTGTGGTGTTCAGGAAGTAAGTAATGGGTGATGGAAAAGAACAAAGAACGCAGCTTTAATTGCCATGAGTTTTCTTCTGCCTGGTATGACTTAAGTTCTTTATTTTAATTTTTTTTTTTTTTATATTTTAAGAGACAGGGCTTACTCTGTTGCCCAGGCTGGTCTCGAACTCCTGGTCTTAAGCAGTCCTCCCACCTCAGCCACCCACAGTGCTGGGATTGCAATTGTGAGCCACTGCACCCAGCCTAAATTCTTTTAAAGTTTTGAGACTGATTTTTTTTCTTTTTGTCTAGGGTCGGGCAAGACATGAATACACAAATTATGTTACTCCTGAGCTAAATTTATTCCTTTTTTCTTTGCACTTTTGAAAGGGTTAGGCTTTTACTGATGAATTGTGAATTTTTTTCTTGCTATTCATATAAGTGCTTCTTAGAAATCAGCAAAAAAATGACCCATAAAAAAGCATCCTTGATTGTTGGGTTTTAAACATACATTTAATCAGGCTCCTGTAGGAATAGATTTTTCTTTCTCTCTTTTTTTTTTTTTTTTTTTTTTTTTTTTTGAGACAGGGTGTCATTCTGTTACCCAGGCTGGAGTGCAGTGGCATAATCATAGTTCACTGTAACCTCAAATACCTGGGCTCAAGCCTTCCTCCCATCTCAGCTTCCCAAGCAGCTGGGACCACAGGTGCGTGCCACTATGGCCTAGTGTTTTTGTTTTGTTTTGTTTTGTTTTGTTTTGGTGGAGTTGGGGTCTTGCTATGTTTCTCAAGCTGGTCTTAAACTCCTAGGCTTAAGCGATACTCCTGCCTCAGCCTCCCAAAATGTTGGGATTACAGGTGTGAGCCACTGTACCAGACCAGCAATTCTGTCTTCTTGTGCCTCAGGCCCCCTCCCACTCTGAGTGAGCTGGATTGATTGTTTGTTTGTTTGTTTATTTTAAGACGGAGTCTTGTTCTTACCGCCCAGGCTGGAGTGCAATGGCATGATTTCGGGTCACTGCAAGCTCCACCTCCTTGGTTCAAGCGATTCTCTTGCCTCAGCCTCCTGAGTAGCTGGGATTACAAGCACCAGCCACGACACCCAGCTAATATTTGTATTTTTAGTAGAGATGGGGGTTTCACCATGGTGGCCAGGCTGGTCTCAAACTCCTGACCTCAGGTGATCCACCTGCCTTGGCCTCCCAAAGTGCTAGGATTACAGGTCTGAGCTACCGCGCCCGGCCAGATCACTTATTTTTATTTAACTAATTAAGATCTTACCTCTTCCGGCAGAATCTTTGGATTTGTTTAATATGCGGCCACATAGGATGTGGACGGTATGTCAGTCGACATGCTTATAAGCACTTTGAGGAAACACAGCACACGTATGCCATGCAGCTTACCAACCATCGAGTCTGGGACTATGCTGGAGGTGAACACCACTCTCTTTTCTAATTTGGACTCATTCTATGTGGAAACTTTGCCTTTGCAACCTCTTCACTTTCCCTCCCAGCTTGAAATGTCATCTTCTGACAGCTGTTGCAAACCCAAATTCTCAGTTTCCCTGAGGGCACTATTTTTCTAGGAATGGCTTGAATCATACACATTATAAAGGGAGTTAATACTTCCATTCTTCCTTTCTCCCTCCCCTCTAAAATTCAAATGATTTGACACTTTTAAAGAAATATTATAAAGCATTTAAATTTGATCTGAAAAAAACAAAAATTTTGTCAGAGTTAAAAGTGAGACCCTTTTCATTATAAAGAAACACACTTTTATTGATTCTTTCTTTAGATAACTATGTTCATCGACTGGTTGCCAGTAAAACAGACGGAAAAATAGTACAGTATGAATGTGAGGGGGATACTTGCCAGGAAGAGAAAATAGATGCCTTACAATTAGAGGTAAGAGACTGAATGAGTTATCACTCAATATCTGTTTCTACTGCTGTTTACTATTCTAATTTGAAATATTTGTCATTTACCTGGATGTACGTTTTTTTAAAAAAGTTTGGTCATGGCTGGGCGCGGTGGCTTATGCCTGTAATCCTAACACTTTGGGAGGCTGAGGCAGGCGGATCACCTGAGGTCCGGAGTTCAAGAGCAGCCTGGCTAGCGTGGTGAAACCCCATTTCTACTAAAAATGCAAAAAATTAGCTGGGCATGGTGGCACACACCTGTAATCCCAGCCACTTGGGATGCTGAGGCAGGAGAATCGCTTGAACCTGGGAAGCAGAGGTTGCAGTGAGCCAAGATCACGCCATTGCACTCCAGCTTGGGCAACAAGAGCGAAAGTCTGTCTCAAAAAAAAAAAAAAATGTTCGGTCATTGCTGTGAAGTGTTATTAAAATATTTTTATTCTGTTTTTCTTCTTTGAAAGTCTAAATTTCAGCTGGGCGCAGTGGCTCATGCCTGTAATCCTGGCACTTTGGAAGGCTGAGGCAGGTGAATCACCTGAGGTTAGGAGTTCGAGACCAGCCTGGCCAACATGGTGAAACCCTGTCCCTACTAAAATTAGCCGGGCGTGGTGGCTCATGGCTATAATCTCAGCTACTTGGGAGGCTGAGGCACCAGAATTTCTTGAACCCGAGAAGCAGGGGTTGCAGTGGGCTGAGATTGTGCCACTGCATTCTAGCCTGGGCGACAGAGCAAGACCCTGTCTCAAAAAAACAAAAAAGAGGCTGGGCGCGGTGACTCAAGCCTATAATCCCAGCACTTTGGGAGGCCGAGAAGGGCGGATCACGAGGTCAGGAGATCGAGACCATCCTGGCTAACACAGTGAAACCCTGTCTCTACTAAAAAATACAAAAAATTAGCCAGGCATGGTGGCGGGCGCCTGTAGTCTCAGCTACTTGGGAGGCTGAGGCAAGAGAATGGCGTGAACCCGAGAGGCGGAGCTTGCAGTGAGCTGAGATCCGGCCACTGCACTCCAGCCTGGGCGACAGAGCGAGACTCCGTCTCCAAAAAAAAAGAAAAAAAAAAGTCTAAGTTTCACTGTTAGTGACTTATTACTTTCATCTTTCATTGTGATATCTGTAGTTGTCTCAAGTTCAGTGTTGAGATTGTCTTCCCGTAGCTACAGGCTAGAGTACAGTGGTACAGTCTTGGCTCACTGCAACCTCTGCCTCCCGGGTTCAAGCAATTCTCCTGCCTCAACCTCCTGAGTAGCTGGGACTACAGGCGCGTGCCACCATGCCCAGCTAATTTTTTGTATTTTTAGTATAGACAGGTTTTCACCATGTTAACCAGGATGGTCTCAATCTCCTGACCTCTGACCTCGTGGTCTGCCTGCCTCGGCCTCCAAAAGTGCTGGGATTACAGGCGTGAGCCACTGTACCTGGCAACGAGTCATGTTTTTATTTGTTTTTTTTTTAGACGGAGTCTCGCTGTGTTGCCCAGGCTGGAGTACAGTGGCGCGATCTCAGCTCACTGTAAGCTCCACTTCCCGGGTTTACGCCATTCTCCTGCCTCAGCCTCCCGAGTAGCTGGGACTACAGGCGCCCGCCACCTCGCCCGGCTAGTTTTTTGTATTTTTTTTTTTTTAGTAGAGACGGGGTTTCACCGTGTTAGCCAGGATCGTCTTGATCTTGTGACCTCGTGATCCGCCCGTCTTGGCCTCCCAAAGTGCTGCGATTACAGGCTTGAGCCACCGCGCCCGGCCACGAGTCATGTTTTATATACATTTTGAAAAAGGTTGTTTTAGAAACATACCTTAACCTTAGGAGGAAATGGACGTTTGAAAACTTGCTTATTTCAAGACTTTTAAAAGTCTGATAGTCTGTAAAATGGCCTAAAATGAGGTTTATATTGTTATCTTTAATAAATTATTGTATTGGCCGGGCGTGGTGGCTCAAGCCTGTAATCCCAGCACTTTGGGAGGCCGAGATGGGCAGATCACTAGGTCAGGAGATCGAGACCATCCTGGCTAACACGGTGAAACCCCGTCTCTACTAAAAAATACAAAAAAACTAGCCGGGCGAGGTGGCGGGCGCCTGTAGTCCCAGCTACTCAGGAGGCTGAGACAGGAGAATGGCCCGAACCCGGGAGGCGGAGCTTGCAGTGAGCTGAGATCCGGCCACTGCACTCCAGCCTGGGCGACAGAGCGAGACTCCGTCTCAAAAAAAAAAATAAATAAATAAATAAATAAATTATTGTATTAATAAAAAAAGATCAAACACTTTTAAGTATTTAGAATAAGTACATCTTCCACATTAAGTATGTACATGCATTCTGTTCATACAGGAAATACTGGCCGGGCACGGTGACTCACGCCTGTAATCCCAGCACTTTGGGAGGCCGAGGTGGGTGGATCACCTGAGGTCAGGAGTTTGAGACCAGCCTGGCCAACATGAAACCCCACTTCTACTAAAAATACAAAAATTAGTTGGGTGTGGTGGTGGGCGCCTATAATCCCAGATACTTGAGAGGCTGAGGCAGGAGAATCTCTTGAACCTGGGAGGCGAAGGTTGCGGTGAGCCGAGATGGTACCATTGCACTCCAGCCCAGGGTGACGAGCGAAACGCCGTCTCCAAACGAAAGAAATATTTATTAGCCAGGCATGGTGGCTTATGCCTGTAATCCCACCACTTCAGGAGGCCAAGGCTTGATCGCTTGAGTTCAGGAGTTCAAAACCAGCCTCAGTAACATAACAAGACCTTGTCTCTACTAAAAATAAAATTTAAAAACAAATTAGCCAGGTGTGGTGGCATGCACCTGTAGTCCCAGCTACTCAGGAGGCTGAGGCAGGAGAATCCCTTGAGCCCAAGAGGTTGAGGTTGCAGTGAGCCATGATTGCACCACTGCATTCCAACCTGGGAAACAGAGTGAGACCCACGTTTAAACCAAAAAAAAAAAAAAAAGAAAAAAATATTTGCTCTCACCCACTGGTGCTAGTGCTGCAAACACAGCATTGAACAAACTCCCTGCTCTTGTGGAGCTTAGGGTTCAGTAGCACAGACATTCTTCTCCTTGCCCTCTCTGTAGCCTGCAGACATGTTTATATCTCTTCTAGTCTTCTAGAATGGTTTTTCCAAAATGGAGATGTGACCTTACCACTCCTTGGCCTTGGGTTCCCCGTTGCCCATATTTGTCGATATTATAATACCCCAAAGCCTTCCACTGGCGCCATGTCTTCTAACCTGGCACACCAGCCTTATTAGTGTTACTCGTTCATTTCTGAAGAGATTCTAATGTCCACAGTTCTGTCTTGGCCAAGTAGTTCTCTGGACTCGGATCTCTGTCTTTATCTGTTCTCCTCCTATCTGTCAGTGCCCTCTCAAATCTCGCCTTCTCTCAGATCTTACTGTCATATGCCATCTGTCCCTTCCCTGTGGTTACACAGCACTGTTCATTGATTCATGCAGTCACGCAGCAAACAGTTCTTGACGTCCACCGTGTGCCAGGCACTGGAGATACAGCAGTAGAGATATAACCCTCACTTTCAAAGAGTTCATAGTCCAGTCAGGGAGACAGGCAGGTAAATTGGTGATGAAGTGTTGCTGTCCTGAGTGCTGTTACTGATAGGCACAGTGCTAAGGGAGCTGAAAGGGGGTGCCTGACTCAAGTGCTGGGTGGGACAGGATGGGACAGGACTGCTTCATGGGGGCAGGGAGACAGGTAAGTTTGAGTTATACATAGATCTAAAACCACTGTGGTTCTTGTTAAAGTCAGCTTGACCAGAATACATTTTTTTATAAGTACATTTATTCTGACTAGATTGTAAACCGCAGGAGGACAGAAGCATAATGTCATTTCTGTCCCCTCGTCCAGTATATATTGAGAAGAGTGGAACCACGGTGTAAATATACATTCTGTTGGTTAGTTTTAGTTTTCTGTGGATCATTAAAGATCAGATTTTTAAATTGGATTTCAGAGATTGACAACAGTGACTTACATTTTGGTCTTTATTCTCTATGTTTCTAGTATTCATATTTACTAACAAGTCAGCTGGAATCTCAGCGAATCTACTGGGAAAACAAGATAGTTCGGATAGAGAAGGACACAGCAGAGGAAGTAAGTCTGTTTGGTTTGGTGACTGCTGAAATGCCACATGGCAGGGCACTCCGATGGGGGCTGTGGAAGGCAGAGTACAGGGAAAGAGGAATCTTACCATCTTCCCGTCTCAGGCTGGTAACAGGTGGAAAACTTTTGCCACAGGTGGAAACTTTGGATTTAAAGGCTTGACTGTTTTGATATTTTAGGGTCTTAGGGGGTTTTGTTTGCTTTTTTTTTTTTTTTTTTTTTTTTTAAACCTCAATCTGGTTTTCTAGTGCCTTGTGAAGTTCCACTAAAAAGACAGAAGTGTCTACTTAAGGGTTTGTCATTTGAGTCAGGCACTTGGGAACCGTTGCCTTTGGGAGCTAAACATGAACTTCTAAGGCAGTGAAATGGCGCAGAGCCCTTTTAAATGGAAGGAAATAAAATTGGGCAGAGATATTGGCACTTCATTATTTACCCTGAAGGTCTAGGGCAGCAGTTTTCAAATTTTAATGAAATAGTCCTTTAAAAAAGATGCCATTCACTACTTTAGCAAAATTAAACAGTGGTATGATTTTGGTGGAAACTTAGATGGAAGGCCCAGAGCTCTGTCTCCAGTATGTGCAAGGAACCCTGTGACTTCCAAAGAAGGTAGTCTGAAAACTAGTAAGCACCTGTGTATAATTGTGTATAATTATGGCTCTAGGAACCTTTCTTTGGACCTAGGGACACTGTCTGTAATTCAGTGATTACCTTAGTATGAAATAAAATCTTGTAAAATTTCTCGATTACTTTAGTAACTTTGTGAGTCCCCACCTGTACTTGGGCCTTCAGATAGGCAGTACAGAGCTGGGCTTGGGGCCCACCTCTGAGGTGGCTAGGAATATCCTGGATCTTAGCAGGCAGGGCCATGGGCCCCAGTTTCTGGATATGCCATAAGTGGGCAAAATCAGGGTTTGTAAAAATTAATGCTTAACATCAGCTTTAGGCCTGGTATAGTGGCTCACACCTGTAATCCCAGCACTTTGGGAGTCTGAGGCAGGCAGATCACTTGAGGTCAGGAGTTCGAGGCCAGCCTGGCCAACGTGGCGAAACCCAATCTCTACTAAAAATACAGAAATTGGTCAGGCGTGCTGGCAGGCGCCTGTAATCCCAGCTACTTGGGAGGCTGAGGCAAGAGAATTGCTTGAGCCCAAGAGGCAGAGGTTGCAGTGAGCCAAGATTACACCACTGCACTCCAGCCTGGGCAACAAACTGAGACTCCGTCTCAAAAAAAAAAAAATCAGTTTTAAAATGATTCGCAGTTAAAAGTTATGGATGAAATTCTTACAAGAGCCTTCTAATCAATGCAAGTGCCCTTCCGAAGGCACTCAAGGTCACTTGACTTTACTAGTTCTGAATAGGGCTTGATTAGAGTATGTGCAGGGAGGACCGCCTCCCAATGCTCTTGATGGAGGCAGAGCACAGGTCACTGCCGCATACTGTAAAGTCATGGCTCACAGGAAGTGCATTGGCAACTCTGCTGCAGCTGCACTCATGGGTTTTTCCATGGGATATACCAGCGTGACTATCTCAAGTGCTTCATCCAGATGCTTGAGAGCTAAGCTCAGGATTCTCTCTGCCCTGTAGGATTCTTTAGGGTTAACTTCATCCCCTAAAACATGCCAATGAAAAGCAAGTCAAGGGGCAGGGAAACGAAACACTGAAACTCATGTTTGCTTTTAGGTCAGGTGAAATGGAAGCCAGAGCAGCTCTAAATAAAACGCTTGAGGTGCTTAAAAGGATGCTTTTGTTTTCTGGTAACAAATGTCATTTATCCATAAGTTAATTGATGATGCAAACCTTTTGTTCCACCACTGTCCTTCTTTTGGCCAGTCTCTTGTCCGTTAGCACCCCCAGCAGTAGAACATGTTCAGGGAGTACCAGTAACCCAGACCCTGGGTCTCACTGACAGAGATTCTTGTTTGTGGGCCTCCTGTTGGTATGAAGGAGGGGTGTGGATCAAGGTTGAAATTCATTGTAGGCTTCAGTTATAAACACTGTTTCTTTCCCCCAGTGCCTTAGGTAGGGCTGTTATAGTAGCATGTGAGCAGAGCCTATTCTAGGTGACGAAGCTCACAGACACTCAAAGGTTCTTAGTTTTCATGGCCATATATGAAGAACACATGGTAGGTAGAGGTAGTCGTAAGGTGAACTCCTCTAGAAGTATATCTTTTCTTGTGGATGTCTAGCTTCATGTTAATCAGTATTTTGCCAGCTGTGGATTGTAAAATGAGTTTGGTGGACCACAACTAGCATTTTTATTAGATAAAATAGTGTAGATGTAAATATTAGGGTGTATTACAATTAACTTTTTTTTTTTTTTCCTGAGATGGAGTTTTGCTCTGTCTTCCAGGCTGGAGTGCAGTGGTGACATCTCGGCTTGCTGCAAACTCTACTTCCCAGGTTCATGCCGTTCTCCTGCCTCAGCCACCCGAGTGGCTGGGACTCCAGGCACCCACCACCACACCCGGCTAATTTTTTGTAATTTTAGTAGGACGGGGTTTCACCGTGTTAGCCAGGATGGTCTCGATCTCCTGACCTCGTGATCCGCCCGTCTCGGCCTCCCAAAGTGCTGGGATTACAGGCATGAGCCACTGCGCCCCGCCGACAATGTTGTTTTGTGAAACTCGTTTCAGGTTTGTGTGTGGCATGGATGTTTCTTTTTTTTTTTTTTTTTTTTTTTTTTTTTTTTTTTTTTTTGAGATGGAGTCTTGCTCTGTAGCCCGGGCTGGAGTGCAGTGGCCGGATCTCAGCTCACTGCAAGCTCCGCCTCCCGGGTTTAGGCCATTCTCCTGCCTCAGCCTCCGGAGTAGCTGGGACTACAGGCGCCCGCCACCTCGCCCGGCTAGTTTTTTGTATTTTTAGTAGAGACGGGGTTTCACGGTGTTAGCCAGGATGGTCTCGATCTCCTGACCTCGTGATCCGCCCGTCTCGGCCTCCCAAAGTGCTGGGATTACAGGCTTGAGCCACCGCGCCCGGCCGGATGTTTCTTACTGTGGGCTAATGGTCAGAATTTTTCATTTGTTTTTTGAGATTGCGCTACTGCATTCCAGCCTGGGCAACAGAGCGAGACTCCATCTCAAAGAAAAAAAAAAAAAGAAGAGATGGGGAGCGCTTATTATGTTGCCCAGGTTGATCTCCAACTCCTGGGCTCAAACAAACCTTCTGCCACGGCCCTCCCAAAGTGCTGGGATTATAGGCGTGAGCCATGGCACTGGACCAGAAATGTTTTAAAAAGCACTAATTTAAATCGTTAACATTTGTCTGTAGCAATATTAAAAATCTTTTTGGCCAGGCGCAGTGGCTCACGCCTGTAATCCTAGCAGACTTTGGGAGGCCAAGGCAGGCAGATCACAAGGTCAGGAGATCAAGACCATCCTGGCTAATGTGGTGAAACCCTGTCTCTACCAAAAATACAAAAAATTAGCCGAGTGTGGTGGCGGGTGCCCATAGTCCCAGCTACTTGGGAGGCTGAGGCAGGAGAATGGTGTGAACCCAGGAGAGGCGGAGTTTGCAGTAAGCTGAGATTGCACCACTGCACTCTAGCCTGGGCGACAGAGCGAGACTCCATCTCAAGAAAAAAAAAAAAAACACACACAACAAAAAAACCTTTTTAGGGTTACCTTTATATTTTCATCTTGATTTAAATGTGTTTAGCTTAAGTATCTTTACTGTCCAAGACATGCACCATTTGGTTCCTTATGATAGTAATTTCTGTCTTTTCAACTTCCTTTAACTGACAAGTCAGTTTAGGAGAAAATTTCAAAAGGATCTAGTGCTCTTATTTTAAAACAATATTGAAGAGAAAAGTAATACCTAACTAGAATTTGAGCAATTTTAAAGCTATTTTGATTTTTATGACATAGAAGAACATTTAGAAATCTCTCTTCCAGCTGGGCGTGGTGGCTCACGCCTGTAATCCTAGCACTTTGGGAGGCTGAGGTGGGCGGATCATGAGGTCAGGAGTTCAAGAACAGCCTGGCCAATATGGTGAAACCCCTTCTCTACTAAAAATAAAAAAATTAGCTGGGCGTGGTGACATGCACCTGTAGTCCCAGCTGCCCAGGAGGCTGAGGCAGGAGAATCACTTGAACCCAGAAGATGGAGGTTGCAGTGAGCCAAGATAGTGCCACTGCACTGCAGCCTGGGTGAGAGAAGGAGACTCCGTCTCAAAAAAAAAAAAACTCTCTTCCGTGTTCTTCCAATGGAGGTTGACTGTAAAGTTAATTTGAATGGAACATTTATTTTTGTTTTACTGTATTGTATTGTATTTTTTTTGAGATGGAGTCTTGCTCTGTCACCCAGGCTAGAGTGCAGTGGCGAGATCTTGGCTCACTGCAACCTCCACCTCCCTAGTTCAAGCCCCTCCCTGCCTCAGCCTCCTGAGTAGCTGGGATTATAGGCACCTGCCACCTTGCCCGGTTAATGTTTGTATTTTTAGTAGAGACGGGGTTTCACCATCTTGGCCAGGCTGGTCTCGAACTCCTGACCTCATGATGTACCCGTCTCGGCCTCCCAAAGTGCTGGGATTACAGGGGTGAGCCACCGTGCCCGGCTTATTATCATTATTATTATTATTATTAAAGCTAGTGTTATTAGAGACTTGCTAGGCAGGCTGTATAGAAAATGATTAAAAAGAAAGGTCCAGCTGATCCCTGGGCTGTATGACCTAAATTCTCAGCCACTTTCAGTTCCTGTTATATTGCCTTATGGTTCACCCAGCCTCCCGACTTTGCCTTCCCACCTAATCTTTTGCCAGTGTCCTCATACCAGTGGAGTTGAGGAAATTCCCAAGTTCGCAGATCTTCACACAGGAGTGGATCCAGTATCTACCTAGCCAGACTCCAAAATACTCTGGGATAGGATTGCTGCCATCTGACATGTTATACATCAGAATTTTTAAATTCTCTTATGTTTTTAAGGCTGTGTAATATGAATTAGTCTATGTATGTTGATTTTATAAATAGACTCAAAAGACCATGGACTGCTTATGTTACATGTGGCTTCGTGATACTTGAAAAAATTATTGGGAATTGGAAAAAATAAACGACTAGAGTCAACTGTTACAAGTTTCTTATATTACCAATGTTTGTCTCTACAAAAAATACAAAAATTAGGTCAGGCGCGGTGGCTCATACCTGTAATCCCAGCACTTTGGGAGGCCGAGGTGAGCAGATCACTTGAGGTCAGGAGTTTGAGACCAACCTGGCCAACATGGCATCTCTACTAAAAAATACAAAAATTGCCAGGCGCGGTGGCTCACGCCTGGAATCCCAGCACTTTGGGAAGCCGAGGCGGGCGGATCACGAGGTCAGGAGATCGAGACCATCCTGGCTAACACGGTGAAACCCTGTCTCTACTAAAAATACAAAAAATCAGCCGGGCGTGGTGGCGGGCGCCTATAGTCCCAGCTACTCAGGAGGCTGAGGCAGGAGAATGGCGTGAACCTGGGAGGCGGAGCTTGCAGTGAGCCGAGATCGCACCACTGCACTCCAGCCTGGGCAACAGAGCGAGACTCCATCTCAAAAAAAATAAGCCGGGCATAGTGGCTCATGCCTGTCATCCCAGCATTTTGGGATGCCGAGGCAGGTGGATCACCTGAGGTCAGAAGTTTGAGACCAGCCTGGCCAACATGGTGAAACCCTGTCTCTACTAAAAATACAAAAATTAGCTGGGCATGGTGGCAGGCACCTGTAGTCCTAGCACTTTGGGAAGCCGAGGCGGGTGGATCAGCTGAGGTCAGGAGTTCAAGACTAGCCTGGCTAACATGGTGAAAACACATCTCTACTAAAAATACAAAAATTAGCCAGGCGTGGTGGCACGTGCCTGTAATCCCAGCTACTCGGGAGGCTGAGGCAGGAGAATCGCTTGAACCAAGGAGGCAGAGATTGTAGTGAGCCAAGATCATGCCACTGCACTGTAGCCTGGGAGACAGAGCAAGACTCCGTCTCAAAAAAAGAAAAAAAAAAAAAGATCTCCTGGCATTTTTAATCCTATTACAGAAATTCTTTCAAATGATTACCTCACCTTTTCTTTATATTTTTTCCCTGTCTGGAAACTGCCATTACCTTTTCTAATTTTGATTTGTCAAAGTTACATACATATAATTGGGGGGGAAAATATGATGTTAGCCCCAGAGAGCACACCACATTACCTTTGTGAAATGAATCTGATTTCTGTTTGCTCCCTCAGATTAACAACATGAAGACCAAGTTTAAAGAAACAATTGAGAAGTGTGATAATCTAGAGCACAAACTAAATGATCTCCTAAAGGAAAAGCAGTCTGTGGAAAGAAGGTAGGTACAATTGGTCTATTCTGCTGTAACAGGCTCTATAAACAGACAGTTTCTTTCATTCCTATGGAAACACCCTCATTTTCAAATATACGTATCACCAGGTTTTCAGGAGTCTCCCTATGTATGGAACAGGCTTCTCATTTATTAAAAAATGTGGGGTTTCATACCAGATGGATGCCATGTGGAATGCAATGCTCTCTCCTGATGTCTGTGCGCCTGAAGTGTGTGCAGATATCTTCCATTTTTGCCTGTGAAAAGCAATTTTCTTCCATCCAGAGCCTTTGGCTTCTTTGAGCCATTGTGGCTGTGAACTGGCAGTTAGGAAGGAGATTGTGTCTAAGCTGGAAATGTTATATACTGTGGCCTTGGGCAGGAGTTAAAGGCAAAAGATGTTGAATATGGAGCATAAAACTCATAAACAGCATAGCAATAACATTCCTTATTTACTATTATTTGGGAAGATAGTTGCTACTGATTGAAATTACCAGCCAGGCATGATGGCTTACGCCTGTAATCCCAGCACTTTGGGAGGCTGAGGCCGGCAGGTTGCTTGAGCCCAGGAATTCAAGACCAACCTGGACGACATGATAAAACCCCATCTCCACTAAAAATACAAAAATTAGCTGGGCATGGTGGTGCATACCTGTAGTCCCTGCTACTCAGGAGGCTGAGGTAGGAGGATCACATGAGTCCGGGAGGCAGAGGCTGCAGTGAGCCAACATCTCAACACTGCACTCCAACCTGGGCAACAGCGAGACCCTGTCTCAACAAAAGTAAATTTTTTTTAAGCTATTGTAAAAACAACACTACAAAATTAATAGAAGTAAAAATTTTAAATTACCCTATACTTTCAGCACCCTAACAAATTGAACAACTGTGTTAAAGAATAAAGAATAGAGTTTAAACTGGAAGGGTTTTTTTTTTTTTTTTTTTTGGAGACAGGGTCTTTCTTCCTGTCACCCGGGCTGGAGTGCAATGGCGCGATCTCAGCTCACTGCAACCTCCGCCTCCTGGATTCAAGCGATTCTCCTGCCTCAGCCTCCCAAGTAGCTAGGATTACAGGAGCATGCCACCACGCCCAGCTAATTTTTGTATTTTTAGTAGAGATGGGGTTTCACCATGTTGGCCAGGATGGTCTGGATCTCTTGACCTCATGATCCGCCCGCCTCGGCCTCCCAAAGTGCTGGGATTACAAGCATAAGCCACTGCACTCGGCCAGCTCACTACATCTTCCACCTCCCTAGGCTCAGGTGATGCTCCCACCTCAGCCTCCCAAGTAGCTGGACTACAGCTGTGCACCATCAGCCCTGGCTAATTTTTTTTTTTTTTTTTTGAGACGGAGTTTCACTCTTGTTGTCCAGGCTGCAATGGCGTGATCTCAGCTCCCCGCAACCTCTGCCTCCAGGGTTCAAGCGATTCTCCTGCCTCAGCCTCCGGAGTAGCTGGAATTATAGGCGTGTGCCACCATGCCTGGCTAATTTTGTATTTTTAGTAGAAACGGGGTTTCTCCATGTTGGTCAGGCTGGTCTCAAACTCCCGACCTCAGGTGATCCACCCGCCAAAGTGCTGGGATTACAGGCGTGAGCCACCGCACCTGGCCTCTGGCTAATTTTTTGTAGAGACTGTTTTACCATTACAGGTGTGGGCCACCACACCCTGCAAAACAGGAAGTTCTGGCCGGGCGCGGTGGCTCAAGCCTGTAATCCCAGCACTTTGGGAGGCCGAGGCGGGTGGATCACGAGGTCAGGAGATCGAGACTATCCTGGCTAACATGGTGAAACCCCGTCTCTACTAAAAATACAGAAAACTAGCCGGGCGTGGTGGCGGGCACCTGTAGTCTCAGTTACTTGGGAGGCTGAGGCGGGAGAATGGCGTGAACCCGGGAGGCGGAGCTTGCATTGAGCCGAGATCACGCCACTGCACTCCAGCCTGGGAGAGACAGCGAGACTCCGTCTCAAAAAAAAAAAAAAAAAAAAAAAAACAGGAAGTTCTTTTTCACCCCCTAGATCCTGCTATCTAGTGTTAACCGTTATTATCCAGTACTAGTGAATATTTATTCTAGATGTTTAGCTCTGCCCACATAAATATCTCACATGCATAATCTTTTCTCTGCAAAAATAGAATGTAGGTGTTATCTTTGATAAAATATGTTTTTGGACTTTTTTTCATACTAGCACATCTAAATCTGTCCTGATCTTTGTGTAACATCTGCATGCTGTTTCATTGCATGGATGTACCATAATTATTTTTGTTGTTGTTGTTGTTGTTGAAATAAGGTCTTGCTGTGTTGCCTAGGCCGGAGTACAGTGGTGTAATCATAGCTCACTGCAACCTCCAGCTCCTGGGCTCAAGTGATCCTCCTAGTCTGAGCTTCCTGAGTAGCTAGGACTACAGGTGTGTGCCACCATGCCTGCCCAATTTAAAATTTTTTTGTAGAGATGGGGTCTTGCCATATTGCCCAGGCTAGTTTTGAACTCTTGGCCTCAAGTGATCCTCCTGTCTTGGCCTCCGAAAATGCTGGGATTATAGGCATGAGCCACTGCATCTGGCCTACCATAGTAATTTTGACCAGTTCCCTATTGATTGTGTCAGGTTGTGTCAAATCTCACAGTACTATAAGCAATACTGTAAAGAGCATCTTTCTCCATGTCTCTTTTTGCCCAATCCTGAGTATGTATATTCTATGGGATAAATTCCTAGAAATGAAGTATCTGTGTCAAAGGGAATGCAATTATTTATTTATTTATTTTATTATTATTATTTTTTTGAGACGGAATCTTGCTCTGTCGCACAGGCTGGAGTGCAGCGGCATGATCTTGGCTCACCGCAACCTCCACCTCCCAGGTTCAAGCAGTTCTTCTGCCTCAGCCTCCCGAGTAGCTGGGATTACAGGCACACACTGCCACACCCGGCTAATTTTTGTATTTTTAGTAGAAACAGAGTTTCACCATGTTGGCCAGGCTGATGTTGAACTCCTGACCTCATGATCCACCCTCCTTGGCCTCCCAAAGTGCTGGGATAACAGGCATGAGCCAACGTGCCTGGCCCAAATTTTTAATTTTTATAGATATTGCCAAGTTGTCTTCAAAAGAGTTTATACCAGTTCATGCTCCTGTGCCAGTATGTAAGTGCCTCTTTTCTCATGTCTCAGCTCTTGGGTGTTCTGATACATAAAAATAGTATCTTAAATAGTGGGGTTTTTTTGTTTGTGTTTTTTGTGTGTGTGTGCTTTTGTTTTTTGTTATTTTTTTTGAGACAGGGTCTTATTCTGTCAAACAGGCTGGAGTGCAGTGGTGCAATCACAGCCCACTGCAGGCTCAAATTCCTGGGCTCAAGCAATCCTCTGCCTCAGCCTCCCAATTAGCTGGGTCTACAAGTGCACATCACCACACTTTAAATTAAATAGCTAATTTATTTAATGTTTCTTTTGTAGAGATGGTGTCTCACTATGTTGACCAGGCTGGTTTCAAAGCGACCCTCCTGGCCTTAAGTGACCTTTTGCCTTCCATAGTGCTGGTATTACAGACATGAGCCACTCTACTGGGTCTCAGATGGTGTGGGTTGTTCGAGACAAGGTCTCGTTCTGTCACCCAGGCTGGAGTGCAGTAGCATGAACACAGCTCACTTCAGCCTTGACCTGCTGGGATCAAGCAATCCTCCAGCTTCAGCCTCCTGTAAATCTGGGACCACCGGTGCACGCTACCACACCTGGCTAATTTTTTTGATTTTGTGTAGAGACAGGGTCTTACTTTGTTGCCCAGGCTGGTCTCGAACTCATTTCCTCTTTCATTTGCTGAAGCGATCCTCTCGCCTCAGCCTCCTGGAGTGCTGGGATTCCAAGCATGAGCCAACGCACCTGGCCTCAAATGATGGTTTCATTTGCAATTCTTTTTTTTTTTTTTTTTTGGTATATAAACTATTTATTAACAGACAAGGCCTACAGACTTACTTCTTCTTGGACACATCCACGGTGCGGCCACGGCGGCAAGTGGTCTTGGTGTGCTGGCCTTGGACACGAAGGCCCCAGAAGTGGCGCAGCCCTCTATGGGCCCGAATCTTCTTCAGTCGCTCCAGGTCTTCACGGAGCTTGTTGTCCAGACCATTGGCTAGGACCTGGCTATATTTCCATCCTTTACATCCTTCTGTCTGTTCAAGAACCAGTCTGGGATCTTGTACTGGCATGGATTCTGCATAATGGTGATCACACGTTCCACCTCATCCTCAGTGAGTTCTCCCGCCCTCTTGGTGAGGTCAATGTCTGCTTTCCTCAACACCATATGAGCATATCTTCGGCCCACACCCTTAATAACAGACGGCAAAGACTATTTCCGCCGCCCATCGATGTTGGTGTTGAGTACTCGCAAAATATGCTGGAACTTTTCAGGGATCACTAGAGACACGGCGGCAGCACAAGCAGTGGTGTGTAGGCCTCTTGTGGAAGAGCTGTAATTCTTTACTTATGAGTAAGACTGGACATCAAGAAGAGGGCACTCCCAAGTCTAAAGCCCTTTGGTTAGAATAAGTGCCCTTTTTAGCCGGGCGCGGTGGCTCACGCCTGTAATCCCAGCACTTTGGGAGGCCGAGGCGGGCGGATCACAAGGTCAGCAGATCGAGACCACGGTGAAACCCCGTCTCTACTAAAAATACAAAAAATTAGCCGGGCGCGGTTGTGGGCGCCTGTAGTCCCAGCTACTCGGGAGGCTGAGGCAGGAGAATGGCGTGAACCCGGGAGGCGGAGCTTGCAGTGAGCCGAGATCGCGCCACTGCACTCCAGCCTGGGCGACAGAGCCAGACTCCGTCTCAAAAAAAAAAAAAAAAAAAAAAAAAAAAAAAAAATAAGTGCCCTTTTTTTTTCCCTTCAGCAAATGCAATGAAGTCAGAGTACTTGACTCTCCAAGAATGCCACTTTTCCTCATAACTTCCTTATCACAGTTATCATCTGCAAGGCACCTATTTAACCACTGACTGCAAAACAAAGAAGCAGTAGAATTTTTACCATCAGTCACAGAATAGTTTCTGCTACTGAAACATTTCTGATGCTTTTTTAAAAAGTGTCTTAAAAGTACATTTGTGGGCTGGACGCGCTGGCTTACACCTGTAATCCCAGCACTTTGGGAGGCTGAGGGCAGTGGATCATGAAGTCAAGAGATTGAGACCATCCTGGGAACGTGGTGAAACCCTGTCTCTACTAAAAATACAAAAATTAGCTGGGCACAGTGGCAGGCACCTGTAATCCCTGCTACTTGGGAGGCTGAGGCAGGAGAATTGCTTGAACCCAGGCAGCAGAGGTTGCAGCGAGCCAAGATCACGCCACTGCACTCCAGCATGGGCAACAGAGTGAGACTCCATCTCAAAAAAAAAATAAATAAATATATAGTACACTTGTGGACTGGCGCAGTACATCATGCCTTTAATCCCAGTACCGTGGAAGGCCAAGGCAGGTGGATCACCTGAGGTCAGGAGTTCAAGACCAGTCTGGCCAACATGGCGAAACCTAGTCTCTACTAAAAATACAAAAATTAGCCAGGCATGGTGGCGGGTGCCTGTAATCCCAGGTACTTGGGAGGCTGAGGCAGGAGAATCACTTGAACCCAGGAGGTGGAGGTTGCAGTGAGCTGAGATCGTGCCATTGCATTCTAGCCTAGGCAACAAGAGCGAAACTCCATCTCAAAAAAAAAAATACGCTTGTGTTAAGTAAAGCAAAATTCTTGCTTTGCGTAGCTGATTGCGATGGCAACAAACCAGTCTCCCTCATCATGGGAGAAAGGGGTCTGTCCTAAAGGGATTCTGAAGTCATGGTTTCTCTGTTCAATCCCAGAGCAGAAAGGGGACTGTGTCAGCAAATGAAAAATGTGCTTTTGTCTTCCTTTGTTTTTCTAAAGGTGCACTCAGCTAAACACGAAAGTGGCCAAACTCACCAACGAGCTCAAAGAGGAGCAGGAAATGAACAAGTGTTTGCGAGCCAACCAAGTCCTCTTGCAGAACAAGTTAAAAGAGGAGGAGAGGGTGTTGAAAGAGACCTGTGACCAAAAAGATCTGCAGATCACCGAGATCCAGGAGCAGCTGCGTGATGTCATGTTCTACCTGGAGACACAGCAGAAGATCAACCATCTGCCTGCCGAGACCCGGCAGGAAATCCAGGAGGGACAGATCAACATCGCCATGGCCTCAGCTTCGAGCCCTGCCTCTTCTGGCGGCAGTGGGAAGTTGTCCTCCAGGAAGGGCCGCAGCAAGAGGGGCAAGTGACCTTCAGAGCAACAGACATCCCCGAGACTCTTCTCCCTGGCACCGTGAGGGTGTGCTGGGACCTTCAGCTAAATGTGAGGGTGGGCCCTAATAAGTACAAGTGAGGATCAAGCCACAGTTGTTTGGCTCTTTCATTTGCTGTTGTGTGATGTAGTGAATGTAGATGGTGCTGACTGGAGAGCTGATGGAAAGGGGCTGCGTTTGAAAAGGTCTTAAGAGTTCCCTAACCTCAGACATTCTAATGACCATTTTGCCTTCCTGCTTGGTAGAAACCCCAACTCTGCTGTGCATTTTTCCGTTGTATTTATGGAGTTGGTGTATTTGACATTCAGTTCTGGGGTAGGTTTAAGATGTTAAGTTATTTCTTGTAACCTCAAAGGTAAGGTTATCTAGCACTAAAGCACCAAACCTCTCTGAGGTCATGACAGCTGCTTTAAAGAGAGGTTTCCATTGGCTACTAAGGAGTTATGAAAATTCCCTAGCAATAGTGTCATATCATTATCATCTCCCCCTTCCTCTAGGGAGGGGAGGAATTGCTTGAATGTTATCTGAAAAGAGGCCTGGTAGTAAACCGGGCCCTGGCTCTTTACCAGCAGTCATCTCTTCTTGCTCTGGGGCTAGCCAGGAAAAACAAACAACCCGGGGCACATTAGGTAGACTCAGTGTAGGAAAAATGGTGGCAGCTCCACTGTTTATTTTTGGTGACTTCATACGTCATTATGAACCACAATTAAGGAGTAGGCTTAATGGCTGTTCCCAAACTCAAATCTCAGAGTGGATATCCTAGCATCTAGCAAGACTGAGTGGGGAGATTTCTCATCCATGTGAAAATGTAGAGTGAGGCCTCTGACTAGCTAATTGTGTATTTTGCTGGGTTCAGTGTTTTCTAAATGTTTACAAAATATTGGGCTGCATGTTCAGGTTGCAGCTAGAGGGAGCTTGGGCAGATTTTCAATTATGCTTTCAAGATATAACCAAAGGCTGTTTCTAAATCCTAAAATTAGAATTTCAACAGAGCCCCCTTTACAACAGTCATATAACGCTTGTGTGGGCCAACAGAGGAGCTGTGTACTCTCTCTGGAACCATAAATGTCAAGTAATTCATAACCTGCAGTAATTGAGCAAACTTAAGACCTGTGTTAGAATTTAGTTTCTTGAAGAGGTAGAGGGATAGGTTAGCAAGATGTATTGTTAAATGAGGGGTTTTGGTTTTTGCTTTCTAATTAGCCAAAGGTTTTCAAATGATCACATTTCAGAATAGGTTTTTAGCCTGTAATTAGACCTCATCCCCTTTGACCTAAATGTCTTACATGTTACTTGTTAGCACCTCAACTGTATTGCTAATCACCGTCCATTTTTGTGGGATATGCTGCAGCATTTCCCAAAAAACTTTACCTGTAATGTTGCAAAATGAATGTACTCAGACATTAATTTTTACTTAGGGCAGACCAACTCTTTGAGTCTCTCTTGGACTTATATATACAGATATCTTAAGAGTGGGAATGTAAAGCATAATCTAATTCTCTTTCCTATAGAGATTCTATTTTATTTAAAATCTATTTTTACACTAGTTAGAATCCTGCTGTTTTGGCCAAGTAGTTGTCTTGCATGTCTGACCTTGCAGAAGCTGCGGTGGATCATAGCATACTAATGAAGAGAATTAGAAGTAGTTTACAAAGCTCGCTCACTCATTTCTCTGTGATCCCCTCTATCCAGCGGCTCCACTACCACCTGGGAAAACAGATTTTTCAGCACAGGTGGGATAAATGCTCTGAAAGGCTGTGCCCAGAGGAATGAGCAAATAGGCAAATGTTTCCAAACTACTTGAAGGTTTAAAAAAAAAAGTTCAAGAACAAAAAATCTTACCAAGATACGTAAAGAAAGTGTGTGTGTGTGTGTGTGTGTGTGTTATAAAAACAAGGAGTCATGTTTGAATTTCACAATATCACATCAGACAGAAGCTGTTTTCTTCAGGATGGAAATGAACCACTTAATATATCCATACTACCTTGAACAGTGAAATTGAATTAAAATAGCCAAACTTTGAAATTATTCTGCCCTGTGTGAAATTTGTGTCTCTGACTGACATTTACTTGGGAGCATGTCTCTAATAATCTAAGAAAGTGTCAGCCAGGCACGGTGGCTCAACGCCTGTAATCCCAGCACTTTGGGAGGCTGAAGTGGGCAGATCACCTGAGGTCAGGAGTTCAAGACCAGCCTGGCCAACATGGTGAAACCCTGCCTGTACAAAAATACAAAAATTAGCCGGGCATGATGGTGGGTTCCTGTAATCCCAGCTCCTGGGAAGGCTGAGGTGGGAGAATCGCTTGAACCTGGGAGGCAGAGGTTGCAGTGAGCTGAGATCGTGCTATTGTACTCTAGCCTGGGCGACAGAGCAAGCCTCCATCTCGAAAAAGAAAGTGGGCCAGGCACGGTGACTCACGCCTGTAATCCCAGCACTTTGGGAGGTCGAGACGGGCAGATCACGAAGTCAGGAGATCGAGACTATCCTGGCTAACACGGTGAAACCCTGTCTCCACTAAAAATACAAAAAAAAAATTAGCCAGGCGTAGTGGCGGGCGCCTGTAGTCCCAGATACTCGGGAGGCTGAGGCAGGAGAATGGCATGAACCCGGGGGGCAGAGCTTGCAATGAACCGAGATCGCGCCACTCTAGCCTGGGCAACAGAGCAAGACTCCATCTCAAAAAGTGTCAGGGGCGTGCGTGGTGGCTCACTCTTGTAATCGCAGCACTTTGGGAGGCCAGGGTGGGTAGATCATGAGGTCAGGAGATCGAGACCATCCTGGGTAACATGGTGAAACCTCATCTCCACTAAAAATATAAAAAATTTAGCCGGGCATGGTGGTGGGTGCCTGTAGTCCCAGCTACTCCGAGGCTGAGGCAGGAGAGTGGCGTGAACCCGGGAGGCGGAGCTTGCAGTGAGCCTAGATTGCGCCACTGCACTCGAGCCAGGGCGATAGAGGGAGACTCCGTCTTTAAAAAAAAAAAAAAGTCAATGGCCTTAATTTAAAAAGCAACATAAAAATCAACCCCTTGGTTGGGTGTGGTGGCTCACATCTGTAATCCCACCACTTTGGGAGGCTGAAGTGGGAGGAATGCTTGAGGTCAGGAGTTCAAGACCAGCCTGGGCAACGTGGCCAGACCCAATCTCTACCAAAAAAAAAAAATTGTTTTCAATTAGCTGGGCATGGTGGTGCACACCTGTAGTCCCAGCTATTTGGGAGGCTGAGGTGGGAGGATTGCGTGAACCCAGGAGTTCAAGACTGCAGTGAGCTGTGATTGTACCACTGTACTCCAGCCTGGGCAACAGACCATGTCTCAAAAAATAACCCTTAACAATATAGTCAGCATCTAGATTATTCATCTTTCCACTCCCTTCTTCCAGATTCCCAAACTAGTGAAAAGTAGCTGAACTGGGCAGGCGACGTCCTAGGCACACAACTCTTGCAAACTAACAGCAGATTTTTTTTTTTTAAGACAGTCTTGTTCTGTCTCCCAGGCTGGAATGCAGTGGCTCCACCTCGGCTCACTGCAACCTCCACCCACTGGGTTCAAGTGATTCTCCTGCCTCAGCCTCCTGAGTAGCTGTGATGTGCCACCACGCCCAGCTAAATTTTTTGTGTTTTTAGTAGAGACGGGGTTTTGCCATGTTGGCGAGGCTGGTCTCGAACTCCTGACCTCTCAAGTGATCCACTTGCCTCAGCCTCCCAAAGTGCTAGGATTATAAGCGTGAGTCACCGCGCCCAGCCATGAAAAGCAATTTTTACACCTGAGACTATTTCCCATGCCCTACACTAAGCTGAGATTGTTTAGCGGGGTGGTGGGGGGTGGTGGTGGTTGTTCTTGGTGGGAAACCATCATTAATGTGACTCGTTAGGATACATTGATCAATATATAAACACCGAAGCAACTACCCACTCTCTGCTTGCATGACAAAGTTGTCCTCCTCAAAAGGGCTGAGAAATTGATTTCCACAGCCACCTAGTAGAGTGTGGAGAACTTGGCAAATCACGAATGAACAACCTTCTGTCATCATTTAGAAACCCCTCTCCTAGTACAGTCAGGCTCCACAAGCTACAAATACCATCCATGAGATTTGGCTGCTGCCATGCACGATGCCACATTGCTTGGGCTGGTGGCATATTTTGGCTTGTGCGATGAAGTCCATGGGCTTATCTAAAAAAGGAAAAAGTCACTCTTGTTTTCTCCAGGATAAAGCTGAATTAACTGCTGCATAGTGACTCTGCTGCATCACTTCTCTTGGCAGCAGAAGGGAAATTAAAAGTCTCTTAAGAATCAGCTCCTGCAGCTTAACAGTGCTGGGGTCCTTTAAACTACCACCCAGAGACCAGGCTGTCACCTTAATCGAGTTTAGGAAGCTACCGAGTATTCTGTGGCAGACTTTTTCTGCTGGCCAGTTATTTTCATGCTTGCCTGTGAAAATTCTTGAAATAGGAGATCCAGAATACCTATATAATGGTTACATCAACAGATGCAGCTTTTTTTTTTTTTTTTTTTTTTTTTTTTTTTTTGAGGCAGAGACTCACTCTATGGCCCAGGCTGGAGTGCAGTGGCACAATCTCAGCTCACTGCAACCTCCGCCTCCCGGGTTCAAGCAATTCTCATGCCTCAGCATCCCAAGTAGCTGGGATTACAGGCACACACCACCACGCCTGGCTAATTTTTGTATTTTTTGTAGAGATGGGGTTTTGCCGTGTTGGCCAGGCTGGTCTCGAACTCCTGACCTCAAGTGATCCATCTACTCGGCCTCCCAAAGTGCTGGGATTATAGGCATGAGCCACTGTGCCCAGCCATTTTTTGTATTTTTTATATTTTGTATTTTGGTAAAGATGGGCTTTTGCCACTTTGGCCAGGCTTGTCTCAAACTCTTGGCCTCAAGTGATCTGCCCACCTCGGCCTCCCAAAGTGCTGGGATTACAGGTGTGAACCAATGCGCCCGGCCCAGATATGGCTTTGACAGTAAAGACTGAAGCAGTAAAAGGGAGAAAAGCTTGTCCTTTAGGAATCCCAAGTTTTATCCTAGAGCCAAGGCCAAGTGTCTCCTTCTCCTCTGCAAGGTGAAGTTGATTTTGCACCTCCCACCCCCACGCACTGGCCTCCCCCAAACCCTGTTCTGTAGTCTCCCTGGAGCAAGTGAAAAGCATTCTTTGCATTTGGGCATTAGTGGACTTCAGGGAAGTTACATAAGGCTTTTAATTTTTACTGGAGTGGGGGCTGGCCTCTATCCTGATTAATGCCATAATCAACAACTTTTTTTTTTTTTTTTTGAGATGGAGTCTCGCTCTGTCCCCCAGGCTGGAGTGCAGTGGTGCCATCTCAGCTCACTGCAACCTCTGCCTTCCGGGTTCAAGTGATTCTTGTGTCTCAGCCTCCCGAGTAGCTGAGATTATAGGCGCACACTACATGCCGGCTAATTTTTGTATTTTTGGCAGAGATGGGGTTTCACCCTACTGGCCAGGCTGGTCTCAAACTCTTGACTTCAAGTGATCTGCCTGCTTCAGCCTCCCAAAGTGCTGGGATTACAGGCGTGAGCCACCACGCCTGGCCATATTTCATGTTTTAATGATAACCTTTATTTACCTTGTATTCCTGAAACTCACATGTTCACAGACATTTATGACCATAGGGTCTATCAGACATTAATTTGGAAACTTGTACTTCCAGAAGCCAAAACTATTTCAGAATTATTGTAGCTAGTATGCTTTTCATGAATATTGAGTAGTCTCTCCCTGTAATTCTGGAAGCTTAGGAGGACATGCAAGGGGTTCTGCTGTTGGTTCTTAATCTAGATTTTGCATTCTTGCTGCATGAAAGGAAGAGATGAACTATCTATTGTTTTATACAAGATGATTGCAGTCTTTGGGGCCTAATGTTGAATTGCTTCGAGTGAAAAACTCACTGGAATCATCTGGAAAATGTGGTTTTGGTACTTGGCACGGAGCTGCGCCGGTGCAGATAACATTTGTTACTCCAAGGCTAATTACCACACTTACTAAGTGAACTGAAGCAGCTTTGTTTCTTTTCAGACCTTGTTCTAAATCCCCTGACCCAAGACTCCTTTCCCATCCAGCTCAAGATTGCCTCGAAACAAATGCAGGGAGGTTTGTCCAGGAGGGGAAGTCCAAGAGTGAAATCACACGCAAGATCCCAGAACATGAACGTTGACCACACTCAAGATAAATCTGGGTGGTGTTTTTTCTTTTTCTTTTTTTTTTTAGATCAAGTCTTACCCTGTCACCCTGGCTGGAGTGCAGTGCAGTCACTGGATCTCGGCTCATTGCAACCTCCGCCTCCTGGGTTCAAGCAATTCTCCTGCTTCAGCCTCCCAAGTAGCTGGGATTACAGGTCCCCACCATCACACCTGGCTAATTTTTGTGTTTTTAGTAGAGACGGGGGTTTCACTATGTTGGCCAGGCTAGTCTTGAACTTCTGACCTAAAGTGATCCACCCACTTTGTCCTCCCAAAGTGCTGGAATTACAGGCGTGAGCCACCACGCCCAGCCTGGGTGTTGTATTTTCAAAAGATAAAAGCAGGCCAGGTGCAGTGGCTCACGCCTGTAATCCCAGCACTTTGGAAGATCAAGGCAGGAGGATCACCTGAAGTTGGGAGTTCGAGACCACCCTGACCAACAAGGAGGAACCCCGTCTCTACTAAAAATACAAAATTAGCCGGGCATGGTGGCACATGCCTGTAATCCTAGCTACTCGGGAGGCTGAGGCAGGAGAATCACTTGAACCCTGGAGGCAGAGGTTGCGGGGAGCCGAGATCATGCCATTGCACTCCAGCCTGTGCAACAAGAGTGAAACTCCATCAAAAAAAAAAAAAAAAAAAAAAAAAGATAAAAGTAAACCTATAGCACTGAGCATAAATGCCAAATAGGAAAAACAGTTCCAACTTGGCCTCTGGCCTCTGTGAAGATGTCTTCTGCCATTTTTTTGCCCAGAAGCAGCAGCAGGTTCCAGACCAGATTTCCTTGTACATGTGTTTCCTAATTTAAAAAGGAAGAGCCCAGGCTAGGTGCTGTGGCTCACACCTATAATCCCAACACTCTGGGAGGCCGGGATGGGAGGATCACTTGAGGCTGGGAGTTCGAGACCAGCCTGGGCAACACAGACCTTGTCTCTACTAAAAATTAAAAACAATTAGCCAGGGGTGGCACATGCCTGTAGTCCCAGCTACTCAGGAGGCTAAGGCAGGAGGATCTCTGGAGCCCGGGAGTTCGAGTTTGCAGTGAGCTATGATCACACCACTGCTCTCCCAGCTATATCAACTCCTGATTGTAATTCTCAATCCCTTGGTTACGGCCCAATAGGCAAAAGTTCAGGTTTTCCCTAGAGAACTGGGAGAACTCAAGTCCCCTATAAAAGAATAAGATGTTTCCGGCCAGGTGCAGTGGCTCACGCCTGTAATCCCAGCACTTTGGGAGCCCGAGGCGGGCGGATCACCTGAGGTCAGGAGTTCGAGAGCAGCCTGACCAACATGGTGAAACCCCATCTCTACTAAAACACAAAAATTAGCCGGGCATGGCTGGACGTGGTGGCTCATGCCTGTAATCCCAGCACTTTGGGAGGCCGAGGCGGGCGGACCATGAGGTCAGGAGATCGAGACCATACTGGCTAACACGGTGAAACCCCGTCTCTACTAAAAATACGAAAAAATTCACGGACGCGATGGCGGACGCCTGTAGTCCCAGCCATTCAGGAGGCTGAGGCAGGAGAATGGCGTGAATCCGGGAGGCAGAGCTTGTTGTGAGCCGAGGTCGGGCCACTGCACTCCAGCCTGGGTGACAGAGGGAGACTCTGTCTCAAAAAAAAAAGAAAAAAGAAAAAATTAGCCAGGCATGATGGTGGGTGCCTCTAATCCCAGCTACTCAGGAGGCCAAGACGGGAGAATTGCTTGAACCAGGGAGACGGTGGTTGCAGTGAACCGAGATCATGCCACTGCACTAGAGCCTGGGCGGCTGAGTGAGACTCCGTCTTAAAAAAAAAAAAAAAAAGATGTTTCCACAACTTAAGAAACTCGCCTGTATCAGTTTACATCATTAGCATAATGCTTAGCACTAAAAGGCTTCAGTGCTAACTGAAAGGAAGGGACAGAATTAATTTTGAAGGCACAACAGATTACAGAGAAAGACCTAGAAGTGAAGACATGTAAGCGGAAAATTTTAGGAGGAAAAAGGGGAGTTGCCGTCTTGGAAGCACTCCAACAGAGAGCAACCAAATTGTGACTTATCACACGCAGCCAGCGGGTCTTCCAGCAGCATTTTTTAGGAATTATCTTTTGTGATAGAAGCAACCTTAGCTGTAGCTGTATTCTATTCTAACTGATCAGTTTCTGCTCACGCAGACGCTATGAGCCCAGCTGTTTGCAAAAGGGACAGCAAGAGAGGAGCCACGTGGCACTCCCCCACCTCCCCACCCCACCTGTCCTTGGGGAAAAAAATTAAGATCCTCTTTTCAAAATGCCTTCGTCAGGAAAACAGCTTGGTCGCATTTGTTTCCATGCTGCGGAAAATCAACACGAACTGGCTTTGATCCCAAACAGGGCCAACTGCAGGGCACTGAGGATTCCGCAGCCAGGAAGAATGCAGAGGCCTCTCCCCGAGCACATTCGACTTCAATTATGTGGGAACACGCCTGGGCCGGGGGCTGATGCCAGAATTATCTTGGCTGCGACGGAGGAGGCCCCGTGCTGCAGCCTAGAATCTTTCCTAAAAGTCCATGCAGGATCTCTCGGTGGCTGCCAATCCTGCACTTTCTCGCTGGCGAGATTCCTGACTCTGTTTGGCTGGAGTAATGCTACGGCTCACTCCTGTCCTTTTCTTCCTCTCTCTGCAGCACCTCTGCCCCTTACCATTGTCAATCAGAATGCTCCACCGCTTTCAAAAACAACAGTCCCCCCAAAAAATAACCCACACTATCCCTTCCTCCTTCTCGGTTAGCTCTGTTATGGCCCACAGGAGACGGTTGACTTTTTGGTTAACTCTTTAAAAAGTTTCCTTTTCACCTTCAGACATAACATTCTCGTGGGAAGGGAGGTAAGGGATGCTAATGAGCCTCACTGGATTACCGTTAGCTTGTGTGAACCCAAGTGGACTAGGAAAATCCCAGCAGGACATCCCTATGAGGGGCCTCTTTTCCAGCACTGGTTGTCTAATCAGGCAAGCCAGAGTGGTAATCTAGAGACCCCAAACCTGTTTTGGATTTTAGTAGGACACAGCCAAGAGAGCCCCCTTGCACTTGCTGAGAATGAAAAGTGGAAGAAAGTCCTGTCCTGCGGTTTTGATGTGTTTGAGGACACTGCTGGCTCGCACAACCCACCACCCACAGTCGTCATGCTGAGCACTTGCCTTCTATGTTTCATCCAGTCCTCACCACAATCCTGTCAGGTCCTACAGTGAACCCATTTTACACAGCAAGAAAACAGGGTGCAGTGGAGACAGGATGGGACTTGGCCAGCACTGACTGAGGTCACATAGCTGATAAGTGATAAAGGCCATTCTCTCACTCTCTTTTTTTTTTTTTTTTGGCAACAGAGTTTTGCTCTTGTCACTCAGGCTGGAGTGCAATGCCAGGATCTCAGCTCACTGCAACCTCTGCCTCCTGGGTTCACGCGATTCTCCTGCCTCAACCTCCCGAGTAGCTGGAATTACAGGCACCTGCCACCACACCCGGCTAATTATTTTATTTTTTTAGTAGAGGCAGGGGTTCTCCATGTTGGCCAGGCTGGTCTCAAACTCCTGACCTCAGGTGACCCACCTGCCTTTGCCTCCCAAAGTGCTGGGATTGCAGGAATTGCAGGCGTGAGCCACCACACCCAGCCCTCTCACTCTCTCTCTCTTTTTTTTTTTTTTTTTTTTTTTTAGAGACAGGGTCTCACTCTGTTGCCCAGGCTGGAGTGCAGTGGTGTGATCATGGCTCATGGCAGCCTCAACCTCCCTGGACTTAAGTGATCCTTCCGCCTCAGCCTCCTGAGTAGCTGGGACCACAGGAGCGTGCCATTATGCCCGGCTAACCTTTTTTTATTTTGGGGGTCTCCTATGTTGCCCAGGCTGATCTGGAACTCCTGGGCTCAAGTGGTCCTCCTGCCTCAGCCTCCCAAAATGCTGAGATTATACGTGTGAGCCATTGTATCCAGCCCTTTTTCTTTTCTTTTTTTTTTATAAACAGGGTCTGTCTGTCACCCAGGCTGGAGTGCAGTGACGCGATCATAGCTCACTGCAGCCTGAAACTCCTGGGCTCAAGTGATCCTCCTGCCTCAGCCTCCTGAGTAGCTGGGACTACAGGTACACCACCATGCCCACCTAATTTTTGTTTGTTTGTTTTTGTAGACATGGAATCTTGCTACGTCGCCCAGGCTGACCTTGAATTCCAAGTGATCCTCCCATCTCCGTCTCCCAAAGCACTGGGATGAATCAGTTGCAGTCCACCACACTCAGCCAATTCTCAATCTTGACATCATCTAACCCCAAAACCTGGGCTCATCACCACTCTGCTCTACTATCTCCCCTAACTTTGGGACTTGGGAATGTAAAAGACACAGCTCCTAGTTCCGATTTTGTTGTTTGGGGAAAGGAGAGTGCTGAGTTGAGGCTACTTTTGTGTGAGTCCAGGGTCCTGTATATCCACCCTCTGCCAGCCTTCCCTTTTTTTTTTTTTTTTTTTTTTTTTGAGAAGGGATCTCTAGCTCTGTTGTCCAGGCTGGAGCACAGTGGCATGATCTCGGCTAACTGCAACCTCCACCTCCAGGGTTCAAGCAATTCTCATGCCTCAGCCTTTTGAGAAGCTAGGATTAACAGGCACCCGCCATCACGCCCAGCTAGTTTTTGTTTTTTTAGTAGAGATGGGGTTTCACCATCTTGGCCAGGCTGGTCTGGACCTCCTGACCTCAGGTGATCTGCCCGCCTCGGCCTCCTAAAATTCTGGGCTTACAGGCGTGAGCCACCAAGCCTGGCGTCTTCTCATGGAGTTTTCTAACTTCTCCCTCTCTCCTCTCGCACTTCAATGGGGTGCCTGAGCCTGAGCTGATAAAGAGAAAGGAAGAGGAAAGCCACAGGGTTTCCCCCCACTATACCCAAAGGCTGGTCTTGGGAATTCATTTCAATGGACTGTGCTGGCCCCTTCACCCTGGGGAGCTTGGGGCTCAGTCCACAGCAGCCATTTACACTGGCATCTCAGTTCCTTTATCCAGAGCCTCATGGACATTCGCTCCATTAGAAAAGCTGCTTCTGGAACAAGACTATCCAGGCTCTAAGGTGTTCTCTCTGTAAGAGTGCAGACTCTGCCAGTGCCCTGAGAGGTACAGTCAAAACGGCATAAACAGGCTAACTGGAAACTGGAGATTCTGGAAGGATCGGCTTAATTTGCAGCTTCAATTTATTACAGAATAAATAGGGGAGAGAGAAAGCCTAGAACAAAAATCTCACAAACTACTAGAGGATATTATAAAGCAGTATTAATTTGGCAGATGTAAATTGGTGCTATGTGTATATCTATGTGCAAATGTGTTCAAGAGCTTTTTCTTTGTGTTTTTGTTTTTGTTTTGAGACGGAGTCTCCTAGGCTAGAGTGCAGTGGTCCGATCTTGGCTCACTGCACTCTGCCTCCCAGGTTCAAGTGATTGTCCTGTCTCAGCCTCCCAAGTAACTGCGATTACAGGCTTGCGGCACCACACCCAGCTAATTTTTTGTGTTTTTAGTGGAGAAGGAGTTTCACCATGTTGGTCTCAAACTCTTGGCCTCAAGCGATCTACCCACCTCAGCCTCCCAAAGTGCCGCAAGTACATCCATGAGCCGCTATACCTGGCCTTTTAAAAAAATATTATATAATAACAAGTTTAGGCCAGGCACAGTTGCTCACGCCTGTAATTCCAGCACTTTGGGAGGCCGAGGCGGGCAGATCACAAGTCAGGAGATTGAGACCATCCTGGCCAACATGGTGAAACCCCGTCTCTAGTAAAAATACAAAAATTATCTGGGTGTGGTGGCGTGCACAAGTAGTCCCAGCTACTTGGGAGGCTGAGGCAGGAGAATCACTTGAACCCAGGAGTTGGCGGTTTCAGTGAGCCGAGATTGCGCCACTGCACTCCAGCCTGGCGACAGAGCGAGACTCTGTCTAAAAAAAAAAAAAAAAATTATAAGTTCAATTTATGGTCTGATTTTTTGTTTTTTTCCTTTTTGAGACAGTCTCGCTCCGCTGTCTAGGCTGGAGTGCAGTGGCATGATCTCGGCTCACTGCAACCTCTACCTCCTAGGTTTAAGCAATTCTCCTGTCTCAGCCTCCCAAGTAGCTGGGACTACAGGTGCCTGCCACCACGCCTGGATAATTTTTTTTTTGAAATGGAGTCTCACTCTGTTGCCAGGCTGGAGTGCAGTAGCGCAATCTCAGCTCACTGCAACCTCTGCCTCCTGGGTTCAAGTGATTCTCCTGCCTCAGCCTCCCAAGTAGCTGGGATTATAGGCATGCGCCACCATGCCCAGCTAATTTTTGTATTTTTAGTAGAGACAGGGTTTCACCATGTTGGCCAGGCTGGTTTTATCTCCTGACCTGGTGATCCACCCACCTTGGCCTCCCAAAGTGCTGGGATTACAGGCATGAGCCACTGCGTTTGGCCTAATTTTTGTATTTTCAGTAGAGGTGAGTTTCATCATGTTGGCCAGGCTGGTCTCGAACTCCGGACCTCAAATGATCCACCCACCTCGTTCTCCCAAAATTCTAGGATTACAGGCGTGAGCCACCACACCTGGCCTATGATCTGATTTAATAGCTATATTTGTGCTACTGAACTTACATTTTCACTTATGTCCACTTATCCTACTTATATATTCTTTTTTTTTCTTTTCTTTTTTTTTTTTTTTTTTTTGAGACGGAGTCTTCTGTCACCCAGCCTGGAGTGCAGTGGTGCGATCTCGGCTCACTGCAAGCTCCGCCTCCCGGGTTAATGCCATTCTCCTGCCTCAGCCTCCTGAGTTTGCTGGGACTACAGATGCCCGCCACCACACCCGGCTAATGTTTTGTATTTTTAGTGGACATGGGGTTTCACTGTGTTAGTCAAGATGGTCTCCATCTCCTGACCTCGTGATCCACCCACCTCAGCTTCCCAAAATGCTGGGATTACAGTCGTGAGCCACCGCTCCCAGCCCCTACTTATATATTTCAAATGCTATTAGACAATAGCAAGTACAAAAGTATATTGCTTGTGTGTTTATTTTTTATTGAGATATAATTAACATACAATAGGCCCCGCGCAGTGGCCCACACCTGTAATCCCAGCAGTTTGGGAGGCCAAGGCAGGCGGATCACCTGAGGTTAGAAGTTCAAGACCAGCCTGGCCAAAATGGCAAAACTCCATCTCTACTAAAAATACAAAAAAATTAGTTGGGCGCCCATCCTGGCTAATGTGGTGAAACCCTGTCTCTACTAAAAAATACAACAAAAATTAGCCGGGCGTGGTGGTGGACGCCTATAGTCCCAGCTACTGGGGAGGCTGAGGCAGGAGAATGGCGTGGACCCAGGAAGCGGAGCTTGTAGTGAGCAGAGATTGTGCCACTGTACTCCAGCCTGGGTGACAGAGTGAGACTCTGTTTCAAAAAATAGAACAAAACAAATTAGTCGGGCATGGTGGTGCACGTCTACAATCCCAGCTACTTGGGAGGCTGAGGAAGGAGAATTGCTTGAACCTGGGAGGCGGAGGTTGCAGTAAGCCAAGATGGTGCCATTTCACTCCAGCCTGGGCAACAAGAGCAAAGCTCTGTCTCAAATAATAACAACAACAACAACAACAATAAACATACAACAGAATGCAGATCTTAAGTGGTCAGTTCAAAGAGTTTTGAGAATTGTACATGCCCATGTAATCACAACCCAAATCAAGGTGTGTAGAATATTTCTATATCCCCTGTTAAAATACAATGTTATATTTTCTAAACAGAAAAACATAAAGAAGAAAATTACATGGTTATCTCAACAGAGGAAGTTATTAACACTTTACAGTATGTTTCTTCTGGTATTTTTGCTTGCTTGTTTGTTTTGAGACAGGGTCTTGCTCTGTCACTCAGGCTAGAGGGCAGTGGTGCGATGACAGCTCACTGCAGCCTTGACCTTCCAAGATCAAGCAATTATTTCACCTCAGCCCCCCAAGTAGCTGGGACTATAGGCACACACCACCACACCCAGCTAATCTTCTATGCATATTCTTTTTTTTTTTTTTTTTGAGACAGATTCTCACTCTGCCACCCAGGCTGGAGTGCAGTAGCACAATCTCAACTCACTGCAACCTCTGTCTCCCAGGTTCAAGTGATTCTACTGCCTCAGCCTCCTGAGTAGCTGGGATGACAGGCGTGTGCCACCACACACAGCTAACTTTTGTATTTTTAGTAGAGACCAGGTTTCACTATTTTGGCCATCCTGGTCTCGAACTCCTGACCTCAAATGATCTGCCCACATTGGCCTCCCAAAGTGCTGGGATTACAGGTGTAAGCCACTGTGCCCAGCATGCATATTATTTTTACATGATTTCTTTGTTCTCTCAAAAATTCCATCAGGGCCTACTAAGTGCTAGACACTGCCTAGGTTCTGGGAATATGGCAATGAATGCCGTCCAGGCACTGCCATCCTGAAAACAAACAAAATCATTAATACATAAAATTTCAGATAATGGTAAGTGCCAGGAAAAAAGGTAAAACAGTGTAATTGGGATGGAGGGGAGGGCTATGTTAGGTAGGATAGTCAGGGAAGGCCACGACAGTAGACTGTATGCAAAAAATGGCTCACTATTACCCCCACAACATGACTCTGCAGCTTCTCCACCCCGTTGAATCTGGGCTAGTCTTCTAACTTGCTTTAGACAACAATTTTTGCTTTAGCAAGTGATACTGTGATAGTTTTTTTTCTTTTTTTTTTTGAGACGGAGTCTCGCTCTGTCGCCCAGGCTGGAATGCAGTGGCCGGATCTCAGCTCACTGCAAGCTCCGCCTCCCGGGTTTACACCATTCTCCTGCCTCAGCCTCCCAAGTAGCTGGGACTACAGGTGCCCGCCACCTCGCCTGGCTAGTTTTTTTTTGTATTTTTTAGTAGAGACGGGGTTTCACCGCGTTAGCCAGGATGGTCTCGATCTCCTGACCTCGTGATCCGCCCGTCTCGGCCTCCCAAAGTGCTGGGATTACAGGCTTGAGCCACCGTGCCTGGCCCGATAGTTTTTTTTCTTGAGATGGAGTCCTGTTCTGTCGCCCAGGCTGGAGTGCAGTGGTGCGATCTCAGCCCACTGCCATCTTTGCCTCCCAGGTTCAAGTGATTCTCTTCCCTCAGCCTCCCGAGTAGCTGGGAATACAGGCACACACCACCATGCCTGGCTAATTTTTTTGTATTTTTAGTAGAGATGGGGTTTCACCATGTTGGTCAGGCTGCTCTCGAACTCCTGACCTCAGGTGATCTGCGCGCTTTGGCCTCCCAAAGTTTTGGGATTACAGGCGTGAGGCAGCGCACCTGGTCAGTTCTTTTTTCTTTGCTTTTTTTTTTTTTTTTTTTTTTTTGAGATGGAATCTCGTTCTGTTGCCCAGGCTGGAGTGCAGTGGCACAATCTCAGCTTACTACAGCCTCTGCCTCCCAGGTTCAAACAATTCTCCTGCCTCAGCCTCACGAGTAATTGGGAATACAGGCATGTGCTACCATACCCAGCTAATTTTTGTATTTTCAGTAGAGACAGGGTTTCACCATGTTGCCCAGGCTGGTCTCAAACCCCTGGCCTCAGGTGATCTGCCTGCCTCAGCCTCCCAATGTGCTGGGATTACAGGCGTGAGCCACCACACCTGGCAATACTGTGATAGTTCTGAGCCTCAGGAGGCCTTTTAAAATTCTATTCTGTCTCAAAACCCTGCCCAACCTCTAGGAAAACAAACCCAAGTTAGTCTGCTGGTGGATGAGAGATCACATGGATGCGAGCCAAGCCCAGTTATCCCAGCCAAATTCCTGAAAAGTACCCAGCAAAGATCTCTGCCTTGATGTTAACAAGGCGTTCCCCCTGTGTGCATGTGTCTATTCCTTCTTTTAAGACACCAGTCATATTAGGTCAGGATACATCCTAATGACCTTATTTTAACTTGGTTACTTCCGTTAAAAACCCTATCTCCGACCGGGCACAGTGGCTCACGCCTGTAATCCCAGCACTGTGGGAGGCCGAGGCGGGCATATCACCTGAGGTCGGGAGTTTCGAGACCAGCCTGGCCGACATGGAGAAAACCCATCCCTACTAAAAATACACAATTAGCTGGGCGTGGTGGTTGGCACCTGTAATCCCAGCTACTCAGAAGGCTGAGGAAGGAGAATCGCTTGAACCCAGGAGGCGGAGTTTGCGGTGAGCCGAGATCAGGCCATTGCACTCCAGCCTGGGCAACAAGAGCAAAACTCAGTCTCAAAACAAAACAAAACAAGAAAAATCCTATCTTCAAATAAGGTCACATTGTGAGGTACTGTGGGTTAGGACTGCCGCATATGAGTTTGGGGAAGATGCAATTCAACCCATTACACATGGCTTTGACTTTTTTTTTTGAGACCGAGTGTCGCTCTGTCACCAGGCTGGAGCGCAGTGGCCCAATCTTGGCTCACCGAAACCTCCGCCTCCCAGGTACAAGTGATTCTTCTGTCTCAGCCTCCTGAGTAGCTGGGACTACAGGCATGCGCCACCACACCAAGCTAGTTTTTGTATTTTTAGTAGAGACAGGGTTTTATCATGTTGGCCAGGATGGTCTCAGTCCCTTGACCTCATGATCCACCACCCCCTGGGCCTCCCAAAGTGCTAGGATTATAGGCATGAGCCACCGTGGCCAGCCAGCTCTGACTTTTTAAGTTCTTTCCAACCTCAGGGCCTTTGCATGTGCTGTTCTTGCAGGAATGCCCTCCTGAACCCTTTGAATGACTGAGGCCTTCTCTTCCTTCAGACCTCAGCTTATATGTTTTCTCCTAAGAGAGGCTTTCCCCAAATCTCCCTTCTCGCACTAAATAAATGAGTGTTCCCTGAAGCATCCTTGGCCCGGCCATTTGCTATTACGCTTTGCCACAACACTGTTTCCTTCACTGCAATAGTTCTGTTTATTTATATGCATGTATTTTTCCTCCCACCTTGCACTAAACTATAAACTCCCAGAAGCCAGGGTTTATGCCTCTTTCCTCACTGTATCCCCAGTGTTTGTGGACTAAACGACAGAGCAAAGGTTGAGTTTACCTGGTCACACTACAGAGCTAGGGTCATACCCTAGATCTCCTACCTCCTAATTTCTTTTTTTTTCTTTCTTTCTTTCTTTCTTTTTTTTTTTTTAGATGGATTCTTGCTTTGTCGCCCAGGCTGGAATGCAGTGGTGCAATCTTGGCTCACTACAACCTCCACCTCCCAGGTTCCAGTAATTTTCCTCCCTCAGCCTCTCAAGTAGCTAGGACTACAGGCATGTGCCACCATACCTGGCTAATTTTTGTATTTTTAGTAGAGAGAGGGTTGCACCATGTTGGCCAGGCTGGTCTTAAACTCCTGAGCTCAAGTGATCTGCCTGCCTTGGCCTCCCAAAGTGCTGGGATTATAGGCATGAGTCACTGCACCCAGCCCTACCTCCTAATTTCTGTGTCCTTCCATATTCCCTCTCTACAAAATCATCTCTCTACTAGGAAATAAGCCTCTAAACAGGCTGTTTTGCATAGTCATTACAAACAAGTAATTAAGTGCATGCGCTACCTGGGTTCAAATCCCAGCTTCTTTCTCCCTTTTCTAGTTGTGTGAACTGCAACCAATTCCTTACTCTTGTTGTGCTTTAGTTTCTCACTCTGTAAAATGTAGGTTGGCCAGGTGTGGGAGTTTATGCCTGTAATCCTAACACTTTGGAAGTCTGAGTCAGGAGGATCATTTGAGGTCAGGAGTTCTAGACCAGCAACAGAGTGAGACCCCATCTCTATTATAATAATAATAATAAGAAGAAGAAGAAGAAGAAGAAGAAGAAGCCAGGTGTGGTGGCCCTTACCTGTAGTTTCAGCTACTCAGGAGATTGAGCTGGGAGGATCCCAGGAGTTCAGGGTTACAGTGAGGTATGATTGTGCCTGGGTGACAGAGTGAAACCCAGTCTCAAAAAAAAAAGCAGGGGGGTAATAATACTCACTCAATAGGGCTGATATGAACCTCAAATGACTTAATGCCTGTGAAATTCTTAGCACAGGGTTCAGTGTTAGGCACACAGAAACAGGAGAGGAGCTCTCAAGTCAATATTAATTAATACTAAGGAAATAATGCTTTATTTTTTGAGACAGGGTCTTGCTCTGTTGCCCAGGCTGGAGTGCAGTGGGGCAATCTTGGCTCACTGCAACCTCTGCCTCCCAGGTTGAGGCGATTCTTCCACCTCAGCCTCCCAAGTACCTGGGACTACAGGTATGCATCACCACACGGGCTAATTTTTGTATTTTTTAGTAGAGACGAGGTTTCACCATGTTGGCTGGGCTGATCTTGAACTCCTGACCTCAGGTGATCTGTCCGCCTCAGCCTTCCAAAGTGCTGGGATTACAGGCGTGAGCCACTGCGCCTGGCCAGGAAATAAACTATTTCCTTAAATATGCATCTAGGGCCTAGTTTAAGTCCAAGGTGCCCTGGGGGGTCACAGATGAGCAGCATGGTGTTGCTACCTCCAGGGACCAGGTGTGCTATCAAGGCAGGACAGTGTGGTGCAGGGGTTATCTGCATGGTCCTGGAGTTGGCCTTCTTGGGTTCAAATCCCAGCCCCGCTACTGCCCAGCTCTGTGATCTAGGGAGAGTTACTTGACATTTCTAAACATTTCTGATTTCAACCTATAAAATGAGGCCAATAATAAGTGTATCTGCCCTGCCTAGACAGGATTAAATGAGTTAGTGCTTAGCATAGCTCAGTGAGCACTGTTGGAGTCTCTGTGTTGGAGCCTTCCCACCCCTGCTCTCCTGCAGGCAGTGCTAGTGGCTCCCATCATTCTCCCCCTGCTCGATGGTGTGCATTTTGAAAGTGGGGACAACTTTCCTCCATTTACGCAAGGCCTCACTCAGAGAAGCCCTTTAACAAAGGGCTGTTGGAAAATGAAGGAATGCATGAAGAAACAGAGGCCAGGCAGAGTAAAACCAAGAAGACATTGCATAATTGAAGGCAGCAATTGGGCATTTTCATCTCAACAATGCTAGCACCTATTACATCAGCTGGACTGGACAGTGCTTTCACACTCGCGAAATGCATCCAAAAGGACGATGAAGTCACAGTTACTCGGGAGGCTAAGGTGGGAGGATCACTTGAGTCCAGGAATTAGAGGCCACAATGAACTGTGATCACACCACTACAGTCCAGCCTTGGCAACAGAGTGAGACCCCGTCTCTAATCAACAACAACAACAAAAAGGATGATCAGGCCAGAGGCGGTGGCTCATGCCTGTAATCCTAGCAATTTAGGAGGCTGAGGTAGGCGGATCATTTAGTTTGAGACTGGCCTGGCCAACATGGTGAAACCCCATCTCTACGAAAAATACAAAAAAATTAGCCAGGCATGATGGCGGGCAACTGTAGTCCCAGCTACTCTGGAGGCTGAGGTGGGAGGATCACTTGAGCCAGGGAGATAAGGCTGCAGGGAGCCAAGATTCTGCCACTGTACTCCAGCCTGGATGGCAGAGTGAGACTCCATCTCAAAACATAAAACACGCCTATAATCCCACCCTTTTGGGAGGCCAAGGCAGGTGGATCGCTTGAGCTCAGGGGTTCGAGACCAGTCTGGGCCACATGGCGAAACCCCATCTCTACAAAAAACAAAAAAATTAGCCAGGTGTGGTGGTGTGAAGGTATAGTTCTAGCTACTTGGGAGGCTGAGGTGGGAGGATCACCTGAGCCCAGGGAGGTCAACTCTGCAGAAAGCTATGATTGTGCCACTGCAGTACAGCCTGGGTAATAGGAGACCCTCTCTCAAAAAAAAAAAAAAAAAAAAGAAAAGAAAAAGAGAAAAGAAAAGAGGCTGGGCACGGTGGATCACACCTGTAATCTCAGCACTTTAGGAGGCTGTGGCAGGCAGATCACTTGAGGTCAGGAGTTCAAGATAATCCTGGCCAACATGGTGAAACACTGTCTCTACTAAAAATATAAAAAATTAGCTGGCCGTGATGGCGAGTGCCTGTAGTCCCAGCTACTGGGAAGGCTGAGGCATGAGAATCACTTGAACCTAGGAGGTGGAGGTTGCAGTGAGCCGAGATCACACCACTGCACTCCAGCTTGGGCAACAGAGCAAGACTCTATCTCGAAAAAATAAAATAGACTGGGCGCAGTGGCTCACGCCTGTAATCCCAGCACTTTGGGAGGCTGAGGTGGGAGGATCATGAAGTCAGGAGATCGAGACCATCCTGACCAACACGGTGAAACCGCATCTCTACTAAAAATAAATTTAAAAAAAATTAGCCAGGCATAGTAGCGTGTGCCTGTAGTCCTAGCTACTCAGGAGGCTGAGGCAGGAGAATGGCATGAACCCAGGAGGTGGAGCTTGCAGTGAGCCCAGATCGCACCACTGCACTCCAGCCTGGGCAACAGAGCGAGACTCCGTCTCAAAAATAAAATAAAATAAAATAAAATAAAATAAAATAAAATAAAATAAAATAAGGCCAAGGTGACTTATGCCTATAATCCCAGCACTTTGGGAAGCCAAAGCAGGGTGGATCACTTGAGGTCAGGAGTTCAAGACCAGCCTGGCCAACATAGTGAAAACTCATGTGTTAAAAATACAAAAATTAGCTGGGTGGCCGGCAGGGGGGTGGCTCATGCCTGTAATACCAGCACTTTGGGAGGCCAAGGTGGGCGGATCACGAGGTCAGAAGATAGAGACCATCCTGGCTAACACAGTGAAACCCCGTCTCTACTAAAAAAAAAAAAAAAAAAAAAAACCCAAAAAGTTAGCCGGGCGTAGTGGCAGGCGCCTGTAGTCCCAGTTACTTGGAAGGCTGAGGCAGGAGAATGGCATGAACCCAGGAGGCGGAGCTTGCAGTGAGCCAAGATCGTGCCACTGCACTCAGGCCTGGGTGACAGAGCGAGACTCCATCTAAAAAAAAAAAAAAAATTGGCCGGGCGCGGTGGCTCAAGCCTGTAATCCCAGCACTTTGGGAGGCCGAGACGGGCGGATCACTAGGTCAGGAGATCGAGACCATCCTGGCTAACACGGTGAAACCCCGTCTCTACTAAAAAATACAAAAAACTAGCCGGGCGAGGTGGCGGGCGCCTGTAGTCCCAGCTACTCAGGAGGCTGAGACAGGAGAATGGCCCGAACCCGGGAGGCGGAGCTTGCAGTGAGCTGAGATCCGACCACTGCACTCCAGCCTGGGTGACAGAGCGAGACTCTGTCTCAAAAAAAAAAAAAAAAAAAAAAAAAATTATCTGGGCATGGTGGCACGTGCCTATAGTCCCAGCTACTCAGAAGGCTGAGGCACAAGAGTTGCTTGAATCCAGGAGGTGGAGGTTGCAGTGAGTCGAGATTGCATCACTGAACTCCAGCCTGGCAACAGAGGGAGACCCTGTCTCAACAATAAAATAAAATAAGGCCAAGAACCTGAATGAAGGACTGAGCCATGTGAATACCTGGGGAAAGGGCATTCTGGGCAGAGGGAGTGGCAAGTGCAAAGGGCCTGCTCTGCACAAGGTGCAGAGGGGAAGAAGGTGAAGGCTGAGAAAGTAGTGAAGGACCAGATATCTAGGACCTTCTAAGTCATGTTAAGACAAGTGGCATTGGCCGGGCACAGTGGCTCACGCCTGTAATCCCAGCACTTTGGGAAGCCGAGGCAGGCTGATCATTTGACCTCAGGAGTTCAAGACCATCCTTAGCTAATATGGTGAAACCCCATCTCTACTAAAAATACAACAAATTAGCCGGGTGTGGTGGCATACACCTACAGTCCCAGCTACTTGGGAGGTTGAGGCAGGAGAATCACTTGAACCCGGGAGGGGGAGGTTGCAGTGAGCCAAGATCGCATGATTGCACTCCAGCCTGGGCCACAAAGTGAGACTCAGTCTCAAAGAAAAAAAAAAAAAAAAAAGACAGGTGGCATTGGCCAGGCGCCATGGCTCACGGCTGTAATCTCAGCACTTTGGGAGTCGAGGCAGAGGTTACGGTGAGCCAAGATCATGCCATTGCACTCTAGCCTGGGCAACGGAGTAAGACTCCATCTCGAAAAAAAAAAAAAAAAAAAAAAAAAGGTGGCATTTACTCTGACATGAGAAACATTCAGAGGTTCTTAGCAGGGGATGCATGTCCTATGACTGGCAGTTTAAAAGGATTGCTCTGACTGCTGTTTGGAAAATGGACTTAGTGGGGCTAAGATTGGAAACAGGGAAACATGTTAGAAGGCTCCAGCAACCTTCAGTGGGGAGGATGGTGGTGGCTGGACAAGGGTGTTAGTGACAGAAGTGGGAGAAATTGCAGAAAGCCAAGCCAATCATATTTGCTGATACATTGGTGAGAGGGAATGAGAAAAAGAGGAGCCAAGGACAAGTCTAGGTCTAGGTTGTTGTTTTATTGAGCAACTGGAAGACTGGAGGTAGAGTGTCCTGAGATGGGGAAAGTGGGAAGAGGAGACTGGAGCTCTACGTCCTAAATTCAAGGAGTCCATTAGAAATCTTAGCGGGGGCTGGGCGGTTCATGCCTGTAATCCCAACACTTTGGGAGGCTGAGATGGAGGATTGCTTGAGGCCAGGAGTTCGAGGCCAGCCTGGGCAACATAGCAAGTCCCCATCTCTAAAAAAAATAATATTTAAATATAAAATTAAAAAAAAAAAAGAAATCTCAATGGGAAGACTGGGCATGGTGGCTCACGCTTGTAATCCCAGCACTTTGGGAGGCCCAGGTGGGTGAATCACTTAATCTCAGGAATTTGAGACCATCCTGGCCAACACAGGGAAACACCATCTCTACTAAAAATACAAAAAAAAAAAAAAAAAAATTAACTGGGTGTGGTAGCACATGCTCCAGCTACTGGGGAGGCTGAGGCACCAAAATCACTTGAACAAGGGAGGCACAGGTTGCAGTGAGCCAAGATCACGCCACTGAACTCCAGCCTCAGTGACAGTGCATGACTGTGTCTCAAATAATAAATAAATAAATAATAAATAATAAATTAGTTGGGAGTGGTGGCACACGGCTATAGTCCCAGCTACTTGGAAGGCTGAGGTGGGAGGATTGCTTGAATCTGGGAGGTGGAGGCTGCAGTGAGCCAAGATTGCACCACTGAAATCTAGCCTAGGTGACAGAGAGAGATCCTGTCTCAAACAAACAAAATAAAACGAAACAGCTCCTTGCCTCAATGATGTTATTATTACATATCACATGTCTGTATCAAAATATTTCATGTGTCCAGGCTCGGTGGTCCATGCCTGTAATCCCAGCACTTTGGGAGGCCAAGGTGGGTGGATCATTTGAGGTCAGGAGTTTGAGACTAGCCTGGCCAACGTGGTGAAACCCTGACTCTACTAAAAATACAAAAATTAGCCAGATGTGGTAGTACGCACCTGTAATCCTAGCTACTTGGGAGGCTGAGGCAGGAGAATTGCTTGAACCCGGGAGGTGGAGGTTGCAGTGATCCAAGATCACGCCATTGCACTCAAACTTGGGCAACAAAAGCGAAACTCCATCTCAAAAAAAAAAAAAAAAAAAAAGAATTTTGCTTTGTCACCCAGGCTACAGTGCAATGGCACCAACCCAACTCACTCTACGTAGCCTCCAACTTCTGGGCTCATGTGATCCTCCTGCCTCAGCTTTCTTTTTCTTTTTTTTTTTTTTTTTGAGATGGAGTCTTGCTCTGTCGCCGGGGCTGGAGCGCAGTGGCTGGATTTCAGCTCACTACAAGCTCCGCCTCCCGGGTTTACGCCATTCTCCTGGCTCAGCCTCCCGAGTAGCTGGGACTACAGGCGCCCGCCACCTCACCCGGCTAATTTTTTGTATTTTTTAGTAGAGACGGGGTTTCACTGTGTTAGCCAGGATGGTCTCGATCTCCTGACCTCGTGATCCGCCCATCTCAGCCTCCCAAAGTGCTGGGATTACAGGCTTGAGCCACCGCGCCCGGCCCCTGCCTCAGCTTTCTTTTTTTTTTTGAGACGGAGTCTCGCTCTGTCGCCCAGGCTGGAGTGCAGTGGCGCGATCTCCACTCACTGCAAGCTCCGCCTCCGGGGTTCACACCATTCTCCTGCCTCAGCCTCCTGAGTAGCTGGGACTACAGGTGCCCGCCATCGCGCCTGGCTAATTTTTACATTTTTAGTAGAGACGCGGTTTCACCGTGTTAGCCAGGATGTTCTCGATCTCCTGACCTCGTGATCCGCCCATCTTGGCCTCCCAAAGTGCTGGGATTATAGGCGTGAGCCACTGCACCCAGCCTGCCTCAGCTTTCTTAGCAGCTGGGACTACAGGCATGCACCCCAATGCCTGGCTAATTTTTCTGATTATTTTTTGTGGAGACAGGGTCTCGCTACATTGTCCAGGCTGATCTTGAACTCCTGGCCTCAAGCAATCCTCCTACCTTAGCCTCTCAAAGCACTGAGATTACAGGAGTGAGCCACCATGATTGGCAAAAATGTTCTAAAATTATACTATGGTGATGGTTGCAAAGCTGTGTGAATATACTAAAAGACTCACTGAACTATATACTTTAAATGGGTGAATTGTATAGGGTGTGACTTATACCTGAATAAAGCTGTTTAAAAAATAGTCCATGGCGGCCGGGCATGGTGGCTCACACCTATAATCCCAGCACTTTGGGAGGCCGAGGAGGGTGGATCACAAGATCAGGAGTTCAAGATCAGCCTGGCCAAGATGGTGAAACCCTATCTCTACTAAAAATACAAAAAAAAAAAAAAAAAAAAAAAAAATTAGCTGGTCATGGTGGTGGGTGCCTGTAATCCCAGCTACTCAGGAGGCTGAGGCAGAGAATTGCTTAAACCTGGGAGGCAAAGGATGCAGTCCAGTTGGGCCAGATGCAGTGGCTCACAACTGTAATCCCAGCACTTTGGGAGGCTGAGGCAGGCGGATCACAAGGTCAGGAGTTCAAGATCAGCCTAACCAATATGGTGAAACCCTGTTTCTACTAAAAATACAAAAATTAGCTGGGCATGGTGGCTTGTGCCTGTAGTCCCAGCTACCTGGGAGGCTGAGGCAGGACAATCGCCTGTAATCCCAGCTACGTGGGACGCTGAGGTAGGAGAACTGCTTGAACACCAGAGGCAGAGGTTGCAGTGAGCCAAGATTGCACCACTGCACTCTAGCCTGGGTGACAGAGTGAGACTCCATCTCAAAAAAAAATCTAGTTGGGCATGCTTAGGGAAATACTGTAAGTAGATTCTCTTTATTCAGTTGCCTTTCTTCTTTCTTTTCTTATCTTTTTTTTTCTTTGAGTCAGGGTCTTGCTCTGTTGCTCAGGCTGGAGTACAGTGCTGTGATCATGGCTCACTGCAACCTCAACCTCCTGAGCTCAAGGAATCCTCCCACCTCAGCCTCCCAAGTAGCTGGGACTACAGATATGTGCCACCACGTCTGGCTAATTAAAAAATTTTTTTTGAGGCCAGGGGAGGTAGCTCACGACTGTAATCCCAGCACTTTCGGAGGCTGAGGCAGGCAGATCACCTGAGGACAGGAGTTCAAGACCAGCCCGGCCAACATTGTGAAACCCTGTCTTTACTAAAAAAATACAAAAATTAGCTGGGCGCAGTGGCAGGCGCCTGTAATCCCAGCTACTCAGGAGACTGAGGCAAGAGAATTGCTTGAGCCCGGGATGCAGAGGTTGCAGTGAGCGGAGATTGTGCCACTGCACTCCAGCCTGGGCGACAGAGCAAGACTCCGTCTCAGGAAAAAAAAAAAAAAAAAAAAAATTAGCTAGGCGTGGTGGTGTGCAACTGTGGTCCCTGTCCCTGTGCGCATGTATCTGCTTGGGAGGCTGAGGTGGGCAGATCATTTGAGCCCGGGAGGAGAAGGTTACAATGAGCTGAGATCGCAGCATTGCACTCAAGCCTGGGTGACAGAGCCAATCCCTGTCTCAAAAAAAAAAAAAAAAAAAAGGAAACTTCTCCACTGAAATCACATATGATGGAAATGCTTGGGTAAAGAAGGTCCCCTAACTGCCTGGCATTGCTTGGGTCATTGTGGGTAGCACGGGATGTTCGCCCCATCATCCTGGCCCATGGCTGACAGCCGTTAGCAGGTGCATAGGAAGCATGTGCCATTGCAGGTCCAAGTAAGCATACTTGCAAAAACTGAGAATTAGTCTCAGATCAAATTATTAAGTACCTACTATGCTCATATTGACTCTATGTAGGTGGCAGTGGGAGCAGAGGGCTCTGCCTGCTTCTGCTGCTCCTATATTTGGCCAATATGACATTTCAGCAGAAAAAAATCCAAATGTGGCAGAAAAGCATGCAGGATTAACTTTCCTGCTGGGCATGGTGGCTCATGCTTGTAATTCCAGCACTTTGGGAGGTTGAGATGGGCGGATTACGAGGTCAGGAGTTTGAGACCAGCCTGGCCAACACAGTGAAACCCCATCTATACTAAAAATACAAAAATTAGCTGGGCGTGGTGGCGCGTGCCTGTAATCCCAGCTACTCAGGAAGCTGAGGCAGGAGATCATTTGAACCCAGGAGGCAGAGGTTGCAGTGAGCTGAGATCATGCCATTGCACTCCAGCTTGGGCTGGAGTCTAGACTCTGTCTTAAAACAAACAAACAAAAAAACAGCAACAACAAAAACTTTCTGAAAGTGGCCTTTCCTTTCTATTTCTGTGTGACTTAGGATTTCCTGCCTAGAGTTTGAAAATGGTAGTTTCTGTTTGAACAACACAAAAGTAAAGTGGTATAGACAGTAAGATATTTTTTCTTTTCTTTTTTCTTTTTTTTGAGATGGAGTCTTGCTCTGTCACCCAGGCTGAAGTGCAGTGGTGTGATCTTGGCTCACTGCAACCTCTGCCTACTGGGTTCAAGTGAATCTCCTGTCTCAGCCTCCCAAGTAGCTGGGACTGCAGGTGCATGCCACCACGCCTGGCTAATTTTTTTTGAATTTCTAGTAGAGACGGGGTTTCACTATGTTAGCCAGGGTTGTCTCAATCTCCCAACCTCGTGATCTGCCTGCCTTAGCCTCCCAAAGGGATTATAGGCATGAGTCAAAGCACCTGGCTCTTTTCATTTTTTAAGACGAAGTCTCTCTCTGTCACCCAGGCTGGAGTGTAGTGGCCCGATCTCAGCTCACTAAGCTCCGCTTCCTGGGTTGAAGCAATTCTCTTGCCTCAGCCTCCCAAGTAGCTGGGATTATAGGCACCCACCACCAAGCCCCGCTAATTTTTGTTTGTTTGTTTGTTTGTTTTTTGTTTTTTGAGATGGAGTCTCACTCTATTGCCCAGGCTGGAGTGCAGTGGCATGATCTTGGCTCACTGCAACCTCTGCCTCCCAGGTTCAAGTGATTCTCCTGCCTCAGCTTCCCAATTAGCTTGGACTACAGGCGCGCGGCACTACACTCGGCTAATTTTTAGTAGAGACAGGGTTTCACCATATTGGCCAGGCAGGTCTCAAACTACTGACCTTGTGATCCGCCTGCCTTGGCCTCCCAAAGTGCTGGGATTACAGGTGTGAGCCACCAAGCCCAGCTCTAATTTTTTTTTTTTTTTTTGAGACAGAGTTTTGCTTTGTCGCCCAGGCTGGAGTGCAGTGGCGTGATCTCCACTCACTGCAAGCTCTGCCTCCTGGGTTCACGCCATTCTCCTGTCTCAGCCTCCTGAGTAGCTGGGACTACAGGCACCCACCACCATGCCCAGCTAATTTTTTTTGTATTTTAGTAGAGACGGGGTTTCACCGTGTTAGCCAGGATGGTCTCGATCGCCTGACCTCGTCATCCGGCCATCTTGGCCTCCAAAGTGCTGGGATTACAGGCGTGAGCCACGTGCCCGGCCTAATTTTTGTATTTTTAATAGAGACATGGTTTCACCACCATGTTGTCCAGGCTGGTCTCAAAGTCCCGACCTCAAATGATATGCCCACCTCAGCCTCCCAAAGTGCTGGGATTACAGAGATGAGCCATGGTGCCCAGTCTCTTTTTTTGTTTTGAGACATGGTCTCGCTTTGCTGTTCAGGCTGGAGTGCAGTGGCACAATCATGGCTCACTGCAGCCTTGACCTCCCAGGCTCAAGTGATCCTCCCACCTCAGCCTCCTGAGTAGCTGGGACCACAGGCATGCACTGCCACGCCCAGCTAATTCTTTTTTATTTACTTTATTTTTATATATTTTTTGAGATGGAGTTTCACTCTCGTTGCCCAGGCTGGAGTACGATCACACTATCTTGGCTCACTGCAACCTCCACCTCCTGGGTTCAAGCGATTCTCCTGCCTCAGCCTCCTGAATTACAGTAGCTGGAATTACAGGCATGTGCCACTGAAAATTTTCTATTTTCGGTAGAGATGGGATTTCTACATGTTGGTAAGGCTGGTCTCGAACTCCTGACCTCAGTTGATCCACCCGCCTCGGCCTCTCAAAGTGCTGGAATTACAGGCGTGGGCCTCTGCGCCTGGCCTATTTTTAAATTTTTATTATATTTTTGAAACAGTCTCACTTCGTCATCCAGGCTGGAGTGTAGTGGCGTGATCTCGGCTCACTGCAACCTTGGCTTCCCGGATTCAAGCAATTTTTGTGCCTCAGCCTACCAAGTAGCTGGGATTACAAGTGCCCACCATCATGCCCAGCTATTTTTTTTGTATTTTTAGTAGAGACAGGGTTTCACCACATTGGCCAGGCTGGTCTCAAACTCCTGACCTCAGGTGATCCACCCACCTTGGCTTCCCAAAGTGCTGGGATTTGCAGGTGTGAGTCACGTGCCTGGTGTTTATTTATTTATTTTTAATTAATTTTTTCCCTATAGGAACCAACATGCATGTACTGTCAGGTTTTAAGGCACTGCCAACTTGTCCCCTGCAGGTGGTGACTTCTACAATAATCACTTATTCCTTGAATCAAGAAACTGGCAGTCATCAGTGGTGACAGTTCACTAGAGCCCTGTGTTTGATGAGACACAGGAGAGAAGCTGATTTTTTTCAAGAGACCCACCTTAGGCTTTTCTTTTCTTTTCTTTTCTTTTTTTTTAAGATGGAGTCTCACTCTGTCGCCAGGCTGGAGCACACTGGCATGATCTCGGCTCACTGCAACATCCGCCTCCTGGGTTCAAGCAATTCTCCTGCCTCAGTCTCCTGAGTAGCTGGGACTATGGGCGCGAGCCACCATGTCTGGCTTATTTATTTTTTTTGGATTTTAGTAGAGATGGGGTTTTACCATGTTGCCCAGGCTGGTCTCGAACTCCTGAGTTCAGGCAATCCTCCTGCCTTGGTCTCCCAAAGTGCTAGGATTACAGGTGTGAGCCACCATGCGTGGTCAGGCCTTTACTATTTCATATAGGAAAGCAGTTTAGAGCCCAGATGTTGGAAAAAGACTTTCTGGGTTTGAATCCCAGCTCTACCATTTACTAAATGTGCCCTTAGACAAAGTGACTCACTTGCTCTATGCCCCATCTCCCCATCTGTAAAAGGGGCATAAGAATCCTATCTACTTCTGGCCGGGCGCAGTGGCTCATGCCTGTAATCCCAGCACTTTGGGAGGCTGAGGCAGGTGGATCACGAGGTCAGGAGATGGAGACCAGCCTGGCCAACATTGTGAAACACTGTCTTTACTAAAAATACAAAAATTAGCCAGGTGTAGTGGCAGGTGTCTGTAGTCCCAGCTACTCGGGAGGCTGAGGCAGGAGAATTGCTTGAACCCGGGAAGTGGAGGTTGCAATGAGCCAAGATCATGCCACTGCACTCCAGCCTGGGTGACAGAGCGAGACTCCCTCAAAATAATAATAATAATAATAATAATAATAATAATCCTATCTACTTCTTAGGATTACTGCAGGGTTTCTTAACCTCAGCACCATTGTCATTTTGGGCTGGATAATTCTTTGTGCTGGGGGATTGTCCTGTGCATTATAGGGTGTTTAACAGTATAAGGATATAGAAAAAAAAAATTTGGTTTATCCTACACTCTCACAATACAACATAGAATGCTTCTGGGCCAGGGCAGTGGCTCACGGCTGTAATCCCAGCACTTTGGGAGGCCGAGGCAAGTGGATCACCTAAGGTCAGGAGTTCAAGACCAGCCTGGCCAACATGGTGAAAATACAGTAATTTTGTGCGTGCCTGTAATCCCAGCTACTCAGGAGGCTGAGGTAGGAGAATTGCTTGAACCCGGGAGGTGGAGGTTGCAGTGAGCTGAGACTGCGCCACGGCACTCCAGCCTGGGTGACAGACGGAGACTCTGCCTCAAAACAACAACAACAAAAGAAGAATGCTTTTGACACCAGATGTGTGGGGGCTTTTCCCTGCCACATGTCAAGCAGGCACTTCTGGAGTGCGCACCTGGGCACCTCTAATTCAATTCTGGCACTATCAACCTGGAGATAGCATCGGATCACAACCCCGACTTCAAATGCCAGTCACAAAAACAGGCTGTAAATCAGGGCCCCAGTAAGAGATTGGGGTTCCCACGATCCCCTCCTCATGTTTGATTACTTTGCTAGGGTGGGTCACAGAACTGAGGGAAACACTTCCATTATTACAAAAGATACAGCCAGATGGAAGACAGGTACAGGGCAAAGTATGTGGGAAGGGGCAAGTCACACTCCACGAACCTCCACCTTTTCAGCTATCTAGAAGCTCTCAGGGATGGGTATGGTGGTTCATGCCTGTATGCCCAACACTTTGGACAGTTTAGGCAGAAGGATTGCTCTAGCTCAGGAGTTCAAGACCAGCCTCGGCAACATAGAGAGACTCCCAACTCCACAAAACATTAAATAAAAAATTAGCCAGGCTAATTTTTAGTGGTGGTGTGCACCTGCAGTTTCAGCTACTAGAGAGGCTGGGGTGGGAGAAACACTTGAGCCTGGGAGGTTGAGGCTGCAGTGAGTCATGATCATGCCACTGCACTCTAGCCTGAGTGACAGGGCAAGACCCTGTCTCAAAAAGTAGGCCACGCACTGCTGGGCACAGTGGCTCATGCCTGTATTCCCAGCACTTTGGGAGGCCAAGGTGGGCAAACCACCTGAGGTCAGGAGTGCGAGACTAGCCTGACCACCATGGAGAAACCCCTTCTCTATTAAATATACAAAAAATTACCCAGGTGTGGTGGCACATGTCTGTAATCCCAGCACTTTGGGAGGCCAAGGTGGGCAAACCACCTGAGGTCAGGAGTTCGAGACTAGCCTGACCACCATGGAGAAACCCCTTCTCTATTAAATATACAAAAAATTACCCAGGTGTGGTGGCACATGTCTGTAATCCCAGCACTTTGGGAGGCCAAGGTGGGCAAACCACCTGAGGTCAGGAGTTCGAGACTAGCCTGACCACCATGGAGAAACCCCTTCTCTATTAAATATACAAAAAATTACCCAGGTGTGGTGGCACATGTCTGTAATCCCAGCACTTTGGGAGGCCAAGGTGGGCAAACCACCTGAGGTCAGGAGTTCGAGACTAGCCTGACCACCATGGAGAAACCCCTTCTCTATTAAATATACAAAAAATTACCCAGGTGTGGTGGCACATGTCTGTAATCCCAGCACTTTGGGAGGCCAAGGTGGGCAAACCACCTGAGGTCAGGAGTTCGAGACTAGCCTGACCACCATGGAGAAACCCCTTCTCTATTAAAAATACAAAAAATTACCCAGGTGTGGTGGCACATGTCTGTAATCCCAGCACTTTGGGAGGCCAAGGTGGGCAAACCACCTGAGGTCAGGAGTTCGAGACTAGCCTGACCACCATGGAGAAACCCCTTCTCTATTAAATATACAAAAAATTACCCAGGTGTGGTGGCACATGTCTGTAATCCCAGCACTTTGGGAGGCCAAGGTGGGCAAACCACCTGAGGTCAGGAGTTCGAGACTAGCCTGACCACCATGGAGAAACCCCTTCTCTATTAAAAATACAAAAAATTACCCAGGTGTGGTGGCACATGTCTGTAATCCCAGCACTTTGGGAGGCCAAGGTGGGCAAACCACCTGAGGTCAGGAGTTCGAGACTAGCCTGACCACCATGGAGAAACCCCTTCTCTATTAAATATACAAAAAATTACCCAGGTGTGGTGGCACATGTCTGTAATCCCAGCACTTTGGGAGGCCAAGGTGGGCAAACCACCTGAGGTCAGGAGTTCGAGACTAGCCTGACCACCATGGAGAAACCCCTTCTCTATTAAATATACAAAAAATTACCCAGGTGTGGTGGCACATGTCTGTAATCCCAGCACTTTGGGAGGCCCAGGTGGGCGATCACAAGGTCGGGAGATCGAGACCATCCTGGCTAACACAGTGAAACCCTGACTCTACTAAAAATACAAAAAAAAAAAAAAAAATTAGCCAGGCATGGTGGCAGGTGCTTGTAGTCCCAGCTAGTTGGGAGGCTGAGGCAAGAGAATGGCGTGAACCCAGAAGGCGGAGCTTGCAGTGAGCCAAGATTGTGCCACTGCACTCCAGCCTGGGTGATGGAGCGAGATGCCATCTCAAAGAAAGAAAGAAGAAAAAAAAAGGCCAGGTGCAGTGGCTCATGCCTGTAACCCCAGCATTTTGGGAGGCTGAGGTGGGTAAATCACCTGAGGCCAGGGGTTCGAGATCAGCCTGGCCAACATGGTGAAACACCATCTCTACTAAAAACACAAAAATAAGCTGGGCGTGGTGGCGCATGCCTGTAATCCCAGCTACTCAGGAGGCTGAGGCATGAAAATCACTTGAACCCAGGGAGGCAGGGGTTGCAGAGAGCCGAGATCACGCCACAGCACTCCGGTCTGTGTGACAGAGCAAGACTCCATCTCAAAATAATAATAATAATAAATAAAAGCTCTCATAACCCAGCTCTTCTTGCTTTTTATGGAAGCTTCATTCTCTTGACATGATTGATTAAATCATTGGCCACTGGTGATCAAGTTAACCTTCAGCCTCCCTTCCCTCCCCAGATGCTGAGGGATGGGGCTGAAGAGTCCCAACCCTGTCATTATTGTCTTTCCTGTGACCAGCCCTCATAGTGAGGCTGTCCATCACTTTGCAGATTTTGAGTGTTTTAGGAGTTGTGTGCCAGAAAACCAGAACAAACACCAAATACCTATATTTAACAATATCACAAACAGCATACCTGGTCTCCACTCTTAAGATGCCAGGAGCATTCCCCTCCAATCGTAACAAACAGAAATGTGTCTAGACATTGCCAAATGTCTCCTGAGGGGCGGTGGAGCTGGGGCAAAACTGTCCTTGGCACTGAGAAGCAGCAGGTTGTTGCAAGGATTCAATGAGCAAGTTATTGTGCAGGAAGCACTTAGAACATGGTTGGCACATAGTAAATGCCATGTAAAGGTCTACAATTACTATTTTCATTATTGTTCTCTACCCCTGCCTTACCTTGTGGAAAATAAATATTTTTGATAACATGATGGCTTAAGCACAATGGTGTGTATTGTTAAACCCATATGTGATTCTACTGTGGAACAAGTATCCAAGTCCCTATTCTGAGATCAAAGGTCAGCAATGTCAGTATTCATTAGAGTCTGACTCCTCTGGGGCTCCACTGTAGGACTCACTGTACCCTGTAGCAAACAAACAAGATCCCATGCTAATGGCCAGTTCAGCTGTCACTGGTCTGCACACATCCATTTTAAATCCCTTCCTGCATTCTGCAAATCGTGCATACTTCAGATCTTCGGCTTTCCATAAATCTGTGGCCCTGAAACAACAGGCTGCTCACCAAACTCACCCCCAAAAAGACAGTGAATAAAAACAAAAAAGGGAGAAAGAGGAAAAACAAAAGGCCGAGTTTCTTTAAATTTCTGGCTCTGCAGAGCCCAAGCATTTCCAATGAAAAATAAAGAATTCTTTCTTCTGTGTCTATTTCAGCTGGCAACCAGCTTTTGCCTTGTGAATAATGTTACTGCATCATTATTCTATCCCACAAGGTAAAACAAAACGAGCAACTTAACAACCAGGAGTGTGCTCGTTTGGAGGGAATGGCTCATTTAAAAGCTCTTTAAATAATATTGCTGTGTTCTCTACAATTTTGCAGCCCCCCACCCTCCAGTTTTTTCAAAGCTATGGGAAAGTTATTACTTTGCACACAAGGTATATAAATAATGCCTTCCTGGAAGCCCCCACCCCCAAACATTTTTCCTTTTTTAAAAAATAACATTTATTATTGCATTTACTCTTTTGGGATTCCTGGAGTGTCTACAAATAGATGAGCCTCTATGAATTCTGAGTAACTGTGGTTAGGAAAAAAACATTGGTTTAATTAGCCATGGTCCTATTTTTGACATTACATCTTTTTTTTTTTATTTTTTTTATTTTTTATAAATAAGGATTGGTCTATACAAAAACTTGAAGAGGATGAATTTGGGGGGATGCAAGTTAGTTCTGATTTGAATTAATTGTCATGCTTTCGAAAGTGAAATCAAGAGTATTTAGTGAATAATATATCATCATACATTAAGCAAGATCAAGTGAAGAGAAATGAAAAGACATGATTGCAGAAATGCGAACTGCCAGAAATACTGGATCACGTGATATGTGCTTCTGTAGTGAGTGCAAGCAAATCACTCTTCACAATTCTGCTTCACATGGCTCCATCAGTTTGTCATCCCCAAATTCCGAGACTTGATTAATCACTGAAGTGATAAAAATTAACAGGCTTGGCTGGGCATGGTGGCTCATGCCTGTAATCCCAGCATTTTGGGAGGCCGAGGAGGGTGGATCACCTGAGGTCAGGAGTTCAAGACCAACCTGGCCAACATGGCAAAACCCTGTCTCTATTAGAAATAAAAAAAATTGCCAGGCGCAGTGGCTTACGCCTGTAATCCCAGCACTTTGGGAGGCTGAGGCAGGCGGATCACGAGGTCAGGAGATCAAGACCATCCTGGCTAACACAGTGAAACCCTGTCTCTACAAAAAATATACAAAATTAGCCGGGTGTGGTGGGGGGTGCCTGTAGTCCCAGCTACTCGGGAGGCTGAGGCAGAAGAATGCCGTGAACCTGGGAGGCGGAGCTGGCAGTGGGCCGAGATCGTGCCACTGTACTCCAACCTGGGTGACAGAGTAAGACTCTGTCTCAAAAAAAAAAAAAAAAAAAAAAAAAAATTGGCCAGGTGTCGTGGCGCACACCTGTAGTACCAGCTACTCGGGAGGCTGAGGCAGGAGAATCACTTGAACCCAGGAGGTGGAGGTTGCAGTGAGCTGAGATTGTGCGACTGCACTCTAGCCTGGGTGACTCTGTCTCAAAAAAAAAGAAAAGAAAATTATTAACAGGCTAATAAAAGGACCCTGTGGCTTGCTGAAGGGTCAATGAAAATCAGAAAGCAAGTACAGAATCTACAGGACTAGATTCCCAAGTCTGCAGGTCTGTCTCTAAGCTTTCTCACTTGAGATATTTTTTCATTTCTGAAATAGTGGCTGAAATGACCATAGCTATTTTTGAAGTTTAAATTTTAGCAACACTTCCCAATATCAGAACTCTTTCAGGAGAGTACTGTTCACTGCCTTTGCAGACAACTCTCTAACTCTTTGCTTTTATTTAAACGGGTGTCTGATGATAATTTGGGGGAAAGGAGAGCATTCAAAATGTTCACTTGTTGGTTGGGTGGTGTGGTGGCTCACACCTGTAATCCCAGCACTTTGGGAGGCCAAGGCAGGCAAATCACTTGAGGTGAGGAGTTCTGGCCAACATTAAAAAATGTTGTCTCTACTAAAAATACAAAAATTAGCTGGACATGGTGGTGAATGCCTATAATCTCAGCTACATGGGAGGCTGAGCGGGGAGGATCACTTGAACCCAGGAGGTGGAGGTTACAGTGAACTGAGATTGCGCCACTGCACTACAGCATGGGCAAGACAGCAAGACTCTGCCTAAAAACAAACAAACAAACAAACAAATCCCCAAAACTAACAAAAATAGCTGGATGTGGTGGTGCACACCTGTAGTCCCAGATACTCTAAAGGCTGAGATGGGAGGATTGCTTGGGACTGCCTGGGAGGCAGAGGCTGCAGTGAGCCAGACTGTGGAACTGCACTCCAGCCTGGGTGGCAGAGTAAGACCCTGTCTCCGGGGAAAAAAAAAAAAGTTTTGTTTTAAAATTCAGGTGGGGAGGATTTCACAGTGTCTGAACACTAGGAGGCAAGAATCATTTGGGGCCACCATAGAGGCTGCCTGACACACCACTTCTTTTAAGGTGCATTACTCTGATCTATATGTGTGTATATATATGTATGTACAGATATATATGTGTGTGTATATATATATTTTTTGAGATGGAGTGTCACTCTGTTGCCAGGCTGGAGTGCAGTGGCATGATATTGGCTTACTGCAAACTCGCCTGCCAGGTTCAAGCGATTCTCCTGCCTCAGCCTTCTGAGTAGCTAGGACTACAGGCGTGCGCCACCATGCCCAGCTAATTTCTATATATTTTTTTATTTTGAGACAGAGTCTCGCTCTGTTGCCCAGGCTGGAGTGCAGTGGCGCCATCTCAGCTCACCACAAGCTCCGCTTCCCGGATTCACGCCATTCTTCTGCCTCAGTTTCCTGAGTAGCTGGGACTACAGGTGCCTGCCACCATGCCTGGATAATTTTTTGTATTTTTAGTAGAGACAGGGTTTCACCGTGTTAGCCAGGATGGTCTCGATCTCCTGACCTCATTATCTGCCCACCTCAGCCTCCCAAAGTGCTGGGATTACAGGCGTGAGCCACCAAGCCTGGCCAATTTTCGTATTTTTAGTAGAGACAGGGTTTCACCATGTTGGCCAGGGTAGTCTCAGTCTCCTGACCTCAGGTGATCCGCCCACCTTGGTCTCCCAAAGTGTTGGGATTACAGGCGTGAGCCACCGGCCCACCCTACTCTGATATTTTCATATAAAGCTTAAGCCTCCTGAAGTCCAGAGAAAAGGTAGTTTCCATAAATAAATAAATAAAATAAAAATAAATAAATAAACTTACCATATCACCCAACAATTTCGTTTGTAGGAACCTATCCAAAATAAATGAAAACATATATCCACATGAAGATATATGTTCACAGATGTTCATAGCAGCATTATTATTTTTCTTTCTTCTTCTTTTGTTCTTTGTGTTTTAGCAATTCTATTAACTGAACGAGACAGGGTCTTGATCTGTTGCCCAGACTGGAGTGCAGTGGTGCATTCATAGCTCACAGCAACCTCGATCTCCTGGATTCAAGCGGTCCTCCTGCCTCAGCCTCCCTAGTAGCTGGGACTATAGGTGCATGCCACCATGACCAGCTTTTTTTTTTTTTCTTTTTTTTTGAGACAGAGTATTGCTCTGTCTCCCAGGCTGCAGTGCAATGGTGCAATCTCGGCTCACTGCAAGCTCCGCCTTCCGGGTTCATGCCATTCTCCTGCCTCAGCCTCCCGAGTAGCTGGGACTACAGGTGCCTGCCACCACGCCTGGCTCATTTTTTGTATTTTTAATAGAGATGGGTTTTCACCATGTTGGCCAGGCTGATCTCGAATTCCTGATCTCAGGTGATCCACCCGCCTCAGCCCCCAAAAGTGCTGGGATTATAGGCATGAGTCACCACGCCCGGCCAATCAGCTAATTTTTTATTTTTAAAGTTTTTTCATAGAGACAGGTCTCTCTCTGTGTTGCCCAGGCTGGTTTCAAACTCCTGGGCATTCAAGTGATCCTCCCTTCTCGGTCTCCTAAAGTGTTGTGATTACAGGAGTGAGCCACCAATCTCAGCCCCAGCAGCATTTTCATAATAGTCAAAAAGTTGACACAATCTAAACATCACCAATTGGAAAGTGGACACAAAATGTGGTATGTCCATACATGGAATATGATGTAGCAATAATAAGGAATGAAATACTGCTACATGCAACAACCTTAGATAAACCTCAAAAACATTATGACAAATGAAAGAAGGCAGACACAGGCCGGGCGCGGTGGCTCAAGCCTGTAATCCCAGCACTTTGGGAGGCCGAGACGGGTGGATCACGAGGTCAGGAGATCGAGACCATCCTGGCTAACACAGTGAAACCCCGTCTCTACTAAAAAATACAAAAAAAACTAGCCGGGCGAGGTGGTGGGCGCCTGTAGTCCCAGCTACTCGGGAGGCTGAGGCAGGAGAATGGCCTGAACCCGGGAGGCGGAGCTTGCAGTGAGCTGAGATCCGGCCACTGCACTCCAGCAAGGGGGACAGAGTGAGACTCCGTCTCAAAAAAAAAAAAAAAAAAAAAAAAAAAAAAAAAGAAAGAAGGCAGACACAAAAGGCAGCATGCTAGGCCGGGCGCGGTGGCTCAAGCCTGTAATCCCAGCACTTTGGGAGGCCGAGACGGGCGGATCATGAGGTCAGGAGATCGAGACCATCCTGGCTAACACGGTGAAACCCCGTCTCTACTAAAAATACAAGAAAAATTAGCCGGGCAAGGTGGCGGGCGCCTGTAGTCCCAGCTACTCGGGAGGCTGAGGCAGGAGAATGGCGTGAACCCGGGGGAGCGGAGCTTGCAGTGAGCCGAGATCGCGCCACTGCACTCCAGCCTGGGGCACAGAGCAAGACTCCGTGTCAAAAAAAAAAAAAGGCTGCATGCTGTAAGATTCTACTTATATGAAAAATCCAGACAAATCCATAGAGAGAAAATATAGATGAGTGGTTGCCTAGATGAAGATTGGAACCAAACTGCCCACGGGCAAGAAGGATCTTTTTGGGGTAATGGAAATGTTCTGAAATTAGTGGCAATGGTTGTGTAAATTTACTGAGAATCTTAAATTGTACACAAAATAAATTTCATAGTATGTAAATTATATCTTGATAAAACTTAAGTTTTTATTCAATTGTAGTGAGTTAAAACAAGCTTTCTCAGCTACGTCAGCTTCAGGCCTTCTTTTTTTTTTTTTTTAACTTTTATGTGGAGGAGGGTCTCACTATGTTGCCCAGGCTGGTCTCCTACTCCTTGGTTCAAGGGATCTGCCTGCCTTGGCCTCCCAAAGTGCTGGGATTACAGGTATAGGCCACTGTACCCAGCCTAGGCCTTCTTATTCAACTTCCATTTTCCCTTCCACTGGCCTGAAACTTGTTCTTTTTTTTTTTTTTTTTTTTTTTTTTGAGACAGAGTCTTGCTCTGTTGCCCAGGCTGTAGTGCAGTGGCACTATCTCCACTCACTGCAAGCACCGCCTCCCGGGTTCACGCCATTCTCCTGCCTTAGCCTCCCAAGTAGCTGGGACTACAGGCGTGCATCACCACATCCGGCTAATTTTTGTATTTTTAGTAGAGACGGAGTTTCACCACATTGGCCAGGCTGGTCTCGAACTCCTGACCTCAGGTGATCCACCTGCCTCTGCCTCCCAAAGTGCTGACCAGCGTGAGCCACAGCGCCTGGCCAAAACTTGTTCTTAAGATTGTATTCTGGAGACCGGGCGCGGTGGCTCACGCCTGTAATCCCAGATCTTTGGGAGGCCAAGGCAGGCAGATCACGAGGTCAGGAGATTGAGACCATCCTGGCTAACACGGCGAAACCCTGTCTCTACTAAAACTATTTAAAAAATTAGCTGGGCGCGGTGGCGGGCGCCTGTAATCCCAGCTACTTGGGAGGCTGAGGCAGGAGAATGGCGTGAACTTGGCAGGAGAATGGCGTGAACTTGGGAGGCGGAGGTTGCAGCGAGCCGAGATCGCGCTACTGCACTCCAGCCTGGGCGACAGAATGAGACTCTGTCTCAAACAAACAAAAAAGATTGTATTCTGGGACCTTGATTCCAATCAGAGAAAAGTGATTTCTTTTTTTTTTTTTCTTTTTGAGATAAAGTTTTGCTCTTGTCGCCCAGGTTGGAGTGCAGTGGTGCCGTCTGGGTCACTGTAACCTCCGCCTCCTAGGTTCAAGCGATTCTCCTGCCTCAGCCTCCTGTGTAGCTGGGATAACAGATGCCCGCCACCACGCCCAGGTAATTTTTTTTGTATTTTTAGTAGCGACGGGCTTTCGCCGTGTTGGCCAGGCTGGTCTTGAACTCCTGACCTCAGGTGATTCACCTGCCTCGGCCTCCCAAAGAGCTGGGATTACCGGTGTGAGCCACCTCGCCAGGCCAAGTGATTGTATTTCTATTAAGGCCCTTCTATTTTTTTGTTTCCTCAACTGTTTTTTTTTCCCCCAATTTCCTTTAGGTTACTATTTATTTATTTTTTGAGATGAAGTCTCGCTCTGTCACCCAGGGTGGAATGGGGTGGCGTGATCTCAGCTCACTGCAACCTCTGCCTCCTAGGTTCAAGCAATTCTCCTGCCCCAGCCTCCCGAGTAGCTCAGATTACAGGCGCCCATCACCATGCCCGGCTAATTTTTGTATTTTTAGTAGAGACAGGGTTTCACCATGTTGACTAGGCTCGGTTACTTTTTAAAGGGTTTTGCAATGGTCCCTTGATCTTTTTACCTTAGACGGGAAATAACACTGATTTCCTACATTGGCAGAGTACGATGATCAGTTTTGCCCGGACTATCTAGGAGGTTAATTTCAGTTGGGCTACTGAAAACTGCTGGTTCAATCATTCTCCACGTTTATCTAAGTCTTTACCTTTATCTGGGCAGTTCTAGGACATTGAGGGGAATTTTGGTGTTTCTTCCCCTATTATTTCCTGAAGTCCTTTCACTTTAAAAAAACAATAGATTCACTGCTAAAAAAATAAAAAGTTATCTACTTTCTACTTGCTTCCAGTTTAATTGCAACACATTTTTAAAAGGGTCTACTGTGCTGGCTGGTAAGTTAAATTAAAACTTCTAAAGGGTGCAAGGTCTAAAGTTCACACATTCTTGTGAGGTCGGCTCTGGCTCTACCGAGGGAGATCCTATTATCCGTGGTGTTAGCAGTCCCAGTCCCATATATTTCCTTTAGAATGTCACGAATGAGGAAAAAGAAGTTCAAACGAGGGAACGTAGGTTCAAATGAAGGTCAGATACCTAAAAGAGTTTTCTGGTGACTGTGTGCGGCTGGGGTGGAAAAAGTGGGGAAAAGGTACCCAGATGTGGGTGGCCCCGGAGGGTTGCTCCACTCCAGCTCCGGCAAGGGCAGGAGAGCGCGGCCTGCCTGGGAGATGCCCAGAGCCACTGGAGCGCCTACTATGTGCCAGGTGGGGACGGCAGGAAAACGGCGGGATGCTGTGTCCCCTGAGTCTGGCAGGGTTCTAGGTGCTTTACACGTAGCAAAACACATTCTCCGCCTCAAGGCACTCGCAGTCCGTTTTCTGGGTTGCATCAGGTGGGGGCAAACCAGGTCCCCGCAGAAGTGAGGACGCTGAAGGAATACAGTAGGGGAAAGAAATGCTTCCCTCTCGTCCTACACACCAGGCAGGCCCCAGAGGCTAAGACCGACACGCCCTCCCCGAAGGGCAGACCCGCCTCGAAGAGGGCGGATCCGGGCAGGGCCCGCGGCCGGGCCCTCAGCCGACCCCCGCGAAAGCGGCCCAGCGCGGCGCCCTCTCCTCACGTGTCCCTCCCGGCCCCGGGGCCACTCACGTTCTGCTTCCGCCCGACCCTTCCGACTTCCGGTAAAGAGTCCCTACCGCACCTCCGCGCTCCCCCGGCTCCTCGGCGCGCCCGGCCTCCGATGCGCTCAGTGGCCGCAGCTCCTCGGAGTCCCGCGGCGGGCACCAAGTCTCGCCCCTTCGCCGCAGCCAACTGGCCCGGGTGGCGCTCGCTCCAGCGGCCGGCGCAGCGGAACGGGCGGGGCGGCGGTGGCGCGGCCTCTGGACAGTATCCCTCCGCCGCCCCTCCCCCGCCCGGCCCTGGCCCCCCTCCCTCCCGGCAGCGCTCGCCTCCCTCCGCCTCAGACTGTTTTGGTTGCAACAGCAACGGCGGTGGCGCGTTCCGGCCCGGCTCCCCGCAGCTCCTCGGTCTCGGCGGGCCTCCCCGCCCCTTCGTCGTCCTCCTTCTCCCCCGCGGCAGCCCGGGTGCCCCCCCGGCCGCGCCAACCCGCGCCTCCCTGCTCGGCGCCCGCGCGTCCCCGCCGCGCTCCGGCGTCTCCTCGGCGCGCCCGGCTCCCGGCTGTCCCCGCCCGGCGTGCGAGCCGGTGTATGGGCCCCTCACCATGTCGCTGAAGCCCCAGCAGCAGCAGCAGCAGCAACAGCAGCAGCAGCAGCAGCAGCAGCAGCCGCCCGCGGCTGCCAATGTCCGCAAGCCCGGCGGCAGCGGCCTTCTAGCGTCGCCCGCCGCTTCGCCTTCGCCGTCGTCGTCCTCGGTCTCCTCGTCCTCGGCCACGACTCCCTCCTCGGCGGCCGCGGCGACCTCCGGCGGCGGTAGGCCCGGCCTGGGCAGGTGGGTGTCGGCACGCCAGCCCCCTCCGCTCCGGTCCCGGCGTCCCCTCCCCCGCGGCCTGCGCCGCCGTCCCCGCCCCGTGACCCGCCGGGCTGCCCGGGGTGGGCCGGGGGCCGGCAGCGCGAGGGGGACTCGCTTGGGCCTGAGCCCCGAGGCTCTGCCGGGGGGCGCAGCCGGGGTCCTCTAGGATTGTCAGGCTTGTCCAGCCTCCCGCAGCATCCGCGCCCCCTCCCCCAGCGGTCAAGATGGAGGGAGCGGGCGGCCTCCCCTCCCCACGCGTGTTGGGAGGGGTTTTCGGGTAGCGGCGATGGTCAGCCCCGGATCCCCCTTCCGCACGATCCTCCGACTGCAGCGTGGGGATGCTCGGGCAGCGCCCCCACTACCAGTTTAGATGTGAACGTTGGAGGGGTCTAGAGGCTTTGATGTCGTTTTCTGGAACATGTGTCTCCCCCCCCACCCGCCATGGGAGATATCTCGGGAGGGGAGAAGTTAGGTCTGCGTCCCTCGTGCCTGTTAAAGGGGTAGGCACCGGGCTTCTCCGGAATCATCAGGGTCTGTCTGGGCTCTCTCCCCGCCCCCTCCCAGTCCTGGGAAAGATTGGAGGACCGGGTGGAGACAGGTGGGCCTTGGCCCCCGCACCTCTCCGCGTTCGAGTCCGAGGGCGCGGCGGGGGCTCCCGAACTCTCTTGGAATCGTGGGGCTCCGTGTGGCCTCCCGCAGCGTTCCGCCCTCCCCCACCTGGGGAAAGGAAGGGGTGGGGAGTGCCCGGCCCCCTCCCGGCCTTCCTCCTTCCCCCGCCAGGCCTCTCCGGCGCGCGGGTGGTGGCCAATCCGCATTGCTGTTCGAGGCCACGGTGGAGAAGGCGCCTCTGAACAGCGGTGGGCGAGGGCCGGACCCAGGCTGGACCGGGGAGATCCGGGGCGGCAGTGCTGGTGGCAGGGGGCGGGCACCCTGCGCAGTTATCCCAACCCCCGCCCCAATTTCGGAAATGCTAGGAGAGAGAGTTTGCAGCAGGGGACGTGGTGGGGATCCTGAAGGCAGAAATGCGGGTGTTTACTGGCGTCTTTTTTCCTCCTAAGCTGGGGTTGTGGTAGGGACTGGGGGCTCAGTGTTGTCCCGGCTAGCTGGGTTTGACTCGAGGGTGTGTTTGTGCAGGAGCGCCTGTTGGGGGTGGCGGGTGGTTGTCAGTTCGTATTTCGCGAACTAAGAAAATGCTTAGTGTTCAAAGGGAGAAGCAAACGTCAATAGACTCCATTCCATTGTGGCCGGTGTCCTTAACTTCGGGAGTGCCGCCAGAGCTTACCAAGGGCACGCAAGTCCATTTCCCCTGTGCCTCAAGTCCATCCGTGTTGCAGGCACTGCTGTGCCTTCCTTAGGCCTAGGCCGCCGTCTTGACAGGGCCGGTGACCGGCGTCCTCCTTAAATAGGCATCTTGGGCTTTGGAAGGTGGAATAAGAGGATTTTTCATTCACCTGAGTATTCTTTTTGAAAACACATTTTCAGCAACCCCTTTCCAAAGAATTTTTATTTACAGCAGAAATTCCCCATCAAGAGGAATCAGCTGGTTTTTAAGGAATTCCGCTGCCTTCAAAGGGGGCGGAAACAGTCGGTTGTTTGACTTTACACGCCCCGCCCACCCTTCCCCTTCTGTGAGTCTGAAGCATCCCAAACACTGCTTAGCCAAACTAGTTCAGATGAAGTGATCATTTCCCCAGGTAGAGGGTAAATTCAGTTTCCTTTTTTCGTTGGCATCTAGCAAAAAAATTTAAAATACAATGTTTATAGAAAAGGATGCATTCTGTTTTTACTTTCTTAGGTATTAGCAAGAGATTTGGCAGATATATTCAACATGTTCAAATATATAAACGTTAAAACTAACGTCGTTAAGTTGCATTGACTATGAGGCTTAAAAATTAGACTATAATAGAATTTGCACCTGAGTAGTTGGAGTGATCAAAGATATTTGGAATATTTTAGTACTACAAGGTCTTTTTTTCTGTTCCTTGAGGCTTTACAACAGTTTAAGGTTAATTTAGATTTTTCCTTGCTTTAAGTTCCTTTACTTGAGACCTAAATGGTAGCCCTTATTCTTTTTGATGAATAGGTGAAATTTTGTTTACTGTGTTGGATTTGCATAATGTGAAATTTTATTCTTGTACAGATCGTTAATGTAGTATTACTTTGAATTTGAATCACTTTCCTCCGTTCCTTATAAATAAGTTTCAGCTTCTAGAATCTTCTGACTTATGTTTGTGTGTATCAACAGTGAAAATAAGTTTCTGAGAGCAAGGGTGAAAAAAGAAAATGCAGCATTGGATTTGACAAGTTTCGAGATAGCAAAATATTCTTGAAAGTCTGGAAATTCACATCTGCTTTAAGAAACATCTCATAATTTGACTTCTTGTGTGTGTGAATAGTTTTTCATGACTTTCAGAAGTGATTTATTCTGGCCGGGCGCGGTGGCTCAAGCCTGTAATCCCAGCACTTTGGGAGGCCGAGACAGGCGGATCACGAGGTCAGGAGATCGAGACCATCCTGGCTAACACGGTGAAACCCCATCTCTACTAAAAAATACAAAAAAATAGCGGGGCGAGGTGGCGGGCGCCTGTAGTCCCAGCTACTCGGGAGGCTGAGGCAGGAGAATGGCGTAAACCCGGGAGGCGGAGCTTGCAGTGAGCCGAGATTGCGCCAAGGCACTCCAGCCCGGGCTACAGAGCAAGACTCCGTCTCAAAAAAAAAAAAAAAAAAAAAAAGAAGTGATTTCTTCTATCTTTGTTATACACATGTTTGAAGGTGGCTGTTTTAGGAAAGATAATGTAAGCACAATATTAGAACATAATTTTACTTTAATATAATTATTATTATTTTTTTTTTTTGAGATGGAATCTCACTCTGTTACAGCCCAGACTGGAGTGCAGTGGCCTGATCTCAGCTCACTGCAGTCTCTGCTTCCTGGGTTCATTCAAGTGATTCTCCGGCCTCAGCTTCCCGAGTAGCTGGGATTACAGGTTCGTGCCACCACACCTGGCTAATTTTTTTGTATTTTTAGTGAGGACGGGATTTTGCCATGTTGGCCAGGCTGGTCTCGAACTCCTGATCTCAAGTCATCCACCTGCCTTGGCCTCCCAAAGTGCTGGGATTACAGGTGTCAGCTACTGCCCCTGGCCAATTTTTGTATTTTTAGTAGAGACAGGGTTTCACCTTGTTGGCCAGGCTGGTCTCAACTCCTCCTGACCTCAAGTGGTCTGCCAGCCTTGGCCTCCCAAAGTGCCAGGATTACAGGCAGACATGAGCCACTGCCCCCAACCATCCGTCTAATTCTTATTTTTGTTTTTTACCTTTTTGTTTTTATGTAGTAGAGGTGATTGTGTATGTTATTTTGTAGTTAGCTTTTTTCTCCTGAACATTGTATTGTAAATGTAAATTTTTTTTTTTTTTTTTTTGAGACGGAGTCTGTTGCCCAGTCTGGAGTGCAGCGGTATGATCTCAGCTCACTGCAGCCTCTGACTCCTAGGTTCAAGCGATTCTCCCACCTCAGCTTCCTGAGTAGCTGGGTCTACAGGAACATGCCACCATGCTTGACTAATTTTTGTATTTTTAGTAGAGACAGGGTTTCGCCATGTTGGCCTCAAACTCCCAACCTTAGGTGATCCACCCGCCCTTGCCTCTCAAAGTGCTGGGATTACAGGTGTGAGCCACTGCGCCTGGCTGTAAGGTTTTTACTTAACCATTCTATTGTTGGGAATTGGGTTTCCACTTTTTTGTTATAGATAGTGGTGCAGTGAACATTTTTAAATAGCTTTTTGCTTCAGTGTAATTATTTCCTTAGAGAAAGTTCCCAAGAGTGGTTTTACTAGGTCAAAGGGTTTCAGGATTTTGATGGCTTTTGCTAGCAGTGCTCTATTCTTCTTCTTTTTTTTTTTTTTAAGAGACAGAGTCTTGCTCTGTCACCAAGCCTAGAGTGCAGTGGCGCGATCTTGGATCTTGGCTCACTGCAACCTCCTCTTGGGTTCACGCCATTCTCCTGCCTCAGCCTCCCAAGTAACTGGGACTACAGGAGCCTGCCACCATGCCCAGCTAATTTTTTGCATTTTTTAGTAGAGACAGGGTTTCACCATGTTGGCCAGGATGGTCTCGATCTCCCGACGTCATGATCCTCCCGCCTCGGCCTCCCAAAGTGCTGGGATTACAGGTGTGAGCCACTGCGCCCGTCCACGGTGCTCTATTATTCTTTAGAAGACTTGTATTACTTCCAGTGCCAAGAAGGTTGCTCGTCCATAGAATGGTTTCTTTGTAGTTTCTCAAATATTGTGGGGAATTTTCAAAGGAAAAATTGCGTTTTTACTGTCAAGTGCATACATTATTAAGTGCTTTTGTTACTGGATTATTTATGTTTGAGTTTAATTTGGTTCCTCTGAGGATTTTATAAGGTAATATATGTGAAGATGTTTTGAAACCTGTAACCACTGTTATTAATGAGGATACTTGGTTTATCTATTGTTATAGTACTGAGTTAAGTGCAGGAATGAAATTCCTGAGGAACTGTTCTAAAGCTTTGTTGTTGTTGTTAACCTCTCTTTTTCATCTGAAAGTGTTTTTTATTAGCTGCTAGCCTATGACCAAGTTATTTTTGGTAACTTTCATGTAATTTCATGGCACTGTTGGGAATTTTCACTGGTTAACTCATCTTCTCCTTCTTCTACATTCCCTTCCCCATTAAAAATAAAAATAGGGATTTACAATTCTGTTACTCTATTCCTAAACCTAAATAATATGACATTAGAATTGCTTGGGATACAGGATTCAGTGTGAATAAAATATTTTTCTTTTAGTGATTTTCAGCTTAGTATTTTTACTGCTTCTTTCTCTTGAAGCATTGCAACTTAAAAATTGTGCTGTTTAGCCAGGCGCCTGTAATCCCAGTTACTCGGAGGCTGAGGCAGGAGAATCACTTGAGCCCAGGAGGCGGAGGAGGTTGCAGTCAGCTGAGATCGCACCGCTGCACTCCAGCCTGGGAGACAGAGTGAGTTCTGTCTCCAAAAAAAAAAAAAGAAAGTGTGCTGTGGTTTAATGTAGTTGTTCGTCATGCTTCCATTTAAATTTCATTGAGACCGTTCATCTTTTGCAGTTAAATATCTTGTAGAAGGACCTAAAATATCTACATTGAACATAGCTCTAGTGAAGCATCTATGTACACAGGGTTTTTGGGATTAATCAGTGAACAAAGCAAGTATATTGTCCTTTTGGAGTTTACATTCTAATGTGACTAGGTAGACAATGAGACATTAAATTACCAGCCTGTGTATAATAGTGTATAAGAGCTATGGGATTAGAAGAAAGCAGATTAAAGGTATAGGGAGTGTGGGAAGGGGAATGAGTTACAATTTTAAATGGATTAGGGGGAGCTTCATTGAGGAGCTAACATTTGAGCAAAGATTTGAAGGTCAGGTATTTAGCCATTTGCTTTTTATCTAGATTAATTAGTCTTGTGGCCTCATTAGTAATTTATAAGGTTTAAATGGCATCATCCTTTGTTATTCTTTTATGTGCATATTGATACTAACCATCTCTGAAGTTAGACCAAAAAAGTTAATTGACATTGAGGGTCATTAGAGGTAAATTGTAGATGGCTATTACTAACCAAAGAGGCATGTTTTGTTTTTCTTTTGGGCTTATATATTTTACCTAATTAGTTTAGTTTTTGTTTCAAGTATGTGGAAAAAATAAACTTTTTAAGTTGCCAAAACTTGCATTGGTTTTCTTTTTCTTTTTTTTTAAGAGAAAAAAGTAAGTCTGTAGTTGCTTAAAGATTTCACATTCTGAAACAGTGAAAACATTTATGGGATCAGTCATGGTGTTCCTTTTTTTGGTTAAATGTAAACTTGTATTTTCAGTGTTACTCTAATTAGCGATGGTATATAATTTTACATAAGGGATATTAACTCATATTGTAGCTATATAGTAGCCGTATGTTTTGACTTAAAGGAGGATCTCAAGGCCAGGTGCGGTGGCTCACACCTGTAATCCCAGCACTTTATGAGACGGAGGCAGGTGGATCACCTGGAGTCAGGAGTTCGAGACTAGCCTGGCCAACATGGTGAAACCCCGTCTCTACTAAAAATAAAAAAATTAGCCAGGCATGGTGGTGGGTGCCTGTAATCCCAGCTTCTTGGGAGGCTGAGGTAGGAGAATTGCGTGAACCCAGGAGGTGGAGGTTGCAGTGAGCCGAAATCATGCCATTGCACTTCAGCCTGGGCAACAGAGTGAGACTCTGTCTCAAAACAAAGAAGAAAAAACAAAGGAGGATCTCATTTTCTTTGTCCTAAATAGCTACAGCTGTGTTAAAACTGTCACCTTAGCAAAGTACAGTTTTTTGCTTTGAAAGGAATTTTAACATTTTAGAAGATTGTCCTCGAGAATTACAATTTTCTTTTTTTTTTTTTTTGAGACGGAGACTCGCTCTGTCGCCCAGGCTGGAGTGCAGTGGCCGGATCTCAGCTCACTGCAAGCTCCGCCTCCCGGGTTCACGCCATTCTCCTGCCTCAGCCTCCCGAGTAGCTGGGACTACAGGCGCCCACCACCGCACCCGGCTATTTTTTTGTATTTTTTAGTAGAGTTGGGGTTTCACCGTGTTAGCCAGGATGGTCTCGATCTCCTGACCTCGTGATCCGCCCGTCTCGGCCTCCCAAAGTGCTGGGATTACAGGCGTGAGCCACCGCGCCCGGCGAGAATTACAATTTTCTATTTTGACTAGATAGTGATAGTATTTTGATGTTGTGTAAAAGTTAAGCATGAACAAAACCCTACTTTTTTTTTTTTAGGTATTTCAAGTAATTGTGACAACTTCAATGGAGATGTAAACAGTTTGTTAACAGGCACACCTGCTACTGTCTTTTTTTTTTTTTTTTTGAGGTGGAGTCTTGCTGTGTTGCCCAGGCTGGAGTGCAGTGGCACGATCTCTGCTTACTGCAACCTCTGTCTCCTGGGTTCAAGTGATTCTCCTGCCTCAGCCTCCTAAGTAGCTAGGACTACATGTGCACGCCACCACGCCTGGCTAATTTTTGTATTTTTAGTAGAGATTGGGTTTCACCATGTTGGCCAGGATGGTCTCAAACTCCTGACCTCAGGTGATCCACCCACCTCGGCCTCCCAAAGTGCTGGGATTACAGGGGTGAGCCACCATGCCTGGCTGCTACTGTATCTTTTTAAATGAAGGTACTTGGGTTTTATTTTTTTTGTTTTTTTTTTCTAAGATTATCTGGGTCATCTATGACGTGACTGTTACCATCTAAGGGTTTTTTTTTTTCTTTTTTTTCTAGACGGAGTCTCACTCTGTCGCCCAGGCTGGAGTACAGTGGTGCCATCTTGGCTCACTGCAACCTCCGCCTCCCAGTTTCACGCCATTCTCCTGCCTCAGCCTCCTGAGTAGCTGTGACTACGGGCGCCCACCACCACGCCTGGCTAATTTTTTGTATTTTTAGTAGAGATGGGGTTTCACCATGTTAGCCAGGATGGTCTCGATCTCCTGACCTCATGATCTTCCCGCCTCGGCCTCCCAAAGTGCTAGGATTACAGGCGTGAGCCACCACAATCGACCCATCTAAGGGTTTTTTTGTTTGAGACAGAGTCTTTGTCGCCCGGCTGGAGTGCAGTGGTGTGACCTTGGCTCACTGCAACCTCCGCCTCCGCCTCCGGGGTTGAAGCAATTCTCCTGCCTTAGCCCTCCCGAATAGCTGGGATTACAGGCACCCAACACCATGCCCGGCTAATTTTTGCATTTTTAGTAGTTACGGGGTTTCACTCATGTTGGCCAGGCTGGTCTTGAACTCCTGGCCTCAGGTGATTCCCAAAGTGTTGGGATTACAGGCGTGAGCCTCCCCACCCAGCCTCGTGAGCTAAGGTGGTTTTTTTTTTTTTTTTTTTTTTTGAGACAGAGTTTTGCTCTTTCCCAGTTTGGAGTGCAATGGCGCAATCTCAGCTCATTGCAACCTTTGTTTCCCGGGTTCAAGTGATTCTCCTGCCTTAGCCTTCTGAGTAGCTGAGATTACAGGTGCCTGCCACCCCGCGCAGCTAATTTTTGCATTTTTAGTAGAGATGGGGTTTCACCATGTTGGTCAGGCTTGTCTCGAACTCCTGACCTTGGGTGGTCCACCGCCTTGGCCTCCCAAAGTGCTGGGGTTACAGCCGTGAGCCATTGTGCGTGGCCTACTCTGTTTCTCAAAGAACAGTAACATCAACAACAAAAATTCCTAAATCTTAAAAATGGAAGGCAAAAACCCTAAGCTTTGAGAGATTAGGGAACTTGCCCAAAGCAACATTTGTAGGATTTTATTACACCTCTCCATTTATTATTTTTCTTTTAGAGTCAAGGTCTCCCTCTGTCACCCAGGCTGGAGTGCAGCCTCAATCTTCGGGGCTCAAGCATTTCTCCTGCCTTACCCTCCTGCGTGGCTGGGACTACAGGTACACACCAGCTGGCTAACATTTAAATTTTTTGTAGAGACAGGGTCCTGCCGTGTTGCCCAGATTGGTCTCAAACTCCTGGACTCAAGCAGTCCTCCTGTCTCAGTTTCCCAAAGTGCTGAGATTACAGGTGTGAGCCACTGCACAGTGCCCCCCCCTTTATTTTTATTTTTATTTTTAAATTTTAAGTTCCAGGGCCCCTCCCTTGAAATAAATGGAGACATAATATATACACAAGATCCTGCTGTGTATTTTAAGGCAATGGTCCCCAACCTTTTTGACACTAGGGACCAGCTTTATGGAAGATGGTTTTTCCACAGGGGCAGGGGATGATTTTGAGATGAAACTGTTCTACCGGCCAGGTGCGGTGGCTCACGCCTGTAATCCCAGCACTTTGGAGGCTGAGGCGGGCGGATCACGAGGTCAGGAGTTTGAGACCATCCTGGTTAACACGGTGAAACCCTGTCTTTACTAAAAATACAAAAAAGTTAGCTGGGCGTGTTGGAGGGCGCCAGTACTCCCAGCTACTGGGGAGGCTGAGGCCAGAGAATGGCATGAAACTCGGGAGGCGGAGCTTGCACTGAGCCGAGATCGAGCTACTGCACTCCAGCCTGGGGGACAAAGTGAGACCCCGTCTCAAAAAAAAAAAAAAAAAAAAAAAAGAAACTGTTCCACCTCAGATCATTACGCATTTGTTAGGTTCATTCTCATTAAGAGCACACAACCTACATCCTTCGCCATGCGCAGTTCCCAGTAGAGTTTGTGCTCCTGTGAGAGCCTAACACTGCACCTTATCTGACAGGTGGGGCTCAGGTGCTAATGCTCACACAGCTCGTGTTGTGCAGTCTGGTTCCTAACAGGCTTTCTTTTTTTTTTCTTTCTTTTTTTTTTTTTTCCAGACGGAGTCTCACTGTCACCAGGCTGGAGTACAGTGGTGCCATCTCAGCTCACTGCAACCTCCGCTTCCCAGGTTCAAGTGATTCTCCTGCCTTAGCCTCCCATGTAGCTGGGACTATAGGCGCACGCCACGATGCCCAGTTAATTTTTGTATTTTTAGTAGAGACGGGGTTTCACCATATTGGGCAGGATGGTCTTGATCTCCTGACCTTGTGATCTGCCCAGTGCTGGGATTACAGGCGTGAGCCACTGTGCCCGGCCCCCTAACAGTCTTGTTTTAAGAATACAGTCACGGACAGTCCTTGACCTTCAGGATATCTTTTTGTAACCTTGATTTTGGCTTGCTAAAATAGGAGGTCTATTTTCTTATCTTTGTTTTTAATGTATGTAGTTCTGTACTTATGTGGTGTGAAATCTACTTAAATGTTAAATCCTCGGATATTTATTTATTTTGAGACAGAGTCTCACTCTGTCACCCAGGCTGGAAAGCAGTGGCATGATCTCGGCTCACTGTAACCTCTGCCTCCCAGGTTCAAGTGATTCTCCTGCCTCAGCCTGCTGAGTAGCTGGTATTACAGGCGTGCACCACCACACCTGGCAAAGTTTTGTATTTTTTTTTTTTTTTAGTAGAGATGGGGTTTCACCATGTTGGCCAGGCTGGTCTTGAACTCCTGACCTTAGGTGATCTGCCCGTCTTGGCCTCCCAAAGTTTTGGGATTACAGGCTTGAGCCACTGGGCCCGGCCTTATTTATTTTTTGAGACGGGGTCTAGCTCTGTCGCCCAGGAGGGAGTGCAGTGGCATCATCATGGCTCATTGCAACCTCAAGTTCTCAGGCCCAGGTGATCCTCCCATCTCAGCCTCCTGAGTATCTGAGACCACAGGCATGTGCCACCATGCCCAGCAAAATTTTTGTTTGACTCTGTTGCCCAGGCTGAAGTGCAGTGGTAGGATCTCAGCTCACTGCAATCTCTGCCTCCTGGGTTCAAGTGATTCTCATGCCTCAGCCTCCTGAGTAGCTGGGATTATAGGCATGCGCCCCCACACCTGGCTAATTTTTTTTGTTATTGGTAGAGATGGGGTTTCATCATGTTGGTCAGTCTGGTCTTCAACCCCGACCTCAGGTGATCCACCTACCTTGGCCTCCCAAAGTGTTGGAATTACAGGCATAAGCCACTGCGCCTGGCTTTTTTTTTTTTTTTTTTGTAGGGACAGAGGTTTTAACTTGTTGCCCAGGATGGCCTTGAATTCCTGACCTCAAACAATTTGCCCTCCTTGGCTTCCCAGGGTGCTGGGATTACAGGTGTGAGCCACTATGCCTGGCTGATTTAAATTATTATTATTTGTGTGTGCGTGTGTTGCGGGGTGTCATCCTGTCACCCAGGCCGGAATGCAGTGGTGTGATCTCGGCTCACTGCAACCTCTGCCTCCATAGTTCAAGTGATTGTCCTGCCTCAGCCTCCCGAGTAGCTGGGATTATAGGTGTGTGCCACCACGCCTGGCTAATTTTTGTATTTTTAGTAGAGATGGGGTTTCATCATGTTGGCCAGGCTGGTCTTGGACTCCTGACCTTAGGTGATCCAACTGCCTCGGCCTTCCAAAGTGCTGGGATTACAGGAGTGAGCCACCGTGACCGGCTTGGTTTAGTTTTTGTTTTTATTGTTTTTTTTGAGACGGAGTCTCGCTCTGTCACCCAGGCTGGAGTGCAGTGGTGCCATCTTGGCTCACTGCAAGCTCCGCCCCCCAAGTTCATGCCATCCTTCTGCCTCAGCCTCCCGAGTAGCTGGGACTACAGGTGCCCGCCACCATGCTTGGCTAATTTTTTTTTGTGTATTTTTAGTAGAGACGGGGTTTCACTGTGTTAGCCAGGATGGTCTTGATCTCCTGACCTTGTGATCCGCCTGCCTTGGCTTCCCAAAGTGCTGGGATTACAGGCATGAGCCACCATGCCTGGCCTGGTTTAGTATTTTTATGAGTCTGGGTTGTTAATTAAAACTTGTCACAGCTGTTAACCTTAACTTTTTATTTTTTATTTTTATTTTTTTTGAGACGGAGTCTCGCTCTGTCGCCCAGGCTGGAGTGCAGTGGCGCGATCTCGGCTCACTACAATCTCTGCCTCCTGGGTTAAAGACATTTTTCTGCCTCAGCCTCCTGAGTAGCTGGGACTACAGGCATGCGCCATCTCGCCCAGCTAATTTTTGTATTTTAGTAGAGACTGGGTTTCACCATATTGGCCAGGTTGGTCTCAAACTCCTGGCCTCGAGTGATCCACCTGCCTCAGCCTCCCACGCCTGGCAACCTTGACTTTTTATTTGCTGGTAATTATCTGTGTTTGCATTCATGTGAAAATTTGAAATTCTCATTAACGTTTAACGATACTTACATAGATTGCTTGTAATTTAAACCCTGAAGTTGTGTCAAGTGACTATAAAATGTCAATTTCTTTTATTTATTTATTTATTTATTTATTTTCGTGACAGGATCTGACTCTGTTGCTAAGGCCGGAGTGCAGTGCTGCAAATATGGCTCACTGCAACCTCTGTCTCCCGGGTTCAAGCCATCCTCCCACCTCAGCCTCCTGAGTAGTTGGAACTACTGGTGTGCCCCACAGTGCCCGCCTGGTTTTTTTGTATTTTCAGTAGATGTGGAGTTTTGACATGTTGATCTTGAAATCATAGCCTCGAGTGATCCACCCACCTAGGCCTCCTAACATGCTGGTGTTACAGGCGTGAGCCACTGTGTCCAGCCCGAAAATGTCAGTTTTGTGCCATGATTAATAGCTAACTACATTTTGGGAATGGAATAAAATGTCATTCTGTAATGAAGTCTTTTTAAAACTCATTAGTTGTGGTATGAGGCTTGTTGGCAATATAAGTGAACATGGTTTATTTTTATTAACTGTATCAGAGCTTTAGAATATTGGTCTCCTGAAGCCATTGCCTTGAGAGGCTTTATTGAACAGTGTTGCCAATGATCAAATTTTTTTTTTTTTTCTTTTTTTGAGACTGGATCTTACCCTGTTGGCCAGGTTGGAGTATAGTGGTATGGTCATGGCTCATTTGCAGCCTCAACATCCTGGGCTCAAGCAGTCCTCCTACCTCAGTCTCCTGAGTAGCTGGAACTACAGGTACATGCAGCCATGCCCGGTTTTTGTATATTTTGGAGAGACAGGGTTTAGCCGTGTTGCCCAGGCTGGTCTCAAACTCTTAAATTCAAGTGATCCATCCACCTAGTTTTCCCAAAGTGCTTTAATTACATGCGTGAGGCACCGTGGCTAGCCAGGTCAAATATTTTTCGTTGACATTTTTCATATTGCTTTTTAAAGTCATGTTGAAATGTTCTTAATAATTTTTCTAAGTGGAATTAATCTTGATTATAATTTTAGTTTTTTATAAAGGGCTGGTTTTGAAACACGTACTGCATTTTTCTTTTCGGGTTTATAAACATTTATTGTGGACTTTGTGCAGTTAACTATTTTCATTCCTGAAACGCATTTGGAAATCAGGAATTAAAGACTAAATGTCTTTTCACTGAAGCTTGAGCAAATTATAGAAAGGAGAGGTTGTTTTTTTTTTTTTTTTTTTTTGGTAGAAATGGGGGTCTTGTTATGTTGCCCAGACTGGCCTCCAACTCCTGGGCCTAAACTCCTCCTGCTTCAGCCTCTGGTCTGGAGAGTTCCTTATGGCCTCTTTGAGAACTTACTTTTACTTTACACATGATTCTATCTAGCTTTCTTTTGTGATATACATATTGGCAGCAAGTAGAAAAGTAATATTTTCAGAGGCAGATATATTAACCGCAATGAGAAATAACAGTAGCGTGATAGAAAGTTGAAAGACTTGGCTGGGCACGGTGGATCACTTGAGGTCAGGAGTTTGAGACCAGTCTGGCCAATGTGGTGAAACCCTGTCTCTACTAAAAAACAGAAAAAGGGCTGGGCTTGGTGGCTCACCCCTGTAATCCCAGCACTTTGGGAGGCTGAGGAGGGCAGATCACAAGGTCAAGAGATTGAGACCATCCTGGCCAACAGGGTGAAACCCCATCTCTACTAAAAATACAAAAAAATTAGCTGGGCGTAGTGGTGCATGTCTATAATCCCAGCTACTCAGGAGGCTGAGGCAGGAGAATTGCTTGAACCCAGGAGGCAGAGGTTGCAGTGAGCCGAGATTGGGCCACTGTACTCTAGCCTAGCGACAGAGGGAGACTCCGTCTCAAAAAAAAAAAAAAAAAGAAAAAAAGCCGGGCGTGGGGCAGGACGTGCGCCTGTAATCCCAGCTACTTGGGAGGTTGAAGCAGGAGAATCGCTTGAACCTCAGAGTTGAAGGTTGCAGTGAGCTCAGATTCAGATTGTGTCACTGTGTCCCAGCCTGGGTGACAGAGCGAGACTCTCTGAAAAATACAAAAAACACGTTTGGAAGACTGATGGCTGGGCATGGTGTCTCACACCTGTAATTCCAACACTTTGGGAGGCTGAAGCAGGCAGATTACCTGAGCCCAGGAGTGCAGGTCCAGCCTGGGCAACAAAGGCAATCCCCGTCTCAACAAAAAATATTTATACTAAAAATTTAGCTGGGCGTGGTCATGCACATCTGTAGTCTCAGCTACTTGGGAGGCCGAGGCGAGTGGTTCACTTGAGTCTGGATGTTGAAGTGAGCCGTGATTGCACCAGTGCACTCCAGCCTGGGCATTAAAATGAGACCCTGTCTCAAAAAACAAAACAAAGAGACTGGAGAATTACTAAAAAAAGGACACAAGAGCTCAAAAAATACACCATTCTGGGAGGTTTTTTGTTGTTGTTGTTGTTTTTGAGATGGAGTTTCGCTCTTGTCACCCAGGCTAGAGTGCAGTGGCACCATCTCCTCTCACTGTAGCTCTGCCTTCCGGGTTCAAGCAGTTCTCCTGCCTCAGACTTCTGAGTAGCTGAGATTACAGACATTGGTCACCATGCCCGGCTAATTTTTGTATTTTTAGTAGAGACAGGGTTTCCCCACATTGGCCAGGCTGGTCTTGAACTCCTGATCTCAGGTGATCTGCCTGCCTCAGCCTTCCAAAATGCTGGGACCACAGGCGTGAGCCAATGCACCTGGCTTTTTTTTTTTTTTTTTTTTTTTGAGAGGGAGTCTCGCTCTGTCGCCCAGGCTGGAGTGCGGTGGCGCGATCTCTGCTCACTGCAAGCTCCGCCTCCCAGGTTCACGCCATTCTCCCGCCTCAGCCTCCCGAGTAGCTGGGACTACAGGCGCCCGCCACCTCGCCCGGCTAGTTTTTTGTATTTTTTAGTAGAGACGGGGTTTCACCGGGTTAGCCAGGATGGTCTCGATTTCCTGACCTCGTGATCCGCCCGTCTCGGCCTCCCAAAGTGCTGGGATTACAGGCTTGAGCCACCGCGCCCGGCCTTTTTTTTTTTTTTTGAGACAGAGTCTCACTGTGTCGCCCAGACTGGGGTGCAGTGGCGCGATCTTGGCTCACTGCAAGCTCCGCCTCCCGGGTTCACGCCATTCTCCCGCCTCAGCCTCCGAGTAGCTGAGACTACAGGCGCCCACCACCACGCCAGGCTAGTTTTTTGCATTTTTGGTAGAGACGGGGTTTCACCATGTTAGCCAGGTTGGTCTCGATCTCCTGACCTCGTGATCCACCCGCCTCAGCCTCCCAAAGTGCTGGGATTACAGGCTTGAGCCACCGTGCCCGGCCAACACCTGGCTTTTTTTTTTGACATAGAATCTTGCTCTGTTGCCCAGGCTGGAGTGCAGTAGTACAATCTTGGCTCACTGCAACCTCTGCCTCCCAGCTTCAAGCGATTCTCCTGCCTCTGCCTCCTGAGTAGTTGGGATTACAGGTGCCCACCACCACACACGGCTAATTTTTGTATTTTTGGTAGAGATGGGGTTTTGCCATTTTGGACAGTCTGGTCTTGAACTCCTGACCTCAGGTGATCCACCCACCTAGGCCTCCCAAAGTGCTGGGATTACAGGCATGAGCCATCACTCCTGGCCTGGGAGTTTTGACTAAGTTTGTAGCTGTATACTTTAGGCCCTAAGGGCATTACTGTTTTATAGCACAATGTAGTTAATTAATGTGCTCATAATGGTGACTCATAACGCCAGGTTAAATGATTTTTTTATATCTCCCAGACAAGTATTTTTCAATCGGCGGGTCATGACCCCTTAGTAGATTGTGAAATTACATTAGTGGATTATGACAAGCATTTTTAGAAAAATGAATAGGAAGTGTTAGGACACACTGCATTATTGAAATAATTGTTTCTGAGATGGCGTTTCACTCTTAGTTGCCGAGGCTGGAGTGCAGTGGCCCAATCTGCCTCCTGGATTCAAGCAGTTCTCCTGCCTCAGCCTCCTGATTAGCTGGGATTACAGACATGGGCCACCACGCCTGGCTAATTTTGTAGTTTAGTAGAGACAGGGTTTCTCCTTGTTGGTCAGGCTGGTCTCGAACTCCTGACCTCAGGTGATCCACCTTCCTCGGCCTTCCAAAGTGCTGGGATTACAGGCGTGAGCTATCATGCCTGACCTAATTTTTGTATTTTTAGTAGAGATGGGGTTTCACCATGTTGGCCAGGATGGTCTTGATCTCTTGACCTTGTAATCCACCTGCCTCGGCTTCCCAAAGTGCTGGGATTACAGGTGTGAGCCACTGCGCCCAGCTGCCAAGAATTGTTTTAAGCTTTGGTTTGAGTTAATGTATATATACTGCATTGTAATTCAAAATGTAGTTTTTGGCCAACTCTAGGCACATTGCCTATGGACTAGTCCTGCTCTGCCTTGAGCAGCAATGGTTCAATTAATTTTTTTTTTTTTTCCTTTTTTTGAGACAGGGTCTTTGTCACCAAGGCTAGAATGCAGTGGTGCAGTCTCGGCTCACTGCAATCTCTGTCTCCTGGGCTCAAGCGATCCTCCCACCTCAGCCTCCTGAGTGACTGGGACTACAGGAGCACGCCCCCATGCCTGGCTAATTTTTGTATTTTTTGTAGAGATGGGGTTTTGCCATGTTGTTCAGGCTGGTCTTGAACTCTGGAGCTCAGGTGATCCACCCACCTTGGCATTCAGAAATGCTGGGATTACAGGGATGTGCCACCGCACCTAGCCCAAAATTTTTTAAAGTAATTTTTTATTGATACAGTCAGAAAGTTACTGCTTTAGAGCTACAGAAATGCAGTTAAAGGTTTGAGGAAGAGTTTTGAGGTTATATCTAAGCTAGGGTTGTCAGATTTGGGAAATAAAAATACAAGACACTCAGTTAAATTTGAATTTTTGATGAACATTGACTAATTTTTTAGTATAATTGTGTATCAAATTGCATAGAAGAAAGTTACTTATCTAAAGTTGAAATTTAACTGAGCATCTTGTATTTTATCTGGCAGCTCCAGTCTAAGCTGGAATCATGGCTCACTCTTTTTTTTTTTTTTTTTTCCAGTCGTAGTCTTGCTGTGTTGCCCAGGCTGGAGTGCAATGGTGTGATCTTGGCTCACTGCAACCTCAGCCTCCTGGGTTCAAGTGATTCTCCTGCCTCAGTCTCCCAAATAGTTGGGATTACAAGGACCCACCACCATGCCCAGCTAATTTTTGTGTTTTTAATAGAGACAGGGTTTTGCCATGTTGTTCAGGCTGGTCTTGAACTCCTGACCTCAGGTGGTCCGCCCGCCTCGGCCTCCCAACGTGTTGGGATTACAGGCATCAGCTACCGCTCCCGGCCATGGTTCACTCTTTAGTAATTAAATTTAAGTTCTATGAAAGCAGGAACTTTGTTTTATTCACTATTGATTGTATCCCTGTTTCTTGGATGGTTGGCACTTACTACTTGGTCAGAAGTTTGGGCAAGTTACTCAGCCACTCTCAGGCTTAGTTTATTTATTAAAAGAGAAAGAATTCCTTCCTTGGCTGGGCACGGTGGCTCATGCCTGTAATCCCAGCACTTTGGGAGGCCGTGGCGGGCGGATCATGAGGTCAGGAGATCAAGACCAACCTGGCCAACGTGGTGAAAACTCATCTCTACTAAAATACAAAAAATTAGCTGGGCGTGGTGGTATGCATCTGTAGTCCCGGCTACTTGGGAGGCTGAGGCAGGGGAATCGCTTGAACCCAGGAGGTGGAGGTTGCAGTGAGCCGAGATCGCGCCACTGCACTCCAGCCTGGGTGACAGAGCGAGTCTCTGTCTTGAAAAAAAAAAAAAACAAAAAGGGAAACAATACCTTCTTTATAAAGTGAGATACTAAAGTCTTAATATTTTCTGTTTTTATGTATTCATTTTTTGAGATGGGATCTTGCTTTATTGCCCAGGTTGGAGTACAGTATTGCGATCATGGCTTATTGCAGCCTCAAGTGATCCTCCCGTCTCAGCCTCCTGAGTAGCTGGGACCACAGGCACATGCACCATTACACCCTTCAATTTTTTTTTTGTTTTCTTGTTTTGTTTTGGAGACACTGTCTCGCTCTGTCACCCAGGCTGGAGTGCGGTGGTGCAATTTCTGCTCACTCCAACCTCCACCTCCCGAGTTCAAGCAGTTCTCATGCTTCATCCTCCTGAGTAGCTTGGTAACACATGCGTGCACCATCATGCCTGGTTAATTTTTTGTATTTTTAGTAGAGACAGGGTCTTACCATGTTGCCCAGGTTGGCCTCAAACTCTTGAGCTCAAGTGATCTGCCTGCCTTGGCCTCCCAAAGTGCTGCTCCCTACAATTTAAAAAATTTTTTGTAGAGACAGTCTCACTGTTACCCAGGCTGGTTTTGAACTTCTGCCCTCAAGTAGTCCTCTTGCCTTGGCCTCCCAAAGTGTTGGGGTTAAGGCTGTGAGCCAGCACACTCAGCCTAGATTATTCTTACGTTCTGTTCTTGGCACATAGTAGATGTTCAACAATGTAGAGTCAAACACATTTGGAGTTGAAATGACTCTGGTGTTTGTTTTGTTTTGTTTTTTAACCAGAAACACGAGCACTTTATTGAATGCCATTGTAGAAAAGTGTGTGAGGATAAAGGGCTGATACAGGACTTGGCTTTGGGGGCAGGGCGAGGAATGGAAGGTGGAGTATGTGGGATTCAGATCATGGGCAGAGCTCCTGGCCTAGATGATGCCTCCTGATCTATTGATAGACATGAAAGATCAACACTAGGATGATGATGAGCAGAATGGTCATGATGATGTGCACAGTCAGGTCCCAGATGTTCAGGCACTTGGCGGTGGAGGTGTAGGTGTAGGCCTGGGCCCTGGTCAGGTCGCCAACCATTTTCCTGTCCCTAGACTTCACAGAGTAGACCAGTGCTATGAAGCCCAGGCAGCAGGAGTTCATGAAGTAGGTGTTGAACAGGGACCAGACAACATGGTCGGGCATGGAGTTCTCGCTGTGGATGTAGATCATGGTGGACATCAGGGGAGCATGGTTGTGGGGCACCCCCAGCACAGCCACCTCTTGCTCCTCCTTGAGCATCTCATAGTTAGGGGGATGGCCGATGTTGGTGGGAGTGAAGAGGTTTGGACAGTGTGGTTCATGGTGTCCAGGGAAGACCAGCTGTGGTCGGGTTGCTGGGCTGGTTCTCAGTGGGCCCCTCCCTTTGCCTGATAGTTTGGATTTCTCTGGCTCTGGTGGTTTTTTAGTACTCATTCTATTTACAGGTGAATAAATTGAGACCAAGAGGGTTATTTGCCAGAGTGTCTCCTCATTGGCTGCATAACTGACATTAGAATCTGATGTACTTCTATTTCTAATACATTGCTTTTTTTTTTTTTTTTTTTTTTTTTTTTTGAGATGGAGTCTCGCTCTGTTGCCGAGACTGGAGTGCCGTGGTGCAATCCTGACTCATTGCAACCTCCCTCTCCCAGGTTCAAGCTATTCCCCTGTCTTAACCTCCCAAGTAGCTGGTACTACAGGCACCTGCCACCATGGTCAGCTAAGTTTTATATTTTAGTAGAGACGGGGTATCAACATGTTGGCCAGGCTGGTCTCGAACTCATGACCTTAGGTGATCCACCTGCCTCTGCCTCCCAAAGTGCTGGGATTACAGTCATCAGCCACCACGCCTGGCCTTTCACTGTCATTTTTCTTTTTCTTCATCCTTCCTTTCCTTTCTTCTTTTCTCCCCTCCCTGCTGCCTCCTCCCCTCACTCCCTCCCCCCCTTCCTTCCTTTCTCTACCTCTTTTTATTTCTTCTTTTATTTTTCTTTCTCTGTCTCTCCCACCCCTTCCTCTCTCCCCCACCCCCCACCTACTCTCTCCCCCTGCCGTTTTGTTCCTAAGAGACAGGGTCTTATTATGTTGCTCAGGCTGACCTTTAACTCCTGAGCCCAGATGATTCTGCCTCAGGCTGACCTTTAACTCCTGAGCCCAGATGATTCTGCCTCCTGAGTAGCTGGGACTACACCCACCTCCCATTGTCATCTTTTGTTTTTTTGGAGACAGAGTCTTTCTCTGTTGCTCAGGGTGGAGTGTAGTGGCACGATCATAGCTTACTGTAACTGTGTAACCTCGAATTCTTGGGCTCAAGCATTCATCCCACCTCAGCTTGCTGAGTACCTGGCCTGGGGCTACAGGTGTGTATCACCATGTCCAGCTAATTCCCCCCCCCCCCCCCCGGAGACAGGATCTTGCTCTGTTGCCCAGGCTGGTGTCGAACTCCTGGGCTCAAGTGAACCTCCTACCTTGGCTTTCCAAAGTGTTGGAAGGGATTACAGGCATGAGCCACTGCACCCAGCCTCCTCTTTCTTCCCATTTAACTCCTAACCACACCGAACTTTCTGTCTGCAGAGAGGAGCATTGGTCAACAGTTCACAAAATGGCTAGGCATGATGGCGTGCACCCATAGTCCCAGCTACTTGGGGAGCTGAGGTGGGAGGATCGCTGGAACCTGGGAGTTCAAGGCGCTGGGCAACACAGCAAGATGTCATCTCTGGCTGGGCCTGGTGGCTCACACCTGTAATCCCAGCACTTTGGGAGGCTGAGGTGGGTGGATCACCAGAGGTCAGGAGTTCAAGACCAGCCTGGCCAACATGGTGAGACCCCCATGTCTACTAAAAATACAAAAATTAGCTGGGCACAGTGGCGCGCTCCTGTAATCCCAGCTACTCGAGGGGGCTGAGACAGGAGAATCGCTTGAACCCAGGAGGCAGAGGTTGCAGTGAGCCAAGATCGAGCCACTGCACTCCAGCCTGGGTGACATAGTGAGACTCTGTCTCAAAATAAAAGGAAGTCATCTGTACTATTGCATGTTACTCAGTAGTTTCTTTCTCTTTATTGTTGAGTAGTAGTCTATTATATGCATGTACCAGTTTGTTCATCTACTGGTGGACATTGAGTTAGCAGGTTTTGGCTATTAAAAATAAAGCTGGAGGCCAGGTGCGATGTCTCACGCCTATAGTCCCAGCACTTTGGGAGGCCGAGGCAGGCGAATCATCTAAGGTTGGGAGTTTGAGACCAGCCTGACTGACATGGAGAAACCCCATCTCTACTAAAAATATGAAGTTAGCCAGGCGTGGTGGCGCATGCCTGTAAACCCAGCCAGGAGGCTGAGGCAATAGAATTGCTTGAACCCGGGAGGTGGAGGTTGCAGTCAGCTGAGATTGCACCATTGCACACTCCGGCCTGGGCAACAACAGCGAAACTCTTGTCTCAAAAAAAAAAAAAAAAAATAAAGCTGGTGTGAATATTTATGTACAAGTTTTGTGTGAACATACGATTTTATTTCTCTTGGTTGGCATGCATGGAAATGAGATTGCTGGGTTTTGTGGAAAGTGTTTATTTTTCCAGGGTACATATAATCCTGTGAGTGTTTATTTAATTTTAAAAGTAATTGCTAAACTGTTTGCTAAAGTGACTGTACTATATTTTCTTCCCCTAACAGTGTATTAATTTTTTTTTTTTTTGAGACAGGGTCTTGCTCTGTCACCCAGGGTGGAGTGCAGTGGTGCGATATTGTCTTACTGCAACATTGACCTCCTGGGCTCAAGTGATCCTCCTGCCTCAGCCTCCTGGCTGGGACCACAGGTGTGTACCACCACACCTGGTAATTTGCTTTGATTTTTAGTAGAGAAGAGGTCTCACTATGTTGCCCTGACTGGTGTTGAACTCTTGGGCTCAAGTGATTCGTCTACCTCAGCCTCCCAAAGTGCTGGGATTACACGAGTGAACCACTGTGCCTGGCCTCATTGTGGGTTTCTTTTGCATTTCCCTAATGCAAAGTGATATTGAGCATCTTTTCATGTGTTTATTTGACATTCATACCATCTTTGGTGATGAGAAACTGTGTTTATGCATTGCTTAATGATGGGGATGTGTTGTGAGAAATTTTTTAGGTGATCACATCATTGTGCAAATATAGAGTATACTTACACAAGCCTAGATGGTATACCTACTACACACATAGGCTGTGGTACACAGTATTACTCTTAGGCTACAAATCTATATAGCATGTTACTGTACTGAATATTGTTGGCAGTGGTAACATAATGTTTTTTTTTTTTTTTTTTTTTTTTTTTTTTTTTTTTTTTGGAGACGGAGTCTCGCTCTATCCCCCAGGCTGGAGTGCAGTGGCCGGATCGCAGCTCACTGCAAGCTCCGCCTCCCGGGTTTACGCCATTCTCCTGCCTCAGCCTCCCGAGTAGCTGGGACTACAGGCGCCCGCCACCTCGCCCAGCTAGTTTTTTGTATTTTTTAGTAGAGACGGGGTTTCACCGTGCTAGCCAGGATGGTCTCGATCTCCTGACCTTGTGATCCGCCCGTCTCGGCCTCCCAAAGTGCTGGGATTACAGGCTTGAGCCACCGCGCCCGGCCCCTAATAATGTTAAGTATTTATGTATCTAAACATATCTAAACATAGAAAAGGTAAGTAAAAATACAGCATAGAAGATAGAAGTGGTATATCTGAATAGGTCACTTACCATGAATGGAGCTTGCAGGACAGGAAGTTGCTTGGGATGAGTCATTGTATGAGTGGTGTGTGAATGTGCAGGCCTAGGACATTACTTTATACTACCATAGATGAACACTGTACAGTTAGGATACACTAAATTGATAAGTATCTTTCTTAGTTTGTTTTTTGAGACAGAGTCTTGCTCTGTCGCCCAGGCTGGAATGCAGTGGCATTATCTCCGCTCACTGCAGTCTTGGCCTCCCAGGTTCAAGCGACTATTCTGCCTCAGCCTCCTGAATAGCTGGGATTACAGGTGTGTGCCACCACACCTGACTAATTTTTGTGTTTTTAGTAGAGATGGGGTTTCACCATGTTGGCCAGGCTGGTCTCGAACTTCTGACCTCAGGTGATCCACCTGCTGCGGCCTCCCAAAGTGCTGGGATTACAGACGTGAGCCACCGCACCCGGCCAGAGATGAGGTCTTGCTGTGTTGCCCAGGGCGTTTAACTCCTGGGCTCCAGCAATCCTTCCACCTCAGCTTCTCAAGAAGCTGGGACTGTGGGTGCACACCATCATGCCTAGCCGTTTTGTGAACTCTTGACCAGTACTCTCTGCAGACAGAAAGTTCAGTGTGGTTAGGAGTTAAGACTTGTAACCTCTGACTTCAAGTGATCTACCCACCTTGACCTCCCAAAGTGCTGGGATTACAGGTGTGAGCCACTGTGCCTGGTCAAAAATACCTTTCTTTAAGAATAAATTTAATTTAACTTACTAGTTGATCATTGTATATAGGTCTGTTGTTAACTGAAACATGCAGTGCATGTCTTTATTTGGGATCTGACTTATGTGGAAGTATTTGCATTATCTTCCTTCTAGATTTAGAGCATCTTGACAGTAGGAACAAGTGCCTTGTACAACTTTGTATGCTTAGTAAGTTATCAATTTGCTGTGGCCAGGTGCAGTGGCTCACGCCTTTAATAATCCCAGCACTTTGGGAGGCCGAGGCGGGCAGATCCCCTGAGGTCAGGAGTTCAAGACCAGCGTGGCCAACATGGTGAAACCCCGTGTTTGTTTGTTTGTTTATTTATTTATTTTTGAGATGGAGTTCACTCTGTCGCCCAGGCTGGAGTGCAGTGGCGCAATCTCGGCTCACTGCAACTTCCGACTCCTGGTTTCACGCCATCTCCTGCCTCAGCAGGAGTGGGACTACAGCCACCTGCCACCACGCCCGGCTAATTTTTTGTATTTTTAGTAGAGACTGGGTTTCACTGTGTTAGCCAGGATGGTCTCAATCTCCTGACCTTGTGATCCACCCGCCTCGGCCTTCCGAAGTGCTGAAATTACAGGCATGAGCCACTGCGCCTGGCCTACCCTGTGTTTATTAAAAATACAGAAATTGGCTATTTGTGGTGGCACACCTATAGTCTCAGTGACTCAGAAGGTTGAGGCAGGAGATTCTCTTGAACCCAGGAGGCAGTGAGCAGAGATCGTGCCAGGGGACTTCAGCCTGGGCGACAGAACGAGACTGCGTCTCAAAATAATAATAATAATTTGTTGAATATGTGACTATTGGTTTTATTTTTATTTTTATTTTTTGAGCTGGAGTCTCGCTGTGTTGCCCAGGCTGAAGTACAGTGGTGTGCAGTGGTGCAATCTTAGCTCACTGCAACCTCTGCCTCCTGGGTTCAGGTGATTCTTCTGTTTCAGCCTCCCGAGTAGCTGAGACTACAGGCATGCACTCCTGTGCCTGACTAATTTTTGTATTTTTAGTAGAAATGGGGTTTCACCATGTTGGTCAGCCTTGTCTCGAACTCCTAGTCTCAAGTGATCTGCCTACCTCGACCTTCCAAAGAGGTGGGATTATAGGTGTGAGCCATGGTGCCCAGCCAGACTATTGGTTTTGTTTTGTTTTACTTTATTTTATTTTACTTTATTTATTTTAAGATGGAGTTTGTTTCTCTCTTGTCACCCAGGCTGGAGTGCAGTGGCATGATCTCAGCTTACTGCAACCTCCGCCTCCCAGGTTCAAGCGATTCTCCTGCCTCAGCCTCATAAGTAGCTGGGATTACAGGCGCCCACCACCGTGCCTTGCTAATTTTTGTATTTTCAGTAGAAATGGGGTTTCACCATCTTGGCCAGACTGTTCTCAAACTCCTGACCTAGTGATCCACCCACCTCGGCCTCCCAAAGTGCTGGGATTACGGGCGTGAGCCATCGTGCCCGGCTGTTGGTTTTATTATTAGGCAGTAGGAGTTGACCCTGTCAAGAAAAAGCTGTCATGTAGAAAGCATGGCATTTAGAGGCATACCACGTTTAATTCCCTACCCTTTTTTTTATTTTTGGTATACCTCCTGCTTGTGAGGCTTGGGAATACAGTAGTGAATAAGCCAGATGAGGTCTCTCTCTTTCTGGAGCTTATGTGATAGTATAGACTAGACAGTTCACATTACCCCTGCCACCTTATGGTATTGAGGTGTTTGAGATGGTACTGTTTACTTCTGCCTCATAAAATCTTAAAAGGAGTTCTTTTAGATGAAGAGAAAAACAAAACAAAACCAGAAAAAAGAAAAACCATCTGAAGAATGGGTCTGGGTCATGTCTGTAAACCTCCCCACGCCATGGGGAGACTGAAGTGGGAAGGGTCAGGAGTTCAAGACCAGGCTGAGAAACATAACAAGACCCCATCTCTACAAAAAATATTTTTTAATTAATGGGGGATGGCAGCACACACCTGTAATTTCAGCTACTCACGAGGCTGAAGCGAGAGGATTGTTTGAGCCCAGGAGTTCAAGATTGTAGAAGCTATGGTCACATCACTGCGCTCCAGCCCCTCTCATCAGCAGTCTGGTATGTTGCTAAGGGTCTTGTTCTTTTTAGTGCTTCAGGGACAGCCACTGGCTAGGCACAAAAATAAGTATGTTTGAGAAGCTTTCTGACCTCAGCTTGTAAAAATTGATTAGGGTCATAATTAAAAAGGAGGGAAACAGGATTGAGTGGACCGGGCCCTACCCTGAGTTTATTCTCCCAGGGCATACATAATCTCATGTGATTACCACATAGCCCTGTTAGATCATCCGTTATCCTGTCCCCATTTTACCCGTGAGGAAATGAAGGCCCAGAGAGGTTAAGTGACCTATTCAGATTCACTCAGAAAGTGGCAGAGACGGAATGAATGAGTTACTATCATTGTGTTTTGGATCTCTGAAAGGTATATGCAAGTGAGAACAGGACAAGAAAACTAGTGATGGTATTAAAAAATGTTATGATTAGTTTCTTTTAATCAGTCAGGAACTTGAGTCACTAGCTTCTCTGGGTGAAGGACTATACTTCAACAATGTGAAAAATGGAAAGAAATGAGGAATTTTCGCTAGATGCAGTGGCTCACACCTATAATTCTAGCACTTTGGGAGGCCAAGGGAAGAGGACTGTTTGAGCTCAGGAATTCAAGACCAGCCTAGGCAACATAGTGAGGTCCCATCTCTACAAAAATAAATTAGCTGGGCATGGTGGTGGATGTCTATAGTCTCAGCTACTTGGGAGGCTGAGTCAGGAGGGTCACTTGAACCCAGGAATTCGAGGTTGCAGTGAGCTATGATTGAGCCACTGTTTACCATCCCAGGTGACAGAGACCCTATCCCCCCACTGCCAAAAAAAAGGGAAGAAATAAAGAAAACGAGGAATTTACATTTGTGACAGATAGGGAATTTAGTTATTCATAGTCTATAAATGCTATAGGAGGTCTCCATACTTTTTTTTTTTTTGGAGACAGAGTCTTGCTCTGTTGCCCAGGCTAGAGTGCAGTGGTGCGATCTCGGCTCACTACAAGCCCTGTCTCTCAGGTTCACGCCATTCTCCTGCCTCCGCCTCCCGAGTAGCTGGGACTACAGGCGCCCGCCACCGCACCCAGCTAATTTTTTGTACTTTTAGTAGAGGCGGGGTTTCACCGTGGTCTCGATCTTCTGACCTCGTGATCTGCCTGCCTTGGCCTCCCAAAGTGCTGGGATTACAGGCGTGAACCACCGCACCCGGCTGGAAGTCTCCATACTTTTTAACCCAATCTAAAAGGGTGAGGAAATATATAAGAATGTCTATTGATTATTAAAATTTTTTCTATATAAAACATTTTAGAAAAAAACTAGCATTTCTGAGCCAAGTGGTAGTAGTGGCCAATTTTTCTGAAGAAAAAAACCACATTTAGCTATCTATGATGTGAAAAGAGATGATGAACATTTTATTTATGTAATAAATGTTATGTAATAAAATAAATACCATTTATTGTGTGCCTATTAGGTTTCAGGAGAGCTGTGCCAAGAGCATTACTTGTATATCTTTTAAGTCTTATAACAGCCCAGGCTGTCAGACTGGTAGTGCCATATCCTTTTTACAGATGAGGAAGTGATGGATATGAGAAATTAAGGAAATTGCCCTTAGGTCAAAGAGATAGGAAGTGACAAAGCGAGATTTTTAACCTTGTGAGATTTCAAAGTCTTTGCTTTTTAATAACTGTTCCACTGCCTGTAATATAGAGATATGACAAAAGCCACTAAAAATTAGCGAAGAAGACTGAGAGCAGTCGCTTACGCCTGTAATCCCAGCACTTCGAGGGGCTGAGGCGGGTGGATCACCTGAGGTCAGGAATTTGAGACCAGCCTGGCCAACATGACTAAACCCCATCTCTACTAAAAATACAAAAAAATTAGCCAGGCGTGGTGGCAGGCACCTGTAATCTCAGCTGCTTGGCAGACTGAGGCAAGGAGAATCGCTTGAACCTGGGAGGTGAAGGTTGCAGTGAGCTGAGATTGCTCCATTGCACTCCAGCCTGGGCGACAAAGCAAGACTCCATCTCAAAAAAAAAAAAAAAAAAAAAAACAATGAAGAAAACAATCCAGTCAATATTGTCCACCATAAAATTTATTCTGTCAACCATGCTTTAGTCCTGGCAGTTCTCTGTCAGTGAGTTTCAGTCGAAAAGTTTATTTATAATTCTTTTTTTTTTTTTTTTTTTTTTTTTAAATTTTGAAATTTGGAAACAGCATCATAAATTAGTTTTCTGCAGCTGCCTATTTTGGCAGATAGTCCATTGTTACTCATAATTAATTTGAACTAAAAGTAGTGTTGTACGATATCATGGGCTGTGAATGTGTTTGCGACTTGATCTAAGAACCCACACACCACTTAGGATGTTTTTGTAGGAAAATTAGAGTATGGAACTCACTTGCCCACGCTTTCCCTGTCTCAGTCCATTTTGGTAGGCTGCAAAGTCTGGGGCTAGAAGGACACTGAACAAGACTTCAGCAGTACGTGTTAGTCTTCCAGAGGGAATGAATGTAATAGTTGAGGAAATAATTTCTTTCCTCTGTGGCTTTATGCAAATTCCTGGCTATACTGTTATTTATTTGGGCCAAACAATAATATCAGGTGGTTGTACATTTTATTGTTAATTACTACGATACATTGATTTTATCCATGGGTTTAGCCTAGCCTACCTTTTGCTGTTAGGCTTCAACTCTACTTGTGTTGGGTAACCCCTCTGCTTAAAAATCACCCTATTCCCAAACCTGAGGGAGTCTTCTCCACAGCTTTCTATGACCTAATCCAAGGCCTGGCAAACTTCATAAAGGGCCAGATAGTAAATTTGTGTTTTGTTTTGTGTTGTTTTGAGATGGAGTTTTGCTCTTGTTGCCCAGGCTGGAGTGCATTGGTGCCATCTTGGCCCACTGCAGCCTCTGCCTCCCGGGTTCAAGCGATTCTCCTGCCTCAGCCTCTCAAGTAGCTGGGGTTATAGGCATGTGCCACCATGCTCGACTGATTTTTTTTGTATTTAATAGAGATGGGGTTGATTCACCATTTTGGTCAGGCTGGTCTCAAACTCCTGACCTCAGATGATCCACCTGCCTCAGCCTCCCAAAGTGCTGGGATTACAGGTGTGAACCACCGTGCCCAGCCCGATAGTTAATATTTTAGGCTTTGCAGGCCATATATAGTCCCCTTTTTGTGAGTGTTTGCATGTTTTTCTTTACATACTTTAAAAGCTCTTTTTTTTTTTGGAGACAGTATCTTGCTCTGTTGCCCAAGCTGGAGTGCAGTGGTACAATCTTGACTCACTGCAGCCTCTGCCTCCTGGGGTCAGGCGATTCTCCTGTCTCAGCTTCCTGAGTAGCTGGGATTACAGGTGCATGCTACCATGCCCGGCCAATTTTTGTATTTTTAGTAAAGATGGAGTTTCACCATGTTGGCCAGGCTGGTCTCCTGATCTCAGGTAATCTGCCCACCTCCACTTCCCAAAGTACTGGGATTACAGGCGTGAGCCACCGCGCCTGACCTAAAAGCTCTTTACAGTGTAAAAAATGTTCTGAGCTTTAAGCCATATAAAAATAGGCCATAGGCCCATGGGCATTTGCTGACCCCTGGTAGAACTCCATTTTACCTTTCTGATCATGTTTCCCATTAACTCTTCAAAAATAAGACCTCCATTTAAATCAAGATGGTCTCCTTCCTCACTGCTTGTGGAGGTTCAGTGCCCAGCGTCTGCCTCTTGCTTGCTTCTCCATCCTTGTTCTGCCATTCGAGATCCTCATACTTACCCTTTAAGATCTAGCCCAAATCTTCCATGAAACTAATTCTAATAATTAAAAAAGAGTTCCTGGCCGGGCGCGGTGGCTCAAGCCTGTAATCCCAGCACTTTGGGAGGCCGAGACGGGCGGATCACAAGGTCAGGAGATCGAGACCATCCTGGCTAACACGGCGAAACCCCGTCTCTACTAAAAACACAAAAAATTAGCCGGGCGAGGTGGTGGCGCCTGTGGTCCCAGCTACTCGGGAGGCTGAGGCAGGAGAATGGCGGGAACCCGGGAGGCGGAGCTTGCAGTGAGCTGAGATCTGGCCACTGCACTCCAGCCTGGGCGACAGAGCGAGACTCCGTCTCAAAAAAAAAAAAAAAGAGTTCCTGTAGAACTTAACCTTGTCTGGTACAAGTTAGCTTTCTTATTCAATAGTAGCTTACTATAAATTACAAGAATAAAAAGATTACCATTTTCCCTCACACTGTTTTATGGAGAATGCCTAAAGTTATTTTTTCTTTTTACAGGTCAGTATTCCTATTTTGCATCCTAATCCCTTTTCCCAAATCTGAATTTTGGGATTGGAAGCTTGTGTTTGAGATCGTTATGATTTGACTTCTTTATTGTACACAGGAGCAGGGACTTTACAACTAGTATTCGCATTCCTGCTGCTTCATATTTGGTGATGTAAGGCGAGTTATTTTCACTTAGCTTAAGTTTCTTCCCCTGTAAAAAGGGGATGGAAGAGGATTAAATGAATTAAACGTGTAACACGCTTAAATCAGTGTCTGGCAAATAATAAGTGCTCAGTAACTTTTAGCTGTTCTTATTAGCGTGTTTGGAAACCAGTAGTAACTACACCAGCAAGTTAAGGTTGAAAAGTGGTATTGATGGGCTTGGGGTAGTACAGTATGAATGGATGCAGTTTAGCATTTCATTGAGTTTGTATATTCATTAATTCATTACACAGTTGACGCTGTCAGACTAGTACAGAGACAAAGATGAATGAAACATTATCTGTGCTTCCAGGTTACCCAATGTAGAGAAGGCAGGCGTGCAGATAGTTTAAACTGGTAGCACTGGGAGGGGACTGCCATGGGTGGGCAGTGAAGAAAAAGGGCTTCAAAATGGTGAGAGTTGAGAAGGATCTTCAAGGATGATAAGCAGTTTTCAGTGAGGCCATGTAAGAGAGGAGGAAGTTCAGGCAGGGAAGAGTTTGTGGTAAACCACGGGGATGCTATATACTTGGTGTATGTAGAAAAAATTTGGTTCACAGTGTGATAAAAGAATTGGAGGGGGTCCTCACTGAAAGTAAGGAAACAAATTTGAAAGAATATGTTTCAGTTAGAAAATGAAATGAGCTTGAAGTAAACACTAATAAGGTTTTTAAAATATAAAATTTCAATGTATTTAAAAAGAGAACAGTTGGATGAATCTTATGTACCTGTCACTCAGCTTTAGCAATTATCAGTAAATGGCCAACCTTGTGTCAGCTATACTCTCCTCTCCTCCACTGATAGTCTTTTGAAGGGGAATACAATTGTTTTGTGGCCTCCAGGAAGGGATACATTTATGAGCAATGGGTAGATCATTGGGAGAGACTTGAGTTTCCTGTCAGGAAGCATTGTTGGTGCGTAAGTCAGAGGTGATATGAATGCCGTGGAAGGTGGGTGGCTTGCTATCTGGAGAACTTGAGAAGATGGGAATGGGCACTGTCCAGTACTGTGGCTACTTCCACACATGGTTCTTTAAATTTAAAATTATGTTGAGTAAAATTTAAATATTTCAGTTCCTCAGCCATACTAGCCACATTTCAAGTGCTTAGCTGCCACATATGCCTAATGGCTACAATATTGGAGAACATGACATAGGACATTTTCATCATTGCACAAAGTTCTGTTGGACAGCATGGGACTAGAGCCCTAAGATCCTTTTCTACTGGAGTTGTTTGGATTTTTTGGTGTGTCTAGGTAGATCTAATTGTTCATGGCTTCATGACTAAGCCTCTTATCCCTTTCTCCAGAGGGACTCAAGGGGTAAAGGCACTGAAGGGGTAAAACTTCATATAAAGAGGGTGTGGGTGGTGGTGGTGGTGGTGTTTTAAGACAGGGTCTTGCTCTGTCACTCAGGCTGGAGTTCAGTGGTGTGATCCTGGTTCACTGTAGCCTCGACATTCTGGGCTTAGTGATCCTCCCACCTCAGCTCCCAAATAACTGGGACTGTAGGCATGATCCACCACATCTGCCTAATTTTTAAATTTTTCTGTAGAGACGAGGTTTCGCCATGTTGCCCAGGCTGGTATTAAACTCCTGGACTCACCTTGACCTCCCAGAGGGATTGCAGGTGTGAGCCACTGCAACTGGCCTTTTTTTCTCCTTTACTACTCTAGTTTATGCTGGAATATGAGGAAAATAATTATATTAGCTAGCAGTTATTAAGCACTTAACGTACCAGGCACTGTTTTAAGCTATGCTGTCTGTATGGAATATTACTTAATTTCCACAACCTTATGAGAAGATACTATTTTTTTTTTCTTTTGAGAAGGTACTATTTTTATCTTCATTTCGTAGATGTTGAAATTGAAACACGGAGAGCTGAAGTCACAGGATTAAGGCCACAGAGCTGAGAAGTGATGGAGTCGGAATTTGAACCCAGGCAATTAATGCTGATATTAGTTCTTGTGTGAATGGTAATTGTTTTGAAACAATGATCCTAAATGATTATAATCTGGCAGTTCTGTGTGAATTTAGAGTTGCCTTCCCACCTCAGTTTGCTTTAAAAAAACCAAAAAAACAAAAAACCTCTAGCTTTACTATGTTTGGGTTGTCATGGCCCACCCCCTGCTGCCACTTCATTTGACTCATCTTTTTAGGGAGAAAATATTCAATAAGTGGTATAGGATTTCCCTTTCTAATAATAATTTAAACAGCAACAACAAGAAGCCTGAAATGGGAAGAACAAAATGACTCACCTGAGTGAGTTAACCTTGAGAGGTGGAACTTGATTTCTAGATTTTAGTTAATTGTCTAATTGATGTACTAAATATTAGTTACTTAAGTATTAAAACAGGTAGACATAATAGTAGTTGGGGAGCTGCTGTAGATGGGATAGTTTGAGAAGGCCTCTCTCAGGAGGTGACATTTAAGTTGGTAACTAACAAGAAAGGGGCAGCCGTGTGAATAGCTGGAGGGAAGAGCATTCTTACAGTTTTACTGGAAGGGGGTTAGAGGTATGTAGTACCCTTATGCCAAAGAAAATTAGTTACTTCTATACAACCAGTGTGATTCTAGAAACCTGGATCAATGAAATATTTTGATTATATAAAAAAATCTGTTACCCAGACCTTGTTGAAATAGCATTAGAAACTACTGAAGGACATATAGAGGAGTAGTGTTGAAAAATGGTGATGGATGAGCAGAATGGTAAAAAATAAAAAGACATGAAGCTCTATACTTATATTGTATGGTGACAGTACCAGTAGAAATTGCAGCGTTTTTTCCCCCCAATTTTTTTTTTGTTTGGTTTTTTTTTGAGACGGAGTCTTGCCGTGTCACTCAGGCTGGAATACATTGTCATGATATTGGCTTACAGCAACCTCCGCCTCCCGGGTTCGAGCGATTGTCCTGCCTCAGCCTCCCAAGTAGCTGGGATTACACGCGTGTGCCACCACGCCCGGCTAATTTTTGTATTTTTAGTAGAGAGGGGATTTCATCATGTTGGCAAGGCTGGTCTTGAACTCTTGACCTCAGGCAATCCACCTGCCTTAGCCTCCCAAAGTGCTGGAATTACAGGTGTGAACCACTACGTCTGGCCTCCCCCAGTTGTTGAAACAATAATGGAAGGTAATTTTATTCTTAAATTATTTAATGTTTGTCAGTTATCAGGATGCATTAGATTGTTTGTATATATTGTTTTGCTTGTTAATTAACACAGTGAATAAGACAGACAAACATATGAAAATGTACGTTTATTTTTTGAGACAGAGTCTGTTGCCTAGGCTAGAGTGCAATGGCACAATCTCGGCGCACTGCAACCTCTGCCTCCCAAGTTCAAGCGATTCTCCTGTGTCAGCCTCTCGAGTAGCTGGAGCCACGAGTGCACGCCACCATACCCAGCTAATTTTTGTCTTTTTAGTAGAGGTGGGGTTTCACCATGTTGGCCAGGCTGGTCTTGAATTCCTGACCTCAAGTTCTTTTTTTTTTTTTTTTTTTTTTTTTTTTTTTTTGAGATGGGGTCTCGCTCTGTCTCCCAGGCTGGAGTGCAATGGCGAAATCTCAGCTTACTGCAACCTCTGCCTTCTGGGTTCAAGTGATTCTCCTGCCTCAGCCTCCTGAGTAGCTGGGACTATAGGCACATGCCACCATGCCAGGCTAATTTTTGTATTTTTAGAAGAAATGGGGTTTCACCATATTGGTGAAGCTGGTCTTGAACTCCTGACTTCGTGATTTGCCTGCCCCAACCTCCCGAAGTGCTGGGATTACAAGCGTGAGACACCGCACCTGGCCTGTTTCTGGAATGTTAATAATCTTGTTGTCATTTCAACAGTGCTCACAGCAGCTTCAACAGGTGTAGATTCCATCTTAAGAAACCACTTTCTTTGCTTATCCATAAGAAGCAACTCCTCATCTATTCAAGTTTTATCATGAGATTGCAGCAATTCAGTTATATCTTCTGACCCCACTTCTAATTTTAGTTCTCTTGCTTTTTTTTACCACATCTGCGGTTACTTGCTCTACTGACGTCTTGAACCCCGCAAAATCATTCATGAGGATTATAAGCAATTTCCTGGCTGGGCACAGTGGCTCACGCCTGTAATCCCAGTACTTTGGGAGGCCAAGGAGGGCAGATCAGCTGAAGTTAGGAGTTCAAGACCAGTCTGACAAACGTCGTGAAACCCCGTCTCTACTAAGAATACAAAAATTAGGCAGGCATGGTGGCGGGAACCTATAATCCCAGCTACTCGGGAGACTGAGGCAGGAGAATCGCTTAAATCTGAGAGGCGGAGGTTGCACTCCAGCCTGGGCAACAGGAGCGAAACTCCACCTTTAAAAAAACAAACAAACAAACAATTTCCTCTAAAACTCCGCTAATATTGATGTTTTAACCTCCTCCCATGCTCATGGATGGCATTTTCCATGGCATCTAGAATGGTGAATACTTTTCAGAAAGTTTTCAATTTATTTTGCCCAGATCCATCAGAGAATGACTATGAATGGCAACAGTAACCTTACAGAATATCTTTCTGTCTTTCTCTCTTTCTCTTTCTCCCTCTCTCTTTCTGTCCTTCTCTCTCTCTGTCTCTCTTTCTCTCTTTCTCTCGTCCCCTCCGCCCCCCTTTTTTTGAGACGGAGTCTCGCTCTGTCCCCCAGGCTGGAGTGCAGTGACGCCATCTCAGCTCACTGTAAGCTCTGCCTCCCGGGTTCACACCATTCTTCTGCCTCAGCCTCCCAAGTAGCTGGGACTACAGGTGCCCGCCACCATGCCCAGCTAAGTTTTTGTATTTTTAGTAGAGACGGGGTTTCACTCTGTTAGCCAGGGTGGTCTCGATCTCCTGACCTCGTGATCCGCCCGCCTCGGCCTCCCAAAGTGCTGGGATTACAGGTGTGAGCCACCACGCCCGGCCCCCTCCCCTTCTTTTTGAGGCAGCATCTCACTCTCTGTTGTCCATGCTGGAGTGCGGTGGCATGATCTCAGCTCACTGCAACCTCCGCCTCTTGGGCTCAAGTGACTTGGGAGTAGCTGGGATTACAGGCACCCACCACCACTTCTGGCTAATTTTTGTATTTTTAGTAGAGATGGGGTTTCACGATGTGGGCCAGGCTGGTCTTGAACTCCTGGCCTCAAGTGATCCACCTGCCTTGGCCTCCCAAAGTGCTGGGATTATATGTGTGAGCCACTACGCCTGGCCTAATTGACCTAATTTCAATATTGTTGAGTCTCAGGGAATAGAGAGGCACGAGGAGAAAGGAGAGAGACAAGCTGACTGCTGGTTCGTGGAGTAGTCATAACACACAGCATTTATTAAGATTGCTGTCTTATATGGACAGTTTGTGGTGCCTTAAATCAGGGTAATGTCAATGATTACTGATTGCAGATTAGAGATTACTATAACAGATACAATAATAATTGTAAATTATTATTTACAATTATTGTAAAATACAATCTATTCTAACAGGTACAATTGTAAAGTATTACAATTGAGCAAAGTTTGATAATATTGTGAGATTTATGAAAATGTGGCACAGTCGCAAAGAAGGCACATGTTACTGGAAATACGGCACTAATGGACTTGCCCGACTCTAGGTTTCCACAGACTTTCAGCTTGTCAAAAATGCAGCATCTGTGAATTTCAATAAAGCAAAGCAGAATAAAATGAGGTGTGCATGTATTGCCATCATATGTACACTAGTAAAATACCGTTTTTTCTTCAGTAGGTGGATCAACCTCAAATTTTAATATGAAGCATTACTTTTTTTTTTTTTTTTTGAGACGGAGTCTTGCTCTGTCGCCCAGGCTGGAGTGCAATGGCAGGATCTCAGCTCACTGCAAGCTCCGCCTCCCGGGTTCACGCCATTCTCCTGCCTCAGCCTCCCGAGTAGCTGAGACTACAGGCGCCCGCCACTTCGCCCGGCTAGCTTTCTGTATTTTTTAGTAGAGACGGGGTTTCACCCTGTTAGCCAGGATGGTGTCGATCTCCTAACCTTGTGATCCGCCCGTCTCGGCCTCCCAAAGTGCTGGGATTACAGGCTTGAGCCACCGCGCCCGGCCATGAAGCATTACTTAAATGAGAACATGGGGACTTTCATGACATTTCTTACTTGTGTGTGCATAAAATTTCCATGAAAATAATTTAATGCTATCCAGCAGTTTATTTTAGAAGTAAGTACTGGAGGCTAGGCGTGGTGGCTCATGCCTGTAATCCCAGCACTTTGGGAGGCTGAGGTAGGAGGATCACTTGAGTTCAGGAGCTGGAGACCAGCTTGGGCAATGTAGTGCGACCCCGTCTCTACAAAAGAGAAAAGAAGTACTAGAGTGTTACAGCTCTTACAGAGTTTGTCTAGCAGGTTTTCCAGTCTTTACCAGAAATGCCCCCATGCAGAAGTAGTAAATACTGATTCATGTAAAATAATAAACAACTTTATCTTTCATTTTTTTAAAAAAAGGGTCTTGTAATGTTGCCCAGGCTGGCCTTTAATTCCTGGGCTCAAGCGATCCTCTCATCTGAGCCTTGTGAGTAGCTGAGACTACAGGCTGCACTACTGCACCTGGCTCTGCTTGATTTTTAATTGTTGTGTTGCTGTTGCAGCTATGGTTTCTTTTTTTTTTTTTTTCTTCAGTGCAAGGATGGGCAAACTTTTTATGGAAAGTCTCAGATAATAAGTATTTTAGGCTTTAAGGCCATATAACTTCTCTGTTGCATATCCTTTTTTCTTTAAACAATCCTTACTATTTTTTTTTTTCCATTTCCCCTCAAATTCCTTTTACCATAAGCAACTCTTGAATAACTTAAAAATCATTCTTAGTCCAGAAGCCAGACCAAAACAGGTTGTGGGCTGTAGTTTCCTGACCCCTGACTTAAAGATTGATTGCTTTGAAATGGAAAGTTGTGGGGTTTTTTTTTAGATGAAGTCTCACTCTGTCGCCCAGGCTGGAGTGCAGTGGCACGATCTCGGCTCACTGCAAGCTCTGCCTCTTGGGTTCACGCCATTCTCCTACCTCAGCCTCCCAAGTAGCTGGGACTACAGGCATCTGCCACCACGCCCGGCTAATTTTTTGTTTTTTTAGTAGAGACGGGGTTTCACTATGTTACCCAGGATGGTCTCAATCTCCTGACTTCGTGATCCACCCGCTTCAGCCTCCCAAAGTGCTGGGATTACAGGCGTGAACCACCACGCCTGGCCTGAAATGGAAAGTTTTTAACTTTCTTCTTTTTTTCTTTCCCCTGTTCTGATTGGGATGTTAATTCATTGGATATTTACTGAGTGTATATCATATGAGGCATGATTCCTCTGCTAATTTTGGTAGTGGTAGAAAGATACTTTCGCCAAGCTTGGTTGTTCAGGTTTTCATTTGTCCACGAGTTCCTGACCAAGTGTAAATGGATGTTGAAATCAAGTTGTTTCTTTGGCCACACAATGTGCCTTTGTGGCTATATCTATGTGCTTCTGGTGCCTCCTTTTAATTTTCACAAAGACACTGCTTGCCAACCACACTGTTTTCCCTAATGTGGGCCTATGACCCCCTGGAAGAGGCATCATTTTCTGATTTTCACAGAAGCATAATACGGTCAGGTGATGGTCCTGAGTAGTGGGCATATGACAGATACACTGGTAATTATAATACAGATCTAAACTGGAGAGTTGAAAACAGCATTGTGTATTTGATTGAGATAATCTAAGGAAGGCTTCCTGAAAAGATGGCATTTGAGTTTCAAGGCTGAGTAGGATTAAGTATTATTACTTAAAAAATGTGTTGGACAGTGCACTAAGTAGAGTTAACAAGTCATATCACTTACAGTTTCCAATTAAAAATATTTTGCTTACACATAATTTTAGACTTTTAGAAAAATTGCAAAGATACTACAAATAATTCTCATATATTTCACCTACATTCTTCAAGTAACATTTTACCATATTCACCTTTACGTTTTCTCTGTATTGGTATTTGTATATATAAGGTTTAATATAAAATAAAAATTACCTTATTAAACATATGAGAGACATGATGCTTCTTTAGCCCTAAATACTTCAAATTGTATTTCCTAATAACAAGGGCATTCTATTTCAAAACCACAGTACAGTTTAAGGAGATTAATATGTGTCAAACTGTTATGCTGTTTACAGACCTTTTCTTCTAATGTCCTTTAAAACAGTCAACAAATCAACATTTTTTTCTGGTCCAAGAACCAGTAAATACATATATTCTACATATATGTATATGCGCTATGTGTACATATATATGTATTCTATATATCTGTATTTTACATATATATGTACCTATATATATGTAGAATATATATATTTACTCCCCCTGTCCAAGAACCAATCCAGGATTGTTACCTTCAGTTATCGTGTATCTTTGGTCTCCTTTAATCCATAGCAGTTCCTTTGTCTTTTATGACTTGACACTTTTGAAGATTATAGGTTATTTTGTAGACTGTCTCTCAATTAGGGTTTATTTTAGGTTTCCTTATCATTAGATTCAGATATTTATTTTTGGCAGGAATACAACAGAAATGATTTGTGTGTTTTTCTCATTGCATGATATCAGAAAGTGCATTATATATATTTGTCCCATTACTGGGGTTGTTAACTTTGATCACTTGGTTAGGGTTGTGTCTACTAAGTTTCTTCACTATAAAGTTATTTTTCACTCTGTCATTTCATCAGTATCTTGTGGGGAGTTACTTTGTGTTTATGTAAATACTCTGTTTCTACTTTCCCTTACTATATTTAGCGTCTATGAACACTTTGCCTGAAACAGTTATTTACTATGGTGTTACCAAGTGGTGATGCCCCTTTCTTCCATCACTCTGTGTACATTTTTTTTTTTTTTGAGACGGAGTTTCGCTCTTATTGCCCAGGCTGGAGTGCAGTGGCGCAATCTCAGCTCATTGCAACCTCTGCCCCACCAGGTTCAAGCAATTCTGCGTCAGCCTCCTGAGTAGCTGGGATTACAAGCATGTGCCACCTCGCCCGGCTAATTTTGTATTTTTAGTAGAGATGAGATTTCTCCATGTTGGTCAGGCTGGTCTCGAACTCCTGACCTCAGGTGATCCGCCCGCCTGAGCCTTCCAAAGTGCTGGGATTACAGGCGTGAGCCACCACACCAGGCCTCCTTTTTCTCTTTTTTAAGAGATAGAGTCCTTTGTCATCAAGGCTAGAGTGCAGTGGCATGATGATAGTTCACTGCAGCCTCAAACTCCTGGGCTCAAGTGAACCTCCCACCTGTAGCTGGGACTACAGACACCCACATAACACCTGACTGTTTTTTAAAACTGTGTTAGAGATGGAGACTTGCGAAGTTGATCGGGATGGTCTTGAACTCTGAGTCTCAAGTGGTCCTTCTGCCTCAGTCTTTGGATTAGTTGGCATTACAGGCGTGAGCCATTGTACCTGGCAAGTGAATATTTTCTTTCTTTTTTTTTTTAAGATGGAGTCTGGAGGCCGGGCATGGTGGTTACACTTGTAATCCCAGCACTTTGGGAGACTGAGGTGGGTGGATCAAAAGGTCAGGAGATCGAGACTATCCTGGCTAGCATGGTGAAACCTTGTCTCTACTAAAAATACAAAAAATTAACTGGGCGTGGTGGCATACGCCTGTAGTCCCAGCTACTTGGGAGGCTGAGGCAGGAGAATCGCTTGAACACTGGAGGTGGAGGTTGCAGTGAGTCGAGATCACGGCACTGCACTCCAGCCTGAGCGACAGAGGGAGATTCTGTCTCAAAACAAAAACAAAAACAAAAATGGAGTCTTGCTCTGTCGCCCAGCCTGCAATGCAGTGGCATGATCTTTGCCTCTGAGTTCAAGTGATTCTTGTGCCTCAGCCTCCTGAGTAGCTGGGATTATAGACATGTGCCACCATACGTGGCTAATTTTTGTAGTTTTAGTAGAGATGGAGTTTTGCCGTGTTGGCCAGGCTGGTCTTGAACTCCTGACCTTAGGTGATCCACCTGCCTTGGCCTCTTGAAGTGCTGGGATTACAGATGTGAGCCACTGCACCTGGCCAAGTGAATATTTGCTAATGTAGCATTTTTTATGATTTTTTTTTTTTTTTTTTTTTTTTTTTGAGATGGAGTTTTGCTCTTGTTGCCCAGGCTGGAGTGCAGTGGCACGACCTTGGCTCACTGCAACCTCCACCTCCTGGGTTCAACAGTTCTCCTGCCTCAGCCTCCTGAATAGTTGGGATTACAGGCGTCCGCTACCACACCTGGCTGTTTTTGTATTTTTAGTAATGATGGAGTTTCAGCATATTGGCCAGGCTGGTCTTGAACTCCTGACCTCAGGTGATCCACCTGCCTTGGCCTCCCAAAGTGCTGGGATTAAGGCATGAGCCACCATGCCCGACTAGAGACTGTTCTTTTTTTTTTTTTCTTTTGAGGCAGAGTCTCGCTCTGTTGCCCAGGCTGGAGTGCAGTGGCACGACCTTGGCTCACTGCAACCTCCACTTCCTGGGTTCAACAGTTCTCCTGCCTCAGCCTCCCGAATAGTTGGGATTACAGGCGTCTGCTACCACACCTGGCTAAGTTTTTGTATTTTTAGTAATGATGGAGTGTCAACATGTTGGCCAGGCTGGTCTTGAACTCCTGACCTCAGGTGATCCACCTGCCTTGGCCTTCCAAAGTGCTGGGATTAAGGCGTGAGCCACCATGCCCGGCCAGAGACTGTTCTTTTTTTTTTTTTTTTCTTTGAAGGCAGAGTCTCGCTCTGTTGCCCAGGCTGGAGTGCAGTGGAGTGATCTCGACTCACTGCAAGCTCCGCTTCCTGTTTTCACACCATTCTCCTGCCTTAGCCTCCCAAGTAGCTGGGGCTACAGGTGCCCACCACCACGCCTGGCTAATTTTGTTTTTGTGTTTTTAGTAGAGATGAGGTTTCACCGTGTTAGCCAGGATGGTCTCCATCTCCTGACCTCGTGATACACCCGTCTTGGCCTCCCAAGGTGCTAGGATTACAGGCGTGAGCCTCTGCACCCGACCGAGACTGTTCATTTTTATTCATACTTTATTCCCTCTGTTCTTTGGATTGCATAATCTGTCTCAGTCTGCAAAATTGTTATTTCGTCAGTTCAAATCTGTTTAGTTCTCTAGTGAATTTTTCATTTTAGTTACTGTATTTTCAACTTGACTTCCATTTGGTTTCTTTAAAATAATTTCTCTTTATTAATATTCTTTATTTGATGCAATATGATAATCATATCTTTTTTTTTTTTTTTGGATGGAGTCTTGCTCTGTCATCCAGGCTGGATCTTGGCTCACTGCAACCTCTGCTTCGTGGATTCAAGCGATTCTCCTGCGTCAGCCTCCCAAGTAGCTGGGACAACAGGTGCATGTCACCACACCCAGCTAATTTTTGTATTTTTAGTAGAGACTGGGTTTCACTGTTAGCCAAGATGGTCTCGATCTCCTGACCTTGTGATCAGCCCACCTTGACCTTCCAGCGTGCTGGAATTACAGGCATGAGTCACTGTGCCTGGCCAATCATACCTTCTTTTACTGCATTAATTATGGTTTTCTTTCGTTCTTTAAACCTGTTTATAGTGACCACTTTTGAAGTTCTTACTAAATCAGACATCTGGTTATACAAGCAATTTCTATTGCCTACTTTTTTTTTCCAGTGGGTGGGGTTATACTTTCCTGTGTCTTAGCTTGTCTTGTCATTTTTTGTTGAAAACTGGACATTTTGAATAATGTAGTAACTCTGGATACTGGTCCTCATTAGCCTATGGTTGGGGGGGGTGGTTGTTACTGTTATTTGCTTATTTGTCTAATGACTGGCTGAATGATTTTAGTGTTCTATGCTTCTTCCCTCCCCGTACAGTGTGACGTGTCTGATGCTGCTTTTCTTGGGATGCAGCCTTGGGTATGCCTACCATCATTCTGGAATCACAGTGATTTTGGCATGGCTTTGTCTCTTTTCCCAACTGTACCCAGCTGTTAAGCTACACTAATTACTAGATGATGCTATAGAGTCATTTCTTGGTGTCCTTGGGGGATTGGTCCCAGGACCCCCCTGTTGGATATAAAAATTTATGGATGCTCTAGTCCCTCATAAAATGGCACAGTATTTGCATATACCTGTGCACATCCTCCTGTATACTTTGTCATTTCTAGATTACTTGTAGTACTTAATATGGTGTAAATACTAGGTAAATAGTTGTTATATATTTTTTATGTGTTTGTTTTTATCGTATTTATTTTTAAGTGTTTTTCATCTCGAGTGGTTGAATCTGAGGGTGTGAGATCCTCAGATGTGGAGGGCCTGCATTGTTTTTCAGTGATGCTTTGGGGCATAAACTGCTCCACAGACTGATCTGATCAAATTTTAGCTTCTTTGAAGGGATAGTTTCTGAGATCAGTGTTTTAAATTTCTTCTGATCCACGGAGGAGTCCTCCCAGCTCTCTTTCCCTAGTTTTGGCAAGCTACAATTTAGCACTTATCTCCAGTGATTCTACCAATCTCCTCCTACCAAGTGCCTTTGAAAGCATCATGAACTCTTTCATACCTTGTTGCAAATGAAATTTCTTTGGGAAGAGATTCTGAGTTTTTTTCTCCTAAATTTTGGTACAATATATGTAATACACCATTTCAACAATTTTAAGCGCATTAAGTTTTTTTTTTTTTTTGAGATGGAGTCTCGCTCTGTCGCCCAGGCTGGAGTTCAGTGGCCTAATCTTGGCTCACTGGAACCTCCACTTCCCAGGTTAAAGTGATTCTCCTGTCTCAGCCTCCCCAAGTATCTGGGATTACAGGTGCGTGCCACCACGCCCAGCTAATTTTTGTGTTTTTAGTAGAAACGGGGTTTCGCCATGTTGGTCAGGCTGGTCTCGAACTCCTGACCTTGTGATCCACCCACCTCGGCTTTCCAAAGTGCTGGGATTACAGGCCTGAGCCATGACGCCCAGCTTATGTATTGCTTTTATATGTATTTTAAAATTTATAAGTTCTCCTCCTATGGTGTTTTTGTACTACGTGATTTATTTGTTTTCTTTTCTTTTCTTTTCTTTTTTTTTTTTTTGAGACGGAGTCTCGCTCTGTCGCCCAGGCTGGAGTGCAGTGGCCAGATCTCAGCTCACTGCAAGCTCCGCCTCCCGGGTTCACGCCATTCTCCTGCCTCAGCCTCCCGAGTAGCTGGGACTACAGGCGCCCGCCACCTCGCCCGGCTAGTTTTTTGTATTTTTTAGTAGAGACGGGGTTTCACCGTGTTAGCCAGGATAGTCTCGATCTCCTGACCTCGTGATCCACCTGTCTCGGCCTCCCAAAGTGCTGGGATTACAGGCTTGAGCCACCGCGCCCGGCCGATTTATTTGTTAAACTGTCATCTTTGGCCGGGCGTGGTAGCTCATGCCTGTAATCCCAGCACTTTGGGAGGCTGAGACGAGTGGACCACAAGGTTAAGAGATCGAGACCATCCTGGCCAACATGGCGAAACCCTGTCTCTACTAAAAATACAAAAATATCTGGGCATGGTGGCGCTCACCTGTAGTCCTAGCTACTTGGAGGCTGAGGCAGGAGAATCGCTTGAACCCAGGAGGCGGAGGTTGCAGTGAGCCAAATTGTGCTACTGCACTCCAGCCTGGCAACAGAGTGAGACTCTGTCTCAGAAAATAAAAAAAAAAAAAAGAAAAAGAAAAACTCATTTTTTATGTTGCATTTACTACATTCTGGATTTAAACTGTGAGTAACCTCATGGTATCAGTTAATATATCCTTCCATCTTAATGTTTCTCGTAAACTGGTAGTAGATCCGTAAACTTGATTAGGTCTATCCTATTGTATCACATCAGAAGGTGGGTTTTTTTTCTTTTCTTTTTTTTTTTTAAGGGAAATTGTTTGAAAGTAGAATGGTAAAGTGAACCCCTGAACACCTATCACCCAGCTTTAATAGTTATGAGCTCATACCATTCTTGTTTGATTTACAACCCCATTGATTTCTCCCTTCTGTGTTATTATTATTTAGTTACTTATTTTTTGAGACAGGGTTTTGCTCTGTCACCCATGCTGGAGTGCAGTGGCATGATCACAGCTCACTGCAGTCTTGACCTCCTGGGCTCAAGTGATCCTCCCACCTCTCCCTACCGAGTAGCGGGGACCACAGGCTTGTGCCACCAAACATGGCTAATTTTTTATTTTTTGTAGAAACGGGGTCTTGCTTTGTTGCCCAGACTGATCTCAAACTCCTGCACTCAAGTAATCCTCCTGCCTCAGCCTCCCAAAGTCCTGGGATTACAAGCATGAGCTACCACATTCAGCATGTAAATTTCTTTATATTAATTTGACTGACATTTTAAGTCACACTTGAATTTCATATTCGGCAACTATTGAAAGCATAGAGTCCTGGATATTAGTGTTTTGTTAAACTTGATCTATCTAACCATAAATATACTTAGGTCTAAAATGTGCTCTTGGCCTTTTTTTATTGCAATTCAGTATTTGTTTCTCTATTAAATAGTAAAATACTTGGTTTGAGATATTAATGAAAAGATTAAAAGTGAAGCATAACTTGAAGGGATACAAAAAGAAACAAGAATTTAGACTTTAATGGATTTCAGAGAATACTGCTTCGATATGCTAACATTCTTCTTGGGTGTCCAACCATGTCATAGATCAGTGGAAATCAGTGGTTTCTGTATTCTGTACTGTTTTTTATATGATAATACTTTCCTGGTTGAATGATATGTTCTGTTGAGTAAACTCCATGGTCAAACAATTACTTTTTATTAGTTAAAGATGTAACCACATAATCACTAAAAAGAACAATGTGACTTATTTAAAGGGGATTATGTTTTTAAGTCTTTTACATAGCTTTGTAGGGAGGCCATATGAATTTAAGGACAGTTCGTGGCATTTGTTCAAGGTTTTGTAACTTGGCATCTCAGCAACCACCAGGATACCAGATCATCCTTCTAAGTAAGATTTAGGCATTTTTGCCTTCATGTACAGACTATAAGTAACCACCCGCTACCCCCCACTAAAGCCATGAATTCAAATGATGTTTGAAAAAGTACAGAATTTCTGTTAGATGAGGTAGTTTATTCCTTGTGATACAGTTTCAAAGAGGCAGCATAACCTAGAAATGAAAAACTTAGACATGGAATCAGATATACCTGGTTTAAATACCAGCTCTACTGCTCATGAATTGGATGATTTTGGTCAAGATATTTGATTGGTAAGGCTCAGTTTCCTCACCTGTAAGGTAGAGGTGATAGATTAGACATGTTCCATGTGAGGTACTTAGTATGGTGTCTTTTTTTGTAGTGAGATCTATGAAAGATAAATTATTAGTTGTATTCCTTAGACTTCAGAAGTTTATCTCTGTGCCATGTTTGAGGCAAACAGTTACAGAATTAGAACGTTAGAAATGAAAGGAATCCTAGATATCATTTGATTCAAGTCATTGTTTTCTGGATGAGAGAAGAAAGTAAGGAAAGTGACAGAGTTGGAGACCAAGCTGGGACTGGCCTTCAGAATGTTTAGAGTACTCTTCTAGGAATGGACCAGTCATATTACTAGACTTTTTGGACCCTGAATTGTGCTTTTCCTTGAATGTTTTGAATTTTGGTTTGAGTGCTGTGATTATTTTATTAAAACAAGATTCCAGTCCTATTGTCATGACTAATGTTTATGAGAAATGTAACATTTCACTTTAACGGTGTTTTTAAATTATTCTAAGGGCCCTAATCTTTTTCAGTGGAATAAGCTTTAGGTTGTATTATATTCTGTAATTCACATAAAAATAGAGTTCATCTTTACTTGACAGCCGAATTTTGTGTACTGCATCTTTTCTGAGGGAGAGAGTTGGCAAGGAAAGGCACTTGTTATAACAATCCACACATATAGACACATATTATTTAGAAATGAAAGTGCTTTGAATGATTTAGCTTATTTTCAGTTTTTTTTTTTTTTTTCCCTGCGGTTGTAATCATATGACCTGTTTTTCTTGTTTGGGTTTGTTTTTTTTTTTTTTTTTTTTTTTTTTTTTTTGAGACACAGTCTTGCTCTGTCACCCAGGCTGGAGTGCAATGGGGCGGTCTCAGCTCACTGCAACCTCTGCCTCCCAGGTTCAAGTGATTCTTCTGCCTCAGCCTCCCTAGTAGCTGGAACTACAGGCACATGCCACCACACCCAGCTAATTTTTTAATTTTAGTAAAGATGGGATTTCACTGTGTTAGCCAGGATGGTCTTGAACTCCCGACCTCGTGATCTGCCCATCTTGGCCTCCCAAAGTACTGGGATTACAGGCATGAGCCACCGTGCCCAGCCCATATGACCTGTTTCTCTTTTATAGATGGGGGAGAAATATGGGAAGTGGCTTGGTGTCAGTCATCTGTGTTAGTTAAATCAAAAATATAATCTGTATTTTGCTTCGGAGTAGCTCTTTATAACAGTGATTGGCTACTTTGAGAGTAAAGATTATTATTTAGAGACAGGGTCTTGCTTTGTTGCCCAGGCTAGACTGCAGTGGAATGATCATAGTCCACTGCAGCCTCAAACTCCTGGACTCTGGTGTTCCTGCCTCAGCCTCCTGAGTAGCTAGGACTAGAGGTGCATGTCACCATGCCTGGCTATGATTATTATTAATTTGTGTTTAACATTAGTTTTTTTCTTCCAGTAGGCTATTTTACTTTATTTATTTGATTTTGATAAAGTTTGATTATTTCTAGTTTCCTTCCTTCTATGACCCCTACCCATTCTGGGTCTCCAGACAAGCAGTGCACAGGTAGAGCCATCCTTAGGTAACCTTTAGACTTAATATTAGGTGAGCTCTTCCCACAGATAGCCTCTCCTTTATTTGAATGGAATTATATTTTAAGTTTGGAAATATTTTTCAGCTTATTTAGCCTGTTGAATTTAATAAAAATAATATTTAATCTTTTCAGAGGTCGAAACAGTAACAAAGGACTGCCTCAGTCTACGGTGAGTAACTTTAATGTTACTTATTGGGGAAAATTAGTAGCTAAAACATGATCTCTAACCACAGACCAAATGCCAAGGCAAAAAATTCCCTTCTCTTGAATTTTATCACAGATAACTTGACTGTTTAAGTATATGATTGTTAGCCTACATGTGTTTTTTTTTTTTAATGATTCTATGCATAAAATGTAAAATTATTTGTTGTATTAGTCCATTCTCACAGTGCTAATAAAGATATACCCAAGACTGGGTAACTTATAAAGGAAAGAGGTTTAATTGACTCATGCTCTGCATTGCTTGGGAGGCCTCAGGAAGCTTACAATCATGGTGGAAGGGGAAGCAAACACATCCTTCTTCACATAGCGGGAAGAGAGAGAAGTGCTGAGCAAAGCAGGGAAAGCCCCTTATAAAACCATCAGATCTCCTGAGAACTCACTATCATGAGAGCAGCATAGGGGAAAGTGCTCCCATGATTCAGTTATCTCCACCTGGTCCTGCCCTTGACACATGAGAATTATTACAATTCAAGATAAGATTTGGGTGGGGACACAGAACCAAACCATATCATTTGTAAATAGTATTTTTTTCATGCGTAATAATAAGAACAAGTCATTTGTTCTTTTCTAAATGACTAAGTGCAAATCTAAGTGAAAAACCTCCAAGATACATGTTATGAACACCAAGAGTGGAGTCTGCAGAATTCTTTATGCTTTTTATTTTGAATTAATGTGCTTTTTTTCTGCTGCTTTCATTTTTCTACTTTGGCTTTCTGGTCCTAAATTTTGGAATGTTACCAATGAAATTGAACTGGACCTAAAGGGCAGACGGTATAAGTTCCATGTAATGGAAGAAATAAATGAGAAGCTATTACAAATTTTTGAGACGTTGCCTTTATTAGACAGATTGTTTTACAAGAGTCAGGAAGATACACACGTATATAGTAGTAATATGGAATAGTGTGGTTGATCAGACTTAAGCACTGTCATTGATGCAGATATGCTGGGAGAACCTAGTCAGGGTTTTTCTGTGAAGGTATGACCTGGCTTCCTACCCCGTTTATTTATACTTTACCCTTCTTAGGGTATATTTCTGTGAGTTTTAACAAATCCATACAATCAGTGTAACTACCACCACAATCAAGATAATAGAACAGTTTCATTGCCCACCAAAATCCCTCAAATCACTTTTTAGTGAACCCTCCTCTCTCTCCAACCATTGATTTGTCTTCCATCCTTATGGTTTGTGTCCTTCCTCCTTTATGGAAGTTGACTTTTGCTTTTTTATATCACGTTTAGTCAAAATATCGTTAGTTGGTATGACTGATAACACTTGAAAACCTGACCTTCTGTTCCTTCTGTTCTCTACAGAAGCAGAGTATTAAATAAACAGAATCTTCCTTTAATACACGTAAGATATCATAAACCTAACTAAACATTTTGCAACAAAATAAACATTAACTTTATATGCAAGTGTAAATACAGGCTGAATATCCCTAATCAGAAATGCTCTAGAATTTCACATTTTGAATTAGGGATGTTCAAGCACTAAGTGTAATGCAGTATCCCCAAATCCGAAAAAACCCACAGTTTGAAATACTTCTGGTCCCAAGCATTTTAGATAAGGGAGATTCAATTTGTACTAATTTCTAATAGTCTTTTTTTTTTTTTTTTTTTTTTTAATATTCCAGATTTCTTTTGACGGAATCTATGCAAATATGAGGATGGTTCATATACTTACATCAGTTGTTGTAAGTTATTAGATTATTGGGGATAAACTGCCTTGGGGGTAGAATAAAGTAATTCCATGAAGTTAAAATATGGATAAATGATTGTCAAAGTAACATTGCTTAGATCATGTTTAGTCAGGATGATTTAGAGAAATAGGTTAGAACTCCCTTTATCCAGTCTAATCATTGTAACAGTACAGTTGGTCCTCTGCATCTGTGAGTTCCATATTTATGAATTCAGCCAACCTTGGATCAAAAATATTTGATAAAAAGGCCAGGCACAGTGACTCACGCCTATAATCCCAGCACTTCGGGAGTTCGAGGTGGGCAGATCGCTTGAGCTCAGGAGTTTAAGACCAGCCTGGGCAACACGGCAGAACTCCGTCTCTACAAAAAGTAAAAAAACTAGCCGAGTTTGGTGGTACGTGCCTGTAGTCCCTGTGACTTGGGAGGCTGACGTGGGAGGATTGTTTGAGCCTGGGAGGTGGAGGTTTCAGTGAGCTAAGATCATGCCCCTGCACTCAGCCTGAGCAACAGTGCCAGATTCCTTCTCAAAAAAAAATAAATAAATAAATAAATTTTTTTTTCTTTTTTTGAGAAAAAAGATGCAAGGTCGCATCTGAACCAAAGATGTACAGACATTTTTCTTGTCATTATTCCCAAAACAATACAGTATGACAATTTACATATCATTTATATTATATTAGATATTATAAGTAATATAGGGATAAAGTATTTGGGAGAATGTGCTTAGTTATATGCAAATACTATTACATTTTATGTAAGTGACTTAAGTATAATGTAATTTGGTATCTGAAGGAGGTCCTGGAACCATTCCCCTACCAATAACAATAGACAACTGTATTCTTGTTAACCCTGCGGTGTGTGTAAAATAATATTAGTAGTTGATTGTCTTTTGTACATTATTTTGTCAAAATAGCTGGGGTCAGACATGTTTGGCTTCAGTATTAAAATTCGTACTGCAAGCTCTGAGTAGAGCCTCCTGAAGAATTTCGAGAGTTCAGTGTATTGTTAATGTTTTGAAATTTTTGTATTGTTTTGTTAGTGAATACCTAATATTGAAGGAAGCCTGATGAGGTATAAAAAGTAAAATGAAAACAATTATCCCTGGTGACCAGATAATATACTGTTTCTTTGATAAATTAATTATATGTTTTTAGGGCTCCAAATGTGAAGTACAAGTGAAAAATGGAGGTATATATGAAGGAGTTTTTAAAACCTACAGTCCGAAGGTAATTTTTACTTTTTTTTCTTTTTCTTACAAAGTAAAAGAACATATTCATAGTCAGTGCTTTACCTAGTTTTTAAAGCCACTTTGAATGATTTTACTCCTCAGTTTCAAATACTGATTATTTTATAGACTGGTTTGTGTAATCAGAAAGACTTCTTGATGTGTGTGCTTATTAAAATATTTCAATCACTTTTAAGCATTGTGAACTAATAGAGGGATGTAGTGGTTTATTTTTTCCTCTTAAAAAATTATTATTAATGTACTTAAGACAAACCATAGCAACAAAAAACATTTAGAAGTGAGGATTTTTTAAATGATGGATAATAAATCATATTCGTTGGAAAAAGGATGTGATTATCAGGTTCTCTTGAGATTATTTTTGTCAAAGGCATATAAGAACTGGTACCTTGATGAGCTAAAGAATTCCTAACAAATGTTATTTTGTAAATGTTTTGAATACTTACTTGTGTTTTTCATTTTAGTGTGATTTGGTACTTGATGCCGCACATGAGAAAAGTACAGAATCCAGTTCGGGGCCAAAACGTGAAGAAATAATGGAGAGTATCTTGTTCAAATGTTCAGACTTTGTTGTGGTACAGTTTAAAGATATGGACTCCAGTTATGCAAAAAGAGGTGGGTTTTGATTTCCTAAATATGCCTCATGGTTTACTAAATTTATTCAAGCATAGATTTCCACAGTGCTGTTACAAACTTTTTTTTTTTTTTTTTTTTTGAGGCGGAGTCTCGCTCTGTCGCCCAGGCTGGAGTGCAGTGGCGCGATCTCGGCTCACTGCAAGCTCCGCCTCCCGGGTTCACGCCATTCTCCTGCCTCAGCCTCCCGAGTAGCTGGGACTACAGGCGCCCGCCACCACGCCCGGCTAATTTTTTGTATTTTTAGTAGAGACGGGGTTTCACCGTGGTCTCGATCTCCTGACCTTGTGATCCGCCCGCCTCGGCCTCCCAAAGTGCTGGGATTACAAACTTTTTTAAAAGAAATATCTGGGCCGGGTATGGTGGCTCATTCCTGTAATCTCAGCACTTAGGGAGGCTGAGGCAGGTGGATCACCTGAGGTCAGGAGTTCAAGACCAGCCTGGCCAACATACTAAAAATATAAAAATTAGCCGGGAGTGGTAGCGTGCACCTGTAGTCCTAGCTTCTAGGGAGGCTGAGACAGAATTGCTTGAACCCAGGAGGCAGAGGTTGTAGTGAGCTGATATCACACCACTGCATTCCAGCCTGGGTGACAGAGTGGGACTCCGTTTCAAAAAAAAAGAAAAAAGAAATATCTGCTTTCTGGAATAACCCAAGTAAGGCAATTTTTTAGAAAAATGGGATTTTTTTTTTTTTTTTGAGATGGAGTCTTGCTCTGTCGCCCAGGCTGGAGTGCAGTGGCCGGATCTCAGCTCACTGCAAGCTCCGTCTCTCGGGTTCACGCCATTCTCCTGCCTCAGCCTCCCGAGTAGCTGGGACTACAGGCGCCCACCACCTCGCCCGGCTAGTTTTTTGTATTTTTTAGTAGAGACAGGGTTTCACTGTGTTAGCCAGGATGGTCTCGATCTCCTGACCTCGTGATCCGCCCGTCTCAGCCTCCCAAAGTGCTGGGATTACAGGCTTGAGCCACTGCGCCCGGCCGAAAAATGGGAATTTTAATGCATTTTTGTTGGAAAAACTTTTAGTACTTTAGAGAAAAATAGAGTTTTTGTGATCTCTTAAAAAATTAGTTTGTAAAGCATTTTCTACAGTTTTGTGGTCAAGAATGCTACTGATTATATTCAACTGAAAATTTTTTGTCCCATTTGTCCTACAATGCTTTCGTTTATAAGTGGGCATGTGGCAAATCTGGAAAGAAATCAAAGCATAGGGCTAAGGAAGAAAGGTAGAGAACGGCTGGTAGAAAACAGTTGTCTAATGAAAATGAAAAAGGGTAAAGAAGTAGAACATGTATATTTAAAAAATAGAATATGAGGCAAGATTTTGAGAATTTAAAAGCGATTATGTGGTTATATTAAAAATTTAGTCTCTTTTGTAAGTGTCCATTGACGAACAAAGTGGGAATTCCTGTTACTCATTTGCAGAGCATTATTGAATGTTCAGTAACATATTGCAAGGCACTTCTGGGCAATCCTGAACTTGGTTCTCAAATTCTTTTTTTTTTTGAGACGGAGTCTTGCTCTGTCCCCAGGTTGGAGTGCAGTGGCGCAATCTCAGCTCACTGCAATCTCTGCCTCCCGGGTTCAAGTGATTCTTCTGCCTCAACCTCCTGAGTAGTTGGGACTACAGGAGTGTGCCACCACACCAAGCTAATTTTTGTATTTTTTTTAGAGACGGGGTTTCACCATGTTGGCCAGGATGGTCTCGATCGCTTGACCTCATGATCCGCCCGTCTCGGCCTTCCAAAGTGCTGGAATTACAGGCATGAGCCACTGCGCCCAGCCGGTTCTAAAATTCTTTTATTTATTTGTATATGCCAAATTCTGTAGTGAAATATATAATTCTGTTGTAAATTGTAATTCAGTGCAATTTGATTTTCAGTATTCAAATCTATACCAAGAGCTGTTTTTTGTTGGGCTGATTATTCTACACTGTTACATGGAAATAATAATATGCCAGGATTCTTTTTCTTAGACTTAGGAGTCTTTCTCTTGGCTTGCTTTTTCAGAGGCTAACAGTACTGGGTATTCTTTAACTGTCTTGATATGCTGATGAAAGCACAGTGTTCTGTTTTTGAATCTTCTCAAATGTCCTTGTCTTTGATTCACAACTCTTTGTTTTAAGAGGCCTTCAGCATCCTATACAAATAAACAAGTCTTTTTTTAGCAGCTACCTTTGGAGTTGATTTTTGTTTATGCCTATGAGTACTAAATTATTTATACTTATACTATTGAAATATTCCACTGTTATAAATTCAAAAATTGATTTTGGAAGATAAAATTTTAGTTGAATTTAATACATAACACTCTAGAAAGAGTATTGGCCACAACAAAAAAAAAGGTTCCTTACTCTGTTGGGTATCAGGTCATTTAATAGCCATTTACAGTATGCATTGTCTTTTTGTTTTTATGATGAATTGGCATTTCCCAAATGTGGAAGACTGAATATTACTTTGAGATGTTTGTGATGGTCCATTCCTTGCTCCTCTTCAAAATTAATGTCATTAAATTTTTATTACTTTATGTCTTTATTTCTCAGATAATTTTAGTTCATTATAGAAAGGCAAGAAAATACAGATCAGAGTGACAACTTTGAAGATCTCACTATACTCATAAGGGGATGGGTATATTTTGCTATATATTACAGAATTAGTTTTCTTGATGAGGACATCTACTATTGGAGTAATTTCAGGTATTTTATTTCTTCTTTTCTTTCTTTCTTTTCTTTTTTTTTTTTTGAGATGGAGTTTCGCTCTGTTGCCTAGGCTGGAGTGCAGTGGCCTAATCTCAACTCACCACAACCTCCACCTCCCAAGTTCAAGCGATTCTCCTGCCTCAGCCTCCCAAGTAGCTGGTACTAGAGGTGTGTGCCACCGTGCCTGGCTAATTTTTGTATTTTTAATAGAGAGGTGGTTTCACTATGTTGGCCAGGTTGGTCTTGAACTCCTGACCTCGAGATCCACCTGCCTTGGCCTCCCAAAGTGCTGGGATTACAGGTGTGAACCACCACGCCTGGCCAGGTATCTTATTTCAAAACTTAGAGTGCTTTAGTGAATTATACAGTTGTGTCCAGTGTATAGTATCCTGAAAATAGTATTAAGTCATGTGTTTAGGACTTTTCAGGTCTCTTAAGCTAAGTTAAGACTATCCAGGCAGAAATTGCTCTCTTCTATAAAAGAAGAGAAGTATTAATTTGGAAGTACAATCAGTATGGATAAATCTGTTCTAGAGTTATTAATTGGCATGATTTTCTCTCTCTTTTTTTTTTTTCGAGATGGAATCTTATTCTGTTGCCCAGGCTGGAGTGCAGTGGCGCAATCTCGGCTCACTGCAACCTCTGCCTCCTGGGTTTAAGCGATTCTCCTGCCTCAGCCTCCCAAGTAGCTGGGATTATAGGCACATGCCACCACGCCCTGCTAATTTTTGTGTGTGTGTGTGTTCTTAGTACAGACAGGGTTTTGCCATGTTGGCCAGGCTGCATGGTTTCATTAATAACAAAATTAAGGCATTTAGTACTGCATCTGGATTTTTATTATTTTGTGTTAGAGACTTACTCAGATTACTCCCAAAGTAAAGGAAGGTATGGCTTAATCAATGCTTCTTAATGCTGGGTTCACGTTTAGTCACGTGGGGAGTTTTTAAAAATGTTTTCACTTCTAAAGATCTTGGTTTAATTATAATTAGCCTGGGTGAGGCTCTGGGCAGTCAAGGGTGTGAGCTATGGCCTTCATGTGATGAGATCCCAGGAGTGGCTCTGTTCTGTGGCCTTGAGAATTTGTGCTTTCTAGGCCAGGTGTGGTGGCTCACGCCTGTAATCTCACTTTGGGAGGCCAAGGTGGGCAGATCATTTGAGGTCAGGAGTTCGAGACCAGCCTGGCCAACGTGGTGAAACCCCATCTCTACTAAAAAATTAAAAAATTAGCTGGGCATGATGGCACATGTCTATAATCCCAGCTACTCAGGGGCAGGCTGTGGCAGAAGAATTGCTTGAACCTGGGAGGCAGAGATTGTGAGATCGCGCCACTGCAATCCAGCCCAGGCAACAGAATAAAAAAAGAATTTGTGCTTTTTTTTCTTGCCTCACAGTCCCCTTTCTGTCTCAGAATCGGCAACTGCCTGAAATAGTCTCTGCTGTTATCATTTGGTAGTACTTTTCTACATCTTGAATGGATAGATGGATTGAGTGTTTTTTATAATAGAAGTGGGTGAATGATTAGAGTATACTAATATGACGTTGTAGTTTCCTAAAAGTTAGGAATTGATTTCGTTTCTGAGCTTTTATCGTATAATTCTCTTCTGTAATAGTGCTGTCAGATTCTTAAGGTTGATAATATTACTACAATTTGAGTGCATATTCTATGTGCCAGACTCTGTGCTAACAGATTTGCCTACACTTGTTCACGTAATCATCACAACTTGTTTCCGTAGCAGGTACAGCTATTATCCACATCATAAATGAGGAAACAGAGGCATATTTAGGAAACTTGCTAAAGTGAGGACACAAATCTAGCTTTTCCACTCTAACTCATGTTCTTAACATTATACTGCAGTGACATAAGTTATGTGGTTTGTTGTTTATCTCAGTTGTTTGTTTGTTTTGAGACGGAGTCTTGCTCTGTTGCCTAGGGTGGGTACAGTGGCATGATCTTGGCCCACTGCAACCTCCGCCTCCCGGGTTCAAGCGATTATCTTGCTTCAGCCTCCTTAGTAGCTGGGATTACAGGCACACACCACCCACACCTGGGTAATTTTTGTATTTTTAGTAGAGATGGGGTTTCACCATGTTGGCCAGACTTGTCTCAAACTCCTGACCTTAGGTGATCCGCCTGCCTGGGCTTCCCAAATTACTGGGATTATAGGCGTGAACCACTGTGCCCAGCCAAGTAAGTTGCATGGTTGTTAAAGGATTTTTCCACAAATAAAACTAAAACTAAAAGTAAAAAAAAAAAAAAAAAAAACTCAAGAAATACAAGATGCAGACTATTATGTTGTTCAAGATTTTGTGTGTGTGTGTGTGTTTTAAATCTTTGACTTTATTTTTGGGGAAACCTTTTTGTTTCCTTTTCCTTGGGACAGAGTTTCTCTCTTGTTGCCCAGGCTGGAGTGCAGTGGCATGATCTTGGCTTACTGAAACCTCTGCCTCCCAGGTTCAAGCGATTCTTCTGCCTAAGCCTCTGGAGTAGCTGGGATTATAGGCGCCTGCCACCATGCCAGGCTAATTTTTGTATTTTTAGTGGAGTCGGGGTTTCACCATATTGGCCAGGCTGGTCTCAAACTCCTGACCTTTTGATTCCCCCGACCTTGGCCTCCCAAAGTGCTGGGATTACAGGTGTGAGCCACTGCACCCGGCTGCTGGGGAAACCTTTTCTTTCTTTCTTTCTTTCTTTCTTTTTTTTTTTTTTTTTGAGATGGAGTCTCGCTCTGTTGCCCAGGCTGGAGTGCAGTGGCGCGATCGCATCTCACTGCAAGCTCCGCCTCCTAGGTTCATGCCATTCTCCTGCCTCAGCCTCCCCAGTAGCTGGGACTACAGGCGCCCGCCACCACGCCTGGCTAATTTTTTTGTATTTTTAGTAGAGGCAGAGTTTCACCGTGTTAGCCAGGTTGGTCTTGATCTGACCTCATGATCCACCCGTCTGGGCCTCCCAAAGTGCTGGGATTACAGGCGTGAGCCACTGCTGGGGAAACCTTTTAACATAAGTAAGGTCAGTGTGACTTTTAAGTTCTTGATGCTAACATCATTGATTTCAATAAAGTTTAAAAGTTATACTCATGCATATATGCAAATGAGTAAAAGGCTTAGAAATAGTGACTTCTTACGGTACGATGAATAAATTTCATTTGGTCTCTTGAATGTTATACATGTTCCAGTTGATTTACTGACAAACTGAAAGTAGCTTTACATCTTATGAGCTGTGAGTCCCCTTGGCACATTCATAATTAGAGGAGACCATCAGATTATCATTGGAAAATCAGTTTTTATTTATCCTTTATTTGAATTCCAGTGTAGACAGATCTGAGATTCTCTTCATTTTGCCAAAACTTCTTATCAGCCGCTTTTCACTCTGTGTTTGTGTACCTTTGGAATTGTCCTGTTATCTCTGCTTGTTTTTTACTTGATTTTCCATCCATTTCCAGTATTCCTTTCTCCTCTATTTTTTTTCCTTCATTTTCTTTCTGCTCTTCCTGTTGCACTATTATTCATGTTTTTCTCTTTACTCCAACTCAACTATGGCTTTACTTCTGTTTTCTTATTCCATTGTTCCTCATACTTTTTCCTACTGCTTCATTTTCTTAGTAGGATTCTCAGCCTAGATGATAGGGGTCAGCAGATCTACCCATCAGTAAATAAATTTTATTGCAGCATAGCTATGCCCATGCATTTGTGCATTATCTATGGCTGTTTTCATGGCTGTAGCCGTAGAGTTGAATAGTTGTAGCTGACTGTAGGGCTTGCAAAGCCAGAAAATTTGACTGTCTCTTTACAGAAAAGTTTGCCAGCCCTTGGCCTAAATCATATTTTCCACTGCATTTAGGGCTATTTAGGACTGATAAAAAATACATGCTATACTGGCTTTGGTGAAGTAACACAGAACATGTTCTGTCCTTTAAACTTATAACTAATTGCATGCTTTGATTCTAATACTATATAATATCCTGCGATTCCTTATTCATGACCATTCTAATTGGATTTAGTCTGAAGAATTACTTTCGCTTAACAGATTCTTTGTCACATTTAGTGAAAAATCATGTAAGGAAAAGGTTGGTTAATGGAAAAGATCTCCATCAACTGACCACTCCCTTCCTTATCTACAAATTTATCTTCCTCCTCCGTGCCATCTTTTTTTTTTTTTTTTTGAGATGGTCTTGCTCTGTTGCCCAGGCTGGAGTGCAGTGATGCAATCACAGCTCACTGCAGCCTCGACTTCCCAGGCTCAGGTGATCCTCTCACCTCAACCTCCTACATAGCTAAGACTATATATGCATATTACTATGCCTAGCTAATTTTTTTTTTTTTTTTTGAGACGGAGTCTTGCTCTGTCGCCCAGGCTAGAGTGCAGTGGCACAATCTCGGCTCACTGCAAGCTCCGACTCCCGGGTTCACGCCATTCTCCGGCCTCAGCCTCCCGATTAGCTGGGACTACAGGCGCCTGCCACTGTGCCCGGCTAATTTTTTTTTTTTTTTTCTATTTTTAGTAGAGACGGGGTTTCACCATGGTCTCGATCTCTTGACCTTGTGATCCGCCCTCCTCGGCCTCCCAAAGTGCTGGGATTACAGGCGTGAGCCACCGCGCCCGGCCCGCTAATTTTTTATATTTATATTTTTTGTAGAGATAGAGTTTCCCCATGTTGCACAGGGTGGTCTCAAACTGCTGGGCCTAAGAGTCTTCCAAAAGACTTGGCCTCCCAAAATCCTGGGATTACAGACATGAGTCACCACACCTGGCCTCGTTATTGTTTTTCCTCTGTTTTTAGTAGAGACGATTTTTAAGCCAACTTCTTCAATCATGCCCTTGACGCTCTCCCTTCTACCTACCTCCTCGCTCTTTTTTTTAAAGATAGAGTCTCTGTCTGTCACCCAGGCTGGAGTGCAGTGGTGCAATTTCAGCTTACTGCAGTCTCCACCTCCCAGGTGCAAGGGATTCTCCCCCCTCAACCTCCTGAGTAGCTGGGGCTATAGGCATCTGCCACCATGCCCGGCTAATTTTTGTATTTTTAGTAGAGACGGGGTGTCACCATGTTGGCCAGGCTGGTCTCGGACTCCTGACCTCAAGTGATCACCTGCCTTGGCCTCCCAAAGTGCTGAGATTACAGGCGTGAGCCACCATGCCCGGCCATCTTATTTTCTCCTTGTTCTTTTATACCACTTCTCTGTTTCTGGACTCTTCAACATCCTCCTTTCTACTTAATCTTTCCTTTTAGCCTGAAAACCTATTCGCTTCCTGCTCATCCTAAAAAGGATTCTTTTTTTTTTTAAAGACAGAGTCTCACTCTATCACCCAAGCTGGAGTGCAATGTCGCCATCTCGGCTCACTGCAAGCTCCGCCTCATGGATTTGCGCCATTCTCCTGCCCCAGCCTCCCGAGTAGCTGGGACTATAGGCACCCGCCACCTTGCCCGGCCAATTTTTTGTATTTTTAGTAGAGACCATCCGTGTTAGCCACGGTCTCGATCTCCTGACCTCCTGATCTGCTTGCCTCAGCCTCCCAAAGTGCTGGGATTATAGGCGTGAGCCACTGTGCCCGGCCCAAAAGGATTCTTTTTAATCCTGAATTCTTCTAGCCATTATCCTGCCTAAGGCTACCGTTAACCTCTAACTGCCAGGTCCTGTGGAATCTTTTTCTGTCTTTATTGCTGCACTTAAATGTTCGTTTCACCCTCCTTCAGAATTTGCTCTTCTGTATTTTTTATGTTTATTGATCATTCCTTCCCTTTCTCATTCCTGGGCTGCTTTTCCTTCACACCCTCCTTAGATGTGTGTCCCCAGTGTCTGCTTCTTTGCCTGCTGCTTTTGCCACATGACACTTACACACTGCCAGCTACCACACACAAGTTCCCTCCTATCATGTGTATATCATTGCCCTTATTCCATGTTGTATTAAAATTATGTGCTTGTCTCCCCTGTTACACTTTGAGTTCCTTGTGCTCAAAGTAAGACAGTGATACTGTATTATTTATTCTCATGGTTTGGTATAGTGCTTTGGCACATAGTACAGGCTCAATATAAATGTGTTTGAATAAATGAAATTCAGTGCCTTAATACACTTTTGTAGAAGCATTATTTTATGGAAAGAATGAAAAAGCTGTAAGTGGTCTTACATATATAGTCATCCAACAGATACTTAGAGAGCTCTGGGATGTGTTCCTTGCTGTGCTTGTTGCTATGGACAGTACAGAGAAATATAAGCATCTATTTTGGGTCCCTTTTGAGAACCTTGTGAAACTGTATACCTAGTGAAACTGTATATCCTCACCCTAGAAAAATTTACACCACACATGTAGATTTTACATGTAATGTAAGTCTTTTAAAAATTAATTTTTTTTTTTTTTTAAAGAAACAGGGTCATGCTCTGTCACTCAGGCTGGAATGCAGTGGTGTGATCATGGCTTACTGTAGCCTCAACCTCCTGGCTCAAGCAACTCTCCCACTTCAGCCTCCCAAGTAGCTGGGACTACAGGTGCGCACCACTATGCCCGGCTAATTTTTAAAATATTTTTTAGACACTGGTTTTCACTATGTTTCCCAGGCTGGCCTTTACCTCCTGGGTTCAAGCAGTCCTCTACCTTGGCCTTCAGAAGTGATGGGATTATAGGTGCAAGCCACCGTGCCCACACTATATGTAATTTCATGGTGTTCACGGTTTCTTCAGGGAGTTCATGTACGCCACGTACTCTATTCTAAGCATTTTTAGAGTTAGAGATACAAAAGCATGTGAATGAATTCAAGAAAAATGGAATAATGAACTGCGTGACATTGAATAACAAATGGAGTCAGCGATGCAAATAATTCTGTAGATTTAACAAAAAAAATTAACCTGGTATGGTGGCGTGCACCTCTAATCCCAGCTACTCAGGAGGCTGAGACAGGAGAATCATTTGAACCCAGAAGGCGGAGGTTGCAGTGAACTGACATCATGCCACTGCACTCCAGTCTGAGCGACAGAGCGAGACTCCATCTCAAAAATAAAAAAAAAAATAAAAGAATTGTGTAGATTTTAGTAGTTGGAAGAAGTTGGAGTATGAATGTGTAATTATAGAACAGTGAGAAATAAAATTCTACAGATTGTTTTATTCTGGTGTTGTGCTGTTGTGTTCTCATATGGTTGTCTTTTTGGTCTGATAGCTCTTTGTGTTAAGTAACAGAATATGAGTAACAAACAGGGATCTCTTCAGAAGGGTGTGACATTAGAAATGCTGTATCAGTCATGTAATGAAGAGGCAGATCGCAGAGCAGGATATGACCTAGGAAGCCTTGGGGCCTGAGAAGTCTAAATGTATTTCAGGTTCATTCATGGATGATGCTTTACTAGGGCTAGGGCAGGTAGGCCACAGCCCTGCAGCTAAGTAGGCATATCCTTGTAGCTAGGAGTGCATGCAGTAGGCTTTAGATGTGGCAGGCAGGCAGGCAGCACTAAAGCTGGGCAAGTGATCAGGATGGATAGTCTCTCCTTTGAGGTGCCCTGTGGTACATAGACAGATGAAATAATGGATACACAGGTAGTCTTGTAGCTAGGTTGGTCCAGATCAGTGGGCAGGAAAGGAGGTTGAGTTGGGGCCATGGACTTTGGGAGTTGTCATTCTAGTGAGCTAGCTAGAACTCTCAGTGGTACAATATTCTTCTCTTAAAACTGACCCATTAGAAAGTTTACAGCCTTGACTTTGCTGTGGTTTATTAAGACACAGATATGTGTTCATTCGGGGGCCAAGCAGTAAATGGAGAGTGGCATTTATTGAGGCCAGTATGGAGGCAGTACAGAGATTACTGAGATAAAAGAAAGAAATAGGTGGAATGGAACTATGTGATGGAAAGCTAAACAGAATAGTTGGTGGTACACAGTAGATAGTATTACTTGTTTATGAAGATATGGTCATCTTCCATTTATTCAAGTTATGTTTTATATTTTTTAGAGTATATAGAAATTCTCTGCCCTATCACGTTTGCCAAAGTCAAAACAATAACTTCATTTATTAAATATAAAAAAGAAAAACCTCTAACATAAAATAGATTTTATTTAGACAATAAAAAAATATTGTTTGGTCCTAATAAGAGTAAGGTTGATTCAAGATACATGGGAGCAGAATCCAAAGTGTAGAAATAGGCCAGGTGCAGTGGCTCATGCCTGTAACACTTTTGGAGGCTGAGGCCATAGGATGAGTTCAGGAGTTCAAGACCCGCCTCGGCAACTTGGCGAAACCCCGTCTCTACAAAAAGTACAAAAATTAGCCGGGTGTGGTGGTGTATATTTGTAGACTCAGCTACTTGGGAGGCTGAGGTAAGAGGATCACTTGCAGCCAGAAAGTCAAGGCTGCAGTGAGCTGTGGTTGTACCACGGCACTCCAGCCTGGGTGACAAGCAAGACCTTGTCTCAAAAACAAAGCACCCTGGTGTGGCGGATCACCTGAGTTAAGGAGTTGGAGACCAGCCTGGCCGACATGGCTCTACTAAAAATACAAAAATTAGCTGGGTGGGGTGGCGGTCACCTGTAATCCTAGCCACTTGGGAGGCTGAGGCAGGAGAGTCGCTTGAATCCAGGAGACGGAGGTTGCAATGAGCCGAGATGGCCGTGTTGCACTCCACCCTGGGTGACAGAGCGAGACTGTGTCTCAAAAACAAAAACAAATAAGCATAGGACATGGGGATAAACTGAAGATTTATGAAGACACTACTGAAGGAGAAATAAAAGTAGGTTTGGCTAAATGGAGAAACATGCCATACTTTGAATGGAATTATTTAATACTACAACGTTATCAGTTTTCCTCAAAGAAATCTTTAAATATATTCAGTTTTGGCTGGGTGTGTTGGCTCACGTCTGTAATCCCAGCACTTTGGAAGGCCGAGGTGGGCTGATCACTTGAGGACAGGAGGTTGAGACCAGCCTGGTCAACATGGTGAAACCTCGTCTGTACTAAAAATACAAAAATCAGCTGGGCATGGTGGCGGGTACCAGCCAGTCAGGAAGCTGAGGCAGGAGAATTACTTGAACCCTGTAGGTGAAGATTGCAGTGAGCTGAGATTGCGCCATTGCACTCCAGCCAGGTGAGAGAGCGAGACTCCATCTCAAAAAAAAAAAAAATTATATATATATTTATATATATATATACACACACACACACATACATATCTCTGTTTTTGTAGAAACTGACAAAATAATTCTAAAGTTTATTAGATTATGTGTAGTAACAGAAGAATTTTGGAAATTTCTTTCGACAAGAGTCATAAAGGAGGACTTGCCCTACCAAATATTAAAATATGTCAGAATTAAAACATAACTGTCAGCTGGGCGCAGTGCTCATGCCTGTAATTCCAACACTTTGGGAGGCTGAGGTGCGTAGATCACGGCCAGCGTGACCAACATGGAGAAACCCCGTCTCTACTAAAAATACAAAATTAGTTAGGCATGGTGGCACATGCCTGTAGTCCCAGCTACTCGGGAGGCTGAGGCAGGAGAATTGCTTGAACCCGGGAGGCGGAGGTTGCAGTGAGCCAAAATTGCGCCATTGCACTCCAGCCTGGGCAACAAGAGCAAAACTCTTGTTTAAAAAAAAAAAAAAAAAAAAAAGAATTAAAACATAACTGTCATAGTGGCTACATATGGAGAATCCAAAACTGAGTTTATGTGGTATTTTGTTAATATACAATAAACATAGCACTTTAATTCTGGAGGAAAGGTGGATTATTCAGTAAATGATTCTGGGACATTGGGGACAAATTAGATTCCTACTTCACACTGATAACTAAAATAAAATCAAATAGATTAATGAGAGAACTGTAATTAAACAAAACAACACTCAAACTACACTGGAGCAGATCTGTGAATCTGTATAATTTTGAGTGGAGAAGGACTTTATAAGCATGACTACCAGAGCAAAAAAAAAAAAAACATAAAAGATTGATATATTTGATTATTAAAAAAGTAAAGATTTAGGCTGGGTGTGGTGGCTCACGCTTGTAATCCCAGCACTTTGGGAGGCCAAGGCGGGTGGATCACTTGAGGTCAGGAGTTTGAGACCAACCTGGTCAATGTGGTGAAACCCTGTATCTACTAAAAATAGAAAAAAATTAGTCAGGCGTGGTGACACATGCCCCAGCTACTCAGGAGGCTAAGGCAGGAGAATTGCTTGAATCTGGGAAGGGGAGGTTGCAGTGAGCCAAGATTGTGCCACTTCACTCCAGCTTGGGTGACAGAGCAAGACTCCATCTCAAAAAAACAAAAACAAAAATACTTAGATGTGTCCAAAAGTAACCGTACATTTAAAAAGACCTGCCACAAACTGGGAAAAGTAGAAAAAAAGTTTTTAAAATAGCCAGTGAACATAAGAAAAGGTGGCCCTCCTCACTTGTAATGATTTGAGAAGTGTAGTTTATTTTTATTTTATTTTTAAGAAATTCAGATTGTCTATCAGCTGGTGCTGAATGGTAAATGTGAGAAAGATTAATACTACTTAGTGGTACTGAGGGAGTTGCAAAAACACTTAACACTCTGCTAGTGGGATAGTTTAAGTAAAACAAGTAGCATTCTTAAACTCTTTTTTAGGTAAGTAACTCATATGTTTTCAGGACATTTTCAGTAAGACTTTACTGGCAGGGTTGTGTAATGCTAATATACTTACTGTCTGGTTTTAGTATTATTTTTTTCTCTTGCCTTGGATGGTCTCAGTGGAGTCTTATGCATAGCAGATATATTAAAACTAGTAATAAAGCAAGAGAAGGAATGTGAATAAATTATCTCAGTTTAATTTCTACTTTGTTCTATTTCTATTTCATACTCCTGGGAAAGAATATTAAGTGGGCATATGTACTTGAATAGTTGTTCTGTTTTTTATTAGAAAAGAATCCGAATCTATAAAATGTTTTACATATTTGCCAGGGAAACAAGATACTTGTATAGCTGTAAGAATTGGAATTCATTTCATTTTACTGACTTTTCCTTAACCTAATTCTGAACACTTTTGCCATAGGTTTGAGAATAAGTTGTTATAAAAAGACTACTATTCTTCGCTAATAGTATGGACATTTCAGTTCCTAAATTCTGTTTTTTTGATTCTTGAGCATTTCTAAATTTACTTTTTTTGTCTTAGCTCTTCTACAGAATCACTTTCTTTTTTTTTTTTTCTTTAATTTTTGAGCTGAAAATAGTACTTTTTATAAAGAAGTGCTCAAACAATGATTGGACTAATTTCTCCTTGTTTCTCTCTTTCTCTTTGTCTCTTTTACTCTCTAGTTTTAGAATTCTTCTTTTTAAAATAGAGACAAGGTCCCACTGTCTTGCTCAGGCTGTCTTGAACTCCTGAGCCCAAGTGATCCTCTTGCCTCAGCCTCCCAAAGTGCTGGGATTACTGGCTTAAGCTATCACACCAGGCCTAGGCTAATTTCATATTTTGAGATGGCAGAAATTTCTTTCAGGTAGCTTTTCCTCCTCCTCCCCACTTAAAATAGATCCTGATCCAGAAGCCTAATGGAGAAAATGAAAACAGCAGTATCTTTATATTGGAATCTTTTCTAAAACTTATTTTGATCTTTTTAGGAGATAGTGTGGGAATCAGCAATCTAGTATTACATACATGGAATCTATCACCTTATTTTTTTAAATACAGCAAACCTCATGAAGTGAATTTCCGTATTTTGTCTTGTTCTTGTTTTGCACCACTCACGCTTTGCTGTAGAATTTGATGTATTTTTGATTCTGTAGAGCGTGGGCTATTGATCTTCACTCAGCTTTCAGAGGAACCTCATTAGTAAGTTTGAATTTTTTATTTTTATTTTTTAGTTGATTTTGAAGTAAAATGCAGGACCATTTTAAGTGATACCATTTCTAAACAATTTTTAGTTCAAATTTTAAGTTAGCTAATTTAGAGCTTAAGAAGGTTGCTATAAAAACATAAAATTACCAGCTGGGTATAGTGGCTCATTCCTGTAATCTCAGCACTTTGGGAGGCAAAGGCAGATGAATTGCTTGAGCCCAGTAGTTCAAGACCATCCTGGGCAATATGGTGAAACCCCGTTTCTACAAAAAAATACAAAAAGTAGCCAGACATGGTGTTGTGCACCTGTAGTCCCAGCTACTCAGGTGGCTGAGGTGAGAGGATCACCTGAGCCCAGGGAGATTGAGGCTGTGGTGAGCCAAGTGAGACCCTGTCTCAACAACAAGAAGAAAAGTTACTAATTGTAGTGCCTTTTTTCTTATGTAGTGGGCTTAGTCAAACTAAGATGATGTATTTTATCTTATAAATGTTTTCCCTTGAATTTTAACTGAAGAATCCAATGTGTACCTCTCACAAACAATTTATTAGTAAGGAAAATAAATACTGGTTTTTATTACTTAAACAGGATATATTTTTCTCTTACGGATTTTTTTTTTCCTTTTATCTCACTTTATCATAGTGCTAGAAAATTTAATCATTCATTTGAGATAGGGAGAAAATTAGGTTTTTTTTTTTTTTTTCGTTCTATTTTGAGACAGGGTCTCATTTTGTTGTCCAGGCTGGAGTGCAGTGGCGCCATCATAGTTCACCATAACCTCAAACTCATGGGTTCAGGCGATTCTCTCACCTCAGCCTCCTGGTTAAGCTGGGACTGCAGATATGCATCACCACTCCTGGCTAATTTTTGTCATTTTTTGTACTGATGAGGTCTCATTATGTTGCCCAGGCTGGTCTCAAAACTCTGGGCCTCAAATGATCCTCCTGCCCCAGCCTCCCAAAATGCTGGGATTACAGGCGTGAACCCTGCTCCCAGCCCATTTTTTTTTTTTAAATATATTCACAGCATTGTGCAACCATCACTACAATCAATTTACATTTTCATCACCCTGAAAAGAAACTCTGAACCCCTTAGCAGTTCCTCTCTGTTTGTTTCAATTTTCCCCAGCTCCAGGCAACTGTTGATCTATTGTCTTCATAGGTTTTCCCATTCTGGACATTGCATATTAATGGAATCATATATAGCCTCTTTTTTTTTTTCTTTTTTCTTTTTTTTTTTTGAAACAGAGCCTCACTCTGTTGCCCAGGCTGGAGTGCAGTGGCATGATCGCGGCTCACCGCAACCTCTACCTCCCAGGTTGAAGCGATTCTCCCGCCTCAGCCTCTTGAGTAGCTGGGACTATAGGCTCCTGCCACTACACCTGGCTAATTTTGTATTTTTAGTAAAGACGGGGTTGCACTGTGTTGGCCAGGCTGGTCTTGATTTCCTGACCTCAAGTGATCTGCCCGCCTCGGCCTCCCAAAGTGCTGAGATTGCAGCCATGAGCTACCGCACCTGGCCATATATATTATGATAGGCTTGTTTCACTTGGTATGTTTCTTCCGTGTTGTGGCATGTATTAGTACTTCTTTTTCATGGCCAAATATTCCATTGTACAGGTACACAGGCACATTACGTTTTGTTTATTCATCAGTTGGTGGATATTTTCATTATTTCCACCTTTTGACTTACGAGTAATGCTGCTATTAACATTGACTTTTAAAGTTTTTGTGTGGGCCGGGTGTGGTGGCTCATGCCTGTAATCCAAGCTCTTTGGGAGGCTGAGGCCGGCAGATCACTTGAGACCATGAGTTTGAGACTAGCCTGCCCAACATGGCGAAACCCCGTCTCTACTAAAAATATAAAAATTAACTGGGTGTGGTGGCGTGCACCTGTAATCTCAGCTACTAGGTAGGCTGAGGCAGAGAATCACTTGAAGCTAGGAGGCTGAGGCTACAGTGAGCCAAGATCATGCCACTGCACTCCGGCCTGGGTGACAGAGTGAGACTTCATCTCAAAAAAAAAAAATTGTGTGTGGACATAGGTTTTCAATTTTCATGGGGATGTGTGTGTATGCATACTCATACATACATACATACATACACACACATACCTGCAAGATAATTGCTGGCTCATATGCTAAATCTGTGTTGAAGCTTTTATGTAACTGTTGGGCTGTTTCTTTCCTTTTTATTATTTTTTTGAAAATGGAGGTGAGGTCTCACTGTGTTGCACAGGCTGGTCTCCTGGGCATGGTAGCTGTATCATTTTACAATCCCACATAGCTGTTTCCAACATAGCTGTATCATTTTACAATCCTACTAGCAGTGTATGAGGTTTCTTACGTTTTTCACATCCCCACCAGCATTTGTTATTGTCTGTCTCTTTGATTATAGCCATCCTCGTGGGAGAGTAAGAAGTAGTATCTCATTGTAGATTTTTTTTCTGTTTACAACTTTACTTTAAAAAATTATATATGCACACGTGGTAAAAATTTCAAAAAGTGTATACCAAAAGATTTAACAGTGAAAATAGAAAATAAGGGTGGTCCCTGTTTTCTTCCACCAAGGCAAATATTGTTATAATCTTCTAAACAACTTGTCTGCCAGATTTCTCATTTTCAGTCAGTCCTGGGCATTGACGTAAAGAAATTCTTAGACATTGCTTTTATTAGATCATCTCATCCCTTGCTCAAAATCTTCAGTGGCCACTATTGCTTACAGAATAAAGTTGGGATGCTATACAGGACTCTTCCCAGTGGAACTTCTCTTTTTCAACCTTACCTCTCATTATTTCCCAATGTTAATCCACTTACTGACCTACTGTGGCATGTTCTGTGTGTTAGACATCACCAACTTTGTGCCTTCTTTTTTTTTTTTTTTTTTTTTGGAGATAGAGTCTCGCTCTGTTGCCCAGGCTGGAGTGCAGTGGCACAATCTTGGCTCACCACAACCTCCGCCTCCCGGGTTCAAGTCAAGTGATTCTCCTGCCTGAGCCTCCCAAAAAGCTGGGACAACAGGCGCGTGCTACCATGCCCTGCTAATTTTTGTATTTTTAGTAGAGACGGATTTCACTGTTTCCCAGGCTGGTCTTGAACTCCTGACCTTGTGATCCACGTGCCTTGGGCTCCCAAGTTGCTGGGATTACAGGCGTGAGCCACCGTGGCCAGCCTGTGCCTTCTTCTTTTACTCCTGGATTTAATCCTAACTTCAAGAATCTACCTTATTAACTGGAGTTTTAGATACTTTTTCAAAACCAAGCCCACATCTGTCCTTTTTAGAGTCTTCTCTCACATTCCCTGCTCATTGTGGTTTGTTTTTATTGCCTATAACAATGGCTGTTAAACTTTACATTTTAAATTAATTTATGTTTGTATGTATTTATTTGTTGGGAAAGGGTCTCTCTCTGTCACCCCTACTAGAATGCAGTATTGCCATCATGGGTTACTGCTTCGTGAGCTCAAGCTATTCTCCCATTTCAGCCTCCCAAGTACATGTACCACCCTACCTGGCTAATTTTTTTGTTTTTTTTTTTTAGTTTAGCTTTTGTAGAGACAGATATCTCACTGTGTTGCACAGGCTGATCTTGAACTCCTGGGCTCCAGTGATCCTCCCATCTCAGCCTTCCCAAGTGCTGGCATTACACGTGTGAGTCACCATGCCCAGACTTTAACATTTTCTTTTTAGCATAGAATAGGTCAGTTTTTTCCCTCTGATGAGATCCCATGCTGACTCTTAGTTAAAACAAGCGTGGTTGGAAGAAGAGCTAGTGGTGTCCTAGCTCCCTACGTACTCAGTTTTCCCTTGTCTTCTGGGGTGTCCTGAAGACATCATAGGATGTCATGAAGTACAGTTGGAGAACCAGTGCTTTCCGTCATGTATCAAACACTCATCTTTACGAAGCAGTGTGTAGTATCTTTTTGCCAGTATATTTTATCTCTCCCAATGCATTAAACTTTTCTGGAGTTTAGAAAACAAATTTATAGAATTAAGGAAATGTCCCCCCAACCATGGTGTCTAGTATATATACAGTGACTTACAGTTACTAGGTGTTCAACATACATGTATTCCTTTGATTGATTTTTGAAAACTTTACATATATATATTTTTTATATACAGGGTCTCACTCTGTCACTGAGGTTGGAGTGTGGTAATACAGATCTTGGCTCACTGCAACCTCCTCCTCCCAGGCTCAAGTGATTCTCCCACCCCAGCCTCCCAAGTGGCTGGGACCACAGGTGCGCATCACCACACCTGGCTAATTTTTTATATTTTTGGTAGAGACAGGATTTTGCTGTGTTGTCCAGGCTGATTTCGAACTGCTGAACTCAGGCAGTCCACCCGCCATGGCCTCCCAGTGCTGAGATTACAAGTGTGAGCCACCACCGAAATATTTATATTTTTAAACTTAATTTACTTATATTTACTATATTTTTATGTTTTTAATTTTTTAAAATATATTTTTATACTCACTAGACCCAATTTTATACTCCTAAACCAGGGAAGAACTTTTTTTTTTCTCTTACATAGGCATGGTACCATAGACAATGATTAAAATTGTAATTATCATTCATTTCTTAGTTTTGTGGCTGGGACCCTGATGTCTTCAAATGTTAGTTTGCAGATACAGTCAGCCCTCTCTATCCATGTGTTACATACTGTGAATTCAACCAACCATGGATCCAAAATAATATGGGAAATATGCTGGGGCTGTGGGTCACACCTGTAATTCCAGCACTTGGGGAAGCTGAGGTGGATGGTTCACCTGAGGTCAGGAGTTCAAGACCAGCCTGGCCAACATGGCAAAACCGTAGCTCTACTATAAGTACAAAAAATTAGCTGGGCATGGTAGTGCACATCTGTAATCCCAGCTACTCGAGAGGTTGAGACAAGAAATTTGCTTGATTCTGTGAAGTAGAGGTTTCCATGAGCTGAAATTGTGCCTCTGCACTCCAGCCTGGGCAACAGAGTGTGAGACTCTGTCTCAAAAAAAAAGGAAAGAAAATTATATGGGAAATGAAAAGCATCTATACTGAACATGTACAGACTTTTTTTCTTGTCATTATTCCCTAAACAATGCAGTACAACTGCTATTTCCATAGCATTTACTTTGTATTAGGTATTATAGGTAACTTAGAGATTTAAAGTATGCGAGAGTATGCAAATATTATATACTATTTTGTATCAGGGACTTAAGCATCCATGGATTTTGGTATCCCCAGGGGGTATTAGAACCAATCGCCCGTAGATACTGAAAGACGACTGTAGTGTGTGTTGCAATAATTTATTTTCAAATGGATCATTTGGAGAACACTATTCTTTAGGAAACATAGCCTCGTAAGTTCTGTTCCATCCGTCCCTTTCACCTCCACGGCGTTGTAGCATCCTGCTTTCATGACTGTGTCATCACTCGGAAGGGACGACTTCTCTTCCAGAATGCCTTCCAAGGTCTACTCTGACCACAGCTGTAAACTACACTTCTATTCTCTTCTTGCCCCTCACAGCGCTCTCTGTTCCTCTGAGATCTTAAACTCTGTCTACTCCTAATCCAGCCTGCTGGGTGTGGCTGGAGAAAGTCCCACTGGAGGGCTGATTGTTTCCAGCTCTTGCCTCAGGAGAGCGCAGCAGACTTTTTTTTTTCTCCCTTAAACCTGTTTCTGCAACCTTGATGACCACTCCTTCTAGTCCCTCACCTATTTGCTTTATTCATGGCAGAGGCTCTTTCTTCCTGCTTGTCAGTACAAAGAGGCAGGATTTTTAACCTGGATCTGTGGATTCTCAAGGAATTTGTGGAGAGAATTCAGGGCATTGATGACCTTGGACGAAGAGGAATTTACATCTTTATTTACACTAACCTTCGAGTGAAATTTAGCATTTTTTCCCATTTAAAAATATAGGCAACAAACAACTAGTGTTAGCAGTATTTATGACTTAAGCACGTATAGAACTCAGTTAATTCCATATTGCTTGATGTTATGGATATCTCAAATTATTATTTTATATATATATATATATTTGAGATGGAGTCTCGCTCTGTCTCTCAGGCTGGAGGTGCAGTGGTGCAGTCTCAGTCCATTGCAACCTCTGCCTCCTGGGTTCAAACGATTCTCTTGCCTCTGCCTCCTGAGTAGCTGGGATTACAGGCGCGCACCACCATGCCTAGCTAATGTTTGTATTTTCAGTAGAGATGGGGTTTCACCATGTTGGCCAGGCTGGTCACCAACTCCTGACCTCAAGTGATCCACCTGCCTTAGCTTCCAAAGTGCTGGGATTACAGGTGTGAGCCACCGCACCCGGCCTCAAGTTATTTTTAGAAACAGAATCTTGCTATGTTATCCACTCTGGCCTTGAACTCGTGGGCTCAGGCAGTCCTCACACTTCAGCCTCCCGAGCAGCTGGGATTATAGGCATGTGCCACTGCACCCGGCTTCAAATAATTATGTATGTTCATCACCTCTTTAAATTTATAGTAGTTATTAAACCTGTTACTGGATCTTAATATTTAATGCTTTAATTAAGAAGCATGTATGTTACTATGCCAACAGATTTTTTTAGTTTTTGATAACTGCATTTCATTGTTAATTGTTCTCATTTGATTTCCTGTGTATTTTATGAATTTAAGTACATTCTGAATACGGTTACATAGGCTTCCCTAAAATGTCAAAGGGCCCATGTATTAAGAAAAAGGCTGAGAATTCCTAATCTGGAGGCTCCCCACAGTCCTGTTTTGTCGTCATACCCGTACCCCATTCTAGCCTGAGGAGCATGGCTCCACCTGTGCCCTTGGTTTTGTTGTTCCAGTTCATACATCCTGCACCCTTACTGTGTTTCTTATCCCCAACTTGTTTATGTTATTCTTCAGTATTATAGTCTTTAATATAATCTGTATAATACGTGATGTAGTATATGCTCGTAGTATACAATGCAGTTAGAACAGATGAGTATACAATGAAAAAATAATCTCCCCTCTAACCCCCAGTCCCACTTCCCTGGGAAGCCTGTGGTCTTGTGTACAATTCAGAAAATGTTTATACACATATTATTTATTTATTTATTTATTTATTTATTTTTTGAGATAGAGTCTCACTCTGTCGCCAGGCTGGAGTGCAGTGGCACGATCTTGGCTCACTGCAACCTCCGCCTTCCTAGTAGTTAAAGCAATTCAAGGTTCAAGCAGTTCTCCTGCCTCAGCCTCTCGAGTAGCTGGGACTACAGGCATGTACCACCATGCCTGCCTAATTTTTGTATTTTTAGTAAAGACAGAATTTCACCATGTTGACCAGGATGGTCTCGATCTCTTTACCTCATGATCCGCCTGCCTTATTCTCCCAAAGTGCTGGCATTACAGGTGTGAGCCACCACGCCCGGCCTATTTATTTAATTTTTAAATGGAGCTTCCCTCTTGTTGTTCAGACTGGAGTGCAATGGCGCAGTCTCAGCTCACTGCAACCTCCGCCTCCCGGATTCAAGTGATTCTCCTGCCCTCAGCCTCCCGAGTAGCTGGGATAACAGGCATGCGCCACTATGCCCAGCTATTTTTAGTAGAGATGGGGGTTTCTCCATGTTGGTCAGGCTGGTCTCGAACTCCCGACCTCAGGTGATCCGCCCGCCTCGGCCTCCCAAAGTGCTGGGATTACAAGTGTAAGCCACTGCGCCCCCGCCTATACACATATTTTTAATGCCACTCCAGTCTGTGTTGGAATCATTTTACTTCCCCTTATTTTCTTCTTGTATTCTTGAAGGCCTCGATCAGCTGCTGCTGCTAGGCTGTCACTGTCACTTTAGAAAGCCAGAGCCTTTTGTTCCTCAGAACTTTGTTCTTAATTGTATCGTAGCACTCACTGTATTGGATTCTAAAAGATTTGCTTTGTTTCTGTAACTAATCTCTCACACCCAGGAGCTCCTACAGGAAATGCTGGGAATTGTATCAGTCAAATGTGAATCCCCGCCTTGTCCAGACTTATGAGTGCATTGTAGGTACTCAGTAAGTGCTAAAAATGAGTAAGTAGTCCCAGTTGCCAGGTTGTCACCCACTGATACCAATCTATATACTGATACTTTATATAGTATATAGATTGGTCCACATATAACTGATGACACATAATGAGAAACTGTCTTAAAAAGTTGTTGAAAATGCCACAAGAATAGTAATTGATCAAAACAATATGATTTTTTAGGTTTATCTAGAATTTTGATGTTTGAGAAAAGGCTGATTTAGTTGAATTGAAATGGGTAGCTGAGGATTTTGATGACTTCTCTGGAAGCACATTTGAGGATTTCTGATGTTAAATCTGATGTTAATGATTATTTAATCCAGTTTTATGTCATTTTATAGTTTTTATACATTTAAGTTTATATTTATTTCTAATGTTTAAACACTAGCATTTTAGTTATTTGACCATTATTCTGGCCCTTTAAGAGATGCTCAGACAAGTTTGAATGGTTTTTCAGAGGCATTATTGGCTCAGAGGTAAAAGAGGGAAGATTGAGAAGCTGAATACGTACTCTTGTTTCCTGAGTATGGGGCTGGGGATACTCAGAAGAGTTTCACACATTGGTTCAGACATTTCTTTACGACCACCACCAGGTGGCACCACTGGCCCAAAATGACTGGGTTTCTGCCCAGAATCAGAAGGGAAGGTGTTGAGAGCCCGCTGCTATGGGGGTAGCATGGAGGTAGGATACAGGGGGTGGAGGTGATACAATTTCGTTCTTTCCTCCAACGTCGCCTGCTAGTCTAGAGGCTTTTATAAATTGAAAAACATTCTTTTATCATCTCATCTGATGGTTTTTATGTTTTTCCTTTTTTCTCTCTATGCCTGTAGTTTCTTCAGAAACAGGTAACACGTTTCTAATAGTCACTTTGTATTCTTGCATCTTGTTCTTACAGTGCTTTTGTTTCTCACCATAGGGGATGATGGAAAATTAATATACTTTGACTTAGGGCATTGGTAAAATCTGCATGCAAATTCCCAGTTACCTGTAGATTAGAGCCAGTTGTTTTTTCTGAACTTTGCAGGAATCCTGGTTACAACATTGTACTATTTACTACCAACAATGTTTTTTTTAAAATCCAGACTTGCTGGGCATGGCAGCTCATGCCTGTAATCTCAGTGACTTGGGAGGCTGAGATGGGAGGATTGCTTGAGCCCAGGAGTTTAGGGCTGCAGTGATTGAGGCACTGCACTCCAGCATGAGTGACAGAGCAAGATCCCATCTCTTAAAAAAAAATTTAAGAAATAGAAACAAAAATCCAGACTTGTAACCATTGTAAAATAAATCAGAATTTACGATAGTGGATATTGGTAATAGTGCAGAATGGATACCCAGATCTTGCTTCCTTTCTAGCTGATGATGCAATGTTGACCTGAAATGCATTACTTATATAGCCAGGGTTTTCCTCAGCATCCTGATGCTACAGCCTCATTTTGTACTAACTCTCCACTTCTGGACATCTTCCCCTAAGTCTTTACTCATCTTTAAAAAGAGCTACTTTTGGTGAAATTTTAAAATCAAGGAATATTCTTTATAGAATCACACTTATGTGTTTCCCCTTCCCCATTTCTGCCTCGAAACCAGACCAGACTGCTCCATAACCTGTGAATACTTTTTTTTTTTAAGTTTGGTATTGTTAACAGAAAATTTAAGATTAAAATGTAGCATTGAGAAAAATAGATTTATTAATAATGTCCTCTTAACACAGCTTAAATTCTGGTCAGTGGAATAAAGCCTGGGCCACTGAAGTTTTAGATGCTTGCTTGCTTTTCCACACTGGTTCTTACTTGGGGATCTTTTTAGAAATTCGTTTATAATAATATCATAAAAACATATTTAAGCTACTTTGTGTGTAAATTTGGGGTCTTTTGATTTGAAGACAGCTTGACTCAAGATTTTCTAAATATTTTCACACACATACATACCCTGTAGTGAGAAAAATTTATCTATTTATATGGTTCTATAAAAATCTCTAACTGCTTTGAGCTTTAATTTCTTGAATCAAAAGTGTATTGTCTTTGATGCTGAGCTTCTATCTAAATAAATGCTTTATTTACTTAAATGTGTGCTTTTCAAAAACTAGTAAGATTAAAACATCAACAGGATCTTACATGTAAAGGAACAGTCCTGTTGCTTCTTCCAGAAGATAATATGACTGGTTTGGAATTTTCCTGTAGTATAGTTTTTTGTCTAGTGTTGTAAGAATTTAAGGAATTTCAGGATCTTAAAGTAGGTTATTATTTGATGTTTTCTTGGAACATTTTACATTCTTGAAAATACACGTGGCTAAATTAATTTTTGCCAACAATCCACATAACTTTAAGATAGTGTAGAGTAGGACTTGATTCAGGTTAGTATCAAATAAGATCATATTTTTAGTGCCATCAGTAGCTTTCAGCAAAGATGAGGTGTTGGTAAGATAGCATTAGTCTCTTGGAATCTCTTACGGAGATTTTCCAAAATTCAGCCATTTCTAGTGAATGCTCCATTCCACCCCCATCTGAGTCCTGCTACTCCGGGGAACTCCCTCAGCACACTCTTGGCTCTTAGAATTGCTAGCAGTGGGAGTAGTGCTGCTGGTGGAGCTGGCAGCTAAGCCCAGAGGTGGATTGATGCTTTTATTTCCTGATGTACAGGTACACACACTCATACCTACCCACACCTAGTTTGGGATAAGAAGAGGTTAGAATTAGTTAGGCTTGAAGTTCCATGCTTACATTTGCTGGCTCAAATTTCTTATTTTGGCATCACTTTGCCCATTAGGGAGACAATGACAGTTGTCATTTTTTATTGCCAAATAAAAAATTCCTCTGGAGTAACCTCTTGTTAGGAGTATTGTGTGTTTAGTTGTTGATTCGTCCCTTCCTCCTCTTAGTGGCAACTTGCAGTACTGGGAGGAAACAGTGGCTGGGAGCTTAATTTCCTCAGCAGAGCCAGATCAGCAGAAGTATTACTCCTTAGTTCGTAGTAGGTGGTACCCTATGGGTCCAGTCATTTAAATGCAAACCTATATCTACAGAGCATTTCCTAATGCCGTCATTGCCCAGTGGTCCTTTATTTAGCTGAGTCTAACTCCCAACTAGAGAAAATTTCCTTTGCCAGACAGCAGTATGGTCAGCTAAACATGTGGATGGTACATTTGCTTTCATAAGTCAGTACTCTTCAGTAACATTAGTAGAAGAGAAGAGGACACAAAGTGAGAGTGTGTTAATAGGAAGTCCAGATACGCCTGCCACCTGAACTTTCTGAGACAGGTAATACTGTAGGGCCTGAACTTTTAGCAGAGTGGTTATATATGAAGAAGTGGGTTCTGGGAGGGGTTAAAACCACTTAGAATGGCTTTACTTTAATAATGGCAAGAGTTTGCTTGGATATTGACCATTGCACATAGACATGAATATGGAAAGTTAAAAACAAAATCCACATATATTTGGCCGCAAGTATTTTGAAGATATATCTAATTAGTACATCCATTAAACAAAAGAGATATTTTAGGCCAGGCGTGGTGGCTCACGCCTGTAATCCCAGCACTTTGGGAGGCCGAGGTGGGTGGATCACCTGAGGTCAGGAGTTCGAGACCAGCCTGGCCAACATGGTGAAACCCTGTCTCTGCTAAAAATACAAAAATTAGCTTGGCTTGTTGGTGAGCGCCTGTAATCTTAGCTACTCGGGAGGCTGGGGCAGGAGAATTGCTTGAACCTGGAAGGTGGAGGTTACAGGGAGCTGAGATGGTGCCACTGGACTCCAATCTGGGTGAAAGAACAAGATTCCATCTCAAAAAAGAAAAAAAAAAAAGAGTTATTTCTGATGTATTGATAGAAATTTTCTTTTTTCTTTTCTTTTCTTTTTTTTTTTTGAGATGGGGTCTCAGCCTGTTGTCAGTCTGGAGTGCAGTGGTGTGATCTCCACTCACTGCAACCTCCACTTCCCGGGTTCAAGCGATTCTCCTGCCTCAGCCTCCCGAGTAGCTGAGACTACAGGCGTGCGCCACGATGCCCAGCTAATTTTTATACTTTTAGTAGAGACGGGGTTTCACCATGTTGGCCAGGATGGTCTCGATCTCTTAACCTCGTGATCCACCTGCCTCGACCTCCCACAGTGCTGGGATTACAGGCATGAGCCACCGCATCTGGCCAGAAATTTTCTTGATCACTTCTGAGACACACAGAGTAATTATCTGTAATATAATTTAATAAATTATGTCAATACATTAAAATACGCTTCATGTGGACTGGAAACGGTGGCTCATGCCTGTAATCCCAGCACTTTGGGAAGCCGAGGTGGGGATATCACAAGGTCAGGAGATCAAGACCAGCCTGGCTAACATGGTGAAACCACATCTACTAAAAATACAAAAAATTAACTGGGCGTGGTGGCACGTACCTGTAGTCCCAGCTACTTGGGAGGCCGAGGCAGGAGAATCGCTTGAACCCGGGAGGTGGAGGTTGCAGTGAGCCGAGATCGTGCCACTGCATTCCAGCCTGGGCAACAGAATGAGACTCCATCTCAAAAAAAAAAAAAAAGACTTCATGTGGCATTATGAGAAGAAAATACCTTTACTGATAGTCATCTATGATTCCATTTGCTAGATTAAATGTGAAAGCATACTCTTACTGAATGTTATATATTCCGTATCAGTTTAGATAGCAGTTTATCTTCACATACGTACGTTTTAAGTTTACCTTTATTATAGTGCGTTTGTCTTTTGTTTTCATCAACCTAAATTATGTTGAATAAATGTTTCTGTTAGATTCTAAGTTAAACAATTATGTGAAATTCATTTTTTGTAATTGTTTTTTAACATATGTCTTTGTTGGTGATTCATATGTGTGAGTGTAGCTGATTGCCTGACTATATGAACTTTCAACCAAAACCATTCTTTCCAGATGCTTTTACTGACTCTGCTATCAGTGCTAAAGTGAACGGCGAACACAAAGAGAAGGACCTGGAGCCCTGGGATGCAGGTGAACTCACAGCCAATGAGGAACTTGAGGCTTTGGAAAATGACGTAGTAAGTAAGATCTTTGTAATTAGTGCTAGACTCTGTGGTCAGTGTGGTATGCATATGACATCCTATCACTTGGTTGTAATTGAAGTGTGTTTTTGTTGTTGTTGTTATTGTAGTGAGTGTATTTAGAGCAGCAAGTTTGTTGTGTAACTAGAGACTTTCTCCCAAGCAGTATATAAAGAAAAATGTTTGTTATTTTACTTGTAGGGATTAAGCAGGAGTACTGTCTGTTCTTGTGGATGCTCATGAATTACTTCTTTGTGATTAAACTAAATAATAATAAGCAACTTAAGTTAAAATTAGAAATCATAGGAAATGCCAGTGTGTTTTGCTTTAACACCCTGCCAAATAAGGTAGCCTAAGGAAAGTGGTGTCTTAATTGTTGACTTCACCTAGAGATGAGGTTGAAGTAGGACATTTTAAGCTTCTTGTCTGAAGAAAAGGTTGTCATTATTAAGATAATTAGGTTACATTGGAATTAAAGCATTACATAAATTTATTGGTCTTAAATTGGGATTGTTCTCAACAGAACTCTTATTTCTAAAATGCTTCTTGTCACATACTAGTTTTGCTTCTCTCTTTAATGCATTATCTGTACTTGAAGTGCTTAGCTGGGTATGCTGGCACATGCTTGTAGTCCCAGCTACTTAGGAGGCTGAGGCAGGAGGATCACTTGAGCCCAGGATTTGGAGTCCAGCCTGAACGACATAATGAGACCCCTTCTCTTTTTTTTTTTTTGAGACGGAGTCTTGCTCTGTCGCCCGGGCTGGAGTGCAGTGACCGGATCTCAGCTCACTGCAAGCTCCGCCTCCCAGGTTTACGCCATTCTCCTGCCTCAGCCTCCGGAGTAGCTGGGACTACAGGCGCCCGCCACCTCGCCCGGCTAGTTTTTTGTGTTTTTAGTAGAGACGGGGTTTCACCGTGTTATCCGGGATGGTCTCGATCTCCTGACCTCGTGATCCACCCATCTCAGCCTCCCAAAGTGCTGGGATTACAGGCTTGAGCCACCGCGCCCGGCCATGAGACCCCTTCTCTACGAAATAAAAATAAAAACGCTTAATAAAGACTCTATCTTTAGGATAGAGAGCATAGAGATGCAAAGCAGTCTTTTGCCAAAAATGAGTGTTATGGTAGCAAAATTTGAGTAGAATGAAGAACCTTCCATTGAGTAGAAAGAGAATTTGTAACATATCTGTGTTTGATGTTTAAGGCATCAAACTTAATCAGCTTAATAATGACACTCTTCCTCAGACAAGAAGCCTAAAATGTCCTACTTTGACCTCAAGTCTAGTAATAAAACTGGACATACACAGGCAACATGTCATTAATTTTCAAACTTTAACGAATCATATATAACCAAAATAATGGTTCTCAAGTGTGTATATCACATCACCTGTATGAAAAATGTGAGGAAACAGAGACTTCTTTTACACTATTGGTGAGGTGGATAAATTGATAGAGGCTTTCTGGAGAGAATCTGGCAATGCTCATCAAAATTTAAAATGCACATACACTTTGTTCCAGCAGTTCTACCTCTAGTAATTTATTTTTGCCCTCATATATCCATAAGACATGCAAATAATTATATGTGAGAATTTTTTTTTTTTTTCCTGCAGAGACGAGGTTTTACCATGTTGCCCAGGGTGATCTGGAACTCCTGGGCTCAGGTAATCCACCCACCTCAGCCTCCCAAAGTGCTGGGATTACAGGTGTGAGCCATCTTGCCCAACCAGGATTTAATTAAATTAATTAATTAATTTTTTGCAGCATTATTTCTTTTGTTGTTGTTGTTGTTTTGAGAGATGGAGTCTTACTGTGTCACCCAGGCTGGAGTGCAGTGGTGTGATCTCAGCTCCCTGTAACCTCCGCCTCCTGGGTTCAAGTGATTTTCCTGCATTAGCTTCCTAAGTAGCTGGGACTACAGGTGTGTGCCACCACACCCAGCTAATTTTTGTATTTTCAGTAGAGACGAGGTTTCACTATATGTTGGCCAGACTTGTCTTGAACTCCTGACCTCAGGTGATCTGCCTGCCTTGGCCTCCCAAAGTGCTGAGATTATAGGTGTCAGCCACCATGCCTGGCCATAGCATTATTTCTAATAGTGAAAACTGGAAACATTCTAAGTGTCTATCAGTATACCATGAGTTAGATTTATGATGTTACCATTCAGTTGAAACACTACACATCTCCCAAAAAGAATAGCGTTCCAATAGGGAAAGATATCTAAGATTTACTGAAAGAAAAAGCACATTGCAGAACACTTGGATCCTATTTGATTTTTTTTTTGAGACAGAGTCTCGCTCTGTCACACTGCAACCTCCGCCTCCTGGGTTGAAGCGATTCTCCTGCCTCAGCCTCCTGAGTAACTGTCGCGATGCCTGGCTAATTTTTGTGTTTTTAGTGGAGATGGGGTTTCACCATGTTGGTTCAGGCTGATCTTGAACTCCTGACCTCATGATCTGCCCGTCTCGGCTTCCCAGAGTGCTGCGATTACTGGCATGAGCCACCTCTCCTGGCCATGAATGTATTTTTTAAAAAGAGCTGTTCATATTCTTATTGCATAGATGATGTCTGAAATTACACCCAATAAACTCTTTTTGAGACAGAGTCTCACTCTGTTGCCCAGGCTGGAGTGCAATGGCATGATCTCAGCTCACTGCCACCTCCGCCTCCCTTGTTCAAGCAATTCTCCTGCCTCAGCCTCCTGAGTAGCTGGGACTACAAGTTCCCGCCACCACGTCTGGCTAATTTTTGTATTTTTAGTAGAGACGGGGTTTCACTATGTTGGCCAGGCTGGTCCCGAACTCCTAATCTCAGGTGATCTGCCCACCTCGGCCTCCCAAAGTGCTGGGATTACAGTCGTGAGTCACTGCGCCCCGCTGAAATTCTTTTTTTTTTTTGTCTTTCGAGACAGAGTCTCGCTCTGTCGCCCAGGCTTGAGTGCAGTGGCGCCATCTCAGCTCACTGCAAGCTCTGCCTCCTGGATTCACGCCATTCTCCTGCCTCAGCAGGAGTAGCTGGGACTATAGGTGCCCGCCACCACGCCTGGCTAATTTTTTGTATTTTTGTATTTTTAGTAGAGACGGGATTTCACCCTGTTAGCCAGGATGGTCTCGATCTCCTGACCTCGTGATCCGCCTGCCTTGGCCTCCGAAAGTTCTGGAATTACAGGCGCGAGCCACTGTGCCCAGCCGGAACTGTTAGTAGTAGTGGGATTGGAAGACATTTACTTTTTACTGGATGTCTTTCTGTATTGTGTGCTTTTTTTTTATGTAGGGCATACATTACTTAAGTAATTTTAAAGCCTCCATAAGTAATTGTAATTTCCTGCCCATGTGTTTGGCAAAAGGAATTGTGTTGGTGGTAGACTTACATTATAGTCTTACTTGGAGTAGCACAGGAGGACCGAAGGTTAATAGGTGAACTTTGAGGCAAGCCTTAGCATTGAGGTTGCCATCAGCATTGCTTGGTTGTTGTGTTCGTTCTTCTGGGATGGATTACAACCTTTACTGGACTTTATAGTTTTCACCAGTAAGGCTTTAAAAAAGGAGTTGAAACATTAGAGAAGTGATTTTCCAGACATTAATAGTCACTGGTAAATAATCTTCCAGCCTGTGGCTCAACTGGTTGATTCTTTTACTTTTAAGAATGCGGCCTCAGCTGCTGTGCCTACGGAGTAGAATTCTTTTATTTCTTTACTTTCTTAATAAACTTGCTTGCCCCCGGCTCCCCGCCACCAAAAAAAGAAGGCAGCCTCCCTTTTGCAATTGGTAATTTCCTATAGTTTCCTCGTAGAATTGTGGAGTTACCTATGTTGAGGTTATAGGTTAGGGTATTGAGATCCAGAGTTGCCACTTCTGAGGTCTCACAACTGCTAATGGTAAAACCAGTTCTAAAGCCCAGTTCTTGTGACTTTGTCCAGTGATTGCCTGTTCACCGTTTCATGCTGCCTTCCCATTTGAGAATTCCCAGGAGGAAGGGGAGGTTGCCAGGGACCTAGTACCGTGGTCCCACCTTGGAATCGTTGAACATGGGGGAAAGCATTGGCTTCTCCCTTTTTTCTCCCAAATATTGGAAATATTTTTGGCTATTAAATAGCACCCCTTGTTCCATGTGGAATCCTTTGTTTAAAAGAAGTAAAATATGTACCTCCTGTCCTCCACAGACCTGAGGACCAGTGATCTCAAGAAGGTTACAGGTAAACGCAGATGTCTCTACTGAAAGATGGCTTTTACAGGTTAGAGAAAAGAGAGAACCCTGATCTGAAGGCTATTTTATGAAGTGATTAAAATGTTCTAAACTTTAAAAATAACTGCTCAAATAATTGTGTTGTATAGTTATTTATCAACTGTAAGGGCTGGTAAGTATTTTTCTAAAACATTTTCAAGGAAATTTTTTCCTGTTTTCTAATTTGCTAATTTTGCTCAAGTAGCTTGTTAGATATTGTTAATATAGATGTTGGTTATAACTGAATGAAAGGGAACAAATACTTTGTCATTTTGAAAAACAAGCTTCATTTTCTTCTAGTCTAATGGATGGGATCCCAATGATATGTTTCGATATAATGAAGAAAATTATGGTGTAGTGTCTACATATGATAGCAGTTTATCTTCATATACGTAAGTTTAAAAAGTTTGTTTTTATTTTAGTGCATTTGTCTTTGATTTTCATCAACTTAATTTATGATGAATAAATGTTTCCATTAGTTTTTAAGTTAAACAATTACGTGAAATAATTTTTCTCTTATTACCACGTGTGATAAATTTCCATTAAAAAAAGGGAATAAATGTAGTTTGCTTATACCCTATTTTTATCCACTAAACAAATTTTGTTTTTTTTTTTTTTTTCCTTTTCTTTTGAGACGGAATCTCGCTCTGTTGCCAGGCTGGAGTGCAGTGGCACAATCTCAGCTCACTGCAACCTCTGCATCCCGGGTTCAAGCGATTCTCCTGCCTCAGCCTCCCGAGTAGATGGGACTACAGGCGTGCGCCACCATGCCCAGCCAATTTCTGTATTTTTAGTAGAGACGGGGTTTCACCATGTTAGCCAGGATGATCTCGATCTCTTGACCTCGTGATCCACCCACCTTGGCCTCCCAAAGTGCTGGGATTGCAGGTGTGAGCCACTGTGCCTGGCTGGTTTTGTCTTTTAAGTTGTTAAAAAACACAAAATTTGCAAGGGCAGAGATTATGATGAACAGTTGAACTAGTTTTTAAAATATGTTCCTCTGGAGAAAAAGTTACAGAAAAAAGGTTAGAATTTTGTTTTATAAATAAACAGATCACTATAACTTTTAGTTTTAGTGTTTTTTGTTTGTTTGTTTGTTTGTTTTTTAACCAGTATTCTAAACTCTAAACTTTCTTAGTAGTTGATTATGACAGATATATAAACTGTGGCTTTAAAGTACTCATTTTGCTTTTCTTTTCCTCATGTTTCAGGGTGCCCTTAGAAAGAGATAACTCAGAAGAATTTTTAAAACGGGAAGCAAGGGCAAACCAGTTAGCAGAAGAAATTGAGTCAAGTGCCCAGTACAAAGCTCGAGTGGCCCTGGAAAATGATGATAGGAGTGAGGAAGAAAAATACACAGCAGTTCAGAGAAATTCCAGTGAACGTGAGGGGCACAGCATAAACACTAGGTATTTAAAGGAAATCATGATGCAGTATTTTGGATACACAACTCAAGGTCTGTGTGAGACGGTGTATTGTTACTATATTTCCTCTTCCTTTAATATAGCTTAGGTAGAGAATGCAAGTAGAATTGGTTTAAGATCTGTTAGAGAGAAGGTTATGGTAATCTTGGAAAATATGCTTTTGAGAGTAAGCTCTGTGGTATGTCACGGTGAGCAATCCAAGGTCTTGAAGAGCTTGTTAAAATAGTGGTCTGGTAGGGGATACGTGTAACAATCACAGCAGTACAATATGATTTGCTTGGTTAAAGGCATGTTCAAAGTACTAGGAACATACAGAATGAGGAGGAGCTAGCATAACCTATAGAGTCAGAGAAAACCTCACTGAGGAGGTGACATTTTGTGATAAGATAATAGGGTCTTTGACATTCAGAGAGGAGTTGGGAGAAGAATTTCTCACCTGATGAAAAGCCATGTACAAGCATGGCTGTGTGAGAAAATTTGGCCAGCTCAGGTAAGGGCTGGTTGTTGCGTGTGTCTGGAACACAGGATCTGTGTCGGGTGCAGCAGTGGCAGTTGACAGTAGGAACTGAGGTCATTGAAGGACTTGGCATGTCATGCTAAAGAGCACCCTGTTGGAAGGAGATGAGGTGAATAAACCCTGGGGCATTGAGGACTGGCTGATATACAGAGAACAGTTAGTGCATTGAAATAGTTCAACTGTGAGAATTTGTTAACCACCTAGTTCAGGGATGAACCTGAGGTTTATTTGATAACTAAGTGACTTAATGGATGTACTGGTGAGAGAGAGAGGAACCATGGAGCAAGTTTGAGGGGAAAAACTATGACTCCATTTGTGCAGCTAATTGCATTTGTGGGACTTGTGGGTCTTTCATTTATTCATAAACATGTGTTCAGAAATACCTGCTACCTATCTGATAAACTAAGAGATGCATCCTCTCTTCAAGGCAGTCAGCTTAGAGTCTGGTGATTTGAATTGACATGTCCACTGACAGATGTTGACATTGTGAGACTGGTGGTTCAGTTTGAGGTTTCATCAGCATTGCCGATATTGGAGCCATGGAAAACCAAAGAACAGCCAGTGAAAGAAGATATCTCAGAGAAAATAAAATTGAGAAAGTGAAGGACAAGAAATGTTGAAGATAGACCAAGATTGATAGAATCAGCCACAGAGAGGTCAAGTCGGATAAGAATGAGCACACATCTGTTAAACTTTGTGCTTAGGAGCAGAATCTAAGTGAAGGGACAGGCCAGAGGTTAGAACTCAGGGTAAGATGGAAGAACAGAGCATCTGGGAGTGAGGCAGTTTGGTTTAGTGTAGAACCTTTTTGTAACAAGCATTCCCTTCTGTGAAGATGACTTTTAGATATGTTTCATTGACTTGGTAGCTTTTGGAATAAAATGATTTAGAGGATCTCTCATTTTCAGGGAAAATAAATATATTCCTCCTGGACAAAGAAATAGAGAAGTCATATCCTGGGGAAGTGGGAGACAGAATTCACCGCGTATGGGCCAGCCTGGATCGGGCTCCATGCCATCAAGATCCACTTCTCACACTTCAGATTTCAACCCGAATTCTTGTTCAGACCAAAGAGTAGTTAATGGAGGCAAGTATTTTGACCAGACTTGTCAATATCATTGATCAAATAGTTTTCTAAATACTTAAAATAGTTTGCATAACTGATAAGAATGTGCACTTTAATGATTTGGGGAGTAGTTTTTCACTTCAGCATTACTTAAAATTGGCTTTTGTGGATATCAAATTAGTAAAACATTGTGTACGTCATTGGCATATACCTTATTTAGCATGATGAAATATTCATGATAAAGTGCTACATTTAACCCAAGACAATCACTTGGCCAAAAACACTCCACATATAAAGAAATTGGAAACTTTGGGTAGGTTCTCAATTTTAAAAACACTGGATGATAAAATTATTTAGACATAATTTATATGGAAAATTCTAACCTATGTGCAACACTGTGGTTAATATAGATTAATTCTCATTATTTGTTTCTATATTATGCTTACTTCAAGAAAGGATCTGAGGTAGCTTTTATAATATAAGACATGATTAAGAGTCATGTGAAGAAAGTAATTAAAGAAATGCGCTTAAAAAACAACAAAAACAACCCTTAGTCTAAGGGTGGATGTTACAGTTTAGCAACCTAAGTAAAAGAAACCTGAATCATTAGTAGGAAGACATTTTTTACTCTACCTCTAAATCTAGGTTGAATATGTCTTGTAGGTTGTGGATCTTTTCCATAAATCAGGGATACTGAACAACAGTTCTGTGGATAGTATGGGAATAGTAATAGCAATAGTATGTTACTAACTTTGGGAAAAGAGTGGTCATTCAATTTTAGCTATTTAAATTTGGAAAGTTAGAAAGATGAAAATAGAGAACGCTCAGTTTCCAATTTCATTTGTTTTCATTGAGTCTTTTCTCCAGAATTCCTCTCCAAATGGACACTCTTGAGTATTTTCAGTACTTAATATTGGGGGTGAAATTTCTTTGCTCACTGAGGAAAGATTTTAGTTGTTTATAAACAGAATTTTAAAGCTAAAAAACCTGAAGGGGGCTGAAAAATGTATGATACTCAAGTGTGTGGAACCCTATGGAGAGGAGACCTGGACTGTTTGATAAGATTAAGGTAAGTGATATGTAATGTTAAATACTATGTGTATCTTTACCTAGGCATATCCATCAATATAAATTTATTTGGTGATGACTGCTTTGTAGTTGCAGTATTTATTAAGCAGTCGCTTAGATAACTGTGTAAATTATTTAGAAAGTCTCCCTTTTTCTAGTTTAATGAGGTCAAGACTTTTTTTTTTGAAAGAGCAATGAATATTATCATTTGATACTCTCGTGACTCTAGAAGAGTAATGTTTTATTTCTACTTAAATGGGACTTGCTTAATGAGATTTCAAACTGAATTTCAGGTTCAAGTGTAAACCTGATGAAAATCATAGATAATTGTAAGGAACCAGCATTTCTAATTGGATATAATAGCTACTGCTTATTTTCATTATGCCTCAGAGTTAAAACTAATACAGTAAATAATCTTATTCCTGAGTAGGAATTATTGTGATTTATTATGTGAAATTATCTAGTGTATGTTATATTCCTTTAAACAACTGATTACTGAGAAACAGTTATAGAAGCAAGATTAATAGGCAAAGTCTTAACTGTCTTCTTTAATAGTGTGTGTAGATCCTAATTAACCCTTTGGGAACGTGTATTCATTTAAACAGACTTAATCTTAAGGAGGTTAAAGTAAAATGTGAATTTATGTCTGTTAAGTTATGCTAAAACTTATCACAAATCAAATGACTGTCCTCAAAGGGTTAAAATGTACAAGAAATCATTTTTGTCATTTTACTTTTTTTTCTGTTTACTTTTTTCCCTCATTTTTTTCTTTAGTTTTTATACTTTCCTTCATATCATTTGTTCTGTCAGGTGTTCCCTGGCCATCGCCTTGCCCATCTCCTTCCTCTCGCCCACCTTCTCGCTACCAGTCAGGTCCCAACTCTCTTCCACCTCGGGCAGCCACCCCTACACGGCCGCCCTCCAGGCCCCCCTCGCGGCCATCCAGACCCCCGTCTCACCCCTCTGCTCATGGTTCTCCAGCTCCTGTCTCTACTATGCCTAAACGCATGTCTTCAGAAGGTACAATACCACAATTTGTTCATGTTTTTGTTTGTCTTTGTTTAACTCCTATGTGAGTTTATAATTACAAAATAGTTTCCTCTTCATTATTTAATAACCTACAATTTCTGTGTTTTAACTTTAGTTTATTACAACTATTTCTATTAACCTTTTGTTCATTAGAGAGAAATTTGATAAATGTTGTGTGAAGCTATAAACTCTCCTGAATTGTTGTTTAAAAAGGGAGTTTATCTCTGCCTGATAATTATGCTTCTTTACAGCCCCAGAAAGGTCTGCCCCACAGCCTTCCCCCTCCTTATTTGCACTGTATACAGGAGTTAAACAAATGAACTTTCTTCAACCAGTCTTGAACTTTGGTTCATTTTACGGCTCTTTGGTCAAGGTCCTAGTGAACCTTCCTATTGGCCATAAGCAGGAAGGGTGTTTCTGGGTCATTTTTGAGAGTGACAGCCCATATAGCTGCCTTTGCGTGTCTGCTCTTCAATTAAAGTAGTTTGATTTTTAGAATGCCAGAAGAATTCTAAATTTAACTGAGTAATTTTTTTAAAGTTAGCTTTGCAATCTTACACAGTGAAAGGCTGCTTTAATCTGGGAGAAGTCCTTGATCTGAGATAAAATTATTGATAAAAATGACATGAATTTGAATATTTTAGCTATTTTTTTCTCATCAAAAATAAGAATAAAATCTTGTAATTCTTATTCAGTATTTGGTGCTTAATCCATCATTGCCACATATCGAATACATGGATATGTTGTAGAAAGGTAACATTCTAATTTTAATGCTACCCATATATATATTAAAAACCTGTTTTCTGAATCATAATGTCCTTTTGATATTAGTTCTGAATGTTTATGTTAAAATTTTAATCTGATTTGTTCATTAAAGTTAGTTAATATTGATTATGTTGGGACTAATAAAGTTTTCTGCACAAAATGTGTTTCTCCTGCTTCCCTGGAGAAAACTATATTGGCTACTTTTAAATAAATTGTTACCATCTAAGCAGGCAGGTCATGTGACCTTGAAGCATCTAACCTTGAAGAGCAAGTTCCACTGATTTTCAAGGTGACTTCTTTGCTCAAAAGGGCCTTAATAGTGGTCACTGAATGCAAAGTTCTGTTGATATTTTTCTTGAGGTCCATTATTTGAATAAGTGATATTTATTTAATGAGAATATACTAAATAAGACATGATCATTAATTACTGTGAACATTTTTATTACATTAAGATATAAGGACTGCTGATAGACTATAACTATTCACATAGAAATATACGTTCTGTGTCAGAGATGTTGAATATTTCCATTTGAAAATTATAGTGCATAACATTAGCATTCTTCTAAAGATCATGTTCTTGTTTAAATTCCTGTTGGGAGCCAGGCATGGTAGCTCACGCCTGTAATCTCAGCACTTTGGGAGGCTCAGGCAGGCGGATCACTTGAGGTCAGGAGTTTGAGACCCGCCTGGCCAACGTGGTGAAACCTCGTCTCTACTAAAAATACCCAGCTACTTGGGAGGCTGAGGCAGGAGAATCACTTGAACCTGGGAGGCAGAGGTTGCAGTGAGTTGAGATCGCACCATTGCACTCCAGTCTGGGCGACAGAGAGAGACTCTGTCTTAAAAAATAATAATAATAAAAAAAAACAATTCTTTTGGGAACACACATTAATTTGAAGTTCTAAAGAGTTTGGCAGCAGGGTGAGAGAGTGAGGAGATTTGGCTTTGACATTAGGAAAGTTTTCGCTTGGTGTTAACACCAGTAGACTTATCTGATGAGGGCCATTCTGTCCACTCTTCTTAGCTAATAGATTGGTCTAATGCACAGTAGGCTGATTTAGAAAGAGTAGTCACTAGTGGCATGGCAGAATCAATAATGCAGAATTTTGACAATTCATGTAGTGCTGATTTCTTCCCCAAATGTCAGTTATATTGGTCATCTATTAATAGACTAATACAAGTCATCTCCTTAATAGAATTTTCATCTCACAGCCTGCTAGGCCTAAGAAACTGCTTACAGGTTACTGTTACTGCTTACTGTTTTAAGCCGAGTTTTAAAATTGATGATCATGATAGAAGAGATAAATAACCTAAAATTTTAGAGAAATTTAAGAAGGGTATGTACATATATTTTAGTAGTATCGAGTGTATAGGGATTAATAGTCTTCTGTTTAAATTTTTTTTTCCTAATTTTAGAAGTAATGTAGAAAATTCGGGGTGTGGAAAGGTAAAATATATGGAAAGTTAAAAATATTTTATCATGTAGTCATAATTTCTAGTAACCTATTTCTTTACAAATAAGACATAGTTGAAACAGATTGCTACAGTTATTTTAAGAGTTGACATCTTATTGTTGATTTCTTACCACCAACTTCATCCCTCCCTTTCTTTAAAAATAAAGGGAAATAATAAAATTTATTTACAAAACTTTATGGCATTCCACAAAATAATTCTGAAAGAATTAGTATGGCCAAAAAATATGTACGGTGTTGTGTTTTTTTTTTTCCTATTTTTAACCAAGGAAAAACTGTAGAGTGAGTGAGAGTGTGTGTGTGTGCATGTGTGTGGGGATGGGTGTATTTAGCAGAAAAGTAGTACTGATGAACATCATGGCATTTATGTGATGTTCACTGTTTCTTCCTTAGGGCCTCCAAGGATGTCCCCAAAGGCCCAGCGACATCCTCGAAATCACAGAGTTTCTGCTGGGAGGGGTTCCATATCCAGTGGCCTAGAGTTTGTATCCCACAACCCACCCAGTGAAGCAGCTACTCCTCCAGTAGCAAGGACCAGTCCCTCGGGGGGAACGTGGTCATCAGTGGTCAGTGGGGGTAGGTAACACTTGGGCATAATGACGGTACTCATTTTGTCATTACACTAGATGTAAAGAGGGCTGAGCTACAACTCTGTTTGAGAAAGTGTAAGTATATATATATTAAAAATAGTAGAATCACCAGGAATTGGGAAGCCCATATTTTTATTCTGGGCTCTACCACTTATTCACCATATATTAAAGCAAGTCAAACACTCATTCTGAAGTTGAGATTTCTCAGTGAGTAAAGTGTTAATAATTTTTGCCTAGTCTACATTATGGGGTTGTGATGAGATTCCTGTAAGGTTCATAAATATGGATATATTATAAAACTATAAAGTTTTGTGAAGTACCTCTCGAATACGAGGCAAACACAGTATGTAACACTTTGTAGGGATCATATTTCCTTTTTAGCAGCTTTGTTTATCATTACATTCTGTAAACATTTATTTTTGGCTTACATTGTAGTGTGTTTCTATAGCATCTGTATAGGGCACTAATTCCCAACTATATTTCCATTATAAGGAATATGAAATACAAATGAAGCGTCCAAGTTTTATCTGTGATTAGCATAAGGAATATGCTGACACCAGCTATAAAAGTATAAAAATTAGGCTGGGCGCGGTGGCTCACCCCTGTAATCCCAGCACTTTGGGAGGCTGAGGCGGGTGGATCACAAGGTCAGGAGATCGAGACCATCCTGGCTAACATGGTGAAACCCTGTCTCTTATACTAAAAGTACAAAAAAAATTAGCCAGGCGTGGTGGCAGGTGCCTGTAGTCCCAGCCACTCTGGAGTCTGAGGCAGGAGAATGGCGTGAACTTGGGAAGCGGAGCTTGCAGTGAGCCAAGATCGCACCACTGCACTCCAGCCTAGACGACAGAGTAAGACTCCATCTCAAAAAAAAAAAAAAAAGTATAAAAATTAGACGTTGACATGATTTTACAATAAGGCTGACTGCTTTTGCTACTTTGCCAATCAATCCTTAGTGCTTTGTTCCCATAACTGTGGTGAGCAAGAGCTTAAAAAAAAACAACACAAAAAAAAACTTAGTCTATTTAATCAGTCTGTAGAACCTTTAAAAGAAACAAGATCGGCCAGGTGTGGTGGTTCATGCCTGTAATCCCAGCACTTTGGGAGGCTGAGGTGGGTGGATCACTTGAGGTCAGGAGTTCGAGACTGGCCTGACCAACATGGTGAAACCCCATCTCTACTAAAAATACAAAATTAGCCAAGTGTGGTGGCTACTCGGGAGGCTGAGGCAGGAGAATTGTTTGAACCCAGGAGGTGGAGGTTGCAGTGAGCCAGCATCGTACCATTGCACTCCAGTCTGGGTGACAAGAGGGAAACTCCATCTCAAAAAAAAAAGAAAAAAGAAGCAAGATCTTCAAGCTTAAGGAAAACAAAAACAAAACAAAACCCAACTGTTAAATCTGTTTTTAGTTGATATACATTTCTGCTCAGCTTCATGTGATGTACATTCATGTAATTGTACCATAAATTCGTTTGTACTCTTTATTTTCTTCTTTGGTCTTCAGTTTTCTAAAGACTACCAAGAAAACAAAAATTTAAAAAATCTTCAGCCAGCCAGGCGCAGTGGTTCATACCTGTAATACCAGCACTTTGGGAGGCTGAGGTGGGCAAATCACAAGGTCGGGAGTTCAAAACCAGCCTGGCCAACATGGTGAAACGCCGTCTCTACTAAAAATACAAAAATTAGCTGGGCATTGTGGTGCGTTCTTGTAATCCCAGCTACTTGGGAGACTGAGGCGGGAGAATTGCTCGAACCAGGACCCAGGAGGGGGAGGTTGCGGTGAGTGGAGATTGTGCCACTGCACTCCAGTCTGGGCTACAGAGCGAGACTCCATTTCAAAAAAAAAAAATCTGCTTCAACTATTCCATTAATCTTTTGACATTACTTAGATGGTCTGGAAATTAATTTTGAGAATAACATGATTAGAAGTGAGAGAGTATAAGCATAGTTTTGGAGATACACTCAGAATAGCATTATAGATTTGCTGTTTTTACTAATTGGAAAAATGGCAGTTGTTGAATAATAGTTTTCTTCCGTGACGCTTGTGACTTACAAAAAAAAAAAAACCACTAAAATGAAGTAATCAAACCATTTTCTCTAAACCTTTGAATCTAATCTCTGCAGATAGGTTTATAATGGTATATGAAACCTATTAGATACATACTTGGAAGTCGTATGAGATACAAACCCTGTTTTTATTATCTTCCCCTTTTGACTAACTTGGGTCTCAAGTTTCCTTGATTACTACACAGTGAACCTTGATGTCGCTATAAAGAATTTATAGAGCTAGGCGTGGTGGCTCATGCCTGTAATCCCAGCACTCTGAGAGGCCAAGGTAAGCAGATCACCTGAGGTCAGGAGTTTGAGACCAGCCTGGCCAGCATGATGAAACTCCGTCTTTACTAAAAATACAAAAAATTAGCTGGATGTGGTGGCGAGTACCTGTAATCCCAGCTACGCCAGAGGCTTAGGCAGGGGAAGCACTTGATACATTTAGTTAGGAGAGAAAATCATACGTATTAGTAATTGTTGTTTTTCTTCAGATACTTGTGGTTTTGATTGCCAGCAAATTCCTAACATTTTGGAAAAGAAAACAGTAATGGGATAAAGGGAAAGGGCTAGAGAGGACTGTTTTACCTAGGTCTTAAGAGAAGCCTCTTTGAGGAAGTAACATTTGAACTGAGAATGTAATAAATAAATTTTCCCTTTCTTCTAGTTCCAAGATTATCCCCTAAAACTCATAGACCCAGGTCTCCTAGACAGAACAGTATTGGAAATACCCCCAGTGGGCCAGTTCTTGCTTCTCCCCAAGCTGGTATTATTCCAACTGAAGCTGTTGCCATGCCTATTCCAGCTGCATCTCCTACGCCTGCTAGTCCTGCATCGAACAGAGCTGTTACCCCTTCTAGTGAGGGTATGTAACAAAAGGCTTCTAGATCCATAATCTCAGCTGTGAAATTGAATGTTAGAGAGTAACATTATATGAAAAAATTCTAGCTTATTTTTATTCATAGACAAGTATTTTTAATGCACATTTAAAAGTTTGTGTAAATTTTGATGTTGTTTAATACTACTAATTTAATACAATGTCTGTGTTAGAAAGGTTAACATTCCTGGGTGTCAAATACCTATGTAAATAAAATTATTGGTGTTTCATATGACATCTACAAAAGAAAAAAGCCTCTGTTTAAAATGAAAGCATTCTTTCCCAAAAACATAGGAAATCAAAATTATTGTTCAGTGTTTTCTTGTTTTACTTTTCTAACTTCTAACTCTGAATTTTTTAAAAAAAAAAAAATGTTTTCTAGCTAAAGATTCCAGACTTCAAGATCAAAGGCAGAACTCTCCTGCAGGGAATAAAGAAAATATTAAGCCCAATGAAACATCACCTAGCTTCTCAAAAGCTGAAAACAAAGGTTAGAGTTTAAAGAATCATTAGGCTTAACTGTAGAAATAGGAAGGAGTATGTCTAATTTCATGCCCGTACAGAATATTTTCGTTCAACATTTTTTCTTACTATTGTGATAGATAAATGTATTGCTTGACAAATTCCAAAATCCAAATTTAATATTTGAAATTATTTTTTGATCTTATATCTTATTCTAATTTCTATCATCTCATACCAAAAAGAATGCAATGTTAAAGTTTAAAAATAAACCTGTGTCTAACAGTTCTTAATTTTACAGGTATATCACCAATTGTTTCTGAACATAGAAAACAGATTGATGATTTAAAGAAATTTAAGAATGATTTTAGGGTAAGTGTTGTACTGACTGATTAATTTGAGTTTTAAAAAATAAACATTACTAAAGATTTATCATCTATTTATAGAAATGCATTATGTATACAATCAGAAACATCAAACCATATATGTAGAAAGCAGAACATTCTTAAAGTGGTCTTTGCCTATCCTTTAAGTGGGATAACTAAAATCATGAGATTTGGTAACCAATTTGTAGGTATCAAATGAGAGTATAGCCCTGACATTTGAAACCACCATAGTACAGCTTAGTATTTGATGGTCATTTGATTACTTTGTTAATGAAGCTAGATATTAGTAGAGCAAGGCCAAGTCATTAATAATCTAGTGTGGCAAATGGAAGATGTACTGGACTCTGGTGTTCTGAGGTAGTTGGAGATTTGTACTTTGTACACAAATATATTATGTCAAAATCTTTCTGTAACATTATTTCTCTATCTTAGGACAGGCTTTGCTTACCATCTCTCCTTGATTGTCATTTCATTCTTTTGCACATTATATACTATAATACACTTTAGATATCAAGGTAGATTTTGAGACCAACCAAGAAATCTTCTGGAAAGTTAACTTCTTAGAGAGGTAAATCTAAATACCAGCCTTTTAAAGAAAGTAGCTGAATTAAAGGATGAGTGAATCAAAGACAAAGGCAGCCTTTCCTCAGCCTGTGTTTTAGCTTTCTAAATGTTAATAATAACTTCATTCTTGATTTATTGGTAACATTCAAAATACTACTTATTATTTCATACTTTAGCACATGTATGTATTCAGCTTTAATGCTATTAACAGTTGTTAACTTAAATTTTAATTTGTTGGCTGGGCATGGTGGCTCACGCCTGTAATCCCAGCACTTTGGGAGGCCGAGGTGGGCCAGATCACCTAAGGTCAGGAGTTCGAGACCAGCCTGGCCAACATGGTGAAACCCTGTCTCGACCAAAAATAGAAAAATTAGCTTGGCATGGTGGCGGGCGCCTGTAATCCCAGCTACTCAGGAGGCTGAGGCAGGAGAATCACTTGAACCCAGGAGACAGAGGTTGCGATAAGCCGAGATCACGCCACTCCACTCCATCCTGGGCGACAGCAAGACTTCGTCTCAAAAAAAAAAAAAAAAAAAGGTGTTTCAATTTGTTAAACAATAGTTAACGCATACACATGATACAAAGAATATTGAATATGATCATGTGCCCACTACCCAGCTTAGTAAGTTAAGCATTCTAACACAGGTAAACTCCTGTTATGTATTTGCTGCTCCTCAACTGCTTCCCCCTCTTCCCTTCCAAAAGGAAGGGTTTCTTTTCTGTGCAGTTGTTTATATTTACACTGCATATGAATATATCTGTGAGCAATAGATGATATTTTTGCATAATCTTAAATTTCCTATAAATGATGTCTTACTGTAGGTATTCTTCCCCATTTGAGTTTTTTCCTCAGCATTATTTTTTTAACATCATTCAGCCCCCTCTTATACTACACTTGGATTGAATTTAATATCTCATGAAGAAAAAACATTTTTACTTTGAAGCATGTGAATTAGCATGTTTTTGTAACAGCTTTATTGAGATATAATTTACATATATAAATCAACCATTTAAAGTGTATAAATCAGTGGTTTTTAATATATTCACAATTATATTGTACAACCATCTCCTCAGTTGATTTTAAAACATACTCTTCACCCCCAAAAGAAACCCCATGCCCAGTTTAGCAGTTGTTCCACACTGGCCTCCAGCCCTTCTCTTTCCCTTACTCCCATCCCTGAGTAACCATTAATCTACTTTCTGTCTCTATGGATGGGCTTATTTGGGACAAATTTCCATTTCATACAAATGAAATAATAAAATATATGGTTTTTACGACTGGCTTCTTTCACTTAGGGTAGTGTTACAAAGGTTCATCCATGTTGGAGCATGTTTTAGTACTTCATTTCTTTTTTTTTTACTAATATTCCATGATATGGATAATACCACATTTTGTTTATCCATTCATCAGTTTGTAGCTATTTGTGGTGTTCTCACTATTTGACTATTCTGAATAACACTGCCACGAACATGAGTGTGCAGTTTTTTTCTCGTCCTATGTTTTCATTTCTTTTGTGTACCTACCTAGGAGTTGAATTGCTGGGTCATATGGCAACTGTGTTTAACCTTTTGAGGAACTACCAAGCTATTTGCCGAGACATCTGCACTATTTTACATTCCCACCAGCAGGGTATGAGGGTTTCTGTTTCTCCACATCCTTGCTAACACTTATTGTCATGTCTTTTTTGATTATAGTGATCCTTGTGGGTGTGAAGTGTTACCTCATTGTGGCTTTAATGTGCAGTTCTTTCATGGCTAATGATGTTGAACATCTTTTGTGTTTATTGGCTATTTATATATCTTCTTTGGATTGCTGTCTGTTCAAATCTTTAGCCCATTTTAAAAATTGAGTTGTCTTTTTATTATTAGGTTGTAAGAGTTCTTTATATATTCTGTGTACAAGTCCCTGTTAGATACATGGTTTGCAAATGTTTTCTCCTATTCTGTTGGTTTTTTTTTTACTTTTTCATCCCTTGAAGCACAAAAATTTTTAATTTTGATGAAGTCCAATTTATCTGATTTTGTTGTTACTTACGCTTTTGGTGTCATATCTAAGAAAACACTGTCTAGTCAATCATTAAGGTTTATTACTCTTCTGGGTTTTTTAAAGAATTACATTTAGAGGTGTGATCCATTTTGAACAACTTTGTTTTTCTTTTGACACAGAGTCTCGCTCTTTTGCTTAGGCTGGAGGGCAGTGGTGCAGTCTTGGCTCACAGCAGCCTCAGCCTCCTGGGCTTAAGTGAGTAGCTGGTACTGCAGGTGTGCACCGCCACACATTGCTATTAATAACTTTTGTATTTTTATTGCAGAGACAGAATTCCACCACGTTGCCCAGGCTGGTCTCAAACACTTGGACGCAAGTAACCCGCCCACCTCAGCCTCCCAAAGTGAAAAATTGCTTTCACTTTGCACTGCAGACTCGCCCTGATCTTGTGCAAGATCCAAGAGCCTTCTCTTGGGGTCTGGATCAAGACCCGTTTTCTATAACAATATTATTAGAATAATGTTTGATTTTTTTTTTAAGTGAAATAAATTGTTACTAAAAAATTTGAAAAAGAAAAGTTCATTGGAGAGTGACTTGGTGCTCAGCCCATTTTGAGCAGTTATTTAGTATAAGGTGGGGTTCAAATTCATTCTTTAATATTAATTTTTTATTTCTAATTGACACATAACCATACATTTATAACCATTTTTACTCTATAGAGTCCAGATTCATTCTTCTGCATGTAGATATTAGTTGTCCCAGCACCATCTGTTAAAAAGACTACTCTTGGCCAGGCACGGTGGCTCTCAATGCCTATAATCCCAGCACTTTGGGAGTCCCAAACAGGCAGATCACATGAGGTCAGGAGTTCTAAACCAGTCTGACCAACATGGTGAAACCCCATCTCTACTAAAAATACAAAAATTACCTGGGCATAGTGGCGCACACCTGTAGTCCCACTACTCTAGTGGCTGAGGCAGGAGATTCACTTGAACCTGGGAGGTAGAGGTTGCAGTGAGCTGAGATCATGCACTCCAGCCTGGGCGACAGAGTGAGACTCCATCTCAAAAAAGAAGACTATTCTTTCCTTCATTGAATTATCTTCACATGCTTGTTGGAAGTCTGTTGACTACAAATGTGAAAGTTTATTACCGGACTCTGAATTGTCCTTCACTGAATCTCTATGTCTTATCCTTATAACAGTACCATACTGTCTTGATTAGAGTTACTGTATTTTAAAAGGCTATACTTTTTCAGTTAGCAGAAAACATTTTAGCTATCATCACAACTGTCTGTAAACCTTCATTAATGCTTGACTTAAATTCCAAGAAGGAGCAACATAAAAAGTCTTATCTCTTTAGGAGTTTTAGTCTTATTACTTTTAGGAGCCTGAATAACCAAATGTATTATTTAGCCTCTTACTAATAACTCCTTGATCCGTAGGGGCATACCAAGAAGAAAAGAAATAGTTTTTAAAAAATGAGAGTGGGCCGGGCATGGTGGCTCATGCCTGTAATCCCAATACTTTGGGAGGCCGAGGCAGGTGGATCACTTGAGGTCAGGAGTTTGAGACCAGCCTAGCTAACATGGCAAAACCCTGTCTCTACTAAAAATATAAAAATTAGCCGGGCATGGTGACACATGCCTGTAATCTCAGCTACTCAGGAGGCTAAGGCAGCAGAATCACTTGAATCCGGGAGGTGGAGGTTGCAGTGATCCGAGGTTGCATTACTGGGTTAAAGAGTGAGAATCTGTCTCAAAAAAAAAGAGAGTGGGGAAAAAAAATGTATGCCAGAACTTAAATTATAATTTTAAAAAAATAGTGAACTTTCTAATTGTTCTCTTCAGATAATATAATGTTATTCTCTTATGTTTTATTGCATACCAGATGCTGTTCTTCGTGCTTGTATGTTAAATCTTTTATTGTCTAACATTTCTTTCAAGCAAGTTCTGTTTGTATCTGCACTGTGTGTATTAGGCGGCTTGGGCAAAGAAAAGTTAAGTAATTTGCCCAAACTCACGTGTCTAGTAAATAACAGGCCTGGCTATCTGGTGTTTAAGCTTCTAGCAGTGCTTTGAATAGTAACTAATGCATAGTGTATGCCTCACTGTTCAATCAGTGATTCATTAGAACTAACTTCATGACCTGCTCATAGCCCCAGACTGCATTTGTTCACAAATATCTGTAGTCCTTCATTGAGGCAGAAATAGGAATACCTTGTGTGTTTGTTGTTCATTCCCTTGTGAGCCATATGCAGGCTACAGATAGCTTTATTTGTGTAAGAATTGCTAGTAATTTGATCTGTTTTGGGTTAATAGTGTGGGTTTTAGAGGTAAATGGACGTAGGTTTGAATGTTGGCCTCTATACATCATGTGCGTAACATTGTGGCATGCTATCTACTTCCCCCAAGCCAAAATGGGTTAGTTTTAGAACCTGCTTCATAGTGTTTCTGTGAGAGCTCAATGAGATATTGCCTTTATAAAGTGTTTAGCATAGTGCGTAGCACATGGTATGTATTCAATACATGTTCATTCTTACTAGCAAAATATAGATGACCTAGTCTTGTCATCTATATGACATAAGAATTTCACTTTTCTACTGGGCACGATGGCTCACTCCTGTAGTCTCAGTACTTTGGGAGGCTGAGGTGGATGGATCAACTGAAGTCAGGAGTTCGAGACCAGCCTGGCCAACATGATGAAACCCCATCTCTACTAAAAATACAGAAAATTAGCTAGGCGTGGTGGCAGGTGCCTGTAATCCCAGCTACTCTCGAGGCTGAGGCAGGAGAAATGCTTGAACCCGGGAGGCGGAGGTTACAGTGAGTTAAGATTGTGCCACTGTACTCCAGCCTGGGCAATAAGAGTGAAACTCCGTCTCCAAATAAATAAATAAATAAAGTAACTTCAGTTTTCCATTAGGTTTAGTATAGTGCAGAGAGGAAATACAGCAGAATGCTGTATTCCATATATAGCAATATAGCATTATAACAATATATTTCAGTATAGCAGAGTGCTATATTCAAATACCAAATAGTGGACTTGCTATTTGTAAGATGGCAATTATAGTATCTACATCAAATAGGGCCATTGTAAAGACTAAATGAATAAGTCTGTAACTAGTTTAGAACAGTGTCTGGCCAGGTGCAGTGGCTCATGCATGAATCTTAGCACTTTGGGAGGCTGAGACAGGTGGATATCTTGAGCTCAGGCGTTAAAGACCAGCCTGGATAACATGGTAAAACCCTGTTTCTACAAAAAAGTACACACATTAGCCAGGTGTGGTGGCACATGCCAATAGTACCAGCTACTCAGGAGGCTGAGGTGGGAGAATCACTTGAGCCTGGGAGATGGAGGTTGCAGTGAGGTGAGCTTGCACCACTGTGCTCATCTGGGCAACGGAGCCAGACCCTGTCTGAAAAAAAAAAAATGTCCAACCCATAGGAAGAACTGCAGATGTGTTTGACATTATAAGAAAAAGCAACACCAAAAGTCTAATTTTTGCCTTCACTCAAGGATCCTTATGATAATTAAACTCCGAAGTCCTTGGCAATATATATGTAGTTGGTCTATTATGTGGATAGCCTCTACCGAAGATTTTTGTGAACAAATGAAAGTTTAAGCAGTAAGTCCCTACATCGTGACTTAAATTGCCAGTGTGCCCACATAAATGCCCTGTCAACATTTGCCCTCAGCCACTTGTCTCTTTAGCTATGCAGTAAAGCTTGAGATGGGCCTGAGTTGCATAATGCTGTTTGCCATGACGCCAGGAGCCTTGGTAATGAAACCATTGAAATTTATTTGCCTGTGCTGAGGCTGAAGAGGCATCTTGGCTCTCTCCAATTTTCAGGCAACCTTTTTGGCTGTGTAGGTTTCTCTTTGGTTTGCTTCTCACCACCTGGGGCTGTGGCTTAGGTCCGTTGTCCTAACCTGTGGCTTGGGTTCTGTTTTTGTTGCTTGTACTTGCTCCCCCTTTTCTTCAGCCATTCCTGTTTTCTTTCTTTTTTAGAGGATGCCATGTTAAATCATCTTCAGACAGTGATAGCATTTATTTTTTCTGGTCTGCAAACTTAAAAACCTCATCACTTATTTCGCTAATATCTTTGTCTTCTGTTATTTTTGATGGTCCTTGGTTTTGCAGTCTACTTTAAAGGTTTTTATTTTTATAGTTTTATGGGTACATAGTAGACATATTATTCATGGGGTCTGTGAGATATTTTGATAAAGGCATACAATGTGTAATAATCACATTAGGGTAAATGGAGTATCCATCACCATCATCATTCATCATTTCTTTGTGTAATGAACGTTGCAATTGTACTCCCTCAGTTATTCTAAAAAATACAACAAATTAATGCTGACTGTAGTCACCCTGCTTTGCTGTCAAATACTAGATCTTACTCATTCTTTATTTAACTTTTTAAATTTTAAAATTATTTTATTTATTTATTTTAGACGGAGTCTCACTCTGTCACCAGGCTGGAGTGCAGTGGCGCAATCTCGGCTCACTGCAGCCTCCGCCTCCAGGGTTCAGGTGATTCTCCTGCCTCAGCCTCCTGAGTAGCTGGGACTACAGGCATGTGCCACCACGCCCAGCTAAGTTTTGTATTTTTAGTAGAGATGCGGTTTCACTGTGTGGGCTGGAATGTTCTCGATCTCTTGACCTTGTGATCCGGCCGCCACAGCCTTCCAAAGTGCTGGCATTACAGGCATGAGCCATCGCGCCCAGCCTTTAAAAATCTTTTAAATCATTGTAATATCTTTTTCATTTCTACCTCCAGTCCTGCAGAGTTCTTATTCATTCTTTCTAAATTTTCTTTGTACCCACTAATCACCTCATTTCCCTCCCCCTCCCCACTACCCTTCCCAGCTTCTGGTAACCATTCTACTATCTCCATGTGTTCAATTGTTTTTTTAGTGCCCGCAAATGAGTAAGAATAGGCAAAGTTTATCTTTCTGTCCCTGGCTTATTTTACTTAACATAATGTCCTCCAGTGCCATCTACATTGTTGCAAATGACAGGATCTCATTCTTTTTTGTGGCTGAATGGTAATCTATTATGTATATATACCACATTTTCTTTCTCCATTTGTCTATTGACGGACACAGAGATTGATTCTAAACCTTGGCTGTTATGTATATAGTGCTGTAGTAAACATGGGAGTGCAGATATTCCTTCAATAAACTGATTTCCTTTCTGAGTATATACCTGGCAGTGCAATTGCTGGATCATATGGTAGCTCTATTTTTGGTTTTTTGATGAATTTCCATACTGTTCTCCATAGTGGTTGTACCAATTTACATGTCTACCAACAGTGTGTGAAGGTTCCCCTTTATCCACATCCTCACCAGCATTCATTATTGCCTGTCTTTTGGATAAAAGCCATTTTAACCGGGGCGAGATGATATCTTGTTGTAGTTTTAATTTCCATTTTTCTGGTAATCAGTAGTGTTGAATACCTTTCATATACCTGTTTGCCATTCATAAATAATGATGAGGTCTTGCTCTTTGGCCCAGGCTGGTCTCGAACTACCGGGCTCAAGCAATCCTCCCACCTTTGCCTCCCAAAATGCTAAAATTATAGGTGTGAGCCACTGTACCTGGCCTTCTATGTCTTCCTTTTTTTTTTTTTTTTGAGACGGAGTCTCACTTTGTTGCCCTTTGTTGACCAGGCTGGAACGCAATGGTGTGATCGTGGCTCACTGCACCCTCCACCTCCCGGGTTCAAGAAATTCTCCTGCCTCCCGACACCATGCCCGCCTAATTTTTGTATTTTTAGTAGAGACAGGGTTTCTCCATGTTGGCCAGGCTGGTCTCGAACTCCTAACCTCAGGTGATTTACCTGCCTCAGCCTCCCAAAGTGCCGGGATTACAGGCGTGAGACACTGCGCCCGGCCTGTATGTCTTCTTTTGAGAAATGTCTATTCAGGTCTTTTGCCCATTTTTAATTGAGTTATTAAAATTTTCCCTATTGAGTTGCTTGAGCGCCTTTTATATTCTGGTTGTTAATCCCTTGTCAGATAAGTAGTTTGCAAATGTTTTCTCCCATTCTGTGATTCTGTGGGTTGTCTCTTCACTTTGTTGATGATTTCTTTTGCTGTGCAGAAGCTTTTTAACTTGATGTGATCCCATTTGTCCATCTTTGCTTTGGTTGTCTATACTTTTGGGGTATTCCTCAAGAAATCTTTGCCCAGAGCAATGTCTCTGGGAGTTTAATGTTTTTTAGTAGTTTCATAGTTTGAGGTCTTAGATTTAAATCTTTAATCCATTTTGATTTGATTTTTTTTAATATGGTGGGACGCAGGGGTCTAATTTCATTCTTCTGCATGTGGATATCCAGTTTTCCCAGCACCATTTATTGAAGAGACTGTCCTTTCCCCAGTGTATGTTCATGGCGTCTTTGTGGGAAATGAGTTCACTTAGACGTATGGATTTATTTCTGAGTTCTCTATTCTGTTCCATTGATCTGTGTATCTTTTTTTTTTTTTTTTTTTTTTTTTTGAGGCGGAGTCTTCACTCTGTCGCCCAGGCTGGAGTGCAGTGGCACCATCTCGGTTCACTGCAAGCTCCGCCTCCCAGGTTCGCGCCATTCTCCTGCCTCAGCCTCCCGAGTAGCTGGGACTACAGGCGCCCGCCACCACGCCCGGCTAATTTTTTGTATTTTTAGTAGAGACGGGGTTTCACCGTGTTAGCCAGGATGGTCTCGATCTCCTGACCTCGTGATCCGCCCGCCTCGGCCTCCCAAAGTGCAGGGATTACAGGCGTGAGCCACCGCGCCCCGCCTGTGTATCTTTTTTTATGCCAGTACCATGCAATTTTTGTTGTAATAATTTGAAGTCAGATAATGATTCCTCCAGTTTTGTTCATTTTGCTCAGTATAGCTTTTGCTATTCTGTGTCTTTTGTGGTTCCCTGCACATTTTGGAATTATTTTTTCTACTTCTGTGAGGAATGTCATTGGTATTTTGATGGGATTGCACTGAATCTGTAGATTGCTTTGAGTATTGTGAACGTTTTAGCAATACTAATTCTTCTAATCCATAAACATGGAATCTCCATGTTTTCTCTGTGTCATCTTCAATTTCAATGTTTTAAAGTTTTCATTGTAGAGATCTTTTACTCATTTGGTTAAGTTTATTCCTAGGTATTTTATTATATTTGTAGCTATTGTAAATGGGACTGCTTTTAAAATTTTTTTCAGATTGTTTGCTGTTAAATATAAAAATGCTCCTGATTTTTGTATGTTGATTTTTGTATCCTGCAACTTTACTGAATTTGTCAGTTATAATAGGTTTTTCTTTTTTGGAGTCTATGTTTTTCCAAATGTAAGGTCATATTATCTGCAAACAAGGATAATTTGACTTATTCCATTCCATTGTGGATGCTTTTTATTTCTTTTGTCTGATTGCTCTAGTTAGGACTTCCAGTATTATGTTGAATAACAGTGGTGAAAGTGGGCATCCTTCTCTTCCTCCAGATCTTAGAGGAAAGCCATTTAGTTTTTCCCTGTTCAGTATGGTACTAGTTACGGGTCTGTTATATATGGCTTTTATTTTGTTGAGGCATATTTCTTCTGTACCCAGTTCTTTGAGGGTTTTTTTGTTTTTGTTTTTGTTTTTGAGGCAGAATCTCGCTCTGTCACCCAGCTGGAGTGCAGTGGCATAATCTCGGCTTACTACAAGCTCTGCCCCCGGGTTCACTCCGTTCTCCTGCCTCAGCCTCCTGAGTAGCTGGGACTACAGGTGCCCTTCAACGTGCCTGGCTAATTTTTTGTATTTTTAGTAGAGATGGGGTTTCACCCTGTTAGCCAGGATGGTCTTGATCTCCTGACCTCATGATCTGCCCGTCTTAGCCTCCCAAAGTGCTGGGATTACAGGCGTGAGCCACCACACCCAGCTGAGGGTTTTAATCATTATATATTTATATCATAATATATATTTATATATATTTATGTCTTATATAATATAAATAATATATATATTTTTTGGTCTTTGTCTTTTATTCTGTTAAGATGTACCAAGTTTATTGATTTGCATATGTTGAACCATCCTTGTCGCTGGGATTACAGGCGCGTACGACCACTCCCGGCTAATTTTTTTTTTATTTTTAGTAGAGAGGGGATTGCACCATGTTGGTCAGGGTGGTCTCGAACTCCTGACCTCAGGTGATCCACCCACCTTGGCCTCCCAAAGTGCTGAAATTACAGGCATGAGCCACCGTGCCTGGCCTATCTAGTGTTATTTTATTGTGATCGGAGAAGATAGTTGATATGATTTCAACTTTTTAAAATTTTTATTTGTTTGTTTGTTTGTAACAGAGTCTCCCTCAGTTACCCAGGCTGAAGTACATGTTACGATCTTGGCTCACCTGCAGCCTACACCTTCTTGGCTCAAGCAGTCCTCTCACCTTAGCCTTCCAAGTAGCTGGGACTACAGGCACGTGCCACCACACATGGCTGATATTTTTGGATTTTTTTTTTTGTAGAGATGGGGCATTGCCATGTGTCCCAGGGTTGTCTCGAACTCCTGAGTTCAAACAGTCTACCCATTTTGGCCTCCCAAGGTGCTAGGATTACAGACATGAGCCGCTGTGCCAGGTCAAATCTTTAGACTTGTTTTGTGGCTTAATATGTGGTTTATCTTTGAGAATGATCCATATGTTGAGGAGAAGAATGTGTATTCTATAGCTGTCGGACACGGTGTTCTGTAAATATGTATTGGACCTATTTGGTCTATAAAGCAAATTAGGTCTAATGTTTCTTTGTTGATTTTCTGTCTGAATGATTTTTCCAGTGCTGAGAGTGGAGTGTTGAAGTTTCTGACCGTTACTGAGGTCTGTTTCTCTTTTTTGCTCTAGTAATATTTGCTTTATATATCTGGATGCTCCAGTATTGGTTGCATATATATTTATACTTGTTATAATCTCTTGCTGAATTGATCCCTTTATCATTATACAATGATCTTCTTTGTCTTTTTTTGTAGACTTTGTCTTGAAGTCTATTTTATCTAAGTATAGCTACTCCTGCTCTTTTCTGGTTTCCATTTGCATGGAATATCTTTTTCCAACTCTTCAATTTTAGTCTATGCGTGATTTCATAGGTAAAGTGTGTTTCTTGTAGGCAATGGTTCATTGGGTTTCTTTTTTTTTTTTTTTTTTTGGAGACAGACTCGCTGTTGCCCAGGCTGGAGGGCAATGGCGCGATCTCGGCTCACTGCAACCTTCGCCTCCTGGGTTCAAGCGATTCTCCTGCCTCAGCCTCCCCAAGTAGCTGGGATTACAGGCGCCTGCCACCACGCCCAGCTAACTTTTTTGTATTTTCAATAGAGGTGGGGTTTCATTATGTTGGCCAGGCTGTTCTTGAACTCCTAACCTCAGGTGATCCGCCTGCCTCTGCCACCCAAAGTCCTGGGATTACAGGCGTGAGCCACCGCACCCAGCCTTTTTTTAAAAATCCATTTAACCACTGTATGTCCTTTGATTGGAGAGTTTAGTCAATTTACATTCAATGTTGTTACTAATGAGTAAGGACTCAACTACTACAACTTACTATCTGGTTGTTTTGTAATCCTACTTCCTCCTTTCACCCTTCTTTTTTACTTCCTCTTCCCTCCTTTTTTCCCCTCCCTCCCTTCCTTGTTTTGAAAGTGATTTTCTCTGGTGGTATGTTTTAATTTCCTGCTTTATATTTTTTGTGTATCTGTTGTTGGTGTTTTTGATTTAAGATCACCATGACAGCCAGGTGCGGTGGCTCACAACTAATCCCAGCACTTTGGGAGGCCGAGGTGGGTGGATCAAGAGGTCAGGAGTTCGAGACCAGCCTGGCTAACATGGGGAAACCCTGTCTCTACTAAAAATACAAAAATTAGCCAGGTGTGGTGGTGCACACCTGTAATCCCAACTACTCAGGAGACTGAGGCAGGAGAATTGCTTGAACCCGGGAGGCGGAGGTTGCAGTGAGCCAAGATTGTGCCACTGCACCCCAGTCTAGGCGACAGAGCGAGACTCTGTCTCAAAAAGAAAAAAAAAGATCACCATGAGGGTTACAAATAACATTTTACAACGCATTATTTTAAACCAGTAACAACTTAAAACTGATTGCAAAAACAAGCAAGCAAAGAGAAAACTAATAAAAACTCTACACTTCAACTTAATCTGTCCGCTTTTTAACTTTTGTTGTTTTTATTTATACATTTATTATACTATGTCTTAAAAAACTGTAGTTATAGGCCATGGGCAGTGGCTCACACATGTAATCCCAGCACTTTGGGAGGCTGAGGTGGGCAGATCACCTAAGGTCAGGAGTTCGAGACCAGCCTGGCCAATATGGCAAAACCCCCTCTCTACTAAAAATAGAAAAATTAGCTGGGCATGGTGGCGGGTGCCTATAATCCCAGCTACTTAGGAGGCTGAGGCAGGAGAATCACTTGAACCCAGGAGGCAGAAGTTGCAGTGAGCCGAGAGTGCACCACTGCACTCCACTCTGGGCGACAGAGCAAGACTGTCTTTTTAAAAAAAAAAAAAAAAAAAAACAACAAAAAAAAAAAACACACACACAGGCGTAGTGACTCACAACTATAATCCCAGCACTTTGAAAGGCCGAGGCGGGTGGATCATGAGGTCAGGAGTTTTGAGACCAGCCTGACCAACCGACCAACGTGGCGAAACCCCATCTCTACTAAAAATACGAAAATTAGCCAGGTGTGGTTTATATGCACCTGTAATCCTAGCTACTCAGGAGGCTGAGGCAGGAGAATTGCTTGAACCCGGGAGGCAGAGGTTGCAGTGAGCCGAGATTGCACCACTTCCCTCCAGCCCGGGCGACAGAGCGAGACTCCATCTCAGAAAAAAAAAATTGTAGTTCTTATTTTTGAAAGGTTCATCTTATATTCTTCCTGCTTAAAATATGAATAGTAGTTTATATACAATTACAGTGTTACAATATTCTGTATTTTTCTGTGTACTTATTGTTACCAGTCAGTTTTTGCACCTTCGGTTGATTTCTTATTGCTTGTTAACATCCTTTTCTTTCAGATTGAAGAACTTCTTTTTTTTTTTTTTTGAGACAGTCATGCTCTGTCACCAGGCTGGAGTATAGTGGTGCCATCTCAGCAGTGCCATCTTGGCTCACTACAACCTCCGACTCCCAGGTTCAAGCAATTCTCCTGCCTCAGCCTCCTGAGTAGCTGGGATTACAGGCATGTGCTACCATGCCCAGCTACTTTTTGTATTTTTAGTAGAGACGGGGTTTTGCCATGTTTGCCAGGCTGGTCTTGAACTCCTGACCTTAGGGTGATCCTCCTGCCTTGGCCTCCCAAAGTGCTAGGATTATAAGCGTGAGTCATCACGCCCAGCTTGGTTGTTTATTTTCAGATAGCCTGAATTCAAGCTCACTAATGTTTTCTTCTGCTTGATACATTTCTGCTATTGAGAGACTCTGATGCATTTTTCAGTTTGTCAATTGAATTTTTCCACTTTGGGATTTCTGGTTGATTCTTTTTATTAATAACTATTGCAGTCTGTTTTTTAAATTTACAGGATTCTGAATTTGTTCTCTGTATTATCTTGGATTTCGTTGAACTTTCTTAAAGCATCCAGTTTGAATTCTGTCAGAAAGTTCACATATTTCTTACCACTTGGGAATTGGTCACTGGTGCCCTTTATTTTTAGTTCATTTGGTGGGGTCATGTTTTCTTGAATGGCCTTGTTGCTTGTGGATGTTCATCAGTGTCTGGTCATTGAAGAGTTGGGTATTCTATTCTTTGTAGTCTGGTTTTGTTTGTACCCATTTTTTTTTCTTTTTTTGAGACAGTGTCTCACTCTGTCGCCCAGGCTGGCGTGCAGAGCACAATCGTTGCTCACCGCGACATCCGCCTCCTGGGTTCAAGCGATTCTTCTGCCTCAGCCTCCTTAGAAGCTGGGGTTACAGTCACGTGCCACCAGGCCTGGCTAATTTTTGTATTTTTAGTAGAGACAGAGTTTCACCATGTTGGTTAGGCTGGTCTCGAACTCCTAACCTCGTGATCTGCCCACCTCGGCCTCCCAAAGTGCTGGGATTACAGGCGTGAGCCACTGTGTCTGGCCCCCATTCTTCTTGAGAAGGTTTTTCAAATATTCAAAGGGAATTAAGTGTTGTCATCTAAGTCTTTGTTCACTGCAGCCGTACATGCATTAGAGGGCACCCCAGGCCTAGTAATACTGTAACTCTGTAGAGGTATCACCTTGGTAGTCTTGGGGAAGATCTGGGAGAATTCCCTGTATTACCAGGCAGTCTCTTGTCCTCTTCCCTTACATTTCTCCAAACAAATGGAGTCTCTCTTTGTGCTGAGCTGCCTGGAGTTGGGGGAAGGATGACACAAGCACTGCATTGGCCACCATCACTGGAACTGTACTGGGTCTCTCCCAAGGCCTGTGGCAGCTATTTTCTGGCCACTGCTGTTGTTAATTCAAGGCCCAAGGGTGCTTTAGTCAGCAGGTGAAGAATCCTGCAAGGACTGGGTCTTTACTTTCAGTGCAGCAGGTTCCCTTCTGGCCCAGGGTGCATCTAGAAATGCCGCCCAGGAGCCAGGGCCTGGGATCGGGAGCTTTAGGAATCTGCTTTATTTTACTGGGGCTGAGTGGGCACCCACTTGCAAGATAAAGTCCTTTTTACTCTTCTCTCACCTCAAGCAGGTGTGTCTCCCCATGGCCACCACAGCTGGGAATGTGCTGGGTCATATCTGAAGCTGGCACAATATGACATGGCACCTTGTTTTTTATTCAAGGCACAAGGGCTCTTTAGTCAGCTGGTGGTGAATCCTACCAGGACTAGGTATCTTCCTTCAAGGCAATGGGTTCCCTTGTGGCCCAGGATATGTCTAGAAATGTCATCTGGGAGCTATGGCCTAGAGTTGAGGCTTTAGAACTATGCTTGGTGCTTTATTTTACTGTGGCTGAACTAGTATCCACATTTCTAGACAAAGTCCTCCCTACACTTCCCTCTCCTCTCAGAGCTAAGAACTGTGAGCTCTGGTACCTGGAGTTGGGGGAGGGCTGGCACAAGCACTCCCTTGGCCACCCTAGCTGGTGTCTCAGTGGGTCACATGTACCCCAAGTCCACTGGCTTTGAGCCCAGCACAGTACCATGACTTGTCCAGGAATAGCGGTCCTTTCAAGTTTATTTAAGACCCCAGAGCCCTTTACTCATAGTGGTGGGGCTTACCAAAATTCAGATTCTTTGTTTTTTTTGGCAGAGTTTCGCTCTTACTGCCCAGGCTGGAGTGCAATGACGCGATCTCAGCTCACCACAGCCTCCACCTCCTGGGTTCAAACAATTCTCCTGCCTCAGCCTTCCGAGTAGCTGGGATTATAAGCATGTGCTACCACCCCGGGCTAATTTTTTTGTTTTTTGGTAGAGATGAGGTTTCTCCATGTTGGTCAAGCTGGTCTCAAACTCCTGACCTCAGGTGATCCGTCCGCCTCGGCTTTCCAAAGTGCTGGGATTACAGGCCACAGCGCCCAGCCCGAAATTCAGATTCTCATCACTGGGATGGACAATTCCCCTCTGACTAGGGCTGGTCTAAATACTCCCTCTGTGGGTGCTGGCTGAATTCTGTCCTGTGCTGCTTTCCACTATGACAGGGCAGCACTGAGTTTCAATGCAAAATCCCAGTCATTTCTCTCTCTGTCCCGCGAGCACACAGATTCTTTCTCCACCCCACACTGCATTTTGGGGGAATGGCAGGGGTGTTGCGGGGGCAATTCAAGACCATCTTCCTTATCTTCCTCGGTGCCTTTTTCCTTGATAGGATGTCAAAACCAGGTACTGTGATCGCTTACCTAATTTTTGGTTCTTATGAAGGTGCTTTCTTGTGTGGATAGTTGTTCAATTTGGTGCTCCTTGTGGGGGATGATCACTGGAGGGTTCTGTTTGGCCACCACGCTCTGTCTCCTCTCCCCTGCCGTCTCTTTTTTTACTTAGGGGTTTAGAATGTCTAACTGACCAATATGTACAGTCAGGTCTCATTCTGAATTCATCTACTTATGACCTTCCAAGCCCACTAGGCCCAGTTCTTAGTCCAGCCTCCATGATGGTACCTCCACATCCTAATTTGCTTCCCTGCAGTTCATTTCGCACAAAGCTGCTGTGTTAATCTTTCTGAACTATAAATCTGCCCAGTACTCTACCCTACTTAAAATTCCTCATTGACTTCCCATTTGCCTTGAGAATTAAAAGCCAAAGTCCTAAAACATAGCTTTTTAATTTTTATTTTTATTTTTATTTTTTTTTTAATTTTTAGATGGAGTCTTGCTCTGTCACCCAGGCTGGAGTGCAGTGGTGTGATCTTGGCTCACTGCAACCTCCGCCTCCCGGGTTCAAGCGATTCTCATACATCAGCCAAGTAGCTGGTATTTACACGTGTGCGCCACCATGCCTGGCTAATTTTTTTTTTATCTTTTTTTTTTTTTTTTTAGGATTTTTAGTATTTTAATACACTTCAAATCAGTGTGTCTGGTTCATTTCAGTTCCTTCACTGCCAAACCAGGGGGTTTTTTTTATCTTTAGTAGAGACAGAGTTTCACCATGTTGGCCAGGCTGGTCTGAAACTCCTGACCTCAAGTGTTTCCACCCGCCGTGGCTTCCCAGAATGCTAGGATTATAGGTGTTAGCCACTGCACACAGCCCTGAACATAGCTTTTAAGTTCCTTTATTGTCATATTCCTTTTGGCAAGTCTATCATTTTCTGACTCACTTGTACATGTGTGTCCCACCCTTGGTCCAGCCATTGGTGCTTTGCTTTACTTCTTTATTTTTGTTATTTATTTTATTTTATTATCATTATTATTTTTTAATGAGAACAGGGTATCACTATGTTGCTCAGGCTGGTCTTGAACTCCTGAGCTCAAGCAGTCTGCTTGCCTCAGCCTCCCAAAGTGCTGGAATTACAGTGATGAGCCACTGTGCCTGGGTCATTGGTGCTATCCTTTTACTTTTTTTTTTTTTTTCGAGACGGAGTCTCGTTCTGTCACCCAGTCTGGAGTGCAGTGGCGTGATCTCGGCTCACTGCAAGCTCTGCCTCCCATGCTCACACCATTCTCCTACCTCAGCCTCCCGAGTAGCTGGGACTACAGGCGTCCGCCGCCATGCCCGGATAATTTTTGTATTTTTAGTAGAGACGGGGTTTCACCGTGTTAGCCAGGATGGTCTCGATCTCCTGACCTCGTGATCTGCCTGCCTCAGCCTCCCAAAGTGCTGGGATTACAGGCATGAGCCACTGCGCCCAGCCCCCATTGGTGCTATTCTTTTATGTGATAGAGCCATCTTCTCTCTTTTCTTTGGATTTTTAAACATATTCCTCCTTTTACTTAGACTATTCTCCATCCCAAACACCTCTCCTAAACTTCTTTCACACCTTAGACTAGCTGAAACTTCCATTAGGAAACCTTTCTTTTTTATAGGTTGTTTTTTCTATAGAATCTCTTAGCATTTACTCATTTTGTTGTGAAGTGTCTGATCTTATTTAGATGACAAGTATAGGAGGATAGAAATTTTTTCATATTTTTCTCACCCAGCAAGCACAATTTCTGACATGTAGTAGGCATTCAGTAAATATTGAACTTTAGAGGCTAAGACATTTGAGTGCTTTGGTAACTGTGGTTGTGCTATATAGGTATTCTGTTATTGTTACTTTATAGTAAAAGCATTACTCTTAAAGTATGAAAAAAGCCTTATTCAAAACATTTCATGCATATAGTTAATATTACTTTGCTTGTGCTCATGGCAAAAATGGATTACTAAAGTTATTTAAGATATTTAAGTATAATTGTTTCCTTTATTTAGTTACAGCCAAGTTCTACTTCTGAATCTATGGATCAACTACTAAACAAAAATAGAGAGGCAGAAAAATCAAGAGATTTGATCAAAGACAAAATTGAACCAAGTGCTAAGGATTCTTTCACTGAAAATAGCAGCAGCAACTGTACCAGTGGCAGCAGCAAGCCGAATAGCCCCAGCGTTTCCCCTTCAATACTTAGTAACACGGAGCACAAGAGGGGACCTGAGGTCACTTCCCAAGGGGTTCAGACTTCCAGTCCAGCATGTAAACAAGAGAAAGATGATAAGGAAGAGAAGAAAGACGCAGCTGAGTGAGTAAACCTGGAACTTAGACCATCCTGTTACTCAGTTAACTTTTTTTTTTTTTTTTTAAAGGCATTTAGGTCCTTCCAACTGTGAAGAATCCATCTGGACTTTTAGACTGCTTCATACATTGCCCTTAGTTTACAAACAGCTAGTCCAAACAAATGACATCTTAAGTAAATTAGGTTATTGCACCCTGTGCTACTCTTCTGTTCTTCCCCTTTTTTGCACCCCAGGGCTAGAAAAACAAGGCATAAATTAAGAAAAGTTTTTCTGTAAATGAACAGGAGTTGAAAAATTATCAGTTCAGGAGACCTATCTTTACTGGATTCCACTGTACCCTCACTGTGCTGCTAGGATGAAAAACTGCCACTGTCAAGGAGAGAAGCATGCGATGCTTCTACTTGGAATTCAAAATATTTTTCATCAGAAACAGTGTTTTAGTTAATGTTTAATTAACTAAAACATAAATAGTTAAAATAGACTTAATTCTGCACATTCCATATATTTGTTAAATGGACTTTCAGGGGCTAACCTCAGAACTTAACTACCATTGACTTAGGTGTTCTGGGTACCAAACAATCCAGTTAAAGCTAAAGTTTTGGAATGTAGCTTATTGATAAATTGGGGACTGCTTATTCTTGATTTGAGGCAAATTTTTTTTAGAGCCATGATTTTCTGCAGGTATGTTATATAGATAATATCTTCTCACATAAAAATTACTTCATGCTAGAATATTGGTATGTTGACTGGTGGCTCACACCTATAATCCCAGCACTCTGGGAGGCCGAAGCAGGTAGATTACTTGAGGTTAGGAGTTGAAGACCAGCCTGGCCAACATGGTGAAACCCTGTCTCTACTAAAAATACAAAAATTAGCCAGTCATGGTGGTAGGTGCCTATAATCCCAGCTACTCAGGAGGCTGAGGCAGGAGAATTGCTTGAACCCGGAAGGTGGAGGCTGCAGTGAGCCGAGATCATGCCACTGCACTCCAGCCTGGGTGACAGAGCGAGACTCTGTCTCAAAAAGTAATAATAATAAAAGAATACTGGTATGTTAAGAAGTGCTTTTAAGGATATTTTATAAGTAGCTACTGTCTTTTCAGCTCAAGTGTTTGTTGATTGGCCAGGCGTGGTGGCTCACGCCTGTAATCCCAGCACTTTGGGAGGCTGACTCAGGCAGATCACTTAAGGTCAGCCTGGCCAAGATGGTGAAACCCCATCTCTACTGAAAAAAAAAAATTAGCTGGGTGTGGTGGCAGTCGCCTGTAATCTCAGCTACTCAGGAGACTCAGGTAGGTGAATTGCTTGAACTGGGGAGGCAGAGGTTACAGTGAGCCAAGATTGCACTGCTGCGCTCCAGCCTGAGCAACAGAGTGGGACTCTGAAGGAGAAAATAAAGTATTTTTTGATTGCCTTTGAGAGGAGCAGTTGTATATTACTCAGATTTTTAAAAAATTGTTCTTTTATGACTATATTCTTTAAGGGATTAAGGAATTGGCAATATAAGTGCGTATGTTTCAATAAAGAGGATTAGTGATCTTCGAGTGAGAACAGTTTAAATCTATGTTTAGCAGTGTTTCTTTTTTTTTCTTGAGACGGAGTCTCGCCCTGTCGCCCAGGTTGGAGTGCAGTGGTGTGATCTCGGCTCACTGCAAGCTCCGGCTCCCGGGTTCACGCCGTTCTCCTGCCTCAGCCTCCCGAGTAGCTGGGACTACAGGCGCCACCACCACGCTCGGCTAGTTTTTTGTATTTTTAGTAGAGACGGGGTTTCACTGTGTTAGCCAGGATGGTCTCAATCTCCTGACCTTGTGATCCGCCCGTCTCGGCCTCCCAAAGTGCTGGGATTACAGGCTTGAGCCACCGCACCCGGCCTAGCAGTTTTTTTTAAATTGTCAGGTATGGAAGATTTTAGAACAACATAAAGTCCATGTAGATTTCACTGGCCTTTTTTTTTTTTTTAGGCAAGTTAGGAAATCAACATTGAATCCTAATGCAAAGGAGTTCAACCCACGTTCCTTCTCTCAGGTAGGTTTATTACTTTCTTTGAGGTTATTTAGTCCCCTAAAAAGAAAAATTAGTAGTCCTTCTTCCATACCTGTCATCTGAATTTTGTTTTAGTATGCTAAAACAACCTTCTTTCTTTTTCTTACATGGCCATTAATGAATACTTTTTAGACATTAAAAAAAGGTCTTTGTTTTGTCATCAGTTAGATGTGATCTTGGGCAAATCTTTGAATTTCTCTGACCCAGAATTTGACAATGGGTGGCTAGCTAGGCTATCAGGTTTATAAATATGTCCTCTGCACCTGAGGGTTTTGCATCCTGGATTCAACCAACCATGGATCAAAAATATAGTTAGGATAATCTGTACTGAACACATGCAGACTTTTCCTTGTCTTTATTCCAAAATGATACAGTAAAGCATTTACTTTGTTTTAGGTATTATAAGTAATCTAGAGATGACGTAAAGTATATAGGAGGATATGCATAGGTTGTATGCGAATACTTCACAATTTTATATAGGGGACTTGAGCATTCTAAGACTTTGGTATCTTCGTAGTGTACTGTAACCAATCCCCCACAGATACCAAGAGATGACTGCTATTATTATTCTACTGAGATCATAAGGTATATTTATTTTTAATTTTTAAAAACACTTCCATCAGTTTCTTAAAAATCACTGCCACTGTTTTTAATATTTTTTAATTGGCAAAGTTTTTAGTTTCTACTGAAACGTTTTTTCTTTTATTGAAATGTGAAAATTGATGTGCTATGTTTTTGTTTTCAATAAAAGGAAAATAGTTAAAGCAAGTAAAATTAGACAGATTGGGAAAATCCGTCTTTAAATTGCAATAATAGTTCATTTATTACCTTGAAATAATTGAATTTATTGTTGTTTTTGTAGCCAAAGCCTTCTACTACCCCAACTTCACCTCGGCCTCAAGCACAACCTAGCCCATCTATGGTGGGTCATCAACAGCCAACTCCAGTTTATACTCAGCCTGTTTGTTTTGCACCAAATATGATGTATCCAGTCCCAGTGAGCCCAGGCGTGCAAGTAAGTCATAGAATTTGATGTTCACTTAGCCTCCCTAATTGTTTGTATCTGACACCAAGCACTCTTAGGTTTTCAGTGACTTGAGGGTGTGATGGTTATGCATAGGCATTTGAAACAGAGAGGCATGCAGAGATTCAATGTGATATTAAGTATAAGGACCTAAATCTGAGAATGTTTTCTGTGAAAAAGATGGTTTAGATTTACTTTAGTTTGGGGTTTGTTCCTTTTAGCTGTGGGTATGATCTAATTTTTAAATGACTAATAGAGAAAATCAGGAAACCTTCTCATGCCTAGCTCTCTAGCAATATAAAACTAAGAGCGACAGAATACCTTGTTATTATCATAGGAGCCTAATGTTAATTTTTTTTTTTATTCTCTCAAGCCTTTATACCCAATACCTATGACGCCCATGCCAGTGAATCAAGCCAAGACATATAGAGCAGGTAAAGGTGAGAATAATCCTGCCTGTGTTTGCTTGTAGTTTGCATGCTGCATGAATTGAGTAACTAAGTTTATAATGAATAAATAGTTGTAGTTTAGCTCTGACTTTTTGATGAGGCTATGCTTTGGCTTTTGATGAACAACATTACATAGATATTCACATGGATTTTACAAACAAAAACAGGAGAGGAGAGATGCCCATCAATTGTGATTGTATAGTATCCTCTTCAAAAAGAGTAATTGGAGGCCAGGTATGATGTCTCACACCTGTAATTTTAGCATTTTGGGAGGCCAAGGTAGGAGGGTTGCTTAAGCTCAGGAGTTCAAGATCAGCCTGGACAACAGAGACCTTGTCTCTACTAAAATTCAAAAAAATTAGCTGGGCATGATGGCATATGCCTGTAGCCCCCGCTATTTGGGGGACTAAGGCAAGAAGATCACTTGAGCCCAGGAAGTAGAGGCTGCAGTGAGCTGTGACTGCGCCACTGCCATCCAGCCTGGGCGACAGAGTGAGACCGCGTCTCAAAAATAAATACTGGCCGGGCGCGGTGGCTCATGCCTGTAATCCCAGCGCCGAGGCAAGGCGGGTGGATCACCTGAGGTCAGGAGTTTGAGACCAGCCTGGCCAGCATGGTGAAACCCCATCTTTACTAAAATACAAAAATTAGCTGGACACGGTGGCGCCCGCTGCCCGTAATCCCAGCTGCTAGGCGGGGATGAGGTAGAAGAATTTCTTGAACCTGGGAGGCAGGGGTTGCAGTGAGCCAAGATCGTGCCACTGCACTTCAGCCTGGGCAACAGAGTGAGACTCCATCTCAAAACAAACAAACAAACAAAAAACAAACAAAAAAACAGACTAATTGGCTGGACACAGTAGCTCCATGCCTGATATCCCAGCTGGAGGAAGACTTAAGCCCATGAGTTTGAGAGCAATGTGGGCAATTTAGTGAGACCCTATCTCAAAAAAAAAAAAGTAATTCCAAAGCTTTTTAATCTGAAATCTCATTTAAATCTGAACTTAAATTTGAAGAAGAGGGTTCGCTACATTAATTTACTAGATTGCTAACCTTGCTTTATATATACCTACGGTTATTTCCCCAAAGCTAGAATTTCTTTTGAAGCAGAGGGGCAACTAACTTCAACCAATGTTGAAATCCTATTAGAAGGTTGTTTCGGCCAGGCTTGGTGGCTCCGCGTGTAATTCCAGCACTTTGAGAGGCTGAGGTGGGCAGATCGCATGACCCGGGAGTTTTAAGACCAGCCTGGGCAACATGGCAAAAACCCGTCCCTACAAAAAAAAAAAATAGAGATCTTAGCCAGCCGTAATGGTGTGTTCCTCGAGTCCTAGCTACTTGGGAGACTGAGGTGGGAGGATCAATTGAACCCAGAATGTCCAGGCTGCAGGGAACTGTGACTGAACCACTGGGCTCCAGCCTGGGTGAAAGAGCAAAACCCTGCCTCAAAAAGAAAAAAAAAGATGGATGTTTCTACATTAAAATGAGGGAGTTGTTGTATAATCTAGTTGCATAAACTAGTATTTTGTGCTTGTGTGGTTAAAGAGCCTTCATAGAAAAAATCCCCTATTTTTCTTAAAAGGAAATCTTTTGGCCAGGAGTGGTGGCTCACACCTATAAGCCCAACACTCTGGGATGCCGAGGTGGGCAGATCAGTTGAGGTCAGGAGTACGAAACCATCCTGGCCAACATGGTGAAAACCCGTCTGTACTAAAAATACAAAAATTAGCTGGGTGTAGTGGTGCGTGCCTGGGTGACAGAGCGAGACTCCATCCAAAAAAAAAAAAAAAAAAAAGAGAAAAGAGTTCTTTTAATGTTGGAAAATGCTAAAGGGTTTCGTTTTTGCCAATCAGTTAATTTAGAATGGTTAATTTCTATCAGTTGAGAAACTACAGAAAGTAGAATAATTTATACAGAAAACATATTTCTCAGTGCCCAGTAATTGCCTTTCTGACATAAAGTTTTCATTTTTCCTGAATTAAGATTTCCTCAATGTGTTTTTTGGGTGGTGTGTGTGTGTGTGTGTGTGTGTGTGTGTGTGTGTTTGTGTTTTAATTATTTATTTTATTTTTTTGCATACAGGATCTCGCTTTGTTGCTGAGGCTGGAGTGCAGTGGTGCTATCATGGCTCAGTGCAGCCTTGACCTCCTGGGCTCAAGCGATCCTTCCCTCTCAGTCCCCTGGATAGCAGGGACTACAGGTGCACACCACCACACCTAGCTAATTTTTCTATTTTTTGTAGAGATGGGTTTTGCCATGTTGCCCAGGCTGGTCTCAAACTCATGGGCTCAAGCTATCAGCTTGGCTCCACTTCCCAAAGTGCCTGCACCCAGCCGATTTTCTCAATGTATGATGTAATTGTGATTTCATGGAATTTTTTTTTTTTTTTTTTTTTTTTTTTTTGAGACGGAGTCTTGCTGCGTCGCCCAGGCTGGAGTGCAGTAGCCGGATCTCAGCTCACTGCAAGCTCCGCCTCCCGGGTTCACGCCATTCTCCTGCCTCAGCCTCCCACGTAGCTGGGACTACAGGCGCCCGCCACCACGCCTGGCTAATTTTTTTGTATTTTTTAGTAGAGACGGGGTTTCACTGGGTTAGCCAGGATGGTCTCGATCTCCTGACCTCATGATCAGCCTGTCTCGGCGTGATTTCATGGATGTTAACTAAAAATCTTAATTTTCGTTTTCTCAGTATGCTATTTTTTTTCTTTTTTGCCTTAGAACATATGAATCTGTTGAAAGAACTCTGCCTGAAATAATGTAATCAGATTATAGAGTTTAATCTTATTTTCAGGGGCTGTAAAAATTCTGAGAAGAAAGTGGGTTTTTTTTTTTTTTTTTTTTTTTTTGCTACCATTTTAATGTAATGTTAAGGTGTTCATGTATCACTAGAAGGTGTAGCTGTTTTCAGTGATTACTTAAAACAATGCAATGGGAACTTTTTGTTGTCGTTAAAATATAAAAGATTACTGTAGTAAGAGCAAGCATGACAGTTTGGCTCTCTGATGGGAGAGTCACATTCTAACTTTATGGAGGTGCTGTCTTTTTAATAGAAATGATATACTCAGAGGGTGGGCACAGTGGCTTATGCCTGTAATCCCAGCACTTTAGGAGGCTGAGGTGGGTGGATCATGAAGTTAGGAGTTCGAGACCATCCTGGCCAACATGGTGAAACCCCGTCTCTACTAAAAATACAAAAATTAGCCTAGCGTGGTGGTACGCATCTGTAATCCTAGCTACTCGGGAGGCTGAGGCAGGAGAATTGCTTGAACCCGGGAGGCAGAGGTTGCCGTGAGCCAAGATGGCACCATTAACTGACTTGTTTAACTGACTTCCTTTGTACTTTTTTTTCCCTTTGTTGAAGTATTTAAAACAAATCTCAGACATCATGTCATTTAATTCCTACATCCTCATGTGTATCTTTTTTAAAACAGGAATTTTTCTTTGGTACCCATAGTGCTGTTATCACATTTTATAAAATAAATAGTAATTTGGCCGGGCGTGGTGGCTCACGCCTGTAATCCCAGCACTTTGGGAGGCCGAGGTGGGTGGATCACCTGAGGTCGGGAGTTCGAGACCAGCCTGACTAACATGCAGAAACCCTGTTTCTACTAAAAATACAAAAATTAGCTGGGCGTGTTGGCGCATGCCTGTAATCCCAGCTATTCAGGAGGCTGAGGCAGGAGAATCACTTGAACCCGGGAGGCGGATGTTGCGGTGAGCCGAGATCAAGCCAATGCACTCCAACCTGGGCAATAACAGCAAAACTCCGTCTCAAAAAAAAAAAGACCATCCTGGCTAACACAGTGAAACCCCATCTGTACTAAAAATACAAAAAATTAGCTGGGCCTGGTGGCGGGTGCCTGTAGTCCCAACCACTTGGGAGGCTGAGGCAGGAGAATGGCGTGAACCCGGGAGGCGGAGCTTGCAGTGAGCCCAGATGGCACCACTGCATTCCAGCCTGGGCGACAGAGCAAGACTCCATCTCAAAAAATAAAAATAAATGAAAAATAAACAGATAGATAGGTAGATAGGTAGGTAGGTAGATAGATAGATAGATAGATAGATAGATAGATAGATAGATAGATAGATAGATAGTAATTCAGTGGTAACCACACATAGTCAAATCACCCTAATTGAGTCAAGAATATATTCTTGCAGCTGGTTTGTTTTGAATATAGATTACATTTATTGTATCTCTTTGTAGTTCCCCTGCCTTTTCCCTTATTGCTTTGTATCAGAAGCCAGTTGTTCTGTGGTATGTCATGCATTCTCAATTTTTCTGTTTTCTTCTTGGGATGTCATTGATTACATCTGAGTTCATTTTGGGTTGGGGAGACAAATACTAAATGGTTCTGTGTGCGTTGTATCATATGTCAGGAGGCACACAATATCTTTTCCTACTTTTAATTACGAAATGATTGAGAGCTCAAGTGGTAATACCCTGCTCCCCTATCCCACCACCTCCCCATTGTAAGTTTTCAATTAATCTTTTATCTAATTCATTATTAATTTAATGCTTAACATCATTTTTTTCTTTAGGGCTATGGTACTCAAATTTTGGTGTGCAGTATAAACCTTTGGGGAGAGCTTGCTAAAAACATAGATTGCTTGATCCCATCTCCAGATTTTCTGATTCAGTAGGTTTGAGGCATAGGCTGAGAATTTGCATTTCTATTGCAATTTATAAAACCACCTCCCAAGTAATGCCGCTGGTCTAGGGCTATACACTGAAAACCACTGCAATTAGGGGTTTGTAAAGGGTGATTTCTGAATTCCTAGCTTTCTTCTGTGTTTATTAGCTGGAATTATTCTGTAAAGGACTGTTGTTTTCAATTGGGAGTATTTGGTTATCCTGAAATAATTTGTACAAGAAAGACAGGATAAATTCTTAATTGTTTTCAATTTTCAGAGTGAGGAGTTGGTGCCCTTGTTACTTCCCAACAGTGCCCACAAAGTTTTGCTTTTGTTTTTTTAAAGGGTGTATCCTCTCCCAACATTCTTATTTATTTATTCTTACTGTTTTAAAAAGTATTATGAATGCATGGATTTTTATATATTCATTGTATCATGTATTCTTTTTTGTTACTCTCATTGTCCCATCTTTGATGAATGGGAACCCGTTCAAGTTGGCTCCTGCAAAACTTTATTGCCTTGATTAGCTATCCCTCCAAGGTACCCTGATTTCTTTTTGCTGGGAAATAGTATTTTAAAATCATTATCTGGTCATTGACGTTAATTACTGTTGCAGTATTGCTTCTAGGCATTTTCCAGACTAAACTAGGAAATATCACTGTAGGCCAGGTGCAGTGGCACCTGTATCCCAGCACTTTGGGAGGCTGGGGTGGGCAGATCACTTGAGGTCAGAAGTTCAAGAGCGTCTTGGCCCACATGATGAAACCCTGTCTCTACTAAAAATGCAAAAATTAGCTGGGTGTGGTGGTGTGCACCTGTAGTCCCTGCCACTTGCGAGGCTGAGGCAGGAGAATCACTGGAACCCAGGAGGTTGAGGTTGTGGTGAGCCAAGATTGTGCCACTGCCCTCCAGCTCTGGGCAATAGAGTGAGACGAGAAAGGAAGAAAGGAAGAGAGAGAACTTTTTAAAATCAGAAATTTAAATTAATATTTCCAAGTCAAGTTAACATTGTAAGATTTTTACTTTTTACTATGACTTCATGGTTTATCTCTTATTCTTTTACACTGAAGCTTTGGTTACTAAAAATAGTAACTATTATGATATTGCATAACAATTTATCACAAAGCTTAGCTACTAAAACAAACATTTCTTATTTCACACAGTTCCTGAGGGTCAGAAATCCAGGAATAGCTTAGCTGAGTGGTTTCTGTCTCGTCTCTTATGAAGCTGTTGACAGTGTTGGCTAGGATTGCAGTTATCCGAAGGGGTAACTGGGGCTAGAGGATGTGCATTCAAATTCGAAACTGTTGGTTGGCCACGTGGGCTTCACAGCCCCTAGTCATGACGTGGCAGCTGGCTTCTCCCAAAATGCATAGTTCAGAGAAACAGTCCCAAACAGAAGCTGCAGCATGTTTTACAACCTAATCTTGAAAGTGGCATATCATCAATTATGTTCTACACTGTTGGTCATACAGAGTGACCCTGGTGTACAGAGTGACCCTGGTGTACAGCATGGGAGGGGACTGAAAACAGGAGTTAGATCATCAAGGACCATCTTAGAGGTCTGCTTATTTACATTTTCATACAGAGTATATACAGTATCTTCAAAATTATTATTATCTAATTGTTAGACTACAGAATAAATTTTGAGATGTCTTTGGAGTATTAGTTTTTCTCAGTATCTGTTTCAGTAATTCTTTAAGTGCCAGTTTTCAGAGTGTGACATCCTTGTTAATTCCACAGTACTAACTTCTAAAGTTGCTAAGTGTTACATCGACAGTGTGATAAATAGGTAGTTAATCCAGTCGAGTTTGTTTTTCATATTTAGAGATAGCTATTTTTTCATCTGCAAATTATTTGTATGCTTTTAAAGTGAAAATTATGTAAAAAGATGCCATTCATGAAGGCTGGGCTTAATGTCCGCACGCCTGTAATCCTAACATTTTGGGAGGCTGATGAAGTGAGAGGATCGCTTGAGCACTGGAGTTTGAGATTAGCCTGGACAACATAGCAAAACCCCATCTCTACAAAAAAATTTAAAAATTGGCTGAGCATGTGGCATGTAACTGTAGTTCTAGCTCCTTAGGAGGCTGAGGTGGAGGATCACTTGAGCCCAGGAGGTAGAGGCTGCAGTGAGCTGTTATTGTGCCACTGCACTCCAGCCTGGGTAGCAGAACAAGACCCTATCTCAAAAAAACAAAGATGCATTCAGAGAAGTCTTGCTTATATCCCAGTCTTGTCCACCTGTGTCTTCCCTCATCCCGTCATCTGTAGGGGATCATTACAATTTTTTAATTTATCCTTACATGTTTACTTTTGCACATTTACATTTGTTTATTTTTTAAAAATAGCTTTATTTAGACATTATTCACATACCATGAAATTTATCCATTTAAAGTATACTGTTTCATGATTTTTAGTATAATCTTAGAGTTGTGTAGTCATCACCACAATCAACTTTAGTACCTTTTAATCACCACCAAAAGAAACTTTGTACCCTTTAGCAGTTACTCCCCTTCGCTCCCCTCTTTCCCCCTCCTCCATATAGCCTAGGCATACGAATCTTATTTTTCTTCTCTACAGATTTACCTATTCTGAATATGTCATTATAATAGTATCATGTTATGTGTAGCCTTTTGTGACTGGCTTCTTTCACCTGTGTTCTCAAGGATCATCCATGTTGTGACATGTGATAGTATTTCAACCTTTTTTTTTTTTTTTTTTTTTTTTTTTTTGAGACGGAGTCTGGCTCTGTCACCCAGGCTGGAATGCAGTGGTGTGATCTTGGCTCACTGCAACCTCCACCTCCCAGGTTTAAGCGATTCTCGTGTCTCAGTCTCCCAAGTAGCTGGGATTACCGGTGTCTGCCACTACACCAGGATAAGTTTTTGTTATTATTTTTTTGAGATGGAGTTTCTCTCTTGTTGCCCAGCCTGGAGTACAATGGTGTAATCTCGGCTCACTGCAACCTCTGCCTCCTAGGTTCAAGCGATTCTCCTGCCTTGTCCTCCTGTGTAGCTGGGATTACAGTGGCCTGCCACCACACCCAGCTGATCTTTGTATTTTTAGTAGAGACAGGGTTTCACCATGTTGGCCAGGCTGGTCTCGAACTCCTGACCTCAGGTGATCCACCCGTCTCGGCCTCCCAAAATGCTGGGATTACAGGCGTGAACCACCATGCCCGACTTAACACTTAAAAAAAATTTTTTTTTTTTTTTTTAACCTTTTTTTTTTCTTTTTCTTTTTTTGAGATAGAGTCTCACTCTGTTGCCCAGTCTGGAGTGCGGTAGTGGGATCTCGACTCACTGCAACCTCCACCTCCTAGGTTCAAGTGATTCTCCTGCCTCAGCCTCCTGAGTAACTGGGATTACAGGCATGCACTACCATGCCCAGATGATTTTTGTAGTTTTATTAATAGTAGAGAAAGGAATAGCTGGGCGTGATGGCTCACGCCTGTAATCCCAGCACCTGGGGAGGCCGACGTCAGCAGATCACGAGGTCAGGAGATCAAGACCATCCTGGCTAACACAGTGAAACCCCGTCTCTACTAAAAATACAAAAAAATTAGCCAGGTGTGGTGGCAGGCGCCTGTAGTCCCAGTTACTCAGGAGGCTGAGGCAGGAGAATGGCATGAACCTGAGAGGCAGAACTGACAGTGAGCCGAGATGGCACCACTGCACTCCAGCCTGGGCGACAGAGTGAGACTCCGTCTCAAAAAAACAAACAAACAAACAAACATAGTAGACAAAGGGCTTTGCCATGTTGGCCAGGCTGGTCTTGAACTCCTGGCCTCAAGTCATCCACCTCCTTCAGCCTTCCAAAGTGCTGGGATTATAGGTGTGAGCCACTGCTCCTGGCCTAAATATACCACTTTTACCTATCATCAGTTGATGGACATTTGGGTTATTTCCTTTTTCTGGTAATGAGTAATGCTGCTGTGGACATTCATGTACAAATTTTCTTTTTTTTTTTTTTTGAGACGGAGTCTCGCTCTGTCGCCCAGGCTGGAGTGCAGTGGCTGGATCTTGGCTCACTGCAAGCTCCGCCTCCCGGGTTTACGCCATTCTCCTGCCTCAGCCTCCCGTGTAGCTGGGACTACAGGCGCCCGCTACCTCGCCCGGCTAGTTTTTTGTATTTTTTAGTAGAGACGGGGTTTCACTGTGTTAGCCAGGATGGTCTTGATCTCCTGACCTCGTGATCCGCCCGTCTCGGCCTCCCAAAGTGCTGGGATTACAGGCTTGAGCCACCGCGCCCGGCCATAAATTTTCATATGAGGCTGGGAGCAGTGGCTCTTGCCTATAATCCCAGCACTCTGGGAGGCTGAGGTGGGCAGATGACTTGAGGTCAGGAGTTTGAGACCAGCCTGGCCAACATGGTGAAATCCCATCTCTACTAAAAATACAAAAATTACCCTGGCATGGTAGCGTGCACCTGTAATCGCAGCTATTCAGGAGACTGAGGCAGGAGCATCTGAATCGCTTGAACCCGGGAGGCGGAGGCTGCGGTGAGCTGAGATCACGCCACTGCACCCCAGCCTGAGTGAAAGAGTGAGACTCTATCTCAAAAGAATAAATAAATAATTTTTTTTTTCATGTGGCCTTAGATTTTCATTTCTCCTGAAGAGGAATTGCTGTGTTGGAACTGCCAAACTTTTCCAAAGCAGCTGCATCGTTTTGTATTTCTTTCAGTAATGTACAAGTGTTCCAGTTTCTCCACGTCCTTATAAATAACCGATACTGTCTTTGGTTTGGGTTTTGTCCATTCTTGTGGTTATGAAGTGTTATTGTGGTTTTTTGTATTTTTGTTTTGCTTTGAGATGAAGTCTCACTCTGTCGCCCAGGCTGGAGCAACCTTCGCTTCCTGAGTTCAAGCAATTCTCCTGCCTCATCCTTCCAAGTAGCTAGGGCTACAGGCATACGCCACCACACCAGGCTAATTTTTGTATTTTTTGTAGAAATGGAGCTTCTCCATGCTTCTCAGGCTGGTCTCGAATTCCTGAGCTCAAGCGATCCCCCTACTTCAGCCTCCAGAGTGGCTGGGATTATAAGCGTGCACCACTGTGCCTGGCCCATTTTTGTATTTTTAGTAGAGACGGAATTTCACCATGTTGGCTAGGCTGGTCTTGAACTCCTGACCTCAAATGATCCGCCTGCCTCACCTTCCCAAAGCGCTGAGATTTTAGACGCGAGCCACTGTGCCCAGACTATAGGTTATCTTTTTACTTGCTTGATGGTGTTCTTTGTAACACGGTTTTTAATTTTGATGAAGTTCAATTTATCTGTTTGTTTTTTCTTTTCTTGCTTGCACTCCTGATGTCATATCAAACAAAGCATTGCCTAACACAAGGCCACAGAGATTCACCCCTATGAAACTCCCATAAAACTCCTATGAGTTTTATAGGTTAGCTCTTAACATTTAGGTCTACAATCTCTTTTGAGTTAATTTTTGTATATGATATGAGAGTAGTGGTCCAGGTTTTTCTTTTTGCTTGTGGATATCCATTGTCCCTACCTCATTTGTTGAAAAGACTCCTTTCCTCTTGTTTATTTGGTTTTGAGATGGAGTCTTGCTGTCGCCCAGGGTGGAGTGCAGTGGCGCTATCCCAGCTCACTGCAACCTCCGCCTCCCAGATTCAAGCGATTCTCCTGCCTCAGCCTTCTGAGTAGCTGGGATTACAGGGGTGTGCCACCACGCCCAGCTAATCTTTGAATTTTCAGTAGAGACGGGGTTTCACCATGTTGGTCAGGCTGGTCTTGAACTCCTGACCTTGTGATCTGCCTGCCTCCTAGCACTCTGGGAAGCTGAGAGGCTGAGGTGGGAGGATCACTTGAGCTCAGGAGTTTGAGACCAGCCTGTACCATTAAGCCTGGCTAATTTTAGAATTTATCTTAAAGTATAAAATGTGAATCCAGTTTATCTTGTTCTAAATGACTAAGATGTTTTAACCAGTTTTATTAGTCTGTAATTTACATACAATAAAATGCTCATCTTTTTATGTTTACATTTTAATGAGTTTTGACAAATACATTTGCTCATGTAACTACTTGCTTCATCAGTGAAGATGGAAAACATTGTGCCTGTTCCTCTTCTCTGTCCAACTGTACTTTATTACCACTAGCTCCAGTTAACCAGTGATCTACCTTCTTTTCCTGTAGATTACATTTATCCTCTCTAGATTTCTTTTTCTTTCTTTTTTTTTTTAGATTTAGGGTTTTTTTTTTTTTTTTTACTTAAAGAAAAATTTTTATGGAAACGTCTCATTATATTGCCCAGGCTGGTGTTGAACTCCTGGGCTCAAGTGATCCTTCCACCTCAGCCTCCCAGAGTGCTAGGATTACAGATGTGAGCCACCTCAGCCAGCCCCTAGATTTTTTTTTTAATAAATGGAATCAAACAGCATATAACAGGGATGTTCAATCTTTTGGCTTCCCTGGGTCACATTGGAAGAAGAATTGTATTGGGCCACACAGAAAATACACTAACACGCTGATGATAGCTGATGAACAACAACAAAAAAATAGCAAAACTTAATAATGTTTTAAGAAAGTTTATGAATTTGTGTTGGGCCACATTCAAAGCCGTCCCAGGACGCAAGTTGGACAAGCTTGGTATATAATTTCATATATGTGTCCTAAACAGTGTAGTAATTTGAGCTTCATGTTAATATCAGCTTATTCCTTTTTTTGTTTGTTTTTGAGATGGAGTCTTGTTCTGTCTCCCAGAATTGGTCTGCAATTCTATTGCCTCAGCCTCCGAAGTAGCTGAGATTGCTGGCACGCACCACCACGCCTGGCTAATTTTTGTGGTTTTTTTTTTTTCTTTGTTTAGCAGAGACGGGGTTTCACCATGTTGACCAGGCTGATCTCAAACTCCTGCCCCCAAATGATCCACCCACCTTGGCCTCCCAAAGTGCTGGGATTACAGGCGTGAGTCACTGCGCCCAACCAGCGTATTCCTTTTTCTGCTAAGTAGCATTTCATTTTATGATTATACCACAGTTAATTTACCCATTACTAGTCGATGGGCATTTGAGTTATTGCCAGCTTGTGGCTATTATGAATGAAGCTGCTGTGAGCATTTGTGTACAAGTGTTTGTGTTTTTATTTCTTTTAGTTAAATACCTAGAATTGGAATTGCTGAGGTATGGTAAGTGCATATTTTATTTTTTTTTTAATTTATTTTATTATTATTTTTTTTTTTTAATTTTTTTTTTGAGATGAAGTCTCACTCTGTTGCCCAGGCTGGAGTTCAGTGGCGTGATTTCAGCTCATGGCAACCTCCCCCTCCCGGGTTCAAGCAATTCTCCCGCCTCAGCCTCCCAAGTAGCTGGGATTACAGGCACGCACCACCACGCCTGGCTAATTTTTTTGTATTTTTAGTAGAGACGGGGTTTTACCATGTTGGCCAGGCTGGTCTGGAAATCCTGACCTCAAGTGATCCACCCGCCTCAGCCTCCCAAAGTGTTGGGATTACAGGTGTGAGTCACCACACACTGCCTGGTAAATACATATTTCAATTAATAAGAAATTAGCAAACTTCCAAAGTGATTGTATCATTTTACATTCCAGCTGATCAGGTTCATATGCAAGTTCCAAGTGTTCTGCATCCTTGCCAACTCTTGGTATTGTCTTATCTTTTTAATTTCAGTAGGTCTAATGGGTGTCATAGGGTTACCTCACTGTGATCTTAAATGTGCATTTCCCTGATGATGACTGATGAGGAGCACCTCGTCATGTGTGTGTGTGTTTTTGGCTGTCAATCTTTTTTTTAGTAAATTTTTCAAATCTTTTTTCATTTTATTTATTTATTTATGAGATGGAATCTCACTCTGTTGCCCAGGCTGGAGTGCAGTGGTGCCATCTTGGCTCACTGCAACCTCTGCCTCCCAGGTTCAAGCGATTCTCCTGCCTCAGCCTCCCAGGTAGCTGGGATTACAGGCATGCGCCACCGTGCCTGGCTAATTTTGTATTTTTAGTGTAAACAGGGTTTCACCATGTTGGTCAGACTGGTCTCTAACTGCTGACCTCAAGTGATCTACCCGCCTCGGCCTCCCAAAGTGCTAAGATTACAGGTGTGAGCCACTGTGCCCGTCCTAACGTTTCTTTTTGTCTCAGTGTTTCTGGCTGGGTGCAGTGGCTCATGCGTGTAATTCCAGCACTTTGGGAGGCCAACCTGGATGGATCATTTGATCCGGGAGTTTGAGACAAGCCTGAGGAACATGACAAAACTCTGTGTCTGGAAAAAAAAAAAAAAAAAAAGGAAAAATTAGCCAGGCACAGAAGCATGGTCCCAGCTGTTTGGGGGGCTGAGGTGGGACAATCGCTTGAGCGAGGTTGTGAGGGGTTTGAGGGGTGATGGAGGTGAGATCGAGGCTGCAGTGAGCTGAGATTGCACCACTGCACTCCAGCCTGGGCAATAGAGCCAGACCTTGTCTCAAAAAAAAAAAAAAAAAAAAAAAAAAAAAATCATGTTTCTTTTCTTACTGTGAAAAGTAAAGTTACTACTTTTAGTAAATTATTTTAAGTTATTTATATATTCTGGTTACAAGTCCTTTCTCAGATACAGGTATTGTGAATATTTTCTCCCAGTCTGCAGTTTTTTTGAAGAGCCAGTATTGTTAATTTTAATGAAGCCTTATTTATCAAGCTTTTCTCTTAAGGTTCATGCTTTTTTGTATCATAATAAGAAATCTTTTACCTACCCTAGGTTATGAATGTTTTTATGGTTAGGTGTATGGTTGATTTCAGTTAGGTTTTGTGTAGGGTGTGATGTAAAGGTCGAGCTTCATTTTCTCCACCATAAATATTTACTCGATTTCTCTGGCACCAGCCTCTGTTTTCCATTGATGGCTTTATTTTTTTTTTTCTCTTTTTGAAATCTTGTCACCCAGGCTGGAGTGCAGTAGTGTGACCTTGGCTCACTGCAACCTCCCCTTTCCGGGGTCAAGCGATTCTGCCTCAGCCTCCTGAGTAGCTGGGATTACAGGTGCCCGCTACTACAGGCCCAGTTAATTTTTTTTTTTTTTTTTTTTTTTTTTTTTTTTTTAGATGGAGTCTCACTCTTTTGCCCAGGCTAGAGTGCAGTGGCCGGATCTCGGCTCACTGCAAGCTCCGCCTCCCGGGTTCACGCCATTCTCCTGCCTCAGCCTCCCAACTAGCTGGGACTACAGGCTCCTGCCAGCACGCCTGGCTAATTTTGTTTGTGTATTTTTAGTAGAGACAGGGTTTCACCATATTGGCCAGGCTAGTCTCGAACTCCTGACCTCAGGTGGTCTGCTCGTCTCGGCCTCCCAAAGTTCTGGGATTACAGGCATGAGCCACTGTGCCCAGCTTTATTGAATTCAGTTGACCATATATGTATATATGTCTATTTGTGAACTGTTTCGTTGTATTGATCTTTGTATATATCCTTATGCCAATTCTCTCTTTATTGCTGTTACTTTGTAATCAACCTTTAAGTCAGTTCATATAAGTCTCCCAGTTATATTCTCATCAAAATTGTTCTTATTCTGCATTCTTTGAATTTCCAAATAAATTTTAGAATCAGCATAGGATTGTGCACTGAATCTTTGTATCAGTTCTGAGAGAAATATCTTCACAATATGGAATCTTCATTGATGTCATCATATACTGCTCCATTTATTTAAGTCTTAAGTTTCACCAGTGTTTTCTAGTTTTCTTTGTATCAATTTTGTGCCACTTTCTTAAATTTATCCCTTAGTATTTCATCTGTTTTGTGCTGTTGTGAGTGATGTTTTAAAAACTTCTGTTTGTTTATTCGTAAATAGAGATGCACTTGATTTTTTAATTTGATCCTGTATCTTGATGCATTGGTAAGCCCACTGATTCTGGCAGTCCTTTAAGACTTAAACATACAGTCATGATCTAATCACCATGTTGGTGGTGTTTTTTTTTTTTTTTGGCCTTATTGTACTGGTGTGTTACTGAAAAAAGCATGAGATTTTGCCATGCTTCCATTCTTAGGGGTGAAACTGTCTTTCACTATTAAGCATAGAGTTCGGTGTTACTTCAGTTCCTGATTTGCAGAGAGGTGGGTTTTCTTTTTGATCATAATGGTTGTTGGATTATGTTCAAATACTTTTTTATCATCTACTAAGTATATCATATTGACCAGGTACAGCGGCTCATACCTGTAACCTCAGAGCTTTGGGAGGCCAAGGCAGGAGGATCGCTTGAGGCCAGGAGTTCAAGACCAACCTGGGTGATATAGGAATACCCCATATCTACAAAATAATTTTAAAATTTGCTGGGTGTGGTGGCACACACCTGTAGTCCTAACTACTTGAGAGGCTGAGGAAGGAGGATTGCTTGAGCCCAGTAGTTTAAAGCTGCAGTGAGCTGTGATTGCACCACTGTACTCCAGCCTGGGTGACAGAAGGAGACCCTGTATTTAAAGTGCAAGTGTGTGTATATGTGTGTGTGTGTGTGTGTGTGTGTGTGTGTGTGTGCATGGATAGACAGATAATAATGTAATTCCATTATGGTCATACAAACTGTTATGAAATGTCATTTTATCATATACCAAGTGTCCATTTGTGGTTGAATTTGTTTCTGGATTTTTCACTCTGCTTCACTAATCTAATAGGACTACATTCTCATCCACTCACTGCCAAGACTGATTTTTTTGTTTTTTCAGATTACCTTGAATTTTGTTTATTTTTCCATATGAACTCTAAAATTACTACAAAAAAAAACAGTTGCCTTTTTAAAACCAGGTGATCTTTAAAATATATCTTAGGCTGGGCCCGGTGGCAGGCACCTGTAATTCTAACTACTTAGGAGACTGAGGCAGAAGAAGAATTGCTTGAACCCGGGAGGTGGAAGTTGTAGTTGAGCTGAGATCGTGCCCCTGTACTCCAGCCTGGGTGACAGAGCAAGACTCCCTCTTTAAAAAAAGAAGAAGAAAAAAAAAATCCCACAGAAAAGATAAATCTTTTTACAATTAATTTGTTCCAATTAGGGTCCAAATCAGGCTTGCAAATTGGATTTGTTTATGTGTTGACGTCTTTTTTTTTTTTTTGTGATTGTTTCATATTGTGGTAACTTTTTTTTTTTTTTTTTTGAGATGGAGTCTTGCTCTGTCGCCTAGGCTGGAGTACCGTGGCACAGTCTCAACTCACTGCAACCTCCTCTTCTGGAGTTCAAGCAGTTCTCCTGCCTCAGCCTCCCAAGTAGCCCAGCTTTTGTATTTTTAATAGAGATGGGGTTTCACCATGTTGGCCAGCCTGGTCTTGAACTCCTGACCTCAAATGATCCACCCGCCTCGGCCTCCCAAAGTGCTGGGATTAGAGGCGTGAGCCACCACTCCCAGCCTTGTGGTAACTTTTTATTATGAACGTTTTGAGACATTAATAACCTAGGCCAGTCATGTTTCATTCTACCCATTGTCTCTTAAGCTATATGTCCACTGGATTATTTTGAAGCAAATTCTAGACATTGCATCCGTTTATTCATCAACATTTTAATGTGTATCTTGAAGTCAGTTTTGGTTTTGTTTTTTGTTTTTGAGATGGGGTCTCGCTTTGTTGTCCAGGCTTGGAGTGCAGTAGTGCAATCATAGCTCACTGCTGCTTCGAATTCCTGGTCTCAAGAGCTCCTCCCTCCTCAGCCTCTCAAGCAGCTTTGACTACAGGCACATGCCACCTTGCCAGCTTTTCTTGTCTTGTCTTTCTTCTTCTTTGTTTTTTGTCTGTTTTTTTGAGACAGAGTCTCACCATCTTGCTATCTTGCCCAGGCTGGTCCTAAACTCCAGGGCTTGAGATATCTTTCTATCTCAGCCTCCTAAAGTGCTGGGATTACAGGCCAGCACTTTAGTGGGGTGCTGGATGAGCCATCACACCCAGCCAAGTGATAGGTTTTTTTGTTTGTTTTTTGAGACAGAGTCTAACTCTGTCACCTGAGCTGGAGTGCAGTGGCATGATTTCAGCTCAGTGCAGTCTCGACCAATTGGACTCAGGTGATCCTCCCAAGTAGCTGGGACTAAAGGTGCATGCCACCATACCTGGCTAATTTTTGTATTTTTTGTAGAGACAAGGTTTTGAATTCCTGAGCTCAAGCAGTCTGCTCACCTTGGCTCCCAAGGTGCCAGTATTACAGGCGTGAGCCACTGCACTCAGCCCTCATAGTTTTAATTATAGTTTTTCCCTTAGTTTTTGTCTTCTTCGTATCTTTGTACAATCCAACTTGTCTTGTATTTTTTTTCCCACCATCTGAATTTTGCTGACTGTATCCCTGTGTTGATATTTAAAGTAGACTTCTGTCCCCTGTAATCTTTGTAAACGGATAGTAGATAATGGAGGCTTGATAAGATTTTTTTTTTCCCGTGTTTCACAGATGTATGTACTTTCAGTGAGGAGTCATGTAATGTAACCAGTCTTTTTCCTGATAGGAGTAGCCAATGAGTTCCTAGATGTTTTACCTATCCAGGAGATAATATTTCCCTTTAGTGCCTTACTTTTTTTGTTGTTGTCTTTTAGCAGCCATTGATGATAATTGTCTAGCCCAAGATCCATTATTTCCTTAGGGGTTACAGAATGGTGACATTCTTTTTCTTTCATTCCTTCTTCAATTATTACCTGGAATATTTTTATAAAGAAAAACTTTACCATATCCAGCTGTTTGGTTACCCTGAGGGAGAGTAATTTAAAATATTAATCATTTCCCTTTTTAAGGCAGTCTTCAAAATAATGAGTTGGTTTTCTGTTGTCCTCCAAAGGTAACCAATGAGGTGGGTTTTTTTGTTGTTGATTCTTATTGTCAGTATAAACTTAGGGATTTTTTTTTTTTTTTTAAATTTTTTGGAGACAAGGTCGCTCTGTTACCTAGGCTGGAGTGCAGTGGGATGATCTGGGCATACTGCAGCCTCACTTCCCAAGCTAAGGCAATCTCCCCACCTCAGCCTCCCAAGTAGCTGGGACTACAGGCGAGCACCACCATGCCCGGCTTAATTTTTGTGTGTTTTAGAGAGACAGAATTTCACCATGTTGCCCAGGCTGGTGTCGAACTGCTGAGCTCAAGCAGTCTGCCTGTATCAGCCTTACAAAGTGGTGGGACTACAGGCATGAGCCACCATGGCAGGCCAGAATCACAATAAACTTATAAATTAACTTGAGAAGAAATGATTGATGTCTTTATGATGTTGAGTCTTCCTGTTCAAGAACAAAGTATACCTTCAGTAGCATATTAAAGTTTATCCTTGGCTGTATGCGGTGGCTCACGCCTGTAATTCCAACTCTTTGGGAGGCGGAGGTGGGCAGATCACCTGAGGTCAGGAGTTCGAGACCAGCCTGGCCAACCTGGTGAAACCCCGTCTCTACTAAAAATACAAAAGCAAGTATTAGCCAGGCATGGTGCTCCCCTGTAGTCCCAGCTACTCCAGAGGCTGAGGTAGGAGAATCGCTTGAACCCAGGAGGCAGAGATTGCAGTGAGTCAAGATTGCACCGCTGCACTTCAGCTTGGGCAACCAAGCGAGACTCTGTCTCAAAGAAAATAAATAAATAAAAATAAAGTTTATCCTTAAGGTTTTGTACATTTTTTTCAGTGTATGCCTTAGGTAGGTTCTTTTTTAATGTTAATGTAACCCGGGGACTTCTCTTCCATTGCATCTTCTAACTGATTACTTATGAAGTACCACATGTGAAGGCTACTGCTGTCTGTATGTTAGTTTTTACCCTGCTCCTTTACTAAATTCCAATCCTTTGAGGTGTTGGATAAAAATATTTTTAACATTTTTCAAGTAACAGGCAGAGTCAAGGACTTGGTTTCTTTTCTTCCCCTCCTGTCCCCTCCCCTCCCCTTTTTTGAGACAGGGTCTCACTTCTTCACCCAGGCTGGAGTGCAATGGTGCAGTCATGGCTCACTGCAGCATCTACCTCCCTGGCTGAAATGTTCCTCCCACCTCAACCTCCTGAGTAGCGGGGACCATAGATGCACAGCACCGCGGCTGGCTAATATTTTTGTATTTTTTGTGGAGACAGGGTCTCCCCATGTTGCCCAGGCTGGTCCCAAACTCCTGAGCTCAAGCAGTCCGCTCGCCCTGGCCTCCTAAAGTGCAGAGATTATAGGCATGAGCTATTGCACCTGGCCTGAGGATCATGTTTTAACATGAAAATTGGTGGAGACGCACGATATCTAAATAATAGCACCATAGTATACTTGACTAGCTTTTTAATTTGTTTTAAATATACGGGAAGGTAATAAGTAACAAAGTAATAATAGTGAATAGTTTAAGCTCAGTTAGTGAGCATAATTGAACAAACTTTCATTTGATAAAAGTGATAGTTTTCAGTGGCTTTTTGTCTACCAAAAGGAGGTGCTTTTTAAATACATGCATCCAAGATAAAATGTAGAAAAATTTTCAGGTTTACTTTTCTACATAGATAAAATAATTTGTAACGACCTCTCCCAAATTTCAGCAAGTCAGTGAATGTTTAGCCACAAATTTGCAGTTAATTATATAATCAGTTCTTAGGATTTTATGAACAAGTTCTATATTCTTTGTGGCTTATACCTAGTTGTAAGCAGTCATTCCATAATTCTTTTCCTGAAGTGGCTTGGTTAATGCCACACCAGAAATAGGTCACAGACAATAGTGCTGTAAGAAATGTGTGAGGAAAGAGGCACATGGAAAGTAGCTAGCTTGTGCTGGAGGAACTGGAAAAAAACCTCACATTGGAGACGACGGTTGAGCTGAATTCTTAACTGGAGTTGTAACAGGGAGAGGCCCTTACACGCAGACCACCTGTGTGGATTAAGATAAGACATAGAGTAGTCTTTTAAAAGAACTATTATTTAGAAACCTGCTTTATGCTACATGGTGCTGTGTTATACTGGGTTTGAGAAAGAATGGGAAGTGTTACAAGGATTCGGTGGTAGGAAATGAGGAAGATAGAAAGTTAGTGTTGGATCTGTTTTGGCTCTTTGGTCATACTTTTGTTTTTCTCAAAATGAATGCAGTGCCTGTCCCAGAAAATATCATATGAGAAGTGATTTCAAAATGCTGTAAGAGTCTGTTCCAGGGACTTGATCAAGTCTGAGGGCCATGTGAGAAAGTCTCTCTGAGGAAGTTGCTTTCAAGCTGACACCTGAAGGATGAGGCAGAATTATCCCAGCTGGGATTTGGGAACTGGTGTTTGAGGCTGAGGACTAGCATGCATGATACGCAGACAACCCAGAGTGGCAGAAGTGGGAGTGGTATGAGATGGCATCAGAGACGCAGATGCAGGGTCAAATCATTCAGAGCCTCCTAGACCATGTGAACACATGTATTATGCTGTGGAGATACTGTTTAATAGGCAGTCTGCTTTTTTTTCTGCAGTACCAAATATGCCCCAACAGCGGCAAGACCAGCATCATCAGAGTGCCATGATGCATCCAGCGTCAGCAGCGGGCCCACCGATTGCAGCCACCCCACCAGCTTACTCCACGCAATATGTTGCCTACAGTCCTCAGCAGTTCCCAAATCAGCCCCTTGTTCAGCATGTGCCACATTATCAGTCTCAGGTAAGGCTGGTAGGGCTAACTCTTAATTTTTGTACCATTTAAAAAAGCTTTTAATATGGTAAAGGGATTTTCCTTTATAATTTTTGCTTTTGTGTGATGGTAGGGTAGATAGATAAGGACTTGGGGACCCTTTTTAATATATATTCAAAGGTTACTGATCATTGTAACAGGTTCAGAGGAAACAGCCAAGAAAGATTTGAGAGTTTACAGTTGTTTCTGGAAATCTGGAAACCATGGAGTTAAAAATCTTAACTAAAGTCCGCTTGGCTCTATTTGCAGTATTGATGTTCTTTCTTTATTTTTTGTTTGAACACAGCATCCTCATGTCTATAGTCCTGTAATACAGGGTAATGCTAGAATGATGGCACCACCAACACATGCCCAGCCTGGTTTAGTGTCTTCTTCAGCAACTCAGTACGGGGCTCATGAGCAGACGCATGCGATGTATGGTAGGAAGCACTTTGTTTGTCTTTTCCAGTGTGTGTGACTCTTCTTAATTTAAGTTTCTGAAAACATACTCTAAGAATAACCTGACCTTTTATGACATTGAGGGTCAAGAATCTGAAGGAAAAGATGAACTCGTTTCTTTGCCTGACTTGCTTTATAAGTCTTGGCAAATAGTTTCTACTTCTGTACCTGGTCTTCAGATCTCTCTCCTGCTTTAACTAAAATGTAATGATGTTTATAATGGCAAAGCATCTTTGTGGAGAAAGGTACCTTTCTCCTCTTCCTCATCAGTATTATGCTTTGGTATATCCTATGACGTGCAAGAGAATTTTATAATAATAAAAGCATAAAAGCGTTTTCAGCATGAAAACATTCTGCTTCACTACTTGATCTGTGGGTCACGGGCATTCGTTTTTTTGTTTGTTTGTTTTTGTTTGTTTGTTTGTTTTTGCTGTTATAATGATAATGCTATGTTTCTACATCATGCTGTATTTTAAGTGGTTGAATATTATGTAATATTAGATATATTTTAGACATGATTCACACTTTATAACCAATGTAAACAGAATGCTGAAATGAAAATGAGAAGTATTTTATGTAAAACTAAGCAGTATTTATATGTGACAGTAATAAGCAAAAACCCATCTTCATTTTGTGACTAAACAGAAAAATTTGTGTAGATCAACTTAGCAGCTGTCTAAAGTACCAAAATAACAGATTTTTCACTGTTGATAATTTAAAATTAAATGTCCACTTGTATATCTTATGATATAGAATTAATGGATTGCTTCAAATGTTTTTCAGAATATGCTTTTAAATAGTACTGATTTCATTAAGATGTTTTGTTCTGAATATTTCTGAGAACTGTAGTGTCATTTAGTTTTCCTATTTGCATTTTTGGTTTTTTGGAGTAGGGGATAATTTTGGTTTATTTGTACAGTTGAAAAGTGTACTGCTATGAGAATGAGATTACAGTTACATGCAGCTACATTGACATTTCATTTTTAAAACCTCTTTTAAACTTTTTGAAATACTAAGAATATAAAATTTTTATTTTTTAAGTTTAGATGTCCTGAACAAGTATGTCTAGGCAAAACTGAGTTATTTAAGAATTTACAGGCTGGACACAGTGGCTCATGACTGTAATCCCAGCACTTTGGGAGGCCAAGGCGGGTGGGTCATGAGGTCAGGAGATCGAGACCAGCCTGGCCAACATGGTGAAACCCCGTCTCTACTAAAAATACAAAAAATTGGCCGGGTGCGGTGGCACGCGCCTATAGTCCTGGCTACTCAGGAGACTGAGGCAGCAGAATTGCTTGAACCCAGGAGGCAGAGGTTGCAGTGAGCTGAGATCGCACCATTGCACTCCAACCTGGGCTACAGAACAAGACTCTGTTTTTAAAAAAAAAAAAAAAAAAAAAAGAATTTACAGATTTCAGGCTGGACGTGGTGGTTCACGCCTGTAATCCTAGCACTTTTGGAGGCCTAGGCGGGCAGATCACCTGAGGTCAGGAGTTCGAGACCAGCCTGGCCAACATGGTGAAACCCCGTCTCTCCTAAAAATACAAAAATTAGCTGGGTGTGGTGGCAGGTGTCTGTAATCCCAGCTACTTGGGAGGCTGAGGCAGGAGAATTGCTTGACCCCAGGAGGTAGAGGTTGCAGTGAGCCGAGATTGCGCCACTGCACTCCAGCCTGAGCGACAGAGTGAGACTCCATCTCAAAAAAAAAAAAAAGAATTTACAGATTTCTGGTAAACCCTCTTCTTGAGACATTACTACTTTTCATATCAACTCTGTCCTTTTTAACAGAGTGTTAAAAGTTTTAACATTCTGTAGGTTAATGAGAATAGGACTTGGGCAGCAGCAATCATCCTTCCTATTACCTGTAACCCACAGCTTATGCTTTCTTCCTGGAGGTTCTTGTCTGTCATAAAGACTCACTGCTGATAGGAATTTGTACATCATCAAAGGTGTTTAGTTTTATAAAACTTAAGCCCAGTCTTAATTTCCCACGTTATCACCTTCAACTTTTTATTGTGGATTTTACATTTTAAATAAAAAATTATGTGATTGCTACATTTTGGAAAACATTTTTTTCAAGAAGCCCATCCGTAATTTAATTGTAAAAGATACTGACAAACTGACTTGGTTTATTATTTTGGTTATGACTCCATGTCATTTGACTTGTCTTTAGTTGTCTTAACCAGGACTTCATATGCGTGAAAAGGCACGATTGATTCATCATGCTGGCTTTTATGCAACTTGTGTATATTTTAACAATTTTCCAGTTTGCTAAAGGCCTAGGTTAAAAGTTCATTATGATTGTTTGTACATTTCTGGTGAATACATCATGATTTAACAAGTGGAAAAACATCTCTTTCCTTCCATTTTTTGGCATGCTCCCCTTGGAATCAGATGTGAAACTTTTGAGCTAAAATTTCCATTGCATTTGGAGAGTAGATATTTGTGTACCAATGCTTTTGAGACATTGTAGCAATAATACTGTAATGTTAAGCAGAATCTTTCTTCCCATGTGTTCATTCACTGCCAACATCTGGCTTCATCTTTTGGATGAATGTTCATTTATTTTGAAACAGCCTATAGGGTAAATACTGTGTTTGAGGTACGAATAATTTTCATAACTACTTCCCAGAACATGTCCATTTGAAGAGCAGTGGGGCCTTAGACCCCAAAGTCCATTTATGTGTGGGCAAATAGGAAATGTTGCAAATAAAACACAGCACTAGATCTAAAGTCCAGTGAAATCTGGAACGAACTAGTCATTAGAACCAGTTATTTCATGCCAGGAGAAGGTTACTCAGCCAAACATGAACTACTCTCCTGCAGTTTACACAGGTGGTATTTAATTGCTGTCTGTATGGAGGCAGGCTAGGAGCAAGGGTGTGGATTTATTGTGATTATCACTAGTTAATCAAGATTCCCTTTGGGGTGCTTAAGACCCTAAAAAGGACACTAGGAGCTGGGCATGGTGGTTTACACCTGTAATCCAAGCACTTGGGGAGGCTGAAGTGGAGGATCGCTTAGCCCAGGTGTTCAAGACCAGTCTCGGCAAGATGGGGAGATCCCATCTCTACCAAAAAAAAAAAAAAAAAGAAAAAGTCTAGTCATGGTGGCATGTGCCTGTAGTCCTGCCTACCCGGGAAGCTGAGATGGGAGGATCACTTGAGCCCAGGACTTTGAGGCTACAGTGAGCTATGATGGCACCACTGTAATGCAGCCTGGGTGACAGAGCAAGACCCTGTCTCTATTTAAAAAAAGAAAATATCAGAAAGAATTGTTTTGTTCTATGCCATCATAAGCCATAATTTAATCTGCTTAAGCACATTCTTCATTAAATCTTCAGTGGTTTATTTGAATTATTAGACTTTCAAAGCCTTATTATATCAAATATAAACAAAATTTGAAGTACATTCTTATAAACTATAACAAACTTACATAGAAGTGTTAATTTTATACTCATCTTCCCTGAAGGATTTATATTTTATAAATATATTAAATATATTGCCATAAATTTTCTCAAAGGAACCAAATACTTTGAGTATGAATTGTGCTTTTTTAAAGCTACATCCTATCTAGGTTTTTAAAACATTTAATGCAAACAGAACGTGCACCCAGATGTTGGTGACAATTTTATGTCACCTTTTCTCATTCATTGTTATGGCCATAGCCAAAGGCATTGAAAACATAAGACCACTAATGACTGCAAAATGAAATCCTGATTATTGTTTTTAAATTTTTAGTATGTTTAATACAAATATGCTAACATTACTGAACAGTTAAATTGATCAAATAGGAGAGTTATTTATTACATTCTAAAAAATTATTGACCTTATACTCTTTCTAGCTATCTTAGAAAGGGCTTTTGTCAAAAACCTCATCTCTTTGATGTCTTTTGTTTTGTTTTGTTTTGTTTTGAGATGGAGTCTTGCCCTGTCGCCCAAGCTGGAGTGCAGTGGCACCATCTTGGCTCACTGCAGGCTCCACCTCCTGGGTTAACGCCATTCTCCTGCCTCAGCCTCCCAAGTAGTTGGGACTACAGGTGCCCGCCACTGTGCCCGGCTAATTTTTTGTATTTTGTTTAGTAGAGATCGGGTTTCACTGTGTTAGCCAGGATGGTCTTGATCTCCTGACCTCGTGATCCATCAGCCTCGGCCTCCCAAAGTGCTGGGATTACAGGCGTGAGCCACCGTGCCCAGCCTCTTATTTTTTTTTTTTTTTTCCTTTTCTTTTTCTTTTTTTCCTTTTTGAGACAGAGTCTCGCTCTGTCGCCCAGACTGGAGTGCAATGGCGCAATCTTGGCTCACCGCAACCTCTGCCTCCTGGGTTCAAGCAATTCTCCTGCCTCAGCCTCCTGAGTAGCTGGGACTACAGGTGCCTGCCACCATGCCTGGCTAATTTTTATATTTTTAGTAGTGATCGGGTTTCACCATGTTGGTCAGGCTGGTATTGAACTCTCGACCTCAGGTGATCCACCCACCTCAGCCTCCCAAAGTGCTGGGATTACAGGTGTGAGCCACTGCGCCTGGCCTCTTTGATGTCTCTTAATCTAACTTTCATCATTGCCTCTACCCCATCCCTTCTAAGAAGTTACTTTAATTTTTTTTTTTTTTTTTCCTATCACATCTATTCTTTTTTTTTTTTTTTTTAAGGCAGTTTCACTCTGTCGCCCATTCTGGAGTACAGTGGCATGATCTTGGCTCACTGCAACCTCTGCCTCCCAGGTTCAAGTGACTTTTCTGCCTCAGCCTCCCAAGTAGCTGGGACTACAGGTGTGCGCCACCACAACCGGCCAATTTTTGTATTTTTAGTAGAGACGGGGTTTCACCATCTTGGCCAGGCTGGTCTCGAACTTTTGACCTCGTGATTTGTCTGCCTGGGCCTCCCAAAGTCCTGGGATTACAGATGTGAGCCACCACGCCCAGCCTCACATCTACTCCTCTAATTCATCTAATTTTGCTTTATGGTGATGCTTTGACCTTTCAGAAAGAGTAATAAACTTTTCTAACTAGGGCCATTAGGAAGAGTTAGATCCAGAATCCTGTTTTGGTTTGTTTTTGGTAGTTTAATGTAGATTAGTAAGATAAGTAAGAAAATACAGTAAGTTAAAAAAAAAAGTGAAAAGCATCCATAATCCCTCCACCTGACAACTGCCTTTTAACATTTTGTGTGTATCCTTCCAGGTGTATTTAAATTCACTCATATGCCCTATCCCTTTATGCAGACATGTTTTAATAAGAAATGATAATATTCATGTTTATATTTTTGCAATGTTCCTAAAGTTTTGGATCCATTGCTAGATGATCTTTCAGGATAATGACATCTCCATTAGTAATATTTTGCAAAATTGTGTGTCTATTGAATTAAACTTGGTAAATATTGTTTCATTTTGGTACATGATTTATATCAAGGTTGTTCAGTAGAATGCCATGTTGGTCTTTTTATTAGATAATTATTTTATTCCTTTCACTTTTAAGCAAGTCAGCATGATAACTTGACACCTAAGCTAAGTACAGAAGAACAGTGTCTTCCGGTTTAGTTCTTTCTTTTAAAATTCTGTAACAATGTTTAAAGTGCTTGTCATCTCTTATAAAAATAATTATGCATGAATACAAAAAGAAATTACTAATATGTCAACCTTTCCAGAAAATTCGGAAAATGCACACCTCAAAAGGCTAATTTACCTTTCTATTTCCCAAATTCAGCATGTCCCAAATTACCATACAACAAGGAGACAAGCCCTTCTTTCTACTTTGCCAGTGAGTTGGGTTTTTTATACTAATTTTTAATTGTACAGTAAAACACTTTTTAAAGAATACATGTTAAGGGTGTAGACTTGTTGAACAGTATTTTCCTTGTGCCAGTCAAATTATTGAAAGTATTTATATCTGTAAATAATTCAGTTTTTAAAATGGAAATATAATGCAGTTTAGTAAGAAGGCTGGAGTTAATGAAAAATGGAGTTGTTTCAGAAATCAATTTTTGCATACCAAGCAAATGTGACTGGGAAATGCCTAATAATTTCCTTGTTCAGAGAAACTTTTCCTAAACAGCTTTATACATGCACGCACGTATACACACACACACACACACACACACACACCAAGCCACAAGCTTAGTATAAACTTAAAATGTTTGTTTATATTCTGATAAGAAGAAATTTATGCCTACCAGGATTTTTAATTGAATAGGATTGATGAAATACTAAGGGAAAAACTTTTCAGTCCTGTGCATGGCTAAAGGTTTTAAATATTCAGGAAGGGCCGGGCACGGTGGCTCACACCTGTAATCCCAGCGCTTTGGGAGGCTGAGGCTGGTGGATCATCTGAGGTCAGGAGTTCAACACCAGCCTAGCCAACATGGTAAAACTCCATCTCTACTAAAAAATGCAAAAATCAGCTGTGTGTAGTGGCATGTGCCTGTAATCCCAGCTACTCGGGAGGCTGAGGCAGGAGAATTGCTTGAACTCTGGAGGCAGAGGTTGCAGTGAGCCGAGGTCATGCCACTCCAGTCCAACCTGGGTGGCAGAGCGAGACTCTGTCTCAAAAAATAAAATATTCAGGAAGCAGACCCCTCAGGATGTCTTGAACTCTTAAGCACAAGAGATCATGACCTCTCAGGTCATTATCTTGGACAGCACGGGTCCCCTCTCCCCACCTGGCAAAAAGTACAGAAATGGTTGCTCCTTCATGGAGAAAGTCTGGGCAGAGCTTTCTTTTGGAAATGAACTTGTAAGGTACATTTTTCCTATTGGTAGGGCAATTTGTAAAAATAAGGGCCGGATGCGGTGGCTCACGCCTGTAATCCCAGCACTTTGGGAGGCCGAGGTGGGTGGATCACTTGAGGCCAGGAGTTTGAGAACAGCCTGGCCAACATGGTGAAACACTATCTCTACCAAAAGCATGGTGGCGCGCACCTGCAGTCCCAGCTACTTGGGAGGCTGAGGCACAAGATTTCCATGAACCCTGGAGGTGGAGGTTGCAGTGAGCCAAGATGGCACTACTGCACTCAGGCCTGGGCAACAGAGAGAGACTCTGTCTCAAAAAAATAAAAATAAAAATAAGGCTAGTCTCTTGGACTTTGGTATTTAAATAGAAAGAGTACTAATATTTGTAGAAATCTTTTAGAAATTTGTGCTATTAATATTGTAACCTTGTATGAAATATTGTATTCTAGAGGATATTAAGGATTCAGATTTTATGTTAGGTACAACATTTTGAGTTATTTTGGGGTGACTCAATGTCTGACTCTACTAAATGCCATATTAGCATTTAAAATGCATTTGACCTTAAATCTTTGTTAATTATACCATGACTTGGTATCCAAAAATAAACTGATACATACATACATACATATGTATATGTGTGCATATATATATATTATTTATTTGGTGCTAGGAAATGTTAAATTTAATCCTTTAATAGATGCTCTTTAAAAAGGAGTCTTGCTGGATGTATATACTATTAAAGGGGAAACTATGTCTGTGATTGTAGTGTGTAAAAGGTAGTGTCAATCAGTGATTTTATTATGTACTCAATTTGAGGTCTCAAACGTAGTTATCCTCACCATCTTACTGTCTCTGTTAGTAGTTTGGTGTCGTTTTCCTGGTAAGTAGCTGAAAGGTCCTTAATCATTACACCTAAGCCTTAATTGCCTTAGCACAACTTCCCTTAAAAGGGAGTATCAGTACTTTTTAAAAGAAACTAACAGTTGGGCTGCTAATTTAATTTGCTGCTTCATTTTCCCCTGTTCTAAGCCATTTTGTGATGGTTTGGTCAAGTTGCCTTTTATTCCCCTTTTGGAGTTTTCAGCTTTCCTTCACTTCCCTTTTTCTGAATTTAACATCAAATTTACAAGTTGGAAGATTTTGTTTTATTTTTAAAGTTTTGCAGTGCTGGTGATCTCTTATGACTTGTGCATCCAAAGTCAAAATGACAAAACCTAGTAACAAATTAAACACACAGCTTTATGTACTGAATTTTCTTCAGTGAGATCACAGCTGAGGAAACTAGTTCTGGAATGTGGTTAGTGTTATTAAGGATTTTTGACTGATCATATATTTAGAATCTTAAATATTTATGTCAAGGAACACTGAGTGGGAAACTTCTGGACTATGTCTGGACCAAAGAAGCATATGTCTTTGATTATCTTTAATCCAAAAGATTTTATGAAGACTTCTTAAGTTTTATAAATAGAAGTTTAACTGATGAATAAATCAGAATTACAAAGAAAATTCACTTTATTTTTAACATCTCTGGGATCTTTAGCCAGAATGAGCATGTATAACAAAAGCAGTGAAATAATATGCATGGGTCAGAACCCACGGCCCTTCCCGCTGCACTCTCCTTTTCCCTGACTCTCCTGTGTTTTTTCCTTGTTTACCTTATCTTGGTTCCTTTTATTATTATTATTATTTTTTTTGAGATGGAGTCTCGCTCTCTCATCCAGGCTGGAGTGCAGTCGCGCAGTCTCGGCTCACTGCAACCTCCGCCTCCTGGGTTCAAGCAATTCTCTGCCTCAGCTTCCAGAGTAGCTGGGATTACAGGCGCCTGCCACCACGTCCAGCTAATTTTTTTGTATTTTAAATAGAGACAGGGTTTCACCATCTTGGCCAGGCTGGTCTTGAACTCCTGACCTTGTGATCACCCGCCTTGGCCTCCAGTTCCTTTCTTGTCTCTCTTGTCTTCCAAGCTATTTTTTTCATTGACTTAAATTTTCTTCCTACCCCACTTTGTATCACTCTTACTTAACTGGCCTATCAAGGAGCCGAACTGTATTTTTGTTATGAGTATTGATTTAAAGTATAAGTTTCACATTTCTCCCAATTTATTATTATTATTATTTATTTATTTATTTGTTTGAGACGGAGTTTCACTCTTGTTGCCCAAGCTGGAGTGCAATGGCGTGATCTCAGTTCACTGCAATCTCCGCCTCCCGGGTTCAAGCTATTCTCCTGCCTCACTCTCCCAAGTATCTGTGATTACAGGCGCCGCCACCATGCCCAGCTAATTTTTGTATTTTTAGTAGAGACGGGATTTCCCCCTGTTGGCCAAGCTGGTCTCGATCTCCCCACCTCGGCCTACCAAAATGCTGAGAAGGGAAATATTTCTAATTAACTTTTTAAATTTTGTTTGCAATATGTGATACATATTTTACACATCCTTTGTGATTTTTGTTCGTCTTGTTTTTAATCAATGCCTTGCAGTTTACTGGTATTTAGGTAGGGAAAGGATTTTGTTTTTGTTTTTTTAAACAAAGCCTATGTGCATTCACTCAGCTTGAGTATTTGTGCTATGCATGCAGATTAGCTATAGATCAGAACACTGTATTATAGTCTTTAAATATTGGTAAACTTAAATTGCAGAGATGCCTTTTAAAAATGCATAGTAAAAATATTTCATCTTTACTTTTCTCTTCAAATGATTTCAAGATTTTTACATTTTTCCAGTTGATGAATAACTTAATTATGAGACTTCATGGGCATAATTATTTTCTATATTTATTGTTACTTTTTAATATTCTTAGTACTTTGCTTAGAAGGTAATTAAACGTGAAATTTACAACTTTTTAGTACAAAATTTCTTGAATAAAGTTAAAAAAAAAACCCTCTGAGATTCTGTACTATATCTTTATGAACCACCATGAACAGAATTTGGGATTTGGGAATTGCTTTTCCTTAGACAGATTTAGTATTGCTACAAATGACATTTTTAAGAGGCTGGGTTGGGGGTAGGGGTTAGTGCTAATGGTTTAACAGTAGGGGACCATGGACAACTGTAGACATCACTATCCAATAGAACTTTTGGTGGCAAGGTGCGGTGGCTCACGTCTGTAATCCCAGCACTTTGGGAGGCCAAGATGAGTGGATGACCTGAGGTCAGGAGTTCAAGACCAGCCTGACCAACATGGTGAAACCCCGTCTCTACTAAAAATACAAAAAAAGTTAGCCAGGCGCGCATTTGGTCCCAGCTACTCAGGAGGCTGACACAGGAGAATCACTTGAACCCAGGAGGTGGAGGTTGCAGTGAGCTGATATCACGCCACTGTACTCCACCCTGGGCAACAGAGCGAGACTCCATCTCAAAACAACAACAAAACTGCGCTGTCTACCGTAGTAGCTGCTTAGCTACAAGGGGCTTTTTTATTATTCAAAGATCAATTTTTAGGCTGGGTGCAGTTGCTCATGCCTGTAATCCTAAAACTTTGGGAGGCCGAGGTGGGCGGATCACTTGAGGCCAGGAGTTCGAGACCAGCCTGACCAACATGGTGAAACCCCGTCTCTACTAAAAATACAAAAATTAGCCAGGTAATCCCAGCTACTCGGAGGCTGAGGCAGGAGAATCACTTTAACCCAGGAGACGGAGGCTGTAGTGAGCCAAGATTGCGCCACTGCACTCCAGCCTGGGTGACAGCAAGACTGGGTCTCAAAAATAAACAAACAAACAGGGCCAGGCGCAGTGGCTCATGCCTGTAATCCCAGCACTTTGGGAGGCCGAGGCAGGTGGATCACTTGAGTCCAGTAGTTCGAGACCAGCCTGGCCAACATGGCAAAACCCATCTTTACTAAAAATACAAAAATCAGCCAGGCATGGTGATGCTTGACTATAGTCCCAGCTACTCGGGAGGCCAAGGCAGGAGAATCGCTTGAACCTGGGAGACGGAGGTTGCAGTGAGCCGAGATGGCGCCACTGCACTCCAGCCTGGGCAACAGAGTGAGACCCTGTCAAAAATTAAATAAATAAATACATACATTTTTAAGATGAACGTAAGATGTTTACAAAAACAAACAACAAACTCGGGTTCGAAATTTACATCAAATCTTTTAGACCAAGTCAGTGCCTATACAACTTGGGGGAGCTGGAAGTAAACTTAATGAGTATGATGATGATGGAGGGCCTGTTAATAAGCCAGCAAGTTAGAAAAAAAGGACTGTCTTCATAGACTCATGAGACTGAAGCTCAGAATTGTTCATCGTTTGTACGTTTGTTCTAGCTCCCAGAAGACATTCACTACCCTTAAAAACATTCAGAGAATATGTTGCCACAGTTTTCTTGTTAAAATGTTCTGGCATATGTTAATTCCTACAGTCTGGAAAATTTTCCCAGTGTATAAACAAAGCTGCTGTGTCCAGTCTAAACTGGGTATGAAGGAATATTAATGCCAGCTATGGCATTGGCAGTGGATGCACAGGTGATCCTAGAACTGGCTCTTTGCCTTGCCCTTTCCTCTACTAAGAGATGGCTTTGCATCTCGAGATGTAACTGGGCTGGAGAGTTGGTGGCCCTTAGTCCTACAACACCTAGCATTATAGAACTGCTCCATGTGCCTTGCCTAACCCTCTGCACACCATTTACATGGGATATACCCAGAGTCATCTAGTCATCTATGCTGGTGACTCGGCAGCCTTGCTTACCAGACTGCTGGAGCTAGGGTGCCTGGTCCCAAAGCTGTGCTTGCTTCTCTCCCCAATCAGTCCTGCATATGTCTGTGTTCGCTAACACGTTATATGAAGAATGTGGGAAACTATTTTGGAATCATTTCTGTGTATGAGCTTATTATCTTGAGGGATTTTAGGATTCATTTCTCAAGAGAGGGCTGGGAACTATGCCTTGCTAGAGTTGTCTTGAGAACGCTCTGTTCTCAGCTCATTGCCACATGGAGGTTAGTTTTGTATCATCAGTGTGCTGTCCATAGTCACTGGAAGCAGTGAACACATCCTACTCTGCTTCTGATTCTCCACTTACTGTTTTTGAAACACATGAACAGGCCGGACACGGTGGCTCACGTCTGTAATCCCAGCACTTTGGGAGGCTGAAGTGGGCGGATCACTTGAGGTCAGGAGTTTGAGATCAGTCTGGCCAACATGGCAAAACCCCATCTCTACTAAAAATACAAAAATTAGACAGGCGCGGTGGCTCACGCCTGTTATCCCAGCACTTTGGGAGGCTGAGGTGGGTGGATCACAAGGTCAGGAGATCGAGACCATCCTGGCTAACACAGTGAAACCCCGTCTCTACTAAAAATACAAAAAATTAGCCGGGCGCGGTGGCGGGCGCCTGTAGTCCCAGCTACTCGGGAGGCTGAGGCAGGAGAATGGCGGGAACCCGGGAGGCGGAGCTTGCAGTGAGCCGAGATCACGCCACTGCACTCCAGCCTGGGCGACAGAGCAAGACTCCGTCTCCAAAAAAAAAAAAAAAAAAAAATACAAAAATTAGCCAGGTGTGGTGTGGCATGCCTGTAATCTCAGCTACTCGGGAGGCTGAGACAGGAGAATTGCTTAAACCTGGAAGGCAGAGTTTGCAGTGAGCCTGGGCAACAGAGTGAGTGAGACTCATATCTCAAAAAAAAAAAAAAAAAAAATGAAAGACATGAAGAAATGGTTTTTGTACCAAGGTTTGGCCCATGCTGCGATTCACAAAGAATTGGCTTTCAGTTCTTATCTTTATTTTGACTTAAACTGGCCCATCATGTTGTCCTTTGAAGTTACTCTAATAAATTTCTTTCTAAAGGGCTGAGGCACTCAGAAGGGAGTTTACTTTTCTATATTTTATAAAGCAAAGGTGGGAGATCCTCCATTAAGGGCCTGGGAAGTAAACTGAATGGCAGAGGGGCTGCTGTGATTAGCTGAGAGAGATTGTGGGCCTTCGGCCCTGATGATAGATCCCTGGCCCTGCCACATACCATACACAGTGCCCACACCCCCCCCACCACCACACCCAATGCAGTCTGTGCCCTCAGGACATTGCTCCAGGGCAGTAGCATGGTGAGGTTAGCCAGATAATGGCCTTGAGCTAAAGAGTGTGCGCCTAAAATGCACTTGTTTGAGTAGTTTCTGCCTGTGCCTTCAAGTTGTGTTTTTGGGAAAACCTAGTGACTGTTCAGAGTAAAAGCAAACTAATTTGATTTTAATATCATATGTAGAGCTGTATTATATGAACCAAATGCTAGTCTGTTAAGCAATAGCTACACTTATTTTTTCAAGACAATGGATGATTTAAATGGAGTCACCTATAGAAATTGGTAGTGGCGTGAGTTATGCATTGTAACCATCAAGAAAGTTCAGTTGATGAAGTGTAGAGGAGCGATGCAGGTTATCACACATCGGTTGTGTACATGCTCCTTTTTCTTTCACTTTAGTTTCCACGGGCTCCCTTGCTCAGCAGTATGCGCACCCTAACGCTACCCTGCACCCACATACTCCACACCCTCAGCCTTCAGCTACCCCCACTGGACAGCAGCAAAGCCAACATGGTGGAAGTCATCCTGCACCCAGCCCTGTTCAGGTAAGGGCAACTCAGAGGTCTGCATGGAGTGGCTTCCTCATCCTAGTATCTGAGTGCTTTCTTCAGGTGCCAGGTATTGCATCGTCAGAACACATGGCATGTCCACTCTCATGAAGATGGATACAGCTGTGCCCCTGGGGTGGTTGCTTTTTTTAAGAATCACATTTAAGATACATATTGATAATAGGTGATAGGATAAGCTCTGGAAACTTGCGTTAATGAAAAATCAAATTTAGCATAAGGTTCATAAGGCAAATTCCTATTTGCTTGGGACTTTTAAATTTTAATTAAGGTTTATGTGATGAGGTTATTTTCCTATGAGCTTCTTGAATTATGTTTGCTAATGGAGGTAAAGACTTTGATATTTGTCAGTTCCCTGGGGCAGTAGTCTTGTTTAACTTTAGTATGCTCAGAAGCTTTCCCCTGTACTTTCCGTTGCCCCTCATCATAGGCCCACGTGTGCAAAGCTCAGCTTTGTGAGTATCCCTTGGCTGCTTTTCATTAAAGAAGTTTTCCTCTCAATTCTTTCCTGTCGCTTTGCAGCACCATCAGCACCAGGCCGCCCAGGCTCTCCATCTGGCCAGTCCACAGCAGCAGTCAGCCATTTACCACGCGGGGCTTGCACCAACTCCACCCTCCATGACACCTGCCTCCAACACGCAGTCGCCACAGAATAGTTTCCCAGCAGCACAACAGACCGTCTTTACGATCCATCCTTCTCACGTTCAGCCGGCGTATACCAACCCACCCCACATGGCCCACGTACCTCAGGTAAACCAGCTTTAGCCAACTTTCTGTGAAGGCCAGGTAGAATGTGAAGGTTATCAGTAAGCAGCTAGAGGCTCTCCCAGCTAGGAAACCCTGTGTGTCATGCCATTTGCCTGTCTCCCTTTCCCGCTCAAATACACGTGATCTGGCCCTAAGGGAATGTTTGTGTGGTTTTGTCATGGGATCAGTGAAGGTGCTGATTGGTCAGTCCTTTAGTTTTCCAACTGAGACCTTAAAAATATCTTTGACTCTGGAATGCAACCCAGTCCTTCTTTCCTTTCTGTGTCTGCTTTGCTACGTCTATATAGCCTCACTACTCTATATATGTGTATATATATATCCCCCTCTACACACTTACCTCGGAAGCCAGGCGGGGATGATGGCCTTCACAGAGTCTCAGCTCTCCGAGGTGACTACTGGGGCCTGTCAACTTGATTGTTACTCACATGAGTTCCAGACACATCTCTCCAATTGTTTTCCCTGGTTATTCATATATCTGCTTTGACCATAAGTTGTACTCTTGAGAGGGCTTGGCCTTGGACATTGGTGCAGTGTAACTAGAAGCTGGAAGCACCCAGGTGGTCCCATTTTTCTTGAAGAGCAGCCCTGGAAGCACTTGGGAGCTCACCTCCAGTGTCAGCTGCTCCAGGTGAAAGGTGTGCTTGCCATCTCCGTGGTTGCTGTTTGCATCAGCTGCTGACAAGGTCCCTGCACTCCAGGGCCCAGGGGATTGTCTTAATGAGGAGAAGGAGCTGCACTGAAGTTGGGCTCTAACGCTGGCCTTGAGGCCCTCCCTGGGGCTGTTACGGGTGAATTGGCTGTATTAGATGTCTCTGCTACTTCATAACAGAACTCTCTGAGGCGGGTCTAAGTGAGACCTGCCACAATGAATTCCATTTCCTGTTAAATAGTGCGCCAGTGAGGCTCTGGCAAGGTGTGGGCTAGAGATGCGACTCAGTTGGATCTATCTCTCAGAAGGCTACCTTGTAAGTAGAGTTCCACAGCTCTGGGAAGTTTGGGCGTCCTTACCCTGCAAAGTTTAGGTTCTGTGGTGTAGCGCACTGCAGTTGATTTGCTTTTTGATAGTGGGGAGGGAAGCCGGTTTGGTCCGTGGCGGCCAGCGTGGTTTGGTGGAGTCAGCTTCATAAGAGCTGGGGTCCTGTAGGTGTCTAGCAGAGGCTGGTGGCTAAGTAGGCATGTGAACTTACATGTAAGTCAGGGATCCCTAATACCTCACTGTGTTTTTGTGCTGAAAGGGCAAAAAGGTTAACACAGGGAAGCTCAAATATGCCATGTACCCATTTGAATACGTGAGAGTAAAAACGGCATTTCATCCAAGGCTCATCATAGTCTAGAACAGTGCACAGTGTGGGAAAAAGGAAACAAGGGCTCTTCCTGGCCCTGCCAACCCCCTGCAGAGCTGGAATCCAGCTAGTTTGGGCTGACTAAAATCACCTTTCCAATTTGACAGTGAGTGAGACCAGGTTGAACTTGGTACAGAGACACTGGGCTGGCCCAGATCTTCCAGGTTACTCCTTTCCATCTCACTGGAGCCATTAAAAACTCCAACTCCTCCTGCTCCATCAGCATATCTCTCAGAGAGTCACGGGGGCCTAAGAGTCTCTTTTCACTGCCTGGTGAGCAGGCCGGAAGCAGAGGGAGAGAGGCAAATGAACAGAGGTCCAAGTAATTCACATACTGGACTGTGACAGTCTCTGCTTATTAATGTAGTAATCTGCTTTCCTGTTTGAAAGGGATGTTATCTGCAAAATCGCCTCAGGCCCCACATGGCAGCCTGATTCTGAAGCATCATTGAATCTTGTATGATATTAAGTTGAGAAAGCTACCCTTGGATCCGGTGTCTAATCTTTGTGAAGATCTTACCCCATATGTAGAATACAATGATCAGAAATGTCAAGGGCTAGGACAGCACAGCCCTGACTTCTACCTAGGCTCACTTGGTGCCTGCTCCCTGACCCTTCCTTGCAGGATCTACCCAAAGGTGAAGCACATCTTCAGGTCAACAGATAATCTACTAGAGATTGTCCCCAGAGAACAGAACTGGGCCCTGAGGCCCACCATTGCCCTTTCCTGAGAGTCCCAGCCCAGTGAAAGGAACACAGTTGACATGTTGTTGAAGCCGGAGATGTTGCCTGTATGCGTAAAAGAGCTCTCTGTTTCAGGCTCATGTACAGTCAGGAATGGTTCCTTCTCATCCAACTGCCCATGCGCCAATGATGCTAATGACGACACAGCCACCCGGCGGTCCCCAGGCCGCCCTCGCTCAAAGTGCACTACAGCCCATTCCAGTCTCGACAACTGCGCATTTCCCCTATATGACGCACCCTTCAGGTGAGGCGTGTGTGTGCAGGGGCCGCCGGGGCACCCCAAAGCATTCTGCTCGCACAGGTGGAATGGCAGGCAGGGCCAGTGCTTCAAGCCCACATTTGAGAACTAGCAAGACCCATCCAGGAGTGTGCACAGGAGGGACTGTGACGATCAGTTTAGCATCAGGGCCTGAGGCTTCCGGGAGCCGAGTCTGTGTGTGTTCTGATGGTATACAGGATTTGGCTTGATGAGAAGCAGCAGCAGCAGCATTCTGTGTAGCTGATGCATGCCTAGGACTCAGTTGGCCTTCCTTGTTATGATAGGTTGGACAGGGCAGTGTTTTCCTTCCTGAGTCCCAAAAGTCTGACATGTGGGGGGTTATTACCATGGCAGAGTTTGATTGTAGCTCTGGAGAAGATACTGCTGAGAAAGCGCTGTGGATGGACTGGCTTTGAGTGTAGCGTTAGCCCCAGCCTATGCCCTGACCAGGGGAGAGCGCCCTGTGATTGTGCTCTACTACTTGATGGCTGCCATGGCGATACTTCACAGTCTGACCTGTTATTCTGAAAGCAGTACTGGTGCTTGGCTAATATTTGGGGAGGGGGTTTGTTAAGGCCTTTTTTTCTAACCCATGAACAAGTCTTCTGGGAGTTTTACCTGAAGTGGTTTTACGTCTGACTGGTTTGTTTCTACCCACCCACCCAACCCTCCCCACTTTGGTGCAGATGGGAGGGGGGAAAGCGAATTCAATTTTGAGTCTTGCTCAGCTAGCACGAGGATAGTTTACAATCATGTGCTGCAGAGACACTAGGCTGATGTGTAGTGTTGCCAGTTTTCTGTTTCAATGTTCGCTTTTCTTTTTACAGTACAAGCCCACCACCAACAGCAGTTGTAAGGCTGCCCTGGAGGAAACGAAAGGCCAAATTCCCTCCTCCCTTCTACTGCTTCTACCAACTGGAAGCACAGAAAACTAGAATTTCATTTATTTTGTTTTTAAAATATATATGTTGATTTCTTGTAACATCCAATAGGAATGCTAACAGTTCACTTGCAGTGGAAGATATTTGGACCGAGTAGAGGCATTTAGGAACTTGGGGGCTATTCCATAATTCCATACGCTGTTTCAGAGTCCCACAGGTACCCCAGCTCTGCTTGCCGAAACTGGAAGTTATTTATTTTTTAATAACCCTTGAAAGTCATGAACACATCAGCTAGCAAAAGAAGTAACAAGAGTGATTCTTGCTGCTATTACTGCTTAAAAAAAAAAAAAAAAATCAAGACTTGGAACGCCCTTTTACTAAACTTGACAAAGGTTCAGTAAATTCTTACCGTCAAACTGATGGATTATTATTTATAAATCAAGTTTGATGAGGTGATCACTGTCTACAGTGGTTCAACTTTTAAGTTAAGGGAAAAACTTTTACTTTGTAGATAATATAAAATAAAAACTTTAAAAAAATTTAAAAAATAAAAAAAGTTTTAAAAACTGATCAAGTTAGTGTGTGTCTGTATAAGCTACTTCTACTGTAGGATACTTAATATCAAAGCAGGTGCGCTAAGGGTGTGTTTTTAATATCCCGGAAGGTAGCTGTCAAATGATTTTTCTTCTTCACCTTTAGTTCTGGTTCAAGGTGTCTCTAGAAAAAGACAAGACTGAGCTATTCTCTTTGGTGGATTAGAGATCTGCTTCAGGAGGAGGAAGGTTGGCCAGAGTTGGGCAGCACTGAAATTCCACATCCTCGAGCTGGCACCAATTCTGTAAGCTTCCTTTTTAATATCTCCTGAACCAAAATGAGTGTCATTAGCTGGAAGTTCCCAATTCAGGCATTTTCCTATTTTACCAGTAGGGGGCAGGAGACACTCAGAAAAAAAATGCAATAAAGAAATCCAGAGGGCATGAAGGCTGAAAAGACACAAAGATGTACAAAGCTGCTTATTGACATAGATGGACTCATAAGCATTTGTTAATATTCCCAGATTGCAGTGGGGAGGACAAAGGGAAGAGCAAGTATTTGGGCAGGGCAAGGGTTTTGTAGAGAGACCATGGTCTTAATTGAGCCTTTAAATATTGTGACAGCAAATCAAGATCTGAAAAATTTTTAATTCACATATAGCAATTTGTACATTATAGCAAAATTTGCATTATTCAAGAATAAGTTACTTGTACAGTACATAAAATACATAAAAATTTGCCAAATACCTTCTGCCTATAATGATACAAGATGAATCCACTTTGTTATCACAATGTGCTGTATATTCTAACCAAATACAGGATGTCAGATGTGTCCTTGTTAATATACTCGCAAGTTCCTCTAGCTTGTGGGAGATGTTAGAGCTAACACATTTGCAGTAAGGGACTTAACCCTGAATAGAAAGCATGAAGGAATCGCAGGCAACCCTCAGGGAAGAGTCCAAGGCCTTGACTTTAGGTTAAGAAACTGTTATGTAAAAATAGTGTTCTCTGGCCCAAGATTTTAATGATTGCTATTCCTTTTTCCTACGGTCCAGAAATGATCAAAGGCAGAAGATTTATACCAGATAAAGCCATATGGATTGCTGGTCTAAAATTCAAGGCAGGTTAGTTGACTTAATTCTTTGGTGCTGGTGACTGTTAGTTTGTAAAAGTTCAATAAAGTCAGATGAAGGAAGTGATGGTGCCGGGAGCTGTCAAGCTCTACTGGTGGGGTCTGTAATTTTAGAGCTAACTGGAGGGATCATGATGTCTACTGTCCAGTTTGGTGCTGAGCCATGGCTCTCGGTAGAAGTTGCTGGCTGGGGCCTGGTCGGGACTAGAAGGAGAGTGGTGGGATGTGCTGTGCCTATGGTGGGCTAGCTGCAGCCAGTGGGGTGCCTGCCCCACACTGCTGCCCACCCCTTCATCAGCTGGGTCTGCTCCCGCACAAAGAAAAGGCGTTGGCTTAGTGTCACTTCTTCCTAGGGCCATGAGAGTTTTTTGTCAGCATGTATTTGAGCTGTCCTGGTAACTTGGACGAGTTTAGAAAGGAAGCAGTCTGGAGGTGGGTGCTTTCCAAATCTCTGCCACGGAATCTGAAGTTGTACTTTGCAGCCTGTTAGAGCTGCCAAGTTTGCTCTACCTGGTGTGCCTCTTGGCATCACCTGAGAGATGTGTGTAGAGAGGCTGCTAAGAAATGAGTGCCCCTGGTGTGAAGACGTCATATCCCAGATGTTTAACTTCTGGCTGGAGGGAAGGAACTTAATTTGGTTCATTATCTACTGGGCATCTTTCCTGTGCGGAGGGGAGGACCAATGACTTTTGAGCTTTCTCCTTTAAAAAACTTCAGACTATTACTTACTCTTTTGGTTCACACTAGTTAGCATTCATTTTCCAGAGAAAGCTGCTTGACTTTGAGGAGATAAAGACAGGTGTCCTTAAAAATGGACTGCAAATCTGGATCAGTGTCAGGTCTGCTTTAGGGTCCATGAAATCACCCAGGAGTGTTGGTACTAAAGTGGTACAGACTGGGCATGGTGGCTCACACCTGTAATCTCAGCACTTTGGGAGGCCAAGGTGGATGGATCACCTGAGGTCAAGCGTTTGAGACCAGCCTGGCCAACATGGCGAAACCCTGTCTCTACTAAAAATACAAAATTAGCCGAGCGTGGTGACTGGCGCTTGTAATCCCAGCTACTCAGGAGGCTGAGACAGAATTGCTTGAACCAGGAAGGTGGAGGTTGCAGTGAGCCAAGATCGCACCACTGCACTCCAGCTTGGTTGACAAGAGTGAAACTCCGTCTCAAAAAAAAAAAAAAAGAAAAAGAAAAACAGTGGTGCAGAGGGGTTTGTTTCCCCACCCTCTGAAAGACCCAAAGAAAATTCTAAAAGCAGAAATCTGGCCTCTTGGAGTATAGAGACTAAGTAGAAGGAGCAGACCTAACCCTCCTCCCAGGCAGGCAGTCCTGCAAGTTTTAGGCCAAGGTTTCATTTTAGCCTCTGATTGATGCATCTGTAAAGCTGATCTAAACTCCCAGTTTCCTAGAAGCCACAGCCATGAGCCTGGGGGTTGTACTGAATGGCTCTGTTGGCACCCAAGAGCAGCTGATTCCACTGTCACTGCCCCCTTGTTTGTGAGCCTCCAGACAAAGATTCTGGGAGGAGCCAGCCCGCCATGAATTGTATCACTTGTATAGATGGAGATTTGACTTCAGGACCTCCCTGGATGGTGGAGATTGTGTGCGCCCATGTGTGCATGGAGATACATTCTCAATCCAATGAAGCAGTAGCCAGCTGGAACAGAACACTGATTGTGGGCTATTAAAAGAGTTTCTCATTAGTTACGGCACCAGATTCCCAGCTTCCATTTTGGCTCAAAAAAGGAGCCCAAAACCCACTTGTGGGATAATTTAATAAGCCATTAGATGCTTGGAGGGCACCGAGCCAGCCTTGTTGTTGAAGGATTTACTAGAAAGGGCCCAGGAGTCCTTCTTCCTTTTTGGCTTGTTCTTCCCCCAACCCCAGTTAACTATCACTGTAAAGCTGCTGTAAACCAGAATCCAGTTTTTTGTTCGTAAGGCACCAGGGTAGAACTGTTCTTTGCCACCCTATTTCAGTAATTGCCTGAATTTCCCTGAAAGGGTGACATACTTCACTTCTTGACATTTAGGAAGGACAGTGGCCGCTCAGCAGCAGTGACTGTCCCAAGGATGCAGTAGACAAGTCAGCGTGCTGGCTCAGACTGTGAATTAGGTAGGGTTTGCATAGCTCTCTCCGACTACAAAAATTGCATGGGTGTTAGCTGAAACAGTGCACTGAAATAAGCAGTGGTTTAGTTTTGAACCTGAATCCTTTAAAGAAATTAGTCTGAGGTAAAATGTTTAAAATCATTTTTGACCTTCAGCTTGTCCCTCTGACAGAGCTTTTGTCCTAAAGCTGAGAGTAGAAGCAGGATTAGGTGTGGTCATCTGTGGCATGGACACAGTAGACCTGCCACATGGACTGACGGTAGATGGGAGAACCGCTTATTAGTGTTCTGGGCTTCCTGATGACCCCCACTTCCCGTAGAAAGTCTGTCATCTGCTGTGACAGTGTCAGTGAAAAAGAGAACAAGTTTCCACTGCCAGCTCTGGCCCTCACCCCAACTCCTTTCTCTAAGAGTAACAGGGACTGGGCATAGGGACCCCGGGCAGGAGCTAGCGGCATCCTCTAACAAGAACTACATCTGTAAACAATAAGGAGAAAGCCAGGTGATAGATGAAACTTACAGGAGGGCCCTTCAACAGGCCTAATAGAAGGGTCACGTCCAAACTGGCACGAGCAGTTAACAGTGTCCCTTAAATCTCTCTCTGGAAGGAAGGAAAGATCAATTACATTCACAAGTTCACACTTCTGCCTGTGTTCCTCAAGGGCAGCTGTTGAGGCCTGGAATTCCTCTCTGGTCAGAGAGGTGTGTACTGATTGTCTATGGCCCGCAGGTGGCTCCGGGAGGATGAGTCCATTTCGTAGTCCGAGTCCCGGGCTCGATTCACAGGCTCAGGCTCCAGGTGCCGCAGGCTGTTGGCCAGTTCTTCGGGCGAAGGCACCAGGTGGAAGATCTGCTCGGGGGGTGAGGATCGCCCTGGGAGACCCTCTGGGCTGAGCCCCCGGGGACAGCCAGAAGAGCTAAGGTGGGGAAGGCCCAACTCTGAATCCCAGTGAGGAAGGGAGAAAGGGAACAGGACAGTGTTGCAGGAACCTAGGACAAGTGACCGAGAGAGACCACACCATCAGTCTTAAGGCAAGTGCTGACAGGACACAGAACAAGATCCCTGTACCCTGTACCTTGTCTGCAGCAAGCCTCTACCCAGTGTCAGCCACCCCCTTTAGCAAAGGGCAGTAGGGTCAGACCTGGTGGCTGAGAGACGACTACCACGTAGCTGGAGAGCCGGACGTCACAGGCAGCGCCACACTCGAGTGGAATGGGCGAGCGCTGGAAGTGGTGGAGCATGTCCACGACCGAGGGAAAGTGGAGGTGCTGCACACGGCACTGGCCCCGCTCGGTCAGCGACAGGCGCAGGTGCTGTGGGAGGAGAGGATGGTGGGCTCGGGCTGTCCCTCTAGGACCCTGAACTCCAGTGGAGAGGAGTGGCACGGTCCTGCCTGCCCCGCCCCCATACCTTGGCTATCCCCTGAAAGTTGAAAGTGAGCACGTATTCCCCACGCCGCGTCTCGCTCTGCCGCACCAGGAACACTCCATGAGCATCAGGGCCCTGCAGCTGAACCAGCTGAGCTGCTTTCACTCTGGAGATGGGGCCATGGAACCAGGGGTAGCAGGACAGGAAATGGTCTGTCTTCTGGCAGGCTGGGTCCAGCAGCCCCCCAGGAGAAGCACCTGTTAGATTAAGATGGGTGATGGTGGTCGCAGGGGGCTGCCTTATGTCCTGAGCTGAGTCTGGGTTCCAGCATACCCAGAATACAATGGCCTAGCCATTGGTTTACTCACCTTGGTTAAGAGAATCTGTGCTGCCCCTTGGGGAGCTGGATGTGCTGGGCTCTAGGGCTGAGGGAATATGCATCTCTGCTTCTGTGCTCTCCAGCCTGCTGGAGAAGAGGCTGAGGTTAAGAATCTGGGCAGGTCAGGGGGTGGTAGCAGCAAAGGTCGTGCCAGGGACGAGGGCCTGGGACCTCACCCTCGGCCTGTGCACTCCCGGAGCTCAGCCATCCATGAATTCAGCTGCTGCTCATCTCCCACCTCAAAGATGATGTCTGTCCGGTCCTTCACCTGGCAGGAAGGAAGGGAACAGGGTTGGGTCTGATGTATGTGTATGTATTTGTATTGCCCCAGGGTGTGGAAAGCCTTGTCACTCACCTTCAGCACAAAGGTGTAGAGGTTGTCAGGCATCTCAAGGCGTGTGCACCGCCGGACCTCCTGGATGCTGGAGCAAGCTGCTTGTAGCTTGGGCCTTGAACTCTACGAGACCAAGATGGGGTACTCAAAGCTTGTTCCTGATGCTTTTTTTTCCAGCCAGGCCTGAGTTTGTCTATAGTCTCCCCAGGAGTCCCCCTTTTAGAGAGAGTATCCATGGTGTTGCTGTGCAGGCTCTGAGCCTGTAGTGAGGTCCAGGGTGCCTTACCCTAGCCTCCTGAACACCATTCACACTGAGGTCCTAAGCAGCGTGTGCTGGCAGAAGGCCAGCCCCTTGGACCTCGACCTGGGGACATTTCCACTCTGCCATGTGTCTGACATCCGTTTCTCTTCCCACTGGTGAGCAAAGAGCTCCCTGCCCAGCCAGGTGATGCCAGCTGCTGACCCTCTCATCACACCAAGCCCAAAAGGGGCAGAGCCTAGCATGGCTAGCCCAAGTTACAGCCACTGTAAAACCACAAAATCTCGGCCCTGGACCTTCCCAGGACACCCGGCACATAGGGCTGCAGGGTGGCTAGGAGTTGGCCACTGTTCCTTTGCTGGCAGGAACTCTGCTCCCAGGTCTTGACTGACCCTGCAGATGCTTCCTGTGCTGGGCATTCTGCAGCCAAGGAGCCAGCTGCTTCCGGTTGGGAATCTGCTCAGGAGGGGGTTTGCCCCTCCCCTTCCTCTTGTGATAAGACTGAAAAGATGACCAAAAGAAGAAAAGGGGAGAAAGAGATGAAGTGAGGAATGGACAGAAGTGGTCCCACTGGTCCCCTTCCATTCAGGTGTTCCTGGAAAATACTATAGCCCCTAACAAACCAGGAGCAGGGGGATGGAAAGCAGAGGCAGGCCCAAAGGATGTTCCAGCAACCGTGGCTTCAGGTAATCCAACCTCTACCCAAGCCCAAAAGGGCACACCTTGGACTGGAGCTGCTAGTGCTATTAACCCCCAAAAGCTTAACCTTGCTTTAGACACAGAGGTAGCAGGTACCTCTGTTGGAAGGATCATGACCCAGTGGCCTGGCCACCTCCTTTATCCCTCTTCCCCACCTGCAGGGGAGTCAATGAACAGTGAGGTAAGAGGGCATCCTGGCAGGAGCAGGATGGCCACCTGGGCCCTCTCAGCAGGTCTCCTGGGAGCTCCCGGGCCTGCTCTGGTTGGCGGACACAACAGGCTGGAGGAGAGTAATAACTGCAGGAACGACCAACACTGGCCACAGCTTACTGCAGCCTCTCACTAGAAAGCTGCATGACTAGAACATTCCAACCTGAAGTGACCAGCACCAGCCAGGGCATTTTCACCTCCCACTCCCAGAGGTCCAGCAGCCAGGAAGGGGCAGGCAGAGTGAGGCCTCGCATGGCATCCACACGGGCACTGGACACAGTGCAGGGAGTGGGGCCTCTGTGCTCTTGCCCATTTTCACAGCTAGCCAGCCCTGCGGAGCCTTCATTTCCTGTCTGCAAGATGGGTAAGGTGCGAGTGGCCACTTCCTTCTGCTACTTTTCCAGTTGGCCCTGCCTGGCCTCCACCCTCCCCACTGGCTGCAGGCCTTAAGGATCACTGGCAGGATATAGGCCAGGCCTGGAGGGGAACGGGCCTGGTCTCCCTTTCAGTTCCGCTCCAGGCCTAGTCCCCAGTATCAGTGCTGAGATTAACCAGCAGAGCTGCCGGTTTCACTCTGACTCTGGCCCCTGCAAGCCAGCTCCACCCCCAGCAGCTGAGGAACTGCTGAGCAGGCAGGCAGTGGTGAAAAGAGGATTCCCGTCCTCACCCATAGCCAGCCTGGCTGCCACCTGCCTGCTGGCTGAGCACAACCCAGGGGTTCTTCCCCGACTCCCCACAGCAGTCCGTGAGAGCCGCCCAGGCCTAGAGCCACAATCTCAACCCAAGCCTGCCAAGTATCAGAGCCCGGGTCTACCACTGAGCTACCTGGCGGTATGGGTATCCTATGCCAGAGGCTCCAGCCAGGTTGCAACATGTGGGCACACGGGGGCAGGACAATCCCTGCTGCAGCCGAAACCTCAGCCTGCACAGCCCAGGCTCTGGACTCTGGCCACTGCAGGGAAGGACCACCAGATGCCCATCTGATTAAGCTATATGGGGGGATGGGTGATGGGGGAGCCAAGCTCAAGTCTGGGGGCTGTGTCAGCAGCTGTGGGGGATTGAGGTTCCCTTCTCTCATGTGCCCGCTATTCCACCTCCCTCAAAAGTCAAGCCAGGCCAGCAACAGCTGCTGCTCCCTGGACCCAGCTTAGGCCATACTATGGTTGGGTGATCACAGTGGCCAAATCACTTCAGGTATTTGTGGTTTGAACAGAATGTCACCCACCATATCCTGCAGCATCTATTTCTAGGGAGCAAGTCTTCTCCATTTCCAGCATCCAAATAGATGGCTTCTGTTTGTTACGGCCACTGTGGCTCCAGTGGAAATAATCCATTTCTTTCTTTGTTCTGGCTGCTAGGAAGTCTCAAAGTCAAAGATGCAGGCCAGCTGACACTACTCCAACAGTAGGACTTGTATTTATTTCAACAGCTAACTTTATCCCAGATGTTACAGTTCTTTTACCCTCTAGAGTTTTTTGGGTTTTTTTGTTTTTTTTTTTTTTTTTTTTTTTTTTTTGAGACAGAGTCTCAAGACTCTGTTGCCCAGGCTGGAATGCAGTGGCGTGATCTCGGCTCACTGCAACCTCCTCCTCCTGAGTTCAAGCGATTCTCTTGCCTCAGCCTCCGGAGTAGCTGGGATTACAGGCGCCTGTCACCACACCCAGCTAATTTTTGTATTTTTAGTAGAGATGGGGTTTCACCATGTTGGTTGGCCAGGTTGGTCTCGAACTCCTGACATCAGGTGATCCGTCCGCCTTGGCCTCCCAAAGTGCTGGGATTTCAGGTGTGAGCCACCACGCCAGGCCCTGCCCTCTAAGTTTTAAGATTAACCAGCCCTGACCCTGCCACTTCCTATGCAACCCTGAACAAGGGGTTCGGCTCTCCATTCCTTAGTTGTCATCTGTTAAGTCAGAGCTCATTTTTTCACAAGGTGAGCTAACACAAGCGAAAGGCCTGACTCGCACAGCTGTTAACAGGCCGGTGAGTAAAGCCTGCTTGGGTCCCTCTACAGTACTGACAGCATGACAGTCCCCTCCGAGTGGCCCAGCCACTGGGTACACACCCAGCTTCTCTCAGCCTTACAGAACTATTGCTCCATTTTGTCACATGCTCCCTTACCATCCTGCAATAAATTCCACATAATATAACCAACCTATTACCCTAACTAATCACAAGACAGGGACAACAAAGGAATGTCACTTAGCCAAAATAAAATGTGCTTCAGTGCGACTGCAGACAACACGACCAACTACTCGGCTGCTTCTGAGTTGTGAAAAGAAGGCCAAGAACATAAGGGAGCCAAAGGGTGGGGGAGCCAGGAAAGCCAGCCAGGTTCCAGATCCACCCAGGGCCTACATGGAAATGCAGTCCCAGGCTCCCTTCAGACGGCCCTGTGCAATGATCAGTCCCCCTGCAAAGGTCTCTGAGCCACAGTCCCCTCATCTGAGAAGTGGAGATGAAACACCAGCCTCATGAGGGCACGCAGCTCTCCCTGACTCCCGCCTACCTGAGGATCCCTCTTTCTCCCACCTGGCTGGCCAGCCCACCCGGAGGGAATGTGACGGGCTGGAGGCAACGGACCCTTCTTCTCTAGGCCTTACTCACTTGCCCTCATGCTGTCACCTGGAAACTGTCTTGCTACCTACTGCCCCTTCCTGTGTGCTGAGGGACAGGGGACCTGCCTTGGCACAAACATTTATAGGGCCAGGATGGTCCTCCTAGAGTCTTCCGAGGTACTGGGCCACACCCCCACCCTGCCAGGTCCTCACAACCACCTTGAGTGGGGTCTGTTACTGGTCTTTCCCTCAGGCATTCAGCAGAGTGACTGGCCAGGCCCTCATGGAGCTTCCACCCTAGCAAGGGCTGAGACAGGCAAATGGGGGCAGGGCAGGGTTGCACACACCAGTCAAAGGCCAGAGCCCTGGTGGCATGACCATACCTGCGTGGAGAGCAAGGCTGATGGCACGGCCTCTGGTGAGATAGCAGGAAGAGGCACAGGTGAGGCTGCCACAGAAGCCACCATGGGGCTTCAGGGCTGTAGGAATCAGCTTGAGCTTTTTCTAAGGTCAGGAAGCTCATAACAGGAGCAGGCCTGCTGGCTGGCCCCCTCCTCCTGGGATGCTAGAGGGCAGGACACAGGACAGCATCTGACACATCCCAGCAGCAAGGGCCAGGCCCAGACCAGCATTGGGGAGAGACCGCCTTCCCCCGGGAACCCCCAGGCCACACTAGCTCCCTGGTGGTCCTATCTCCCCCAGGGCCTTTGAGCCCACGTTCATCTGTGTACAGCAGCAGTGGGACAGGCCTCAGTCAACCCTCCAACACCAGCCACGCCTCTGCCACACCCATGCCCTCAAGGAGGCATCTGGCAGCCTGGGCCTAGCTCTGCCACTCACTACCTTTGAAACCTTGGGCAGGACATTAACTGGAGGTTCAGTTTGCTTTCAGTAATAGGGGGCCTGTAAGCAGGTCCTGTTGACCTTCTTACTGGAGGAGGAGGAGAAGAGGGTCTGAAAAGGCGCAGAGCGAATTCCAGATCCTGTCCTGGATGGCTGAATCCCTCACCCCAGCTCAGAACCTGAAGTGGATGCTGCCAGGATGGATGAATGAATGAATGAATGAGCATTATTATGGAAAATAATCCAAGCTTACTGTCTGGTATCAAAAAGTTAACCTACTTGGGAAGCTGAGGCAGGAGAACCACTTGAACCTGGGAGACAGAGGTTGCAGTGAGCCGAGATCACGCCACTGTACTCTAGACCGGTCGACAGAGTGAGACCCTGTCTTAAAAAAAAAAAAAAGATGCCTTGCCTCCTTCCAAAAATGATTTTAGTCAGGTTAGAGACACCCAGAAAGAGCCGGGAGGGAGACAGCTGCTATAAGACAAGACGAGTCCCTCTTGCCACAGACTTGTCTCTGAGCTTCCTGGCAGCCAATGCAAAGAAGGATTACTCCGAGAAAGGACAGTCATTTTTGGACAGAGAATGCTGCTGCTTAGCTCCATTAAAGACTGAGAAGTCCTGCAGCAGAGAAACCTATTGAACCCATACGTTACCCAAACTTTGACCTCTTTCGTAGACCTTATTACCATCCCAAGGTAATAAGGGATTTAGGTGAGGAAGGTCCTCACCTTGCAAACTCTCCCTAAACATGGTGCCTCTCAGCCATCCTCTGGGCAGCATCAAGACTGAGCCTAGTTGCTAAAAGCCACCCAGTATCCTGCCCAGAAATACGTCAGGGCTGCAGAACCACCATGCAGCAATTCCACCACCCTGAGGTTTGGGACAGTCAGTCCTGCGCTTGAGTCCCAACTCTGCCTTCTCTTCCATAGATAAGTGACTTACCTCTCCTAGCCTCAGTCTCCAGTGTTTTTTTGTTTGTTTGTTTGTTTTTAAGAGATAGGGTCTTGCTCTGTGGCCCAGGCTGACTCACTGCAGCCTCAAACTCCTGGGGGCTCAGGTGAGCCTCCTGCCTTGGCCTCTTAGGTAGCTGGGATTACAGACACATGCCACCACACGTGGCTGATTATTTTTTTGGAGAGAGAGAGAGGATCTCGCTATGTTGTCCAGGCTGGTCTCAAACTCCTGGCTCAAGTGATCCTTCTGCCTCAGCCTCCCAAAGTGAGTCTCCATGCATATGTGTGTGTGTGTTTTGTTTTTGAGGCAGGGTCCCTCTCTGGTGTGGGTGTGTGTGTGTGTGTGTGTGTGTGTGTGTGTGTGTGTGTGTGTGTGATTTTTGAGGCAGGGTCACTCTCTGTTGCCCAGGCTAGAGTATAGTGGCGCATACTGGCTCACTGCAGCCTTGATCTCCTGGGCTCAAGCAAGAGTCTGCATTTTCTAAGGTGGGATAATAATGCCACTAACCTCCCCTGAGAATATGAGCATAGTGTGTGCAAAAGAGTTCCCGGGGGGTATGGAAGGCTATCAGGGGGATGGTAGGGCAGGGAGGAGCACAGGGCCTTAGGAGCTCAGCCTTAGGAGAGACTTGGGAGCAAGAAGGCCCCTCCCTGCGCAGCCCTCCTGAGTTGTCACTGCCCTGCTCCCATGCACCAGAGGCTCAAGAAGGCCTCCCTCCTCCTTTTTCATCTTTGGGTCTTGGCCAGGCACAGAGTAAGGGGCAATAGTGTTTGCTGAATATTCTACAAAGTGGAGATGGTGGAGGAGAAGGCATTGGAGGTTAAGGGAATAGCAAGAGCCAACACCCGGAGGGCAGGAGGCACAGCCCCAGGCTAGAAGACAGCAGGGGCTTGACTGTGGCTGGAAATGATGCTCACAGACCCCACGTCGCCCTTTAGTGAGCATCTGATGTGTGCCGGGCATTGGAACCTGGGTGACCCGCCAGCAGTTTCCAGATTGTGGAATTCACAGGCCGGCAACATTTCAAGTTTTCCAAGAGGAAGTCACAGAAATGAGTATCACACCATCAAGGAAAGGACACCACGAAACCAAGTAGGAAGGTCATGGTTCCAGAGCAAAGGACAATCCTGGGCATCATGGTCAGTGAGATTTACGAAGGAAAAGCCTCACAACCCTGCCCCAGGCCATCTCTGTGCGAGCAGTGTGTGTGAGCCTCACGTGGCCCTCCTGTGCCTTCACCCACTTCAGAGATGAGAAGGCTCAGAGACCTTCAAGGGGGAGTGAACACAGCACAGGATGCTTCTATGACCTGCTGGCACATGACATCTGGAAGGGAACCTGGAATCTGCATTTTAACATGGGTGGCTTCTGAGCTGGCTGGGGTCTGAAGGAGGTCAAGAGAACTGGGCAGGGAGGCCTCTGTCCCCCATTTTCCCCCAGATGACAGGGAGCCACAGAAGACTTGCAGGAGGGGAGGCAGGACCCATCTCTCAAAGGCAGAAAGTGGTGGATGCTGGGAGCCGAGCAGCCAGGATTCCAGTCCCAGACAACCACTGGGGGAAAAGGGTATTCACAAGGACTCCCAGTGAGGAGAGAGGAGCCAGGCTAGAAAACAGTGTGACACCTGGGCCCCCTGGGAGTTGGACAGCATCAAAAACGCATCAGTCCCATCAGACTATGCCCAAGTCTGTCCAGAATTAGCTATTTCCACCTGCAGCACACTGTTCCAGCCTCCCCTCCTCTGCTCAAAACTCCCCTGCGGCTACAGGAGGCTGAAGCAGCAAGGTCAAGGCTGCCGTGAACTATGATGGTGCCACTGCACTCCAGCCTGGACAACAGAGCAAAATCCCATCTCAAAAAACTCCTGGCCAGGCGCAATGGCTCACGCTTGTAATCCCAACACTTTGGGAGGCCGAGGCGGGCAGATCACAAGGTCAGGAGTTCAAGACCAGCCTGGCCAATATGGTAAAACGCTGTCTCTATTAAAAATACAAAAATTAGGCCAGGTGCTGTGGCTCACGCCTGTAATCCCAGTACTTTGGAAGGCCGAGGCAGGCCGATCACCTGAGGTCAGGAGTTATACACCAGCCTGACCAACATGGAGAAACTCTGTGTCTACTAAAAATACAAAATTAGGTGTGGTGGCACATGCCTGTAATCCCAGCTGCTTGGGAGGCTGAGGCAGGAGAATCGCTTGAACCCAGGAGGCAGAGGTTGCGGTGAGCCGAGATCATGCCATTGCCCTCCAGCCTGGGCAACAAATGCGAAACTCCATCTCGAAGAAAAAAATATATATACAAAAATTAGTCTGGCATGGTGGCAGGTGCCTGTAGTCCCAGCTACTTGGGAGGCTGAGGCAGGAGAATCACTTGAACCCGGGAGGCAGAGGTTGCAGTGAGCCAAGATCGCACCACTGCACTGCACTGCACTGCAGCCTGGGCAACAGAGCAAGACTGTCTCAAAAAAGAAAAAAACAAACTCCCCTGTGGTCCCCATCTGAGAGACCCCCGTTACCTCCTCGGCCTCTTGGGCCTCCCTCCCTCGCTCTGATCCAGCCACACTGGCCTCCACTCTTCTTCAGTGTACCAAGGGTGCTCAGGGCCTGTGCATCTGCTGTGCCCTCAGAGAGGCAACTCCCCCCACAGCTTCACAAATACGACTGCTGCTCAAAGTGTCATCTCCTCAGGGAGGCCCTCACTGACCACAGTATCTAAATCCCCAGTCACAGAAGCCCCTTAACTTCCTTCCCTGTCTGTTGTCCTATGAGCTAGTCTTGCACATTCCTTGATGCAGGTCTCTACTGTGACTTGGCTTTGCTCACATGGTGTCCTTGGCCACAAGCCAGTGCCTGCTAGGTGGTGGGTGCTCAACATTAATCATAGGCCTTTTGCTGGCCAAGCATCCTTTGTGCTGGGTAATGGGGGGCATAGGGGATGATGGCCCCTGCTGCCATCCCCCACTCCAGCCAGTGAAGACCATGAGTGATAGGGATGCTACAAGCCAGTGCTATCAGGGCTGGGGTGGGCCTCCCAGGACCCCTCCAGCTGGCCGGGGAAGAAGGCAGGCTGAAAGGCAGGTGCAGGTGTGTCAGCCCCCTGACCTCCCTGCAAGGGCACCATCAGGAGCCCCCATACTACAGACTCTGGGAGGCAAAATCACGCAGTACCCCAGCCACAGGGAAGAGCCAAGTGGAGCCAGGGCTCCAACCCTCATCTGCCCACCTCCAGCCCCAACACCCCCAACACCTGGTCTCCCTCCAGCCGCCTTCCCACCCACACCTTCTCCCGCCGCCCAGCCCCTGCATTTGTGATGCTCTGTCTGACCCAAACTGCATGTCCCAGCAGAGAAAACCTCCCCTCCTCCAGGGAGCCTTCCCTGGCCACTAAGTCATGGTTAGTGCAATTCCTGTGCCTCTCCCTCAGCACTGAGCTTATCGGACCGGCCATGGTTTCCTGATGACGCAGCTGCCTCCACCATCTGACTGCGAGAGTCCGTCTCAGGGTTGGAGTGGGCACCAAACCTTGTTCCCAGCTGAGGCCCAGCCCTGGGGCAGGCCCAGAGGAGGTACTTGGAGGGTTTGCCAGGTGGGTGGATGGATGAGCACTTGAGTAGGTACCTGGGACCCCCAAGCTCTCAAGTGCCTGGGAAGCAGAGGGAGGTATGGGGTGTGACGGGTGATCTCAGCCCCCTTTTCCCCAGCTCCTTGGGGGGCAAACTGAAGGCAGTGAGCCAGTTCCAGCGACTGAATCAGTGTGAGAACTATAGGCCACAGAGCGCTTCTCTGCTATGCCCCCAGCAGGACCCCAAGCCCGGCCCCTCCTTCATAGACCCTTCAAATGCTGGACCCCAATCAAATCACTTTGGCCCGCTGGGTTTCAGTTTCCTCACCTGTAAAATGGAGATGATAATGGAACCCAGTCCTTGGATGTGTGCAAGTGGAGCCTGCTTGCTGCCCTCAACATCCAGTGGGCCCAGTCCACAGGGCAGCGGCTTGTAGACCCCCACCTCCCTGTTCATTATGGGCCAGATCCCCCTTGGTCTGCACCCTGCTGCCTCAGGCCCCCTCTCCCCACAGGGGAGGAGGAAAGAGAAGGGAGAAGCTTCCAGAAAAGCCACATGGGTCAAGTCAGCTTTCCCCCTTTCCTGGCAAGAGCCCCTGGTACCAGAAACAGAAACCTCCCCTGCTTCCCAGACATCTGAGGGCTTTGGGGGTCCCAGGCCCCCACCCAAGTGCTCATCCATCCATCACTCAGCAAATCCTCCAAGCATCTCCTCTGGGCCCAACCCAACCCTGAGAGGAATTCTCCCAGTCAGATGGTGGAGGCAGACGCAGACACAGTGAGTGTGACACCCCCAAATACAGAAGCCCTGTTGAGAGTCAGATCCCCCCTCCAGGCAGGTGGCACCCCAGCTCACACTGAGTGAGTGTGGTGTGGGCAACAGGACACACACCAGCCTGCTTTTCGTGTGTGTGTGTGTGTGGCGGGAGGGGGACGGGGGGAGTGATTAGCCAGGGATGCTGGGACAGACAGGACTTGACCTGTCTAAAACCCCACCCAGAGTGAATTCCCCCTCAGTTCCCATCACGGTCTTTCTGCATAGAATCATAGGGACACAGACACAAAGACCCCTCTCAGAGAGACAGCGACCACCCCCCCCACCCCAACACAGAATCATGATGGCAAGGACACAGAGCCCCTTTCAGAAGCTAGAGTGGCCTCCCTACAGCGACAGACACCCAGAGGAAGACCTTCATGCAGGGAAAGACAGCCCGCACCACACCTGCTTCCAGACCAGCCCAGAGTCCCCAGCAGCGACATGGTCCCCTCCTCAGATGTGGGTGCCGACTCCACCAGGTGGTCAAGGGTGGAGGGGCCAGTTACACATGGCCCCTGCAGCCTGCTGTGAGGATGGCGGGACACTTCTGCTCTTGGGTCTGCCATGGTGGGGCTATGCACAAGGCCTGGGAGCAGTGGCTTATGAGGGATGATGCCTGGAAAGCCCTACACTCCCCGCCCCGCAGTGGGCCCCTTTCCCATCGCTCATCCCAGTACATGGACAGGAAGTCCAGGCCCCATCCAGCCCACTTGGGAGGAATGTCCTGGGATGGGCCTTGCAGGAGGCAGGATGGAAGGAGGGGAGCCACACTCCCAGGGCCTTTTCCCTCCACACCTTCACTCAAGCTGTACCCTCCGCACAGGGCACCATTCTGGCCAAACCGCTGGGCTTTCAAGTGCCAAATAAGGACAAATAACTGTCAGGCACCGGGAGCTGCGCTACAGTGACAGCCAGCGGGCCAGCACACGGCACAGGGCATGCAGCGGCTTCCATCCACCCGCCCTGTCCCCAGCAGGCCTGAGCCACTTCTGAGGACAGGATGGCATCTCTGGGCAGCACTCAGCTCCATACACAGCAGAGCCACCAGACCCCACTCCAGGCCTGGTCCCAGTGCACCTCCCCAGCTGCATGTCAGCTGCCATCAGCCCATACCTCGCACGACCACATCCTGCTCCCAGCTGTCCCCGTAGGAATCCTTCCTGCCCCCACTGTGGCCAGTCTGGCTAAGCCCAGCACCCCTGCCCTTGGCCACACCTTTTTTAGGTGATGCCTTCTGCTCCTGGCCACCACAAGGCCATGGATGCCCCAAATTACGAGTGCCAGGCTGTGCTGGCCTCCAGACAGAAGGGAGAGCAAGCAGCTTCCTTGGCAGGGAGGGGGCGAACCCGGCTCCCTGCAGTGGGTGGGGGTTGTTCACGCCTGTAATGAGCACTTTGGGAGGTCAAGATGGGGAGATCACTTGAGGTCAGGAGTTCGAGACCAGCCTGGCCAACACAGTGAAACCCTGTCTCTACTAAAAACTCAAAAATTAGCCGGGCGTGGTGGCGCATGTGCAGTCCCAGCTACTTAGGAGGCTGAGGCACGGGAATCACCTGAACCTGGGCGGCGGAAGTTGCAGTGAGCCGAGATTGTGCTGCTGCACTCCAGCCTGGGCTACTTCAAGACGCCCTCTCAAAAACAAACAAAAACCACCAGTGAGGACCGCAGCCAGGCCCCGCATCTGTGATGATCACTGACAGTATCATGAGGCCCCAGGGCTGGGTCTGTTGTAGCACACACCAGCGGGGCCAGGTCCCCAAGCTTGAATGGGGCACTGATGGCCCAGCCCCCTGCCACAAAGCCAGGACCAGCTCGGGGAAGCCCCGGCCAAGCATATGCTCTGTGCCGGGTGTGGGTGGAAAAAGATGTGGTTAAGAAACAACAAAAAACCTCTGTCGCCCATCTCTGGTGGGGGGAGTGCACCAGAGGAGAGGGGACTCGTCACCACCAAGATCCCCAAAGCCCCAGACGACGGTAGCAACTGCCTGCCTTCGAAGAACGATGATTCAGAAGAAGAGGTGAGAGCAAGGGCTTCTGGGACGGAGGGGCTCCCAGCCAGCTGGCACAGCCAGGCCACGTCCTCCTCCAGCCACGGCACAGCACCAGGAATCCCATGTCCTTCTGAGCTCTACCTGGTATAGACTCTCATTACTATCATTTTAGCTCCTATTTACTGAGCGCTTACCATGTTAACAGGCCTTGACACACAGCTTCTCACTGACATCACAAAACAACAGGAAATCACACCAGCCACACATAACAAAAGCCAGCTGGATTAAATAATTAAAAGTGAAAAAGGAAACCAAGACAGAACTAGAATAAAACCTAAGTAATTATCTGATCCTGGGTGGGGAAAGGCCTTTTTAAGGTTTTTTTAAAAAAAAAAAAAAAAAAAAATAAAACCATAAAGGAAAAGATCACTGGATTTTACTGCCTGGAACTTGCAAACCCCCATAGGTCAAGAAATGCAGGAACAAAATTGAGAAGTCAAATTGGAAACCAGGGAAATGTTTGCAACACGGGACAGAGCTAATATCCATGCCACGTAGTGTTCACAAATCAAGAAAAAAGCAGGCAGTGCAGGAGACAAACATGCTGAGTAAATAGTCTGATGAATCACAAGAAATGTGTATGACCAAGGAACAGAAGAGAAACAGTCGAACTCCACGGGGACAGAAAGATCAATGGTTGCCAGGGGCTGCAGGCAGGGCATTTTGGGACTGACTGCTCCGAGTTTTTTTTCTAGGGTGATAGAAACGTTCTGGATTAGATAGTGGTGATCATTGCACAATTGTTTAAATATACTAAAAGCCAATGCATTGTACACTTTAAACAAGTGAATTTTATGGTATATGAATATCTCAACTTTTAACAAAGAGAAATGGTCATACTTAGGATAAGATAACCACTTTTCATCCAGAAGGCGGCAAAGGTTTTTAAAATAATACTCAGTGCTGGCACCACTGGTGACGAGAAGATATATGGGTATAACCTTTCTGGAAGCCTACTCGAAAATAATGTAGCAAAAGAACAAGAAATGGCTATTAGGCAGATGAAAAGATGCTCAAAACCATTTTCCATTGGGGAGATGCAAATCAAAACCACACTGAGGCTAAACCCGGTAGCTCACACCTGTAATCCCAGCATTTTGGGAGGCTGAGGTGGGAGGATTGCGTGAGTCCAGGTGTTCGAGATCAGCCTGGGAAATATAGTGAAACCCCAGCTCTTCAAAAAACAAAAGCAAAACAAAACAAAAAACCACATCAGCGTAGTGTAGTGAAAAACAAAAATGAGCTGAGTGTGGTGGTGTGTGCCTATAATCCTAGCTACTCAAGAGGCTGAGGTGGGAGGATCACTTGAGCCCAAGAGTTTGAGGCTGCAGTGAGCTGAGATAGTGCCGCTGCACTCCAGCCTGTGTGACAGAACAAGACCCCATTTAATAAAAAAACAAACAAAAAAACACCACACTGAGCTATTACTTCACACCCTTTAAGATGGCTAGGATGGCTATAATCAAGAAGACAGACAACAACAAATGTTGGCAAGGACGTGGAGAAATTGGAGTCCTCATGAAATGATGATGGGAATATAAAATGGTGCAGCTGCTTCAGAAAACAGGTTGGCAGTCATATTTTATATATAGTCATATTTATTGTGTGTATATATACACACACACACACACATACATATATATATATATGTGTATATATATATATATATATATATATATATATATATATATATATATATTTCTTTTTTTTTTTTGAGTCAGAGTCTCATTCCAGCCCAGGCTGGAGTGCAATGGCACAATCTTGGCTCGCTGCAGCCTCCGCCTCCTGGGTTCAAGTGATTATTCTGCCTCAGCCTCTAAGTAACTGGGATTAAAGGCATCCACCACCACGCCCCGCTAATTTTTGTATTTGTAGTAGAGACAGGGTTTCACCATGTTGGCCAGGCTGGTCTCGAACTCCTGACATCAAGTGATTCACCTACCTTAGCCTCCCAAAGTGCTGGGATTACCGGTGTGAGCCACCCCGCCCAGCCCAATGTAATTAAACAATAGAATTACTATATGCCCCAGCAATTCCACTCCCAAGAGAAATGAAAACACAGATCCATACAAAAACTTGTCCGCAAATGTTCATAGCAGCATTATTCATAACAGCCAGAAAGTGGAGATAACCTGATGTCTATCAGGTGATAAATAAGCAAAATGTGGCAAGTCCATACAATGGAGTATTTTTCAGCCATAAAAAGGAACAAAGTACATGCTATAACCTATAACCTCAGTGAACCTCGAAAACATGATGCTAAGTGAAGGAAGCCAGACACAAAAGGCTGCATAGTCTATGATTACATGTATGTGAAATGTCCAGAATAGGCAAATCCCTGGAGACAGAAAGGAGATGACTGGTTGCCAGGGGCTGGGGAGGGAGGTACGGGGAGTGACTCTTCATGGGTACAAGGTTTCCTTTTTTGATGATGAAAATGTTCTAAAATTAGATTATGGTGAGGGTTGCACAACTCTATAAATATACTAAAAACCAATGAATTACATGCTTTACACAAGCGAATTTTATGGTTTGTAAATTATATCTCAATAAAGCTTTGAGAGCAAGAATGGATCAGAAGTGCTTATAAAAACCTTGACCCAGCACTCCCCTTCTAGGAACTGAGCAGAAGAAAATCACAGAAATGGGCACCAAGACTGACATAAGGTGTTCATCCCAGGGTCATCTATACCAGCAAAAAAGTTAGAAATGGGCTGGGCACAGTGGCTGTAATCCCAGCACTTTGGGAAGCTGAGGCAGGCAGGTCACCTGAGGTCAGGAGTTTGAGACCAGCCTGGCCAACATGGTGAAACCCCGCCTCTACTAAAAATACAAAAACTAGCCAGGTGTGGTGGCACACGCCTGTAATTCTGGCTACACAGGAGGCTGAGGCACAAGAATTGCTTGAACCTGGGAGGTGGGGAAAAAAAAAAAGAATACAGAAAAATGTTCAGGACACATAGTGAAAAAAGCAGGTGACCAAATAGTATGAGGAATGCCAGGCCTGCAAAGGCTGAAGTTTTTGTCCACAAGCTCCTGCCTGCAAGGGGCTCCAGACAGAATTGTGCAAAAAGTAATCCCTTCCCAGCAATTGCTGAAGGAATTGTAATTTGGGGGTGGAGGCAAAGTTAAAGACAGAAGAGGCTGGGTGTGGTGGTGGCTCATGCCTGTAATCCCAGAACTCTGGGAGACCTAGGCGGAAGGACTGCTTGAGCCTAGGAGTTTAAGACCAGCCTAGGCAACATAGTAAGACTCTGTCTCTACAAAAAAACTTAAAAATTAGCAGGGCATGGTGTCCTGCTAATGTCTATGCTAACAGCAGCATTAAACAGTCCCAGCTACTTGGGAGGCTAAGGTGGGAAGATCACTTGAGCCCAGGAGGTTGAGGATGCAGTGAGCCAAGATGGCGCCACTGCACTCCAGTCTGGGGGACAGAGCGAGACCCGGTCTCAAAAACAAAACAAAAATGACGATAATGACATCTATCAAATGGAAATGCTGGTTCTCTATGGGTAGTGAGATTGTGGGAGGTTTTTCTGGTACTGTTTTTTTTTTTTTTTTTCCTTTAAATAGTTTCTGCCGTGAGCTTTATTAATTGAAAAAGCAAAATAAAAAACATTAGAACTCAGACATGGAGGTCCTCGGCAAGTTAGAGACAGTTTCCTAGATTACATGGAGTACTCAGATGAAGACAGGGCAGGACCCCCTTCCAGGTGGTTCCCTAGAGAGAGGTTTCTATCTCCTCCTACAGTGGTGCCTCTGCGTGTAGAGCTGAGGTCGGGGTACGAGTCAGGCATGGGGTGGGGGGTCCCAGGCAGCAGCCACAGCGAGGGAGGTCCAGAGGCCAAGTGGCCCTTAATCGCCCCGATGTACACTGTCACCCAGTGGTTCCAGAGGCCAGTGGGCAGGGGCCACAGCCTTCTCCTCAACTCAGAGGGAAGATAGGAAAAAGGGGGTATGGGGCCCCAGAAAGGAAGCTGAGGTGGCCCCTCCTGCACTGGGGGAGGAAGCCCCCCCGCCGGGCCAGCACTCGAGACCTCTTCTAGCACATTCAGTTTCCTTTCCCATTCACAAAGAACTGGGTGGGGGATTTCCAGCAGCACCAGTGGGGCCAGCCAGGGGTTGCCGTAGGGAGCAGCTAGGCTGCTGCCCATCCTGGGGAGGGACCCTGGGGACCTACCTGTGGGATGTGGTGGCCTCCTTCCCCTTTTTCCACCCTTCAGGGTAGGAACACATCATGCCAGCTCCTCCCTGAGCCTGCATTTGGCTCAAAACAACCCACTAAGGCAAGTGCTGGCATCCCATTTTCTGTAATGAGCCACAGAGGCTCAGAGAGGCCAAGTTCTCGGCCCAGAGCCACACAGCAAGGATACAAGAGCCAAGATCTGAACCTGACCCTGTCCATTTGCCCTTCTCCAGCGTCTACCTTTCGCCCCTAGACCCTGACCCTGAACCTCCAAGCCCACAGCCCTGACTCCACAATGGTCTCATCTCAACACCAGCCCCACAAACAAACAAAACAAAAAACACCACACCAACTTCCAAGAAGCCAGTAAGAGCAGCCAGGCCTGGTGAGCAGGACGGGGTGGGGACGGACCATAATAACTTAATTACCCACCCCCCGCCCACCCTGTTGGATTCAGGGCACTTTCTAGGCTGTGGATTCGCAGAATTTGAGCTGAAAGGAAGCGCCCGATACCATCTACCCCCGTGGTTTCAGCGCGGTCGGGGGGTTCTTCTAAGCGGCAAAGCACTTTTTCAAAAACGATTTTGCATGGAACCCCAATAAGGGGGCAGATGGGGTGGCAATGTGTGTGGCTGGGGCCGCGGGAGCCCTGCCCAACCCCCTCCTCCTTCCCCACCACTCCCAGAAGGCCACTGCCCCAAGCACCCGCTTCATAGCTCAGAGAGGACTGGGACCTACCCCGGTCACGTGGCAGCCCACGACACAGTGAGGATGGGACCTCCATTCCTACCCCAGGAGCCTCTGTCCCTGGTCACCCAGGAGAGGTGGGCCCGGGAAAAAATCGGCTTCTTAAGCTTGTGTGCCCGCCAGGACCTGAGCTCTGCCTGACTGCCAAGACGAGGGCTCAGTCTGCCCTGCCTGCCGGGATACGGGCTCAGTCTGCCCCTGGCCTTGGCAGATCCACCAGGGACTCTTATTTCCTGCCTTGGCCACCTCCCAGTTCTGGGGCCTCAGGCAACCTTCTGTACCTCTCTCTGCCTAGTTTTCTTGGCTGTGAGATGGCTTCATCACTGTCCCCACCTCCAGGGTTTGTGGTAAGGATTCCATGGGATGTGGCGGGCACAGTGCCTGTCACATGGAAACCAATTAATAAAAACTGGCTGGGCACAATATCTCCCGCCTGTAATCCTAGCATTTTGGGAGGCCAAGGCAGATGGATAGCTTGAGGCCAGGAGTTCAAGACCAGCCTGGCCAACATGGCGAAACCGCATCTCTACTAATAATACAAAAAAATTAGCTGAGTGTGTTGGTGGGCGCCTGTAATCCCAGCTACTCGGGAGGCTGAGGCAGGAGAATTGCTTGAACCCTGGAGGCAACAGTTGCAGTGAGCCGAGATCACACCACTGTGCTCTAACCTGGGTGCTCTGTCTCTAAATAAATTAATAAACAAAAATGACAACGCCAGTGATGCCCGCAGCAGCGAAGCCTTGCTGGGCACTGGCTGTGTTGGGCACAGCTCTAGGTGCTTCCCAGACAGCACTCAGTTGATCCTGGGGTGGGAGCCATCATTCAGCTATTTTTACTTGAGGAAACTGAGGCACAGGGAGGGCAAAGTGCCTTCCTTCCCCTGAGTCACAAGGTTCAGAAAGGCAGGGGCAGGCCAGGCCCGCGCCTGTCGGAGCCCGAGGCAGCGCCCCTCCTGCGGCTGCTTCCTGCCACCGGCCCTCCTCCTCCTCTTCCTCCTCCTCCTCCTCCTCCTCCTCCTTGCACTCCTGCCCTGAGAGGAAACCGCCAGGCCTCCGGCGGACGTCCCTTTCTTTCTGCTTCCTCTTTCCCACACCCGGAGGCATGGGGGTGGCTCCTTGCATCCCCCGCCCAGGCTCTGGGCCCAGAGCTTGACTCCTGTGGCCTCCCCAGGCCTCAGTTTCCTCCTCTTTAAAGGAGGTGTAAGGGCGGTGCTGCTTGGAAGACTCACGGCAAGGACGGATGGGCACAGCCCTCCTGTGCCCAGGCGGGGGTCACGGCCCACCCAGAGGGAGCTGCCCACCTGAGCCTCTGCCTCCCCTGCAGACCCAGGCGCGCCCAGGAACTGAGGACCCTAAGAGCTGGGTCACTCATCGGAGACCCGGGCTCCTGTGCTATCTCTGGGGGGACTTTGTGTTCCCAAAATCAAAGTCAGAGTGGCCTTGTTCCAGGGCTTCTGGGTGCCCCAAATGTCTCCTGCCAGGAGGGTGGGCCCGAGGCTGCCCCTCACCTGCCCAGTCGGTGATTACCGTAGCCTGCCCCCCATGACATTTCCCATTTTACAGACTTCCCATTTTACAGAAAACTGAGGCCCAGCAAGGCCAAGTCACTCACCCGGGACACCTGGCTCGAAAGGGGATGAGTGAGGATGGCTCTGAAGCACATTTGCCCCTGAGTCGCAGCCACTCCCACCCAGACCACTGCCTCCTGGGCACTCAGGCCTGTGATGCAGCGGGGGGCTCAGGGCTGAGGGCTAAATCCCCCTGAGGCATCCCCCAGCCCCTCTTCTACCCCTTCTCCAAGCTGGGCATCAGAGGCCATGGATGGGATGTGCCAGGCAGAGTCCTCCATGCCAGGTGAGGGGCACTGGCCAGCCCCCTCCAGGCCTCAGTGTCTGCATCTGTAAAATGGCAGCATTGGATAAAATGGCCACAGGAGCTTTTCCTAGTCCCAGAGCCCGAAACAGGTGCCCCCACCCATGCAGGGCCCTAGTTAACAGCACCATCAATAATACTGACAGTAAGTCCTTCTAAAGACTCACTGCTCACAGGGGCAGCCAACTGCCCAGGTTCCAAGCCCCTCTCGGCCACAGGGGCCGTGAGACCTTGGGAAAGCCACCTTTTTCCACTAAGCTCTCTCAGACCTAGTCTCCCCATCTGTGAAATGGGCCTAATGGTGCAGCTATCCTCACAGGGCTGCTGTGAAGATAAAAGGAAGCCAGGTCAGTAAAGTGCGTGGTGTATAAGGAAAGCCCAATAAATGGTGGCTTAAAGGGCATTTATCAACAGCTAGAATTCCATCATGTCCTCCACTGTACAGATGAGGGAAACTGAGGCTCAACCTCCAGAACCACCAGGGCTGGCAGGACTTCGAGATCATCTCAGCCAACCCATGCCTGGGCATATATGGAAACTGAGGCCCGGCAGGGTGGGTATGCTCCATTTGAAATGGGAGCCCCATCTCCCCAGGAAGGTCTGGGGCCCAAGGCCAGCTACTCCAGTCCAGCAGCTGCTTCTGGAATCTTTCCCTCAGGGTCCCTGCTGTCACCTCCCCGTCAGGCTCTCCCGCTGAACCAGCAGCAGCACAGGCCAGGCTGGGACCCCCTCCAATGCCGGCCTGGCACCGCCAGATCCTCTGAATTTTTTTTCTTTTTTTTTCCTGAGACGAAGTCTTGCTCTGTCACCCACGCTAGAGTGCAGTGGTGCAATCTCAGCTCACTGCAACCTCCGCCTCCTGGGCTCAAGCGATTCTCCTGCCTCAGCCCCCCGAGTAGCTGGGATTACAGGCATGCGCACCGCACCCAGCCAATTTTGTATTTTTAGTAGAGACTGGGTTTCACCATGTTGGCCAGGCTGGTCTTGAACTCCTGACTTCAAGTGATCCATCTGCCTTGGCCTCCCAAAATTCTGGGATTACAGGCATGAGCCACCGTGCCCAGCTGATCCCCTGATTTCATAAGAGAAACCAGAAGTCTGGATTCTGTGAAATCTCTCCACTTTAGGTTATAAATGTGGCAACCAGTACAATTTCCTTTTCTGATAACTGCCAGGTGAGATGCGCACTTCAGGTCCAGCCCAGCCTGGAGCTGGCGTTATACACTCTCTTGTTTGAACTAGTTCAGCAGGTGGCCAGGGACTTGGGGTTAGAGGGCCCTTGGGATCAAAGGTTCCCATCTCAGGGTTCAGATCCCCTTCACTTCACAAACCCAAGCAAGTAAGTTTCTGTGTTTCTCCCAGTGCCTCAATTTCCTCATCTGTCAAATGGGTCAGTGAACTCCAGCTCATGGGAAGGTCAAAGAATTTAGGGCAACGCCCGGCACGCAGAGGCACATATTCAGGGCCATGAATGTTGGGGCTCAGAAAACACCCCAAAGAAAGGTGCTGTGGCGTGCTAAGTACTTGAACTAAAGAAGACTAGAAGGGCTCAGAAGGGGCCCTCAGAAGCAAAGTCTCTCTGACCTTCTTCTGCCCTCCTGTCTCTCTCACCCTCCCTTCTCCCCTGAAGCGAGTTATAGAAAGTAGGCGGCTGGGCGCAGTGGCTCACGCCTGTAATCCCAACACTGGGAGGCCGAGGCAGAAGGATCACTTGAGGCCAGGAGTTCGAGGCCAGCCTGGGCAACATAGGAAATCCCCATCTCTCTTACAAAAAAAGGAAAGGAGGCCGGGCGCGGTGGCTCAAGCCTGTAATCCCAGCACTTTGGGAGGCCGAGGCGGGCGGATCACAAGGTCAGGAGATCGAGACCATGGTGAAACCCCATCTCTACTAAAAATACAAAAAATTAGCCGGGCGCGGTAGTGGGCGCCTGTAGTCCCAGCTACTCAGGAGGCTGAGGCAGGAGAATGGCGTGAACCCGGGAGGCGGAGTTTGCAGTGAGCCGAGGTCGCGCCACTGCACTCCAGCCTGGGGGACACAGCGAGACTCCGTCTCCAAAAAAAAAAAAAAAAAAAAGGAAAGGAAAGGAAAGGGGAAAGGAAAGGAAAAAGGAAAGGAAAAAGCAAAGGAAAGGAAAAACGGTACCAGAATTCTTCCTCAAGGTAGGTCATAGAATCTAGAACCCCTCTCCCTGAAAGCCAGAAATAAAACCTGGAACTACAACTCTAAACTTCCCCTACCTTCCTGGGTAGGAGCCATCCACAAAGAAATTCTCCAACCTACCTTGTCTGAGGGAGGCAGGCTGTAAGTTCCAGAGAGGTCCTGCCCTGTACCGGGAGGAAGAAACGCCATGCAGAGGCCAAGAGGACTGGGAGCAGGTAGGCCTTGCTGGTATCCCGCCTCTGTCTAGCTCAGTAGATCACACCCTTTTGTCCCAATCCCATTTTTATGCAGCTATCACTGCTCCATCAAACCTAAACACCAGACAGACCATTTCCTGGGGTCTTTCGGTCTTCATTCCTGGAGGCTCTGTGTCACATAAAACTCTGATTCAATAACTTTGTGATGCTTTTCTCTTGCTGACCTGTCTTGTTGCAAGAGTGTTGGCCATGATCCCGATGATGGCTGATGAAAGGCATGTCACCTTGCCCCCACGTAAACACACTCCTCCCCTGTCCTCGCCCTGCCTCGGGCTCAGCAGTGCCCAGGGGAGGGAGGTCTTCATAAGAAATCATGCCATACTCTCCCATCGCTGGCCTGAGCTGGGAGACCACGGGTAGCCTGGAGGGTCCCTCTCACCCACTCCCACCCCCAGGCGGCCCAGGCAAGTGTCTCAAGCCCTCTAAGCCTAAATCCTCCAATTGTTCCCATTGCCCTTAGTGTAAAATCTAAAGTCCCCACGGTGGCCCACAAGGGCCCCCATAGTCCAGCTCCACCACCTTTGCAGTCTCACCCCTCTTGCTCCCTCCAACCCTAGGATGCCTATTACCAACCCCAGGGAAGGCAGCCCCCTCCCACCTCCCAAGGGCCCACGCTGCCGTCCTGCAGTGGCCACTGAGACCAGAGAAAGCTGGGACTTCTCTCCCCTTCTCCTGACCTTAGAAAATACAGACATCTCCTCCACCGCATCCCCACCCCCAGCAGGCTGTGGCCTTTCCCTTGCACACCCCTGGTCACAGAACGCTCTCTTCCAGAGCAGCCCTCACAGTGCCCCTGGAGGTGCTGTACCGTCACCCTGCTCCACAGGCCCGGGGTCACACAGCAGGTCGGGGGCGGAGCTGCGGCCCAACTGCAGGTGAGGCTCACCTGTGGGCTGGGCCCACCTGGCCTCAGACTTCTGGGCAGCTGCCTTCTCTTGGCTCTCCCCCTCCAAAGCCTCTTACAGCCCTGGGCAGCAGGGCCTCCTCCAGGCTGGCACTGGGATTACATCTGCTCCCTCTCCTGTGGGGCACCCTTTAAGTGACAGACTGCAGGTGCGGATCCAAAGCTTAAGCCCTTCGCCACCACGCGCTGGTGGTCAGAACTTTCTTTTTTTTTTTTTTTTTTTTTTTTTTTTGAGACGGAGTCTCGCTCTGTCACCCAGGCTGGAGTGCTGTGGCCGGATCTCAGCTCACTGCAAGCTCCGCCTCCCGGGTTCACGCCATTCTCCTGCCTCAGCCTCCTGAGTAGCTGGGACTACAGGCGCCCGCCACCTCGCCCGGCTAGTTTTTTTGTATTTTTTAGTAGAGACAGGGTTTCACCGTGTTAGCCAGGATGGTCTCGATCTCCTGACCTCGTGATCCACCCGTCTCGGCCTCCCAAAGTGCTGGGATTACAGGCTTGAGCCACCGCGCCCGGCCCAGAACTTTCTTATCCTTTTGTTTAAAACTGTTCCCAGAGCCAACCCCTGGGTCAGAGGTCAGGGGTCACAGTTGACCACCTGGCAGGCATATGCAAAATTTGTGGTCTGATCACCCTCAGCCCATCACCTGGACACAGATTCACTGAGGGGACGCTCTGGAACCGCCCGGACTATTCCACCTGATGCTCAGAGGGGCTAGGAGAAGCCTCTCCAGGGCTGCTTGCTTTGCAGGCAACACCCCAGGCCCCGCAGCAACCGCCAAGCCTGTGACAGAGCCCCAGCCAGCAGCCAGGGCTAAGGCAAAGCCCTCTGGGACCTCCCTGGTTCCCTGGATTGGGACAAGCCCTGGGGAATCTGATGGGGCCCTACCATCAGGGCTCCCAGAGAACAGGAGTCTTGGGGATGCCTTCCCCTGAGGGCCCAGCCAGCACTGGAAATAAACCCAGGCTCTCTGCCCGAAGTCAAAACCATAACAAACCACAACAACCATGGCAACAACAACGCAGCACTCATGGAGTGCTCCCAGCGCCAGGCCCGCGGCACATGTGCTCTCCCTGCCAAGATATACACAGCCCTATGGAGTAGGCTATGAGTACCCTCCAATGTATACAGGGGGAAACTGAGTCTCAGAAAGGTGATGGCACTTGCCCCAGAGCTGAGAAAGCAGCTCATTCATTATTCAAACCCAGGACCAGCTGGCTCCCGACACCTGGTCTTCCAAGATTATTTTTATTTTTTATATATTTACTTACTTTTTTGAGACGGAGTTTCGCTCTCGTCACCCAGGCTAGAGTGCAGTGGTGTGATCTCGGCTAACTGCAACTTCTGCCTCCCAGGTTCAAGTGATTCTCCTGCCTCAGCCTCCCAAGTAGTTGGGATTACAGGCATACACTACCACCCCTGGCTAATTTTGTATTTTCAGTAGAGACGGGGTTTCACCATGTTGGTCAGGCTGGTCTCGAACTCCTGACCTCAGGTGATCCACCTGCCTCAGCCTCCCAAAGTGCTGGGATTACAGGCATGAGCCACACACTTGGCCACCAAGATAATTTTTAGTAGAGATGGGGTTTCACCATGTTGGCCAGGTGGGTCTCAAACTCCCAATCTCAGGTAATCTGCCTCAGTCTCCCTAAGTGCTGGGATTACTGGCATGAGCCACCACGCCCAGCCACAGAAGTTGTTTTTCAAAGTTAAGAACTCTGGCCGGGCGCGGTGGCTCACGCCTGTAATCCCAGCATTTTGGGAGGCCGAGGTGGGCGGATCACGAGGTCAGGAGATTGAAACCATCCTGGCTAACACGGTGAAACTCCATCTCTACTAAAAATACAAAAAATTAGCCGGGCGTGGTGGCAGGTGCCTGTAGTCCCAGCAACCCAAGAGGCTGAGGCAGGAGAATAGCGTGAATCCAGGAGGCAGAGCTGGTAGTGTACCAAGACCACACCCACTGCACTCCAGCCTGGGCAACAGAGCGAGACTCTGTCTCCAAAAAAAAAAGAACCCCACAGTGTTGCACAGATAAGATCATGTATTGAGACCGTTATTTGTCTTTCATGGTGTCACAGCCTCAAGATTTTTAACAAATGATGAGAAAACCGTTTTTATCTGTGCTTGCGTTTTCCCAACAGCTTCTGATTGTGCTTGGAATAAAACACTAAGTCCTTCCGTTCCCAGTGTCCTCCACCCACATGTACTTCCCTGCTCCCCATCTCCCTCTCTGTGCTTCCACCACACTGGCCTCTTCATATTGTCCTTTCTTCAAAACATGCTAAATACATTCTCTACTCTGGGTCTCTGCCCATGCTGTTCCTTCTGCCTGGAAGGCCCAGTGATTTACTTAGGATGAAAGTAAGTGATTTACTTAGGATGAAAAGTGTCCTCCTGGCCAGGCGTGGTGTTCTCGCACCTGTAATTCCAGCACTTTGGGAGGCCAAGGTGGACAGATCACCTGAGGTCAGGAGTTCAAGACCAGCCTGGCCAACATGGCAAAAACCCATCTCTACTAAAAATATAAAAAATTTGCCAGGCATGGTAGCATGCGCCTATAATTCCAGCTACTCAGGAGGCTGAAGCAGAAGAATCACTTGAACCCAGGAGGCAGAGGTTGCAGTGAGCTGAGATCACACCACTGCACTCCAGCCTGGGCAACAAAGTGAGACTCCATCTCAAACAAAACAAAACAAAACAAAACAAAACAAAACAAAAAAAACTGCTTTCTTGAAAAGCCAGCCCATAAAGGTAGGAAATGACGTTTAAAACGCAAAGAAATTGTCCAAAATATATAACGACTTTTATTTTTATTTTTTTTATTTTTTTTTTTGAGACGGAGTCTCGCTCTGTCGCCCAGGCTGGAGTGCAGTGGCACGATCTCGGCTCACTGCAAGCTCCACCTCCCGGGTTCACACCATTCTCCTGCCTCAGCCTCCCGAGTAGCTGGGACTACAGGCGCCTGCCACCTCGCCCGGCTAATTTTTGGATTTTTTTTTAGTAGAGACGGGGTTTCACGGTGTTCGCCAGGATGGTCTCGATCTCCTGACCTCGTGATCCGCCCGTCTCGGCCTCCCAAAGTGCTGGGATTACAGGCTTGAGCCACCGCGCCCGGCCATAACGACTTTTACAAATCAATTTTAAAAAGGCTAGACAGACAATAAAAACATGTACTTCACAAAGGACCAAATTCCAATGGCCAATAAACATATGAAAAGGTGCTTAACCTCTGTGAGTCATCAGGGAAATGCAAAGTAAAGCCACCTTGGGATCCGGGAAAACACCCACCAGTGACTCAACACCAAGCGCCTGGCCAACACCGTGAAACCCCATCTCTACTAAAAATACAAAAATCAGCTGGGCGTGCTGGCGCACACCGGTAATCCCAGCTACTGGGAGGCTGAGGCAGGAGAATCAGCTTGAACCTGGGAGGTGGAGCTTGCAGTGAGCCCATATTGTGCCACTGCACTCCAGCCTGGACCACAGAGCGAGACTCCGTCTCAAAAACAAAACAAAAAACAAAAAAAACCCACCAAGTGCTCAAGTGCTGGTGGGGAAGCGGAACCACCCAGAACTCTCACCCACTGCTGGTGGGAGACAAAATGGTGCAGCTGCTTTGGGAAAAGTCTGGCAATTTCTCTAAAGTAAACATGCACCTACTCTATGACTGAGCAATGCCACTTCTAGGAATCCACCTGAGAGAAATGAAAGGACGTGTGTTCATACTTAGACCTAGATGCAAACTTCATAACAGCCTTATTCATAAATCAAAATAGAAACAACCCAAATATTCATCAGAGGATGGGATAAATCAGTTGTGGGACATGAAGACATCTGTGCAATGGAATCTATTCAGTACTCAAAAGAAACAAACCAGGCTGGGCACGGTGGTGCATGCCAGTAATCCCAGCACTTTGGGAGGTCAAAGTGGGGGGATCGTTTGAGCCCAGGAGTTCAAGACCAACATTGGCAACATGGTGAAATCCCATCTCCCCCAAAAATACAAAAGTTAGCCGGGTGTGGTGGCATGCACCTGTGGTCCCAGCTACTCAGGAGGCTGAGGTGGGAGGACTGCTTGAGCCCAGGAGGACAGGAGGTACAGGATGCAGTGAGCTGAGATCGAGCCACTACACTCCAGCTGGGTGACAGAGCGAGACCCTGTCTCAAAAAAAAAAAAAAAAGGAAGACACCATTGACACGTATGATCAATGTGATCAATCTCTAAAACATTATGCTGGGTAAAACGAGCCAGACATAAAAGGCAGCCTATTTATTAGCTGGGAGTGGTGGCACGTGACTGTGATCCCAGCTACTGGGGAGGCTGAGGCACGAAGATAACCTGAGGCTGGGAGGTTGAGGCTACAATGAGCCATGATCACACCATTGCACTCCAGCCTAGGCGACACAGTGAGACCCTGTCTCAAAATAAATAATAAAATAAAACAAAGGCAACCTACTGCGTGATTCCACTCACATGACATTCAAGAACAGAGAAATCGAACCTGTGGTGATAAGAGGCAGTATGTATGGGGGTACGGGGCACTGGCCTGGGGGAGGCATGAAGGAGCCCTCTGGGGTGCTCGTCACTTGCATTGCACACACACGGAAACACAGAGCTTCAGATGTGTTTCATACTTCACATACTTTCAGGTCTGCATGTTACGCCACAGTCAAGTTTGAAAAGGTTACTTCAAAGGATTCTTGGATGACTCTCCCAAACCACCAAACTGGGACCCCTCAGTTATCCTCCCAGAGACCCCATTGCTTTTCCTTTAGAACACAATTTACCTGGCTGGGCACGGTGGCTCAAGCCTGTAATCCCAGCACTTTGGGAGGCCGAGACGGGCGGATCACGAGGTCAGGAGATCGAGACCATCCTGGCTAACACAGTGAAACCCCGTCTCTACTAAAAAATACAAAAAACTAGCCGGGCGAGGTGGCGGGCGCCTGTAGTCCCAGCTACTCGGGAGGCTGAGGCAGGAGAATAGCGTAGACCCGGGAGGCGGAGCTTGCAGTGAGCTGAGATCCGGCCACTGCACTCCAGCCTGGGCGACAGAGCGAGACTCCATCTCCAAAAAAAAAAAAAAAAGAACACAATTTACCAGTTTTAGAACACAATTTACTATTTTTAATTCCATGTTCATTTGTGGGTTTATTTCCTCAATAGCCTCCACTAGACCGCCTGGTCCCCCAGAATGTGCCTAACACATAGTAGGTGCTCCATAAATATCTGTCGAATGAATGAAAGAGTAACCGTAGGTTTCCTCCACCCCCATCGTGAGCCCCTCAGGGCCAGTATCACATCGGTTTTGCTCATGCTCTAGAGTAAGGCCCTACCACGTAACAGGATCCCAAAGAGAGAGCAATTAGATGAAAGCTATATGGTCCTGTCATGCATACCTGAGTCAAAGATGGAGCCTGTCAGGTGAGTAGAACACAGTGACCTTTCAGCCTCAACAGCACAGTAGGAATTAAGCCAGCTGTGAAGGAAAAGAACTTTTTTTTTTTTGAGACAGAGTCTCGCTCTGTCACCCAGGCTGTAGTGCTGTGGTGCGATCTTGGCTCACTGCAGCCTTGACCTCCTGGGCTCAAGTGATCCTCCCACCACAGCCTCCAGAGCAGCTGGGACCACAGGCGTACACCACCATGCCCAGCTAATTTTCGTATTTTTTGTAGCAATGGGGTTTCGCTAAAGGACAAATTATTTTTAACTTGCAAAACATCACCAAGGCACAGGAGGTGCAGAGAAATTCTCTGATGGTTTTGAGCCCTCTGGAAATAAAACAACAATCTGTCAACGCCAGTCCGAGTCAGGGTTTTCAAGGATCTCAGAGTGACCTGCTACCAGTCCATATGACACCCAAATGGGAAGCCAAAAAGGTGTCCCTGGACATTGTTCAAAATCCTTGACTGGTACTCCTCAAAACCGCCAAGGCTATCAACAATAGAGGGTTGGAAACTATTACAGCCAGCAGGCCCCAAAGAAGACGTAACGACTAAACTTCATGTGGTATCCTGGGTGGCGAGCTGGAACAGAAAAGGGACATTAGAGGAAAACTGGCAAAGCCAAAGGAACAGTGGCGTTTAGCTAATAGTGATGTACCAGTGCTGGTTCCTTAGCTACAACCAATGTACACAGCAGCGTAAGATACGAACCTTCGGTGAAGCTGGGTACCATGTGTAAAGGAACACTACTATCTTTGCAACTTTCCTGTAAGTCTAAAATTTTTTTTTTTTTTTTTTTGAGACCGACTCTCACTCTGTCACCAAGGCTGGACTACAGTGGTGTGATCTTGGTTCACTGTAACCTTCCCTCCCAGGTTCAAGTGATTCTCCTGCCTCAGCCTCTCAAGTAGCTGGGATTATAGGTGTGCGCCACTGTGCCCAGCTAATTTTTTATATTTTTAGTAGAAACAGGGATTCACTATGTTGCCCAGGCTGGTCTTGAACCCCTGTCCTCAAATGATCTGCCCACCTTGGCCTCCTAAAGTGCTGGAGTTACAGGCATGACCCACGGCACCTGGCCTGTAAATCTAAAATTCAAAAATAAAAAGTTCTTTTTTATTTTATTTATTTAGAGACAGGGTCTTACTCTGTCACCCAGGCTTGGAGTGTGGTAGCATGATCACGGCTCAGTGCAGCCTCCACCTCGTGGGCTCAAGTCATCCTCCCTTCTCAGCCTCCTGAGCAGCTGGGACCACAGGCACGCACCACCACACCTGGCTAATTTTTTATAGAGATAGGGTCTCGCTAAGCTGCCCAAGCTGGTCTCGAAGTCCTGGGCTCAAGCGATCCTCCTGCCTCGGCCTCCCAAAGTGCTGGGATTACAGGCGTGAGCCATTGCACTTGGCCTAAAAGTTCTTTTTTAAGAGGGCCTAGTTCCCTCTGGGCACTCTGTGGCCACCAGCTGGAAAGCCATCACACCTCCCCAGCCGGCTCTCTCCCCAGGGTGAAGGCGAAGGGCGCGGCATAGTGCGCAACCCCGCGAGCAGGGCTTACTTACCTTGGGTGGGTCGAAGAGCTCCAGCACGCGGTCGGGGCCATCTGGGCCATCGGAGCCCGGCGCCCGGCGCAGCGCCAGCCTACCACGCTGCCAGCGCGCCCCGCTGTCCATGGAGGCCTCGTCGGCCAGGCTGTAGCGCAGCGCCGCCTCCTTCAGCGCCTCGGGTGGCGGCTCCCGGGCCAGGCTCCAGGGCAGGAGCTTCTTGGCCAGGCCGGGCCGGGCGGGGGTCTCAGCAGCCTCTCCGGGGGACCCGACGGCGGCAGCGGTGTGGGCCGCTGGCAGCTCCCCGGCCGAGCGGCGGCGGAAGATGTGGCGGAGGCTGCGGCGAAAGTGCTGGAAGGAGCAGGGCCCGGGCGGCCGCGGCGGGGCCAGTTCCTCAGAGCTGCGGGCCTTGGGCAGGCCAGGCGCGGCGAGGCCGGGGCCTGGCTCCGGGGACGCCTCAGCCTTGGCGGGGGGCCCACGGCCTGTGTCCCGGTAGTCGCGGCCCGGCGCGCGGCCGTCGCGCACCTCCCGGCAGAAGTAGCGCTGGAAGAGGTCGGTGAACTGCAGCGACACCAGCTCCGCACGCAGCGGCGCGTGCTGCGGATGCTCGCGAGCGAACAGCCAGTACTGGCGAGCCAGCTCCCGGGCCGCCGCCACGGCGTGCAACTCACAGAACTCGCTCCAGCCCCGCGGGGCCGGCGCCGGGGAGGCCGAGGGCGGGGAGGAGGCCGAGGAGGGCTGCAGGGCAGGCCCGTTCATGGTGGAGACCCAGGTGGTGCGGCGGGGCTGAAAGACATGTGGGTGGGGGGGCGACAAGGAGTGAGCAGGTGGGCAAGCAGGTGACGGCCCGTCACACACCGCGAACCACAGCAGAAATCCGACACGACCATAACACCCAGTGCTGGTGAAGATGCAGGGAAACACACACTCTCCTACCAAGTGGCATTCTGTAAGGGGCATGGCCAACTTGGCAGAATTGATTCTAGACTCTGGAATCCTGCTTTTGAAGGACAAAAACCGTATTATCATTTCAATAGATGCAGGGAGAGTATTTGACAAAATTCAACATAACTTTATTATAAAAACTTTCAACAAATTAAGCATAGATGATATGTTGTACTTAACACACTGACCCTATATAAAGGCTGAGCTCGGAGGCTCACGCCTGTAATCCCACCACTTAGGGAGGCTGAGGCAGGAGATCGCTTGAGCCCAGTTTGAGACCAGCCTGGGCAACATGGCAAAAGCCCATCTCTCCAAAAAGACAAACACAAAAATGAGTTGGCATTGTAGCACTCGCACCTGTAGTCCTAACTACTTGGGAGCCTGAGGAAGTCAGGGCTGCAGTAAGCCATGATCAGCCATTGAACTCCAGCCCAGGCAACAGAATGAGACCCTGTCTCAAAAAACAAATAAATAAATAAAATAAAGACCCTACATGATAAGCACACAGCTAACACTGCACTTAATGGTGAAAAGTTGACAACTTTTCCTTTAAGGCCAGGGATGAGAAAAGGATGCCCACTCTGGTCACTTCTATTTAACACAGTACTGACAGTCCTAGCCAGAGCAATTAGGCTCTAGGAATCCCACTTTTAAGTATTCAAGAGAAATACTTGCTCCCTGCTACATATTTCCTGCTGCAACATTTATAATGGGGAAAAACTCTAAGAGACAACCTAAATGCCCCCAGTTGGAGACTGATGAAAGAATCTGGCCCATCTATAGGCTGGAAGACTCTGCAGCAGGGGGAAAGGGTGAGGAAGACCCACCCCCCCACCTCTGGGAGAGCTCCAGGGCAGGGCTATTCACTAAGTGAAAAAGCAAACAGCAGAACAAGACACGCTAGACGATCCCATTTACATGAACATACATAAAACCAAACTACTAATGTTTATGTGTACACCAACATTTTGTAAATGGTGGGCAAGAAAGGTCTGGCAGAAACAAACCCATCCTGAAACAGTGAGTATTTCTGGGGAGGAATCAGAATTGGGGTGTGGGGATGGTAGGAATGGCGGGGAAGAAACCAAGAAGCTTGCTACTACTTATCTCTAGCAAGGATAGCTAAGAACACAGATTCTGGAATGTGGATTCAAATCCCAGCACCAGCCAGACACGGTGGCTCATGCCTGTAATCTCAGCACTTTGGGAGGCCCAGGTGGGTGGATTACTTGAGTTCAGGAGGTAGAGACCAGCCCGGCCAACATGGTGAAACCCCATCTCTACTGAAAATAAAAAAAATTAGCTGGCTGTGGTGGCGCGTACCTGTAGTCCCGCTACACAGGAGGCTGGGGCAGGAGAAATGCTTGAATCCAGGAGGTGGAGGTTGCAGTGAGCTGAGATGGTGCCACTGCACTCCAGCCTGGGTTACAGAGCAAGACCTTGTCTCGAAAAAAAAAAAAAAAAAAGCCCAGCAACCACTACTTATTGGTTATGGGACCTTAAGTGACTTATGTGACTACTACTCTGCCTCAGTTTCCCCATCTGTAAGAGGGGAACCATGATCATGCCTACTTCATAGGCATATTATGAGCATGAATTGATAGACATAAAGCCCTAGAACATAGAAAATGCTTAAGAAAGACTGTCTGCTATTATTGTTATTTCCATGTTGCAATGAGAGTATATTATTGGTGTCTATAAAATAAATATAAAACGGGCCAGGCGCAGCAGCTCATACCTGTAATCCCAGCACTCTGGGAGGCTGAAGTGGGCAGATCACCTGAGGTCAGGAGTTCGAAACCAGCCTGGCCAACATGGTGAAACCTTGTCTCTACTAAACATACAAAAATTAGCTGGGTGTGGTGGTGCGTGCCTGTAATCCCAGCTACTTGGGAGGCTGAGGCAGGAGAATCACTTGAACCTGGTAGGCAGAGGTTGCAGTGAGCTGAGATCATGCCACTGCATTCCAGCCTGGACGACAGAGCAAGGCTCTGTCCTGGGGAAAAAAAAAAAAAAAATCACACACCAAAAACAAAAACAAAAATAAATATAAAACAAAAAATAAAAAGGAATAAATTAACAAAAGTCACAAGGGGTCCAGAGGGATTTCCTGCACTGACAGGGGACCCTCAGGACTGGCAGACCTTTGCCTGCCCATCTCAACTGGGGCATCCTTCTCCTCCCGTGGCCAGAGGGCCTTTCCTTAGACACAACATCACCAGAATGGCACTGAGATCCCCCACTCCTCTGCTGTCTGCGGTACAGAACAGCTGGGACCTCTGTGGGCACCATCCTTCCTTCTTCATGACCCTGGTTGGGCCTGGGCCCCTGCTGGCGACCACATGTCCACGTCTGTTCTTCAAGATGGAGAAGAAAAGCTCTCCCTCCTCGGGCACAAAACGGGGCCCCAGATCCCTGATATTAGCACACCCTGAATGAACAGCGGTGCCACTCCAATGACTCTCTCCCTGGGCAGGGGTAGTGGCTGCACAATAGCCAGAGCCACAGGGGCCTGGGTACAATTACCGCCTCCAACCATGCCCTCCTTCATCCTCCCTTCAGGTGTTACTGAGGGCCTACTGTGTGCCAGACACCAAGCTAGGCCCCGGGATACCATGGTGAACAGCACATACGAACACTGCTCTCCCAGGGCTCACATTACAAAGGGGGCCACATATTGGCTGTGTGGCTCCTGACACCTGACTCAACCTCTCTGAACCTGGATTTCCTTATCTGGCAACCAGGTAGCAGCATGGCATCCACCTTGCAAGGTGTCTGTAGAGAACCCATGAAAGGGAAAGCAAGGTGGAGATGCGAACCTGCAAATGGGGTTCTCTCTGCCACACACCCCTCCACAGGCACCGTCTCTGCATGTGGCCATGTCCCGCTGGGCATGTTTGCAGGGCAGTGGCAATGAAGGGTGCCCCTGCCACATGAGGCCATGGTGGAGCCCCCATGGCCGATCTCCGCAAGAGACCCCAAAAAGCAGAAGTAGGTGCCTCTGCCCTCGCTGGAAGGGGGCCATGCAGAGTCGACAATGGTTTGTTTGTTGTTGTTTTTTTTTGAGACAGAGTCTTGTTCTGTCACCCAGGCTGGAGTACAGTGGCATAATCACGGCTCACTGCAGCCTAGACCTCCCAGGCTCAAGCTATCCTCATCTTGGCCTCCCAAAGTGCTAGGACTACAGGCATGCACCACGACACCTGGCTAATTTTTGTATTTTTTTGTAGAGATGGGGTCTCACTATGTTGCCCAGGCTGGTCTCAAACTCCTGGGCTCAAGCAGCCCTCCCACCTTGGCCTCTCAAAGTGCTGGGACTACAGGCATGAGTCACTGTGCCCTGCTATAGTCGACAGTTTTGTACATCACAGGGTCCTTGGGACCCGCACACAGTAGGTGCTTTGCAGTAAGTAGTCAGTAAAAGCTGTCAGGCAGATGGGAAGGGAGAGGGAGGGGCCACATCTGCCCTTGGCCACCATGTTCTTCCTGTCCCTGAAGGGGAGGGTCTTACCCCTGCATGAGGGCACCTGTTCTTGGTCAATCCTACTGTTCCCCATACCCAGCCTTCACACAGGTGAGACAGGCACTGCCCTCGTGGCTTGGAGGATGCCCAGAGAGCTCTGATTCCAGACCCAGGCTCCTGCCCCACCTACACGATCTGCCTCTAGTCACGCCAGCTGCCTGTGGGTGTTGGCATGAGCCATTCCCTCTGCCCTGTCTGCTTCCAATTGCACATAAGAGAAGCCTCTTCTGAGCTCCCAACTGAACTTGACCTTCAGCACACTGGTCACGCTGTCACTTGACAGGATGCTTTTATTAGTGACTATCTCTCTACCAGACTGAGTTCTATGAGTCATTCCCTGCTTCATCTCCAGCTCCCAGCATACAGCAGGAGCTCAATGAATGTCTCTTGAATGAATGAACATATGAATGCAAGAGATTAGTTGGATTTGCAAATTCGTGCTCTCCCGGCAGATGCATGGCAACCAGCATGAACCAACCTCCCCCGCCCCCTGGGCCATCCTACCTTCTGCGCAGCCCTGTATGTCAGAGTCTTGAAGCCCAACTGCAGGGCCAAACCCTGGCAGGAGCCTTCCTCAGAACAGCTGCACCCACTCCAGGTCCTTCACTGTCCAGGCAACGGCTGGGAAACCCCCTCACTGGGCCCCTTCCACCAGTCCTCCCATAAGAACAATGGCATTTACTGAGCGTCTGTTACACATCAGACATTTTTCTTTCTCTTTTTAGAGACAGGGTCTCACTCTGTCTTCCAGGCTCGAGTGCAGTGGCACAATCATAGCTCACTGCTGCCTCGAACTCCTGGGCTCAAACGATCCTCCTGCCTCAGCCTCCAGAGTAGCTGCGACTACAGGCTCATGGCACCATGCCAAGATCACATTAGGCATTTTTCTAACTACTTTTGCAAAACATTACCTCTCCCAAGGTTCCTAACAGCCTTAGGAGGTAGGTCCAACGATTACTTCCATTTTACAGATGGGAAAACTGAAAGAGAGCAGCCCCATAGCTAGTGATCATAGAGACCCCCACACAGAGGGGACCCCCAAAATGTCTGATCAGTGCCTAAATGCATACAAGAAGGGCTCACTTCCCAATGAATGCTTATTGGATGAATGAGTGAGTCCCAGAGGAGAGAATATAAAGGTCTCATTCAGCTCCAGTGCGAGTCAGGAGTCGGCAGTAGCTCTGTCCAGGTCCCAGACCGACCAATGATCAGGAAAACAGTCACAGGGCAAAAGGAAGAAAACAAAAACGAGAGGCTGGGCTCAGTGGCTCACATCTATACTCTCAATACCTTGGGAGGCCAAGGCGGGAGGATTGCTTGAGACCAGAGTTTGAGACCAATCTAGGCAACATGATGAAACCCTGTGTCTACTACAAATACAAAAAACTTAGCCTGGCATAGTGGCTAGGCCTGTAGTCCCAGCCACTCGGGAGGCTGAGGCAGGAAGACCGCTTGAGCCCGGGAGGTCGAGGCTGCAGTGAGCTATGATCACACCACTGCACTCCAGCCTGGGTGACAGAAACAGACCATATCTCTATAAGAAAAAAAGAACTGATGTCTGCAGTGTGCTTGGCACGGGACTCATGAGTGGCTGCTGCTATTTTCTTACTATTACTGTTAGAAAAGAGCTCCAGCCTTGGAGTCAGGCTTGCCTGCCACGGGAAGCCACAGGGAGGCCTGCCTCATGGTCTGGGCTGGGGGCGTCACGGGGAGCTGGAACAAAAGACCTTCTCAGGGCAGAGGCGGCTGCTCAGGCCACTCTGGGCAGGAAGTTGCCAGCCCAGAGCAGTCAGCTGCGGCCCAAGCTATGGAAGGGACTGCGCCAGGGAGGTTTTCTGGCCAGGAGGGCAGCCAGGCCACAGGAAGATGACCCCTCCCTGGCCCTGGCCCTGGCCCAGGCAGTGGCGTTTATTGAGTGCTTACTATATGCCAGGCGCAGATAAAAAGCAATTGATCAGATGGTGACAACCCTGGGATCAGGGCTGACAAGCTGTGGACAGGAAGCAATGATGATCACGCCAGGGGGACCTGCGGCCCCCAGGTTTCCACTGTAGGGTATGAGTTGGGGGCAGAGTGTCTTTGGGACACTTCTATCCCAGCACAGAGCTTCGGATAAGCCTGGTCAGCCAGAGAAATCAACCACCTTCCCCACAGAGGGGCCCCAGCACCCAGGAGAACCCCTCACCTACTCAGGCTTCCTTCTGGGGCAGGAAGCTCCCAGCTATGGGGGTCTCCAGGGTTTCCCCAAATCCTGCAGCCAGGGGAGGGGCAGGATGATGTGGAGAAGGAAGATCTTAGCCTGCTGCCTCCTGGTCCCCCACCCCCAAGTCCCTCCCTGCAGCAAATACGTGGAGACAACTAGCTGCACGCCCACCAGCCGGGGCTGGGGGTGTCTGCATCTCAGGACTCCAAGCTCAGAACACAACCAGGTCCACCAGAGGGCTATTGAGGGCCTCAAAGCAGTAGTGGTGCCTGGTGCTCCCTAAGAAGCACAGCCAGCCTGAGGCACCTGGAACCACCAAGTCAGTGAACAGCTGGGAACCTGGCTGAGCTGTGGGGTCCCCTTAATCCATGGCCCCCCGAGATCAGGGCTTCTCAGCCTCTCCTCTATCTAATCACCCTGGATAATAGTATAATTCGGGGAGGCTAAAATTTTCCTTTTAATGATCAGGCCCACATGCAGAGAAAGCCTTTATCCATGGTAGGAATTCCCCCTGCCGAGGCTTAGGGAGGAATTTTTTTTTTTTTTTTTTTTTTTTTTTTTTTGAGACAGGTCTGACTGTCACCCAGGCTGGAGTGTAGTGGCATGATCACAGCTCACTGCAACCGCGACCTTGTGGGTTTAAGCACTCCTCCCAAGTATCTGGGACCACAGCCATGTGCCACCATACCCAGCTTTTTTTTTTTTTTTTTTTTTGTAGAGAGAGGGTCTCACTGTGTTGCCCAGGCTGGTTTCAAACTCCTGGGCTCAAGTGATCCTCCCACCTTGACCTTCCAAAGTGCTGGGATTATAGGTGTGAACCACTGCTCCCAGCCTGGGGAAGATTTCTTAAAGTGTGGTAAATGAATTTAAATTGGGCCAGTCCAGAGCCTCCACTCTCCCCTGCCCCAGCTCACAGACATAGGCAGGAAGTCTCACACCTTCAGAGGGGACACTTCCTCCAGGGAGGCCTCCTGGTTGAATCTAGGCCACAAGGAACATTTCTATCTTCCCCATGCCTAGCACCAACTGTTCCAGGAGCCCAGACCCTGTGTCCTAAGGAGGCCCAGAGAGTTGTGGGATTCTGACACACACTGCCTGGCAGGCGGCCTGCTGCCCTTTCACAGCATTCAAGTTGCCAGATGCAGAGATGCCCACAGGAAGCGGGGGGTGAAGGCAGAGGCCCTGGGGAGGCAGAGAGGTGGGTTCTACACCAGGCCACGGGGCAGCCGGCGGGGCACTGATGCACCCTTGCTGGGGTCACCTTGTGCCCCGGGGACATTTATCAGGCCAGTGCAGTCTGCCAGAACAGGAAATGTCCTCTGGCTTCCTCTGCCCACACTGCCAGCCTGACATCCCAGCCACTGCCCCAGCTAGGTTTCAGGAGGTAGGGAAAACCAGGAACCATCTCCCTGCGGGAGAGGCAGCACCGTCAGAATCCCACACATCCCCCATCCCAAGGCCGGGGCTTCTTCCTTTCACTGCCGCTGGGTTGAGGGCAGACAGGGGAGACCCTAGGAGGGCAGCCTCTGGGTGAACCTCCTCCCCACATGCTGCTTGTGGACATCAGGAGGGACATGCATAAGCCCTCAATTACCTCGCTTCTCCCAGCATACACTGCCCTCTCTGGGCCTCTCCTCCTTGAGATGACACCAGTGTGTGAGCTCTGAAGGGGCAGATCCCATGTCAGAGGTCCCCTTGTGTGTCCACCTCCCTGATTGATCACATTCCCAGTCCCCCAGCCGGGGCCCCCCATTGGGTGCCCTGTGAGTCAGCCCTTGTGAGCAGGGCATAGACTTCCTCCCTCCCAGGCCTCCCTGGGGACACATGTCCTGGGCAGCAGCCGGCTCCCCCCTGGCCAGACGGGGGGCGGCCACATCCGGGTGGGCCCCCAGGGGCTCCAGGCCTGGCTCACAAGGAAGCCTGTGGCCCGGCCCTGCTGGCCGACCCCTGACAGGGTGGCGTGGGAGGAAAAATCTTCTATCCAACTGCTCAGCTGCCGGGTTTCCGGCTGGGGAGGGGAGTGGAGAGGGCGCCAGGAGGACCTGTTCCCCTGGGGAAGTGTCCTTTGCCCCTGCTGGGAGGAAGGACGGCTAGTGGTGGCCAGCAGAACCCTGGAGCCCTGGTAGAGGGACGCTGGTCATCACCCCGGTGGCAGGGCCCCACTAAGCAGATGTCCAGTGGTGGCCCTGGTCCTGCTGCCAGGCCTCAGGACCTGCTCAGTCTCCAAGGGATCTCAAGCCCTGGGAAGCTGGGGAGTTGGGTTGCAGGACTCCTGGGTCCAATAAGGCCTGACTCAGCAAGTGACCCCAGCTGAGTCACTTCCCTTGGGCAGCCTGCCTGCCTCAGTTTCTTCGGGAAGGGTGTCAGTGAGGAATGGGGTCTTGCAGGGAATGAGCAGCTAGCACTGCACCTCTGGACTCGCTGAGGCAGGCGTCTCCGGTCTGCCAGACAGAAGCAGCTTCCTGCCTTGCCTCGTCAAAGATGCTGAACGCCTGCAGGCCCTTAGGGACCATTTTCCCAGGAAACCTGGCAATTAAGTGCCAGCCCCTATTGGGCATGAACAGCAATGGCTTGCACTTATTGAGTGCCAATTGCATGCCAGGCACTGTGCATGCCTCCTCTTCTCAAAACCACCCTAACAGGGAGTTGGCAACACCCCTATTTCATAGACAAAAAGACCTGTGGCTCAGAAAGGCTAAGGGACCAGCCTAAGATCACACAGCCAGAGCAAGTACAGCCAACACAGTTCCAGTCCTGACACTGTACTCCACACACCCACCCTCGAGAGGTTGGAACTCTTGGCTTCCATTGGGCAGGCGAGGTCCAGACCAGAGAAGCCAGGTAACCTGCCTAGGACCTCACACCTGGAAGCTGGCAGAGCCCAGATTCGGCTCCAAAGCCCATACTGCTACCAGGGAGAAGTGGGAATTTAGCAGGAAAAGCCTCTCGTTTTAATAATAGCAATAATATCTACTATTGTTAATTGAGTGCCAGGCTCAGTGCTCAGTACGTTACGTGCCATGTCACAGTAAGCGCACAGCTGTTAAAGCCTTTCACAGATGTTGTCTCTCTCAATTGCCTCAGACAGGTTAAGTGACCAACCCAAGGATCCCCAGCAATGGAAGACCCTCATGAACACCAGCCCTCAGAAGGGTGTGGGGTCATGTAAACTGGGTCCCAAAGGTGTTTTCAGCAAAAGGAGCTGTATTGGCCCAGACTGTGGGACAGCTCCCTGCTATGTCCCTGAGACTCCCTACATTGAGCCTCCCCACCTTGGCTGGGGAGGGCACCCGGTCTCCCCTCACCAGAGACAGGTGGCACTGAGACTGGCAGCTAGGAGGCCCTTCCAAGTGCCTCCGGCTCTGCTCCACCCAGGATATGGAGAATGTCCGGGAATTGCACAGCGGGACCCAGAACTCCAAGGGCCCAGCAGTCCTGTGGGATCTGATTTGTACTCAAAAGTTCTATTTATTGGAGAAGGAGGATCAGGTCCAGGTTTGAGAGGCATGGAGGTGGGGGAATGAAGAAGGAAAGCCAGCAGAGCTAACACCCACAACAAAAAAGATCACTCCAGCCCCAAGGCTACTTCTCTCTCTCCTGACCAAGCCACTCTGGACACTGTGAATTCACTCATTCATGGTTCCCGTGACCCTAAGAAGTAGGTACTATTAGCACACCCATTTCACAGATGAGGAAACTGAGGTGGGGCAGTTAAGCAAGGCCTCATAGCTAAGGAAGTGCCCAGATGTTCAAAATTCTGATGCCAAAGACCCAGGAAATTCCAGTGCTATGTATGCAAGAGATGCTCAAGGAAGACTGCTGAAGGAACACCTCATAGCCAATAACAATAACACTAATGAAGACGATGATAAAATCACCACTACCACCACCACCACCTGCAACTGAACCACTCTTTGCCAGGCAGCAGGTGCTCATTACACACTGGCTCATTAAATCTCCACTGCAAACCTGTCACTCCCCCATTTTACACAGGGGGAAACTGAGGTTCACAAGAGTCACTTGCCCACGCCTTCAGCTGAATGGAGGCAGTAGGAGCAGCAAAACAGTCTCCAGGACCCTCCTCACTATCCTCCTTCGCTTCCTGCTGAGCCCCTGCAGACCCTGAGCCCCCAGCTGCTGATGCTCCGGGCCAGCCCCTTCCCAGCTGGCCACTCTGTGGCCCACGGGGACTCACAGGAGTTCTAGGAATGCTCACCCTTTGGCTCAGAAGGATTTTCCCTCCCAGAGGGGGGTTGTGGGAAAAGGCTCAAGAAAAGTGCACTAAAAACCCTTCCACCTTCCCCCAGTAGGCCCTGGTTCTCATCCCCAGAGCCCAGCCTGCCCAGGTGGCCTCTGCCGGCTCTCCCTCCACGAGGGCAGGTTCCGAGGAGCCTCCAGAGCTGTTTCCACTCAGGCAGCCAGGTCAGTGATGGGAAACCCAGACACAACCTGCGCCTGCATCCCTGGAGACCCACCCGCCCACTGCCCTGGCAGGGGCCCTGAGGCCTGGCTGCTGGCCGGTGTTAGAGAACTGTCATCTCCCCAGCGAGGGGCTGCAAGTCAGATCTGGGTCCCTCCTGCCACCAAAGCAGGCCCTGCCGACATCGCCTTGCCGGGGCCTCTACTCGGAACCCCCGACCAGATTTCACTTCCTCCCACTCAGCCCAGCCTGGCCGTACCCCTCCCTGGAGGCCCCCAGCTGCAGGCAGTGACCTCCTCACCTACATCATTGTGGCTGGGAATGGGGAAGAGAAACAGGAGAATGAGGAAACTAAAGAAAAAAAGAAGCGGGACAGGCAGGAAGACCCTCCTCTCCAGTTCCTCAAATGCAGTCCCCCTCCCTCAAAACAAAGCTCCCCTGGCCGGAGGGAGGGAAGGGAGGGGAGGGGATTTCTGCACCAGGCATCAGAGGCCTCTGAAATACCCTCCCTACCGTGTGGATCCAGACCAACACACACTCCAGACGTTTTTTGGTCGGGGGATTCCCAGGGAACCCCAGGCCAGAGGTGTGAGAGGATCAATCCCAGAAACCTGGGTCTGGGACGCCTAGCCCTGGTGAACCGCCCAGTTCAGCAGCATGCGGGGGGCCTGGCCCGGCCCACCTCGGCAGTGCTGGGACTAGGGAGAGGGGCTTCCTGAATCAGGGCGCTACCCTCTTAGCCACATGGTCCGGAATGGGGAGTGGGGAGGACCGGCGCATCCTCCCCCGCTGCCCCCACACCCAAGGGCTCATCTGTGCTCACGGTCTCAGTTTGACTACTTTCACTTTCAGGGTAGCAATGGGTGACCCCTCACCCCTCCTCCCCAGGCACAAGTTGAGGGGAGGGCCGCCCCCAATCGGCGAGGCTACTGTAGGGTGGGCTGGGGACGTCAGCGATGCCCTCTCCCCCATCCCACGGCCGCAGTTACCCGAACGCTCTCCCCAACACGTGTGTGGGTGGGGTAGTGGCTGAGTGGCTGAGTGGGGGTCGTAGGCGCTGGGAGCCGTCACCCCGGAACGCCTCCATCTGAGTTAGCTGCAGGGCAGTATTTTGGGCTGGGGGTGACGCGCACAGCCCGGGCAGAACTGGACACGGGGCCTCCCCTTTCCCCACGAAAGCCCTCCCGGCCCCGGAGGAGGGGGGCGCGGGCAAACGCGGGCTCACCTGAGAGACAGGAGCTCTGGGCCCGGCCGGCCCATGGCGTCGCGCGCCCCCGGGCCCCCGAAATCCCGAGGGGGCGGGCGGGCCCCCGCCCTGGGCGCGTCCTCTCCCGCGCGCCGGCTCCTCGCTCGCGGCTCGCTCAAGCGGGGCTTAGGCAGGAAACCCGGGCTCGGAAAATGGCCAGCGCCTCATCATTTCCGCCGCCAGCGCTTGACAGTTGCGGGAGGATGCGCCCCCGGGCCGCCGCCGCCGGGGAAACTTTGCAGCGGCCGCCGTCGCCACCGCGGGCCACGACAGTCCGGGTGGGCAGCCGGGCGGAGGCGGTGGCCCGGGCCCATGCCGCCCCGCGCCGTTATGTAAAGAGGAACCGGCTGTGCGAGCGGAGCCCGGCGGGGGAGGGCGGCCGCGACAGGGGCGGGGCAGGGGCGGGGACACCAGGAGCCACGCCCCAGGCCGCGCGCGAGTTGGAGACTCGGCTGGAGGGGCGGGCCATGAGGGCGGAGCCAGGACTGGCCCCGCCTGCCAATTCTGCTAGTCCGCGGCTGCCCGGGTCCGAGGGCTCTCCTGGCGCGGGTCCGGAAAAAGACGAGGCCTTGCGAAGCCACGCCCACCACGTGCCCACCCTATTTCGCGTCCCACAGCCTAATGAAGGAAGGAGGATCGGAGGGGCGGGGCGACCTGAGCCCCACCCACTGAACGCCGGCAGGTCACCAGGTGCCTCAGCGCCTGGAGGCGGGGCCAGATGAAGGGGCGGGGCCTAGGGCGGGCGGGGTCGAGCGGCCTGGCCTCCAGGGGGCGCGCCCCTGCTGACTCCCTCCTGCAGGGCCTTATCAGTGCCCGCAGGGCTGGGCAGTGCAATAGCGACCACGGCTTTCATCATCGCCCGGGGGAGGGAGCCTAGCCCTGCCCGGTCCTGACTATCTGCGATCATGCTGACCCGACCCGCCACGGCCCCAGGCCCCCGATTTGGGTTCTGGTCCCAGCCCTCAGCTTCGCCTTTGCTACAGCCGATGCCCGTATAGACCAGCCTCCCTCCGGCCACCCGTCCTGTCCCCTAATTCTAGGAGGGGTGCATCTTTCTCCAGGAATTCCTCTCGGACCGCTGGCTCCCGTGGACTCTGCGCCCACCGCCCTGCTCGCCCCTGGGCTACTTACATTTTCTCCACGGCCTCATGGGGAGCTGAGACTGACAGTGGGGTTCCCCCTAGTCCGGAGTGGGGCATGCTCTCAGCCAGCCTCTCCCCCAACATGTGGGAGGTCGGGGAGGGAGGAATGTACTCTTCTCCCCCTCCCCCAACAGGAAACAAGTCGCCCACGCCCCCAGCTTGGAGGGGCCACCTCAAGCCTTCCCGGGCAGCAAATGTCTCCATTCCACTGCCTCCCCCTCTTCCTACCCGGGCAAATGACTTGACTTCTCCGTACCTCCACTTCCTTGCCTATGAAATGGAAATAATGTGTACCCACTCTCCTGGCAGTGAGAATTAAGTGAGTTAATGCATTAAAGCAGTTATCTCGAGGCTTGGCTCCAGGAAGCGCTCTGTGTTAAACAAACCGGCCTCAGTCCTGGCCTTAGAGCTACAGGAAGGGGTTCCCCATAAGGTGGGGATTTCCAGACTCTAAGTAGATGGGGGAAGGGAGCCAGTCTGCTACAGGATTCCTGGTGTCCAATGGCCTTGAAGAAAAGGACCACAAAAATCTGCTTTCCGCGCATAGGTACGAAATACCTACTATGTGCCGAGCACTGTTCTGGGTGCTGGGAACACAGCAGTGAACAACACAAATATCTCTGCCTGCGTGGAGCTGATATTCTAGTGGGGGGACATAAAGGCACGAATAAGTAAGAGGGATCAGTTATGACAATGACAAAACAGTTATGGGATGGAGAGCGGGAAAGGGGTGTCTTAGAGCCGCGACTCACGTAGGACACCTCTGAGGAACTAACATGTGAGCTTAGAATCCCCCACAACAAGAAGGATCCAGGTGCTATAACGTCTGAGGGAAGAGCATTCCAGGCCAAAGGAACAGCATGTGCAAAGGTGCTGAGATGGGAATACATGTGGTGCATTGGAAGAAAGTCATAAAGGCAGTGGTGATACCTATACTGATAAGAGATGATGTTTCAAAGGTGGGCCCATCAAATGGTGTCTTGAAGGTCTTGGTGGGGACTTTGGGAATTATTCTGAGGGCAGTAGGGTGCCATGGAGGGTTGTGAGGAGAAGGACCTGTTGAGCATGGGATTCAAGCTGTTCGCACAGCGTCTGAGGATGTGGGAAGAGGGGTGGGGTGGGGGAATGTCAATGAAGTCTAAACGAGGCCGGGTGCAGTGGCTCACACCTGCAATCCCAGCACTTTGGGAGGCCGAGGCCAGCAGATCACCTGAGGTCAGGAGTTTGAGACCAGCCTGGTCAACATGGTGAAACCCTGTCTCTACTAAAAATATATAAATTAGCCGGGCATGGTGGCAGGTACCTGTCATCCCAGCTACTGGGGAGGCAGAGGCAGGAGAATCACTTGAACCCCTGATGTGGAGGCTGCAGCGAGCCAAGACTGTATCACTGCATTCAAGCCTGGGAGACAGAGCTAGGTTCTGTCTCAAAAAAAAAAAAAAAAAAAAAAAAAAAAAAAAAAAAAAAAAAAAGTCTGAACGGATCATCCCATATTATTTGATCACTTTCTTATACCTGGGGACACTGAGGCCAAGATAGGACCGTTACTTGTCTGTAGCCATGCACCTGCCAGGCGGCACCCACAGAGCAGCCTGGTACCCAGCCAATGCCAAATGGCTGCTGAAATCTGCCAGCCACAAGCACTTTCCCTCTCACTGCCCAGACAGCAGCTCTGCTGACTTAAATTGGGACTTGTGGTTCTTCCCCTTTTTAATCACAGTTCAAACCTTCTCGCCTGCCAGATTTCTCGGAGGCCCAAATTGGTTTCCTTCCTCACTTAGTCGCTTCTTGCCGGCATCCCCGCCGGAGTCCAGTTTTTTGTTTTGGCGCTCGCTGAGACCCCAAGACTTCTCACTTTTTGTGTTTATTTTCCCTTGGAAAGGCAAAGGGATTCCAACAAATAACCTTCCCATCACCATGCCCTAGATTTGAGAGTGCCGCTGCCACGAGCACAGCGAGGTCGTCATCGCCACCGGGAGGCCGGCGAGCCACGGCTCTTCCCGCTCGGCAGGTCACTGGGGCCCAAGGAGTGAAAGGGTTATTCAAATTCCCACGACTGATCGGTAGCTCTCGGAAACAAGTCAGGCCGTCTTAGGGGAGCAGGTCCAACCGCCCTTCCTCCTTGCTGTGAAAAACGCCAACACCTCCTGCTGGCCAAGTTCCAGAAAGCCGAAGACTCACAGGATTAATAACAATTACAACACAAGGGTCAATAGCAATAAATTAACAATGATCAATGCTATTAATACTTCTATTAGCAATTAGTATTAATAATAATTTAAAAAACAAAAGTTAATTAGTACAAACACAAATACATGATAAGTGCTTGAGGTGATGGATACCTCATTTACTCTGATGTGATAATTACACATTGCATGCCTTTATCAAAATACCTCACATACTCCATAAATATATGCACCTACTATGTACTCATAAAAATTCAAAAAGTGGGCCGGGTGCGGTGGTTCATGCCTGTAATCCCAGCACTTTGGGAGGCCAAGTCGGGTGGATCACAAAGTCAGGAGTTTAAGGCCAGCCTGGCCAATACGGTGAAACCCCATCTCTACTAAAAATATAAAAATTTGCCAGGTGTGGTGGTGGGTGCCTGTAGTCCCAGCTCCTCGGGAGGCTGAGGCAGGAGAATCACTTAAACCCCGGAAGGGGAGGTTGCAGTGAGCTGAGATCATACCACTGCACTCCAGCCTGGCAACACAGTGAGACTCCGTCTCCAAAAAAAAAAAAAAAGTTATCTGTTCTGTATCTCCTAGCTGTGCAGTCACATAGATTCTCTGGGCCTCAGTTTCCTCATCTGGAAAATGGGGACAGTGACAGGACTACAGGACTGACCCCACTGGGTCGAGGGGGAGAATTTGGTGAAAAAACACATTAAGGGCTTAGGAGTCGGGGAGGTACTTCCACATAGCAACGACTGATAAAGAATGTTGAATATAGTGCGGGCGCCATGGCTTATGCCTGTAATCCCAACACTTTGGGAGGCCGAGGCAGGCAGATCACCTGAGGTCGGGAGTTCGAGACCAGCCTGGTCAATATGGCAAACCCTGTTTCTACTAAAAATACAAAAACTAGCTGAGCATGGCGGTAGGTGCCTGTAATCCCAGCTACTCGGGAGGCTGAGGCAAGGAGAATTGTTTGAACTCAGGAGGCGGAGGTTGCAGTGAGCCGAGATTGCACCATTGCACTCCAGCCTGGGTGAAAAGAGTGAGACTTCGTCTCAAAAAAAACAACAAACGAAAAATGTGATTATAATCTATGACTGGGTGTGAGAGTCCCATATCCCTCGAGAGTTGTGAAGAGCAGTGGCCACAAAGACCAGCCCTGTGAACAACAGACCTTCACACCCCTTTCACCGATGCAGACACTGAGGTTTGAGAGCAAAGATCTTGCCCAGGGTCACCCAGCTAGAGTGGAGGCCTTGGTGTCTGCACCTGTAGAATGTGCTTCTGCAGGCCTGGGCCACAGGCGAGGAGGAGGCCCGGGGACCTGGTCTGGCCCCCAGCTGGGCAATGGCTACTGCTGGCGTTTCCCCTGCCCGAGTTTCCATCACAGCACTGCTGTGCAACCTCCAAAGGTCCCCTCTTGCTGCCAGTAAGAGGCTCCCACTTTCTGAGCCTCAGTATCTCTGGCTTGTCAAATGAGCATGATAGTAGTTGGGTGAAGGGAAATGACATTGTGTAGGACACTTTGTCCCTAGTGGCCTTCAGCGAATGTGCAGGGTGCTGAGTGTTATCAAAGGACACTGCGGCACACTGGGCTCCTCCTGGCTGTTCCTCAAACTCACCTTCATGCTCCCACTTCAAGGCCTTAGCACTGGCTGTTCCCTGTGCCCAGAATGCTCTTCCACCAGATGTTTTTTGTTTTGTTTTGTTTGAGACAGAGTCTCACTCTGTTGCCCAGGTTGGAGTGCAGTAGCTCAATCTTGGCTCACTACAGTCTCAGCCGCCTCCTGGGTTCAAGTGATTCTTCTGCCTCGGTCTCCTGAGAAGCTGGAATTGCAAGTGAAAGCCACCAGGCCCAGCTAATTTTTTGTAGTTTTAGTAGAGACAGGGTTTCACCATGTTGGCCAGGCTGGCCTCGAACTGCTGACCTCTGGCAATCTGTCCACCTCAGCCTCTGGGATTACAGGCGTGAGCCACCACGCCCAGCTGTCTACCCTTGCTTTCCTCACTCCCAGGAGATGTCTGACCGCCCACCAAACCTAAACCAGCCCTGCCTCCATTGCTGACCCTCTCCATGTCTCTTCTGCTCCTGCTTCTTTTTTTCTTTCTTTCTGTTAGAGATAGGGTCTCACTCTATCACCCAGGCTGGAGTGCAGAGGCACAATCATGGCTCACTGCAACCTTGAACTCCTGGGCTCAAGTGATCCTGCTGCCTCAGCCTCTCAAGTAACTGGGACTACAAGTGCATCCCACCATGCCTGGCTAATTGTTTCTATTTTTTGTAGAAATAGGGTCTCTCCATGTTGTCCAGGCTGGTCTCAAACTCCTGGGCTCAAAAATCCTCCTGCTTCAGCCTCCTAAAGTGCTGGGATTACAGAAGCCACCGTGCCTGACTTGTCTCTGCATGTTTTTCCTTCCTCGCCCTTGTGGTCTCCTGACTTCATACCAGAATCATTCATTCATCTGTTTATTGGTGGTCTCTTTCCCCCACCCCCAGGAGCAGGTCAGCTCCACTTGGCCAGGCATTTGGGTCTGTCTTGCTCACTCTTGTGAGCACAGTTCTTGGCACATAACAGGTGCTCCTGGTGGCTTAAAAACAGTCCACACTTCTTTGACACACCTCCCTTGAAAAGGTGGAACCTGATTCCCCTGCCCTTGAGTGTGGGCTGGACTTAATGACTCATTTCTTTCTTTCTTTTTTTTTTTTTTTTGAGACAGAGTCTCGCTCTGTCGCCCAGGCTGGAGTGCAGTGGTGCGATCTCAGCTCACTGCGACCTTGGCCTCCTGAGTAGCTGGGACTATAGGCGCGAGGGACCATGCCCAGCTAATTTTTTGTATTTTTAGTAGAAACAGGGTTTCACCGTGTTAGCCAGGATGGTCTTGATCTCATGACCTCATGATCCACCTGCCTTGGCCTCTCAAAGTGTTGGGATTACAGGCGTGAGCCACCGCACCTGGCCTTAATGAGTAATTTCTAACGAAGAGACTAAAGTGGAAGTGATGCTGTGTGACTTCTGAGACTGAGTCATAAGAAGCATTTAGGCTTCTCCTTGTACTCCCTTGAGCCGTCCACTCTGGGAGAAGCCAGCCACGGTGTCTTAAGGACACCCAAGTAGCTTTATGATGGCCCACGTGAGGAGGAACTGAGGCTTCCTGCCACCAGCCAGCAAGGAACAGAGACCTCCTGGCAGCAGCCGGGACTGAAACCATCTCTTCCAACCATCCTGGAAGTGAATCATCCAGCCCCAGTTGGGCCCCAAATGAGAACAGTCCTAACCCATTTTTGTTTGTTTGTTTATTTAAGAGATGGGGTCTTGTTACATCGCACAGACTGGAGTGCAATGGCTATTCACAGGCATTATCCTAGTGCACTATAGCCTTGAACTTCTAGGCTCAAACAATCCTCCTGTCTCAGCCTCTCAGATAGCTGCGACTGCGTGTGTGTGCCACCAGCCCACGTTTTGGACTATAATCTCATGAGTGAGAGACCCGGAACTACAAGCTAAGTCGGATTGCATGTGAATTCCTAAAACCATATGAGATAATAAAGGTTTGCTGTTTTAAGCCAGTAAACGTGGGAGTAATTTGTTTTACCCAACAATCAATAATTAACACAGAGCTCAAGAAACCTTGGGGGGCCAAGCAACCAACCCTTTTCCCACCCGTTAGGGTCCAACAGAGACCAAGAGGGCTCAGGAAATGGTCCTCCTTGGTCAACACACATCTGCCCCAGGCCAGAAAATAATTACATTAGTGGGTCCTTCCCTATTTGCCTGGGCGGGCAGAACTCCCACGGCAGATTCCTGGGCTCAGGGTCTGATCTGCTGAGCTCAGGTGCCTGATGTCATCTCTCCCTGTGCTTCCTTCCCTTAGCTTCGGTTCCGTTTTCTGTCCTCCCAGTGCTTTAGAAGCTAAAATTGCCACAAGTCCTTCCCTAAGAAAAGCATGAACAGTATTTACAATCTGGACTCCATTTATGGAAGCGTGCGCCACACTGAGAACATCACAGGCCTTATCTCTTCCACCCCAAATGAAGGGTTTGCTATTCATTTTCCCGTTTGTCAGATGAGGGAACTGAGGCACAGGGCAGTGAAGTGAGATGTCCACGTCACACGACTGGTGATGGAGCAGCTGGTGTGGACTAAAGACTGGTCTCACTGAGCGCCCTACCTCTTAACCACCTACTGAGCCCAAGTAATAATAAAAAATGGAAATAATAACAGAATTAATGACTCTGAATTAGTGATTAATTATTATTATTTTTTTTTTGAGATGGAGTCTCACTCTGTCGCCCAGGCTGGAGTGCAATGTCTCGATCTTGGTTTACTGAAACCTCCGCCTCCTGGGTTCAAGCGATTCTCCTGCCTCAGCCTCCTGAGTAGCTGGGATTACAGGTGCACATCACCACGCCCAGCTAATTTTTGTATTTTTAGTAGAAAAGGGGTTTCCCTATGTTGGTCAGGCTGGTCTCGAACTCCTGAACTCACGATCTGCCTGCTTCGTTCTCCCAAAGTCCTGGGATTATAGGCATGAGCCACCACGCCCGGCCCAATGATTAATGATTAATTAATGTTATTTTTTGTCTTTTTTTTTTTTTTTTTGAGACAGAGTCTTGCTGTCACCCAGGCTGGAGTGCAGTGACTCAATCTTGGTTTACTGCAACCTCTGCCTCCCGGGTTCAAACAATTCTCGTGCCTCAGCCTCCCAAGTAGCTGGGATTACAGGCATGAGCCACCACGCCTGGCTAATTTTTTGTATTTTTAGTAGAGATGGGGTTTCCCCATGTTGCCCAGGCTGGTCTCAGACTCCTGACCTCAAGTGATCCACCCGCCTCAGCCTCCCACCTGCCTCAGCATCCCGCCCGCCTCAGCCTCCCAAAGTGCTGGGATTACAAATGTGAGGCACCTCGGCCGGCCTAATTAATAATTCTGAGTGATTAATGAATTATCAGAGGATTATGTGCCAGGCACTACTCTGAGGGCTTAGTTTAGGTAGATTACAATTTACTTTGCCCAAGTGTAAGGAGAGAATGTTGTTTTCCCCCATTTGACAGAAAGGAAACTGAGGCACGAAAGATGAAGTGACTTCCCCAACTTACAAGGCTGGTAAGTGGCCCCGCAGCAATTAACACCCAGGCTCCCCAGTTCTGATCTTCACCAAAAACAGCAGCGGCCGCGCACCCCAACCCCAGGCTCCCCCTTCCACCTCCCCCCCAACCTCAGCCTGCGAGCCACCCCCTCTTCCGCTAGCCGGGGAATCTGGTTTCTGGGGGAAGTGACTCAGTGGCCTGAGGCCCAGCAGATAATTATTCACTTCCAATCCCGGTAATTAGAGGCCCTAATAGCTCCGCAGAGGACGTGCAACCCAGTTACCCCAGCTGTCCCCACCCCGACCCGGGATCAACGTGGGGCACGCGAGCTCCCCGGGGCCGGGACTTGGCTGCAGTCCCAGGCGGCGGGCCCTGCGGGTGGTAGCGTGCGGTGGCAGCCGCTCGGTGGCAGCCGCTTTGCGCGGAGCTCTGGCGCCCCCTGGTGGCTATGGGGCGATCGAGGGCTGGGAAGCGAACTAAACTCCCCAGCCTGATTCATCCTCCCGGAAAGAACCCTCCTCCTGGATTCCCCCCAAACCTTCCTGGAAGTTTCCCCGGCTCCAGGTTGGATGCCTCTCATCCACCATCGAGTAGTCATCAACGTTGAGAACACGGGTTTGGGGACGGCTTAATGGCTAGCTTCTCCTTTTAGTGCTGGGTCACCTTGGGCAAACGACTTGGGCTCTCTGAGCCTCAGTCTCCTCATCTGTAAAATGGAAACAAAGAATGGGGACATCAGTGGGGCGTGGTGGCTCACGCCTGTAATCCCAGCACTTTGGGAGGCCAAAGCGGGTGGATCGCCTGAGGTCAGGGGTTCGAGACCAGCCTGGGCAACATGGCAAAACCCTGTCTCTACTAAAAATACAAAAATTAACCAGGCGTAGTGATGCACGCCTGTAATCCCAGTTACTTGGGAAGCTGAGGCAGGAGAATAGCTTAAACCCGGGAGGCAGAAGTTGCAGTGAGCTGAGATAATGCCATTGCACTCTAGCTTGGGCCACAGAGTGAGACTATCTCAAAAAAAAAAAAAAGAAAGAAAAAAAGAAGCATCAAAATGTTAGCTAAAGCCAGGTGAGGTGGCTCATGCCTGTAATCCCTGTACTTTGGGAGGCTGAAGTGGGAGGATCACTTGAGCTCAGGAGTTGGAGGCCAGCCTGGGCAACATAGTGAGACCCCCATCTCTAAACAAACAAAAATGTTAGCTAAGTATAGAGCCAAAATAATTGAAAACAGGCACACAAACAGATGCTTGTACATGAATGTTCATAGCAGTGCCATTCACAATAAGCAAAAGATGGAAACAACTCACATGCCCACCAGTGGATGAATGAATCAAGACAATGCTGTCTATCTATACGATGGAATATTACACAGCCATAAAAAGGAACAAAGCATTGATATATGCTGTAGCATATGTGGATGAACCTTGGAAGCATCATGCTAAGTGAAATAAGCCAGTAATAAAAGGACAAATATTGTATGATTCTGCTTATGTAAAGTATATAGAATAGGTAAACCCATAGACACAGAAAGTAGATCAGTGGTTGCCATGGGCTATGGGCAGCGGGAATGGGAAGTAACTTCTAATGAGTATGGGGTTTCCTTTAGCAGTGATGAAATGTTCTGGATCTAGACTGAGATAAGTGATGGTTGCACAACATTGTGAATGTACTACATTTAGTTAATTCATGAGGCTGGGTGCAGTAGCTCAAACCTGTTAATTCCAGCATTTGGGGAGGCCAACGTGGGAGGATTGCTTGAGCCCAGGAGTTAGAGAACAGCCTAAGCAACAGAGTGAGACTCATATCTCTACAAAATAATAATAATAATAATAACAATAACAATAATATTCGGGCGAGGTAGAATGTGCCTGTAGCCTCAGCTACTCAGGAGGCGCGGTGGTGGGAGGGAGGGTCACTTGAGTCCAGAAGCTTGAGGCTGCAGTGAGTGGTGATGGTGCCCCTGCACTCCAGCCTGGGTGACACAGCAAGATTCTGTCTCTAAGTAAATGAATACATTTAGTTAATTCATTAACTAAAATTAATTCATTTTGTTATGTGAATTTCACCTTAATTTTTTAATGTGGAAAAAGGTGTTAGGATGCACCCTGCCCTCTCTATTCCTTCAGCCCTATCCCCCCACCCTACCCCCATCCTCCATCCCCCATCCCGTTCCCCAGGTGATCTTGACCCCAAGATGCAGATGTGTGGCAGAGGCTGGGAAGTTCTCCCGCCACACCCCCAGAACCTGGCAGAGACTGGGGCTGCTCCCACAGAGGAGGTGACATATTTATGGGCCATTCCTCGCCTGCACATCAGCCAGGGTGGCTTCCTGGTCCTAGATTACCACACTTGAGGCCTACTGAGCCCCTTGCCAGCCCAAGAAGACTTACGCAGGACCTGAGGCTGCAGAAAGGCATGGGGGTGCCCACCCCTGGAGCTTGTCCACCTGCACCCTCTGCGCTGGAGGAGGCAGCAAGCAGGACCTCTCTGGGGAGTAAGATGTCAAGATGCTCAGAGAGGGGCAGAAGGTGTCAGAGGGCACCGGGCGTGGTGGCTCACGTCTGTAGTCCCAGCACTTTGGGAGGCTGAGGCGAGCGGATTGTCTGAACTCACGAGTTTGAGACTAGCCTGGGCAACATGATGAAACCCCCATCTCTCTCTTCCTTTCTCTCTCTCTCTCTCTCTCTCGCTCTCTCTGTCTCTCTCTCTCTCTCTCTCTCTCTCTCTCTCTGTCTCTCTCTCTCTCTCTCTGTCTCTCTCTCTCTCTCTCTCGCTCTCTCTCTCTCTCTCTCTCTCGCTCTCTCTGTCTCTCTTTCTCTCTCTCTCTCTCGCTCTCTCTGTCTCTCTCTCTCTCTCTCTCTCTCGCTCTCTCTGTCTCTCTCTCTCTCTCGCTCTCTCTGTCTCTCTCTCTCTCTCTCTCTCGCTCTCTCTGTCTCTCTTTCTCTCTCTCTCTCTCGCTCTCTCTGTCTCTCTCTCTCTCTCTCTCTCTCTCGCTCTCTCTGTCTCTCTCTCTCTCTCGCTCTCTCTGTCTCTCTCTCATATATATATATATATATATATATAGAACAGCATTGGGTCCTCATAGCAATCATATCACCCAAAGGTCCTTTGTGGGCTCCTCGTACCTGAATGTAGTACTTTTCATATATATATATATGAAAAGAGGGTGCCAGAGGGGGAGGGAGGAGTTGAAGTCATGGCTGGAAGGGCCCCGAGGCAGGAGGTGCCCTGAGCCAGCGAGCGGGGTGCAAGGTGCAAGGAGCTGCACTTTCTTCTGCCCTCTGTGGGGTTCTCAGGCCTATCAGACCATCAGTCACCCAGATGGAAGGGGATTATCTTCAGAGCCTCAGGCGCCTGAGTCACTTCCTTTCAGAACTCAGACGCCAGCTCCCCTGGTCTGCGCTGGGGGTGGGCTTGAGCTTATTCTTGGGCCAAGAGCAGGACACTATGGCCAGCTGCCTGGGTGCGCCTCAGGGCTCTGCCACATAGACTCGCTGTGTGACCTTGGGGGAAATCACTTCATGTCTCTGAGGCAGCTGGGGCCACAGGGCCACGGAGAGGAGGAGAGGAGAGAGGGGAGTATTTGGCAACACTGTTAGAAGCAGAAGTAGAAAGAGGAGGGTGGGGCTGGAGGGTGGGGAGCGCAGCTGACCCCACGTTTCCGTGCTGGGAGCCACTCACCGCGAGGCCAAGGTCGAAGTGGACATGGGCTGTGGCTGCCTGACTTCCCCTTGTGCTGGTAGAAGCACCTGATTTTCCATCCAGTCGAAGTTCAAGATGTTCTCTGGGGCTAACCCTCCCTCCTATGCCCCAGTGAGTGGTTCAGGGGTGGGCAGGTGGCCCCACAGGGCCAATGAGCCTCAATTCCAGGCTTTAACAGCACAGTTGGATAAGAAAATACCTCATTTTGGCTGGGCACGGTGTCTCATGCCTGTAATCCTAGTACTTTGGGAGGTCAAGGCAGGTGGATCTCTTGAGGTCAGGAGTTTGAGACCAGCCTGGCCAACATGGTGAAACCCCATCCCTACTAAAAAGTACAAAAATTAGCTGGGGTGTGGTGGCACGCCTGTAATCCCAGCTACTCGGGAGGCTGAGTCAGGAGAATTGCTTGAACCTGGGAGATAGAGGTTGCAGTGAGCTGAGATTGTGTCACTGCACTCCAGAGGACATGAGCTCAGAATTTCTGAGGGCTGTCTTGCCTGGGAGTGAACACACTCATAGCAGAGCAAAGCCCAGAGACAGAGAGAAACCATCTTGATGACAATGTCTGTGCACCTAGATCCAGCCATACCTGAAAGCAGTCACTCTTGGACTTCTCAGCTCTGTGAGTCAGTCATTTCTTTTTGGCTGAAGCCTGTTTGTGTGCAGCTTTTATCCACTTGGCAATGGCCAGAGAACAGCACTGGGTCCTCATAGCAATCATATCACCCAAAGGTCCTTTGTGGGCTCCTCGTACCTGAAACAGGAGACTGGGATGGTCCTGTTTGCATCTACTGGGCTGACTGGAATGGCCCTAGGGTTGAAAGTTTGCAGCACCAGGTGGCAGAGGAAGGCTGAAAGGAGTTGAGGCCCCATAAGGTCAAGAGAATACACTACCCCTCAACTTGAGATTTGCTGAGCCCCTACTATGTGCTAGGACTTTTCTAGGCACTGGGGATACAGTGGTGAACACAGCAGACATGGTGTTTCTTCTCATGGTAGACAGGCAGTTGGAAAGGGAATCCTTAAATACAAAGTGACAAGTTAAATACCCTTAAATACAGAATGACAAGTTCATGGGCCATGAAGCTCACTGAATCCTTTTAACAACCCTTATCATCTCCATTTTCCAGATGAGGAAACTGAGGCTCACAGAGGGGAGGTGACTTGCCCAAGGTCACACAGCTACTCAGATTCTAAGCTGGGGTTTACTTGCTCGCTGTGTGACTTCAGGCAAGCTGCATCACCTCTCTGTTCTGGTTTCTTTATGTTTTAAAACAGAGATGGCAAAGTCTTTCTTAATTCTCAGCATCATGGTAAGAAGCAAAACCCACAACAAGTGCTCAGTAAACATCAGCTATTATTTTTATTTTATTTTATGTCTCTGAGATGGAGTCTTGCTCTGTCACCCAGGCTGGAGTGCAGTGGCACAATTTCAGCTTGCTGCAAACTCTGCCTCCTGGGTTCAAGTGATTCTCCTGCCTCAGCCTCCCAAGTAGCTGGGATTACAGGCGTGCCACCACACCAGTTATTTTTTGTATTTTTAGTAGAGATGGGATTTCACCATGTTGGCTAGGCTGGTCTTGAACTCCGGACCTCAGGTGATCCACCCGCTTCAGCCTCCCAAAGTGCTGGGATTACAGGCGTGAACCACCGCACCCAGCCTATTTCCCCTGTTTTACAGATGAGGAGGCCAAGGCACAGAGAGGTAAAGTGACTTGCTGAAGGACACACAGTTTGCAAATGGCAGAGTGGGGATTAGAACCCACTCATGCATATTAAACCCATTAATTTCCAGCCTAATGCATGGTTACAAGTTGCTTTTTACTATTTTTAAAAATTTTGAGAGACAATCTCGTTATGTTGCCCAGGCTGCAGTGCAGTGGCTATTCACAGGCACGATCATAGCGCACTATGGCCTTGAACTCCTGGCCTCAAGCGATCCTCCTGCCTCAGCCTCCCGAGTAGATGGGACTGCAGACATGCACCACCATGCCCAGCACAAGTTGCTTTATGAGTTTGGGGCTTTACCAGCAAATGAAAGACCTCCTTTGCTCTTCTGCAATCCAGGGTGCAACTCAGGAACCATGCCCGCCAGCTCCACCTCCCTTCAGCTCCTGACCCCGAATAGCCAGAAGGAAAATAAATCCCATGGAATCTATCTACAGAAGGCAGTCATTCTGGGCTTCTGGGCGGGGGTTGGTTGGTTGTGGGTTTTGCTAAAGCAGTACTTGGATAGGATTCTTTGGATTTGAAGCGGAGGGTACTAGGTGGTTAGGAATACTGGCTTTGCAGGCATGGTGGTGGGCACCTGTAGTCCCAGCTACTCGGGAGACTGAGGCGGCAGAATCGCTTGAACCTGGGAGGCGGAGGTTGCAGTGAGCCAAGATCGCGCCATTGCACTCTAGCCCGGGCAATAAGAGCAAAATTCTGTACCAAAAAAAAAAAGGAATACCGGCTTTGGTGACCAGTAGGCTAGCACCGGCTCTGCCTCTTCCTGTGAGAACACTGGTGCCTCACTCACCATCTCGGAGCTTTGGGTTGAGGATTCATGGTGAGGCACCGTGTCAAACGAACACGCCCCAGCCCCAGGCAACACCTCTTCTTTGCTTTGAGCAGGTGAAATTTAGAAATTGAAATTGCCTCGGCTGGGCGCGGTGGCTCACGCCTGTAATCCCAGCACTTTGGGAGGCCGAGGCAGGTGGATCATGAGGTCAGGAGATCGAGACCATCCTGGCTAACACGGTGAAACCCTGTCTCTGCTAAAAATACAAAAAATTAGCCGGGCATGGTGGTGGGCGCCTGTAGTCCCAGCTACTCGGGAGGCTGAGACAGGAGAATGGCGTGAACCCGGGAGGCAGAGCCTGCAATGAGCCGAGATCGGGCCACTGCACTCCAGCCTGGGCAATGAGCAAGACTCCATCTCAAAAAAAAAAAGAAAGAAATTGCCCCGTGGGAGAAAATGTCCAGGAATTTGGGGGTCTGTGGCAGGGGTCTGGGGGGAAAATGAGAAGCCTCCTTAAAGGAGGGATGAAAGCATGAAGAGAGAGGTTGGCGATGCCAGCTTTTTTTTTTTTTTTTTTTTTTTTTTGAGACAGGGTCTTGCTCTGTCGCCCAGCCTGGAATGCAGTGGCGTGATCGCTCACTGCAGCCTTGACCTTCCAGGCTTGAGTGGTCCTCCTGCCTCAGTCCCCCAGTACAGGTGAATGACACCACGGCCAGCTAATTTTTAATTATTTTTGTAGAGAGGGAGTCTTGCTATATTGCCCAGACTAGTCTTGAATTCCTGGCCTGAAGCATTCCTCCCACCTCAGCCTCCCAAAGTGCTGGGATTACGGGTGTGAGCCACCATGTCCCACGTGCCACCTTTTAAAGCAGGACTCATAAATGCTGCACTTGCCAGGTGTGGTGGCTGACGCCTGTAATCCCAGCACTTTGGGAGGCCGAGGTGGGCAGATTGCCTGAGCTCAGGAGTTTGAGACCAACCTGGGCAATATGGCAAAACTCTGTCTCTACTAAAAATACCCAAAAAATTAGGTGGGCCATGTGATGCCCGCCTGTAATCCCAGCTACTTGGGGGAATTGCTTGAACCGGAGAGGAAGAGGTTGCAGCGAGCCGAGATCGTGCCACAGCACTCCAGCTTGACGACAGAGACTCTGTCTCAAAAACAAAAACAAAAAAAATTAACAACCAAACAAAGAAAAAGCCTGCACCTGAGCCAGGGGATGAGCCAGCAGGACCTTCCAGGACTCCGGGACTTCAGCAAACTTCACTCACACACAGCTACCCAACCCTTGGCTGGTGCCTCCTTTCCCCCACGTATATGCCAGGGGAAGGGGACCCTTGAAGTGGAGGGACTCTGGCCCTCGCTATTGCTCCCCCTTCCTCCATGTCCTACCCAGTGTGGCGCCAGGACTGTGTGTTGTGGTGGAGGATAATTTCAGTTCCCTCTTGCGAGTGACTGGCTCAGCCCACTTCTTGGGTGGGGTGGCCACGGTGGAAGGAAGCTCTGCCTCAGATCCCATCTGGACCACCATCTGCCCCTGCTGGTGGCTAGGTGAAGAGGAGCATCACTGGAAAGTTTCGGAAGACTGAGATCTGGTCGCCAAACAGCGGGGACAGGGGACACCACCTCAGCCACTGACTCATGTCCTGGTCATTGAGCACCTGCTATGTCCCGGGCACTGCCAGGTGCTGAGACACAGCAGTGAACAAGGCAGACCAAACCCCCTGCCCTCCTGGACCTGCCCTCCAATGTGGGGAGAGGTCCACCAAGGGTACATCCACAGTTATCAAGCCCGGATATGTGACCTGCAATTGGCTTCTCCTGGTTTTTCTCCTATGTCACTGGCTATGTCTTCTCATCTCCTTTGTGGGTTCCACCTCATCTTCCCAATCTCCTGAGAAAAGCCCACAGGCCTCCCTGATGTCATCTCTTCTCTCCCCTCCTCTCTGCTGCAGCCACATGGCCTCCCGGTTGTGCTTCCTGCCTACGGGCCTCTGCACGTGCTGTTCCCTCTGCCAACAATGCTCTTCCCTGGCTATCTGCATGGTTTGTGCCCTTATTTCCTTCAGGTCTTTGCTCAAGGAGGCCTTCCTTGGTCCCCTCCTAGTAAAATGGCAACCCCCACAACCCATCCTCATGAACAATTCATATCCTCTTGCCCTGCTTATTTTTCTCCTGGGCTCTTAACTTCTCACTGCAAGCTCCGCCTCCCTGGTTCATGCCATTCTCCTGCCTCAGCCTCCTGAGTAGCTGGGACTACAGGCGCCCACCACCACACCTGGCTAATTTTCGTATTTTTGGTAGAGATGCGATTTCACCATGTTAGCCAGGATGGTCTCGATCTCCTGACCTCGTGATCTGCCCTCCTTGGCCTCCCAAAGTGCTGGGATTACAGGCATGAGCTGCCGCGCCTGGCCTTTTTTTTTTTTTTTTTTTTTTTTTTTTTTTTTTTTACATAGAGATGGAATCTTGCTATGTTACCCAGGATGGTCTTGAACTCTTGGGCTCAAGTGATTCCTCTGCCTCAGCCTCCCAAGAGGCTGGGACTACAGGTGTGAGCCACTGTGCCCAGCAAAACTAACCATTTTATTTATTTATTCATTCATTTATTTAGAGACAGAGTCTTGCTGTGTCACCTAGGCTGGAGTGTGGTAGTGGCAGGATCATGGCTTACTGTAGCCTCGACCTCTCAGGCTCAAGTGATCCTCCTGCCTCAGCTCTGAATAGTGGCACTCCAAAAAAAAAAAAAAAAAAAAAAAGCTGAATTTACAGGTGTGAGCCACCGTGCCCTGCAAAACTAACCGTTTAATTAATTGATTAATTTTTTTGATACAGAGTCTCGTTCTGTCACCCAGGCTGGTGTGGAGTGTCGTGATCTCAGATCCCTGCAACCTCTACCTCCTGGGTTCAAGTGGTTCTCCCCCCTCAGCCTCCTGAGAACCCTAGAATTACAGGCAAGCACCGCCATGCCCGGCTAACTTTGTATTTTTAGTAGAGATGGGGTTTCGCCATGTTGGCCAGGCTGGTCTCAAACTCCTGACCTCAAATGATCCGCCTGCCTCGGCCTCCCAAAGTGCTGGGATTATAGGTGTGAGCCACTGTGCCTGGCCATTGCCTGTCTTTTTAACTTGTATCCCTGGTGCCTGGGGCAAAGCAGTGCCCAGTAAATACTGGTTGAGAGAATGGCTAATGGGAAGAAGCTAAGGCCTCTGACTTAGTGGGAGGGGAAGGGTTGGGGTCACAGACCTTCCTGAAAGAGGCAATGGCTGAGTGAAAGCTTAAAGGATGAGGGGTAACTGGGTGAAGGAAGAAGCCTCCTGGGAAGGGAACCAGCACGTGCAAGGGACTGGAGCATGGTGCACTCTGGGAAGAAAGGGAGGTCTGGCGGCTGCAGCGGAGTGTGAGGAGAGTAAACCATGTGTGAAGAGGCTGGAGGGGTAGCCAGCAGCCAGGCTATGGAGGGCCTTGTCACCCATGGGGCAAAGTCTGGACTTGCTCCCAAGGCCATGGGGAGCCATGGAAAGGCTTTGAGCAAGAGGGTGCCATGACTTGATTTCATGAAAGTTCTAAGAGGATCCCTCGGCTGCTCAGTGGAGAATGAACCCCGGAGATGAGGGAGTTGGGAGTGGCAGAAGGGAGGCTGGAGGGGAGGCTGCAGTAGTTGACCTGGGGAGAGATAGCGGTGGCCTGGGATGGGGAAGTGGTGGCAGAGATGGAGAAGTGATGGATTCAAGACATGATTTGGAGGTAAAATCAGGACTTGATCTCAGTGGCCACAGCCCAGTTCTAGTTCCCAAATTCCCCTTTCTAGTTCTTCTAACTCACTGTCTTCTCTCCACACCTCTCCTGTTCCCAGCCACAAAGATGCCTGGGTGTTCACAGTAGCCCAAACAGAGACACCTGACGGTCATCAGTGGATGGATGGATGGATAAATCAAAGGTGGCATATCTGGCCAGTTGCAGTGGCTCACACCTGTAATTCCAGCACTTTGAGAGGCCAAGGTGGGTCGATCACTTGAGGTCAGTAGTTCAGTTCGAGACCAGCCTGGGCAACATAGTGAGACCCTGTCTCTACAAAAAATACAAACAAAAAAGTTGCCTGGAGTGGTAGCATGCACCTGTAGTCCCAGCTACTCAGGAAGCTGAGGTGGGAGGATTGCTTGAGTCCAGGAGGTTGAGGCTGCAGTGTGCCATGATTGTGCCACTGCACTCCAACCTGGGGAACAAAATGAGACCTTGTCTCAAAAAAAAAAAAAAAAAAAAAAAAAAAAAAAAAGTAGGGTATCCATACAAGGGAACATGATTCAGCCATAGAAAAGAATGAAGGAGGCCGGGCGCGGTGGCTCAAGCCTGTAATCCCAGCACTTTGGGAGGCCGAGACGGGCGGATCACGAGGTCAGGAGATCAAGACCATCCTGGCTAACACAGTGAAACCCCGTCTCTACTAAAAATACAAAAAAAACTAGCCGGGCGAGATGGCGGGCGCCTGTAGTCCCAGCTACTCGGGAGGCTGAGGCAGGAGAATGGCGTGAACCCGGGAGGCGTAGCTTGCAGTGAGCTGAGATACGGCCACTGCACTCCAGCCTGGGTGACAGAGCGAGACTCCGTCTCAAAAAAAAAAAAAAAAAAAAAAAAAAAAATAATGAAGGAATGATACACGCCACAATGGGATGAGCCTCGAAACCACGATGCTAAGAGACAAAGCCAGTTACACAGAAACATGTAGTGTTGATTCCATTCATATGAAATGTCCGGAATAGGGAAACCCATAGAGATGGAGAGCAGATGGCTGGCTGCCAGGGGCTGGGGGAGGGGCAATGGGGAGTGACTGCTTAACGGATACAGGGTTTTTCCTTTTGGGGTGATAAAAATGTTTTGGAATGATCAATGCTTCCAATTATCAAAGTAAAGGTGAAAAATAAGTTTTGGAACTTGATAGAGGTGGTAGCTTCATAATGTTGTGAATGTACTAAATGCTGCTGAATTGTTCACTTTATTTATTTATGTATTTATTTCAAGATGGGGTCTCGCTCCATCACCCAGGCTGGAGTGCGGTGGAGCAATCATGGCTCACTGCAGCCTCCACCTCCTGGACTCAAGCAATCCTCCCACCTCAGCCACCTGAGTAGCTTGAAATACAGGTGCCTGCCACCCAGACCGGCTGTTTTTTTGGGGGGTGCCAATTTTAAATAGTTTTATTTAAGACATTGCATTTTCCACTTACAATACAGTGCTTATAAACTACAATGTTACTTCTTTCCCCTGTACACATGTTCCATATAAGTATTGAGAATGTCCAGTAATTTAGCAGCTCGACTTTATTTATTTATTTATTTATTGAGATGGAGTCCCGCTCTGTCACCTACGCTGGAGTGCAGTGGTGCGATCGCTGCTCACTGCAACCTCCACCTCCCGGGTTCAGGCGATTCTTCTGCCTCAGCCTCCCGAGTAGCCGGGATTACAGGTGTGCACCACCATGCCCAGCTAATTTTTGTATTTTTAGTAGAGACAGGGTTTCACCATGTTGGCCAGGCTAATCTCGAACTCCTGACCTCAAGTGATTCACCTGTCTCAACCTCCCAAAGTGCTGGGATTACAGCCGTGAGCTACTACGCCCGGCCCCTAGCAGCTCAGCATTAAAACTGCCACATAATTTGTTACAAATTTGGGTTCTTCAGTGTTTTAGCTATGTGGAATCATGTGATCTTTATATTGGGGTTGGCTTAATCAACCTCTTAAATGGTTGTCCCTGAGGAAGTACCACTAAGAGGGAGGAGCTCCATTACCAGGGACTCCCCCAGGTGAGCCTCCTGGCGGTCCTCCAGCACTTGGGTCCAGCTTGGTAATGATGGGGTTGCAGTCTTTCTCCAGCTCTTTCTGCTGATGTTCAATTTCTTCCTTCTCTGCCATCTGATTCTTATGGAGCCAGTTGATAATTTCATTACAGTTGTCAAGAATCTTCTGTTTGTCCTCACCATTAATCTTGCCTTGAATTTTCTCATCTTCAACGGTGGCTTTCCTGTTGAATGCATTGGATTCAAGTGAATTCTTGACCCTCTGCTTCTCATCTTTAGCTTTGTACTGCTCATCTTCCTGGACCATACGCTCAATGTCCTCCTTGCTCAAACGACCCTTCATTAGGTCAAACAGTCATTCATTAGTGATAGTAATCTTGTTCTTTTTTCCTGTACTATTTTTTATTTTTTTGAGACATTGCTCTGTTGCCCAGGCTAGAGTGTAGTGGTGCAAACTCGGCTCATTGCAGCTTCGACTTCCTGGGCTCAAGTGATCCTTCTGCCTCAGCATCCCCAAGTAGCTGAGACTACAGGTGCACCCTATCATACCTGGCTAATTTTTTTGTATTTTTTTTTAGAGATGGGGTTTCACCATTGTTGCTCAGGATGGTCTCAAACTCCTGGGCCCAAGTAATCCACTTGCCTCGGCCTCCCAACATGCTAGGATTACAGGTGTGAGCCACCACACCCAACTTCCTGTACTTTTGTCCAGAGCACAGACACTGAGAATGTCTCTGACATCAGTGTCAAGTGACTTCAGTGTGAGGAACACTGTCACAGGAGGTATGCCCGTGAGCTCAAACTTGCCAAGCAGGCTGTTATCCTTGCTCATGGCACGCTCGCCTTCATAAACTGAGTAAGCACGACAGTCTGGCTGCCAGGGCAGGTAGTGAAGGTCTGTGTCTGCTTGGTAGGAATGGAAGTATTATGCTTAACAATGACTGTTGTGACTCAGCCAGCAGTTTCAATGAAAGGGAAAGAGGAGTGACATCCAGGAGCAATGAGTCTTGAATGTTTTCTGGTTTGTCTCCAGATCAGATGGCTGCCTGGGTAGCTGGATCGTAAGCAACAGCTTCATCAGGGTCAATGCTCCTATGCAGTTTGGTTTGTTTTATTGAGACAGGGTCTCGTACTGTTGCCCACGCTGGAGTGCAGTGGCACAGTCATGGCCCACTGCAGTGTCAACCTCCTGGGCTCAAGTGATCCTCCCGGCTCAGCCTCCCAAACTGTTGGGATTACAGGCATGAGCCACCATGCCCAGCCTTCAGTTCTTTTCTATTGAAGAAGTCTTGGGCGAGCTCTGAATCTTGCAGTTAGAAGCTGAACCAGCAACCAGGGTGATATCATGAATCTGTGACTTGTCTGGTTTGGCATCTCGAAGGGCTTCTTCTATGGGTCCAGGATGCCATGGAACAGGTCAGCATTCAATTCTTCGAATCAGGCATGGAACAGGTTAACATTCAATTCTTCGAATCAGGCATGGAACAGGTCAACATTCAATTCTTCGAATCGGGCATGGTAATGGAGGTATAGATGTCGATTCCTGCCTAGAGAGAATCAATCTCAATTCTGGCCTGGGTGCTGGAAGAAAGAGGACGCTTTGCACGTTCACAAGCTGCAAGAAGGCGTGGGGGCAGCTCTTTTTCTTTTTTCTTTTTGAGACGGAGTCTCCCTCTGTCACCCAGGCTGGAGTGCAGTGGCCTGATCTCTGCTCACTGCAATCTCTGCCTCCCAGGTTCAAGCAATTTTCGTGCCTCAGCCTCCTTAATAGCTGGGATTACGGGCACCCATTGCTACGCCTGGCTAATTTTTTTACAATTTTTTTTTTTGAGACGGAGTCTTGCTCCTGTCACCCATGCTGGAGTGCAATGATGCGATCTTGGCTCACTGCAACCTCTGCCTCCTGGGTTCAAGTGATTCTCTTACCTCAGCCTCCCAAGTAGCTGGGATTTCAGGTGCCTGCCACCACACCCAGCTAATTTTTTTTTTTTTTTTTGAGACAGAGTCTCGCTCTGTCGTCCAGGCTGGAGTGCAGTGGCGTGATCTCGGCTCACTGCAACCTCCGCCTCCCAGGTTCAAGCAATTCTTCTGCCTCAGCTTCCTGAGTAGCTGGGACTACAGGCGCCCACCATCATGCCCGGCTAATTTTTTGTATTTTTAGTAGAGTCAGGGTTTCATCATGTTAGCTAGGATTGTCTCGATCTCCTGACCTCGTGATCCACCCGCCTCGGCCTCCCTAAGTGCTGGGATTATAGGTGTAAGCCCCTGCGCCCAGCCACACCTGGCTAACTTTTGAACTTTTGTATTTTTAGTAGACACGGGGTTTCACCATGTTGGCCAGACTGGTCTCGAACTTCTGACCTCAAGTGATCCATCTGCTTTGGCCTCCCAAAGTACTGAGATTACAGGCAAAAGCCACCATGCCCAGCCAGCTCTCCTGTTCTCACTGAGGTCCTTCTTATGCTTGCACGTGAGCTCAGCAGTGCAACAGCTGTCCATTTGGTTGCAAAGTCTTCTCCACCTTCTCCAGATGTAGATTTGACCTCAAAAATTTCATCCTCAATAGTGAGGACTGACACGTCAAAAGTGCCACCTCCTGCACGCCTATAGTCCTGCTACTCAGGAGGCAAAAGTGGGAGGCTCTCTTGATCCCAGGAGGTTGAGACCAGCCTGGGCAACATAGTGAGACCTCATCTCTACAAAAAATTAACAAATTAGCTGGGCATGGTGGCAAACACCTGTAGTCCCAGCTATTCGGGAGGCTGAGGTGGGAGGATCACTTGAGCTCAGGAGAGCAATGTTGCAGTGAGCCAAGATCGTGCCACTGCACTCCAGCCTGTGTGACAGAATGAGACTCTGTCTCAGAAAATAAAATAAGAATAAGACAAAATAAATAAAATAAAATAAAATAATAAATAAAATAAAATAAAGTGCTACCTCCCAGGTCAAAGACCAGCACATTTCTTTCAGCTCCAACCTTTTGGTTTAAGCCATAAGCAATAGCAGCAGCAGTTGGCTTGTTGATAATTCTAAGTCCATTGAGACCAGCAATAGTTCTAGCATCTTTTTGGTAGCCTGATGCTGAGTCATTAAAGTAGGCTGGCCCTGTGAGCACAGCATTGGTAACAGTCTTCCCAAGGTAGGCTTCTGCAATTTCCTTCATCTTTGTCACAACCATAGGGGACACCTCTGGATAGAAGTTTTTTGTTTTGAGACAGGGTCTCATTCTGTTGCCCAGGTTGGAGTGCAGTAGCGTGATCATGACTCACTGCAGCTTTGACCTCCCGGGTTCAAGTGATCCTCCCTCCTCAGCCTCCTAAGTAGCTGGGACTAGAGGTGCATGCTACCACACCTGGCTAATTTTTGTATTTTTAGTACAGACAGGGTTTCACCATGTTGCCCAGGCTGGTCTCGAACTCCTGGGCTCAAGCAATCCACCCACCTCAGCCTGTCAAAGTGCTGGGATAACAGGCGTGAGCCACCACACCTGGCCTGAAGCTTTTTGTTTTTCCCTTGTTCTCTCCTTGGACCTTGGGCCTGCCAGCACATCACTCACCACCATGAAGGGCCAGTGCTTCATATCAGACCAGACAACAGCATGATCAAATCCACATCCAATAAGACGTTGGCCATCAAAAACTGTGTTGTTGGGGTTCACTGCAACTTGACTCTTTATGGCATCACCAATCAATCGTTCAGTATCCACAAAGGTGGCATAGCTTGGAGTGGTTTGGTTTCCTCAATCATTGACAATTAACTTTACCTTTTTGTGCTGGACAATATACACACAAGAGTTGGTGCTAGCAAGATCAACACTAAATGAAGGTCCCTTAGAAAATGGTTGCTGGCATGCAGGCCTGGCTCTGATTGTGAAGAGAGACACATGAACCCTAAAAGCAGTGGTCATATTCAATGAGACTCTAATTAAAAAAAAAATTTAGGACCGAGCACGGTGGCTCACGCCTGTAATCCCAGCACTTTGGGAAGCTGAGTCAGGTAGATCGCGAGGTCAGGAGATCGAGACCATCCTGGCTAACACGGTGAAACCCCGTCTCTACTAAAAGTACAAAAAATTAGCCGGGTGTGGTGGCGGGCACCTGTAGTCCCAGCTACACGGGAGGCTGAGGCAGGAGAATGGCGTGAACCCGGGAGGCGGAGCTTGCAGTGAGCCAAGATTGTGCCACTGCACTCCAGCCTGGACGACAGAGCGAGACTCTGACTCAAAAAAAAAAAAAAAAAAAAAAAATATGGAGAGATGGGATCTCACTGTATTGCCCAGGCTGGTCTCTAGCTCCTGGGCTCAAAGTGATCCTTCCGCCTTGGCCTCCCAAAGTGTTAGGATTACAGGCGTGAGCCACCATGCCTGGCCCTAAATTATTCATTTTAAAATGGTTAACTTTTTGTTTTGTGAATTTTACCTTAATTAAAAAAAAATGTATAAAAGGAACCCCCCGCACCCAACCCCCCCAAAAAAAGCCAGGCTCATGCTCTCTGCTTTCTGCCTCCTTCACCCAGGTCAACCTTTGACTCCAGCATGAGGGGCTCTGAGAACCAAGATTCGCAGGCCCCCTGGAATTTCCCCCACATTGAGGCCCATATGTCCATATGCCTGGCATTTTCCTTTCCTGGTGAACGTCTAGACTTGGGGACACTCCACCTTGCCCTTCCTACCCTGGGAATGATGCCAGTGTTAGTGTTGGCCCAGAATCCAGGGGCTCCACTGATGCTGCCTGGTAGCCTTCTCCCTCCACATCTGCCCTCTGCACTGGCTTCACTATCAGGCAGGCTGTGCTCCTCCCACTTAACAGGGTCTCAGGTCTGAGCCTGGCTGGCCAGGCATGGGTCACATGTCCATCCTTGAACCCCTCATCATAGCCAGGGGCACGGACCGCTCTGATTGCCCAGGCAGCGGGAATGGGCAATATGCCTTCCATGGAACTCTGTGTGTGTGTGTGTGTGTGTGTGTGTGTATGTGTGTGTCTTTCTGGGGGTACCATACATCTAATCTCCAAGGTCCACACAGCCTGTCTGCCCTGAACAGAGTGAAGCCCAGAGCAGGGAGGGGCTTCCCTAGGATCACACAGCCAAGAGTCCCTGACCTGACCAGGCATTCATTTCCCCATGCCATGGGTCAAAGGCTCAGGGACCTTCTCTCTGACTGTGACCAACAACGGATTGAGCCAGGGCAGACCTGTGAAATCTGAGGCATACACAAAGTATGGGATCTGGGTTTGCTGACAGCATGGTAGAAGTGGATAAGAGGCCTTGGGGAAGGGGACAGGGTGTGGGAAGCTCAGCGGGAAACCCTACCCTGCTAGAACATCCGTAGCCAGGGCTGGGCTGGCAGCCTGCCTTCCCATGAGAAGGTGGGACTGTCTTTTTGTGGGTACTCTCCTCATCTAATAAGCACTTAGCGAAGATCTGCTGTGTGCCACGTGCTGGGAACATGGCAGTGCTAAAACAAAAGCCTCAGCTTTCATGGAGATTACATCCCAGAAGTGTGCTCCATTAATCCCACAAGCATTTACTGAGCACCTACTGTGTGCTAAGTATGGAGACAGGTGTTGGAGATCTGGTGGTGGTCAAGAAGATAAAGATTCCTGTGTTCATGGACACCGAACAGATAAATAGATAAGAAACTTCTCAGGCAGTGATGAGAGCTGTGGAGAAAATGAGATCAGCGAGGGTTGGCAATGATGGGGGTGGCCATAGAGCAGGTAGTCAAGGAGGTCTTCCTAGAAGAGGTGATGTTGGTTGTTTCACACGTAATGAGTCTCTCCGCATGTTTAAAACCAAACTTACACTCTTTTCTCTGAGTCCTGGTCCTGTCCCCCTGCTCAAGTTGCTGAGATGTTCAGACCAGGAACCTGGCCACTGCCTCGATTCTTCCCATCCTTTCACCTCTCACTTCTAACTTGTGACCATCTTGTACAGTTTTTCATAGCTGTTCCCTTTTCCAAGCCACCATCATCTTTCACTTGGACCCAGTCAGCATCTTTTGCTCAGAATCTCAATGTCTGAGAGGCATCCAGGTTGTTGCATGTACTTCTTCTTTTTTTTTTTTTTTTTGAGATGGAGTTTCGCTCTTGTTGCCCAGGCTGGAGTGCAAAGGTGCGATCTTGGCTCACTGCAACCTCTGCCTCCCGGGTTCAAGCCATTCTCCTGTCTCGGCCTCCCAAGTAGCTGGGATTACAGGCATGCGCCACCATACCCAGCTAATTTTGTATTTTTAGTAGAGACGGGGTTTCTCCATGTTGGTCAGGCTGGTCTCAAACTTCCAACCTCAGGTGATCTGCTTGCCTTGGCCTCCCAAAGTGCTGGGATTACAGGCGTGAGCCACTGTGCCCGGCCTCTTCTTCTTTTTTTTTTTTTTGAGACAGGGTCTCGTTCTGCCACCCAGGCTGGAGTACAGTGGCGTGATCACAGCTCACTGCAGCTTCAACCTCCTGGGCTCAAGCAATCCTCTCACCTCAGCCCCTCAGTACCTGGAACCACAGGTATGTGTCACCAAGCCTGGTTAATATTTTTATTATTTGTAGAGATGGGGGGGGGGTCTCCCTATGTTGCCCAGGCTGGTCTTGAACTCCTGAGCTCAAACAATCCTCCTCCCTTGGGCTCCCAAACTGCTGGGATTATAGGTGTGAGACACCGTGCCCAGCCGCTTTCCTTTTTTTAATTGTGGAAAAATACACATAACATAAAACTTAACATTTTATCCTGAATCTGGTTTGGTTTTTGACAAACACACACACACACACACACACACACACACACACCACCTCTGATTTTAACCATTCTAAACTGCTAAACTGTACAGTTCAATGACATTAAGTACATTCACTTTGTTGGGCAACCATCATCACTATCTAGTTTCAGAACTTTTTCATCCCCGCAAATGGAAACCTCGTGCTGGTTGGCAGTTACTCCTTACCTACCAACCCTGGGCAACCATAAATATTTCTTGCTCTATGGATTTCTCTCTCCTGGTTATTTGTTTTATTTTGAGACAGAGTCTTGCTTTGTCACTCAGTCTGGAGCACAGTGGCACAATCTTGGCTCACTGCAACCTCCACCTCCTGGGTTCAAGCGATTCTCCTGCCTCAGCCTCCTGAGGAGCTGGGATTACAGGCACCTGCCACCATGCCCAGCTAATTTTTGTATTTTTAGTAGAGGCGGGGTTTCACCATGTTGGCCAGGCTGGTCTCGAACTCCTGACCTCAGGTGATCTGCCTGCCTTGGCCTCCCAAAGTGCTGGGATTATAGGCGTGAGCCGTTGTGCCTGGCTCTCCTGGTTATTTAATGTCAATGGAAACTTTATTTCTTTTCATGGCTAAGCACTATTCCATCATATGGAGATACCATAATTTGTTTCTCCATATATCTGTGGATGAACATTTGAATTGTTGCTAGTTTCTGGTGTTTCTGAATAAGGTTGCTATGAATAGTCATATACAGGTCTTTGTGTGATCATGTTTTCATTTTCTTTTTGGTAAGTACTTTGGAGTGGGATTACTGGTGAGTTTCTGTTCATTTTTTTTGAGACAGAGTGTCGCTCTCTCACCCAGGCTGGAGTGCAGTGGTGCAATTTCGGCTAACTGCAACCTCCACCTCCCAGGTTCAAACAACTCTTCTGCCTCAGACTCCCAAGTAGCTGGGACTACAGGCACACGCCACCATGCCTGGCTAATTTTTGTATTTTCAATAAAGACGGGGTTTTGCCATATTGGTCAGGCTGGTCTCGATCCTGACCTCAGGTAATCCACTTGTCTTGGCCTCCCAAAGTGCTGGGATTACAGGTGTGAGATACTGCACCCGGCCTTTTTATTTTTAGTTTTTGAGACGGAGTCTTGCTCTGTCACCCAGGCTGGAGTGCAGTGGTGTGATCTTGGCTCACTGCAACCTCCACCTCCCAGGTTCAAGCAATTCTCCTGCCTCAGCCTCCCAAGTAGCTGGGATTACAGGCGCCTGCCACCAGGCCCAGCTAATTTTTGTATTTTTAGTAGAGACGGGGTTTCACCATGTTGACCAGGCTGGTCTCAAACCCCTGGCCTCAGGTGAATCCACCCACCTCGGCCTCCCACAGTGCTGGGATTACAGGTATGAGCCACCTTGCCTGGCCGAGTTTCTGTTCATTTTTACAAGAAATTGCCAATTTGCTTTCCAGAGTGGCTATACCATTCTACCTTCCCATCAGCGTATGGAAGTTCAGTTGTTCCACATCCTCACCAGCACTTGGTGTTGTCAGTCTTTTTAATTTTGGCCTTTCTAACTGGAACATGGTATTAGCTCATTTGGTGTCAATTTGCATTTCTCTGATGTGTAATGACACTGGGCATCTTTTCATTGCTTATTAGCCATTTGAGACGGAGTCTCAATGTACCCAGGCTGGAGTACAGTGGCGCGATCTTGGCTCACTGCAAGCTCTGCCTCCCAGGTTCATGCCATTCTTCTGCCTCAGCCTCCTGAGTAGCTGGGACTACTGGTGCACGCTACCACACCCAGTTACTTTTTGTAGTTTTAGTAGAAACGGGGTTTCACCGTGTTAGCCAGGATGGTCTCAATCTCTTGACCTTGTGATCCGCCCACCTTGGCCTCCTAAAGTGCTGGGATTACAGGCGTCAGCCACTGTGCCTGGCCCATATTATAGATTTTTTTTTTTTTTTTTTTTGAGATGGAGTCTCACTGTGTGGCCCAGGCTGGAGTGCAGTGGCCCGATCTCGGCTCACTGCAAGCTCCACCTCCCGGGTTCACGCCATTCTCCCACCTCAGCCTCCGAGTAGCTGGGACTACAGGCGCCCGCCACCACGCCCGGCTAGTTTTTTGTATTTTTAGTAGAGACGGGGTTTCACCGTGTTAGCCAGGATGGTCTCGATCTCCTGACCTCGTGATCCACCCACCTCGGCCTCCCAAAGTGCTGGGATTACAGGCTTGAGCCACCGCGCCCGGCCCATATTATAGATTTTTATAAAATATCTGTTAAAACCTTTGTCCTGGGCCAGGCGTGGTGGCTTACGCCTGTAATTCCAGCACTTCAGGAGGCCGAGGTGGGAGCATTGCTTGAGTGCAGGAGTTTGAGACCAGCCTGGGCAACATGGTGAAACTCCATCTCAACCAAAAATCCAAAAAAAAAAAAAAAAAAAAAAAAAAAAAAATTAGCCAGGCATGGTGGCGCATGCCTGTAGTCCCAGCTACTTGAGAGGCTGAGATGGGAGGATGGTTTGAGCCTGAGAGGCAGAGGTTGTAGTGAGCAGAGATCGTGCCACTGCACTCTAGCCTGGGCAACAGGACCAAACCCTATCTCAAACACAAACACACACACACACAAATATTTTGCCTGTCTTCAGATCGGGTTGCTTATCTTATTATTGGGTTGTAAGACTTCATTATATAGCTCTGGCATTTAGATTCTGTCAGATATATATATCAAGAACATTTTTTTTTCTCAGGTGGTGGCTTATCTTTTTGTTTCTCTGATGGTATCTTTCCTTTTCCTTTCCCCTTCCCTTTTCCTTCCTTCCTTCCTCTCTCCCTCTCTCTCTCTCTTTTAACAGGTTTTTTTTGTTTTTTTTGTTTTTTTTTTTTTTTTTTTTTTTTGAGACGGAGTCTTGCTCTGTAGCCCGGGCTGGAGTGCAGTGGCCGGATCTCAGCTCACTGCAAGCTCCGCCTCCCGGGTTTAGGCCATTCTCCTGCCTCAGCCTCCGGAGTAGCTGGGACTACAGGCGCCCGCCACCTCGCCCGGCTAGTTTTTTGTATTTTTAGTAGAGACGGGGTTTCACGGTGTTAGCCAGGATGGTCTCGATCTCCTGACCTCGTGATCCGCCCGTCTCGGCCTCCCAAAGTGCTGGGATTACAGGCTTGAGCCACCGCGCCCGGCCTTAACAGGTTTTAAAAACAAACTTTATATTTTTTAAAGTCAATATGGGCCAGGTGCGGTGGCTCATACCTGTAACCCCAACACTTTGTGAGGGTGAGGCCGGCGGATCACCTGAGGTCAGGAGGTCAAGACCAGCATGGCCAACATGGCAAAACTCCATCTCTACTAAAAATACAAAAATTAGCCAGGCATGGTGGCATACACCTGTAGTCCCAGCTACTCAGGAGGCTGAGGCAGGAGAAATGCTTGAACCCGGGAGGCAGAGGTTGCAGTGAGCCAAGATTGCACTCCGGCCTGGGCAATTTTGAGACAAAATCCTGTCTCAAAAAAACAAAACAAAACAAAAAACCCCAAACTTACTGAAGTCCAATTTTTAATGTTTTCAAGTTGATGCTCTTTGAGTCTTAACAAATCTTTATCCTAAAGTTGTAAAGATTTTCTATTTTTTATTTTATTATTTTTATTTCCTTTTTTTTTTTTTTTTTTGAGATGGAGTCTTGCCCTGTGGCCCAGGCTGGAGTGCAATGGCATGACCTTGGCTCACTGCAACCTGCACCTCCTGGGTACAAGTGATTCTCCTGCCTCAGCCTCCTGAGTAGGTGGGATTACAGGCATGTGCCACCATGCCTGGCTAATTTTTTGTATCTTTTTTTTTTTTTTTTTTGAGACGGAGTCTTGCTCTGTCGCCCAGGCTGGAGTGCAGTGGCGCAATCTCAGCTACTGCAACCTCTGCCTCCTAGGTTCAAGCAATTCTCCTGGCTCAGCCTCCCAAGTAGCTGGGACTACAGGCGCACGCCACCACACCTAGCTAATTTTTTGTATTTTTAATAGAGATGGGGTTTCACCATATCGGTAAGGTTGGTCTCCAACTCCTGACCTCAGGCGATCCACTCGCCTTGGCCTCCCAAAATGCTGGGATTACAGGCATAAGCCACTGTGCCCGGCCCAATTTTTTGTATCTTTAGTAGAGACGAGTCTTCACCACGTTGGCCAGGCTGGTCTCAAACTCCCGACCTCGTGATCTGCCCACCTCGGCCTCCCAAAGTGCTGGGATTACAGGCATGAGCCATCGTGCCCAACCTTATTTACTTATTTTTTAGAGACAGGGTCTCACTCTGTTGTCCAGGCTGGGGTGCAGTGGCGTGATCCTAGTTCACTGCAGCCTTGACCTCCTGGGCTCAAGTGATCCTTCTGCCTCAGCTTTCTGAGTAGCTGGGACTACAGGCATGTGCCACCACACCCAGCGAATTAAAAAACTTTTTTTTTTTTTTTGAGACAGAGTCTTGCTTTGTCGCCCAGGCTGGAGTGCAGTGGTGCATCTCGGCTCACTGCAAGCTCTGCCTCCCGGGTTCACACCATTCTCCTGCCTCAGCCTCCCAGTAGCTGGGACTACAGGCGTGCACCACCACGCCCAGCTAATTTTTTGTATTTTTAGTAGAGACGGGGTTTCACTGTGTTAGCCAGGATGGTCTCGATCTCCTGACCTCGTGATCCACCCACCTCGGCCTCCCAAAGTGATGGGCTTACAGGCATGAGCCACCGCGCCCGGCATTAAAAAACATTTTTTTTAAAGAGAGAGATTCTTACTATTTTGCCCAGGCTGGTCACAAACTCAGGCGATCCTTCCAACTTGCTTGGCCTCCCAAAGTGCTGGGATTACAGGCGTGAGCCGTTGTGCCCAGCCGCCCCTATTTTCTTCTAGAGATTTTAGAGTTTAGCTTTTATGTGTAAGAGTTTGATTTATTTTGAGTTAATTTTTATGTATGGCATGAGGTAAGTATCAAGGCTATTTGTTTCTATATGAATATCCAGTTATTCCAGCTCAATCTGATGAAAAGACTAATCTGGATTTTTCCCTTCAAATCTCCATTTTTCCCATTACTTAGGTCCAAAAGTTGAGAGTCGTTTTTTTTTTTTTTTTTTTTTTTGAGATGGAGTCTGGCTCTGCTGCCCAGGCTGGAGTGCAGTGGCCGGATCTCAGCGCACTGCAAGCTCCGCCTACCGGGTTTACGCCATTCTCCTGCCTCAGCCTCCCGAGTAGCTGGGACTACAGGCGCCCGCCACCTCACCCGGCTAGTTTTTTGTATTTTTTAGTAGAGACGGGGTTTCACCGTATTAGCCAGGATGGTCTCGATCTCCTGACTTTGTGATCCGCCCGTCTCCACCTCCCAAAGTGCTGGGATTACAGGCTTGAGCCACCGCGCCCGGCCGAGAGTCCTTTTTATTTTTATTTTTTATTTTTTTGTAGAGACGAGGTTCCACCCACCTCAGCCTCCCAAAGTTCTGGGACTGCTAGTATGAGCCACTGTGTCCAGCCCTGGGTAATATTTTTATTATTTGTAGAGATGGGGTCTCTCCCTGTGTTGCCCAAGCTGGTCTCAAATTCCCAGGCTCAAGTGATCCTCCTGCCTCAGCTTCCCAAAGTGCTGGGATTACAGGTGTGAGCCAGCATATGTGGCCCTGGAGTTATTCTTTTTTTTTTTTTTTGAGATGGAGTTTTGCTCTGTGGCCTGGGCTGAAGTGCAGTGGGGCTCACTGTATCTCAGCTCACTGCATCCTCTGCCTCCCACCTTTAAGCAATTCTCTGCCTCAGCTTCCCGAGTAGCTGGGATTACAAGCGCCCACCACCACGCCCAGCTACTTTTTTTTGTATTTTTAGTAGAGACGGGGTTTCACCATCTTGGCCAGGCTGATCCTGAACTCCTGACCTTGTGATCCACCCGCCTCGGCCTCCCAAAGTGCTAGGATTACAGGCGTGAACCACCGCGCCCGGCCCGTGGAGTTATTCTTAAGTCCTTTTCTTCCTTTCTCTTGTAGCAGGAAGAGCTGCAGACAAAACTCCTCAGACACCGAGTTAAAGAAAGAAGGGGTTGCTGAGCGCGGTGGCTCAAGCCTGTAATCCCAGCACTTTGGGAGGCCGAGACGGGTGGATCACGAGGTCAGGAGATTGTAGACCATCCTGGCTAACACGGTGAAACCCCGTCTCTGCTAAAAAATACAAAAAACTAGCCGGGCAAGGTGGCGGGCGCCTGTAGTCCCAGCTACTTGGGAGACTGAGGCAGGAGAATGCTGTAAACCCAGGAGGCGGAGCTCGCAGTGAGCTGAGATCCGGCCACTGCACTCCAGCTTGGGCGACAGAGCGAGACTCCATCTCAAAAAAAAAAGAAAAAAAGAAGGAAGGGGTTTATTCGGCCAGGGGCATCGGCAAGACTTCTGTCTCAAGAGCCGAGCCCCCCAAGTGAGCAATTCCTGTCCCTTTTAAGGGTTCACAACTCTAAGGGGGTGCGTGTGAGAGGGTCGTGATTGATTGAGCAAGCAGGGGGTACATGACTGGGGGCTGCATGCACTGGTAATTAGATCGGAACAAAACAAGATAGGGATTTTCACAGTGCATTTCTATACAATGTAATCTATAGATAACATAACTGATTAGGTCAGGAGTCGATCTTTAACTACCAGGCCCAGGGTGCGCCGGGCTGTCTGCCTGTGGATTTCATTTCTGCCTTTTAGTTTTTACTTCTTCTTTCTTTGGAGGCAGAAATTGGGCATAAGATGATATGAGGGGTGGTCTTCTCCCTTACTCTCTCTCTGTCTCTCATTCCCCACATGCAACATATCAGCAAATCTTATATATATCTTAAATATATATTAATATGGTGTGGCTGTGTCCCCACTGAAATCTCAGCTTGAATTGTATCTCCCAGAATTCCCAAGTGTTGTGGGAGGAGTGCTGGGGGAGGTCATTGAATCATGGGGGCCAGTCTTTCCCATGTTATTCTCATGATAGTGAATAAGTCTCATGATATCTGATGGGTTTATAAAGGGTTTCTACTTTTGCTTCTTCCTCATTTTCTCCTGCTGCCACCATGTAACAAGTGCCTTTCGCCTCCCACCATGATTCTGAGGCCTCTGCAGCCACATGGAACTGTAAGTCCAATTAAACCTCTTTTTGGCTGGGTGTGGTGGCTCATGCCTGTAATCCCAGCACTTTGGGAGGCAGAGGCAGGTGGATCAAGAGGTCAGGAGTTTGACACTTGGACACAGGATGAGAAACATCACACATTGGGGCCTGTCGTGGGGTGGGGGAAGCAGGGAGGGATAGCATTAGGAGATTTACCTAATGTAAATGATGAGTTAATGGGTGAAGCACACCAACATGGCACATGTATACATATGTAACAAACCTGCACGTTGTGCACATGTACCCTAGAACTTAAAGTATAATAATAATAAGAAGAATAAAGAGATCAGGAGTTCAAGACCAACCTGGCCAACATGGTGAAACTCCATCTCTACTAAAAATACAAAAAATTAGCTGGGCATGGTGGCAGCTGTAATCCCAGCTACTCAGCAGGCTGAGGCAGAAGAATCACTTGAATCTGGGAGGCAGAGGTTGCAGTGAGCCGAGACTGCGCCACTGTACTCCAGCCTGGGTGACAGAGTGAGACTCCATCTCAAACAAAAACAAAAACAAAAACAAACAAAAAATATCTTTTTGTTCCCAGTTTTGGGTATGTCATTATCAGCAGTGCAAAAATGGACGAATACAGTAAATTGGTACCAGGAGTGGGGTGTTGCTGACAAGATATGTAAAAATGTGGAAGTGACATTGAAACTGGGTAACAGGCAGAGGTTGGAACAGTCTGGAGGGCTCAGAAGAAGACAAGAAAATGTGGGAATGTTTCAAACTTCCTAGAGACTCACTGAATGACTTTGCCAAAATGCTGATAGTGATATCGACAATAAAACTCAGGCTGAGGTGGTCTCAGATGGAGATGTGGAACTTGTTGGGAACTGGAGGAGAGGCAACTCTTGTTATGTTTTAGCAAAGAGACTGGTGGCATTTTGCCCCTGCCCTAGAGATCTGTGGAACTTTGAACTTGAGAGAGATGATTTAGAGTATCTGGTGGAAGAAATTTCTAAGCAGCAAAGCATTCAAGAGGTAACTTGCAGGTTGGAAGTGGTGGCTCATGCCTGTAATCTCAGCACTTTGGGAGGCCAAAGTGGGCGGATTACCTGAGGTCAGGAGTTCAAGACCAGCCTGGCCAAGATAGTGAAACCCTGACAAAAAATTAGCCAGGTGCAGTGGTGCACACCTGGTGCCACCTACTCAGGAGGCTGAGACAGGAGAATCGCTTGAACCCAGGAGGTAGAGGTTGCAGTGAGCTGAGATCACACCACTGCACTACAGCCTAGGCAACAGAGTGAGACTCTCTCTCTCTCAAAAGAAAAAAAAGAAAAAGTCACTTGCAATAGAAAGAAAAGCCCATTTTCTGGGGAGAAATTCAAGCCAGCTTCAGAAATTTGCATAAGTAGCAAGGAGCCTAATGTTAATCCCCAAGACCATGGAGAAAATGTCTCCAGACCATGTCAGAGAACTTCCTCGCAGCCCCTTTCATCACAGGTCTAGAGGCCCAGGAGGAAAAGTGGTTTTGTGGGCCAGGCCCCAGGTCCCTGTGCTGTGTGCATCCTAGGGACTTGGTGTCCGGTGTCCCAGCTGCTCCAGCCATGGCTGAAAGGTGCCAACACAGAGCTCGGGCTGTGGTTTCAGAGGGTGGAAGCCCCAAGCCTTGGCAGCTTCCACATGGTATTGAGTCTGTGGGTACTCAGAAGTCAAGAGTTCAGATTTGGGAACCTCCGCCTAGATTTCAGAAGATGTATGGAAATGCCTGGATGCCCAGGCAAAAGTTTGCTGCAGGGGTGGGGCCCTCATGGAGAACCTCTGCTAGGGTGGTGCAGAAGGGAAATGTGGGATTCAGAGCCCCCACACAGAGTCCCTACTGGGGTACTGCCTAGTGGAGCTGTGAGAAGAGGGCCACCATCCTCTAGACTCTGGAATGGTAGATTCACTGACAGCTTGCACTGTGCGCCTGGAAAAGCCACAGACACTCACTACCAGCCCGTGAAAGCAGCCAGGAGGGAGCCTGTACCCTGCAAAGGCACAGGAGTGGAGCTGCCCAAGACCATGGGAACCCTTCTCTTGCATTTACTGACCTGGATGTGAGACCTGGAGTCAAAGGAAATCATTTTGGAGCTTTAAAATTTGACTGCCCTGCTGGATTTCAGACTTGCATGGGCCCTGTAACTCCTTTGTTTTGGCCAACTTCTCCTATTTGGAATGGCTGTATTTACCAAATACCTCCATCCCCATTATATCTAGGAAGTAACTAGCTTGCTTTTGATTTTACAGGCTCATAGGCAGAAGGGACTTGCCTTGTCTCAGATGAGACTTTGGACTGTGGACTTTTGGGTTAATTCTGAAATGAGTTAAGACTTTGGGGGACTGTTGGGAAGGCATGATTGGTTTTGAAATGTGAGGACATGAGATTTGGAGGGGGCGGGGCAAAATGATATGGTTTGGCTGTATCCCCACCAAAATCTGAACTTGAATTGTATCTCCCAGAACTCCCAAGTGTTGTGGGTGGGACCCAGGGGGAGGTCATTGAATCATGGGGGCCAGTCTTTCCTATGCTATTCTTGTGATAGTGAATAAGTCTCATGAGATATGAAGGGTTTATCAGGGGTTTCCACTTTTGTTTCTTCCTCACTTTCTCTTGCCACCACCATGTAGGAAGTATCTTTTACCTCCCGCCAAGATTCCAAGGCCTCCTTAGTCATGTGGAACTGTAAGTCCAATTAAACCTCTTTTTGTTCCCAGTTTCAGGTATGTCTTTATCAGCAGTGTGAAAATGGACTAATACATATATCCATTAAATATATATCTATAATTAACCACTTCTCTCCACCTCCACTGCTCCACTCTAAGCCACCAACATCGCTTGCTTGAACTACTGCAGCAGTGTCCTCCCTGGTCTCCTGGCTTCTACTGTCATTCCCTGCAGTCCATCCTCCCATAACAGTTAGGGACCATGTTAAATCTAACACAGACCATGTCCCTCCTCTGCTCAAAACCTTCCATGGCTCCCTATTCTTCTTAGAGTGAAAGCAAAATCTTTCCTCTGGTCCTTAAGCCCCTAGGTCACCTGGTTTTGCCAATAATCTCTGATCTATTGTTTTTTTTTTTTTCTTTTTTTGACAGAGTCTTGCTCTGTCACCCAGGCTGCAGTGCAGTGGTGCAATCCTGGCTCACTGCAACCTCTGCCTCCCGGGTTCAAGTGATTTTCCTGTCTCAGCCTCCCAAGTAACTGGGATTACAGGTGTATGCAACCATGCCTGGCTATTTTTTTTATTTTTATTTTTTTGTATTTTTAGTAGAGACCAGGTTTCACCATGTTGGCCAGGCTGGTCTTGAACTCCTGACCTCAAGGGATTGACCCACTTCGGCCTCACGAAGTGCTGGAATTACAGGCGTGAGCCACTGCGCCCAGCCACCTGACCTATTTTCCTACTACTCTTCCGTTTGCTCACCTAGCTCTACTGGTCTCCTTGTTGTTCTTCAAACATGCCCAGGATGGCCCCATTTCAGGGCTTTTGTACTTGCTGTTCCCTCTGCTTGGGACATCCTTCTTCCAGATAGCACATGGCTCCCTCCCTCATTCCTCCAGGTCTCTGCTAAAAGCTGCACTTCCAGCCTAGGCAAGATAGCAAGGCCCTCCATCTCTACAAAAAATTTACAAAAAATTAGCTGGGTGTGGTGGCGCACACCTGTAGTCCCAGCTACTTGGGAGGCTGAGGTGGGAGGATTGGTTGAACCCAGGAGTTCAGGTTACAACAAGCTGTGATTGTGCCACAGCACTCCAACCTGCGTCACAAACAAACAAACAAAAACAACAACAACAACAAAAACTGCACTCCCAGGCTTTCTGCCCCATTGCCTTAGCGTACAGTCCTAGCATGAATAACTTACAGAACTCATTTGTGTTGTCTTGATTCTTGGCTGCACCTACTTACCTGGTTCAGGAGCAGTGCCTGGCACACAGTAGGCACTTAATGAGAGGCTGAACGATGGAGAGCTGAGCCTGGTCTGACCTGTTCTTCCTGCTTTCAGGCCAGGACTGAATAGTGATTGGGAGGTGGCAGGTGGTGGAGAAGAGGCGTCAGGAACAGGAAGTAAGGAAGGGTTCAAGGAGCTGGAACTGTGTTATTTTGGGCAGGGCAAAAACAACAGCAATTCCTATTTCTTGAGAGCTTTCTTTTGTGCCGTGCACTTTACATATCATGATCGTCTTTATTTTCCGGATGAGGAAACGGAGGCTTAGAGAAGTGAAATGATTTCTCTAAGCTCACACAGTGTTCAGTGGCCTAATGCGACTCGAACTCAAGTCTGCCCCATTCCAGAACTTTCTTCACCTGGAGCCAGGGGAAGCTTGCGAGGCGCCCTGTCCGTATGGAACAGTGCTGTATGGAAATGTACTGGATTCAGCTGTTTTCTGCCAATTACACATTTTTCAGGAGTTAGAGCTATTTTTCTAATATAACTGGGAGTTAAATTTGCTAAACCTGGCAACCCAGGTTTAGCAAATACTTTTATTATTTGTAGAGATGGTGGTCTCCCTATGCTGCCCAGGCTGGTCTTGAACTACTGGCTCCTGCCTTGTCCTAGGGGGAGTTTGGACTTAAGCCTAGGACTTCAGCGAATGGCCCGCCCAGGATCCCCAAATGCTTTTTCCAGGCTAATCCACGACCTGAGCCGGTCCTTACCTTTGGAAGCGCAATGAGCTTCCCGGGCGTGAATCCTCTTTTCTGGGCTAGGGCACTGGGGAGTCGAGAGCCACGAGCGGACCCTTTAAGAGTGATTTCGAGGGCGGGCTCACGGGGGCGTGGCGAATCCGGGGGCGTGCCGGTTCGGGGCCGGCCAATCGGGAGGCGGGAAGAACGCGAGGGCGGTCCCGGCGCGAGCAGGCTGGGAAGGGTTAAAGGGGCGCGCCCGTGGGTCGCGGACTGTCCGGTTGCTCCCGCCTCCTTCCGTCGGATCTGAGCTCTCCCGCGGCTGCGCCGCCCCGGCCGCCCAGGAGACAAAGCGCTGCTGCCGCGGTTGCCGCAACCGGGCCAGTCCTGGACCATGGCCGGGCCACCCCCCAGCCTCGCGCCTCCCGTCCCGTCGCCGCCCTAGGCCTGCGCTGCGAGGTAAGGCGGGCCTGGCGGGGGGACCTGCACCGGGACACGGGACCCGGGTCAGGCCGCCCTGGGCCTCGGGGTTCCCCGGCCACCTGGAGAGCGCGCTGCGGGGATCTTCCCTGCTGGGACTTTGCACCAGTGGTCACTTCTCCAGCTGCCGAGGCGAACTTGGCCGATGACCACCCTCCCCGCCCTCAGCCCATAGGGACGTCTGCCGCTGTGGGGGACTGCGGACAAGCCCCCTATTCTGCCGCTGATCACCCATCTGGGGCCCTGACTGTCCTTTAAGGAACTTAAGAGAGCTGCCACGCACAACACACAAAGGGACAGAGAGCAGCCGGGAGCAGGGCCACACCTGGAGAAGCAGTCCCTGCCGTGGGCAAGGGGGCTGCCTGTGTCTGGACGGCGGTGCTGGCACGTCCCTGGGGTCCCTGCTGGTGCGCTGACGGACAGGCTGGTCTTCAGTGTTCTTGGCACACATGTTTTTCAGCCTGTGCCTGCCACACCCTCTTCCCCACGCCCGCTGCTGGGGGACACTGAGGGCAGTTGGATTCAACCCCAGGACCTGTGGTTCTGGCTTCTTTCGTTAAAGTGAGTGCCAAAATGCCATGCTTCAGTCTCCCCAGAGACCTGGGTTCCAGGCCAGCTGTGCCCCTGGAGATCTTGAATGAATTATTTGCCTTTTTGACAGCTCTTTCCCTGAAAGCATTTTGCAAAATGACTCTTCAGGAGTAAATTCACTCAGCCCATAGAGGGATGGAAGTTAACATCCCCATTTTGCAGATGAGGCTGAGAAAACCCCGACTCACAGCAGCTAATATTTGCAATCCATTTCCCATAGTTTGCCAGTGGGTTTTCCTTCTTTTAGCTCATGGACCCTTGCCACACAGCCCATTTTAACAGACGAGGAAACTGAGGCTTGGAAAGGTGAAACGACTTGTCCAAGGCCTTCCAGCCTGGACCTGCAGAGGCAGGAACTTTGCCTTGGGAGCAGCACGGGGCCAGGCTCCCTCCAGCTTCCTGTCTGGCCCTGGGCTGTTGAATCAGCAGCAGTGCCCACAGCGGACTCTGAACTTCTTGGAAAACAGTGTGGGGAGATAAGGCAGGGACCAGGCCTTCGCTCCAGGCAAGGCTGGAGCCTGTGCCCCTGCAGTTTCCTGCCTTCCCTGTTCTGGTGGAGGCAGGGGTCATGGGCAGAGCTGGGTCCTGTGCCTGCTGGTGACTTTGAAGCAGTTTGGCCTCCATCTGGGCAGTGCAGGGAGGTGGTTTGCTGAGCAGGAGGGAAGTTGCTATTCCTTTGGCCTTGATGGGGTGGAGAGACCCCAAGATTGGCTCCTTTATTTGGGTGGCTTGCCTGGAGCATGTGATTCTGGGCACAGTTGTATGCCTCTGGCCAACTTATTGAACCTCCCTGTGTCCATTTCCACATCTGTGAATGTGGGGTGAGACCTCTTGTCATGGGGCCGTTGAGAAGTTTCAGAAGATACCTGCAGAATGAATCAAACAGCTATGTGAGCACCTACTGCATGCCTGGCACTGGAATTCACACCACAAAAGCCCCAGCTTTCCTAGAGCAGGCAAAAATGACCCAGGTATTAATAATTTCAGGTGGAGGCACAGGAGAGGGACTGGAGGGCCTCTTATGCATAGGGTGGCCAGGGACCACCTCTCTGAGGAGGTGACAGCTAGGCTGAGACCAAAGGATGGGGAACTGGCCTTGTGAAGACCTGCAGGCAGACAGCCGGGACCAAGTCTTGGAGGTGGGGATGTATCTGGTGTATTTAAGGAACAGAAAGGAGGCCAGGATGGCTGGAGCTGAGTGAACAAGGGGGAAAGAGGTAGGAAAAGGGAACTTGGAAGCCATGGGAGGCTTGGACTGTTTTTTTTTTTTTTTTTTTTTTTTTTTTTTTTTTTGAGGCAGGATCTCACTATGTCGCCCAGGCTGGAGTGCAGTGGCATGATCACTCCCAAGTTCAAGGGGTCCTTCCATGTTAGCCTCCCAGACAGCTAGGACTAGAGGCTTGTGTCAACATGCCCAGCTATTTTTTTTCTATTTTTTGTGGAGGTAGGGTCTTGCTGTGTTGTCCAGGCTGGTCTCTAACTCAAGCGATCCTCCGGCCTCAGCCTCCCAAAGTGCTAGCATTACAGGTGTGAGCCACCGCACCCTGCCTAAGGATTTAATTTTATGCTGAGAGAAGTAGGGAGCCATGGGAGGGTTTAGAGCAGAGGAGGAGTGTGATTGGACTTAATTTTCACAGGATCCCTCTGTGGGGAGTGGATTTCAGTGTGGCTCGGAGAAGAGCCTAGGAAGGAGGCTTGGATCTTACCTTAAGGAACATGGACGGGGGGGCAAGGAGACTTGTGTGGAGGCTACAGCAGCCGTTCCAGTGAATGGTGATGGGGCCTAGAATGGGGAGGTGGAGTGGACAGATTAGGCAACTGATTTGGAAGACGCTGGAGAGGCGGGATCAACTGGACTTGATATGTGATCAGATGTGGGGGTGAGAGGGAAACCAAGGGCCATTTGCTGAGATCAGAAGTATGACACGGGGACGTTTGGGGAAAAGCCAAGAAGAATGTGAACTGCAGCTGTGCTCAGCAGGCATTGTGTGCCTGGCCCCGTGCTCCGCAAAGTCCGTGTAGTCACTGTATCATTGTCACAACAGCCCTGACTTAGGCACTGTTACGATCCCATTTTACAGATGCAGAAACGGAGGCCCAGAGAGGTTAATAGCCTGCCTGGGGTTCCCCAGCCCAGATGCTGCAGAGCTGACATTTGAATCCAGAGAAGAGCAAGCTGAGGCTGGAGCTGAACAGAGGGCAGGGAGGCGAGTGGTGGCCTGAGAGGTAGGAGCGGAACTGGGCAAGTGGGGCGGGAGGGTCCTGTGAGAACTGGGGCCAGCATCCACATGGGAGTTGATGGGTGGTGGTGTGGGGAATGCGTGAATCCCTGTGGCTTAGAGAGGGACAGCTGTATCTGAGAGGCAGGGTGGGGATTCAACACCTGGAGACTTTGGGGGCTCTGGCCTTGGCCCCCCACTAGGTCAGGACAGACTGACCTCAGTTTCTTTTTTTATTTTAAGTTCCGTGATACATGCGCAGAACATGCAGGTTTGTCACATAGGTATACGTGTGCCATGGTGGCCTGCTGCACCTATTGACCTGTTCTCTAAGTTCCCTCCCCTCACCCCCATCACCCAACAGGCCCCCGTGTGTGTTCTGCCCCTCCCTGTGTCCACGTGTTCTCATTGTTCAACTCCTACTTATGAGTAAGAACATGCGGTATTTGGTTTTCTGTTCCTGTGTTAATTTGCTGAGGATGATGGCTTCCAGCTTCATCTATTTCCCTGCAAAGGACATGATCTCATTCCTTTTTATGGCTGGATAGTTTTCCATGGTGTATATATACCACATTTTCTTTATACACTCGATCATTGATGGGCATTTTCTCAGTTTCTAAGTCACAATTCATGTTCCCTCTTCTAGGAAGCCTTCCCTGACTGCCTGTGTGGGTGACAGGAGGTGGCAAGGACAACCCCTTCCACCCTAGGTCAGGTAGTCCGACAGGGCCTCACTGCGGTCAGCTGCTCCTAGGAGAGCCACCACCCTGACCTCATTCCACCAGGCTCTGAGAAAGACGCCACCCAGGCAGGGCAATGAACACTGAGTGCCTACTGCGTACCAGGACTTTATATGCTTTGCCTCTTGAAAAATGTAGCTACCATCCTATGCAGGCTGAGGCTCTACAGTGGGAGATAAGGTGGGCTCTTAAAATGGCCGTGGAAAACCCCAAGGGAAGGTGGCCAGGCCAGGGACGCAGATGCCACCTCCCGATAAGTCCTTCCTGGCCAGCATTGCCCCATCGTATACTCCTTGGGGGAAAGTGAATGGGGTCACTGTGGCTGACGGCATGGAGTTAGAGTCCTCTATGCTAAATGGCATGGGACACCCCCCTGCCCCTCCTTCCTGTAAGTCAGCCTAACCCTGGGTTTGCATGTTTGCCCAGATTCTTTCTTTTTTTTGAGATAGAGTCTGGCTCTGTCCCCAGGCAGGAGTGCAGTAGTGCGATCTCGGCTGACTGCAACTTCTGCCTCCTGGGTTCAAGCAGTTTTCCTGCCTCAGCCTCCCAGGTATCTGGGATTATAGGCACTCCCCACCAGGCCTGGCTTTTTTTTTTTTTTTTTTTTTTTTTTGAGATGGAGTCTTGCTCTGTTGCCCAGGGTGGAGTGCAATGGCGTGATCTCGGCTCACTGCAACCTCCGCCTCTTGGGTTCAAGCGATTCTTCTGCCTCAGTCTCCCAAATAGCTGGGATTATGGGTGTGCACTACTACACCTGGCTGGTTTTTTTTTATTTTTAGTAGAGATGGGGTTTTGCCATGTTGGCCAAGCTGGTCTTGAACTCCTGACCTCAGGTGAGAAGGATCGGCCTTGGCCTCCCAAAGCCCTAGGATTACAGGCGTGAGCCACTGCGCCCAGCCCCTGTCTTATTTTCCACAGGACATGAGACTACCTGGCAGACATCTTATCTGTTAACTGTCTGCTCCCTTTCACTTGCCAGTGGCATTTCAACACCACAAGGGCAGGGACCCTGTCCATCTTGTTTTTGCTCTATCCCTAGGCCTGGAACAGTGCCTGGCACACAGTAGATGCTTAATAAACATTCCATGAATGAAATCAATCTCTACAAGTCTCTGAAGTTGGTTCCGCCCATATCCCTATTTCATGGACGGACAAACCAAGGTCGAACCAGTCAGGGCTGGGACCTGGCAGGGACTGTGGAAGGCCAGCTGGTCTTGTTCTTGGGATGATGGAAACAGCAGCGTCTGAAATGAGGCCTGGGTTTGGATTTCAGCCCTGCCCAACCTGCTCTGTGACACCGGGGAAGCAGTTAACCTCTCTGTGCCTGTTTCCTCATCTGTTGAACCCAAGCCAGGCCAGTCCCTGTAACCTAAGGTCTATTGTGAGATCAAGTGAGTTCATCCCTCTGAAATGTCTGGCATGCGGCAGGAACTCACAACATTATTTCAGGGATACAGGAGGGCAGGAGGTTATGAGGCTGTCTGGGGAGGCTGGTGAGACCCAGGTTCCAGTCCTGTCTCTGCTCCTTAGGAGTTGTGGGCACATGGGCTGCCTGCTTCCACCCTGTGAGTGTCAGTTTCCTCATCTGTGAAACGGGGATGTAGAGTGGCCGAAAGGTCCCCTCGGGGCACTGGGTGACCTAGCATCAGTGGCCTTGTGCGTAACAGCCCTTCCATGGGGTCCAGGCCCCGGGCTCCCCTCCAGGCCCGGCGATTGCCGCCATGAAGCTGAACGAGCGCAGCCTGGCCTTCTACGCCACCTGCGACGCCCCAGTGGACAACGCAGGCTTCCTGTACAAGAAGGGCGGGCGACACGCAGCCTACCACCGGCGCTGGTTCGTCCTGCGCGGGAACATGCTCTTCTACTTCGAGGATGCGGCCAGCCGCGAGCCTGTGGGCGTCATCATCCTGGAGGGCTGCACCGTGGAGCTGGTGGAGGCTGCGGAGGAGTTCGCCTTCGCCGTGCGCTTCGCGGGGACCCGGGCGCGCACCTACGTGCTGGCCGCTGAGAGTCAGGCCGCCATGGAGGGTTGGGTCAAGGCCCTGTCGCGTGCCAGCTTCGACTACCTGCGGCTGGTGGTGCGTGAGCTGGAGCAGCAGCTGGCGGCTGTGCGCGGCGGGGGTGGCATGGCCCTGCCCCAGCCTCAGTCCCTGCCCTCTGCCCCGGCCCCAGTCCCAGCCCTGCCCCTGCCCCTGCCCCTGCCCCGCCGGCCCAGCGCCCTCCCGCCCAAGGAGAATGGCTGCGCTGTCTGGAGCACTGAGGCCACCTTCAGACCTGGACCCGAGCCCCCTCCGCCACCGCCTCGCCGCCGGGCCTCGGCACCCCACGGGCCCCTGGACGTGGCCCCCTTCGCCCGGCTGCACGAGTGCTATGGCCAGGAGATCCGAGCCCTGCGCGGCCAGTGGCTCAGCAGCCGGGTCCAGCCCTGAGGCCACCAGGGCACCTGTTTTAGGGGGACGCAAGCTCCACGCCTTCTGGGACAGGCCGGGTCCTGGAGAGACTGGGGGAGCTGGTCCTGAGGGAAATCATGGGCAAAGCTGGCCTCCAGTCCCTGAATGGCCTGGTTTTGGGGGATGCAGGCTCTGAGAAGGTGCTGGATTCTGAATGGGCCTTTAGGACCATGTGATTCAGAAGGCCTACCCTTGAGAGGACGTCACACGTGACACTAAAGAGAATCCAGGGCCTGAGGGGGAGGTTTCCTGAGAACTCCGGCCCCAGGCTGGCCTGAGCTGCCTGGCAGAGGCCTTTGCTGGCAACAGGCCTTGCTGGGCCTGCAGCTCAGAGGGTCACTGGGACTGAGGACAATCTGTGGCCTGAAAAGCAAATGTACAGTTAGTGCGCCTCCTGACCGGGCCCTCAGGGTGGATAGAGAGAGGATCGGTTGTGGCAGCTATACCTGGGCCTGGCCTTGCTCCAGGACCTGCCAGAGGAGCTGACCTGGCTCCGTGCCTGCCTGTCTCCAGGAGCAGGACAGTGGCTTGGAGGGTGGCGACCAGGGACACAGGTGCAGGTGTTAGTGCAGGACCGGAAGGGTGAGGTTGCCTGGTCGCTGGGGCTCCTGGCCTGGGCCGGCTGAGGCAGGACTCTGCCGGGTCCCCTGCCAGGCCTTATGGTGGTGCTCCTGGTGGTAGTGGCTTTCTGGCTGCAGGCCCTGTCTTTGTCTCCGTGGTGGCTCTCACAGGGCTTTCCAGACACTCCTTGACTGCATCCTTCAGTCTTGGCCCCCAGGCCTGGGGCCCCTTGGGAGCTCTCCTGACCTCCCTTTCTGGGCTGGGCAGCCATGGCCTGAGGTGACCTTCTAGCAGGTTCCCCCAGGGAGGGGAGGCCACCAGCTGACTCACCACCTAAGATGGCCCAGGTGCTGACCTAGTGGCAGAGAAAACACAGCCTCACACCGAATGCAACTTCCAGAGCCCCTCTTCAGCTCCAGGCAGCCCCCTCCAACAGGTCCCCTCCTGAGCTCAGCCCCCACCCCCATACTCCCGGTGGGGACCAGGTCTTGCCTGGCTTCGGGGCTGACCGCCGGTCCCCTTTCTTCTCACCACAGTGCCCATTCTTCATCCAGGGAGAACCTCGGGGCTGAGAATACCCTCTGGCCCTCACCCTGGGTCATGTTTACAGTCCTCAATGCCCCACACCAGGGGCCGCCTGAGGACACCTCCACCCTGACCTTGATTTTCTCAAACGCTGCCTCTTGGTGACAGACTCAGCCCGAAACCCCTTCTTTCTGTCTTTGGAGACCCTTGGACTTGGGGAAATATGGAGGGGGGTGTGTCTGCAATCAAGGCCTCTCCAGCTCACGGCTGGCCCGGTGGGCTGGGACCTCAGTCTGAATTTTAAATACTTAGGGTGCATTTTTTTTTTTCTGGCAACAAAACTTGATGTTTTCACTGCTTTAGTTTCCTGTTTGCTGGTGGGAGGGGATATGATCTGTGACTCTGGGCTTGGCTTGGGGGAACAGTTGTCACTGTTCCTGGGGAGAGGGGCAGCTTGGGCTGGAGAAGCACAGCCAGAGATGGAGCCCCTCGAGAGGGATCCTTGGCTGCTTCATTGTCTTCCCCCCAGCAAGCCCTGCTCTCCTCCACAGGCACCTCTGGGGTCTTGGTACGGTCCCCGCTCACCTCCTTCCAGAGTCCTGAGCAGTGTGGGTGGGGGTGGCACGGGATCTGGGGCTTGGGAGGGGTTCGGAGCCGCCCAGAGCCCCGTGTCCTGGCAGACTCAGCTGGTGGGGTGAGGTGTTAACCCCAGTCCTGGCGTAGGTTTACAGACTCTCAAGGTACGCTGGCCCTGGTCTCCTGGGAGAGAGGGGTGGGGGATGTCCCCTACCAAAGCACAAGGTGGGGTCAGGCTGCCTCCCAGGTTGGGTGTCGGGGGAGCTTTCCGGCAGCCTGGGAGGGAGATGCAAGGGCTAAAATAAAATTTTGTCAAGTAATGGCTGATCATGTCATTTTTTTCCCCATCAAAATCCTTGATTGATTTCCCTGGCAGAGCCCAGAGCAGGCTGTGCAAGGGCAGGGACTAGTGGGTGATACCACATGGCTGGTGCCCTGCCAGGCGCATTCTCACTTCTCAAGGCAGATGCTGGTCCCATTTTACAGATGTGGGAAACAGGCTCATTGAGGTTATGAAACTTGCCAAAGCCACATAGCTGGAGAGTATCAGAGCAGGGATGTAAATCTCTGGAATCCCATGACAGGATAGAGTCTTCAGGAGGAATATGAGGGAAAATGGAGCCCAGAGTTCCTTTCAGAAGGGAGAGAAGGCAGGGAAAAGCCAAGGATTTGAAAGCTAACTGGGCTGAAGACCTGAGAGTTGGGAGGGACATTAACAATCCTGATTAGGATGGCAGATGGAATAGTTGAAACTGCATGCTTCTCACTGATAAGTTCATGGAGGCTGTGGAGGGAGCTGGAGTGAAGACTCTGGCACCGATGCAAGTTCAGAAGGAAAGCGCCTGTGATTGATTAGTAATATCTGCCATGAGCACCACGTGCCTGGTAGTGGTGCTCATGCCATGTATCTGCTCTCTGACTGATTGAGTCTGTCTACTGGGTTAATGGGGGTTCACAGAAGGGGCTGGCCCAAGGTGGCCTAGCATGATGGACTTAAGCCCTAGGTCCTCTTCACATGGACTCAGTTTGGGTCACAGGTCTCCCTTGCAGGCCTGGAAAAATCCTGTACATTTAGGAACATGTGGCTTAGGGTGAGCAACCTATAGTCCTCATGTTCAAGAAATGAGAAGTATGAAGATCAGGGAATTGTGGCCCTTGTGAGCATCCAGTGCATGCTGAATAATTTTTTCCATCTCTTGTGGGACCACAGCTGACAGATGGGGGCTGGGGAAGTGGCTCCCCACACAAGCTGAGTCAGGGCACTGCCTGTGGCATTTGTGACCGCAGCCACCATACAGCATGGGGCAAAGAGTGGGGGAAATAGTGGGAGAGAAAAACAGCTCCAAGAGGGAGGGTCAGCAGCAAAATGCTGGACATCCAACTGCCGATATGTCAGTGATTCCTCTGGACCCAGGGGAGGTGTTCAGGGCACAAGTCTAAGGGGGCACCATATGTGGTCAGAAGGAATATTCTGAGAAGCCACTCGGGGTAGAAGGTGAGGCCCTCAAGCAGGACAATGCAGTGAGAAGTTAGGCTGATTGCCAAACATCCTTCCACCCTAAATACTTAGTCAAATTCAATCAGTTACGCTGCCATAGGCTCTCAGGGAATAGCTAAACTTTAGCTGCCAGAGAGTGGCCGTGTGGCCTGATTTTGGCCAATGAGATGTGAGTTGGAAGAGTCTTCTTCCTTCCAAAATACACAATAAAGAGCTCTTCATTGGCCAGGTGCGGTGGCTCAAACCTGTAATCCCAGCACTTTGGGAGGCCAAGGCAGGCAAATCACGAGGTCAGGAGTTCAGGACCAGCCTAACCAATGTAGTGAAACCCTGTCTCTACTAAAAAGTACAAAAATTACCCGGGCATGGTGGTGGGCGCCTATAGTCCCAGCTACTCGGGAGGCTGAGGCAGGAGAATCGCTGAACCCAGGAGGTGGAGGTTGCAGTGAGCCGAGATCGTGCCACTGCACTCCAGCCTGGGCAACAGAGCAAGACTCTGTTCCAAAAAAAAAAAAAAAAGGCTCTTCATTGTTCTCTGTGGGGGTGGAGAAGGGGGAGTAATGTCTGTGATGTCTGGAACTTTGGCATCCATCTTGCAGTCATGAAGTTGACCACTCTAAAGGAAATGCCCCATACTGAGTTTGGCACACATTTGAGGGTGGTTCTGGGTAACCAACTGCAGGGCTGTTGTTGGCTCAGTGGGGTGCGGGTTGGGGCTAGAATGGGATTTCCTGTTACAGTAAAGGGGCCACTGCTTCTTACCCCTTCCTAAAGAGTGAACAAATATTGAAGGAAGATCATGTCCCCTACGGCCCTGCCTCTCGGATGTTCCTAAGTGGGGCTGCTTTGTCCCTGCTATGTGCTATGTGGTTAGATCTGGTGCCAACTATCTGCTCCCCCAACCCCTCTGCGGATGACTTCGCCACACTCACCTTGCACAAACTTTGTTATGAAAAAGTTCCTGCGGCCAGGCACGGTGGCTCACACCTGTAATTTCAGCACTTTGGGAGACTGAGGCGGCAGATCATCTGAGGTAGGGGGTTCGAGACCAGCCTGACCAACGTGGAGAAACCCCGTCTCCACTAAAAATACAAAATTAGCTGGGCATGTGGCGCACGCCTGTAATCCCAGCTACTCGGGAGGCTGAGGCAGGAGAATCGCTTGAATCTGGGAGGTGGAGTTTGTCCAGCCTGAGCAACAAGAGTGAAACTCCGTGTCAAAAAAAAAAAAAAAAAAAAAAGTTCCTGCTACTTGTCCTAACTTCTAAAACCTCAGCATTCAACATGAAACTCTTCCAAGATGATAAAAGAATAAGTTGTCTAAGCCTAGCTGTAGGTTTTGCATTTTTCTGATGAAGACTTTTTAAAAAGGTGGGCAAAATATTTGCAAATCATTTGCAATCTGATATGCAGAATATAGAGATATCCTAAAACTCAACACAACAAAAAACAACCTAATTTAAAATTGGGCAAAAGGCCAGGCGAGGTTGTTCATGCCTGTAATCCCACCACTTTGGGAGACCGCGGTGGGCAGATCACCTGAGGCCAGAGGTTTGAGACCAGCCAGGCCAACATGGTAAAACCCTGTCTCCACTAAAAATACAAAAATTAGCCAGGCGTGGTGGTGGGTCCCTGTAGTCCCAACTACTCGGGAGGCTGAGGCAGGAGAATTGCTGGAACCCAGGAGGTGGGAGGTTGCAGTGAGCCAAGATGGCACCACTGCACTCCAGCCTGGGTGACAGAGCAAGACTCCATCTCAAAAAACAAAACAAAACAAATAATCTGGGCATGGTGGCTCACGCCTGTAATCCCAGCACTTTGGAAGGCCGAGGTGGGAGGATCACCTGAGGTCAGGAGTTTGAGACCAGCCTGGCCAACATGGTGAAACCCTGTCTCTACTCAAGATACAAAATTAGCCGGTTGTGGTGGCAGGTACCTGTAATCCCAGCTACTCAGAAGACTGAGGCATGAGAATTGCTTGAACCCGGGACGGGGAGGTTGCAGTGAGCCGAGATCATGCCATTGCACTCCAGCCTGGGGGTAGAGCAAGACTCTGTCTCCAAAAAAAAAAAAAAAGGCAAAAGACTTGAGCAGACATTTCTCCAAAGAAGATATATAAATGGCCAATAAGCAATAAGTACATGAAAAGATGCTCACCATCAGTAATCAGTAGCAAAACACAAGTCAAATTAGGATGGCTACAGTCAGCACAGAAAATAACAAGTGTTGGCCAGAATGTGGAGAAATTGCACAACCCTTGTGCACTGTTGGTGGGAATGTAAAATGATGCAGCCACTATGGAAAAAAGTGTGGTGGTTCCTCAAATAGTTACAAATAGAATTATCATATGATGCAGCAATTCACTGCTTGGTATATATCCGAAAGAACTGAAAGCAGAGTTTTTTGTTTTTTGTCTTTTTGAGATGGAATTTCGGTCTGTCACCTGAGCTGGAGTGCAGTGGCACGATCTCGGCTCACTGCAACCTCTGCCTCCTGGGTTCAAGCAATTCTCCTGCCTCAGCCTCCCGAATAGCTGGGATTACAGGCACCTGTCACCATGCCCGGCGAATTTTTGTATTTTTAGTAGAGATGGGGAGGCTGGTCTCGAACTCCTGACCTCAGGTGGTCCGTCTGCCTCGGCCTCCCAAAGTGCTGGGATTTCAGGCGTGAGCCACCGTGCCCAGCTGTTTTGTTTTGTTGTTTTTTTTTTGAGACGGAGTCTCGCTCTGTCGCCCAGGCTGGAGTGCAGTGGCCGGATCTCAGCTCACTGCAAGCTCCGCCTCCCGGGTTTATGCCATTCTCCTGCCTCAGCCTCCCGAGTAGCTGGGACTACAGGCGCCCGCCACCTCGCCCGGCTAATTTTTTGTATTTTTTAGTAGAGACGGGGTTTCACCGTGTTAGCCAGGATGGTCTCGATCTCCTGACCTCGTGATCCGCCCGTCTCGGCCTCCCAAAGTGCTGGGATTACAGGCTTGAGCCACCGCGCCCGGCCTTTTTTTTTTTTTTTTTTCTTATAGAGACAGGGTATTGCCCTGTTGCCCAGGCTAGAGTGCAGTGGTGACACCATTTAGGCTCACTGCAGCCTCAATCACCCTGGTCCAAGCGATCTTCTCACTTTGCCCTTCCAAGTAGCTGGAACCACAGGTGCATGCCAGCACACCTGACTAACTTTTTTATCTTAGAGATGGGGGTCTTGCTGTGTTGGCCAGCTTGGTCTTGAACTCCTGGGCCCAAGCAATCCTCCTGCCTTGGCCGCTCAAAGTGCTGAGATTACAGACATGAGCCACCACACCTGGCTAAAGCAGGGTCTAGAAGAGACATTTGCATACCCATGTTCATAGCAGCATTACTCATGTGTCCATCCCAAGTGTCCACCAGTGGATGAGTGGATAAACAAACCGTGGTCTATCCAGGCGATGGAATATTTTTCAACCTTAAGGGATGGAAATTCTGACACATGCTACAACATGGATGAACCCTGAAGACATTGGGCTAAATGAAATAAGCCAGTCACCAAACAACAAATACTATATAATTCCACTTATAGGAGGTATTATTTTGATGGAAAAGTAATTGCAGTTTTGCTATTACTTTTAATGACAAAAGCCGCAATTGATTTTGCACCAACCTAATACTAAAAGTAGCCAAATTCAGAGACAAAAAATAGAAAAGTGGGTGGCAGTGGCTCAGGGGAGGCAAAATGGGGAGTTAGCGATTAATGAGTACAGAGTTTAGTTTTGCAAGATGAAAAGAGTTCTGGAGATGGAGGGTGATGATGGCTGCATTATTATGAATGTTCTTGATACCACTGAACTGTACACTAAAAAATGGTTAAGATGGCAAAGTTATGACTGGGCGCGATGGCTCATGCCTGAAATCCCAGCACTTTGGGAGGCCGAGGTGGGCAGATTGCTTGAGCCCAGGAGCTTGAGACCAGCCTGGGCAACATGGCAAAACCCCGTCTCTAAAAAAACCACAAAAATTCGCCAGGCATAGTGGTGTGGGCTTGTAGTCCCAGCTACTCAGGAGGTTGAGGTGGGAGGATTGCTTGAGCCTGGGAGGTGGAGGTTGCAGTGAGCTGAGATCACACCACTGCACTCCAACCTGGGTGACAGAGTGACCCCCATCTCAAAAAAAAAAGAAAAAGAAAGGCTGGGCACGGTGGCTCAAGCCTGTAATCCCAGCACTTTGGGAGGCCGAGACGGGCGGATCACGAGGTCAGGAGATCGAGACCATCCTGGCTAACACAGTGAAACCCCGTCTCTACTAAAAATACAAAAAATTAGCCGGGCGTGGTGGCGGCGCCTGTAGTCCCAGCTACACGGGAGGCTGAGGCAGGAGAATGGCGGGAACCCGGGAGGCGGAGCTTGCAGTGAGCTGAGATCCGGCCACTGCACTCCAGCCTGGGCGACAGAGCGAGACTCCGCCTCAAAAAAAAAAAAAAAAAAAAAAAAGAAAAAAGCAAACATTATGTATATTATGTATATTTTACCACAATAATAATAATAATAATAAAGGCGGGCCCATAGATTGTTTTTTCCAAGAGGGTTTCCTGTTCCTGACACAGGGGCCAGCTACCTTTGTGGTTGCCCTGTGCCTGGGACTGAGAGCAGCTGAGTGTCGGGGCTGCAGTTGCTGCCCTCTCTTCACGGTCCAGGGGCGCAGCTGTTATTGCTTCTCTAGTTGTGAAGCTGAAAAATCCCAGGGCAGGGCACCCAGGCCCTCTAGGCTGCGGCTCCTTGAGAAAGGGGCCTCCCCTCTGTCCCTCCCTGGGGCCTGGCACAGAGAAGCCAATCTTTGCCGCCATCCCTCTCTCAGCTTCCCTGATTCTTCCTTCCTTGACTACGGCTGATCGGATGAGAGTTGGTCAGACACGAGCTGAGCCAATCAGGGTCCTGGGAACTAAGTTCAGTAGCCATAAGTGCTAAACTTAAGAGTTGATGGTGGCCGGGTGCGGTGGCTCAAGCCTGTAATCCCAGCACTTTGGGAGGCCGAGACGGGCCGATCACGAGGTCAGGAGATTGAGACCATCCTGGCTAACACATGAAACCCCATCTCTACTAAAAGATACAAAAAACTAGTCGGGTGAGGTGGCGGGTGCGTGTAGTCCCAGCTACTCGGGAGGCTGAGGCAGGAGAATGGCGTAAACCTGGGAAGCGGAGCTTGCAGTGAGCTGAGATCCGGCCACTGCACTCCAGCCTGGGAGACAGAGTGAGACTCCATCTCAAAAAAAAAAAAAAAAAAAAAAAAAAGAGAGCTGATGGTGAGCAACCCTTCTGGGACATGATGGCAGGAAGAGAAACAGCCAGGCCTTAGAGAGAGCTAAGATCACAATAGCCTATGCAACACCTATTGAAGTCCGGCTGAACTTCCTGTTTTGGGGTTTTCCAAGATCTCCCCTCGATCCTCCCAATAAACATTTGCATAGTTAAGTGGGTTATAATTTCTTTCAACCCAACAGTTGTAAGACACCCAGTGAATATCTGTTCTGTGCTCCTATTCTGTCATTCTCTTCTGTTTGCCAGTGTCCGTCCTAGGGGCTGGCACACCCAGGGGGCCAAAGAAAACCAACTGGATGAGAAGTCCCTCTGAGACCTATGACAGTCAGTGGGGCTTAACCTTTAGTTTGTGTCCAAATCACCTGGAGTGCTTCTTAAAAATGCAGATTCCTGGGCCCTGGCTCAGTAGGTTTGGGCAGGGCCCAGGAAACTGCATTTTGAGTAGGGTGCAAGGGATTCTAGGGCCACAGGTGAAGAAATGACAAGGTAGTGTGGTGGCAGCCTCTAAGATGGGCCCCAGGTGACCCTGCTTCCTGGTATCCGCATCCTGGTATGGTTCTTTCCCACACTGAGTTATGGTGGGCCCATGTAGCCAATAGATTACACTGGATGCAACAATGGGGCTTCCAAATCTAGGTCACAGAAGACACTACAATCTCCGCTGTGGCTACTCTGGGGGAAGTCAGCCACCATGTTGTGGGGATGCTCAAGCAGTGGAGAGGCCTACCTGGAGAACTGAAGCGCACAACCAGCACCAACTTGCGGGCCATGGGAGTGAGCCATCTTGGAAGCGGATCCTCCAGTCCCAGAACAGCCTTCAGATAACTGCAGCCCTGGGTGATGGCTTAACCGTAACCTCCTGAAAGACCTACCAGCCAGAATCATCCAGTTACACAATCCCCAAATTCCCAACTCATGGAGATTATGAGAGATAAATGCTTACTCTTTTAAGCCACTCAATCTTGGTATAGTTTGTTATGCAGTAATAGACAACTAGTAAAAGTGATGCTATGATGATCAAATCCATTTTCCAGTTAAGGAAACTGAGTTTCATGGAAGGGCTCTAGAATTACCTGATAGTGGAGATTCAAAGCCAGGCCAAGCTAAGTTCAAAGCCTGTACTTTCATAGCTATTCCCTAGGGGGCTTGAGAAGATCACACATCAGCAAAGAGCTCAACTGTTTCTCCCTCTCATTGTGTGCAAGTAGGGAAACAGACCTGGAGTGAGGAGTCACCATTGTTAAGGTCACCTGGCTGGCCTGTCTGGGTGACGTTCCCTGCCCCAGGCCCCTGTTCTTGGGAGTGGGAGTGCATTCAGTGTCCCACGTACCTGCAAAGACAGCCTGGTTTCCATGGCGGCACAACTTGGAACCTTGGCTGTGGGGAGGTAGGGCTTCAGAATGACCACATCAATGGCCAGTCAGCTAGGGAGGGCTTGGTTTTGTGCATTTTCCAGGAGGTGGTAGGATGTGGGGCTGCCTGCTTAGTGGGAGGAGCTAAACTAGGAGGGAGGAGGGCACAGAGGCCTGAGGCTCAGGGCCTGCCCTGCCTTCTCCCCAGGCAGATAGGACCTCCTAACATCCTCAAAATGCTAGATTGACCACAGCAACCCCCTGCCTCACACCCTCCATGGCTCCCTAGTGCCCTCATGAGAAAGGCATATTTCCTGCCATGCCCCGAAGTGCTTTACAATTTGGCCCCTTCCCTCTTCCTCCCCGCTGCCCTACCTAAACTTCCAGCCTCCTTTGGGCTTCTTCCTCCCTGGTTCTTATCCCAGTTCCACCCCTTGCCTATAGTTCCTTCTGCACTCCTCCTCTACTTCTCTTTTTCTTTTTTTTTCTTTGTTTTTTTTGAGACGGAGTCTTGCTTTGTCGCCCAGGCTGGAGTGCAGTGGCACAATCTCAGCTCACTGCAAGTCCCGCCTCCTGGGTTCACACCATTCTCCTGCCTCAGCCTCCAGAGTAGCTGGGACTACAGGCACCCGCCACCACGCCAGGCTAATTTTTTGTATTTTTAGTAGACACGGGGTTTCACCATGTTAGCCAGGTTGGTCTCAATCTCCTGACCTCGTGATAAGCCCGCCTTGGCCTCCCAAAGTGCTGGGATTACAGGTGTGAGCCACCACACCCAGCCTACTTCTCCTTTCTAACTCTTGTCATCTTTCAGGCATCAGTTGGGATGCCCCCTCCTCCAGGAAGCCTTCCTGGACCCCACTACTTGTGCCCTCATGGCCTCCTGTGTTTCCTCTATCCAAGTTCTGAGCACACAGTAGGTACTCAATAAATGCTTATAGCACTGAGCAGACAGTAGGTACTCAGTAAATACTTAATAGCTGATGTACAGTTGCCCAGTGGCCCCCAGCTGGGCTCTCCACTCTCCTCTGCGCTCTGATCCAAACCTGTCTCCTCCTGGGAACTGTCCTGGCCTTCTCATTGCTCTCCAGCCCCTCCACTGTCCCACAGCCCCCAGTGCAGAATTTCACATTTTGCTGCGCTGTTGCTGCCTGCTTCACTCCAGGGCAGTGGCGGCAGATACCCTGTCAACACCAAAGCTGATGACCCAGAACATGCTTCAGTCCCTGAAGCCCACAGGCACCTGTTCCCTCAGGTTCTCAGGTGGCTTGCACGGTGCCAGACTCCACTCCTGCCAGCCTGGTCCCATAGGGGGCCACACCCTAGGGGTTTCTGACCTCCGACCTTCTCAAGAGCTGTGAATGAACGGAGGGTCTGAAAGGCTAGTCTTTGGTTTTAATTTGAATCTTTACAACCACCTTGTGAGCAAGATGCCATTACTATCATCTCCACTTTATGGCTGGGAAACTGAGGCACTGCATAGTTTAGACATTTGCCCAACGTCACACAGCTCTAAGAGGTTGAGCCAGAGTTGAAACCAGGCCATCTGGCTGTTGACTCCCATTTTCCTCACCAGCTCTGAGGATAGGCCATATCCATCCACCTGAAATGTCACATGCAATGGGCTGGCTCAGGAGCTCCAGGGCTGATGGGGGACTGGGCCCTGACCTGCCACCTCCCACCGCCACCACTCCATGATGGGGTGCCCAGGCATCCCAATGGGCCATCCTGCTGGGCTTGGAGCAACCAGTTATCCTAACCGAGACGGCGGTAACTGTCCAACTCTCCCTGCAAGGATATATGGAAAAACTGCGGCAACTGGAAGATTTCCAGAAAAAGGGAAAAGGGCTGTCTTGGGACAGGCACATGGCTGGGCTCATGGGTGAGTAATGTTTAGTGCCACTTCAGGGACTCTCCTGACATTACAGGTCACAAAATCCCCTCCTGTAGTCTAATGCACAGAGACTCACTATCATGGGCTGGAAGAACCTACCCCCTACTTACAATACCAATAACTAATAGTTACTGAGTTTTTTCTTTTTTTCCTTTGCGGTGGAGTCTCGCTCTGTCGCCCAGGCTAGAGTGCAGTGGCGCGATCTCGGCTCACTACAACCTCCGCCTCCTGGGTTCAAGCGATTCTCCTGCATCAGCCTCCTGAGTAGCTGGGATTATAGGTGCACACTACCACACTCGGCTAATTTTTGTATTTTTAGTAGAGATGAGGTTTCACCATGTTGGTCAGGCTGGTCTCGAACTCCTGACCTCATGATCCACTCCCCCTCTTGGCCTCCCAAAGTATTGGGATTACAGGCGTGAGCCACTGCACCTGGCATTTTTTTTTTTAATCGTCTCACTCTGCCCACCCAGGATGGAATGCAGCGGCGCAATGGCTCACGACAGCTTCCGCCTCATAGGTTTAAGCAATTCTCGTGCCTCAGCCTCTCAAGTAGCTAGGACTACAGGTGCCCGCCACTAAGCTTGGTTAATCTTTGTATTTAGTTATCCAGTCCTTACTGCCATGCAGTTTTATGCATATGCATGTATATTCTTCACAATGACCTTCTGAGCTGGCTGCTATGATACCCCCATTTTGCAGATGAGGAAACTGAGGCCCCAGTTATACAACTAGGAAAGGCGTGATGCTACGTTGGTCAACAGGAAGCCCCTCTTGGCATTTTCCCATCAGGGCTGGGGGCACTAACCACTCACACACTGTACAGAGGTGGGCACAGCTTGCAAGCTTGACTCCTCATACCAGGCCCTGGAGTCTGACCAGCTTCCACCCTGCTGCAGGCTGGTCCACAAGGCACACTTGCTAACCCAGATGCCCACAAGGCCCAGGCAGGTTGCACAGTTGAGGGCTGAAGCAAACCATGGGCATATGCCCCATCTAAAGGTGGCCAGACCTCATCTGGCTGTTGTCACACTGGAACGTGGGCCCAGTGTGGCCAAGATCTTGACTATTTCCTAGAGAAGCTCATGCTTTTTATGGGACATGCCCCCACATTTTAATGTTGGCAATTTTTTTTTTAGAGAGGAGGGTCTCACTGTGTTGCTCAGGATGGTCTCAAACTCCTGGCCTTAAGTGATCCTCCCACATTGGCCTCCTAAAATGCTGGGATTACAGGACTGAGCCACCATGCCAAGCCAATGTTGGCAATTTAGAAACCAGGCTTAAATTTTTTTTTTTTTTCCAGAGACAGGGTCTCTCTCTACTGTTTATGCTGGAGTGCAGTGGCAATCACAGCTCACTGCAGCCTCAAATTCCTGGGCTTAGGCAATCCTCCCACTTTGGCCTCCCAAAGCACTGGGATTATAGGTGTGAGCCTTTGTGCCTTAAAAACTAGTTGTAATCAATAGCAAAGACTTGGAATCAACCCAAATGTCCATCAGTGACAGACTGGATTAAGAAAATGTGGCACATACACACCATGGAATACTATGCAGCCATAAAAGAGGATGAGTTCGTGTCCTTTGTAGGGACATGGATGCAGCTGGAAACCATCATTCTCAGCAAACTATCGCAAGAACAGAAAACCAAATACCGCATGTTCTCACTCATAGGTGGGAACTGAACAATGAGGTCACTTGGACACAGGAAGGGGAACATCACACACCGGGTCCTATTGTGGGGAGGGGGGGAGGGGGGGAGGGATAGCATTAGGAGATATACCTAATGTAAATGACGAGTTAATGGGTACAGCACACCAACATGGCACATATATACATATGTAACAAACCTGCACGTTGTGCACATGTACTCTAGAACTTAAAAAAACAAAACAAAACAAAAATTAGTTGTAAAAAATACCATTTTGTAAAACATCTCTGAGGGCCCGATCTGACCTCCAGTTTGTACTCCTAGTCCCAGAACAAAGAAGCAAGACACCCAGAATTATTATACAATTCTGTATTTAGCGACTCGTTTACAGAACGTGTTCCTTTTTTTAAAATTTTAAACAAAGTTCATCAATCTCTCATAGAAACGGTTTGTGTATGTGTGTGTATTTTTTTAACCGTTATAGGACGTGAACCTGACAAAGTTGTTCACGGGTCCGCTAGCTTTAAGTACAACAGGATTTCTGTGTTCAAAAGACTATACTAAGTGCTTAATCAAATCCCGTCACACTAAAGCCAAATTTAGTTCTCTAGGAATCGGAGTCTGCGTGTAAGCCTGGATTTCAACGTTGTGTTGGTTTCAACAGTAAAAAGTGGTGTGTTCCCCCACGGTTGTCTTAATTGCAACAGGGTGGTGGTGGCTAAAAGGAGATGTTTCATTTGTTCCAGATTTGATTACTCTGAAAATTGGTCACTGTTTCCTATTGTCAAAATATAAAAATACCTTCATCTGGATAAAAATGTATACAGTGGAAAACTCTTCAATGCATAGCCTGGGTGTATGGAAAAGGTTTTCCTTCAGGGTTTGTGTTTTGTTGACTGTTTGGTGTGGAGACTGCAGCCTGGGCTGGATGTGAGAGTTGAAATTTCTGGAACGGTCCTTATCTGTCCCCTTCTGGTTGCTGGGTTTTGCCTATATGGTTTCAAAATGCTAGCTACATCTTTGAAACCTCCATCGGCCATCTCACCCACTGGCATTGCATCGGCATTGATTATAGTCACCTTTTCATCTTCATTCTGGGGAGTCACCCAATTCAGCCTTCCCACGGACAGTTTGAAAAAGGAAACGTAATAAAAACAAGGGAGAGAGATTCAATAACCAATATGGTGGCCGTTCCATCCAAATTGGGAACTCTCACCCTAGAAACCATGCCAAAGACGCTGGAGGAAGGGCTCCTTTGAGTTGGGGGTTGAGTCTCTGCTCCCCAACAGGTCATGCGTTGGAAGGTAGGAGGGTAGATTTGGAGGCTGGGATATGGTGAACATGCTGCGATGAACTTGGCCTTCCAGAGTTCTGCATGGACTTGGAGTTGCAGATGCCTTCCAGAAACAGTACCAGGGTCAACTTGAGAAAGAAGATGGCGAGAAGGGGAGCTGGGATCTCTAGTTTGATGAATCTACTTTTTGGCGCTGGTTACTAAGCTTCAGTGGTCATGGGATGACCAACACTGTCACTTTTGGAAAACACCAAGAGGGGAAGATGGTGGCCACAGTCTTGCTCTGGAATACCCACACTCCTACAAGTGGGGAAACTTCCTGGGTTGTGCCTATGGTTCACATGGGGAAATGGGGTCCCTCTGGTTCAAATGCCACTCTCCAAGCACCTGCCCCATGCCCACCTTTCCAAAGGATCTGGAAACACTTCTTGCCTATAGATGGACAAGATGGATGTCTGACCTCCATGGCCCACAGGTTTCTAACTAGTGAGACCTGTGTAAGCAGTTTGTTCTGTACCATGCTACATCTCTTATAGGACGGTTGGGCCACAGCCCACATCTCTACAACATTTACAATGGCACGGATATTTTGTGTTATCAAGCTTGCAAAACAGACCACCAGAATGAAACACATCCTCAACGGCATCAAGATTTTCGTTTAGAGTCTTTTGGACTTTCTCTTTTTAGCACAGTTTCTGGAAGGGCAGTAGCAATGCGCTGTGTCTCACAGACAGATGTGGAAAAAAATCATGGTTCAAAGGTTATCTAGATTTTGGTCAGTCTTATAGTGTTTTGTGATGGCTTTGAACAATTGTCTTCTTTTAATCTCATCTAGTGGCAAAAACGACACAACTTCAGTGTATACTTCGCAACAGTTGTGACAGCATCCTGATTTTATAACTCTCTGTAATATCAAAACAGCATCAGCTGGGATAAATTCCAAAGGATCCTTTATTAAAATATCTAAAAGAGGTCTATAAATATTTATTTATTTTTCTAAAAGAGTTTGGAGTTTTCAGGTGAATATGTGGTGCCATTTTGCTTCTGCCTTCTGCAGAGGGGTCAGGGTGAAGAGGAGCAGGGGGTGCCGAAAAGTGGAGGCAATGGCATTTGACCCACCTGCTCACACAACTTCATAGAACTAGGATTACAACAAAAAACGTAAACGGCATAACATTGCTGTCCACATTTTGATGGTTGAGTTCCTCCCTCCCTTACCCCACCCTGTTGAGGAGAGTGAGTGAGAAAAGGAAGGTAGTTACCAGGGTATGTCCTTTGCCCCCTCACCCTGCTTTCAGAACTCCCACTCCAGGGCCTCCTCCCGATTGGCAGCCCGCTCTAGTCGGTAAATGATGCTGTTCAGGTTGGCCATTTTTTCATGCCGCCGCTGCAAGTTGGGGTTCACCTTGGCACTGGGATGCAAGGCTCCAGCCGTGTCAGCAGTGGGGCTGGCACTCGGCACTTTGGCAGGGGGGGCGCCAGGAGGGGATGGGGAGATGGGAGCTGAGGAGGAGGGGACAGGTGACACAGACATCATGAGGCCTGGTGAGGAGGCGGCTGAGGGCGAGTTCAGTGACACCTCCAGGCTGCAGCGTGAGGACTCTGAGGCTGACTTAAAACTTAAAGGGTCCGGGTGAAGCCGCTCCCCAGCCTCACTCTCCTGGTGGGGATGAAGTGAGGGACAGTCTGGGGTGGATCCACCTGGAAGGAGGGGACTGGGAGCCACTTTTGGGAGTCTGTCGTTACCCGGAGGGTCGGGATGCTCCTCTTTGGGGGGACCTTGGCCTTTGTCTGGCTCCCCTAAGTCCTGGGGCTGGCTGCCTGCCTCTTCCTCAGCATCCTCCTCTGTCTGTTCCTGCTTGATCCTCACTTGGGCCTTGTCCTGGGTGGTCAGGGGTGTGATGTTCTCCTCAGGGCCCTCCTGAAGCTCCAGTTCCTTCATGGTTGGCTTCTGGTCCTCAGTCTCAGAGTCAGGGCTCTGCAGGGTGGGGTCCGGGTGGGAGTGGCCTGGCGGTAGGATTCCAGGACCCCCACTTGGGTCAAGGTCTGGCTCATCCTGGGTCCCCTCCACCAACATCTCCCGGCGCATCCGGGACCTGGGGCAGAGACGACGGTGAGCCTGGGGCTGGACAGGGGACACCCAAACCCTGGACTCCATCTGCATACATGGCATTTTGATCCCACCCACTGCCCTGGGGCTCTCTAGGCACTAAGCCTCCATACTTGCACCATCTTATTAAGTCTTCTCAACAACACCACAAGGTGGGTGCTATTATTATCTCCACTTCACAGGAAACAAGGCTCAGAGATGTTAAGTGACTTGTCCCAGGTCACACAGCTAGTAAGTGGCAGAACCGAGACTTGAACTCATGACTACTGAATCCCAAAGCAGATGATCTAGACCTGTGCTGGCCAACATAGCAGTTACTGGCCCTACATGGCTCGAGTGCTTGACATGAGGCTAGTCCAGATTGACATGTGCTGTAAGGGTACAATACACACCTGTTCTTAGGCTTAATACAAAACAAAGTGAAAGGTCTCATTAATAATGTTTATATTGGGCTAAATCAAATAAATGATTATGATTAGTTTTATCTCTTTTTTATGAGACAGTCTCACTCTGTTACCCAGGCTGGAGTGCAGTGGTGCGATCTTAGCTCACTGCAACCTCTGCCTCCCGGGTTCAAGCAATTATCCTGCCTCAGCCTCCTGGGTAGCTGGGATTATAGGCGTGTGCCACAATGCCTGGGTAATTTTTGTATTTTTAGTAGAGACAGGGTTTTGCTATGTTGGCCAGGCTGGTCTTGAACTCCTGACCTCAGGTGATCCACCCACCTTGGCCTCCCAAAGTGCTGGGATTACAGGCTTGAGCCACTGGGCCCAGACCCAATTATTTTCTTACAGCGAATGAGGTCAAGAAATTTTAAATAACTTCTCCAAGGTCATAAAGCAACAGGGGTTTCTGTTTCCTTAGCACCTTCAATGCTGGGGCTCCCTGGCCATTTATGTGAACAATAAATTACACTAATATAGACTATTAGCAGCTATATAGTTACAAACATAATAATAATGAGCGCTTTATTGTGTTGGGCACTAGGCTAAGCACTTTTTGCTGTTTTCTTTTTTCTTTTTTTTTGAGATGGAGTCTCACTCTGTTGCCCAGGCTGGAGTGCAGTGGCGCAATCGCGGCTCACTGCAACCTCTGCCTCCCGCGTTCAAGCAACTCTACTGCCTCAGCCTCCCGAGCAGCTGGGATTATAGGTGGGCGCCACCATGCCTGGTTAATTTTTGTATTTTTAGTAGAGACGGGGTTTCACCATGTTGGTCAGGCTGGTCTTGAACTCCTGACCTCAAGCAATCCACCAGTCTCGGCCTCCCAAAGTGTTGCCCAGGCATGAGCCACCACACCCAGCCTGTTTATTTCATTTTCTGTTAGGTTGGTGTAAAAGTAATTGGATTTTCTGCCTTTTTTATTCTTTTTTGTGTGACTTCTTTTTTTTTTCCAAGATGGAGTCTCACTTTTTTTTTCCAGGCTGGAGTGCAGTGGGGGCACGATCTCAGCTCACTGCAACCTCTGCCTCCTGGGCTCAAGTGATTCTCCTGACTCAGCCTCCCGAGTACCTGGGACTACGGGTGCGCGCCACCACACCCAGGTAATTTTTGTATTTTTAGTAGAGAAGGGGTTTCACCATGTTGGCCAGATGGTCTCGATCTCTTGACTTTGTGATCTGCCTGCCTCAGCCTCCCAAAGTGCTGGGATACAAGCATGAGCCACCATGCCCGGCCTTTTGTGACTTTTTCAAATGGCAAAACCATTTTTTTTTAAAAATGGCAAATCCTTTAAAATGGATCAAGAAACATTTAAAAAAAAATGGCAAAACCCAGCTGGGCACGGTGGCTCACACCTGTAATACCAGCACTTTGGGAGGCCAAAGCAGGTGGATCACTTGAGGTCAGGAGTTCTAGACTACCCTGGCCAACATGGCAAAACCCCGTCTCTACTAAACAAAAACAGAAACAAAACAAAACAAAACAAAAGTGGCAAAAACTGCAATTACTTTTGCACCAACCTAATATAATAATCTCATCATGATATACTGATCTGATTTGCATTGATAAAGGAGACCAGGCTGAGAGGGCACAGGAATTGGCATGGTCACAGGGCTCTGAACCCAGCAGTCTGGCTTTTATTTTCTTGCCCCTGCCTCCCTGCCCAGGTCCTGTGGAGCCCCATCCCAGGATCCTGGGCCTGGAGGAACTGTGACGGATCATCTAGTCCATACCGTCTCTCAATCCCCAATCCCCCCACAAAGGTGACCTTGCCCACCTTCCAGAGTTCTCCCCCATCTCCCTCAGCTCCCTCCAATGGGAAGAGCTTCGATGGGGAGGGACTTTGTCTGTTTTCTGTGGCGTCCGGTACAGAGTAGATGCTCAGTAAACATTTACCAAATGAAATAATGTGTTCTTCTGTAATTATAACCCTTTGAGAGTTCTTTGAGAGTGGAATTCTCTCTTCTCCTTTGTGCAAACTCCTATTCATCCCTCAAAACCCATCTCAAAATCACTTCTGTAAAGTCCTCCCCAGGCAGAATTCCCTTTTCCCTTAGCCCCTTGTTCCTTCTTGTTTCACAGCATTTACTAGATTATAAGTGAAATGTTCTGTTTTATGACTGTAAGGTCCTTAAGGGCGGGGATTGGTTCACTATGCATACATTAGAAACGTTTGTTGAATGAATATGTTGGATAATAATGGAGTGCTCAGTTCCTGTGGGGAATCAGAGGTGAGAAGATGTCCCCATATCCCCCAGGGAGGGAAGGAAATGAGCAGGCTTTAAGGACCTATGTCATTTGTTATTTGGCAGGCTCTGTTCTGAGCCAGATGATAAACCATATTTTATTTTATTTATTTATTTGTTTGAGACAGAGTCTCACTGTCACCCAGGCTGGAGTGCAGTGATGTGATCTCAGCTCAAAGCAATGTCCACCTCCCAGGTTCAAGTGATTCTCGTGCCTCAGCCTCCGAGTAGCCGGAATTACAGGCCCCTGCCACCATGCCTGGCTAACTTTTGTATTTTTAGTAGAGATGGGTTTCATCATTTTGGCTAGGCTGGTCTTGAGCTCCTGACCTCAGGTGATCCGCCCACCTTGGCCTCCCACAGTGCTGGGATTACAGGTATGAGCCACTGTGACTGGCCCAAACTGTATTTTATAATGCGTTTATACCCAGAGTTATTTCATTTGATCTACAATCATACATTGCGGGATAGGTATTAGGTTCCTCATCTGTAAAATAAGGGTGAGACTTGGAGAAGTAAAATGACTTATGGAGGGATTGGGGACTGAGAGAGGGTATGGACTCGGGTCTGTGGGCCCCTGGTGCCCAGGAGAGAGAAGATGCTCAGTTGCTCCTCCCACCAATCTCCTCTTTCCTTGATCCCTTGGGGATCAAGAGACATTCTCTTCCCCTAGAATGGATGAGTGGATTTTCTTCTGTGGTACCATGTGAGTACCAGAGACTTTTCCTGCTCAGGAAGCTTGGCAGGGGCGGGGTGGGGGGTGTTCCTCAGAGACGGTCCCTGAAATTCCCCCATCAAGCATTCTTTACAGGGGTCTCCTCAGAGCCAGCCCTGGGACTAAACTCCTAGGAAGCTCAACCTACTGCAGGCCAGTGACTTGTGAGAACAGGGAATCAAGAGTGGGAAGAGCTATGGAAAGCAGCAGCCATTGAAGTAGGAATCACCCACTCCCTGAGGTAGTGGAGCCTGAAAAGGATATCAGGGGGGTTTCTTTTGGTTTCAGCGGTGGGAGGGGCCAGGAGCACGAAATCAGGGATCCAACCTGAGGCTCAATGAATAGTCAGGGTTCCTCAGGCCTGTACCCCCAAATACCTTTCCCTGTCCCTTCTTTGAGGCAGACACCGGGCAAACAGGGTGAAATAATAATAAAAATAATGACAATAATCACATCAATACCTACCACATACTATGTGCTGGATATTTTTTTTTTTTTTGGAGATAGCCTCACTCTGTTGCCCAGGCTGGAGTATAGTGGCATGATCTCAGCTCACTGCAACCTCCGCCTCCTGGGTTCAAAGGATTCTCCTGCCTCAGCCTCCCACATAGTTGGGACTACAGGCATGCGCCACCATGCCTGGCTAATTTTTGTATGTTTCGAAGAGATGGAGTTTCATCATGTTTCCCAGGCTGATCTCAAACTCCTGACCTCAGGTGATCTGCCCATCTCAGCCTCCCAGAGTGCTGGGATTACAGGTGTGAGCCACCGTGCCTGGCCTACATGCTAGGTATTTTATGTAACTATGTTAGTCTATCAATCCTTTGTGCAACTCGATGAAGTAGATCCAGCTACTGTCCACCCCATTTTACAGGTTAGAAGACTGAGGCTCAGGGAAGTGAAGAAGGCTCCACAGCTGAAAGTAATGGAGCTGGGATTTCTTCCACATTTGCCTGCGATTTACTTTTTTTTTTTTTTTTTTGAGATAGAGTCTTGCTCTGTCGCCCAGGCTGGAGTACAGTGGTATGATATTGGCTCACTGCAACCTCCGCCTCCTAGGTTCAAGCAATTCTCCCACCTCAGCCTCCCAGGTAGCTGGGATTACAGGTGCGCACTGCCATGCCAGGATAATTTTAAAATTTTTAATAGAGACAGGGTTTCACCATGTTGGCCAGGCTGGTGTCGAACTCCTGACCTCAGGTGATCCACCTCAGTCTCATTTTTCTTGTTTTTGAGACACGGTCTCGCTCTGTTACCCAGGCTGGAGTGCAGTGGTGTGATGGTAGCTCACTGCAGCCTCCGCCTCCTAGGCTTATGCAATCCTCTCACTACAGCCTCCCAAGTAGCTGGGACTACAGGTGTATGCCACTGCACACAACTAATTTATTTATTTATGTATTTATTTTGTAGAGAGGTCTCCCTGTGCTGCTGGGCTGGTCTCGAACTCCTGGGTTCAAGTGATCCTCCCGCCTTGGTCTCCCAAAGTGCTGGGATTATAGGCATGAACCACTGTACCTGGCCCTGTGTTCTATATCTAAGTGCCTATGTGGTGGGGTCTCCCATCTCCCAGAGGCTATGTGGGGCTCCCTCCAGGCTCTCAGATGGGGAAGGGGTCCCACCTGGGTTCTGCCACCCGCCCTGTGGGCATGCCCCCATAGTCCCACCTGTAGTTGTGGAACCAGTTGATGACGGTGTTGGTCTTGAGGTTGAGCTGGAAGGAGAGGAGCTCGATGGTCTGCTGTGAGGGGTAGGGTTCCAGCTGATAGGCCTTCCGCAGCGCCTCCTTCTCCTCAGGTGCCAGCACCACCCGGGGTTTCTTGATCTGCAGGAGGCTCAGGTCCTGGGGCTGTAGGCAGGGGCTGGGGCACTCCGAGTGGGTGGCCGGGGACTCACTGTCTGAGCCGGTGCTGATGAGGCCATAGCGACGTTTCAGGTAGGCTGGAGCCGGGGAGAGAGGGAGGGCTGAGAGGTGCTGTCCCCACCCCATCAGTTCCTGGCCAGCAGGAGTCCCATGGTGGGAGTGCATCTGTCAGGCCCACTAGGAGGAAGCCATCATGCCCTAAGCTTAGGGGTACGCCCCCCCAGCCTTTCTCCCTCCTCACTCTCCTGCATCTCTCAACTCCCACCCCCACGCCACAAGATGCTAGCCTGACCTCACCAGCCAGGGAGCCCTGGCATGAGCGAAGACTTAGGATCATTCCTCGCACATAGGAAGCACTCGAAACAGGGTGTTCCACGGTATTCTCTCTGTTTTTGTAGAGATAGGGTCTCACTCTGTCACCCAGGCTGGAGTACATGGGTGCAGTCATAGTTCACTGTAGCTTCAACCAACTAGGCTCAGGCAAACCTCCTGCCTCAGCCTCCCAAGTAGCTGGGATTACAGGTGTGAACCACCACCCCCGGCTAATTTTTAAATTTTTTTTGTAGAGATGGGGTCTCTCTCTGTCACCCAGGCTGGAATGCAGCGACACAATCACAAATCACTGCAACCTTGAACTCCTGCTTTCAAGCGATCCTCCTGCCTCAGCCTCCTGAGTAGGTGGGACTACAGGTGCGTGCCACCATGCCCGGCTCATTGAAAAAATTGTTTTGTAGAGTGTTTGAAATGCTTCTTCCCTGGTGCCGTAAAGAAATAGCACTTGAACATAAATTTAATTTACTTAGCAAGACCATTTTTATACTTTCTGCTGAAAGGGTACACTTACTTGCCAGCAGTTTTGCCACAAGAGTACACTGAACAAACGAAACAGAGTCATTTATAATCTGATGTGTCCACCCTACTGCTGTGTCCGGTTTCCACTGACTGGAACGGGACCTCACATTCTGTATTTGTCCTGACTGGCTAGCAACTTAGAACTTTTTAAAAGAGGCAAAGGCAGAGGAGAACAAAGGAAGGAGGAAGTAACTTGTAGAACGCTGAGAAAGGTAAAAACACCTTCAAAGAAGGAAAAGGAACAGACTATGACCTAACGCTTGTTTGGACCAGTATAGGCATGCCAGGGCAAATATTTAGGCTAAATTGTGGGAGCAAACATAAAGTACATTGATTTCTTTATCATGGCTAGCAGATATTTAAGAATGTTAGCACAGATCTTTGAATAAATTTTCCTTCTAAGAGAAGTTACTATTTATTCCTAATTAAATCGGGAGGAAAGTCTTTGAAGAGGAACCTTTACTTTATTTTTTACATAGAGGTAGGGTCTCACTCTGTTGCCCAGGCTGGTCTCAAACTCTTGGCCTTAAGCAATCCTCTCACCTTGGTCTTCCAAAGTGCTGAGATTACAGGTATGAGCCACCACACCTAGCCTACGATATCCTCTAGACTGTCAGAAGCATCCCTGAATTTCTGAACAGCCTTTGGTGGGCAGTAGGTAAGGACACTAATCTAAATGACTTACTGACTGCATGGTGCATGTTGACCCCAAATCATGAAGATGTTGGGGAGAAAAAAGCCCACTTCAGAATGAAAGAAGTAAGGTATGAGGGTCTTACTTAATCCTCACAGCAATGCTTTGTGGCTCTGAAAATGCATTTTTAAGATGGAGTCTCACTCTGTCACCCAGGTTGGAGTGCAGTGGCATGATCCTCTTGGCTCACTGCAACCTCTACCTCCCAGGTTCAAGCGATTCTCCTGCCTCAGCCTCCCAGGTAGCTGGGATTACAGGCATGCATCACCACGCCCGGCTAATTGTTGTATTTTTAGTACAGATGGGGTTTCACCATGTTGGCCATCACTTCTGGCCTCAAGTGATCCATCCACCTTGGCCTCCCAAAGTGCTAGGATTACAGGTATGAGCCACCACATTGAGCTAGCTCTCTTTTTCAGAAATAGAAGGAAGCACAGAGAGGGAAAGTAATTAGCTCAAGGTCGTCACACAGCAAGGAGGTAGAAGGTCAAGTTCTCAACCATAGCATTGTCTGATGATGATGGCCCAGCCCTAGGTGCTCTCCAGAGCCTGGCATATCCCTGGGTCATCACACGACCTGCCCTCACGCCCTGGATGGCAACTTCAACCGCTCCTATCTTATCTTCCAATGGACTTTGAACCTTCGGAAATACAGAGTAATCCTTTATGCATAGCATGAGACTGGGCGCCCAGCTCAATGCCAGTTGATCTTCCATCCAAATACTAACCAGGCCTGACCCGGCTTAACTTCTGAGATCAGACGTGATCCCGTATTCAGTGTGGTATGGCTGTAGACAATGCCAGCTTATCTTATCAGGATATAATGTCACATAATGTGAGAACTTGCAATCTCCTTGCCCAGCCCTACAAGAGAGGGTTCCTGTTTGCTGGTCCTGTCGTTTGTTATGTAGGATCTGTTATGGGCCAAGGGCTGATCTACAAAACAGGGAGTTGAGGCAGAGGAGGGAGGGAGGGAGGTACACAGAGTTTTGGGAAATAGGCAGTTGGGGCTGGCAACAGACTTTGGGGTAGCTTCAGAGGCGTGAAAGGACACCAAGAGATGGGGTATTCAGTTTCCTTTCCTTTTATTTTATTTATTTATTTTTTTTGAGACAGAGGTTTGCTCTGTCGCCCAGGGTGGAGGGCAGTGGCGCAATCTCAGCTCACTACAACCTCCACCTCCTGGGTTCAAGTGATTCTCCTGCCTCAGTCTCCCAAGTAGCTGCGATTACAGTGTGTGCCACCATGCCCAGCTAATTTTTGTATTTTTAGTAGAGATGGGGTTTTGCCATATTGGCCAGATTGGTCTTGATCTCCCAACCTCAGGTGATCTGCCTGCCTCAGCCTCCCAAAGTGCTGAGATTACAGGCGTGAGCCACTGCACCTGGCAGAGTATTGGCTTTTCATGGGAGAGGTAGTAAATATTTACAAATTAAAAAAAAAAAAAATTAGAGATGGGGTCTTACTGCACTGCGTGGCTGGAGCACAGTGGCTATTCACAGCTTTGATCACAGCACATTGCAGCCTTGAACGATCCTCCTGCCTTAGCCTCCCAAGTGATCCTCAAGCGATCCTCTTGCCTTAGCCAGGACTACCCATGCCCCGCCACTGCCACAGGCTGTAAATATCTTCATTGCTTTCAATTACATTGTTACATTGTGTTTCAAGGTTGCTATTTCATGCAGTCCCATACCAGGCTGAGACTGGACTACGGGGGCCCTGGGTTTATGTGGGTTACAGCTAGGTATGGTTCTGGGGAAAATCTGAGATCCAGTGCTGGGGCCCATCCCCTGCCCAAGTCTTACCTTTCTTCTCCAGCTTCTTCATGTCCCTCAGCTTCTCCACGTTATGGGGGTCATTGAGCCACAGCTGCATGCGGACAAAAGGCTCCCGCCCCTTCAGGCTCAGCTTGTGCCAGGGTTTGGGCCGGGACAGCAGGTCAGACACGGAGCCCTGCGTCAGACCCAGGATGCTTTCCCCAAACAGCCGCTGCCCTGGGGATAAGGGAGGGGAGCAACCTGTTACCCCAGGCTGGGCAGAGAAGCCTGCTCCCAGGAGAGACATGGAACAGGCCAGAGACACAGGGGAGAGCCTCGAGGCTATCTCCACTGACTCAGAAGGGAGGGCCAGAGACGGCAGAGGACCCGCACCTGATGTGAAGCTGAGGGGGGCCTGTCTGTAAAAGAGATTTGGGGGCCGGACGAGGCAGCAACCAACAAAAATTTTTTTTCTTTTTTTCTTTTTTTGAGACAGAGTCTCGCTCTGTTGCCCAGGCTAGAGTGTAGTGGCATGATCTTGGCTCACTGAAGCCTCTGCCTCCCAGGTTCAAGCAATTCTCCTGCCTCAGCTTCCCGAGTAGCTGGGATTACAGGCACGTACTACCACACCTGGCTAATTTCTGTATTTTTAGTAGAGATGGGGTTTCCCATGGTGGCCAGGCTGGTTTCGAACTCCTGACCTCAGGTGATCCCTCTGCCTTGGCCTCCCAAAGTGCTGCAGTTACAGGTGTGAGCCACTGGGCCCGGCCCAAAAGTGCTTTTTTAGTTTAAGAGGTTCTTTACTCCTAGGAGATCCCTGAAATTGTCTGCCAACATCATACATACAAATGTGTAACACCATGTTGGAGGATAATTTGACAGATTCCATCCCAGTTTTAAATATGCACAGTTTTGGAGCAAGCAGTTCCACTTCCTGGGATAGCTGTACTTGCCCAAGGTCACACAGACTTATTTTTAGAGGCAGCAGGAAAGTGGAAAAAGTCAAAATACCCATCAGTTAGGTAAAAAACTGTGGCGCATCCATGGCCTGAAACACTTTCCAATGGTGAAAAAGAATGCAGGTGACAGAATTATTCTTTTTTTTTTTTTTTTTTTTTTTTTGAGATGGAGTCTGGCTCTGTCGCCCAGGCTGGAGCGCAGTGGCCGGATCTCAGCTCACTGCAAGCTCCGCCTCCCGGGTTTACGCCATTCTCCTGCCTCAGCCTCCGGAGTAGCTGGGACTACAGGTGCCCGCCACCTTGCCCGGCTAGTTTTTTGTATTTTTTTTAGTAGAGACGGGGTTTCACCGTGTTAGCCAGGATGGTCTCGATCTCCTGACCTCGTGATCGGCCCGTCTCGGCCTCCCAAAGTGCTGGGATTACAGGCTTGAGCCACCGCACCCGGCCTACAGAATTATTCTAACATGGGAAGGTGTCCACAAAATGCTGTTCATTTTTCTTTTCTCTTTTTTTTTTTTTTTTTTTTTTTGAGGCAGGGTCTCACTCTATCACCCAGGCTGGAGTGCAGTGGTGTGATCTCAGCTCACTATAACCTCTGCTTCCTAGGTTCAAGTGATCCTCCCACCTCAGCCTCCCAAGTAGCTGAGATCATGGGCTTGAGCCACCACACCTGGCTAATTTTTGTATTTTTATTTTTCATTTTTTTTTGGGACAAGATTTGGCTCTGTCACCCAGGCTGGACTGCAGTGGTGTGATCTTGGCTCCCTGCAACCTCTGTCTTCTGGGCTCAAGCCATCCTTCTGCCTTATCCTCCCGAGTGGCTGGGACTATAGGCACGCACCACCACGCCCAGCTAATTTTTCTATTTTTTGTAGAGACGGGGTTTCGCCATGTTGCCCAGGCTGGTCTGGAACTCATGACCTCCAAAAATCCTCCCGCCTCAGCCTCCCAAAGTCCTGGGATTACAGGTGTGAGCCACCACACCCAGCCTAGTGTTCATTTTTCAAAACAAGTTGCAACGCACTATGTGTGTCATTTCATCTATATAGAAAAAAAGGAGAGGAAATTAAGTGTATATATGTTCTTGTATGTGTTCAGAAAGTGTCAAGGAGACATTAAAAAACTGAAGTGTAGGCTGGGCACGGTGGCTTACACCTGTAACCCCTGCACTTTGGGAGGATGAGGTGGCAGGATTACTTGAGGTCAAGAGTTCATGACCAGTCTGGCCGGCATGGTGAAACCCCGTCTCTACTCTACTAAAAACACAAAAATTAGCCAGGAGTGGTGGCTTATGCCTGTAATCCCAGCTACTAGGGTGGCTGAGGCAGGAGAATCGCTTGAACCTGGGAGGTGGAGGTTGCAGTGAGCTGAGATCGCACCACTGAACTCCAGTCTGGCGCTTGGGTGACAGAAGACTCCATCTTAAAAAAATACACACACACACACACACACACACACACACAGGAGTGTGACTGAGAGGCCAGTGTGGAGGGACTTATTTACTTTTTTAGTAACTTGTTTTTTTCCTGTACTGTTCGGTATATTTTAAAACTATGAATATGTCTTTTTTTTTTTTTTTTTTGAGACGGAGTCTCGCTCTGTCGCCCAGGCTGGAGTGCAGTGGCCGGATCTCAGCTCACTGCAAGCTCCGCCTCCCGGGTTTACGCCATTCTCCTGCCTCAGCCTCCCGAGTAGCTGGGACTACAGGCGCTCGCCACCTCGCCCGGCTAGTTTTTTTTTTTTGTACTTTTTAGTAGACACGGGGTTTCACTGTGTTAGCCAGGATGGTCTCGATCTCCTGACCTCGTGATCCGCCCGTCTCGGCCTCCCAAAGTGCTGGGATTACAGGCTTGAGCCACCGCGCCCGGCCGAATATGTCTTATTTTTATAATAGAAATTGTAGTGAAAATGTTGGGGTTTGTGTACATCCCTCTGGGAGGGGGGCATCACCTGCATTTAAGACTCAGAGGAATTTGTGTCCCAAAAAGGGAAAGAGCCCTAGAAGAGATTTCTCCACTGTGGCTGGCAAGGACCTTAGCACTGGCTGAGGACTGAGCTGGAGTTCTGCAGTGATTGGGGTTCTCTACATCTTCCTGGAAGGAAGTTTTTAAAGCCGTGGACTGATAATTCCAGGTACTCTCAGACTGCATTCACCTCCCTTTGTCCCATCCCAGACCCAGGTCAGAGCCAGATGCCTCACAGAGGGTCCTGGATGCCCTGGGGCTGACTCCAGTGCCCTGGGATCTCACCATGGGCACTTTTATCTTTTTTTTTTTTTTTTTTAATTTAACGTTTTTAGAGACAAGGTCTTTCTCTGTCGCCCAGGCTGGAGAGCAATGGCAGGATCATAGTTCACTGCAGCCTTGAATTCCTAAGCTCGTGCGGTCCTCCTGCCTCAGCTTCCTGAGGACTACAGGCATTCACTACAAAGTGTGAAGTTTGTATGCATGAAGTTTGCAGCTAATTTTAGGAAGCTTTTTTATTTTTTTGGAGATGGAGTCTCACTCTGTTGCCCAGGCTGGAGTGCAGTGCAGTGGTGCAATCTCAGTTCACTACAACCTCCGCCTCCTAGGTTCAAATGATTCTCCTGCCTCAGCCTCCCTACTAACTGGGACTACAGGTGCCTGCCACCATGCTTGGCTAATTTTTGTATTTTTAGTAGAGATGGGGTTTCACCATGTTGGTCAGGCTGATCTGGAACTCCTGACTTCAGGGGATCCACCCGCCTTGGCCTCCCAAAGTGCTGGGATTACAGGTGTGAGGCACCGTGCCCGGCCTATTTTTTATTTTATTGATTGATTTTTTTTTTTTGAGATGGGGTCTCACACTGTCGCCCTGGCTGGAGTGCAGTGGTGTGATCTCGGCTCACTGCAACCTCTGCCTCCCAGATTCAAGTGATTCTCCTGCCTCAGCCTCCCAAGTAGCTGGGACTAAAGGCATGCGCCACCACGTCCAGTTAATTTTTTTGTATTTTTAGTAGAGATGGGGTTTCACCATGTTAGCCAGGCTGGTCTCGAACTCCTGACCTCAGGTGATCCACCTGCCTGGGCCTCCCAAAATGCTGGGATTACAGGTGTGAGCCACCATGCCCAGTCATTAATTTATTTTTTTTTAGAGACAAAGTCTTGCTCTGTTGCTCAGGCTGGCATGCAGTGGCATGATCATAGCTCACTGCAGCCTTGAATTCTTGGGCTCATGCGATTCTCCTGCCTCAGGCTCCTGAGTTGCTAGGACTACAGGCATGTACCAACACGTGTGAAGTTGGTATGCATGGAGTTTTCACCTAATTTTTTAAAGCTTTTTAAAGATATGGGATCTTGCTATGTTGCCCAGGTTGGCCTCAAACTCCTAGCCTCAATCGATCCTCCCTCCCTGGCCTCCCAAAGCACTGGAATTACAGGTATGAGCCACTGGGTCACAGCTCCAGACACCTTTTCAAGGCAAGTAGGAGCCAACCCAGGTGGGAGGCGGCCTCTCTGATTCCCACCTGCTCCGTACCTAGATTGTTGTCTGTGAGGACCTCCTTCACCCTCTTGGTGATGGAGTACGTGTCCAGCTCGGGGGACATGGCAACGATCTCCTGGATGCCCCCTGGGGCCTGGCCGCCCGAATACATCTTCCCGCTCAGCGAGGAGCTGGAGCGGCCCTCTGGCTGCTGGTTCTCCTTGCTGCTCTCCAGGGACAGGCTCAACGGCTCCTGGGAGCTCTTCTCAGGCTCTGTGGGGCTGGGGGGTGGGGATGGTGAGGACCTTGGTTCTGTGGGACTGGCTGTGGGCCACAGAGAAAGAGAAGGCGGTTACTATAATCTGGCACAGACAACATCCAGTTTCGGGAAGCTTGCTTCTTACAGCCAAGAGTTGCCAACCACCCATTTTGCAACCACTGTAGTAATAATCACTCAGGTAGGGACCACCCTGGATGCTAAAACTAGTGGATGAAAGTTTGATGAGGACTAGACTGGTATATTTACAAAGTCTCCAAGTATCTCCCCACATGATGCTTAGTAATTTTTTTTTTTTTTTTTTTTTGAGACGGAGTCTCGCTCTGTCGCCCAGGCTGGAGTGCAGTGGCCAGATCTCAGCTCACTGCAAGCTCTGCCTCCCGGGTTTACGCCATTCTCCTGCCTCAGCCTCCCGAGTAGCTGGGACTACAGGCGCCCGCCACCTTGCCTGGCTAGTTTTTTTTTGTATTTTTAGTAGAGACAGGGTTTCACCATGTTAGCCAGGATGGTCTCGATCTCCTGACCTTGTGATCTGCCCGTCTTGGCCTCCCAAAGTGCTGGGATTACAGGCTTGAGCCACTGCGCCCGGCCATTTTTTTTTTTTTTAGACGGAGTCTCGCTCTGTCGCCCAGGCTGGAGTGCAGTGGCCAGATCTCAGCTCACTGCAAGCTCTGCCTCCCGAGTTTACGCCATTCTCCTGCCTCAGCCTCCCGAGTAGCTGGGACTACAGGCGCCCGCCACCTCGCCCGGCTAGTTTTTTTTTGTATTTTTAGTAGAGACAGGGTTTCACCATGTTAGCCAGGATGGTCTCGATCTCCTGACCTTGTGATCTGCCCGTCTTGGCCTCCCAAAGTGCTGTGATTACAGGCTTGAGCCACCGCGCCTGGCCATTTTTTTTTTTTTTTAGACGGAGTCTCGCTCTGTCGCCCAGACTGGAGTGCAGTGGCGTGATCTCGGCTCACTGCAACCTCTACCTCCCGGGTTCAAGTGATTCTCCTGCCTCAGCCTCCCAAGTAGCTAGGACTACAGGCATGTGCCACTACGCCCTGCTAATTTTTTGTATTTTTAGTACAGTCAGGGTTTCACCATGTTAGCCAAGATGGTCTGGATCTCCTGACCTCACGATCCACCTGCCTCGGCCTCCCAAAGTGCTGGGATTATAGGCATGAGCCACTGCGCCTGGTTGATGCTTAGTAATTACAAAGGGAAAAGTAGCCACTTCACAGCAGAGAGACCTGGTTGGACTCTCTCTCTGTCACCCAGGCTGGAGTGCAGTGGTGCGATCTCAGCTCACTGCAACCTCTGCTTCCTGGGTTCAAGTGATTCTCCTGCCTCAGCCTCCTGAGTAGCTGGGATTACAGGTGCTGGTGGGCATCATCTTAACCAATGATCCAAGTTACTATCATCAATCACAGGATGAGTTGGCAACGTGGGCCTCCTGAGAGGATGGCCTGAAAAGGACACGGCATCACTTCTGTGATATTCCCAGCCCCAAGTACACAGCTCGAATCTGATTTCGAGGGAACATCAGGCAACCAAACTCAGACTGTCCAGGAAGTAACAGCCTCTACTCTTCAGAAAGGGCAACACTAGAAAACAAAGAAAGGCAGAACTGTCCAAATCAAAACATGAAAACTAAACACAAGTGATCTCGAATCTCATCCTGGACAGGGAAAAGAAATTTACATATTTTATTTAATTAATTCATTTTGAGACAGGGTCTTGCTGTGTTGCCCTGGATGGAATGCAGTGGCTCAATGATAACTCACTGCAACCTCGACTTCCTGGGCTCAAGTGATCCTCCCCGCTTAGCCTCCCGAGTAGCTGGAACCACAAGTGTGCATCACCATGCCCGGCTAATTTTTCTTTCTTTTTTTTTTTTTTGTATTTTTTAGTAGAGATGGGGTTTCACCGTGTTAGTCAGGATGGTCTCGATCTCCTGACCTCGTGATTCGCCCGTCTCGGCCTCCCAAAGTGCTGGGATTACAGGCTTGAGCCACCGCGCCCGGCCTAATTTTTCTTTTTTTGAGACAAGAGTCTCACTCTGTCACCCAGGCTGGAGTGCAGTGGAGTGTTCCCGGCTCACTGCAACCTCCACCTCCCGGGTTCAAGAGATTCTTGTGCCTCAGCCTCCCCAGTTGCTGGAATTATAGGCGCACGCCACCACACTCGGCTAATTTTTGTATTTTTAGTAGAGATGGGGTTCCACCATGTTGGCCAGGCTGGTCTCAAACTCCTGACCTCAGTGATCTACCTGCCTCGGCCTCCCAAAGTGCTGGGATTGCAGGCATGAGCCACAGCGCCTGGCCAAGATTTATATGTTGTATCTAAAAATTTATATAACATATAAAGGATATTACTGGGACAACTGAAGAAACCTGAATATAGATGGTAGGATACATGCCAGGATTTTACCACTGTAAAATTTCTTGTTTTTGGAAAGCACTTGCTGAAGTATTTAGGGCTAAAGGGACAAGATGTCAACGAATTCCTCAAATGGCAGAGAAAGAGCATGATTGTGGCAAAATTAATAACTGTTCAAACGGGGTACAGTACAGGAAGTTTGCTGTTCTTCTGTTTCAATTCTTCTGTAAATTAGAAGTTACCTCAAAACGAAAAGTTAAATAAACGGCAACAACTAAAGAAGTCAGCAATGATCTACAAGATCAACCACAGGAGACTGGCTGAATAACATACGGGAAATCCCTGCAGTGGGCTCTTCCGAGGCAATGAAAGAAAATGTAATGAAAAGATGTCCATAGTGCAATGTCACATTTAAAAAGCTAGACTGGGGATGGGTGCAGTGGTTCATGCCCGTAATCCCAGCACTTTGGGAGGCCAAAGTGGGTGGATCACCTAAGGTCAGGAGTTGGAGACCAGCCTGGCTAAATGGTGAAACCCCATCTCTACTAAAAAATACAAAAATTAGCTGGGCATGGTGGCGCATGCCTGTAATCCCAGCTATTCGGGAGGCTGAGGCAGGAGAATCACTTGAACCTGGCAGATAGAGCTTGCAGTGAGCTGAGATCACACCACTGCACTCCAGCCGGGACAACAGAGCAAGACTCTGTTTCAAAAAAAAAAAAAAAAAAAGCAGACAGATTTTTAAACTATATTTTTCATTTTTTTTCTTTTCTTCTTTTTTTTTGAGATGGAGTCTCACTCACTCTGTCAACCCAGGCTGGAGTGTAGTGGCATGATCTTGGCTCACTGCAACCTAGCCTCCTGAGTTCAAGTGATTCTCCTGCCTCAGACTCCCCCATAGCTGGGATTATAAGCGTGTGCCAACACGCCTGGCTAACTTTCGTATTTTTAGTAGAGATGGGGTTTCGCCATATTGGCCAGGCTGGTCTTGAATTCCTGACCTCAAGTGATCCACCCACCTCAGCCCCCCAAAGTACTGGGATTACAGGCTTGAACTACCATGCCTGGCCCATTTTTCATTTTTCAAAAGACATTTTGTGTGAATATATATTGGAAAAACGATGTGAAAGATATCTGGGGCTTGTGATCTCGGGTGGATGAATTTGCCAAGCCTCCGTCCTTGCATCTGTTAAATGGGGCCATAAGACACGTAGCATTACACACACACTGACCCTACTTGGGGCCATCGAGGGCCTCCATGAGATCACATGAGGCAAGGGCCCACCTCCACCTCCTCCACCACCTCTACCTCCTGGAGCATTAGAGGCACCCATGGGAGTCCCAGTGTGGGCTGAGCCTCCTGAGAAACCAGGACACGTGGGGGCGTCCCCAGGGAGGCAGCCCTAACGGGTTGGCAAGCATGGTGTGTGGTCTAGGAATCCCAGCGCTGGCCACACCTAATCCCAATAGAAAAAGATGCCTCTTCCTTGAGGCATTCGACTGCCGCCTGCTGCAAAGTTGTTAAAATAACCATTACAATGTATGACAGCTAAAAGAAAAGGGAGCAATAGCTTTACTTTCAGAAAAGACATCCGGAGCCCAGGAAGGGTTCCTTCCTTCTCTGTCATGGGTGAGTCGGTCACATGGATCAGACCACTCCTATGCTCCAGAATCATCAATGGCTCCCCATTGCCCCTTGCACAAGAAATGTCTATCACCTTGTCTTGCTGATTAAGGCTCTGAACTCCCTTGTCCCTGCCTACCCCGCCAACTGGAGCTACAGCATCCCCCTCACTCCCCTTCACAAACATCTAGGCTCCTCTCTAAGCCCCTATGTCTTTGCTCAGGCTGGTCTTGCCATCCTGAGGACTTTTCTTCTAATCCTGAATGCCTAAGCATTCCTCAAGACTCAGTCCTAAATGTCCCTTCCCTGAGGTCTATTAGACCTTTGGGGTCTAATAGCACCTTGAGTATATATTGTCACAGTTTGCCATAATTTCTTGCTTGGGCCAGATCTCTTCCTTACTGATGACAATGATGATGACGCTAATAAATTCCCTTTATTGAGCACTTACTACATGCCCAGTGTAGTATTATGTGCTTTATGCCTATGATCTCTTTTTAATTTTTTTTTTTTAAATAGAGACAGGGTTTCACTATGTGGCCCAGGCTGGTCTCAAACTCCTGGACTCAAGTGATCCTCCTGCCTCGGCATCCCAAAGTGTTGGGATTACAGGCGTGGGTCACTGCGGCTGGCCAATGCTCATGATCTCAAGTGACCCTCGTGACACCTCTAAAAGGTAAGTACGATGTCATCCCATTTTATGGATGAGGAAACTGAGGTTCAGAGATGTTAGGCAACGTGTCCAAGATCACACAGCAATAAATGGCAAAGCCAGGACTTGAGCTGGGGTTGGGTTATGCCCCACACTGTCCTCTCATCTACCAACTGTGAGCCCCTTGAAGGCAAGGACTACAAGTTAGTCACAGATGAGTCCCCAGAGCCTGGGGGTAGGGCAGGGGCTCTGAGCAGATGCCTATGGAGTATTTTCAGCCAGGATCCCTGAGTACTCCTGAAAAGGGCAAGGTGAAGCTCCAGAGTTCCAAGTAGCAGCATCACAGCCCTTTGTGACCGTGGGCTCTCAAGAAGTCTACTGTGCCCCCTGCCCCAAGTGAGCTGATCCTGGCCATCCAGGTGGCATCCGTGTGATGCTGAGGCTGATGTGGGCATGTCCCAGGCTCACTGTTGCCAGCACTGATGCCATGCTGGTGTGGGAGGGCCAGCCTGGGAAAGTGAGAGTCTGTCCCAGGTATCTGCCCACTGTTGGCAGCAGGAGAGGGGCCGGGGCCAGCTGGAAAACTGACGGTCTTTGGGCCGGGCACAGTGGCTCACGCCTGTAATCCCTGCCCTTTGGGAGGCCAATGCGGGTGGATCACCTGAGGTCAGGAGTTTGAGACCAGCCTGGCCAACATGGTGAAACCCCATCTCTACTAAAAATACAAAAAATTAGCCGGGTGTGTTGGCACACACCTGTAGCCCCAGCTACTCTGGAGGCTGAGGCAGGAGAATTGGTTGAACCTGTGAGGTAGAGGTTGCAGTGAGCTGAGATCGCGCCACTGCACTCCAGCCTAGGTGAAAGAGCGAGACTCCACCTCAAAAACAAACAAACAAAAAAACCACAAAAAACTGAGGGTCTTTGAAGGCGTCTGCCTCTTGGAAAACTGTCTGCACCCATGTCCCAACCTAGAGGGTCAAGAAGCGAAGCGAACAGGATGACATGGAGATAAACTCAGATGACTGGCAGGAAAGAACACAGCCACCCCCGAATCCCACTCCCCCAGGCAGAAAGCCACCTTTCTGACTCCTCGCACTTTGAGAAAGCGATGGAAAGGTTCAGAAATGATCTCTATCAGGAGGAGTGTGCTAAGTACAGGGCTGCGGGGTCACATGTGAACAACTGGGTTGTCTGGAGAGGGAGGTGATGACAGGGAGAGGGGGGGTCTTCCTGCCTTGGTGGGCTTGAGGGTGGGGCGCTAGACCTGGCTGTGGGCAGCTGGGGACAGAGGAGAGAGCAGAGTGATCAACCCGTCCCACTCTGCCTGGGACTTTCCTTATTTTACTACAGAAAGTTCCAGATCCTGGGAAATCTATCTCTCCTGGAGAGATAGAGACGGTGCAAGAGAGATGGAAAGAGAGCCCTGGAGGGACAAGGAGGGTCAGGGAGCGAGAGACAGAGCAAACAGAGGGGGAGAGAGAGAGAGAGAGAGGTGGGCGGGGGGAGGGGACAGAGAGAGAGAGAGAGAGAGAGAGAGAGAGAGAGGTGAATAAAAAAAATGCAGAGTGAGAAAAACAGAAAGAAGACATTGGAGGTGAATGGGCGCGGTGGCTCAGGCCTGTAATCCCAGCACCCTGGGAGGCCAAGGTGGGTGGATCACCTGCAGTCAGGAGTCCAAGACCAGCCTGGCCAACGTGGCAAAACCTGTCTCTTCTAAAAATGCAAAAAAATTAGTTGGGTGCCTGTAATCCCAGCTACTTGGGAGACTGAGGCAGGAGAATTGCTTGAACCCGGGAGCCGGAGGTTACAGTGATCACACCATTGCACTCCAGCCTGGGCGATAGAGTGAGACTCTGTCTCAAAAATAAATAAATAAATAAATAAATTAAATAAATAAATTGGAGGAGAGAGACAGAGACCAGAAGAGAGACAGAGGGAAGAGAGGGACTGTGTATGGGGACAGGACAGGGCTTCCTTGACTGTTTGAGAGTTCTGAGAAGCCTCAGATGGAAGGGTCTGGAATACTGATGCTGCCACGGTGGGTAGTGCTGATTACACCTGGGACTGCGCCTGGCAGTGGGCATGGGGATAAGGGCATGCTTTATAACCCTCCCATGGCATCTGGCTCAACCTCAGTAACGGGTATGGTCAGGGCTCCAGCGCTGGTCCCTGCCCGCCTCAGCAGCCAGGGCGTACACATGAGGGGCTGGGACAGGTCCTGACACCCAGCCCCACAGCCAGACTCTGTGGGACTTTGTGGGCAATGGATACACCCTTTTGCTTCCAGGCCCAGTGGGTTATGAACAAGCAGAGGCTGTGAGGGTGGATCTGCCATCACCACCCTCTCCCTAGGGCCAGCAGTTACAGTAGCCACTTCTAGGCCTGATTCCCTGATTATTATTATTATTGCTTTTGAGACAGGGTCTCGCTCTGTTGTCCAGACTGGAATGCACTCACTCCGGTTCACTGCAGCCTTGACCTCCTAGGCTCAAGCAATCCTCATACCTCAGCCTCCTGAGTAGCTGGGACTACAGGTACCCGCCACCACGCCCGGCTAATTTTTGTATTTTTGTAATTTTGTATTTTGTAGAGAAGAGGTTTTGCCATGTTGGTCAGGCTGGTCTTGAACTGACCTCAAATGATCTGCCTGCCTTAGCCTCCCAAAGTCCTGGGAACACAGGCGCGAGGCACTGCGCCTAGCCTTGGCTTCCTATTCTGGGAGAGCAGGGGACCCCCCCACCGCCACCTCTACTCACATCCCTTCCCAGGCTGTGCATGGTCCCACCTCCTAGCCGCTGCCCGTGCTGTTCCTTCCACAAGGAACACCATTCTCCATCTTCTCTGTTTACCTCTATCCTACCTGTAGTCAAATCCTTCCATGACAATAAAATTCAAAACCAAAACAATCAGACACTGGGGAAATGCAAATAAAAACTACAGTGAGATACCACTTACACACCCACCAGGATGGCTAGTGCCAACAAATGGGACATAACCCATGTTGGTAAGGACCTGGAGAAATAGAAACTCTTTGAACTTCCTCAGTAAGTTAAACACAGAGTTACCATATGATCTAGCCAACTGTACTAGATATATGACCAAAGAACTGAAAATGGAGGTTCATACACAAATATGTACACAAATTTTCATAGCAGCATTATTCAAAATGCCAAAATGGGGTCTAGCCATACAATGGAATATCATTTAGCCACAAAAAAGGAAGGAAATTCTGTTGCATGCTACAGCTTGTATGAGCTTGAAAACATGTTAACTGAAAGAAGCCAGCTACAGAAGGTCAAGTAGTACAGGATTCCATCTACATGAAACATTCAGACGAGGCAAATCCAGACAGAAAGAAAGTGGAGTTCCAGGAGCTGGGGGGAAGGAGGATGGGCAATGACTGCTGGATGGGTATGGGGTTCCTTTTTGGGGTGGTGGGAATATTCTGGAATTAGATACAGGTGATGGTCACACACCTTGTACACTTCAAAAATGGTTTAAAAGGTACATTTTATGTTATGTGATTTTTTTGTTTGTTTGTTTGTTTGAGACAGAGTCTCACTCTGTCACCCAGGCTGGAGTGCAGTGGTGCCATCCCGGCTCACTGTAACCTCCACTTCTTGGGTTCAAGTGATCCTCTCGCCTTAGCCTCCCAAATAGCTGGGATTACAGGTGCCTGCCACCACGCCCGGCTAATTTTTGTATTTTTAGTAGAGACGGGGTTTCTCCATGTTGGCCAGGCTGGTCTCAAATTCCTGGGCTCAGATGATCCGCCCGCCTCGGCCTCCCAAAGTGCTGGGAATACAGGTGTGAGCCACGGTGCCCATCTGTTATGTGAATTTTACCACAATAAAAAAGTTAGTTAAAACATAACACCACAGACCAGGCACAGTGGCTCACCACTCCAGCTTGGGTGACAGAGTTAGACTCTTTCTCAAAAAAACCAAAAATCAACCCCTCCCCCACCACAACACAATAAAACAAAAAATCAACCCCTCCCCCACCACAACACTGTAAAACAAAAAACACCCCCACCACAATACTACACAACAAAAAACCAACCCCCTCCCCCACCACAACATTACAAAACAAAACAAACCCCTCCCCTACCACAACACTAGAAAACAAAAACCAACCCCTCCCCTACCACACTATAAAACAAACCCCTCCCCCATCACAACACTATACAACAAAACCAACCCCTCCCCCATTACAACACAGCAAAACCAAACCAACCCCTCCCCCATAACACTATAAAACAAAAAACACCCCTCCCCCAACCACAACACTATAAAACAAAAACCAACCCCTCCCCTACCACAGTATAAAACAAACCCCTCCCCCACCACAACACTATACAACAAAACCAAACCCTCCCCCACCACAACACAGCAAAACCAAACCAACCCCTCCCCCATAACACTATAAAACAAAAAACACCCTTCCCCCAACCACAACACTATAAAACAAAAACCAACCCCTCCCCCACCACACTATAAAACAAACCCCTCCCCCACCACAACATAAAACAAACCCCTCCCCCACCACAACACTATACAACAAAACCAAACCCTCCCCCACCACAACACAGCAAAACCAAACCAACCCCTCCCCCATAACACTATAAAACAAAAAACACCCTTCCCCCAACCACAACACTATAAAACAAAAACCAACCCCTCCCCTACCACACTATAAAACAAACCCCTCCCCCACCACAACACTATACAACAAAACCAAACCCTCCCCCCCACCACAACACAGCAAAACCAAACCAACCCCTCCCCCATAACACTATAAAACAAAAAACACACCCTTCCCCCCAACCACAACACTATAAAACAAAAACCAACCCCTCCCCTACCACACTATAAAACAAAACCAACCCTTGCCACCACAACACTATGCAACAAAAAACCAACCCCTCCCCCACCACATTATAAAACAAAACCAACCCCTCCCCCACCACAACACTATACAACAAGAAACCAACCCCTCCCCCACCACAACATTACAAAACAAAACCAACCCCTCCCCCACCACACTATACAACAAAAAAACCAACCCCCTCCCCCACCACCACATTACAAAACACAAAACCAACCCCTCCCCCACCACAACACTATGCAACAAAAAAACCAACCCCCCCCCCCCACATTATAAAACAAAACCAACCCCTCCCCCACCACAACACTATACAACAAAAAACCAACCCCTCCCCCACCACAACACTATACAACAAAACCAACCCCTCTCCCACCACATTACAAAACAAAACCCCTCCCCCACCACATTATAAAACAAAACCAACCCCTCCCCCACCACAACACTAGAAAACAAAAACCAACCCCTCCCCCACCACATTATAAAACAAAACAAACCCCTCCCCCACCACAACACTAGAAAACAAAAACCAACCCCTACCCTACCACATTATAAAACAAAACCCCTCCCCCACCACAACACTATACAACAAAACCAACCCCTCCCCCACCACAACACTATGCAACAAAAAACCAACCCCCTCCCCCACCACAACATTATAAAACAAAACCAACCCCTCCCCCACCACAACACTATGCAACAAAAAACCAACCCCTCCCCCACCACATTATAAAACAAAACCAACCCCTCCCCCACCACATTATAAAACAAAACCAACCCCTCCCCCACCACAACATTATACAACAAAAAACCAACCCCCTCCCCTACCACAACATTACAAAACAAAACCCCTCCCCCACCACATTATAAAACAAAACCAACCCCTACCCCACCACAACATTATACAACAAAAAACCAAACCCCTCCCCTACCACAACATTACAAAACAAAACAAACCCCTCCCCCACCACATTACAAAACAAAACAAAACCCTCCCCCACCACAACACTAGAAAACAAAAACCAACCCCTCCCCACCACAACACTATACAAAACCAAACCCTCCCCCACCACACTATAAAACAAAAAACCAACCCCCTCCCCCACCACAACACTATACAACAAAAACCAACCCCTCCCCTACCACACTATAAAACAAAACCAACCCCTCCCACCACAACACTATACAACAAAACCAACCCCCCACGACACTATAAAATAAAAACCAACCCCTCCCCCACCACAACACTGTAAAACCAAAACCAACCCCTCCCCCTCTATAACACTATAAAACAAAACCAACCCCTCCCCCTCTATAACACTATAAAACAAAACCAACCCCTCCCCCTCTATAACACTATAAAAAAACAAAACCAACCCCTCCCCCTCTATAACACTATAAAACAAAACCAACCCCTCCCCCTCTATAACACTATAAAACAAAACCAACCCCTCCCCCTCTATAACACTATAAAACAAAACCAACCCCTCCCCCTCTATAACACTATAAAACAAAACCAACCCCTCCACCTCTATAACACTATAAAACAAAACCAACCCCTCCCCCTCTATAACACTATAAAACAAAACCAACCCCTCCCCTGCCAGCACATTATAAACAAAGACCAACCCCTCCCCCACAACAACACTATAAAACAAAAAAAGGATGGAAGTCTTTTGTGAGGTAGGCTCTTGGTAGGCGCATTTGGGGACCCTAGGGGGCAGGGAGCCTGATGGCCCACAGCCCGGGGTGCTCATCCTAGCTCTGTCACTCACTGGATGGTGGCCTTGGGCAAGTCACTGCACCACCGTGCCTCTGGATTTCCTTATCTGTGAAATGGGAATGATAAACAGTCCCTTTGGGGGAGACTGACATGAAGATTACAGGACAAAGCACTTTGACCACTGGTTATTAGCATGACTGCTTTTTTTTTTTGAGATGGAGTCTCCCTCTGTTGCCCAGGCTGGAGTGCGGTGGTGCGATCTCAGCTCACTGCAAGCTCCGCCTCCTGGATTCACACCATTCTCCTGCCTCAGCTTCCCCAGTAGCTGGGACTACAGGCCCCACCACCAAGCCCGGATAATTTTTTTATTTTTATTTTTTGTATTTTTAGTAGAGACGGGGTTTCACCGAGTTAGCCAGGATGGTCTCAATCTCCTGACCTTGTGATCCGCCTGCCTCAGCCTCCCAAAGTGCTGGGATTACAGGCATGAGGCACCGCACCTGGCCAGCATGGCTGCTTTTAATCCTCGTTACAGCCTTATGGAGAGGAGTTTTAAAATCAAACACTGTATTTATAATAAACTATTAAAAACATATAGAAATATACAGAAAACAATACATAAGTCCTCTCCTCCCTTCCACCCATCACTGTAATCGATACTGACACTTCACTCCCGTCACTTCCGATCTCTTTTCTTGTTTTAAAGAAATAGGAAAGGGCCAGGTGCGGTGGCTCACGCCTGTAATCCCAGCACTTTGGGAGGCTGAGGCAGGCGGATCACGTGAGGTCAGGAGTTCGAGACCAGCCTGACCAACATGGAGAAACCCCGTTTCTACTAACAATACAAAATTAGCGGGGCATGGTGGCGCATGCCTGTAATCCCAGCTACTCAGGAGGCTGAGGCAGGAGAATCACTTGAACCCAGGAGGCAGAGGTTGCAGTGAGCTGAGATCATGTCATTGCACTCCAGCCTGGGCAACAAAGCAAGACTCTGTTTCAAAAAACAAAAAAAGAATAGGAAAGGAGCAGAGCAGACAAAGTCACCACTCCTGCCTCTTCCTGGCCTCCTCCCTGCCCAGTGCAACCTCCCTCCCCAGCTGGGGGGCTGCCTCGTTATACATTTCATTTTTTTTTTTTTTTTTGAGACGGAGTCTCACACTGTTGCCTGGGCTGGAGTGCAATGGCGAGGATCTCGGCTCATTACAACCTCCACCTCCAGGGTCATGAGATTCTCCTGCTTCAGTCTCCTAAGCAGCTGGGATTTCAGGCACGCGCCACCATCCCCAGCTAATTTATGGTATTTTTAGTAGAGATGGGGTTTCACCAGCACCCCCTGAGATGCTCCTGCCCACACTCACCCTGGGAGGCACCAGGCTGCTGGCCCACCGCCTGGCCGAGCTGGTCGGAGAGCCACAGCTGCATGCGGATGAAGGGCTCCCGCCCCTTCTGCGTCAGCTTGCTCCATGGCTTCGGCCGGGACAGCATGTCGCTCACACTGCCCTGTGACAGGCCCAGTACCTGCGAGGGGTGGGGCAGGGGGGTAGGTCAGCAGGCCCCTGGGACATGGGCCTGGCCCTCCCTCCCCTCCCCCACTTTTTTTTTTTTTTTTTTTTTTGAGACAGAGTCTCGCAAGATCTCAGCTCACTGCAAACTTCGCCTCCCAGGTTCAAGTGATTCTCCTGCCTCCGCCTCCTAAGTAGCTGGGACTTATACCAGGTTGGTGCATGCCTGGCCAATTTTTGTATTTTTAGTAGAGATGGGGTTTCGCCATGTTGGCCAGGCTGGTTTCGAACTCCTGACCTCAAGGGACCCACCCAACTCCACCTCCCACAGTGTTGGGATTATAGGCGTGAGCCACCACGCCCAGCCTCCCCTCCCTTCCCCTCTGTCAGAGTCCAGGCAGCCTTCATTTGTTCCTCATAGGTGCCTGCCATGTGCCTCTGCTGTGCCCTTCCCCTCCGGTACCCTCCCTGATGTCCCTATATGTAAAAATCCTTCAGTACCCCCTCCTCCAGGAAGCATTCCCTGACCTCCCACTTAAGTCATTTCTCCCTCCTCCGAGCTTGCCTGGCCCTTTGCCTATTCCCTATTTAAGAGGTGACACTTAAAACTGGCATTGCAGGGGCACCAACCAATCAGGACGCACTGAGGTCCCCTGGCTGGGGTGAGCCTTACTTAACCCTTTATTTTTAAAATTTTATTTATTTTTGCGGGGGGGATGAGGTCTTGCTCTGTTGCCCAGGCTGGAGTGCACTGGTGTGATGATGGCTCACTGTAGGCTCGACCACCTGGGTTCAAGCAATTCTCCCACTTCAGCCTCCTGAACAGCTGTGCACCACCACACTCGGCTAATTTTTTTTTAAATTTATTTTGTAGAGATGGGGGTCTTGCTACATTGCTCAGGCTGGTCCCGAACGCCCCCCCCCGGTTTTTTTTTTTTTTTTTTTGAGATGGAGCATCATTCTGTCACCCAGGCTGGAGTGCAGTAGTGAGATCTTGGCTCGCTGCAACCCCTGCCTCCTGGATTCAAGTGATGCTCCTGCCTCAGCCTCCCAAGTAGCCAGGACTATACAGGCACAAGCCACCACGCCCAGCTAATGTTTGTATTTTTAGTAGCGACGGGGTTTCTCCATGTTGGCCAGGATGGTCTTGATCTCTTGATCTGCCCACCTCAGCCTCCCAAAGTGCTGGGATTACAGGTGTGAGCCACCGCCCCCGGCTTAATTTTTGCATTTTTTAGTAGAGACGGGGTTTCACCACGTTGGCCAGGCTGGTCTCAAACTTCTGGGCTCAAGAGATCTTCCCACCTCCATCTCCCAAAGTGCGACTCTCAGAGTGCGACTTGGTGAGCCACCAAATCCTGCCACATAACCCTTTAGTGGCTGGACCTCAGGCGATCTGGAGGGGCCTGGAGGAAGGGAGTTAAGTGGCTGTTTACTAGCCAGGATGGAAGCATTACCCGGTTTTAACAACCATGGAGCAGAACGGTGACCCTCCTTCCTGCGGGGCCCAGGGACAGGACTCAGAAATGGAGGGCCTGGGGCCCTGGGGTCCCGTCGGCCTGCTTGGGTGGGCATCCTGCTTCTCAGACATCTCCCAGAGCCCAGACGCTGTGCGCCCGCCCTGCACTCACCTTCTCCCCGAAGATCCTCTGGCAGATGCCGTTCTTGGCCAGCTTCTCCTTGACCTGGCGGGTGAGCTCCAGCGTGTCCACCTCACGGTACATGTACAGCTCGTACTGCTCGGGAGTCAGCGGCGGCACGGTGGGCTTCAGGGTGCGCGGCACGTAGGCCGGGTAGTAGGGCAGCCGCGCGCCCGCCTCGGCCGTCGCACCCTCAGCCTTGAGCTCGCCCGCCCTGGGGGGCTCGTCCTCCGCCCCTGCCACAGCCTCGTCCTCGGGGGGTACCGGGGCCTCATCCCCGCGGGGCCAGGCGCGGCCATTGGGCTGGCCAGAATAGCCGGAGGAGGAGGAGGAGGACAGTGAGGGCGACACGGAGGCGTAGGGGCGGCTGAGCAGGCCGCGGTCGGAGGCCCAGTGGTGGTCGAAGTAGCCGGCGTCGCCAATCTCGGACTTGACCTTGCGGATGATGCTCTGCACGAAGGCGGCGGGGGACAGGACCGGGAGTGGCGCCTGCACGGGGCCCCCACCGCCCTCCTCCTGCTTCACCAAGGCCGGGGCCCCGTTCTGGCTCGCGGTGGCCAATGACGGCCGCTCCGGAGGCGAGGGGGGCACCGAGCGGCCCCTGGGTGCCGCCTCCATTTCCAGCAAGGCCTGTTGCTGCGCCTGCATCTCACGGCGTGCCTGCTCCAGGATGCTCTTGATGGCGTCCTCCGAGGTGCTGGCAGGGCCCGCGCCATTGGCAATGCTCAGTGGGGCCGCCGAGGTCTTGGGCTCGCCTGCAGGGAGGGGACAGGACGGCCCGAGGCCCAGGGTCAGGGCACGGCGTGCAGGGGATGTTCATAGCATCCCTGTTGATGCCAGCAGGGTGTCCAGGCAACCTCTGTGTCCAGCAACTGGGGATTGGCTAAGTAAATCATGATCCCTCCCTGTGGCAGAATATTAGGCAGCCACCAAAAATTCGGTTGGCAGTGAGGTTTTGGCATATGCAGAGAACATACTCATGGGGATAATGCAATGTAAGAACACACCTGACTTCTGTTTTGTTTTGAGATGAAGTCTCACTCTGTCACCCAGGATGAGGATGGAGTGCAATGGCACGATCTCAGCTCACTGCAACCTCTGCCTCCCTGGTTCCAGCAATTCTCCTACCTCAGCCTCCCCAGTAGCTGGGATTACAGGCGCGCACCACCACGCCCAGCCATTTAGCTTTAGTAGGGACGAGGTTTTGCCATGTTGGTCAGGCTGGTCTCGAACTCCTGAGCTCAAGTGATCTACCCCTCAGCCTCCCAAAGTGCTGGGATTACAGGCATGAGCTACCGTGCCCAGCCTGACCTGACTTTTACATAGGCCACGATCCAACCATGCAAATGTTTAAAGACAAAGAAAACACGAAGGCACAGAAAAGGGGCTTGTTCACTTGTTCTGTTTTTAAAAAATTCTTTAAAAATATTTCCTTCCTTCCCCGTTTCCCTTCCCTTCCTTCCTTCCTTTCATAGAGATGGGGTCTTGCCATGTTGCCCAGGCTGGTTTCAAACTCCTAGCTTCAAGTGATTCTCCTGCCTGGGCCTCCCAAAGTGCTGGGACTGCAGACATGTGCCACCATGCTCAGCTAATTTTTGTATTTTTTGTAGAGACGGGGGTTTGCTATATTGCCCAGGCTGGTCTCAAACTCCTGGACTCAAGCGATCTGCCCTCCTCAGCCTCCCAAAGTGCAGGGATTACAGGCGTGAGCCACTGTGCCCAGCCCTTCACTTGTTCCAATAGCAACGAATCCAAATGCCCATGCAGAGAATGGATCAAAAATAGTAGGATGGGCCAGGCACAGTGGCTCACACTGGTAATTCCAGCACTTTGGGAGGCTGAGGCAGTCAAATTGTCCGAGTTTGGGAGTTCGAGACCAGCCTGGGCAACATGGCAAAACGCAGTCTCTGCAAAAAATACAAAAATTAGCTGGGCGTGGTGGCTCACACCTGTACCTCAGGGTCTGAGATGGGAGGATTGCTTGAGCCTGGGAAGTCGAGGCTGCAGTGAACCAAGATTGCATCACTGCACTCTGACCCAGGTGATAGAGTGAGACATCCATCTCTAGAAAAAAAAAAAATAGTGGGATGATCACACAATGGAACACTGTACAGCAGTGAAAAAGTCCTCATGCAAAATCACACATGAATCTTTTTTTTTTTTTTTTTTTTTAAAGAGATGCAGTCGTCGGGCGCGGTGGCTCATGCCTGTAATCCCAGCACTTTGGGAGGCCGAGGCAGGCAGATAACGAGGTCAGGAGATCAAGACCATCCTGGCGAACACGGTGAAACCCCATCTCTACTAAAAATACAAAAATATTAGCCGGGCGTGGTGGCGGGCGCCTCTAGTCCCAGCTTCTCGGAGAATGGCATGAGAATGGCATGAACCCGGGAGGCGATGGAGCTTGCAGTGAGTGGACATCGCGCCACTGCACTCCAGCCTGGGAGACAGCGAGACTCCGTCTCAAAAAAAGAGAAAAAAAAAAAAAAAAAAAGATGCGGTCTTGCTGTGTTGCCCAGGCTGGAGTGCAGTGGCTCAATCTCAGGTGCGATCATAGCTCTCTGTGGTCTCAAACTCTTGGGTTTAAGTGGTTCTCCTCCCTCAGCCTCCCGAGGAGCTAGGACTACAGGTGTGAGCTACTGTGCCCTTTGTGTAAGACCTAGTAACATAATATTGAGTGAAAAAAGCAGGTCCAGGCTGGGAGCAGTGGCTTATGCTTATAATCCCAGCACTTTCGGAGGTGGATGCAGGAGGATTACTGGAGCCCAGGAGCTCAAGACCAGCCTAGGCAACAAAATGAGACCCTGACTCTACAAAAAAAGTAAAAAAAAAAAAAAAATAGCCAGGCATGGTGTTGTATGCCTGCGGTGCCAGCTGAGGCAGGAGGATCACTTGATCCTGGGAGGTCGAGGCGGCAGTGAGCCATGTTTGCACCACTGCACTCCAGCCTGGGCAACAGAGGGAGAGCCTGTCTCAAACAGCAACAACAAAAACAAATCCAATAAGATGGCATTCAGTATCACATGTTTTCTTTTTTTTTTGACTGAGTCTTGTTCTGTCGCCCAGGCTGGAGTGCAGTGGCGTGATCTCGGCTCACCTCAACTTCTGCCTCCTGGGTTCAAGCAGTTCTCTTGCCTCAGCCTCCCGAGTAGCTGGGATTACAGGCACTCAACACCAGGGCCGGCTAATTTTTTTTTTTTGGATTTTTAGTAGAGACGGGGTTTCACCGTGTTAGCCAGGCTGGTCTCAAACTCTTGAGCTCAAATGATCTGCCCGCCTTGGCCTCCTAAAGTGCTAGGATTATAGGTGTGAGCCACCATGCCTGCCCGGCATCATGTGTTTTCTATCAAGTTCCATAACAAACAACATAAACAATATATGATTTAGTGAAAAATATTTTCTACAAATGGCAAACACAAAGGAACAACAGGACAAAAATTTAGGATGAAAGACATCTCTGGGGAAGGAAGGCAGGGGTGGGATGGGGGAGGAAAATGCCAGATGTCAGTTACTGGGAATTTTCTAAATCTTGGGTTGGGCAATATGTTCCCAGAGGTTCATTCTGTCATTTACATGAATGAATGAATGAATGCATGAATATACACACACATATATACACATATATATGCACATGTGTACACACATACACACACACACACACCCGGGAGAAGGCCATGCAGGCAGCAGCCCTATGAGTGTGCCATGAACCAAGGATAATAGATGGATCTGTGCCCTGAGGAATGACAATTAACCAGTAAATGAAAAGGTGCTTCCCTCTGCCTTCAGAGTAGCGTTCCCGACACTGGAGTCTCTCCAGCTCTGTAGAAAGCCAGATCAATGTAACCCCTTCTTCATTATCTTTGTGTAGTTTTCATCCTAGTGGGTCCTCTTAGACCCATTAAAAATAATTTTCATTGCTTTTCCAATTAAACAGTAATATAGCAATGGAACATTATTTTGTCATAAAAAGGAATGAAGCACCGACAGGGGCTACAACAGGAATGAGGCTTACAAACATGGGGCTGAGTGGAAGAGGCCAGACGCGAGGTAGCACACATGATATGATTCCATTTACACAAAATGTGCAGAATAGGTCAATCCACAGAAACAGGATGCAGATCAGTGGTTGCCAGGGGCTGGGGGGACAGTGGAATGGAGAAGCACTGCTTAATGGGTATAGGGTTTCCTTCTGGGGTGATGAACATGTGTGAACTGGAGAGAGATGATGGTTGCATAACACTGCACTAAATACTACTGAACTGTACACTTTAAAATGGTTAATTTTGGCCGGGCACGGTGGTTCACGTCTATAATTCCAGCACATTGGGAGACTGAGGCAGGCAGATCACTTGAGGTCAGGAATTTGCGACCAGTCTGGCTAACGTGGTGAAACCCTGTCTCTACTAAAAATACAACAATTAGCTGGGCATGGTGGCACGCACCTGTAATCCCAGCTACTCAAGAGGCTGAGGCAGGAGAATTGCTTGAACCTGGGAGGTGGAGGGTGGAGGTTGCAGTGAGCCAAGATCACACCACTGCACTCCAGCCTGTGCGACAGAGCAAGAGACTCTGTCTCCAAAAAAAAAAAAAAAAAAAAAAAAAAGGCTTAATTTTATGTTACGAGAATTTTACCTCGATTAAAAAAACCTCATACTTGCCTACTACGGGAGCACAGAAGAGCATGCAAAAAAAAAGGACAAAAAGTCAAGATGAAAATGAAAGTCCCCCTTACTGTCTCCTAGGGGCAACCACATGAAATATTTTCAAGTATTCCCTTCCAGTCTGTTTTCTTTCTTTTTTTTTTTTTTTTTAGACGGAGTCTTGCTGTCTCCCAGGCTGGAGTGCAGTCATGCGATCTCCACTCACTGCAAGCTCCGTCGCCTCCTGGGTTCACGCCATTCTCCTGTCTCAGCCTCCCAAGAAGCTGGGACTAGAGGCACCCGCCACCATGCCCAGCTAATTTCTTTGTATTTTTAGTAGAGACGGGGTTTCACCATGTTAGCCAGGATGGTCTCGATCTCCTGACCTCGTGATCCGCCTGCCTCGGCCTCCCAAAGTGCTGGGATTACAGGCGTGAGCCACCGTGCCCGGCCCAGTCTGTTTTCTAGACTACATGCATCGCATGATCGTACTCGATATGTGGAAGTGTAGTCTGGCTTGTCCCCATTTAGTATCAACATGAGTGTTTTTTTTTCTTTCTTTCTTTTTTGGAGACAGGGTCTTGGTATGTTGCCCAGGCTGGTCTCAAATTCCTGGGCTCAAGTGATCTTCCTGCCTCAGCCTCTCAAGCGGTTGAGACTACATGCCTGTGCCACTATGCCCGGCTAAAATTTTTTTTTTTTTCTTTTCTGAGACTTAGTCTTGCTCTGTCACCCAGGCTGGAGTGCAATGGCACGATCTCGGCTCACTGCAACCTCTGCTTCCCAGGTTCAAGTGATTCTCCTGCCTCAGCCTCCTGAGTAGCTGGGATTACAGGTTCCTACCACCATGCCCGGCTGATTTTTGTATTTTTAGTAGAGACAGGGTTTTACCATGTGGGCCAGGCTGGTCTCCAACTCCTGACCTCAAATGATCCATCTGTCTTGGCCTTCCAAAGTGTTGGGATTACAGGCGTGAGCCACCGTGCCTGGCCCCATTTTTTCTTATCATTAAAAGTTCTACCTTTAAGGGCTGCACATGCCACTGAAGGGATATTATCTGCTTTACTTACCGGATCCCCCACTGCTGGACACTTAGGTTGTTTTGTTTCCAGTTTGTCACTCTATGAACAATGATGGGAACGGCTTACATATAAACCCTTGTCCCCATTCTGGACATTTCCTTTGAATCCCAGAAGCAGAACTCGTGATTGAGCAGTTAGTCACATTCATTTCCTCCCCGGCAGTGGCTAGTGTGCCCACTGCTTAGCATTCTTTTTTTTTTTTTTTTTTTTGCCAGGGGTATGGGGCAATAACCTTTGTATTTTTCCTCTTGCTGAACACCTCCTAGACCCTGAATATAAGGCCACCGGCTGGCCCATGGATAGCAAACGTTTTCCTCTGCTGCGATGTTGTCTTTGATATTGCCCTGGTGCCTGCTTCTGACCCCCAGGAGAAAGTGCTGTATAAAGAGGTGGGAGCCCTGGGGTTTCCCTCTGTCTCTGTGTAACTGAACTCATGTCTTTCCTCCCTGGCCTGTCAGTTTAGTGGGAGACTTTGGCTAGTTATTTCTTTTTCTATTCTTTTTTTTTAAGACAGAATCTCACTCTGTCACCCAGGCTGGAGTGTAGCGATGAGATCTCGGCTCGCTACAATTTCTGCCTCCTGGGCTCAGGTGATCCTCCTGCCTCAGTCTCTTGAGTAGCTGGGACCACAGGTGTGTGCCACCACACCTGGCTAATTTTTGTATTTTTAGAGGAGATGGGGTTTCTTTTTTTTTTTTTTTAGACTGAGTTTTGCTCTTGTTGCGCAGGCTGGAGTGTAGTGGCATGATCTTGGCTTACTGCAACCTTTGCCTCCTAGGTTCAAGCAATTCTCTTGCCTCAGTCTCCAAATAGCTGGGATTACAGGCACCTACCACCATGCCCAGCCAATTTTTGTATTTTTAGCAGAGACAGGGTTTCACCACGTTGACCGGGCTGGTCTCAAACTCCTGACCTCAGGTGATCCATTTGCCTCGGCCTCCCAGAGTGCTGAGATTACAGGCATGAGCCACCGTGCCCGGCTCTGGCTAGTTATTTCTCATGGTTCTCTTCACCTCCATATCATGTTTCACCCATATCTGAAACCCGTGTCTAGTCCACAGTAGGTGCTTAATAAATGTTTACTGCATGATTACATCCTTCTCTGTCTTGCATCTCTCTTGCTACTGGAACTGACCAAGAAGGAAATTAGGCTCAGGGGATTTTACAGGTGGGTCAGGGTAGCTGGGTAAGTCCCTTCTCCCCTCACCCCTCCCAGGGACCAGGCAGGAGGGAGGGCCGTTCATTGGGAAACATCTCGGCTCCTGGCGACAACTGGAGGGATTCAGGACACCTGCTCGGAGCAGCCACCAGGGGGCAGCAGACACTGCAAAAATGGAGGAGGGCTTTGAAGCCGGAGTCCAGGGTCTCAGTCAGCCACAGTCTACGCTGTGCTGGGTGTGAGGATGGAACTCGGTTCCTGGCTGCAAGAAGCCAGGTGGGAGGCTGAGGCAGGTGGATCACGAGGTCAGGAGTTCGAGAGCAGCCTGACCAACATGGTGAAACCCCGTCTCTACTAAGAACACACACACACACACACACACACACACACACACACACACACACACACACACACACACACACACACACACACACACACACACACACACACACAATTAGCCGGGCATGGTGGTGCGTGCCTGTGATCCCAACTACTCAGGAGGCTGAGGCAGGAGAATCGCTTGAACCCAGAAGGCGGAGGTTGCAGTGAGCCGAGACTGTGCCACTGCACTCCAGCCTGGGTGACAGAGTGAGAATCCGTCTCAAAAAAAAAAAAAAAAAAAAAAAAAAAAAGAGGATGAAGGCACAAAGAGGCTAAGTAACTTGCCCAAGGTCACACAGTCAGTAAACAGCAGAGCCAGAATTAGTGGCCAGTCCAGCTCCACTGCAGCAAGCAAGCAGGTCATTGTGGTGGGGGTGGAGGGAGGCGGGCGCAGTGTCCAATCCATCTTCTTGCAGGAGGTGACTTCTGAGTTGGGTCATAGGTATGAGCAGGAGTTGGCCAGGTGAAAGGCATCCAGGGTAAGGACAGCATCAGAGGCGCAGGGTGGGGTGCACGGCAGCTGGGCAGGACTGTGAACAGTTCACGTGACAGGCACGGAGGGGCCTGAAGACTGTAGGGCCTGTAGGCCTTGTCCAGTCTTGGGATATTTTTCTTTTATTTTTTTTGACGGAGTCTTACTTTGTCACCTAGGCTGGAGTGCAGTAGTGTCATCTTGGCTCACTGCAACCTCCGTTTCCCAGGTTCAAGCAATTCTCCTGCCTCAGACTCCTGAATAGCTGGGATTACAGGCATGTATCACCATGCCCAGGTAATTTTGTATTTTTAGTAGAGATGGGGTTGTACCATGTTGGCCAGGCTGGTCTCGAACTCCTGACCTCAGGTGATCAGCCCACCTTGGCCTCCCAAAGTGCTGGGATTACAGGCATGAGCTGCTGTGCCTGGCCAAGGGTTGAGATTTATGTTGAGAGCCGTGGCAGGGTTCTGAGCGGTGCCACGACCACCCATGCACTCAAGATGGGTCCCTCTGGCTCTGGCGGTTCTGATCCACCTGGATTCCCTCTGGGGTGGACAAAGGCAGACGAGGCCTCACCTCCTGTTCACAGCTGGCCCCGGGGGCCTCAGGCCTTGCCTGCAGGGGTCACACTCACCGCCCTTCTGCGACTCGATCTCCTTTTTGGCCTGCTCTAGAATGCTCTTGATGGCGTCGTCCGAGCCCGTCTCGGGTGTGCGGATTCTTGGGGTGATGCTGCCTGGGGAGGCAAGAAGGCATCTGTGGCAGGATCTGCATGTTGGGCTCAGTCTCCGGAGCCTGGTGGGGTGGGAGGCTGCCTCCTCCTCCCAGGAGAGTGAGGGTTAGACCATCAGTGAGATGGCAGAGCCACCGCTTAGTCTGCCTAAGAAACTGTGGGCCTATGAGTGATTCTGGCTTGAAATAAGAATCATAATAATGAGGCCAGGCATGGTGGCTCATGCCCATAATCCCAGCACTTTGGGAGGCCGAGGTGGGAGGACCACTTGAGGTCAGGAGTTTGAGGCTATCCTGGCCAACATGGTGAAACCCCGTCTCTACTAAAAATACAAAATTAGCCAAGCATGGTGGCATGCACCTGTAATCCCAGCTACTCAGGAGGCTGAGGCAGGAGAATCGCTTGAACCCAGGAGGCAGTGGTTGTAGTGAGCCGACATTGTGCCACTGCACTCCAGTCTGGGTGACAGAACCAGACACTGTCTCAAAAAAAAAAAAAATAATAATAATAAAGAAATAGGGTGCGGTGGCTCACGCCTGTAATCCCAGCACTTTGGGAGGCCAAGGCAGGTGGATCACCTGTGGTCAGGAGTTTGAGACCAGCCTGACCAATATGGTGAAACCCCGTCTCTACTAAAAATGTAAAAATTAGCTGGACATGGTGGCGTGCAACTGTAGTCCCAGTTACTAAGAAGGCTGAGACAGCAGAATTGCTTGAACCCAGGAGGCAGAGGTCACAGTGAGCTGAGATTGTGCCACTGCACTCCAGCCGAGGCGACAGAGTGAGATTCCATCTCAAAGTAAAAAAAAAAAAAAGAAATGATGATGACAATGACTATGGCAACTGCTGCCCCTAACAGTTCTCAAGCAGCACTGTGTGCCAGGTGCTGTGGTCAGTGTTTGATGCCCGTTTAATCCTCATGGTGTCTCCTGGAGGCTGACAGATGCAGAAACCGGGGCACAGATGAAAGGAGTTGTCTGAGGTCACCTAGTGGGTGAACAGCAGAGCTGGGACTCAAACTCAGGCATCTGTGAGGCCACAGCTAGGACCCTTCACACTGATTACCCAAAAAATCAAGTCTGGTAAGGCTGGCAGTCTTACAAATGTGTAAACTGAGGCTTGGAAGTGTTTGGTGAGTACCTGCCAGGGCAGCAGCTGGAGACTTTTCCCACCACCCTTATCCTGAGTGCCCCAGGAAGGGCAGCCTGTCTCTGGCTAGGGCCAGGAAGGAGAGGGTGAGGATGTATTTCCTGCTTTTACAGAGGGGAAACTGAGGCACAGAGAGGCAAAGTCACTGGCCCTGGGTCACACAGCCAGGTGGTGGCAGAGCTGGGTTTTGAACCCAGAGCTCATGTCCTCAGCCCCCAGCCCTGATGCCCTGGACCTGGCGTGGTGGCCAGCAGGGACAGGCCCTCTTGGGCACTCACCTCGCTGCCGCACTTGGATGGTCCTGAGCGCCAGCACGTTCTGCTCATCCGATAGGAACTGCTTCATCTTGATGAAGGGCTCCTTGCCCTTCACCGTGAGCTTGCGCCAGGGCTTGGGCCGGGCTAGGATCTCGCTGACCGAGCCCTGCGATAGCCCCAGCACGTAATGCCCAAACACCCGCTGCCCGATGTTGTGTTTTAGCAGCTGCTCCTTCACCTGGAAGGCGATCTCTGCCGTGTCCAGCTGCTCCTCCTCTGCCCCAGGCCCCGCCGCTCCGCCCCCACCACCATCGGCAGGCTCAGGACCACCTGGTGGCTCAGGGCCAGGGGCCGGGGTGGCAGGGGTTGTGGGGGGCTTGGCGCCATAGAAGGCTGGGGGGAACACCAGCAGGCTGCCCGCCTCTCCCTTGAAGGCGGCCGGGGGCATCATCAATCTCTCCCCTGATGCCAGGCTGGGGAAGGGGGACAGCGAGAAAGTCCGAGGGCCATCAGGCCCCAAGCCGGGGCCAAGCAGGGGCTGCCCGGGGCTGGGAGACAGGGGGTCTTCAGGCCCTGGTGGAGGTGGGAGCTGCTGAGGGGAGGGGTAGGACTGCTCCGTGCCCAGCGAATCCTTGATGGAATCGTCCTCTGATGGGTCTTCCTCTAGAACACCCAGACAGACAGACAGACAGATGGGGAAGACAATGATGAGGGGAGACAGAGACAGGGAGAAAAAGAACCAGAGGGGGAGACAGACAGATAGAGACAACGAGAAAGAGAGGCACAGAGAGAAACCACATGAGAGGGACAGAGAGCGAGAGCGCGAGACAGAGACAACATGTGAGAGAGACAAAGAGAGAGAGATAATGAGAGAGACAGAGAAACCATATGACAGAGAGGGGCGGGGAGAGAGGCGGGGGAGAGAGGGATGGGGAGAGAGGCGGGGGAGAGAGGGATGGGGAGAGAGGCGGGGGAGAGAGGGATGGGGAGAGAGGCGGGGGAGAGAGGGATGGGGAGAGAGGCGGGGTGGGGTGGGGGAGAGAGACAGAGACAGAGACATATATAGAGACAGAAAGTCAGAAATGAAGGAAGGAGGAGAAGGAGGGAAGGGGTTGGTGGGGAGGTGGGGTGGGGAACAGTGCTACAGGCGTCCAGCAGCTGGAAGTGCCGACCTTGGCTGTTTCTGCCCTACTCCTCCATTCTCCAAGCCCCACTCTTCCAGGCCCGGTCCAAATGCCAGCTCTGGGGAGCGCCCCACCCCATCACCAAGAGCATCAGCCGAGAACGTGCCACGGGCCCAGCACCTCGGCCTCGGACGGGAAGTCGAACTCGCCACCACCTGCAGATGGGCCCTTGCTGGGCACCCCCCCCCAGAGCTGACTCACTAGACCTGCACCCACGAAGCAGGCCCCAAGGTCACATCCATTTTATGGATGAGGAAACAGAGGCAGCACAGAATCCTGCTGGGGTCACAAGGTTAAAAGGTCAGCGAGTGGCCGGGTGCGGTGGCTCATGCTTGTAATCCCAGCACTTTGGGAGGCCGAGGCAGGCAGATCACCTGAGGTCAGGAGTTTGAGATCAGCCTGGCCAACGTGATGAAACCCCGTCTCTACTAAAAACATAAAAATTAGCCAGGTGTGGTGGTGCATGCTTGCAATCCCAGCTACTCGGGAGGCTGAGGCAGGAGAACTGTTTGAACCCAGGAGGTGGAGGCTGCAGTGAGCTGAGATCGCACCACTGCACTCCAGCCTGGGCGACAGAGCGTGGTCTCAAAATAAAAAGGTCAGCAGGTAGCTGAGAGGGGGATCACGTCCGCAGCCTCCCAGTGGTCGGCTGTGGGGGTGCAGTGAGAATGCCTGCTTGTCCCCCTATAACCTCTTCATGAAAGCCCCTGCAGCTCAAGAAGGCTCAGCAGGGAGTGGAGCCCTTTAGAGGGCCTTGGAAGGGCCCAAGCCAGCTGTGTGACCCCAACTGTGACGTGGGTGTGTGTGGATGCCCTGCAGGACAGGCACACAGCAGCTGCCAAATCAATGCACACCTGTTGTTCTATCGCTCTCCTGCCTGCATGGAAGGCAGTGGTCCTTGGGCATGAGCAGGCCAGAGACCCACAGGCAGTCCCCGCCCCAGCCCTCAGCCCCAGAGTATCCTCCTCGCCTACCAGGGCTGGCCAGGAGGCTGGGCTTCTCCAGAAGGAATTTCTGCGCAGGGAAGAAGGCCTCCTTTGCAATAAGCAGTGAGTCTTCAGGCTTGGCCATGCCCTAGGAGACAAGAGGCAGGTTGAGAGGGCACCTGGTGGGTGGAAGGCTCACTGGGACAGCCCGTCCTGCAGGGATGGTGGCAGGGACACTTACCTGGGGGAGGCTGCAGGTGCTGGAGGCCAGCTTCATGGCTTTCAGGATACTGCCGGAGCAAGTGGAGAGGGTCTGAGGTCAGCCAGCCCCCGGGCTGGAGGAGAGGTCTTACAAGAGGCACTGACCCGGCTTACCTCCCTGACAATGACTGCTCCATTCCCCAGAAACCCATTAATTCCAGAGTCATTGCAACCCCAAGCCTGAAGTAGCAGGCTCATTAACAGGTGGCAGTGTTACCTGAAGGGGTGTTGCCTGAACTGATCCCATTCTGGCCAGCTTGAGTTTAGCTGGTTAATGAATCACCTCCCAGTTACCATGCCCATAATAAGTTCCCTTGTATGGTCTGCAGGCAGATTGGTTTTTTTTTTCTTTGAGACAGAGTCTCACTCTGTCACCCAGGCTGGAGTGCAGTGGCACAATCTCCGCCTCCCGGGTTCAAGTGATTCTTCTGCCTCAGCCTCCCGAGTAGCTTGGACTACAGGTGAGCGCCACCACACCTGGCTAATTTTTGTATTTTTAGTAGAGACGGGGTTTTGCCATGTTGGCCAGGCTGGTCTTGAACTCCTGACCTCAGGTGAATTGCCTGTACAGGCAGCTCTTGATGGAAAACGACTGAAGATGGTTGAATTTCGTTTTGTTTTGTTTTTGAGACAGGGTCTCACTGTGTTGTCCAGGCTGGAGTGCAGTGGTGCCACCACAGCTCATTGCAGCCTTGACTTCTCAGGCTCAAGCAATCCTCCCACATCAGCCTCCTGAGTGGCCAGATCAGTCTCCTGAGTGGCTGGGACTACAGCACGCACCACCACCACTCTTGGCTAATTAAAACTGTTTTTTTCTCGTAGAGATGGGTTATTCCCATGGTTGCCCAGGCTGGTCTCAAACTCCTGAGCTCAAGCGATCCTCCTGCCTTGGCCTCCCAAAGTGTTGGGATTACAGGGATGAGCCACTGCACCTGGCCTAAGGATGGTTAAGGTTTGATATCCACAGTGTTACTGGAGAGAACAAATGGGGTTTAGTAGGAGGGAGGAAGATGATGAACTATGCCAAGCGCTCCTGGCCAGGGAACAGTGCTGGGGGTCTGTGGAGCCCCACCCCACACGGTACCTCAGCTCCGTTTTAATTTCTTCATAGTCAGACTGGGCCTGAAGCTTCTCTTCCAGCTTCTAGAAGAGCAAAGAAAGATGGTAAGGCTGGTCTGTGTGCTTCGGCCTGGGGCCGCCTGCCCCCCGCCCCCTCCCCAGGACCCACTTCTATGGCCTCGGACTTGGCTGTGAGCTGCCGCTCCAGGTCAGCGATCTGGTTGGCGGACGCCTCCTCCAGTTCCTGCAGCGAGCTCTGGAGGTGCTGCACATCCTTTAGCAGCCGCAGGATCTCCCTGTCCTTGGAGGCCAGCGCGGCCTCCAGCCGAGGGCCCGAGCACAGAGCGAAGTTCACCTTATCCTGCAGGCAAAGGGGTCTTTGAGGGGCTGAGAGGTGAGGGACTGGGGTCCACAGGTCTGGCCTCCCCACCCCTGAATCCCAAGCAGAATGTACATTTGTTGATCTGGATGATGGTATGGGGTGTGTTTGTGTTGAAAAATTCAAAGTGCTGTACACTTATGATTTGTGCACTTTTCCTTATGTATTAAGTTACACTTTGGTTAAAAGATTTTTTTTTTTTTTGAGACGGAGTCTCGCTGTGTCTCCCAGGCTGAAGTGCAGTGGCGTGATCTCGGCTCACTGCAAGCTCCGCCTCCCGGGTTCACGCCATTCTCCCGCCTCAGCCTCCCAAGTAGCTGAGACTACAGGCGCCCGCCACCACGCCTGGCTAGTTTTTTGTATTTTTAGTAGAGACGGGGTTTCACCATGTTAGCCAGGATGGTCTCAATCTCCTGACCTCGTGATCCACCCGCCTCGGCCTCCCTAAGTGCTGGGATTACAGGCTTGAGCCACCGTGCCCGGCCCAAGATTTATTAAAAAAGAACAACCATGACAAAAAGAAGTAGTCAGCTGGGGTTGGGGATTGGGCGCTCGTGACAGAGGAATCAGCATAGGCAAACGTTTGTTTCTCGCTCAGGTCTGGCTCCTGCTCCAGGGGTATATCCCCATTCTAGGCAACAAGGGACCCTCAGGATTAGACTTGACACCTTGGAGCCATGGGCCACGTTATGGGTGGCTCCTTCCTCTGCCTAATTTGCTGATAGCCCCAAGACCTACGGCTTCTCCACATTTTAGGAAATGGCCCCTCTGTCCTGGATGAAGATGGAGAGGTTGCTGTTTGAGGAACCTGAAGTCAGGCTGATGTCAGGCTTAGTTACAAATAAATCTAAGAAATACTTAAAAAAAAAACCAAACAAACAAAAAGCCCCAACCCAACCCCAGCTTTCTTCCATGGAGATAAATGCCAATTAAAACAGGAAGCGGATGCCATTAATACATTAAATTAATTAGCATCGAGTGCCACTGTTGTGCTCAGAAAAGCACACCCCCCAAACCAGCAAAGTTCCCTGGGGCTGATTAGCACAGGCATTTGCCGGGTTCCACGGGGGTTAATTAAGAACCATTGGCAAATTCCTCTATGAGGCATCCTCATGGGCTCTCTCACTCTCCATCTCTCTCCACACAGCCTCTCTCTCCTGTGTTCACTCTGTCTGTGTTATGCCATCACCCAGGCACATGGACACACACACGATCTCCTGGGACACAGACACAGGCTGACACACAAGGACATACCTATAGCCACAGCACACACTAACACATGTACTTTCCCAAATACGCTGACACACACAAATACTCATGCATCAAAGAGAGACACTCACAAGGACACATCATCACACACAACAGACATGCATGTGCCCAAAGAAGCTACATGCTCTCCTGAGCAAAAACATCCCAGACATACCAAAGACACATTAATAATTATAATAGTAGCATCAAATACTTAGTGAGCATATACAATGACCCAAGCACCATTTTAGGCACTTTACATGTAATCCATTTTTTTTTTCAGAGACAGGATCTTGCTATGTTGCCCAGGCTGGACTCAAACTCATGGGTTCAAGAGATCCTCCTGCCTCAGCCTCCTAAGTGGCTGGGACTACAGGCATGTGCCACCATGCCTGACTCATGTAATCCTTTTAATAACCCTATAAAGTAGGTGTTACTTGTATAGATGAGGAAACTGAGGCACAGTCAGATTAAGAATACGGTCAGTTGCCCAAAGGTCACAAGTAGAGATATACATACACAATAACACATTCACAGAGACTCATTGCAATATTCAAATGGAAAGAGAGACATAGACACCTGGGCCTGTATATGTGGGTGTCAGATGAAGTGAAAATTATGCTCACAAGTTCAGGTTCATGGGTGGAGAGGGAAGTCACCCTGGAGCAGACCTGTTATTATGTAAGGAATCATGAATCTCACCCCTTGGTATGCAGAGATCTGGAAAGAAGGCAGACCAATTCACATAATGAACCCACGGCTTTCTGGGAGAGCCAGGATGGAGACTGCTAATATAGGACAGAAGGGTAGGTTGGGGTGGCCTTGATGAAAGTCTCATCAAGAAATGACACCAGGATCCCAAAGAGGCACAAACCAGGAGGAAAGAGAAAGATTAATTGATTAATTAGGCCTAACACAAGAACCTCAGGGTTGATCACCGAAGACTGGCTCTTCACAGCATGTGCCGGGGGTGGGAAATCCCTCTAGAATCACCTGGCACGATTTGGAAACCAATGGCTGAGTATGAATGTTAAATTTTATCTTGGTATGTGGCCCCACTGCAGTCCTGGTGATGACTGCCTATTGATATGTTGGCTGGCTCATACTCCTAAAAGTACCCAGTTTTGGGACTGAAAACCAGCAGGGGCATCACCATCCCTGGCATCCACCAAGCTGCTATGACCAGTGTTCAACAGCGACACCTGGTGGCATCCACAAAAACTGCATGCTGCTGTATTGCCTCAAACTCACTCTCCCCCACGTCCTTGCTGGTGCATCTGGCAATCAGAATGATTTTTGGTCTGAGGAAGTTTCTGGCATTCTTGGACAACTGGGGGTAAGGGAGGCCTTCAAAGGAAGATATTGGAACTCCTGGTAATAAAGGATATATGGAAACTTAGGCTTGAAAAGTAAAGAACTGTGGTTGTTTTTTTATCCTCAGCTGATGTAGCAGGTCATAGTGATTACACTCAGTGTATGCACAGAGACCCACACACATTCACACTTCCAGTTTCAAATGGATGCACGCAATCAACCACAAAGTGTCACTCACATGCTGAAACCCACAAACTCAGCCATTCCCGATCTTTCCCTCTGCCCTCCCTGCTCACTTCCCCGACCCCATCCTTACCCCACTGGGCCCCTGGGGAGAGCAGCAAGCTAGGCGGATGGAGCTGTTGACAGAGGCCAGCTGTTCCCGGAGACTTTCCACCTCCCGCTGGGCAGCCTCAGCTCGCTGGGGAGAAGGGGACAGCATGGGCGAGAGGTGAGCATGGCCACTGCAGAGCCCACTCTGCACTTCCACCTTCTCCCTGCACTGTCTCAGGCAGGGTTTGGGGAGGCGGACCTCCGAGGGCCTCAGGTCCTGCCATCCTACTCCCGGACCCTGTCCTGGAGCTATGAAGACCAGTCACAGAGCCCTGTCTGGGCTGGGGACAAGAAATAGCAGCCTCTGAGGTTACTCCTGAGCTGAAAGGACAGGAAGAAATGCCCCTCTGAGGAGGTTCTGGGTTCTCGTGGGGTGCGTGGGACCCCCAGGGAGTCAGAACATTCCTGCTTTACAAAGGCAGGGAGAGAGAGGCTGTCTGGGTGGGACTGGCAGGTTTTCACACATTTCTAGATAATTCTGTCTGCCACATTAATTTCAGGCCTGGCTAGTCCGAATGCAAGAGCTGTCCCAACTCTCATGCCACCTTGTATGGACTGAGTTCCAGACACAGCATCTGCAGAGGTGCTTTCCCAGCCCACAGGCTATTGCAGCCCCTGGGCAAGTCATTTCCTCTCTAGGTCTCAGTTTATTTTTATTTATTTATTTATTTATTTTTTGTGATGGAGTCTCACTCTGTCACTCAGGCTGGAGTGCAGTGGCACAATCTTGGCTCACTGCAGCCTCCCCCACCTGCGTTCACAAGATTTTCCTGCCTCAGCCTCCTAAGTAGCTGGGATTACAGGTGCACACCACTACACCCGGCTATTTTTTGTATTTTTAGTAGAGACAGGGTTTCACCATGTTGGCCAGGCTGGTCTTGAACTCCTGACCTCAGGTGATCCGCCTGCCTCAGCCTTCCAAAGTGCTGGGATTATAGGAGTGAGCCATCATGCCTGGCTCAGTTTCTCTTTTTGAAATGGGGGGCAATAAAAACATCTAACAAAAAGGGGTTTTGAGTGGTTAAAATCAGAATGCAACAGTTCACTAAACTGGGTCTATGGTAGATTTTTTTTTGTTTTTCTTTGAGACAGGGTCTCGCTCTGTCACCCAGGCTGGAGTGCAGTGGTGCAGTAAGGGCTCACAGCAGCCTCCAACTCCCAGGTTCAATTGATCCTCCCATCTCAGCCTCCTGAGTAACTGCGATTACAGGTGGGCACCACCGTGCCTGGTTAATTTTTGTAGTTTTAGTGGAGACGGGTTTTGCCATGTTGGCCAGGCTGGTCTTGAACTCCTGGGTTCAAGCAACCCACTTGCCCTGGCTTCCCAATGTGCTGGGATTACAGGCCTGAGCTACTGTGCCCAGCTGGTAGATTTCTTTCTTTTTCTTTGTGTGTGGTTTTTTTTTAAAGACAGAGTCTTGCTTTGTTGCCTAGGCTGGAGTGCAGCGGTGCGATCTTGGCTCACTGCAACCTCCACCTCCTGGGTTCAAGCAATTCTCCTGCCTCAGCCTCCTGAGTAGTTGGGATTATAGGTGTGTGCTGCCAGGTTTGTCTAACTTTTGTATTTTTAGTAGAGATGGGGTTTTTCCATGTTGGCCAGGCCGGTCTCTAACTCCTGGGCTCAAGCAATCCATCCACCTCAGCCTGCCAAAAGTGCTGGGATTACAGGCATGAGCCACCACACCCAGCTGGTAGATCTCAACTCTTCAAATTTCTACCTGGAAGGAAGCACCCAAATGTTAATACATTTAACCTTGTGGCTTTGGAGAGAAATCTGGGCTCACATCCTGACTTTGCAGCTTTCTGGTTATGTGATCTTAGGCAAGAGGATTCATCTCCCCAGCCTCAGTTTCCCTATTAATAAAATGGGGATTATAAAGGCAACTATCTCATAGGGTTGTTCTGCAAATGAAGTGGTTTGGCCAAATGCAATTTGGTACATATCTTCGCTTGGTGCCTGGCACATATAAATGCATCAATAATTGGCTAACTTTGTTAACATCATGAGGGTATATTACTGGAGCCGTTACTTAGAGAATTGAAAGAGCTGTGGCTGTATTTTTACCTTTGGCTGGTAATGCAGGTCATAGTGATTATGTTTAACTCTATACTGACCTTGACAATCAGGATGCTATGCCCAATGTATGCATACTGAGACCCACACACATTCATGTTCACATTTGAATTTATTATTTATTTATACGTATCTTGCCTTGTTCCAGAAACGGTTCAATTTTGTTTTAGGAAGAGTTTCCTGGTGTGTGGGACTGTAAAGGAAATATTTTTATGTTTCTGTATAGTTAGGGCTCTCTGAGCATATCTGATTGAAAGTTGAGATCTGGACTAAAGGACAAGCCTTGGAAATTCAACTCATGGCTGATCAGCTACTGAGAACCCCAGAGGTTTCCTTCCCTGGAGGTTTATGTGTTTAGACATCAAGGATGGGTGAGACCCACAGCACGGAGACAGACCCTGAACAGTAAAGCTGGGTTTTAAAGCAATTAGTTGGGGCTAGGCATGGTGGCTTATGCTTGTAATTCCAGCACTGTGAGAGGATTGCTTGAGGCCATGAGTTTGAGACCAGCTTGGGCAACATAGCAAGACCCCATCTCGACGACAACAAGAAGAAAAAATCACGGGTGTGGTGGTATGAACCTGTAGTCCTTGCTACTTGGGAGGATCCCCTGAGCCCAGGAGTTTGAGGCTGCAGTGAGCTATGATCTTGCCATAGCACTCCGGTCTGGGTGACAGAGCTGGACCCTGTCTCTTGGAAAAGAAAAACAAAAAAAGCTACTAGTCTTATCTCCCTGTCAAGAGATGTGTTTCCATTCCAAAGACTAAAAGCCAGGTCTTTGTCTCTGTCCACATGACACTTGGGAGGTAGATTCTTTCCCTCCCTCTCTCAGAAGGTCCCTAGGTGAACACCTAGATTCAGAATTGGGGCAGTCCTCGCCTAGAGTACAAACTCAAGTACATGTGGGATGACAGCTGGCTCTCATTTTCTCACCCCAGGAGTAAGAATCGGGGCAAACTGGTGTGGTTATTATCCTGTAAGTAATAATATGGATCTGCTGTACCCCAGTATCCTCATTAAAATAGTATTAATAAATACAGAGATTAAAAACCTAATAGAGTGACATTTATTTTCTTCTCCATACGTCTCTATAATGTGTGGGTTTTAGTTTTGGACTTAGGAGAAACATTATGAGAAATGCTTCCTATGCTTTCTATTCCAAGTACTATAAGATCGTTTATTTTATTATTTATTTATTTATTTTTTTGAGATAGGGTCTCACTCTGTCGTCCAGGCTGGAATGCAGTAGCATGATCACAGCTCATTGCAGCCTCCATCTCCCTAGGCTCAGGTGATCCTCCCACCTCAGCCTCCTGAGTAGCTGGGACTACAGGCGTACACCACCATGCCTGGCTAATTTTTAAATTTTTTGTAGATATGGGGTCTCCCTATGTTTCCCAGGCTGGTCTCAAACTCCTGGGCTCAAGTGATCATCCCACCTCGGCCTCCCAAAGTGTTGGGATTAGAGGCATGAGCCATTGTGTGCAGCCTTGCCCGTTCTTATAAAGTTTTATTGGAATACAGCCATGCTCATTCACTTACATACTGTCTATATTTTCATGCTATAATGGCAAAGTTGAAAATCTGTGTCAGAGACTGTATGGATTGCACAGCTGAAAATATTTACTCTCTCTTTACAGAAAGCTTGCCCTCCCCTGGGTTAGACGATGGGGCACCCTGCCGAGGAACAGCACACAGCTGTAAAACAGAGGAGCTGCTTTTTATACTGATACGGAAGGAGCTCAAAGATATAGACAGGGAAAAAGTAAGGTTCACAATGGTATACATAGTATATTATTATTTTGTTTTTAAAAGGGGTGGCTGGGCACAGTGGCTCACACCTCTAATCCCAGTGCTTTGGGAGGCCCAGGAGGGTGGACTGCTTGAGCTCAAGAGTTTGAGATCAGCCTGCACAACATGGCAAAACCGCATCTCTACGAAACATATAAAAATTAGCCGGGTGTGGTGGTGCATACCTGTAGTCCCAGCTACTTGGGGGGCTGAGGCAGGAGGATTGCTTGAGCCCCAGAAGTTGAGGCTGCAGTGAGCTGTGATTGCAGCAATGCACTCTAGCCTGGATGACAAAGTGATACCCTGTCTCAACAAAAAGGGGGCACTGGTTAAAATAAATATATTCTGGGCAACATGGTAAACCCTCGTCTCTACAAAAAAATACAAAAAATTAGCACAGCGTGGTGGTGCAAGCCTGTTTCCAGATAACTGGCTACCTGGGAGGCTGAGGTGGGAGGATCATCTGAGCCGGGGAGGTCAAGGCTACAGTGAGCCGTGATTGTGCCACTGCACTCCAGCCTGGGCGACAGAGTATGACCCCGTCCCCCTTGCCCCCCTAAAAAAGATATATTCGTGGGCTTGTGAATGGATTGACCATCTCTGGAAGGAGAACCCAGGGGCTGCTAAGAGAGGCTGCTGCAGGAGAGAACTGGGAGGAGGGCTGGACTTTCCAAGACAGGCCCTTGTGTAGCTTCTTGAGTTCTGAACTACATGAATGCATTACCTATTCAAAAAATCACACTAAAAAGGCTATGTAGCCTATACAAAATGGGGCTCACTTAATGGTCATTTCAGAAAACTATGCTGGACCTAAGCCCAGGGAAGCCACTGCGGTCACCACCACCACTGTGACCTGGCCCTGTCTTTGGCCTTCCTGACCCTCATAGGGGACACTGCTTCTACAGGGGTAGGGGCTCATAGAGTCTCAGCACTTCCAGCCCAGGCCTGCACCTTCGGGTGGCTTCCCAGGGACACAGAATCAACCCTTTTATCCAAGTCTCCTCTGCAGGAGGGAGTGCCCCCACCCTGTGCCCACAGAGCTACACCTTGGGCCTCTGCCCCTGCTGAGCCTTCTACCTGGCTGCCCTCCCTCAGGGAACAGCATCAGGACTCTGAAACCCAGCTGCAAAGTCTCTTCCAAGAGGCCCCTCTTAACTGCCCCTGGGGAAAATGACCTCTCTCCCTGAGGGCCCGCAGACCTCGGGGCAGGTGGGTATCTTCTCCCACCCCACAGACAGGAAGATGGGCCTAGGGACAGAGGGCTCGAGGCCCTGCTGGCCTCTCCTGGCCATGTCTCTGGCTGGTGGCACTGCAGGGAGCTGGGGGACAGATGTGGTGGACACGCAAGACTCTGGGCTAGAGCCCCCTGGCTGTGGTCGCCCTTCTTTTAAAGTCCTGCTTGACTCTGCCCACCAGATGGCAGCACCTCTGAGCTGGAGGAAGGCAGGATGCAGGAGCCTCACTTAGAACCCGTGCCTAGATATGCTGTCATTCATTCTTTGGGTCTTAGCTCCACATCCTTTCCTCTCGGATGTCTTCCTGGACTCCTGCAGTCTGGGTCAGGGGCCCCTTCCTGCCTGTTGCTGCTTGGAGCACTCTATTTCCAAGTGTGTCTGTCTGTATTCCCTACCCCAACCTCCACCCCGGGCCCACCCTGGGAGCTTGGAGAGGGCAGGGCCTGGGGCCCAGACCCCTCCTGGCTCCCTCACTTGGCATGCACAGGACCCACAGTTGAATAAATATTGGCGAAGCTCCGTCCCTTCCTCCTCGTCTGGCCCGAGACCCCCACCCCAGGCAGAGGGAACCTTTGGCACCCACGGGCGGGAACTGCGCCTCCTCACCTGATTAGCTTTCTCCAGGTTGGTCATGATCAGGCCGACTTCATCTGCCCTGAGACACAAAGATGAGGCCCTGAGGAAGGGCTTCCAGCGGGCTCCAGGCCTCCGCCCCTCCTGACACCCCCAGCCCCTGCCTGAGCCCAGGGGAGGGCTGAAGGCACTCCCTTCCAGCCTTGCTACAGGAGAGAAATCGGGCTGGGGAGAAAAGAGCCTAGGCTGTGAGGAAAAGGGAGTAGCGCGTCAGCACGGCACCTCTTCCAGGCAGTCTGGCCTCCCCTCTCCCCCAGGGGCCCTCTCTGAACTCCACCTCCAAGCCTTTGTCCCGGTGGTGCCTGGAATGCCCTTCCTCAAGAAAATGGCCCTTGGCTTTAAAATCCTGATCACAGTGTTCTCCTGGGAGGCCGCCCTGCACTGTCCCCAGCGGTCACTTGTTTACTGCGCTGCCCAGCCCCCTCCAGACTGCCAGCATGGAGGGGCTTGGGAGAGGTGTCCCCTCTGTTAGCAGGGGATGGGAGATGCGGGGGGCATGTGGGGAGCACTTGGTGACTCAAGGCCACACACGTGCTTCATGCATGCTTAGGGCCTTCCTTGGCTCAAGCTGTTCCTGCTGCCTGGAGCACCCTTCCCTGCTTTCTTCACGTGGCCTTCTCTTCATTCTGAAAGCCACCTCCTCCAGGGAGTTCTCCCTGACTACCCTAGATAAAGGACCCACTCCTTCTTGTCATTCTCTTTTCCCATCCCCAGTTCTTCCCTTTGTAGCATTTGCCATGTGCCAAGAACAGTGCTGGGCATACAGAAAGTGCTCAATATGTGTGAATGAACAAATGTATCACTGCACATCAGTTTTTGTCTCCTCTCCTTGACTGAGGACAGGGTCATGTTCTCATGTTTCCTCCAAGGACGCAGAACAGCACTGGATAAACAGTAGGTGCTCAATAAGTGTTTGCAAAAGGAATGATTTCTTAAAGCCTAAATAAACGCTTGAGTCCAGAGTAATTTAGGTGAATGCCTCTCAGCCCTGAGGATTGGAGTGTGGAGCTGGGGAGTGGGGACAGTCCTAGGGGGCCAGGGCAAAGGGGCAGGCCGCCACCAAGCAGCCCCTTGCTCAGCCCAGGTCCCAGAACATTATTTATGGCTGTGGTATGCAAGTGGCATAGCAAATGACAGCAGTGTGCCTTTGGGGGTGAGGAGCAGGGGTGCTTAATGAAATGGGGGCCTCCAGCAGAGAGTCAGAGGAAGGAGAAGAGTCAGAAAGAGGAGGCATGTCTGAAAGGTCAGAGGGAAGAGGCATGTCTGGAGGGACAGAAGGAGGATGTAAGTCCTGGAGGATCAGAAGGAGGAGGCAAGTACTGGAGGGCCAGAAGGTGGAGGCGTGTCTGGGATGATCAGAGGGAGGAGGCATGTTTGGGAGGGTCAGAGGGGGGAGGCGTATTTGGGAAGGTCAGAGGGACGAGGCGTGTCTGGGAGGGTCAGAGGGAGAAGGCCTGTCTGGGAGGGCCAGAGGGTGGAGGCGTGTCTGGGAAGGTCAGAGGGAGGAGGCAAGTACTGGAGGGTCAGAGGGAGGAGGCATGTCTGGGAAGGCCAGAGGGTGGAAGAAATACTGGAGGGTCAGAGGGAGGAGGCATGTCTGGAAGGGTCAGAGGGAGAAGGCCTATCTGGGAAAGTCAGAGGGAGGCAGCACGTCTGGGAGGGTCAGAGGGAGGAGGCAAGTGCTGGAGGGTCAGAGGGTGGAGGCAAGTACTGGAGGGTCCGAAGGAGGAGGCCTGACTGGGAGGGTCCGAGGGAGGAGGTACACCTCAGCAGGGCTCACTTACTTGGATGCCGCCTCCTCGTCGTATTTCCGCCGCAGCTCTAGCAGCTCTGCCTGTGTAGCCTTTAGCGCTGGGAGAAAGCAGAGGCAGGGTAAGGCCCCACCTCCAAGTGGGAAGGAGCTGGGTCTCCCAGGGAGGTGGAGCCCACTCCCTCTGCGAAGCCCAGCAGGCAGAATGAGAGCTCGGGTAGTGACGGAGACCTTTCTCTCAGTCAGAATTGGTGACAGGCAATGAGTTTCCTGCCCCTAGAGGGGCTCAGGCTGGTGAGAAGGACGTGCAGTGGCTGGGGTGGGCAGTGCAGGGCGGATGAGGTACTCTCCATGGGCCTAGAAGCTCAGGGGACCCAGGCCAGGGTTGAGGGGTGGAGGCGTGGTGCTGTCTGCCCCATGACCTGGGGTATAAGCCCCCCAACACCCTTAAATCACTTCAGGACCTGGGCAGGGCCATCCATCCATGTGCTCAACCACCCCGCGGTTCCAACCTGGCAGGCCGGAGGACAGGGAAGATCCACACGATGAACAGATTCATCAAACTCCAGATTTCTAATTTCTCTGGGCAAATGGAAGGGCCTGGCCACAGGGGACCATATGGCAGTGCCCAGCTGGTGCTAAGCGGTGGCTGTCTCTTTAGATGAGGCCTCATTTCTCCAGTTTGCCCCAGACCTTACCCCTCCCCAATGCCTCCCCTAAGTCAGCGGCTTGGTAGTGTTTTGGCCCCTGCAGGGGTTGTATTAAATTAATTAATTAATTAGAGACAGGGTCTTGCCATGTTGCCCAGGCCAGTCTCAAACTCTGGGGCTCAAGCAGTCTTCTCACTTCAGCCTCCCAAAGTGCCGGGATTACAAGTGTGAGCCACCACGCTTGGCCACCACCTGAATTAACTCTGTCTCAAATCCTCTTTCCACAGCAATGTAGCCTCTGGGGCATAGAGGCTTGGACCCCCACTGGGTAAGATTATTCTTCCCAAACTCCCATTTTGCCCTCTTGATTCTAAAACACCTGGATGTGGCAGACCCCAAGCCATGACCCCTCGTTGACAGCATTACTGTCCCCTCCTAGTCCTCTCTCTGGGCCACATGGTGCTGACACATACCTGAATGTAGGACTTTGATTTTCTCCTCTGCCTCCCCCAGTCTGGCCGCCAAAGTGATCTGTACTTCTTGAAGGCCCCTGCGAAGAGACGAGGCCTGCTTGTGCTGGCTGTAGGGACAGGCCTTGCCTGGGGCCCCCGAGTCAAGCCCCATCTTGCTTCCTACCCCTTGCCCACTCCCTGTAACCTGCACCTCTGTCTTTCTGCAAGTCCTTAGACACGACATTCAGGCACCTGGCTGTCCTGCTGCTCCACTGCCTATGTGGGCCCTGTCATGGTTGCCCCTGTTAGTTTCTGCCAGGATTTTTAGGGGCAAAAATTTACAGTAGCAAGCAACCTCTCCGGTCCTTAGTTTCCTTATTTTTAAAATGGGGTTTCTGATAGGGTCTGCTTCAGGGGGTGCTGTGAAGCATGCTCACTGGTGTGCCTAGCCCCCAGTAGTTCCTCAATATTGTGAATTACTGATACTGTCCTAGGGGAGTAACATTTCCTCTGTTTTCTTTTTTTTTGAGATGGAGTCTTCCTCTGTCGCCCAGGCTGGAGTGCAGTGACCCGATCTTGGCTCACTGCAACCTCCGCCTCTCAGGTTCGAGCAATTCTCCCACCTAAGCCTCCTGAGTACCTGAGATTGCAGGCATGCACCACCACACACAGCTTAATTTTTGTAATTTTAGTAGAGACAGGGTTTCACCACGTTGGTCAGGCTGGTCTCAAACTGCCGACCTCAAGTGATCCGCCTACTTCGGCCTCCCAAAGTGCTGGGATTACAGGCATGAGCCACCGCGCCCGGCCCATTTTCTTTTTATTTAAAGATAGGGTCTTGCTCTGTTGCCCAGGCTAGAGTGCAGTGGCACAATCATAGCTCACTACAGCCTCAACCACCTGGGCTCAAGTGATCCTCTGCTCTGCCTCCGCCTTACATGTAGCTGGGACTACAGGTGCATGCCACCATGCTTGGCTAATTAAAAAAAAAAAAAAAAAAAAATATATATATATATATATATACACACATATATAAAATATATATATATATATAGAAAATTTTTTTTTTTTAAGTGGCTGGGCACAGGGACTCACACCTGTAATCCCAATACTTTGGGAGGCCAAGGCGGGAGAATCTCTTGAGTTCAGGATTTTGAGACTATCTTGGCCAACATGGTGAAATCCTGTCTCTGCTAAAAATACAAAAATTAGCCAGGTGTGGTAGTGCACATCTGTAATCCCAGCTACTCGAGAGGCTGAGGCAGGAGAATTGCTTAAACCCGGAAGGTGGAGGTTGCAGTGAGCCAAGATTGCACCCTGCACTCCAGCTCTGTAGCCCAGGCTGGTCTTGAACTCTTGGCCTCAAGCAATCCTCCTATCTTGGCTTCCCAAAGTGCCGGGATTACAGACTGCAGTGGGCTATAATTGTGCCATTGCACTCCAGCCTGAGTGACAGAGCAAGATCCCATCTCTAAAACATTCTAATTATTGTAAAATAAAATTTAAAAATACTGCAGCACCAACTCCTGCTCTACCAATTTTGTACCTGGCAGTTCCCATAACTGCATAAGCTAAGTCCTAGAAGTACATGTCTTAATCATTAAAAAAATCCTACCAGTTCTGTTTCTCTAGAGAATGCTGAGGAATGGACCACCCTTAGCCCCATTTACCAGGGGGGAAAATTGAGGCTCAGAGGATGATGTGACTTGCCCAGGGCTGGCCACTGAGTTCCTGAGGTGGAGTTTGAACCCAGACCCGGCTGGAGTCCAAAGCCCTCGGCCCTTCCTCATATTGGTCTCCAGCCTGCATCTGGATTCTGGTAGGAGACTTTCCCTCTCCATGACCCAGCCAGGTGGGGCAGCAGAAGCCCTGCCCGTTCCTTCCTCCCTCCCACCCACCCTCCCTTCCTCACTTTTGTTTTTCCGCCTCATTTCTCTGCAGCAAGGTTTCTGTCAGGAGGGCTTTCCCGGGAATGCCTGGGAGGCGGCTTCCCTCAGTCAGCGTGGGCCCGGCAGGCGACGTCCCCTCTCTCTGCTCTGCAGGGAGAAAAAGAGGGAAAACCCCCATTGCCAAGAGAGCAACGTGACAGCCAGAGCGGCTTCCTGTAAACTGGATCGATCATCGATTGCGATCAATTTCCCAAACTCGGGCCTTGGAGAGAGTGCAGCTGTGGGGCCCTGCGGGCCCCGTGTCCTCAGCACACAGGTCATTTCCACTGTGACACCAGTGTCAGTACATGCAGAGCTTCTTTTGCCTGCTCATACCTCCGGGGCCTGCTTTATTATACTTTTAAAATTGTGGTAAAATATACGTCACATAAAACTCACTTTTTTTTTTTTTTTTTGAGACGGAGTTTCGCTCTGTTGCCCAGGCTGGACTGCAAGTGCAGTGGTGCGATCTCAGCTCACTGCAGCCTCTGCCTCCTGGGTTCAAGCAATTCTCCTGCCTCAGTCTCGTGAGTACCTGGATTATACGTGCCCGCCACCATGCTTGGCTAAGTTTTGTTTGTTTAGCAGAGATGGGGTTTTACCATGTTGTTCAGGCTGGTCTTGACCTCCTAACCTCAAGTGATGTGCCCATCTTGGCCTCCCAAAGTGCTGGGATTACAGGTGTGAGCCAACGCGCCTGGCCAAAATTCACTATTTTAAGCACCATTTTACAGTGACATTTAGTATATTCACAGTTTTGTGAAGCCATCACCACTAGTTCCAGAACACTGTCACTGCCCCAAAAGGAAACCCCTCGTACCCATTAAACAACTCAACCAATCTCCTTTCTGTCTCTACGGATTTGCCTGTTTTGACATTTCACACCACTAGAATCGTACATTATGTGGCCTTTCCTGTCTGGCATCTTCCACTCAGTACTATGTTTTTATTTATTTATTTATTTTTTGAGATGGAGTCTTGCTCTGTCGCCCAGGCTGGAGTGCAGTGGTGCGATCTTGGCTCACTGCAACCCCCGCCTCCCAGTTTCAGGCAATTCTCCTGCCTAAGCCTCCCAAGTAGCTGGGATTACAGGTGTGAGCCACCACACCAGGCGAATTTTTGTATTTTTAGTAGAGATGGGGTTTCATTATGTTGGTCAGGCTGGTCTCGAACTCCTGACTTTGTGATCCACCTGCCTCAGCCTCCCAAAGTGCTGGGATTACAGGCGTGAGCCACCGCACCTGGCCGGCACCATGTTTTCAAAGTTCACCCATGTTGTAGCATGGATCAGTGCTTCCTTCCTTTTCATGGCCAAGTAATATTCCACTCTATGGATATTTTGTTTGTCCATTCAGCTGTTGAAAGCCACTTGAGTTGTTTCTGCTTTTGCTGTTATAAGTAACACTGCCATGTACATTTGTGTACACTGTTTTGAGCCCGTGTTTTCAGTTCTCTGGGGTCCACACCTAGCTGTGGTGCTTCTGGGTCATGTGGTGAGCCTGTGTTTTACTTAGCAAAGGACTGCCAGACTATTTTCCCCTCCCCACTGTGGAGGGCGCACATGTGGACGCTCAGCCATCACTGGCCTCACCTGCATCACGTCCGCCTTGGCAGGCCCTGTGGGGGCTCATCCCAGGGCTTGGTGGGTGCCTTTGGTGCTGAATTCATCACAGGGGCAGAGGGTGCTTTGGGGCTGGCCATGGAGGGTGGGAACCTGAACGGGTTTCTTGACTTCTCTCTCCACCTGCCACGCTATATGTCTTACTAATTTGTTCACTGACAGTCTCCCTTTCTAGAAGATCATCACCACAAGGGCAGGATTTTTCTCTTTTACTCCCAATTGCGTTTCCAGTGCCAGGCTCAATATACACCCAGGAATTAGACGGTTACCAAAGGCCTTCACCTGCCCAGTTCCCTGCCACAGCCACCCGCCAACAAGGCTGGCCGAGTTTGGCTCTGAAGATCTGCAGCCTGGTTGTTTATTGTAGATGCGCCGAGGAGGCCGTATCAGTACCTTTGGGGCTGAGGAGCTCGGGGTTCCTCTTCCACGAAGTGTGGAGGTCTCGCCGGGGCTGCCCGCTGGGGTCAAAGCTGGGGGGCTGCAGTCTGTCGTCTAGGCCGCGCGCCGCCTCAAACACAGGCACGGGGTCTGTGCAGGGAGAGAAAGACAGGGATGATGAGGGCCTGATGGATGGGGACACCTGGACTGTGGCTGCAGGGCCTGGCAGGCCCCACAGGAGCCACTGGAGTCACCCTGCTGGCTTGCAGGAAATAGCATGGACTTTCTGCTCTACGAGGGAGCAGGCTCGTCCAGGCACTTGTTCAGGGCAGCATCTGCTCTCTCCAGGGTGTGGGTGTCCTGTCCAGCTGGGAATAATACTAACAATAATAATAGTCGACCAGGCTGGGTGCGGTGGCTCATGCCTGTAATCCCAGCACTTAGGGAGGCTAAGGTGGGCGGATCATTTGAGGTCAGGAGTTCGAGACCAGCCTGACCAACATGGTGAAACCCCATCTCTGCTAAAATTCAAAAAAATTAACCAGGCATGGTGGCTCATGCTTGTAGTCCCAGCTACTCTGGAGGCTGAAGCAGGAGAATCACTTGAACCCGGGAGGTGGAGATTGCAGTGAGCTGAGATCACGCCACTGCCCTCCAGCCTGGGTGATAGAGCAAGACTCCGTCTCAAAAAAAAAAAAAAAAAAAAAAAAAAAAAAAAAAAAGGTTGTCCGAGTGCAGTGGCTAACGCCTGTAATCCCAGCAATTTGGGAGGCCGAGGTGGGAGGCTCACTTGAACCCAGCAGTTCAAGACCAGCCTGGGCAGCATGGCAAAATCTCATCTCTGCAAAAAAATTTAAAAAGTAGTCTGGGCTCAGTGGCTCATGCCTGTAATCCCAGCACTTTGGGAGGCCGTGGCGGGTGGATCACCTGAGGTCAGGAGTTCGAGACCAACCTGACCAATATGGTAAAACCCCGTTGCTACTAAAAATACAAAAATTAGCTGGGTGGCTGGGCGTGGTGGCTCACGCCTGTAATCCTAGCACTCTGGGAGGCTGAGGCGGGCGGATCACAAGGTCAGGAGATGGAGACCATCCTGGCTAACACGGTGAAACCCTGTCTCTACTAACAATATAAAAAATTAGCTGGGCGTGGTGGCGGCGCCTGTAGTCCCAGCTACTTGGCAGGCTGAGGCAGGAGAATGGTGTGAACTTAGGGGGTGGAACTTGCAGTGAGTCGAGATCGTGCCACTGCACTCCAGCCTGGGGACACAGCAAGACTCCGTCTCAAAAAAAAAAAAAAAAAAAAAAAAATTAGCTGGGTGTGGTGGCAGGCACCTGTAATCCCAGCTACTCGGAAGGCTGAAGCAGGAGAATCACTTGAACCCGGGAGGCAGAGGTTGCAGTGAGCCGAGATGGCGCCATTGCACTCCAGCCTAGGGGACAGAGTAAGGCTCCATCTCAAAAAAAAAAAAAAAAAAAAAAAAAAAAAAAAAAAAAAAAAAAATTAGCTGGGCATGGTGGCACATGCTTGTAGTCCCAGTTACCCAGGCGGCTGAAGTGGGAGGATCACTTGAGCCTGGGAGGTCGAGGCTGCAGAGAGTAGAGATTGTATTACTATACCCCAGCCTCAGCAACAGAGTGAGATTCTGTTCAAGTGATCCTGCCTCAGCCTCCCGAGTAGCTGGGATCAAGGGTGTGCACCACCATGCCCAGCTAATTTTTGTACTTTTTTGTAGACACAGGTCTCATCATGTTGCCCTGGCTTCATTGCATTTTCTTGATTTTATGATGCCATCTGTGGCACTTTGAAACTGTGCCTTGCAGACCTCCAACTACAGCGAGGGGCACTGAGCAAGGATCTGGCTGCTGCTCTGAGATCCATCGCTCTGAGGCCAACCTTCCCATGGCCTCCACCTACATGCCTGTGTGCAGCGGGGATACCGAGGCGGGACTGCTCTGAGGGCTGACTTTGGAGTGACGACTCCCCCATGGCCTCACCCAGCACTTCCGTAGGCTGTGTGGGGGTCTAGATGCTCCCAGGTGGCTGCCCCACCTCTTCGCGAGCTCTCCCAGCCTCCCTGCTCCCTGTATTCCTATTTTGCACCAACATCCTCGCCCATGTAATTCTTGGTGTGCTTATCAGTGGACCTGGTGACACCATCATTTGTGACACATGTTGTTGGTTAACGGCTTTTTCGGGGGGCAAAACACACATCTAGATGTAAGATGTCCACAAATTCCCCAATCACTCAAAGGTGAGGAACGCGCAGGTCCTACTGCCTGGAATTCAGTTCCCTCTCCCAGCCCTTCACGCCGCAAGTACATCTGCTTCCTTATACTCTGAAGTCCTGCCTCACTTCTTCCAGGACGCTTTCCCCAAGTCCCCATCTAGGGCAGGGACTAAGAAACGTGGATCATCTCAGAGGTGTGTTGGCACCTTCCAGGCTACAAAGCCCATGCACGGGACTGGCTTCCCAGCATCCTCACGGCATCCCCTGGAGGCTGGCTTGGATCCAGTGCATTTTCACAGATGAGGAAACTGAGGCTCAGAGAAACCAGGTGACTTGCTGAAGGGTAGATGTGAGACTCGAACCTGGGTCTCTTGCTTTGATACCACAAAGGCCTCCTGTCCTAGTGCCTGCTCTTGCCAGCCCTAGCAGGTGCAGATGGTGTCCACGGCACCCAGGAAAGCCAGGGTCCTGGACATAGACCAAGGGGCCTAGTCTGGTTCAGTTCTTTCTAATGCATGGAAGCCCTGTCTCTTCCTGGTCCCTCCCCTAGAATTTTCTTTTTTCCTTTTTTCTGTTTTGGAGACAGAGTCTGGCTCTGTTTGCCCAGGCTGGAGTGCAGCGGCGTGATCTCAGCTCACTGCAATCTCTGCCTCCCGTGTTCAAGCTATTCTCGTGACTCAGCCTCCCAAGGAGCTGGGATTCCAGGTGTGTGCCACCACCCCTGGGTAATTTTTGTATTTATTTATTTATTTTTTTTGAGATGGAGTCTCGCACTGTTGCCCAGGCTGGAGTGCAGTGGCACGATCTTGGCTCACTGCAACCTCTGCCTCCTGGGTTCAAGTGACTCTTCTGCCTCAGCCTCCTGAGTAGCTGGGATTACAGATGCGCGCCATCACACCCAGCTAAATTTTTTATTTTTGGTAGAGATGGGGTTTCACCATGTTGGCCAGGCTGGTCTTGAACTCCTGACCTCAGGTGATCCACCCACCTTGGCCTCTGAAAGTGCCAGGATTACAGGCATGAGCTACTGTGCCTGGCCAAATTTTTGTATTTTTAATAGAGTTGGGGTTTCACCATGTTGGTCAGACTGGTCTCGAACTCAGGTGATCTGCCTGCCTTGGCATCCCAAAGTGCTGGGATTACAGGCGTGAGTTATCATGCCTGGCCCCTCCCCCAGATATTTCTGCCAGCATCTGTTTGGCCCTTGCTCTCTGCTGGGAAGCAGAGGGATTAAGAGCATGGACCTCAAGGTTAGATATCCCTGGAGTCTGCTAATCTATACTTGCTTCTGGGGATTGCTGTGTGACTTTGGCAAGTGACTGTACCTCTCTGTGCCTTACCATAAATGTAGCAACCTCATGGGGCTGTGGTAAGGATCCATGTAAAATGCTCCCCGTGGCACCACACACTTGGTTAGCTCAGAGTAAACAGAAGCCCTCACTTCTTTCTGAGCTCCAGTCACATTGGCTTCTTCTTACTTCCCACCTCAGACCCTTTGCACGGGATCCTTACCAGGAACACCCTCCCCTGAGCAACGCCTTTCAGCTAGTTAACACTTACTTGCCTTCCATAGTGCAACTCAAATGCCCCTGCTTCCAGGAAGCCCTCCACTAACCTGTACTCTGATATGAGCTGCCTGCACCTTTCCTTCACGGCACCCACTGCAGTTCTAATGCACGTTTATTTGCAGGTTCACCTAATTAACACCCACTGGACTGCAAACTCCACATGGGAAGGCCAGACTGCATCAGTTTTTGCACCCTCTCCCACCCCCCACCCTGCTGGAATTCTTGTACCTACCATGAAGTGTGACCCACAGTCCAACCCAATAAATATCTGCTGATGGAAGAAACGGGGCCGTGCCTATACATGGGGCCTTCAGGTCTGGCTGGAACAAGGAGGCTTCCCTGTTTTACTCTGCTGTGGCCAGTTTGTTTAGGTGGCGGGGGCTCGGACAATGGGCGTCCATGCCGAGGTAAGCAGGTGCGCAGGAAGGCAGTGGTGGCTTTCGTCTGCCGGCAGCCCCCACGCCCCGTCATTAGGCAGGGCCTGCGCAGCAGGGTATGCCATTATGTCTCCCCGGGCTGATGTAATTATACATTGACATAATTAACCCAGCAAGCGCATTAGGCAGGCCAGCTAAAAATTCATCTATAATTATTTGTTGTGTGCATGCTAATGAGTCCATCTGCACTGCCTTTGTACAACACGAACAAATTAATTTACAAGTCTGGATTTTTTAATAAGTTCAAGGAAACGCTTCCTATTGTGTCCTGGTTTTTGAGAAAGGAGGAAAAAAGGCGACGAGCACTCGCCGGGGTCAGGGAAGTTAGACAAACACAAGACGGTGTGGTGCCAAGTGGACCACGCAGGGCCACGGAGGGCTTGCTCCGGTTCCAAGGAGGGGGAGGATCCGGCTCGTGGCCCAGGGGCTCTGCTGGCCGTGAGCCCATTGAACCAAACGACTATACTTGGTGATAACGGATGTCTGTCACTCACCCTGTTCTCAGGGATTAGGTATTGATATTTCATTCTACTCTGAGGCCCTGTGGGTCATTCCTTGCTGGCTGTGTGCTCTGTCTTGGGGAGGCTGGCCTTACGTGGCTCCCCAGAGAGGCTGGTGGGAGCAGGGTCTGGCTGGACCTTTGTCAGGTCCATAGATTTCAAAGCTCTGTCTTTTTGCCTTGCTTTGCAGGTACGGTGTAAAACAGTCATTAAGTTCACAGAGTCCAAAGTCCAGCTCAGGGTCCAGATCCCATGGGGCCTGGAGCCTCAGTTTCTCTACTTATAAACTGGAAACTTCCTAATTCCCAGGAATTATTATTACTGTTATTATTTAGAGACAAGGTCTTGCTCTGTTGCCCAGGCTGGAGTGCCGTGGCTCGATCTAGGCTCACTGCAACCTCTGCCTCCTGGGTTCAAGCGATTCTCCTGTCTTAGCCTTCCGAGTAGCTGGGAGTACAGCTATCACCATGCCAGGCTAATTTTTGTATTTTCAGTAGAGATGGGGTTTCATCATGTTGGCCAGGCTGGTCTCAAACTCCCAATCTCAGGTGATCCTCCCACCTCGACCTCCCAATGTGCTAGAATTACAGGCATGAGCCACTGCGCCCAACCACTGATTTTTTAATTTTTGTAGAGATGGGGTCTTGCTATGTTGCTGAGACTGGTCTCAAATCCCTTCCTAAAGTGATCCTCCTGCCTTGGCTTCCCAAAGTGCTAGGATTACAGGTGTGAGCCACCACACCTGGTCTTCCCAGGAATTCTTATTGGAAAGATTTTAAAAAGATATTGAGAGAGGCAATAGTGATTTAAGGATCGGGTGTCAGCTCCCACTGCAATTGGCCAAGCTAACCTCTTGGAGCCTCTGTTTCCTCATTTGTAAAATGGGGGTACATGTCTAGGGTGGTTAAGGACTGGGGGAGAGAAGGTGTGCAGATAATTGCAGACCCAGGCACAGGGTGGCGCTTGCTAAGTGCTGTCTGCTTTTATCACCCCTAGACAAGGCAGCACACCAGGCGCTGGCATTCTGGGCGCTGGCTGTCTGGGCAGAGATGCTCTGTGGAACTCGGGACAGGGTATGGCTTCACCTGTTTGCATCAGTGCCCCAGAGACCCAGAATCTAATAATCCTGCTTTGAGCTAACTCTACTTTGGGACCCAAATATTTAAACTTAGAAAGTCGCACTGGGGAGCGATCTATCAGATCAATCCGTCCAACATCCCTTCCACCCCAGGACACAGTGGGGTCTGATGTTATCCCTGAAATCTGCTGGAGAGTTGGTGGCAGAGGCTGAGATGGGCCCTTAGACCGTTTCCTCTCACACTGTGCTGTCCCGGATTCCCCAACTTGAGGGAGAAGGTGGCTGTAATATCCAGATGCCTTGGCCAAAGTCGGGCTGCAACGGAGTCCTAACGGCCAAAGCCCTTTCCACGGATTAGAATTCGTTCAGTCTTCACCACAACACAGAGGCAGGCACTGCTGGATCCCAATTTCCCACATGGAAAAACGGAGGCACTGGGGTGAAGTCATTTCCCCAGGGTGAGGCAGGGAGGGTTGAGCTGCCGTCCAGGGACACTGGCCCCGCTTGGCAGAACAGGGTGCTCAAGAGACCTTGCTGGCTCGAAGCAGGGGCACATCAGAGTCCCCTGGGGAATCTGTCAAACATCTCGGGGACTCAGTCCTAAAGATTCTCATGTGTGTCAGTCTTAGTCCTTTCAGGGAGCGGGTGGGGTCGTTCATGACTCGGCTGCTAGACCTTCTAACTAACGGGTGATTTCCATTCTCTCTCAGATACAATGGAGCTGTCAATTAAGATGCCCCGCCTTCCCCTGGCAGCGGGTCAGATGCTCTGCCCTGGGAATTTGAATGGATCCCTCAGCCGGCCCAGCTACCCACTGCTCTGGTCCCATCTGACCCAGGTGGTCTCACCATTCTCCCCCACCTTCTGCCTTCTAATAAATTCCTTTTGTGCCTAATAGTTTTGCAGAGCTGGCTTCTGCTGCATGGCACTAAAGAACCCTGATGGATACATGTGATAAATGATTTTGGGCCAAAGGAGACCTAAGAAATCACTGGTTTAATAGATTCATTTCAAGGCTGGGTAAAAATTGGGCCTAATAATAAAGAGACTGAGGACTGAATGCTCAGGAGGGTGCAGGGCCAGGTGTACCCTGGGCTTTCCCAGACGACATCACAGGTTTGGGGAGAAAGGAAACCCTGTAGCTTAGACAGGGCTGGTGCAGGGCAGCCTGGCCAGGAAGCAACCAGGAGGGGTGGACTACTGCAGTGCGCCTCCAGGAAGGAAAGAGGAGGAAATAGGCTCTGAGGGTCTGTCTTGTTCGCTGACACGCAGTAGGTGCTTCATAAACATCTGCTCACTAACTGAGGCAATGAGAGGTTGGCGAAGAGACCAGAGGCCCTTCCGAGCTGCACGAGGGGAAAGCGTCACTTGAGCAGAGGTTTGATTAGAGCGAGAGCAAGAAGCGAGAGGTGAGCTCAAAGCGCGGCTCTGCAGGCAGAGCCATCTGGGTTAGAATCCCATCTCTGCCACTTACTCATTGTATGGTCTTAAGTAAAGCATTTCAGCCCTTTAAGCTTCAGTTTTCCCTTCTATAAAATGGTGACACTAACCGCATAACTAACTTACTATGAAGATGTGAAACCTAAGTTTTGCAAAACAGTTAACACAGTGCCTGGTACACCTAAGTGCTCAGTAAAGAACAATGGGCTGATTCCCACAGAGGCCAGAGGGGACCACTGCTTGTGTCCCAGCTTTGCTCTGCTACTGCCTGGCCTTATCTCCTGGGCCGGGCTGCTTTGAGACAGACCATGAGGGCCCTGGCTTCTTACTATTAGACCAGAAGCACAAGTCGGACGGCTGCCCTCGGTCCTGCTGCTGGCCTGCTGTGTGACCCTGGACAACGCACTCAATTCTCTGGTTCCCCTGTCCAAATGCCCATTACAATATATCTCAGGCATGCACTCAACATTAGGTGTCATCAGATAGAGGCAGGAGGCCATGGAGGCGAGTACTTTGGCCCTGGGTCTATCCCTTACAACCAGGATGGTCAGGGAGGGTGATTATGAGACACCTTCACGGCTGAACTTGATGCAAGAGATATGCAAGGGATTTATTAGGGGAAGGCCCACAAAAGAAAGAGGGGAAGGAAGGGGAGGAGGTAGGATGCTAGTCTGATGCCTGAGAAAGGAGGGAAGGAGGAGGGAGGATTGGACAGGATGAACCTTGGACTGCAGCATGGCTCTGAGAAAGTCTTGGCCAGGCTGGTGGGGAGTTTCAGAGCAAGGTGTACTGGTCAGCTCCAGCTGCTATTAAAAACATACCACAGGCCGTGTGCCGTGGCTCACGCCTGTAATCCCAGCACTTTAGGAGGCCGAGGTGGGCAGACTGCCTGAGGTCAGGAGTTTGAGACCAGCCTGACCAACATGGTGAAACCCCTCTCTACTAAAAATACAGAAATTGGGGAACACTGTGATTTCCCCAAATCCCCAAAGACACGCTTAGAGAAAGGGAAAGGAGGCCAGGCTGGGAGGCTGGAGGTCAGACCCTGGCTGTAACACCACCAGGGAAAGTCACTTAGGGTCCCCGAGCCTCAGTTTCCCCATTAGTAAAAGGGAGATAACAAAAGGACCTACTGCATGGGGTTACGCAGGGGCTATCTGAGCACGCCGAGCTCCTGCTTCAGTGCCCGGCATCTGCGGACTCCAAATGAGTGCTGCTCTTATTATTATGACTCGTGGCAGTTGTGGAAGGTGCCACTCAGCGCTCCCTTCAAGAGAGAACCTCCCTCGAGGTGTTGGTGACACCTTCCAGGTATGGCATCTTCCAATGGCTGAGCATGGCGGGAATAGTCCTGCCTAATGCTGGAACAGGCAATTGTACCATGGACTGAACTGTGACCCTGCCCGCCGCAGACCCGCATCCTGAAGGCCTAATCTGGCCCCCATGTGGCTACATTTGGAGATTGTCTTTAAACAACAACAACAACAACAACAACAAAAAACTAAGTCTCACTCCATCACCCAGGCTTGAGTGCAGTGGCGTGATCTCGGCTCACTGCAACCTCTGCCTCCTGGGTTCAAGTGATTGTCCTGCCTCAGTCTCCAGAGTAGCTGAGATTACAGGCATGCGCCACCATACCTGGCTAATTTTTTTTGTATTTTTAGTAGGGACAGGGTTTCACCAGGTTGGCCAGGCTGGTGTCTAACTCCTGACTTCAAGTGATCCGCCCGCCTCAGTCTTCCAAAGTGCTGGGATTACAGACGTGAGCCACCGCTCCCGGCCTGTGGTATCCTCTAGATTGTCAGAAGCATCCCTGACTTTCTGAACAGCCTTTGGTGGGGGGAGGTGGGGACAATAATTTAAATGACCCATTGACCATCCCCTTTTCTGTGCATCACTAGAGGAAAGGCTGTGTGAGGACACAGTAAGAAGGCAGCTGTCTGCAAGCCAGGAAGGGAGGTTCTACTGGAAACGAACCCTGAAGGCACCTTGATCTTGAACTTCCAGCCTTCTGAACTGTGGGAAAGTAAATTTCTTGCTCCTGTTCTGGGTGTGTTTTGTTTTTTTAGATGGAGTTCCACGCTTGTTGCCCAGGCTGGAGTGTAATGGTGTGATCTCAACTCACTGCAACCTACACGTCTTGGGTTCAAGTGATTCTCCTGCTCCAGCCTCCTGAGTAGCTGAGACTACAGGTGCAGGCTACCACACCTGGCTAATTTTGTATTTTTAGTAGAGATGGGGTTTCACCATGTTGGTCAGGCTGGTCTCAAACTCCTGACCTCAGGCAATCTGCCCGCCTCGGCTTCCCAAAGTTCTGGGATTACAGGCGTAAGCCAAAGCGCACTGCCTGAGATTTTTTTTTTTTGGAGATGGAGTCTCACTCTGTCGCCCAGGCTGGAGTGTGGTGGCGCGATCTCGGTTCACTGCAAGCTCCGCCTCCCAGGTTCACGCCATTCTCCTTCCTCAGCCTCCTGAGTAGCTGGGACTATAGGAGCCCGCCACCTCACCCAGCTAAGTTTTTGTATTTTTAGTAAAGATGGGGTTTCACTGTGTTAGCTAGGATGGTCTTGATCTCCTGACCTCGTGATCCACCTGCCTTGGCTTCCCAAAGTGCTGGGATTACAGACATGAGCCACTGCGCCCGGCCTGTGGTATGTTTTTAATGGTAGCTGGAGCTGACCAGTACAGCTTGCTCTGAAACTCCCCACCAGCCTGGCCAAGATTTTCTCAGAGCTGTGCTGCAGTCCAAGGTTCATCCTGTCCAATCCTCCCTCCTCCTTTCCTCCTTTCTCAGGCATCAGACCAGCATCCCACCTCCTCCCTCTCCCTCTCCTCTTTCCTTCATGGGCCTTCCCCTAATAAATTCCTTGAATATTTAAAGCTGTCTTGGCATCTGCCTCCCGGAGGACCCAAATCACTTGCTTCTCAGAGCCTCAGTTTCCCCATCTGTAAAACCAGGACAAACACAGACCCTCCCCCTAGGAGTCTGTGGATATGAAATCCGTGACTGGTGCTGGTGCATTCTGCAGTGATGAGTCTGAAGCTGGCAGAGCTCCCCAGGGCACCTGAGTCCTTGTGCCTGCTTTACTCAGCCCGAGTTTATTGAACGACTGTGGGAGGCATGATGGTGAGTGAGACAGATGAGCCCCTGTCTTTGTGCAGCCGACATCCCAGTGGGGAGACAGGTGCTGCACCTTTGCAAGGGTGCTCAGTGGTACCATAGAGAACGTTTCCATCAACACCGACCCTGGGGGGGATCTCAACTCACCTTGGGGAGGAGATTGGGAAAGACCTCAGTGACGTGGAACTAGGGGTGCTGATGTGGAGCAGGGAAGATCTGTGGGAGAGAGGTCTAGGTGGGAGGCACCGCTTGTGCAAAAGGCTGGTGGCTGGAAGGAATCTGTGCAAAGCTCAGTGGCATCTGAGGACATGACACCAGGTCCCAGTGGCTAGAGTGGAGTTGGGGGAGATGAGGGGGACAGGTGGGCAGGTAGATCCCAAAGCCCCTCTGTTGATAATGTAGATGAGGGTGGGATTTATCCTAAGGGCAGTGGGAGGACACATTCTAATTTGCCTTTTTCAAAGGCTCATCTGGCTGCTTTGTGAAAAGTGGGGTGCAGAGGGCGCCAGACAGGCGGCTACTGCAATAGTCCTGGCAGCCATGATGATGGCTCTGGTCACAGTGGTGGCATAAGTGGGAGCAGCGCTCAGATTCACGAGTTACACAGGAAACGTTGGTGGGACCTGGTGCACTGAGCTGAACAGTGTTTCCCCAACTTCATGTGAATTTGGAACATCAGAATGTAACCCTATTTGGAAATAGGGTCTTTGCAGATGTCATCAAGTCAAGATGAGATCATATTGGATTAGGTTGGGTCCTAATGCAATGGTTGGAGTCCTTAGGAGAAGACGAGAGGATGCACAGAGCCACACAGGGAAGGAGGCCACGTGAAGATGGATGCCGAGGTGGAAATGACACATCTAGAAGCCGAGGAGTGCCAAGGATTGCCGGCAGCCCCAGAAGCTGGGAGAGAGGCATGTGACACCACCACAGAGTCTCCAGAAAGAATTAACTCTGCCGACACCTTGATGTGGGGCTTCTGGATTCTGCAGCTGAAAGAAAACATTTGTTGCTTTAAACCGCCCAGTTTGTGGTAACGGGGCACAGCAGCCAGAGGAATCTGTTCCGCTGTGTTTTGGAGACTGGAGGTCCGAAATCCAGGTGTCAGTAGTCAGAGAGCCATGCTCTCCCCAAGGCTCTAGGGAAGACCTGGGCCTTTCCCCCAGCTTCTGGTGTCGCTGGCAATCTGGCTTTCCCTGACTTGCAGCTGCACGACTTCGATCTCTGCCCTCGTTGTCACATGACCTTCTGTCTCTCTCTCCCCGATTCTTATTCATTTATTTATTTGAGACAGAGTTTCGCTCTGTCACCCAGGCTGGAGTGCAGTGGCGAGATCTTGGTTCACTGCAACCTCCGTCTCCCGGGTTTAAGCAATTCTCCTGCCTCAGGTTCCCAAGTAGCTGAGATTACAGGCATAAGCCACGATGCCCAGCTATTTTGTATTTTATTTTTAGTAGAAATGGAGTTTCACCATGTTGGTCAGGCTGGTCTTGAACTGCTGACTTCAAGTGATCCATCCACCTCAGCTTCCCAAAGTGCTGGGATTACAGGCATGAGCCACTGTGCCCGGTCCTTGTTTATTTGTTTATTTACTTTATTTTATTTATTTATCTTTGAGACAGAGTCTCACTCTTTCGCCAGGCTGGAGTGCAATGGCGTAATCTTGGCTCACTGCAACCTCCACTTCCCGGGTTCAAGCAATCCTCCTGCCTCAGCCTCCTGAGTAGCTGGGACTAAAGGCACACACCACCATACTCAGCTAATTTTTGTATCTTTAGTAGAGACAGGGTGTCACCATGTTGGCCAGGATGGTCTCGATCTCTTGGCCTTGTGATCTGCCGCCCTCGGCCTTCCAAAGTGCTAGGATTACAGGTGTGAGCCACCACACCCAGCTTCTTGTTTATTTTTGAGATGGGGTCTTGCTCTGTTGCCCAAACTAGAGGGCAGTGACATGATCACAGCTCACTGTGGTGCCAAACTCCTGGGTTCCAGCAATCCTTCCATCTTGGCCTCCCAAAGTGCTGGGATTATAGGTGTGAGCCACCATGCCTGGCCTCTCCTCTTCTTATGTCAATCATACTGGATTAGAGGTCACTCTAATGACCTCATCTTACCTTGATTATATCCTGCAAAGTCGCTTTTTCCAAATGAGGCCACATTTAGAGGTATTGGTGGTTAGGACTTCAACATATCTTTCTGGGGGACACAATTCAAACCATAACATTTGGCAATGGACTCGATACAAACTGTGAGACAGGGAGGACTGAGGAACTGCCAAGGCTCCAAGTATCATAGGAAGGAAGTCCTCACTCAAGTCTAACCTACTTCTCTCCTGCTGTATCCATTTAATCTGCCGTTCAGGGAGACAAGCCCATGCCATAAGGGGACCTGGCAGGTCCTAGGCACTGGTCCTCCTGCCTCCTCATTCTCTCTGACTCCTGAGGAACTGGCCTGTGGGTTCAGCTGGCTGCTCTGGAAAGTACACAGCTGCAATGATCGTTTACTTCCCTGGGTATTTTCCACTCCTTGTTTCCTCCCCCAACACGCAGTGCTGTGTTCCCAGATTTTACGTTGTACAGGGAACTCATTTCTTCCCACCTTCCCTATCTGGCAGGAATCCGTGGAGCCCTGAGCTACCTTGCTGGGAGTTGGGGTAGGGAGGAAAAAATTACAAACATCCAGACAATTGCAGGATTCTGCCAACTTCTACGGAGTAGAATGCTCTGCCGGGCGGCTTGGCAAACCTGAGGGCCTCCCGTTTACTTTGTCCGATGGTATTATTCAATGCATCAGCTAAATGTCATTGGCTCCTCTTACAAACACAAATTGAAAGAGAGAGAAATGACAAAAAATCTTTAAAATGTTTGGAAAACGTTTCTCAGAGAACCTGACAGCCATGGAACACCAAAGGAATCTGGTTTTTCATTCCCGTATCTTCCTGGGTCCAGCTCTGGCTCTTCACATAGTAGGTGCTCAATTAACGTGGGTTGTTTGAAAAGTGTGATAAATGATGAAATTATTAGAGCTCGGCCGGGCGCGGTGGCTCAAGCCTGTAATCCCAGCACTTTGGGAGGTCGAGACGGGCGGATCACGAGGTCAGGAGATCGAGACCATCCTGGCTAACACAGTGAAACCCCGTCTCTACTAAAAAATACAAAAAACTAGCCGGGCGAGGTGGCGGGCGCCTGTAGTCCCAGCTACTCGGGAGGCTGAGGCAGGAGAATGGCGTAAACCCGGGAGGCGGAGCTTGCAGTGAGCCGAGATCCGGCCACTGCGCTCCAGCCTGGGCGACAGAGCAAGACTCTGTCTCAAAAAAAAAAAAAAAAAAAAAAAAAAAAAGAAATTATTAGAGCTCTGGGTGAGAGGGTAGGGCGCCACAGAGTTTTAGAGTTTTACATGGGGGCATCTCTGTGGCAGGCAGGAATAATGGCTCTTCAAAGACATCTTGACCCTCAGAACCTGTGAGTGTTTTTTGTTGTTCTTTTTAGAGACAGGGTCTTGCTCTGCCGCCCAGGCCAGAGTGCAGTGGCACAATCACGGCTCACTGCAGCCTCGACCTCCTGGGCTCAAGTAACCAATCCTCCTGTTTCAGCCTCTGGAGTAGCTGGGGCCACAGGCACGTGCCACCATGCCCAGATAGTTTTTTAATTTTTATAGAGATGGGTCTAACTATGTTGCCCAGGTTGGTCTCAAACTCCTGGGCTCAGGTGATCCTCCTGCCTCAGCCTCCAAAAGTGCTGGGATTATGAGTGTGAGCCACCATGCCCCACCTGTGAGTGTGTTTTGTTACATGGAACAGGGACTGAAGGTTGCAGATGGAAAGGGATTACAGTCAGAGATTGACTGAAGAGGCTGCCCGGCTGTCTTTGAAGATGGAAGAAGGGGCCATGAGCCAAGGAACATAGGCGGCCCCAGCCCCAGAAGGTGGAAAAGACAAGGAAATGACTTATCCCCTGCAGCCTCCTGCCTCCAGAAACACCACAGCCCTGCGAATGCTTTGATTTTTGCCCAGTGAGACCCATCTTGGACTTCTGTTCTGCAGAATGGTGAGATCATAAATGTGTGTTGTTTTAAGCCTCTAAGCTCATGGTATTTGTTACAGCCGTGACAGGTGACTAAGAGTCCCTAATGCAGTCGTCATTTATCCACCAGTCCACTACGTGTTGACAGCATTTCTTCAGTTGCCAAGTATTTCCCGAGTGCCTGCTGTGTGTCAGGGAAGGCTCTGGGCCGTGGAGGTCCAGACGGAAGTGAGAGAAAATTCCTGCCCTCCTGGGGCTGATATTCTAGAGGGAATGATGGACAAAGGATGGGTGAGGCAACTGGAGTGAGACGGGCACAGAAGCAAAATGAAGCAGGGCTGGGGGAGAGGGTGGGCTGGGTGGCGCTAACTGGGCAGCCTGGTCAGGGGAGTGGTGTCTCCTCGGAGCCCTAATGAGGCAGCTAGCAGGGGGGTTGCGGGAGAGTATTCTAGACACAGGAAATACCAGGAGAAACAGCTTTCATTAGATAAAGAAACGGCAGCTGACCGTCCTACCAACCTCCCCTGGGGTTACCGTCCCAGAAATACAACTTTGCTCCGTCTTCATAAGAACCAATCCATTTCACAGATGAGGAATGGCCCAGAGGACGCCCAGTGCCAATTTCCTCTCCCCTCCCTGTGCAGGCTGGGAGGGCGGGGCGCTGTGGCCGAGGGTGGCAGCTGGGTTCAGAGTGGGCTGTGGCCCTCCAAACGTGAGTGTTTGAGCTTCATCTCTCAAACTCCAGCAACCATCCGTCCTGGGGCAGATGGGGCCCCCACATCCACAAGGTTGGGTAGGGCAGGGGACAGATGAGACCCCCACCCAATTTCTTCAGCCAAGAGCTCAGAGGAAGTGGAATTTCTTGACCCCACCTCCAACAAGTGCCAGCACGTTGCATATTTCTATATCTCACTTAAATTATGGAAACAACTGGCCGGGCGCGGTGGCTCACGCCTGTAATCTCAGCACTTTGGGAGGCCGAGACGTGCAGATCACGAGGTCTAGGAGTTTGAGACCAGTCTAGCCAATATGGTGACACCCCGTCTCTATCAAAAATACAAAAATTAGCCAGGCATGGTGGCTTGCGCCTGTAGTCCCAGCTACTCGGGAGGCTGAGGCAGAAGAATCGCTCGAACCCAGGAGGCAGAGGTTGTAGTGAGCCGAGATGGTGCCACTGCACTCCAGCCTGGGTGGCAGAGCGAGACTCTGTCTCGGAAAAAAAAAAAAAAGAAAAAAAAAAAAAGGAAACAACTATGTGAGCTATCACTATCACCCCCCTTTTCCAGATGAGAACACTGAGGCCCAGCCAAGGGAACCCACTTGCTCAAGGTCACCAGGCAAGAAAAAGTCAGAGATGGATTTGAACCCAGGCCTTTCCACCAAGCCAATGCGACCCAAATGCCAGACACTAGTGTACTCCCTTTATAATTTCTGCCATGTCCATTTGCCCCCGAAAGATGACTAACTTGACATCTGCCCTATGTGACTCACTTTTTATTTATTTTTGTTTTGAGACAGGGTTTCACACTGTCATCCAGGCTGGAGTGCAGTGGTGTGATCCTGGCGGCTCACTGCAGCCTCAACTCCTTGGGCTCATGTGATCCTCCCACCTCAGCCTCCCCAGTAGCTAGGACTACAGGCACATGTCACCATGCCCAGCTAGTTTTAAAATTTTTTGTAGAGACGGAGTCTTGTTATGTTGCCCAGGCTGGTCTCGATCTCCTGGACTCAAGCGATCCTCCCACCTCAGCCTCCTAAAGTGCTTTGATTATAGGCATGAGCTACTGTGCCTGGCTGACTCACTTTTTAAAAATACATATATTTTAAAGGAATGTTTTGTCTCACTTTCATAAATAGAAAATCGGGATCTTGTATCATAAGTAGAAGGTGCTTCAACCATAAAAATAAAGGCAAGGAAAAAAAAACAACAACAGAAAATGGATGTTACTGAATCTGAATTTTCATTAGACCTTGCGGCCTGCCCAAGACCTTGAGCCTGGGCTGCCTCTCCTGAGGTTCAAAGGGGAGAGCTGCAGGTGGTGTGGAGGTGTTGAAGATGCTCCAGCACCTGGCTGAGACTTTACTCAGAAGGGAGCAGAAAGATGGCACCCGCATGGCCTGCAATGTGTTCAAAGTTTCAGTCTTGGGTCCGGGCACACCCAGGCTGTCTCTAATATCATGTGGACTCTGCACCTGGGGAAATACTAGGTGCCGCCAAGCCCCGACCTCTAAAATCATGCCCCCACTCCAGCGTCTGGCAAGCCTGGTATCCCAGTGTCAGGAGAAGTGACAGGGCATCCGTGCAACTCCTCGCCTGGAGCCAGCGACGCAGGTTTCTGTTCGGCTCAGCACTTCTCCCGGAAGCCTTCCAGCCGACACATGCGGCTGCCCAGAGCTGCCAGCACCACGCAGGGGTGTGAGCGGGACTTTATTTCCCCACTCACTCCCGCAACACGCAGTTGGTCAACAGACAGACCGGGGCAGTGGCCACGACGATCAAACAGCCTTAGACCCAACCTGGATGTGCAGACCCCAAATCTAAAGTGTTTAAATACAACAGACCCTTCTGATGCACTGATGACTGGCAGACTTGGATCCACTATGAGCCATCAGAGGTGGCAGGTCCTGATGGGCATGCAGGGATGGGGGACACCGTGGGGAAGTGTACCCCCCTTTGTCCTACACACACCAACCTGCTCTGGGGCGCAAACTGCTTAGTAAAATGACTAATTCGTTTGGTTACATGGGATCCAAACCCATAGAGAACACAGTCAAAGGACTGATACTATCTGAAGACCACACCAGACTTTCTAAAGGCACTGGTGGGTACAACATAGCCTATTCCATCTTTCACCACTAGCTGATGCTGTTGGTGTTTTTTTTTTTTTTTTTTTTTTTTTTTTTAAATCATGGAGGGGGTTGGGGAATCTAGGAAAAGCTGTCTCTATCCTCCCACTATGTCCATCTGAAGGAAAGTGGCATTTGGAGCTTTTTTAGGAAACACGGAGCCGGAAAGGCTGTCCGAGAGGCTGTTTAGAAACACATTTATGCAGAAGTATGCGTGCACCCCTCCAAAATATCTTCGAGACAGAAGCCTTCTCCCATCTGGGCCTGGGCTCCGGTCGCCTGCGGGGGTGGGAGGCTCAGGCTATTGATGGTGGCAGCAAGACTAACTTTGATCCTTTAATCTAAACTTTTCAATAGCAGATGGGGTGCCAAGTCCTTATATGCAGCTGTGAGCCATGTGTCTACCCACTCCTTTCTTGGGGCAGTTGGCGGTGGGGCCGGCGGGGGCTTCCTCCTGGCTTGGGCAGGGACAGAGGGCTGGGAATGAGGGTCTTCTTTGTCAGCACTGGGTGCTGATGGTAATAATTAATACCACCACCACCAATAGCAACAGTCACTGTTTACTGAGCATTTACTATGTGCCAGACACCCAGCTAAGGACTTTACACTCCTCACCTTCCTCAGCCCTCCCAGAGGCACTGGGAGGTAAGTTTGCTTTCCAAAGGAGGAAACAGCTGCTCAGAGAGGTTGGTTGAGCCAGTTACTCAAGGCCACCCAGCCAGGGAATAGCACAGCCAGGACTCAAACCCACAGGTCTTACAATACAAATAAAGTTCTTGGCCAGGAGTGGTAGCTCACGCCTGTAATCTCAGCACTTTGGGAGGCCGAGGCGGGTAGATCATCTGAGGTCAGCAGTTCAAGACCAGCCTGGCCCACGGTGAAATCCCGGCTCTACTAAAAACAAACAAACAAACAAACAAACAAACCCTAACAAAAAACCCCCCAAAACAACAACAACAACAAAATCAAGTACTTATATACTGAGCTGTACAGAAAGTTCCAGGAGGGCAGGGGTAGTGTCTGTTTTGCTCAGCATCGTGCCCCCATTGTTGACAGAGTGCCTGGCAAACAGTAGGCACTCAATATTTACTGAATAAATTGCATGGGGCAATGACTGCTGGGCACCATGTTTAGCGTTCTCTGTTGCTCACTGAACCCATCCAATGGCCCCTATAATGAGGGGAGGTCATTATCCACATTTTACATTGGGGAAACTGAGGCTCGGAGAAGTCAAGTGTGATGTGGGAAGCAAAATGGCAGCACAGGATTGGCCTGGTTCTGCAGGGAGTTCCTTCAACCTGGAGTCTTGCTCCTTCTTCCTCCACCCACCAGGTTGGGAGTGTATGACTGTCTCCCCCGAATGAAAGTTCCACTTGTTCTTCCTCAAGCAACACATCTGCATTTCAGCAAAGGCCTCATCCTTCCAGTCTGGAACTTTTCAATCTACTGGCAGCAAAGACCCTTTAACTATTTTTCACTCTTTTTAGAGCTCAAATCTCCAATGGTTTTGTCCAAGCTCCTTGGATTATTAAATTCATCCTGCAACTGGGGTAGTGGGTAGGAACTGGGTCAGGGGGCAGGTCTAGATTCAGGCTCCATCACTTCTTTGCTGTGTGACCTTGGGCAAGTGGCTTGAATTCTCTGAGCCTGTACTTCTTCAGCTTCCCAGTGAGGAAGGATGATGGAGCCCACCTCCCAGGGTATGTGTGTGTGTGGAATCAGTGAAATTGTATCTGTAAGGGCTGAACACACTGCCTGACACACAGAAAGTACCCCAGAAATGATCTCCACTTGGTGGTACTTCAACCTTTAAAACCAGGTCCAAAGGCCTCCCTCTCTGAGGCCTCCCCCAGCTGCCCTTCCTTGAAGCCTGTTCTCTGTTGTGTATTCTGGTTGTCTCCCTTTGGGTCATGTTGTCCCTGCTGAACCCGAGAGTCCCCAAGGGCAGGCCTGGACTTGAGCTTTAGTTCCCACAGGGCTAGGCACACAGCAAGCACTCAGAGCATGAGCTAATGAAACGCCACGGCTCAAATGCCTGTCCTCCCTTCCGAAAGGGACTGGCCTTTACTGAACACCTCCCAGGCAGCAGCACCCAGCTGGATGCTTTCATTCAGTCCACTTTTCAACCCCGAGCTGCTGGGAGGAGCAAAGTGTAGCCAGAGGGTCATGGGGAAAGGGCGCTCCTGGCAGAGGAAACGATGTGGGCAGAGGTGTGGCAGGAAATGGTGGGACACTGCCTTCTAAAGTTAACTGTCACCTGGGTGCGGTGGCTCACGTCTGCAATCTCACCACTTTGGGAGGCTGAGGCAGGTGGATCATCTGAGGTTGGGAGTTCGAGACCAGCCTGACCAACATGGTGAAACCTTGTCTCTACTAAAAATACAAAATTAGCTGGGTGTAGTGGCATGTGCCTGTAATCCCAGCTACTCAGGAAGCTGAGGCACAAGAATTGCTTGAACCCTGGAGGCAGAGGTTGCAGTGAGCTGAGATTGCGCCACTGCACTCATGCCTGGGTGACAGAGTGAGACTACATCTCAGAAATAATAATAATAATAATAATAATAATAATAATAATAATAATAAATAAAGTTAACTGTCATCTTCAGGAAAATCTGCATTGTTAAGCTTTTCCTTTTTTAACGGGTGAAATACTGTTTTATGTTAACCTTCAATGTTCCACTGACCATTATGGGACTAACTGAGCAGAAGCGTGGGCATGGAGGAGGGAGAGGAGGAGGGAATGAGGGAAGGCTAGCACAGACAACAATTTCTAATCGTAGAAAATCTCTATTTCCTGTAGTTGTGCAGGTGGCTGATCCACTAGATGGCACTGAAATGAGTTATTTGGGACAAAAACAAAGCTAGATGCTTCATCTCCCCTGCTACTTCTATCAGTATCTATTATATTTCAACCGGTTCAAATGTAAATGTTTAAAAATTAAGATCACAAAAGTGCAAAAAAAACCCCTCATACCCTTGAGGTGAGAAAGATTTTTAAAACAGGACCTTATATTCAGAAGCTACAAAGCAAAGGTTTGCTAAGATTTCTTGCTTTCTGCAAGTATTTTTTTGAATGCCTGCTACATACGATAGACAAGAGACTATACACTAAGTTGAGAAACAAAAGGCAAACCAGGGGAGAAGATATGAAACATGTATACCTGGACAAAGGTTAATATCCCTCATATACAAAGAGTGTCCACAAATCAATAAGAAAATAATCTCTCTGGTAGAAAAAAAAATCTACTATCTGGGCTACGGAGATATAAACCAGAGATTTCTAAAAGTATAAATATGAATGTTTTATAACATATGCGAATATATTTAGCCAACTAGTAAATAAAGGACTGCAATATAAAATCAGCAAGGAGAAAAACATTCTTATTCTGATCACTGATTCTGGGGTTTGTGGTCAATACAAGGCTACAATTTATTTTTCCTTCCCAAGTTTTCTTCTTGGTACAGCACAGTACCAATAGGGCATGCATTCCCAAGCCCCCTAACTGTCCAGTATTGGAGAGGGGTTAGGTAAATTACAATACAGCTATACAAGAGATTGTTAGGTTTGTACAATGAATCAAAGTTACTTGGGATCTGTAATCACACAGGGAAATATGAGTGCTTCATGTCAGATAAAGGAAACAATTAAAAACGGTACATGTAGAATCAGCAACTGTTTTGAAAAAGTACACAGGGAAAAATCACGGAAAAGAAAAACAACAAAATGCTTTTCTAGCTGGTCGTTTTCCCTCTTTCTGTTTCTCTCTATTTTCTGAAGTTGACAGCATGCATATGCTACTTTTATAATCGAGGAGACAAATTTAAAAACTTTAAACGTTGTAGAGCATTTTCCTATTCTAAAGGCTCAGGAACCCTGTTGCCTGCACCACTGTTTACCCAATGTCTCTGACAACAGACCGAACCTCGCAGAATCAATAGCAGACGCCTGTCACTCCTGTAACTGTTATACCCTGATGTCAATGGGCTGCTGATTACTCAACCCTGCGGAATGCTTTCATGTACAGTGTAGCGAATCCTCACGTCCACCCCTGAGTAGGTTCTATTACTATCCCTCTTCTAAAGACACAGAAACTAGAGCTCAGAGAGGTTGAAGCCCTGGCCAAGGTCACACAGCACAAAACACCAAGCTGAGAGTTCCACCCAGGTGTGTCAGCCTGTATAGCCCGAGTGCTGAGCACCTTCCTGACCAGCCTCGCCCCCCAAGAGAAGGAGCAGGGTGAGAAATGTCTGCCAGGAACTGCCAATCTGCATCAGATTTGTAAAAACCAAAGCACAGTAGAAAACAACATTTTGGGGGCACTCACCTGTCTCTTATCTCCTCAGCAGTGTTCATCTGCCTGCCCTCTCATTTCCTCGTTCCTTGTTTTTTTTTTTCCTTTTAACTAATCACTCAGTTAACAAGTTAGCCTTCTGAAGCTTGGGTCCGTACCTAGCGGCTCTACGAGTGTGATAAAGGAATCAGCCATCACCAATACAGAAGTCAGAGAGGTTTAAATCACATCATCACCCACAACAATGACATTAATTATGCTTTTAACACGTTTTACTGCTTTTTTTTTCTCACTTCACGCCACATCTGTGTGAACAATATCCAAAAGATTTACGGTTTTCTTTCGTAATTACAGACATCCAGGCTGCACACTTATCAAAATACTTGCTGAGCCATCAGGCTCTGTCGTATTCTTTGCCAAAGATCTGTGTTGGCAGCAGTCACTCAAAACAAAAATGTTGAATCAGGACTTGTGTGGCTTCGGGTGGCGGGGAGGAGTATTTCGACAAATAATTTGCCTGTCAAGAAATATAAAAACAGGAGTGTGCGCGTCCCGGAGAATTTTCCAGGAGTGTTATTTTTACGGAGGGGGTTGGAGCTGGGGGGCCGGCAGGGAGCGGGGAAGCTGGAAGCGCCCAACACACATTTGACATTTGGTTCTTGTGTCTGAGGATAAAATTTAATGAGAACAAAAATATGTCTTCCTAATTCCCCTAAGAAATCATTAAAACATTTTGTTATTCTTAAATGTCTCAAAAATGAATTAGAGGCCCTAAAGGGGCTGTTCGTATGGTACGTCTCCATCAGTTAAGGCTCCTCGTTCTCTAACTCGGTGACAGCTGGGGACAGCTCTCCCGCCCCTGCATTTCTGGGGAGGAGAGTTGGGAAACCAGACTCGTGGAGTCAGCGCCGGGCTTGGAATGACCTCCCTGCTCCCTGGCTTTGGGGAGAGAGGAGAGAGGGCACATGGACCTTCCAGAAGGTTCCATAGCAATCTTGGGACCTTGAGTGGCCCCTGGCCTGTGACTGTTTCAACAGTCTTCTCTCCAGAAAGATGACGGTCCCGTAAGAACACCCTCCAAATGAGGGCTCGTTTCCAAGTGGGGGGCCGTAAGACCCTTCTGTTTCCCTTTGTCTTCCTGCCTGTCCGTACCCCCAAGCACTAGACATGCTGGTGTCCCCCTGTGATTGTGATGACAGGCTATGTGACTGATGATTTGGTCACTTCTGCCACTCAAAGGTAAGCTTCTGAGGGCTGGGCCCATGTCTGTGTTTGTGGGCTCACAGCTGTGCCTAGTGACCCCACAGTGTCCAGCAAGTGCCGGGCACACAGTAGGCACCCAATAAATGCTATCTGAGTAAACAAACACAAGATGAGCATGGAAGGGGGGGGGTCTCATTGATGAAGTATCTCTTTGCTCCAGTAACCTTTCCTTCCGTTTTTGCTGCTGAGTCTTATTTCTAATATTCAACAATTATTAGGTGCCTACTGTGTACCAGGTTCTGAGTATACAAATTTACTATGATTCAGTCCGAGGTCCATCTGCTAGGAAAGCTGGACACATACATGATAAGGAGAGTAGTTAACACTTAGTAAGCACTTGCTATGTACTGTGAACCTTGTTGCCTCCAAATAACAGCATGAGGCAGGTTCTAATATTATTCTCAATTTATAGAAGAGGAGACTGCAGCTCAGGAAGGTGAGTTAATTCCTCTACAGTCACGCAGTGAGTAAGTGACACAAACAGGATTTGAATCTGTGTCTTTGAGCCTGAAAGCACACGAATATCTATCTCAGTGCTGCCCCCTCGTGTTACAATTGAGGTACTACGGGGTCCCGTGGGAGTGAGCTGCCTGGGGACCCAGGGAGGCATCTCTGGTCTGTACAGGGTCATCCTCCAGTGTCATTCGTCGTTGACACGGTGGGACCCAAAGGATTGAAAAGGGTGGGAAATAAGAGGGTGTCTTTTTATAGATATCACTGATGAGAGTGGAGACATTTTAAGCAAAAAGGTGGCAAGGAATGGTGCCACTGGGCCTCTTAGCCATGAGTATGGTATGGCCGGCAATGAGCGTGATAATGACCCCAGCTGCAGACACATGGGCTGTCTTGGCCTCGTGCCATAGCGCCAGGTCCTCGCAGGGACCACAGCCTGCAGCTGTGCCATCAGCTCTTGCCATTCCTTCCACTCTCATCACCGGGAAAACCCACGTGGCTGGACTGTTCCCGTGAGCGTGGGATGGGGTGGAGCATGGGACCAGGCAGCAGGCGCGTGTGTACTGGCTGAGCATCCACCCCAGAAGGATACCTCTGTGTCCTAACGCCTGGAACCTGTGAATGTGACTTTATTCAAAGTGTCTTTGAGCTGGGCATGGTGGCTGCACCTGCAGACCCAGCCACTTGGGAGGCTGAGGTGGGAGGATCACTTGAGCTCAGGAGGTCGAGGCTGCAGTGAGCCAAGATTGCACCACTGTACTCCAACCTGGGAAACAGAGCGAGACCCTGTCTCTTAAAAAAAAAAAAAAAGAACCAAAGTGTCTTTGCAGATGTAATTAAGGATCTTGAGATGAAATCAATCTGGATTATCCAGGTGGCCCCTAAATCTAAGGACAAGTGTCATTACAAGAGAAAGGAGGTTGGGCACAGTGGCTCACACCTGTAATCCCAGCTACTTGGGAGGCAGAGGCGGGAGGATCACTTGAGGCCAGGAGTTTGAGACCAGTCTGGGTAACATGGTGAGACTTTGGGACTACAAAAAATAAATTTAAAAAATTAGCTGGACTTGGGAGGCTGAGGCAGGAAGATTGTTTGAGTTCAGAAGTCTGAGGTTGCAGTGAGCTATGATCACACCACTGCACTCCAGCCTGGGCCACAGAGCAAAGACCTCATATATATTTTTTTAAAAGGAGAGAGAGAGAAAGGAGAGGGAGACTGAGACCAAGATACAGAGAAGAGATTGGAGTGATGTAGCCAGAAGCCAAGGGACACCTGGAGCAACCAGAAGCTGGAAGAAGCCAGGAAGTATCCTCCTGAGCTTTCAGAGAAAGTATAGCCCTGTTGACACCTTGATCTTGGGCCTGTGGCCTTCAGAACAGGGACGGAATGAATCTCTGTTGTTTTAAGGCATCTATGGTAATTTATTACAACAGCCATAGGAAACTAACTCAGCCTTCCACATGCAGCCACATGGAGCACAGTCTGGAAAAATCTGTAATACATGATGAGACCCGAGTCACGTCTCTCCCTGCCTGTGAGACCTTGGGCATTGGGCTCAACCTCTCTGTGCCACAGAGAAGCGAGCTGCTTGGACCTGCTCCCACGGGGCGTGTGAAATACAGAGCACAGAACAAAGGCAACTTCTACATCAGGCCTGTGCTTCTCAAACTTTCCCGTGCTCCAAGATCACCAGGGGAGCTTGATAAAATGCAGAAGCTGATTCTGTGGGCCAGGGATGGGGCCTGAGACTCTGTATTTCCTTCCTTCCTTCCTTCCTTCCTTCCTTCCTTCCTTCCTTCCTTCCTTCCTTCCTTCCTTCCTTCCTTCCTTCCTTCCCTCCCTCCCTCTCTTTCTTTTTTTTTTTTTTTCAGTCTTTCATATGATTTTATTTTCTTCCTTCAACCATAATAATATGATCTCCAAACTTCGTCTTAACCGGCGGGTCTGTAAACACACGCTTATCCATCCCACTTACAGGCAAGGCAAATGCTGCTTCTTGAAATGGTCCCACCATGGACCCTCTGGTCATCCAACCCAAGTCGCCCCCTTGCCTGGCTTTATCTTCACTATACTGTGAGGCCACTTCATTGAATCTCATCCCAGACTTTAACTTTTCCACGGCTTCCATGATTTTGCCATGTTTTTCACATAGAATGTGTCTGACCTTTACTGCATTGCCACCACCTTTGGGACCTTGAGCCTTCTTGTCAGCACTGTCACTCCCAGAGGCTGCTCCCCCTTTCCCTGCTTTTCCAGAACCACTTTTTCCTTTGGGCGGCATCTTGGAAGCTTGTTGTTGAACCTCTTTTTTTTTTGACAGAGTCTTGCTCTGTCACCCAGGCTGGAGTGCAGTGGCACAATCTCAGCTCACTGCAACCTCCACCTCCTGGGTTTGAGCAATTCTCCCACCATAGCTTCCCAAGTAGCTGGGACCACAGGCGCCCGCCACCATGCCTGGATACTTTCTGTATTTTTTGTAGAGACAGGGTTTCTCCATGTTGCCTAGGCTGGTCTCAAACCCCTGGCTTCAAGTGATCCCCCCATCTTGGCCTCCCAAAGTACTGGCATTACGGGCGTGAGCCATCGCACCCGGCTGAGACTCTGCATTTCTAACCAGCTTGCAGGTGAGGCTGGTGTTTCTGGTCCACAGACCACACTGAGTAGCAACAGGCCAGAAGACCTCCCTCTTCATCCAGCCCACACACTGTTGGAGGGCAAGCTGCGTCAGCATTACTGGACTAGTGCCCCAGGGCTGCAGCAAAAAAGCACCACCAGTGGCGGCTGAAAACAACAGACACTTATTGTCTTGCAGTTCTGGGGACCAGAACTCCAAAATCAAGACACTGGCAGGGCTGTACTCCTTCTGAAGGTTCTAGGGGAGGATCCTTCTTGTCTCTTCCAGTTGCTCGCGGTTGCTGGCAATCTTTGGTGCTCCTTGCCTTGTAGCTACATCACTCCCACCCCGCCTCTGTTTTCACACGGCTTTCCTCAGTGGCTATCTCTATGCCCTCGCCTCTACTTTTTTCTTTCTTTCTTTCTTTTTTTTTTTTTTCGAGACAGGGTCTTGCTCTGTCACCCAGGCTAGAGTGCAGTGGTGTGATCTCATTGCAACCTCTGCCTCCTGGGTTCAAGTGATTCTCCTGCCTCAGCCTCTTGAGTAGCTGGGAATACAGGCTTGCACGCTACCACGCCTGGCTAATTTTTGTATTTTTAGTAGAGATGGGATTTCTCCATGTTGGCCAGGCTGGTCTTGAACTTCTGACCTCAAGTGATCCACCTGCCTCTGTCTCCCAAAGTGCTGGGATTACAGGCTTGAGCCACTGTGCCCAGTTTCATACTTCTTATGACACCAGTCATTGGATTCAGGGCTCACCCTAAAGCCAGGATGATCTCATCTGGAGATCCTTAGCTAATTACATCTGCAAAGACTTATTTTCAAATAAGGTCATATTTTGAAGTTCCACGTAGACATAAATTTTGGAGGCCACACTATCCGACCCACGACAGTTGCCCCAGACAGAGGAACAGAGGACTTTCCCGTCCCAAATACAAAGATCCCAGAAATGACCTTGACATCCAATCTAAATGACTCTGTGTTCTCTGTGGCTTGGGTTCTGCAGTCGGACAGCTGAGGGTGGGATGTCATTTTCCTCTTCACAGGCCCCCAGCCTCAAACACCTCCAGTAGTGCTGATTCCTGCCACTGTGTGGAAGGATGGGGAAAGGACCGGGGGAGGTCTGGGTGGGGAGAGTTACCACAGCAAGGCCTCCTCCGGGTTCTGCCATTGGTAAGCAGATCGTTTCAACTCTTTGGGCTCCTGTTTCTGGGTCAGTAAATGAGAAGGTAGCAGGGGATGGGCCATTTAAAATAAGGGGAAGTTTTGGCTGGGCACGGTGGCTCATACCTGTAATCCCAGCACTTTGGGAGGCTGAGGTCGGTGGATCACTTGAGGCCAGGAGTTTGAGACCAGGCTGGCCAATATAGGGCAACCCTGTCTCTACTAAAAATACAGAAAGTTAGCCGGGAATGGTGGTGGGTGCCTGTAATCCCAGCTACTCGGGAGGCTGAGGCAGGAGAATTGCTTGAACCCAGGAGGCAGAGGTTGCAATGAGCTGAGATCACGCCACTGTACTCCAGCCTGGGCGACAGAGCAACACCCTGTCTCGAAAATAAAATAAAATAAATAAAATAGGGGAAGCTTTTATGGATGTCTGGCATATGTATAGATCCTCTGTGTACAACCAAATGTTTTCAAACTGTAACCCAAACCAGGACCGAGAAACCACAGTCCCAGCACCCAGAGGCCCCTCCCAGGAACTCTTGCCCCCTTCAAGTGTTTGAAACCACTATCTTGACTTCCAACAGTACAGGTTGACTTTTTTTTTTTTCAATTAAGGTGAAATTGATACAACAGAAAATTTATCATTTTAATGTGAACAATTCAATGGCATTTAGTACATTCTCGATGTTCTACAACCACTTGTTCACTTAGTTCCAGAATATTTTTATCCCCCCAAAAGAAACTCATACTGATTAAGCAGTCACTCTCCAATCTCCCTCCCCAGCCCAGGCAACCACCAATCGACTCTGTCTCTATCTATGGCTTTCCTGTTCTGGATGTTTCATGTAAATGGAATCCGACACTACATGGCCTTGGTTTCTGGCCTTCACTCAGCACTGTGTTTTCGAGGTTCATCTTCATTGAAGCACATATCACAGCTCCATTCCTTTTTTATTTGAGACAGAGGACAGAATCTTGCTGTCATCCAGGCTGGAGTGCAGGCACGTTCTCAGCTCACTGCAACCTCCACCTTCTGGGTTCAAGCAATTCTCCTGTCTCAGCCTCCCGAGTAGCTGGGATTACAGGTGCCCACTACCACACCTGGCTAATTTTTATATTTTTAGTAGAGATGGGATTTCTACTAAAACTGCTGAGTTGGCCAGGCTGGTCTCAAACTCCTGACCTCAGGTGATCGGCCCACCTTGGCCTCCTAAAGTGCTGAGATTACAGGTGTGATCCCCTGCACCCAGCCCTCTATTCCTTTTCATGGCTGAGTAATACTCCCTTGTAAGTCTAGGCCACATTTTGTTTATGCATCCATCTGTTGATGACCATATGGACTGCTTCCCCCTTTTGGCCACTGAGTAACATTAATTGTCTGTTTTTAGATTTTCTGTAGGTGGAATCCTCAGGATGTGCTCTTCTGGGGCTGGCTTTTACTTAACAACAGATTTTTGGGGTTGGCTGTGCCATTCTGGGGGAGGCACTGGAGGTCTTGCCTCTATTGCCACCTGCAGGCAGAGAGCACTGGGAGCCCTCAGTCTTCTGTGCTAATGGGATGGGGGCTCTAGTGGGTAAGATTCCAGCTCCCCAAGGAGGTCCAGGTGGGATATCTCACCAGGATACCCCTAAAGCAGGCTCCTGGCTGATGTGACAACATGATGAGGGAAGATCGGGGGAGCCCTGTGGGGACATGTCACACCAAACTGGCCGCAGCCCCCCTGCCCTGTACGGAGTGCCTGGCCTCACCCAGGAACCCAGGTGTGTCCCCACATCCCACTTCAAAGTCCCTGTGTCGCAGTCCTAATGGCTATTTATTGTCGTTAACTATCCAATTATGGAGCCCAAGCGTTTCTTACCTGGTGCTTCAATTAATTGCTTGTAAACACTCAGAAAAGCAGCCTCCGCCTCCTGACTTCTCTTACTAAGGGCCACCACCTTTGGAGACAACAAGAGAAAGAGTCACGTGTAACCATGGCATCTTTGTCTGTAAGCAAAGTTCATCATTTTTTTTTCCCACAAGAAAACACCTGCAGGTTTGTTTTGTTTTGTTTTGTTTGAGACAGAGTCTCGCTCTGTCGCCCAGGCTGGAGCGCCAGAGTGATCTTAGCTCATTGAACCTCAGCCTCCTGGGTTCCAGTAATTCTTCTACCTCAGCCTCCTGAGTAGCTGGGATTACAGGTGCCCGCCACCTCTACAGGTGCCCACCACCATGCCCAGCTACATTTTTTGTACTTTTGGTAGAGACAGGGTTTGACCACATTGGCCAGGGTGGTCTCAAACTCCTGACCTCAGGTTATCTGCCCACCTTGGCCTCCCAAAATTCTGGGATTACAGGCATGAGCCACCATGGCTGGCCATGCATTTTTTTTGTTTGTTTGTTTAAGAGATGGGGTCTTGCTATGTTGCCCAGGCTGGTCTCGACCTCCTGCGATGCCCCTGCCTTGGCCTCCCAAAGTGCCGGGATTACAGACCACCACTGCACCTGGCCTTAGTCATTTTCTACCTGTGCAAACATGGGATGGGGGAGGGGCAAGAAGGAGAAATGAAGATTAAAAGTGTGGGCTGTGGAGTTAGAAAATCTGGGTTGACAAATGTCCATCAGTGACAGATTGGATTAAGAAAATGTGGCACATATACACCATGGAATACTATGCAGCCATAAAAAAGGATGAGTTTGAGTCCTTTGTAGTGACTTGGATGCAGCTGGAATCCATCATTCTTAGCAAACTATCACAAGAACAGAAAACCAAACACCGCATGTTCTCACTCATAGGTGGGAACTGAACAATGAGATCACTCGGACTCAGGAAGGGGAACATCACACACCGGGGCCTATCATGGGGAGGGGGGAGGGGGGAGGGATTGCATTGGGAGTTATACCTGATGTAAATGACGAGTTGATGAGTGCAGCACAGCAACATGGCACAAGTATACATATGTAACAAACCTGCATGTTATGCACATGTACCCTACAACTTAAAGTATAATAATAATAAATAAATTAAAAAAAAAAAAAAAAAAAAAAAAAAAAAAAAAAAAAAAAAATCTGGGTTGAAAGCCCAGCTCCACTGTGTGCAGGCTGTGTGGCCTTGCACTGCCCCTCTCCGATCCTCAGTTTCTTCATCTGTAAAATGCAGGGTAAATAACAGGACCTACTTCCTAGGCCTGTTGGGATTAAATGGAGCTGCACCTAAGTGCTAAGCACAGGGCCCAGCACACAGTATGTTGGTAACACCTGTTATTCTTCTTATTAGTAAAGGGTAGATTGGAAGTTCAAATGTGATACATGATTTAGGAGGAAAGTGGGACATGTCTAGAGAATATTTCTTGCCACTGAAAATTAAAGAGAAATTGTTAAAGCTCTCGTAAGATATCAAACAATTTCAACAAATATTGGAGGGTAACAGCATTACCCTCTTTAAAAGAGGTGGAAATGTATGGGTGATTAAAGTGATTTAAAAAGGTTAGTTTCAGGCTGGGAGTGGTGACTCATGCCTTTAATCTCAGTGCTTTGGGAGGCTGAGGTGGGAGGACTATTTGAGCTCAGAAGTTCGAAACCAGCCTGAGGAACACAGTGAGACCCTGTTTCTACACAAGATAAAAAAATTAGCCAGGCATGGTGGCTCGTGCCTGTTGTCCCAGCTACTCAGGAGGCTGAGGTAAGAGGATTGTTTGAAGCCAGGATTTTGAGGCTGCCATGAGCTATGATTGCACCACTGCACTTCAGCCAGGGCAAGAGAGCGAGACCCTGTCTTAAAAAAAAAAGAAAAGGTCCATTACAAAATCTCTGTAATTTCTCTCACTGTTATTCTGAGAAAGTCCCTGGTCTCTCACCTTCCAGCATGAATGAGTCTCTCATTCCCTCAACAAATGTTTCCTGAGGACCTGCTGTGTGCCAAGCACTGCAGGCTGAGAGCCCAGCCATGGACAAGGCAGACTCGGGCCCCACCCTTATGGGACTTACAGTTCGGTGGGGACACTGGCATTAAGGCAGCCTCCCCAGATGACTCATTAATTACAAGCGCTAAACGCTTGGCAGAAAAGCACAGGGTGGCCTTGGGAGTGTGTAAGCTGGGGGGAGGCTGACCCAGTTTGGTATCAGAACATCAGGAGTTACCTCTCTGAGGAGGGGAAGTCACTTGGGGGAGGGCAGAAAAAAAGTTCTAGAAGCTAGACAAAGGGAAAATCACCAAGCCGCAGGTAGATCTTTTTTAAATTTAAAATTAATTAATTAATTTAGAGACGGAGTCTTGCTCTGTTGCCCAGGTTGCAGTGCAGTGGCACGATCTCGGCTCACTGTAACCTCTGCCTTCTGGGTTCAAGCAATTCTCCTGCCTCAGCCTCCCGAGTAGCTGAGATTACAGGTGCCAGCCACCATACTAGGCTAATTTTTTATATTTTTAGTAGAGATGGGGTTTCACCATGTTGGCCAGGCTGGTCTCGAACTCCTCACCTCAAGTGATCCGCCCACCTCGGCCTCCCACAGTGCTGGGATTACAGGCATGAACCACTGCGCCCGGCCCTGTGGGTAGATTTTTATACTTGCTTAGATGGACAAGAGTCAGTTTCTACTCTGGGGACATGTGGTTGAGTGGGAGACACAGCTATGACCAGTAGGAAGCATAACACAGGAGGAGGTGCAAACACTGGTGGCTCCTGTGAGCCCTGAGGAGGGGGCAATTCATTCAGAATCTTGGGGCGGGGGGGCATCCCTGATGGGCTAATAAAAAAAAAATGACACCGAACGTTTACCGTGTGCCAAAAGCTTTTACTATTCATGACATTCTGTCTCCACGGACACATCAATCACCAAACAGCTGCTGCCACCTGCCCCATCGTACAGATTAGAAAACGGAGGCTCAAGGACATCAAGCCACTTGCCCAAGGTCACCCGGTTAGCAAATGGCAGGGCCAAGATTCACACCAGGTCTGGGGATTCAAATTGCCATTCTGAATTCAAATGCTGCCTTCCTTTCGTCCTGGATAGAAAAACCACCCCAGCCAGTGGGGCCGGGCCTTCAGAGCCCATGAGGATGCTGCTACCTTACAAGCCAACGACAGCTGCCCTGGGCGAGAGGCTGCGGTGCTGGTGACCTGGCACCCAAGAAAACAATGAGAAACAAAAGCAATTCATCTCTTGGGTCTTAGAAGAAGAATTATCAAAGATCAGCTGGAAGAATGACTCAGTGTTCCATTTTACGGTTGCCTGAGCTGAGTGCATGTGCTGGTTGGGGTCTGAGGAAAGGCACTGGCCTCCCATGAGAGACTGAGCAAGGGTGGGGACAAATGCCGGAAGATTCCTTTAATGTTCCCCTGTCCCTGCCTAGAGCACCCCCTACTTTCCCTTCATGGCACTTATCAGTTTGCATGATTTATCTCTTCCAGTGGGGAAGTCTAAATCTAACATTATAAGGAGGATAACAGCTTTGGTCTTAGTTTTCCCCACTGGAGCAGAGCTGTTCAATATGGCAGCCACCGGTCCATGTGCTACTCAGCACTTGAAATGCAACGATTCCAAACTGAGATGGGTTGTAAGTGTAAAATATAGCATTTCTAACTCTTAGAAAGAAAAAAGAATATAAAATATCCCAATAATTTTTATTTTTTTGGACAGTCTCGCTGTGTTGCCTAGGCTGGAGTACAATGGTGAGATCTCGGCTCACTGCAAACTCTGCCTCCCAGGTTCAAGCAATTCTCCTGCCTCAGCCTCCTGAGTAGCTGGGATTACAGGTGCTCATCACCATGCCTGGCTAATTTTTTTGTATTTTAGTAGAGACGGGGTTTTACCATGTTGCCCAGGTCAGTCTCGAACTCCTGAGCTCAGGCAATCCGCCCACCTTGACCTCCCAAAGCCAGTAATTTTTATATTGATTACATTTTGAAATGCTTATGTTATGAACATATCAGGCTAAATAAAATATATTATTAAAATTAAATTCACCCACTTCTTTTTTTTTTTTTTTTTTTTTTTGAGACAGAGTCTCACCTTGTCACCCAGGCTGGAGTGCAAAACAGCTGCAATTACAGATGTGCACCACCACGCCTGGCTAATCTTTGTATTTTTAGTAGGGATGGGGTTTCAACATGTTGGTCAGGCTGGTCTTGAACTCCTGACCTCAAGTGATTTGCCTGCCTCAGCCTCCCAAAGTGATGGGAATACAGGTGTGAGCCACTGTGCCCAGCTACACTTCTTACTTTTTAAATTGTAACTACTAGAACATTTTAAATTACAAATGTGACTTGTGTTCTTTTCCTCCTGGACACTGTTGATCTCATGGATCAATGGTTGGCAATCTTTGGTCCTTGGTGTGAATCTGGCCCTTCATCTGTTTGTGTAAATAAAGTTTTATTGGAACAAAGGCACAGTCACTCTTTATGTGTCTATGGCTGCTTTCATGCTACAAGGGCAGAGTTATGTAGTTGTGAAAGAGACTTTGTGGTCTGCGAGGCTAAAAATATTTTCTATCTGGCCCCTTACAGAAAAAAGTTAGCTGATCCTTGCTTTAGGGGTTCATCTAACAGCTGGACAATATTTTTAAAAGCAGAGATCAAAAATTATCCTGAGGCCCGGTACAGTGGCTCACACCTATAATCTCAGCACTTGGGAGGCCAAGGTGGGAGGATCGCTTGAGTCCAGGAGTTTGAGACAAGCCTGGCAACATAGCAAGACCCTGTCTCCCCCCACCCCAACACACACACCCCTGGATGTGGTGGTGTACGCCTGTGGTCCCAGCTACTTGGGAGGCTGAGGAGGGGGGATCGCTTGAGTCTGGGAGGTTGAGGCTGCAATGAGCCATGATTGTGCCACTGCACTCTAGCCTGGGCAACAGAGAAAGACCCTGTTTCAAAAAAAGAAAAAACCCTGTGTGGTGGTGCACCCCTGTAGTCCTAGCTACTCAGGAGGCTGAAGTAGGAGGATCGCTTGAGCCCAGGAGTTCGTGGCTGCAGTGAGCTGTGATCACACCACTGCACATTAGCCTGGGCAATAGAATGAGACCCTATCTTTACAAACAAAAGAAATCCTGGACTGGTACTCAGTGTGAATCAGTTCATGTTTAGGGCTTCCCAAAGTCAATGTGACTTTCAAAGACAGGAGCCGTGTGGATTTCCTGCCTCATTCAGTTTCGTTTCAGGACAATGACTGGCTGTCTGTGGAAGGCCAGGTCCCTAAATTCCTTTTTTTTTTTTTTTTTGAGATGGAGTCTTGCTCTGTTGCCTAGGTTGGAGTGCAGTGGCGCAATCTCAGCTCACTGCAAACTCCACCTCCCAGGTTCAAGTGATTCTCCTGCCTCAGCCTCTCGAGTAGCTGGAATTACAGACATGCACTACCACATCTGGTTAATTTTTTTTTTTTTTTGAGACAGAGTCTCACTCTGTTGCCCAGACTGGAGTCCAATGGTGTGATCTTGGCTTACTGCAAGCTCCGCCTCCTGGGTTCACACTATTCTCCTGTCTCAGCCTCCTGAGTAGCTGGGACTACAGGTGCCCGCCACCACGCCCAGCTAATTTTTTGCATTTTTTAGTAGAGACGGGGTTTCACCGTATTAGCCCGGATGGTCTCGATCTCCTAACCTCGTGATCTGCCCGCCTTGGCCTCCCAAAGTGCTGGGATTACAGGCATGAGCCACCGCGACCGGCCACACGTGGTTAATTTTTATACTTTTAGTAGAGACGGGGTTTCACCATGTTGGCCAAGCTGGTCTCAAACTTCTGACATCAGGTGATTGCTCGCCTTGGCCTCCCAAGGTACTGGGATTACAGGCGTGAGCCACCGCAGTCCCTAAATTCCTGAGGGCATCAGAGCCTGACCTGGTACTGGGCCTAATGTCACTATGAGCATCTCTTGGCCCCAGTTTGTCCATCTATCAAGCGGGAAGAATAACTTCTACCTGCCTACGAAGCTGCTGGGTCAGGATGAGCTAACATGCAGCAAAGACTCCCATGGAAGCTGATGAAAGCTTTCAAATAAATCAGAAAATTCTTTTTCTAATCACATAGGCTATCTTTTCCAAGGGTTGCAACTCAATGCATTTCACCCACATGCTGGGAACAAGTGAGCTTGGTATAAAAGGCCATGTTCAACAAGAGACTGTGTGTTTCTGTCTCATGGCTCTGCCCAAATATACAGAAGGGCAGCAGCAAAGTGCCCAGAATGACAGATTTGCCCTATGACAGGAAGACCCTTGAAGGCCATGTGGAAAGGAGGAGGAAAAGACAGGAAGAGGAGGAGGAAGAGGGAGGAGGAGGAGAAAGAGGGAGGAAAAGAAGAGGAGGAAGAGGAGGAGGAGGAAGATGGAGAATGAGGAGGAAGAGGAAGGAAGAGGGGGAAAGAGGGAGCGGGAAGAGGGAGGAGGAGGAAGGAGAAAGAGGGAGGAGGAGGGAGGAAGTGGGAAGAGGAAGAGGGAAGAAGCGGATGAAGAGGAAGGAGGAGGAAAAGGGAGGAAGAGGAAGAATAGGGAGGAGGAGGAAGAAGAGGGAGGAGGAAGAAGGAGGAGGAGGGAGAAGTGGGAGGAACAAGAGGGAGAAGGAGGAGGAAGAGGGAGGAGGAAGAAGAGGGAGGAGGAGGAAGAAGTGGGAGGAGGAAGAGGGAGGAGGAAGGGGAGGAAGAAGGAGGAGGAAGAGGGAGGAGGAGGAAGTAGGAGGAAGAAGAGGGAGGAGGAGGAAGAAGTGGGAGGAGGAAGAGGGAGGAGGAAGGGGAGGAAGAGGGAGGAGGAAGAAGTAGAAGGAAGAAGAGGGAGGAGGAAGAAGTAGAAGGAAGAAGAGGGAGGAGGAGGGAGGAAGAAGAGGGAGGAGGAGGGAGGAAGAAGAGGGAGGAGGAGGGAGGAAGAAGAAGGAGGAGGAGGGAGGAAGAAGAGGGAGGAGGAGGGAGGGGGAGGAGGAAGAGGAAAAGGGAGGAGGAGGGGAAAGGGAAGGAGAGGAAGAAGTGGGAGGGGGAGGAAGAAGACGGAGGAGGAGGGAAGAGGGAGGAGGTGGAGACCATCCACAGACACCCTCAAGAAGGTCACCATCAGGAATAGCTCAGCATCTGTGGAAGCACATGGCATTTACGCAGCCGGCTGTGATACGAGGGGTGACAATGTGTTTAGTCCTCCGAGGATGAACACAGCAGGTGTAGAACTGCTTCTGCCAGGGGCGAGTCAAGCCTGTTCTAGTCACATAGCTCTTTTCAGCTAGGTGGTTAAAAACAGAAAATTTGGGCCCCCTCCCCCAGGTTGAGCTCCCCCAAGCTGTCTGAGGTCGCAGTGACATCTGGGAGCCACTGAGAACCGCTCTGTGCCAAGTTCTAAGCCTTACTGTGTGCTCCAGGCGTCTTCTTTGAAATCCCCGCCTTCCCCCAAGCACACCTTTAGGATGCGGGCATTGTGATCGGCCCTGTTCTACAGAGGAAGAAAGAAACTGAGGGGCAGGGATGTTAAGTCACTCGGCCAAGATGAGAGAACTAGTTAGTGGCAGAGGTGGTATTGGTGCCCAAGTGCCTCTCACTCCAGGGCCCAGACTTGCAGCTGCAAACTGTGCTTCTCCAAGTGCTGTGGGCATGAAAAGGGGGACCTGCCATCGAGACTGCACAACCCCTTCCCTGGGTTCCGTGGAACATACTTTGAGAACAGCCTCCCTCTACCTACTGGGTCCTGGGCTTTGGGGAGGGGAGGGTGATTCTGAGAGATGATCCGGGGTGGATGTCTGATGTGGCAGGAATTCCAGAAGAAGCTGAAGACTGGTGGACAAGCAAAGGAGGCGGGCGCTTGGAGGGTCTCAGAATGAACTCGGGCAATGGAAAGGCAACCCAGAGATTGGGGAGTGAAGGAATGAGCTGGGTTCGGAGGGGAAGGGGTGTCCCTTGATGGCCTCTGAAGGCTGGTTGTCCCTCTGGGGCATGCAGATCAGGGGGCCACACAAAAGGCAAAGAGGGGAAAGAGTGGGGGAGACACAGAGAGGAAAGGAGGGCCACAGAGAGCGAGGTGGGCTGTGGTGGGAGACAGGTTTGGCGTGGTGGGTAGGAGCGATGAGAACCCCTGGAAGCCACGAAGCAGGGGCGAGACTTGCTCAGATGTACCAGAGCGGGAAGGGCTCATGGTGACCACTCGGGGGTGCTTTGGGGTCTGGGTGGGAGGTACTGGGCTCCCCATCAGGGGAGGCACCCAAGTACATGCCCCTGTATCTGCGAGGCTGTGAAGGTACTCAGGGAGACCCACACGTGGGGAGGTCTGGCCAGACTATCCCGAGGGTTCCCACTCACTCTGAGAGTCTCTGTGAGAGATCCCTTTTCTTTACAGCAACCTTCTGATCTCCTACCACCCGGAAAATGGGGGTAAAGCCTACTTCGATTGGCTGATTTGTGCATTATTATTGTTGATGACAGTGACTACTGAGCACCGACTCTGTGCCAGGCACTGTGCCATGTACTGGATGCACATTAGCTTAACCCTCATCGCTCTGGGGGTGTGACTATCCCATTTAACTGAAGAAGATGTCGAGGCACAGAGGGTGATGACCACATGGCTTTGGGAGCTGAGACTCAGACCCAGCTTAGTCTGACAGCAAAGCCCATGCTTCTCAGCCTCCATTCAGAATCGATTCTTTGGTTGGGGGCTGGTGGAAGCAGCTGGAATAACCAAAAGAGTGGAGGAGCCAGGCAGGCAGGTGGGTGGGGGACGGGAGGCCAGGAGGAGCTGCAGGACTCGACCCTGTCTGCCTCCAGGTGTGTCTGCTGGGGCCCCCGTTCCCCAGTGAGTGCTAACGTGCTCTCTGCCATCCACCAGTGATGCTGCTGACCAAATGAAAATTACATTTTAATATCAGAGCTTAAATAAGAAATAAGTTTGATGTTTGTTTTTGATAGTTACTGTTGTCAAACTGGGCTCTCAGGCTCCAGCCAAAATGGGGCAGAAATTGGAGACCCTCTCTGGCCCTCTGGAGGGTCACCCGGGGTCCCAGAGAGACCCCATCCTAGCCTGTTTCAGGAGCCAGCACCAGCTGGTTCTAAAGACTGATTAAGGTTGGGTGTGGCTGCTCATGCCTGTAATACTAGCACTTTGGGAGACTGAGGTGGATGGATCATCTGTGGTCAGGAGTTCGAGACCAGCCTGGCCAACATGTGAAACCCCGTCTCTACTAAAATTACAAATATTAGGAGGGCAGCTGTAATCCAAGCTACTCAGGAGGCTAAGCTAAGGCACTAGGATCTCTTGAACCCGGGAGGCAGAGGTTGCAGTGAGCCGAGATCATGCCACTGCACTCCAGCCTGGGAGACAGCGCAAGACTCTGTCTCAAAAAAAAAAAAGACCGATTGACTGGAACAGAATTACTGCATTTGGCCATCTGTCATTGTCACTGTTTTGCCTTCTCAGATGTAAATCACTAATTCATTTTGAATTCCCAAGTGTAAGTCACTAATTCATTTTGAACCCTTAGGGGTAAGTCACTAATTCATTTTGAGCCCTCAGGTGTAAGTCATTAATTCATTTTGCCCTTTCAGGTAGAAGTCACTAATTCATTTTTTGGACCCTCAGGTGTCAGTCATTAATTCATTTTGAGCCTTCAGGTGTAAGTCACTCAGTTTGAATTCACAGGTGTGTCACTAATTCATTTTGAACTCACAGGTGTAAGTCATTAATTCATTTTGAACCCTCATGGGTAAGTCAGTGATTCAGAACTTGAGCTCTGAGGCCCTCTCTCTTCAGAGGTGCAGGTCTAGCTTCCAGATTCTGCCCTCAATGCCTCAGCCTGCAATGGTGATGGGCACGGGGTGCACAGTAACTCTGCAACAGCAGCAGGTGGTGCACACTGAGCAACTACTATGTGCATGACCAGGGAATCAAGCTAGCCCTTCCCCAGTGCCCAAATACATAGTGATCCTTAGGGATGCCTGGAAAAGCACCAGGCACCCTGATTTGTGTTTGTGTTTTAGTGAAAGGAGGTGTTTGTGCTTGGTCTGGATTCTGAGCATCTCCACCTCTGAAGACAGGGCGCCCACGCATCCATCACCATCTGCTGACATCAGGGCTGCAGGAATGCTACGTTCTATCCAGACATTGCTCCATTTCCTCAACTAGCCAGTGGGCATCCCAAGGATAGAGGCTAGCATTTAAAAAAATTGAATATGGCTGGGCATGGTGGTTCACACCTGGAATCCCAGCATCTTGGGAGGCTGGGGCCGGTGGATCACCTGAGGTCAGGAGTTTGACACCAGCCAGGCCAACATAGTGAAACTCCATCTCTACTAAACAAAAACAAAACAAAAAACCAAAATGGCAAAAACCACAACTACTTTTGAGCGACAGAGTGAGACTCCATCTAAAAAAAAGGCCATTTCTAAAAAATACAATATTTTATAAATGAAATAAAAATAAATAAAACCATACATGCAAAGCATTAAGACAGTATTTGACCCATCACAGATGCCTAATACATTTATTTGCTTAATAGATACTTATCAGGCATCTCCTAGGGATGGGGCTGTTCTAGGTACCGGGCATTCAGCGCCAAGCAAGACTGGCCCAAACGCCTACCTCTGTGGAGCTGACATGTTTAGAGGCAGAGGCGGGCAATGAAATAAATCATGAAAGAGAATGTGGGACAGTCGTCAAGTGCAGGGGAGGAGAATGGAGTAGGGAGGTGACAGGAGTCCTGGGCAGGGCATGTGGGGCCACAGGAGGGGAAGGCGTCATGGGGAGATTTGGGAAAGAGTATTGCAGGCAGTGAGAATAGCAGGTGCAAAGGCCCTGGGGCAGGGGCTGTCTGGCTTGTTTGAACGCCAGCAGAGAGGCTGGTGTGGCGGGAGGTGGTAGACAAAGGGGAAGAGGAAAGGGGGTCGGGAGGTGAAGGGAGGGGCATAGCCCTGGGGGTCACTGCGGGGACCCAGCCTTTCTCTCCGAGGGGTCTGAGGAGCCACGGGAGGGTTTTGCGCAGAGGAGAGCAGATTCATGTGATCTGACTTGTGTTTTAACAGGACCCATCTGGCTGTTGTGCAGAGATGGGACTGAGGGGCTGGGGTGGAAACAGGGAGACCAGGGAAGTGGCTCCTGCCGAGTTCCAGGAGAACAACCCAGGCGGCTCAGAGCAGGATGGTGGCAGTGGTGCTAGGAATCTGGGATTCTGAAGGTTGAGCCACAGGACTTGCTCCTTGGGAACACAGAGTGGATTTTGGAGGCATAAGAGCAACAGAGGGGCCATGGATGACTCCACAGCTTGGGGCTTTAACAACTGGATAATCATTCATTCATTCAGAGATGAGGGTCTCACTATGTTGCCCACACTGGTCTCCAACTCCTGGGCTCACGTGATCCTCCTGCCTCAGTCTCCCAAAGTGCTGGGATTACAGACCTGAGTCACTGCGCCTGACCTACTGGATGATCTTCCATGGCTCCTGCTATGACATTAACATTTTTCTCCCTCAGAGCCCAGGCGGGGCTGGGCACAGAGTGGGCAATAAACCAACACTGACTGAATGAACAGACCATACATAATATAAGGAAGGAACTTAAGAGCCTCCCTGAACTAATCCTGCCAAACTGCCAAACTTACATAAAACCCCGAGGCTTCCCAGAGAACAGTGGAGAATGATGCCCTCTTGGTAGCTCAAACTCAGCTGAGGTCCTGACTGCTCCGTGGAGACCTCTCGCAAGCTCCCTAGTAGGGAGGGGACAGAGGCCCAGGATCTGCCCCAGAGGTCCCAGCACTTGTCTTGGGGAAGCAAATAGCAGGGCAGGAAAGAGCAGAAGCTAGCCTTGGGGTGAGGAGACCTGGGTTCTGGTTTTAACTGGGGCCTGCATCCCCATTCACCTTGGGCAGTCATTTTCCCTTTCAGAGCCTCAGTTTCCCCATCTGTAAAGTGAAGGTGCTGGGCTATGGGCCAAAGGCCCTTCAGACTCAGTTGTGCATTGATTCTAGATGCTAATTCACCAAGGCAGATATAATATATATAGATCTTTTAGTGATGGGGTCTCACTCTGTCACCCAGGCTGGAGTGCAGTGGTGTGGTGCCATCATAGCTCACTGTGGCCTCAGACTCCTGGGCTCAAGTGATCTTCCTGCCTCAGCCTCACAAGTAGTTGGGACTGCAGGCATATGGTACCATGTTTGGCTAATATTTTCATTTTTTTTTTTTGTAGAGGTGGGGTCTTGCTATGTTGCCCAGACTGATCTTGAACTCTTAGCCTTAAGTAATCCTCTTGCCTTGACCTCCTGAAGCGCTGGGATTACAGGTGTGAGTCTTGTAATTCTGGCCCACACAGACATAGAGAGAGAGAGAGAGAGAGACAGATAAATATTGTCTTGCCCTCACATGAACATGCCCTGAACCCCTCTGGACCACCACTGGGATTTTAATGAGGCCAGTGCAAGACCTAGGAAGCCCACCTACCCACCCAGGCTCTGACTGAGGGGTGGGTCTGCAGGAAGAGGAATGCCATGCAATTTTATTCTCATATTTGTAATTATTTCCAGGGTAAAAATAAGGCACAGAGCAAAGTGTTTTCAAATGTCGGCATTAAGAACACTTTTGATCCAACATAATACAAGCCCCCAAATGCATTTATGTCAGGCTCCCGGAGATACCGCGAGTGGTGTTCCGTGCCAGGCTGGCTTTCACGGCTTGGAAGCAGTGCAAAAATGAAATGTCCCACAAGCAGCGGCTGGCAGGCCTGCTATTAGCAACAGTGTAATCATCAATTATGTCCAATCACAAACTACTGACTTTATAATTATCAAATGAAGTTCTAACTTCTCACCTCCGCTTGGTGGCAACTAATATAATCTCTCAGTTCCAAAAGGAAGCTTTTTTCCCTTTTCCTTTTCCTCTCGTTCTCTCTGTCTTCTGGGGGAAAAACAATTTCCAGGCCTCCACGTAAGACTGCATTTAAATTGCTTGTCACTCAAAACAAAGGGGAACCACTCATTTGTAATTCACCAGCTACCTGAACAGACTGCCTGTTTTCCTCTAAGCATCCACGCACTGAAGCACAAAGATCATTTTTCTATTGTTAAAATTGTATAAGCCAGGGCTTTTTTTAGCAGTGAATACACAATTTCACTTCTCTTCCGAGGGCTCCTGGCATAAAAGGGACAGGAGCCTTTCTTTAGCGCCTTGCAAATAGATTTTGCTTTTGGGTATTAAAAAAATACACTATATGTTCCTATAATGAGCCGAAAGCTGCAGTATCAATTCTTTGATATGGTCATATATGGAGATGAGACCAGGGCAGAAGTTCTGTTTCCTGCCCTGCCTGGGGTGTGACCAGTACATGAAGCTGGGAATCCAGATCCACCTTCATGAGCTCTGGGAAGCATCTGTGTCCAGTTTTCTCTTTTTGGGAGCTGATGCCACAAGCATGGCCCCACGCTGCTTGGCATGTGGCTGGCAGGTCATGCACGCAGGAACAACCTAGAGTGGGCGCTACGGCTCTGACCTCCATTCCAGCCAGAGGCAGTTTCCAGCTGTGTGTCTTTCGGGCCACCTCCTCCCAGAGGAACAAACCACAGACAACTGCCACCAGCCCCCTGTGTGCAACCGATTAGGATGTCTTCCCAAGGCTCAGCCTCCAAAGGCCAGGCTCGCTTTGCCAACAGTTCAATTTTTCTGCCTAACTGATTATAATCATAATACCTTCCAATTTGAATCTAGAGCTTTTTATAGCTTACAAAGACCTTTCACAGGAATCAGCGCATCTGAGCCTCTGAACGCTCCCGGCGCGGCCTGGGTTCTTTTATTTTAGAGGTCCAGAGAGCTGAGAAGGCGGCTCCAATATACACACACGAGGGGCCAAGGCAGGGTTTGAATTGGGGGTGGGGGGCTGTCTTTGGACTCAGAGCCAGTTGTGTGGTAAGGAATTTGGGACTGGAATCTGTGTGATGCCCCCACGCCCCCACCTGAAGTGGGCAAATGGTTTCCATTTTGGGTAATTCAGAACAAACTCAGGTTCATCCCTAAAATGTCCCTTCTGTCACCTAAATGTGCTGTGCTTCCCTGAGTGGGAGGGAATGGGGGTGGGCTCCCATTAGCCCACCAGGGGCTCTTTGTAAGCCACTTTGGCCTTTTTTTTGGTAGCAGCCGTGAGAACTAAGAAATATTCCCGATGGCAGTGACACTATCCTGTATGACACTGTAATGGTGGGTACATGACATCATGCATTTGTCAAAGCCCCTAGAACTTTGCAACACAAAGAGTGGCCCCTCATGTAAAGTATGGACTGTAGTCAATAATCATGCCTCAACACAGGTTCATCACGGTAACAAATGCACCACACGCTAACACAGGATGTTAGTCAGCAGGGAATTGGGGTGGGGGAAGAGGGAGTCTACGGCAGCTCCCTATACTTTCTGCTCAAATTCTCTCTAAACCCAAATAAAACTGCTCTAAAAAATAGGGTCTAGGCTGGGCGTAGTGGCTCATGCCAGTAATCCCAGCACTTTGGAAGGCTCAAGGCAGATGGATCACCTGAGGTGAGGAGTTTGAGACCAGCCTGGCCAACATGGTGAAACCTTGTCTCTACTAAAAATACAAAAATTAGCTGGGCACGGTGTCGTGCACCTGTGATCCCAGCTACTCGGGAGGCTGAGGCAGGAGAATCACCTGAACCTGGGAGGTGGAGGTTGCAGTGAGCCGAGATTATGCCACTGCACTCCCGCCTGGGCAACAGAGTGAGACTCTGTCTCCACCTCCACCAAAAAACAAAGGGTCTATTAATTAAAAAAAAAAAAAAAAAAAAAAGATAATAGCACCCAGGACTTTTTCTAGTGCTTATCATGTGAGTTCAGTGAATCTGTGCAACAGTCCTGGGGTCTGTATCCTTCTCGTCCTCATTTCACAGATGGGGAAAATGAGCCTTCAGAGAGGCGGGGTAACATGTGCAAAGTCACACAGCAAGTGGCAGAGCTCAGATCCCAGCCTGGGCTCCAGAGCCTGTTCACTGCGCTGTGTGAGTAAAGGGATGATGCATGATCACTGGGCTCTTGCCAAAGCCTGCCCCTCCCCATGGGATACTGTCGTGTGTGCTCACTGCACGTGTGTGTCCCACCTCGTTCACGGGGGTCACACGACACACGAGACTGGGGGCCATGGATGGTGGGTCCATGGCCAGATGCACCCCATGGACAACATATTTTCTTGGACCCTCCAGTGTTTTAAAAATATTTGAGCTGTCAAAATTCATCAAGTTATACACTTAAGATTTGCGCATTTTACTGTATGTAAATTATACCTCCATAAAGTCCTGTGAGCATGAAAATATGTGCATATATATTGAGCCAGTATTTAAAAACCAGAAGAGTTCCAAATTGCTGGCTTCTCTTGGGAAATTAGAGGATCTGGCCACCCTGGGCCCATGTTTCCGTCGACAGCGGCCACCTGGAGCTGGGTGTCAGCCGTCTGTTGGGACAGGCTGAGGGTCTGCGTTTGGCTCCCCGTATGGGTGTCAGCCCATCCAGGCCCCACGAGCATTAGCGTTTCTCTGTGGCCTAGACCGACACCCCCTTTATCCTGGCTTCGCCCCCCTCCTTGAAATTTCTCAAAGCCCACCAGCCCCTCCCCGCTCCTCCGAGGAGTGATTGCACAGCCGGGTGACAAAGAGACAGTGTTGCAGCAGGAGGGCTGGTCCTCGTCCTACTTCTGCTTCCAGGCAGCACCCCTCTCCCCACCCTGTGGCTGGCAAAGTGCCAGCCGAACCTCCATGTGCGTCCTGCACACAGAAGAAGAGGCCCTTCTGACTCAGTTCCAACCTGGGCTTGGAGAAAAAGGCCATTTGCGGTTTCTGCGGGAACGTGAGTCTTCCTGGGCGGTGAGGTATGCCTAGGTGGAGAAAGAACTAGCAGCTTTCCTGGAATGCTCTGTGCCTCAGCGTCCCCACCTAGAGAGCAGGGACATCAGGACCCAGCTGGGGTGCGAAGACACCAGGGTTAAAAGATACGCTTCGGGCCAGACACAGTGGCTCATACCTGTAATTCCAGCACTCTGGGAGGCCAAGGCAGGTGGATCACCTGAGGTCAGGAGTTCAAAACCAGCCTGGCCAACATGGTGAAACCCTGTCTCTACTAAAAATATGAAAAAAAAATTAGCAGGGCGTGGTGGTGGGCACCTGTACTTCAGTTGCTGAGGCAGGAGAATCGCTTGAACCTGGAGTCAGAGGCTGCAGTGAGCAGAGATCACACCACCGCACTCCAGCCTGGGCAACAGAGCAAGAGACTCCATCCCAAAAACCAACAAACAAATAAACAAACAAAAGATATGCTTTGTTCACTGTTAAACACAGGGTGAGGGTGGCCAGGCCACAGACCGTTTTGGAATTTCTGGCCAAAGGGTTGTAAGGGTGTGTGAGAAGATGACATCGTCCAGGGGGACATGAGAGGTGGAAGCCACTGGAACATGAGGGCTGAAGCCAAAAAACCAGAGCGTGGGCAGAGGGTCAGCAATGCCAAGAACCCCTCTCCCCATCCTGCCCCCAGCAACAGGCACCCTCTTGAGACTCGGGGCTGTCCAGGGTCTACACGCCAGGCCCCAGTGACACCTGCTGCCCCCTGACCTGGCTTGGTGACCCTGACCTGGCCCATGAGCTCTCACCACCCTGTGCTCTCTCAGCCCTGTGCTGCAGTAGCCATGCCTCTGGGAAGGCTGCAGGGATCCCAAGTGGCAGTGGCCTCCCCCTTGCAGTGATCGTGACAAGTTCTCTGAAATACCAGCCCAGAAGAGCGGAGCTAAAAGAACACGTGTGCCCTTTCTGGAAAGGCAGCCGCCCAAATGTCACTGAAGTACCACCCTGCCCAGGCTTTTAAATATAGCAGCGTCCTTTCTGGACGTATCTGTGGAGTGTGGTTGGAGACAGCCCTGGAAGAGCCTCAGCCGGGCGTGCGTGCCCTCCTCTGTCTGATCCCAGCTCGGTCTGGCCGGGGTCCTAGCTGCCTCTAGCTTTCCACCTGCGGTGCTCGCTGTGGACTCAGCCCTCTGCAGTGGGCTCCGGAGGTGAGGAGCCTGGGTTTGATTCCCAGTAAACGCCTCCCTCTTTGTGGCCTTGGGCACAAAGATCCACATCTGAGGAGTATCATCAGGATTAAGGTGATGATACATAAAAGGTGCTTAGCACATAGCCTGGCAAACAGATGATACTCAATAGATGTTGATTTTATTATTATTAATTCTTGTGATCCTTGATGTACACAGTCCTATGCCAAGATGAACAAAACACAGCCCCAGCCCCTCACTCCTAGAGTCAGAAAGACATAGACCACAGCAGAGGGTGGCAAGGAAGCAGCGGTTTGAGGAGGCACAGTCAAGGACGGAGCCATGTACCCTGCAGGGCACAGCTAGGAGGGCTTCAAGGAGGCAAAGGCACAGGCTCACGCAAGAGAGGCAGGCCGTTCGTTGATTCACAGAGGAGGGAGAGCAGTTGCATATAAAGGTGAGAGGTGAGAAAGGACCTCGCCTTGCCAGACAACACCCACAGTCCATTCCTCTAAATCCTAGGTTGCAAACGCGGGGCCTGTGGTCCAAATTCCACATGCACTTGGTTTTGCTCAGGTTTTAAAAATGATCGATGCTCGCCAATCTTTAAGAATCTGGAGATTTTTGTTTTTTGCATAAAAACCAAGATTTCCAGCTTCTCTGGAAGAATTGGAAGATGTGGCCACAGTGGTGTCACGTTCCCCCATTACAATCACATCGACCACACAAAGAGGAATAAGAGTGAATTGGAGGGTGGCCAGTGTGCTGGGCACCATTTTAAGTGCTTTATACATATTAAGTCTAGAAATCATCCTAGAAGCCCTGTGAGGTAGGTGCCTGTGCCGGTAAAAGTTTAACAACTGGCTGTCCGGTGAGAAAAAATAAAGGTCTGATTTGTAGTGTCTGCCAGCTGCTGTGGTGTAGATACTCCCACCATGGCAGATTTCACGCGATCAGTGTCACTGATGGTGGCGTTCACTGTATGAATCTCTGTGTCACACCAGCGGCAGGTGCTGTTATCATTTCTACTTTCCAGATGAGGAAACCGAGGTGCAGAGAGGTCAAGAGACTTGCCCACGTCACGTAGCTAGGAAAGCTGGCAGAGTAGGGATTGGGAGACAGGGCGGCTTGTCCCTGAAGTTTGTGCTCTCAGCTCCCGAAATGAGCTGCAAGACCTGACTGCTGTAATCTACCTGAGCTGGGTACAGGCCACTCCTTCATACGGCTTACAGAGTCCCTACCTGCCCCAGTCCCCACTCCTCCCTGTTGTCTCGTCTGTGTCTGCATTGTCCATTTTGCGTACCCGCCAGGCCCCCGTGGGTAACTGAGGTTGCAGCTCTGCTTTGGGGATGAAACGCCACCCCGGTCCTACTTTTCTGTTTGTGTCCAGATTGTGGACCTGGAAACAAACAGGAGGCACTTGGGTGGGGCAGACCCAGCTCCTTTTCCTCCATCCCTACCCTGTCCCCTTGCACCTGACACAAAATGCAGAGAAAACCTCTTAGCTCGAATGTTCCTCATTGTTTTCTCATTCTCTTCTTCCCAGGAATACCAGCAGCAACATTTTTCTTTGAGACACGGTCTCGCTCTGTTGCCCAGACTGGTGCAGTGGCATAATCATGGCTCACTGCAGCCTCGACCTCCTGGGTTCAAGTGATCCTCCCACCTCAGCCTCTGGAGTAGGTGGGACCACAGGTGTGTGCCACCATGCCTGGTTTATTAAAAAAAGAAACACTGTGCTTCTGGATGACTAGATAGCATCAAAACAAAGGAAAAAAAATTAAGAAAAAAGTAAAAAAACAATTGCTTTTTGGGTAGAGATAGGGGTCTCACTATGTTGCCCACGGTGGTCTCAAACTCCTTGGCTCAAGTGATCCTCCTTCCTTGGCCTTCCAAAGTGCTGGGATTATGGGCATGAGTCACTGTGCCTGGCTGTACCACCAATTTAATATAAGCATTTTTTCTGCTCTCCTTCTCACCTCCTGCCATACCATATAATAAAACTTTGAAACAACATGATTTACAAGGGAAAAAAATACCAAAAACAGTTCACCTTGGGTTGGAAGTACAAACCGTGCTGTATCCCCTATGCTCTGTGGGGAGAAGGTGCTTCCATTTCTCAGAGTAGGGGGGGCTTAGAATGGGGACCCCATTTTTCATGCTGTTTCTCAAAGACAAGCAGCCTTAAGAAGCCCCCACAATGGCCTTCATTGTTGCCGGCTAAGAGCCCACGATGGCAGCAAATGAGGGAGAGGCATGTATTTGGTGGGAAGCATGGAAATAATCACGTATGAGTAGATTTTTAAAGTAATTTAGTTACCTTGCACGGCAATGACATCTGGTTTCTACTTTCATTAATGACCAATGACATGAGCTGAGGTTTCCTGACATGCTGGGGGACAGGAGTCTATGCATCCCCCGGCAGCCTCAACTGTTCTGTTCTGATCAGTCCAGACCTTGCTACCAATTGCTCCCTGCCCCTGTCTTGGGATTGACTGGGCTGTGCACCGGGAAACTCCCGATGGAAGTGCCCAGCATTACCTGTAAGTAGATTTGCTAAAAACATTGAACCTGAATCTGATCATGCCTCTAGATCCAACTGCTCATGCATAGCAAATACAGGGATGGAAGAACAAGTTAAACGACACCGTGGGGTCGTGATCAGCAAAATCTCAGCTAGAGGTGAGGCGACTTGCTCAATGTCTTGCAGCTCAGGACAGAGCTGTGATTGAACCCAAGCTCATGAGCACAGTGCTGTTCGACAACATGGGGAGCTGGAGAAAGCACAGCTGGGCTTCCCAGAGGACAGGACGAGCACCCAGAAGAACAGCCCAGAACCAAGGTGGGCACTTCCCCACTAGGGGTGAGGTCCCTCCTCCAGCCCTCTCTCTAGGCCGACTTTATCAGCTGCCCTACACACTTCCTGGGTGGAAAGTGCCCCTCACAATGGCTGCCTGAGCTCCTGGGTTCACCCTACAGCACCCATGCTAATAACCCAGTTTGGGAGGCCAAGGTAGGAGGATTGCTTGAGCCCAGGAGTTCAAGACCAGCCTGGGGAACTCTGCCTCTTAAAAAAAAAAAAAGCAAAAAGCTAATAACCCAGACCAGTCAAACCCAACCAATTCTGAATTCAAACTCCTGGGATAATGAATATCATTGGCTTAGCTTGAGACCAGCATCAGCCCCTGGTCCAATCAGTTGCAGTCAGAGGAATGTTTTCAGGAAAAACTGTTCCAGTCACTTCCACATACAAAGAGCAGGCACATGTGCTCATGAACACACATGCACGCACATATACGGGAAGGGATGGACAGGGAGCTTACAGATGAGAAGACATAGCTTGACCAACTTGTCTCAGTTTGCCTGGGACTTTCTTGGTTATAGCATGGAAATTTGTGTACCTCAAGACCTTCCCAGTTTTAAAACGGAAAGTTCTGCATCCCAGGAACCCTCCCAGTCCAGGGCCAAGCTGTGACAGTTCATCACTCTACTTAACAGGTACATCTTAGCCAGACATGGTGGTGCATGCCCATAGTCCCAGCTACTTGGGAGGCTGAGGTGGGAGGATCACTTGAGCCCAGGGATTTGAAGCTGCAGTGAGCTATGATTGTACCACTGCACTCCAGCCTGGGCAACAGAGCGAGACCCTGTCTCAAAAAAAAAAAAAAAAAAAAAGGGCACATCAACCAATTATAATATGTGAACCTATTTGAAGTACTGATATAAACAAAAATCTGTTTTAAAAAATGGGAGGGCTGGCCGGGCACGGTGGTTCATGCCTGTAATCCCAGCACTTTGGGAGGCCGAGGCGGGTGGATCATGAGGTCAGGAGATACAGACCATCCTGGCTAACATGATGAAACCCCGTCTCTACTAAAAATACAAAAAAATGAGCCAGGCATGGTGATGGGCGCTTGTAGTCCCAGCTACTCGGGAGGCTGAGGCAGGAGAATGGCATGAGCGCAGGAGGCTGAGCTTGCAGTGAGCCGAGATCGCGCCACTGCACTCCAGCCTGGGCAACACAGCGAGACTTCATCTCAAAAAAAAAAGGGTGGGCTAACCAGGGGCACTGGGTATTTGATGACATTAAGAAAGTACTATTAAAATTTTGAGGGTAAGATAATATTGTGGTTACACTTAAAAAGAGATTCCTTTTGTCAGAAATATATACTGAAATATTTACAGGTGAAATGATACAATGACTTGAGTTTTCTTCAAAATAATCTAGAAGTGTGAGAAGAAAGTGGCCATGCAGGAATAGTTGTTGAAACTGGGTCCATGGGACTGACCAATTATTTTATTCTCTTTACTTTTGTATGCTGGATTTTTTCCATAATAAACAGTAAAAGAAAACCAACCCAAATGCCCATCGATGATAGACTGGATAAAGAAAATGTGGCACATATACACCGTGGAATACTATGCAGCCATAAAAAAGGATGAGTTCATGTCCTTTGCAGGGACATGGATGAAGCTGGAAACCATCATATTCAGCAAATTGACACAGGAACAGAAAACCAAACACCGCATGTTCACACTCATAAGTGGGAGTTGAACAACGAGAACACATGGGAAGGGAACACAGGGAAGGGAACATCACACACCAGGGCCTGTCGGTGGGTGGGGGATTAGGGGAAGGATAGCATTAGGAGAAAAACCTAATGGAGATGACGGGTTGATGGGTGCAGCTGCCCCGGCTGGAATGTAGTGGCAGAATCTCGACTCACTGCAACCTCTGCCTCCCAGGTTCAAGTGATTCTCCCGCCTCAGCCTCTGAAGTAGCTGGGATTACAGGCATGCACCACCACGCCTGGCTAATTTTTGTATTTTTAGTAGAGACAGGGTTTCACCATGTTGGCCAGGCTGGTCTTGAATTCCTGACCTCAGGTGATCTGCCCACCTCGGTCTCCCAAACTGCTGGGATTACAGGAGTGAATCATCGTGTCTGGCCTACAAATCGAATCCAGGAACACTGGTGAGCAAATCTTTTTCATCAAGAACCACGAAGCAAGTATTTTCAGCTTTTCAGGCCACCTGATCTCTGTTGCAACTCCTCAACTCTGCCCTTGTTGTGGGAAAGCAGCCACAGACAATATGTGAACAAATGTGCATGGCTGTGTTCCAGTAAAACTTTATTTGGCCCATGGGCTATACTTTGTGAACCTCTGGTCTTGAAGGATTCAGTTTCATCACTTATTTGCTGTTGCAACTTAGGAAAGTCACTCAACCTTTAAGGTTTCCTCCCCTGTAAGATGGGGATAATAACAGTTCTGTATCAGGCCAGAATTCAATGCAATAATGAATTGAGCTTGGCCCAGTGTCAAAGTGAGTAGTAGGTCCTCAACAAATAGCAGGTGATACTGTTATTGATCTGTCATATTCTGCTAGAACATTTTGTTCACTGCTTAGAACAGCATCTGGCACATAATAGAAGCCCAATAAATATTTGTTGAAATGATGAACAATTATGTCTGCCCCTGTCAAGCAAAGAAAGCAAAGATGAGAAAACATGGTCTTTTCGTGACTTTTCAAACTATCAGCCCATCTTGCACATTGAAAGAGGAAAATTTAGAACAGAGACATATGAGTCCTACTTCACACAATAAGGAGTCAGCTCACGAGATCTGCTTTCTGAGACTTTGCATAGCTGAAGGCTGAGTTTTGTAAAGTGTCGCGCTGTCAGGGGTGGTCCCAGGAAGCTGGCCAGCCCAAGTTCTGATGATCAGTATCATGGAAGAAGCAGATTGCTCCAACTGCCCCTCAAGGGCCTGGCCAGAGATAGGAACGTGGGCTGAATGAGCCACGGGGTCGGGCCAACGTGGGATGTCTACGTCCAGTCTTGGCCGCCATGTTGTTTGAAATGAAAATTAACTCTCAACCATTGGAGTAGGGCTCCTTGGAGCAGGTGCTCCCCTTTCACAGAGAACCTGGGGGTGGGGTGGGGGTGTTAAGTCTTGATTCTAGAAAAAGTATGTGGAAGAATGAAACAAGATGACATCAGGGCTTGGCTCCAATGGGCCAGAACTGGAAGCAACCCATTCTCAGCAGCATGTATTTCTTTATCTTGACTTCTGGACAACTGCAGACTACTGGGCTCTGCTGTGGTTTGGACATGGCTTGTCCCCACCAAAACTCATGTTGAAATTTGATCCCCAACGCAGCAGTATTGGGAGTTGGGGCCTAGTGAGAAGTGTTTGGGCCGTGGGGGTAGATCCCTCATGAATAGATTAATGTCCTCTCTTGGGAATGGATTATTTCCTGAAAGCAGGTTGTGAAAGAGTCTTGCTTCCTTGGTTTCTTCTCTTGTTTCCTCTCTCACCATGTGATCTCTGCACACACTCTCTCCCCTTCCACTTACCACCCCAAGAGGAAGATGGCCCTCATCAGATGCAGCTTCCCAATCTTGAACTTTACAGCTATCAGAATGGTGAGCCAAGTAAACCTCTTTTCTTTATACATTACCCAGCCTCAGGGATTTTATGATAGCAACACAAAACAGACTAAGATGGGCCCCTCTCCGCTAGCCTCCTGGGTGGCTTTACCTGTTGGCATCTCTGCCCAACTGCTGACATAGGGCTGGTTGACATCGGCACACCTGCAGAGCTTTCTAGACCCTGAGGTATTAATAGATATCTGTCTAACATTTGTTTGCAGAGAATCACTCCGCCATTCCTCCAGAGAGCAAAAACCTAAATGTCTTCAGGAACCTCACAGATAGCTAAATCCAGGAGGTGCAGCAGCCCAGAGGAGATGAGGAGAGAGGCTGAGGGGAGACTGGACTCCACCCAAAGCATTTATACTCAATTTTAGGACAACTCTGTGCTAAGTGCCATGACAGTGGATGAGGTGGATGGCCAGGCTGCTCATTTGTGATCTTCCTTCCTCCCCTAAGATTGGCTGTGGTGGCCATTTTTGCCGAGGCATTGTCCTGACCTCAGCTGATTAGACCAGGGGCCGACACGGATCTCAAGCTAGACCGGTGATACTCATTAACTCGGGAGTTTGAATTTAGAACTGGTTGATTTTGACTGGTCTGGGTTGTTAGCTTGAGTGCTGTGGGGGAACCCAGAAGGTAAGCAGCTGCTGTCGGGGGTACCTTCCACTAAAGTCTATAGGGCAGCTGAGAAAGCCAGCCTAGAGAGAGGGCTGGAGGGGGTCCCCAGTCCTTGTGGGAGAAGCACCCGCCTTGGTTCTGGGCTGTTCACCTGGGTGCTTGTCCCATCCTCTGGGAAGCCCAGTTTTGCTTTGTCTGGCCTGTCATGCCAGAGAGCCACAGGACAGCACTGTGCTAGTGAGCCTAGGTTCAAATCCCAGCTCCACCATTGGCTGTGAGACCTCAAGCAAATCCTCTCACCTTGATGAGCCTCAGTTTCTTCATCTGTAAAGTGGGGAGAATAGCAATACTTCCCTCACAGGACTGCTGAGGACTGAATGAATGACAGAGTCTGCACACCTGGCGCACAGTTAATATTATAACCAGTTCTGCTGTGAAGCTCACTTGGGCGCATTTTTGTTTCTGGCACCCCAAGGATTTCACTTAAAACTGTCCTCCAGCTGCCCTTGACAATGCCCCTGTCTTCATGGAGGATGCCAGGATAATGCTCGAGGTGCCAGGGGGTCTCCTCCCCTCCCCGACCAACACCAGGGATAGAACACAGACAGAGACAGAATGCAGACAGAGACGCTGTACTTACTCCTGATGACCCAGGTAGCCCCGGCAGGTGCCATTCCCCCACCCCACTCATTGTAGAAAGCAACAGGCGAGACAAACAGATGGAAGAGAAATGGCTTTTCCCTCTCTCCCTAAATAACAAGATGGGAAAAAAAGGGAAGATGAAAAGACTGCCACCAGCTAAATTAAAGAGAAATGGCCATTTTCAATGATAAACTTTGCTTAAATGCCATCCCTACACCCAGGCACAAAACCACCCCGGGGCCAGGACCGGAGAGGGGTCCGGCTTGCTATCGCCTGTCGATGTATCATTAATTTCTTTTTGTTTCCTGCTAAGGCATACACCCGACTCAAGGTGAGAGAACGCAACCGGGCTGCGACTTCTCAGATTGATAGATCGTGTTTCTGTGCTGGGTCCGTTTCATGCTTGGTGACTCTGCAGCAAAGCAATTATCACTGTGGAATGCATAATGGCCTAATTAATAACTAATGTCAGCTTGGCCTCTGAGCCATGATTATACCTCCGCAAACCAACTTTTTTTTTCTTTTAAACATTCGGAGAGAAAAATATTATTGTAATTGACTGGTTAAACTGTCAAAGTGTTCCTAGCCTGTGGACACATGGTATAGTAGGAGACACATACAAAGACTAGAATAAGGAGAGGCGTTCTGCTGCCAACTGGCTATGTGACCTTGACCAGTGTCTGAGCATCTCTGTGCCTGAGTGTCTGCACCTGTAAACTGAGCTATTTATTTATTTATTTATTTTGAGACACAGTGTTGCTCTGTCGCTCACACTGGAGTGCAGTGGTGCGATCTTGGCTTACTGAAACCTCTGCCTCCCAGGTTCAAGGGAATCTCAAGCCTCAGCCTCCCGAGTAGCTGAGACTACAGGCATGCACCACCATGTCCAACTCATTTTTGTATTTTTAGTAGAGACGGGGTTTCGCCATATTGGCCAGGCTGGTCACAAACTCCTGACCTCAAGCGACCCACCCGCCTCAGTCTCCCAAAGTGCTGGGATTACAGGTATGAGCCACCACGCCTGTCCAGAGTCACATTTTGAGACCTGAGTGGAATTCATGTGTGTGTGTGTGTGTGTGTGTGTGTGTGTGTGTATGTATTCACATATACACAAAAACTAGGGTTGTGTAGTTCTTGTTCACTGCTGTATCCCCAGAGCTCGGCACATAGTAGGCACTTAATAAATAATGGTTAAGGGCAAGGACTCTTGAGCCAGACTGCCTGGGTTCAAATCTTGTCTCTGCCATATGCTACAAGCTGTGTGACCTTGGGTAAGTTACCTAACCTCTCTGTGCCTCATTCCTCTCATCTGTAAAATGTTGAGCATAACAATATCTCCCTTAAAGGAGAGTCATGGAGGATAATGAACTGGTATCTGCAAAAGACCTAGAGTGTTGTCTGGAACAGAGAAACGGCTATAGCAATGTCTGCCAACATTACTATGTGTCAACATTCATTTAATAACTATTTACTCAGCACCTATTGTGTGTCAGGCAGTGTGAGGGACCCAAGAACATCATAGTCTATGAAATGCTGCCTCCTCTGTTTGGTTAAGTGGGAGGGACAAGTACTATCTGAGTAATGAGGCAAGCAAACATATAATTACAGACTGTGCTAAGCATTGTAAAAGGCCCTGGGAAGGCATGTACTGGGGGGGTCTGCTTGAATTTGGGTAAGTCATGAAGGCCTTCCCAAGGCAGAGACATCTGAACAAAGAGCTGAAAGACACATAGGTGTTAGGTAGTGGTTCTTGGTGATTTGGTCCCCAAGGGGACATGTAACGCCTGGAGACATTTTTGGTTGTCACAGCTGAGGAAGGTGCTCCTGGCATCTAGTGGGGAGTGGCCAGGGATACTGCTAACATCTTACATTATACAGGGCACCCTCACCATGAGGAATCATCCAGTCCAAAGTATCAATAGTGCCAGCGCTCAGAACCCCTGCATTCAGGGGGAGAAACGGGGGCGGGGGAAGAGCAGAGGGAAGAACTGGTGCAAAGTCCCTGAGGTGAGGAGAGCATTTTCAAAGAAGTGCCATGACGGGTGAGAAGAGGGAAGGGGCGCAAGTGAGCAGCAAGGCAGGGGCTGAAGAGCAGACGGTCTTGGAGGTGGTGGCCGGAGGTCTGGGTTTCATTCTGGGTACCACTGGAAGTTCCCAGAGGCTTTAAACAGGGAGGCATGCCATGTGATACCTGTTTCTAAAGAGCTCACTTGGGCTGCTGGGTAAATTAATCTGGGAAGCAAAGGGCTGGATTCTGTGATGCCGAGTTATTTTCAGGAGAGACAGGGATGTGGACAGCCCACTGTTGCCCTTTGAGGGGAGCACGGTTGTGAAGGCAAGGTGGGCATGCCCAACATTCAGGAGGCCCAGGTGAGGACAGGGACCTAGGGGATCATGAAGTCTCACAGCCAAGGCCACATCTGAGTGGAGCCTTGAAGGACAAGTGAGGATTTGCCAGGGGGCTCAGAAGAGGAAAAGCATCCTGGGAGAAAGGAACAGAATGTACAAAGGCTCAGAAGCCTGGGATAACTCGGGGTCAAGCTGTCGGGTGATGGGGGATGGATATAATAACCCTTTCTCATGTTGGACGCTGGAAAGCTTTTGCCACTTTTATTTTTATTATTATTATTTTTTACAGAGACAGGGTTTTTGCTCTGTCACTCAGGTTGGAGTACAATGGCGTAATTTCGGCTCACTGCAAACTCGGCCTCCCAGGCTCAAGGGATCCTTCCACCTCAGCCTCCTAAGTAGCTGGGACTACAGGCACATGTCACCACACCTGACTAATTTTTGTATTTTTTGTAGAGATGAGGTCTCATCATGTTGCCAAGGCTGGTCTCAAACTCCTGGACTCAAGTGATCTGCCTGCCTCAGCCTCCCAAAGTGCTGGATTACAGGCGTAAGCCACTGCACCCAGCCGCTTTTGCCACTTTTAGGAGACAGTATTTCTCATACAATTATTTTTGAAATCCTCATGGAAAAGGATACTGAAACACAGGTTGGTAACTCAAAGCTGCTAGTGCAGTGGCAGAATTTGAACCCAGGTCTCCCCCTATTATATTGAACATAAAATTCCTATTGCCTATCGATGCATTATTTATTTCTTTTTCTTGTCTTCTGGGCATTTCTCTTGATCAGTGCCAATCAGGCCTCAGCCTGTGGTCCTGAAGCCTCTTGTAGTCTCTCTCTCCCTGTCTCACACCAGGGCATGGGGTTCAGGAGCTGGACCTGACACTCCATGTGACCTGAGCATGATTATCTACCTTGCAAGCAGATCTGCTCTGTGTAAACTGAGGCCCCTGTGCTGATCATCCCACCTCCTACTTGCCTGATCTTTACGCCTCAGTCACTCATCTGTACAACAGGCATAGTAATAACCCCTATCCCAGGGGCTTGTGACAATGATTTCCAAAGTCAGTATGTGTAGCAAGCTTAGCAGAGAGACTGATATATATTGAGATGCAGAAGATCTGGCTGCTGTGGCTACTGATGTTCCTAGGAACAGTATTCTTGGTCTGCAGTGTGTTCGAGGAATCTGTTGGTTCAGCGCCAGCCCTTTCTTTTTTTTTTTTTTTGAGACAGAGTCTCGCTCTGTTACCCAGGCTGGAGCGCAGTGGTGCAATCTTGGCTCATGGCAAACTCCGCCTCCTGGGTTCACGCCATTCTCCTGCCTCAGCCTCCTGAGTAGCTGGGACTACAAGCACCCGCCACCATGCCCGGCTATTTTTTTTTTTTTTTTTTTAGTAGAGACGGGGTTTCACCGTGTTAGCCAGGATGGTCTCGATCTCCTGACCTCATGATCCGCCTGCCTCGGCCTCCCAAAGTGCTGGGATTACAGGTGTGAGCCACCGTGCCTGGCCCAGCGCCAGCCCTTTTTTAGCCCAGTGATTGGTCTCACTCAGTGGGAAAAATGATGGTGATAACAAGGATCATTTCTTGAGCACCTACTACGTGCTAGGCATAGTTTCATGGAATCCTCCAACAACAACCCTATCAAGGAGGGACAAATAGAATCCCCCCTTTTCCAGATAGGAAAGATGAGGCTCAAGGAGGGGAGATGACTTGCCTAAGGTCATATGGCTGACGGGAGGCAGACGTGGGGCTGTCAGGTCCCACTGGCTCCTGGAGGATTCCCAGACCGAATCTCACAGGTTGGGTATCCAACAAAGGGGCTTGTCTCCCTGAAGCCAGGTCCTCTTCTGCTAATGGTGTCATGTCCCACTGGCCCCCAGAGTCTGAGCCCCAGACCCTCTGTCTCCATCTGCCACATCAACCTGGATCCCTACTTCCCAACTCTTTCAAACCTGTCTCCACTTTGCTGCTCCTCTGTCGCTGTCCCAGGCCAGACCACCGTTAGTGCTCATCTCTTTATTTTTTGAGATGGAGTCTTGCTCTGTTGCCCAGGCTGTAATGCAGTGGCGCGATCTCAGCTCACTGCAATCTCTGCCTCCTGAGTTCAAGCAATTCTCCTGCCTCAGCCTCCTGAGTAGCTGGGATTACAGGCACATACCACCAAGCCTGGCTAATTTTTGCATTTTTAGTAGAGATGGGGTTTTACCATGTTGATCAGGCTGGTCTCGAACTCCTGACCTCATGATCCACCGGCCTCAGCCTCCCAAAGTGCTGGGATTACAGGTGTGAGCCACCGCACCTGGCCGCTCATCTCATTCTTAAGTGCTCCAAAGCATGACCCGACTTTGAGTCAGCCCCCTCCTGCCCATATACCTCCAGAGAGATCTTTCTGGAACTTGGTTTCGGGTCATACTTCCTTATATATCCAAAAAGCTTCTATGGTACCTCCCTCTGTCCGCAGATAAACTGCAGACTTAACTTGGCATTCAGGACCCTGGTGTCCTGCCCATGTGTGTTTCCTGGCCTTGTCCTCTCCCCCAACCCGGCCTCCCAGCACTGCTCACTAAATAGCCATCTGGGAATAATTATTCATTTTAAGCTTTGTTTGTGCTATATATCATGCTGAACACTTGACATGTGTTACCAGCTCACTCAACATCTTGACAAACCTATGTACTAGGTACCGTTTTATTGATGAGAAAACTGAGGGTCAGAAAGAGAGGAAGTGGGCCGGACACGGTGGCTCATGCCTGTAATTCCAGCACTTTGGGAAGCTGAGGTGGAGGCATCACTTGAGGTCAGGAGTTCTAGACCAGCCTGGCCAACATGGCAAAACCGCATCTCTACTAAAAATACAAAAATTAGCTGGGCATGGTGGTGCGTGCCTGTATTCCCAGCCACTCAGGAGGCTGAGGTGGGAGGAATGCTTGAGCCTGGGAGGCAGAGGTTGCAGTGAGTTGAGATCGCACCACTGCACTCCAGCCTGGGCGACAGAGGGAGACTGTGCTTCAGAAAAAAAAAAAAAAAAAAAAAAAGAAAAAGAAAAAGAAAGGGGAAGTGGCTTGCCTCAGATCACCTCCCCGGTGTTCAAAGTGGGCTTGAACCCAGGTCTGCCTGATGCCAAGGCCTGTGCTCACCACCACCCTTCATTCCCCATGTTCCATCCTGCCCAATCTTCCTAATCTTAGCTGGGACCTCACTTCCTCCAGGAAGTCTTCTCTGATTGCCTGCCTAAAAACTACTCACTCTCATTGGTACAGCTGGGACATCTGTTCCTACTGTACATTGGCTTTTTTTTTTTTTAAGTGGACCTTGGGCATGGGATCCCAATGGTGGCTCAGCCTCCTTGCTGAACAGAGTTCATCTCTTTCTCTAGCCAGCTCAGCACAGGGAAGAATGCATAGTAGGAGCTTTATAACATCTGCCAAATTGTTGACAATCCCTCCTTGCTCCTGCTTTGCTGCTCCCTGAATTTGGCAGGACTCTTGGGTTCCATTCCCATTCATCTGTCCAAAATGTACCACCGTGTGCAAGGCTGTGTATTCAGGGCTCTGTCCTGTTCCCTGACAGTGAGTGAGGTGCTCTATCTGTGAGGGAGTCCACAGGGCACCAGACAGGGTTATGTGCTCACCTAATTCTGTTTTTTACCCGCTCTTGGGCATATAATGTTAGACTACAGCCTTGACATTGGGTATGGTTTTGTAACAGAGTTCTGGCCAAAGCAATGTGGGCAGAAATGACGTGACCACTTCCAGTTTTGGCCCCTGAGAACCTCCTAGGAGGGCCATCATGTTTTCCTCTTTTCCCACGTACCAGATGATGGGAGACGCCTGGATCCCTGAATGACTGTGTGGATTAGAGCCTCCCCCACCACAACTTCCATCAACCAGCACTAGACTGTGATGCAGCCTCATCTGTGTTTGAAGTTGTTACAACAGAGACGAGCCCATTTTGACTAACGCAGACAGGCGTGGGTTCAAATTCTAGCTCTTCAACTTCTCAGTATGTGATCTTGGTGTCTCAACCTGAGTATCAGTTTCCCCTTTGTAAAAAAACCACAATGTTCTCAGGATTCTCCAGAATATTCCGTAACAGCCCAGATGTTGGATAACCAGCCCTGAGTATGACACTCAATCAGTGCTCAAGAAATAGGAACTCCCCTTGCTCCCCCGCCCCCTCCCATCTCCCTCACCCCACCTCTGTGTCTCAGTCCCTAGGTCTCAGGGCAGGACCTCTGCTGAGTTCTGGGCTGTAGGATTCAGTTGATTTTAATCTTCACTGGATTCTGCCAGTCTTTGGTTTTATGTATTTTAATTAAGTGTTATTATTTTGTGCTTGTGGTGAGAGTGATTTTATTATAGGGCAGGAGTTTATAAACCTCAGGGAGGAAATAAATAAGAACCTTTGTCTGTTGCAGTGTGGACTCCAGGGCCAGGTGGGAGAATAAACAGAATTTAAGAGGCGGTCTTCAAGGGTGGGGAGACGATGGGGGCCAGTGAGCCAGGGATACCTGGCTCAAGGTGATGCTGTGCTTGGCAAAGCAGATCTGGACAGACTAGGGGCCAGGGCACAGAAGCATACCTGGGGGCTCAGACCACCTCTCATTGGCTTTCAGGCCCTGCAATTCCCACTTGCTTCCTGCCTTGGGGCATTTGTACCTGCTATTCCTTTTATCTGGCATGCCGGTCCGCTCTTCCTGTGGCTAGAATGTCCCTACTCTTGCTTCAATTCACACACAGGTCACTTCCTCCCGGAAGCCCTCCCTGACATCCCAGGACGCTCTCATAGCCCCAGGAAGCTCCCTGGTGCAGCTGGAATTATATATTTACATCTGTCTTCCCACCAAAAGGTTAGCTCTGTGAGGGAATCATCTTGGTCTTACTTGCTTCTGTGTCTATAGCAGTGCCAGGCGTAGGTGCTCTGTAAATATTTGCTAAACGAATGAATGAATAAGTGAATGAATAAGGTGATTAAATTTCTCACATTCCTTCTACACCTAAAAGCAGGGGCTGGCAAACGTTCCCTGTAAGGGGTCAGATATATTAATCTTTGTGGGCTAGACAGGTTCTGATCTAACAACAGCCATCCCTCAGTATCCATGGGGATGGTTTCAGGACCCCCTGACGATACCAAAATCCTCCAATGCTCAAATCCTTTATACAAAATGGTGTATTGTTTGCATATGATCTATGCATATCCTCCTGTATACTTTTATTTATATTATATTTTATTTTTTGAGACAAGGTCTTATTCTGTTGCCCAGGAGTACAGTGGTACAGTCACAGCTCACTGCAGCTTCAAACTCCTGGGCTCAAGCAATCTTCCCGCGTCAGCCTCTTGAGTTGCTGGGACTACAGGTGTGCACCACCATGCCCAGCTAATTTTCAAAAAAATTTTGTAGAGAAGGGGTATCAATATGTTGCCCATGCTGGTCTCAAGCAATCCTCCTGCCTCAGCCTCCCAAACTGCTGGGGTTACAGGTATGAACCATCGTGCCCAACCCTCCTGTATACTTTGTTATTTATTTATTCATTTATTTATTTATTTTTGAGACGGAGTCTCGCTCTGTCGCCAGGCTGGAGTGCCGTGGCGCGGTCTCGGCTCACTGCAACCTCTGCTTCCCAGGTTCAAGCAATTCTCCTGCCTCAGCCTCCTGAGTAGCTTTTGTTATGTTTTCAGAAATTTTGCAATCTGGTTGTTAAACATAGCCATAAAACTAAATCATATAAACCTACAACTAAACAAATTTTGTTAAACATAAATGTAATACCACATGTGCGAACCTTGAGGACATAAAGCTTAGCCAAATAAGCCAGTCACAAAAGGACAAATACTGTATGGTGCCACCTATAGGAGGTCCCTGGAGTAGTCAAATGCATAGGGACAGAAAGTAGAATGGCGGGTGCCAGGGGCTGGGGGAGAGGAATGGGGGGAATTCATATTCAATGGGTAGAGGTTTCAGTTTTGCAAGATAAAAAAAGTTCTGGAGATGGATGGGACTGCTTGTTGCATTAACAGCGTAAATGTACTTAACTCATTGAACTGTACACTTAAAAATGGTTAAGACGGTAAATTTTTTTTTTTTTTTTTTTTTTTTTGAGACAGAGTCTCGCTCTGTGGCCCAGGCTGGAGTGCAGTGGCCGGATCTCAGCTCACTGCAAGCTCCGCCTCCCAGGTTCACACCATTCTCCTGCCTCAGCCTCCCGAGTAGCTGGGACTACAGGCGCCCGCCACCTCACCCGGCTAGTTTTTTTTTGTATTTTTTAGTAGAGACGGGGTTTCACCGTGTTAGCCAGGATGGTCTCGATCTCCTGACCTCCTGATCCGCCCGTCTCGGCCTCCCAAAGTGCTGGGATTACAGGCTTCAGCCACCGCGCCCGGCCTAAGACGGTAAATTTTATGTTACATGTATTTTACCACAACACAAATTTGAAAAAAAGGCAATACATACTCAATGCTCATGACTTCCTAATTATTTGACTACATTCCACTGCTGTCTGTGCTCTGAGGATTTTTGCATCTATTGTGTATGTGCTGGAAATACTCTATAATAATGTTCTGCACATCTCTTCCCAGCCCCCTGTCAACGACATCATGTTTGCAGCTTGAAATTGGCCATGGTGGGAATATTTACACCACAGAAATGAGCAGATGCCACAGATCCGGGCTCCTCCCAGCCAGCCAGTTGTTCAGCATTTACCAGCACTCCCCTGGTTATTTCCACAGGTCTGTCTCTTCTGCTAGATGGTGAGTTTCAGGGCAGGGGCTCTCAAACCTGTGAATCACCAGAAGCTTTTACAATCCTGACGCTCAAGCCTCATGCCAGACCAAGAACACCCGCCACTGTGAGCTGGGACCCAGGTCTTGGTATTTTTTAAAACTTGCAGGGGATTCCACTGGGCAGCCAGGGTTGGAAGTCAGTGGGCTCTGAGGTCGAGTGTCTCAAACTTTCATGTGCCCCATAATCACCAGCAGACCTTGTTAAACTGCAGATCTTGGTTTTAGAGGTCTGGAACATGGAGGTAGGGGATGGAGACTGCACTTCTAAGGTACTTTCAGGCGATGTGGATGCTGCTGGCCTGGTGACCACACTGAGTAGTGAAAGATTCTAGAGAAAGACACTGCTGTAGGCAGCACACAGGCAGCCTCACACTCAGCTCTGGAACTCACCTGTGAGTCCTACTTTGGCTGGCAAATCTCTTTTTCCTTCCCCTTCTTCCCTCTCCCCACTCCTCCCCTCCCCATTCCTCCCCTCCCCGTCCTCCCCTCCCCATTCCTCTCCTCCCTTCCTCTCCTGCTTCCTTCCTTCCCTCCCTCTCTGTCTCTCTTTTGAGATAGGGTCTTAGTCTGTCACCCAGGCTGGAGTCCAGTGGCATGATAATTGCTCACTGTTGCAGCCTCGACCTGGGCTCAAGCAATCCTCCCGTCTCAGCCTTTGGAGTAGCTGGAAATGATTTTATCTATCTATCTATTTATTTATTTATTTTTGAGACAGGGTCTCACTTTGTCATCCAGGCTGGAGCGCAGTGGCACGATCTCAGTTCACTGCAGCCTCGACCTCCTGGCCTCATGCATTCCTCCCACTTCAGGCCCCCTAGTAGCTGGGAGTACAGGCGTGCACCATCACGCTTGGCTAATTTTTTTGGAGAGATGGGGTTTCACTATGTTACCCAAGCTGGTCTCGAACTCCTGAGCCCAAGCAGTTGGCCTGCCTTGGCCTCCCAAAGTGTTAGGATTATAAGCGTGAGCCACTGTGTTTGGACAAAAAAATTTTTTTTGTAGAGACCAAGCCTGGTCTCAACCTCCTGAGCTCAAACAATCCTTCCACCTTGGCCTCCCAAAGTGCTGGGCTTACAGGTGTGAGGCGCCATACCCAGCTAGGCAAATTTCTTTCAACTGGGTGATCACATTGGTTCTTCACCCATCGCCCCAGGATAAACAAGGTAGATGTTATAAGAACCCATTTTATGGAACAGGAGACAGGCTAGAGAGAAAGTGACCTCACCCGGGCCTATCCTTCTCCTGGCTGTGTGACCCTAAGGTGGGTTTCTCACCCTCTCTGGGCCTCATTCCTGCTGTTCAGGGCATCTGGGAGGTTTGATTGTGATATCGGATGTCTGAAGGTCTCTCGCAGGGCCCACCTCAGAGAGGACACCTACATCTAGAAAGGTTCCTTCTGTATCTAAATTTGGAGGTGTTGCTTCAGGGGACCCATTCTGACAATGAACCTAGGGGGTCACACAGTCCAGCCCTCTGCCTCTGAGCTAGGCCAAGAGCGGGGGCCCTTTCTGGGTGCAACTGCACTTTGCCTTTGTGGAGGCAGCAGTCAGCACCTCCACAATTAGTCAATACACCGGGGGATTATTTCAGAGTCATAATCATCTTAATTGTAATAATCATGGTAATCGCAGCCTCTGACACTGATCTAAGCTTTCTCTGCACCAGGCACTGTTCTACGCCTTTACATCTATTACCTCATCTGATCTTCACCTTCACCTATAAGGTGAAGTACCATTTGTACCTCTGTTCTCACTTGGTACAAAGATTGTCTATGGTGGTTTACTGGGGTCACCCTGCAGTGGCTTGCAAATCCCATTTTACGGACGACAATGAGTTCCATTTTACAGATGAAGACATCAAGGCACAGAGAAAAAGAAAAGTGCCCCAGTCACAGATTACAGTTGACCCTTGAACAACATAAGTTTGAACTGCGCAGGTCTGTTGACACACAGATTTTTTTTTTTTTTCAGCCAAATGCAATAAAAAACATAGTTTTTAAAGCCTGGCACAGTGGCTCATGCCTGTAATCCTAGCACTTTGGGAGGCCAAGGCAAGCGGATCACCTGAGGTCAGGAGTTCGAGACCAGCCTGGTCAACACAGTGAAGCCCCGTCTCTACTAAAAATACAAAATTAGCCAGGCGTGGTGGCACAGGCCTGTAATCCCAGCTACTCAGGAGGCTGAGGCAGGAGAATCGCTTGAATATGGGAGGTGGAGGTTGCAGTGAGCTGAGATTGCAACAGTGCACTCCAATCTGGGAGACAGAGTGGGACTCTGTCTCAAAAAAAATACACACACACACACACACCATAGTTTTCACTGGATGTGAAACCTGCACATATGCAGAGCCAGGTTTTCCTATATGCAGGGGGACTTGCATGGTTTTGGGTGTGGGGCAGGTCTTGGAACCAATCCCCCATGTATTCGGAGGGATGACTGTAATAAGTAGCAAAGCTGGGATTTGAACCCAGGCAGTCTGATTCCAGAGCCACACTCTTAACCACTGTGCTATACTATCTTTTAGGTAACTCCTATGCATGACGTAAGTATGCATGTCCCTCACTGTACTTTTAGCTTAGAGACAGGGGCATACATCTTGTTCCCTGCCTATCCCCAGGGCACTGCACAGGGTCTGCATATAGTGGGGCTCCAGAAAGCATTTCTCAATGAGGAAATGGGTGGGCTGGTTCCTCTCTCCCATCCCCATATCCTGACCTTGTGAAACTCAACCATAACGTGATTGTCACTGGCGCTGTCTGGGGGTGTGTGGGTCCATCTGTCTCTCCCATGAGGTCGTGTATGCTGTGAGGACAGGAAAGGTATCTGGGGCCACCCGTTGCCACATCCCTGAAGCCTGGCACTCACCCTTGTAGACAACAGGTGCCAAATACATGCTGTGAAATGAAGGTCTCAGGAGGGAGGCAGGGGTGTGCTCTGGGGGGGCTTGTTGGAGGAGTGAGGGCATCCCTGGGGGTGTGCCCTCTAGGAAGACTCCATCACGGCCTGCCCCCAGCTGGCTGCCCTGGCTGGTTTTCCAACAAGAAAATGCAGGAGAAAGCCAGAGTGAGCAGGAGGGGGACACCAGGCTGCCCCAACCCTAGGAGCTACGAGGATTGAAGCCCAGTGGGAAGGCGGGATGTACGTCTGGAACCTTAGGTTTTGGAGAGAACAGAAAGAGTGTCCAGAGCTCAGCTGGCAGCAACACTGAATCACCATGATCCTCTCTACTCTGCAACAAGCTCTTGATCTGCACCGAATCCACCCAGCCTTCCTAAGCGGTAGGTCCCCATTTTACAGACAAGGAAACTGAGGTTCACTGAAGAACCTGGCAATCGGCAGCACTGCAATTTGAACCCGGCTCCAGGCGACTCTAAGCTTAAGTCACTTCTCCACTGCCACAGGCTCCAGATGAACGAGGAATCTGCACTCACCCTTTCACCCCCGGAATTAAGTGCTGCTCCTGACACCCAGTGGGTACTCAAATTCTTCCAGAATGCATGAGTAAATAGTAATGTTTACCACCTTAGCCCCTGCATCTAGCGCCACACCTGGCACCTAGCAGGTGCTCAACAAACATCTACTGACCAGATAAACGCAGGACTGCACGAGTGGCCACATGACCCACGCTGGTGTCGGTGGGGCTGTGGCAGTAGCTTCCATCTTGCGTCTCCCACCTCCCAGGAGGCAGACGTGACCACTGAGAGTCACTGGGCCGACTGAGCCATGAGATGGATGCACGCCCAGCGGCCTTATCTCCCCACCGACTGGCCCCGCACGGCCTTCCATAATGCAGTCCATTAAAAGGCTTGTAAATTTTCATACACGAAAGCCTACCATGGCGTCGGCACAGACTAATTGTTGTTAAATGTGCGGGAATGTTACTGCCACGCGGCTGGAGCGATCACTCTTCCCAGCCCGGCCCAGACGCCAGCCCATTCCTCTGCAGGCGGAAAGCTTACAACATTCGCACAAGGCCAAAAAGCAATTCGTGTCAAAAAGATCAATAATATAAAAATAAAGCGCGAGAATTCTAGTTAAAGGGAATGTCATATAAATATGTGGTTCACGTCCATGACTCCAAGATTAAAAAAATCAATCAATATCGTTCTTTAGATGATGTTATTTCTAATGAGAAATACCCGGAACAACTGCAAATAACTGCTTAACTGGGGGGAAAAAAGCATTAATAATTTACTTTATAAGGCATATAATACCGAATGAAAGAGGATTGCTGCTGGTTCTTAATTTGGTTGTAATATGGCGTGACAGGTTCAATAATGCTTTGGTGGGTTCTTAATATTAAATTCGGAAGGACGTTCATTCAGTTTATCGTTAAGTTTTACCCCAAGCCGGGCAGGGCAGACTTCCAGAGGGGCAAGACTTGGTTATGGGCAGCCAAGGACGATGCACCATCAAAGCAACTATGTTATCAAAGAGGAAGGAGGATGGGGAGGCCGGGCGCGGTGGCTCACGCCTGTAATCCCAGCACTTTGGGAGGCAGAGGCAGGAGGATCACTTGAGGCTAGGAGCTCGAGACCAGCCTGGCCAACATGGTGAAACCACGTCTCTTCAAAAAATACAAAAATTAGCTGGGTGTGGTGGTGCACTCCTGCAGTCCCAGCTACTTGGGAGGTTGAGGCACGAGAATTGCTTGAACCCAGGAGGCAGAGGTTGCAGTGAGCCAAGATTGCGCCACTGCACTCCGGCAGAGGAAAGAGGGCGGGTCATGTGTGTGCACATGTGCGTGTCGGGGGTAGTAGAGAGAATGGGAGGTCTTCTCCTCATTATATCTGATGTGAGCTGCAAGCAACACTCCTGTTTATTGAGCACTTATTATGCACCAAGTTCTGGGCTGGATATGCAGACTTGGGCTTGAATCACAGCTCTTTGTATGCGGTAGGCTTTCCTGGCAGATCCTGCCTGAAAGAACAGTTCAGCAAAGAAACATCTAAAAGGCCTGGCCTGGCTGAGTGATGAGCTCCTTTCTGGCCCTAACCACCTGCAGATCTCCAGCTGGGCCCTAAATCTAGAATCACCAGCCTCAGCTCCTTCTGCACCCCCAGATCCCTCAAGGGGCCCGTTTGGCCCTCTAAGCTGAGGTTCGCATCTTCTGCTCTCTGTTCAGCTGATGAATCGCTGTGTAAGCTCAGGCAAGCCACTTTACCTCTCTGAGCCCTGGTTTTACATCTATAAAAGGGGATGATACCAGCTCTGCCTCCCTGGCTGCGTTGCTGAGAGGAGGTGACACAAGAGGCATCCCCCTAAGTGATGGATAAACCTTGCCAGCCGGTGTCCCTGCCCGAGTTCCCACTCACTACCATGGGCTGCGGCTGAGCCTCAGTCATCTCACCTGAGCAATGGGTAGGAGCAGAAACTTCATCATGGGGCTCATGAGAGGGATAAACGTGATATACTCAGTCTCAGTGCACCTGCTGGGAATGCCAGCTCATGCTCACGAAGCATTCACCATGTGGTGGGCTTTGTTCTTGGGGCTTTTCAAGTATCAACTCATCGAGCACTCCCATCACTCCTATGAAATGGGTACTATCACCACCGTTTAAAAACAGAGGACCAGCCCAGGCAACATGGTGAAACCCTATCTCTACAAAAAATACAAAAATTAGCTGGGTGTGGTGGTGTGCGTCTATAGTCCCAGCTACTTGGGAGGCTGAGGTGGGAGGATCGCTTGAGCCTGGGAGGCGGAGGTTGCAGTGAGATGTGATTGCACCAATGCACTCCAGCCTAGGAGACAGAGCAAGTCTGTCTCAAAAAAACAAAAACAAAAACAAAAAACAAAACAAAACAAAAACAAACAAACAAAAAACAGTAAAAGCAGAGGAAAGTGAAAGCCACAGAAGTTATGTGCCTTGCCCGAGGTCACACAGCCAGGAAGCAGACAAGCTAAAATGAAAGCCTGAGTCAATTTGGCCCCAAAAGCCACAGTTGCCCCTACTGCTCATCCCCCAGGGTGGCCTCACCAGCCAGCAAGGCCACTGCTCCCTGTGGCCTCCCCTACTGTCAGAACTGCACACGTCTAATATCTGTTGTGGTTCTAAGGGGGCCCTGTTTACAAAGGGATAGTCATACCAGTGCCAGGAGCACCAGGGTAAAGAGTAGTTTAGGGAGTGAGAGAATTATGCCATCAAAGACAGCTGGAAGAGCAAATAATGTTAAAAGGCAAAAAAAAAAAAAAAAAAAAAAAAAAAAAAAAGCCCTGTAATTAAATTTCAGCTCAAACGGAAGAGCAAGAGTTTGCAGGCAGACGCGGAACAGAAGCGGGGCACAGAAACCAAAGAAGGATGCAGCATATGGGGCTGGGTGGGGCTTGGGGCCAGAGTAGGGAGGGACGTGCACATCTCGGGTGATCTCAGCTGTGAGGAAACCCTCCCCTCCCCTCTCAGGAAGCCTGGCTGCGAGCACAGGTGCTGACCCACCAGAAAGGTCTTCTCCTAGGTTAGGACTATCCTTCCCCACCCACGATTGTCTTGGTGGGAAAAGCAGAAAAACCTCAGTGTCTTAGAAAGCATCTGGGCCTGGGGCCGGAAGGATGGAGGAATGATCTCTCCTCTCGGTCATCTCTGAGAGACCAGGGCCCCCATATTATCAGATTAGTGGCCAGAGGGATCCTGTTAAAACCTGAGTAAGAGCTGGACACTCCTCTGCTCTAAAGCCTCCCATGACTCCCACCTTATTCAGAGTTGCAGTCAAAGTCCTTACAGTAGTCTCGAGCCACTAGCTTTAGGCAGATGCATAAAAACAGATGATGCTAAGCACCAGTGAATGCGAGGGGCTCCAGGGTTGATGGAGGGCTGGGGTGGTCAGGGAGGGTTCCCTGCTCCCCAGGACCTGATATTTGAAAGGAGCTCATCCAGCAAAGAGATGGTGCAGGGAAGAGCATTTCAGGCAGAGGGTATGGCAAGCACTGACACCCTGAGGTGTGAATGAACCAGGTGCTCACAGTCAGATGGCAGTTGGGGCTGCAGTCATCCGACGGCTCAACTGGGTTGGACGTCCACCATGGCCCCTGACTCCAGTCTGGTGCCTCAGCAGACTGGCCTCTCCTCTATGTACTGTCTTATCCCTCAGACCCTCTCCATGCAGGCTGGGCTTCTCACACAGGGTGGTCTCCAGGTAGTCACACTTCTCACATAAAGGATGGGTTTGGAGAGGTGTGGTGGGGAGAGCCAGCAGGAAGGCTAAAGGCTACACTGGATGGATCATGGCACAGTGTCACCTCCGCCATGTTCTACTGGTCAAAGTAGGCACAGGAGCAGATTCAAAGTATGGAGACACAGACTCCATCTCTTGGCGGGGAATGCAGGGACACATGGCAGATGTGCATGGGATGGAGACACTGCCATTGCTGTCATGGGGGCAGGGTGTCAATGTGAAGTGCAGCAAACAAGTAGAACCTCTGGGATGGAACCGACGGCCTCCCTTGGGCTCCTGGATATTATTTCAGAATCACAGGGACTTGGTTCCTATAGACATTTTTTCTTTTTCTTTCTTTAAAGGATTCCATGTGGAATCCTAGGGACATCCTTGAGGGCAGGGATGGTGTCTCACCATCTTTGGATCTGCAACAGTCCTCACACAGAGCCCGGGACACAGAAGGTTCTCCACAAGGATCTGTTGAGCGGACCTGCATGGTGCCAACAGAAGGGTAGCCTTGTCTTCTTTGGGAAGTCCTTCTTCTGGGTACTGCAAAAATGCTTGCTCTCCCTCATACCAAGAGGGGTGGAGGTGACCACTGAGTTGTGACCATCACTGGGCTAGCATCTAGAACCCTGCCTAGTATGCAGCAGCTACTCAATAAATGCTTGTTGTGGTGAATAAACGATTACATGGACTCAGCTGATGATCTAATGCATCTTTGACCCTCTCTCTAAGCACCTAGAAGATGATCATGCCACACGAATTTCCCCAGACCCTGAGTTGTTAGAGGGAGAACATTCTCAGTCCCACGCAACCATGCACGCCCACCATGTTGGCAACAAGTGACTCACTGGCCACTTGACACACAGAATGTCACGAATCTCATGCAATTGTATAAGCTGACCCTATTTATAGATGAGGAAACAGTGGCTCAGAGACATAAAGTCACTCACCAAGGTCACATAAGCTTGTCAGTGTTAGGGTGGGGTTCAGACCTTGGGTGTCTAACCTCCCCTGGGCGTCAGAGGCCAGGTCGGCCCACTTGGTCCCCAAACTACTGTGTTTCTTTTTTTTTTTTTTTTTTGAGACGAAGTCTCGCTCTGTGGCCCAGGCTGGAGTGCAGTGGCCGGATCTCAGCTCACTGCAAGCTCCGCCTCCCGGGTTCACGCCATTCTCCTGCCTCAGCCTCCCGAGTAGCTGGGACTAAAGGCGCCCGCCACCTCGCCCAGCTAGTTGTTTGTACTTTTTAGTAGAGACGGGGTTTCACCATATTAGCCAGGATGGTCTCGATCTCCTGACCTCGTGATCCACCTGTTTCGGCCTCCCAAAGTGCTGGGATTACAGGCTTGAGCCACCGCGCCCGGCCCCAACTACTGCGTTTCAATCAGGCCCAAGTGAATGTCTCTGTTCCAATCCAACCCAAAAGGTTTTCCACCATACAGGCCACATTCCCTTTATGATGGCAGAAAAAGGTGGCAGAGAAAAAGAAAATCTCAAGCTGGGCCGGTGCACACGCGCTTCAGAAAAGTTTCACCTCTGAGTTAGCATAACAAAACTTTTAATTTAGATGTTTTCATGTCTCCCTCCAAGTAAAAATAAGTTTAAAATAATGACTGTAATAAATGAAGGTAATTAATTGTAGTTTGTTCCTTTACTGTCTAGTCAGCTTAATTTTACCTTTTCAACTAATAATGAGAAAATAATTTTTGTGCTCGGAGGGTTAATGATATGTAACTGCGAGAACTGCTAATTGCATGTTGCAATCCATCCATCAACAACCCCATCTGTGCGACTTGATTATGTTTGCTAAATTATTGCTTTGAATTATCTTTCATAAAGCAACTTTTATAATTAGCGAGGCTTTCGTCTTGCTCTTTTCTCTGTACGCAAGGATATTCAAACTTTGGCCATTTCAAGCTGTCTCCATTAAGCCACCTTCTCCGGCTGTCTTTGTTTCCCTGAACAGGAGAAATCAAAACTGTCCTTTAAGCAATCAAGGCAGACAGAGAAGCTTCCTTGATTCACAGCAGGGCAAATTCACTTCCTCTCCGCCCCCTCCCACCGGCACAAGCGGGTGCACGCGCGCACACAAACACACACACACACATACACAGAAAGAAAGAAAAGATAGATCCACACATAAATAACATAAAAAGATAAGAAGTATGCCCAGATTCTGAACACGCCAGGGCTGGTGAAGCAAAATTCAGGAATAACATGGTATCTTTTTTCAACATGGTATATTTCATGGTATATACCATGAAACTGAACATGGTATAGTTCAAGGAAAGGCCTGCATCGGGAAGAAGGAATGATGGGTGTGATACTCAGCCCTGGCATTTTATGGGCTAGTTTATGTGACTTGGGACGGTGTTTGCCCCAGAGAATATTTCCAGGAGGTGATTAATACCCACTTGGGAATCGCAGCGCCAGCCCAGAGCCCAGTGGATTGCGAGAGGAGAGCGCCATAAAGGATGAGGCCTCATTAAAAAAATTAAAATGAAAATCAAATTTGGATTATAAACGGCCTGTGCATGTGCAGCTTTTTCTGGACGAAGAAGATGCTTTTTATTAACACCTTCCTTTGGCGGCGTCTCTCCCCTGAGGCGCAAGGAGGACACAGAGGCCACGATGGCTTAGTCAATAGATCATGAGAAAAGCAGCGGTTTCAGGAATAAAATTCCAGACAAATGTAGTCTTCTTGGTACATTAAAGGGACGATGGAAAGCCCTCTTAAGAAAATTAACAAAGTTCTTTAAGGTCTCCAGCTATTAAAGCAGCATCTATTCAATGTGTCACATGGGTTTTGAAAACGAGAATTCTGCTTTGTCTTTCCTTTTGGCCTAAGACTTTCTCTGTCCCAGTATTTATTGAGCACCAACCGTGTGCCAGACCCAGGGACTGTCTCCATGCTGCTAAAGTTTTTGAATCCTTTTTCCTTTTTTAAGAGACCAGGTCTCGCTCTGTTGCCCATACTAGAAAGAAGTGGTATAATCATAGCTCACTACAGCCTTGAACTCCTGGCCTCAAGTGATCCTCCCACCTCAGCCTCCTGAGTAGCTGGGACTACAGGCACGAGCCACCATGCCCAGCTAATTTAAAATTTTTTTTGTAGAGATGGGGTCTCATTATGTTGCCCACGCTGGTCTCAAACTCCTGGCCCCAGGTGATCCTCCCACCTTAGCCTCCCAAAGTGCTGGGATTACAGGCATGAGTGACCGCACCTGGCTTCTAAATCCTTATTGTTAGCCTCATTTGGCTGAGGAGGAAAGCTGAAGTCCAGAGAGGTTAAGGAACTTCCCCAAGGCCACACAGCTGGTTTAGGAGCAGAGCTGAGGTTTTGACCAGGCCTGAGTCAGATCTGCATGTATTTTCTACCATGCTGCAGTCAGGTCTTGTCCCAAACATCACCCAAACGTAACGTTTCTCCTATTGAAAAGCTAACATAAGTCATACCCACCTCCTATAGGAAAAAAACAAACAAACCCTGGAACCCTTCTTTGAGATAAAAAGCCTTCAACACCTAGTTAGGAAAGTGGCAGATGGCTGCTCAGGCACACTAGAGACCCAGTAAACCTGTATTGGAGGTCACTGCTTATAGGAATAATAAAATATCCAAGACTTCTCATATGCAAGGCAGTATTTTAAGCACTTCATCCGTGCTAACTTTGTTCTTCCTCAATCTCACCCTGTGAAATATGTATATATACACATTTTTTCTTTTGAGACAGAGTCTTGCTCTGTTGCCCAGGCTGGAATGCAGTGGTGCGATCTCGGCTCACTGCAACCTCCGCCTTCTGGGTTCAAGCGATTCTCCTGTCTCAGACTCCCGGGTAATTGGAATTACAGGTGCCCACCACCACACCTGGCTAATTTTTGTATTTTTAGTAGAGTTGGGGTTCCACTATGTTGGCCAGGCTGGTCTCAAACTCCTGATCTGAAGTGATCTACCCTCCTCGGCCTCCCAAAGTGCTGGGATTACAGGGGTGAGCCACTGCCTGGCCTGAAATGTGTATAATTAGTATCTCATTTTACAGATGAGGAAATGGAGGCACAGAAAGGTTAAGTAGCTCACCTCAAATCACACAGCTAGTAAGTGGGAGAGGTGGGATGCCAACCCAGGCTGACTCCAGCATCTGTGCTCTTCACCTGCTAACAGCTCTTCGTGTGTCAGACATTATATTAAACCCTTTCCCTGCATTAGATCTCAGTTAATCCTTAAAACAACATGAAAAGACTTGCCAGTGTCTTTATACTCCCATTTAACAGATAGGGAAAACTGAGGTTCTAAGAGGCCAACGGAAGCTCTGTTCACACCAACTCAAGCAAGGAAACAGTTGAGAAAGTGATGCTCTCTACAAACAGCTCAATGCCTGTCTTTAGATTGGGCAGAGGGATCAGTTGCTATAGGTAGCTTGTGTGCTAAGCGGCTCTCCTGGGACTAGGAGTTGGTAGATGGGAACCTCTATTTTTTTTTTGTAACACAAAGTCATGAAAACCCCCATTCCTAACATTATTGGTCTTTCTGGTTGTTTTCTTCCCAGCCCAGGCACCTCGCAACCAAATGAATCAATACCGGATGGCCCTCTAAATAAATAAGCACATCAGTCAACTCGATAATAAAATGAAAGGATGAAAAATATGGAAATCAGCGACATTTGTGTAAATCCAGTTATTGTTTACTTTAATATTGCCTTATGTGCTTATGTGGTTCCAAAGAGACATATTTAAAGTAATGTGGCGCTTGGTGGATGACAGACTTAAAATGCATCCCCTCTGGTGAGCTCCGAGTGTGGCCAATCCTTCTGGGGTCCTGCCTGAGTCCAGGAAAGCCTGAGAAGAGCCCCCTCAAGATGGAACACTTTAGAAATCCCTGGACCCGCATGATTCCAGTCTTTTCTTGGCCTGCCTCCTGTGCCAGCCAGCCAAATGGACATTATCAGACTCTTGGTTACGAAGGCAAGCAAAGAGGAGAAATGGGGGCAGTTCACCCTGATCACAGGGCTTCCATAAAGCAAGATAAATTATTTACTGAGGACAGCAAAGGAACTAGGGCTCAGCGGGTTGGCAGGAAAGAATGCGGACAATGTCACTTTTATACTCAAACAGTGGGCTGGTGCAAAGAATTTCCGGTTGGGCTGGTAACGGTGTGGACTTATCTGCAAGGCTGCCTCAGAGAATCAAAGGAGAGCAGAATGCCAAGAGAGGGCAAAGGTCATCTCGTACCAATATCTGATTTTAAAGATAGGAAACCAAGCCTGGAAGGTGAGGTAGGTTTGTTCAAGGTCATAGATTTTTCTTAAATTTTATTTTTTATTGTTTTAGAGATGGGGTCTCACTCTGTCACCCACGTTGGTGTGCAGTGGTAGGATCATGGCTCACTGCAGCCTCAATGTGACGAGTTTAAGCAGTCCTCCCACCTCAGCCTCCAGAGTAGCTGGGACTACAGGCACGTGCCACCATGACTAGCTAATTTTTAATTTTTTTGTAGAGATAGGGTTCTTGTTATGCTGCCTAGGCTGGTCTTGAACTTCTGGCCTCAAGTGATCCTCCCACTTCAGCCTCCCAAAGCATGGGATTACAGGTGTGAGCCACTGTGTATGCCCCAAGGTCACAGATCTTACATGTAGCAGAGCCAGTGTAAGGTTGGGCAAAGTCTAGGGAGAGGGAGATTTCTTGGAATCAGACTTGAATTCTGTCAAACTGGACAGAGAACCAATTCTTATCACTACACCATTGGGATGGGACACCAGAGGGAAGGGCACAGAGTTTGCAATGGGGACAGGGAAGCTTCTCCAAAGCTTCTGGAGGCTGCTGGCCCCCTTGGGCAACTCTAGGTGGGACAGGAAGGGGAGGCATGGGGGGCACTTTTCTGACATGTTGTGGGCCCTGGGTCTTACCTCGGCTTGGAAGCTTTTTAATACAGGAGCCACCATCTCTCTGATTTCCTGAAAAAGAGATCAGCAAAGAGTTCACTACAGTGCCAGGTGGGACGCCCCCATGGCCCCTGCTTGTAGCTCGCTGCTGTCCCTGGCTCAGCATTTCCCAAGCATGTCCCGTGGGGCCTGAACTCCATTGGATTTCACAAGGGACACACACAAATAGGGGTAGCAAGCCACACCAGACTGGGAAATGTCAAGTCCAAGGGGTTTATTTCCTGCAGGACTTTCTGGAGTCTTTCATAATGCATGCAGGGAATTTCCAGAAGACAAAGGAAGTGGCATTTCTCAAATGGGTTTGATCACAGAATGGTCTTTTATGCAAAATGTCTTGTGAGACAGGTAGTCCATCCCAGGTCACACTTTGGGGTGGGGTGGGGGCTGGAGAGGTAACCTGAATTCTCCATGCTTAGCACTACATGGAAGTCCTTCCTTAAAAACCTTCTGCCCTTCAAGGTGTTGCCCGGGGCAGCCTCTTTCAGGTTTCCGTGACCCTACCCTGTAGCCACCTCTCCAGTGAAGACTGCCTTTTGCATTTTAGCAATGCCACTTGTGTACTTGGCTCTCCTTCCTCACCGGAATGTGCAGTTTCTGCAGTCTAGGCTGGGTCTCTACCCCATTTGAGCTGTGCAGATGTTTGAGGAACACTATGGAAGTGGGCTGTCTTCAGAGGAGAAGTTTGTCCCAGCCACCTTGAGCCTCCTATTTCCAGACCCTAATTTCCCGGCTTTCATGAATGACCTGAGGATCCCAGCAACTTGGGCTAGCCTGGCAAACTCCTACGTATTCTTCTCCCTGGCACGTAAGAGGGAAGCCTTAAGAACCACGTGTCCTGAGACTCCAAACCTAATCCTCCAGTTTCCTGTGAGATCTGCTGGTGTGACTCCCCCATCACAATCAGCCACAGCTACCAGTAATCCCCATGGGAGGCACTGAGGGACTAGACAGTGTGGGGAGGGGGTGCCCCAGACAGCACAGGAAAGGAAGAGATGGGCTGAAGAAGACTTATGGGCAGGTAAAGAATAAACCCCTTCATTATGCAAATAATAATGTGTTGCTTCCACCCCTGATTCTGGATCCCTGGGGCTTTCCTGAGCCACTGATTGATAGACTGATGTATGTCGGGGACCTTCAGAGGAGACACAGGCCTAGTAGACTTGCCCATAAGGGGCCATGGGTGCAAGGCTGAGCCATGGAGAAGGAAACTTCTGAGAATCTGGGTCACAGGTGGTGAACTCAAATGCCCACCAGGCCAGGCAGGAAGCAACTACAAGGGAGGCTGGGACAATGCAAGCCCCACCAATGGAGTGACGTGCTCTGCTCTAGCTGATGACGGTAGCATGAGCACGGAACCTCTGGGTTGCACAAGCTACCAAATATTCTCAAAAGACACCGGAAATCCAATTTTTAGGTGAAATCATCTGAGATGCTAAATATTGGCAACTCACCATAAAGTTCAAAAGACTTTACAGACTAAATAAAAATGTGATGGCGGGAGACCTCTGGTCCATGTTCAGGAAACATTAGTTCTGGATGGGACCTCTCAGAAAACCCAGCTCTCCAGTTCTTGAGTTTACAGAAGGGGAAACTGAGGCCCCAAGAGGGGCTGGCCTGCTCAAGGTCACACAGCAAGTGAATGGTGCAGCTAGAATTTGAACCCAGGTCACTGGACTCCCCAAACAGGACCTTTTCACAGGCCCACACTCAAGTATCTGAGCACTCTGCGAGGGACAGGCTTGGTGGGACTTCGTGCTAATACCGCCCATTTCTAGAAGCACGCCGCCTCGTCTGCTTCACGGCTGGGGGACGCCCAGCACAGGCGCGAGCAGGAGGTGAGCTGGGCACCAGCCAGAGGAGCTCTTAAATAAAGCCTCGGCGTGACTTTCTCCATCAGGAGAGACTGGCTCCAAAAAGGAGAATTTTCAGAGGCACAACTATAATAGGAATGGAAACTTATTCCTCCTAATTACATAATTGCATAATTATGCAGTATTAAAATTATATAAGCTGAACTCAGAGGCTTAAAACATGGCCTGGATTTCCCTCATCACCTGGGGGCTCCCACATGGCCTCAGAAGAAAGTCAGTTGGGCTAGGAGAAGGAGGATGAGACAGAGGGTCTAAGCTGACTAGAGAGAGGGCATGTGCAGCTGTGAAGATGTGGGGCGGATTCAGCTCTGCTTCCTGGAGTCAAAAGAGAGTCAAAGGTAACCTCATTCTGGGGAGAAAAACTAGTTTCTAGACCAAGCTGAGCTCTGTTCTAAAAGGCGAAGGAAGGGTTCTCAGCATCACTGGTGCCTTCTTGGCTCTTGGAGTCAAACCAAAGGCCTGGCTTGACTTTTCTGAAGCCACAACATGGGAGAGGCTTTTAGACCTGAGATTCATGCCCCTTCTCCACATAGACACTCTCTCCCTTCCAGACTTGCTCCATGGACAAATTCTAGCTAGATCCTAGTCCCTTCTCTTGCCTTGAAGAACCAAAGACATTTATGACTTGTGTGAGAAGGATTTTGCAGCTAAGAGGCTGAGGTGGACCTGAGGCTTCTCCCCTCTGTGCTCATATGGCCTGATCCCTAGCTGGGTTTGCCTCTTCCCTGTCTTCCCATGTTCCCCTCCCTGAACAGCGAGATGGCAACAGGATCCCCCACCAATCCCGGTATCAGACTGGCAGAGTGTAACTGGTGGAATCCAAGTCTCCCATCTGAACGCCAAACTCTGCCCCACCTTCCTGCAGCACACCTGAGCAGGTAAGGACAGATGTTAACCTTCCGCTGACCAGAAGGAAACACAGTTGGCTTTGGGGAGATCCGGCCGCAGAGATCCCTGATGTCTGTTCCCTGTCACAGCCCTGATGTGCCACATCCTTTTCATATAGAGTCAGAGGGCTTTATTTTCCCTATTTGTATTTATTCTCATCATTTGTTTTGTAATTTGAGAAGCAATAGGGGGGCCTGTGAGAGGAGGGAAAAGAATTCACACATCCAGGGCTGGTAAAGAATAGAAACTTGTCTGTTCTAGTCCGTTCCTTGGGGGACTCTTACATTGCTGGGGGCTAGTCATTCTCTGTCCCCTACCAAGCTCCCTGCAATGGCTGCTAGAAAAGGCATAGCTGGTTGCTGGGACTGCAAGGGAGGCGGTGAAGGGGAAGAATAAGGTGCACGTACAGGGGGTGAGAGGCCGAGTTTCAGAGATGATGAGCGCCAGCAGGCCCCGAGAGGGTGTTAGAGAGTCGACGGCTGCCTTCTTCCAGACGCCAACGGGAAAGCAAAATAAAATCAAGAACTCTAAGGCACATGTCTTTGCCAGCAAGGCCAGGCATTTGACTTGGATATGAATGTGGGGGGAAAATGGACGTTTCACAGCACCCTCGAAAAACAATGACGTTGATGGAGAAACGCCCCGCCCCCGCTTCAGTCGGCACTGCTAAGCACTGCTAGGCCAAGAAACCCCGAAAGGTTGGGGGCTGTCATTTTTCTTTGTGGCTAATTAGCTTCTTTTCTTGTTAGTCACTTACATCTACAGTTTTCAAAATATAGTTTGAATGGAGAGAAATCTGCATTCCTACTGAGTTAATTCTATAACAGCAAATATACCATACCTCAGGTACATTTTTCTTAAATTCCCGGCGGAGTTCAATTAAATGTTTATGAGAATGTTCACTCTCCTCCTGCCGTGCAGACAGCTCAGAAGCGACGGAATTAAGCTCCTTCTGGAACAATAAAAAAAAAAAAAAAAAAAAAAAAAAGGAGAGAGAGAAAAGAAAAAGATTTTTTTTCTTTATTCCTTTTTAACCATTGTACAAAACAGCATTCTGAACAAGTTTTCTTAACTTACAAAGCTGAGAAAAGACAGGATATTGACTCCTGGCACAAATAAATAATTTACAAAACTGGGATGCAACTGAAAAAAAATCCAGGACAGCTTTTTTTGCTCATTGGAAGTCAGGCCAGATCAATAATCCTCTATAAAGTTGGGTGGAGTTGGTTTTTTTTCTTTTTTCATCTCTTCCCCCACCCCCTGCCCCACCTCTTAAATTTCCAAAGGAGTGATGGCATAAGCTTGTCAGTAACTGTAGAAAACATCTCCAAACCATGTCAAAATAGTAAAGTGCGGCATATTGTATGGGCATATTATAGTGGAAGAAAGTGCTGTCGACAGCTTTCATATATCAGAGGTGGGAACGGCTCCAACTATGACTTACTTACACTTAAAGGTTCATAAATACGCCTTTTAAGATATAGATGGCTTTTTAATTTCAGTAGATTTTGGAAAAATGAAGGTGCCAATAAGAAGTAAGCTGACCTTTTGTGTATCTCGCAGTAAATCATTTAAGGTTCACTTCAAGTCTAAGAAATATTTCATTGAAGACTCCTGGATTCAGAAGAAATGGATTGGAAGGTGCTTTGTTGGCTTATATGCAAGGAAGGTATCAGACCAGGTTTTTATAGGATGTACCAGAGAGGGAAAGAGAGAGAGGGATGGAAGGGGGGATGCTCCGGTTCACACACATCACAGACAATATCTGCTGGTCGTGCATGTATATTTGATCACCCCTCTTGAAGCTTTCTTCACTTTAATGGTGGCAGTTTCACAAGGGGAGTACAATTCACCATGAGTTGTCATGGATTTCATTTGCATAATTCAAGAAATGCTCTGTTTATGTGGTCGGCTGCTTCCTTGCACCATCCCGAGATGGGCTTTTTTTCTGGACCATAACTCGAGGAGCATTTCTGTATATATCACCCGATTATATTTGCAGCAATCAAGCCCCATAATTTCCTAAATCCGGTGATGCAATAAATTTCTGCAATCAGATTTATTAAAAACACACACGCAGATGCGGGAGTGTATTTCTAGGGTGAACTCTTTAATCTAACATATGTATGATGAGGCCCAGCACCGTGTTGAAAGACCCCATTTGTCATCACTAATACACATTCATCTTGCACACACAATGAAACACTTTTGCCATTAGATAATGAAATAAAAGTACTATTAACCCACTGCAAATCCTTTTCCCTCTAAGAGACGAAATGCATGGTAATTGTCTTATATCATGTCTCAGAGTCACTAAATCTGCTCAATAGCAGCTCACCAGAGCACCATAAACCTGGCACCCCAAGCTGGGAAGAGTGTCCCTGGCCTATGGATTTCTTTGTAGAAATCCAACAAGGAACTTCTATTTCTGGAGAAATGTCTAACTTCTTTAGAAAATTATGAGACTAGAAGGGAGAAGGTGGAGGCACCAAAGTAGCTTTGAAATAGAGGTGAGGGCCAGGTGCGGTGGCTCATGCCTGTCATCTCAGCACTTTGGGAGGCCAAGAGTTCGAGACCAGCCTGGGCAACATAGTGGCCTCCTCTCTACAAAAAAATAGAACAACAAGCTTGTCGTGGTGGCACTGCACCTACAGTCCCAGCTACTTGGGAAGCTGAGATGGGAGGACTGCTTGAGCTCAGGAGGTCAAGGATGTAGTGAGCTGCGATGGTGCCACTGCACTCCAGCCCGGGTGACACAGAGACCCTGTCTCTATGTTGGGGGCGGGAGGAGCGGAAACAGGTGCTCTCCAAGGTGCTGAAAGCAATTCTTGCCAAAGCACAGGGTACTCCCACTTGAAGGTACATGGGGGCTTCCAGTTTAAAAGCCCGGTTTATACCAGGATTAAGCCAGGTGAGGAACAAGGTGTTATGAGCAAAAAGGGGGAATTCTGGTTTATCATCACTTAAAACTAATCACAGTTTCTAATAAAGAAACTACAACTGATCACAACCAAAATATCCAGTGACAGGAGAGATCAGTGTTTGTAGCAATATACAAAGGTAGACAAAACCCAACTGGTTGGCACGGCCATGTAGACAGAATCTCACTTGGCAGGACAGAAAAAAACTAGAGTGCCATGGTCAATTTGAGTTGCAGCAGTGTACTCTCAGCTCTTTTTAGTTTTTCTCTTCTCTCTTGAAGACAAAGATGTGATTTTTACATTGCTGCAGGACAAACGGAACTGGAACATGGGTTTACAGCTCTCCATCTTGGATTATTGTGTGTCTGACACTATGTTCTTTTTTTTTTTTTTCCGAGACGGAGTCTCACTCTGTTGCCCAGGCTGGAGTGCAGTGGCGAGATTTAGGCTCACTGCAAGCTCCACCTCCCAGGTTCACGCCATTCTCCTGCCTCAGCCTCCCGAGTAGCTGGGACTACAAGCACCTGCCACCATGCCCAGCTAATTTTTTGTATTTTTAGTAGAGATGGGGTTTCACCATGTTAGCTAGGATGGTCTCGATCTCCTGACCTCGTGATCCACGCACCTCGGCTTCCCAAAGTGCTGGGATTACCGGCATGAGCCACCGCACCTGGCCGTGTCTGACACTATGTTCTTATTGCAGGGACACTGGTACCTTCCCATAACACAGCAACCAATGTACCTGGTGGGGGTGGACTTTGACTCCTCATTAAAAACATCCAGCCCAGGTTCTGAAAGGAAATCGCAGAGCAGGATAAGTCTAACCACCTGATGTGTTATCACAGACAATTATGCCTGACTCCCTCCACCTGCACCTCTCAGGCTGCTGGTGGGTGCAAATCTGACAGACAGGATGTCTGCTGTGTCCACACTGCAGAAAGAACCAAGCCAGGGAAGGCAGGGGGACATTACCAGGACCCTCACTCTGACCCCACCACAAGCCCAGCCCTTGGTATCTTTCCTCGAGCAGACGAAGTCACTGACATCCACGTTCTTCTCAATTTTGCCTAAATCTATGCTTGTCCTTCAACCCTGAATTCTTGCCACAGTTCACTGGTAAACACACTAACACCAATAATAATAATAGTAAATAGTCATAACTACCATTTATGGAAAGCTTACATGTACCAGGCACTATGCCTAAGTTCCTAACATACATCATCTCATGGAACAAACACATTAATGTGTCTGTATGGTGATTCAAGCAGGGGCTTGGAAATATATTACAGTCAATTCTAATAACCGAGGTGTGGATTATCTCCTTGGTGGATTATAAAGGCAAATTTTTAATGCCCTTCTCTTCAGTGGGCTTCTGCTCCGCTTCTCCATCAGCTGGGGGGTGTTCAGGGCACTTGTTTTAAATGATATGGATGTGTAAAGCTTCAAGTGTTCAATAAATGTTGTCTTTTTTTTTTTTGAGACAGGGTCTCACTCTTGTCACCTAGACTGGAGTGCAGTAGTGCAATCACAGCTCATTGCAGCCTTGACCTCCCAGGCTCAAATGACCTTTCCACCTCAGCCTCCCTAGTAGCTGTGACTATAGGCATGTGCCACCATGCCCAGCTAATTTTTGCATTTTTTTGGGGTAGAGACAGGGTTTCACCATGTTGCCAGGCTGGTCTCAAACTGGGCTCAAGCAATCCACCTGCTGTGGCCTCCCAAAGTGTTGGGATTACAGGTGTGAGCCACCATGCCTGGCCTTGGCTGATATTAATCTTATGCTTAGATAAACTGAGAGCTAAGAAAACACCTCACCAGATCAATGATTTCAAGAATTCTGGATTTCACAGCTCAGTAAAAATTCTGCTTTAAAAAGAAAGGAAGACTGGTAGAGTATTGCCAAATGTTACTGTATCAAGCAAAGACATTAAAAACCACTCCCTCCCACCCTAAAAGAAAGGATATTTGAATATCAGCAAAGCAAGAGGGCCAATGACAGCATCGGCACGGGTCTTTCATAATACACGCAGCTAAAATTAAAAAGCTCATGGCATTATATCTATTTTGAAGGAATGGAAAAAAATTCTATCACAAACATAAACCAGCACTGGTCTAAAGCTGCGTTTTAGAAAGCATGTCTGAATCACCACACACACAGCTTTGGTAATCCAACAGAAGTCAGGATCTCCTACCCAGCCCCTGCTGGCCCCACCAACCCCCCCAGCCCTGGGGGAGCCATGATTAACACAGCCCCAGACTTTGGGCCAGGCCCAGGCAGGGAGGAGACTCATCTGATTAACCGGCCATCAGCAGCAGACAGACAGCCCGGAGCCCGGCGCAGACCATTCAAATAATGATCATCATAAACAGCCCATTTGCAACTAAAAAGAAATAATTTTAATGAGCCTGAAGCAGATGATAGATGCAGCTGAGGCTCGGGCCAATATGCAGAGAGAAAGGAGGCCGGGGCTGAGCTGCACCCCATACCGGGCGCTGCAGAAGCAGCCGGGGGCTTGGAGGAAGGGGCTCTTCTGATGGGATCTGCAGCACCCCCTGGAAGTGCCCACTGCCCAGCGAGAGCCCCTGTCTCTGAGAGGGTTTGCCACTGGTGTGCTGAACAGTCTTGGGACTTAGTCCTCCAAGGCACTCAGAACATATGAGCTAGAAGGAATCCTCAAGGTTGCTCAGGTCACTGCTGTCCAAGCTTTGACCACTCATGTCCCTCTATGTGAATTTTGCCATATTGATATAGCATCTAAAATATGATTATTTAATATTTTTCTTCAAAGGGACTCCTATGGTTCTCTTTTTGAGATATGGATCACTTTAAGTTCCATAGTTCAATGTTAAGCTCAGTGAATTAAATTTTTTTTTTTTTTTTTTTTTTTTTTTAAGATAGGGTCTTGCTTTGTCTCCCAGGCTGGACTGCAGTGGCATGATCACAGCTCACTGCAGCCTTGACCTCCCAGGCTCAGGTGACCCTCCCACAGCATCCTGGGTAGCTGGGACTACAGGCATGTGCTACCATGCCTGGCTAGTTTTTATTTTTTTTGTAGAGATGGGGGTCTCGCCATGTTGCCCAGGTTGGTCTCGAACTCCTGAGCTCAAGCGAAAGCTTAGTGAATGGTTTACACCTGAGTAACCACTACCCAGTTCAAGATGTAGAGCATTCACGTTCCTAGGGCCTCTGAAAACTCCCTAGTACTCTCTCCTTGTCAGTACCCCTTAAAAGTAACCATGATTTGGACCTCGACATCATAGACACATTTTTTCTATTCCTGACTTTTACCTAATGACTCCTTCCCTTTTTTAAAACCTAAATAAGTGCATTTGAAAAGGACACTTTCTTGTCACTAGAGAATTGTGTACCATAATCAGATGGTAGCCATTAAAACAGAAGTATAACCAAAAACAAATCATTGCTGCCTGTGTTTGTTATAAAAGGTTAGCAAGTGCTGGAGAGGTGTTAAAGGTAATGCAGTCCCCTACAGAGACTTTCTGCTTGTTGGAATGAAGAAGGGTAGAAGAGATAAGGGAGAACTGTTCTTCAGAACCCAAGTCAATCCCTCCTAACCCTGGCTCTACTGAATGCTTACAATTTCATGTCCCATCAGTGGGATGTGTCCCACACTTCAGTAAACATGAATCATATCTGAGTCTCCCATTTAAAGATGAGAAAACGGAGGCACAGATAGTTTTGGTTACCCAACCACATCACACATGGTTAAGAGGTTGGATTTTCTCAGAGGGGAGGGTGGGTCTTGGCTAGGGAAGGAGAATGCTTCCCTAGCATTCTCAATTTGTCCGGGTTTCCCCAACCAGGAGGATTGGGAATCTTACAAGAACACTTAGTTTTTAAAGAAATTTCACACCTGATCCCAAAGTGTCAGCTATATAAAAAGCCTTGGGCTAGAATTTGCATTCCTATGAGGCGAACACATGTTAAGATACAACCTGAGATCCTGCCTACCTGTGCCCATATTCTTCTCAGCTCCAAGGACACCTCACACTCAGACATATCCCCCTAGGGCCAACTCCGAGAAGAAACCTCCTAAAAAGTGAGTGTTGCGAGCTGGGTTTAAGGAATTGAGGACCTCAGCTGTTACTAGGCTTTAAAGAGATCCCATGAAGAGAAACAATCTCTTTATCAATATGTCCCTCCTGGCTTAAAACCTGGCCTAGGACAATCTCCTCACTCCTGGGTGCCCCTGGGTCCCTCCCACTTCCCCCTCTCCTTGTTTCCTTCCCAGCCAGACCAAATTCCATGCAGAAACCCAAATGCACCAGAATCTTCTGACTCCATGGTTCCACAGTCTCCTTTCCCTCAGCTCGGATGAGCTCATTCTGTCTTTGTGGTTGATCTTACTCATCTCTTTGTGTCTCAGCTTAAATGTCTCCTCTTCCATAAAGGCTTCCCAGACACCCCTCAAGTTAGGTGTCTGCTTTGAGCCCCTGTTAACTCTTTCTGATATTTGCCACCAGATTTTTTTAAGCCCTAGAACTTTTTCTTCAAATGAAACTTTACACAGAAGTTCCTTATAGGAAACAATAGCTCATAGTCAACATTTCTTGAGTGTCTATTATTACCTATATACTAATATTTATTGAGTGCACTAAGCACTTTATGTACATTATCTCTTGTAAGGATATGTATGTGAAGTGATGGTCAAGATTCCAGGCCAGGCTTCAGAAGCCAAGATGAGCAGTGATTATGACTTCCAATACAGTCACTGATCCCCCAAATCCAAACAGGAGCTCTGCTTTCACCTTACTACAGGGAGATGCAACCGAAGACGTTGGACCCCATCTATCCACCCACTCATCTACCCATCCACTCATCCATCAACGCATTCATGGTCTCTGATGTGCTAGGCATTTGATAAAGGGGATGGCAATGATAAGCCAGATATAGCCTGAATCCTCCAAGAGCTCAGAAACCAAAACAGACAAGCTTGGGTGTAAGTAATTTTGGCGAAAGGTGACAAAGGCCATCATGCAGAGACATTATCTTTAGTGCAGGCTTGGAGAAGAGTGAAACCCTAACATGTCTTTTGTATTGCCTTTGGGTGGGTATGGAAACTGATCAGGCAAAGAAGAGGCAGAGCTTTAATCTACCTCTTCTAATTAAATCATAGTGTGGTCCCAACTTGGGCAGGGGCTGCCAGTAACCACTGAAGTGCTAACCAGGCTGGAAGCCCTTTATGCAATATCCATCCAACTACCAAACCACCATCCATTTATCCATTCATCCAATCATACATCTATCTACCCAACCAACCATCCATTTATCCATTCATCCATTCATCCGGTCATACATCTACCCATCCAACCACCATCCATTTATGCATTCATCCAATCATACATCTATCTACCCAACCATCCATTTTCATCCAGTCACACATCTACCCATCCAACCAACCATCCCTTTATCCATTCATCTAATCATACATCTACCCACTCACCCAACCATCCATTTATCCAACAGTTCATCATCTAGAAAAGGATCATCCATTCATCTATTCATCCAACTGATCTTGTCCAGAATCCATGTACCCAATCACTCAAGCAGTCATCCATCTGTTATCTAACTCCATTCAATCATCCATTCCAACCAATCACTGGTCCAATTCTGTGTCAGGCACAGTGCTAGGTACTGGTATATAGAAACCAACCAATGCAGTCCCTGTCCTTGAGGAGTTCACAGTACAGTGTGGTAGACAGAGAGAGCCATTCTAATGCTATGTGCCAACATACACTATGAGAAGTACAAAAACAGTATGACAGGAACACAGAGAGCAAGGTGACTTACTGTGATTGGAAAAAAAGAGTTGCCAAGATAGGAGCATCTGACCTGGTCTGGAAGGATGAAGAATTTGTCAGATAAAGAAGCCAAGCAACCCAGGCAGAGGAAATGGGAATGCTGCAAAAGCCCTTACTTTTTTTTTTCTGAGATAGGGTTTTGCTTTGTAGTCCAGCCTGGCGTGCAGCAGCACAATCCTGGTTCATTGCAACTTCAACCTCCCATGCCCAAGCGATGCTCCCTTCTCAGCCTCCCAAGTAGCTGGGGCCACGGGTGCAAACCACCACACCCAGCTAATTTATTTTTTGTAAAGACAGGGCCTTGTTATGTTGCTCAGGCTGGCCTCAAACTGCTGGGCTCAAGCAATCCTTCTGCCTCGGCCTCCCAAACTGCTTGGATTACAGGCGTGCACCAACTACACTTGGCCTGGTCTTCCTGTTCTTGTCTTGAGTTTTCTTCTCCTTAACACATATGACTACCAAATACACTGTGTATTTTACTTCTTTACTAAAATGAAAGCTCCATGAGAACAAGATATCTTCAGTGCCTAGAACAGTTCCTGATACACAGCAGGCATTCTAGAAATGTTTATTGGTTGAATGAATGAGCGAATGCTATGTGTCAAGGCCAGAGACCCCTAAAGAGCTCAGTCTGTCTGGGAAACAGTGACACGGTTCAGAGACCCCTGACTTGGGTTCAAATGCTGGCTTTGATGCCTCGCTAGCATTGTGACCTTGGACAGGTGACTCAGCCTCCGTTTCTGTGTCTATAAAATGGGGATAAGAATTCGTGCCCATAGGGTTATTGTCAGGACCCCTTGAGAACCAGATTGTAAGCAGGTCAAGTGCTTGGCTTGATGTCTAGGGTCTTCAGAGTGTTGACAACCACCAATGGCATGCAGTCCCTCAAGGGTGGGGGCTGTGTGCATGACTGGGTGATACAGCTCTTGTTCACAGCTACCTAGGGGTTCTAGTTCAACGCCTGGTGCACAGTGGGCATTCAATAAACATTTGTGGAGTGACTATTAGTGGAATAAGTATGAGAAGCCCCTTGTGGCAGGGGGATGGAGGGACAACTTTGTGGGAGCAAATGTCCCATTCTGCATCTTGGGCCCATGGAGGTCTTCAGGATTTTGCTATCAGAGTTGCTGGCAAACACTGAGGAGGGCTTCAGGGGATGTTCAGAGCAAAGGGACTTGTTCTATCTGCTGTGGGGTAGGTTGGGAGTGTCGCTTTCAGAGGGGCCTCAGAGGGCTAGCTCGGGGAGGGGGCTGGGGGATGACCCAGGACGAAGGGCACCTGCCGGTCTGCCATGAGTGAGGAGACAAGACAAGACGGATGGCTCTGCAGCCCGCCGAGATGGATAACTGAGCCGCGGCTGGGAGACAGCCCGGGTTACCAGAGCCATCCATCACTCCCTGCGCTGTATGTAAATTCAGATGCCAAGATGTATTGGGCCAATTATCCGAGGCCAGGGCAAGGGGTGGTGCCTACGAGAAACAAAGTTCCCAGCCAAGCTGGCTTCCCCGCGTTCTATCAGCTGGGCTAGGGTGATGGACAGTTCACATTCGGATCAAAGAGCCAAACCTCAGGCCCAGGTGTGAGCCAAGAGACTGCCAACAACTTCTTAGAAAACTCCCAGTGCTGTGAGAACAGCAGGCTAACAACTGCCCCACAGAGGGCTGGCTATCAACTAGGTCCACAATGCCCAGCACTACAAAAGTTCATCTCTCTCTCCCATTCACTGCATTTGGAGTGCAGCGGATTCTCTAGAAACATCTGTTGAGGGAGCCAATGAAGGGTCTTAGGATGCAGGTGTCATCGGATGCACGGTACCTGCAGAGAAACAAAGCCACTCGCTCCACATCACATGGCAAGGAAGTGTCATCATGGGGACTCGAACCTGTAACTTTCTGATTTTCCTCTGGGTTGTTTCCCTGGAGGGCAACCTTTCCCTAAACTGTCTCTACAAGGTCTGCCGTGGCCTGAAGACCAGGAGCATGACCAGGCCTAGTCTATCTGTCTGTCCATCCACCTGTCCATCTGTCCACTCAATAACTACTTTTTATGTGCCTACGGTGTTACCAGGGACAAGACAGACCCAGGTCCTGCCCACATGGAGCATGTGGTTACATGGGGAGCACACAGGCAATTACAACTGTGGGACATCAGGCCCACCTGGCAGTTCCGTAGCTCAGGCTTCCAGAAAGCCCAGGCAGTGCTTGGTTTTTAGTTTGAGGCACGCCAAGAGCCAGTATTTGGCAGGCAGACTGGGTTCAGGTCCCGACCTTCTTGCTTGTCAGATCTGTGAGCTTGGGCAGACCTGTGCCTCTATGCATCTAGGACTCTCACTGCTGTAAAAGGCAGTCAGGGCATCACCTCTCTCTGGGGACCGGCAGGACAACAGGCTGGTGGACTGCAGGGGTTCCAGGCTACGGGAGGTGCCTGGGAAGGGCTGGATGCTCTGGGCCAAGGCTGGCACTTGGGCTGGGGCTGCCACCAGCCCTGAGGCCCTGGGAGTTGGGAGGCAGCAGCCGCTTTGTCTGCCCTAGGTATCAGGCTGATGTAAATTGGCAAATCTTGTCAGCCTGATCTAATAATTTCTCCTCCTCTCTACTGTGGCCACCCTAGGCCAGGCCACTGTCATCGCCTGCCTGGGTGACCACAGGAGCCTCCTCACTGGGCTCTCTACTGCCACTTTCACCCTCCTACGGCCCCTTCCCCACTTGGCGGCCACAGGGATCCTGTTAAACCTAACTCATATCCTGTTCCTCCTCTGCTCAAAACCCTTCCATGGCTCCCATTTGAGTCTGAGTCAAGGTCCCATATGATTCGTGTTAGGTTTCACTTCCTTCCACACCCTTGGCCCACTCTGCTCCAGGCACATGGGGTCCTTCCTTTTTTCTTTTTTCTTTTTTTTTTGATAGAGGGTCTTGCTTTGTCACCCAGGCTATAGTACAGTGGCACAATCACAGCTCACTACAGCCTCAACCTTCTGGGTTCAAGCGATCCTCCCACCTCAGCCTTCTGCGTAGCTAGGACTATTGGTGTGCACCACCACATGCAACTAATTTTTTTTCTTTTTTTTTTGTAGGCACAAGGTCTCACTAAGTTGCCCAGGCTGGTCTTGAACTCCTGGGCTCAAGTGATTTTCCTGGCTCAGCCTCCTGAAGTGCAGGGATTACAGGAGTGCACTACCACACCTGGCCCTTACTGATTCTTTTTTCTTTTTTTTTTTTTTTTGGAGACAGAGTCTCATTCTGTCGCCCAGGCCGGAGTGCAGTAGGACGATCTTGGCTCACTTCAACCTCCGCTTCCTGGGTTCAAGTGATTCTCCTGCCTCAGCCTCCTGAGTAGCTAGGATTACAGGCATGTGCCGCCATGCCCAGCTAATTTTTATATTTTTAGTAGAGATGGGGTTTCACCACATTGGCCAGGCTGGTCTCCAACTTCTGACCTCAAGTGATCCACCCACCTTGGATCCCAAAGTGCTGGGATTATAGGTGTGAACCACGGCACCCAGCCCTTACTGATTCTTGAACACATTAAGCACGTTTCCGCTTTGGAGCCTTTGCGCTGGCTGCTCCCTTTCCTCACCTGCTCGGAGGCTCGGCTCTTACACCACCTTCTCCCAGAAGCCTGTCCTGCTGTCCTATTTAAAACAGTAAGCACCTCCTCTCTACCTCAGCTGCCCTCTGCTTATTTTTCTCCCAAGCCCTTGTCGTTGACACATTTATGTAGTCACTTCTCCATTTGTTTATTGCCTGTTTCCGCTGCCTGCCTCCCACCCACTCCAATGTCAGCTCCACAAAGACAAGGATTTTGTTTGGGTCACTGCTGTGTCCTGATGCTTGGCACATATTAGGTGCTCAATACTTTGAATGAATGAATGAACAAATGAACAGATGAAAGACTGGCTAACTCTGGGTTCCTAACCCCACCCATCACCCCCATCAGTCCCCCGCCACAAGCATCAGGCAGGAAAACAAGCCTGCTCCTGTGCAGGCAGGACCTGGAGGTGGCTGTCCTTGAGAGAGGATGCCAATCAAACGCCTAATTATCTCGCCGGCAAGTCCCGAAAACCAGAGCCACATCCGATCACTTCCTCCTGCCCTTGATTGCTGATTTATATTCCGAGTTCTCGGAATTTAAAACCTCGCGGGCACCAGGAAAACAAAATAGCCCCCACTCTGATAGGTGTCAGGTGAGGGGCTGGGGACCCCCTGTGCCCCAATTAGGCCTGACAAGTCTGGTCCAACTGGGTGAGAGGCCAGAGAATGCGTCCCCCTGGCAAAATGGGGGTGGGGGAAAGGGATCCCATCAAATGATCATTCACTCATTCGTCAATGAATGTTTACTGAGCACCTACTACATGCCAGGCTCTTGCTAGGGGCCACAGTGGCAATGATTCACAACACAGAAGCCGAGCGCCTACTGCATGAGGGCACTTCTAATGCCTTGGCCCACTGCATCTTCTGGGAGGTCTGTGTTCCTAATAGCCCCTTTTACAGCTGGGAAAATGAGTCCCTGAGAGATCATGTCACTGCCTCAAGGTCACAATCAGGCAAAAGCAGAGCTGGGCTTTGAACTCTGGTCCACTCTTCTCCAAACCACTGCATCCACTCTGAAGTCTGCCACTTTGAACATCTTTTCTCTAACTCATTTCTTGCAGCAGCCTCTTTTTCAAGGTTGGGAGCATCTGGGTGTGGGAAGAAGGTCTGTGGGAAACTCAGGAAGCTCTGGAAAAATTCTCTGGCATGCAGGGTTGAGAAGGTGCCAGGTAGGGAAGCATTTATTAAGTGCCCACTGTATGCTGGGTGGGGTTCTGAGAACCTCATGCTCTGGGGAGGACTGGGGAGGACTGTCACACAAACGAGCAGGCGTCCCAAGGAAAGCACACTAGGAGAGAGTTGAGCCTGAGGGCATGTGGGGCCTGGGGGAAGGCACTGGAGGAGGAGGGAGCCGTGGGCATGTGTGGGGCTGGAACCCCCAGGATGTTGGGGAATGGGTGACCATCTGGATGTATCTTACGGCCTTGTGGGGATTAGGTTGGAAAGTCGTGGGACCAAGGCAAGAAGTGATTGGGAGCCAGAGGGGTTGGCTGAGCAGACGTGCCACTCCCACCTCCAGGCAGCTGCAGGGAACCATGCGGACAGGAGACTGAGCCTAGAGGCTGGCAGAGCAGACACACCATCCCCTGCTACCAGCAGAGAGGAAGGTGGATGGGGGCATCAGGCAGGAGACAGCAGTGATGGATTTCAGGGACTGGCAAGGAGAAGCCCCGGCCAGGGAGGTTGAAGGTGAGATTGAGAGGGGAGGCCCTCAAACGTGGAGCGGCCGGGGTGGTCACAAGCCACTTTAGCCCAGGGGCTACACGGTCTTGTCCCCTGCCTGCTGTTGACTTTGCAGAGTGCCTGACCTCCCCCTGCCCCACCATTGTTTAAATGAGAGCAAGGATGCCTTGAGGGTTTACGGAGAGGCCCAGCAGAAACCAGTAGATGCAATTTCTTCCTAAACAAATGGGAAGCATCGCTGCTAATATAAATGCCCCCGCGGAGTCTAGTTTGTAAGCATGAAGACAGAAGCATTTATGAAGAAAATAATTTGGTAGGGCTGATAAGGAGGAAGAGAGAATCAGAGGTCGAACTAAATGTTCCTGCCCCCAAATTCTGCTGGCGTTCCTAACTCCTGGGCACACCCCAAATTTGGCTGCATCCTATACGTACATCATGGCTATTCTTTTGGGGTCAGAAGACACTGATCCAAGTGACGACACCTCTGGGAGGGAGGCCTGGATTGAATGGGGGCTGGCCAGGTAGGGTTACCCGAGAGTCTGCCATGAGGCTCCTGCTTCCCAGATGACCCCACGACAGAAGCCCCTGTCCTAGCCTCCCCACAGCACTCCATAAACAGTGTCCAAGTAGCTGTTCCCTGTCCCGGGTGTACTTCACATCAAGCTGTACGGCGTCCTGAGATACAGTTCTTGCCACTTCCAGAAAGGAAAGAATGGGGGAGGGAGGGAAAGAAAAACACAACCTAAAAAACAAAAATCCCTTTTTATCTTTCTACATTTTATTAAAGTGTTTATTACCAACATGAATGTGAAATGCCTATCCAGCTGACTTTAATTACCTGAAGCTGCACCCGAGACCCCCAACTGCCTCCCCTGTAAGTAAAGGCATGGCCAGGGACGGCTACACAGGGCAGGCGCAGACCCAACTGTGGGAGAGTTCAAAGACAGGGCTTGGATCCTTGCTGCAAGAGGGGGTGTCCTCTCCTCTCCCCAAACCATAAAAAGCCATTTCCCAAAACAACACAGGCAAAACCTTTCTCTCCAAATGCTCTCTCCCCCGCAACCCAAGGAGACTTTTATCTCTGTTCACCTCCCCTCCTGATTCTAACAGTACAGTAAAGCATGTTCATCTGTGAAAAACTGAAGAGCAGGGTACCACGCAGCATGCAAACAGAGTGCTGTAGAAAAGAGCCTTCCTGCAGGCTTTTTCCTCTGTGACTGTAGACGGACACACAGACACACAAGACATAAATACACACGGACACATAAATGCACACACAGACACATACATACACACAGACATGCAGAGATCCATCCATGTAAGACAGAAACGCACGTACATAGATACAGAGACACAGGGACACATAGAGACACATACCACAGACAGACATGTTCACATGGAGACACACACATACACAGATGCACCCAGATGTCTGTGCAGAATTGAGTTCTTACTCTATCAACTAAGAGAAAACCTGAGCATGACAGACCAGCCTGCCCTAGACCAGGGCCTGTGGATCCTTGACCTTCTCTCTGCCCATCTCATTCCCCTTCTTTCTGCACAGCCTAAAGAGGCCTAGGATGCAGGGCACACACATTACCAGATTAGGAGTGTGGGCTGGGTTCAAATCCTGTCTTTGGTGCTCTCCAGCCAGGAAATCCTAACACCCGAATCTGTTTCCTAATCTGCACAATGGGGATAATCTTTGTGGGCACCATTTCAGCTAGAGAGATGGGGCTGGACATCACACTGAGCTGCCCAGAGTAGTACTGAAGTGCAGAATGCAGATTGCAGCATGAGGAAGGCTTGAGTTCGAATCCTGCTTGCTGCTCTTGCTAGCTCTAACCCCAGGGCAAGTCAGCGCTCCTCTCCGAGCTTCAGTGTCCTCACTTGTACCACCAGAATAATAGTGATGTTGAACGAATCCCAGCCACGTCTCTTCAATCCCGCCAACGTCCAGAAATAATACCCACCCCCACTGCCGCCTTTGTCCAAGCTGCCACCCTCCCCTGCCTGGATTATTTCCGAGGCCTCCTCCCTTTTCTCTCTGCACCCACCCTTGCCTGCATTTTCCACGTGGCGGATAGAGTGAGTCGCTCAAAATGTGAATCACATCTTCTCTTTCCTTGGCTTGAAACTTGTCCATATTTTTGCCACGGTCTCATATTGAAATCAGACTTCTCGCTGGGCCTAGAGGGCCAGGCCTCTGCTCACAGCTTCCTATACCTTGGTTGGGGGGGGCCCTCTCTCCCCAACTCTATGCACTCCAGCTACACCCCCGCTGCTCCTGGGCCTCCAATGAGCCAGCCTCTTTCCCACCTCAGGGCATTTGCATGTGCAGTACCTGCTGCCTGCAATCCCGCCCCATCCCCCCAATGCTGCCACCTTCTCAGCAGGGCCCTCCCTGGCCCCACTGGCACCCTGCCTCTAAAGCAGATCCACTTTCTCCTTCCTCCTTTTCCACAGAGCATTCATCATCATTTGCAAAGACACAGTTATCTGCATATTTAATTGTCAGCCTCCTTCCTAGGACTAAGGCTCTGGGAGGGCAGGGACTCTTGTCTGTTTTGTTCACCTCCGTAGCTGCAGCATCTAGGCCAGGACCTGGTCCAAGCCCAATAGACACTGTTCTTTTTTTTTTTTTGAGACAGGGTCTCACTCTGTCCCTTAGGCTAGAGTGCCGTGGCGCAATCTCAGCTCACTGCAACCTCCTCTTCCCAGGTTCAAGCGATTCTCCTGCCTCAGCCTCCCAAGTAGCTAGGATTACAGGTGCTCACCACCACACCCGGCTAATTTTTGTATTATAGTAGAGATGAGGTTTTGCCATGTTAGCCAGGCTGGTCTCAAACTCCTGAACTCAAGTGATCTATCCACCTCGGCCTCCCAAAGTGCGGGGATTACAGGCATAAGCCACCGCACCCAGACGTAATAGACAATTTTTAAATGAATATTCACCTCACCAAGTTTCTCTGCTCACTGAATGACAATAATGAGTATGAAAAGATTTTGATAACTACAGAATGTTTCACATAAATAAAACAAAAAATTACGAGTCTGGAAGAATGGAAATATCTCACTTTAGGGTCCACGGTTGGAAAGGAGATAACAAAATAGCAGCAGGAAAGGGAAGAAAGAAGTGAGGGTAGCAGGAAATTCCAGATGAAAGGGATGAAACCACTGGGTTCCCCCAAACAGGCCTGAGTGGGGGCGCTGCTGTGGGAAAAGTTAGCACATCCTGATGTTTTAGGACCTGGGAAAATTGCCTGAATGTAAGCCCATGCACATTTTGGGGCTATATTATTTCACTGTGTGAACCTCACCTGTGGCTCCCTGGTGGTGGGAGGTGGATCTGACCTGGCTAAGCCTCACCCATTCTACACCCGCCTTGGGTGACCTTAGACTGGCTTGAACCACAGCCATACTCCAGCTGGATTAAGCCATTTAAGGACCCTCACACAAGGACAGGCCACCGCTGGCATTGAATCCAGTGCTATTTTTCAAACCACATTTCCGCAGGAGGGTGGTGTTCTCTCCAGGAACCCTCAAGATGCCTACACGCTGCTTGCCAACAAGCCAGTAGCATGTACTCACTTATTCATTCAACAAACATGTAAGGAGCGTCCCCTCTGTGCCAGGCACGGTTCCAGGCACTGGGGATCCAACAGCGGCCACTGCAAAGTCCCTGCCTGTGTGATGCTGACAGTCTAACATCTCAGCTTTCACGGATGAGGATGTGGGAGTCTGGGCTGACATGACATTTATCCAGTCCTGGGGACCAGGCAGAATAGCACCAACAATAAAGATAACAATAACAGAAGCTGATCCTTTCCCACACTGACTAAGTGGTAGGCGCTGAGCTAGGGGATTTAGAGGAATTATTCTCTGAGCTTCACAACAGTCCTTCGAGAGAGATATTAATACTTCCATTTTGCAGATGAGAAAACTGAGGCTAGGAGGGAATAGGTCAGATTCCCCAGGTCTCAGGTTTGGGAAGCAACAGGGCTAGGATTTGAACCTGGGTCCTCCTAGCTCCAGAGCCCGTCCACTCTTTTAGTGACTCTACAAGATACTCCAATCTAAATCCCTTCTTCTCTGAGTCACTGAGCACCATCTAGACACAATATTCCTGTACATACAGCCTCTCGCCCCTGAGCCCCACACCTATTCCAGCTATCCATAATTAAAAGGTTTGAACTCTGCTCAATCCTCTGAAAGATTCAAGGACCTAGAACATACTGAGCAGTGATCCTGAACTTCTAGAACTGCACTGTCCAATACAGTAGCCACTAGCCTCCTGTAGTTATTGAAATTTAGTACCTCTACATTAATTTAAATGAAATGCAATCACACATTCAGTTCCTCAGCTGCACAAGCCATAGTTCGCGTGCTCAGTAATCACAAAGGGTAGTGGCTGCCATACAGAATGGTTCAGATATATATCGTCTACATGTTCTATAGGACAGTGCTGCTTTAGAACACCTAAGGATGTGTGATTTTGTTGCATGCCCCCCACCTGTCCTTCATTTCTTCAAGCTCCAATAGCTCCCAGAATTCCCAGCCCAAATTCTGATTGAAACCAGGGCCCAAAAAATGCACCCTCAAATATCAACAAAGACAATACTAAGCCCAGATACTGCTGGTGGGAATACAACATGGTACAGCCACTTCAGAAAAACAGTTTTGCCATGTCTTAATAAGTTAGACATAAATTTGTCTTATGACCCAGCAGTTCCACTCCTCTACCCAAGAGAACTGAAAACATGTGTTCAAAGATCTGCGTGCAAACTTTCACAGCAGCGCTATTCACAACAGCCAAAACATACAAACAACCCACATGCCCATCAATTGATGAATGGATACAACGTGGTCTATCCATACAATGGAATATTATTTAGCAATCAAGAGAACAAAATACTCATACACGTTACAACACGGGCAAACCTTGGAAACATTATACCTAATGTAAGAAGCTGATACAAAGACTAATTGTATAATCCCATTTATACAAAATGACCAGAAAAGGCAAATCCATGGACACAGCAAACAGATTCGTGGTTTCCTGGGGCTGGGAGTGGGATCAGACAGTGACTGGAAAAGGACCCAAAAGATCTTTTTTGGGATGACGGAAATGTTTTAAAATTGGATGTGGTGATGGTTGTACAACTCCATAAATATATTAACCGATTGTGTTGTACGTGTATAATAGGTGAATTTCACGGCATATCAATTGTATCTCAAGAAAGCTGCTGGAAAAAACTCAAAACAAAGAAATGAGGAGGTAGGGGAAGCTAGGCTTAGCAGCCACTCCTCATATTCGTAAGGCTCGTGCTGGCTTTGAGAGCCTTGTCTTTGCATTGGTCCATCAAGATTATAACAAACATTATAGACAAGTCGTTGGTGTCGGGCTCTGTGTCCACTGTTTTAGCTACGGTGATTACCAGCATCCCCATGTCACAGATGGCTGTCCCAAGGGCTCAGGGAAGGTGCTTCCCCAGCTCAAGGACAGAGCATGGTAGAACCAGGGTTCCAACCCATGTCTGTCAGTCCACAAGATGTTCCATCCAGTTCTCCCACTGATGTTGGCAGAAGCTTGCAAGAACCAATTTCATTCTGTGCCCTTGAAATCTTACACCAGGGGCTGGTGCCCAGTGATGCCCCACTGGCCGGGACCCATGGGGTCAGTTTCAGATGATTTCTATTCTAAAACAATGTTTTGTGTTTCTTTTTTTTCCCTAGGGGGTTTATAAACTCTGTCTTTTCCATATCAGGTTGAAACTTAAAATACAGGTTGTCAGCCAACATACCAGCATTTTTCTAAAAATAACCCAAATTGGCTAAGCCATTTTTAAGCGACGGAACGTCAGGGGAGGGAAAAAAAGGTGTGTTGGGGCAGGAAAGGGAGGGAGGGATTTTAAAAGTGGTTTCACATGCTCGTTTTTGAACGGCTTCAAACAAAATACAGAAAAGGCCTTGTCTGAATGAGAGCAACGGGGACCAGTGACTGCAGGTGCTGGCTGGCCACGGGGCTGTTTGTGGCTTCTCTGGTGCACTTTGGGTCTCAGATCTCCTGCTTAAGGGATGGGAGTTTGACACCCCTCCATGTGGGTCTCCAGAACATCTCCCGTAGGGGTGGGGAGAGGGAGATGGGAGTGCACAGACAGCAGGACTTTCTTCTGATGGCCACTGGGTGGTACAGGAGCTGGATGGCTGGGGGTCCCCAGATAGACACAACCAAGGCTGGAGTTTGCTGCCTCACTCAGGCAAGACCACCCAGGCTCTGGGGTTCCTCACAAACTGGATCTGTTCATTTAATCAGCCTCTCATCTGAAGACACACTTATTCAAATATGCTTTAAGCACCTACTGTGTGATGGGCACTGGGTACATCAGGGACTGAGGTGACCTGTTCCCAGCTGACCTCCTGGGGCTTACAGGTGAGGGTAGGGCCCCAGGAGGTGATGCCGTGGAATGACTGGGTGGGGTGGGGCCGTGGCAAAGGAAAGACCAGCGTCCCTGCTATAGGAGGCTGCAACGCTGAGCTCTGGCCAATTGCTGCTGCATGGAACTATGGGTCCAGCAGGGTCGGGGGGCTAGTTCTCCAGAAAGGCCCCAAATCCAGATTTTTGATGTGAAAATCTCCTGAACTGTAATCACTGGCAACAATTTCAGACAAAAATTTTAACAATGCAGTTTGTGCCAAACAAAACAGATTTACTGGGGACTTGGACCCTGGCCTGCCAGTTTGCAAACTCGGGTCTAGCCTGTTAATTATGCAGGATGGAGATAATAATAATAATGACGGCTTCCATTTATTTTGTGCTTATCACGTGTGTGGCCCTGTGCTACAAGAACCCCAGGACAGGGGGTGCTGTTATTATTCCTTTATTACTGATGAGCACCGCTGAGGCACAGAGAGGTTAAGTCACTTGCCTAAGGTCACCCAGCTGAGGGGGCAGAGCTGGATTCAAGCCAAGGGACTCTGGATCTAGAGATTCGCTTTAGCCGCAAGGCGATTGCAAGCCAGGTGGCCACTGGTGTGATATGTTCATGTTGTCCTGTGAGATCAAAGACCCTGCAGGAATGTGGGGGTCCTTAACGCTGTCCAGCTGAGTCACCCCTGCCTTTTGTAAGCCTATCACCCAGCAAGGTTGCAGAGGAGCCCAAGGCTGAGTGGCATCCAGAATGTTGGTTTCCTTCACTGTCTGCTCCATCCTGGGACAGACTGTCCCTGTCCCAGCCGGCCCTAGAGGGTCTTCAGGAGAATCTGTACTGATTTTCCCAGAGGGGCACCTGTCTGCCCATGCCTTCTGCCCACCGCAGTCGGCTTCCCCCGACCTTGACATCTCATCAGGAGGCAGAGGCCAAGCCCATGGCAGGGCTGCCCACTCCAGCCAGTGACAGGTCCCCAGGCCCGGCTGGCAGCCCCCACAGCCCCCACACCTCCAGCGCCTTCGTTCCTGGATCCCAAACAAGGGGTCTGTTCACAGCAGAACACTCATTACCATTTCCATCCATCTTTATCCAGCAGATGTGCGGCCGGCGTTACAATTACAATAGCGGGGGAGAAAATAGAAAGAAATTTCGGAATTTGTTCCCCAAAGATATTCAAATTAGTTAATCAAGGGGCTTATTATTGCTTCTTGTCTCCCCCCCAACAGCTATCCATGAGGATAATTGATCAGCTGCTAATAACTGATTACACTTCACAAGTGTTTTCTTATGCCCATTACCAGCGTGTTTAAAGACATTTTGTAAAGTTCTAATTATTTCAAATTGTTTTGCTGTAGAAAACACCTCGGAACAGTCAGCCGCCGGCTGTGCCGGGGATGCTTGTGCCAGGGTCAGAGGGTATTTGGAGGGACTGATCAGGGCTATGGGGCGCAGTCAGGCAGGTGGGATTTGGGTAATTCCACGTCCCTCTCTCTCCTGGACTCCTGAGTTGCTCTTCCCTCCCTTGAATCCATTTCCTCCACCCTGACCACCATCCCTTAAAGACAAGCCGGGTCCAAACGCCCTGGCTCACACTCCATTCACTCTTTCCTTCACCCAGCTCATTCATTTGTTCATTGAACACAGCGGCTCTCAAAACTTTTGGGTCTCGGGACCCTTTTATGAGCTTAAAAATGACGGAGGAACCCAAAGGGCTTTGTCCGGGTAGGTCACAGCAATCGATAGTCATCATATTCAAAATTAAAACCGAGAAATGTTTAAAGCACAAGGATACACAAACACACACTCTATTAGCCATAGGAACGATGATGTCATCCAAGCTACTTTGGATAGCTTCTGGAAAATTCCACTATGCGTTTGTGAAAGAATATGAGTAAAAACGGCAAGTAGCAGCTTAGTATTGTTATGAAAGTAATTTGATCTTGCAAACCCCAAGGAAAAGGCCTCGGGACATCTAGGGGTCACTGACCCACACCCTGAGAGCTGCTGACTTAACCGGGACTTAGGGATCCTTCTCTGTGTCAGACCCCGGGTGGGCTGTGATGATGAATTGGACAGACAAGTTTTCCTTTCCTAGGGTTCCTGGTGGGGGAAGAGAGCAGCCAGCAGGGGTTACTAGCAGCCTCACCTGATGAAGATTTAGTGAATGCAGGAAGAAGGCATGAGCTGGAAGGCGGGTTATGTGGTTCTGGGGAAAAGAAAGAGTTGGAGGAGTAGGGCTGGGTTCAAATCTCCTCAGCCATCAGGGTGCAGTGGCTCACGCCTGTAATCCCAGCACTTTGAGAGGCTGAGGCAGGAGGATCACTTGAGGTCAGGAGTTCGAGACCAGCCTGGCCAACATGGTGAAACCCTATCTCTACTTAAAATACAAAAAATCAGCTGGGCATGGTGGTGTGTGCTTGCAGTCCTAGCTACTCAGGAGGCTGAGACAGGAGAATCACTTGAACCCAGAAGGCAGGGGTTGTAGTAAGCCAAGATCGCACCACTGCACTCCAGCCTGGGTGACTGAGTGAGACTCTATCTCCAATAATAATAATAATAATAGTCCCCTCAGCCACCTTCTCACTGCAGAACCTAGGGCTTTCCACGTGTGGGCCTCTGTTGCTGGTGGTAACAGGGTGTTAGTAAGACCAAGATAAGGTGCTTAATAAAAAGCCCCCATCATTAAACTGGTATGCAGTAAGTGCTCAATAAATACCCTTCCTTATAAGCATCAAGAGAGACTGGCTCCTGCTCCCCACAACCTGAAGGCCAACCATCCATCCTGCTGGCTAGCTCAGGGCACCCGTACCAGGGCCAGGGGTCAGGGAGGTGCCCCGAAGGAAGTGGGGTGACACTGGACTCTGGGCATGAACAAAGTGGGGGGTCCCCAGGTGGAGAACAGGAAAGCACACTCCAGGCAGGAGGAACAGCAGGTCCAAAGGCCTGGAGGTGGGAGAAGGCACGGTGGATATCAGCAGGTATGAGATGGGAGACGGCAGGTGGAGAGAGCCCGGGCATGGGCAGACCAGTCATAAGAATAATAGTGGCAGGGCTGGGTGGTGGCTCATGCCTGTAATCCCAGCACTTTGGGAGGCCAAGTGGGCCGATCACTTGAGGTCAGGTTCTGCAGCCTGGCCAACATGGTGAAACCCCGTCTCTACTAAAAATACAAAAATTAACTGGTGTGGTGGCGTGCGCCTGTAATTCCAGCTACTCCGGAGGCTGAGGCAGGAGAATCGCTTGAATGCAGGAGGCAGAGGTTGCAGTGAGTTGAGATCACGCTACTGCACTCCAGCCTGGGTGACAGAGCAAGACTCTGTCTCAGAAAAAATAAATAATAAAAAAATAAGAACAATAATAGTGGTAGACGGCCACACAATGACCCCTGTGGGCCAGGCACGTTCTTAGCACTTTACCCATGAGACTTCATCTCACCCGCTCTGCATCTCTACCAGTTGAGTACCACCATTATCCCCATTTTATACATGGGGAAACTGAGGCTCAGACAGGTTAGCACTTGCCTGGTACACAAGACCTGTGAGTGGCATAGCTGCAGATCCAGCCCCTGCAGGGGGGCTTTGGAGGCTCCAAGTTTTGCCCTTCCACTGTTTGTTCTCAAGGGATGCCAGGGGGTGGGGTCCCGCGGGAAGCCGGACAGCAGGACCCTCCTGGCGTGCTGGATCTGCGAGCAGGTTGGCTGTGCTCAGCTGCGCGGGAAGCCGGACAGCAGGACCCTCCTGGTGGGCTGGATGTGCGAGCAGGTTGACTGTGCTCAGCTGCTGGGTGCGGAGTGAAGGCAGCTGGAGACCAGCATTGAACAGGAGGTGAGTGTGAGGAGGGTCCTTGGAGGGTGTCAGTTTCATGGCGGGAGTCAATGCACACAGATTAAAAGCCGGGGCATTCAGCTTTGAGGGTAGCAGCAGGCCCAACAGTGAGAGATCTTCACTGATCGAGAACGAAATCACTCTTGCACAAGCTACACATGGAGGCAGATGCCCACCTGCCTCTCTTTTGCCTTTGCTCCTCGCATCTGGAACCAACCACCTTCAGGTGTGTCTCTGTTAAGCCACAAAGGGTCTGTTGATCAGCTAAAAATGCCAGGCATCTCTCTGGATGTTCAGGAAAGATTAACTCATCTCATAGTCAAAAAGCATCGAGAGGTGGGAAAATGCGAAAGGAAGACCATGGTTAAGTGGATGTCCTGGCTTGAGCAGTTTAGATTGTGGGGCCAGGCTAGGTGGAGGAATGTTCATGAATTCGGGGAGATGTCCCCCTGAGAAAGGTCAGGAACAAGAGTGTGGGGTGTGTGCATGAATAAGAAGCGGAAAGATGATCCCACCAGCAACGTACTGTAATCTGGTTAGGACGGGCAAAATGGGAACCTCTGCACCCTGCTCCCGAGTCCTGAGCAGTAATTGTTGCATTAAAAAGAACAAGTGCAATAAAAGCGCAAAGGCAAGGCCACAGAGAGAGAAGGAATGTACAGTTTATCTGATGTGTGCAGAATCAAGGACTCCTAAAAATTCAATAAGGAAGAGATGACCAAATAAAAAAATGGGCCAGAGACTGAAATCAGCGCCTCACATAAGAGGAGATTCCAACAGTCAATGGACACACGAAAAGATGCTTAACCTCATCTGTCACCAAGGAAATGAAAATTTAAGCCACAAGCAGATAGCACTACATACCCACCAGAATGGCTACAAGGGAAGACAGATAATACCAAGTGTTGACAAGGATGTGGATCAACTGGAACCTCATACAGGGCTGGAGAAGGGGTCAGTATCTGGGAAAACTACTTGCAGCATCTACTAAAGCTAAACATATGCCTCCCCATGCTCCACCAATGCCACCCCTGGGTACCTACCCCAGAGAAATATGTTCACCAAAATACAGCCCCATTCTTCAAAGTATGGTCACAGGCCAGTGGCATCAGCATCACTTGAGAACTTAAGAGCAATGCAAACACTCAGACCTACTGAATCGGGATCTTGATTTTAACAAGTTCTCTAGGTGATTCATGAGTACATTAACGTTTGAGAAGCGCTGGTCTGGAATGTTCACAGAAGCACTATTCATAATAGCCCCAGACTGGAAACAACCCAAATGCCCATTAACAGGAGAATGGATAAATACATTTGTGATCTATTCACCCAATGGAATACTACAGTGCGGCCACGAGCATGAATGAACTACCACAACAAACAATACTGATAAATCTTACAAATGCAATGTGGAGCAAAAGCAGTGCAGTGCAAGGGCACACACACTGTATGATTCCACTTATGTAAGGCACAGAAACTGGCAAATCAAGCCTGTGTGGTTAGGAGGCAGGAGAATGGTTATGTTGCTGGCAGGGTAGGCTGGATTAGACATGGACTAGAATGGGTACAAGGGATGTTTCCGGGTGGCAGGGAATGTTCTGTTTCTTTTTCTTTTTGAGACAAGGTCTCATTCTGTCACCCAGGCTGGAATATAGCGGTGCAATCATGGCTCACTGCAGCCTCGACCTCCCAGGCTCAGGAGATCCTCCCACCTCAGTCTCTTGAGTAGCTGGGACTATAGGTGCGCACCACCACACTCGGCTAATTTTTTGTAGAGACAGGGTTTCCCCATGTTGCCCTGGCTGGTCTCAATCTCCTGGGCTCAAGTGACTGCCCGTCTCAGTCTCCGAAAGTGCTGGGATTTTGTGAGCCACTGTGCCTGGTCTGTGCACCTTTCTGTGTGAATGTTCTGGGGGTAAAGGGAGGGAGGATCAGCTTTTTTCCTTCTGCCCAAAATACTCCTGAATCTGCCCACATCTTGCTGTCTGCATGGCCACAAACCCATCCTCTCTCACCTGGACTGGTGCAGGAGACTCCTTGCTGGTCTTCCTGCTGCCCTCTCTTCCAACAACCATGGGTGCTTTCACAAACATGAATCAGATCCCATTGCTAAAACCTGCCATGACAAGAGGGGTGACTTCCCATTGCTCTTGAGGCTGGGGAACCAAATGCTCCCCACGGCCAGCAAGCTGAGCATGACCTGGCCCTGCCCACTTCTCTGCCCTCAAGTTCCAACCACTCTAGTGTTCTTTGGTCAAGCATCTGGCTACCTCAGGACCTTTGCACCTGCTGTTCCCATGCCTGGACCTCTTTCTCCCTAGATTTTTTCTATAACTGGCTCCTGCTGGCCTTTCCTGGCCATCCTGCTACATGGGACCCCGGTTCTTCCTCTCCCTCGGCCCCTGGTGGCTTCCTTTACAGAGCTCTGCACGCTGCTTTGATGGTACCTTTGCTGGTGTCCAGCAGTCTCCCCTGCCCAATGCTGATGGCAGAGTCCATGTCTTTCTTGCCATGTCCCAGCTCAGGACAGCACCTGCTCCTCCTCCACACTGCATCGTCCTCTTCCTCCTCCACCATTTCTCACCTGCTCTTGATTCCTTATGTTACAGACACTTGTGTTAGTAATCTGTCTATTGACGTAGAAAATCCATTCCAAAAAATACACACAGTAGGTGCTCAATAAATGCTTGCTGAAGAAACAAGGCCAGAAGTGGCCTGGAGAGCCAAATGATGCATTTGCAGAGTGTTCCTGAGCCCCCCTGCCGCTCAGCTGTCATCAATTTCCAGAGGTGTGCCACACAGCCTGGCCAGCCCACTGAAGGTTTTCAAAATATGTCCTTGAGGGACATAAGAAAATGAGATAGGCCAAGTTGAAAAACAGAGTGACTCAGTGCAAGCCTGTGATCGATGGCTCTGGGGTGGAGGGTGCCTGGCAGTTGTGCCCATCTGGGGCTCTGTTGGACCTGGCTCTTCAACTGATCTGAGCCAGGACTCCAGGCCCATTCTCAGCCCCATCACCCCAGCCCCCAGCACAGACATCTGTGGGCCAAAGCCAGCAGTGAAGAAGCAGGCCAGTGGGCCAGTCCATGGTCATCTGGACAGGGGGCCACAGAAACCCCAGGCTGGGGTCCTGCATGGACAGATGCCACTCAGGAGACTGAGTGGCACCTCAGATGACCCAGCCAGCCTGTCATGCACAGACAGGCCAACTCCAGGCACCAGTGGCATGGGGGTGCTCAGGGATGGCAGGCCCCAAGGCCTGGGTACCCCAATCCCCACCCAGGTTTCCAGTCTAGGAGCCACATGAGCCACTGAAATGCGTTTAGGTGTGGACATGGGGAGGGAGGATACTCAAGCACGGAAAGAGGTCAGGAGTAGGGGGAGGATGGTGGTAGAGAGCTCAATTTCACACTATGCAGCCGGGGGGCCAGGGGAGGGTCGTGGAAGAGGTGACTTTTAGACAAAGACCTAAAGGAGCGGGGACTCAGGCCATGTGGCTCTCTGGGCAAGAGCCCGATACTGAGGGGCACAGCAGATGCAAAGGCCCTGATGCTACAGGAGTCACGAGCAAGGGAAGGATGAGTCCTGATGCCAGTGTCACTGAACCTGGAGGCTGCTGGGTGATACGGAGGCCTGGCACTGCACCGTGAGCAGGGTGCACCAATAACGCCGCCAAGGGTAGCACAAGTGAACACCTGGATAGCCCCAGCTCTGCACTGGTAAGTTCTAAGCACATTCATACTTAGAGCATAAAAATATACATCACGCTGCCAGGCACAGTGGCTCATGCCTGTAGTCCCAGCACTTCGGGAGGCCGAGGCGGGTGGATCATTTGAGGTCAGGAGTTCGAGGCCAGCCTGGCCAACATGGCAAAACCCCGTCTCTACCAAATATACAAAAATTAGCCGGGCATGGTGGCACGTGCCTGTAATCCCAGCTACTCTGGAGGCTGAGGCAGGAGAATCACTAGAACCCAGGAGGTAGAGGTTGCAATGAGCTGAGATTGCATCACTGCACTCCAGTTTGGGTGATGCAGTGAAATTCTGTCTCAAAAAAAAAAAAAAACAAAACATATATACATCATATTGATTTTAATACCTGCACATGTCTCAGCGACCCTCTCAGGTATGCACCATCACCATCTCCACTTCGCAGAGGAGGAAACAGAGGCTCAGAGTGGCAAGGTTATACAAGGTCACACAGCTGGCAGGTGGCGGCGCTGAAGGCGAGCCCAGGGACCTGCCTCTGTGCAGCTGCGAGCCTCACTCCACGGAGTCGCCCTTCTCTCTTCCAGCAACCATGGGCCCTGGTGGCCGGGTGTGGCCAGAATGTGCTCAGTTCCCTCTTCCCCACTCGGCTACAGGATCTGCGCCTGTGCCCTTCCTGCTCCCCTGCTCCCTGCCTAGTTTATGCTTCGGGTCTCAGCTTAACGTCATAGCAACTTAGCCTTCCCCACGAGGCCCTCATGCCACTTTCTCAGCACTGGCATACCCCATGAGAGTGTCCACCCCCGAAGGCAGGGGCCTGGGTGGACCACATTCCTGCCTCCTATTCCCAGCACCTGGCTCAGTGCACAGCCGGTCCCCATAGGTGTCACCTGACTAGGCATCCACAGTGACAACTAAGGCAGCCCTTAGATAGCTGATGTGGGAAAGGAGAGAAGGGAAGGGAAGGCAGGATGGATGCTGAGAGTGGGAAAGAGGAGGAGAAATGCCAAGAGTGACAGAGAGAGGACGTGAAAGAAAAATCTAGAGAGATGGAGAGAGAAAGGGGGCAAGGGCAGAACAGAGAGGGCAGGAGGAGGAAGGGAGGGAGGGAGAGAGTGAGAGGGAGAGAGAGGACCAGAAAACAGAGTCTGAAGACAGAGTGAAAGAGAGAGAAATACAGAAAGAGAGGAGGAGAGAGAGGCACAGAGACAAACAGAAAGACAGGGAGGGAGGGATGAGATGTGAGAGAAAAAGAGAGACAGAGAGAGAGATAGAGACTGACTACTGCCTAGCAGCTCCTACATTGCAGGCAGCAGCCTCGGACCGTGGAGCTGACACAGGCAGGTACTGTCAAGCCCCTGGCTTGTACCCCTTGGCCAGGCTGAGCTGGGACTGGGCCTCATTAGAAGAGCTGTGCCTGTAGGGACTGGGCCTCTTGGGAGGGCTCCATTACTGAGCCTTCCCAGGCTAATGGGCTCAGGGGCTGCACTGAGTGTGTGCTGGGGTCTCCTCGGGGCTCAGGGCCAGACCTCTGTCCTCAGCACCCCACTCAGCCAGTGCTGGACACCCCCACGAAGGACTATGGGCCTAGCACAGCCAGAAACAGCACCTCCTTCCAGCCTGCAGAAGGCGATAAGAACAGCTAGGAACTGTGGGTGAAGCGCCGGTTGGCTTGGTGGTTTCAGTACACGATTATACTGACACCTGTCCCTGCTCTGGGTGACCACCATTTTACAGATGGCAAAAGTGAGGCATAGAGAGCTGCCATTGCTTATCAGCGGTCACCCCTCCAGTAAATAACAGAGCCAGTACTTGCTCCCAGATTTGACTCTAAGAATCCAGGTTCTCTTTCCATGATACTCATTTTTAAAAACAGTACCATTTTGACACTGCTAAAGTATTACATGCATAGGATAAAAACGGCGACAGCACATTAGAATTCAACATCAAAGTCTTCTTCCTCTAGAGGTGCCCACCTTTATTCTGTGTCCTTCTAAAGATACTTCACTCATATTCAAGCAAATACAGAAGCAGAATCTTTCTTTCCTTCGTTTTACTCAGAGGATATCCCATACCTTGTTATGCAACGTGCTGTTTTCTTTTTTCTTTTCTTTTGACACAGGGTCTCACCCTTTGCCCAGGCTGGAGTGCAGTGGTGTGGTCATAGCTCACCGCAGTCTCAAACTCCTGAGCTCCAGTGATTCTACTACTTCAACCTCCAAGTAGCTGGGATAACAGGCGTGTGCCACCCTGCCCAGCTAATTTTTCTGGTTTTTTGTAGAGAGAAGGTTTTGCCGTGTTGCCTAGGCTGGCAGTGATGCCATTTTCATATAATTTACTGTCTGCTCCTTTTCATCAGTACATCAAGAGCATCCTTCTTCCTCTTTATGGTTGCAGAATATTTTATATGGATGAGTCTTATCTATCCAGTCACTTAGGTTACTTCCAATCCCCGACTCATGGACACTCAGGTTACTTCCAATTCCCCATTCATAGATACTTAGGTTACTTCCAGTTCCCCCCTTGTGGACACTTAGGTTACTTCCAATCCCCGACTCATAGACACTTAGGTTTTTTTCCAGGCTTTGCTCTTACTATTAATGCCACACCAACACATTGAGATGTACATCTTGGTAGTCACATATGGGTGTATCTAAAGAATAAGTTCTTAGACAAAGAAGGACTTGGTCACACAGCTGCACCTATGTAAATGTCACAGATGTTGCCAGCTTGCCCCTCAAAGGGACCACATTGATTGCTGCTCCCATCAACCCTGCAAGGGACTGCCTCTTTCCTGCAGCCATGCTGAGGATAAGGGTCAGGATGTCGGGGATGTAAAAGGGAAAAGGCAGAGGATACGGACAATTGAAGTCTGTCCAGAAGAGGGTGGCAATAGGTGACAACAGGTAGCAATGGGTGCCAGCCACCCAAGGAAAAAGTCTCACAGTGACTTCAGGGAGGTCACTTGATACCTCTTTGCCTTGACCAGGAATTCTCCTTGAGCTAAATAAGCTTGTTAGTCACAAATATCTTCCAGGGGGTACTGGGTCTCCCCAAATGCCCTAGGCCAATGAGTACTGCCACCAAACAGAACACGCCAGGCACTGTGCTAGCCCTGATGTGTATGACCTCATTCTATCTCACAGTCACCTGGACAGGGATGCACTGTCATCAGCTCTACCTGCAGGACGGAGAAGTGAAGCCCAGAGAGGTTTAGTCACTTGCCCAAGGTCACACAGAGCTAAGAATGTGATGAGGCTGCGATTCAAACCAAGGTCTGTTGACTTTAGGGTTTGAGCGTTTAACCCCCGTGCTATCCTGGCCCGAAGCTGTCTGGCTCCCAGCCAGGTAACCAATGACCTCGCCCTGCCTCTGAGACCCTGGCGTTGCTTCTATCTATTGCCGGACCCCTCAGACCCCGAGATTTCCTTGCACAGAACTCTCTGGTGATGTTAAACCGGTTCCTTCAACTGAGGGGACTGGAGCCTGGGCACAACTCTATGCCCATGAAGATGAAGCAGGAGCCACCCTTGGAGCCAGGCTTGGAGGCCCAAATGCCAGGCCTGCCTGAGGGATAGCCTGACCCTGTCATTCTTGGCTATCCCAGAGCCCGGCTGAGTCCCCACTGGATGTTCACATATCATTCATTCATTCATCCAGCCATTCAACAAATATTCATTGAGTTCTCAACTGGGGTGAAGCACCTAAACTTCAGAAACTGACCTGAATTTGACTTCCAGCCTCACCCGTTCTTAGCTGTGTGACCTTGGACAAGCTGCTCAAGGCCTCTGAGCCTCAGTTTCTGCATCTCCCAAACAGGTAGAATTATGACCTCCTCCCGAGGTACCAGGGCAGACTGAAGGAGGAAGGTGCATGTCAAATGCTTGGTACAGGATCCGGGGCAGTTGGTGGTGAACAAATGGCTGGTGCTATTCCAATTACTGAACGAGACTGACCCTTTTCCCGTCACCAGGAGCTACGAGTCCCTGCATTGGCTCCCCTGGAATGTCCTTTTGGGGGCACTTGAATGTATCCTGGGCTGGCTCAGGGACCACTGTCCCCTGCCCACCTGAACGAAGATGACCACTTGCCTTGGTGATCAATGTGTTACTGAGCTCAGCCAATTTCTGCAGGACCCGCTCGTCTGACCCCAAAGTCAAAGCTGCCTCCTCCTCCTTCTCCATCCCCAACTACGACTGTTCTAAAATTAGCCGGCAGTTGCCAATTCCAAGCGGAGCCAGCTTCTGGGAACTGGGAGGCCTTGGCATTGTCACCTGAGCCGCCTTCTCCATCCAACTGCGTAATGAATTGTCAGTCTCAGCCACCCCACGGATGGTCTCGAGTTTACAGCTGTTCCACTGTCAAGGACACGGGGGCTAATGGCTCTGAGAAGACAGATCAACTGGAGAATGTCAGGATGATGAATGAATTTGCCCAATGCCAGGATGCTGGCCGCCGGGCTGTATGTAAAAGAGAATGCCTAATTTGTTCTTACCTGCAATTACCTGGAGCCCAAATCTTCAGGTATGATTTAGCGTGGAAAGGGTCCTCTGTTTAGAGGAATTAATTATTTCAAGTGGCACCAACCTTTGAGCTCTGATCACTATGGATACCCTCCCTGGGGCCCTAGGATGGGGGCATGTCTCTAGTTAGGTCCTGCTCTATGTGGAACAGAAGGGAACACAGACTAAACCCATCACAGGCATTCGGGAGGGCTTCAGAGATTGATTTTTATCCCCCGACCCTGCCCTGAAACATTTTTGCATCAAGTCTTCCCTTTGCACATTTTTAAACAAATGTCCCCCCAATTCCCTGTGCACCTCCCCTCCTGCCAGATTAGGTGCACCCATCGGAGATAATCCGATGAGTCAGTGGGTCCTTGCACCCCCCCCACTGAATTACAAGGATTTCTCTTGCCAACCAAATATTTCATCCAGCTGTAGATATCATGAGGAAACGGCAAACAAAGAGAGAGATTTAATAACTGGAAATAAGAGTGAGGATGCAGATAGTTTAATTTTTTTTTGTATTGCATCTAATTGCAATCAACAGTAGACATCTGACACAGTGACAGCCTCAGCAAAATTGCTGCTGAGAGAACAGAATCTTTGTCTAAAAATAATCAGACATTCTGTGCACCACTGTTTGTTATAACGGTAATCGATGCTGGAGGCTTTGAATTCCATCAATTTATAGATCTGCGCAGGCCTGCCTGGCGATGGGGCTGGTGCACAGAGGCCCTCGCCGGCTCGGGCAGTGCTGGGGCCCGGTGTGTGATTAAGATAAGCCCCGATTCCTTTCATACATTCCTTATCAGGGTCTAATTCTCCAGCAGGTAGAGATGTTCACAACAGTTAAAGATTAGTGCAGCTTCTCAGACGCCAAATTTGAGGGTATTGATCAATAAATCAAATCAGGCCAATCAATCGCCCAATCAGGAGAGTCTAGCCAGTGCATTATTACCGGCGCCTCCAAGCCAAAGCTTTTCATGGGTTTCATCAAAACAGCCTCACCTTGGCTTCCCGCCAGCTGCTGGCTTGCCTAATAGACTCCACAGCCGAGAGGGGCCTCCTGCCCAGCGGAAGAGCAATAAATTTCTCATCAAACAGCCGATGGAGAAACAAGATGAACATCTGTTTTGCTGCAATGAAACTCCTGTGTTCTTCAGAATGCACAAACCGCCTCTGACAGACCACCCCAAAGGCGGCTTCCCTGGCACGCGGCGGCCCCACGGAATATTCCGCCCGGTTATTTCAATCAGGTAATTTAAGGAGACTTTTGCATTCTTCTCTCTGCAGCTGCCGGAGCTCTGCAAAGACTATTCCGGCGCAGTCGATAATAAATGCCATCCTGGGACCCTGTAGTATGAAGGCAATTTTATGATACCCATTATGTGGCAATGTAACTTCATTAAAAGCTGTTTATTCCCTCTAAGCATTTTAAGCACTTTCCCTCACCCATAAAGGAGGAGCCCGGGAAGTTATTTTTACAGAAAGGGTTCTAGGCCGTATTTCTTCCCTCAATAACTCAGGGGAGCCTCGCCCACTTGCCTTCTCATTTTGAGGAGGGGAAGCAGCCCTGGGTCTGGGGAGGCTGGGGGAGGACTAGGTTTTCCCTGGGACCCAGGCATGGGGCCACCTCGGCTGCAGGAGTTGAGAGGTCCAGGAGAGGAGAGGATGGAGGCCTCAGTTCCACCAGACCCTCAGAGGCCCTTTGTTCCTATCAGACTGGGCGGAAGAAAGTTCCAGAATATGAGAGCCAAAGCCAGCGTTTTCCAAACTGGGTGTCCCCTAAACCTTTCCTTTTACTTTTCTACGCTGACACAAATCCAAAGAAATTATTTCTCAGCCTGTCGTAAAGGCCCAAATTCTCCTTTGCAGGGACAGCTGGAGGCTGAAGGATCATTTCTTAGCCCAAGACTTGAATGCCACATGTCCAGGGTTCTTCGGCGGAGGTCTGCAGGCCCAGGCAGAGAGGAGCAATTCTTAAGGGTCTGTGGAATTGGTTTCCCTCCCTGTAGAGGGGTCTGCTGATGTCCTGCACGGGAGACGTGGATGGTGGCATTCTGCTTCTTGGAAAGCAGGAGAGGGAGAAAGTAGGGAGGGAATGAATGGGACTGCAGAGAGGAACATCTGCAGGCATCAATCAGGGGCGCGGAGGGTTCCCGAAGACTTCTTTAATTCGGAGAGCTTGGTGTCCGAGGGGAGGAAGGACAGAGGGTCAGAAGCCTACAGCCCAGCAGGGTGATGTGGGGGGAGGGTTGGGTCAGGGGGCCCCATGGGGGCTGGAATTCTGCCAGGGATGCATTGGAGCACAAGACAGGATCTGGACTAGTGCCATGGCAGGATCCAGGGTCAGGGTAAAAATCACAGTCCCAGGGGCTGGGCACGGTGGCTCACGCCCGTAATCCCAGCACTTTGGTGGGCCAGGCAGGCAGGTCACCTGAGGTCAGTAGTTCAAGATCAGCCTGGCCAACAGGGCGAATCCCTGTCTCTACCAAAAATACAAAATGAGCTGGACATGGTGGCATGTGCCTGTAGTCCCAGCTACTCGGGAGGCTGAGGCAGGAGAATCACTTGAACCCAGGAGGTCGAGGTTGCAGTGAGCTGAGATCGCACCACTGCACTCCAGCCTGGGGGACAGAGCAAGACTCAAAACAAAAACAAAACAAAACAAAACCACAGCCCCTGCTGACCAAGCATATCATAGACGAAACTAAAGGAAAGGGTAGGCAAAACAACAACAACCACAATAACAACAACCACGGGGATGGCTCAGATCAGCAGGAATGAACTCTGTGCCACGCACCATTCTAACCCATTCAATCCTCTCAACACCACCATGAAGTAGGATCATTATTAAACCCATTCTGCAGATTTGGAAACTGAGGCCCAAAGAAGTGAAGTTAAACATCCCCAGGTCACAGAGCTAGTAAACAGAATTCATCATGAACATTTCTTGGGCGCTTGGAGTTCCCATCCTGTGCACCTTATATGTGGTCTCCTGATTTATCTTTCTAATACTCCTCCACAGCGGTGTTGGTATTATGCCCATCTTACAGGTGAAGAAACTAAGGCTCAGAGAGGGGAAGTGATTTAAGCAGGTCAGTCAGGGGCAGAGCTGGGGCTGAAATGCATTCCAAAGTCCTTGACCCCTTCGGGCACTGTTTCCTGGCCTTCCAGGGATCCTGCTGGGCTCCTTGTGAGGGGCTCCTCAATGACGAGGGGAGTCCACGGTCCCCTCTAGGGCTCCCACTATTGCCCTGTCCAGTCCAATCTCTGTGCAGTAGCCCAGGGAATGTCTGAAAGGTAAACTAATCCTTCCAAACCCTCCTCGGCTGCTGCTGGCTCTGAGCAAAAGGCCCTGCATGGTCCTGCACAGTCTGCTCCCAGGTCTCTCTCAGCCCCGCTTTCCCCTGCGCTGACTGCTGACCCCCTTGCGGTCATTCCCCGTTGCAGAGTCCAGACGCACTCCTGGACCTGGCACATGCACACGGTCCTCCTGCTCAGCCCTGGGATGCCAAGACCACAGGACATCCCTAAGCCCCCACGGCCCCTGAGCTTCCATCTGAGCCTTCATCATAGGCATAAATCACTGGGCTTCATTCCAAATGGCCATCCCATAAATGTCCATCTCCCTCATTAAACGCTGACTTGGTCTTGTTTGCCTGTGTACCCAGCCCCTGGCATGATGCCAGGCACATAGTAGGTATTTAAGAAATATTCACTGACTGATCTAAGTGGGGACCCCTGCCCTCCCTCCCAGTGTCCCACCTGTGGCCCTTCCCTTTCCATCCCAGCTGGTCCCTTGCAAATCCAGTCCTAGTTCTCAGCCACATTCTATGTTTTAAATGGGGAAGGGAGAGTGGCTAGACTGGGTCATAAATCCACCCTTGAGCCAAGGAAGTTGTGGAACAAGAATGAACCCAGTCAGAGGGCTGGGCTTGTCAACCTGACAGCAAATTATATTCCTGCCAGACCACGGGGCTGTCTGCCCAAAATACAGATATGTACCGGGGTCTCTCATACAGAGAGGCCACAGTATATTAGATTTATCATACACTCCAGCCAAGATGTGCTGCTGAGATTTCGGGGCAAGATTTATTACACTGGCTGGTTTTTAAAATGAAAGTGAAAAGAGGATATTCTGGCAAAACTGCGGGCTGTTAATGGGGTGAGAATCACATAAAATAGATCATCTTGGAATCTCTTCTTCTAGACACAGACAGACCTTTGCAGAAAACCCCAGGGTTTCTGGAAAAAAGATGCTCGACCCAATGTTTTTACACAGAACCACTGGGTGACCTTGGATGAATTACTCTCATTCTTTGGATGTGTATTTCTTATCAGCAAACAACAATAAGAACAAAAAATGACAGCTATAACTTATTGATTGCTTACTACACGCTGGGCATTTTGTATGGGGTGATTCTCTGAATGGTGGCAACAATGCTTTGAGACAGTTATATTTTTATTCCCATTATAGAGATGAGGAAACTGAGGTCCACAGAGGTATCATCACTAGGACAATTAACAGCAAAACCCGAATGCTAACCCAGGTCTGGGGCCAGCCCGGTCAAAAACCTTCAATGACCTCTGACCTTCCATTCCATGAAAAGTTAGCTCTGCCTGTTCAGATGAAAGCTACCAGAAAAATCATCCTCGACTGTGCGCTGTGGCTCACGTCTATAATCCCAGCACTTTGGGAAGTCGAGGCAGGCAGATCATTCAAGGTCAGGGGTTCGAGACCAGCCTGGCCAACACAGTGAAATTCCATCTTTACTAAAAATACAAAAATTAGCCAGGTGTGGTAGCGTGCACCTGTAGTCCCAGCTATTTGGGAGGCTGAGGCAGGAGAATTGCTTGAGCCTGGAAGGTAAAGGTTGCAGTGAGCTGAGATTGCACCAGTGCACTCCAGCCTGGGTGAAAGAGTGAGACTCTGCTCAAAATAATAATAATAATAATAATAATAATAATAATAATAATAATTCTTGTCCTCAAAATGGAAACTGCAACTAGGAAGCCCCAGCCACCCCTTGGTCCTGGTGGTGTCTGTCCTTTGCAGAGATGGCTGCAGGGGGAAAAAGGGGTGGCAATTTCATTTGATTTCTCATGGTGTTTGCTTTTAGATTCTCAGGCTCTCAAGCAGGTTTAGCTTGTGCTGAGTAAATGCGGGCCCTGCTCCCAAGTAGGCATGGAAAACATTTTAGACACATAAGCCACAGGGGTGCTGGCATGCCGGAGGGGACAGAGATGAGAAGACATCCTGAAGAAGCCCAGCACGGGGAAGACCCAAAACTCTAGAACAGTGGTTCTCAAGCTGGGGCGATTTTGTCCTCAGGGGGACATGTGGCTATGTGTAAAGATATATTTGATAGTCACAACTAGGGGGGTGCTACTGGCATCTAGTGGGTGGAGGCTGGAGATGTTGCTAAACATCTTACAAGGCACAGGACGGCCCTGCGATGAGACATTTTCCAGTCCAAACTGCCCTTCATGTGCGAGGTTGAGAAAACTGGATCTCAAAGGACCTGCAGGCATTTCCTCCAGCAAACAAACTGGAGGAATTGGGGAATGAATGGGAGAGGAGCCCAGATCAGTGTGGGCCAAGAGTCACATGTGAACAAGTTTCAGGCCAACAAAGTAAAGCAGTCCTGATGGTCAGGAGCCCTCTCCCCAAAGGTGGCCCAGCATACACTGGTGAGCTGATACATCCTGTGGATGGAAAAGCGAGCCTAGAGTGGGGGCTGGACACAACCACCTTTTTTTTTCTCATCCAAACCTGACACTGAATAAAGTCCCCAGGACAAGAGCAATGATGTTTGGGGTTCCTTCCAGAATCGCCCATGGATTAGTCCATTTAATCCTGCCCACAGCCCCATGACACGGGCACTGTGGTTATCCTTACGTAATAGAACAGGAAACTGAGGCTTCGAGAGGTAAAAGTCACTTGTCTAAGGTTACAAAGCCGGCAGGTAGGGAAGTCAGGACTCGAGCCCGAGTCTCCCTGATCCCAACACTCATTAGGAAGATATTCCTCACACTGGGCATGGTGGCTCACACCTGTAATCTCAGTGCTTTTGGGAGGCCAAGGCATGAGGATTGCTTGAGGTCAGGAGTTCAAGACCAGCCTGGGCAATATAGTGAGACCCTGTTTCTACAAAATTAAAAAAAAAAATTAGGTGTGCTGCACATCTGTGGTCCCAGGTACTCAGGAGGCTGAGGCAGGAGGATCGCGTGAGCCCAGGAGTTTGAGGAGGCAGTGAGCTATGATCGCATCACTGTATTGCAGCCTGGGCAACAGAGCGAAACAACTCTGTCTCTTAAAAAAAAAAGAGAGAGACTCCTCAAACCCCATCAGTTCTCCCCCCAACCCAGGGAAAAGCACCCACTGCCACCCCGCCCCTGCCACCTACTGCTTTGATTTAGAAACCGAGGCAGGAGATCTGGACCCAACATTCAAGACCTAAGTTCAACAGTTCAGCCGTCTCTCATGTTAAAGACACAAAAACATGCTCAATAAGCTGCCCAGATCCCCGCTTACTTTTTTTTTTAAACAAAAACACTGCAACCGGCGGTGAAAAAGACATTGTCTTGAACACACACTTTAATTGATGTCTCCGACCATTCAGTAACATGGATAAAAGAAAACTTGCTTTATTAATAGGCCCTCATGCTAATTAGCACAATTTATTGCCAGGGAGGCAGTCCCTACCTTCTGCAAATGTTATGAGTGTAGACAAAAAAACTTTTGTTGAGAACCCAACACGATATCGCCGCGTGACCAAGCCTGCCACAAAGAGATGGGAAAAGCATACAGCTTAGAGAGGCCACTCAGAGGCATGGGGTGCTGCTCTATAAATTTATTATGTCACTTGACCATTTCCCAGTAATCAGAAAGCCCCAAATTTAAATGTCGGCTGGTTTCTGCCCATAAATACGTGTTTCTCACCACTTTGAGGAAGGTTCCCTAATGACTGTGAAGCTTTGTGGAAAAGTGTGAAAAAAAAAAAAAAAAGAAGGTGTGGGTGAGGAGGGGGTTGGTAAAAAAAAATCTTAAATGTTTAATATTCAATAAATGTGTCAATTTTACATACAGAGGCAAATGGGTCTTTATTGAGGAATTGGTAAATTTCCTCAGAGAAAAGTAAGTGCATTTTAGCCTTCAAGGAGTCCCAGATGAATAGAAATGGAATGTGATTTGTGATAAAACTCAGCTGCTCTATAAAAGACGTTAAATAAATGTTGCTGTTTCACCAGGGATGTACAAAATTGATTGCATTATAGACTGATTCTAAGATGCTGCATCCCTGTACGGCCCCCTCATCAGCTTCTGTGTGTGGGGGGAGCTGCTTCCAGAGACAATTTAGACTGCTTGGCGACTCCTCTTCCTAATGCTGTAGCAGAATTTTCTGGAATTGTAAGATTTCCCCTTTATATTTTGATTTCAGTTGAACCATAGAAAACTGCTGCTATTTGACTATTTTTGACCTCTTCACAACTGCAATTTCTTCTCTATTTGCTTAATATTTCCGGTGGCCTGACCATCATCTTGGGGAAGGCTGTTGATACCTCCAAAGAGAATTGTGGTTGCTGTCTAGAGTTCATGGTTGGTGATGTCCCTGTTCCCTTTGTCTGGTCACCAGAGGGCACCCCAGTCTGCAGAGGGAATCTTACTTTTCCTTCAGCCCACCTTGGGGAGCTTGGGAGTATCCCGTGCCCTTTCCGAACCTCAGTTTTCCCCCTCTGCAAAATGGGCACAACTCCACCTTTCCCCCAGGGTATCTGGAAAACTGGATGTGGTAACCATTGCAGGTAAGCTGTCCCATGCTTTCAGCCAGCTAGTATAAGGTATTGTGTATCCAACCAGGGGCTGCGTGTGACTCACATGTGACACACACAGCCCTACCCTCAAGGAACTGCTAACGTCACTGTCAACACAGGACAACTTCTTCAAGTGAGAAATGAGGGTTCACAGACTGAAGGGTAGAACCAAACTGATCAGGAAAACTTCCCGGAAAGCAGGAGCGTGGTCTCATTCAGACACGTCCCTTGCCTCTCCATGCCCGCTGTCATCAGCCTGGTCCGGTCACTGCCAATTCCTGCCTGGATGCTTGCGGGTGTCTCCCTGGCTCCACGCAATTCTCTGCCACCTCACTTCCACCCTGGCAGCCGGACAGGGTATTTCAAGATGTAAACTGGATGTTGATACTTCCCTGCTTAAAATCTCCCTGGACTCCCCATCCCATTTCAGATAAAATCTGAACCCTCCAGCCCAGTCTGCAAGGCCTGTGTGGTCAGGGCCCTGCCTACCTCTCTACAGTATTTCCTCCCATAGTCCTTGTACTTTGCTCCCACCCTCTGGCCCTTCATTTGGTTCCCGGAAACTGCCAAGCCCATACCAGCCCCAGGACCTCTGTACGTGCAGTTTCCGCTACCTGAATGCCCTTTCCTCCCAATTATTTGCCCAGTTCAGTGGTTCCCAAAGTCTCCGGCCCAGCAGGATCAGTGTCACCTGGGATGTTGCTAGAAATGCAGATTCTCAGACAGGCTCCAGACCTACTGAATCAGAAACTCAGAGGGTAGAGCCTGGCGATTTTTTTCAAGGAAACTTCAGGTGATTCAAATGCACACTCAAGTCTGAAAACCAATGGCCTAACTCAGCCCTGCCCCTCAGCCAAGTTTCAGCTTAAACATTACTTCCAGGAGACCAACACCCCAACATGAGGTCAGGTTCCTACTGTCATGAGCCCCCACTGCTGCCTCCTCACCTCTCTGAAGCACCATGGCAACTGTGATGTCATCATGAACGATTTCAAGTCTGTATCTCTTCATAGCTAGACTAAAAGCTCCAGGAGGGCAGGTACCCCTGTGCGCCCAGCACCTTATCGTGCCTAGCAGAGAGAAGGTGCCCTGGAACTATGTGTTGCATGAGCACATGAATGAATGCTCAAATGAACAAATGAATGAGTTCTGGAAGAATGACAGTGTTCATAAAGAAAGTGCCCCCTGGCATCCTATTTTCCATCCACCAGCCCACAGATCAACCCCATCTCCATTTGACTTTCTAAGTATCACCCTGGTCAAGTCAGGAGCCAATCACAGCAATGCATGGGAATGACCATCAAATTAGAACAGCAACAACAACAAAAGAACCAGCCAAGAGGAGATTCCAGAGGAGATTCCCATGCAGTGGATGTGCAGCTCAGGGGCTAAGCCTGAACATCCCTCAAGAAGAACAACAAACCTCTCTCTCCCTTCTCAACAGCAACTGTCTGTGCAGAGAGCCTCCAGGCAAAAACCTGGAGACCAAAATGTGCAGGCAAGAAGTCTGCCCATCAGCTCGGAAGATTCCAGTCCCGCGGTCTGGAATCTTCTGGCTGAGAGGCTGAGGCTGCCTCTAACTAAGCCTTGAGTTTATTGCAAGCTTCTCGATGCTGCACGGCAGTTTGCTCAGCTCTTGGAGCTAAAGCTGGAAGGGAAATCATTTCTTTTCCTATAACTCAGAGCAATTATATTCTCTTAGTGCGGACATCTGGCTCACTGCTGATCTCCTTACTTACGTTTTCCAAACGATATCAGTTCTGGGAAGATCAATTATTACTGAAAAGTCGAGAAACGTTCACCGGTTATTTGCATTGATTTGGTTGACAAGACACAGACTCCTTTTAAACTACAGATGTCCATGGAAGGGATAGAGAGGAGAAAAACGCAAAAACCCCAGACAGCTTGAGGTTCGGAGCCTCCACCCAGCTGCAGGAACTGCAGAGAGTGGAAAGCGCTGGCTGGGATGCGGACACTGAACCACCCTCCCAGAGTCCCCCAAACAGAGCCATTTCCATCAAGACAAACAGGTAGCCAGTGTCGGCCAGCGCCACAAGCAGCCATGATGATATAATTGGTTCGCTACCGCATCATTTTTAATCAATAGGATCCGGAGTTTCCACAGCTTGGACAGCCCAAATCTCCCTGGCAGCCAAGAACCAGCGGGTTGTTAAAAGGCCCGATAGTTCTGCCTCGCTAATGGGTGGCTGGTTCCCTCAACCCTGCTGATTTTTTAAATAAACCTAAATTCCAATAATTGTTTAATGTTTATTTTTATTTAGTTCTGGTTCAGATGCTCTGCGTCTCTCTGACAGAAATTGATATCTGGCTCCTGGTGAGCTTTATTAAAAAACAGGCACACACACACGCACATACACACACAAACACACACACAGAGGCACCTGCACACACACAGGCACATGCACATACACGCACTGGCATATGTACACGCACACACACATACACACACAAGTGCATGCACACATACACGCAGGCACAGGTACACACAGGCATATGCACACACACGCACACACAGGCACATGCACACACACAGGTGCATGCACAGGCATGCACACGCATGCACATGTACACAGGAACATGCACACACAGAGACGTGCATACGCTGCCTGCCCATTGGGAAGTGAGTTATTTATTTGGCACAGGTGAGGCCCAGGACCCACATATCTGGATGGGAGAAGACAGAAGGGCCAATTTCCCAAGCTCTGCCTTCTCCCCGGCTCCTTCCCCAGGACGTGAAAAGGGACCCTGCCGTTCTTTCATGAGGGAGCCCTGTTCTCAGCTCAGGCACTGGACAAAGGCGACACTGGGCCTCTAATTATGGCCTGCAAACCCCTTCAGCATCACTGTGGCCACAGGCTGGGACGACTCCTCAGAGAGGGCACTCTGGGCTTTTCCCTCCCATAGCCCCAGATATGTCTGGTGGCTGTGCTCTGAGACCCGCTGAGCCACTAGCCACCTGTGTGCACAGGAACACGGGACCGGGGTTTCCCCACAAGCCACGGAAACCAGGAAGCAAGATGTCTCCCAGCTGCTTGCATTGGGTCAGAGAGACTCACTCCCACTGGTACAGAAGAAACCCCTCTCGTCTGTCCTTCTGACTGGTCTCAGAAAAGCCGCAGTGAGCCTGGGTATTAAGGGGAGGCTTTTGGTGCTCTCAGTGGCCGCACAGTGCACTAAGGGGCTCATGCGTTCTCTGGGAAAATCACTGCAAACTGATGACCTGCAGATCAGGCTTGCCAAGGCCAAGGCGTGTGTGAAGGTCAAACTCGAGGCTTTCCTTCCATACTCTGCACCCCATCCATCAGACTGGGGTGTGCCCAACTTCTCCATCTCCGTCACCCCCAAGTGGAATCAGTCACCGACACCTGCTAGGATGACTGCAGGCATCATCAGCGCCTGTTCTCTCCTTGGATGCCAACGCCACTCTGGGTCACAGCCCAAGAGGCATCACCACAGTGACCAGGACACCTCACTGGACGCTGCCTGGAGCTTCCCCACTCCCCTCCCATTCCCACACACCTTAACCAGAGTTGCCGATGCCAGACATGGGCGCAGTCCATCCCTCCTTGATCTCTCTCGCTTCCCAGGAGACGCTCCCGTGGCTTCCACATGCTTATTCCCTCCACCTCGGCCTTCTCAGCATGCTGGGCCTGAGGTCAGGGACCCAGTCACGGAGAGGAACAACCTGCTATTTTCATCTTTCCAACACACCACACATAAGAGGAAGTGATGTCAAAGTTCCTCTTTCTATTGGAGAATGGGGAAGACTGGAATCAGTGAGAAGTTTCAGCAGCAAGTGGAGAGGAATGTTGAAAAGAACCCAGGCTTTGTCATCAGAAGAGCTGGGTTTCAGGAGGCAGGGGTTGCAGTGAGCTGAGATCGTGCCACTGCACTCCAGCCTGGGTGACAGAGTGAGACACCATCTCAAAAAAAAAAAAAAAAAAGAAGAGCTGGGTGTGCATCCAGCTTCAGTCACTTCCTAGCTGTGTATCCTGGGCACATCACCCTATCCTGTGATCCGGTGGGGGCAGTTATTATTCTTTTTTTTTTTTTTTTTTTTTTTTTTGAGATGGAGTTTTGCTCTTGTTGCTCAGGCTGGAGTGCAATGGCGTGATCTCGGCTCACCACAACCTCCGCCTCCTGGGTTCAAGCGATTCTCCTGCCTCAGCCTCCCGAGTAGTTGAGATTACAGGCATGCACCACCACTCCTAGCTAATTTTGTATTTTTAGTAGAGATGGGGTTTCTCCGTGTTGGTCAGGCTGGTCTCGAACTCCTGACCTCAGGTGATCTGCCCACCTCGGCCTCCCAAAGTGCTGGGATTACAGGTGTGAGCCACCGTGCCAGTCCAGTTATTGTTCTTAATACTCTTATCCTGGGAGACTCAGGCCGAATGCTCTGGTGCAATTCCTTACCACTGCATGGGGGCTCTTACTGTTGGCACCCCAATTTTGGAGACAGGTTCCTTAAATTCTACCCCCCAGTACCTTGCATGGGGCATCCAGTGGCCCTGTTTGCACCCAGAATTTGCTTCCATCCACAGCAGCCACAGACAACCTCTAGTGGGCTCCCTGCTGTCCTTGTATGACCCATAGGTCATTTCCTGCCACCCTGATGCCCTCTGGACCACCCTGGCCCACCACCACCCACTCCCGCAGAACCATGTCTCTGTGTGTAATCGACTCTAATAATTGTCCCAATACATACGGCGTGTACTCAGGGTCTATTATCAGCTAATGAGTAAATAATATTCTGTTCTAAATCCAAAAGCGCTATTAGATACCAGAGGGGGACTAATGGGCGTTTTAAGACCCCTTTAATCACATATTAACGTGACGCGAAGCAGGCTGTGGAGCCCATATGCCAACCGCCCTGCCACTGAGGAGGCTTTTCCTCTTTAAAAGAACAAAGTCGGGGAGAGAGCCAGCCCTCCATTCTCAGGGCTGGTTAGACAGCCAGGCTGACCCGCTGGGGGTGGAAGAATGTCCCCGATCCGACTGGCTATCTTTGAATAAAACGAGTATGGTTGTGGCCATCGCTGCTTTTCTGGGGCATGGTGGGGAAAGAGGGTTCTGTTCCTATGGACGCTGTGATGAATTACCACCAACTAGGGGGTTTTAAAACAACAGGAACGTCTTCTCTCCCGCTTCTGGAGGCTGGAAGTCTGAAATCAAGGTGTGGGCTGTCAGAGCTGCACTCACTCTGCAGGTTCCAGGGGCGGGTCCTTCCTCACCACCTCCAGCTCCTGGTGGTCACGGCCATCCTTGGTGTCGCCGGGCTTGTGGCATCGCTCCCATCCCTGCCTCTGTCATCACATGACTTTCTCCCTGAGTGTCCCTGTCTTCACGTGGCCTTTTGACAAGTACATCAGTCATTAGATTTAGGGCCCACCCTAATGGTGGACTAGAGAGGCCTACTCTAGTATGGCCTCATCTTAACTGATTTCACCTGCAGAGACCCTGCTTCTAAATAAGGTCATACCCTGAGGTTCTAGGTGGACACGAATTTTGGGGGATGACATTCAGTGCAGGACAGAGGTGAGTTGGAGGGGTAGTGATGACGGTGGGCGGGGAGGGTGCTCTGATATGGGCCCTCATACTCTGAGCGACTATAACATAGAGTTCCTGCCATCCTGCAACCCCCACCCCGCTGAGCATTCCAGAAAAGTTCAAGCACCCGACCCAAATTCCTCCCATGGATCCATCATGTCCTATTAGCAACTTGCGTTTCTTATTAGCTACTTCCATCGACTCATATTAATATTTGTTTTCCCTAATACAATGCAGGAGTCTGCTCCGATTAGTAACTTTCATATCACATTAGTGGAAACAACTATGAATACAATACAATCCCAATATGACACAGTTTGATGGGGAGTCGCTAACACAATGAGACTCTCCCCTGCGATGGCACAGGAATGTTGCCCTGTTGTCAGGCAGAGCTGGGGAACGTGGAAACAATCAGTCCCCAGCACGCTGAGCCACATGGGCCACCCTCAACTGACGGGATGAGGTTCTGGTGTGGTGGGAGGTCCTGCTTGGAAGGAATCAACTTAGTGCGTCTCTCCTTGTTTCCAAACACCCACCCATCAGACCAATAAGGATCATTCCAGCTCTTCTCCAAAACATCTGAGCAGCCCTGGAATCTGCAGGGGACAGGCAACAGGCAGAGAGAAGGGCTCATGACATCTTCTGCAACCCAGATCTCCACGGCTCTACCTTTATCGGTGTGACAGGCAGGGCTGGTGTTGCCCAGGTTAATTCATCAAAGACGTGTGAACACAGCAGAGTTGGGGTGATGTGAGGAGCTGCAAACTGGGTTGCTGTCTGATGAGGCCTCAGGAAATGGATGGGGGAGGAACAGCGCTAAGACGGTGCACATCTGTCAGGGTAGTTTAGAAAGACCTCACTCCAGCCAGCAGGGCTCCGGATTGGTTTGAGTTCAAATCTTATTACTGCCCTTATTACTGCCCAGAGAGTTCACAGTAGGTGCCCTTATTACTGCCCTTATTACTGCCCACAGAGTTCACAGTAGGTGCCCTTATTACTGCCCAGAGAGTTCACAGTAGGTGAACTCTCTGTGCCTCGGTTTCCTCCTCTGTAAAATGGGGATAAAACAGGGCCTACCCTGAGCGCAGTGGCTCACAACTGTAATCCCAACACTTTGAGAGGCAGAGATGGGTGGTTAACTTGAGGTCAGGAGTTCAAGACCAGCCTGGCCAACATGGTGAAACCCCATCTCTACAAGAATACACAAATTAGCTGGACGTGGTGGCGTGTACCTGTAATTCTAGCTACTCAGAAGGCTGAGGCATGAGAATCGCTTGAACTCAGGAAGCAGAGGTTGCAGTGAGCTGAGATCACGCCACTGCACTTCAGCCTGGGCAAAAGAGCAAGACTCCATCTCAAAAAAGAAAAAACAAACAAACAGACAAAAAAAAAAAAAAAAAAAAAAAAACCCATGGCCAGCCCAATAGGATTGTTAGGAGGATTAAATGAGATAGGAACAGAAAAAACTTAGAGCCTAGCACTGCGTCTGACACATGGTAAATCTGCCTTAAGATGCAGCACAGGTGATGGCTGCAAATCCTGAAGTGACTTGGTCCCCTCCACCATGGACGGGGGCCACCCCCACTTGCCTTTCAAGTTCACCCACTTGTTCTGAGTGAGCTCTGGGGTAGGCATTACAGAAAAATATAAAGTTGAGAATGAAACAGGCCCTCCCCTCGAGAAGCCCATGGTCTACTTAGGGGCAGAAGCTACAGAACCGAGAGGCAGGGGTCATATCACAAGAGGTTTTCGAGCCACGTCAAGGAGTGTGAACTTTATCTTGATGGAAATAGGGAACAGTGGAAGAAGTAAAAGCCCCCAAGCTTCAGTGCGGGTGAAGGAACGAAGGCCTGTAGGGACAGGGTACGGTGCTTCCCTTGGTGCCAAACCACCTGTCATCTCATTCCTGGCAGATAGAGAGGCCACGGGACAGCAAGAGACAGAGACAGACAGGGGCCGGGAGGACAGTGCAGAAGCTGAGACTGTGAGCTTCTTGTGACAGCGCTGGTGCTCTCGCTCTCCCTGCCAGCCTGTCTGGGAGACTGGCAGAGCCCCCGCCCTGCCCTGCCACAATCCATTCCAAGCTATCCCGGCAAGGTTGCCGAATAATTCCCACCGCCTCCAAACGGCACTCCACGTGGCAGCCAGCAGCCTGCTGCCAAGGGGCAAGTGGCCAAGATTCCCTTCCAACAGAGACATCCCCTCGCCAATCAGAATGTGGCCGGCACGCGTCCCAGAAAGTCGGACGGTTGCTGTCCACCAAGCAGATGATGCTGTCAGGACTTCTCGGTCCTGGGCAGTGTCCACTACCCCCGCCCAAGCCTCCCAGCAAGGAGGGTCCACACTCAGGAACCAAACACCTGCCCCCTTCCACATTTAGCCTCTGCAGATCCTCCAGATGAAAGCACAGGCTCTAGAGTCAAAATGCGAGGGCTCAAAGCCTGGCCCCTCCATCAAGCAGCTGTGCAAACCAGAGCAAGTCACTTAACTTCTCTGAGCCCTGGGTTGTGTTCACAACACGGGGTTCATACCTCACAGAGTTGTTGGGTGGGTTAAATGAGAGTATCTACAAGAAGTGCTTTTCCAGCGCCTGGCGCTTAGTCCATGCTCAATAAATGTTAGTTTGGGTATCACCATCTACAGTATGTTGTCTACTCAGAACTCAGCTAACTGATAATGTCAGCTTTCCAGAATGGAGCTAGGAGCCAGAGGGTTAGAAGAAAAGGCTTCCAAGCAGTTAAAATAAATGTCGCAGGCTGGGCGTGGTGGCTCACGCCTGTAATCCCAGTGCTTTGGGAAGCTAAGGCAGGAGAATAACTTGAGGCCAGAAGATCAAGACCAGCCTGGGCAACAATAGTGAGACTTTGTCTTTACCAAAAAAATGAAAAAAGTTAGTCAGGTGTGATAGTGCACACCTATAGTCCCAGCTACTCAGGAGGCTGAGGCAGGAGGATCACCTGAGCCCAGGAGGTTGAGGCTGCAGTGAGCCGTGATCACACCACTGCACCCCAGCCTGGGTGACACAGAGAGATCCAGTCTATAAAAAAAAAAAGAGTCAAAGTGGACACACTGAAAGCCCAATCATGAAAACCATTCCATATTAGTAATATTAGAGTAACATGCTTAATATAATCATAATTAGTAATCACCACCACCAAACACTGTGGAGAGCAATTTAAATACATCTTAGCATTTCACCAGTAGGATGCTGGTAAATGTTAAACAATCAGCTCTCTGGAGAAAAAGGACAAATTCTGATATTTACCATTTCCATGGTGTACATTTTCCCACCACGGTCAATTTCAAGCCCTGCTGTGATGTCACTCCACATGGAGCTGGAAGGCGATGCTTAGAGCTGGTTCTCACCCACCAGCTCTGGTCACTGCTGCATGAACCCTCTCCACATCCCAATGAGGTCAGTGCTATTTTTACCCCCATTTTGTAGACAAGGACAATGAGGCCCAGATACACATATTTCTTCGCCCAGGGTCATACAGTGAGCACGTGGCAGCAGCACCAGAATTTGAGTCCAGTTCTGTGTGGATTTTAAAGTTCGTGTTCTCTGCATGTGGCCCAAATTCCTCACCATTAGACAATAACACTGACCATCTTGGTAGAGACAGACAACAGTCTGTGTCCACCCTCCACCAAACCCTTGCATCTTCTGTGCTCACCTCTGTTTGACAACTTCTGGAGGCTACTGTCTCAATGAGGTCACTCTGGTTTGGCTCTGAAGACCTCCCGCCATGTGGGTCACCATGGGCCTACACGACCTTCCTGCTTCTCTTTTCTCAGGGGGAAGAAAGATGCATCTCTTCCCTACCCAGACAGCTAGACACCTAATGTTTTCCTAATAAAATGGCACATAGGCTCATAGCGTCCACCCCATCCTTACCTCCATAAATAGCCCCTACTCCCTTATGACACAGAGGCCCTGCTGACAGCATCTACAAAGTAGCTTAAGAAAAAAAGGGAATCCATTGCTCATATAATTGAACAGTGGAGTGTTGTCTTCAGGTATGGCTGGATCCAGCATTTCAAACGCTATTTGCAGGGGTTTGATTTCTGTCTCTTGGCTCTGCTTCCCTCTGATCTGTCCTCCTCCTCTCCCACCACAGCTGGCCCTGAAACTTTAATTTTCACGCAAGTCACCTGGAGATCTTGTTAAAGTGCAGATTCTGCTACAGGGGGTACAGGCAGGGATAAGTCTCTGCATTTCTAATGAGCAATTCAGTTCCACTGTGGACCACACTGTTAGCACTGAGGATGTGAATCCAAAACATTCAAATCCCCAAATTGCTTATGGGACCCCTAACATTCCTCTGTGTCTCAAGGTTTCATAAACTCCCAAAGCAATTATTGTGTGACTTCTAACTATGCACACCTTGGGGGGTTGATCCAGTTTGTGTGGCTTCCTCATGCTCACTTTCTGTTATTGTCTTCTGCTTGTTATTTTTTTGAGATGGCGCTCACTCTGTTGCCCAGGCTGGAGTGCAGTGGTGCGATCTCTGCTCACTGCAAACTCCACCTCCTGGATTCAAGTGATTCTCCTGCCTCAGCCTCCCAAGTAGCTGGGATTACAAGCATGTGCCACCATGCGCAGCTAATTTTTGTATTTTTAGTAGAGACGGGGTTTCACCATGTTGGCCAGGCTGGTCTCAAACTCCTGACCTCAAGTAATCCACCCACCTCAGCCTCCCAAAGTGCTGGGATTACAGGCGTGAGCCACCATGTCCGGCCCTTGTTCTAACTCTTACTCAACAAACACCAAGTGTCCACTCAATACCAGGCCTGGGAGGGTGCTGGGAATATGGGAAGACCCAACCTCTGCCTCAGGGAGCTGACAATTCCCTTCATTTTGCAGGAAAACCCCCAGAGAGTTGGTAAGTTCAGTTTCCAGGTAGTATTACAATAACAGCATATGCTTAGACAGTACTTACTACATGCCAGGGACTGTTCTAAGTGCTATAGAGATATTAATCCATTTAATCTTTTTAACTCACCCTATGCCCTAGGTCCAATGATTAGCCCCATTTGACAGATGAAGGGATTAAGGTTCATGGAAACAAAGTCACCTGCTCGAGGTTATATGACCTTGAAAAGAAAAGAGAAATGATTTAAACTACCAGAGGAAAAGTAGGTGTGGGGCACGGTACTATGTTGGGGACTAAGGAATGCTCCAGGGTAACTTGACCCCTGGCAGGCATGGGTGGGCACGAGTCAGCAGAAATAAGTGAGCAAGTGACTCCTCCTGGCTGGATTCAGGGGCATGAAGAGGGAGAAGAGTCCTGTATTATTTGGCACTCTTCAAGTTGCAAGCAGCAGCAGCCTAACACAAAATGGCTTAAGAAAGGAAACTGTTGCTTATATATCTGAATAGTGACGAGGTAGTTTCAGGTATGGCTGGATCCAGCAGTTCAAACAACCTTGGCGGGGTTTGATCTCTTTCTGTTGGATCTGACCCCTTTGTGAGCTGTCCTTCTTCTCTCCCACCATGGCTGGCTTCCTCCAGGAATGGAGGGACAATGGCTGCTGACAGCCCTAGGGTTACATCCTCCCACAGGTAAAAGGACTTTTCTCCCCCAGGCTCATATATAAGTCACAGCGAAGTTTTATTGGAGCACAACCACATCTATTCATTCATGTACTGTCCACGGTTGCTCTTCGGTTACAACGGTAGAGTTCAGTCATTGCAACAGAGACCATGCGGCCTGTAAAGCAGAACATATTTACTATCTGGCCATTTGCAGAAAAACCTATTTTAGACAGCAATGCCATCAATAATACTTAACTAACACCCACCGGGTGAGTACTATATGCCAGATATAGTTCTAAGCATTTGTTTGCTTCTTACAACAATTCTATGAGGTGGGGAAACTGAGGCATGAAGCGGTTAGGAGTGGTCAAGTTCAAGGTCAGGCAGCCAGTTGGCAGTAGAGCTGGGATTCGAATTCAGCAGCCTGACCCCAAATTCTTTTTTTTTTTTTTTTGAGACAGTGTCTCGCTCTGTCGCCCAGGCTGGCATGCAGTGGTGGGATCTCGGTTCACTGCAAACTCAGCCTCCTGGGTTCAAGCGATTCTCCTGCCTCAGCCTCCCGAGCAGCTGGGGTTACAGGCACCTGCCATCATGCCTGGCTAGTTTTTGTATTTTTATTAGAGATGGGGTTTCACCATGTTGGCCAGGCTAGTATCGAACTCCTGACCTCAGGTGATCTGCCCACCTCAGCCTCCCAAAGTGCTGGGATTACAGGCGTGAGCCACCATGCCTGGCCCTTACCCCGAATTCTATGCTCTTCATCTCTCTGCTAATCAAGCAAGGTCTTCTGGAAGCTTCAGTAGGTAGGTGTCTAAATTAGGGTGTGAGTTTCCAATTATGGGTTCAAGAAACATACACGCACTTGCTAAAACAAGTCGTCAATCACCCACAGAGCTTCCTCTGCTTGTGAGCTGTTCAGCACTGTCCCATCATCACTCTGATGGAGAGAGCTGTCCCAGTGAGCCATTGGGTTCTTCCTGGACAGGGTAGCCCAAGCCCCCAAAGTGGGCCAAGGCTGCACATCCCAGCAGTGGGGCTTTAATACAGCTCCAATCCAACATGGGCTTTAGCCCACCCACCAGGGCTCCATGCACAGGCTCCAGTGATAAGCCTGCTTCTCTTGCAACAGGATCTCACCACCGCTGGCCCCAGAGCTCTGAGGAGCCCACAGCTCTAAGGATGAAGCCCCAGCTCCCACCCGTGGCAGTCACTGGAATGCTTTGGGCTGGGATAGGGAAACAGAGACTTTCAATTTCAGTGGTGGGAGGGAGGGGCTGGTGGCCAGGGGCAGGTCTCACCTCTGAAAGAGAGTTCAGGGCTTCACACCAGGCCCGGTACTGCTGCTTACTAGTGGTGTGACTCTAAGCAAAGCATTTTCTCTCTCTGGGGCTCAGCTTTCCCCCTCTGTAAAATGGGCCTAACAGTAACCCCTGCTGAAGGGTAGATGTGACTTTAAGAAATGACATCCTGGCCAGGTGCGGTGGCTCACGCCTGTAATCCCAGTGCTTTGGGAGGCCAAGGCAGGAGGACTGCTTGAGCCCAGGAGTTTGAGACCAGCTTGGGCAACATAGGGAGATCCTGTCTCTACAAAAAAATAGAAAAATCAGCTGGGTATGTTGGTGCATGCCTGTAGTACCACTACTCAGGAGGCTGAGGTGGGAGGATCGCTTGAGCCTGGAAGGTTGAGGCTGCAGGAAGCTGTGATCGTGCCACTGCATTCCAGCCTGGGTGACAGAGTGAGACTGTCTCAAGGAAAAAAAAAATGGCATCTAGCAACACTCAGCATAGAGTGTGAGAGCTAAGAGAATGGGTTTTGCAGTTGAACTGCCCTGTTTCAGTCTTGTCTACACCATACTGCTGTGCAACTACTATTTTGCTGAACCTCAGTTACCTCATCTGTACAATGGGAATAATTGTAGAACTTTCCTCTTGGGGTTGTTGTGAGCCAATAGGTAGTCAGGGAGGACACACAGTAAAATGCTCAACATTAGCTATCAGGATTACTGTCAACCGAGGCACGCAAGAGAGTGTTTCAGTAAGAACGTGTGTCCTTATTTTCTGAGATAAGCATGACATGAACCAGACTCTGGGAAGCCAGCCCCCAGGGAGGTGACCCAGTGTTCTGGGGCCTTGATGCTGGGGGAGGCAACCTCATGATCCCCCAGTCCCACCGAGCCTGCTGCTGTGGTTCTGGTTCATTTTGGGCTGAGTCCCCAGAGGGGGCATCCTTTTAATGGGTGTCGCCCATCAGAGCCCAGGGGCTGTGCTGAGACAGCTGATGGGGAAAAAAGTGGCCATGCTTAAGTACCCTTCTGGTGATCCAGGGCTCTGGCTCAGAGACCAGGGCAGCCAGGCAAGGGCTGGCCCTTTAAGCCAAGGAGACACCGTCTGCCCCATCTGTCTGTGGTCGAGCCCAGGCTCATCTGCAGCCCCCAGGACTCTGAGCTCCACCACCCACCCACTGCGGACCTGATATCCCCTCTGGGAGACCATGGGCATTTCAGGTTTCAAACCCATGGCCAAAAGGGAACTCTGCACTCTCACGTCCCACCTGCTCCCACTATTCCTCCCAGCATCTTCCCCATGGCAGGAAGCGGCGCAGAGTCCACCCAGCTGCTCAGGCCAGGAGCCCAGGAAGCATCTTCATTCATTCCATCCCGCCGCATTACATCATCACCGCAAGCCCCAGCAGCCCCACTCCTAAGGCCAAGTCCAAGCCATCTTCTGTCACTAAGCCTCCTCCTCCAGGCCACCCACCTCCCCCCACGATGCTGTTCCAGAGGAATCCCCTGAAAATGCCACTGGACTGCGTCACTCCTCTGCATAGCCCTCCATTGGCTCCCTGGGCATGGAGACAAAAACCCAGGCCCCTCTGTGTGGCCAAGGAGACCTCCACAGCCAAGTGCCACCCTGCTCCCTGCCCACATCTCGCGCCCCCCCTGTACCGGGTCACGTGAGTTCTCGGACCAGGAGGAGCCCTCCCTGACACACCACACACGTGTGCACATGCTGGCACACAGGCACAGAGATGAAGGCTCAGACACACTCACACACACCCTGCACTACACACACGTCCTGAACACACCAGATGCCTGCACATACATGCCTGCCCATACACACTCTGACACACACCTTGCACACACAGGCCAGACACACCTACTTCTGACTGGTCTGATTCCTCAGCCTTAGGGGGTCAATTTAATAACTCTCCACACCATGGCATGCTGTTTCTTTGCAGAACCACAATCTGTGATTCTTCTATCACAACTCATTGACATGCTTAGCAAATGTCCCCCTAGTCCCGTCCTAGGCTGCCTGTCCCAGGAGACATTCTTCTGTTCATTGCTGTATTCCCAGCGCCCAGCACCCAATAGGAGCTCAATGAATACTGAAGAAGGAATCATCCCCTAACTCCTTTTCTGGTTTTTTGTAGTTGTTGATTTGTTTTGTTTTTAGACAGAGTCTCACTTTGTAGCTCAGGCTGGAGTGCAGTGGTACGATCTCGGCTCACTGCAACCTCTGCCTCTCGGGTTCAAGCGATTCTCCTGCCTCAGCCTCCAGAGAAGCTGAGATTACAGGTGTGCACCACCCTGCTCGGCTAATATTTGTATTTTTAGTAGAGACAGGGTTTCATCATGTTGGCTAGGCTGGTCTCAAACTCCTGACCTCAGGTGATCCGCCCGCCTTGGCCTTCCAAAGTGTTGGGATTATAGGCGTGAGCCACCGCACCCAGCCTCCTTTTCTGTTTTTAAACAGGGCTGCACTTCCATGCTTGCCTATGGGTCAAAATGTCCTGAGAAAACAAATAAGAAGTATGTGAATAGCCAGAAGGGGGCTGGAAGTTCAGGAGACTCATTGTTTATTCTGAAATCATTTTTAAAATCTTGATCAGTTGCTGATGAAATAATGCATCTTTAAAAACTAATATTTTTAAACGAGCTACCCAAAATGTTCTCAAACTGATCCGGCTTCAGAATCCTTGGGAAGTATTTCTAAAATCCTTGCAGGTGGCCAGGCCCAGTAGCTCACACCTGCAATCCCAGCACTTTGGGAGGACAAGGCAGGAGCATTGCTTGGGGTCAGGAGGTCAAGACCAGTCTGGGTAACATAGTGAGACCCCCCTACTCTAGAAAAAAAAACAGGTGGGCATGGTGGCGCACAGCTGTAATCTCGGTTACCTTTGAAGGTTGAAGTAGGCGGGATCGCTTGAGCCCAGGTGGTCGGGGCTGCAGCGAGCTACGATCGTGCCACTGCACTCCAGCCTGGGCAACACAGCAAGACGTTGTCTCAAAAAAAAAAACCAAAAAAAAAACAAAAAACACCACACACAAAAACAAAAAACCAAAAAACCCTGGCAGGAGAAGCTGCGTTGGGCTCTCAGGTGGGTACTGTCAACACCTGTCTGAGTGGGATGAGGGATCAGAACACCAGCTGGGCTTGAGAAATGGGGGTCCACACAGCCCCTTCCCAGGCCTGAGGGATGGCACCTTGCTCCCATTTCCTGCGCCCCTCTGTGTTCACGACCAGCCTGTCAATGAAGGAAATAAGTTTTTCTGTGGCTGAGTGTTGTTCCCAAGGCCACACTGCTGCTGTTACAACCAAGAGTACAAGGGCAGAGACTGGCTCACCATTTGACGGTTTTTTTCTAGACTCTTCCCAGGAAGGGGAGCTAGGCTGACCGGGCCAAAAATCACAGACTGTCCTCATATCTTTTTTTTTTTTTCCTTTAAGTAGAAAGTTATAATTACATGTATAGCCCTATTCAATATAATAATCTCACAAAATTTCCCTTCTCCTAAGGGATTTTTTTGTTTGTTTTAAATCGTGTAAAACATGCAGGGGCCCCAGGCTGCCGTCACCCATCTTCATGCAGATGCTCCCAGCTTTCAAAACAGCTGTTCCTCCCCAGAGTCCCATTCCCTTCCCAAGTCCAGGCTGTCTTTGCACTGCCCACTCACACAATGGCATACTTTCTCCAAGTGTCTGATCATGGCTGAGCTTTTTTTTTTTTTTTTTACAAAAATTAATTTTTTTTTTTTTTTTTTGGTAGAGACTGGGTCTCACTTTGTTGCCCAGGCTGACCTCGAACTCCTGGCTTCAACAGATCCTCCCACTTTGGCCTCCCAAAGTGCTGGGATTATAGGCATGAGCCACCTCACTTGAGCTCAATCTTCTTAAAGATGGGGATTGACAGAAAACAACAACAAAAAAATCAAAGGTGCTTCCAGGAGGTCATTTGCTATTTGCTCCCCGCCCCCTACCCATCCTTACCAGGTCCTTCCTGTTTGTGAGGTGAGGAAAAGAGGGGGAAGGAGACTGTCCCTAATCCTCTGTTTTCACCTGACATAATTGAAAACTGTTTTTCTATTATCTGTTCCATCGTTGGCCGCCTGCCTTGCCTCTTTTCGTTGAACCTTCCTGACTGCGTCTCTGGAATCACATTGGTCCTTCGCACATCTCTCTAGGGATTTGGTTTAATTTTTACATCTTCTGAGGGCCCCAGTTGCTTTACTGATTCCTGGACAATTTCAGGTGGAGACAACGTGGAATTCCTATGGTCTCATGGATGTTGTGCTAATGCATGTCTTTGCTTAATGTCTGCAAGAATGGCCAGTGAACATTCTTCTTCAAATACATCTCCTGGAATATCTGTAGCTGTTGCTAAAGCCATAAACTACTATCCCTAAGTGATCCTTCATCTTCCCCACTCCCTCTCATCAACCTAAGAATGACTTATGAGGCAGAGATAACAAATATGTAGCATGTGCGTGGTCACTGCCACCTCCCATGTCCATGGTAGACACTACTAATGGATCACCAACTCCTATGCTGCAATCCAAACCATCGATGAATTTGGTCAACTGGACCTCTCAAGTAAAGCCCAAATCAAATCAATTCTTATCCATCACCCATCCTCACCTGCAATAACCTTGAACCTGGTCTTCTGGCATCTCTTCCTTCCTCCTTTCCATTGATTCTCTACACACAACCTAGAGTGATATTTTTTAAAGCTGTAATCTTTGAAACATAAACCAGATCCTAGCACTTCCCCACAGAAAATCCTTCCATAGCTTCTCAATGCATTCAGATAAGATGCCAGCTCTAGCCTGTGCTTGAGTTTTGCATGAGCTGGTCTTTTAGTATCTATTACCAGCCTCTCCCGACTAAGGCCTGGCACATAGTAAGTGCTCCAAAATGTTTATAGATTGAATGAGGCTCTCTTTTGCTGATCTAGAATGCAGTCTAAGAATCCTTGTCAACGCAGAGCTCCAGGAAGCCGCCAGTGAATTCTCAGAGTTAGCATGCAAAATGCAGCCTCCCTCAAAAGTCTGTTCTGATACTGGGCAATTCTACCCACCTCCAACTATTTGGGAATGAAGCAGGGTGCAAATAAATCAGTGTAGCCCCCTTGATCAGCTTGTTTTCTTTCATAATATGTACAAAGTATTTTACTCCTGATTTTTGTTTGTTTGTGTTTATTTTTGGTTTTTTTTGAGGCGAAGTTTTGCTCTTATTGCCCAGGCTGGAGTGCAGTGGCACAATCTCGGCTCACTGCAGTCCCCATCTCCCGGATTCAAGCAATTCTCCGGCCTCAGCCCCCCAAGTAGCTGGGATTACAGGCATGCACTACCACACCCGGCTAATTTCGTATTTTTAGTAGAGATGGGGTCTCACCATGTTGGCCAGGCTGGTCTCGAACTCCTGATCTCAAGTGATCCACCTGCCTCAGCCTCCCAAAGTGCTGGGATTACAGGCGTGAGCCACCACACTCGGCTTCCTTTACTTTTTGTAGTGGAAAATGGTTTGCTGAGGTGGTGCTTTGGGCTTGCCAGGGCTGCTGAATGGGGTCCCTCGGCTTTGGGCATCTGATGGCAGGGACCTTCAGGAGTCTTTCTCATGTTTGGACCAGTGCATCAGTGAGGCTGTCACTGCAGAGAAAGATGCTAGGGATCAGGTGATGGACTGTTGCTTCTTTAGAGCATCACCTTCATGACTGGCTGTGTCACCAGGATGGCTGAAAAATAGGTTCTAGAAAATCGAACATTCTGGAAAGCCCAGGAGTCCCAGAACTGGAGGAACCACCGGGAGAAAGAGAAAATATTCCAAAAAAAGGAGTTTAGAATGGGGGTAGTCTCTGAGCCTGCTAACTGATTTCTTGGGGAACAGGGATGAGGGCAGGACGAAAAGGGGAACATCTTAGAGCAAAAGGGGAACATTCCTGGTGCTTCCATCAGGTTTCTTGGGAAGCAGGGATGAGGGCAGGAAAGGATACAGAGCAAGGGAAGAGTAATTAGTGCTATTAATTACATCTCAACCACAGCCTACGTTTCTGCCCCAGGATTAAAGAAACATTCATTTGGAACGACTATTAAAGTCTTAAATTCAATGCTTCACAAATCAAGGCGGTGGAATGAAAATTCTTTGTCTGTAGGGACCAGGAGGCAGAGAGCAGAGAATTTTCTATCCAGGTTGCTGCAGTCCAGCTGGAAAAGCCAGGGCTTGTGAGCGGGGTTTGCTTGTTATTATTGTTGGCTGGTTTTTATTTTTATTATTTTTTTAATTTTTAAGCTCTTTCAGGCGGGGACGTGTTCCAAATGTACAATCTAATGTGCCATAAAAGTCACTAATGTGATTATACTTTTATATCATATTAGAGAAAATGAATACTAATTCAATACCAAATGCTAATTCGGTAGAACCACAAAATGCTGAGAGGTTGCAAAACACTTGCCAGGCTGAACTTTCTGGCTGGTGCCCGAGAGCGTGTGGTGGCATTTTCAGGAGTTGGTGTGTGCGGTTTAGTGAATCGGGTGGTCAGAGCTGTTGGGGTCTGCCATTCCTCTGCAGTGGACAGAGGCTAGGGTGGTTTCCCTGGGAACATATGGGAGAAACCTCGTCACCAGGGGAGAAACTTTCCAATGCTCAGAGGAATTTTCCCAATGGAAATTTTGCAAAATTTTGCAATTTTCATTGGGAGTGTAAATCTGTTTGGATTTTTAAAGTAAGCATGTTGTTTGATGGCATCGGCAATGGGACAAGCTGCCTGTAAACCCAAGGCAAACTTTTCAAAGAAAGAGCACTAAGAATCGTGGCCCAGGAAGTAATATTAATGGCCAACATTTGTTGAGCATTTACTATGAGACAAGCACTGTTTTAAACTCTTTTTTTCCATTAATTCATTCAATCCTCAAGACTACTGTATGAACTAGGGACCCTTTTTGTACCCATTTGACGGATGAGGAAAATGGAGGCTCAGAGAGGTGAAGTGACTTGCTCAAAGTCACACAGTCAGTAAGGAACAGAGCTGGGACGCCAGGCCAGGTTGTCAGCTCCAGAGCTGCATCTTTCATCACTCAACTTAATTGAAGTCAGGCCCACTGACCAATTATGTCTTACCTGTATTATCGCGTGTTAACCCGGAGGCAATCCTTAAGGTAGATATGCTCTTATTCCCATCATACAGATGAACAAACTGAGATTTGTAAATGTTACCTGACTTGCCCCATAGCACCTACCACAGCAGCAATGACAGACCCAGGACTCACAACCACTGTGCTACACAACTGCCCAAGTGCCCCAAAGCAAGGCTGCCATCCCCAAAGGAAGGTCCTCACATCTCTGCCCTCCCCAAACTGATGTCCAACATCCCCACCAACTCTGGCTTCCCTGCTTTTTCAAGGAGACTTTTGTTCTACCACTTCTGACCCAGGAGTTCACAGAAGAACACTTCAGGTCAGTTTCTGGAACAGTTCCTTCCCTGGAGTCTCTCTTGCAAGACCCCTGCCTCTCTGATTCCCACACAGTTCAATCTCCCAGGCACGACATTCCATTTTATTATCAAACATCAACCGTATCTCCCCGTCTTGGCCAGACACATCCAGAAATGCAGGGCCAGAATTACGACGCGTCAACTCGCCTTCATAAATAATATTTTGCAATTTCCTCGTCTGGGGGCATGGATAAATTATTCTTCCACGTCAAGGTTACAATGATCAAAAAGGTGGCCCGGCTGGCCCTCCTCGAGAGTGAGGAGGAAAAGAAGGCTCTGATTACACTGTGGCGCCAGGCTGAGGCAGGAGCCCCGTGGCCTGGGCTCCTGCCTGGTGGACTGCATGACAATCAGATTGCCGCAAACACGTGAACTCAGATCTGAAGGTCCCGCTCCAGGAGGGATGCACACGTCAGGCACATCTGACTTTTGCATCATTCATGGGACTTAACAGAAAGTATATTCCAGTTACACGACATGTGGCGCTGTTTTCTTGTCCACTTCACTGAGAGCCCCAAGGAACATGCTGCAGTCACACAGGCTGGCTTTCTCTGTGGGGTGCTAAGAGCAGAACTGTGTCGCCACAAATCCATATGGGTGAAGTCCTAACCTCCAGGACTCAGGATGTGACCTTATTTGGAGACAGGGTCTTTTACTAAGGTAATAAAGCTAAGATGAGCTCATTCGTATGGTCCTCGATCCAATATCATTGGTGTCTTTATAAAAAGGGGGAACTTGGGGCCTGGAAACACAGAAGAAATGAACGTGAAGATGGTCATCTACAAGCCAAGGAGAGAGGCTTTAGAAGAAGCCGCCGCTGCTGACCAACATCTTGATTTTGGACTGCTGGTCTCCAGAACCATGAGAAGACAAATCCTTGTTGTGTGAGCCACCCAGGTGTGGCACTTGGTCATGGCAGACCTAGCAAATGAATACACTGAGATATATTCCTGGGGTGAGGCCATCGGTAGTAAGTGATGCCAATTTGTGTTTTTAACTATATATTTGCTTATGGTCTGTCTCCAATAGAATAGAGGCTCCAAGAGGGCAGGTATAGTCATGTACCACATAATGACATTTTGGTCAGTGATGGATAGATATACAATGGTGGTCCCATTGTGTAAGACTCTAGTACCATATTTTCATTGTACCTTTTGTACGTTTAGAGATGTTTAGATACTCAAATCCTTACCACAAGTTACAAGTGCCTAGAGTATTCAGTGCAGTCACATGCTGTTCAGGTTTGTGGCCTAGGAGCAACAGTCCAGGTGTGTAGCAGGCTCTACTGTCTAGGTTTGTGTAAGAACACTCTGTGATGTTCACACAGCAATGAAACTGACTAACAATGCATTTCTCAGGATGCATCCCGGTTGTCAAGCGATGTGTGACTGTAAATCTGTCATGGTCGCCACTATATCCCTAGCACCTAGAACAGCGCCTGGCTCACAATACGCTTGTTGAATGAATAAATAAGTGAATAAATGAATGAATGCCAGGAAGAATGCCATGCATTCAGTAGGCGCCCAATAGCTTTCATACATTGCAGTTTGGAAGGATGTGAGCCAGAGATGCCTCTAAAACTAGAATCCAGGGGCCATCCCCAGCGGGAATAGCCCTGAACCTCGGGTTGCTTTCGGGATTCAAAGAAAAACCCAAAAAGAAAGGTTTGCTCCAGCTGTAGCCACCCCATCTCCACCACCATTTAGCGAGGTTCCTGACCAGCAGAAATCACACCTTGCCTTTCCTGTTTACAAGCCCAAAGCCACACTGTCTCTTCTATCTTTGGCTCTGTTTCCCACAAGGTGCCTTCTTTATGTTTCTGGAGATGCAGCAAGCGGCCTCGCAGGCCCCGTCTAGAGCGGCTTGTCCCCAGTCCCTGACTGCCAGATGGAAGCTAACACCTCCTTCCTCCGTCCCCCACACACGTCCAAGGCTCCCGCAGCACCGCACCCCTGCCTGCCAAGGCGTTGCCAGTTCTACCGCCTCTAACATGCGTATATTTTTCAGACCCCGAGAGCAAATGGTTTTTGCTTTCACAGCAGAATCAGGCCCAATAACAGACATTGCAAACAGGTGGCCCTTGGGCAGAATATGCACACAGTCATATTTAGTTTGGCCTGCATCATGTATATGTTTTAATTTTTCTTTGAAAATGGGTGATTTTGCATAGAAACCCCAAGGCCCAGCCTGTCATGTATGCCACCATGCCCAGCTAATTTATTTTTGTAAAGACAGAGTTTCCCCGGGTTGGCTAGGCTGGTCTCAAACTCCTGACTTCAGGTGATCCGCCCACCTCAGTCTCCCAAAGTGCTGGGATTACAGGTGTGAGCCATGGCACTGGCCTTGAGCCTTTCTTAAACCTTTGCTTCAGAGCACGTGAGATTTCTATGGAAATCAATGACTGATGCGATCTGGGCCAATGTCCTGGGTCACTGATGGCCTTGGTGCACAGTAGGTCCTCAATAAATACTCGTTGAATGAATAAACAGCAACAGCAATCCCAACCATCAGTAATCGCTTGGAAACAGCCAAAGAGGTGCCCGAACCATCAGACTGTAATGGCCGGAGCGAGCCTGGCCAGCCCTCAGGAGCCTCCCAGGCAACACAGAGATCTCCCTGCCTTCCTAGGAGAGGCCAATTAACACCAGATCCCTCTTTGGCTGGCCCTCAGCATTGAGAGCCGGTGACAGACACAGTCCACCGCCCCTAAGTCTCGGCAGGATGGAGCCAAGCGTCAGTCGTCTTCCTCTGCCGTCTGCCCTCCACGCATTCAGTAGGCGCCCAATTCTCGCTGCCCTCCCAAAACCAGACGAAACTGAGAATTCTCCCTGTCAGTGCTGTATATCACTTTGAGATATATACCATATTAGCAGAAAGAACTGAATTATATTGCATTCATGATGCAATTAAACACTTCACTAGGAATCAATGTAAAACTGATGAGGCCTGAAAGTAGTGCATATGGCTTAGAACATTATAAAACATTACCTTCACTCAAATCCTTTTCAGTAGCAATTTAAATCTTCTTACAGTTACTGCTGCCAATGGTAAACCATCTACTGATTCATAACAGCGCATGGTAACGAATGAATTTTTTTAAAAATTTATTCAACTACTAAATTACCCATGAAACCGGAATAGCTGACAGGAATAATCTGAATTATTATTAGCTCTGCAAGTATTCTGCATTAGCCAATTTAAAACCACGGTTCTCAGGCAGGAACCAGTTAGTAGAGCCGGAGTGTTAAATGACTGCTATAGTTCTTCATTTTACTGCTGCTTACATTTAAAGGTCAAGAGATAAAAATTACATATGACTCCAAACATAGGAAGGGTGTTTATCTTTTTCTAGGAATCAGGTCAGTTGTAAACTTTAAAACGTTTGAGATGCAACTGTACAAACTCAAAGGCCTTTGGAATTGTTGGGAATCAGGAGGCTGGTGGGGGGGTTTCCTTCCCCCTCCCACCATTGCTGCAAAATAATAACCAAATAAAACACGAGGTGACCTCTCGTCCTTGTGGTCCAGAAACCTGCTCCCTGAAAGATGCTAATTTCTAATTTTCCTCCCTGGCCTCCACACACCCCACCCCTCCCAGCCCCCAGGGCTTTTCCCAGCTCTTGGGCAGCTCTGGAAGGATCCTGAAGCTACAGAAAGAGGAAGCTACAGAAACAGGTGCTAGTTGCTCATGAAGAGGTTATTTGGTCCAGCCGTCTGCCTCCTGCCCAGGGCAGAAGCAAGATGTAAGCTTTTGGGCTCCTTACTCCCTTCCCTAACCGCCTTCCTGTCCACACCCACTCATCTGTTGTTGTTTTTCCTCCCCTCCAAAAGCCCAAGGGGGAAAAACCAAAGCAAGAGAAATAAAGAACCAGCTTTCTCCAGGAGCCCCATGTTATCCACGCACAGCTGAACAAGGATCGTAAAACACCAGCCTCGTTTCTTTGCGTGGCTTTGGCAAGAGGGGCATGTGTGTTTGGAGCTCTGTGGAAGGACAAGCTAGGCAAGTTCAAGGCATGATTCTCTCTTTTTTTCCCCCCTTTTTTTTGGTGAGGGGGAGGAAGATTAAATTTTTTTTTAACTCACCAAGTTAATATATGCTCATTCTAAAATATTCAAATGATGGAGAAACACACAAAGAGAAAGCTGACTGCCCTGTCTTGCCACTTTGCATTTAGCTGTCGACAAATACTAATGAAGCAAGCACCTACTATGTGCCAGGGCGCTGGGAATGCAGCAGTGGGCAAAACCTTTGGTCTGCATCCTTCCAGGTTTTTCTCTATGTGTCAGCTGACATACATTTTCTCAAAATGATCATGTACTACTCCTGGTTTTATTCATCCAACAAAGTCACTGCCCAGATGTCCTGGACATCTTTAACTAAAAGGCTACAATTCCACTGTGTGTGCAGACTGCATTTACCCAGACCTGAGCAAGGCCTTCTTGTAGCAAAATAAACCCATTTCCAAATGAAAAACTGTTCAGGCTACAAGCAAGGGTGTGCCTAGCCCAGGCCAAAATGGAAATTGAAAATGTCTTGGCGTTTTAAGGGAGAGAGGGTGGGAAGAGATGGTGCACTCCAGTGAAAAAACAACTTTCAACAGGTAAAGAAAGCATTTGTGCTCCGCCCCTGCCCCCAAATGACCTCTTTTGCACAAACTGATTGATTTCTATGGATTGGTGTGGCTTTAAAACACCAATGACTGTCCGATATCCTCTGAACTGCCAGGAAGCCCCCGTTAAAGCAGGGGTTTTCAACCAGGGGTGATTTTGCCCCCCAGGGGACATTTGGTAACATCTGGAGACATTTTTGGTCGTTTCACTTTGGGATTGTGGGGGGCGGTGTGCTACTGGCATCTAGTGGGGAGAGGCAGGGATGCCACTGAACACCCCACAATGTACAGGCAACCCCCCACAGCAGACTATCCAGCCCAAATGTCAAGGTTGAAAACCCTGCCTCAGTCATTCTAGGATGGTCTAGGGTAGGGGTGTCCAATCTTTTGGCTTCCCTGGGCCATATTGGAAGAAGAAGAATTGCCTTGGGCTACACATAAAATACACTAACGATAGCCAATAAGCTTAAAATCCCACAAAACTCATGATGTTTTAAGAAAGTTTACAAGTTTGTGTTGGGCCACATTCAGAGCTGTCCTAGGCCACAGGTTGGACAAGCTCAGCTAGGTTGATGTGGTTGAAGATTGGGTCTTAGACACAGACACCCTGTGGGTAAGGCCCACTTTGGCCACTTGCTGCTGGCTGTGTGACTTTGGAGAAATGATTTAGCCTCTCTGAACCACAATACTATTAAGTTTGTGTAGGTAAGTGTCTTGACCTACTACTACTTTTTTTTCCACCCTTAGAGGCAGGGTCTCGCTCTGTCGCCCAGGCTGGAGTGCAGTGGTGCAATCATAGCTCACTGCAGCCTCAAATTCCTGGGCTCAAGCAATCCTCCTCCCTCAGCCTCCCGAGTAGCTGAGACTACAGGTATGCACCCCCATACCTGGCTAATTTTAAAAAATTTTTTAGAGAAGGGGTCTCACTGTATTGCCAAGGCTGGTCTCGAACTCATGGGCTCAAGTAGTCATCTGGCCTCAGCCTCCCAGAGTGCTGGGATTACAGGTGTGAGCCACCGGGCCCAGCCCCTTACCTACTTCTTAATAATATCTTCTACTTCAGGATTATTGGAGGAATTACAGGAGATACTTTGTGTCACGTATACAGTGCAGCATTACTTAGTGGTGGCAGTAACATAGCTAGTATTAATAGTAGTAGCAGTAGTAGCTGTGGTAATAATGAAAGCAATTTTTTAAATTGTAAAATATACATAACATAAAATTTACAATTTTAACCATTTTAAAATGTACAGTTCTGTGGCATTAAATACATTCACATAATTGTGCAACATCACCACTGTCCAGAACTTTTTTTTTTTTTTTGAGACGGAGTCTCACTGTGTCTCCCAGGCTGGAGTGCAGTGGCGTGATCTCGGCTCACTGCAAGCTCCGCCTCCCGGGTTCACGCCATTCTCCCGCCTCAGCCTCCCAAGTAGCTGAGACTACAGGCGCCCGCCACCACGCCCGGCTAGTTTTTTGTATTTTTAGTAGAGACGGGGTTTCACCATGTTAGCCAGGATAGTCTCGATCTCCTGACCTCGTGATCCACCCGCCTCGGCCTCCCAAAGTGCTGGGATTACAGGCTTGAGCCACCGCGCCCGGCCTGTCCAGAACTTTTTTACCTTCCCAAACTGAAATCCTATACCCATCAAACACGAACTCCCCATTCTTCCCCACCACCCGCCCCAGACGCCCACCATTCTACTTGCTGTCTGTGGATGTGACTACTCTAGGGACCTCCTATAAGTGGAATCATACAGTATTTGTCCCTTTGGGTCTGGTTTCTTTCACTTAGCATGATGTCTTCAAGGTTCATCCATGTTGTGGCCGGGTCAGAATTTCCTTCCTGCTTAAGGCTGTATAGTATTCCACTGTATGGATGGACCACATTTTATTTATCTGTTTACCCACTGATGGCAACCTGGGATATACTCTTTGGCTCTTGTGAAAAATGCTGCTGTGAGCGTGGCTGAGTCCCTGCTTTCCACCTTTTAGGGTGTGTAGCAAGAAGCGAAACCACTGGATCAAATGGTCATTCTAGTTTTAAGTGTTTGAGAAATGGTAATACTGTCTCCCATAGTGGCTGCAGCACTGTATTGGAAGCAGTATTTCTAGAGCCGTGCCAACGACGGGGTGCCTGGATGGGAAACCTCTGTGACAAGTCAGCCCCCATGTCTGGGAGCCTGGGCCCCCTGGAGGCCTCATTTGCTGAGCCCTGCTGGACACATCACCTTCCCGGGCATGTCTACCTGGGCTTTTGCTACCTTTGCTGTGGCATCATAGAGATCTGCTCCAGGCCACCTCCCTCGCTCTCTCCCTCCTCTGCTAGGTGACCTCATGACAGCCTTGCAGGTGCCCAGCTCTGAGCAGGCTTGCCGTCCATTTTCATCCTGTCTCCTCTCAATGCCAGGCTCTGTGATCACACCCTGCTCCGTGCGATTGAGCAATCTGGGGGCCTCCAACCTATGAGAGCTGGATCCTGGGAGCCCAGAGCACGAGAGGGTGGGAACCATGAACTTGAAAAGGGCTCTTCAATCCCAGCTTGGAACTGTGCCAAGGAAAGGGGGCCCCTGGAGCAGGGACTAGGGTAAAGACAGGGGCACAGTGGGAGCCTGGTGGGCAGTGGGGACAAACGTAGTGAAAATTGACCATGGGGACATAAATCCCAGGTTATTTTGTATTGCTCTGAGTGGGCCACCTGGCTGGGGGAGCAAGATTAATGCTAGGACCTCCTCTCCTCTCCCCAAACACTCCTAGGACTAGGAATCAGATAGAACTGGTTTAAATTCCAGCTTTGTTAGCATCTACCAAAATAGTTCCGAAAATAATTTTCCACAGTTCATCTCATCTAAATCTCATGTTGGAGATCAGAGCATGCATGCATGCATTCATTCACTCATTCATTATTTATTTTGAGACAGAGTCTCGCACTGTCACCCAGGCTGGAGTGCAATGGCATGATCTCAGCTCACTGGAACTGCCGCCTCCCAGGTTCAAGCAATTCTCCTGCCTCAGCATCCCAATTATCTGGAATTACAGGCGCACGACACTACGCCCAGCTAATTTTTTGTATTTTTAGTACAGACAGGGTTTCACCATGTTGGCCAGGTTGGTCTCAAACTCCTGACCTTAAGTGATCTGCCCACCTCAGCCTCTCAAGGTGCTGGGATTATAGGTGTCAGCCACCGTACCTGGCCCCAGAGCTATTATTATCCCCATCTTACAGAAGGAGAAACCAAGCCCCAGGAGCTGAAGCAACTCTATCAAGATCACACAGAATTATTAGTGGGGAAGCTGCGCTTTAAACCTATGGGGTCTGACTCTGGGGCCAAAAGTCTGATGATCATGCTAGACCACGCTGGAATTTAACCTCGGACACCCGCAGGTTAGTCTTCTCGGATCAACTGCACACGTTACTAACCCTCTCTTGCTTTGCTTGCTCTTCTGTAAAATGTGATAATAACAGAATCTACCTGTGGCAAACACTACAGATTGGCCACCCACAAGCTATTTCAACCCATTTCCCCACTCTCGTCTGTTCTCATTTCCTGGGGCTGCCATGCAGAAGTATCACAGACTGGGTGGGGACACAGCCAAACCATATCACACATGGTATAATTCCAACTCTACAACATACTAAAAAAGGCAAAACTATGGAGGCAGTAAAATGAGCAGTGGGTACCAGGAAGGTTGGGAGAAAGAGGGATAAGTAGGTGGAATGCAAGAGGATGTTTAGGGTAGGAAAACTCTTCTGCATGATTCTACAGTGGTAGAACCACATCATCATACATTGTCCAAACCCATAGGATGTACGCCGCCAAGAGTGAAGCCTAATGTCAACTGTGGACTCTGGGTGATAACGAGGTGTCAATGTGGGTTCATCAGTTACAACAAATGTCCCACTCAGGTGGGCGTGTTGCTGGTGGCAGAGAATGTGCTGTGTAGGGGCGAGGCATATACAGAAATTCTCTATATGCTCTGCTCAATTTTGCTGTGAACTTAAAACTTCTCTAAATACAAAGTTTGTTTAAAAATAAATCTGGGGCTGGGCATGGTGGCTCATGCCTGTAATCCCAGCACTTTGGGAGGCCAAGGTGGGTGGATCACAAGGCCAGGAGTTTCAGACCAGCCTGGCCAATATGGTGAAACCCTGTGTCTACTAAAAATACCAAAAAAAAAAAAAAAAAAAAAAAAAAAAAAAAAAAAAAAAAAAAAAGCTGGGTGTGGTGGCACATGGCTGTAATCCCAGCTACTCGGAGGCTGAGGCAGGAGAATTGCTTGAACCTGGGAGGCAGAGACTGCAGTGAGCCGAGATCACACCACTGCACTCCAGCCTGGGTGACAGAGTGAGATGGAGTCTCAAAATAAATAAACAAATAGCCGGGCATGGTGGCTCTAGCCTGTAATCCAGGCACTTTGGGAGGTTGAGGCAGGAGAAGACTTGAGGCTAGGAATTCAAGACCAGCCTGGGCACCAGATAGGGAGACCCCCATCTTTATAGTAAAAAAATTAGCTGGGCATGGTGGTGCATACCTGTATTCCAAGCTGCTTGGGAGGCTAAGGTGGGAGGATTGCTTGAGCCCAAGAGTTTGAGGCTACAGTGAGCTATGATCATGCCATTGTACTCCAGTCATTGGCCTGGATAGCAGAGTGAGACCCTGTTTCAATGAATAAATGAATGAAGCTTAAGGCACTGGTCCAGTTACTTGCAGCTGAATACATTCCTTATAGGAGTGAACCTCAGAAGGTGCTGGGGCCATGGGCTCACCCCACATGGATAGAGGGGGTTTGGACAGAGTAAAGAAATCCTGCATGTTAACACATGAAAGCCAAGCCACGCCTGGACAAGCATTATATGAGATCACAGATCCTGTGCAGGTCCTTCTGTCCTTGTGCCCTGACAGCTCGAGGAAAGAGGGTTGCAGGGATCAGAAAGATCAACGCTTATGGCTCAGAAGACTTCCTGGGAAAGTAGAAACTCAGCCTGGAGGCTAGGAGGTGAGATGAAAGAAGATGGAGGCCAAGCTGCCTCCAGGGCCCTCCCCAAGTTCCCAGCAGAAGCCTCTGCCCTGCCTATCCCAAGTGGAAGACGGTGGGACAGGAAAAAGGTGCGACCAGAGAGCCCACCCCCAGCTCACTCACAGCCTGACCCAGTGACAAGAGAAAGAGCTACTGCCCGGCCCACGGTCTTCCATCCTCAGGCCTCCAGGTAAAGATCCTTGGATAAGCGCCCCTGGCCCCCCGCCAATTTCACCCTCAACTGCTGCCTTCAACAAAGGGGGTTTAAGCACAGCTCAACTCACGGACAGCGGCGGTAAGTTAAGGGCATTCATTCATTCATCTTTAAGCATTCAGGAATTTCAAGCTGGATGCTTGGGCTCCAGAGCTGAGCATGAGAGAGATGTGACACAGAGGTGCCCTCAGTGATGCACAGGAGAGGAAATATGCATGTCCCCCACTGTGACATGTGCTTCTGCAGAGTGAAGCCCAAGGAGAAGCCCCCCACAAACCCAGTGTGGAGATCTGGGGTCTGGGGAGGCTCTCCAGAAGAGGTGACATCTGAGTTGGGAGTTAATCAGCTAAAAAGTTGGGAAAAGGCAGCCTAGTGACAGGGAAGGTCATGGACAAAGGCCAGGCAGAGACCAAAAGAGACGTTCCAAATAGGAGGAGAAGCAGGGTTTTACTGATGGCTCCGGAAAAGGCAGGGTGGGTGTCTAGGGGCCCTAAAAGGTTGAGATGCACCAATGAAGCTGCTCAGTTAAGCTTCTCATGCCCAATGGGAAACCAGTGAGTCAATAACTGAGTACTAATTAAGCACCATCTGTGTCCCAAACACAGTTCTGGGCACCACTAGTCAGAGAGGAGGAGATGGAGATATGAAAGGCCCAGGCCTGGCCTTTAAAGACCTCATGATCTAACAGGGGGGATCATACAGCAGTACAGACACCAGGCAGTGGTGGGTCCACTGCCCATCACGCAGGCCTGAGCAATGTCAGAATCTGGAGAAGGCCCAGCTTGTCAGGGAGGGCTTCTTGGAGGCATCAGTCACTTCAGAGCAGAGGCTTGAATGACGAGTCAGTTTAGATAAACAGACTCTGCTAGTGATGCCAAGCAGGCACCAAGGAAACACAAAGAGGTTTTGCGCAACAACTCCCAAGAGGAGTCCTGGGAGGTGCTGACAGAGAGGGAAACTGAGTCCCCAGAGCCTCCAAGAAAAAACCCCCCCACACACCCCAGATGGCCCATGCCAGGCATGCAGGGAAGACGGGTGGTGGACAGGTGATTAGCACATGCACGCACATCGATGGAGAAGGTATCAGGTGGCGAGGTCTCCAGAAAAAGAAGTGAGCTCCAACTTGGAAAGTCGGCATTGTCTCTTTAAGTGAGCATAACACTGTATCATCCTTTCTCTCCCTATTTTGGGTTTTATTAGCAAAGCAGTACAATGTTTATACTAGTGGGTATTACATTTGCCAGAACAATTACAGTATGACAAATGGTACATCAATGTAATCCATCAACCTTGCCAAGACAGGAATCCTTTACTCGGGACTGCCATTAATTCTGCGCTCCCGTCTCTGGGGTCCCGGGTCTGTGTAGCCATGACAACGTGGACGACGCCTGGTGCGAATGCCAGGGCTCTGTGAAAAATGGGCACCTCCTCGATGCGCTGGAATTTAACCTCCGACACCCGCATATTAGTCTACTCGGAGGCAGAAATTAGAGTTTGGAACTGGAAACACCCAAGGCACTTGAGGGGAAAAGGGTGTTTTTTTGCTCCTTCATCCAGTGCAGCTCCTTGGAAGCTGGGAGGGATTTGCACCAAGGAGTCATGTGGCCCTCCTGTCGCTGCTTGCTGGATACCAGCCCCGAAGCCAGGAGCAAATTCAGACAGGATGTGTCAAGTCTCAGTAGCAATGGCAGCTCTTGAGGAAAGGGGACAGGAGACTTCATGGCACAAAGTGCAAAGACAGTGGGCATTTGTAGAGAGAGAAGGGGGAAGTCCTTTTTTGATATATACAGAAGGCCTCAGAGATTCCAAAAAAGCAAACACCCTTCTAGGCGCTTGGAGAAAAGGCGATCTAATACACAAGGATCTCAGATCCCTTCTGATTGGGCGACACCAGCCCTCCGTGATTGGCACATCATTTCTTGACCCTGGGCTCTCTCTGCCTCCCCCAGCTTGCAGCTCCCCACAGCAGCAAAATCCCAGCAGTTACACACGCCCTCCAATGAGACTGCAGTCATCAGCTGCAAATTCACCAGGAGTTTCAGGGTTCCTCGATTCATCCCAACCAGCAAATTACAAGCCGGGAGCGGCTTTATAAAATATGAAACGGCTGCTGTCAGTTTTTCCATCAGTTCTACATATTTTGCTGTTAACAAAAGGAACCGATAAGCACTTCTCATAAGGAAAAACAAGAATAAAATCAAAGGCCCCTAATGGAGACAATCTCCAAAGTGCAACAACACAAGCCCATTTCTGTTTCTTTTTTTTTTTTTTTTTTTCCCTTCCCTGACAAATCAATCTGGCCATGGTCCAAGGATACAGGCAGACAGACGGAGCTACCTCACCTGTTTTATTAAGCCATTACCAGAATCATTTTATTCCCATTTATAATGTTCAATACATGGTCTGAAGACTTTTCTAATATAGTAATTAGATGGAACACTAGATAGATGGATTAAATTGGGACGATCTTTTATGCCATTGTACATTGCCTCACAATATTCTGCCTGGTTTCTGAGATACCAAAATGTAAGGATATGGGTATATAAATACACCCCTTTTATTTTGAATTGGAGGGCCATACTTTGCATGTGGCTCATGTCAGCATGATTCTTCCCATTTGGAAATCTAATGGAAATTTACAAATTTCCATGATAAATCTTGCTAGGAAAGGCATCCTATATTCCACTCTCCTGCCCCCAGGCAAAAGTTTTCCTCTTTTTTTTTTTTTTTGAGATGGAGTCTCGCTCTGTCACCCAGGCTGGAGTGCAGTGGTGCGATCTCAGCTCACTGTAACCTCCACCTCCAGGGTTCAAGCGATTCTCTTGCCTCAGCCTCCTGAGTAGCTGGGATTATAGGTGCTCACCACCACGCCCTGTTAATTTTTGTATTTTTAGAAGAGAGAGAGTTTCGCATGTTGGCCAGGCTGCTCTCAAACTCCTGGCCTCAAGTGATCTGCCCACCTCAACCTCCCAAAGTGCTAGGATTATAGGCGTGAGCCACTGCCCAGCCTAGTTTTCCAAACATCACCATCAATGTCATGGTCACCATAACAAGTATTTACTGGGTGCCTATTAGGTACCATGCATGGAACTGAGACCTTGACATTCATTGGGGGTCACATGACTTGGGAGCTCAAAAGCGTCTAAGATTTGAAATTGCCCAGAGTTGGGTTTATGTCCTGGCTCTACTTACTTGTTGTGTGACCTGGGGGAAATGTCACTCCCTCTCTGAGTCTCCATTTTCCCCTCCTGTAACATAGGGATAATATCAGTACTTATCTAATGGGCCTGTTCTTCGATGCTTAGATACTTAGATGAGGCTTAGCATGGGGCCAGATAAAGAGTGGGTGCTCAATAAATGTCAATCATTTTAATTTTCATCTTGTTTAGTCTGAGGAGTTAGCACTGTGCCCATTTTACAGGTGGGGAAACTGAGGTTTGGAGACAGGAAATACTTTATCCAGGTTACTGAACAAGTAAGTGGCAGGCATAGGTCTCTTAACCGCCACCAAAGATTGTCTCCTTTGAAGAGTAAAAGGAAGAACACCTCTACCAAGAAGAATGTGTGTGTGTGTGTGTGTGTGTCTGTGTGTGTGTGTGTTGACCTAAGCCCCTGAGTCCCTAATTTGTACCTAAGATGGGGATTTAAACTGTAGTCTTAATTCTAAGGGCCTGAGAAATAACTGAGATTGTTATTTTTCTGGCCCTGCATTGGGACAAATGCTTTCCAGTCCCTCAGAGGCGACTCTTCTAAGGCAGAGGGCATTTCTGGCTTTATGTGATTCATCTTCATCTCAAAGTTTGGTGGTCAACACAGAACATCTCCCTTCACATGCCATCTCCTCTCAATCTTCAGAACGACACTAAAAAATGAGACCAGAGAAACATATCCTGCAGGCGTCACCTGAGGCTCCCTGCTCACTTCTCAGGCATCATCCCCAGGTGGGAACACTGAGGCAAGGAAATAAACCTGAAATATCATCAAAAGAAATGATGCCACTTTAGAGAGGGAAAAACTGAAGCTCAGAGAGGTGGTGTAACCTGCCAAAGGTAACACAGCTGTTGAGGTCACGTTAGGACCTAGAGTCTCAACCGGAGTGTGACAAAGGCTGCAAATTCCCCCACCCCCATTCTGATTTTGCCTGTTCCCCTAGCTTTGGACCACGGCAGCCTGCCTGTGCAGGGGCTATATTTAGCTGCTGCTTTTTTCCAGTTGCGCGTGTAAATGGAGAACATCTAGTGGATGAAACCCATTAATATAAAAGAGAAGGACGCACCCAGTCACGAAGCTGGAAGCTGAGTGCTTCTGAAGACCTGCCTTCACCATGGCCAGGAAAATAATATTATCCTCCATACTAATATTCCTAGATCAAGAGGGGGTGCTCAATTTGATAGGTGGTGCTGTGACTCACAAAAAGAATAAAACTCTGAAAATCGCTTCGCTGCTAGCTCAATCTATGGTATTGATGAAAAAGTGAGAGTTGCCTTCAATTGTTAATTGTCCCCCATCAATGGCCCCAGGACCTGCTGTTCTCGCTCCTCTGCCTGGGAAATTAAGTCCCTGTATAGCCTTGCAGGGGTCCTCAGAAAGTTGTTAAATGGGTTTCCAGCTCACCCCAAGTCTTTTGCTATTTTTGCAAGAAGCGCTGACCTGGAAGGTTTCAACACTGCAAAAATGTCTTTAAGGAGCACGGTGAGGGACAGGGAGTGGAGCCAGCATAGGGAAGCAAAAGAACAGAGAAGTTACTGGAAATGCCAAATACTGACATTTACACTGTAGGACAGGTCCCATGACTGCCTCACTGCTCCTCCTAACCACCCCCATTCATATCCCCATTTCACAGAGCAGGCGACGGGGGCTCAGAGAGGCGAAGTGACTTACCCAAGGTCACACGGCCAGTTCAGGGCTGAGTTTCGATTTGCACCTGGGTTTGTCCGATTTTAACATCTGGACCTGTAAGTCCAAGTGGCTCTCAGGCAGAGTGAAGGTGGGTACCTTTGACACAGTAGGCAGTTCTTGGGCGAAAACTGTCCTGAACGTTTATCCTAGTTGCCATGACCTTGGGAAGCTCAGCCCCATGGAAGGAATGGATGAACTGTATGCAGTGCATACAACTATTCCTTTGTTCATCCACGTTGTATAGCAGATTTTTGTCAATCGGGTGTTCATGATACAAAGGCCTTCCAAGGAGGAATAGCAGCTGGCTGGGGCTGAGATAATGCTGGATCAGATAAAGCCAGAAACGCCTGCTGCCTTAGAAGAGCCTCCTCTGAGGGGTTGGAAAGTATTTGTCCCAATGCAGTGCTGGAAAAATAACGATCTCAGTGACCAAAACCTCGACCACCATTATTTCTGAACATAGGCCCATTGCTCAAACCTTTGCCACAAATGCCATTTGTGGTTCATCCACTTTCTGCAGCTCATCCCACGCCAACGAGGCAGAAAATGTCCCCATCACATACCCCCCTCCTTTCTCTCCCAAACCCTATCCATTCTCCTCCTACTGAGCACTTGTGGACCACTCGGGCCACCAGGATCTTTCTCTCATGTCCAAAGAAAGCCTCCAGTTACATGAAACCTTCTGGTTTACAAGAAGGAATGTCAAATCCATCATATCCTTTGGTCCTCGTAGACCATCCCAAAGAGTAAGGGCTATCTTATCCCCCTGTCCCCCACGAAGTCCCTGAGGCTCAGGGAGTTTAACAACCTGCTAGAGGTCATGCGGCGATCAAAGACGGGCCTGGAGTCCAGATGGGATTCTGTCTTGGGTCGGGATCTCTGAGGGCTGAGATGGGGATCTGGGGGCTAGTGACTTCTGGGCGAGGGGATATGCCCTCAAGAGGAAGCTGACAGAAGTAAGGGAAGCAGGCGGGGGCGGGAGAGGAGTTGGGTGAAAATGTGGGTTCAGCGAGAATCCAGTGTCGCCCCTGGGAGTTGTGTGGGGTGAATGGTAGCATAGTGTAGTCCCAACTTGAGGGAAGGGGTCCAGGCTTTTACTCTTCCCCTGAATCAAGTCACTCAGGGACTGTGGGCTGCCTCTAGGGTGGAATGGGATGGAACATCTTGCAATTCCCTGGAGAATAGAACAGCCAAGTCACAGCGGGGATGGGTGCTGCCTGGCAGAGGGGTCTGGGTGGGCCACCAACAATGTCCCCTGGAGATTCTATGGCTCTCCTTCCTAGCATTCAACCAAGAAGGGTGGCAGGGATGGGGATTCTGTGCCTAAGCAGAAGCCAAATGGTAGCAGTCCATGGAGAAGGGAGACCCTGGGGGCTGCCAGGAGGAAATTGAGGCTCAGAAAGGTCAAGCAGCCTGACCGAGGCCACACAGCATTTCCTTCCACTTACCATGGAGCCGAGACCCTCTGGAATAATGAAGGGCTGACAGGCAGCCTCTCTGCTGTTCTCCCCTCTCCTCTACCCCAACCCTCCTCTCTCCCCACCCCCACGTGGCTGCACCTCCTCCTGCTGGCTCCCCAGCGCCCGGGTGCTGGATGGGAACAGTGACACCTTGTCAAACAGGCTTTTGATAAATGCAAATCTCTCTTAATTTGAATTTAATTATCAATGAAGTGAGCGACTCCCAGATCGCTTCTCCCCATCAGAAACTGGCAGATACATCTGTGCGTGGAGCGAGACTGGCATCTGCTGGTCCTCATGCCAAGCCCCTCCCCTCGGCCATCTTGGCAGTGGCGGATCCTCTGTGGGAGGGGTAAAGGGGATGGGAATAGGGGTCCCTACAGCTGGAGCCCCGACTTTTTCAGCAGCCCAGGCTAGAGCCGTCACATGGTCTACCCATACAGTCTCTTTCCAGATGCCTAGAGAAGTTAAGACACTTGCCCAAAGCCAGACAGCAGGGCTGGACTCAGGTGACCTGATTCTATCATGACCAGAGCTTGTTCACTGTTCTGCCATCAATGTCAGGGCAGGGAAGTTGTGGTCCAGTGCTTCATTCCTGCCCCATGCTCACCCCTAAGCAAATTCTGGGTGGGCTCTGCGTGGTGACTGGTTCATGCCTATAATCCCAGGGCTTTGGGAGGCCAAGATAAGAGGATCGCTTGGAGCCAGAAGTTCGAGACCAGCTTGGGCAACATAGTGAGACCCCATCTCTATGAAAAAAATTTAAAAATTAGCTGGGCATGGTGGCATGTACCTAGAGTCCCAACTACTCAGGAGGTGGGAGAATCACCTGAGCCTGGGGAGGTTGAGACTGTAGTGAGCTGTGATTGGGCCACTGCACTTGTGCCTGGGTGACACAGCGAGACTCTGTCTCAAAAAAAATTAAATAATAAAGTTTGTAAAAATCCCATCATTCAGAAATAACCTCTAGTAATGCTCTACCATTTCCCCTTCAGACTTTACCTTCCCCCAAAGTGTCTGATTTCAATTATATTTAACAACAGCAACAACAATAATAACATCAGCAGAAGAGAGGTGAGAGCACTAAGACCAACTTGGTCAATATTTCTCTTGCCTCTGTCCCTTTACGGTGGACTTTACAGTGGGCTTTAAAGTGTCCCTTTACAGTGGATTTTGGATGGGAGTGGTGGCTCATGCCTGTAATCCCAGCACTATGGGAGGCCTAGGCAGGGGGATCACTTTGAGCTCCGTAGTTTGAGACCAGCATGGCCAAGATGGCCATCTCTACAAAAAATACAAAAATTTAGCCAGGTGTGGTGGCTTGTGCCTGTGGTCCCACCTACTCAGGAGGCTGAGGCTGGAGAATTGTTTGAGCCTGGGAAGCAGAGGATGAAGTGAGCCAAGATTGTGCCACTGCACTCCAGCCTGGGCAACAGAGTGAGACCCTGTCTCAAAAAAATAATAATTAAAAAAAAGACAAAAAATAAACAGCAGATTCTTAGACCAAATCTTTTTAAAATTATTTTTATTTTAGTTTTTATTTTTTTGAAACGGAGTCTCACTCCATCGCCCAGGCTGGGGTGCAGTGGCCCCATCTCGGCTCACTGCAAGCTCCGCCTCCCAGGTTCGCGCCATTCTCCTGCCTCAGCCTCCCGAATAGCTGGGACTACAGGCGCCCGCCACCACGCCCGGCTAATTTTTTGTATTTTTAGTAGAGACGGGATTTCACCGTGTTAGCCAGGATGGTCTTGATCTCCTGACCTCGTGATCCGCCCGCCTCAGCCTCCCAAAGTGCTGGGATTACAGGCGTGAGCCACGGCAACCGGCCTCTTAGACCAAATCTTGACACATACACCCTCCCCTGCCTCAGCCACCTGAGACTGTTTAGTGAGACCCTGTACGTTCCTGCACTGACTTCAAAGGCATTGACCCTTCCAGTCCTGGAAGGCAATAACTCCTGACAAATGGCTAGGTCTTGGAGCCAGGCTACCAGAGATCGAAACCTTGGCTGGCCACTTACTTGCTGGGTGACCTTGGGCAAATCTCTCTGAGCCTTCCTCACCTACCTGTATAATAGGTTAATAACTGTAGCCACCACCAGGGGACGCTGCATCAATTAAATGAGAAGAAGGGCAAAGGGCTCTCAGCACAGTGCCCAACCAAGAGCTGAGGGCTTCATAGATGTGCCTGTCATTTTATTTCTGGACACAAAATCTCCTAGCCCTGCTGCACCTGCAATTTTTCCAGAGGCTGCTCAAATGCAGCTGGGGTCTCCCTATCAAGAGGCCTTGCCCCTATCGGGTCTGGCGAGGTCAATGCAGCAGCCCCCTCTGGCCCCAAAGCAGAGACCCCACCTGGGTCCATCCATCCTCTTCTCTGCCAGGCACCGCCATCTCGGGAAAGGGCAGCTCCATCCTCCCATAGCACAGGCCAAATTGTGGACTCCGCTCTCTCTCTCTCACTTCCCACGTGCAAGTCTTGTTGTCTCCATCTTTATATTCTAAGAGAATCGCATCACTTCTCACTCCGCCATTCCCTCCCCCGTCATCGCGTGCAGGAACACGTGATGTTCCTGCATCCTCCTCATGGGGTCCCGGCTCCAGTATACACCCCTTAGGCCTGTTCCCCATGTGGCTGCCGGAGTCAATGACCTCACCCCTTCACTCCAAACCTTGGAGGCTCCCAGCCCACTCAGAGCAAAGACTGAAGTCCTTACCCGGGGCCCCACACCCACCTGCCCCCTCACTCCTCCTTCAGTCAACCAGACACTAATTGTAGGAGTGCACATTCATATCTGAATGCACGTAATTCAGTGGCACTTACTAGTACATTCACAATATTGTACAACCATTGCCTCCATTTGGTTTCCAAACATTTCATCACCCCAAGACCCCAGCAAGTATCTGTTTCCCATTCTCCTTTCTCCAGCCCCCGGAAAGCACTAATCTGCTTTCTGTCTCTATGGATTTGTCTGTTCTGGACATTTTGTATAAATGGAGTGCCTGGCCTCTTTTAATCAGCATTGTGTTTGAGGCGTGTCTGTGTTGCAGCCTGTGTCAGAGATGCATTCTTTTTCGTGGCTGAATAATATTCCATTGTATGGACAGACCACATTATGTTTATCCATTCATGAGCTGATGGACATGTGGGTTGGTTCCACCTTTTGGCTAGTGTGAATAGTGCTGCTGTGAACATTTGTGTACATGTTTTGGTTGGAGCACCTGTTTTCAATTTTGGGGGGTATATTCCCAGGAGCAGAATTGCTGGGTCACATGGTTAAGTCTATGTTTAACTTACTGAGAAACCATCAAACTGCTTCCCACAGCAGCTGCACCATTTTACATTTTGCATTGGTGGTTCACTCAGCTAGGAATGCCCTTTCCCCTGATATCCTCATGGCTGCCTTATTCAAATCCTTCAAAGGTGCGAATGTCACTGTCTCAGTGAAACTCTATTTAAAACTGCATGAGCTCTTCCTGTCCCACACCCCACCCTCCCCTGCACCCCATTCTTTCTTCTCTTTCATTTTCTCCATAGCACTTATCACTGTGGACTGACCACACACATACCTTTTTATTATTTACAGTCTTTCTCTCTAAAATAGAGCTCCAGATGGACCTTTCCTGTCTCACCACTGAAACTCCAGGGCCTGGCACACAGCAGGTGCTCAATCAACAGTTCCCAGAGCAGTCTTTCTAGTACACAATTGAACCCCAGCCACTGCTCTGCTCAAAGCCCTGAATGGCTTCTGTGGCCCTCAAGGGAAAATCCCTTGCCCCACTCTCCAGACATGTCCCTGTCATGTCCCCACATGTACCCTGTGTTTAGGTCACACTGAACTAGCTGTAGGAATCCAAGCACACATGGTCCTTCTGCCTGGAGTTCCCTTTTCCACCCAGATTTCTGGTAAACCCTCTTTTATCCTTCACAACACAGCTCAAGTGTCACCTCCTCCATGGAGTCTTCCTTGACCTCTCCAGGCAAAATTCAACTGGTCTCCCTGGGAATCTCCTTCCCACCTGTGTCAGCTTACACTGCTCTAGGTACATATTTGGTTTGACTACACCAGCAGCACACACACACACACACAGAGAGAGAGACAGAGAGAGAGACAGAGAGAGATCTTATTGGTTCTGTTTCTCTGGAAAACCCTGACTAATACAGATTTTGGTACCAGGAGTGGTTAGAGAGGAATAGAATTTTTTTTTTTTTTTTTTTGAGACGGAGTCTTGCTCTGTTACCCGGGCTGGAATGCAGTGGCTGGATCTCGGCTCACTGCAAGCTCCGCCTCCCAGGTTTACGCCATTCTCCTGCCTCAGTTTCCCGTGTAGCTGCGACCACAGGCACCCGCAACCTCGCCCAGCTAGTTTTTTGTATTTTTTAGTAGAGACGGGGTTTCACCGTGTTAGCCAGGATGGTCTTGATCTCCTGACCTTGTGATCCGCCTGTCTCGGCCTCCCAAAGTGCTGGGATTACAGGCTTGAGCCACCGCGCCCGGCCGAGAGGAATAGAATTTTAAGGATGAGTTTTCAGACATAGTTTTGGGATTTCTGGGGTTGGCTCTCTAATTTAATTAGCTATAAAGATGCTAATGACTATTTCCAGTAGTAAAGAGAACGTTGATAGTCCATGGTGTTTATTCCCTAATAGAGATATGCAAACTATTTATGATGCATATTCCAAATCAACCACTGATAAAGAGCAAGCGTGTGGGCAACCGTGTCTATAATACTTTCTTTTTTAAGGCCCACTTGATATGCCAGATACTTTGAAACATTTTTGGCAAACTAGGAATACAATGACATTGGCTGGTTGCTCCTAATGTCTCTGGACACAATGGGGAAAGAAAAGGATGAGTTTAGAGATTTAAGTTACCAGCTCAAGTGCCACATAAATGGCCTGAAAGCTTCCATGCATGCCCTGAGGGAGACTCTAATCTCCTGTAGCTGCAGGGCTGAGATTGATGAAAATCACACCCAGAATCTCATTCTGTGACTGGCTGGATTACAAGCAAGTTGAACTCCTAGCCTTGTAGGGTGTCTACTGCTAAAGTGAGAGCATTGACTGTGATGGAATGGAACTCTGAAAGTTAGGATGGGGACAGGTGGGAAGACCCTGGTGAAGCTGGACACACTCAGCCCCTAAACTCTGAGTCTTCCTTGCCAGTGGAAGAAGTTTCCCCGCCACCAGCTGGGGTGGCCTCTCCACCTCCTGCTGAGGGAATTAACCCTGCATTGCCTGGGGAAACTGTTACAGCCTCCCCTGAGGTAGCTGCCATGCAAGACAATCCTAAGTCTCCTGAAGACCCCCGCCCCCAACCACCTCTTTGCTTCTAGACTTGTAACTAGACTGAATTCCCAGCAGGCCCCTAAAGGGGAGGTGATATGGTTTGGCTGTGCCCCCAAACAAATCTAACTTGAATTTTGTCTCTCAGAATTCCCACATGTTGTGGGAGGGACCCAGAGGGAGGTAACTGAATCATGGGGGCCTGTGCTATTCTCATGATAGTAAGTCTCATGAGATCTGATGGGTTTATCAGGGGTTTCTGCTTTTGCTTCTTCCTCATCTTTTCTCTTGCCACTGGCATGTAAGAAGTGCCTTTTGCCTCCCACCATGATTCTGAGGCCACCCCAGCCATGTGGAACTGTAAGTCCAATGAAACCTCTTTTTGTTCCCAGTTTTGGGTATGTCTTTATCAGCAGTGTGAAAACGAACTAATATAGTAAATTGGTACCAGTAGAGTGGGGTGCTGCTGAAAAGATACCTGAAAATGTCGGAGCGACTTTAGAACTGGGTAACAGGCAGAGGTTGGAACAGTGGACGGCTCAGAAGACAGGAAAATGTGGAAATGTTTGGAACCTCCTAGAGACTTGTTGAATGGCTTTGACAAAAATGCTGATAGTGATATGAACAATAAGGTTGAGGATGAGGTGGTCTCAGATGGAGATGAGGATCCTGTGGGGAACTGGAGCAAAGGTGTGTTATGTTTTAGGAAAGAGACTGGCAGCATTTTGCCCCTGCCCTAGAGATTTGTGGAACTTTGACCTTGAGAGAGATGATTTAGGGTATCTGGCAGAAGAAACTTCTAAGCAGCAAAGCATTCAAAATGTGCCTTCGGTACTGTTAAAAGCATTCCATCTTAAAAGGGAAACAGGCCAGGCACAGTGGCTCATGCCTGTAATCCCAGCACTTTGGGAGGCTGAGGCAGGTGGATCACCTGAGGTCAGGAGTTCGAGACCAGTCTAGCCAATGTGGTGAAACCCCATCTCTACTAAAAAATAGAAAAATTAGCTGGGCTGGTGTGGATGCCTGTAATCCCAGCTACTTGGGAGGCTGAGACAGGAGAATTGCTTGAACCTGGGAGGAGGAGGTTGTGGTTAGTCGAGGCTGCGCCATTGCACTCCAACCTGGGTGACAAAGTGAGACTCTATCTCAAAAAAAAAAAAAAAAAAAAAAAGAGAGCATAAAAATTCAGAAAATCTGCAGCCTGATGATGCAATTGAAAAGATTAAAGTCAATTTTCTGGGGAGAAATTCAAGCCAGCTGCAGAAATTTGCATAAGTAGCAAGGAGCCTAATGTTAATCCCCATGACCATGGGGAAAATGTCTTCAGGCCATGTCAGAGACCTTCACAGCAGCCCCTCCCATCACAGGCCCAGAGGCCCAGGAGGAAAAAGTGGTTTCATGGGCTGGGTCTAGGGTCCCCATGCTGTGTGCAGCCTAAGGACTTGGTGCCCTGTGTCCCAGCCGCTCTAGCCATGGCTGAAAGGGGCCAGTGTACAACTCAGGCCATGGCTTCAGAGGGCGGAAGCCCCAAGCCTTGGCAGCTTCCACATGGTGTTGAGCCTGCAGGCACACAGAAGTCAAGAATTGAGGTTTGGGAACTTCCATCGAGATTTCAGAAGATGTATAGAAATGCCTGGATGCCCAGGCAAAAGTTTGCTGCAGGGGCAGGGCCCTCATGGAGAACGTCTGTTAGGGCAGTGCAAAAGGGAAATGTGGGGTGGGAGCCCCCTGACAGAGTCCCTACTGGGGCACTGCCTAGTGGAGCTGTGAGAAGGGGGCCACTGTCCTCCAGACCCCAGAATGGTAGATCCACTGACAGCTTGCACTGTGAGCCTGGAAAAGCTGTAGACACTCAATGCCAGCCCGTGAAAGCAGCCGAGAGGGAGGCTGTACCTGAAAAGTCACAGGGGTGGAGCTGCCCAAAACCATGGGAAGCTACCTCTTACATCAGCATGACCTGGATGTGAGACCTGGAGTCAAAGAAGATCAGTTTAGAGCTTTAAAATTTGGCTGCCCTGCTGGATTTCAGACTTGCATGGGCCCTGTAACCCTGTTGTTTTGGCCAATTTCTCTCATTTGGAATGGCTGTATTTACCTAATACCTGTGCCTCCATTGCATGTAGGAAGTAACTAGCTTGCTGTTGATTTTATAGGCTCATAGGTGGAAGGGACTTGCCTTGTCTCAGATGAGACTTTGGACTGTGGACTTTTGGGTTAATTCTGAAATGAGTTAAGACTTTGGGAGACTGTTGGGAAGGCATGATTGGTTTTGAAATGAGAGGATGTGAGATTTGGAGGGGCCGGGGTGGAATGATATGGTTTGGCTGTGCCCCAACCCAAATCTCAACTTGAATGTATCTCCCAGAATTCCCATGTGTTGTGGGAGGGACTCAGGGGGAGGTAACTGAATCACGGGGGCTGGTCTTTCCCATGCTATTCTAATGATAGTGAATAAATCTCACAAGATCTGATGGGTTTATCAGGGGTTTCTGCTTTTGCTTCTTCCTTTTTCTCTTGCTGCCACCATGTAAGAAGTGCCTTTTGCCTCCCGCCATGATTCTGAGGCCTCCCCAGCCATGTGGATCTGTAAGTCCAATTAAACTTCTTTTTCTTCCCAGTCTCAAGTATGTCTTTATCAGCAGGGTGAAAACGAACTAATACAGGAGGGATAAAAAACATGACCCATGAGGTGTGCTACACTCCAAAAGAACGACTTGAGTTTTCTAATTCGTAAGATAGAAATCTGGGGAATATGCCTGGCAATGGGTGTGGGATAATGGTGGAAGGAACATAACATTGAATCAGGCTAAATTTATGGATATGGGCGCACTAAGCAGAGGTTCTACATTTACTGTTGCAGCCTAGGAGTTAGAAAAGGTTCTAACCATTTGTTGGGTTGGTTGGGCTGAAACACGGACCAAAAGGTGGCTCACAGTGAGGGAGAGGGAGATGCCAAAACTGCCTTGGTTTAATCTAAAAGGAAGAGATTCAAGGACCTAGGAAGACTGGGACAGTAGAGTGGATTTGTTATTTAAGACCTACACACCTACACTGGGAAGAACCAGAAGACATGACTATCAACCAACACGGTGAGAAACAAATTTTTTGGGGGAGCCGCATCATCCTTGAAGAGCTCTGAGACCATTCTTCTCTGTAAGCCAATCCTTACCGTGGGAACTGGGGTCACTGAATTTGGAAACCTAAATACAAAGGGTGTAACTGGATCCCGGAATGGCAGGGGCCAAGTGGGGACACTCACTGTAACAGACAGCAGCGTCAAAACAGCAATCAGAATAGTGTAATCACACAGACCTATGACATTGACTAGTTGGTAATGGTGTTCCTAGAAGTGAAGTAGAGAGGAAACCTACTAAATTCTTACTTGATCTGTATGAGCAGTAAAGTTCTAGATCAAGGGATCAAAAGTTTAACCTGAATCATAAAAACAGAGTGTCACAGCCCCTCAATCAATTTACAGACTGGAGACAATTTATAGACCCAGAACCCTTTGAATGAAAGGGAGGCCGGGTCCCCTTAAGGGAGGACCTTGGTATACTGCCAGAAGTTTATACTCTTCATTTTTCTCCCAGTCTCCCACAAAGGAACCTGTTGCCTTTTACCAGAGTGACTGTGCACTGGGGAAAAGGAAGTAATCAGAATACTCAGTCACTACTGGACACTGGCTCAGAACTGACATTGATTCCAGGAGACCCAAAATGTCACTTTAGCCCTTCAGTCAGAGTAGGGGCTTATAGAGGTCAGGTGATCAATAGAGTTTTAGCTCCGGTTCATCTCACAGCGGGCCTGAGTGGGGCCCCAAATGCATTCTATGGTTATTTCCCAGTTCTGGAATGCATAATTGAAACAGACATACCCAGCAGGCAGCATAGTCCCCACACTGGTTCCCTGACCTGTGGAGTGAGTGCTATTACGGTGGGAAAGGCCAAGTAAAGGCCACAAGAACTGCCTCTATGTAGGAAATTAGTAAACCAAAAGTAATCCTGCATTCCTAGAGGGTTGGCTGAGATTAGTGTCACTATAAGGGACTAGAAAGATTGGGGTGGTGACTTCCACCACATCCCCACTCAACTTGCCGATTTGGCCTATGTAGAAGACAGATGGATCTCAGAGAATGACAGTGAATTACTGTAAGATTAACCAGGTGGTGGCTCCAATTGCAGCTGCTGTACCACATCCAATTGCAGATGTGGTTTCATTGCCTCAATCTCCTGGGACCTGGTATGCAGCTATTGATCTGGCAAAGGCCTTGTTCTCCAACTCTTTCCATAAGGCCCACTAGAAGCATTGTGCTTTCAGCTGGCAAGGCCAGCAACACACCTTCACTATCCTAGCTCAGGTACAGCAACTCTCTGGCTCTATGTCATCATTTGGTTTGCAGGGACCTTGATCACCTTTCCTCTCCACAAGATTTCACCCTAGCCCATGACACTGATGACAGTATGCTTATTGGACCTTGTGAGCAAGAACTGCCAATGATCCTAGACTTATTGGTAAGACATTTGCATGCCAGAAGGTGGAAAATAAATCTAACAAAAATTCAGCAGCCTTCCACCTCAGTGAAATGTCTAGGGCTCCACAGTGTGGGGGCATGTGGAGCCCTTTAAGGGGAAGAAGTTGCATCTAGTTAGTCCTGCAACCGAAACAGAGACAAAATGCCTAGTGGGCCTCTTTGGATTTGGGAGCCAACATAGTCCTCATGCCACCCATACTCATGTATGGAGTGACCTGAAAAGCTGCCAGTTTGGAGTAGGACCCAGAATAGGAGAAGGCTCTGCAACAGGTCTAGGCTGCTGTGAAAGCTGCTCTGCTACTTGGGCCATATGACCCAGCAGATGTCATGGTGCCCGAGGTGTCAGTGGCAGATAAGGATGCTATTTGGAGTCTTTGACAGGCCCCTATCTGGATAAATCACAGTGCAAGCCCTTAGGATTCTAGAGTAAGGTCCTATATCATCTACAGATAACTGCTTTCTTTTTGAGAAACAGCTCTCGGTTTGCTACTGGGCCTTAGTGGAGATTGAATGCTTGACCATGGGCCCCCAAATGACCCTGTGCTCTGAGCTACTCATCATGAACTGGGTCTCATCTGACCCTCCAAGCTATAAAGATGGGCATGCACAGCAGCATTCCATCATCAAATGGTGTGGTATATATGTGACTGGGTCCAAGCAAGCCTTGAAGGCACCATAAGTTACATGAAGAAGTGGCCCAAATGCCCATGGTCCCCATTCATGCTGCACTGCCTTCTCTTTCCCAGCCTGCACCTATGGTCTCATGGGGAATTCCCTACGATCAATTGACAGAAGAAAAGACCCGGACCTGGTTTACAGATGGTCCTCCAGGATATCTGTAGGCACCACCGGCAAGCAGACAGCTCCTTCCTGGGACATCCCTGAAGGACTGCAGTGAAGGGAAATCTTCCCAGTGGACAGAACCTTAAGCAGTGCCCCTAGTTGTTTACTTGGCTTAGAAGGAGAAATGGCCAGTCCTGCAATTCTATAGCAATGGATGGGCTGTGGTTAGTGGTTTGGTCGGATGATCAGGGACTTGGAAGGAACATAATTGGAAAATTGGTGACAAGAAAATTTGAGGAAGAAGCCTGTGATCCAGGAATTAAGAGATGGAAGTGGGAGTAGCACCACTCACTGTTACCCACTGATATGGTTTGGCTCTGTGTCCCCACCCAAATCTCACCTTGAATTGTAATAACCCCCACGTGTCAAGGGCAGGGCCAGGTGGAGAGAACTGAATCATGGGGGCAGTTCCCCCATACTGTGATAGTGAATAAGTCTCACAAGACCTGATGGTTTTAAAAATGGGAGTTTCCCTGCACAAGCTCTCTTTCTTGTCACCATGTAAGACGTGCATTTGCTCCCCATTCACCTTCTGCCATGATTGTGAGGCCTTCCCAGCCACGTGGAACTGTGAGTCCATTAAACTTCTTTCCTTTATAAATTACCCAGTCTCAGGTATGTCTCTTACAGCATGAGAACAGACTAATACAGCTGTGAAGAGCCACTAGTGAAATGTTTGCTTCTTGTTCCTGTGGCCTTATGCTTTGCTGTTCTAGAGGTCTTAGTTCCAGAGAAAAGACTGTTTCTACTAGGAGATACAATTATTCCACTGAAAAGGAAGTTAAGACTGCCAGCTGGCCACTTTAGGATTCTCATGCCTCTGAACAACAGGCAAAGAAGGGAGTTACTGTGCTGGTTGATGTGATGACCCTGACTATCAGAGGGTCACTGGACAACTAGGCTACAATGGGGGTAAGAAAGAATGCCTGGAATATGTAGGAGATCCCTTGGTTTTACCATGCCCTGTGACTAACTAGGGTCAATGGAAAACTACAACCCAGTCCAGGCAGGACTGCTAATGGCACAGACCCTTCAGGAATGAAAGTTGGGTCACTTGCCCAGGTAAAGAACCATGACCAGTTGAGTTGTTTGCCAAAGGCCAAGGGAATATGGAGTGGGAATCCCAAAGTGGAAGAAAGTAGTTATAAAGACCAGCTATGACCACGTGATCAGCTACAGAACTGAGGACTGTCATTTTCATGAGTATTTCCCCCTTATTTTGTTGTGTGTGTGTGTATAAAGATATATATTAAGCAATTATGTTTGTTTTCTTTCTTCTCATTCCCTTATTAGGTACCATAAGATGTACTGACTTTATATTACGGTATTTGAATATTGTTAATTTTACATCATAGTATTTAAGCTGTTGGGTATCAAGGAAAAGAGTAAACATCACTGAAGGACTTACTTCCTCTTCCAGGGAAGGAGTTAGTGCATTTTTGGTTGTAAACAGGATAGTTGTATCACGTTAGGTGGGATTACAACCTTGTTATTATCTTTACTTGGAGATTAAACATGGTTTAAGGAGATGCATATGGGTGCCAAGTTGACAAGGGGTGGACTTGTGACGGTCAATTTTATGTGTCAGCTTGACTGGGTCATGGGGTACCCAGATATTTGGCCAAACATTATTCTGGAAGTGTCTGTGAGGGGGCCTCCAGATGAGATGAACATTCGAGTCAGGAGACCAAGTAAAGCAGGCAGCCCTTCCTAATGTGAGTGGGCCTCTTCCAATCAGCTGACAGCCTGAACAGAACAAAAACACGGACCCTCCCTCGAGTAAGAGCAAGTTCCTCCTGCCTGTCTACTTGAGCCAGGACAGCAGTCGTTTCCTGCCTTCAGACTGGAACTGAAACACTGACTCTTCCTGGTTCTTGAGCCTGCTGGCCTTCAGAGTGGAATTACACCATCAGCTCTCCTGGGTCTCCAGCTTGCTGACTCAGATCTTGGGATTTCTGCCTGTAATCCCAGCACTTTGGGAGGCAAAGGTGGGTGGATCACTTGAGGTCAGGAGTTTGAGACCAGCCTGGCCAACATGGTGAAACCCCGTCTCTACTGAAAACATAAAAATTAGCCAGCCTCCTGGCTAACATGATGAAACCCCGTCTCTACTAAAAATACAAAAAATTAGCCAGACGTGGTGGCGGGCGCCTGTAGTCCCAGCTACTAGGGAGGCTGAGGCAGGAGAATGGTGGGAACCCGGGAGGCGGAGCTTGCAGTGAGCCGAGACTGTGCCACTGCACTCCAGCCTGGGCGACAGAGCAAGACTCTGTCTCAAAAAAAAAAAAAAAAAATTAGCCAGGCATGGTAGCACATGCCTGTAATCCCAGCTACTCGGGAGGTTGAGGCAGGAGAACTTCTTGAACCTGAGAGGCAGAGGTTGCAGTGAGCCAACATCGTGTTCCTGCACTCCAGCCTGGGCAACAGAGCGAGACTCTATCTTTTTAAAAAAAAAAAAAAAAAAAAAAAAAAAAAAAAAAAAAAAAAAAAAAGAAGAAGATCTTGGGACTTCTCAGCCTCCAGGATCACAGGAACCAATTCCTTATAATAAATTCCCCCCCACCACTCCACACATACACAAACATAATACATCGTGTTGAATCTGTTTTTCTGGAGAACCCTAATATAGTTCATAACCCAGTGGCCCATTTGGCCTTTGCAGATGTATTTCTTTTAGTTTCTGCATTATCTTAAATATCAGATATTTTACATAAAGATCTAAATTTTCATTTTCTCTGAAAAAAACAGGAAGATCTGACCACACTGTGCTTGCATTCCTGTCTGGCAATCCTCAGAGCCATTTGCCTGAGTGCCCATTCTCTAATTAGCCTCAGTCTCCACCACTCCCTAAAGCCTCACATCTGCTCTGTTTCCCTCATCATCCTACCCATGGGGAATCTGCAGGAATTTGAGTTTGCAGTTCCTGTCTCACATGTCCTCTCTTCCTCTAGACTGTGGGGTTTAAATGTAGCAACTATGAATGTGTTCCCCAATGCACAATCCTCAGCACTGGTATAGTATTTACCACAAAGTGCTCAAAATACATTTGATGAATGAATAAATGAATGAATGAATGTTCCCCTGCACCCAGGACAAAAAGCCAGAAGTGCCCCCAAAACACAAGTCTCAATAGCTTCCTTCCAAAACCACCCTGCACACTACTTGAGGGGTAGCAGGGTTTCAGCCATGGCAGAGTGTGGTGGTTAAGAGCATCAACTCTGAATATATCTAGTGGTTCCTCAAAAAGTGCAGCATAAAATTACTGTATGACCCAGCAACTCCACACTTAGGTACATACCCCAAAGAACTGAAAACAGGTGTTCAAACAAATACTTGTACCCAAATGTCCACAGCAGCACTATTTGCAACAGCCAAAAAGAAAAAACAAGCCACATCCCCAGCAACAAATGAATGGATACATAAAATGTGATCTATCTAGGCAATGGAATATTGGAATATGGAAATGGAATATTATGCCACCATAAAAAGGAATGAAGTACTGATCCATGTGCCAACATGGATGAACCTTGAAAACATGATGCTGAGTGAAAGACGCCAGACATAAAAGGCTACACGGTGGAGGATTTTGTTTATATGAAATACCTAGGCCGGGTGTGGTGGCTCATGCCTGTAATCCCAGCACTTTGGAAGGCTGAGGGGGGCAGATCACCTGAGCCCAAGAGTTCAAGACCAGCCTGGTCAACATGGCAAAACCTTGTCTCTACTAAAAACACAAAATTAGCCTGATGCGGTGGCACGTGCCTGTAGTCCCAGCTACTCAGGTGGCTGAGGCAGGAGAATCGCTTGAACCCGGGAGGCGGAGGTTGCAGTGAGCCGAGATCGCACCACTGTGGTCCAGCCTGGGCGACAGAGCAAGACTCTGTCTCAAAAAAAAAAAAAAAAAAAAATTCTCCAGTATAGGTAAATGCACAGAGAGGGAATGTAAACTGGTGGCTCCCAGGGGCTGAGAGAATGGGGAGTTGCTGCTATTAGGGCTCAGAAAATGAAGGCCTCACAAGCAGTCTCAGAAGCAAAGGTTCTTCTCTGGCCTTCTCCTGCTCTCCTGTCTCTGGCCCCTCATTCTCTGAGACTGGCCATAGAAACTAGAATCCTATTCCTCAAGGCCAGTCATTAGAAATCAGAGCCCCTTCGTAAGCAAATTGGCATAGGAACAGAAGACTAAATACCGCATGTTCTCACCTGTATGTGGGAGCTAAACATCAGGTACTCATGGACATCAAAATGGCAAAAATAGACACTGGGGACCCCTGGAAAGGGAAGGGAATGAGGGGAGCAAGGGTTAAAAAACCAACTGTTAAATTAGCCGGGCGCGGTGGCGGGCGCCTGTAGTCCCAGCTACTCAGGAGGCTGAGGCAGGAGAATGGCGTAAACCCAGGAGGCGGAGCTTGCAGTGAGCCGAGATCGTGCCACTGCACTCCAGCCTGGGCGACAGAGCGAGACTCCGTCTCAAAAAACAAAAAACAAAACAAAACAAAAAAACCAACTGTTGGCCACTACACTCATTACCTGAGTGATGGGATTTGTACCTGAAACCTCAGCATCAGGCAAGATAAGCAGGTAACAAACCTGCACATGTATCCCCTGAATCTAAAATAGAAGTTGAAAAAGAAAAAAAAAAAAAAAGAAATCAGAACTCTTTTTTCCCCAAACCAGTCATAAAACCTAAAAACATTACTTGAACTTCCCAGCACCTTTCTATATAAAAACTGGCCGTAAAGAAATGATCTGACCTGCCTTGTTAGATTGTAGGTCCTAAGACCCCCAATCCAGAAAGGGTCCCACCTCACACGGAGAAGGCAGGCAGGCTGCATGGAGGCCAAGAAGAATCCAGACAGACAGGCTTTACTGGGCTTCCCAACTCAGTGTCTGAGCATCCCATCATATCTTTGGTTCAATCCTACTTCTACATGGCTGTCCACACTTGATTGAACTTAAGCATAACAATGAATAATTTTCCCTGTATCTTTGGGTCTTCATTCTGAAGGCTCCCATGTCAGTAAAACTATGTTCAAACAAGTCTGTATGCCTTTTCTCCTATGAATTTGCCTTTCATCCACTGACTTTCAGGGAACCTTCAGAGGGTGAAGAGGAAGTCTCCCCTGGCCCCTACACTGCTCAGGGGTATGTGGTTTCCTTTTTGGAGGAATAAAAATGTTTGGGATCTAGATAGTGGTGATGGTGGCACAACACTATGAATGTACTAAATGCCACTGAATTGTTCACTCTGAAATGGTTAATTTTATGTTATGTGACTTTCACTGCAACTAGGAAAAAACGTTGACTAGAGCCAGGCTACCTGGGTTCAAATCCCAGTTCTGACTTTTGCTAGCTGTGTTTTACCCCATCTGAGCCTGTTTCCTTATTGATACAAGGGGACCAAAAGGAGCATCACTCTCTGTGGGTTTTAAGATGATGAAGTTTGTTTGGGCGTGGTGGCTCACATCTGTAATCCCAGCACTTTGGGAGGCCAAGGCAAGGGGACTGCTTGAGCTCAGGAGTTTGAAATTAGCCTGGGCAACATAGTGAAACCCTGTCTCTACCAAAAATACTAAAATTAGCCAGGTGTGGGGGTATGTACCTGTAGTCTCAGTTACTCGGGAGGTGGAGGTGCGAGGACCGCTTGAGCCTGAGAGGTAGAAGCTGCTGTGATTCATGATCGTGCCACCGCACTCCAGCCTGGGCAACAAAGTGAGACCCCGTTTCAAAAAAAAAAAAAAAAAAAAAAAGATTAAGTGAGCTAATGTGTAGAAAATGCATGCAATCCAACACATACAAAGTGCCTGGTAATGGCCGGGCGTGGTGGCTCATGCCTGTAATCCCAGCACTTTGGGAGGCCAAGATGGGTGGATTGCTTGAAACCAGGAGTTTGAGACCAGCCTGGCCAACATGGCAAAACCCTGTATCTACTAAAAATACAAAGAAATTAGCAGGGCATGGTGGTGCTCACCTGTAATCCCAGCTACCCGGGAGGCTGAGGCATGAAAATCACTTGAGCCAGGGAGGTGGAGGTTGCAGTGAGCCATGATGGCACCACTGCACTCCAGCCTGGGCGACAGAGGCAGACCCTGTCTCAAAAAAAGAAAGAAAGAAACTATGTGCCGGCTAAACATTAGCTATTTCTGTTATCACGTTGGGGTTTATTGAGTTTTCTGAGTCCCTTTAGGACTGTATCAGCCAGAGACACGGAAGGCTCCTGGGGCCAGCAGGCCCGGCCAGGACTCCTAGACCTTGTGGCTGCATCGGACATCCAACGAGGCGATCAAACATTTCCTGCCTATTAAATTACAGCAGGAGTTATCCATCCAGGAAGAAATAAAAACTGTAAATATCAAAGCCAATGCATAACCTTCCTGGACTTCTGTTGCAACTTCCTTTCTTTAATAATTATTGTTTAAAAGAAGCAGCCTGTGACAGGGCAGGGTGGGTCAGTCCCCTGCCCCATTTGAAGTTCACTGCACGCACTGACTTGTGTCCCCATATCAAATATCTGCAGCCACGAGGAACTAGCCGGTGGCTGTTTGCTCTCTGGACGTTATTTATTGCTCGTGCAAATTGGCAGGATCTCCCCTGGTGCATAACTTTTTTCCCTGACTTGTTTCTTTCCAGAAGATCCCAGACTAGGGGGCCAGCCTCGCAGACGCCAACAGAACAATCTTCTTTCAACAGCATTAATTATCTGTATGGCTTTCCATAACAACAAAAGAAAAAATCTTGACCCTACTGCCTGCCAATATTTAAGGCACTCGGAGAGGGAAATCCTTTTATCTTTGCATCTCCCAGAGCAGTTCGGTTTGATGAAACATCCTTCCCCTCCCCCGTCCCATTTTATATTCCGAACTTTCTGGCCTGATTAATTCTCTCCATCTCCATAAAGGGCTGTGTATACTCTTGAGTGTTGACTTGATTTTCTTCTATAAAAACATCCTTGCAAGAAATTAAAACAGCTTAGCCCATCCTTACTCTAGAAACTACTTGTAAAGAGTCTTATTCCTCGGTAATGAAAGGTAGGGTGGGGGAAATTAAAAGATCTGTCATGGAGGACGGGTGGGGGAGAGAATGTAGAAAATGGAATATGAGTTGAGAAGATTTCTTTATTTTAAATTAAAGTTGAGGATTAAAGGCATCAGGCTTTCAAGAGTTCTCGTGAAAGGCTTTTTGGCAGTCCCAGGTGGACGGGCCGTAATCTTCTTTTTAAATGGCTATATTTAGACCACAGAGCAGTCAGCCAGTCGAACCAGAAACTTCCAGCAGGGGACTGCATGAGGGATGGAGGATGGTGTTTTGATATGAGCTGTGGAAACGGAATTTAACCTCCTAAGAGTGATTTGTTTTTGAGAACTCGTAGCACCTGGAAATAGCACATGTATTTTAGGTCTCAGTGGAAGGGGCTCTTGAACAGTTACCTAAGAATTTGGGAAGGCAAGACCTTACCCCAAATGCCTCTGCATTCAAGAACTGTCAGATTCATACCTATAATGACAGCTCCCATGAAAGCATCTGTGGCCTATAACTTATACAGTCATTTTTCAATGGAGGAAAAATTATCTTAAAACCCTGTTTTTCTTAAAAGTTCAATTACTGGGTAAAGTACTATTTATAGAAAATATGTTTATTGGCTGGGCATAGTGGCTCACACCTGTAATCCCAGCCCTTTGGGAGGCAGAGGTGGGTGGATCCTTTGAGGCCAGGAGTTTGAGACCAGCCTGGCCAACGTGATGAAACCCCCACCTGTACCAGCTGGGTGTGGTGGCACACACCTGTACTCCCAGCTACTCAGGAGGCTGAGGCATGAGAATCGCATGAACCCATGAGGCGGAGGTTGCAGTGAGCCAAGATGGCACCATAGCACTCCAGTTTGGGCGATAGAGCAAGAATCTGTCTCAAAAAAAAAAAAAAAAAAAAAAAAATACATTTACTTCAGAATCTGCCTCCCAGTTTAAGTTCCATGTTCATGTTTAATGCATCTAAAATTTGACCGAGTTCACCACTACTCTGGTTGAGGGCAACTGGGTGACACAGAAAGGTTATTGGAGCGAGGACTATATTATTAATGCACATTAAATCAATATGGTAAAGAATCATTCATGCCCCCCAATAAAGATACCAAGTTAGTTGTGAGGTTTTTTGTTGTTTTTTTTTTGTGGTAGCAACTTTAGCACAATTTGCTTATGTCTGAAATAAACTACCAGTGTTGATGCAGCCCAAGTGTAGAACCCTTAAAAGTCTGGGGGGCGACAGGCAGGAATCTGGAAATAGGAATTCAGTAGAAACAGGAATACCTTGGGCTTCTGAGACAGCAGGACCCCCCCGGGCTGGTTTCAGTGTGGTTTGGTTTTTGTTCATTACTGGAGGCACAAGTAAGTATTCTAAAATCAAAAGTGACAACAACCCAACTTGCAAGGCAACATAATCCCCTCCGAGGAAGCACAAACACGTTTCCCGCATTTATCTCAAATTGCAAATCAAAGTGGACCCCGACATATTTTCTCTAAGCTAATCTCCAGCAGCCTGGTAACTTTGAAGGGGTTTAAAATTAGACCAGTTGGGGTTTTTTTGCCTTTTTTTTTTTTCTCCCCTGTGGTCACTCGCTTCCTTATTCAGCAGGTCTCCAGAGAGAAGGTGTCAAAGGAGTTGAGGACAAAGGGCATCCTTTATTACCCTGGGCAGCTAGATCTTCCTACACCTGTGAGATTCTACCAGGCTTCCCAATATGTCAGTCTACTCAGCAGCCCAACAGCTCCCAGGAGTGGGGCCTGGGAGCCAACACGGTTCAGAATGTTCTCAGGAATTCTGATGTCCACTGCAGATGCTGAAGCCCAGCTATTTGTGGTTTTAAGGGGAAGGAGATGTGATTTGACTCACAATATAGTTCTAAGTAATAGCCAGGGATGCCCCTAGAAATCTTATAAATCACATCTAAGTGCACTGGCTCATCATTCATTCATTCTTCCATTTATCCTACCCAAGTTTATCAAACACCTACTATGTATTGTACCCCGAGCACAATACCAGGGCATAGCAATGATATAGAGGATAACAAAGAGAGTTGCTGTCCTCATAGAATCTAGAGAAAAACAACCAAAAGAGTGACTTCAATATCACGATGGAGCGAGACCATGGGAATGTGGGGATTCTCCATGCTATTCCCTTTTGCAATTCTCTACATTTAAAAAAAAATTGTCTTTTTTTGAGATGGAGTCTCACTCTGTCTCTCAGGCTGGAGTGCAGTGCCACAGTGTTGATGCACTGCAAACTCCACCTCCCAGGTGCAAACTATTCTCCTGCCTCAGCCTCCTGAGTAGCTGGGATTACAGGCGCGTGCCACCAGGCCTGGCTAATTTTTGTATTTTTAATAGAGACAGGGTTTCGCCATGTTGGCCAGGCTGGTCTCGAACTCCTGACCTCAGTTGATCCTCCTGCCTTGGCCTCCCAAAGTGTTGGGATTACAGGCGCGAGCCACTGCACCCAGTCCATAATGTTTTTTAACAATAGTAAACATTATTTATTTTTTCTATGTATTCATGCAACCATTTTTTTGATGTTACATGAGGCCCAAAGGTTGGGCACTAGACTGAGAGAACAAGACTCACAGGATCCTCCCCTTGAAAGAACTTCCAGTCCATCAATGCAAGTCAATGTTTTTGCCTATCAGATGAGCGAGCACAGTTAAAATTGCTTCAAGAATCTGGGGGGCCAGAGGGACACTCCAGAGACCCAACTAATCTGTTGGCTCACTGGGAACATTCAAGGTAATTATGTGCATAGATTTTTCTATTTTTTTAAAAAAAGAACATTTTTTTTTTGGTAAAGATGCGGTCTCGTTATGTTGCCCAGGCTGTTCTCAAATTCCCGGACTCAAGCAATCCACCCACCTCAGCCTACCAAAATGTTGGGATTACAGGTGTGAGCCACTGTACTTGGCCAATGTGTATAGATTTTAAGAACAATCTCTGGGCAGGTTGCCATGTATGGGGACACCATAGATGGGGACTGGCAAACTCCAGCTCACAGACAAATCCAGGTCACCCCATTTTGTAAATAAAGTTTTATTGGAACACAACCATGCACCTTCTGTTACAGATGGTCTATGGCTACTTTTACACGGCCATGGCAGAGGTGAGTAGCTGCAACAGAGACCCTATGGCCCACAGTGTAAAAAATATTTACCATCTGGCCCTCTAGAGAAAAGGTTTGCCCTCCACTGCTGTTCTTCACAGATTATTGTTGGGAAAACTGAGAAAGTTTGCCGTGAATTAAATCACCCATCTTGCAATCTGATAGGAGCCCAGATTAGGAGATGGGTGATTTAACTCGTGGCAAACTTTCTCAATTTTTCTAATATGTTTTCTTCTTTGATAGCCCATGTTTTTTGCACACTGAGTTTGCTTGGAATTGTACTTCTCTACTTTGGTTGGAAAGCTTTAAAAAAAAATCCCAAAAACCAGACACACCCCAGACCAATTAAATCAGAATCTCTGGTGGTGTGTCCTGTAAAAAAAAAAAAAAAAAAAATATATATATATATATATATCTATATATATCTGTATATCTGTATTTTTTTTTTAAGCTCTCTCAGGTGATTTTAACGGGCAGCCAAGGGTCTAACTAGTGCTTAGGGGGAGGAATATCAGTCTAGCATGTTTGCAAGCATGAGTGTGGACTACTGTCCCAGTGCAGCAGCCTCATGGAAGCTGGTCTGGACCTGGGACCAGTTGGTTCCACTGGGAGGGCCAGGTGGTCCTGGATTGAGGCTAATGGTGGAGGAGAATGGTACAGTTTGATGGTGGAGGCAGGGGGCTTTGTGCAGTGGTATGCTGGTAAATGGTTAACAGTGGATCTACAGGGGAAAAAAAGCCCTGACTGGTAATGCTTGCCAATTTCTGGGGTGTAAATATGCCCATCATGGCCAATTTCAATCTACCAACTGGACATCACTGAGCACACAGCTAGGGAGAGATGTACAGGGGCACTCTATCATGCTTTAACATGTCGTATTTCCACCATATACATTTGGTGGATGTAAATAACCTTAAAGAGCATATAATAGTAAAATGCAGTAAAATAATTAGGAAGTGATGAGTTTTGAGTATTTGGTTTGAAATATAATTAAATTCTACTAAGTTTATATAACTTACTTTTGAATATGTGTTTAATAAGTAGTTTGCAAAAGTCTTAAAAATTTAACATTTGGCTCTAGTGAGCTGGTATAAACTAGCACTAGCACAGAACTCACATCAGAGGCCAAGAGTTGGGAGTCACCTGCACAGGAAAGAGTTGGGGAGGGATGTCTGGTCATCACCAATGGAAACTGCAAAAGGAGGTCTCCCAGCCTTTACCTGGGAAATACGGTAAGGTAAAGGAACTAGAGCTTGCTGCTTCCTGGCTGTGTGACCTTGAGCATGTTGGTTTGCTTACCTGAGCCTGAGATTTCTCATCAAGTAAATGGGGTTATTATATATGGGTTCTGAAGCCAAGCTTGGCCTGCATTCAAATACCTGGGGCCAAGAGGCTTTACTACTTCCTTAGCTGTGTGATCTTGGGCAAGTAACTTCACCTCTTGGAATCTCAGTCTTCTCATCTGTGAAATGGAAATACTCAAAGTATCTACCTGATAGGATTGTTGTGGGGTTAAAAGTGCTCTGTAGGTAAACAGTACATGGCATGTTGTAAATAGTCAATAATCAATAGCTCTCAGTGTCATCCTGGAGGTCTGTTGTAGGGTCCGAGGAACTCCTTGTTGTTTACTGAGTGCTTATGGTCATCATTAATGCTGTTTTGTCAAATATTTCTGGATTTCTCTCTCCCATGCACAAGGTAAGATTGTGTTTCTTGGTTTTTTGTGGTTGAATGAGGCCAAGTTGCTAGTTTTGGCCAATGAGTAAGTGATATGTCACTTCCAGAGTGGAGCATTTTACTGTAGGTACAAGACCCTTAGAGGTCTCCATACTTCTAGCATGGTGAATGGCACATCAGAGCTGGTGGCTGCACCATCAGCCTGGGTCCCTAACGAGACACTGATGAGCCAAGTCCACTACCCACACATGATGGACATGTAGCCAATGAATGGGTCATGCGAGTATGCAAGTTGCTTTGTTATGTTAAGCCACTGAAATTTGGGGGTCTTTTGTTACTGCAGCATAATGTAGCCTGTACTTACTGATACATTGCTCGATTAGTGGAATTGATGACTACTATTAGCAATATCACCATATTCTCCAAAACCACAAACATTCATCTAAAAACTCTTACCCTCTTTTCAACCTAGATCATATGCTTCTATGAGGAAAACTTCAATTAATATGAATTCATTGGCAAGGTGTAAGGAATGGAGCACAGTATTAGCTGTCTAATGATCTACATTTGAATCTGCCACTTGCCAGCTCTGCAGCCTCAGGCCAGTCACAATCTGTGGTATGAGAATAATAAGAATGAACGTATGTGCCCTTGCTTTACCAGAATGTTCCCCAACTAAAATGAGATAGTGCACTGTAGAAACATAAGCTATTATTGTTGGAGGAAGTTATGATCTCTGGTTGTGATAAAGTTAGACTTTTCTTTCCCCCATTGCTCTTCAGGAAAGCCCTTAAGGAATTCCAGTCGAGCTTCTGTTTTGTTTATATTAACCAGCTCCAGATCCAATTCGGAGTAACTATCTCTGGTCTCTTCCAAGATTCCTCCACAGAACTCTACATTCTTGGGCTTCTTCTCTTTCTCAACTTGCTCTGAATCACCAATGTTCTGTAATATGCCTTGGGAACTTGTCCCAACAATCACACTCCTTCTCAGAAAGTTCTTCCTAAAGTCTTCGTAGAAATGCTCACCCTGGGGATTTAATTAATGCCAGGGCCTATATATTGACTTGGGATCAAATTGTAGAATGAAATCTATAAGTCCAAATAACATCCACAAACCAATTAGTTAACAACACAATGCTTCTAAACTGCCAAAAGGGGGGAAAAGGAGACTCTTAATTGCATCACTTTGTCCTCACCACTTCTCAATATTTTGCAGGCCTTGGCATTTCCTAATTATAAGCATAGCCTAATTCAATCAAGATTCCACCATTGGTTTTACTAATGCTCTGACTGATGCTGTGAAAGCAACATCTTTCGTTCCCCCAGATAAATTAAACCTCTGTATTATAATCATTACCTAAAAATTCTCTGTGGATGTACAATTTCATTTTTAAAATTCATAATTACACACATCTACCTGTCAAATGAATAGGTGTTCTCAACATATAATGCAAGTCAGCAGGAACTAAGCCTTAGGCAGAAGGCCAAGAAAGGCATGAGGGATTAGGGCTTGGGTTCTCCATCAGCAAGCAGACACCAAGGTATTCATCAAACTGTGAATGACAGCAGCCAGTGTTCTCAGATCTACGTCAAAGAATAGGAGAGGATTTATTCATTCACTTATAAATCTTTATTGACAACTTACTGTGTGCTAGTATGTGGACAAGGCAGACCTGATTTCTGCCTGTATGGAACTTATGGTCTAGTGGGGGAGAAAAACGCAAAACAAATACTCACACTAATAATTATTAATACCACTGTGATTAGTTCCAAGAAGAAAGAGAAGGGGTACCAGAGGGTATAACAGGAGCTGGATCATCTGGTCAGGAGATAACAAAGACCTCCTTGAGGAGATGACACTTAAACTGGCACCTGATAGAGAAGTAAGATTAAGCAGGGGAAGAGCATGGGGTAGAAAATGGAGATATACCATGTTCATAGATTGGAAGATTCAATATTATTAAGAAATTTTGTCCAGCACTTTGGGAGGCAGAGGCAGGTGGATCATGAGGTCAGGAGATCAAGACCATCCTGGCTAACACGGTGAAACCCCGTCTCTACTAAAAACACAAAAAATGAGCTGGGTGTCGTGGTGGGCACCTGTAGTCCCAGCTACTCGGGAAGCTGAGGCAGAAGAACGGCGTGAACCCGGGAGGCGGAGCTTGCAGTGAGCCAAGATCACGCCACTACACTCCAGCCTGGGCGACAGAGTGAGACTCTGTCTCAAAAAAAAAAAAAAAAAAAAAAAAAAAAGAAATTTTATTATCTCCAAATTGATCTACAGATTCAATGCAATGTCAATCAAAATACCAGCAGGTTTGCTTTGTTTGCTTCTTGTAGAAATTGAAAAGTCAATTCTAAAATTTACATAAAATTAAAAGGACACAGAATATCCAAAGAAACTTTGAAACGGAAGAATGAAGTTGAAAGACTTAATCTATCCAATTTCAGAACTTACCGTGAAGATATAGTAATCAATAAAGTGTGGTAATGCTATAAGGATAGACATATTGATCAATGAAAAAGAATAAAATGCCCAGAAATAGATCCACACCTAGATGCCCATTTGCTTTCTGAATAAAGGAATCAAAACAATGGAAAGTGATAAATAAAATCTTTCCAGCAAATGGTGCTGGAACAAATGGATATCCATAAAGAAAAAAGAAAATGACCCTCAAACCCTTATCTCACACCATACACAAACATTAATTTGAGACAATGCTAGAACAACAGCGCTTCCAAAAGAAACATAGGAGAATATCTTTGGAGCTAAGCAAAGATTTCTTATAGCACATATGAGAGAAGGTGTATTCCAGACAGAGGGCACAGCTTAGGAAAAGTCCCTGGAGAAGGAAAGTGGTTGATTTTCTTAAGAAACTGAAGAAGGCCAGTATGTGGTGTGGCAGAGTTAGAGACATTCACTGCTGCAGTATCTTTACCTGAACTTTCAGAGAATGAAAACACAAGCCACACACTGGGAGAAAATATTTCCAAATCACCTATCTAACAGAGAAATGATCCCCAGAATATATAAAGAATCCTCAAAATTCAACAACAAGAAAACAAACAACCCAACTAAAAAATGGGCAAAATGTATGAAGAGAAGCATCACTAAAACAGACACGTGGATAGCAAATAGGCACATGAAAAGATGCTCAACATCATTAATCATTAGGGAAATACAAATTAAAACCACAACTAGATACTGCTATGCCCCTATTAGAATGCATAAAATTGAAAAAGAAAAAAATTGATAATATCAAATGCTGGTGAGCTTGTAGAGCAACTGAAACTCTCATATGTTACTGGTAGAAATGCAAAATGGTACAGCCACTTTAGAAAAAAAGTTTGGCAATCTCTTAAAAAGTTAAACATACACTTATCAAATGACCCAGCAATCCCACTCCTAGGTACGTATCCTAGAGAGATAAAAGCTATGGTCAAACAAGAACCTATATGCAAATGTTTTTAGCAGCTTTATTTGAAACTGCTAGAAACCACAAATGACTTGAACATCTTTCACCAGGTGAATGAATAAATCAACTGCGCTATGACCACACAATGGAACACTATTCAGTAATAAAAAGGAACAAACTACAGACACATACAACAATGTGGATGAATCTCAAATGTGTTATGCTAAATTAAAGAAGTGAGGCCAGGCGCGGCGGCTCACGCCTGTAATCCCAGCACTTTGAAAATTGAGGTAGGCGGATCACTTGAGGTCAGGGGTTCACAACCATCCTGGCCAACATGGTGAAACCCCATCTCTACTAAAAATACAAAAATTAGCTGGGTATGGTGGCACATGCTTGTAGTCTCAGCTACTCGGGAGACTGAGGCAGGAGAATCACTTGAACCTGGGAGGCGGAGGTTGCAGTGAGCTGAGATCGTGCCACTGCACTCCAGCCTGGGAGACAGAGCGAGACTCTGTCTTAAAAAATAAAAATGGGCCGGGCGCGGTAGCTCAAGCCTGTAATCCCAGCACTTTGGGAGGACGAGATGGGCGGATCACGAGGTCAGGAGATCGAGACCATCCTGGCTAACCTGGTGAAACCCCATCTCTACTAAAAAATACAAAAAACTAGCTGGGCGAGGTGGCGGGTGCCTGTAGTCCCAGCTACTCGGAAGGCCGAGGCAGGAGAATGGTGTAAACCCAGGAGGCGGAGCTTGCAGTGAGCTGAGATCCGGCCATTGCACTCCAGCCTGGGCAACAGAGCGAGACTCTGTCTCAAAAATAAATAAATAAATAAATAAATAAATAAAAAGAAAAAAATTAATTAAAGAAGTTAGAAAGATCACATACTGCATCATCCCATTTCTATGACATTTGGAAAAAGGCAAAGCGATGTGATCAGAGAACGCATCAGCAGTTGTCAGGTGTAGGGGTGGGGGAAGGGCTGGATGTAAAGGAGCAGAGACGAGGAAATTTTGGGGGGTGATGGAACTGTTCCATATTCTCATTGTGGTCAAAGCTCATGGAATATATACAAAAACAAAAAAATTACAGTATGAAAATTAAAACTCTACCAGTCGGCCGGGCGCGGTGGCTCAAGCCTGTAATCCCAGCACTTTGGGAGGCCGAGGCAGGTGGATCACGAGGTCAGGAGATCGAGACTATCCTGGCTAACATGGTGAAACCCCGTCTCTACTAAAAATACAAAAAACTAGCCGGGTGTGGTGGCGGGCGCCTGTAGTCTCAGCTACTTGGGAGGCTGAGGTGGGAGAATGACGTGAACCCGGGAGGCGGAGCTTGCAGTGAGCCGAGATCACGCCACTGCACTCCAGCCTGGGAGACACAGCGAGACTCCGTCTCAAAACAAACAAACAAACAAACAAACAAACAAACAAAAAACTCTACTAGTCATCTCATTCCCTGCTTAGACACTTTGCCAGGCTTGCCACCATCTACTGGAGAGAATCACAAGTTCTGAGCCAGATGGTCAAGGCCTGATGCACTTTCCTAGGCTCCTCCCCAGCTGGTCCTCTCTAGCCCTCCCAGCTCCCCTTCACTACTCCTACTCTATTAACTTTAGGACTCCAGGCCTCAGGGTCTTTGTTCATGCTGTTCCCTCTGCCTGGGACGCCCTTACTTTCCTCCCTCCCTGGCAAGCTCCTATGCTTTCCTCCAAATATCACTCAAATCAAATCAAATATGGCTCAAATCCTCCAAATATGTCTATCCTCCTTGGATAGGCGTCACCTTCTGTCCAAAGTGCCAAGCACTGAGGCTCAGTCTGCAGCGACGCTGAACCCAGCCAGGGTGAGCACAGTAGTGGTATCCAATGACCCAGTACTTAGGAAAATGCTGGCCAAGTTACGCCTCGGATCAAGGTGTCCACATCCCAAAAGGGTTATAATATAAAATGCAGGAGAAATAAGGGACATTTGTCCAGCTGAAAAACATGAACTTCCTTAATAAGGCTTATTTTAACCTAAAGAACTCGATAAGCTGGAAACTCTCAGGAGATGGAAGTCAGGACACAGTATGGCTACCTAAGAGAAGCCAGATCCTCAAGTCCTGCTGTGGGCTTCCCGGGCCCTCCCCGTTAGGTCCCCAGAGCACACGGCTTGTCCAAAAGTTCCCCCCACGTCTGCCTGTGTCACACCTCTATGATGAAGCAATTCCTTCCCCACGCCCAGAGAGATTAAGGAAACAGCAAAAGCCCCAGAACGCCGCTTAAGAGAGATTTCTTAGGCCGTAGCTCTGCGAGTCAGAAATAAAAAGCGGGGTTTCAGCATCGTGCAATTAATGCAGCAAACATTGATTTCTGCACTGTAAGAAGCTGGTTCATTAATTCCAGATGCTCCCACCAGTCAAACCCAGGTTCGGCTTCTTTGCAGTATGAGGCAAATGAGAATACTGAATTTTAAAATTCCTTTCTGCAGCAACCTTTATTACCAAACAGAGCATAAAACCCACCCACCCAGACTGCTTAATTCTTCCTAAATAATTAACAGCACCTGCTCACCTCCCTGTTGACATGGGCAAAACTCACTGAGCCACTGGACCCTTCTTGTGCGAGGAGAGATCAGTTGGCCACAGACCTCGATCCCCCACCCAAGTCCTGAGTGACCACTTTCTTTGCTGGCAGAGTACCTCGCCCAGGCCTCCCAGCATCAGGACTTCTTTACTGGATTAGATTTTTCTCCAAATCACCTTTGGGAGGTAAAGACCCCACAGGGACTTCCTGAGAAACATGTCTGTGGGTTCTTTGAGGGAAAAAGAAAGGAGAAGCCCTGGGGAGAACCGTTTCCCCTTGCAAGAGGCTTCTGCAAGTTGAAAGCTTTCATTTTTTTTTAAAGGCAAATTTCCCTTTAGGAGACTTGGTGCCATTAGCAAGGCTCAAACTCTGTAATTCAAGTCCAGAAAGGTCCAGCAATTGGCCAACTGTACTGGTGGGTTTTCTTGTTATTTGACAGAGCCTTGCTACTCAGAGTGTGGTGTGCTTTAGGCAGTGTCAGCATCACCTGGGAACGCAGAAGTTCAAGTCCCCCCGGGCCTATTAAATTCCTGGGAATGGGGAATCTCTCCCGGAGATTCTTATGCATGCTAAAGTTTGAGGACTACCAATTGAGATCGCTGCCAAAGGATTCTATTAAAGTATAAGTTTGACATCTGATGGCTGCCATTTTGCTTTGATGGACATCTTCAACTGGACTCCAATTGAATGTGGGCCTTGGAGGTCGAGGAGACCCAACCTTGTTTTACTAAATGAAAAGGAAGTTGTGGGGAGGAGTAAAAGTGAATAAATGACTCCCACTAGATCATTAGCATTGGATAGGGCTGGGAAAGACATGAGGCATCTGAGATCCAAGTTCAAAGCCATTGTCTCTTTTTTTTGGAGACAGAGTCTCATTCTGTCACCCAAGCTGGAGTGCAGTGATGCAATCTCACCTCACTGCAACTTTCGCCTCCCGGCTTCAAGCGATTCTCCTGCCTCAGCCTCCTGAGCAGCTGGGATTACAGGCGCACACTGCCACACCCAGATAATTTTTGTATTTTTAGTAGAGATGGGTTTCATTGTGTTGGCCAGGGTGGTCTTACACTCCTGACCTCAGGTGATCTGCCCACCTCAGCCTCCCAAAGTGCTGGGATTACAGGTGTGAGCCACTGTGCCTGGCCAAAAGCCATTGTCTTGAACTAACGATGTTTCTCTGGCAAGAGGCACCAGCAGGCCTCACCCTTCCCCTCCCCTGCATCCCATCCTCTGCCCCACTTTCCAATTCATAAGAACAGTTTCTTTATCCAAGATGGACTTGGGGGATGAAACACTCAGTCCTTTGAATGTGTGGGTTCCCCCTTCACGCCTCCCCAGCCTTCTCAGTTATCCTGGTGAACACAACAAAGATTTCATGCACCAAATACCATCCAGCTCCAATTGTCATTTCAGGATTCGCACCGTTTTAATGAATGCCAAAACTGTTTTTTCACTTGATAGAGCCTGACAAGACCAACAATCACAGATTAGAGAGAAACTTCTTGCTTTTCAACAAAGGTTAATAAATAGTGACAGCATTAAGTCTATTCTGATTAACTATGCTGAAAGATATTATTGCTGTTTGTAACATGAAATCATTATTGGATTAAGCACAGCATATAAAAATGAAATGTGAGTTTTAATCTCAAATGTAGAATGCAGCCTGCTCAGATAAAAGCAGAGGTAACACTTGGAGGCCTGTATTAATATCTGAGTCACTCTGGCGAAGGGATATTATATGGTGTTTGTCTGGTCTGGATTTGATGGCAGAAGAAGAGGTCCCTCAGTGAACTCTCTTGTTGTCTGCCACCCCGCAACCCCAAGATGCTAAGAGGCAAACAGCAGTGACAAGCCCCTTGTGCTAGACTGTATCATGTCAAGTAGCAAAACAAAAGCATGTAGCATCCAAACGGGGATGGATGGACCACAAGTGGCCTTGGTTGTCTAGGGGCGTCTCTGACCTCAAAGACCTTCCCCAAGAAAATGCCAATGATAATTAAGAAGCTGGAGATGAAGCACTTCAGGAGGCCAAGGTGGGAGGATTGCTTGAGCCTAGGAGTTTGAGACCATCCTGGACAACACAGCAAGACCTCCTCTTTACTTAAAAAAAAAAAAAAAAAAATTAGTTGAGTGTGGTGGTGGGCACCTGTGGTTACAGCTACTGTGGAGGTTGAGGCAGGAAGATGACTTGAGCCTAGGAGTTGGGGGATGCAGTGAGCTATGATCGTGCCACTGAACTCCAGCCTGGGCAACAGAGTGAGACCCTATCTCAAACCAACAAAAAGAAGTTGTTAGAGATCGGGGGAGATCCACCTCACTTTCTAAATGAAGAAGCTGGAGAAGTAATTTAATGGTTTCCAGTGGGTCATTAACCTGCAACAGGGTTAGGAAAGAGATGAGATCCAAGTTCAAAGCCATTGCCTTGCCCCTTCTCCACCATTCTACCACTGTGGACTACCAAAAATGCCCCAACCTGTATAACAGATGTTTTGTACATTTGTTCTTTCAGCACCCAGACTGTGGTCTCTAAATACCATTGGTGCAGGGCTCCCTGGAGCAAAGCCTGAGTCCAAGGCTGAGGTGGGAAACATACGGAATGAGCTTGGAACAACTTGTCCTCCCAGAAAGCAAGAAGGTCATCCAAGGTCAATGGGGGAGTCCAGGGGCATCAGAGGCCCCCACATGCCAGAGATGGGACAATCGGAGCATAAATAAGGGCAGTAACTGAAATGGATTAAGACACTTCTGTTACACTTGTATCTATGGGCTTATAATGATATTTTTAAAAACTCTCGTAGGCCACCTTTGGAGGATGTTAGGGAACCAGCTCATTATTTTGAAAACCAGCAAATAAAGAGAAAGATTTAAGTACCTATCTTCCCTTTTGTAGACATACTTTCCTTCAGGGTAAGCAAATAATTGATGAGGGGTGGTTTCTCTGTGGAGAAATTGCCCAGCAAAGAAAGAGAAAGAGGGACAGAATGAACGTAAGCACATTTAGCAACCCCTAATGAATTCATGGACCCAGGCAATGATTATCAGTGGTCACGAAACCCAGCAGATGAAAAACTGATGGGGAACTTGACAATGGATGGACCGGCTGACAGTTCCTGTACCCACCAATCAATCTCCATGTCCCGAAATGGAGACCACCAGACCTCATGTGCCTCTGCCGGAAGAGCATGTAGCCACCTGCAACATGGTCTTGCCAAAAATGTCAATCTGGCATCTGATCAAGCCTCTGGGGTTACCACTAGTTCACAGGAGACCCAGGGAATGGAGGAGAGCATTAAATGACACCATGAAGACGCACTCAGCCAAACCCAATGAACAGAAACTCTACGGGACAGTCTGATTTCTTCGGCAAGAAAAAAAGTTGCAAGAAAAAAAAAAAAAAAGAGAGAAAGAGAAAGTGAAGGGGAGGAAAGTGGGGCAAAGAGAAGGGGGGGAAATGGGTGGAGATAGAGAGAGGAGATGGGGTGGGGGGAGAGAGAGAAAAGATAGTGGGTAGAGACAGTGGGTATGGAGGCGGCAGAGAGAGAGGGGAAACAGATTAAAATATGAATCTGAGTCCACACTGATATAAATAAAAAATTGAATAGATAAATAAATGGGGAAGAAGGAAAAGAGCTCTTCAATTAACAAATGTAGAAGTAATGACGGAAACAGAAAATCACCATTTGGCAAACACCATAGCAATAATTGTTTCAAGCAAGAAGCATCCATGCATGCTAAAATTACTGGGCAAAAGAATGATGACAGAGAGTATTACATTGTCTCAAAATGTTTCCCCACAAGTACTTATTAGTTACAAAGGGAAAAATAATAATTTTACAGCAGAGGATCCAGCCCGTCGTCACCTTGAGCAAGTGACCAAAGTTAACAGCAGTGGCGCCTCCTGATCCAATGCGTGGAGAAGGACACAACATCACTCCTATAGCCCAAAATGCACAACCTGAACCTAATCATAAGTAAACACCTTGCATTCTCAAATGAAGGGACATTCTTCAAGATAAATGGCCAGTTTCATCAAAAGTGTCAAGGTCACGAAAGACAAAGGAAGACTGAAGAACTGTTTCAGACTAAGGGAGACTAAGGGGAAATAACAATTCCACGCATGCATGATCCAGAACTGGACCCTGGACCAGAAAAACGACATCAGTGGGACACTTGGCAAAATTTGAGTCAGGTCAGTCCATTATGTAATGGTGTTTCAGCCACGTTAATTTTTCTGACTTTGTAATTGTGTTATGGTTAGGCTGGATGTTAGCACTCAGGGAATCTGGGGAATTCTTTGTACTGTTTTGTGTAACTTTTTGTCAATCTTTTTGAAATTATCTCAAAATGAAAAGTTAAAAAAAAGTTTAAATAAATTACACCCAAAGTCTTCCCTAACTGCCCTATCTCATTTATTTGCTTTTCATCCTCTTGAATTTTAAATTTTCAGGCATTTGTTTTCTCACTGTAACTTACAAGCCCCAACCCAGACCTTTCCATTCCCTGCACCCTCTGCTCCCTCGTCTAGAGGACGGGCATCCTGCCTGCCAGGGCACATGTCCCAATGCTCCCAACTTCCCAGAGCCAGCAAGAACAGAATAAATACGGTGGGAACTGCAGCACTGGGCCCTCCCCAGGTGAAACCTGCAGCTCCCGGAACTCCCTGAGGCAACAGAAGAACTTAGCTGGGAACATGGAGAAAAGAATTATAAGTGACATGTACATGACATCTTTGCCTGATTAGATTAGGCAGGAAATCCTGAAGAAAAGAATGGATGTGCCCCAGTCAGATGTCAAAAAAGTTCCTGCAAAGGAGAAACTTACAGGAGCTCAAGGACTCCAGGTGCATACCAGGTGGGCAGGCTGTGTGAGGGGCCTGTGGGCTTAGCCACAGAGCAGGAAGGCCACCGGGGAGTCTTGGCAGACATGGCCCACTGTCACCAAAAACTGTACATTTGGGTCACCTGTAGATATTATAAGGAGCCTCAGTTTCCTCACCTGTAAAATGGGGATAGAGGTTTCAATGAGATGGTATAAGTTAACGCAATGCCTGGCACACATTGTCCAGCCAATGGAAGGTGGCATTGTGTGTTATCATTGCTTCTGAATTTCAAATGCAACAATCTTGCCACCATGTGGGCCTTGCCTGCACACAGCCTGTCCAGCAGCCCTATCAACTGAGCTGCTGACTGCACAAAGCCCAACACTTTTCTTCCACTACATCCTTGCCTCTCCCTGTTCCCAGGTTGTCCCCGTCCCTCTTTCCTCTCCCAGCCATAATGGGCAGCATCTGTTCTTCCATCTCACCAGAGATTCTGTGCCTCCCTGCCTTTGTACCTATGAATTCCTGAAACAGAAATGTGTTTTCTGCCCCACTCCTTTCTGTCACATGTTGTTAGAAGTATCATCATTCAAGGCCCTTCTCTCGGAAGTCTTCCAGGATTGCCTCAGTCAAAATCTATCACCCCTTCCTTGGCACCCACCTGGTACCTTTTCTTATTTCTACCAGCAATTAAGACTCATTATTAGGCCAGGTGTGGAGGTGCACACCTGTAATTCAACATTCTGGGGCTGAGGTGAGAGGATTACTTGAGCCCAAGAGTTTGAGACCAGCCTGGGCAACATAGCAAGACCCCATCTCCACTAAAAATAAAAATATTAGCCAGGACTGGGTGCAGTGGCTCATGCCTGTAATCCCAGCACTTTGGGAGGCCAAGGTGGGTGAATTGCTTAAGTCCAGGAGTTTGAGGCCAGCCTGGGCAACATAGCAAGACCCCACCTCTACCAAAAAATAAAAATATTAGCTGGGGTTGGGCATGGTGACACCTGCCTGTAGTTCCAGTTGCAGTCATGCCTGTAATCCCAGCACTTTGTGAGGCCAAGGTGGATGGATTGTTTAAGTCCAGGAGTTTGAGACCAGCCTGGGCAACATGGCAAAACCCTTACACAAAATTAGCCAGGCATGGTGGTACCTGCCTACAGTTCCAGCTACTTGAGAGGCTGAGGTGGGAGGATCGCTTGAGCCCATGAGTTCGAGACCAGCCTGGGCTACCCAGCAAGACCCCATGTCTACTAAAAATAAAAATATTAGCCGGTGTGGTGGCACATGCCTGTAGTCTCAGCTACTCAAGAGGCTGAGTGAGATGGGAATATCACTGAAGCCCAGGAGGTCAAGGCTGCGGTGAGCTATGATCATGCCACTGCACTCCAGCCTGGGCAACAGAGAGGGACCCTGTCTCAAAGAAAAAAAAAAAGACTCATTATTAATATCATCAGTGAAATCGGAGCTGCCATGAATTGCCATTAGAGAAATTCTCAATTAATGCTCTGAACAGCCATGCAGCAGGTATTACTGTTCACCCAGTTTACTGATGAGGAAACTGAGTCACAGAGAGGTGAAGCCACTTGCACAAGGTTACCACTTAGCTGGGAAGTGACAGATGCAGGCTTCAAACCCAGGTCTTTGTGGCTCCAAAGTCCCAGCTCTTCTCCTGATACTCCTGGGAAAGGCAGCTGGAGAGAAAGCAATCTACAGTCCCCATCTCCCAGGGGGTGTGCGGTATAGGCCCTGGAGAGGCAGGGAGAACACACGCATGCACACTCACACACGCACGCACACACACACTCGCACGCACGCGCGCACACACGCGCACACGCACACAGAGCTTTCCAGCTTCCCACACTAGCACTCTCCTGAATTTCAAAACATCTCCCCTTTGCTGAGTCACCTCTTCCGTCAGCCCCTTCCTGGGAGGAGGCGGAAAATCAATAGCCATTGCCTATCAACTCAGTGATCAAATCAACCAGCATCAGGCCCCCGAGGCCACGGCTGATCATTCCAAAACCCCCAAACCCCATTTCATTACTGTTAAAAGAATATTTCCTTTTAATCACCCCCAAATATTTCTGAAGAGGCAGAGATAAATAAGACTGCCTGGGGAGAGCCAGGCCATACATCTTTGCACCAGTGAAGGTCACACACCGGCCCAGGGAACGAGGCAGTGGCCCTCCCCAGAGCAGGGCCCTGATCCTCAATGTGGCCCCTGAGACAATTCTGGGGATAGCGATGAGCCCGGGTCCCTGGACAGATCAGCCAAGGACTGCTCGTTAGAGGAGAACAGGTTACAAGGCGTAGCTGGGAAAACCTGGCTGGGGGAAACAGAGTGTTTCAGGTAGAACCACCAAGACTCACGCCCCATTCATCCAATATGGGAGCCACGGGGTCCCCTCCCTGCCCCTATCCTTTCTTCAAAAGAAGCATGCACATTCTCTGATGGCCACAGCGGGCTGCGAGCCCCGGTGGCCCCGAAAGGAGTCAAGGTCACCAGGTGGGGCCAATGTGACTCTTGGTGTTCCATGAACTTGCAAGGTGTCTCTGAAGCTCAACGGGCTGCTGTTACCTCCTCTGGTAACCAGGAACGGACTTTATAACCCCTCTTCTGGCCTGGCAGCTCTGAGAACAACCCAGCAATAAAGATAATGGCCAGCAGTCCACATTGCGTGCCAGGTCCTTTCCTTCAACATATTGTGTGAATAATCTCATTTTATAGATGAGGAACCAGAGCCACAGAGAGGTAAAGCAACTTGCCCTGTGTCACACAGCCAGAAGGGGGAAGAACTGGGATTGGAACCAGGGAAGCCTGGCTTCTGAATCAGGCTCTTCCCCTTTTCCCACCTCCCCACCTGGCCAGAATGACTGCCCAAGGCTTTGAAACCCTCTGCAAATGATGGGGTTCAGAAGATAATTCCTGGGCTTCTCTTTGGACTTTGTTAGCCCACAAACCTCCCATGAGGCATCCTGAGATTTGGCTTCTTGATTAAATCCTTAACGCCCCAAATCCATGCATGCATTCGACATGGATACTGTTTTTTATACTATGTAAGGGGGGAAGAAAGAAAGGCAGAAAAAGGAAGCTCTGGCCTATGAAAGACCCTAGTCTACCTAACATGAACATGGTGCAGCCAGGACATGCTGGAATTAGAAGACATAAAAAAGATGTTTGTGCCCCGAGAGAGAAAATGCAGACAACAATACAGAAAGAGAAGAGGCACTTAATAGTAGCCGTGGCGCTGAGGCAGGACTCAAAGCACAAATAGGTTAGGGTTAGGTAGAAGACAGACATTCCAGGTGGTCAGAACAGCTCGGGCAAATGCATGGATCCAAGTTGGTCTAATCAGGAGGAATCCCGGGACATTTGCTAAAGCCTAGGAAAGAGCTGCTTTCTTTCCCTGGGAGTTGCCAAGGTGGTGAAACAGAGCTAGCCGGGGAGAATCCTGGCTCAGAACAAAGCCCACCCATACAGGGGAAAAGCTGAGCCAGGATCTGAGTAGGATGAGATAACATCATTTGAGCAGCTGGATACAGTCATGCCTGAAGCAAGACACCTTACCCTTTCAGGTCACATGAGCCAATAAAAATCTTCTTTTGTTTAAGTGGACTCCAAATAAGTTTCTCTCAGATAGAACCTTAAGAGTTCTGCCTGTTATAGTAGACAGTGGCCCCAAATCATCCCCAAGTGTGACAAAGTCCCTGAAAAGTCTATTTGAGATTCATGCATCAACCAGTTCTCTTCTTTCACTTGGCCCCAACAGAGAATCTCCTTGCATCCCAGCACTGAGCACAGAAATGTTCATAGAATGAATGAATGAATGAATGAATGAATGAATGAAGTTTCCCTCCCAGTTGATGTACACTTGTCTGTCAAGGTCATATTCACTGCCTCTAACCCATTCCCTGGTCTTCGAGTTGAGAGATAGCACCTCAGTTTCCTGCCAGCTCCTTTATCTCTGGCCATCACACTCACAGTTAAGCGACTGACTCCAAGGGATGTTCCCAGCACCCAGCAACAACTCTGCAAAGGGATGATGCTTCCATCAGGCGCCCTGTTCATGGGAAACTGCCAGGTCGTTCCTGAACCCAATCACCTGTTAGCCACAGTGAGCATGGTACACCGCTCGTCCACCCATCAAACAAGCATTGATTGAGCATCTACTATACACCAGACCTTTTGCTCAAAGCATCCAAATGAGTGAGGTCTGGGTCCAGAGGCAAAAATCCATGAAACAGAAGAAGCTTTACCCCCATCCAATAAGACCGTCAAGGTAAGAGGAGTGTCCCCTCTAGGCAGGAAACTTACAAACTTATCTGTTGCTAATAATAATAAAAATAAAGGGTTTTCTCCTTAAAAAAAAAAAAACCCCTTTCTGTAGACATCAAGGCATCCACTTCAAATCTTGTTGGCATCCCCGTTAAACCGGCAAGGAATATCACCTTGCAAAAAGATAAAATAGTAACAATAGTAATAACAATAACAGCTTTTTTTTTTTGGATCACTTACTATGCAAACTGCCAAGCTAAATGTTTTAGCTACACTGTCTCACTGAACCTTTGCTGCCTGCTACCAAGTGGGTAAACAGAGGCTCAGAGAGGTTAAGGAGCTGCCCTGAGGTCACTCAGCAACTGTAAGAACTAGGACTTCTACACAGATTTGGAAGACTCCAAAATGTCTCCAAGCCTCAGCTTTCTCCCCATAAAATAGGAATAAGGATTTACTTTAAGGGGTTTCTACGAAGACTAGATGAGATCATACACGCAAGCTGTTTCAGCACACGGCCTGGCCCAGGCAGAGGGCCTCACTGAGCGAGCCTGGGTATTTCATCATCAACATGTCCGTGATTTAAGGTTTAATGATTTAAGGTCCGTGATTAATGGTTTAAGGTGGGGTGGGCTCAGGGCACAGTGTGGTGCCAGGCTCAAGAGAAATCTCATGCCACTCTCCTCTCAGCTGTCTGCCACCAATGCTCAGATGTCAGTCGGCTTTGGACAAGTGCACAAAACAGTCTCGGGTGCCCACAGCCACCACAAGCCTGAGCTTGCTAGATCCGCCCTCGGAGGGAGAGCTGCCAGGTGGCTTCCTTGCCGGCTGGCTCCCACCCCTGGCTGCTGCCCGGGGTGATTTAACCTGAGTCCCTGCCTGCCTCGCCAGAGCGCTGGAGGACAGACAGGCACAGCATTTGGCGCGGCCCACCCACGCAGGACACCCACCCCATAACCCACACCACGATGCCTCGGGCATGCCCAGCCAGATGCCTCGCACACAGCAGCTGCCTGACAGCAGCACACAGTGGGCACGGCTGCAGAAACAGTGGGTTACACATCGTGTGATTTTAAAAAAAGAGGATATTGTGTGCCGATGGGATGTTTTAATCTGAGTTCAGGCGTTCCAGAAATAACAATAATAGCTCCTGCTCTATAGTACTTACCATAACCTTTTATGTAAAGTAAGAAATTTAACTCTCACAACATCCCCAGGTAGTCAGTACTGTATTTAGCCCGATTTTGCAGGTAAGGAAACTGAGGCACAGATAAAGTGACCTGCCTGATATCACACATAGCTAGGACACACTGAATCAATCTGAGCCACGGAAGTCTGCCATGTTCCAGAAAGACCCCAAGGGAACAAGTAAGAGACAGCCCTGAGCCTGGCACTGTTATGACTCTCATTTTACAGGTGGGAAGACTAAAGCTCAGCGAAGCTCAGCAACATGCCCGAGGCCACACGGCATTCGAAGCCAGGCTCCAGATACGCATCTGGCACTGGCACGACCATCTTTTATTCTGCAGAGTACCTGGTTTCTATTTTGTAAGATGTGACTCCCCCTACCCACTCACCCACCCAGCCACCCAGATCTACAGAGGGCGATACCACAACATGACAAATCCCAGTGAAGGGACAGTGAACCGGACAGGGACAGAGATCAAAAGGAGGTTCCTCTGGCTCTGTGGCTTTGTGGAGAAGCCCGAAAGCCACCAGGTTCCCTGCAAGGCATGCGTTTTCTAGCCTGGAGAAGCGGCTGTAGGGGGTCACACCCTGCAGGTGGCAGGGTGCAGGGCTGCTGTGGTGTGGCCATCTGGGGGACCCTGACAATCTCCAGGGCTGTGGCCAGAGTCCCTTACCAACCAGCTCGGGGCAGCCTTCCTGGAAGGTACATCCCAGAAACCAATCCTGGGGCACCAGCCCCCCTCCGAGGCCAGACTGACCCACTGTCACCCAGGGGTCCTCATCACGAGGGGTGAGTGCACCTTGAAAAAGCGCATTCGTGTCACAGAATCCTTTGATATTTAGAAAGCAACACCCCTTCCAAAAACAAAACACCCATTGTTTTTATAGCCCAAGCTACAGAAGGCAATTCTTGACAAAACCATCTTGGTTGGAAAAGGGTGGGTTAAAAACGGCCACAGCCCTCAGAGGGACTGGGGAGGGTTTTCCAGGCTCTGACTGGAGCTGGGGCTGAGGCAAGAGGCTGGGAGTCTACAGTGACCTCCTTGGTGGCAGGCTGTGCTGCCTAGGGAGGGCTCTGTTGGGGGGGCCCCCAAGAAAGATAGAAGTGCCCCACACATGTGCTCACATGCAACACATGCAACATGTGTTCACATACATACTCACACAGGTGTCCAGCACATAAGTACTGCTCACACCCTCCTGTGCAACGTGGGCTCAGTTCACACGCTCTCATATGTAGCACACACATGCAAAATACATGCACACAACTCACTCTGCCACGTGACACCCTCCTCCATGCAAGCTCACATGTTCAAATGCATACAATTCACACACTTGTGTGTGGACACTCATGCTTACACACACACGCATACCCCTCTGACTTGCACACATGGGTGTCTGCGCCCACACAGACCCACCAGTTACACACCCACGTGTCTCCTTAAGATACACACATCCACACAAACAGAAGACACAGAGGGCCAAGACCCACACCCAGCCACACCCATGGCCACCTCCGAAGACACACAGACCCACACACAACTCATGAGTGCACACACAGAGATAGGCAGAGATCCACACTCAATCTCACGCGTGGACGGCTCTCACAGCCACCACACACACAGAGAAAGACACATGGAGAGCCACACAGGCCACGCTTACATCGGGCTGGACACACAAAGGGGCACAAGGACACACACAGACACAAGGACACACACACACACATACACACAGTCACAGGCTCCTGCTCTCACATCCCCCAAGTCCTCTCAACCCTCCACGCGTCCTCACACTCACCCTGGGCAGCTCCTGCCTCCTCTCCGGAGCCGTCCAAGGCTCCCAGAAGTGTCCAGACACAGCCCTGCTCTGAGGGCCCGTCAGCAGCACCACCGGCAAATAAAAAGCGAATGTGCAAAAATAAAAGCGAAAGGCTGTGATAAAGCCGTTCCCTTCCCACAGGACTCTGAGCTGACGCAGGTTCTGCTCTGCAATAAACATTTTCATTCTAATTTTAAAAGACATTAGCATTACCTCTTTGGCTCTCGATCGAGCCAGACGGTACCTCGCCTCCTAGCTGCCCATCGGCCTCGCTGGGCATGGAGGGGACAGAGGGTCACTCTGCATGATGGGCACTGACCAGGCTGCCTGGGTCTGATTTTACACCATCCGTGCGGGTCCCAGTTTTGGCGTCCGATAAACTCGATAGGTGATCAGAGACACTGGGAGCCCCAAATCTGGCAGAGACATCCCCCAACTTCCCCTGAGACTCTGTCTCACCCTAGCCAGGATCCCTGCAGGTCCAATCCTGTTCTCCCATGTGAGAGCTACACATGAGGAAGGTGGTTTTCAAATGGCAGGTCTGCCCCCAACAAATAGGGGGCCACCCCCACTTCCCCACAACTTGACCTGCCTGCAAACCCGAGTCTCACCCCATACCTCCCAGCAGTGACCCAACCTGGCTTTCCGGGGTTGGCAAGGAATGAAGGAAGAAGAGAAACCACATAACAGTTGAAGAAAGCCGCGAGCTATTTTTATGAGCTCAGAGGCCTAGACCCCAAAATGCAGCACTGCCTCTGGCCTCCAGCCTCAGCGCTTGCCACGCCCTGATCTACTGGAGGTCCCAGGCACTCTGAACACTGATTTGCACAAAGCCCACCTCCGAGCCTTTGGCCAGGCCATTTCCTCCACCTCTGCTGGGGCCGGACCTAGTCGCCCTTCAGGTCTGAGCTTCCAAATCACTTCCTTCCACACTGCTGAGCATTTGGGATCCTGTGTTGAACGGGGCAACCCAGTTCCTGCCTTCACTGAGCATATGATGTATGCCTCCAGGAGGCTTCCTTGGCCTTCCAGGCTATATTGAGCACCTATCCTCACTCCAGAGGCCTCCTGGCTCCTACTCAGGGACAGCTCTTCTCAGGCTGGTTCTATGTGCTGCACTTCTGGCCATCCCCATCTGGGGACTCCCCGAGGGAAGAAGGCAGTCTGCGGTGCTCCCCCTTTCCCCTGCACCAGGCGTGAGCCCCACGGGCGGCTGCTAACTGCGTGAATAAATGAATACCCAGCTTGTGCCAGCCGAGGCCAAGTCCCTCCAGCGTGGCTTACTGTCTTCCTCCTCTGAACTCACAAAGAGAAAGGGAAACAGGAGACCAAAGTGAGTCCCTGCTAGAGAGAGGCAGGTGACATCAGCTTCCTGCTCCTGTCCGAGCTGCTGTGGGGCTGGGGGCATAGGTCCCCTCTGGCCATTCCCCACGTTAACATGTCACCATATTGTCAACTGGGCCTCCGCAGTCCCCGAGCATCAAGATATGGGATGGAAAGGAAAAATGCCGGCAAGGCAGCTCACAGCAGCCTCGGTGGCCTCCCTCCAGAGATACAAATCTACTTTGAAAGGTCCCTTGCTGGCCCACACCCGGGAAGTCCTGGTGCCAAGGCTGATGACTGCAGCTCCTCCCTGTCTCTCCCACTCATTTTTTTTTTTTTTTTTTGAGATGAAGTCTCGCTCTGTCACCCAGGCTGGAGTGCGGTGGCATGATTTTGGCTCACTGTAACCTCCACCTCCCAGGTTCAAGTGATTTGCCTGCCTCAGCCTCCAGAGCAGCTGGGATTACAGGCATGCGCCACCACGCCTCACTAGCTTTTATATTTTTAGTAGAGACGGGGTTTTGCCATGTTGTCCAGCCTAGTCTCGAACTCCTGACCTCAAGTGATCCACTTGCCAAGGCCTCCCAAGTGTTGGTATTACAGGTGTAAGCCACTGTGCCCAGCCCCTGACTCTGTTCTTACCCCCACAACCCTCCTCTCCATGGTGGCCTGAGACTTCTTTGCAAAAGGTAAGTGGATCCTGTCACTACTGTCCCCAGCTTATGCCCTTCAATGGCTTCCTGTAGCTTTTAGAATTAAACACCCCAAATCCTTACTCTGAGCCTTGGGGAAAAGTCCAAACTCCATGCAGTGGCCTCAGGGCCTTGTCTGATCCGACACCCACGGACCACTCCAAGCTCACCTCTATCCCAGCAAAATGACTCACATGCCCCGGAGCGCGGGTTCTCTGTGCCAATACCCACGCTGTTCTGGGTGCCCAGTGCTGTCCCCCAGGTACAAAATAGCCATCCCGATCCCCTGCCTGCTCGCTGCAGTCTCTTTGCAGATCCTCCCTGGCTCCTGACTCTGAGTGCCTCGCTTGCCGAGCAGGACTCGCTGCTGTGGGAAAATGTCATCTCGTGCAGTCACGGGTGGTCTTCTCACCTCGGTGACCCCCCTGAGAGAAGAAGCCTATTTTAGTTATCTAGGAGCTCCCCAGATCTGGCCCAGGGTAGGCACATGAATATGTATTAATTATTGCTGCTGCGATTAACATCATTTTAGGCTCCCTCTGCTGCTGGTGCCTTGCTCTAAACTCTCATATTAGTTCGTTGCTAATACATAAAGCCAAAAAGACCGACCCTGGCTCCTCTGCTTCCTCCCACTCCCCGTGCTGCTCTCTGGAGACGGAGGGCTTGGGGACAAGCAGGTGAGCAATGTGTCATTTCCCAAAACACTCCCCAAAACTGAACAGGAAGATGGGGTTCATCACCCCAAGACAGGCATCTGAGTACCTGAGCCCAGAACAACGTGGATTTTCACTCCAAGGCCACACCTGGTGGTCTTAGGTGACACACACTCATTTGAGGGTCTCATGTCACCTTCCTGGGTGTATCTGGAGCACAGCTCCCATCAGAAGCATAAGAAGGGAACAGGAAGGATGCCCAGTGCAGAACTTTTGGGGGTGCTGGGCTCTGTCTGAGGCGTTGGCAAGGCTCTGCTTTTAGGATTTAATACTTTTTATCTTGACAACAGGGACTCACCCTCTGAAGCCAAGATCTTAGCTGCCCCCCAACTTCTTCTTCTTCTTTTTTTTTTTTTTTTTTTTTTTTTTTTTTTTTTTTAAGACAGAGCCCTGCTTTGTTGCCCAGGCTGGAGTACAGTGGTATGATCTTGACTCACTGCAACCTCCACCTCCCGGGTTCAAGCAATTCTCTGCCTCAGACTTCCAAGTAGCTGGGATTACAGGTGCCCGCCACCATGCCTGGCTAATTTTTGTATTTTTAGTAGAGATGGAGTTTCACCATGCTGCCCAGGTTGGTCTCTAACTCCTCACCTCAAGTGATCCACCTACCTCGGCCTCCCAAAGTGCTGGGATTACAGCCCACCATCTTCTTCAAGCCAGATCTCCTGAACAATTCCAGCTCCACTCACAAACCCACCCTGTGGCTGAGCTGGCCTTGCTTTCTGGAGGGAAAGAGGAGGCTGGAGGCACTGCTGAGCTGGGAAGCAGGGATGTGAAGCATCAGAGAAGAGGGACAGGACAATGGGAAGGCTATGGGGCCTCAGGCAAGTGACTTTGCCTCTGTGAGCCTCAGTTTCCTCTTCTGCAAAATGGGTATAAGTGATAAAAGCTCCCGAGATTCCACATGGGGAGTACCCAGCACAGGGCCTGGCCTCCCACTCTGCTCTGTGGTGGCCATGGGGATGATAATTTGGGTAAACCCAATTGGTTTCTGGGATAGCAAGAAAGGATGTGAGGGGTAGGGGGATAGAACAGCCCGAGGCAGACAAAGAACCTCAGTCCAGGCAGGTAAGGAACTTGAGACCTCCATGGTCTGATTCCCCCTCACCCCCACCAGAGGGCTCCATTTTGTACCCTCTGGGCTGTTGCAAGAATTCGGAGCAGGCTCTGGTGATGATCACTGCTCCGAGCACCAGGCAGCTCTTGGTTCTCCCTGCTGATGGGGGGCTCAGTGGCACACTTAATCCTGGAACTATTACTCATCCACGAGTCACTGGTTGAGCCCCTGGCGCTCCCTCTTGTCCCAGCATCACTACTGACCCTGTCAGCCTCTGAGCCCTCGCTCGAGGAGGCTCAGACTTGCACAAGGCGGCTCGGCTTCAGGGACAGCTCACGGCTCCTGCATGGAGCAGACGCATGAGAGCAACCACCATCTGCAGGGACTCACTCCGGGCCCAGCATTTCCTGACCCTACATGGTACCCAGCATGTTCCTCCATTCTGGCTTTGAGACATTGAAAGGGGTGACAATGTCCGAAGCAGACAAAATGGAGGCTGTGAGTTTCCCTTATTTCATGGAGAGAAAAAGTAGTGATGGTAGTAATGGTAATATTGATCAACACAATTTTAATAGGAACAGCTATAACTCACACACTGAGTCCTCCACCCACACCCTCTCATCCACCCCTCACTGCAGACCTCAAGGAGGGGATGCTACGCTTACTTTACAAATGAGGAAACTGAGACTTAAAATGGTGAAGTCATTTCCCTCCTTACCTCATTAGACCAGGAAATAAAGACTCAGAGAAGGCAGGCCACTTGCCTAAGAACACACAGTGGGAACAGACAGGAATTTGATACCAAGAGTATCTAACCTTCATCCTTTTTTTTTTTTTTTTTTTTTGAGATAGGGTCTCACTCTGTTGCCCAGGCTGGAGTGCAGTGGTACAATCACAGCTCACTACAGTCTCAACCTCCTGGGCTCAGGTGATCCTCCCATCTCAGCCTCCCGAGTAGCTGGGACTACAGGCGTGCGCCACCTCACCTAGCTAATTATTGTATTTTTTGTAGAGATGGGGTTTTACCATGTTGCCCAGGCTGGCCTTGAACCCCTGAGCTCAAGACTGCCTCTGTCTCCCAAAGTTCTAGGATTACAGGCATGAGCCACTGTGTCCGACCACCCTCATGCTCTTAACCACAGCCGTTCCCACCCCAGGAAAACACATGGCTAGTCATTCAGCAAACAGTGTAAGAGATGCTGTGGGGTATCTGGTGCTAGGCAGACTGAGGTGAAGTCCCTGGGTGCTTGCAGCTGACCCTCTAAACAGGGGGAGACAGACACTGAAGGCTGCATTACTCCCAAGGTGATGACAGCCAGGTAGCGGGCCAGGGGACAATTCCGTAACCAAGCCAGTCTACCTTCTTCCAGAGATCAAGAGAGCCTCCCTGGTTAAATAAGACAGCCTCCAGGCGGCACAAAACTTCCGGCCCAATGAGCAAGACAGACATGCATTGAACAGTATCACATAAATCACTTCTATTGCTTAAAAGGTGGATGCGGTGGCTCAGGCCTGTCATCTCAGCACTTTGGGAGACTGAGATGGAAAGATCACTTGAGCCCAGGAGTAGGAGACCAGCCTGGGCAAACGGTGAGACCTCCATCTCCCCGCAGCCCAAAAAAATTAGCCAGACATGGTGGCACACGCCTGTAGTCCCAGATACTGGGGAGGCTGAGGTGGGAGGATGCCTTGAGCCTAAGGGGTTGAGGCTGCAGTGAGCTGGGATTGCACCACTGCTCTTAGCCTGGGAAACTGAGTAAGACCCTGTCTCGAAGAAAAAAGGTAGATGCTGCCAAAGGCTAGGCGCTCTTGCAACTGGGGCACAGGGGGAAGACACAGGTCTCTGACCCCAGTCCCCAAGCTAAGGTAATAGCAGAAGTTACTTACCTGGCAGGAAAACCAGGCTCCCAGCACGATCTTTGCCTCCCTCTGCCCGCTCCTGGTCCCCGTCCACTTCTCCTGCCCTTCCGCCACAATGAGGTGGCCAGGGCTGCTCACACTGGGCCCAGCCGCAGGCTCTGTTCCCCTCCTTCATGCGGCTCTCGGAGAGATCGATTCCGCCACGGGAACGGCCAGGATAATTTTTGCTTAGCTTCAAATACCTGGTTCTCATGAATTCCTCTGCCAGAAGGTTATAAAGCTTCCTCTAAAACGTGGGGGAAAGATTAAGCCTGCTTATGGTTAATACACTGTCCTCTGTCTGTCAAACTGCCTGTCTGCTATTGAAAGTTCACTATTAGATACTTATTTAAACAGCCTCGAAAGGCTTCCGAAGAAAGTGCAGTTATGCATTTTTCCCCTCCTTGCTGGCACGAACGACTATAGATAAACATCAATTGGCTCCTGCGGATCACAGTCACGGTAAATAAATTTTTCAGGAAGCTTGAGATCCGCACAAAGACTCAGCCAAGCTCCCATTTCACACAACATCAATGTTTGGCCTCCAAGAAATAAAAGCTCTAAGGTGTCCGTCGCCAGGGCAAAATTATCAATTGTCAAGTCACTTTTAAAAGAAAAAGAAGATAGAGGCTTTCAGGGAGCCATTTCATCCTGCAGCTTAAAATAAAAGGAAGAGCGACAGGCACTTCACCCACAAACTAACCACTAGGACTTCCCCCTAAAAGCTCAGGTGTTCATTGCCCCCCTCAAATTTCTGGCCCCAGCCCTGCTGCCCCGGGTGAGCTGAAGCAGTCAGTTCAGCTGGGAGCAGCCAGTTCCGGCTGAGTTCAGTGACTTCAGTGACTCAGGCGTTGGGTTATTTTTACTTTCTCAAAGTGGGTTTTTTTTCCCACTACTTTTAGAAGTGGCAGACGAGGCTTGTCTATTATAAAATATTTGTTGAAATACACGCACTCACTTGCTCACCACCCCACACACAGTTCTCATCTGTGTAAAAATCTCAAGTCACCATGGTGTGAGGGGCAGGAGATGCAAAAGCTAGGACACCCTCCTTGGCGAGCCGGGGTTTATGTAACACTCAGCACAGTTCTGCTGCAGTGGGGGTCATCTAAGCTGGAAACCTGAAACAGGTGTCGTTTCCCAGATGGGGAAACTGAGGTACAGGGGAGCCTGAGGAAGGGAGATGTGGAGGCAGATGTACCTGCATTTGAATCTCAGCTCTACTATGTTCCCACTGCATGGCCTTGGGCAGGAAACTTAAATCTGTTGGAGCCTGGCCAGGTACAGTAGCTCACGCCTGCAGTCCCAGCACTTTGGGAGGCCAAGGCAGGTAGATCTCTTGAGCCCAGGAATTCGAGACCAGCCTGGGCAATATGGCGAAAACTTGTCTCTACAAAAAATACAAAAATTAGCTGAGCTTGTTGGCAGGCACCTGTGGTCCCAGCTACTGGGGAGGCTGAAGTGGGGAGGATCATTTGAGCCTGGGAGGCAGAGGCTATAGTAAGCCATGATGGGGCCACTGCACTCCAGCCTGGGTGACATAGCGAGACCCTTTCTCAAAAAAAAAAAAAAAAAAAAAAAAAAAATCTGCCAGAGCTTTGGTTCGCTTATCTGGAAAATAAATATGGATTACAGCTGTCCCTTCCTCACAGAGTCACTGCAAAGATTAGCCTCTGCCATTCCTATTTGCCCGCTTTATTATTAAAGGTATTAGACCCTCCTAGCCAATTGCTGGCAGGACCAGGACTGGATGTGAGAAAGGAACACTGTTCTTGGAGGCAGCAGATCCAGCCCTGATTCCAGGCCTGTCACTTTTGCTTACGGCTCCTCTTCCAGTCCCAGATTCTTTGTCCAAATAATGAGACCTTGGACTAGTCAGTGTCTAGCATTAAAACCCATAGTGATGTCTTCCCAACAGCCTCATTGGGAAGGTACTATTATTATGCCCAATTTACAGAGATGAAAATTGAGGCTCTGGGAAAGGCAAGCTGTCAGGAAAGGCCAATAGCCTAGACCTCAGCTCAGCCTGCTCAGAAGCCTCTGCTCCTCCTGCCTGACCACACAGCCCCGTTTGCAGCCAAGACTTCAAGTCTCAGTGTTTCATTCAGAGACACATCTGGGACTAACATCTGGAGCCCTTCTTCCTGCCTGCAGATGGGGGAGCCATTCCCACACCTTCTCTCTTCTTCCCTACAGAACTCCTAACAAAGGTCAGCGTGAAAAGGACACCCTTGCTCTCAACGTTTTCTAAAGATGCTGGTATTCGGTTGAATTGTGGTCCCCTAAAATTCACATCATCTTGAACCTCAGAATGCGACCTTATTTGGAAATAAGATAAGGTCAGAAAGAAACTTAAATCTGTTGGAGCTTGGCCGGGTGCAGTGGCTATGCCTGCGGTCCCAGCGCTTTGGGAGGCCAAGGCGGGTGGATTTAATCAGTTATGTTAAGATGAGAGCATATCGGATTAGGGTGGGCCCTAAATCTAGCGACCCTCGTCCTTTTAAGGAGAGACAGGTGCAAAGATAAGACAGTCATGTGGCGACAGAGGCACGATCGGAGTGATGTGGCCACAAGCCAGGGAGTGCCAGGCAGGGCTGGCAGCCACCAGAAGCTGGGGGAGGTGAGGAAGGACTCTCTTCTGGAGTCTGGAGAGGGAGCACAGCCCTGCAGACACCTTGATCTTGGACTTCTGGCTCCAGAACCATGAGAGGACACATTTCTACTGTTTTAAGTCCCTTTAGTTGGTGGTAATTTGTTCCAAGGGTCCTCAGAAAGGAATACAGTGTTCTTCTATAAAAAGTGCATAGAACCCCAGGTGACAATTATCTGGGCTTTGGGAAGGTTCCAGGCTGAGTGGGGTGAAAAACTGAGGTGGGTCCCATCAGTTGGGCAACCGGGATAAGGTAGCCCAATACTGCACCCCTGCATGGCCTGATCTCTGTTCTTAGGGGTCTGCACAGGGAAGGGTGAAGGCTGCCTGGTTGTACTTGACCTCAGCCAATGGTGACCCCAGCTGTGTCTTCTCCAGGCCTTTGTGAAAAGGGCACGGCTGAGTCAGGAAAACCACCTGGCAGCTTTGGGGTTGCGGATCTCACTTCCCTCCGCAAACAGGAACAACGAGGCCAACCTCCTGGGACCAAGTCCAAGACAGTCTTTTATCCAGTCCACGGCGCCTGCTCGCCTGGCCCTGGCTGGAGTGGGAACACTGACTCCTTCAGCCACCTTTTGGGTGAGTCCAATGAGTGACCCCTTACATGGATATGCACACAGATGTGCAAACTGAGGCCGAGAGTGACTGAAGTTCCTGGCTCAAGGTCCCATGTAGTGAGGACGCGGCGCAGCCGGGCACAGACTCACTCTGTCAGATTTCACTCCCCCGTGGCCTTAACCCCGAAGATCAAGGAGAAACACACAGGGAGCCTCGGCACACAGTAGGTGCTCCATCAATGCTGGCTTGTGCTTGCTTAGAACCTGCTGTTTGGTGATGGCATTGTTTCTCAGTGCCTCTCCTGAGATGAGGAGACCTCAAACCGGTTTTTACAATTAAAAAAAAGAGAGAGAGAGAGAGAGTAGCATCTCTGTTCAGCTGATGGGCTGGTGGCACATTTGAAAACCCACTGGACAAAATAATGGAGCTTGTATCTCTAACACCAGGGGCCTCTGGGTGAGGTTTGGGATGTTTTCACAGTTCACTGCAAGGCGTGGGCTCACGGAGGATATCATTTGACCCTCACCCAGAAAAAGGATGCCGAGAGATGGGGAGGTGCAAATCACCTGTTTTACAGAGATCAAAGAATAGAGTAGTAAACTGATCACAGGCCAGGCACGGTGGCTCACACCTGTGGTCTCAACACTTTGGGAAGCTGAGGAGGGTGAATCACTTGAGGCCAGGAGTTTGAGACCAGCCTGGCCAACATGGTGAAACCCCGTCTCTACTAAAAATACAAAAAATTAGCCAGGCATGGTGGCGCATGCCTGTAATCCCACCTACTCAGGAGGCTGAGGCAGGAGAATCGCTTGAACCCAGGAGGCGGAGATTGCAGTGAGCCGAGATCATGCCACCGCACTCCAGAGCTAGAGATTCCACTTCAAAAACAAAGAAGAGGTAAAGGGATTGCCCCTTTCGGGCCAGCCCAGAACGCAAAACAGAAACCTTGCTCACCTGAGATGCTCCCTCATCTGGCCCCACAGAGAGCTCCGTCAGCTTGGCACTGACAAATGTCCCTAACTGGTCACTCCTATCCAAGCCCATTCCCACTACTCTGCTCCAGGACCAGGGATCGCTCACCAAGATGCTGCAGCTGCCTCCTCCCTGGCCTCCCTGCCTCTGCTTGGAGCTCACCTCTGCTCCCCTCCACTCCACATGATGGCCAGAGGCACCTTCCTCACATGAAGCCCACCTGCATCACTCCTCTGCCCCAAACCCTCCATGGCTCCCATCACCCTCAAAATGTAGTCCAAACTCCTTATCTGCCCATGAACCCCCTGAAAGGCCTCCAGCCTGCTTTGTGCTGTTTTAACCGAAGAGGAGACACAGGGCCACAGTGACTAGGTTCTGTTTTTTGCCTGTTTAATGCTCAAGCATGAATGCTCTGGTTACAGTTCCCCAAAAGCACCCGCACTCTCTGACCTCTGAGCCTTTGTACCTGCTGTTCCCTCTCTCTGGAATGCCTTTCCCTCTACTTCCTCCCATTAACCTAGGAATGCCCAGTCATCTTTCAGCTCTCAGCTTCGATGCTGCCTCTTGCAGAGGGCTTTCCAGGCCCTCTGGGTGGCCCCTATTGCAGCACATGCTGCCCTGCTCACGAAACCAACCTCCAAGCAGAACTTGGGTCCAGGAGAGCACTGCAGGGCCTGGAGGGGTAACATCAGGGAGGGTAATTCAGGGGGAGGCTTTGCTCCTCTCAGCTCAGAGCCCTGGGCCTCAGGGCAGACAGACCGGGATTCCAAATTACAGGCCTCAGATGCTGCCAGCATTTTTTGTCCCCTACAGTGTGTTATCGAATATGTTTTCTTATTTAATCCCCATTACTCCCCCCATTTCTCAGATGGGGAAACTGAGGCTTGAAGAGAAATCAGTTGCCTAAGGCCACAGTTTGGTGATCTACAGAGCAAAGACTCGATGCCAGCACTGCTGGCCTTGGCCTCCAGGGCTGGTGCCCTTGATCACTGTCACTGGGCAGAAGATGCTCTGAGAACAGCAACTGCACAGGACAAAGCAAAGTGACTGATCATTACCACAGGATGCAGGAGCTGGGGAAGACTGCATCTCCACTTGGAATATCCTGCAGGTCGCTTTGCCCCGTGCCTCAGTCTCCCCACCTGTAAAATGTCATAACACCACCCAACACTGCACACCACCGCCCCTGGATAAGGCAAAGGAAGTGGAGTGGGAAGGAGGTCATAACTCCTGAGGTCAGCAGGTCACTCAGGAGCAGGCAGGTGGGAAACCCAAGGTGACTTTCCGCCACCTCTCCCCACTGCAGAGCTGTCAGCCTCATCAGAGGGGTGTACCCCGGCACCCAGCTGCCCGGTCGGACCTCTCATGTCCATGCATGACAGGTGAGCTTCATGGCTCAGCTCATTGCTCAAACCACAGGCACTCAGAGTTGCACGTCTAGAGGAAAGTACTAAGGGCTCAGGGCCTGACACTCCCAGGTGTGCGTCCCATCTCTACCATTTGCCAGCTGTGTGTCTTCAGACAAGTCCCTTAAATTCTCTGAGCCTTTTCCTTCTCTGAAAAATGGTGACATCTCCATCTACTCCACAGGGCTGCTACGAAGACACGAGTTAAAGCGTCACATCATAGGGATTCAGCCCGCTGCATTTTGAATAATTAATGAAGTGCTTTCAGTCCTTTACTTTTTTTTTTAATTGAACTTTTCATTTTGAGATAATTGTCGATTCACAGGCAGAAAGAATACAGAGAGGCCGGGCGTGGTGACTCCCACGCCTGGAATCCCAGTGCTTTGGGAGGCCGAGAAGGGAGGATTGCTTGAGGTCAGGAGTTTGAGAAAGAATACAGGGCGATCTCTTGCCCCTTTTATCCAATTTCCCCCAAGGGTCACAATTTACAACACAGAGCAGGACCAGGATACTGACACTGATACAGTCAAGCTACAGAGCATTTCATCACCCCCAGGCCTTCATGCTGCCCTTTGATAAGCATGCCTATTTTCCTCCCTGGCCCGTTCCCACTCCATTCCCTGTTCCCCAAACTTGTCTTTTCAGGAATGCTACGTAAGTGGAATCCTTCAGTATGTAATCCCTTTTCAAATGGCCTTTTTTCCCTCCGCACGATTCCCTCAAGCTTTATCCAGGTCATTAAAGTATTAATAGCTCGTTCCTTTTCATTGCTGAGTAGTGCTCCATGGTGTGGGGGTGCCACAGTTGAACCACTGGCCTGGTGAAGGACATCTGGGGTGTTCCCACTTTTTGGCTACTCATGAATAAAGCTGCTGAGAACATTTGTGTGCAGGTTTTGGGGTAAACTTCAGTTTTCAGTGCCCTAGGATATAGTCCTTCATTTTTAAACCCCTAAGGGCATATAATTTCATTCATTCAACAGATATCCATCACAACCTACTATGTGCAGGGGCTGTTTTAGGCACTGAGGAGATAGCACACAAAGGCAGACAAAGCTTCTGTCCTCTTGGATGATACAAAACAAAATGACTGAACAAACAACTTATGGCTAAGTTGACTCTATAGCCACACAAAGAAATGAAAAGCATTCTCTGATTAATGATCAGATTAGTAGCTGCTCCAGTGAGCCAGGTTAAGTGCAAAGCACTAGGGTGTGTTTTCTCAAGGAACAGTATTACCTGCTAGTTAAACATGCATGGCATCAAGATGAAGCCACCAGTAGCAGGCTAGAAAAGTGACTTCTTCATAGCATTTTCTTTCTTTCTTTCCCTCTTTTTTTTTTTTTTTTTTTTTTTTGAGATAGAGTCCCACTCTGTTGCCCAGACTGGAGTGCAATGGTGTGATCTTGGCTTACTGCAACCTCCGGCTCCCAGGTCCAAGCAATTTTCCTGTCTCAGCCTCCCAAGTAGCTGGGATTACAGGTGCCCGCCACCATGCCCGGCTAATTTTTTTTTTTTTTTTTTTTTTTGTATTTTTGGTAGAGACAGGGTTTCACCATGTTGGCCAGGCTGGTCACGAACTCCGACCTCAAGTGATCCGCCTGCCTCGGCCTCCCAGAATGCTGGGCTTGCAGGTGTAAGCCACTGTGCCCAGCCCACAGCATTTTCTTTAGTAAGTCCCTTGTTACGGTAGAATAACTTACGATGTCCATTCCCATTTCATAGGCTGTAAAAAGTATATCACTTGACAGTTTGAATAGCAATGGGTAACATTTCTTGAGTGCCATGTTTGGCACCATTCTCAGATTTTTACACATGTCATCATTTTTTTTTAGTGATGGGGGTTTCGCCGCTATGTTGCTCAGGCTAGCTTTGAACTCCTAGGCTCAAGTGATCCTCTTGCCTCAGCCTCCCAAGTAGCTGGGACACCAGGAATGCACCACTGCACCCAGCTGTGCCTCATCACTTTTAATCCTCATAAACCAAAAATCATTCCCTGAGATAACTGCTCCATCAGCCCCATTTTAAAGAAGAGGAAACTGAGGTTCCAGGATGCTAAACAAGTGGTCAAAGGGTATATGGCTGGGAATGGCAGAGCCAGGATTTAAACCTTTGGAGATAGAGTCAATTTGATGTCCTAAAAGAGGAGCCTTCTTCCTCTCCCTGTCTGCACCCAGTTCTACACCCAGGTCTGTGATGTTAAGTGTCTTTCTCTCACAGGCACTGCACACCTCAGTAAAGACCCTGGATAGCAATTGTTTCTAAGATAAATTGGACAGTTCCTCATTAACTATGAAAGGCCTAAATGCTGATCACCTCAATCAATATGTTCTAAGCTCTCATCATTAGAAAAAGAAATAATCAGGTCAGCCAAACCTGATTCTTTTGATGAAAATGTTTCCTTCTTTGATGCACCCCAGGCTACACAGTTCCAGTTGCCTGTGAACTAAGTACTTTCTCCATCAGTGACACAATCTTCATCTTAAGTTCTGAACTCACATCCATTGCTCTGTGATACTACCATGATATAATAGAAATATTTATCCGCTGAAGTGGCCAATGTCTTTAGCAGGAGCAGACAGCATGCTCTTTCTTGCTGACAGGTTGGTAGCTGGTGGGGGTAATTACATACTGCCACTGTGTTGCTTCAAAGTTAACTAGAAGGAACCAGGAAGTATGCTCCTGGATCAGGCCTGGCACAAGGTAGGAGCCTCTAGCTTCTCCATCAGCTACATCTGCTCCGGATCCCTGATCTCACACCATTCAGGGCATTTCCCAAACCAATAATAAGTACAGAAAAGTCTCTCCACCAGCATTCACTGATGTAACAACAACATGTCAAGTATCTGCCCTGTGTAAGCCCTTGCTAGAAGGTGGGGAGATGGCAGGGGATGAGGTCTTTCTGAACTTACACTCCAATGAGGGAGACAGATTCCAAACTCAAAGAAACAACCCAATACCCAATTACAACTGGAAACAAATGCTGGGAAGGGAACCAAGTAGTGCTGATATAAGAATAAAGGGGAAAGATGTGCTGTGGCAAAAATGGTCCCGGAACACTTCTCTAGAGGAGACGGGAACCGAAGGAATCAGCCAGGGAAAGAGCATTCTGGACAGAGGGACAGCATGTGCAAAGTTCTGGAGGCACAAGTAAACTGATTAGAGGATTTCAGAGGCCAAAAGTATTTACAGAATTCCTTTGACCTTATCTCCTTCCACTCTCCCCTTCACTCACTCATCCCATCCCCACTGGTTTCCAGGATGTTCCTCAACCCTTCTGAACACATTCCCACATCAGGGAATGCCTGGAACACCCTTCCCAACCCTCCCCCAGATCTCCACATGACCTGCTCAGATGCATGCTTGTAAATGGTTACAACGGGCTCTCTGAGGAGTAAGCCCTGATTTGTGGCATCTGCCAATTTCCATGGGGTAAATACTTCCACCTTGGCTGATTTCAAGCTGCCCATGGAATGTCACTGAATGAGGGGCTGGGAGAGACACACACAGTCAGCTCTCAGGAGCCAGTACGAGCCAACTCCAGCACACCACAGCACCTCCATCCCCATCCTCTATCCTACTTTCCTTTCCTTCACCATTTTTATCATTGTGATGTTCATTTATTTTTTTTTCTTTGCCACCTGTCTCCCCAGACTAGAAGGTCAGCTCCACAGCGGCAGTGAATGTTGCCTGCTCTGTCACAGTGCATGGAACAATGCCTGGCACATAGTAGATGCTCAATAAATACCAAGATAATAAAAGAATGATGAGAAGGTCCATGTGGCTCCATTGTGGTGAGAAGAGGAAGAATGGGAGAAGAGGGGCTGAGGTTACTCCAATCCCCTGCACCCCGCAGCAGCCTCTCCAGAAGGTGGGCACCTCGGAGCCCAAGTGACAGCAGGTACAGTGGCCTGTCTGCCAGCCCACCCGCCAGGTGGCCTCTCATTATACAGCGCTGTCACTGCCGCAAAGCTTTCACAGCCACTCTCATACCATTTTGCTTTTAAAATAGAAGTTTCCTGTGAACCTGCAAATAATTCATCGCTGTGAGTCCTTAAAACGTTCACAGGTATTTAAAATGCTATATAATCAAGTTCGCAGAAATATAAAGTGTAAGCGTTAAAATACTTTAATGTTCTAATTAAAACAGGCCACTTATGCCCCAGCCCTGATTCCTGTTTACTATTTCCGTAATAGCCAGTGGCTTGTTCTAGGGGAAAAAAAAAAAAAAAAAAAAAGATTCTTTTTAAATTGGCCTTGAAAAAACAAAGAAGAACAAAAGAGGACAAAGTTAAAGTTTGCTTTCTCCAGCGGTGCACTGAGGAACTGAAAATCACACTTTCTAAATATTCATAGGTTGCCAACTGCTAAAGCAGGGGACAGGGGATATCTGGGGTCCCTCCACCTCCTCCCCTGGAAACAGATGGTACTTGGGCAGGAATGGGAGGAAAGGGCAGGCGCTGAAATCCTTTATGTCTCAGAGCTCAGAGAATGCCCACCAGCCCAGGCCCCACTAACCACTCCACTCCTGCTGATTCAGTCTTCACCGCTGTAGGCCAGGAGAAAAATCGTATCTATTTGTAAGGCGTAAGACAAGTCAGGGCTCTATCCGCCTCTGGTCTCTGACAAGCACAGCCGTGATGCCTCTGCATATGCTGTTCCCTCACACTTCCCCATGCACACTTCTATTCATCCTTCCGTCCTCGGCTCCAGTGTTCACCTCCTCAGGGAAGCCCTTCCCGACTACTCCCACCCTGGAACTCGATAAGATGGCCCTGCTGTCTACTCTCACTGCCCTATCTGCTAAGGGCTGGTTTGTTGTTCTTCCCCCATCAAAGTGACCTTGAACAATCATATTCTCTGGGTCAAAAGCAGGCTGCCCTGTGGATGGCAGCCCCTGACCAGTTGCCTGGCCTTTCTCCCAATCTCCCTGCCAGTCCCAAGGTTCATGACTACAAACTCCCGTGCTTCCCTCTCAGAGCTCTCAGCGCCACCTGTCATCTTCTATTACCTGTGAGTTTGCTTGGTGGGCGTCCCCTCCACTGGGCTGTATTCTCCATGGAATTCGAGACATAGCAAGTTCTCACTAAACAACACAGAAAGCAGCCTCTTAACTCCCTCCTAAACCTCAGTCCTCTTTTGCCTAAGTGACTTATATCTGGCTCATTCATTCATTCATTCATTCGGCAACACCCACCCCATCACCACAGACCCATTTTATGTTGAGCCCTGGATGGTATCCCAAGATGCATTGACTCTGGGGTCCTCCTGCTCCACTCACCCCAAAGGACTCCTCTTCCCTTCCCATCTGTCCCTGGTCCCATCAACCCATCAGGCCCTGGACCTTGGACCCCGGTCCCAGGCTCCAACATCTGTCTCCTTCATGGTCTTCTTGGCCTGCTAATCCCTGGCCTTCTAATCCTTTTTCTGGAAGGCCTCTCACACCCACACTATCTTTCCCCTGTCCTGCCCCAGTTCTTGGTGACCTCGATGGTCACCTGCTTGGTGGTTGCTCTCTGGCTGGTCACCCTGCTCATCTCTCTCCTAAGCTGGTACCATGGTTTTTGGCCGAGGGTGATCATGACCCCCAGTGGACATTCAGCAATATCTGGAGACATTTTTGGTTGGTACAATGTAGCAGGGGAGGCAACTGCCACTTAGAAGGCAGTGGCTAGAAAGGCTGCTAAGCACCCTACAAGGCACAGGGCAGCCCCTACCACGAAACAGCCCCCAATGTCAACAGTGTGGAGTCGAGAAACTCTGTGATAGAAGACTTTCTAACACAGCTCGGAACACATCCCCCTCCTGCTCAAATGTCCTCCATGGCTCCCCATGGCCCACCAAGGTACCCAGCAACCCCTCTTCTGACACCCAGGCTCCTGCAATCTGCCAGCCTAACTTCCACATTGCCCACCCTTCCCAGACGAGCCAAACCGGCCTGCTCAGGGCCCCCAGGGTGTGGCCATGCCTTCCCCTCTCCGAGCTTTTGCTCATGCTCTGCTCTAGGGCACCTGCCTCCTCTACCTCCCGATGAGTCTTCCAGGTTTCAGGGCTGGTTTCAAAGCTGTGTCCTCTCTCCCAGCTCCCTGGTTGGTCTAACCACTCTCTTTCCTCTGTCCCTACACCCTGGGCTTTAATATCCCGGGGTGACCTGCCACTCCAGTCCGACCTGTTTGTTGATTTTCTCAGACATTTTCGGACACTTGCCCAGCATGGCCCTTGGCACACAGTAGGCATTCAAGAGGTGTGAAATTAATTCAAATCCCTCTTCCCACTAAAGTTGCAAATTCAGAAAACTCCTGGAATCAAACCAATGCAGGCTGCCAGCCTTTTATTTGGACTGACTCTAATTCCTTTACAAATATCATATTCCTTCCAATATATTGTGATTTTCCACTTTCTCCCTTCTCTCGCACTCTCTCCCGCTCATCTCTGCTGGATGAAGAAGCTGGAATTGCTCTGTCCACAACATGAGCAGATACAACACAGAGATGCCTCAAAACACCTGCTGTCCCCAAACAGACATCCCCAGCCTTCCCAGGGACATTCCTGTCCTTTTGTAGAAGGTTGATTTAAAACAGCAAAATAATACATTCTGCGTGCTGAAAACCTAAAATCCTCCTTAAGAAAGCCAAACACGAAAATTGCCTATAATCTCCACCACCCCAAGGAAGAGCAAAACAGGCGTCTGCGTCATTCCTCTCAGGGGTAAGGGAGCCGGGGCATTTATACGCCAACTTCTGAGATGGGAGGGCTGCACCCCGGGGGTTATGGCCTCAATACTTCTGGCCTGCCCTCTCTCAGGCAAAGTGGTCTTACAGTTTTGGAAAAAAACAGAGATGCAGTCACCAGCAGGCAGAAGCTCGTGGAAGACACTAAAAGGTTCAAGGGGAACAGAACAGCACCTGCTCATCTTCTGCCCTATCTCAGGCTACACAGTGGACAGAGGCTGGTCTCCGCCGCAGCACCAATTCCCACTGCATCCAGAAATCACCCCTTATTCTCATTTGGGGGTCCCCTCCTCACCCCCTCCTAACCCCTCCCAATTGTCATGAACATCTGTCATGCTTTATGGCCACTCAGAATCAGAATCTCCTTCCTATGGGTGGAGAAGCCCCTCCTTACATGAGTCTTGGTGGGGGCTGAGTCGGTTTCTGTTGTTTGCAATTAAGAGTCCTGGGTGAGGGCCGGGCGCGGTGACTCACGTCTGTAATCCCAGCACTCTGGGAGACTGAGGCGGGTGGAGCACGAGGTCCAGAGATCGAGACCATCCCAGCTAACACAGTGAATCCCTGTCTCTACTAAAAATACAAAAATTAGCTGGCGTGGTGGCGGGTGCCTGTGGTCCCAGCTACTCAGGAGGCTGAGGCAGGAGAATGGTGTGAACCCGGGAGGCAGAGCTTGCAGTGAGCCGAGATCGTACCACTGCACTCCAGCCTGGGCGACAGAGTGACACTCCGACTGAAAAAAATAAATAAATAAAAAATAAAAAAAAAAAAGAGTCCTGGGTGAGGTTCTTCCTTGACTCTAGGGGTGAGACTAGATCTCATTCCCCTGGTCAGAGGAGGTTCTGCTTTCTTAATTTACAGAAACTACACTATATATGCTGCTTGGCAGTGGCTTTCATCCACAGAGCAATGTGCTAGGGATATTTCCCTAGGACAAGAAATAGCCACTGGTCTTCCCCTTCTAAACAGAAACTTCCCATACTTAAAAAAACAATAAAAACAAAATAAAGTGAACTTTATGTAGAAGAATTTGAGACACCCCTTGAGAAAGCTGGAATCCCAGGGGCGTGTTTGTAAACCTCACCTGGACACTCTGGGTGGACAACAGTAGGGGACAAAAGAACATCAATCCTCCCACCGCTGCAGCAGTCAATCAGAAATGGTGACAGCACGGAGAGGGCTGGGGCCTGGGGCCCGGACACAAACACCACTTTCCAGAAACACTCCTGCTACTGGCCCTTATTATTCATTGTACCTACAACTATAAGAGCTCCTACATATTGAAGAATTTTAGGAGCGGACATTCACAGCACTGACTTCACAATAACTCTATCATAGCTATTATCAGCAGCGTCTCCACTTCATAGATGAGGAAACTGAGGCTCAAGAAAGCTTAATAGCAGGAATATCAGTAATAATAACAATAACTCATATTTGTTGAGGGCTTATTATATACCAGGAAGTGCCTATATTATATTGACTTATTTCACTCATTTCTTCAACAGATATTTACTGAGCACCCACTCTGTGCCAAGTGCCGTTTTAGGTGCTAGGAAGACAGTAGTAAGCAAAACACACAAAATTCCTTGCTCTTTTTATCTTATTTTTCGAGCGCCAGGGTCTCACTCTGTCACCCAGGTTGGAGTGCAGTGGCATGATCACTGCAGCCCCAGACTCCTGGGCTCAAGTGACCCTCCTGCCTCAGTCTCTGGAGTAGCTAGGACTATGAGTGCACAGTACCACGTCTGGCTTTTTTTTTTTTAAAAAGAGAAAGAGATGGGGTCTTGCTACATTGTCCAGGCTGTTCTCAAACTCCTTGCCTCAAGTAATCCTCCCATCTTGGCTTCCCAAAGTGCTGAGATTACAACTCCTGGCCCTAGAGCTGACATTTTAATGGGAGAAATCAGCAAACAAGGTAAATGGGTGAAATATAAATGTTCAATCATGTTAAGTGCTAAGGAGGAAAGAAAATACAGCAGGGAAGGGAAGTGAGGGCTGTGTGTGTAGGTGTGTGTGTGTTATGGGATTTTAGGCAGGGTGGCCGAAGAAGGCCTCTCTGTGAAGGTAACTTCTGAAAGACCACCAGACAGAGCAAAGGAGCAGGGCAGGCTGCCTTGGGCAGAGGGAACAGCCAGTGCAAAGGCCCTGAGGTGGGAAAGTGCTCAGTCCATTCAAGAAACAAGAAGGCCAGATATTATTATCATCCCCGTTTTACAGATGAGAAATTGAGGCCCAGAGAATGGAAGTGACTTGATCAAGGTCACACAGCAAGTAAGTGGGCATGACAGGACTAGAACCCAGGACTTCTGACATTAGACCAGAGGGTATTTTTCCACTGCCATCTCTCAGCGAGCAATTCCTGTGTGCCACGCCTGGATTAAGATGATTGTGGGCACCTGCTTGTCACCAGTGAGAGCTGTGTAGTGAGGCGTCCTCCCACCCAGTCCCAAACCCACACTTGGAATACCCCATGTGGACACCCACACGAACTGGCCTGGACACACACGCACACAGGTGTATGCACAGGCTGTTCTGCCCTGGACAAAGCAGGTGGGAGAACAGCGCCGCTGAGGGATGTGCAAAGATTAAGCTAATAAATGAAGCTGCCCAATTGATGATTCTTAGAGCAGAGCACGGGGGAATGAGAAATCACTACTCATGCCGGGGAAAATCTTGCTCTTCTAGGTCCCACTAAGTCTACAAACTTAACCAACGGCAACGAGGAAGCAAGCCGAAAATACAGCAGGGAAGGCAAGACAGGGAGGGGTCAGGGCCTGGGAAGGGGCTGCAGCGACCAGGTAGGGCTGTGTGACTGTAGGCAAGCAACTGCCCCTGTCTGAGCCTCATCTGTAAAATGGGGCAAAACCAGCCCTCGTTCAGAAGGCCACCAGAGGTCCATGCTGCTGAGTGTCGCAGATGGTGTGGACAATTTTGACTAGATAATACTCACCTGTAGCATAAACTCAGAGGCTACCAGAGGAGAAAGTAAATCCCCCACCCACCCCAAGAACCCCTTCCCAGGGGCAACCACTGTTGGTAGTTTTTAGGAGTCCTTCCGGAAAGTCTTAGACCAAAAATTATTCTAACCTGCTTGTACGTGTGAATGACAATTTGTTTGAGGCCACCAGTTTGTAAAAGGCAGTGAGATGGAAAGCTCCCACATCTATCCGACCTCAGAGCCCAAGTCCGCAAGCTCTGGGCCACCAGGTCCCAGCTCTTCCCAGTCCACAGACAGCTAACATTCTGCTGCAAGTAGTTCCTCAGTCCTCATGGGACCAGGCCAGGATAGGCTTGGGGCTGTAGGCCTCGTTAGGCTGGGCTGGGACCCCAGGTGGTCCCACGCACGCCTCTTTTTTCTCAGCCACCTGGCCCCTGACCAGAATGATCGAATCCATCTGCTTCCCCCAGTTAAGCCACCATCATCACTCACCAGATGGCTATAGCAGACCCCTCAAGGGTCTCCTAGCCCACCCTCCTGAGTAACCTTTTCCATCGCCAAACTCAAACAAGCCACCCCCCTGTTCAAAACCTGTCCATGGATCCTAATTGCACTGTAGAGAAAACCCAAACTCCTTCCCTGACTTTTTATTTTTAGAGACAGGATCTTTCTCTGTCACCCAGGCTGGAATAAGGTGGCGTGATCATAGCTCGCTGCAGCCTAAAATTCCCAGGCTCAAGTGATCCTCCTGCCTCGGCCTCCTGAGTAGCTGGGACCACAGATGCATGCCACCACATCCAACTAATTTTTTAAATTTTTTTGTAGAGATGGGGGTCTCACTATGTTGGCCAGGCTTAGTCTTAAACTCCTGACTTCAAGTGAGCCTCCTGCCTCAGCCTCCCAAAGTTCTGGGATTATAGGCATAAGCTGCTGCACCTGGCCCCCAATACCTGAAATGAGATGCTCTTGTTCCTTTCTCTGGTAACTTTCTCTCTGCTTCCTCCCAACGCTCAGCATGCCTTAGTGATTGGACACTGTCCTTTCTTTCCTCCTTGGCTCCTCCCACCAGAATGGAAGCTCTGCGAGGGCAGGAACCTTGTCTCTCTCAATGTCGACTCATCCCCGATGCCTAGTTTGGTGCCAGGCACAGTGTGGGCTCAACTGGTTGTTGAATGAATAAATTTAATGACCAGAAGCAACACCCCAAGGTGGCTCCACAATTAGCCACCTGCAAATTCAATGTACTCATTCACTGATTTCTATACCATTGTTCTGAAAATCTCCAAGGACAGGGATGGAAACCCCAGGTACCCCCAGAGCTGAGATGCCTTTGCCACCCCTGGACTCCCTTTGTTTCCTCTCTTCTTTCTTGCTGTTACATTAAGCAAAAATTTCTTCATTGGCAAATAAATGCTTTTCCCATCAATAACCACGGAAGACTAAATCAAACCTTTAGCTGCCGTTCTTATCTCTTAAACAGACCCATGGATTTTGCAACTAATCAGAAGATGAATCAAACGCTGCCATTTGAGGTGGGAGATAATCTGGTCAATTTCTTCCAGGAGGAGGGATCTGGGTGGGAATTTGCGTATGGCCCCCAAAAAACAAACACTCTTGTAAATAAAGCCGGCCTCCATCCTGTCTCCACAATGCAACTCTTATTGAGTGAGTCAGGTGTTTGGCTGATTAAAAATTGATCCATTTCAAAATCTAATCAACAGAATAGGATTCTTTCATACGTTATCAAGAGAGCTGCTGACATCGAAAACCAAACCTGTTATTAACCCATGAACTCCAGTGACCTGCTCCTCGCCGCTCCGAGGGACCGTAAATTATTCAGTGGTCCAAGACCGGGGCTGGTGAGCCTGATGGATTTAGGCCATCAGCCCAGGGGGGCAGAAGTCCAGGGGGTTCATGTCAATGGCACGGCCGCGCCAGTCCCCAGAGGCTGGGGTTCAAGACACTCGGGGTCTGCGAGTCATGTCTGTGAATACATTGCCCGCCTCTGCCTGGGCCCTGCCACACGGCTGCGCCTTTCAAGGAAAGGCCTCTTTCAACTCCCTGAGCAGGGCAGGCAGAGGCCGGCTTGGGCCTCGGGGGACTGCGGGGTTGGGGAGCACTATTTGGAATTCCCAAGTTAATAAATTATTTCCCTTGAACTACGGCAAAGGAAAAAATAAATAGTCAAGGGGGGGCAGAGATGTATTCTGCAAACAGTTAGGAACAGGCAATACAATCAGTTCAAATATTTTACCTCGTCATGTAAGGAATAGCTCTGTTGCAATGGGACTGTTTAAAAGAGGAGATGAAAAGAGCCATCCTTTGGCCGTTTATGTGTCCAGCAGGGCCCCGAGGGGCGACGGGTTTTCTCGCCAACTTCTCAACTCTTTGACCTTGAATTAAAGCCTCGTTAAGAGTCATATCTTATCAAAACAAGAGCAGTGTAAATAAAGGATTTTTTTTTTAAGGACACACATATACCCACGCCAAAGTTTCCATTCTGCTAAGCAAGCAGGAAATCCAACGCAGCAAAGGCTGCACTTGGCATTATTATTTTGGGGCTCGTAGTCAACGTCTGACCTGATTAGAAAGGAGGACTTAGGAGGGGAAAATGTAAGAGTCTCGAGCAGGGCTGGAAACAGACTGGAACCTGGGAGAAGGCTAGACCGTCTGCTGAGTGATGGAGAGAAGGGTGAGTCATATCTACGCTCTGAGCTACTGAGAGACCCCAGAAGAGCTCAGAAGCTCCCACTGGCTCCATGGAGCAGCTGCTGGGAGAACCAGCAAGGAGGCTCTGTGAGCTGTGTAGCCAACAGAATTCAAATCCTGGCTCTGCCACTTCCTGGCTGTGTGAGCTTTGGCAAGTGAGTCCCCCAGCCTCAGTTTCCTCATCCATCAAATGGGAATAAGAATGCAGCTATGGATTTGAAGTCCTCTGGGTCATCTCTACATGGTAGGAGACACGTGGGAATTATTCAACTGCTCAAAAATGGCATCTGTTACTTCCATTGTGAATATTGCTATTACATGCCAGGTGTTTTGTTTTGCTCCTTAAATCAGTTCTGGATAAAGTCAGTGGCGGATCAGCATCCTCCTCAACTGCATATCCCAGCCTGAGGACCTGACCTTTATAAAAATGATGACGCTAACTTGCCTCTCCAGTGCACAGGGCTTTCGTGGGAACTTCCGAAAGTATCCACATGATGTGTGGTTAAGCTTGAAAGCCAAAGTCCTAGGTTCAAATTCGAGCTTTGCCACTGACTAGCTGTGTGACTTCAAGAATGTGAATTCACCTCTCTGAGCCTTAGTTTTCTCAACTTTATAATGGGATAACAATAGTACCAACCTCATGGGGTTCACTTAGCACAGTGCCCGGCCACCTGCTAAGCCCTTACTGAAGGCTGGCTATTCTCATCATCATTATTATTCAGACTCAGTTTCCCACTTGGTCTGATGGAGACTTATTTTGTTCATTTCCTCGGCAGAGTGGAACCTGGCAGGGGCCTCTTGCTGAGTGACTCTGGGCAAATCACTTGGACACTCTGGGCCTTGGATTCCTCCCCAGTAAGGACAAATAATGAGACTTATAAGCTCCATCTGGCTTGGTCATGACCTGATTCCCTCAGCCTAGAATAATGCCAGGCCTACAATAAGTGTTCAAATAAGTAAAAAGACAGCACGACACACAAATATATTTGTCAAATCAGCTCTCCCCAGAAAACATCAGCAGCAAATGGACATGGGAGGTGAGTAGCTCCCTCTGCGCACCCAAACGCTGCCCCCAAACCCCGATCATCCCCTCTACCCATTGCCGAGGAAGGCACCCAGCTCACCCCATCACAAACAGCCTAGACACTTTACTCCACCCCAGAGAACATCCAGGAGACCAGAGAGAGGCCGACTCCCTGTCCAACAAACTCTTACGGACCACCAGGAATCCTCAAATAATAAATTTGTAAGTCTGAAGCCCCTCTGACCTCTCCTCAAAGCAAAATCATCCTCCGAAGGCCCCTCAACCTGATCCTATTGATCCTGTCTGAGCTGTAATTTTGCGGCGGCTCTGTGCAGACGGGGTCGGCCTGCCCAGTTGGCTGCGGTCTGACGGCTCCAGGGCTGCCCGGCAGCAGCTGGGATGGAACAGAAGTCAGATCTGCCCTCCAGAGCCAGGGAGAGCGGCTGCTCCTGTGAGCAGGGCTCAGGGTGGGGCGGGGTGGGGGGCGGGGTGGCTGTCTCCATCCTCTGCAGCCCTCATGTGTGACTCTGCCAGGCCTGGTCCAGAGAAGGCCCGTGGGGGACTGGATGAATGAACCCTGAATCCCTAAGGCTCTGAACAGGTAGGGGCAGAGCAAGAGAGACAGTTCTGGGGGACCAGGTCTGGGCAAACCTTACCTGGCTAGATGGTGGGGTCTCGAGAGCCTCAGGCCTGGGCCCGAGGGGCACGGCGTCCCCAGTGGTGGCCAGACCTGGCCGGTACCACAAGCTAAGACAGGTTCCTAGGTCCAGCCAGGTCCTCCCAGCTGCTAGGCCCCACTGCCGTCTGCTGTTTACCCGCTGCCTGTTTTCCTCATGACAGGCCTTCCAAGAACTGCAGCCAGAAATCAATGCAGTTGGTTCTGGTGCCCACAACCCCCCACTTCCCTCCTGCTGCCAAAGTTCAGCTGCTGCTTCCTGTGAAGCCAGGGCAGGCTCTGGGCTGAGCTGAGGGGCAGCTCAAGGTAGGGGCACCCCCTCAGCCCCCTGTCCAAGCAGAGGGCCACATCAGAGGGGTCCCGGGCAAGGCTGGGCAAAGATAAGCGCCTATCTTCACTCACAGCTGAGAGCTGACCCAGCTGATCAGGCAGGGAACAGCTAGGGCGTATCCCTGCCCCATCTTCCACTTTAGCAAAATAGGCGGGTGGCCCTCACAATTTACTCCCCTCAGGTGTTTACCCTATGGCTTTGGCTCTGAATCACCTGGGGACTTAGTTAACAAATTCAGTCTCAACCCAGCCTGCAATCTGTTTTGAGAGACCTGGGGTGGGGCCCAGATGCTGGGCTTTAACAAGCCCCCAAGTGATTCAAATGAGAAGCCTAGATTGGGAAACACAGTTTGTATGCAAAGATTCAGCTTCCAGGATGTTAATCACTGCAGTGTTCAGAAGACAGAAGAAATGGAATTAAGCCTTGCTGGATAAAATACAGGACACCCAGACACATTTCATTTCAGATAAACAATGTATGTTTTTTTCAGTATAAGTATATCCCAAACATTGCATGAGATATACTTATACTGAAAATCAGTCATTGTTTATCTAAAATTCCGTTGTTTTTATTTGAGACATGGTATCTCTCTGTCCCCCAGGCTAGAGCGCAGTGGTGTGATCATCGCTCACCGCAGCCTCGAACTCTTCAAGATATTCTCCTGCCCCAGCCTCCAGAGTAGCTAGAACTACAGGTGCTTGCCACCACACCCAGCTAATTTTTAAATTTTCTTGTAGAGACAGGGTCTCCCTGTGTTGCCCAGGATGGTTTCAAATTCCTGGCTCCAAGTGATCCTCCTGCTTTGGCATCCCAAAGCATTGGGATTACAGGCATAAGCCACCATGACCAGCCCCTGGAGACTTTTTTTTTTCTCTTTTTTTTTGAGATGGAGTCTCGCTCTGTCGCCCAGGCTGGAGTGCAGTGGTCGGATCTCAGCTCACTGCAAGCTCCGCCTCCCAGGTTTACGCCATTCTCCTGCCTCAGCCTCCCGAGTAGCTGGGACTACAGGCGCCCGCCATCTCGCCCAGCTAGTTTTTTGTATTTTTAGTAGAGACGGGGTTTCACCAGGTTAGCCAGGATGGTCTTGATCTCCTGACCTCGTGATCCGCCCGTCTCGGCCTCCCAAAGTGCTGGGATTACAGGCTTGAGCCACCGCGCCCAGCCGACATTTTTTATTGTTACAACTTGGGGGATGCTATGGCATCGAGTGGGTAGAGGCCAGAGACGCTGCTGAGCATCCTACAACACACACAGCAGCCCCCACAACAAAGAATTCTCTGGCCCCAAACGTCAATGGTGCCAAGATTGAGAAACCCTTATTTATACCCAAGAAAACTGTGTGCCCCTGTGCACTAAAAGGCACTCATGAACCAATGTTCCTAACAGCATTGTTTGTAGAAGCCCTCAATTGAAGTCACTCAAATGTCCCTGAATAGTGTGGAGTGGATGAATAAATTGTGGTGTAGTCACAAAATAGAATGCTACACAGCAATAAGAACGAACTGTAATGCCACACAACACAGGTGAATCTTGAGAACATAATGTTGGTAAAAGAAACCAGACACAGAAGAGCACAGGCTGGTTGATTCCAAACAAGTAAGACTAATCTGTGCTGGGGAGTGGGTGGTTGGCGGTGACTAGAAGGGATATGAAGGAGCCTCTAGGTGGGCCAGGGATTTTCTAGTTCTTAATTCGAGTGGAAATTCCATGAGTATGTTCAGTTTGTGACAGCTGAGCTGAACCTATAGGATCTGTGCCTTTTTCTGCCTGTGACATGTCAACAAAAGATCTAAAGAAACTGTGATAAAAATTTATCTCTTAAGTGGACCATTTTTATTTTCTTCTTTTGCTTATCTGTTCTTTCTATAATGGCTACATTGAATATATTTTACTTTTGAAAAGAATGAGTAGGATAACAGCAAATGTGTTTCTTCACCAAAAATTTGCTCACTTCTGCAATGTGTGTGCCCCCCAGCACAGGACACTGAAGTTGGGGTGGGGGGAGGTGTCCCTGCCCTCAAAGAGCTCCCTGTCTTGATGGGGCTGGGAAGAGGGCATAAATACAACCAGGGACTGTAAACAAGCAGGCCCAAGGGCCACAGTCAGCCAGTAATCAGGTATTTTATCCGTCCAGCCCAGTATTTTAATCAATTTTATTTCCCTGAGGCAGGGCCAGGTCTCCCCAGTTGCCTAGCACCCCGTGCCCCCAACAAGCTTCCTCCTACTTTACTCAGAGCCAGATCTACCATTCATGTTACTTGCCTGTCCCTAAGCTCATGAAAGTTTGCCATTCCTTGAGGTAGATATTGCAATCAACAAAGTATTGTGATGGAGAGATGGACAAAGGGTTACAAACACAGAGGGAACTGCCTGGGGGTGGGGAGGCCCACGGGGTGTGGGAACCTGCTCTTGACAGGAACACAAACACATGTAGACTAACTATTATATATATAAATAAAGCAAGGCTAAATGTAACAGACTATGTGCAAGATCTATATGAGTAAAACTACAAAACTGACAAATAAAATCACAGAAGAACTAAACAGATGGGGAGATAGTCCATGTTCATGGATAGGAAGACTCAATATTGTCAAGTTGTCAGTTCTTCCCAACTTGATCTATAGACTCAGTGCAATCCCAGTTAAAATCCCAGCCAGCTATTTTTGTGGGTATTGACAAAATGATTCTAAAGTTTATATGGACAGGCAAAAGACCCAGAATAGCCAACATAACATGAAGGAGAAGGACAAAGTCAAGGACTGACACTACTGAACTTCAAGACTTATAAAGCTACAGTAATGAAGACAGTGTGGTATTGGAGAAAGAATAGACAAATAGATCAATAGAACAGGATAGAGAGCCCAGAAATAGACCCACATAAATATAGTCAACTGATCTTTGACAAGGGAGCAAAGGCAATAAAATGGAGAAGAGATATTTGTCTTTTCAACAAATGGTGCTGGAACAACTGGACAGCCACATGCCAAAAATAAAAAATAAAAATCAATAGAGACACAGACCTTACACTCTTCACAAAAATTAACTCAAAATGGATCATAGACTTAAATGTAAAATGCAAAACTATAAAACTCCCAGAAGATAACATAGGAAAATATCTAGATGACCTTGGGTTTGGTGTTGACTTTTTAGATACAACACCAAAAGCAAATAAATTCTTGATAAGCCGGACTTCATTAAAATTAAAAACTTCTGCTCCTGGAAAGGGAGTATTAACAGAATGAGAAAACAAGCCACAGACTGGGAGAAAATATTTGCAAAAGACACATCTGATATAGGACTTTTATACAAAGAACTCCTAAAACTTGACAATAAGAAAATAGCCTGTTGAAAAAATTGACCAAGGACCTTAACAGACCAAAGAAGATATACAGAATATGCAAATAAATATATGAAAAGATTCTGCAAGTCGTATATCATCAGGAAAATGCAAATTAAAACAATAATGAGATACCTCTACACACCTATCAGAATGGCCAAAATCCAGAACATTGATAACACTAAGTACTGGCAAGGATGTGGAGCAACAGGAACTCTCATTCAATGCTGGTGGGAAGGTAAAATGCTGTAGCCACTTTGAAAGACATTTTGGCAGTTTCTTTAAAAACTAAACATACTCTTACTATATGATCCATCAATCTTGTTCCTTCATATTTACTCAAAGGAGGTGAAAATTTATGTCCACACACACACACACACACACAAAACCTGGAGGCAGATGTTTACAGCAGCCTTACTCATAATTGCCAAAATTTGGAACCGACTAAAATGTCCTTCAGTGGGTGAATGGACAAACAGTGGTACCTGCAGACAATGGAATATTATTCAGCACTAAAAAAATGATGAGCTAAAAACCCAGGAAAACACATGGAAGAATCTTAAAGGCATGTTGCTAAGTGAAAAAAGCCAATCTGAAAAGGCTACATACTGTATGATTCCAACTATATGGAATTCTGAAAAAGGCAAAACTATGGAGACAGTAAGAGGGTCACTGGTGTCCAGAGGTTGGAGAGAGTTGGCAGGGATGTAGTAGTAGAGCACGGATGATTTTTAGGGCAGCAAAAATCCTATGTATGATACTATGATGGCAGATACATGTCATTATACATTTGTCCAAGCCCATAGAACATACCACACCAAGAATGAACCCTAATGTAAACTATGGACTCTGGGTAATGATGTGTCAATGTACATTGATTTGTAACAAATGTACGATTCTGGTGGGGGATGTTGATAATGGGGGAGGCTATGCACATGTTGGGGCAGAGAGGATATGGTAACTCTTGATTTTGTTGTGAACCTAAAACTGCTCTAAAGAAAATCTTGAAAAAGAAAGAAGGAAGGAAGGAAAGAAGGAAGGAAGGAGCGAGGGAAGGAAGGGAGGGAGAGAAGGAGGGAGAGAGGGAAGGGAGGAAGGGAGAGAGGGAGGACAAACCCATAGATAGTGTTAACAACAGTTTTATTTCTTGTGTGTCCCTAGGAGATTGTCCAGAGATCCCCACTTGCTGAAGCTGGGCAGGATGTCTTCAGGCACACCCATTCCCTTCTAAAACTCCCTGGATAGCTGAGATTCTGGCTCCTTATGCCTCCATGGCTGCTGTGGGCAGATCAGAGACTTACAAACTCCTTGTAAGATCAGGCAGAGCATGGAGGTGTGTGCCTGGGCCTCGAGTCACGGAAGGCAGCCAAACTCCACGGACAGGAGCTCCCAGGCCGGCCGGCATCCCCCATGCAGCGACCCTCCCATTCTCATCACATGAGCCAGGCCCTGGGGCTGTCAAAAGCCATGCTCTAGGGTTCTGTAGGGACTGAAGCCCACACCGGTATCGTCTAGAAGCACACCTAGACATGGTGACCTTTTTATGAGGAGCTGAACTCCCGCCTCCCCAACTGAAGTCCTAACCCCCAGGACTTCAGAATGTGTTTGGAGACTGTATTTGGAGTAGGGCCTTTAAAGACGTATTTAAGGTAAAAATGAGATGATGAGATCATGACAGTGGGCCCTAATTCAATCTGATGGGTGTCCTTCTAATAAGAGATGAAGACACAGACATGCCCGGGGTATGACCGTGTGAAGACACAGGGAGAAGACAGGCATCTGTAAGCCAGTAAGAGAGGTCTCAGAAAGAACCTGCTGAAACCTTGATCTCAAACTTCTAACCTCCAGAGCTATGAGAAAATAAGACACACACACACACTCACAGAGAAAGAGAGAGAGAGAGACAGAGCAAGGTTTTGTTTAAGGCCAGCCTTAGGATGGAGTTGCTGACTGAGCCTTAAAGAGAGGTGATGCTTTAAGCTGGGCCCTGATGGATGAATAGGAGGAGTCCACTGGACAGACCAAGTATGGAACGTTACTGTGGGCAAGGGGAAGAGCATGGAAGAGGGAGATAATACTGCCCTCCAGAGCTGCGCTAACTTCAACATGGCAGCACATGGGCTAAGAGAAAGGGTCAGCCAGGGTGAACCTGGAGAGGTGAGCCCTTACTACGTAACAGGCTCCGTGCTAAGGAAGTAATTTTCCCATACTGTCATCACTAAACCTAACAACCCCATTCTTCAGATAGGAAAACTGAGGCTCAGAGATTTGAACCCAGACCCAGTCTGACTCCAGGGCCACATTCTTTTTTTCTTTTTTTTAGACCGAGTCTTGCTCTGTCGCCAGGCTGGAATGCAGAGGCGCGGTCTACGGACACTGCAACCTTAGCCTCCCGGGTTCAAGCAATTCTCCTGCCTCAGCCTCCTGAGTAGCTGAGATTACAGGTGCAGGCCACCAAGCCCGGCTAATTTTTGTATTTTTAGTAGAGACAGGGTTTCACCATGTTGGCCAGGCTAGTCTCGAACTCCTGACCTCAAATGATCCACCTGCCTCGGCCTCCCAAAGTGCTGGGATGACAGGCATGAGCCACCAAACCTGACCCAGGGCCACATTCTTAACTGAGAGATTTTCCCCTCCTGTCCAACAGGAGAGCTATGGGGGCATTACCGGTACCCCATCTCCTCTCCTCTCAGGGTGCAAACAGCCCCTCACGTGGGCACATGAATCAGGGAAGAAGGGAGCAGAGTTGAACCACGTAAGGCAGAGCAGGTGAGCTACAAAGGCACTGCTGCAGGGCCCTGCCGGGAACACAGGAGAAAACACCAGCTGCTCAAACCAGCATCGCTTTTCATCTCCTCAGAAAATGGATGCGCTCCTGGGTCCCCGGAGAGCCCAAAGTTTGGGCTGAAGGCTTTCTGGAAAAAAAATTAAAAAGCTCACTGTTGCAGGCATCTCCACAGTCACCCCGGGTGACGCCTGACACTTCACCGCAGCACTCGCTGACAAGCGTCTTCAAAGGACAGAAATCGGCCGGCTTGCTGGCTTTTCATACAGATGTCATTCATCCACAGGAAGCACTTTTCCCTGTGCATTGTGAGAGTTATTTTGGTTCGAGGAAGCCAACCCCAGAGCAAATCCAAGAAAGAAAGAAAAGGAAGAGGGAAAGTAGGGAGGGCAACTCTGGCAAAATTAGAAAAAGTGGCATTTGAGTAAACTGCACACAAAACAATCTTTTCCAAGATGATCTTTTTTTGAGATCAAAGATAAAGTGGGGAGAACGGAGCAGGTGTGGTGGGCTTGGGGACACAGGAGGGACTTCGCCAGGCTCTGCAGGCCACTTTTTAAAAGTGGTCAAAAGCCATTCCCTGCTGGGCTAGGGTGTGATCGGTGGGGAGGGCAGGTGACTCTTGCTAGGGGGTCGTGATGGGCTGCTCTGAAAAGAATCTGAACATCTGCTGAAGCTCTGCGCTGGACCTTATTTCTCAGGGTGGTTTAGTGATTCGAACATGGCCATGTCACTGCCCCAATGTTCCTTATTCTGGGATACTCAAATCCCAAGGGCGGTGGAGTTCTGCCCAGCCCTGTGTCCTGGCACACCCTATGGCCTCCGTCTGTCCCCTTGTTCTCCACATGATGTTCTTCAAACAACAGGGCACATCCTGCACCAGACCCGCCTGTCAACACCATGCCAGGTTGGCAGACATGACTTGTGTCTGGCTCACGTTTGGAGAATTTTGGTCACACAGAATGGAGTGGCCAAGAGTTCCTGGAACCTTCCATGGGGAGACATGTTTTGGGGGGTGTTTCAGACCCAGTGGCAGAAACTGGGTCTGAACAAGCTTAAACAACCAAACACACAAATAAAAACATGGGTTGGGCTCCTGTAATCAAATGATAAGGAGACAGAATGCCCTCAGGATGATTCAAATCAGGACTCTGTCTCTTAGCCTTTCCCTGCAGGCTGGTTTCACTCTGTCCCCATGAAGTTGTCTGAAACCCTGCCTCCAGGTGGCTCTAGACTTCCTTCCTTCAGGCTTCCTTGCTTCCTTCCTTCCTTCCCACATCTCAGCTATAGAGAAAACACAGACTTTCTGCTCCAGCTGAAAAGTACCAGAGAATTCTGATTGGCCCAGCTTAAGTCATGTGACTCTCCGGTGGTTCAATCACTGTAGCCAGAGGGATGGCATACTATGACTGGCAGCTTCCCTGTCTTCCTGGGTTGAGTCACATGACTGAGCAGAGGTGGAAAGCATGAAGAAAGGTCACTACAGGAACGGTGTTGGAGTGCAGGGCTGCTACCCCAAGTTGTATCTGTGACACGATGGCCTCTGGAGCACCCAAGAGCCAGTCTACCTCCCCAGTCTGACTTCTCCAAGTCGGTTATTATGAGAAGCAGACTCACAACGGCCATTCCAGTAACAAACATCCATTGGAGGTGCTCCCTAGAGGACTCACCATATGGACCAGGTGCTTGGCCGAGTGCTTCCCATAAATGATCTCACTGGTTCCTTAACAGCAACCCTCAGTCATCCCCCCCTTGCTCAGAGAGGGGCAGAGGCTCGCTCAAGATCACACAGCTTATAAAGGCAGAGCTGGGAGTTGAACTTGATTCCAGTGGGTTTCAAAGCCAGTGCTCTTCATCCTGACACCATTCTGACCCTCCTCCTTAGAGTAGTCAAGTTTCCCTAGAGCAGAGCAAGGGGATTTACATGCTGGAATAGAGGAAGGTCCCTGAGTACACTGACCATGGGGTGGTGTCCTCTAGCAAAGATTCTTGTCACTTGTATAAAGTGAACTCCCCTCACCCCTCACCCAATGGGTGCTTAACAAATGTCGGCTGAACTGGACTCCAGTTCCAGGCAGAGCTAAGGTAGAGAGACTCCCAGGATTTGTTCAGCCTTTGGTCCCTGTGAGTGACAAAGTGGCCCAGACCCCAGGGTAAGTGAAAAGCGTCAGGTCACCCATGAAGCAAGAGGCTACCAGACCTTCTAAAAATAATTCTAAAGGAGAAGCTAATTTTCATTACATTGAGAGGACTTCAGTGTCCAGTAACATGGAAGACAATATAACCTGAAATGCTCCCACTATAAAACACCCAGAAATACTGGATAAGGTATACCAGCATCCCTTTAAATATATAGGTCAGTTCTGGAAAAAAGTAAGAAATTCCCAAGGGACAAAACTAAAGAGGAAACTCACTCAGACTGCTAAGTATGTGAACTAATAATTAAGTGTCCTCTGCAATAAAGGAGTGGGGCATGGAATAGGTGCCCATCTTAGTACTGAAGAGACCTTCACACTCAGCGAGAATGTGGATCAGAACACCTCTGTCCACTAACACTGGAAGAAGACACACCTTGATCTGTCTCTGCCTTGCCTCTAGTTTGGAAAACCCAAAGGTAGCTTCCCCTGAGAATGTATAACCATAATCCTGCACTTGCATGGGTTTGGAGTTCAAATTGATTGTCCCTTTGGAGTTCTCAGACGTGAGTATGGATCCGAATCACCTGGGCAACCTGTTAAACTAGAAACTGCTGGGTCCCATCCCCAGGATTCCTGACTCAGGAGATCTGGGTTGGAGCTGGAGAATTTGCATGTCTAACAAATTTCTTGGGGATGCTGATGCTGCTGGTCCAGGGACGACACTTTGAGAACTACTGTTCTCTGCCCCCAGAAATTAACTTAAAAATCATTCTCGCATGGTAATACTGCTGGACATTAAGCCAAAACAAATACAAAATATGTCTATTAATAACACAGGGGTGGCTGGGTGTGGTGGCTCATGCCTGTAATCCCAGCCCTTTGGGAGGCCAAGGCTGGTGGATTACCTGAGGTCAAGAGTTTGAGAACAGCCTGACCAATGTGGTCAAACCCCGTCTCTACTAAAAATACAAAACCTAGCCAGCCGTGGTGATGTGCACCTGTAGTCCCAGCTACTCGGGAGGCTGTAACAGGAGAATTGCTTGAACTCAGCAGAGGCAGAGTTTGCAGTGAGCTGAGATCGTGCTACTGCACTACAGCCTGGGCAACAGAGCGAGACTCCATCTCAACAAACAAACAAACAAACAAACAAACAAACAAACAAGGGTGAGCAAACAATGACCTGTAGGCCAAATCCCATCGGCACTGGGTCAAATCCAGTCACACTCATTAGTTTATTTACTGTTTATCACTGTTTTCCACAAAGGCAGAGTTAAGTCATTGTGTTAGAGACTGTCATCTGCAAAGTGAAAAATATTTGCTATCTGGCTGACTTCTGCACTAAGGTCAATCCTGGTCACACAGAATTCACAGACATACAAGCCTACCAAAGATGACCTCTCAATCCAAAATTACAAAACAAATGGAGAACTGGTCTACCATTAATCAACAGGCAACATTAGCAGGATCACACCCAAGAACTTCAGATAATGAAATTATACACAGACTATAAAAACAGCAGACAGGCAGAGTCTACATTTAGCAACTCTTAGGTCTTCAACCAGAAGGAATTATGAGGATGATATTTACTGAGTACTGTATGCCGGGCATTGGGCCCAGTGCTTTATATACTCCAAGTCCTTTCCACATGAAGCACTCAACATTAGGTAAAAAAGACTGAGGCTCAGAGATGGGTCTTTCACTTGCCCAATTTCACAGCAAATATGAGGCAGAACCAGGATAAAACCCAGGCCTTGGGCTGAAACCTACTTCTAGGCAGCTCCAAATTCTATGCCTTACTTCCACCCCAGAGCAAGATGCATGATAAAAGTAGGAGCTCTTAACTTGGGGTACATGGCTAGATTTGGGGGAATCTTGCAACTCCCTGAAACTACATGCAAAATGCTAAGTCCCCATCATATTTCTGAAAAGAAGATCCATAGCTTTCATCAGATTCTCAAAATCAAAGCCCTGAGATAGCCAGATTCAAATCCAGGCCTTCTCTCCATGCTAGACAAGAATCATATTAATAGTGAACATTTCTTGTGCACGATGCCAACTGACACCACTTGAATGTTATAAGCGTATGTTTAAATCCCATGACAGCCCTATGAGGAAGTTATTTTATCCCCATTTTACAGATGAGAAAACTGAGGCCACAGAGGGGTCAGGTAACTCGCCACAATTAGCAGGTAGTTGAACAGGGAATCCAGAGTCAAACCCTCTCACCTGCACACTTCTCACCTGCCACATAGCCTCCTGCTGCCGATGGTAACGAGCTCTCAGATTCTGAATCCAATCATTTGTCTCTACAAGCTTGGAAAGCCCAAGGTCTTTCCTGCCCACTTCTAAGCCATTTGCACATGCACAAGAAATATGAGGCTCCTTCCACCTTGATTTTGGGGTGAAGCCCCTTTCTTGATCCCAATGTCCATGTCCAAAGAACACTTTTCCAAGGCCAGCCAGACAGGAGGCAGATATTTCCCAGAGAACATTCATTCCCCTGTCCCCACCACCTTGCTGGGTGCATGTCCAGACACCAGCTACCTACTTGGCTGATGCCGCACTCCTTGACAGCATAAACACACACATTTACCCAATTTTTCACAATGAGCAATATTTACTCAACAGCCCAGAATGGCTCATATGGAACTATTAAACCCCATTGCCTCCGTCTGCAGCTCGGAGTGCAATAATGAATCAGTATTTTGGAGCGATTACGATGCTAATAAGAATGTGTGAGGCACAGAATAATGCTATGCAGGGGCGGCCGCCAAATCCCCCGGACTCGCTGCCTCCCTTCCTCTGGGAATTTTACCCTTCCAGGAGCCAGCCTGCCTGAGAACCCCCAGCCCCCAAGGCAGGCCCTGCTGGAGTTACTGGAGCACCAGACAGATCTCAAACAGAAGCCCACCGTTTCTCAAAATGCAGGCCCCATGAGGCCAACCTTTGCCAGGGCTGTGGGAGGTGATGGTGCTGCCTCCCGACGTCCCAAAGGCCCCAGAGCCACCTATGCTGGTTGGGACCTGGAGCTCTAGCACAGCGTCTCACATGCTCACACACACACACACAGACACGGAGGAAAAAACCTGCTCATTCCCTCAGGCTGCATGCCTGGAGCAATGTTGGATTGCGGGGGGGGGGGGGGGGGGGGGGGGGGGGGGGGAGGAGGGGGGGTGTTTGCTTGTTGTTGTTGTTTTTGGATCCTTTTCTTTTTCACAAGCCCCTAGGTAAATAATACATGGCAGAAAAGAAGCCTGTATTTGAATGTGGTGAGATCCACCCTCAACCCCCTCCTCATCTGCCCAGGGAAATTGCTTTATTCTTGTGCCAACCTTGGCCTCCTCATCCTGGAGACTGGGGAACTTTCTGGATGCCCAGGGAGGCTAGACATGCAGACTTGGGCCAGAGGATGGTGGAGGGAACAGCCAAGCCTCCTTGTCTGGCCAGGTCTCCCAGTCCAGGCTCTCCGTCCTCAAACTCCTTCTATCCTCCTCCTCTTCTGTCCCCTCCCATTCATGATAACGACCTCAGCAGGGCCTACAAGATTCGTGGGATCCCGCCCTGTCCCCTGCTTCCCAGCCACATCCTGCCTATCTGCCCCTCACCCTGCACTCCAGCCACACTGCCCACCTTTCACTTGCTGGAGCCAGAGGTACAGTCTCCCACCCCAGGGCCTTTGCACATCCCGCTCCTACCCTCCAACCGGACTACCATGCCCCTCTTCACTGGGCTAACTCAGGAGTCCTCCCCTGACTTCCAGACTAAAGCCGGTCCCTATAATACGGTCTCATCATTCCTAGCTCATTTCCTCTGCAGCCCTTAGCCAGGCTTGCAACTTGAAATGTGCGATTATTTGATTAATGTGGGTCTCTTCAGGGATTTGACTTCTAAACACCACACAGACCAACAGCACCTCGAGAGCAGAGAGCATGTCTGTTTTCATCACCAGGGCATCTCCAGCACGTGGCCTGGGCCCAGGCCCACAGTAGGTGCTGAGATAAATACTTGTTGAATGGATGACTCCCCTCGCTCGAGCTATCTCCCAGCTCTGCTTCCCCAGTGACAGCTGCCTTTTCTGTGAGTGTGGCCACACAGCCTTTCCAAGCCTTTTTTACATGACATCATTTTATCTGCCATAAAGTGCCACATTCACAGTACAAGCCCCGGATAAATATTTAATCACAATAAAATGCTCACAGACCCTCAACCAGGAGGACGACCCTGTGCACTCCCTTTGTAGACTGAGTGAGGGTGTGTAAGTGTGTGTTCGTGTGCACACATACACATCTATCTCTACACAAGGTGTCCCCCACAGAAACGTGCATGCCACACGGGCAGAAAAGTACCTACCTGGGAAGGTGCCACCCACATTCATTCTGCAAGGATTAAGTGAGCACCCAGTATACACTAAGCATGGCGGACCCGCCAGCGGCTACAGCAGAAGCGCTAACATGGATTGGGCACTTACTCTGTGCTAGACCAGTCCTGGGTTAAATGCTTCAGGCAAATTAACTCATTTAACCCTGCTGACATTCCCTGTGAGTGAAGCTGCAAGGGAACCTATTTCACAGGCAAGGAAGCTGAGGCACAGACGGAGTGCATGCGCTGAAGTCTCATTGGCAGGGGCAGAATTTGAACCTGACTGTGCCTGACTCTAAAGCCAGGTGTTTGGCCACGAGGCGCCCCCCACATCCCTGCCTGCTGAGAACAAGGCAGAAAAAAAAAACACAAAACAGAGATGCTCAGGGCCAGGGCCAGGGCCAGGCTGAGGGGAGAGTGACCCACTCACTTCACAGAACGTGGGGCGGGTAAAACGCTTTTCCGAAAGACACCAAAATGACGCGGAGAATGGTAATGCGGTTATAAGTGGAAAGACCGTGATGTAGAATTGGATGTACTTAGGTGGGCAAAGCAGGACGAGGGTGTAGACAGAAACACACTCCACGCCAAAGGGTGTTCTTCTAGTCTCCTTCTTCCTCTTTTCTCTATTTGCAAAGCCCTCCGATAATGGGGCAACTTTGTCTTCCATAATACAAATTACTTTTTAAAAGCCCTTCTTTCCCTTGCAGTCGTGGGATTCCCTGAAAACCCTTCTATGGCCATGCTTCCCTCCTCCTCCCCCATCCCAAAAAGCTTTCCTCAGTGGCTCTCCTCTTTGTCCCATAGCGACTCAAACAGGAATAAAAATAGGAAGAAAGGAGAGCAAAGGACACTGTGGACTGCGGTGTGCAGGGGTCCTGGGTGCAGCTCGGGAAGCCAGGCATCCACCGTGCTCTGTGTGTGTGTGTGCCCGTGCATGCGCACATCTCGGGACAGCTTGGTCCTGCAGAGACTCACTGATCAGGGCCTGGCCTCTGCAGGGCCACAGCCATGAGGGAAAACCTCCCATGAACAGCCCCAAGGAAGCGGCGGGGCAGCAGGGCCAGCTGGAGGTCCTGGAATCCCAAGGCTAGGAGGTGGCAGGTGTCACTGCTTCCTTTCTGAAGGCCTCACGCCTCTCTTGGAGGAACGATAACTGTGTCACGTCTCTTCATCTTTGTTCCTGGCACTTGGCCTTCCAGAGGATGAAGCTGACAACAGGGCAGAAGGAAGAAGGGGCTAAGGCTTCCCTTTCTGCTTCCCGAGGGTGGCCGCAATTGCCTAACTTTTTCCTTGGCCCTTAGAGAAGGGACTTTGTCTAGTCCTCACTTCCCAGAGGCTGTCAGCTCCAACAGAACCTTCCAGAGCTGAAGGCTGGGCCGGGCTGGGCCTGAGGGAAAGGGAGTTTGCTCTTCTCAGTATCTGCAAACCAGATAGAACCCCTGCTTCCTGCTGGGTTCCAGCAAGTTCAAGAGTGAGATCTCTGCTTCCCAAAACTCTGGCCCATCCATGGGCATTTATTGAACATCTAATATGTGCCAAACTCTGTGCTTGTGACAAGAGTCAAGAAGACAGATACAAATGCTGCCCTCATGGGTCTTAAAAAGACCAGCCAAAGAACCTCAATCAACTATGATGTGCGTTATTGTGGGGGAGCCCCCAATCCAGTCAGGAGGTTCAGGAGAGCCTCCTAAATTAGACACGAAAGACGAGAGAAGTGTGTCCATTTGTACAGTGCTTTTAAAAGGGAGTTCCAGGCAGGGGCACCAGGATATGCCAAGGTCTGGAGGTAAGACAGTGTAAGGCATTTCAGGGCTGGGTAATAATTTAACCCTGGCTGGAAGATTTGGGAGTGATAAGAGATGACATGGTGGGATTGGATGAGGGTGAGGGGAGGTGCTCATGACCAGCCTCTTAAGGTACAAGTTTGGACTTTGTCCCAAAAACAATAGGGAGCCACTAAAAGCTTTTCAGTTGGGGAGAGGGTGTGGGGTCATGATTCGGTTTCAATAAAGATCTCTCAAGGCAGAGTTCAGGGTCCCAGACTTGGTTTTTCCAAGAGAATCAAGAAAGGACATTGCCATAAGACCTAAGAGAAGTCACTGCCACCTCCCTGCCCCGATTTCCCGGGAGTGCCTTCTAAATGGAGCCCCGGACCTGCTGGAAAAACCATGTCAGTCGGGATCCCAAGGTGGGGGCGGGGAAGGGGGCTTCCCCAGAGGTCAGGGCTAGGTCTGGTAGGGGTAAGCTGGGGAGAAAGGGGCCCATGCTCTCCCCAACACTCCCCTCACTGCCCCCACCCTCGGCATCCCAGCCAGAACTGAGGACCCCCCACGACCACCTTCTCCTTGGTAGCACCCCTTCCATATCACCCTCCCCCTCCTCCAATATGTAAGGGGCTCTATCTTTAGAAAACAATCCCACGTCCTCACCATGGGGCTTCAAGGCCTCAAGGCCCCACATGATCTAGCTCCTGCCACCCTGCCCCCACTTCATCTCCCACCTCTCCACCTCTAGGATACAGAAAGCTGACCCTGGGTGGGGGGACCCAGGAAAGTCAGAAGAGTCACGTGCCCCATTTGGAAGGTGAGGGAAACTGAGGCATCAATGGGGCCCTCATAGACAACAAAATGGTCTGGGAATCAGGCAGTAGTCCTGCTCTCCTCATTGGGAGTTGGCCTGGCTATTTCTCCCTAGAAGCCCCACGCTGGGGCCAGGGGGGACCTAGCCTTATCAAGGACCTTTGGGCGATATGGTTATTTCTACCCAGTTTGCTCCGTGTGGAGTCTGCATATTTTTTCAGAGACTGGGCCCAGTTCCAGAATGGAAACGTAGCCCTCCTCCCCTCCCACCTCCCCTAGAAGTCCTGCAAAGAGGGCCCCTCTCCAGCTGACCAGTGTGGTAGGTGCCACTGTCAGAGGCATTTGAACCAGAGCGACTCCATTTTGAGCGAGGGCTGGAAAATGAGGCTGAGACCTGCTGGGCTGCATCCTGAGAAAGTTCAGCATTCCGAGCCTCTAGATGTTTATGGTTAAGGGAACAAATTAATAATGTTTACTAAACAGACCCAGACTTGGGAGTGTCCAGATATCCCAGTATTTGGAGAACAAAGGGATTCCTAATTTTGCTTTAAAGATAACAATATTGATTATTGCAAAATATAGTAATTAAGAAAATTAATCCTTTATCACAAACCCTTGTCACAGAGCATATCTCCCTGTATATACGAATATTGTACCTAGGGTGGATGCGTTCCTCCTCTTATTTTTGGGAACGTCCTACTCTGTCTATGGAGTAGCTGTTTTTTCACCATGTTACTTTCTTAATAAACTTGCTTCTCTTTGCACTGCGGTCTCCCCCTGAATTTTTTTTTGCGTGAGATCTTGGGGTCTTGCTTGGGACCCCTTTCCTGTAACACCACTATCTGCAAGGATGCACTAAAACGTCTCCTTGGGCCCCACCCTTTCAGCCACCCTCCAGCTTCTTCTGTACCTGAGATGAGAGAATTGCTCCGTCTCTGTCTCTCTCTCTCTCTGTCTCTTCAGTGTTCTCCCTTCCTCCCCAGCCAGGGAAATGGGGGTAAAAATCTCCCAAGATCCCCAATTTAAAGTAAAGTCAGATCTTTCTCTCTCCCCTTTCCTCACTACCTAATAATCACACTTGTGTGAAGCTGATGCTCTACATAACGAAGAGCGAGGCCTCCTTGGAGAGGGTACAATCAGACAGTTTTTAAGATCATGGAGCATTAGACCATTCCCAACTGGGTTTACTAATCAAACAGCCAAATCCTTCATAACCAGCCAATCCCTACAGGGCAATTAAATCCTTCCCCTTTAAAACACTTGCCACACTGTCTGGGGACAGAAAGAAAAATTTGCAAAATTCATTTGATAAATTAGCCAGGGAAAAGAAAGGAGTGAATCAAGCTTTGTTCTTTTCATTTTTTTTAATTATGGAATTCACAATGCCTGAATAATGTTTAATAAGAACTATGAAAATTCCTAACAGTATTACAACACAACACAAAAGAATTAACCTGGTTACCATGAAAAATTGCATATTTAATTAAGAACAGAGAGTTCAAAACTATCCAGAGATTTCAAAAGTGCTGTTGCCTGAGGGGCCAAATTACATGCTTCCAGGGCTGCTAACGGAGTTAGCGCGTTCAGTCATTACCCAGGCGTCCCCATTAAGTGACTCTGGGCAGATGACATCAAATTCATTTCAAAAGCACCAGGAACTGAAGCATTCACTTGGGTAGTTTAAGGGAAAGCAACTATCCTGCTGGTAGAAATCAGACCCCTTGTTGATAAAGGCAATAATTAAAGAATAATGTTAATTAGCTGCTTTTATTTGAAGGAAAGTACGGTAGTTGGAGTGCTTCCAGGCTGTTGAGGTGGGAGTCACTCTTTCTGGAAGAAGTGGAGGCTGCTGGCAGGAGTGGGGAGCGAGGGGCCCACAGGAAGACAGGAAGATGGTGGAGGCTGGGGCAGGGAGCAAGATGGGGCCCGTGTAAGGAGGCCTGGGTCCCCACATTGGAATTGGCCTGGTCACGCTGAGGTCCTCAAGAGAGCAGCTTGGAAAGCAAGGAAAGATGGTGCTGTCAGCATCTAGGGCCCTGTCACTGGCAGGCCCACTTCCATCATGGCAGACAAAGCCAGATCTCCAGTGGCCACTTCCTGTCACACCCACTCCACTCCACTGACAGAGCAATCTCTGTCCCACTAACTTCCCTCATATAACCTCCTGCCACACCCACTCCCCTCACACAACCTCCAGTCACATCCACTCCAGCTTGGTCACTTCCTGTCACACTCACTCCCCCACACAATTTCTTGTCACACTTCCTTGCTACTGGGCCACTTCCTATCACACCCACTGCAGCTCAGGCCATTTCCTGTCATACTTACTCTCTTCACACAACCTCCTGTCACAACCATTCCAGCTTGGCCACTTCCTGTCACACTCACTCCCCCACACAATCTCCTGTCACACTGAATCCCCTCACACAACCTCCTGTCACAACCATTCCAGCTTGGCCACTTTTTGTTACGCTCACTCCCCCACACAACCTCCTGTCACACTCACTCTCCTCACACATCCTCCTGTCACACTCACTCCCTACTTGGCTACATCTTGTCACACCAACTCACCTCACACAACCTCCTGTCACATCTACTCTCCTACTCAGCCACTTCCTGCCACACTTGCTCCCTTTACAGCCTGTCACAACCAGCCTGAGTCACCTGAATCACCACCACCATCACCCTCACTGTAGCCAACTGTCTTTTCTAAAGATGGCTGCCATAATATCCCTCGCCACCCAGGCTTCCTGCAAGGTGACCTTGACACTCCTTCCACCCAGTGGTGGGATCTACATCCTCCTCCCTTTGATCCTGGGCCAACCTTTGTTACTGCCCTGACCAGCAGAGTAGACGGAAGTGATACTAGCAACTTGCAAGGCAAGAGCATGAAAACACCTTCACTTCCACCTGGCTCTCTCAGGACGCTCCCTCTCAGAACCCAACCGCCATGCTGTGAGGAAGCCCAAAGGAGCCCACACAGAGACCCTGGGGACAGCCATACACTGGGGTTCCCGCAGGTAGTTCAGGTACCAGCCAACAGCCAGCATCAATTGTCAGATGTGGGAGTTGTCAAGTTACCCCCAAATGTTGAATCTGCCCAGATGAAGCCCCAGCTATCATGGAGTGGGGACAAGCTGATCCAAGTGGGCTCCGTCCTAATTCCAGCCCACAGAATCAGGTATACAAGAGTTGTTTCTGTCCACTAAGTTTGGGGTGACTTGCTACCCAGCAACAAATGACTGCTGTGTTTACACGGACACATACAGTCACACATGTTAAGAACAGTCCTCATCTCCAGCATCCTCCTTCCCTGACAGATCCATCCAAGAGGCTGGCATGAGAAATGCATCCATGGATCTGTCCACCAGTGACAAGAACACCCAAAGAAAGCCACAATTGGCCTCCGCCTTTTGCCTCGGATCTCAACAGCCCTCGAGGTCTCCAGGGGCACAGCAAACTGCACGATCTAGCCGTGGAGGGGAAAGAACGCAGGAAGCCCCGTGTTACAGAAGATAACACTGAGAGCCATGCAGCTAAGCGGCCTGCTCAGGACCATGGCCGCTTCACAGCAGAGCTAGGCTGCGATCCCCCCGACTCCCAGCGAAGTGGTTTGATTCTCATTAGCAAGGTGCCTAATTAGGGCAGCTCATCAATACATCCCACAGAAACAAATTACCCTCTGGCTCAAGCCTACTTACCTGTAGGGTGGCTGGGCCAGCCCCAACCTTCTAGGGGTGCCATCCTGGGCAGGGGACAGGAAACATGCGCCAATGGGGCCACTGGGGCAGTCGGGCAAGCTCCGGGGGCTGGGGGAGGGGGGGCTGCCTTCCTCAGGGCACCCCACCTTGGGGGCCGGGCGGGAAGCAGGAGCTGGGCCTTGGTTTCTCTCCTCGCCCCCTCCAGGGAGGCAGATGGCCTCAGCAGGCCTCACCCACCACGATATGCCAAGATGCTCTGCTCTGCTCGGAGAATAATTTTTTTCCAGAGATGAATTTCACAAAGTAGGCCAAGGGCCGTGGGACCAACCCCTTTGCTCGTGGAGGCTGAAGAGGATGTCCTCCGAGGGTCGGGGCCGCCTCAGAGAGACTTCCAGGCTGATGGCCCGAGGGGCTCAGGATACTACCCCAGGATAGGAAGGACAGGAAATCGGCCTGGTCCCCCAGTGTCTGCTGCTATGGTGACCAGCTCTGACAGTGGCCCCTGGGACTCTGACATCCCTGATGCTTGTCCCAGCAATTCGGGCCCAGGCCCCTACTCCTGCCAGACAACATGGTCCACCAAGAGCCACCCACCATCACATTAGACCTTTACGAGGCCCATCTGCACACACAGCAGCTTCTGGGGAGAAAAGAGGGAACCCGGACATGCAGTAGCCCTGTCCCAGTGATACATAGTCTCTGCTTTGCATAGTAAAGAGAAATAACGCGAGGCAGGAGAGCGTAGGAACATGGACTCCAGAGTCAGGCTGCCTGGCTCTGCTGTGTGGCCCTTGCACAAGTCACTTAATCTTTCTGTGCCTCACCTTCCTCCTCTGCAAAATGGGAATATTAAGAGTGTCTAGGGCCAGGTGTGGTGGCTCATGCCTGTAATCCCAGCACTTTGGGAGGCTGAGGGAGGCGGATCGCCTGAGGTCAGGAGTTCAAGACCAGCCTGGCCAAGATGGTGAAACTTCATCTCTACTAAAAATACAAAAATGAACCAGGCGTGGTGGTACCCGCCTGTAGTCCTAGCTACTCGGGAGGCTGAGGTGAGAGAATCTCTTGAACCCGGGAGGCAGAGGCTGCAGTGAGCCAAGATCACACCACTGCACATCACTGCCTCAGTGACAGAGCGAGACTCCATCTCAAAAAAGAATGTCTACACTATAGAATTGTTATGGGAATTAAACCACTAAATGATGGTATTTAGAAAGTACTTAGAGTCACATAGCCTCCCTTGGCAAGTGCTTGTTAAACTAGAAATAAATAAAAATAAAATTAAATTAAATTTAAAAAGCTCTTCTGAGCTGCTCTCATCCCTGAAAGGTCACGTAAATTCTGCCCATTATCTGGAATGGCTCTACGGAGGCCAGAGAAGGCAGAGTCACCTCCACACCAGTCACAAAAGTCGGCACAGCTAATGCCCAGGGTGAGGTTGCTATAACTCACACCTTATATGAGGGCCACACTGAAAGCTGCAGAGGGAGGCCTGGGCTCAGCGGAGGTTTTGCAAAATGGGAAACCCGCATCCCCAGAACCCAGCCTTGTGTGAAATGCAGGCCCGGGGACGCCAGCTCTCGCACTGAAGAGAAAGCCAGGAATCTGGTTTTTTGTTTGTTTGTTTGTTTGTTTGTTTGAGATGGAGTCTTACTCTGTCGCCCAGGCTAGCCTGCAGTGCCACGATCTCGGCTCACTGCAACCTCTGCCTCCTGGATTCAAGCAATTGTCCTGCCTCAGCCTCCTGAGTAGCTAGGATTACAGGCGTGCGCCACCAGGCCTCACTAATTTTTGTATTTTTAGTAGAGACAGGTTTTGTCATGTTGGCCAGGCTGGTCTCGAACTCCTGACCTCAGGTGATCCACCTGCCATGGCCTCCCAAAGTGTTAGGATTACAGGCATGAGCCACTGCGCCCGGCTCTGAGTTTTTAAAACGGGGCCTCTGATCAGGTCACCAGGCATTCAATGTTGACCAAATCACCACACCAAGTGCTGTAGCTTTGATGTATGGTAATGAGTTCACCGTCTGATAGGGTAGACCAACAAGGACCAAGGAACTGTGGAATCATCTGGAAGCACGGAAAGCAGCCCAGGCCAGGGATGTCCAAGTGAGAGGTAAAAGAAGACATCCAACCCAGCGCAGAGTCAGGGAAAGAGGGCGGGGGCCTACTAAAAGCAACGTGAACGGTGTTCCAGGCAGAGGAAACAGAAAATGCAATGCTGGGAAGTGTGAGGAGTACGGAGGATGTAGAAGTGGAGATAGTGAGACAGAATGCTAAGGCTGGAGACTACGGAAGTACGTGGCAGATTCCTAGAATACTCTTGGGGCTAAATCCCATCTCTGCTGGGGAAATGCTGTGCGTCCACGGGAGGCCTCTGAACATCTCAGCATAAGTGGGTTAGGACGTTGCTTTCAGTAGAGCAGGTATACAGCCCTTAGATGGCCCCAGAGATGACACTGGCAAAGGGCCCTCTTGAAGGAAGAGCGTTTCTTAGTCATCAGTGGGACTTAGTGGGAAATCGCTCTCCCACTGCTGGGGCAAGAGCCACGGGGGAGCAAGCACGAGAGACAAAATCACATTTCCGGAGCCCCTGGTATGTGCCAGGCATCGTGCTGGGCCCTGCATGTAGAGTCACCTATTTCCTCCATGTGGAGATGCTATGAGGGGATTATTTTTGCTGCCCCCATTTTGCAGATGAGAAAACTGAGGCACAGAGCAGTCCTCTGGCTGCCTCATGTAGCTGGCAAGAGCAGAGCCAGTCTGTTCGGCAAGAGCCCTGCTTTGCCCCTGCACCAAGCTACCTGTCTGGGGTTTTCCCCTCAAAGGGATGAAGGTAGGGGTGGGGGAGCTTCAGCAGGTGCAGCAGGCAATCCTGGGGAGGCAGTGCCTGCCACTGGCCCCACATGCCCATGTCACCTCCATCACAGTGAGATCACCTCTCCAGGGGCCATGCTTAGCTTTGGGGAAGTCATTAAATGCCACACCAAACTAGACAGAATATAATTGCAAGGCAAGGAGATGCTGAAAGAAGTTCTGCCTGGGAGCATGAGCACACAAACACACACAGAGACATACTAAGGTGCACAAATAAACGAAGACACACACTGACACACACACACACAGATCTCCACGTGTGGATGCGGACACACAGGCACACATTCAGAGACATACTCAGAAAAACACAGACACAAAGACACACACATAGAAACACACTAAGATACACACACAAGGACACAGACAAAATGAAAAGACCCACAAACACACTGCTCTATCCCCTCATGGTGATGAGAGTCCACGAGGGAGGCAGGTGTTCATCAGTAACCCACAGAGCTATGTCTGACACCTGCTATGGTGAGTGCTGTAAAGATGGGGTACACAGCCTCATGGGGCCATACGAGCTGGAGCAGGCAGCTGCCCCAAGGAAGTGATATTGAGTAAGCTCCAAGGATCAAGGAGGAGTTGATGGGAAGAAGTACGAGAAGAGTGTCGTAGGCAGAGACAGCAGGTCACCCAGTGGGGCTATGGTGCAGGAAGGAAGGAAACAAGGAAACAAGGAACATGGGGAGCACAAGGAATGTGGCTCGGGGGAGCACTAAGTGAGGGGGGGCATCCGTAGTGAGGAGGACACTTTTGATAGGTATGTGCTATGTCCAATGAACAGTTTAATGTACTATGTACGATTAATACACAACTGGTTTAGTTGGTATCCGGGAGGTGGTGAGTAGGCTTTGGAAAAATGTGTTATGTGTTACTGTTAAGTTACTCATTAGAGTTCTTGCTTGTAAGCATGTTTGCAAGAAGGTCAGGTAAATATGTAAGAATATGTGCCATGTACAGTTAAGCATATGTAGTACTATATATTATTCATGCTGGCTAGGGCACATGTACAGTTATAATGTGCCAATTAAAAAAGAACGAAGGGCATGCTGAATTACACTAATACAGATCTGAATTTGATTCTTATAAGTTACAATATATATGGTAAACCCTAGCGCAACCACTAAGAAAATTCTCAAATAATACAGTTAAAGAAAACCTCACTAATTAAATTAAAATGCTACATTAGAGAATATTCACTCAATGCAAAAGAAAGTAGTAAAAGAGAAACAGAGTAACAAAAAGATATGGAAAACAAAAAGGAAAATGGCAGACAAATTCTACTATACCAATAATAGCATTAAATATGAATGGATTAAACAATCCAATCAAAGAGCAGAGCTTTTCAGACTGGATAAAAAACATGATCCAACTATATGTTGTCTATAGGAGACACGCTTTAGATTCAAGGGCATGAACAGATGGAAAGTTAAAGGATGCAAAAACATATAATGCAAACAGCCACCGTAAGAAACTGGGAGTAACTATATGAGTATCAGACAAAACAGACTCTATAGCAAAAAAAAAAAAAAGGTTACTAGGGAAAGGACATTTGCTAAATAAAAGGGCCAATCTGTGAGCAAGAGATAGCAATTATAAATGTATATATGTACCTAATAACAGAACACTAAAATATATGAAGCAAAAACTGACAGAAATGGAGAAATAGACAATTTAACAATAGTTGGAGACTTCAACACTCCACTTTCAACAGTGCACAAAACAACTAGACAGAAGATCAACAAGAAAACAGAAGACTTGAACGACACTATAAACCAAGAACAGAGGGCAGTGACCAGTCCATGCTGAGCATGGAAGGTTAGTTACATTGAGGCTTTCACCTCAAAAGCAATGGAGGGCCATTGGAAATGGTACTTTTTAAAACAAAATGCATTTTTAATTGATACATAATATTTGTATATATATTTATGGGGTACATGTAATATTTTGTTACATGCATAGAATGTGTAATGATCGAGTCAGGGTATTTAGGATATCCATCACCCAGGTACTGGAAACATTCCAAGTCCTCTCTTCTAGCTATTTTGAAATACACAACACACTGCTGTTAACTATAGTCACCCTGTTCTGCTATCGAACATTAGAATGTATTCCTTCTATCTAATTGTATGTTTGTACCCATTAACCAACCTCTCTTCATCGTCCCCTGGAAACTCTTCTTCTTAAACTTCTATTAAAAACTTCTTAACCAATTTTTAATAACCTCACTTGCTGCTGTGGTCAAGAGAGTGGAGAAGCCAGAGTCAACAAAGGAAGAAATTAGGAGACCAAAGTCCAAGGGAGAGGCAATGGGGGCACGGGTCCAAGCGACAATGGTGGAGATGAAGGTAGGAGATGGGAAGCAGGAGGTATCTAGGAGGTAAATCCCCAGGATTTAGTGATGAACTGGACATGGGAGGCATACAGGAGAGGGAGGTAATCAGGGTAGCTCCCACGTTTCTGTCCTGTAGACCCGGATGGAGCCATCCCTAAGATGAAGACCCTACAATGGAGAGAAAAATTAGGTTTTGAACATCTTGACCTGGAGACATCTTTGAGACAGACATTCAAGAAAAGTCAATAAAGTGGCTTAAAGGAAAGAAAGAGATGTCAAGAAGGCTGTTGTACAGAGAGGTTTGGCACCCAGAGGCAGAGACTGGAGAGCGGGGAGGCAGTGATGTTGTGGATACAGATGAGGTCACACAGGGTCAGGACACAGAGTGAGAAGAGATGGACCTTGAAAGGACCGACATAATTAGAGGCCAGTCAGAGGAGGATGGGTCTGAAAAGAAACAGGGAAGTGGTGGCAAGGGGTAGGAGGAAAATGAAGAGAATGTAGTATCAGGAGGGCCAAGAGGGGGCTCTGTGGGGGAAGCGGCGGGGTGGGTGGGAGATACAGAAATGGGGTCGAGTGTGAGCCAGATGCTCTATAAATGTGGCTGAGCAGGAGAGGAGGATGTAGGTGAAGGGTTTCTCTGCCCTGCCTTCCTTCATATACCCTTGTGCCTCAGTTTCCTCCTCTGCAGACTGGGAGGTGGTCCAACAGCATAGGCGAGTGGAACCATTTCTGACAGGCTCCAAGCACCATGCAGAGGTTAGGGACTGCTAATCTGCACTGAACAGTAAGACCAGGGAGCCCCTGTCCTAGTGGCAGACCTGGTGACCTGCCTTGTCCACCTCCTTGGTGATAGATCATCCTCCTTGCCCAAAAAAGTCTCTCAAAGACCTTGCTGGGCTCCAATCTGCTACAGGACAGAGCTTGGTCCCTCCTGGGCCCATCCAGGGTTTGGTGACCATGGTTCCTGTGGTGTCTCCTTGAAGGCAGGTTGCCCTCTGAGACCAGCCACCCTCTGCCTAGGCTAGAGAATATCACTGAATCCAGATGGGGAAGGAGGGGAGAACTACACGTCCCAAGCCTAGAACCCTCTCCAGCAGCCCTCACCAACCTCGCAGGCCTGCAAGGCCAGTGTTTGTCTCCCCTCTTGGTCCCACAGCTCTGTGTACAGCCTCTGATTACTGTGCTCATGATGTCATTTGGGGGGTATTTCACTACAGTTGACTCCTCCACCAATCGAAAGCATTTTTAAGAACAGGGACTGCTTTCTCTTCATCTTTACATTCCTAGTGTTGGCTGAGTAGATGGTGGATGGATGCATGCACGGAAGAAGGGATTTTTGTTGGATGTACAAATATGTGGATGGGTGGATGAGAAGGTTGCTGGGTGGCTAAATGGATGAATGGATAGATGAATGGGTGGGTGAAGGGGTGGAGGAATTCATGGATGGATGGAGGAATTCATGGATGGATGGATGAATTCGTGGATGGATGAATTCATGGATGGATGGATGGAAAGATTCATGGATGGATGGATAGATTCATGGATGGATGGATGAGTGAACAGATGGATGGATAGTTAAGATCAGTAAGAAATGGGGAAGCACAGCTGGATAAAGTGTTAGGTGGATATTACAGTGGATGAGAGAGCAGATTTATGAAACAGCAGATAAGACTATGTTGGGTGGGTGGTGGATGAGTGGGTGATGGATGATAAAGAGGTGATCCCCCAACCCCTGCTAGACTTCCAGTCCACAGGTGCTCACAGATTAGACAAAACTAAAGGGTGAAAAAAGTTCTCTTTATTCCATACTCCAGCCCGTATCCCCTGCAGTCCCCCAGGTAGACACCCAACCTCTCTTACACCTAACAGCATCCCCATATATGAAGGTCAGCACACGACCCCCTGGGACAGAACACCTGCATGTGGCCCGGGCTCTACAGCCACGCTGTCTTAGTCACCTCATCTTTTTATGGCCTTTCCTAACAAGTGGCACCTGGACACACATTGGTAGTAAAGCCCACAGAGACCACTGGGCAAAGCGCCCTTCTCAGAACATAACCCAAGCCCCCCATGACCCTCTTTGCACCTGCTCTATGTCCAGGAGAGGAGAAAGCGCCCCTTGCCCACTGCACGCCTGCCGCTAAAAGCCTACAAATCCACACCAGCTGGTCACTCACACAGAAAGCCAGCCACGCCCTTACCAAGGAAGCACAGCTGCCACCTTGGTGGGGGCACCAGGCATGTCCCCATGGCAACCTCTCCACCCCCACAATGCTGTAGAGTGCCAGTCCTCAAAACATTTGTGTGCCCAAAGGCTTCCCACCACGAAGACCCCTTTCTGGGCAGAGATTACAACATCCAGTTCGTCACAGATGCTCTCCTTTGCCTATTTTCCAAACGTCCCCTCCCTCCCTTCAGTGTTTCCTATCAGGCTGAACCCAGTGGGAGCCAAACATAAATTGGATCTTATTTCTCCCGTTTTAGACCCTCAATATCTTCCCACTTCCACGAGAATAGAATCCAAAGGAATCGGGCCACTACCGTGGTCTAAAAGGGCCTGCATGAGCAGTAACCACTTCCCCCTGTGACTTCTCTCCCTCCTCTCTTCTCCCCTCTCTAGCCTCACTGGCCTCCCTTTGGTTACAGGACGTTCCAAGCTGAGTCCCACCTCAGGGCCTTTGCACAGGCTCCTCCTGGAGCTGTGAGCTCCCCGGCCTCAACTGTGCCTGCACAGCTCCTCTTCATGGATCAGGTCTCAGCCTCCAGTGTGGGCCTCCATCATCACCCTGAATAAACAGGCGGCCCCTCCATGTGATTTCAGCACTCTTTCCTCCATTCTTTCTATTTCTGTCATTACACATTTATTTGTTTAGCTTGCCCTGCCACACCCAGCACCTGGCATTGTGCGGGGCCAATAGCGCGTGCTCAAGAAATACCTGCTATCTGATGGATTCATGTCAGATTCAGAGCAAAGACTCTGGCCGGACTGTCCGCGTCCGAGTCTTGTGTGACCCTGGGCTAGGGAATGAACCTCCCTGGGCCTCAGCAGCCTCAGCTGCAAAATAGGGTGACACCAGAGCCTGCCCCGAGGGAGGCTGGGAGGATTCAATGAAAGAACGAAGGCCAGGGACCATTCTCCAGCCCCAGCCCCAGCCCCAGCCCCAAGTCCTTGCTTCCTGGAGCCGGAGCAATGAGTGTAAGGTCTGCCATGGAAAGAAAGAGCTTATAAGGTAAAAACGCAAACTGTAGTTCAGCCACAGAAAGGAGGGTTGGACTTGACTTTAAAAAAAATTCTAAAAAACTTTTTTAATAAAGGCTACAAGTCTATCTCCTTCCTTCTTTATCAACGACACGATTTATTGACCGGGGAGGCCATATTGACTAAATAAATCTTGATAATGACCACGGCAGCAATCAATACCTGCTTATTACCAGCCCCGGCCGAGAATTCCATCTTGCGGAACGCAGGCCGGACGACAGGGCGCGCCACACGGCTCCAGGACCAGCGGGGCTGGGGATGGATGGCCGGGTGGCGCTCATTCTCCTGGCTGGGAGACACGCTCCCAGCTGGGAGCGGGGAGCTTTCTCTCACCTTCCCCCGACCCATGCTTCTCAGGCTTTGGGGCCCAAATCCATTTCCATGAGTTGACGGTGGCAAAGTATCTTCAAAGGTTTTTAAAAAGAACAGAAAGGGGCCGGGCGCGGCGGCTCACGCCTGCAATCCCAGCACTTTGGGAGGCGGAGGCAGGCAGATCACATGAGGTCAGGAATTCAAGACCAGTCTGGCCAACATGGTGAAACCCGTCTCTACTGAAAATAAAAAATTAGCCAGGCGTAGTGGCGCACGCTTGTAATCCCAGCTACTTGGGAGGCTGAAGCAGGAGAATCGCTTGAACCTGGGAGGCGGAGGTTGCAGTGAGCTGAGATTGCACCACTGCACTCCAGCCTGGGCAACAGAGCCAGACTCTGCCTCAAAAAAAAAAAAAAAAAAAAAAAAGCATACAGAGAAAAATACTGACATAAGTGACTGTAGATGGGGGAACCTCAGCAGTGGCATGAGACAGACATCAGTCCTGGGAGGGGCACCTCTGGCCATTAGTGAGGCCACAGCAGGAATATGGGTGGCCAACAGCCCTGGGTCTTGGGTTCAAGTCCAGGCTGGGCTGCTTCCTGGCAATGTAGCCAGGGACTAAGCCTTCTGTGCCTCACTCTGCTCATCTGTAAAATGGGAATGGTCATAGTTTTCCTTTCATAAAGTTGCTGTGGGAATTAAAAATAAGACAATATAAAGGGCTGTGAACACTGTCTGGCATTGCAGTAAGAGTGCAAGCTCCATTTGTTAAAGAAATTCCAGGCCTGCACAGGCCTCTCCGCAAGCTGTCTTCTGACCCACAAAGCCAGGCCCGGCCTTGCTAAGCCCTGCCAGGCGGCATGCAGGGAGGCCTGACCTCCTGTCCCAAGCTTCTCTGCAAAGAGCCAGTGCACCTGGCTGCTGGCTGCTGGCTCCGGGTGGGCCGCGCTGGGAGAAAGACCCAGGTTAGATTCCTGTCCTTACAGGGTATGGTGGGGGTTCCTGCGCCTGGCTGGAGTTCAGGTGAGCTTCTCTCATCTGATACCTGAGCGGCTAATACTACAAATCAATCTCTAGGCTCCACCCAGATTTGGGCACCTCTGAGCTGACCAGTGAGGCCTCAGAGGTGAATGACAAACAACAATGATGGCAATAATAATAAAGGTAATACTAGTTGCTCTTGTTTATTGGGGAATGATGGTGTCCCAAGTGTGTGTTATGGGCTCTCCATCAAATCAAATCTTCTCAATGTCCCTGTGAGGTAGGGGCTGTGTTTCAGTCCCATTTTACAGATGAGGAAGCTGAGGCTTACAAAACCGGGGAGTTGCCAAAAGCCTCCCAGTGAGGAAGTGGCAAGATCGGGGTCTGAAGCAAGATCTGACCACTCCGAGCCCAGCTCCCATCATTGCAGGTGCAGCTCCCAAGGCAACTGAAATTCAACAGGAAATGCCCTTCCATTTTAAGAAAGATAACAATAACAACTGCCAATAAAGATAATAAATAGCAATTAATAATAATCACCATTAGGAAAGGCTCACAACATGCCCAGCCCTAGGCCAAGTGTCTACATGGAACTGTCACTTTCTACTTCTCACGATCCTTGAAGAAAAGTACTTCTACCTCCAAATGATTATGAAGTAGAAGCTTTATGAGGGCAGGACTTGGTCTGTTTTGTTCTTTGCTACACTCTCAACATCTCAGGCAGCTTGGGACACATAGCTGGGGCTGAAAAATGCTCATCAAATGAATAAATGACCTGTCTCAACAAACCAGGGATGCTCCATTCTAGACAGAAAAACTGGGGCCCAGCCACAGAAGGAAAGATGGGTCTCCTGCCTGATTATAAACAAGGGGTCCCTGGGCATGGTGGGAAAGAAAGCCCCTCAACCCTGGGATCACTGCCCAAAGACCCAGGCCACATTCTCATGCCTGCTGGGCTGACCCAGTGGGCCTGGGAATCAGGAGAAGAATGTCACCTGGGTCCGAGGACGTTAACTGGCTGTCTTGTGTCCCAGACGACAGCCATCTCACAGGTTATAGGGATGCTTTCAGCTCTCTGTGGCTAAGGCCACCAAATCATCGCTTATGACCTGCAGCCTGCCAGCAATTAATAAATAGATATATTAATTAGATGGGAGCTGCTTCCCAGGTTGGAAGTGGGGTCACCCTAAGGCGACACTGATGGAGCTAAAGGTAAACCCTCATTTGCCACAGGCCTGAGGCCGGTGCCCAATTCCCAGCAACTTTCAAGAGCCAGTGAGCCAGGGGTCCCCCAAGACTGCCCTTCAAGGTGAAGTCAAGGGGCAACTGCCCCCAACCTCATCCCTCCTGTGGATTCAGCCACCCCATCATTCAAATATTTATTGAGCACTTACTATGTCCCTGCCCTCCCCAGAGAGGGAAGCAGACAGTAAACAAATGAACAAATAAATATACAAATAAATATTAATCACATCAGGTGAGGTAAAGTGAGTAGAGGGGAGCTGATTTGGAAAGAGAAGTCAAGGAGGACCTCTCTGAGGAGGTGGTATTCAAGTGGAGGACCGAACTAACTGAAGGGAGGTGTCTGGAAATTGTCTCAGAGAGAAGGAACAGTAAGTGCCAAGACCCTGAGGCTGGGACATGCTTGGCTTGTTTGAGGCACAGCAAGGAGGCCACAGGGGCTCGAGTAAAGACGGGGAGAGTGGCGGGGATGGGAGGGGGATAGGGTGGGGGGATCCTAAAGCCTGAGGGCAAGTAAGGACAGATAACCAGGAAAGAGACAGTGCTGGGAGTGACGGCTCCCCGGCGCCCCCCAAGACATGACAGCAACCTCAATGGAGAGTCTCCTACACCCTGAGAGCCTCATGCAGATGTCCCAATCCCATTTCTTCTTTCCTGTGGGACAAGAAACAGACTTGAAGGCACGGTTATATGGCAAAGAGATGTGTAAGGGTCAACGTCTGCACCTGCTGGAAGGAGCCAGTATGAAGAAGAGAGAGGATGGAAGGACGGGAGGAAGGTTGTTTGGTTGATGGAAGCTCCTAGACTGCCATGGAGTTAGCAGGGGGTCCCATGTGTCCCAGGTACGAGTCTGCAACAGAATTTCTGCTGCACTCTGCCCCTGGCTGGGCCAGCTATGGGATGGATTTCCAGTGCAGCATGGGGGCCAATCACACTCCCTGAAGTTGAAGATGGGCACGATGCATTCTCATGGAATGCCCTTTCTCCTACTACCATTGCTATCTCGCGAGTATGCACCGGGCAACTAGGATTCAAATCCCAGCTCTTCTCCTTTCTTCCTACATATGTGTCCTTGGGCAAGTTATTTCCCCTTTCAGAGCCATGGTCTTCTCATCTGGAAGATGGGTGTAGCAATGGTACCTCCTGGAGTGCTGGGATTACAGGCGTGAGCCACCGAGCCTGGCTAATTTTTGTATTTTTAGTAGGGACAGGGTTTCACCATGTTGGCCAGGCTGGTCTCAGATGCCTGACCTCAAATGATCTGCCCGCCTCATTCTCCCAAAGTGCTGGGATTACAGGCATGAGCCACCGCACCCGGCCATGCAGTGTCATGTTATATCCTCCATCCCTACTCCTCATTGGCAGGTGGCAAAAGTGAGGATGGGGTGGGCCCAATAGCCTGCTCAGAATCTTCCCTTGGCCATACTGCTTCCTTCAGTTCCTTGGAGGCACAATTCTTCCACCCTCCTCGGGGTCTCCGCAAATGCTATTCCCTCTTCTGAGATGCTTTTCCCTAACCTTGTCCTTGAGATCTCAACGGAAGGGTCATTTCTTCCAGGAAGCATCCCCTGAGGTCCAGACCCAGGCAATTCCTTTGCCATATGCTATCTTGGAATCTATTCCCCTTGCCCATCCGGGAAATGACATGTGCATCCACTCATCCCGTGGCCTGTGGGCTCTGAGAGAGCTGGCACCTTGCCTTCCTTGCTTGCTATATCATCTTTAATACGTAATTATTAGTTATTGTATTTGTGTTTTTATATATAATTATTAATTATACCATAAGTGGTGAATGTACAGTTCTGGAGTGAAGGATAATTGCAATTATTATTCATTTTAACATTATATCATGTTTCAATGTGCTGGGCATGGATCTCAGCGCTTCGTATGCATTAACTCACTTAATCCTCAAAACAGGCTGGGCACAGTGGCTCACACCTGTAGTCCCAGCACTTTGAGAGGTTGAGGTGGGAGAACACTTGAGCTCAGGAGTTCAAGACTAGCCTGGGTAGCATGGTGAGACCTCCATGTCTACATTTAAAAAAAAAAGCCAGGTGTGGTGGTGGTGCACCTATAATCCCAGCTACTTGGGAGGCTGAGATGGGAGGATCACTCGAGCCTAGGAGGTTGAGGCTGTAGTGAGCCCTGATGGCACCACGGCACTCCAGCCTGCATGACAGAGTGAGACCCTGTCTCAAAAAAATAATAATAAATGTCATCACAACAATTCTTAAGGAGGTGACTACTACTATTATCCCCATTTTATATATGAGAAAAGTGAGGCTCAGAAAGGTTAAGTGACTCACCCAAGGTCGCACAGCTGGTAAGTGGCAGAGCTGGGATTTGAACCCTGGCCTCCTGGCTCCAGAGTCCAGGTAGTCTTTGGAGGTGGAGGGTGTAGGGCTTGATTCTGCACACCACATCCCCTGGGACACCCGCACCCACAGACACTCGTAGCGGATGACAGACACTCGCAGGCGTCTGTAGCAGCAAGGTCTAGGAGTGACGGCCCCACTCAGGGAAATCTGCCCTGGGCTGGCAGCCCCTGTGACCCCTGTGGTCTCTGGATCCGCAGCACCCACGGTCCACAGCGGCGGCTGGGCAAGTCAATGGACCATAATGGTTCCTGGGGAGCCATTTACCCCATCCAGCTTGAGCGACGGGCGGCTCACAGAGTCTTAAGCACCGCTGGGCCCCCCGGCGTCTCTGGGCAAACGACCAGCTCAGGCCAAAGAGGCCAAAGGATTGATTGATTTCTTTCTTTCTTTCTTTTTAATGACAAATGCATATCCTGCAACTGCTGTTTCACTGGGCTGAACTGAAGACTGGCAGAGGCTGGGGTGTGCTCGGGAGGGGTTTCAGGGGACAGCCACAGGCCCATTTTTGGGGGTGTGGGCTACTGGGAAGAAGCAGAGACAGCAGGCTCTGAACGCTACTAACCAGGTATCTTCATGGGTTAGTCAGGAGCCTTTCATTTGTTCTGGAAATGCAGCCTCTTCTGGAACTAGGCACTGGGAAGGTGCAACCTGTGGCCCTGAGCTACAGAGAAGACCCTCCCCAGGACCCTGACAGCTAGCCTGACCCACTGAGGACCCCTGGCACAGGGCCCTGGCACTGACTGTTCCCTCTGCCTGGAATGTCCCTCCCAGGTCTCCACTCCCTTCTCCATTGGACCTGCCCAGTGTGGCCAGAGATCCTGATTTTCAGGGGACACTAGTCACCTGGATTTCTTAGGTAAATCTCCTGCGTTCTAAATGCTGACAACTTACACAAAAGTGTTTTTAAATATCACACTAATCTAGACAGACACATCCATGGGCCAGACATAGCTCCCAATCTGCAATTTCTGTAGTCAGAGCTCCCAAAATATAAGATACTACATATAATATTAGTACAATACTAATATAGTAAACCCCCAATGGAGTAAGAGAGAAGAGAAAACTTGCCCAGAAATCTCTAAAACAGCCTGCAAGGCCAGCAAGTTCCAGCCACTGCTGTTTATTTGGTTTTCTCCTCTCATACTCTAAAAATACCAATGACAATACGAAGTCACTCAGACTCACAGGGCAGCAACTGTGTGCCCACACTGTGCTAAACCCTTTCATGTTCAAAGTGGTTTAATCTTCCTGAACAACCTAGAAGGTGGAGACTATTATTAGTCCCATTTAAAGACAAATAAAGTAAGGCTTGGCGAGGTTAAGTGACTCATCCAAGGTCACACAGCTGGTAGGTAATGGAGTCAGGATTTGAAGCCAGGCAGGGGCCTCTTACCACCCTGACTCTTCATGCTTCTCTCTGGAGGGAAAGGGTCAAGAACAAGTTTTGGGAACTGAGTTTGATCCACTTTAATACTCTTAACTGGAAAGTTAAAACTTCAGCCATGCCACAGCCTATATATGACAGCCATGACATAGAACAGTAGACCCAGGGCAGGCAAACTACAGCTCTCAGGCCAAATCCGGCCCCCTGCCTGTTTGTATAAATAAAGTTTTATTGGAACACAGCCACGTCCATTCATTCTTATTGTCTACGGCTGTTTCATGCTAGTGGCAGAGTGGAGGCTTATGGCCCACGAAGCCCAGTGTATTATTATCCAACTCTACAGAAAAAGGTTGGCCCCATCTGATGGTAAAACTAGCATGTGTAGAGAGAGACCATACCCTGAGAGGGTTCTATGGTCAAAACCCTCTGGGGTGTCCTTAGCAATATGGGAGCACATCTGCATATTACAGTGGGGAACCAGTGGTGGAAGCTTCTTTAGTTTTCTTTAGGCTGAGTGGTCACGACATTTGGGCTCAGAATGAAAGAGATGAAGGAGACAACCACAGGGAGATGGGAGGAAAAGGGCCTTAGGCAGAAGAAAGCATATATGCTAAGGCCCTGAGGTGGGAATGTGCTCGATGTGTTTGTGAGACAAAGAGAAGGCCGCTGTGGGACAGTGGTTGGAGAGGGAGCCAGAGAGATCGAGAGAATGGGGCAGATCCTGGGGGATCTGTCAGGGGAAAAGAATTTGAATTTAATCTAAACATGATAGGAGTATATTTTTTTCTTTTTCTTTTTTAAACAGGATCTTGCTCAGTTGCTCAGACTGGAGTGCACTGGTATGATCATAGCTCAGTGCAGCCTCCACCTCCTGGGCTCAAGCAATTCTCCCACCTCAGCCTCCTGAGTATCTGGGACTGCAGGCAGGTGCCACCATGTCCAGCTAATTTTTTTATTTTTTGTAGAGAAGGGGTATCACTATGTTGCCCAGGCTGGTCTCAAACTCCTGGCCTCAAGCAATCCTCCCGCCTCAGCCTCCCAAAGTGCTGGGATTATAGGCATAAGCCACCTCGCCTGGGCCATAATGGGAATATAAAGTCTACATCCTCCAAAACACTACAAGTCATTTTGGTGAAGGGCTCATTGAGGCTTAGAAACCAAGTAACTCCATCCTAGACATAATTTTTTGTTTCAAAAATATTGCTTAAAAGGTCAATAGCCCCACCACCACGACCACGATGGAGAAAGAAGGGGAGGGGCCCAAGGTCATCACGCTTGTAATCCCAGCACTTTGAGAGGCCGAGGCTGGCGGATCATTTGAGGTCAGGAGTTCAAGACCAGCCTGGTCAACACTGCAAAACCCTGTCTCTACTAAAAACACAAAAATCAGCCAGGCATGGTGGCGTCAGCCCATAGTTCCAACTACTTGGGAATCACGTGAACCCGGGAGGCGGAGGTTGCAGTTAGCCAAGATTGCGCCACTGCACTCCAACCTGGGTGGCAGAGCCAGACTCCATCTTGAAAAAACAAAAAAGAAGAAGACAACGCATTTAAGTGACCCACAAAGGTGACAGCATCCTTCACCTTTACAATAACTCGTACAGCAAAGGTGGGCACAGCCAGCCGACTTCATGGGCTAAGAAGCAGGAGACTTGTGATGTGGGATGGTTCACCCAGGAGCGCTAGAGACCATAGAATACAGGTCTTGGGGTCCTTCCCCCCTGCCAACCTCTACCATCCCTGACACCCTCCAGTATATGACAACATCATAAATAACAAGCACCTCCAGAGGAAAAATATCAAACAGAAGATGGGACCCTGAATCCCAAGGCCAGGAACAAAGGCAGGTCACCACCTGAGTCCCCTTCCAATGCTTCACCTCTGCCAGGCCCGGCCTTTGAATTAGATAGCCAGGAAGCCGCCGGAAATTCAGCCCTTTCAGAAGTAGCACAGAAAACCACAATTTCTGGGCAGCCCTGTCTACCATCATCCAGGACCATATATTTAGCACCAGCCAAGGTGCTCACGTTTGAAATCCCATCTGCCGGAAGAAAGGTTACCACGACAGAATGTCAAGTTCGAAGATAGAATCCTCTTTTTAACAGGAGAGTTTAAAAAAAAAAAAAAAAAGGAGAAGAAAAGAGAAAGAAAAACCACCACCAGCATCAGAAAAGCTGTTCCCTCTGGTCAAAATAGCACCGTGCTCATCTGAAATAACCCACCGAGACACTTATTTGCTTCTTTTAGCTGGTCCGTGGTTTCTCCATTTTCTACAGTGAATTCAAGTATTAATAAAAGAAATTTCAAGACCCCCCAACAGCAAAACCAGTGAGGGATGAGATGTTGCTTGTTTTTTCTTCTTGCATTCAAAGAGAGAGCCTGTCTTTGAGAAGCAATCTCTGTCAAGTTGAGAAACTACAATTTTGGGATACCCAGAAAAGGCTGCTGGGTTCTTTAAATAAATTCTCAACACCTGTTTCTAGCTCTTTCTGCAGAAAAGGGCCACAGGGTGTGGGTTCTACGGACTTGGAGAGGCAGAGGGAATGGGGTCACCCACTGGCTGGAGTTATAAGAGAGTCCAAGGGTTTGTCTTATTCTCAGAGCGGTCCTCACCTAATGCCAACCCCTCTCAGGGGGCTGAGCCATGCCAAGCTCTGCGGGCTCACGCTCCCCACCTTGGCTGCAATTGGACCTCGGCAGTAATTCTATTATGGTGAAGTTTCCAAAGTTAGGATTCCGCCAACAGGGCTGATAGCTTATTTACTGCTGTCATCTATAGAAAGAGGAATTTTGACACATTGTTAAATGATAGCACATTTAGATAAGTCAAGCTGTCAGAGGCTCTAATGGATGTCTAAACTCTCTGTGGCTGATATGTAAAATTTATGCACTTCAGAATATCATAAGGTTATAATATTTTAATCACATCCCTGCTCTTTTCTAAACTTTGAGCAGGGGAAAATATTCCATCAAGCACCATCTTGTTCTCCTGCGCCAGGAGACTGAGTGTTCTCGGAAGTTTCTCCAAACTCCTTGGAAAAGTCCGGCCTCTCTTTGCTTATACTGTTCATCTGCCTCCCAACTGCTGACATCCGAAGCAGAATTTGCCCCTTCCTCCCAAATTAGTACTATGTAATCCTATCGGCCAAGCTCCTTCCTCCCCAGAAACACAGATGAGCATTTGGTCTGGGGACCCTCATTTGGACTGGGTGCCCCCCAGCTCATTGTTAGCTCAATTAACTCTCTTTGGAGTCAGGGAAGACAGCATGGGAGACTGGACCCAGAGCATCGTAAAAAAAGTAGAAAGTTAAGCAGAAAAAGAAAATCATAAAGGTATGAATCCGGTTATGACGATTATACACAGAAAAGCCATAAAAAAATACTGCATTAGTAATGTTCACCATAAAGCAATCTTATAACCAAATGAAATATGCCTAGCATTATCTTTGGATGGAATTTTATTTCTTCTCGTTTCCTGAGCTGCTAGCAGCAAAGGCAAAAAAGAAGCAAAGATGGGGGGAGGTAGTTTCAGGAGTGGTGGAGTAGGGTGGCATATCTCAGATCACCTTTACCATCGGCCCAAAGTCATTAAGGTTGTTGACTGACTTCCAGGCTAGGAAAACAGCCCTGCTATGTACAGAGATGGTGCTGGAAGGAATAATAACTGGAACGCTTCCATTTTTGAAAAATATACATTTCCGGAGGGCTGGACGCCAGGCTGGTACAAGGTCACCTTTCTTGCCAGGATCAGTACGGCATCAGCGACGTGGTATGGCCTGGGGACACGGGGCGGCCTATGCTGCCTAGACCACTTTAATGCTCAGCAACCACGCTGCGAGAAACCATTCAACCTGAACAGCCAGGAGTGAAAGCCACGCACCTCCTCACCATCACAGGCAGCTCAGCCTCAGGATGCGGGACCAGGGCTCTCTGGCTGCCCAGGCCTGGGCCTGGGGACCTGCCTCTCCTACCTGGATCTCAGAACAAGCCGGCAGAAGTTCTCCTTTCTGTCTCTCTCCCCTATAAGAGGAAAGCAGGGGAGGGGGAAAAATGAAAATAAAAATGTGTCGTAGGAGTCACTGGCATTATGTACAAGAGAGGATCCCAGGCCAAAGTGCTTAGGCTCCTAATCCACTTCCAACAAAAATGCCATCAGTGAGGATATGGGGTGGGGTGGGGGTGGGGGGCTGCGGCCTGTTGGCCAGGGGACCAACTGAAGATTTCAGGCTGGGGGTGGTGAACACAGCAGATGGAGGGCCAAAATGTTTGCACGCGGCCACGGCTGCCACGTTTATTTCTCTGCTTTCTAGAAGTGTGCTGCCTTGCAAACTCCCACAGGGATACCCCCTCCACTTAATATCGATGCAAATGAGTTTACCCCCCTTCCCTAAGAGCCTTCTCCGGTGTGCCAGACACACCAGCCATTGTCTTAACGAACAACCCCCCCCTTCACACATTCACCCTGTAGGCTGGGAGGTCTAGGTCCTATCTCCCCATCACCTGAACAAACCCCTCCACCACCCCTTACCTTCATCCTTTCCAGTTCAAATTTGCTTTCCATCTATGCATCTTCTAAAACGCTAACAAAGGGTTCCCAGATCAATGGGCGTCCAGCTGGAATCAAGATTTGGGTGACCTCAACCGTTCTACAAAAGACCCCTTGGGTAGAAGATTGAAGAGAGTGAGGTTCCAACCTCCCCAGCTCAGACATTAGCCCCCCGGGAGCCGCACCCACCCCTCAGCACCCAGCCCCTGCCTCTCCCCGGGCTGCAGCCCGAGCTCCCCGGATTGAAAACGAGTTATCTAATGAAAATTGTGTTAACTGACATTCCGGCCGACAGGGAGCAAATACCAGCGCTGTAAATCTCGCCGCGGAAATTTTCTCCAGCCCAGAATAACAATAGGACCCTGCAAAGGGCTTTCGCCAGCCCTTCTGGTTCCTCTCCTCTTGTGTGCCACGTTCTTGTCATTCCTTATGTTACAGAACATCAATCATAAATAAAGACGCTGTCCCCCAGCCGTGCCCGGGTCTCATTTACAAACATTAGCAGGGAATACGATTACCATTGGCCTTCGTGCCAAGCCCAATGTGGCTGCCCAATTCTCTCTCTCTCTCTCTCTCTCTCTCTCTGCCTCCACAACCCCCACTCTTCCAGAAAGGCCACTTTAGCATCATTTAAGCCGGCAGGCACAGCTCGCAGTCCTGCCCGTCTCAGTTGGCCACCAAACTGTAGCCCCAACTCGAGTGCAGACCCGGAATTGCAAGGCACTCGGCAGTTATTAACTGCATGCCTCAGTGCCCCGATTTTCTCCCCAGCTCAATGGCTTTGGGGGAGGGGGAGAGCAAGGAGCGGGGCGTTTGGAAGGACGGTGACTGGGAAGCGGGGAGAAGCGGCGGGTGCTAGAACCACTTATCAGAAGAAACTTAACGAGATTTGCCGGCGGATTAAAAAAAAAAAAAAAAAAAGTGGGTCCCTTTTTATCTCCAGACTGATGATCTCGCGTCTTCCGCGAATGTCACGGTCAAGGCAGGATGCTCTAACCGCCCCGTTATCCGCACCATTTTCCCGCCCCTGATCCCCGCCGCACCCCCCGAGACTTTGCGAGACTCCAAGGCTGGGGGGCCTTGCCAGGCGCGTCCGGGGCACCCCGGGATAGAACAGAGGCCGGAGCTGCGCCTCCACGGTGCGTTCTCTGAGATTCCGCCTCCCAACCCCGGCTCCTAGCGGGTCTGCAGAGAATACCTCCAAATCTGGGGGAGGCACACAGACTCCCACAAAGGGAGGATGGGGAGCAAGTGATGGGGTTTGGAAGAGTCGCCCTAGGGAAGGAGAGAGAAAGAGCAGAGAAGAGATGAGAGAAACAGAAGAGACGGGAGAGACGGGAGAAAGAAGAGACGGGAGAAAGAAGAGACGGGAGAGAGGACAGAAGGGGAGCGGCGGGGAGAAACGCAGGAGGCAGAACAAGCGAGAAAATCTCTCATTTAAAAGTTCCCATGGGCCCGAGGGCTGGGAGTCACCTGCTCTGCGCTGCTCCCGGCTCTCCACCGCCCTGGAGGCAGGAGCGCAAACTTGCGCGCGCCCGGGCCCATCTCCACCGCCCGTCTGCATCTAGACTTGGGAATGGGGTGGAAGGGGGTAAAGGCAAGAAGCAAAGACGAACCCCAAGACCCCGGCCCGAGGAGAAGAGGTCTGCCGGCGCGGGCGGCCAGTCCGGCGGCGGTGGCTCTGGCGGCGGCGGCGGCCCCCGGGTGGTGGCGCGTCCGGGCTGCGCAGCCAGGCGGGCGGCGGCGGCTGAGGTGCCGGCGGGCGGCGGGGCGCGGAGCCGCCTCCTCGCCAACCCCGGCTCCCTCCTCCTTTCCTCCTCCTCTCTCCTCCTCCTCCTCCCTGCCCGCCAGCTCCCTCCCTCCCTCGCCGGAGCCCCAGCCGGGTGCGGACAGGCAAGCGGCGCGCTCCGCGGCCTCCCCGGGCGCCGCGAAGTTGGGAGGCGCGCAAAGTGCGGCTCAGGGGAACCGCCGGGGAGTCCCGCCAGCAGCCCCCTGCCCGGGGTCGCAGCCCCTGCCTTCCCCGCGCCTCGCCCGGCCGCTCGGCCGCTCCGCCGACCGAGGGCTCACTAGCGCTTCTCCATGGTCGCGGCAGCTAATCGATGACTGAACCGAACAAAGAGCAGCGGCGAGATCAATTCCTAATACCTATCGATGGGCAGCGGGCGGCCGAGCCCCGGCGAGCCCCGGCAGCCGCCGCCCGCCGCCCCGGGGCGCCCGCCCGCCCGCCCGGGGACCTCCCCAATGCGCCCAGGGCGCGCCCGGGGCTCCCCACGGCCGCGCGGCCGGCGCTGCCCGCACTAACCTGGAGTCGCCGTAGATCAAATCGCTTCCAATATTGAAACATCGATCCCACATTGGCGGCCATCTTGGGGGCTATCGAGACGCGCACACACAAGAGTTTGGCTTTTCTCAATGGCTGCACTCAATATCCGGGCTGGACTCCCCCCAGCCCCGGGGCCGCCGCCGGCCGCCCGGGCCCTGAGCGCCGCGGCCCCGGGCCCCTCGGGCGCCCTCCGGCCTCCTGCCACCCGCTGCCCCTCGCCGCCGCCGCGCCGCCGCCGCCGCCGCCGCCAACGGGCCCGGGAGCCGTGCGCCCCCCCGACCCCCGGAGGGCGCGGGCGGAGCGCGCCGGGCGGGGAGCTCGGCGCCCGCCCGGGGGAGGCAGCCGGGGATGGGGTGGGAGGGGAGGGGTTGGGGGGAGGCAGCCTCTCGGAGAGGCGCCGGCGCCGCCGCTGCCCTGCCTGCCGCCGGCTCCCGGGCCCGCGGAGCGCTCGCTGCATCTCCCCCCCAAGTCCGGGGTCGGTGTGCCGCGCGATTGCACTTGACTTTGGCTTTTTGCAAACTTATCAATACTGACGTAACGTGCTGATCAATGCAAAGGGAAGTTTGGGAGGGGGCGCTGTGGGAGGCGGGCGCGCGGAGCGCCTGCCCCCGCTTGCACCTGTCTACCCCCCACTCCCGGCATTGCACACTTAAAAAAAAGTTAATAGTTGCAATGCATTTTTTTTTCTTTTGCAATCGGAGCACACACAACACGTGCCTCGGGCTGCCGCCGCTCCTCCGCCAAATATGCTTGGGATCCGAGGGTCGCAGCCAGCACTTGGGGCTGCGTAGACGCGCCGGCCGGCGGGAGGGTGGGAGCCGCCCGGGGGCGCCACTGAGTCGTGGGAAATGTCACCACCACCGCCCACAGTTTCCGCGCCATTATATTATCAGTATTGGCGGGGAGGGGGACTTCGTCTGAGTAGTAGCTCAGGGTTCTTTATGGGCGGGGGCCGAGGGCGGGGCCTCAGGTCCTTTGCAATAGGGATTTATGTTATTGTTATTATTCGGGGGGTCTTTAACCCAATTGTAGGGACTCCCCCACAACTTTGCAAGGTGAAACCCTTTTACTGTGATGACTATTATTGGAGGTTTATTATTTGGTTCTGAACCAAACCTCGGGAGGGCCCTTTCCCCCAGTGGGCTTGTTTTATTGTTATGAGTGTTGAGGGTGCCCTACCCCTGCTGTGGGGGCTCCGGATCCTTAACAACCTCGGAGGTTTCTGCTGTTGTTATCATCGTTATTATCGGGGCTCCGTTCTTTGCAACATGACATTCCTTTATTGTGATTGTCTTTGGGGAGAGGGTCTTTAGCATGGCTAGAGGGAGGTTCCCGTCCTTTGCAATTCTTCGGACTCCGGACAACCGGGGTGACTGGATTTCTTGTTTTACATTTTTTTCTTTTCTTTTTTTTTCTTGCCTCTGTGCAAGCTCGAGGTCCTCTGTTTCCTCCCGAAATCTCATCTCCAGGGGAACTCATACTCCCAGCCCCCTCCATCACCAACCCCCTTACCTATCCCTGCCATCACCCCAAAAGTTGAGGTCACCCTTCCTCTCTGGCTTATTCCCCTGACACATAGCACCGCAGCCTCTTCCCCACTCTAAAAAAGAGGGCATGTTTTTCCTTTTTCTGTGATGAAAAGATTTGCTTTTATGGACAGCAAATGGAAATTATATTCTTTTTATAACCCAGCTTGGACTTCTGACATCACTCTTGGTCTGGGACAATAGATCAATACAGTGGGTTATAAAAAAGATAAAGTTTAGAAGAGTTGTAAAGAAGAGAGAATCATGATGGATATTTTTGATGATTTTCCAATATTTGTGTCTCAGAGCACGTGCTTTGCGGCAATTAAAGTTTTTAATGTAATGTAAATAATTGTTTCATAAATGCTTCGGAAGAAGGTGTGATCTTTCTGAGCAATCATTTGAGCTGCTTAAAAAATGAAATGTGATTTAAACAAGGATACAGTATTTGTTTCCATCCCCATACATTTTCCATGATGTCTGGGTAAATATATTAATGCAGGAGTTGAAAGACGCGTAAGACCAAAAGTACTGCATTCACCGAGATGTAATGAATTAGGCCTAGTTAGCAATTCCGAGTGGCCTGTTTCCCTGCCAGATTAAATTGCACGTGATGTGTGGTTTATCTCAGCTCTCGATAACTTCAGGTTTAAATTACAGCTCTCATTCTGCAAAATGAATTTAGGGAAATTTCATAACTATCACATTACAATTTTTTAAATGGCTACATTTTTCTCCTGAGCATCTGTAAAGCTTGTGGCTTCCTTGTCTTTGGGTCTGTTTTTTAAAGTCCTGTAATAAAAAATCTAGAGTGAGTGTGAATCCCTTCCAAGCAATGTTTAGCAAGCCAAGGGGCTGATGAAAAAAAAAATTATTTTAAACTTATGTCTGATTTTGCAGTAACAGGACACATTGACATCGTGTACCTCCTGATATGTTGTGCTTGAAGGACACATCACTTCTGTGGTATTCCTGCCAAAGGGGTATAATCTAAAGCTAATTGTGAAGAAACATCAGACAAACCCAAATGGAGGGGAAAATTCTACAAAATAAACAGCCTGTTCGCTTCAAAAACATCAGTGGCACATGAAACACACAGAATAATGGAGGAACTATTTCCAATTAAAGGAAACTAAAGAGACTTGACAAGTGATTATAACATATGATCCTGGATTTTTTTATACTGTAAAGTGGATTAATTAGAACCAATGGCAAATTTAAAATAAAGTCAATAGATCAGATAATAGTGTATCGATGTTAATTTCCTGATTTTGACCATTATACACTGGCTATGTAACAAAATACTCTTGTGTTAGAGAACACACGGAAGTATTTAGGGATAAAGGGACAGACATCATGTCGCCAACTCTCAAGCAGTGCAGATAAAAATAATATGTATCTATTTATTCATCTATATCTGTCTACCTAGAGGCAGTGATAAAACAATGTTGCAAAATGTTAACATTTGAAGATTCTAGGTGACTAGTACACAGAAATTCCTTCTACTTTCCTGGCAAGATTTCTAGGAATCTGAAAGTATGTTAAAAGAAAAAAATAGATAAATCTAGGTCTGACTTCATTTAACCTGTTAGGGACTACTGGCTTCCAAATAAAAATTCTGCACGGGACTTTCTACTTTCCTGACTGAAGTAGGCTGCACCTTTGACCCAGTAGGAAATTGCCACAGCAAACATGCTTACCGACGAGCAGCGAGAAAATCCAATAATTCAGATTGTTTTAAGTCTGTGATATTTTTAAATGACTTAACGCAGTGAGTCTCTGAAGAATTCCAACAATTTTAATGGTAGAAACTTGCAGTCCCACAGAGGAATGGGTTGCTACATAAATACTGAATGATCGTGTCTTTCTGTCTGGGCTGAAACATATTAGCTTTGCCTAGTGGCTTATTGCTTTATTCACAAAATAAATTTCAACCGTCTCTTCCCACCATATTCCAAGTGCATCGTGTGCCTGTGCTTATTAGATGTGGGGGCTTCTACTCCAAAGGCATCTGTAACCATCTCAGACTTAGCAATAATGAATTAAGCAGATAAGTGTTTACCCCCAAACAGAGTTAACTGGGGAAATATTATTATGGGTGGTCCTTAATGAAGGATAATAAGCCAGGAAATTCAGACTTTGTCAGCAGATAATGGCCTTCGATTTAAGAACTAAAGCACTAACGTTTTAAATATTTTTGTGAAAAGCTGTTTTTCATGTTCTTAGCACATCCTCTGCCACAAACACACACACACACGTACACAGATAGGCAAAAACTTAAACAGGTTTCAGATTAATTCCTGATTCCCAAAGACTCACACATCAAGATGAGTATTAAAAAATTACAGTAGAAAAGAAAGTACCTCCCCTCCCCGAGAGGAATCAGAGGGCAGCTTGGGGCAGCCTATCCTAAAAGCAGAAGCAGAGAGCCGGGATCCTTTAGGAAATTCACTAACTGTGTAAGAATCCCGGGGAAGATAATGGCAGGTCCTTAGCCACATACATAATGATATGCGAAATCCCCAGGATCAAAGCTGAAACAAAAGAAAATGTCCTTCGGTAGCTCTGCGTTGCCCACTGCAGCTGCCAGGCAGGGAGAAAAACAACTACAGAATCCGAATTCATCTGGAAGTATTAAACAACACAGTAAGGGATATGGGACTGTCTGGTGGACACCTGCAGGGTGTGTTCCTGGAGGCTGGCCCGTGGTTAGGTCCAGGATCCTGCAGCTAGAGTGATCCGCCAAAAGGTCCAATCCTGGCACGATGCTGTCAACCACTGCCATTAGTAAACACCTACTGGTTGTTGGATGCTTTATAAATAAACCACTAGCATAACACAGTGACTAGGCGCATAGTGGTTAGGAGAATAGAATATAGTGGTTAGTAGCCATCTGGAGCCAGATTGTCTGGGTGTGAATTTCAACTCTGCCACTTATAAGCTCTGTGACAAGTTGGGCAAGTTATTTTACCTCTCTGTGCCTCATTTTCATCATGTATGCAATGGCGCTAATAATTGCGCCATTGCATACATGTGATGAGGATTAAATTAGTTAATCTATGTGAAGCACTGTGTAAATGCACAGCATGTACTAGATCTCATTATTATTGGCCTCACAATGGACTGGGCAGGGATTGGTATTCCCATATTGCAGATGCAAAGATTGAGCCCCGGAGAGAAGTGGTCGGCTCATAGTCACATGGTTGTAAAGGGCCAAAACCAGGACTAATACCTGGGTTCACTCACAGCAAGCCGGAGCTCTTTGCACTTGAGGCTGTTCTGCCTTTCATGGAGGGGGAGAATGGGTGCAAAAGTAGACTTCCAGAAAGCAAGGGCTGCAGCCTGAGCCATGTGCTGATGCCCAGTGGCCAATGCTTAGTGGAGAGAAATAACACAAGGACAGGCTCCCTTGACCTGATTCCCCTCCAATGCCAGGGACTAGTTAAAAAAGCAATCTTGTATTCAAGCTGTGTTGGTCATTCTCCTTTTTCTCCTCTCCTGCACCATTTTCCACCTGCTCGGTGCCCAGGAAGCTGACCTCTGTGGACTACATCTCCCAGGCTCCCTTGCTCTCTGGCTTTCACTTAGGTTTGGCCAGTGGGAGGCCCTGGTAGGAAATAAGAAGGCAGGAGGAGAGAAGGTTGGGGTGCTCATTCCCCAGCTCCCTCCCTACTTTGCTGCCATTTTGGCTGTGACTGGGTCCTTCTACAGACGCAGCGCCTGCCAAGCTGTCCCTCTCCTGCTCTCACTGGGTCCCAGCAACTGCTCCCTCTTCCTCCTGCTTCAGGTCTGGGATGGAAATGGCTTTCCCCTGTTGCTGGCACCTGGTGGCCTCAACATTCCTCTGCCCACACCTCTGCAGATGGTCTCTTCATTTAAAAATCCCAACCAAGGCTGGACACGGTGGCTCACACCTATAATCCCAGCACTTTGGAAGGCCAAGGCAGATGAATCACTGGAGGTCCGGAGTTCAAGACCAGCCTGGCCAACATGGTGAAATCCTGTCTCTACTAAAAATACATAAATTAGCTGGGTGTGGCGGCAGGTACCTGTAATCCCAGCTACTTGGGAGTCTAAGACAGGAGAATCACTTGAACCTGGGAGGTGGAGGTTGCAGTGAGCCGAGATCACACCATTGCACTCCAGCCTGGGTGACAGAGTGAGACTCCATCTCAAAAAAAAAAAAAAAAAAAAAAAAAGCAAAAACAATCCCAGCTAAGTGTCTCTGCTGGAGCCCTGACTGACCCCTACCACGGAATGCAATTCAATTGTTAAGAAAGTGAGGGCTATTTGTATATGTTGAGGCATATATTTATATGTGTCTATGATATATGGTAAAGTAAACATAAGCAGGTTATAGAACAGCATTATGGAATAATCTCTTTCCTTAAAATGTGGTGCTTTGGGAAAAGTCAACAAAAGTAGGTATCAAATGGTTAACAGATATTAGTTCTGGAAAATGGGCTTACAGCCCCTTATTTCTTTTTTTGTCGTTGTTGCTTTTGTTTGTTTGTTTGTTTTGAGGCAGGGTCTTGCTCTGTTGCCCAGCCTGGAGTGCAGTGGTACAAACATAGCTCATTGCAGCCTCAACCTTCTGGGCTCAAGAGATCCTCCCACTTCAGCTCCCCAAGTAGCTGGGACTACAGGTGCACACCACCATGTCCAGCTAATTTTTTACTTTATTTTATGCAGACATTGGGTCTCTCTGTGACCCCAGTCATATTGCCCAGGCAGGTCTCAAACTCCTGGACTCAAGTGACCCTCCCATCTCAGCCTCCCAAAGTGCTGGGATTACAGTCATGAGCCACCATGCCCAGATAATTTCTACATCATCATTTTAAGCTTTTTTATGAGCACAAATTTATTTTTTCATCAGGAATCTTCATTTGCTTGTGGGAGGGGTGGGGGTCGTTCTTCCTGGGACCCTGACTCATACACATACCACGTCCACCTGAGATGTCTATAAAAGAAGAGCTGACTGAATAGCGAGATTCCATGTTCTTGGGCTGGAAGAATTAACAGGATGATGTCACTCGTCCTCAAATTAATTCATACATTTAAGGCCATTCCAGTGAAAACCTCAGTAAGGGTTTTCATGAAACTTGACAAGCCCATCTAAAAAATTCTTACAAAGATGCAAGGGTCAAGAACAGCTGAGGCAAATTTGAGGAGTAACAAGATAGGAGAATCATTCCTATAAGAGATGAAGACTTCTTATAAAGCTGTAATAACAGAGAGCTAGTAAGATACATAGACCCAAGGGACAAAATCAAAAGCCCAGAAACAGACTCATACAAATTTAGAATCGACACATGAGTAGATAGCAGAGCTGGCATAATAAACTAGTGGGGAAAGGATACATTTCATTTTCAATATGATGCTGAACCAGCTGGCTACCCATATGGGAAAAATACAATTAGATCTCTACCTCACACCATACACCAAGATCAACCCCAGGTGGAGATGTCAGCACACCATGAATTTAAAGAAAGAAATTCAATTTGTTCCTTTTTTCCAACAGCACTGAACATTGGAATGGAAGAATCATATTGCGATTAATCTGACTTCATTATACTATGCCTGTCTCTCTGTCTGTCTGTCTGTCTGTTTTAAAGCATCCTAATAGCTCTGGTCATATAATAGCCCAGGATTCCTTCCTGAACTGGACTGTGGCCAGAACCAGGACTGAATTTTCTTTGAGCATCCCTGGAATGAAATGCCACTTGACAGCTGGCAGCTTCCAGGAGGTTTAGAGACACTCACTCGCCAAAGGTTCTAGAGGCCTCTGCTCTGTACAGCTTACAGCTCTTCCTTGGGCACACAACGTGCGAGCCTCTGAGAAGCTGGCTCCAGGGCAAGCACCTGCCTTTCAGGTCTGTGTTCCTATTTTAGCAGCCCAGTGCGTAAATGAGACAGCGACTGAAGTCCTCAAAAACAATCACTGTGGAATTCCGGACACCCATTTGACCCTCCATCTCACCCAGATCCCATTATCTGGCCTGGGCAGTGGCCCATTCCTCCATCAGCATCCAGAACTGTGGACTCCCAAAGGCAACATCAGCCTTGTCTGTGCTCTGCGAAGAACTGAGCCCTCCAGCACACCCCTTCACCCACCCAAACAAAACTCCACAAACGGGGCCCCCAAAACCTCAATGAAGAGTGCAGACTATTGCTACAGGTTTTCTTAAGGGCAAGGCACGGAGGGCTTACCGCCTTCAGATCCTCTTTGCTTCTTTCTCTCCCCTAAGTCCCCTTCATTAAAGCAGCCTCTCCAGGCTCTATTTTTAATTTCTCTCCCTACAAACGACTCATTCGTCTTCTCTCACTCATCGCTCACTCTCCGATTCTCCAGCTCCTTCTCTTCTCCCTCTTCCTTTGTTCTTCTTCCTCCTTGGGCTAACATTTCTCCTCCCTCTTCTTCAAATCGGAGGTTCTCACATTTAATCTCATCAGCAAAACATGGGCCTGGAGCCAAGCAAAAAAAAGAAAGAAAGAATTCTTTTATTCCTTTAGTAAGCCAGGGAGATGTGGATGCTTACATTTTCTCTGTCCCACTCCACCATCATCATCATTGTCATCGTCATCATTGTTGTCATAACGGTGCCTACTATGCACCAAGGCCATCCCCAGCATTCTCCCCAAATCTCACATTGAGCATGACTGTGTCCACTTTACAGATAAGTAAACTGAGGCTTAGAGAGGTGGAAGAGCCCACCTGAGTTCACTCAGCAGGACGATGGCTGAGCACAATATGGAAGCTGGTCAGGAAAAGGTGCGCCCTTTGGCAGCCCTGCTACAAAAGCCTGCTTTTCTCCCTCCTCCCACCCTCCCTTCCTGCCCTGTTTAAGCTTCTGCTGCCAGTGCTCAGGGCAGGAGAGAAGCAGGGATAAAGATGCCATTCAGACAAATTGGAGCCAACAGGGGCAGGTGTTGGGGGAGCACAGGTGGGAGAAGAGAAGGAACGTGTCTGCTGCCCTGGCAGCCAGTTCCTGCCTTTCCACTCATTCAATCCCCTTGGAACTTCTGGATTCTCAGCTCTTGGCTTCCACAAACCAAAAACTGATCCACTTGGCCTCATGGGGCTGGGCTCGCTCTCCCCATCATCTAATTTCCTTCCGCAACAGCACTTGGAGGTAAGCGTGGCTGTTTCCTTCCTTTAATAACTGAGGAAATGGGGGCTCAGAGAGGGTCAGTGACTTGTCCGAGGTCACCCAGCCTGTGAGCAACAAAGGCAGGGGTCAAAGCCTGTTCTCTTTGATGCCAAGGCTCCAGTTCTTGACTTTTAAAGCCACCCCCTCCCTTTCTTGACTGCCTGTAACTCCTTTATGGGGCCTTACATTTACTGCATAGCTGGTGAGGGGCTGAGTCAGGCCTGGAAGTCAGAGCTGACCCCCTCTTGCGGCCAGATTCAGGCCACATTCTCCAGAGCTCTGAGCATCCAGGATGAAAGTTCAAAGCTCTTCTCTGAAGGGTGAGTCTCCATCCCTCACACTGCAGAAACCTTTGAGGACTAAAGAACTCAGCATCTAGGGGAGCAAAATCTCCCCAGTCACTCCCTGACCCAGGAAGCACAACATCCAGTCCCTCTTGCCACACTCCTTGACCCAGGAAGCACAACCAGCCCTGCCGCCACACTCCCTGACCCGGGAAGCACATCCAGCCGCTTGTGCCATGACTCTTCTTGCTCCAAGTCCTTGGCATCCATCAGGGCCTCTGGCAAATGTACCAGGCACTGGGGACCTCAAGAGGTCATTGGTTCCATTCCCCTGCCTCCAGTTTTGAAGCCTAAGAGACTCTAAAATGAACCTCAGCACCCAAGGTCAGGGTCTAATCTGCCACCCATGTGCCCACAGCCTTTTCTGTACACACTCACACATGTACATATTTGCACATATGTGCACACACAGATGCACAGATAGACATCTGCACATGCTCCTGTCTACACTTGCTTACACCTGCACTTACACCCATTCTGCACCGCTCACATGTATTCAGGTTTGCACATAAATGAACACACACCTGCACACACACCTGCGTGCCTCATGCACATCTTTCCATGCACATTTGCACACGAGCCAGAAACAGGTTCTCTGAGACACGCCTGTGTGCTCACACACACGTTTGCACAGCTTGCGTGTGCACACAAGTGAGTATCCTGCCAAGACACAGGCGGGAGGATGTGTCCGGTTGTACCTTCCCCTACCCTGGGTGGGGCAGTCAGGCCTCTCCTGGGGCTTCCTGGAGCCTGGCCTTTGGCAAAAGCCCCACCTGGTGGACACTCGGTGTATACACCAAGCCTGGGCGCCCTTGGGACCTGAATGAGGGCTCTGGGCAGCCCCCAGGCTGGCTGGTGATAACTGAGAGAGCCCAAAGCCAGACTTGGGGGTGCCCCTACCCACTTAAAGCTTCCTTCTCTCCTCCTATCCTTTCCTTTCCCCAAGCAGCAATTTCCTTGGCCAAGACGGAAAAAAGAGGATCGGATCCAGAGGCAGGGATTTGAGTCGCTGCTCTGTCACTCGCTGGCTTCTCCCAGGCCTCATCCACCCAGCTGTAAAATGGGTGCAAAGTTCTCAAACAGATATTCAGAGGAAGCAGATAACACCAGAATGCAAAGCAATTGCCTGTGTATCTCAGGACAGAGCCTAGGACGAGTCTGAAGTCAGACCCAAGCCCAAATGAGGATGCAAACCCCAGCTGTGCCTCTTCCTTGGTGTGTGGCCCTGGGCGAGTCACTCCACCTGCCTGAACCTGTTTCTTCAGTTGTAAAGTGGGTCAAAACCCCCAAAGGGGTGGTTGGAAGAAACCATCAACATCGTGGAAGTGAAGTCTGTTACTCTCCCTCCTCATTCCTCCCAAACCAAACACAAGAATGGTTGGGAATTGCAAGAAGCAGGTCTGGAATCACAGCAACCAGGTTTGAACTCTGATTTGAATCCTGCCTCTGCCACTTTGTAGTTGTGACCTTGGGCAAGTTGCTCTATCTTTCTCTAACTCCTGGCCTCAAGCGATCCTCCCCGCTGAGCCTTTCAAAGTGCTGGATTCAGGCATGAGCCACCCCACCTGGCCATCCTCAGTTTCCTGGTCTGGTTAATGGAGACCTCCTAGTGTTGTGACAATAAGACAATGCACGCAAAGAGCCTGGCAGCCACAGGTGCCCCCTGAATGCAGGCTGCATGATCAGCATCGATGTTTGGGAGAAATGAGTGATACTTGGAGGCCTCGGTGGACCTGACCCTTAGGAGCCCAATATAATACTTACATCATTCAAATCAATTATAATTTAATCACTATGTGCTAGGCACTTATCTAAGCACTAAGAATTAACTCATATAACTTCATAACAACCCCACAGGTAGGCACTTTTATTATCATTTTTGAGACAGGTCTCACTCTGTTGCCCAGGCTAGAGCACACTGGGGCAATCACAGCTCACTGCAGCCTTGAACTCCTGGGCTCAAGCGATCCTCCCATCTCAGCCTTCTGGGCAGCCAAGACTATAGGTGTGTGCCACCATGTCCAGCTAATTTTTTTTTTTTTGAGATGGAGTCTCACTATGTTGCCCAGGCTGGTCTCAAACTCCCTGGCTCAAGTGATGCTCCCACCTTGGCCTCTCAAAGTGCTAGGATTACAAGTGTGAGCCACCATGCCCAGCCGGCACTTTCATGATTATCCCCATTTTACAGATGAGGACACTAAAGGCACAGAGGAGATGTAACATGTCCAGGGTTATGGGGCTAGACAGTGAATTGAAATCCAGGCAGGCTCACTCCAGAGCCCTCCGGATTTCTCCCTTTTCCTACACCCACTGAGCTGTCATAACAGCTTGGACCTCCCAGCCTCCCCCAGGTCTGGAAGCTTCCCTAGGAGCTGAAGTCTGTTTTACAGGGCAAGTCCTCCACCATGAGAAGCTCCAGCAGGCCCACACTTCCTTCCAATCCCCTGGGGGCCACATGGCCACATAAGCATCACGTGTCTCCCAGGGACTGTGGAATTAAGATAATCTCAGGGAAGTAATAAACATGATGGAAATGACCCTCATGAAAGAGCATCTGCTAATTCTGGGAGCCCGCGTCAGAAAACTTGCATCTGCTAGATGTTGCTAAGTGGCATGAAGGTAGGGGGAAACCTGGCTGGGGGGGCCTCGCCCCACTGCTGAAGCAACGCCATGGGGCAGAGGGACAGATGGCGGTCTAGACAAGAAGCTACTAGAAAAGAGAGATTCTACCAGGGAAAGGGTGCACCCCACACTTCAGTTAAAAGTCAGTCAGTGAGGCCGGGCGCGGTGGCTCAAGCCTGTAATCCCAGCACTTTGGGAGGCCGAGACGGGCGGATCACGAGGTCAGGAGATCGAGACCATCCTGGCTAACACCGTGAAACCCCGTCTCTACTAAAAAATACAAAAAAAAAAAACTAGCCGGGCGAGGTGGCGGGCGCCTGTAGTCCCAGCTACTCGGGAGGCTGAGGCAGGAGAATGGCGTAAACCTGGGAGGCGGAGCTTGCAGTGAGCTGAGATCCGGCCACTGCACTCCAGCCCCGGCGACAGAGCGAGACTCCGTCTCAAAAAAAAAAAAAAAAAAAAAAGTCAGTCAGTGGAAAATGACTGCCCGATGATGCCAGCAACAGAGGGGTCAACTTTCAATGTGGCAGGGGTGGTACAGGAGCTACTGGGTTTGAATCCTAATTCTGCACCTACCTGGCTGTGTGGTCTAAGTCCGGGTGCTTAGCCTCTCTGGACATTAGCTTAATTCGGAGGCGGTAGCTCATGTCTGTAATCCCAGCACTTTGGGAGGCCAAGGCAGGCGGATCACCTGAGGTCAGGAGTTCGAGACCAGCCTGACCAATATGGCAAAACCCCATCTCTACCAAAAATGTAACAAATTAGCCGGGCATGGTGGTGTGCGCTTGTAATCACAGCTACTCAGGAGGCTGAGGCAAGAGAATCGCTTGAACTCGGGAGATGGAGGTTGCAGTGAGCCAAGACTGTGCCACTGCACTCTAGCTTGGGTGACAGAGTGAGACCTTGTTCAAGAAAAAAAAAAAGAAAGAAAATGAGAAGAGTAATACCTGCCTCTGGTAGATGGTATCGCTGGCACCAGCTCTTCCCCTTCCGTCTCTGTGTGCCCAATGCCAGGTGACTTCGAATGACCTTCCCATTGTGGGTGGGGGTGATTTTCCTGACGCTTGATCTTGAGCTTGGCCATGTGACCTGCTTTGGCACACAGAATGAGGCGGAAGTGTTGGTCTGCCGGTTCTGAGCCCACGTCTCAAGAGATGTTGTGTGCTTCACTTGTTTTGTTGGGCCTTTGCCTTCACCGTGGAAAGAACACTTTTGGGCTAGCCCACTGGTCCCAGGCAGAGGCTGCAAGACCTAAGAGTAGGGAGGAGGCAGGGTTTCTGAATGGCAGGTTGGGGGAAGCCTCTGGCACCCAGGGAACACCTGCTGAGGACTGGTCTGTGGCTAAGAAACCAACATCTCATGCACTGAGTCTCTATGCTGTGGGTCCTACTTGTAACTGCCGCAGATGGATCTATTGCCATCCCCCTGGGAGCTGGACCCAGCACCCCTTCCTGAGCCAATCCTGTGGTTTTGCCAACCTGGATGAGCCCCCGAGGTCACACAGCCTGGGCACCATGGGACTTTGTGCTTTCAGCCACTGTAGCCCCCTGACCTAAGACTATGGGCTTCTTGCAATTAGCTGTGGGTTCCCATTGAGTCCACCCTTAGGCCGTCCAACTGCCTTGAGGGGACCCACTCTGGCCCAGGAATGAGGTTCCCTGGTGCTCCTGCCAGTCTTCCTGGTGGCCTGCGCCACTTTGGGCTCTGCAGTCCCAGCAGGTCTTGCATGCAGCTACCAGAGTCATGACACCATGTGTCCTCGGGCAAGCCACTGCCATCTAGCACCTCCCAGGCCTCGTTTTTCTTATTTACATCTGTTAAAAGGGGAGTGCCGCTCTCTGTATGACCCAAGTTTGTCAGCATGAAGATTCATCACTTTGGAAAGATAGGTCCTCCAGAATGCTAAGGGGTCATGAGAGCCACCGTCCAATCTTACTTCAAGGGGCATCACTGAGATAAGTAGAGGAGAATCCCAGAGCTTTGCCCAGCTTCTCCTTAATCCTCTCCCTGCTTCCTCCTTTGTGTGAAGGTCTTGAATGTCAGCTTCTTTGCCAAGCTCACGCTGACAAAGAAATAAAGACGTACAAAGCCCCACTGGCCTGGACAAAGATTCCTTTTTTTTTTTTTTTTTTTTGAGACAGGGTCTCCCTCTGTCACCCAAGCTGGAATGCAGTGGCACGATCACAGCTCACTGCAACCTCGACCTCCAAGACTCAAGCCATCCTCCCACCTCAGCCTCTCAAGTAGCTGGAACTACAAGTGTGTGCCACCACACCCAGCTAATTTTTTTTTTTTGGTAGAGATAGAGTCTCACTATGTTGCCCAGGCTGGCCTCCAACTCCTGGGCTCTGGTGATCTTCCTGCCTCGGCCTCCCAAAGTGCTGAGATGACAGGCATGACCCATTATGCTTAGCCAAAACATTCCTCTCTAGAGCTGCGTGTGACAGCCATGAATGGGCATTTCACAGATGGGGAAACTCAAGTGGCCAATAAATACAGGAAATGCTGCTCAGCCTCTCTGGTCATTAGGAAAGCTTCAAAATAAAACCAAAATGAGGTATCCCACTCACGCAATTGGCCAAAATGTTAATGCCTGATAAGAACAAGTATTGGAAAGGATGTGGAGCAAATGGAGCCCTCATACCCTCTGGGGGCAGGAGGTGGGTGTAACCAGTAAAACCACCTTAGAACACAATCCGGCAGCATCCAGTGAAGCAGATAACGTGCATGCTGTATGTTCCGGCGATCTACTCCTAGGAATATTCCCAGCAGGGACTCTTGTGCCAGGACAGGATGCAAATGATTTGTATCTTTATATAAGATCATTTATAAAAGATTGTTCACAACAGTTATTAAAAAGAGGGGCCAGATGTGGTGGCTCATGCCTATAATCCCAGCACTCTAGGAGGTTGAGGCAGGTGGATCACAGGAGCCCAGGAGTTCACGACCAGCCTGGCAACATGGCAAAATCCCATCTCTACCAAATACATATACACAAAAATTAGCCAGGCGTAGTAGTGTGCATCTCCAGTCCCAGCTACTCGGGAGGCTGAGGAGGGAGGGTCACTTGAGCCTACAAAGTTGAGGCTGCCTTGAGCTGTGATCATGCCACTGCACTTGTGCCTGGATGACAGAGCAAGATCCTGTCACCAAAAAAAAAAAAAAAAAAAAGGAAAAAGGTAGTCACCAAATGTCCATGGACAGTAGACTGGATAAATAAATTGTACAGTATTTACACAATAGAATTCTATAATTCTTTAAGTGGAGAAAATAAGTGAATCAGAGCTACATAAGTCAACATGGAGAATTCTCACACAGTCATGCTGAGTGAAAAAAGCAAGGGACTGAAAAACACAAATAATAGAATATTATGTATATGAACTTTTAAAACAGGCAACACTCTGCTATATATTGTTTCAGGACACATTCACGTGTCTCAGTAAAACATTAATTCAGGTTGGGCGTGGTGGCTCACGCCTGTACTTCTGGCACTTTAGGAGGCTGAGGTGGGCGGATCACCTGAGGTCAGGAGTTTGAGAACAGCCTGGCCAACATGATGAAACCCCGTCTCTACTAAAAATATAAAATTAGCCAGTCCCAGCACTTTGGGAGGCCAAGACGGGTGGATCATGAGGTCAGGAGATGGAGACCATCCTGGCTAACATGGTGAAACCCTGTCTCTACTAAAAAATACAAAAAACTAGTCGGGCGAGGCGGCAGGCACCTGTAGTCCCAGCTACTCGGGAGGCTGAGGCAGGAGAGTGGCGTAAACCCGGGAGGCGGAGCTTGCAGTGAGCTGAGATCCAGCCACTGCACTCCAGCCTGGGCGACAGAGCGAGACTCCGTCTCAAAAAAAAAAAAAAAAAAAAAAAAAAAAAAAAATTAGCCAGGTGTGGTGGCATGTGCCAGTAATCCCAGCTACTCGGGAGGCTGAGGCAGGAGAATCACTTGAACCCAGGAGGCAGAGGTTGCAGTGAGCTGAGATCATGCCATTGCACTCCAGCCTGGGCAAAAAAAAGCAAAGTTCCATCTCAAAAACAAGCAAACAAACAAACAAAAAACACAACAACAACAACAAAAAACCAGCCGGGCGCGGTGGCTCATGCCTGTAATCCCAGCACTTTGAGAGGACAAGGCGGGCGGATCACGCGGTTAGGAGATCGAGACCATCCTGTCTAACACGGTGAAAAACCCGTCTCTACTAAAAAAAATAAAAATAAATAAAAAAATAAATTAGCCAGGCATGCTGGCACGTGCCTGTAGTTTCAGCTACTTGGGAGGCTGAGGCAGGAGAATCGCTTGATTCTGGGAGGCAGAGATTGCAGTGAGCCGAGATTGCACCACTGCACTCCAGCCTGGTGACAGAGTGAGACTCTGCTTCAAAAAAAAAAAAAAAAAAAAAAAAAAAAAAAAAAAAAAAAAAAACCCCAAAACCCCAAAACATTAATTCATAGGGATGATAAGCCCCAAATTCAAGATAGAGATAATCTGGTCAGGGGAGGAAGGACTGAACTTGGGGAGCAATAGGTAGAGGGGTGTTAGCTGGTTATCCTGTATTTTTTTTTAAGCTGGGTTGCAGGTATATAGATGCTGTAATGTTGTTCTTCACATCTTCTCATATCTGTAATAGATCAAAATAAATTTTGCAACAGGGAAATGGAGTATTATTTGGTTTGGGGGACATGTAAGGACTAAACATCCTCTCTGCCACTTAGTGTGTGACTGTGGGGGCTCTTTGTTTTTCTGAACTTCAGTTTCCTTACTGGGCGACTGTGAAGGTCTGAAATCATCTAGTGAATGGATTTGGTGCAGAGTGAGTGCATGATAGTTGTTGAAGATGACTACTGATCATTTGGGTAAGTTCCAATCTTCATGTCTCCCTCCCTCCCTCCCTCCCTTCCTTCTTGCTCTTGACAGGGTCTTGCTCTGTTACCCAGGCTGGAGAATAGCAGTGTGATCATAACTCATTGGAGCCTTGAACTCCTTGGCTAAAGCAATCCTCCCACCTCAGCCTCCCGAGTACCTGAGACTGCAGGTGCATGTCACCACACCAAGCTAATATTTTTTGTAGAGGTGGGGTCTTGCTATGCTGCCCAGGCTGGTCTCTAACTCCTGGCCTCAAGCATTCCTCCTGCCCCAGCCTCCCAAAACTCTGGGATTTCAGGCAGGAGCCACCATGCCCAGCCTCATGTCAGTTTTCTTAAAGCAAGGTGTCTAGGGGTACCCAAGAAAATGAGTATTGTGGGGGGTAAGGGAGAGGCAGCTATCCTCTTGGTGTTTGCTCCTATGGCGATGCCTGTGCTGAAAAGAGATGAGGTCCTGCCCATCAGCATCTCCTCGAAGAAGATCCAGTGGACGCAATGAGTGGACTCCAGATGTGGATTCCCAGACACTTTCAGACACATCCAATCCAACTAGAATATATTTCTATGAGCCCATTGGGTCTGCCAGTGGGTCTGCAAAAGGCCAGTGGGTCTGCAAAAATATGTTCATGGTGCAAGGTCCAGAGGAGCTTATGATTCTTTCCCTCCATCAGCCAAGGGGTAATTTATCAAACCCACTCTGTGCTTGGTGTTGGAGATACAATAATGACGGTATCTCGAGAGTTACTATCCTTTTGACTATTACAGTCCTAAAGACATGAAACTGCCTCATGAGAGAGAGGATAACATGGCACAATATAGTCTGGAATGGAGCACTGATGTCACAGAATTCTGCATGACCAGCACATAGTAGGCACTCAGAAAATACTTCTTAAGGTCGGAGGTGGTGACTCACACCTGTAATCCCAGCACTTTGGGAGGCTGAATAACCTGAGGTCAGGAGTTCAAGACCAGCCTGGCCAACATGGCAAAACCCCATCTCTACTAAAAATACAAAAACTAGCTGGGCATGGTGGCATGTGCCTGTAGTCCCAGCTACTTGTGAGCCTGAGGTAGGAGAATCACTTGAATCAGGGAGTGGGAGGTTGCGGGGAGCCGAGATTGCGCCACTGCACTCCATCCTTGGTAACAGAATGGGACTCTGTCAAAAACAAAACAAAGAAAAAAAAACCACTTGTTAAAAAAAAAGGAAAGAAGGGAGGATGAGAGAGAGAAGAGAAGGGAGGGAGGAAGGACAAAGGTAAAAGAGAAAGGGAGGGAGGAAGGGAAGGAGAGAAAAGATGGTATTTGTAGACTATCTTTTGTCTACAAGGTAGGAAAAAGGAGAGCTCTGGTTGGAGTTATAAGGAAGGTTCCTTGGAGAAAGTAGAATTTGTGTGCATCAGACTTTTCCTGGTCTCCTCAGTAACAATCTCCCAACCACAGAGGCTTAAAACAACAAATGTATGTTTCTTGTTCCTGTTATGTGTCCACTGTGGGTTGGCTCAGGGCTCTGCCCCAGCACCCTCACTCAGGCACCCAGGACGATGGAGCCTCTATCCCTGGGGGTCATGGCGGGGCAAATGGAAACACAGTACCTCATAAAGCATCGTCTCATACAGCCTTCCAATGGTTAACATCCCCCTGGTCAAAGCAGGGGCTGCCAGGCTTGGCATCTCTCAAATCCTCTTCCATCTATGCTGGAAGCTCTGCTCTTCTTAATCCAGGAAAAATGCATAGACGGCCTTAGGTAGAGAAATTGTTAGGATGCCAACAAATCTGTAGCCTCATCCTGGAGTCCCACAGACATTGGTGAGCGAGTCCTTGTCCTTGAAGAAGAGAGTGCTGAGAGAAGGGACAATCTGGGGGAAGGAGCAGGTTGCGGTATCTTGGGGGCTGTCCAGGTCCAAGAGACAGGGCTACCAAGACTCTCCTTGGGGCAAGATGTGCCAGACAGACTTTGCATGTATGCAGATGCCTGGTTTCCTGCTCCATGGGTATTAGGTACACATCTCAGTTCACAGACAAGGTGTACAAGAAATAGTGGGTCTCCTTATGTTCTCTTTTTTTTTTTTTTTTTGAGACAGGGTCTTGCTCTGTTGCCCAGGCTGGAGTGCAATGGCGTGATCTCAACTCACTGCAACCTCTGCCTCCTGGGTTCAAACGATCCTCCCACCTCAGCCTCCCAGGTAGCCGTGGATACCAGTGCATGCCACCATGCCCAGCTAATTTTTGTATTTTTAGCAGAGATGGGGTTTCACCATGTTGGCCAGTCTCAAACTCCTGACCTCAAGTGATCCGCCCGCCTTGGCCTCCCAGAGTGCTGGGATTACAGGCATGAGCCACCATGCCTGGCCTCCTTATGTTCTTTAAGCCAATTTAATTTCTACTTCAAATCCCATCCACACCTCAAATGGAAGATGGGCAATTTGACAGCAGCTGTTCTTACATTCCTCCTTTGGCCCTATTTCAAACGTCTCTCAATCTTTCTGAACATTCCCAAAGTGCAAGCTTCAGTTAGATGCTAGTGCATCTGTAACTTGAAAAATAAATCTCTCTTTTAAATAGAGAGAGAGCAGGTTACAGGCTCAGTTCCTCTGGCAGGCAAAAATGTAATTCATTACTCTCAACATATTCATTTATAAGTATCTACTCTCTATTTAGGGCAAGAGATGCCAGTTTTCTACTTAGAGTGGTGATAGGAAGTTTCCTTTTACAAATACACTTATTTAAGTAGAAAGTGAGCCAAGTTAGAGAAAAAATATTTTAAAAATAATAACATAGATGATACATGGATGTGGCAAAATTTGAGATTGTGGATGGCAAGGATTGAAGGATTCTACTGGGTACTGACCTTGGCTTTGACATTAGATGTGCCAAGTTTAAATCCAGGCCACACTCACTATACAAACGTGGGCAAGCTACTGACCTTATCTGAGTCTCAGTTTCTTCATCTGTGAAATGGAGATGATAATAAGACGAATCAAACTTCCATAACTCACTTCATCTTAACCCTTTGGGAGCAGATGTATTTTGGAGTTCAGAATTCTTCAGAGTTTTGGAATACTGTATACTGAATATTAGTTACATGCAGGGTCTGGCCAGCACCCTGTGACCAAGCACATTGATGTTTCTGCAGCAAACGGATGGCTGTTCACATTAAATGGGTTTTTTTTTTGTTGTTTTAAGTCTATACATCCTACAAGTCCTGGTCAGACTTTTCAGTCAAACGAATTTGCCACATAAACTTGAAAATAAAACCTTTCAAATTCCAAAGCTTCGGGGATTTTGAAATTGCAGACAAGGGACTATGGACCTAGACCAGCTTCATAGGAGGTTGGATTGGGGGTGCATGAGACTAAATGAGATAGAAACATCCAGCATAGCCAGCACAGGATACGCATTCCGTCAAGCTCATGCAGCACCAAGGCAGAGGGAACAGGGAGAGGCCAGAGCTCAGAGGAAGGGGTTAGAGAAAGCAAGGGATGCCATCCATGGATTGTGGATTATAAGAACTTCCCAAATTTCTGAGAAGGCGCCTCCTCCAAGGTGACTCTGCCTCTCCTCTTCTTCTTTCTTCCTCTTTCTTCTTCTTCCTCCTCTTCTTTCTTCTTCTTCCTCCTCTTCTTCCTTCTTCCCCTTTCTTCTCCTCCTCCTCCTCCTCCTCCTTCTTCTTCTTCTTCTTCTTCTTCTTCTTCTTCTTCTTCTTCTTCTTCTTCTTCTTCTTCTTCTTCTTCCTCTTCCTCTTCCTCTTCCTCTTCCTCTTCTTCTTTTCAGATGGAGTCTCACTCTGTCATCCAGGCTGGAGTGCAGTGGTGCAATCTCCACTCACTGCAACTTCTGCCTACCGGGCTCAAGTGATTCCCTACCTCAGCTTCCCGAGTAGCTGTGATTATACGTGGGGGCCACCACACCTGGCTAATTTTTGTATTTTTAGTAGAGATGGGGTTTCACCATGTTGGCCAGGTGGATCTCGAGCTCCTGACCCCTCATGACCTGCCCGCCTTGGTCTTCCAAAGTGCTGGCATTACAGGCATGAGCCACCATGCCTGGATCCCTCTTTCTTCTTATTCCCCCTCTTCCTCTTCCATCTTCATTCTGCAGCAGGCAGTCCTATCCAACTGCTTGATTTTGAGTACCCCCAGTAGTAGACCCCAAGATTAGGACTCAATTGCAAGTACAGTCATGTGTCACTGAACAATGGGGATACATTCTGAGAAATGCGTGGTTAGGTGATGACACAGTGCAAACATCACAGTGTCTGTACACAAACCCAGATGGTCTAGCCCATACACATCTGGGCTATACGGTTCAGCCTATTGCTCCTCGGCTACAAACCTGTGCAGAATGGTGCTATATGGAATACTGTAGGCAACCGCAATACAATGGTAAGAATCTGTGCATCAAAATATACCTACACATAGAAAAGGTAATGCATTGGGCTACAATATGATGATGGCTGCCATGTCACTGAGTGATATAAATTTTTCAATTCCATTATAACATTATGGGACGACTGTGGTACATGTGGTAAAACGTTGACTGAAACGTTATGTGGTGCATGACTGTAGGGCAGAGGCACAGAGCAATGGGGAAGTGAGACAGGGAAGAGAAGGAAGCCCATTAAGAAATGACTTATCAACTTGATTGCCTATGGTTTAATCCATAGGCAGAAAATGCTATAGACAATGTAACACACACTCTCAGCCTTATCCTGTCTGAGGAGTGAGGGAGCTGGAGTATTTACACACCAACAGCCATCAGTCATTGCCAAGAGGTGCCATCAAGGGGCATACCTTCCCTGGCTCTTCCAGATTCCTGTGTGTGTGGGCAAGGTGGGCTCCTGCAGCCTGGGAAGGCCTTCTGCCAGTGACATGTAGGTGCTAGCAGTTGGCAGTCAGAAGGCATGTCCTGAAATGAGAGGATAAGCAAACAGGGGTGGGGTGCTGATGGGGCCTGTTACATTGACCTCACGGCCATGCTCCCCATATTCTTTGCTGGCATATTCTCGATTTTGTGGGCATGTCCATCTGCCCAAAATCCTGACTCAGAGGAAGGTGAGAATGACTCTCTTCAATTTCAGAGCTAAATCTTGATTAATCTAAAGTCTAAACCAATTACAATGCCTGCATTACCCTTGTTGGTGATTGGCCTAGGCCTGGACATGTGACTGTTTTAGCCAATGAGATGTGAGGGAAGGTCTGCAGAGGTGCTTCTAGCAAAGGTTTACTGTGGATGCTTCTGTGTCCAGGTGTGATACTTGGTGCTGGGGTAGCCACTTTGGGGCCATGAGGGGAAGCAGGCCAAGGTTAAAGGCCACACAGAGAGTCGATATCACATAGTCACTGATCACTCAAACCTGGATTCACCTACATCTGCACTTCTTGTGTAAGATTAAGATAATCTATTCTATTTTTAGCCTATTTGAGTTGGAATTATCTCATAGTAAAAGGACATTATTTTGGATATTAAAGAAAACTATAAATCTGGAAGGTGAGAACAGGTGTGGAGTCTCAAGTTGTAAGATTACATCTCAGCTAGCAACCTAGCTGAGATGTTGGATCTTAAAGACTTTAGCATGACAGAGGGGACACTAGAGGCAGGCAGGAAGGGGACAGTGAGAAAGCTGGCTGGGCTGGATGAAAAGGAGGGTTTCAGGAAGGAGGTTGGATTGAAAGTCATTAACAAATTCCTGGTTCCATTTCTGTATTCTCAATAGAGAGCAAATGATTTCAGCTCAAGCCCAGGGTCCCTCAATTTCTTCCCAGGATCCTTGACAATTCCTCCACCAGGAAAGAAAGCTGGACTGCGCAGGTCAGGAAGATTCCGGGGAGATGCACAGCCTTCGCGTTCTGGGCTCATCTGGCCTTCAACGTGTGATTTTGAGAGTTGGAAGCGAGAAGATTATAACTCAGAATGGCACGCGGGTGTGAAGCCGGCTGCCTTGCCAGCTATTTGCCTGTATTTAAAACACATATGGGTGATATTTTTAAATATCTTTGCTGTGTGATTGAAAAACATTGCAGTTGCTACTTCGTGGACGTGGGTTTTTATGCAAACCCAGGGACGGAATGATGAGTGTATGTTGTACCTACGTGGGCTTTGCTGGAGAGAATGCAAGGACAGAATGCACAGCCTGCAGAAATGTCGGGCAGAGAATTGGGGCTGGGCCATTCAACATGTAACTTGGGTATAGGGGCGGCTGGCACAAGTGCCTCGGTTTTCTCTGAGGTTTGTCTCTCCCTGCTTTCTGTCCTTGGGATTTGGATGGGGCTCCTCCAACGTCCCTAGGAGCGGGCATGTGACCCAGGTTTGGCCAGTCAGGTCATTCAAACTCATTTGCCCCAGCAATTGGTTGTGGGGGGAGCTCATGCCCCAAGGCAAGCCTATGAGACACAATCCTGGACTTTCAGGAGCTATTGGCATGGAGGCACTTTCCTCCTGTAAAGTGACTGGTTGGTACCTGAAACAGTACCTGAAACTGCCAAATACCAACTTTGTCCCCATTTGGAGAGAGCCTGCTGAGAATAAAGCCAAGATGGGGGAATAGGGAGTCTGAGAGATGGAGAGAATCCTGGATCCAGCCATGCCTGAACTCCAAAAGCCTGCCTGCCTGCCTTCCTTCCTTCCTTCCTTCCTTCCTTCCTTCCTTCCTTCCTTCCTTCCTTCCTTCCTTCCTTCCATCCTCTCTCATTTCTTTTCCTTTCTTCCTTCTCCTTTCCTTTTAAAATCATGGTAAAGTATCTATAACATAAAATTCGCATTTCAAACATTTTTAAATGTACAACTCTACCTCCTTTGTGAATCCTTACCATTCTGCCCAACCAGCCCTCTCACTGCTTGCCAATAGTGTCCTCTCCCTTGTATTAAAGTCTTTAAAGTCGCTGTCTCTTTGCCTGCTGCCATCCGTGTAAGATGTGACTTGCTCTTCCTTGCCTTCCACCATGATTGTGAGGCTTCCCCAGCCACATGAACTAACAGAACAAACCCCAGTGCCATCATCTCCTGGCTGTCTCCTTTGATCTGGTCCCTGCCCACCTTCCTGCATCCCACTCTGATTCCTTTGGTGCAAATATCTGATGTCATGTGGGCATTTGATTCTAAAATGTGAGTGTGAAGGAGATTGGGAGTGTGGCTACTAAGTCTTTCCAGAAATGCTCTTAGCCTTTAGGGAATCAATCACTATCTTGAAATGTCATAATATACAGAAAGGGAAAAGTTAGACTGGGTCTACTGTGATGAGGACACATCTTCAAGAAGAGTCTCGTGTTGCCTCATCCTCAGCTTCTCATGAGGTGACGTTGGTTGCATTGTTCTTGGTTATTCCATAAAATCTTAGGGTCTTGTAAAAAAAATCCAACTTTGCTTAGAAGTGAGCTTATAACTTGAGACTTCCTCCATTTTCTCACTTTCCAGATTTATAGTTTCCTTTAATATCCAAAATAAGACCCTTCTACATAACAGACAGTTGTATAATACATTTAAATGTACAATGCATTAATGGCATTCACAAGGATGTGCAACAAAAATCACTATTTCTAAAATTTTTTATCACCCCAAACAGAAACTCTGTACTCATTAAACAATACTTCCCCTTCTACCCCAGGACTCTTTTTTATTTTTAGTTAAATTAAATTAATTAATTAATTATTTTTATTTTTATTTTTTTGAGACGAATCTTGCTCTGTTCCCAGGCTGGAGTGCAATGGCGCAATCTCAGCTGATTGCAACCTCCACCTGCTGGGTTCAAGTGATTCTCCTGCCTCAGTCTCCTGAGTAGCCAGGACTACAGGCATGCACCACCATGCCCAGTTAAATTTTTGTGTTTTCAGTAGAGATGGGGTTTTACCATGTTGGCCAGGCTGATCTTGAACTCCTGACCTCAAGTGATTCACCTGCCTCTGCCTCCCAAAGTGCTGGGATTACGGGCATGAGCCACCACGCCTGGCCTATTTTTACTTTTTAAAGTATACCATATACATACAGTAAAATTATCCCTTTTTACTGTGCATTTGTACAAACACACAGTTGTGTAACCAGCACCACAATCCAGATACAGAACAGTTCTATCCCCTGACCTCACATTCCTTGGTTCTTTATAATCTGCTCTCCTACTCTCCACCACCCTGCAGCCCCTGGCATCCATTGATCTGTTTCCTGTTTGTAAACTTCTGTCTTTTCCTGATTGTCATATAAATGAAATCATGCACTATGCAGCCTTTTGAGTCTGGCTTCTTCCACTTAGCAAAATGCATTTGAGGTTCATGTTGTTGACATTCGGTAGTTTATTCTTTTTATTACTGGATAATAACAGCCCACTGTATGAATGTGCCACAGTTTATTCACCATGTACCAGTGGAAGGCCATTTGTCTACTCCTGTACTCTGAATTTACTTCTGCCCTAAATTCCTTTTTTATTTCTCAAGCTGTTTAAGTCAGGTTTCCGTTACTTGCAACAAAATAATCTTGACAAGATATTGGAGAAAGCTACCTCCCTTCTCTGAAATTATTTATTTCATCTATAAAATGAGAGTGTATTGCTCAAGACAGTTTTAATTGTAAGTAATAGAAATCTAGACTCAAAATTGGTTTAAGTGAGAGGGACAACTATGATCTCACATAACGTGGATCCTGCAAGTGGAGCAGATCTCAAGGCAGGTGACTTGGTGCTTCAACCATGTCGTCCCAGTTGCAGGCACGTTCCATCTCTTTGTTTTGCTGTCTTCAGGGTTTCTTCCTCAGGACAAAGCAAGATGGTGGCAATGGTTCCACTGGGACAAAGTTCACAGAAGTTTTCTTGTAGATCTTAGGAGACTTCTAGAAACCACACCCAGCAAATTTTTCCTCATATCTCTTTGGCCAGTGATATGGTGTGGCTGGGTCCCCACCCAAATCTCATCTTGAATTGTAGCTCCCATAATTCCCACGTGTTGTGGGGATCCAGTCGGAGCTAACTGAATCGTGGGGGTGGTTTACCCCATACTGTTCTCCTGGTAGTGATTAAGTCTCAAAAGATCTGATGGTTTTATGAGGGGTTCCCCCTTTCACTTGGCTCTCATTCTTCTCCCACCTGCCACCATGTAAGCTGTGACTTGCTCCTCCTTGCCTTCTGCCATGATTGTGAGGCCTCCTCAGCTATGTGGAACTGTGAGTCAATTAAACCTCTTTCCTTTATAATTACCCAGTCTCGGGTATGTCTTTATTAGCAGCATGAGAACAGACTAATACAGCCAGAGCTGGGCCACACATTCATTCCTGAATCAGTGCCTGAGAGGAGGAATGGGATTCGTCTGCAACAGCAGTGGGCTGCCTTCCCCTGAGGCAAGTGACTTGGTGGGGAGGGGGCTGGGAACTTGAACAAAATGGGAGGCAGAAGAGGGGCAAGAATGCTGGAAAGGCAACCAACAGTGTGAACTACACAAGATAACACTAGCTGCTCAGCTACCTCTCAAGGGGGAAGTAAGATTCAGAAAAGTTGTAACTCTTCAACATTGTGAGAAAATATGGGTCAGAGACCATCCCAAACCGGAGAAAATCACATACCACAGGCACAGATGCAAAACCCTGAGCTAGCTCCACCCAATGCACGTGTGTAAGTCACTGGCTTCTGTGACAGAAACACAGCTCAAATTGGCTTAGGCCTAAAACAATGTATTGGCTTTACCTGGAAAGTTGAATGGTGTGGATGGGCTTCAGGCATAGTTGGATCAAGAGCCTCTGCAGTTGAATTTTCGACTTCAATATTCTCCTTCTCTAGGCTCCATTTCTTCTGTGTTGTCTTCATTCTAGACAGGTGTCTCCTCTCAGAGGGGCAAAGTTGGCTACCAGAGCCCAGACTTCCAACCTCTCAGCCTAACATACCTATGGAAAGGAGAGCGCCCCTTCCCAAAAGTTCCCTCAGAAATCCTGGGGAAGCTTTTCATTAGTCCAGAGTGGATCATATGCCTATGCCTGAACCAATCACCAGGACTCTGCAAGATGGGGCCCAGATCACATGCCCAATTCTACAGCTGCGGCAGGGTGCTAATGGGTGACGGGAGTATGCTGGCCAAACAGAAATGAAGAAGCTACATTTACAAGAAAGAAAAATGGTATGCAGGCAAAAGCAGTGCTTGTCTCCTCTGGCTTTAGTTTTACTGATAGAGGAACTGAGGCCCAGAGAAGATAAGACACCTGCCCAAGGTCTCACAGCAGTGGATCAACACAATTAATGCCAGCTCCTGAACTCTTAACCACTCCGCTGCCTGCCAGCAAGAGTGAAGAGGGCAGGCGAGTCTTTGATTCCCTATGACACCCACTCTAGACTCCCTTTCACCCACCATCCTCCTTATCCAAGGATTGTCACACATGTTTCTTAGCTCCAGATTGTATCTACTTTGCAGTTGAAGCATGACATTTTAGGGGATTGTTACAAACTGAAGTGTATCCTTCTGAAATCCACATGTTGAAGCCCTAACCATGAGATGATAGTATTTGGACATGGGGCCTTTGGAAGATGATTAGATTTAGATGAGGTCATGAAGGCAGGGCTCTAATGATGGGATTAGGACTTTGATAAGAAGAGACACCAGAGGGCCTGTGTGTGCCCTCTCTCTCTGTCCTCCCTGCCATGTGAGGGCATAGTAAGAAGGAGGCCAACTGCAAGCCAGAAAGAGAGCCCTCCCCAGAACCTGACCATGATTTTGGATTTCCAGTTTCTAGAACTATGAAGAAATAAATGTCTGTGGTTTAAGCCCCCTGTCCATGGTATTTTGTTATGGCAGCCCCAGCTGACAAATGTAGGGTTCCATCTAGATCAACAGGCATTTATTGTGCACCTGCTAAGTGCTAGACACACGCAGGATGCCAAGGTTCATTCACTGGGTCTCAGTGCACAAAGAGCTTGGAATCTAGAGGTAGTATCAAAATATCAATGGTGGGGCCAGGCGCAGTGGCTCATGCCTGTAATCTCAGCACTTTGGAAGGCCGAGGCAGGCAGATCACTTGAGATCAGGAGCTCCAGATGAGCCTGGACAACATGGTGACACCCCGTCTCTACTAAAAATACAAAAATGAGTTGGGCATGGTGGCGTGTACCTGTGATCCCAGCTACTTAGGAGGCTGAAGCAGGAGAATCGCTTGAACCCTGGAGGTGGAGGTTGCCGTGAGCTGAGATCACGCCACTGCACTCCAGCCTGGGTGACAGAGTGAGACTCCATCTCAAACAACAACAACAACAACAACAACAACAACATAAAAACAATAATGATGGATCTCTTTTATCTTTTCTGTAACTTTCCAATCACTTTTATTCAAGGAAAGAAATTTCTAACTCAACCAGTAACCTCCTTGCACTTTCTTCCTTTCTCCATCTGTCTCTGGAGACAGAACAGCACATAGACTACAGGACTCTGGATTCATTTTTTCCTACTTATTTCCCTCCATGGCAAGAGAAAAAAAATGGCAGCTATAAAGAGAGATGGCAGATGCTCTCAAGTGCCCTGTGTTCAGGGCTTTCCATGTCAAACCTCATTTAATACCCAAGTCAGCCCATGAGGCATCCACGACTAGTCCCCTTTCCCAGATGAGGAACCTGAGGCTCAGAGAGGCAAAGTGATTTGCCCAAGATCACATAGCTGGGTGAAGCTGAGATTTGAGCCCAGGTCTCTCTGGATCTTTTCTTTTCTTTTCTTTTTTCTTTTCTTTTCTTTTTTTTCTTTTCTTTTCTTTCTTTCTTTTTTTTTTTGGAGACAGAGTCTACTCTCTTGCCCAGGCTGGAGTACAGTGGCATGATCTCAGTTCACTGCAACCTCCTCTTCCCGGCTTCAAGTAATTCTCCTGCCTCAGCCTCTTGAGTGAGTAGCTGGGATTACAGGTGGCTGCCACCGTGCCCAACTAATTTTTGTATTTTTAGTAGAGATGGGGTTTCACCATGTTGGCCAGGCTGGTCTCAAACTCCTGACCTCAAGTGATCCACCCGCTTCAACCTCCCAAAGTGCTGTGATTACAGGCGTGAGCCACTGCGCCCAGTCCAGGTTTCTCTGGATTTAATGTCCAAGCTCAGCTGCCACTGACTCCTACTGGCTAACCAGTTCCATGGATGAGCTCATAAAACAGATACTCATCCCAAGTTGAGACATTGTGATGACCTAAATTTTTTCATAAGAGCAGACGCCACTGAGGAAGCTGGTCATGATGTGGATGGGCACATTACAAACTGTTATTGACTCTCCAAGTGATAATAATGGTATTACTTTAGCTATTCACAAGAGCCTCAAGTCACTGAGCCTGTTCCCCGTGCCGGTCACTCTACATGTTTCACTCTTTGCCTGTCACATCAATCCTGTGAGGTAGATCTTAGCGGCACCCCCATTTTCCAGATGACAAAACTGAAGCTCTGCAGAAATCTCACCATTGAAAACCATTGAGGGAGGAGTAAATTTCCCAAACCGCTTGAGGTCTAGAATTTTAGGAGTCCATATTCAAAGACAGGAGAAAGATGGAAATTTAGAGCAAAATTTTCCTTTCATAGAGGAAAGATGTTAGCATCCATGGAGAATTCTGGGAAAATGCCATGAGCTCCCCACGGGCCCCTGGGAATCCTGGCAGTTTCCCTGAACTGACTCGGAGCTGGTGGATGTGGGAGAGAGAAGGCTTTTAAGGGACTCCCACGGGAAATGCAATGATAGTGGTGTTGTGCCCTGGGAGACCTGCGGATGGGGTTCTCAGTGAGAGGGGAGCCGAGATTCATATGCTTGAGCGGTTCTGCTGTCTGAATGTGCATAATGAAAAAACTTGTACAAAAATGTAATAAAATGGGTCTGTGAATTCAACCTTAAAACATCATGTGCACCTGGGTATTGTCCTGAAAGAAAAAAATCTTACCACCAGTTTGGTGAAGTCGGATGAGGGATGTGGTTAACAGCTAATCATTATTTGCTTTTATGTCTTTTGCAAAGGTAATACATATGCATTATTAAAAATGCAAGCAATGTATAGGTGATGGTATTTCAGTTAGGAATGCTTCTAGCTACAAGTAACAGTAAACTCAACTAATGCCTCCTTAAAGGACTTAAAAGGGCATTTATTGTTAATTAGCAGGAAGCCTGAAGGTAGGGGGTTCTGGGCTTGGTTTAGGGACTCAACCAAGGCAACAAGGACCCAGACTCCTCTGCTCTTTCTGTTCTGCTAGACTCAGTGTGCTGGTGATGTCTCCCCTCATGGTCACAAGGTGGCTGCCACAGCCCCAGACATCAGGTCCTCACATCTGAGTCCCATGCAACAGGGAAGAGGCATGATGGGGCTAAAGAGAATCTTGTCTTCTTTTATTTTTTACTTTATTTTTATGAGACAGGTTCTCACTCTTGCCGCCTAAGATGGGGTACGATGGTGCCATCATGGCTCACTGTAGCATCGACTTCCTAGGCTCAGGTGATTCTCCCACCTCAGCTTCTCAAGTTGGGGCTACAGGTGCGCACCACCATGCCCCACTAATTTTTTGTATTCTTAGTAGAGATAGGGTTTCATCATGTTGCCCAGACTGGTCTTAAACACCTGCACTCAAGCAGTCTGCCCACCTCAGCCTCCCAAAGTGCTGAGATTACAGGCGTGAGCTACCGCGCCTGACCATTGTCTTATTTAAGAGGGCAATCTTTCTCAGAGACTGTCCCCTTCCTTCACAAAGTTGGATCTCTGTCCATTTAATCTCTCTGAGCCTCAATTTCCCCATCCTGGAAATGGGGGTAATCATAGCACCTGCCTGATAAGGTGTTGTGAGAATTGATTGAGAAAGCTTATTAGCCTGTAATAAGCACTTACTATAATAAATAAGTACACTGATATCTTCACTTTGCCTGTCCAGATCCACTCTTCTCCACCTCTCTCCAGCTTGCTCTGTGCTGCCCCAGGACTGCAACGGCCTCCCTCGGCCTCTGGCTTCTGCTGGATTTGGCCAATGGAAGATATTGACAGAAGATCAGATGCAGGAAGGAGAGGGAGGTTGGGTATTTATTCTTCTGGCTGCCTCCCTGGGGGACTGCCAAGGGAGGCTGAGCTTCTCTACCGATGGCCACAGCTTCTCTCTCTCCGCCAGCTGCTTGCTCTATATCTCAGTGATGCCCACATGGGTACAGCTCCCTGTGGCTCCTAGCACAATTGCTCTTTCAAAATCTGCCTTCACCTTAATAAACAGTCTTCCAGCCTGAGCAACAAAGCAAGACCCTGTCTCTACAAACATATTTTTTAAAAAATTAGCTGGGCGTGGTGGCAGGTACCTGTAGTTAGTTCCCAGGTACTCAGGAGGCTGAGGTGGGGGGATCACTTGAGCCCAGGATTTCGAGGCTGCAGTGAGCTATGATCATGCCACCGCACTCCAGCCTAGGTAACAGAGAGAGACCCTGCCTCTAAAAATATATGCATAAATAAATAGTCTCTTTATTAAACTCCTCTGTAAATGCCAGTTGTAGGGTTTTGTCTTTTCCTACCAAGACTCTGACTGATTCAAGACATTAGCTTTTTTTTGTTTATTTGTTTCCACAAAGTTATTTGCAAACTTCGGTATTTCATTAGTAGCTACAAGTAACTTGTGTTATACCTTGTGGTTAAGAATCACCTGTCCACTTGGTCAAAAAGTTGGTAAGCTCAGATGTGATCTGTGAATTAATTCTAAATCCTCGGGCCTCAATACATTCTAAATTCTAAATCCTCAATACATGGAGGCACGGTATCTTTTATGTGAGAATGATTTTGAAAAATAGAGAAAGGAAAGACAGGATTTTACATTTACACGGTCTGAACTCATGGCTGTGTATTCTTGACACCCTTCGGTTAAATGGAAAACACTGGGTTTTGAAACTGTATTGATTTCAGTGGGCATATATTATTTTACTGTAAGTACCAATGTCTGTTGTACTTAATATACAATGGATTAATTTAAAATGCATTAGTTTAATAAAAATGCATAAAATAGAATAGAATTGCATTAGCTTCAATAAAAAATTCAATTTCATAAATATTATCTCCTGTTAAAATGCATTGATTTTCAGAAAAATATATTGGTCAAAGGTAATTTACATTGGTTTGAATGGAAATGCACCAGTACCCATACATATGTATTAGTTTAGTCAAACGTATCCAATTGTGTAAAATATCAGTTAGGCTGAAATGGATTCGAACCCTGTTGTTCTCATTGTTGTTGTTGTTTTATTCTCTTTTGCTGAATAAATAAATATCTCACACGACGGCTTTAGTGTGGCCCAGTTCACTTGAAGGAAGGTAGTGAGTAAGCCAGGGGAACATTCTGGTAACCTACAGGTTTGTGAGTGGCGCTGACTTCAGCGGCAGTTAAGGGTGGCAGTGAAGGGGCAGCCAGCTTCCTCACCCAGGCTGGCTATGGGATATGAGCAGAAGATCCAGGCTGAGGGCCCAGAAGAAATATCCCCTGCTCCCTCTGAGGACTGATTGGAGACACCCCCTAGACTAGGGAAATGGCGTCTTCATCATGGCACCCACTTCAGGCCTTGACTACTGAAACTGCCTTTGCAAAATTAGAACTAAGAAAATTATGACAGTGAATGCTATCAGACCTAATCAACTCCATCTTGCTTCTAACCTCTAAACTGTCCTTGTCCTTTCCTGGGCATAGGCCCAACTAGCCTTGGGAAGGAACTTATAGTTTAAATAATAGCCCTTCCCAAAAGCTAAACTCTTCTTGTAAAAGGAATGAAAGGTCACCAGCCACCAAGTTAGAATGAGAGGGGTTGGAATTCTAAATATTACCAGCCATTATTCCGGAGGTCATAAGATTCAAAACTTCCCCAATTACTCTTAAAGGTAACATCAGCCAGGGGCGGTGGCTCAGGCTGGGCATGGTGGCTCACGCCTGTAATCCCAGCACTTTGGGTGGCTGAGGCCGCGGATCACCTGAGGTCAGGAGTTCGAGACCAGCCTGACCAACATGGAGAAACCCTGTCTCTACTAAAAATACAAAATTAGCTGGGTGTGGTGGCACATGCCTGTAATTCCAGCTACTCGGGAGGCTGAGGCAGGAGAATCACTTGAACCCAGGAGTTGGAAGTTGCAGTGAGCTGAGATTGCACCATTGCACTCCAGCCTGGGCAACAAGAGCGAAACTCCATCTCAAAAAAAAAAAAAAAAAAAAAAAAAGTAACATCACTGTTGTGAACCTAAGATTGGCCTTTCGGGATGTCTTTTCAGGTTTTTGCATTTCCTACAACCGGATGGCCCCACCTGGACATGCAAACCAGTTCTGTGGCCCCCACCCAGGAACTGAGTCATCAGAAGAGAACAGCTTCGACTCCCTATGATTTCATCCCCGAGCCAACCACTCAGCACTCCCGATTCACTGGCCCCTACCCACCAAATTTTCCTTAAAAACTCTGATTCCCAAATTCTCGGGGAGACTGACTTGAGTAATAATAAAACTCCGGTCTCTTGCCCAGTTGGCTCCGTGTGAATTACTCTTTCTCTATTGCAATTTTCCTGTCTTGATAAATCGGCTCTGTCTAGGCAGCAGGCAAGGTGAACCCACTAGGACAGGCGGAGCTGGAAGGAAGCCTGAGATACAGGGACAAATGGGGACCAGAATCAGAAAGTGAGCTCAGGGTTAACAGGACACAGGATCCCATGAGGTTCTGGGGTCATCCAGGCGTGGGTCCAAACCCTGCGCCTGCCACTTCCTGTGTGACCATGGCCAAATCACTTCACCTCTCTGAATTTCCACTTCCCCCAGACACTGTCAGACACTGCTCTGATCACTCTGTATATGACTGACTTGTTTCACTGGCTCTGTAACCCCATGGTACAGGTAAGTGACTTGTTCTGCTATGGCTAGCAAGTGGCAGAGCTGGGACCTGAACCAGAGTCCCTGCTCTCAGCCAGATTGCCTCCAATAATTGCTTTGTGGCTTCAGAAGGAGGTGTTTCATGGCAATTAAGGGAAAGTATTCTAATCCTGGCTCCACAGCTTTCTATCTGGGAATCTTGGAATAAGTGACTTGCCTCTTTCAGCCTTAGTTCCTTCATCTGCAAAACAGGTATAATGATAGCATCCATCTCCTAGGGCTCTCAGCATAGTGCCAGGGACATGGTAGGGGCTCAACAAATGGCAGCTCTTCCCTCCAGCAAAAACATATTGAACACATTTTTGTGGATGCAGGACTTTTCAGAGCCTTTAGTATGCTAATGTGTGTCATGAATCTCTAAGAGGGAAATGAGTAGGCAGAGTCTACTAAAGATATCATTGAGCTGTGAGGAGAAGAATTACAAAAAATAATTAGAGGCTGGGTACAGTGGCTCACACCTGTAATCCCAGCACTTCAGGAGGCCAATACGGGAGGATCACTTGAGCCCAGGAGTTTGAGACCAGCCTGGGCAACACAGTGAGATCCTGTCTCAACAACAACACCACCACCACCACCACCACCACACAGGATTAGCCAGGAGTGGTGGTGCACACCTGCAGTCCCAGCTACTTAGGAGGCAAAGATAAGAGGACTGCTTGAGTCCAGGAGTTCAAGGTTTCAGTGAGCTGTGATCATGCCACTGATCAGCCTGAGCAACAGAATGAGATTCTGTCTCAAAAAAAAAAAAAAAAAGGAGAAATCACACCAACTGAGTAGCATTTCCCACAGTGCAGGATGAGTTCCTAGTGGTGTGTGAGTTGCTCTTGCTGTCCACAGGCGGACATTTTCCAAAACTTTTTACTGGGGAAAAATATTAGCAAAGTTGTAGGCCAGGTGTGGTGGCTCACACTTGTAATGCCAGCACTTTGGGAGGTCGAGGTGGGCAGATCGCTGGAGCCCCAGAGTTTGAGACCAGCCTGGGCAACATAGCAAAACCCCCATCTCTATAAAAAATATTAAAATTAGCCAAGTGTGGTGGTGTGTGCCTGTAGTCTCAGCTACTTGGGAGGCCGAGGTGGGAGGATCACTTGAGCCCAAGAGGTCAATGCTGCAGTCAGCTATGATTGCACCATTTCACTCCAGCCTGGATGACACAGGGAGACCCTATCTAAAAAAAAAAAAAAAAGAGAAAGAAAGAAAAAGAAAAGGTGCAAGAAGAGTAAGTACAACAAGCTCCCTGAATTTCCCCAGATTTGCCAAATGTTGACATTTTGCCACATTTACTGTATCTCTCTTGCCTCTATTTCCCAACCCCTGAAGCATTTGCGAGTTAATGCAGTCACTACCACGATCCTTGACACACATGGTTCAGTGTGTCTCTCCTAAGAACAAGGTCATTACCTGTATAATTATCGCATTCAGAGAACTTAACATTGATGTAGTTCCATGATCTGAATTTTTTAGATTCCATCTTTAAATTTCACCAATTGTCCTAATACTATATTTTACAGCAATTGGTTTTCCAGTCTAGGAGCAAATGCAGGATCATACACTGAAATCAGCGGTCATGTCTCTTTGGTCTCCTTTGATCTGGAATCCTTCCTTAACCTTTCTTTGTCTTGGTCTTCATATTTTCAAAGAGTCCGTTTTGGAGGATTTCCCTCACTTTGGGTTTCCTGAATGTTTCCAGGAGATTAGATTCAGGTGATGCACTTTTAGCAGGAATACCACAGAAGTGATGCTGTGTCCCCCTCAGTGCATTGTAGCAGGAGACACCTGGCATCTGTCTGCCCCATTTCTGGTGTCATATCCACTTACCTTTTGAATAGAGTGGTATCTGCCACGTTTCTCCACTATAATTTTTCCCTTTGTAATTAGTAAGAAATAAAGGGAGCTATTATAGATAAGATCTTACCAAGTTAAACATGGAATTTTTAAAAATTAACATATACGGATTTATTTTTCTGTTAATTTTCTTTCTTCAAAGGAAAACTGGTGTTTCATTTAAAGTAGCAACGTAATGTTTCCTTCTCCAATACATATATTTACAGTAAAAAGAAGAAAAAGAAAACTGAATCAATTTGAAGGAAAGTGTAAAATAAGTGACAACAGTGCATATGGGAAGATATTATGAAAGGTGGTTCCTGGGTGGCTGTTTTAGAGACGCAGGATAGAGTCAGCTCTTGCCCCAATCGGTGCAGCAAAAGCCGCTGGAAGGTGGTGGAGCAAAGCTGTCGGGCTGGGAGAGGGTGCTCTTGGGGTCTTCTGAGCTTTAGGGGGTCTTCCATAGTTCCCCCTAAAGAACTATAGGGGCCCAGAGACCCTGAACTCACCCTCTGTCTCACCCTGCAGGCCAGGGGAGGCAACCACTGGGATGGTCATTTTGGCCCCTTGACTGGCATGACCAGAGGGACCACCAGCTGGTCTGGGAGGCCCCAGAGACTGGGTGCGAGTCCTGGTTCTTGGAAATCCACCCAGCCCATACAAGCTCAGCACCTACAGAAAGAGCCCCTCCCAGCCTCTTCTAAATCAGAACCATGGGTAACAGCAAAGGCAGACTGAGTGTTGATTTTCTGGATCCAAATTGGATGGTCTTGGAGTCTTGCAAAGGATGGTGAATGCACCAAGAGGCAGGGTCACCAAGGAGGTAGCAGGCAGGGAGGACTTTGGAGGGAAAGGCCTGCCACCTGGGAGGAAAAATCAAATCTAACAGAATTCCTATTCTTTAAGTATTGAAGGCTCAGTTGCTTCCTGTAATCAGGCCCAAAAGTGACCCTTTGAGCTGTAACAAAGACTGTCCCTTCAGGGGCTGGTCTGACTAAAGCCTTGATACCCGTCTCAGAAGTCACCCACTGGATACCTCAGCCAAACTGGCATCTATAGCTGGGATACAATTGGGTCTGAGCAAAGCTAAGATTGGGTTAATTCCAGGACTGTGGCAAAATCAAGAGTAAACAAATCCATGCTTCAATTCTGAGTGGTCAGAAAGGGCGTGGGCTTCATGTTCACACCCCAGCTCCAGGTCGGCCACGGGGCTGAGGCCCACTCAATCCCCCTGAGGGCTCAGTCTTCTCACCTGTAGAAGGGGTAATAATATTGCCTACTCTCTGGGTTGGGAGGGACCACGTGAAGGCAGTGAATAAAGACCTTGGCACGATGCCAGGCATGTTGTAAACAGTCATTAAATTTGCAGCTGTAACCACCCAGTGGATTCTCCTTGCCTGCTACCCAGATAGAGCCAATTTACCAAGACAGAGGAGTTGCAATAGAGAAAGAATTTAATACACATAGAGCTGGCTAAACAGGAGACCGGAGTTTTATTATTACCCAAATCATCCTCCCAGAAAATTCAGAGACTAGGGTGTTTAAAGATAGTTTGTGGGCAGGGGGCTAGGGAATGGGGAGTGCTAATTGGTTGGGTTGGGGATGAAATCACAAGGATTCAAAGCTGTCCTCTTGGGCTGAATCAGTCCCTGGGTGGAGGCCACAAGAACAGATGACCCAGCTTACCTGTCTGGGCACACCAGCTGATCCATCAGAATGTAGGGTCTGAAAAATATCTCAAACACCAATCTTAAGTCTCACAATAGCAACATTATCCACAGGAGCAATTGGGGAGGTTAGAAATGTTGTGGCCTCTGGCTGCGTGACTCCTGAGCCATTATTTCTAATCTCGTGGCTAATGTGTTAGCTTTACAAAGCTTGCTTAGGTCCCTAAGCAAGGAGGGGGGTTTGTTTTGGGAAGGCACTGTGATCACTTTTATTTTAAAGCTAAATTATAAATAAAATTCCTCCCAAAGTTAGTTCTGCCTATACCCAGGAATGAACAAGGGCAGCTTGAAGGTGAAAGGCAAGATGGAGTCAGTTTTGTCAAATCTCTTTTATGGTCATAATTTTCTCACCATTATGATCTTTACAAAAGTGACTTCCTAGCTATTATGACTGTCATCATCATTGTTGCTGTTGTTGTTAGTCAAACCAGCCCATCGGAAAAGCCTGAAGAGAAGTCATTCGGGTGAACAAGAACTCCTTGAAAGCAGAAATACTTTTTTTTTTCCCAAGCATATGCCGCATTTTCAACTTTGTTAAGTTATATATAATAAGACAATGCCATTTTAAGTGTACAGTTTAGTGAGTTTTGACAAATGAATACATTTTTGTAACCAACTTTGGAATCAATATAGAGAACATTCCCTTCACCCCAAGATATGAAGGAGTACCCTGGTACCCCTTCTCAGTAAATCCGAAAGCAGGAATACTTTTTTATTTGTCTTTGTACCTCAGCACCAACACGAGGGCCTGGGTGTGAATCCTGGTTCATGGAAATCCACCCAGCAGTCCACACTAGCTGAGCACCAACAGAAAGGGCCCCTCCCAGCCTCTCCTAAGTCAGAGCCATGACCAACAGCAAAGGCGGGCTGAGTGTTGCTTTTCTGGACCCAAACTTGGGCTCTTGCAAAGGAAGGTGAATGCACCAAGAGGCAAGGCCAACAAGGAGGACACACATAGTAGTGTTTGCTAACAAGAATCATCAAGGGGCTGATATTTTTTGAGCAGTGACTATGTTTGAAGCCCTGGTTAAGCCTTCGACATGTGTTCTTACATCAAAACCTCAGAACCACCCTAGGCCCTCACATGTTGCTGGTGGTCAAATGTGAAATGTAAAATGGTACAGCCACTGTGGAAAACAGTCTGATGGTTCCTTTTATGGTGAAACTTAGAATTACCATGTGACCCAGCAATTCTGCTCCTAGGTATATGCCCAAGATAAATGAAAATATATGTCCACACAAAATCTTGTCCACAGTTTGTCAAGGCCTGGAAGCTGCTGCTTTGACAAACTGCAACAAACTTTTTCCTCTTCAGAGGCTTTTGGACTGAGGATGCTGCTGCCAACTTGCTGTGTTGCCTCAGGCAAGTCACTTGGCCTCTCTGAGCCTCAGTTTCCCCATCTTCAAACAGGACTGATAGCCCCCTACCTATTCATATGGCTCGTATGTAACTGGATCATGCATTGGCCACACAGAACTGGACTCAAATCCCAGGTGGGCCAATTGCTAGCTGTGTAACTCAGGCATATCTCATAGTCACTCTGACCCACAGTTTCTTCATTTGTAAAATGGGGAAAGTATGAGGACCTACCCCAGGAGGGTGTAGTAAGGGCTAAGTAAGGAGATGATGCAAGGAAAGCGCTTAGCCTGGTACCTAGCACATGGTACATGCTCCCTCCATCCCTGCGAGCCTCAGGGATGATGACGTTCTTGACTGCTTGCTTTTACTAAACCATGAGTTGGTGGTGAACAGAGGTTCAGAATCCAGAGTCAGACCTGGTACCAAATTCTGACCTTGACCTTACTTTCTGTGTGGCCTTACAAAGTAACTACTTTGAGCCCTATATTAGTCTGTTCTCACGCTGCTGATAAAGACATACCCAAGATTGGGTAATTTATAAAGAAAAAGAGGCTTAGTAAACTCACAGCTCCACATGGCTGGGGAGGCCTCACAATCACGGCAGAAGGTGAAAGACACGTCTTACATGGCAGCAGACAAGACAGAATAAGAAGCAAGTGAAAGGGAAAACCCCTTATAAAATCATCAGATCTCGTGAGACTTATTCACTACCACAAGCACAGTATGGGGGAAACTGCCCCCATGATTCATTTATCTCCCACCAGGTCTCTCCCACAACACGTGGGAATTATGGGAGCTACAATTCAAGATGAGATTTGGGTGAGGACACAGACAAATCATATCAAGCCCTAATTTCATTCATTCACTTCCCATTCATTCATCCATTCAGCACTTACTGAACAATGGCTTTCAGGCTGAGCAGTGTTTTAAGCACTTTCCTTGCAGCAATTAATTTGACTCCCACAGCAACCCTAAATGAGGTAGATGCTATCATAATTTTCCTTTTACTTATGGGTGACCTAAGGCCCCAAGAGGAACTGTCACCTGCCTTGGGTAACACAGCTTGTAAATGTTGAAGTCAGGATTCAAACTCAGAACACCTGGCCACGAAGTCCATCCTCTTAACTTTTTATGGCCAGATTTTTCCTCTCTGCAAATCACAACAACCCTCCTGGGGTTGCTGTGGGCATGAAACTCGATCTTGCCTTTACACACTTAGCACAGTGCCTGGCCCTCAGGGAGCTGTTATTTTAATTTTATTTATTTATTTATTTATTTATTTATTTATTTATTTATTTATTTTGAGACAAAGACTTGCTCTGTTATCCAGATTGGGGTGAAGTGATGCGATCTCAATTCACTACAACCTCTACTTCCCAGACTCAAGTGATCCTCCCACCTCAGCCTCCTGAGTAGGTGGGACTACAGATGCATGCCACCATGCTCAGCTAATTTTTAATTTTTTTTTTGGAGTGATGAGGTCTCACTATCTTGCCCAGGCCGGGGAGCTGTTATTTTTATTTATCATTTTCTTTTTCTTGCCAGTACACCTCCAGGCCTCTGCACTTGACTCCCTCCTTGACCTGGCTCACTTCGGATTGCCTTTGAAGCCTCCAATTCAAGTGTCACCCCTTCTAGGGAGCCTTCTCTGACCTTGCAAAACAGGCTAAGTGCCCTTTCCTGTGTAAGCAGAGCCCCTGAGGTTACCACAGTGTTCTACAATTTTCCACCTCCAGCTAACGTAGGAACAGGAGTTGTGCTTTCTTTTCTGTATTTCTAGCTCTTGACATGGTTCTGAACCACTGCGGATACATGCTCAGAGAACAAGTACTCTTCATTCAACAAAATGTTCCAGTATGGACGCGTGTTGGGCTCTGGAGCAATAGAGTGTGGATCTGTTGAATGGCTAAAGGACCTATTTCCATTTTCTGTGCTTATTTGGCCATCTCACTGTGAGTGCTACTCCCTCACGTACCTGAAAATGCTAAAGTAGCACTTTTTTTTTTTTTTGAGACAGTGTCTTGCTCTGTCCCTGAGGCTGGGGTGCAATGGCAGGATCTTGGATCACTGCAACCTCTGCCTCCTGGGTTCAAGCAATTCTCCTGCCTCAGACTCCTGAGTAGCTGGGATTATAGGCACCTGCCCTCACACCTGGCTAATTTTTGTATTTTTAGTAGAGACAGGGTTTCGCCACGTTGGTCAGGCTGGTCTCAAACTCCTGGCCTCAAGTGATCCGCCCGTCTCAGCCTCCCAAAGTACAGGGGTTACAGACACGAGCCACCGCACCCAGCCTAAGGGGGCACTTCCTGGAAGGTTCCAGGCCCCTCCAAGTAGGAATCCCCTCCCCACTTCCAGATATCCAGCGATCTGGCTGTTCTCCCCTCATTCCTCCCTACAAAGCTCCCAGGCCGCTCCTGCACCCAGCCCCTCTCCTGAAATAGTCTCTTGTGGCTTCCCATTTGTCTTCCCAGAGCAGTCTCGTTTCTCTCATGTGCCACGGGATGCACCAACTCTCCAGGCTAAAAATACCCCTGACATTTCTGAAGGCCTGTTAGGGCCAGAGCTGCTCTCCTGACGAGCATGAGTGTCTCTGCAAATGGAAGCAGGTGGCAGCACAGTCGTGGGCTGAAGGCACCTACTGCACTCACAGCTCAGTCCCACCCAATGGCCTACCTGCCTACATCCTTCATGACCCCCTCCTCAACCCTGAGCTCCCAGAGACCAGGAGTTATGAACTGGATTGTGTTCCCCTAAAGCTCATACGGTGAAGCCCTAACCCTCAGTATATTTGCAGACAAGGCCTTTAAGGAGGTAATTAATGTTAAATGAGGTCATAAGGGCAGGGGGCTTATCCAACAGGACTGGTGTCCTTAGAAGAGGAAGACAATAGATCTCTCTCACGCTTTTGCTCTCTCTGCACACACAAAGAAGAGGCCATTTAAGGACCCAGCAAGCAGGTGGCTGTCCACAAACTTGGAAGAGAGAGCCCTCACTAGAAACCAACTCTGATGGTATCCTGATCTTGGACTTCTGGCCTCCGGAATTGTGAAAACATATATTTCTTTTCTTCTTTTTCTTTTTCTTTTTTTTTAAGACCAGGTCTCACCCTATGACCCAGGCTGGAGTGCAGTGACACGATCATGGCTCACCTAAGCCTCAACCTCCCAGGCTCAGGTGATCCTCCCACCTCAGCCTCCTGAGTAGCTGGGATTACCAGCATGTACCACCATACCTAATTTAAAAAAATTTTTTTTTAGAGATGAGGTTTTGCCATGTTGCCCAAGCTGGTCTCAAACTCCTGGTTTGAGATCACTCCAGTGATCTGCCTGCCTTGGCCTCCCAAAGTGCTAGGATTACAGGCATCAGCCACTGCACCCAGTCAAGATAAATTTCTGTTCTTTAAGCCACCCACTTTGTTATGTTTTGTTATGGCAGCCCTAGCAAACTGATGCACCAGGGATTAGGGCTGGTTCCTCTCCATGTCCTCACACAGCCTGGCACAGAGTAGGTGCTCAGTAAATGTTTGTTGAATGAGGCACAGTAGTTATGAACAGGGATTATGAAACCAGATTGCTTGACTTCCAGTTCTGGCTCTGCCCCTTACCGGGTGACCTCTCTGTATGTCCATCATCTCATCTGCGAAGTGGAAGTAATACAAGCTTCTAGGGTTGTTAGAGGACCACATAAATATAGGTATTGCTTCTAGAGTAGAGTTTGACAATGGTAAGCATAAGATATGAGTTATTAGTATTCGTATTCTTGTCATCATGTTTATCTCATTGGGAATCTAGCTTTTCTTACTGCGCTGCTGTTTTTGTCTATGGTTTTTATTCTCAGTCATGTGGCAAAATTTTGCCACCCTGATGGTGGGAAAATAGCTGCCAGGCACTCAAGCTTGCATCCCATCCCTCAAAAACCCCAGTCTAAAGAGAGCTTGTCGTTTCCTTCCTCAAAGTTCCAGCAAAAATCCTGGAGTGACTTTCTTCAGTCTGTCTTTGAGTCCTGCCCTTTCCTGTACCAATCTCTGGGAGCAGAGAGCGAGCCAGTTCTTATGAGCCAGTCTTAGATGTGTGCCAATCCCAGAACCAATCACTGTAGCTAGAAGGACAAAAATCTCTGATTGGCCAAGTCTGACACCAGTGATTGTGTCTAGGAGGATAAATGCTCTAATTGACTAGGCCCGAGTCACATGGGCATCAGGAGCCAATCATTATGTCAAGGCAGATAAACTGCTCTGCCTGGCCAGGTCTAAGTCATGTGCCCATCCTTGGAGCCAAGGATTGAGGTGGGCTTCACCCAAACCTTGCACTGTGGTGAGGGAGGGGTGAGGGGTGCTACTCCCAGATGCCGGAATGAATAGAGGCAGGCAGATGACAGCAACCCCAAAGTGGAATGAAGCCCTTTGTCCCTTTTCCCCAGAGTGCCCCCCACTCTAGGTTATACTGGGTGTATGACTTTTATTAGACATGACAGTTGCAATGGTGTGTGTGCATGCATGTGTGTCTACATCACATTACACCATGCAATTTAGATTAAATATTAGATCTCCTATTCTTAAAAGCCTTCAGATCCTTCCCTCCCAGTATCAGGGAGTTGTCCCTGGTGAGCCTCTGGCTTGTCCAGAGTTCCCCTATCCCTATGGGCAGACGTTTTGTGGTTTCTCTATCTGGGTCCGTAACCACATCTCTCTGCATCAAGCCACACAAAATGCATTTACTGAACAAACATACCTTGATCTTATCTTCCTGCCTTGTCTCCTTCTAACGCTTTAGTTCCTCCTTCCACACAATGAGCAACTATTCACTTGGTAGGATTGGAAAGTCAAGCTTCATTCACTATGAGGGTCTCCCCAGCATGAAAAAGTCAAGTCATATCTTAGAATAAAAATGGTTGTGGGAGGGATATGGGAATAAGAAAGTTCCAAGGGAAATTCTCCCTCAGACCTTGGGTAAAGCCTCTCAGCTTCTCAAATCAGGCAAGCAGTTGTCTTATTTGATTAGGATTAACAGATTTTCAAAGATAACCTATTTTGGTTTTACGATTCTATCTCTCCAGGCAGTGTTTACAATATGTATTTGCAGAAACAGAGAATGTATGCCAGGAACGCGGCGAGGGCCCTTGCCTGTGCTCACACAGTCTGTCATAAATATAATATTAGGATGATGCCTGAAATTAATGTGAATCATTTCCCAATAAATATAGTCAGTTAGTGAGGTGTTCCAGGACCGCTGATGGGAGATATATTTTGGTAAAATATGGTTTTTTATCGGTTGGGAACTGGGGGTGGGGGCATAAGGCAGGCATAAATCTCTATGGAAGAAGTATCTTTTATGATTATTCAATTCCACAGTAGCTCTAAGAGCCTAAAGTAGATTCATATTTACAGTTCCTGGAAGCACCTGGTTTTTATATATTGGGGAAAGAATTAGTATCAGGGCCTCGTCGTGGAAATCACTGACTTATGCTCTTGGACGGCAGGGAGGTGAGAGGCTCTTCTGCCAGGGTGCTCCATGGGACTGAATTCATTTCATCTGCATCCAGGCGTGGTGCGAAGGAGACGTCACACAGCCGTCAGGGCAGAAGGGGCTGCTGGAAAGGTGGTCTTCGCTGGCCCTGAGGCACAGGTGGCCCCTGACTCACAGGAGACAGGCACTGGGAATGGGGGGTGGGGGAGTGGGGTTAGGATCGCAGGGCTGGAAGAGGAAAAAGCATGCTAGGGAGAGGGCTGAAGCTAGCTGGCTGAAGGCAACTGTGATGGGGTGAATATGCTTTTGTCTCTGAGAGCTCGGCCTAAACATACATATTCCCCATCTCATCCCACCTGCCTTCATGCTCCCACAGTCTGCAGATGAAGGAAGGAACCCTGGCCCTTTGTCACTGCTGTTAATTTCCCTGCCTGGGCATTATTAATTTCATTTGTTTTTGAGATGGAGTTTTGCTCCTGTTGCCCAAGCTGGAGTGCAATCGCAGAATCTCAGCTCACTGCAACCTCCGCCTCCAAAGTTTAAGTGATTCTCCTGCCTCAGCCTCCCGAATAGCTGGGATTAAAGTTGCCCACCACCATGCCTGGCTAATTTTTTTGTATTTTTAGTAAAGACAAGATTTCACCATGTTGGCCAGGCTGGTCTTGAACTCCTGACCTCAGGTGATCCACCTGCCTCAGGCTCCCAAAGTGCTGGGATTACAGGTGTGAACCAGCACAGCCTTAATTTTAAGGTTAACTTTTGTATCAGCCTGTTCTTGCACTGCTACAAAGAACTACCTGAGGTCAGTCGCGGTGGCTCATGCCTGTAATCCCAGCACTTTGGGAACCCGAGGCGGGCGGATCACTTGAGGTCAAGAGTTTGGACCAGCCTGGCCAACATTGTGAAACACCGTCTCTACTAAAAATACAAATAATAATAATAATAATAAAAATAATTAGCTGGGTGTGGTGGCACATGCCTGTAATCCTAACTACTTGGGAGGCTGAGACAGAAGAATTGCTTGAACCTGAGAGATAGAGGTTGCAGTGAGCCAAGATTGTGCCACTGCACTCCAGCCTGGGCAACAGAGCAAGACTCCATTTCAGAAACAAAACAAAACAAAACTACCTAAGATTGGGTAATCTATGAAAAAAAAGAGGTTTAATTGACTCACAGTTACACAGACTATACAGGAACCCTGGTTGGGGAGGCCTCAGGAAACTTACAATCATGGCAGAAGCTGAAGGAGAAGTAGGCAGATTTTCACATGGCGGAGCAGGAGAGAGGGGATGGGAGGGGCTACACACTTTTTTTTTTTTTTTGAGATGGAGTCTCGCTCTGTCTCCCAGGCTGGAGTGCAGTGGCACGATCTCTGCTCACTGCAAGCTCGGCCCCCCGGGGTTCATGCCATTCTCCTGCCTTAGCCTCTCCGAGTAGCTGGGACTACAGGCGCCCGCCACCACGCCCGGCTAATTTTTTGTATTTTTAGTAGAGACGGGGTTTCACCCGTGTTAGCCAGGATGGTCTCGATCTCCTGACCTCGTGATTCGCCCGCCTTGGCCTCCCAAAGTGCTGGGATTACAGGCGTGAACCACCGCACCCAGCCGGGGCCACACACTTTTAAATAACCAAATCTTGCAGCAATCACCCACTATCACAAGAGCAGCACTGAGGGAGAGGTCCACCCCCATGAGCCACTCACCTCCCACCAGGCTCCTCCTCCAACACTGGGAACTACAATTCAACTTGAGTTTTGGGTGAGGACACAGAGCCAAACCATATCAACTTTATCATTTTTTTTTCCCCTCTGCAAACAAAGTAATGCAGGTCCACCATCTGTTAGCCAAAATTCTAAAGTCCTAAAAGCTCTGGAAACTGTTGAGTCCTTCCTGGTTATCATGTGTGGTGGCAAAAGCTGATCGGAACCGATATGAGGTTATTTATATTACTTAGTCATCCCCCTTTGTGAAAATGTTTATACCTTTCACTGCAGAAATATTAATGTGTTTGATTATAGGGTGCTGTCCCGAACCTCTCTGGGAGAGTTAGATAAGACACAGCACCCGATGCCTTTCTAAGAGTCACACAGACTTTGAATCCTGAAATAGATCTTCCCCTAAAGGTTTCAGATAAAAGATTGTAGACTTGAACTGGCTAGTTGCCATAAGAAAGTCTATATAATGTAGAAAGTAAAAGCCTTAAACAAAAAGTGGGCAAAGCATATAGATATTCACAGAAGAAAAACAACTGCCCACTAAGCTGAGAACGAATTCAACTGTACGTGTAATTGAAGATGGCAGACTGAAACCATAATAAGCTCCATCTTCATCAGATTTAAAAACTGGGAGAACAGGCTGGGCGCGGTGGCTCACACCTGTAATCCCAGCATTTTGGGAGGCCGAGGTGGGTGGATCACGAGGTCAGGAGATGGAGACCATCCTGGCTAACACGGTGAAACCCCGTCTCTACTAAAAATACAAAAAATTAGCCAGGCGTGGTGGCGGGCGCCTGTAGTCCCAGCTACTCGGAAAGGAGGCTGAGGCAGGAGAATGGTGTGAACCTGGGAGGTGGAGCTTGCAGTGAGCCGAGATCGTGCCATTGCACTCCAGCCTGGGCGACAGAGCCAGACTCCATCTCAAAAAATAAATAAAATAAAATAAAATTTAATTTAATTTAATGTAAAAAGGGAGAACATCCATTGTTGGTGAGGATGAGGATGTGGTTAAAAGGCACTTGCATTCATGCAGATGATGGGGTAAATCTCACCAACTTTTTTGGAAGACAATTTGGCAATACGCATCCATATTTTATGAATTTATCTTTGAGACGGCGGTCTCACTACATTGCCCAGGCTGGTCTCAAACTCCTGGGCTCAATTGATCCTCCAGCCTCAGCATCCCAGGCAACTGGGACTACAGATGGACACCACAGCGCCCTGCTGGAGCGCTGCATCCACATTTGATAAGTATATTCCCCTTAGTCCAAAAATTTCCCTTCTGGGAATTTATCTTATAACTAGTCATATTCACCTGGTGCACAGATGAATGTTCACACATATTCAGTGCACCTCCGTTTGTAGTAGCAAAAAACTGGAAACAACCTAAATGTTAAGTGTTTATGAGAGAGGATTGGTTAAATACACTTGGGGCATGAAAACCCTGGAATATTATGAAGTGATTAAAAAGAATAAACTAGATCGACATGAACGGACTTGGTAAGATGCCCACGATATACAGTCCCAGGGACAGAGCATGCTATGCAATTCTACAATCCGGTTTTTAGCTTCCAAAAGTACATATATACATATTATGTGTTTATGTGTGCAAAGAAAAAAATCGTGGAAGAATATACTCCAAAGCATGGTTATACTTCTATAAGATGCATGAAGACCAGGGATATTTCTCTAGATTTTATGCATTTTTGTAACTTTTAAAAGTTTTTACATTGATTCTATATCAATTTGTAGTTAAAATAAGTTACCGACAGTGAGGAAAAGGGAGCAAAAATTTCCCTTAATTCTACCTTCTTGCCCAGAGATCACTGTTGTTGAAATGTGGCGTTCTTGTAGAATCTTCTCTGTGAGTACATCATTTTTACATCCATGCACATGTACATTTATTTTCTATCCGCAAGAATGAGTTTGTGCTGTCCAAACTTAAACTCCCCTGCAATTTTCTTTTCCCTTTAGACATGACGCCCCAGCCACCTTTCCACGTTATTTCCCAGAGTTCCCCATCCCAGGCGTGCCACCATGAGAAGGCATCATCGTCCATTTCACTGGCCACCCATTGATGGATGCCTGGGTTGACTCCAACTTTGGAGGCCTCATGTTCTGAAAAATTTTTGTCAACCAAACTGAATTTATTAAGTAATAATTAATTTGTTTCCCCATTTTTTATTCATCAAAGACATACAAACTGCAGACCAGGGTTTCTGATTAGCAGGAGGCTACCAAAGCCCAGAGAATCCCAGCCAAGAACAAAGCGGCTGGGTGTTTGAAGAAGGCTAGGTGGCCTTATGGGTATGTGGGTTCCCTTTGTGTGTCAGGCTTTTTGCTTTTTTAACACAGGAGTAAACCCAGACCCCAAACGGAGAGGGGAGGGATGGCAAGGGCATTGGTAGGCAGAAAGCTCTGGTGTTCAAGGGAATGGTAATTACAAAGTCACAGTGAAATCGGCCTTTGGGTAAGTGGCTTAAACGTTCTGAGCCTCAGTTTCCCCTTCTGTATCATAGGGATCATCTTTCCTGCCTCCTGCTAGAGTTCCATAGTGGCACATAGTAGGGCCTCAATAAACTCAACAGACGTTAAAGAAAAACTACTAGAAATGAGGTGGAGCGTCTGTTATTTCAACAAATCTGTATTGTGCTCCATGCTGATTGCTGGAGATGCGGAAGGGACTAACACCCAGCCCCTCCTCTCCAGAAACCCAAGGACTAACTGGTTTTGCACAAGGAAAGGATGATTTACCTGAGAAAAGTATGGTGTTATTCCAGGCAAGGAATTAGACACTGGATGGGCCAAATCAACTGAAAGCTGGAAGCAGAATGAAAGGGGCCGGGGATGGGGGAGGGGGAAGTGGGGAGTGACTGCTTAGTGGGTTTGGGGTGTCCTTCTGGGACGAAGAAAATGTTTTGCAACTAGATAGACAGGGTGATTGCACAACACTGTGAATGTATTTAATAAACGCCACTGAATCATACACTTCAAAATGGTTCATTTTATATTATGTGAATTTCACCTCAATGAAAACAAAAACTAGAGGCACAGATGGGTAAATGCAGCTCCCCACCCGCCCTCCTACCTAGCCATGTGAAGAGGACCAGGACCTACTAGGTGTGGGCGGGACCTACTAGGTGTGGTCATGTTGCTTAACCTCTTGATGTTTCAATTTTCTCATCTGTCAATTGCAGATTATAAATATCCACTCATAGAGTTGCCAGAAGAATTAAATCAGGTAACAGTTAAATCAGGTAATTAAATCAGGTAAAGCTTACAGCAGAGCCTGGCCCACAGTAAGTGATCAACAAATGGCAGTTCTTATTATCACTACAGGCAAGAAAAACGGTTCTCAAGGGTAAAGGCAGAGAGACAGGCAGGGAGATTGCCTGGGCTGTGAATTGCCAGGTGTTTCTTTGGGCCAGAGACATCCACAGGCATGATGAGGGAAGGTGGGAGAAACCAGTCTATTTCTAGATCCAACTGAACATGCTGGTGGGGGACCTCAACTGATCACAGCATTTATTGCAAAGTATAAATATGTAGTTTCCATGTTATGTTTCTTATCAGACAAGGAAAACAGACATTCTGCCAGAAACTCAAATGCCTGTGATGTTTTTAAAGGGATTAAAACAGGAATAAGGTTTCAGGTCAGTTGCAAAGGTTTTCATTGTTCAAAATAACCCATGGCAAGGGCACATGAACTATCTTTCTTCTGTCTTTATAGCAAACCAATTATTCACTATTGTTTGTACAATAAACTGAGAATTTTTTTTAAAATGCATGTTGATGACTCTTCTGTTGTTTAAAAAGAAGTCACTGTGTTCTTGGCTTCCCCACTGGCTTTTGGCCTCATGAGGGATATTGGCAGAGTTTTTGGTAGTAGTGCCTCATGAAAGATATAGTGAATGCATGCCTAGCCCCTATTAGGCATTCTGAAAACAATCTAATTGGCAGTTTCTACCTACAGAGTGGCAGCTACAGGATGGGATTCAGGAATGGTGTGCACCAGGGGCTCTTTGAGAGTATCTTGTAGAACACAAAGTTAGTGGGTTCATAACAGATGTTCTATGAGAAAAGCGTTCCCTGATCAATTAAGTATGGGCAACAGCGAGATTAACAAAGTTCCACAGGTTTATTTCATGCACAAATTGTCAGAGCCTTTAATGTCCTAAGGCTCATTTGACTTTCCCAAGAAGGGGTAGAGGATTTAGTGTTTCCCAAGTTGATTTGCATAGAGAATCCTTTGTTTTCCCAAAACAAGTTAAAGAACTGGAGTTCCAAGGATTTCACTTTGGAAATCACTGGGTTACACCTTCATTTTCAAGTTTACCATCTTACGATTGAGGGTGCAACCTGATCATCTTGATTGGACTCAAGTGTGTCACCAAACACTGAATGAGCATTTATCAAAGACTCTGTCCTCAAGGAGAACACGATCTTGCCAGGGAGAATACTAGCACTAACAACAACAACAGTAATAACAGCAGCTTTCATTTACTGAGCATTTGCTACATTCCAGGCACTGTGCTAAACGCATGCTCAAACAAGCTCATTTAAACACATCAATACTGGGAACAGTGTTATTATTCGCGTTTTACAGGTGAAGAGATGAAGTTCAGACACAGCAAGTAACTTGGTCAAGGGCACACAGCAAAGAGGTGGCAGAGTGGGGCTTTGAGCAGATGGTCTGGATCTGAAGGTCACAGACATCACTCCACTTGCTCTAAAGACCTGGTCAAAGGAGAAAAGCAAAGGGGTTAAGTCATAGGCCACCAACATAAGAAAAGGGTAGCAGAGACCTCTTGGCACCTACTCCAGTTTGTGATATGAGGTGTTCATAGCCCAAAAAGAGGCTCTAGGGAGAAGGACTAGGGGCTGGGTGAGAACTGGGGAGAAGCTTGAACTCCACACAGAAATATCTGTAAGGAATGGTGCAATGGCTATAAGTTATCCCAGCGATGGGAGAGCTGGAGAGGAAGCTCAGGATGATGAGAAGTAGGAGGCCAGGAGACACAGTGGGAGGAACGTGGACTGGAGAACCAGGAGAACTGGCCTCTTCTCTGGGTCTTGCTCCAATTTACTGTGCAGCCTTGTACAGGTCACTTAACCTCTCTGTTTATCCAGGTCTCAGCATCACACACCACTCTTACACTCATACCAGAACTATGACTCTGCTTCCTCCGAAAGAGAGGCCTTTCAAGGGCAAGGAGAAACTTCAATTCACCTTCTGCTTCCCAGTGCATAGTATCATACCCCACACACATTAAGTTTCCCATAAATGTTTGTTGATTGAATGAGTGAATGAGTGAAAAAATAGGTGGAACTGTAAGGGGAAGAGGGTCGAATTAAACTGGCACCAGAGTAGAAGCTTCTGAGATGTATTTTCCCAGCTTTCCACTAAAATACCTAAGAAGGCAGAAAGAATTGAAAACTCACAGTGCTGACACCCAAGACTGACAGACTCTTTTTGCTAGAATCTGGGAGGAATTTCCATAAATACAAGGCAGATGGAGCTGGGTCGAGATAAACAATCAGGATTCTGTTCAAGTTTTATCTCCTGAGTCAGGGGAACCACTCGAGGCCAAAAGGAGGTCGAAAAGTACTCAACCACTTGCAACCCCAGTCTCTGAGACCTAGAGTCTGTGCCAATCAGAAAACTGGGGTTGGAGGAGGGGTAGAAGTTTTCTCCACTATGTGGTGAGGAGGGGTGTGCAATTTTGTAGGCAAAGTACTCTTTTTCTTACTGGCCTGTAGGTCTATGAAGTTAGAGACTGAAGTTTCCAAGGTCAGACATGGTGCCTCATGCCTCAAATCCCAATACTTTGGGAGGTTGAGGCAGGAGGATCACTTGAGCCCAGTAGTTAGAGACCAGCCTGGACGACATAGTGAGACCCTGTCTGTACCAAAAATACAAAAATTAGCTGGGTGTGGTGGTGCACACCTGTGGTCCCAGCTACTTGGGAGGCTGAGGTGAAAGGATCACTTGAATCCAGGAGTTTGAGGCTGCAGTGAGCTGTGATTGCACCACTGCACTCCAGCCTGGATGAGAGGTAAAGACTTTGTCTAAAAAAAATAAAAATTAAAACATTAAAAAAATGAAGTTTCTAGAAGACTATATAGGTCAGGGGAGATAAAATAGAGGGAAGAATGTCAAAAGCACTTTGATTCCCAAGAGGGACAACTCCCAGGAGTGCTATTGCCCATGGAAGACACTGGGATGGGGATTACAGTTTTTAATGCATTTCTTTTAGTTCATCGTGCCAAAGAGCCAACAGTGCAGTGGCGTAGAAGGGGTTCCCTCCTCAGTTCAACATGTGTAACAGGCAAGCACCTGGTTGACACTGGCTCTAGTTGCTATACAGACCAGCCAGCCTTCCCTCTCCAGGTTTAGATTATAAAGTCGTGGTGGCCGGGCACAGTGACTCACGCCTGTAATTCCAACACTTTGGGAGACCGAGGTGGGTGGATGACTTGAGCCCAGAGTTCAAGACCAACCTGGGCAACATGGTGAAATCCCATCTCTACAAAGTATTTAAAAAATTAGCCGGGCGTGGTGGTGGGTGCCTATAGTCCCAGCTACTCGGGAGGTTGAGGCGTGAAGATCACTTGAGCCCGGGAGACAGAGGTTGCGGTGAGCCGAGATGGCACCACTGCATTCCAGTCAGGGTAACAGAGTGTCCCTGTTTCAATAAATAAATAAATAAATAAATAACAAATAAAATGGTGGTGTTTAGGGTGAGGAGTTGGAGGGTAAGGGGGTCAACCAGTACTTTAGTGGACAATGAGAGGTACTGAGGGCAATTCACACAACCTGTCTGTTGGTAAACACAGGCCTAGGTAATAACCAGCTTCTGCAAAGATGAATAAACGAAAAGTCAATCGGTGGAGGGTATGCAAAAAAATGACTGCATAATCAGAGGAAGGAAATGTCTTTCTAAAAGGAAGAAGCTACCTTTAAAAAATATTTACTGTGTGTCCCAGAAGAAAAACAATGAAAATTTGTTTTGTGTACTAAATAGAACATACACAAAGGGGATAATTTCAATAAAATAGGAGCAGAAGTTTCTAAGAACAGCATAGACAGAGATTAAAAAACAAAAGCAAAACTAAGATCGCAATGACAGAATTTAAATCCCCAGTGGGGGTGGTTAAAGTGCAGCAGTGACCTTGCAGGAAACCAAAATCAGTAATATGGGAGCCAGGCTCGAGAAGCTCTTGTAGAATAAAGAGGAAAAATGATAAACGTTGTGGACAGAAAGATTATTTCTGCAGGGCAACATCAGCTTAAGGAAAATGGGCATTCATGAGGGAAAAAAAGAAAGAAAACGCAGTAACAAACACGGACAAAAATTACAGAAACCATTCTGGGTCAGAAAAAAACAAAGCCCAAGTTACTGGGTGTGGTGGCTCACGCCTGTAATCCTGGCACTTTGGGAGGCCAATGTGGGTGGATCACTGGAGGTCAGGAGTTCAAGGCCAGCCTAGCCAACATGGTGAAACCCCATCTCTACTAAAAATACAAAATTGGCCAGGCATGGTGGTGCATGCCAGTGATCCCAGCTACTTGGGAGGCTGAGGCAGGAGAATTGCTTGAACCCGGGAGTTGGAGGTTTCAGTAAGCCGGGATCACTGCACCCCAGCCTGAGTGACAGAGTGAGACTCCTTCTCCAAAAAAAAAAAAAAAAAAAAAAGGCCAACTATACAGGAAAAAGGACTTATCGCAATTCAGGCAAAATTATTGAGAAGAGGCACACGTTTTCTGGCTATCTTTCGCTTTGTAATGAACCCCATCATCTTACTACATTATCTCTCGTGGTTCTGTGGGTGCCCTCGGCACAGCTGGGTGACCTTGCTCAGGATCTCTGGTTGCAGTCAGCTGGTGGCAGGGATTAGATCATTTGAAGGCTTCCACCGTTGTGTGTCTGGGATGTGGGCTGGGATGGCGGGAACAGGTAGGGGCTGGCTGGGCATCTCTTTCTCTTCGCCCTACCTGTCTGTGGGCTAGCTTGAACCTCCTCACAGCCTGGCAGTCTCAATCAAGGTTATTGAGTTTCTCCCATGGTGGCTGGCTTCCTCCAAACTGAATGTTCTAAGAAGCCCCGGAATAAGCGTCAAGACTTCTTCTGTGCCTAGCTTCAGAAGGCACACAGTCTTCTGAGAGTCTTCTTTTCCATTTCACTCTATTGGACAAGTCATAGAAGTGGAGAAAGAGATTGTGCTTCTCAATCGGGAAAGGCTTGTGTGTACGGGGAGGGAAGGAGTGGATGGTGGCCATCTTGGAAACAAACTCCCATCCCCACCGACATGCCCTTAAAAATATTTCAAGGAAAAACCTCTAAGGGTCCAAGTTGAAAACACAGGTTACTTGAGAAAGGTAAGAATCAAATTTCTCATATGCAACCCCAAATATGGAGCAGCAGCCTCAGAGTTACAGAGCAAAAGTATGTTCATAGTAATTTTATTTTTTTTTCTTTTTTTTTTAAATTTATTTATTATTATTATACTTTAAGTTGTAGGGTACATGTGCATAACGTTCAGGTTTGTTACATATGTATACTTGTGCCATGTTGGTGTGCTGCACCCATCAACTTGTCATTTACATCAGGTATAACTCCCAATGCAATCCCTCCCCCCTCCCCCCCCCCCCTCCCCATGACAGGCCCCTGTGTGTGATGTTCCCCTTCCTGAGTCCAAGTGATCTCATTGTTCAGTTCCCACCTATGAGTGAGAACATGCGGTGTTTGGTTTTCTGTTCTTGTGATAGACTGCTAAGAATGATGGTTTCCAGCTGCATCCATATCCCTACAAAGGACACAAACTCATCCTTTTTGATGGCTGCATAGTATTCCATGGTGTATATGTGCCACATTTTCTTAATCCAATCTGTCACTGATGGACATTTGGGTTGATTCCAAGTCTTTGCTATTGTGAATAGTGCTGCAATAAACATACGAGTGCATGTGTCTTTATAGCAGCATAATTTATAATCCTTTGGGTATATACCCAGTAATGGGATGGCTGGGTCATATGGTACATCTAGTTCTAGATCCTTGAGGAATCGCCATACTGTTTTCCATAATGGTTGAACTAGTTTACAATCCCACCAACAGTGTAAAAGTGTTCCTATTTCTCCACATCCTCTCCAGCACCTGTTGTTTCCTGACTTTTTAATGATCGCCATTCTAACTGGTGTGAGATGGTATCTCATTGTGGTTTTGATTTGCATTTCTCTGATGGCCAGTGATGATGAGCATTTTTTCATGTGTCTGTTGGCTGTATGAATGTCTTCTTTTGAGAAATGTCTGTTCATATCCTTTGCCCACTTTTTGATGGGGTTGTTTGTTTTTTTCTTGTAAATTTGTTTGAGTTCTTTGTAGGTTCTGGATATTAGCCCTTTGTCAGATGAGTAGATTGCAAAAATTTTCTCCCATTCTGTAGGTTGCCTGTTCACTCTGATGGTAGTTTTTTTTGCTGTGCAGAAGCTCTTTAGTTTAATGAGATCCCATTTGTCAATTTTGGCTTTTGCTGCCGTTGCTTTTGGTGTTTTAGACATGAAGTCTTTGCCCATGCCTATGTCCTGAATGGTACTACCTAGGTTTTCCTCTAGGATTTTTATGGTATTAGGTCTAACATTTAAGTCTCTAATCCATCTTGAATTAATTTTCGTATAAGGAGTAAGGAAAGGATCCAGTTTCAGCTTTCTACTTATGGCTAGCCAATTTTCCCAGCACCATTTATTAAATAGGGAATCCTTTCCCCATTTCTTGTTTCTCTCAGGTTTGTCAAAGATCAGATGGCTGTAGATGTGTGGTATTATTTCTGAGGACTCTGTTCTGTTCCATTGGTCTATATCTCTGTTTTGGTACCAGTACCATGCTGTTTTGGTTACTGTAGCCTTGTAGTATAGTTTGAAGTCAGGCAGCGTGATGCCTCCAGCTTTGTTCTTTTGACTTAGGATTGTCTTGGAGATGCGGGCTCTTTTTTGGTTCCATATGAACTTTAAAGCAGTTTTTTCCAATTCTGTGAAGAAACTCATTGGTAGCTTGATGGGGATGGCATTGAATCTATAAATTACCTTGGGCAGTATGGCCATTTTCACGATATTGATTCTTCCTATCCATGAGCATGGTATGTTCTTCCATTTGTTTGTGTCCTCTTTGATTTCACTGAGCAGTGGTTTGTAGTTCTCCTTGAAGAGGTCCTTTACATCCCTTGTAAGTTGGATTCCTAGGTATTTTATTCTCTTTGAAGCAATTGTGAATGGAAGTTCATTCCTGATTTGGCTCTCTGTTTGTCTGTTACTGGTGTATATAAGAATGCTTGTGATTTTTGCACATTAATTTTGTATCCTGAGACTTTGCTGAAGTTGCTTATCAGCTTAAGGAGATTTTGGGCTGAGACAATGGGGTTTTCTAAATATACAATCATGTCATCTGCAAACAGGGACAGTTTGACTTCTTCTTTTCCTAACTGAATACCCTTGATTTCTTTCTCTTGCCTAATTGCCCTAGCCAGAACTTCCAACACTATGTTGAATAGGAGTGGTGAGAGAGGGCATCCCTGTCTTGTGCCAGTTTTCAAAGGGAATGCTTCCAGTTTTTGCCCATTCAGTATGATATTGGCTGTGGGTTTGTCATAAATAGCTCTTATTATTTTGAGGTACGTTCCATCAATACCGAATTTATTGAGCGTTTTTAGCATGAAGGGCTGTTGAATTTTGTCAAAAGCCTTTTCTGCATCTATTGAGATAATCATGTGGTTCTTGTCTTTGGTTCTGTTTATATGCTGGATTATGTTTATTGATTTGCGAATGTTGAACCAGCCTTGCCTCCCAGGGATGAAGCCCACTTGATCATGGTGGATAAGCTTTTTGATGTGTTGCTGAATCCGGTTTGCCAGTATTTTATTGAGGATTTTTGCATCGATGTTCATCAGGGATATTGGTCTAAAATTCTCTTTTTTTGTTGTGTCTCTGCCAGGCTTTGGTATCAGGATGATGTTGGCCTCATAAAATGAGTTAGGGAGGATTCCCTCTTTTTCTATTGATTGGAATAATTTCAGAAGGAATGGTACCAACTCCTCCTTGTACCTCTGGTAGAATTCAGCTGTGAATCCATCTGGTCCTGGACTTTTTTTGGTTGGTAGGCTATTAATTATTGCCTCAATTTCAGAGCCTGCTATTGGTCTATTCAGGGATTCAACTTCTTCCTGGTTTAGTCTTGGAAGAGTGTAAGTGTCCAGGAAATTATCCATTTCTTCTAGATTTTCCAGTTTATTTGCATAGAGGTGTTTATAGTATTCTCTGATGGTAGTTTGTATTTCTGTGGGGTCGGTGGTGATATCCCCTTTATCATTTTTAATTGCGTCGATTTGATTCTTCTCTCTTTTTCTTCTTTATTAGTCTTGCTAGTGGTCTGTCAATTTTGTTGATCTTTTCAAAAAACCAACTCCTGGATTCATTGATTTTTTGGAGAGTTTTTTGTGTCTCTATCTCCTTCAGTTCTGCTCTGATCTTAGTTATTTCTAGCCTTCTGCTAGCTTTCGAATGTGTTTGCTCTTGCTTCTCTAGTTCTTTTAATTGCGATGTTAGAGTGTCAATTTTAGATCTTTCCTGCTTTCTCTTGTGGGCATTTAGTGCTATAAATTTCCCTCTACACACTGCTTTAAATGTGTCCCAGAGATTCTGGTATGTTGTATCTTTGTTCTCATTGGTTTCAAAGAACATCTTTATTTCTGCCTTCATTTCGTTATGTACCCAGTAGTCATTCAGGAGCAGGTTGTTCAGTTTCCATGTAGTTGAGCGGTTTTGATTGAGTTTCTTAGTCCTGAGTTCTAGTTTGATTGCACTGTGGTCTGAGAGACAGTTTGTTATAATTTCTGTTCTTGTACATTTGCTGAGGAGTGCTTTACTTCCAATTACGTGGTCGATTTTGGAGTAAGTACGATGTGGTGCTGAGAAGAATGTATATTCTGTTGATTTGGGGTGGAGAGTTCTATAGATGTCTATTAGGTCTGCTTGCTGCAGAGATGAGTTCAATTCCTGGATATCCTTGTTAACTTTCTGTCTCGTTGATCTGTGTAATGTTGACAGTGGAGTGTTGAAGTCTCCCATTATTATTGTATGGGAGTCTAAGTCTCTTTGTAAGTCTCTAAGGACTTGCTTTATGAATCTGGGTGCTCCTGTATTGGGTGCATATATATTTAGGATAGTTAGCTCTTCCTGTTGAATTGATCCCTTTACCATTATGTAATGGCCTTCTTTGTCTCTTTTGATCTTTGATGGTTTAAAGTCTGTTTTATCAGAGACTAGTATTGCAACCCCCACTTTTTTTTGTTCTCCATTTGCTTGGTAAATCTTCCTCCATCCCTTTATTTTGAGCCTATGTATGTCTCTGCGTGTGAGATGGGTCTCCTGAATACAGCAGACTGATGGGTCTTGACTCTTTATCCAGTTTGCCAGTCTGTGTCTTTTAATTGGAGCATTTAGTCCATTTACATTTAAGGTTAAGATTGTTATGTGTGAACTTGATCCTGCCATTATGATATTAACTGGTTATTTTGCTCGTTAGTTGATGCAGTTTCTTCCTAGCCTCGATGGTCTTTACATTTTGGCATGTTTTTGCAATGGCTGGTACCGGTTGTTCCTTTCCATGTTTAGTGCTTCCTTCAGGGTCTCTTGTAAGGCAGGCCTAGTGGTGACAAAATCTCTAAGCATTTGCTTATCTGTAAAGGATTTTATTTCTCCTTCACTTATGAAACTTAGTTTGGCTGGATATGAAATTCTGGGTTTAAAATTCTTTTCTTTAAGAATGTTGAATATTGGCCCCCACTCTCTTCTGGCTTGGAGAGTTTCTGCCGAGAGATCTGCTGTTAGTCTGATGGGCTTCCCTTTGTGGGTAACCCGACCTTTCTCTCTGGCTGCCCTTAAGATTTTTTCCTTCATTTCAACTTTGGTGAATCTGGCAATTATGTGTCTTGGAGTTGCTCTTCTCGAGGAGTATCTTTGTGGCGTTCTCTGTATTTCCTGGATTTGAATGTTGGCCTGCCCTACTAGGTTGGGGAAGTTCTCCTGGATGATATCCTGAAGAGTGTTTTCCAACTTGGTTCCATTTTCCCCCTCACTTTCAGGCACCCCAATCAGACGTAGATTTGGTCTTTTTACATAATCCCATACTTCTTGCAGGCTTTGTTCATTTCTTTTTCTTCTTTTTTCTTTTGGTTTCTCTTCTCGCTTCATTTCATTCATTTGATCCTCAATCGCAGATACTCTTTCTTCCAGTTGATCGAGTCGGTTACTGAAGCTTGTGCATTTGTCACGTATTTCTCGTGTCATGGTTTTCATCTCTTTCATTTCGTTTATGACCTTCTCTGCATTAATTACTCTAGCCATCAATTCTTCCACTTTTTTTTCAAGATTTTTAGTTTCTTTGCGCTGGGTACATAATTCCTCCTTTAGCTCTGAGAAATTTGATGGACTGAAGCCTTCTTCTCTCATCTCGTCAAAGTCATTCTCCGTCCAGCTTTGATCCGTTGCTGGCGATGAGCTGCGCTCCTTTGCCGGGGGAGATGTGCTCTTATTTTTTGAATTTCCAGCTTTTCTGCCCTGCTTTTTCCCCATCTTTGTGGTTTTATCTGCCTCTGTTCTTTGATGATGGTGATGTACTGATGGGGTTTTGGTGTAGGTGTCCTTCCTGTTTGATAGTTTTCCTTCTAACAGTCAGGACCCTCAGCTGTAGGTCTGTTGGAGATTGCTTGAGGTCCACTCCAGACCCTGTTTGCCTGGGTATCAGCAGCAGAGGCTGCAGAAGATAGAATATTTCTGAACAGCGAGTGTACCTGTCTGATTCTTGCTTTGGAAGCTTCCTCTCAGGGGTGTACTCCACCCTGTGAGGTGTGGGGTGTCAGACTGCCCCTAGTGGGGGATGTCTCCCAGTTAGGCTACTCAGGGGTCAGGGACCCACTTGAGCAGGGAGTCTGTCCCTTCTCAGATCTCAACCTCCGTGTTGGGAGATCCACTGCTCTCTTCAAAGCTGTCAGACAGAGTCGTTTGCGTCTGCAGAGGTTTCGGCTGTGTTTGTTATTGCCCTGTCCCCAGAGGTGGAGTCTACAGAGTCAGGCAGGTTTCCTTGAGCTGCTGTGAGCTCCACCCAGTTCGAGCTTCCCAGCAGCTTTGTTTACCTACTTAAGCCTCAGCAATGGCGGGCGCCCCTCCCCCAGCCTCGCTGCTGCCTTGCCGGTAGATCACAGACTGCTGTGCTAGCAATGAGGGAGGCTCCGTGGGTGTGGGACCCTCCTGGCCAGGTGTGGGATATGATCTCCTGGTGTGCCTGTTTGCTTAAAGCGCAGTATTGGGGTGGGAGTTACCCGATTTTCCAGGTGTTGTGTGTCTCAGTTCCCCTGGCTAGGAAAAGGGATTCCCTTCCCCCTTGCGCTTCCCAGGTGAGGCAATGCCTCGCCCTGCTTCAGCTCTCGCTGGTCGGGCTGCAGCAGCTGACCAGCACCGATCGTCCGGCACTCCCCAGTGAGATGAACCCAGTACCTCAGTTGAAAATGCAGAAATCACCGGTCTTCTGTGTCGCTCGCGCTGGGAGTTGGAGACTGGAGCTGTTCCTATTCGGCCATCTTGCTCCGCCCCCATAGTAATTTTATACTCAATCAAGTTATTACTCATGTGTGAAAGCAACTAAGGAACATTCTCTGATGGTCAAGGGCTCAGAGAATGTAATACTTGTGTGATCTTTTGAAAAAGCTACTTGAAGATATATTCTAGTCAACCAAGAAGTGAATCCAAATCAAAGGATGCCTGAATTGGAAAAAATTTCCTGAATTGGAAAATGAACTGAGTGTTTTCTGTTTAGTGGAAATATTTCCAAGAATAGCAAAGCTCCTCAATATTTGGTGATGATCACAGAAAGAATAAACAGAGGCTGAAAAATTTCGGCTGTAGAATCTGCAGATTTGCCTCTACCACTCTGTGTGTCCCAAGATGCCAGGTGTGTGGTCAGGAATCTGGTGCACATTATTTTTTTTCTTTTGTTTTGAGGCAGAGTCACACTCCATGGCCCAGGCTGGAGTGCAGTGGTGCGATCTCAGCTCACTGCAACCTCTGCCTCCCAGCTTCAAGCGATTCTCCTGCCTCAGCCTCCTGAGTAGCTGGGATTATAGGTGCAGGCCACCACCTCCAGCTAATTTTTATATTTTTAGTAGAGACAGGGTTTTGCCAGACGGACCAGCACCAGTGCAGTGGCCAGGTTGGTCTCGAACTCCTGACCTCAGGTGATCCACCCATCTCGGCCTCCCAGAGTGCTGGGATTACAGGCATGAGCCACCGCGCCCAGCCTGATGTACATATCTATGAAGCACGGAAATGACACTTTGTCATTCAATGGAGAACAAAAACACGTGACCTCTAGACCAGGGGTTGCAGGCCCCACTGATGTTTAGGGGCCAGCAGGTATTGTCTGTGGATAAAGTGGGTAAGTGTTAGAGAGGATATTGAGGAGAACTAGGGAACTGAGCCCTGTGATGTGCATTTTACAGATGTCCCCTGTCCCAGGTTTGTTTGCTTGTTTTTGAGACAGAGTCTTGCTCTGTCACCCAGGCTGGAGTGCAGTGGCACATTCTTGGCTCACTGCAACCTCTGGCTTCCAGGTTCAAGCAATTCTCGTGCTTCAGCCTCCCAAGTAGCTAGGATTACAGGCATGTGCCACCACGCCCAGCTAATTTTTGTATTTTTAGTAGAGATGGAGTTTCACCATGTTGGCCAGGCTGGTCGTGAACTCCTGGCCTCAAGCAATTCACCCATGTCAGCCTCCAAAAGTTCTGGGAATACAGGTGTGAACCACCATGCCCGGTCCCCTGTCCCAGGTTTCATAGCAGTTTGGATCAGGACAGCTTCTTATTTCTGGAAGTTTCTTCAGAGGATGCTTATAGGGATGTTGGCACTATCAGGAGGCAGCAGAAGTCTGTGTTTCTGAGGGGTGGAGGTGGGAGCAGCCATTGGCCTGGAGCTCATGTCCTTGCCACTGGGCACCTGGGTCTGCAGTCACTCACCTGGGTGAAGAGGGACCTTGTCTCTCTGCTGGCCAGCCAGCCCTCCCTGCCTCACTCCTTCCTCATGTCTGTTCCTCCACTTTCTCTCTCTTCCCACCTCCCTTCCCTCCTCCCTCCTGTCTATTTCTTCGTCTCCCTTTGTCTCTCTCTTCCACTTAGCAAGCTCTAGGTGCTTACCTACTGTGTAAGTATCACTGGGATAGGCTTTGAGTGTGACACGCCGCACCCAGCTGGATGTGAGCTCATCTGTCTCCCCCTCTTCCATATATGCAGCAACAAGGCTTTTCAGTAAAGAAATACAACAAATTTCTCCGAGGCCGATAGAAATTACCCTCTAGACACAATCACATGAAATTAGCTGGAAAACTAACCTGATCCTTGAACTTTCTGCCTCCTTGGTAATTTCAGCTCTGAAATACTGTCATTGCATTTAAGAAAGAACAGCGAGCCAGAGCTTTGTGATAGGCCTGGAACAACTCTGCAAGCTCAGGCATGCCAGGGTCAGGCACTGGCTTCTAGAGGAGGCCGGCTCCTTGTCAGGGGTCTGCCCAGCTGTGCCCCAGAGCTCAACCCTCATCCTGATTACAGGCCAGAATTTCCTTCCTCCACCGAAGCCCACGCAAGTTGGGCACTCTGGTGGAGGAAATGCCTCACTCCAGTACTTTGGACCATGCTCGGATCTGCACATTTACACAAAACTACAAAACCTTCAACTTCCTTTGCCCCCTTTCACCCCTCCACCCAATTCATACACCTAACCTCTTTTATAAAAGTCTTAACGTACTATTTGCCCTAGGATTAAATTAAGCCCAAATTTCTGGTTCCTTTCATCATTGTACCATCATGCTATTGGGGAGGGCTTATAAGATCCTCCACATTCTTTCTTGACGAAAATCTTTTTTTTTTTTTTTTGAGATGAAGTCTCCTGTCGCCAAGCCTGGAGTGCATGGCATGATCTCGGCTCACTGCAACCTCCGCTTCCCAGGTTCAAACAATTCTCTTGCCTCAGTCTCTTGAGTAGCTGACATTACAGGCACCTGCCACCATGCCTGGCTAATTTTTGTATTTTTAGTAGAGACGAGGTTTCGCCATGTTGGCCAGGCTGGTCTCGAACTACTGAGCAGAAGTGATCCCTTTGCCTCAGCCTTACACAGTGCTGGGATTACAGGCGTGAGCTGCCGTGCCTGGCCGAAAATCATCATTTTAGTAATGCCTTTTTCTTTTAAGTTGGTGCAAATTATTTTATGCTTTATGCTGTAATCAAAACTATGTGAGACAGACATTATGTTGAGTGAAAGAAGCCAGACATTGTATGAATTCATTTATGTGAAGGGAAAGAACGTGCAAAGTGAATGAAAGTCAAAATTATGTTTTCCCCTGGTAAGGTGATCAAGGGGTGTGAGGGAAACATCTCAGGTGCTCGACATACTCTGTATCAATTTTTTTTTTTTTTTTTTTTTTAGAGAGGGAGAGAGAGGGTCTCGCTCTGTTGCCAAGGCTGGAGTGCAGTGGTGCAATCACAGCTCACTGCACCCTTGACCTCTCAGACTCAAGTGATCCTTCTGCTTCAGCCTCCCAAGTAGCTGGGACTACAGGTGCACACCACCATGCTCAGCTAATTTTTTTATCTTTTTGTAAAGACAGGAGTCTCATTATGATACCCAGATTGGTCTGAAACTCCTGGGCTCAAGCGATCCTCCCACCTCAGCCTCCCAAAGTGGTGGGATTACAGATATAAGTCGTCATGCCTGGCCTGTATCTTAATCCGAGTGCTGGTCACATAGGGGTATGTAATGTTTGCCAACATTCATTGAATTGAACACATAGGGATATGTGCTCTTTATCATGTTATACCTTAATTTAAAAATAGATGCACACAAGTTAGTTTCTTTACAATGCAAGTTTGTGCTAAAATTTCTCTATTTTTTGCTGTCCTTTGTACTATTGGCTTTGTTTGTTGGCAGAAAGTGTGTTCTCTGCCCCGTTAGCTTATTTTTAAGGAGCACTGGTAAATTACTTTTATGCATTGCCCCCATCATGATATTACTCCTCATTAGACTTCATAATCTAGAAGGAAAGCTAACATTCATACTCAAGTAACAATCATGCAGAGTTTCAGTGTGAATTTGGGAGGGAACATGAGAATCTCTAAGGATGAAAGCAAAAATGTAAAGAGTGATCTCACGCAATGAGTACAATCTAACAAGAACACAGGAAGAACAAACTGGGGTTCCATGGGCTGGGGTTGGATCATGGAGGGCTTGGATGCCAAATTGCTATTTGTTTTAGTAGGCCATTGGAAGCTACTGGAGTTTCTTGATCAGAAGAGGAGTGTTATCAAACCCATGCTTCCCAGAGAGAAATATGGCAGTGTGCCCAAGACGAGGCAATGTCTGAAGGCTGGGAACCAGGCAAGAGGGCATTGCAATAGTCCAAGTGAGAAGTAATAGGGCTTGACATAGGTAAAGAACTAGAAAGGAGGTGATGGATGCTTTAAATAATGGGACCAATGGGTATAGAGAGGAATTGATGAAAAAGAGGGAGAAAAGGCCGGGTGCGGTAGTTCACGCCTATAGTCACAACACTGGGAGGCTGAGGTGAGAGGATCACTTGAGGTCAGAAGTTTGAGACCAGCCTGGCCAAGATGATAAATCCACATCTCTACTAAAAATACAAAAATTAGCTGGGCATGGTGGTGAATGCCTCTTACCCCAGCTAGTCGAGAGGCTGAGGCAAGAGAATCGCTTGAACCTGGGAGGTGGAGGCTGCAGTGAGCCAAGGTCATGCCACTGCACTGCAGCCTGGCTGACAGAAAAAAAAAAAAAAAAAAAAAAAAAGAGAGGAAAAGGCTTGGCAGTTGGAAGCATGGGCTCTGAACTGATACTGTATGTCCTGGAATCCCAGCTCCACCCATACATCAGCTGTTGATTTTAGGCAAGTCTCTTAACCTTATTATCACTCATTCAATGACAAGGAGATGGAAGCTTTGTGAAATTTGTAAGCTTCCATCTTTTTGATAATAAGAACACCTGTTGCACAGGATTACATGAGTTGTGCCACATAAGGCACTTTGTAGGACACAGGGACACTGTAGGCCCTCAGTGAATGGGATATAATATGATGATTTTTATTATCATTATAATTATTTGGGATACTATTAAGAATGCCTAAAAGGTGGTCAGCACAGGCAGAGTGAAAGGTTAGGCAAATGATGGGTTCCTTTTTTTCTTAGCAAAAGCTTTAAGAGCCAACACATGGTTCACCATGTTCCCATTTCCGTCTGCCATTGCAGACAGAGGCCACGCCACTAGATCTCAACAAGAAGATGACAGAACAGAGCCTCAAGCCACCCACCATTGACACATAACCTGAACAAGAAATAAACCTGTATGGTTGTAAGCCTTGGAGATTTAGGAGATGTTTGTTGCTGCAGCATAATCCAGTCTCCCCTGACTGCTATAGGGGGTGAACGAGTTGTCCAATGACCCTCATCTGTGACATTAACAAGGTGAAAGCAGAAAACTCCCACAGGTTCCTCCAGAAAGGCTTACAAAGACACAGCTTCAATCTTCCCCATCATAACAACAATCATAGCATCAGACTGTTAGTACACGCCAAGGGGGATAATTTGGGTGGAGTGGGAAGATGCTCTGTACCCGGTATTTTACAGTTAAGGGCAAATTTGCAGAGATTTGGAAAATTGGGTGCTGTGTGGAGTAAACACACTGAGCAAGTTTTCAGCTACAACACAGCTGAGCTCAAGGGAATGGGGTTTGATAGTTAGTGTCAGCATAATGAATTAAAAAAAAAGAAAACCCATTCCAGAATGTCTGCAAAACACTGTCAAGCTAAAAATCGTGCCTGCGGGGTTTTTTTTAAAAAGCAATTTCCCTAGCCACTGTGGCTAATAATATCTCATTTTGTTGACTCTAAAAGAAGGTCTTTTTAAAAATACTGTAGCATGTAATCTCCCAGTTTAAATCCTCTCAATGACTTCCTATTGCCTTGAAGGTCAAGTTGAAATTCTTCAAATGACCCACAAGCCCCTTCATGACTGGGTCCCGCCTACCTATCCAGCTTTACATCTGGCCTCCCATCCTGTGGCCCCACTACTCAAGGACAGAAAATTCCTAGTAGAAGCCAAGCCCGCCCTGCCTCTGAGCCTTTGCATTTGCTGTTCCCTCTGTCCAGAACACTCTTCCAACCATTGAGAAAATATTCAGTTATGCATAGGGTACCAGCAAAGCAGACGCTCCAAATGTCTGAAATAATACAAATAATTTCAATAATGCAAATGCAAGTACCTTTCTCCAAAACAGTATTGGGATGTGGGGGACATCACAACATGTTTTAAAGTTTCCTTGCACAGTTCTACAACATGGGTTTGAACTGCCTGGGTCTTATGCATGGATTTTCTTCCATCTCTGGCACCTGTGAGATAAGACCAACCCCTCCTCTTCCTCCACCTACTCAACGTGAAGACCATGAGGGTGAAGACCTTTATGATGATCCACTTCCACTTATTGCACGGTAAATATATTTTCTCTTCCTTATACTTTTCTTAGTAACATTTTCTTTTCTCTAGCTTACTTTATTGTAAGAATATAATACATAATACATGTAACATACAAAATATGTGTTAATCAACTGCTGACTGGAAGCCTTATCTGTTAAGCAATAATTCCTCCCCTCCCTCCTTCCTCCCAGCTTCTGGCAACCTCTAATCTACTGTCTACTTTCTGTTTCTATGGATTTATCTCTTTTGGATCCTTGTATATGAAATCATACGATATGTGGCTTTTGTGTCTGTGTCTCCCCCTTAGCACAATGTTTTCATGGTTCACCCACACTTTAGCAGGTTTGTAATCCACGCTTTAGCAGTATCAGGACTTTATTCTTTTTCATGGCTAAATAATATGTCACTGTATGGATGGGCCACATTTTGCTTATTCGTTCTTCTGTTGCTGGACACTTGGGTCATTTCCACCTTTTTCTTCCACCTCTTCTACCCTGAGACAGCAAGACCAACCCCTCCACTGCCTCCTTTTCCTCCACCCACTCATCATGAAGACCATGAGGATGAAGACCTGTTGCCAGCAGTGCTACCATGAACAATATTGGCATTGCTTAGAGATAGTGGTGATGGTTGCACAACACTAACTCAGGCAGATGTTGCCATTCTGACCATTTCTGATTATACAATGTTCATTACCAGAGCAATGTTCACTACCAGAAATCAACATGAAAACTAACCAAACTAAGCAAATGTACTTAAGGCCACTGAATTGTATATGCTCAGAAATGATCAGAATGGCAACATCTGCTTGAGTCCCTGTTTTAAATTCTTTTGGGATGTACCCAGGAGGAGAAATGCTGGGTCCTACAGGAATTCTCCTGTTTCTCATCACCCTACTACTTCCCCCTATCAGTAGCAATAATATTGTTTGGGGAGCCCTGGCTACGTGCCAGGCACTGTGCTAGGCCTTTCAGCTGCATCAGCTCGTTGGAGCCTCTGGCAACTCTCTGTGGTATATGCACTTATTACCCCCATTTTCCAGGTGGAGAAACTGAGACCTAAGTAGATCCTGCAACTTGCCCCAAATTACAAACCTAGGAAGTGGCAAAGCAGGGATTTGAATTCCAAAATCTCTGCTCTTAACCAGTCTTCCTCCTGAATCACATGAGGTGGTGGCGGGAGGAGTGGGGAATGGGAGGGAGGTGGATGGAGACCCTCTTTCTGAAAGTGTTGTTCAGTCTATAATTATCAAGATTAACTGAAAAGTCTTGTATGGTAGTCCCAGGACTTAAGTTCCTTTGAAGGGTTTTTGATTTCTGGTTTTTTTTTTTTTTTTTTTTTTTAGATTTGGGCTCACTCTGTTGCCCAGGCTGGAGTGCACTGGTACTATCTCGGCTCAGTGCAACCTCCACCTCCTGGGTTCAAGCAATTCTCCTGCCTCAGTCTCCTGAGTAGCTGGGATTACAGGCGGGCACCACTAAGCCTGGTAATTTTTGTATTTTTAGTAGAGACAGGGTTTTGCCATGTTTCCCAGGTTGGTCTCAAACTCCTGACCTCAAGTGATCTGCCCACCTTGGCCTCCCAAAGTGCTGGAATTATAGGCATGTGCCTCTGCACCCAGCCCCTTTGGAGGTATAACACTGTTTTAATGTAAACACACCATTTGACTATTTTATACAAGGGAGGAGGAAGCTGGTGCTCCCTTATCGTAAGAGCAATGTTCATTACCAGAAATCAACATGAAAACTAACCAAACAAGCAGAAAGAAGAAAATGTTTGAAACACACACACGCAAGCTCTACCTACTCAGGCGCTATTACTATTAACATCTTGGTGCTAATGATTCTTTCAAATCTTTCTCTTTTTTGAGACAGAATCTTGCTCTGTCACCCAGACTGGAATGCAGTGGTGCAATCATGGCTCACTGAACCTCTCGGGCTCAAGTAATCCTCCCACCTCAGCCTCCTGAATAGCAGCAACTACAGGTGTGTACCACCATGCCCTGCTAGTTTTTTTTTCAGAGATGGGGTCTTGCTATGCTGCCCAGGCTGCTCTTGAACTCCTGGGCTCAAGTGATCCGCCTGCTCCAATCTCTGGAGCAGGGATTACAGGCATGGGCCACCCGGCCCAGCTTCCAAATCTTCTTCTATGCATATGCAAGTGTATGATGAATCTCTTTTTTAATGAGATTGCACAGAGTATATCATTTCTTAATTTTTTTTCATTTAACGCATCACAGTTATATTCCATGTTAATAAATATATTTCTCCAATATAATTGTATGATTATTGTGTATTTCATTCATTCACTTAGCAAGCATTTACTAAGTGACTTTGTGTCTCAGGATGTATTTAAGAGAGCCTATAGTCTTATATATAAGTTCTCCCCAACCTCTTACTAGCATAAAGACCACTATATTAAATATGCTCATAGCTAAATCTTTGAACTTATACTTTGATTAGTTTTTGGAAATAAATTCCTAGAGGTAGAATTGTTTGATCTAAATAAAACACTTTTCAGGTTTTTGACATTCTCTGAACCAGTCATATTTAGTTGTGAGGAACAGATCGCTACCTGAATTAGCTCAAATTCAAAGTGGTTTATTAAAAGGACACAGACCTTTGGAAGGGTGAGAGCAGAGCAACTTCAGGGTTTTCAGCAGCCGAAGTTCATGGCTTCTCAGTCTAATGGTCCCATTGACTTGATCCTGCCAACTCAGTCTTCGTTTCAACTTTATCCAAATTCTCAAGAAAGAGAGAAGCTGGTTGGTGGAGCCTCAGCCTATGGGACTGGCTCCTCTACGTTAGACGATTCCTTGGTTGAATTATGCACAGCCAGGGAGACCCATCTGGAACTGATAACCTCCTATCCCATGAAGTAGATCTTAATAATGACTTGAGAATAAAAATATGTAGGAAGAGAAAAAAAGAAAACATCCTTTTAATTTTTGTGTGTGTGTAAATGGATCGTCACTGTTGGAACATAATCAGAATTCTTTTGGTTTTATGTGACAAAAACCCAATTTAAACTGGCCTAAGCATGAAGATATTTATTGACTTGTGTGACTGGGAAGTTCAGGGGGTAGATCTGTCATCAAACACAGCTACAGCCAAGAGGCCTACAGTGTCACCAAGACTCTTTCTTCCCCACTCCCCACCCTCTCTGCTCTGCTCCACTTTCTTCTGCGATGAAGGCATTCACAGGTTAACTCTCTCCAAGGTAAGGTGCAAAGGCCCCAGCAGTTCCTGACTTATCCTACCACCTTGGCAACCCCAACAGGAAGAGGGCCTGACTCCTTCCAGCAAAAGTCCCAGGGCTCACTCCTGTTGAGACTTCACTGACTCAATCACCATGGCCAAAGGAAAGGAGGTGGCTAATTGGTCAGGCTTAGGTCCTGGGCCCGCCCCTGGGTCCGGTAGTAGGGTTAGCCCTGTCTGAACCAAGCGGTCAGAGAGTAAGAGAAGGGTGCCTCCCAGAAGGAAAATCAGGTGCTTTTTCCAAAAGAAGTGAAGTGGACACCAGGCAGAGCACACCAAGAAGTGCTACTGAAGAAATGTAGTATGGGTTTTTCCCCCTTTTTTCAGTAGAAGACATGCATCATATTGAGCCATTCTGATTTTCTGTTCTCAGTTTTCTCAAATGACAAATAGGAAGTGTTGTGAGTTTGGTGTGAGAAGTTCCACAGAATTTTCTGGAATGATGGAAACATTCTATATCTGCACTGTCCAGTATAGAAGCCACAAGCTACAACATTGCTACTGGATGCTTAAAATGCAGCTAGTGGGACTGAGAAACTGAATTTTTCATTTTAATTAATTTAAATTTAAATAGCCACACAAGGCCGGTGGCTGCTGTAATCAAACAACACAGAATAAAAGCCTGCTAAGTTTTTCTGTTAGCATTGGATAGAAATGTGAGATCTTCAATGCATCTGGTCTGTAGTAAAAGAAACTCTCTTGCCCTTGTCTGCTGCCAGAGAAACTTTCTGAATCTCAGGGAGTTTTTCCACGAGAGTGATGGGAGGTCTGCGCTGCGTCCATGGGGCCAGCGATGAATGTGGCGCTTTGTAATGAAATAACTGAAACATCATTGTGACTGTAGAATCAAGGGTCTTCTCTCCTTATCTCCAAAGTGCCCGTGTTTTACATGAAAAAGCGTTTCTAATTAATAGGCCAGCCCCTCTTGAGTTTGATAAAAACAGAGGAGAAAAGGATTTGATTAACCCACGATCTTTTCAATTTGGCGTGTTCTGCATGAGTGAAGTGTGTTTTCTGCAACCGAGCCAAGCCAGGCTCGTCCTGGTTTACCGTGATAACATTCTTCCCTTTGTGCAGCCCTGATTCACTTCCAGGAGAGGCTGGTATGAAGAGATTCTCAGAGGTAATCACTAGCACGGCCCCCAGGGGTAATCTGGATTCTCGTACAGACAGTGGCCCACACGAGGAAGGAAAAGATGACAAAAGCTTCCATTGTCCCCAAGTAAGATAGTTTGTTCAGCCTGGAGACTGAGGGTGGGAGGTTTGGGCTAAGCAGGGATGGGAGGAAGGGTGACTGGGTCACTCAAAGTCAAAATGTCAGAGACTGTGATGGCGCAGAAGGAAGACAGCCAGTTGTAGCTATTGTCCGGTGCTACGACCTGTTGTCTACTATCTGTCCTGTCTGCAGTGTGTGACCAAAGAAGCCCTCGCTGTCTGGGGTCAAGGCAGGTCACAGAGTAACGTGTTTTCTGATTTCATTTTTTTTCTTTGTCGATGTAGAGATAAGAAACTAATTTCTCCTCTCTGCTTACAGGGACAGGACAGGCTAGGTAGCAGATAACATCTCTCTAGATGGGTGTGGTGGTTTTAAAACATGACTGCAAATTTTTTGACAGTTCACTACTAAGAAGTGAGGTCTTTCTGTGCTCATCATTTGAATCAGGATGGGATTGTAACTGCCACCATGCTAGAGAAGCCACATGTTGGAACCTCAGTTGGGGGACCCTAGCAGAGCCCAGCCTTCCAGCCATCCCTAGCAAGGTACCAGACATGGGAGTGGACCCTCCAGGCTAACCCACTGGCTAACTGAATACTCCTGAGTGATCTCCATCAACACCATGCAGAACAGAAGAATCACCCAGCTAAGCCCTGCCTGATTTTCTGACCCACAGAATTGTGCAATATAAAAGTGGGTTGCTGTATTCAGCCACTACGTTTTGGGATTATTTCTCACACAGTGAAAAGATAATAGGAAAATAATGTACTGAATTCTTTTGTTTATTGGTAGGCTCCTGACCCCATTCATCAAGGCTGGGCCAGGGAATGCTTTGAATATGGCGACTGTTTGGGTCTGTAACACACTTCCTCAAATGACACACACTTCCTGCTTGAATTTTAAGGTGTATTGACCTCATAATGTCAGCCTCATGGACAAAAACTTTCAGGCTTCTGGGGCTCGGAGATGGATTGGGGCTACTGAGTTGCACAGCTTCAGCATTCAATGTGAGTGGACCCTCCCAGTGGAGTTGAGCAGTATGGTGGCTTTGGGAGATGTCATGGAAAATGTGTGGACTCTTGACAGACTGCCTGGGTTGCAATGCTGGTTAGAACTGTCACACTGTGTGACCCAGAACAGCTATTAGCTCCAGTTTTCTTGGCTATAAGATGGGCGTCATGATCAGGCCTACTTCACTGAATTACTATGAGGGTTAAATAAGAATTTACATAGAAGACATAGAAGATATTGTTCCTTCTTTTGCCATTTGGTATCTGAAGTCCCTTTCTACATTTTGGGAATTCTTGGCTGTATCAGTCATGGGGGATGGGAAGGCAGAACACTCATCTCTCTTTGGAAGTTGGAAGCCTGGCCTTTGCTCTCCCAGTCTCCCTGGCTGCTGGGGTTTCCTGTGTCATAGGTTATATGACATGGGCTCAGTCAATCAGGTGCACTGGCCTCAGACTTTGAACTGGGAGCTGAGGTTTGAAGAAACCAGGACAGGGAAACATACTATTGGGGGGCATCAGCAATGGCAGTCACGTCCAGCTCCAGCAGTGGGGGACACAGTCAGCAATGCCTGGGTCAGTGGTTAGCACAGGAGCCTTCACCAGGCTGGCTTGGGGTGTGATTTTGGTTGTGCTTGGGGATTGTAGTCCCCCTTCGGCCCTTTCCCCCTTCTGAAGCTGCTGCTTCTTCCACATGATTTTGCAGTGACTCCATGTCCTTCCATTAATTCTTCATCTGCTTAAATCAGCCCAGCTGGGTGGGTGTCTATGTCCTGCCAATGAGAACTCTGACTGATGCTCTGCATGCAAAGTATCTAGCACTGTGCCGGGCACAGAGAAGGGCCTAGGGAAAGGTCCCCGTGGCGGACATCACCCTTTGTTTCTTCTTTTTTGAGACAGGGTCTTGCTCTGTCACCCAGGCTGGAGTGTGGTGGTGAGATCATAGCTCACTGCAGCCTCAGCCTCTGGGCTCAAGTGATCCTCCTGTCTCAGCCTCCCAAGTAGCTTGGATCACAGGTGTGTGCCACTATACCTGGCTAATTTTTAAAAATTTTTGTAGAAAAAAGAATCTTGCAAAGACGGAGTCTCACTATGTTGCCCAAGCTGGTCTTGAACTCCCAGACTCAAATGATCCTCCTGCCTCAGCCTCCCAAAGTGCTGGGATTACAGGTGTAAGACACTATGTCAGGCCAGAGCACTTCTTAAACGTATCAAAATGAGAACTCTTCAGGCAAGAGACCTTTGAGAGTAAGTTTTTGCCAAGGACAATGCTAATCACTTAGTGGGTCCTCATAGTTACTTTTTACCTAAATGAAGTTCAGGCTGCAAATGTACCTGTTATGAATTAAATTGTATCCTCCCAAAAAGCTATGCTGAAGCCCTAACTCCCAGTACCTCAGAATGTGACTGTTGGGAGACAGGGTCTTTCCAGAGGTAATCAAGTTAAAATAAGGTCACAAAGATGGGTCCTATCCAATACAACGGGTATCCTTATAAAAAGGGGAAATTCGGACACAGACACACACACAGGAAGAGGATCGTGTGAAGAAGAAGATGGAGATCGGGGTGCTGTTTCTACCAGCCAAGGAACATCACGCACTGCCAGCAACCCCAGAAGCCAAGGAAGCGGCCTGGAACAGATTTGCCTTCACAGCCCTCGGGGGGAACCAATGCTGCCAATACTTTGGTCTCAGATTTCTGGCCTCTAGAACTGTGAGACAATACATTTCTGTCGTTTAAGCCACCCAGTGTGGGTACTTCGTCATGGCAGCCCTAACAAACTAATACCGCACTCTTCTTCCATCTTATTTTGTTATTGTTGGATTTTTTTTTTTTTTTGTCTTTCCCCCAATGTTTTCTTTTTTCTTTGTTTTGAGACAGAGTCTCACTCTGTTGCCCAGGCTGGAGTTCAGTGGTGCCATCTCAGCTCACTGCAACCTCTGTCTCCTGGGTTCAAGCAATTCCCCTGCCTCAGCCTCCTGAGTAGCTGGGATTACAGGCATGCACCACCATGCCCGGCTAATTTTTTTGTATTTCTGATAGAGATGGGGTTTCACCATATTGGCCAGGCTGGTCTCAAACTTCTGAGTGATCACTTCAAGTGATCTGCCCGCCTCATCCTCCCAAAGGGCTGGGATTACAGGTGTGAAGCACCACACCAGGCCTCCCCCAGTATTTTCTTATGAAAAATCCCAAATATAGAAAGAATTGTGGATACCCATGTACCCACCTCTTACATTTTGTTATAATGTTAATTATGTTGTTTTATTGCATGGCTATCAAGCTCTCCACCCTTCTAGCCATCTATCAATCCATCTTTTTTTGTTTTGTATTTCAAAATGAGTTGCAGGCATCATACACGTCATCCCTTAACACTTTGACTTGTGTATCAACTATAGTTTGATATTTGTTTTCCTTTTTTTAGGTGAAATTGGAATACAATAAAATGAACACAATTTTCACATGTCATTGCATGAGTTCTGGTAATGTCTAAATGGGGTAACCCAGAACTCTATCAAGTGCAGCTCATCATCAAAACCCAGAAAGTTCCCCTGTGTCCCTTCCCAGTCAATACCCACCCCTGCTCTCCTAAGAGGGGACTGCTGTCCTGATTTTTCTCACCACAGGTTAGTTTAGTCTATTCAGTACATATAGATAGAATCGTGTGGTGTGTAATCTTTTTTGTAAGGTTTCTTTCACCCAATATAATTTTTTTTTTTTAGTAGAGACAGGGTTTGAGCCATGTTGCCCAGGCTGGTCTCAAACTCCTAGACTCAAGCGATCCTCCCACCTCGGCCTCCCAAAGTGCTGAGATTACAAGTGTGAACCACCATGCCCAACTCCAATATAATATTTTTTATTTATTCTTATTTTAAGAAAGCCAGGCTGGGTGCAGTGGCTCACACCTGTAATCCCAGCACTTTGGGAGGCCAAGGCAGGAGAATCACTTGAGCCCAGGAGTATGAGACCAGCCTGGGCAACACAGGGATACTTCATCTCTACAAAAAAAACAAAAAAATTAGCCAGGCATAGTGGTGCATACCTGTGAGCTCAGCTACCTGGGAGGCTGAGGCAAGAGGATCACTTGAGCCTGGGAGGTTGAGGCTGCAGTGAGCCATGATTGCACCACTGCACTCCAGCTTGGGCTATAGAGCAAGACCCTGGCTCAAAAATAAATAAATAAATAAATAAATAAATAAATAAATAAATAAATAAGCTTTCTCAGACTCCTATGTAGTTAGGAGTAGTCAGGGAACATAGTTTTGGTCAATGAAATGTAGGCAGAAGTCTGTCGGGTGGAGTTCCCAGATAACTCCTTGTTTTCCTGATTTAAAAATTGCAATAGTAGTAGTGGTAATGATGGCGGTGGACAGACGCAGATAGTATATCCTTTTTTCCTCCTCCCTTTCCCTTTTTCCTTTTTGGAATGAGGATGCAATGTCTGGAGGTAGACCCATCATTTTGAGGCTATAAGGATAAAAGCCTCATGCTAAGGATGAAAGAAGAAAACTAGGTCTTTTTTTTTTCCCCCATAAATAGAGATGGGGTCTTGCTATGTTACCCTGGCTGATCTCTAACTCCTTGATTGAAGCAATCCTGCCTCAGCCTCCAAAAGTGCCAGAATTACAGGCATGAGCCACTACACCCGGCCTTAGATGATGAGGTCTTTGGCAATGTCCTTGGATAGCTGCACCAACCTTGGACTGTTGAAGTCTAAAAATCTTGTTAACTGAAAACATTTAACCCTTACTTGTTTAAGCCACTAGTTGTTGAGTTTTCTGCTATTTGAAGCCAAATACATCCTTAATTAATACATCTGAGTTTGAGTGGTTGCTTATTTTTTTTTCTATTTTAATTCAAATAAACATGCAATTAGCTCAATAAAATTGCTTCTGGATATCATCTGAAATTGATTCATGTAAACCAGTGCAGTGACAGTTTTAGAAATTCTGACTTAGTAGGGTCCTTACTTTGGTTGAGCATTTCGGAATTTACTAAGATTTTCCTCCGTCATCCTTTTATTTAATCTTCACTGCAATTCCACAAACTAGTGAGGTAGATATTATCATCCATGTGTTACAAATGGGGGAATGGATGGGGCTGAGACATATTAAGTGACTTGCCACAGACTCTACAGCTGGTAAGTGGGGAGGCCAGAAGGACCTCAACAAATGTTTATTACGCACCTACTAAGTGCCAGGCACTGTGGATACAAAATGGAATAAGACAGACAGTCGCTGATCCCATAGAGCAACAAGGAGGCAGAACATTAAACAAGTCATGGCAACCGAATGTGATCAATGTTATGGCAGAAGAAATCTCCAGGTCTGAGAAAGCATGAAAGCAAGTCCCTATGTTAATTTTGGTCCCCCAAAAGCCGACCTTAAAGCAAGAATTTGAGAGAATATAGATTTGGGGGAGGTAATCCCAGGAAGTGACGGAAGGGGAATGCAGGAAGTCAAACAGGGAAGAGAATATGTGTTGAAGGGTGATGCTGTGGCAACTCGGGCACAACCCCGCCACCCCCCAACCAAGGACCCTCTAGGAAACCGTGCAGAGCACATCTCGGTGTTGCCTCAGGAGGGGCGAGAAGCTGGGGTGTTTAGCCACCACCTCTTGTGTCTTGTTGGTTGAGATTTGCTCCTGGGGACATCAACTCCCTGGCACTCTGGCCTGTCCCCATGCACGGACCCAGCGAGCTCTGGCATCTAAAGAATATGAAAAGCCCCCAGCCAGGCAGATGGAAGAACCCCGTGGCTTGCACCAAAACTGTGTGCAGATGACTCCAGCAAGGGCAGAGAAGCTATGGGTTACCAGCAAGGACTGCCACAGGTCCCTAATCCAGTGAAGAAGAGTCAGGAAAAGCTTCCTAAGGTAGTGGTGCAAAAATTCTAACCTTTGCTGGTCACATACTGCGACAATCTGACAATGACACAGCCTGTAAGAGAGGCAGACTTCATGTACAAAATGCCTCAATATCCTGACACTTGGCTTGCTGGCTCACCCGTGAGGCTGATCCAGGTTGAGCCTAAATGCTATGGTGAAGCTGAAGGCAGAGACAAGATCAAAGCACACCTGCTTCCAGAAGCCTCCTCAAGAACCGGCCTCCAGGGAGGGACCAGGGAACCGGCAGCCCTGTTTCCAACTTCGCCTGGGCTTCCTGCGGTGCGCGCTTCTGTCCTCGCTGACATGCCGAATGTTCTCCCCAAATTATTTCTGAGTTCTCCTGGCAGCGGCTCTGCCTCCCCGGCTCCCCTCCCTACTCCTGTTGGCAGATCTGTGTTATAAAATAAGAGGCTCGGGATTATGTCTGTCTGACAACTGAAGAATGAGCAACGGAGCAGATGCAGAGTCTTACAAATCCCGTGAATTATACATGGCCATCTGCAGCCTGGAGCCGTCCAGGATTTCCACCCCACACCACGGCGTTCCATATGGAGTCATATGTTTTTAGTAGCGGAGCCATGCTGTCAACGTCCAGCAATCCGTCATGTGGCACATGTGTGATGCAAGCGCCCAAATCAATGTTATCTCAGGCCCAGGAGTTCTGAGCAGAGCCGAGCGGTGGCTGGGGCAGTCCTGTCTTCTCACAAGGACGGCGCGGTGTCATTTTCCCACATTTGAACAATGTTATTAAATCTCTTTTTTATCACTCGGAAGGCAGCCCTCACACCCTCCACCACACATGCCCCGAGAGAGAGGCCTGATTTGAATATAGAAATTTAAAAGTCACTAGATTGAAGCTGGATGCGGGTGGATTTCAACGGCTTCTCTCAGGATGGGAGGCTGGGCCCCGTCACCCTCTTCCTGAGACCTGGGCGCCTTCGCCTGAAATCACTGGGCTGGAAATCACATGACCCCCACCATGGCTGGAGCTGATTGGCTCAAGATGGACTCCTGGCTCTGGCTGGGCCAATCGGATTCTCTCCTCTACTCAGGGCTGCCCTGATACCTTTAAAGGAAGGAAATTTGGGCGCAGTGGGGAAGTGGTGTTAGGCCACGTGTGTAGGAAGGGAGAATCTGGGCTGCAGAGAGGGATAGCAAGCGAGGGGGAATGAGAGAGAGGCGAAAGGGAGGGAGGGAGAGAACAAGAGGAAAAGAAAAGCTATGTAGGGAGGTTCATGCCTGTAATCCCAGCACTTCGGGAGGCCGAGATGGAAGGATCACTTGAGATCAACCTGGCTGACAGAGCAAGACCCTATCTCAGAAAAAAGAGGGGTGTGGAGGGGAGAGGGGAAGGAAGGGATCTCCGTCTCTTTGCCAATCCCCTCTTAATAGTCTCCCTCTGTCCTGAGCACTGGCCACACCACTATCCCTGTGTCTAAATTCTCCTGCTTCCCCAAGGGCTGTTTCTTGGCTGAGGTTTGTGGTGAGAGAGAAGGGATCTCGAGATCTCTCGGTCAACTAGTCCAGACATGGTGCCCTGGACATAATCGCCTGGCATCACCACAGGGCCGGGACGGAGCTCTTCCAACCTTTTCAGGGAACCAGGGTCGGGGTGGGGGCTGAAAAGAAAACGACTTTCCTGGGCCCTGATGACCTTCCCTCAGAAACACCACGGTGTCCATCCGAGAAACTGGGAAGGCGATCCAGCTCTTTGTTTTTCTGGTAACAGGAATATCCAGGTCTTGGTGCTGTTTTGCAAATACCAACTTTATGCCTACATGGAATGTCTGTTGTCTGGCCTCCCTGATATCTCTTTTACCTGCTCAGATACCAGCACCCTAACTTGCCATTGGGACACCAACCATCTTCCACTCGGAGTCCGCTTTGGGCTGATTGTCTCCTCACCTTGACCCAGGCCCAGCCAGAGGACAGAGAAAGAGAGAGTAGAGGAGAGAATCTGATTGGCCCAGTCAGAGCCAGGAGCCCAGCTTGGGCCAATCAGCTCCCGCCAGAGATTAGTACAGATAGTGGTTAGTGAATGAGCGGAGAACAAAGCTGGGTCGTGCGATGTGAGATTGAACCTCTGTAGCTCTCTCACACCATCAGGAAGCTTTCACGGTAATCTCTGCCTCTTTTATCTGTGGAAAAATGGAAAAGACAGCAAATTTTCATCATCCTGGGGAATCAATGCTTACCACCACTGGGAACACGGAAGACCCTTGCATGCGCCTTGGGAACCAAGACTGGGCCTTAGAGGCCCCAAGGCTTGTGGTTGAGGGGCATTGGTGTTCATTCCAGACAGACCTGGATTTGAAACTCGATCCCACCACTTTCCAAACCTCCTTCCTTGGACAAGTCCCTTCACCCCTCTGAACCTTGGTTCCCACATCTGTAGAATGGGGATGGCAATGAAACCCACCTTGTGGGAATGGAGTGAAAAGCAGCATCATTCCAGGTATATGCAGCATTGGTGGGTACTAGTGGGACAGAGACCAACAGTTTTTAGTTTAATAGTTATGCTTTTATTTTAATGTTACCATCTACTTTTGGAAAATGATACTGGTTTTTTCACTGATGGCAGTGCTCTAAAGTTCTTTTTCAAAATAAATTTAGTGAAACAAAAAAGGAGCCAATTTAAAGAAAAATATTAAGTCAAAAGTAGTGCAGATGAAACTTGCAAAAACCTATGAAGCAGAATTCAAATGACTGAAGTTTGAGAAACACTGACATAATGTCCAATGCCTGGTACATAGTAGTTGCTCATTAAAAGTGTATAGATCGAGATGGATTGGTATTTTACACTGGCTGCAGGCAGCCAGGCCATGGCTAGATGGAAGTGCGTGAGTCGGGGCTGGACGTGGTGGTTCACACCTGTAATCCCAGCACTTTGGGAGGCCAAAGCGGGAGAATCACTTGAGGTCAGGAGTTCAAGACCAGTCTGGCCAACATAGCAAAATCCCATCTCTACTAAAAATACAGAAATTAGCCAGGGGTGGTGCATGCCTGTAATCCCAGCTACACTGGAGGCTGAGGCAGGAGAATCACTTGAACCCAAGAGGAAGAGGTTGAGATTACAAGTGAGCCAAGATCATGCCATTGCACTCCAGCCTGGGTGACAGAGCCTGACTCCATCTCAAAAATAAAATAAAATAAAATAAAATTCTTTTTAAAAAGAAATGCATGAGTGGAAAGATGCCAGAGTCATATGACCTTGTGGGATAGATGCTCTGATGCCTGGTAAAGTGCTAGACACACAGAAGGTGATTCAAGTGGTTCTTATGGGAAAACATGAATCTCAGAGGAAATGATTCAAGAGAAGTTAGCCCCAGGGCAAACCCTGGTGCTTCGAGCTGTGACTTCTGATCCCCTCTTTGGGTCTAGAAAACTTCCTACCTCAAATGCCTTGTCCCTCCTGACAGCTGTCATCTTATCCAGCACACAAGAGGAAGAGGGAGCCCAGGGCAAGATCCTGTAAGATGAGTCCTTTAAGCTGCCATAGGAAGCCACAGGGACTGGCCATGACTAGTCCATTTTCCATCTGGGACTTGGAAATAAGGTTTTCCCTAGAGAGGAACGTCAAAGCCTCAGATGGCATCTAAGGGGCTAGACAAGGAGATAAGTGAATAAAGTTGGCAGGTTGAAACAATAATCCTGAGGATGGTGTTTCACTGGGCATGTGCCACACCCAAGGTGACAAATTTACTAAGTTTCTATGCAGGTCACATAAGATCCTGTATGTAAGTGTCTGGCACAGTGCCTGGCATCCAGATGATATGCAAGAAATGGTAGCTATTATGATAATTGTTGTCCATGAGCCTAAGGGGGAGTCCTAAACCAAAGACTGAAAAGCCCCAGAAAGTCCAATATCCTGTTATTTTCTGACTGTAATACACAAAGAAATGTGCTAAGAGGAGCTAGGTGTTGGAAGGAAAAAACTGTTCAGTGGTTAGAGGAATACCCAGTTTCTATTCTTTCTCTGATGAATTCTACAGCCTTCTCCGGCAGTAAAATTGAGATTTTTTTTAAAAAGATTGATTTAAAACTACTTTAGTGTTTTAAAACCCTGCTACCTTCTGAATGAGGGAGTATTATGACAATGGAGTATTAGGGCAATGCAGTAGCGCTTGAAGCCAAAAAATAAATTAAACTGACAAATTACTCAATGTGCTTGAATGTATTGAGAGATTTATATGAATAGCACAGAGCCTGGGGTGAGTTATTGATAAGAACACTGAAGACAAAAAAAAAAAAAAAAAGAGGCAATGGCTAACTCTAGGAAAAACAAAATGTTATAGTCATAGCACACAAAGTGGCCCAGTTGTGAATAATATAAACAATCACCAGGCTGGGCACGGTGGCTCCATGCCTGTAATCCCTGAACCCTGGGAGGCTGAGATGGGAGGAATGCTTGAGCCTGGGAGGTCAAGGCTGCACTGAGCCATGATTCTGCTGCTGCACTGTAGCCTAGGTGACAAAGTGAGACCCTGTCTCTCAAAAACAACAAGAAAAACAACAACAAAAAAGCCCAATCATCACAATATAACCATCAAATATTAATTCAATATTTGAATAGACTTTTAAAAGAACAGTCTTAGGTTTACAGGAAAATTAATAATATAGTTTAGGGAGTTCCTATGTGCTCCATATCCAGTTTCCCCCATCACTAACATCTGACATTACTATCTGACATGAAATTTGTTACATTTAATGGACCAATCTCAATACATTATTATCAACTAAAGTCCATGGATGATTAAGATTGCCTTAGTTTCCCCTAATAATTTTTTTCTGTTCTAGGATTCAATCCAGGAGCTCATACTGCATTTATTTGTATGTATTTCCTTAGGCTCCTCTTGACTGTGGCAGTTTCTTAAACTTTCCTTGTTTTTGATGACCTTGATGGTTTTGCCGGCCGTGGTGGTGGGTGCCTGTAGTCCCAGCTACTCGGGAGGCTGAGGCAGGAAAATGGAGTGAACCCGGGAGGCAGAGCTTGCAATGAGCCGAGATTGCGCCACTGCACTCCAGCCTGGGCAACAGAGCAAGACTCCGTCTCAAAAAAAAAACCAAAAAGTCCTTCAACTGGGGTTTGTCTAATGTTTTGATCATGATTAGCCTGAGTTATGGGTGTTTAGGAGCAAGATCACAGTGGTAAAGTGCCATTTTCATTACATCATACCAAGGGTACATATATTATCAACATGTTTTATCACTATTGATGTTGATCTTGATCACCTAAGGTACTGTTTGTCACTTAAATACTTTTAAAATATTAAACATAAAGTAGAAATAAAATATAATTTAAAAATTTAAATGGCACCAATCTATACTTGGAATATGAAGTGGTGAAGACTGTATATGTGTGTGACATGTGTGTGGCATGTGTGTGGCATGTGTGTGGCGTGTGTGTGGCATGTGGGGATAGTGGTGAGGGAAGATGTCTTTACCTTTCATAGATGAGAGACAATTAGTATCTGAATGGAGAAAAAATTCAATAAATTACAGAATAAACATTTTATTTAGAAAAATGGAGGAAGACACTTGCTTCAGGAGAGTGAGAACTCAGGATGAGGAGAGGTGGGACAGGGAACAGGGACCATGGTGGATACTGACCACTCAACACCCATTCCAACCTCCTTTTTCTTGACTTTCTACTATACAGGCTGAAAAGCTAAAAAAAGAAACACTCTCACCATCTTAAACTCCCTTGCAGCTGGGGATAATTAAGACACAGCTCTTGCCAATAACATAATCAGAAACCTGCTGGGGATTTCTGGGAAAGCCTTTGCGACCTTCCTTCTGCCTGGAACACAGATGTGATTGATGACTTAAGGAGCTGCAGCAGCCATCTTGTGATCATGAGGGAAAGGCCAAGAAAATGGAAAAACATCTGACCTGATGCTGTTGAGCCACTTAACAAACTGCTCATGTCTGGACCTCTGGTTGTGAATAACACCAAAAATATTAAAATCAATTCTTATAGTTTATGTTACCAGCAATTGGGTTTTCTGTTACTTGCAGCCATGTGCAATCCATAGCAGATATAAGGACTATTTGACTTGAAAAAAAAAGTGTATCTGCAGTATTTTGATAACCATTAAAATGAAATTTTAAAATAGGTTAGTAGAGTAGAGTGTTAGTAGTTAGTAAAATAGTCCCTGGCCTCAGGGACTGCCTGTCACACACGGGGTTCTCATATAATTTTGATCAAGGCCCAGGTCTCTTCCTAGTTCCTGCATAGCTCTTAGATCAAGTCCTTCCCCATTCTTCAGGCAAAACCTCTTAGGCAGTTAGGAGAGAATACTGCAGATGTAGCAGCCTCTGTGACAGTCTCCATTACATTCCTGCACTTTGCATCTTGACATATATAGATTTTACTTAATGCTATAAATTAAGACAATTGTGCCGAAGTCCAATTAATCCAGTGAATTTTCTGGGACAAATGCAAGGCAAAGCTTGGTTATGAGGTGGGAGCCCGAGCTCCTGTCTATTTTTTGCTCCTTTCTTTCTGATAAAGCCACTGCACAAAGGCCTCAAAAATACTTTCTGGGCTGGGCACAGTGGCTCATACCTGTAATCCCAGTACTTTGAGAGGCCAAGGCAGGCGGATCACCTGAGGTTGGGAGTTCGAGACCAGGTGAAACCCCGTCTCTACTCAAAATTCAAAAATTAGCTGAGTGTGGTGGCAGGCGCCTATAGTCCTAGCTACTCAGGAAGCTGAGGCAGGAGAATCGCATGAACCTGGAAGGTGGAGGTTGCAGTGAGCCGAGATCGTGCCACTGCACTCCAGCCTGGGTGACAGAGTGAGACTCTGTCTCAAAAACAAACAAACAAAAACTTTCTGAATTCTCCTCTGCTTTATGTCTATTTATTTAGAGATACAACAAAACAGTGAAGAATCAGAACCCTGCATGTCATCCTAGACACTTCCCTCATCTGCTTTATCCTCAAGTCCTGTTTTATCCCTCGGAATCTCTCAAGGTCATCTCCTATTCATGACCTCTTCATCACTCTAGCCTAGGCAGCTGTCAGTGGTTGATGTCCCCCTCCGCTCAAAGCCCTCCAATTGCTCCATCTCACTCAGTGTGAAAACCAATGACCTACCAGCTCACATGTGATCTGGTCTCATTTAACCTCTCTGGCCTCACTCTCCTCCACTCTTTCCCTCATTTTCCCTTTTCTACCCACATATGCTCCATGTCCCCTCTTACTTTTGCCTGGAATACACTCCTGCCTGCCCAGGCCCACATGTTTTGCCCTTTATCTTCCTAACTCCTATTCACCCTTCAGAGCTAACTCAGTTACCACCTCCTCTAAGAAGGATTTCTTGATTCCCAATGTTATATAAAGAGAACTCCCCAAGGACAGGGTTCAACATCTCCTATTTTAGCCCCAGCATCAGAACAGTTCCTGACACAGAGTAGGCACTCAATAGATGTTTGTTGAGTGAATGAATGTTGGTAGACAAAAGAAAATAAGCTGTTACTGCCAGCAAGTGGCAATAGAGCCTGTGAGCACAGCTGTGTTTGGGGTGAGAGATTGCCCTCTAGGGCAGCCCATACATGCTCTGTTAGAAATGCTTTGAGTGCAAGTAACTGTAAATCCAGCTAACATGGCCGAAAATACAGGTTGGCAAACTATGGCACACAGGGCAAATCTGGCCCTTAGCCCATTTTTGAAAATGAAGTTTTCTCAGAACATAGTTGCACCCATTTGTTAACATATTGTCAAAGGCTGCTTTCATGATATAAATGAAATGTTCAGTAGTCATGACAGAGACATATGGCTGGCAAAACTTAAAATATCTACTATGTGGCCTGAGGAGTTTCCAGGGTTAGTTTCATAGCTGAACAATACTCAAGAGATTGGGATAGCATCTCTGTTATTCTCTTGGCTTTCTCTTCATGGTCACAAAATGGCTTCCACAACTCCAGGCATCACATCCTAACCTAACTGCATTTGGAGAAGGAAGTAACTGGAGGCTTACAGCAGAGAGATCCCCTTATGTTTTCCTCTTATTGGGGAAGAAAAACTTTCCCAGACTGCCCGTAAATTGACCTTTATACCTTGCTGGTCAGACTGGGTTACATGCCCATACTCTAAGCCAGAGCCAGAATCCACCTTCCTTGAATCCTGGAACAAGATTAGAGTCCTGACAGCAAGGAAGAAAAGAAGGGATGTTACATTAGTGGGCAACCACAGTGTCTGACATAACATTCCCTCCGACTACCTTTCTGTCTCCTCAGTGGCATCTGTCTCTCCCTTAGGAAGGGAACTGCCTTAGATCTGGAAAAATACCTTGCCAAGAGCTCAGGTTCGAAGGTGAGCTACCTCTTCCCCAGGGTAGGGTACAAGGTAGCGCTACTGAAAGGAGAGCTGCACATTTTGTATAATTGAAGGAAAAGAATTTGAAGCTTCAGGGACAAAATGGGACATCCAGGTTGGAGACAGAGGTGAGGGCACCGGCAAGATAGATAATGTCCTAGGAGAAAGTCAATGTCCAATCTGACTTTTCTGCCCTTTACAAAATCTTGTATAAAGTCTATTAAATTCGTAATAACCACTAGAACACAGTGGTTGCAAGCAAGAGAAAAACAAACAAGCTAAACTGTCTTAGGTGAAAAACAAAAACAGAATAAATCTTAAACAGCACAACTGAATAGTCCGCTAGGAAGAATGGATGAGGGAGAAAAGGAGGTGGGATTGAAAAGATGGGATTTGATTTCTCTTTATTTTTCTGCCCCATTTCTTCCTTAATGGCTCCATTCTCAGGCAGTCTTCCTCCGCAGCATATGATGGCTTTCAGTAGCACCTGGAGAAAGATCATTCCTTTTTTCAGACCAGCAAGCAAAGGAGTCTCTTCCCTCAAAATGTAGAAAACATTCATCTTTATTCTGATTGAACAAGCTCAGGTCACATGCTCATCCTTGGGCCAATCACTGTAGCCAACGGGTGGGGATTATCCTGATTAGCTCAGACCTCAGCCCTGGAAGACCCCACCCCTGGAAGAGGATGTCACTTCCCAGAAGCCCACGAGCCCTTGGGGAGGGGCGGGCACTGTTCCCCGGAGTAATGCAATCCATGCTGGGAAACTGAAGCTGCGAGTGTCCGAGGTACCCTGGGACGTCTCTGTGATCTGCGTAGGTACCCATGGAGGAGCAGAGATGGCGGATGAAGGAGGCCGTTGAGGAGAAGAGGAACACAGGAATTCACCAGAAATTATCAGGCTGTGGAATTGATGGCGTCCACTTACTGTCCAGGCCTAAGGGGTAAGGAGACGTCTCCTCTCCCCCATGCTGGCATTTGGGTCACATGTGAAATCCATGGTAAACTGAGGCATCTGTCTTCTTCCCAGGTCCAATAATCCCATCCTTTGCCGAACACTTCACTGTGGGACTGGCATCATTTCAAGCATTTAATTCTCGTTCCAACTCTACGAGGAAGGTACTGTTGTTCCCACTTCACAGGGGAGGTTATTGAGGCACAAAAAAGTCAACCAATTCACTCAAGGTCACGCAGCTCCTACACCGTGCAATCGGGATTCGAACCTGCAGTGTGGTTCCCAGTGCAGCCCACCATGACCACTCCACGTGGCCAATGCCAGCGCGCCTGGAATCCCGGAAGGGAGTTCTTTCTATTGCAGGCCAGGAGCGGGGTACATCCCACTTGCCTTGAAGGCCCCTAATGCTTGTCAGGAGGCGACAGACCGAGGTGCTTTCCTCTCTGGGGCAACTGAACTGCCACCAGAAAAATGACCCATAAACTCGAGACGGAGCCCTGCTTTCCCTCTGTGGATTCCACCCTCCATTACGTCTCTCCCTCAATTAATTAATAAAGCACCGCTCCTCTCTGCCTGGCTGCTTCCTTCCCTCAGTCTACCTCCCCATCTCCACTGAGATCCCGGTTTTTCGCCTCCCCATGGCCCAGTCTGCTGTTGTCTCTCGGTCCCTCCAGTTGCTCCTCACAGGGAGGTGGTTGGAGAGAGAGAGAACACGGAAGGCCCCGGGTGGATTTGTGCAGCCCTTGAAACGGGGCTCTGCTTCATCGAATCTGTTTTGTGACGTTCTCCTGCTGAGCCCGGCCTCTGCTCCGGATTCACCCGTATGGGCAGATCTTCCAAAGACAGATGCAGTCCAAGGACAAGTTCAAGGTCGAAAATGGGGTTCAGCGATCTCTCTGAGGGCCCATGCTCTCTAGTTTCCTATTCGGGGGCACACCTTTTATGAACAGCTTTGTTCTGGGCTAAAAATATGTGGGAAAGAGCTGAGGCCCTAAATTCAGGCAGACTGGCTTCAAGTCCTAGCCCGACAATAACTGGCCTGGAGACTTGAACTTCTGTGGGTCTCATTTTCCTGTCCTGCAAAATGGGGATAGTAGCAGAAATTGGATATTTGGAAGTTAAATGACAGAACCTGCAAATCCCTTAGCACAGAGCCTGATACAAAGAAAGTAATCGGTTGGGGTTTTTTTAAATAGCTTTTTTTTTTTTTTTTTTTTTTTTTTTTTTTTTGAGACAAGGTCTCTCCTTGTCACCCAGGCTGAAGTGCAGTTGTGTAATCACAGCTTACTGCAGCCTCAACCTCCCAGGTTCAAGCGATCCTCCCACCTCAGCCTCCTGAGTAGCAAGGACTACAGGGGTGTGCCATCAGACCTAATTTTTGTATTTTTTTGTAGAGACAGGGTTTCACCATGTTTCCCATGGCTGTTCTCAAACTACTGGTCTCAAGCATCCCACCCATCTCAGCATCCCAAGGTGCTGGAATTACAGGCATGAGCCACTGTGCCCCGCCAAAAATTAGCTATTTTTATTGTCAGTAGAGTCATTACAATTATTTTATGACTTTCCAAGATAGCATGCTACCCTTGGAGAAGCAGCACAGAGCAGGAGCTAAGAACACAGACTCTGGATTCAGTCTTCATGACTTTAAATCCTGGCTCTGTCATTTCTCAGCTCTGTGACCTTAGGCAAGTTATTCTACCCCTCTGTGCCTCAGTTTCTTGATCTTAAAAATGGTAATAATAATGGTACCCACCTCGCAGGCTGTTGTGAGGATTAAATGTGATGAGACATGTAGAGGGCTTAGAACAGCACACAATGAATGTTAACTATTATTATTTTCCAACATTCACTAACTTCCCAGTAAATGAAAACTGTCATTCTTTCAGTGGTGGGTTTTGATCAGTGGCAGGCTAGTAGCAACCAGCTGTCCTTAAAAAATTGTAGGCCAGGCACAGTGACATATGCCTGTAACCCCAGCACTTTGGGAGGCTAAGGTGAGAGGATCACTTGAGGCCAGGAGTTTGAGACCAGCCTGAGCAACATGAGCAACATAGCAAGATCCCATCTCTTAAAAAATGTATACATGTATGCATGTAAATATATACTTTTTTGTGTGATGAATTTTACTGATTTAAAGGATGTGTGGTGCAAAATTTGCAAATAATAATAAAATTTCATTGACTTTTGTCAAGCTCTGTAGCTGTTATCTATCTGTAATTGCAAGTTAACTATGATTTCCTTCCTTCCTTCATTTGTTTGAAATGGAATCTTGATATAGTTCAGGCTGATCTTGAACTCCTGGGCTCAAGCAATCCTCCTCAGTAGCTGGGACTACAGGCACCCACCACCATGCCTGGTGATTGATTTTTAAAAAAATTTTCCTAGAGATAGGGTATTTCTGTGTTGTCCAGGCTGCAAGCCAACCATGATTTGACAAATGGAGTTGCACCCCAACCAGGAGTGTATTTCCAACATGAATGTTGGCTGATTTTTCATTTCCATTAATGAGGGAAATGGAAATGAGACAATGAAGACATATGTTGGAACTTCACTCAGCCATCAACTTCTTTGCTAAATTGGATAATAGTTTTTAATACTGGAAGAATATTTACTCCAATTTTTATTGCTCTTCACAACTTAATGGGTCTAACACAACACACTTTAAAATTTAATCTGTATTATAACATTTTCTTCATTTCTTTCTGAGGTCTAGACAATCAACCAAAGCCCTGATTGGTAGCATCTGTCTATTTTCATGGTGTAAATATTCCCACCATGGCTAGATTCAAGCTAACAAGATAGAGTCACTGAATGTGAAGTTGGAAAGAGAGGCACAGTGATTGACCCACCATTACACATTATTTCCACCATATAGATACAATAGACTTTAATCTCAAGAGCATAGATAATAGCAAAATTTATAAAATAATCAGAAAGTAATGAGTAGTGCATCATTTATTATATGTTTTTAATTTAATCTCTTCAAGTGTTATATAAATTTAATTTAAAATAATTGCTCTTTAACAACTAGCTTGCAAAATTTCTACAAGTTTAACAACTGGCTTTCAGGAGCCAGTGTGAGCTACCTCCAGCATACCTCTGGTTTTGATAGCTAAATCCCCAGAGGAAGCTTCAAGAACAACAAAAGAGGAAATGCATTAAGTAATTATGGGACATGAGAGATTTTTAAAATTAGGCGTTAAGAACAATTTTTCCTAAATGAGGGATTTTCCTTATTGTGGTAGATTGTATTTTCCAAAGGTGGCCACAAAATGTCTCTTATTCCCAAATGTTCTTCTAGTACTTTGCCACTCTACTCTCAAGAGGTAAGAGTCAGTGTCCCCTCTCCTTGAACTGGGGTGAGTTTGGGATTGCCTGGAACAATAGAAGATAGTGGAAGTGGCTTCCATCCATAGTGACTTCCAAGGCTAAATCTGAAAAGATGGTGCCGCTTCCTCCTTGTGACCTAGAAAACTCACTCTTGAAGCCTACAGCCTCCATGTAAGCAATTTGGCCAACCTGAGACTGCCATGTTGTGAGGAAGCCCGAACTAGCCTATGCAGAGTTACTGCACAGAAAGCCGGGAGACTCCATGAAGAGAGAGAGGCCCAGGAACACCCAGCTGCCCCCTGCTGGCCCAGCACCAGCTCCATTTGACTGTAACTGTGCAAGAGGCTCTGGGCCAGAGCCACGCATCAGAGACCTCGGCAGGGCCTTGGATATACTAAAAGTTTGTAGAGTCCTGAGAAGGATGTCAGTGCCGAGTTAAGAAAAATGTTATTAGAAACTGGAAGAAAGGGGATCTTTGTTACGTGGTGGTGGAAAGTTTGTCACCTGTGGTAACGTAGAAAGAAGACATGTATCCAGTGAACTCACTGCTATAGCAGAATATTAAAAGTGTTATCTGGCTTTTTCTTGCTACCTATGATAAAATGCAAAAGAAAAGAAATGAACTAAAACAAGCTATTAAATATAAAGGAGCCAGGAACTGCTGGACTTGAAAACAAAATTATTTTTCATTCCTAGCTTCTATAGATGGCAAAAACTTCTCAAACTGAGAAAAGGCCTCAGGCTTTTATTACCTGATTTCAAGACTTACTATGAAGTAAGTCTACAGTAATCAAGACAGTGTGGTATTGGTGAGAGGATAGTCACATAGATCAATGGAACAGAATAGAGAATCCAGAAATAGACCTGCTTGTATATGGTCAATTGATTTTCAACCAAGGTGCAAAGGCAATTCAATAGAAAAAGGATAGTCTTTTTCAATAAAGAGGGCTAGAAAAGATGGACATTATATGCAAAATAAAATGACCCTCAGCCCATACCTAGCTCCCTGTACAAAAATTAACTTTAAATGGGTCATAGACTTAAATGTAAAACCTAAAACTATGAAACTTTCAGGCGATGACATAGGAGAAACTCTTTGTGACTTAAGTTTGGCAAAGATTTCTCATGTGGGACACAAAAACACAAATCATAAAAGAAAAAAGCTGATAAATTGGGCTTCATCAAAATTTAGAACTTCTGCTCTTTCAAAGCCATGGCTAAGAAAATGAAAAGATAAGAAACTACAAACTGGGAGAAAATATTTACAAAATGCGTATCTTACAAAGGAGTGGTTTCCAAAATAAGAAGATAAAAGAACTCTCAAAACTCAATTTTGAAAGGAAACTCAATTTTATTATAAAGCAACCCAATTTAAAGAGGGCAAAAGACTATCTGTTCTCTACTGAATTGCTTTGTACCTTTGTTAAAAATCAGTTGTCCATTTATGTGTGAATCTATTTATAGATTCTGTATTCTGTTCTATTGATCTATATTCCTGTCTTTATACCAATACCATGCTGCCTTGAATATTGTAGTTTTATAATAAGTCTTGAAATCACGTAGTGTTAGTTCTCCAACTTTATTATTTTTCAAAGGCTTTCTAAGTCCTTTGTCTTTCTCTATGAATTTTAGAATAAACTTGTCACTTCCTAACAACAACAACAAAAAAAGCCTTATGGGATCTTTGATCAAAATTGCATTAAATCTATAGTTCAATTTGGGGGCATTGCCATCACAATAATATCAAGTCTTCCAACTCATGAACAGGATATATCTCTCCACCTATTTAGCTCTTTTTAAATTTTCTTCAGCGCTGTTTTGGTAGTTTTTAGTCTATAAGTATTTCATCACTCTTTTTTCAGATTTATCCCTTAACACTTTTTACTTTTGATGTTATTGTTAATGGTATTGTGTTTTACTATTCCAATTTCTAGTTGTTCTTGACTGTACTTAGAAGTGCAATTGATTTTTGTATAATGATCTTATATCCTGCAACCTTGCTAAACTCAATTACTAGTTCTCAGTTACTAGAAAATCATCAGATTTTATATAAAGATCATCATGTCATGTGCAAATTTTACTTCCTTTTTTCCAGTGTTAATGCCTTTTATGTCTTTGCCTTGCATTATCAAAACAGCTGTAACATCCACTGCAGTGTTGAATAGGAATGGGTGAGAGCAGGCGTTCTACATCTTATATATAAAAATTAACTCAAAACAGTTTATAGATCTACATGTAAAGATACAACACTACAAAGATTCCTGAAGAAAGAAAATTTTTGTGACCTTGGGTTAGGCAAAGGGGATGTTCTTAGACACACTATCAAAAGCATGAGCCATAAAAAAAATTGAAAAGGCGATCTTCGTCAAAATTAAAACCTTCTGCTCTTTGAATAACTCTTTTAAGAGAATGGAAACGTGAGCCATGGACTGAGAGAAAATGTTTGCAAGTTACACATCTGAATTAAAGAAAAACAAAAACTTGTATCCATGACACATAAAGAACTCTCAAGATTCAATAGTAAGAAAATAAACAGCCCAGCTTTTATAATGGGCAAAAGATTTGAACAGACATTTCACCAAAGAAGATGGCAAATAAACACATGAACAGATGTTTAGCATTATTCGTCATTACAAAAATGGAAATATAAACCACAATGAGACACCACTACACACCTATTAGAATGGTAAATTTAAAAGACTGGCTATACTGGGTTGAATAGGGTTCCCTCCAAATTCATGTCCACTCAGAATGTGACCTTATTTGGAAATAAGATATTTTCAGATAATTAGTTAAAGCAAGCTAATAGTGGATTAGGGTAGGCCCTAAATCTTGTGACTGACATCCTTAAGAAGGCCACATGAAGACACAGAGACACACAGAGAAGAGAATGCCATGTGAGCCAGGGACAGAGATTGGAGTGATGTATATATAAGCCCAGGAATATCTGGGGCCACCAGAGCTGGAAGAGGCAAGGAAGCTGTCTCCCTGAGAGCCTCCAGAGAGAATCAACCCTGCTCCCTCTTGACTTTAGACTTCTGGCCTCCAGAACTGTGAGAAAACACATTTCTCTTGTTTTAAGACCCCAGTTTGTGGCAATTCATTACAGCAACCCTTGGAATCTAATATATTGACTATTCCAAATGCTGGGGAAGGATGTGGAGGAACTGAAACTCTTGTACATTGCTGATGGGAATGTAAGATAGTACAAGCACTTTGGAAACCAGTTTGGCAATTTTTTAAAAAAAGTTAAAACACCTGCTACAGGATCAAGCCATTCTGCTCCTAGGTATTTACCCAAGAGAAAAGAAAGCTGTGATAGGCAAAATAATGGCCCCTGAAGATGTCCATGCCCTAATCCCTGGAACCCATAAACATGTTAAATTACATGACAAAGGAGACTTTTTAGATGTGATTAGATTAAGGATATTGAGATGGAGAGATTGTTCTAGATTATCCAGGTGGGCCTGATGTCATCACAAGGGTCTCTATAAGTGAAAGAGGGAGGCAGAAGAGTGAGTGTGAGAGTGACATCATGTGACAAGACTTGACAGGTCATTGCTGCCTTTGAAGATGGAGGAAGGAGACACAAGCCATAAATTCAGGTGGCCTCTAGTAGCTGGAAAAGACAAGGGAACAGATTCCACCTAGAGCCTCCAGAAGGAATGCAGCTGTGCTAACACTTTGATCTTATCCCAGTGAAACTCATTTTAAAATTCTGACCCCTAGAACTATAAAATAATAAATTTGTGTTGTTTGAAGCCTCTACGTTTGTGGTGATTTGTTACAGCACCCATAGCAAACAAATACAAAAACATATATCCACACAAAGACTTGTAAGCATCAATGTCCATAGCAGCTTTATTTGTAATAGACAAATATCCACCAATGTGGATAAACAAATTATGGAATATCCATGCAATGGGATTCTGCTCACATATTGCATTATTCCCTGTATATGGCATTCTGAAAAGGGCAGAAATGCAGGGACAGAAAATAAATGAGGAACTGCCATGGGCTGGGTGGGTGATAGAAATGACTACAAAGGTATACAAGGGAAATTTTGGGGTGATTGTAGTGGTAGTTACATAATTGTATGCATTTGTTGAACTTACAGAACTATAGCCCTTAAAAGGGCAAATTTTTCTCTATATAAATTTTACTTCAGTAACTTTGACTTAGAAAGTGGAGAGGTGAGAGACATAGCAAAGAAAAAGAAGGAAATGTCTGGGCGCAGTGGTTCACACCTATAATCCCAGCATTTTGGGAGGCTGAGGCAAGTGGATCACCTGAGGTCAGGAGTTTGAGACCTGCCTGGCCAACATAGTGAAACCCCATTTCTACTAAAAATACAAAAAATTAGTTGGACATGGTGGTGTGCACCTGTAATCCCAGCTGCCCGGGAGGTTGGGAGGTGGAGGTTGCAGTGCGCTGAGATCGTGCCATTCCAACTCCAACCTGGGTGACAAGAGCAAAATTCCGTAAAAAAAAAAAAAAAAAAAAAAAAAAAAAAAAAAAAAAAAAAGGAAGGGCCTCAGACCAAATATCGAATCCAGGTGGGACTGTAGGTTCTTTTAAGACACAAGAAAGATTTATGGCAGTACCTCATAGAACCTTTCCAGTAGAGAAAACTTCTCTAAGGATCTAAAGGCCATGCCTCACAGGCACTTTCCATTATACGACAAGCCTGTTTAAGATCTTTAAGGCATTGATCTCAGTGGGAACGCATGGTAGAAAAGAGCTTATCTCAAAGAGATTTGTGATTTTGACTTTTCTTTAATGGCATGAATCTTGATAAGATTCGTAAGAAACACACAATGTTTTTAATAGAATTGTTCTGGTGGAAGCTGTGCCTGCTTGAACTAAAAGAAACAGAGAGAATAGAAAATAAAATGAGGTCTTTGGGTTTCCAAACTTCTGTAGGTAGGAAGCAAGCCAAGAAAAACCATCAGCTGCAAGCATGGCTCTATTTTATAGAAAATAACAGTGACTCAGAATCATATCTAGGGAACAATCCTGAGTCCCAGTCAAGGAAATGGCAACATTTAGCAACACTTGCCCAGCTGGATTTTAGAATTGCTATGGACCAGTGATTTACCTCCTATTTTCTACCTCTTTAAATGTGAGTGCCTATAAGAGTTATCTTGTGCCTGACCGCTGATTGCATGCTGAGTGTGTAGGAAGCAGTTAACTTGCTCTTTACTTTATAGGTGTTCAGGTCAAAAAGAAAGGTACTCAAAGAGCTGTCCCCAAAGTATTATATCTGAGGAGCATTATGTGGGCCTGGACCTGATTTAGATAATAAAATCCTGGACCTTGATACTGAGTCTGATCCTGTAATGGGATGAAACACCTGGGAAGTCTCAGAGGAGTGTATTTTACATGTGAAAGGGATATGAATTGTTGTGGCCAGAAATTGAGCTTGGCACATTATATTTTCCAAAAATACCTGCAGTAATATTTCCTGACCCACATGCCCTTCTAGAACTTTGCAACTCCTCCATGAAGAGGTGGAATCTATGTTCCCTCCCCACTTGAACTTGACTTTCTTGACTGGTGGAGTATAGTAAAAGTGATACCATGTGACTTCTGAGGCTAGGTCACAGAAATACCGTATACTTCTACCCTGATTTATTGAGATGCTCAATCTTCAAACCCAGCCACCATGCTGTGAGGAAGCCCAAGTAGCCTTTGAAGAGACCCAGATGGAGAGGAACCAGAGTTCTCAGTCTAATGCCCTGGCTGAGCTCCTAACCAATGGTTAGCACCAAGATGCCATGTGAGTGAGCCATCTTGGAAGTGGATCGTCCGACCCACATGGAGCTGTGTCAGCTGAAGCCCCATGCAACAGAGACAAGCTGACCCCACTGAGTCCTGTCCAAATTGCTGATTCACGAGCAAAATAAGTGATTATTATTTATTTCAAGCCATTAAGTTATGGGGTACATTGTTTCACAGTAATGAATAAATAGAACATTTACCTAGAGGTCTCTAAAAATAGTGTAGAAATGAACGCAGAGACAAAGCAATAAGAAAAATATTGATAGATGAGTACTTTAAAACGTAAAGCTTCTGCACACCAAAAAGAGTCATAGACAACATTAAAAGTTAAATATATCCATTTCCAGGTATATACACAGAAGAATTGAGAGCAGGGACTTAAAAAGATACTTGTATACCTATGTTCATAGCAGCACTATTCACAATAGCCAAAAGACGGAAACGATCCAAGTGTCCATTGATGGATGAATGGCTAAGCAAAAATGTGGTCTATCCACACAATGAAATATTATTCAGCCATTAAAAGGAAGGAAGTTCTGACATAGGCTACAACATGAATGACACTTGAAGACATCATGCTAAGTGAGATAAGCCAGACACGCAAAAAAGATAAATATTGTATGATTTCACTTATGTGAGGTTCCTGGAGTAATTATAGAGACAGAAAGTAGAATAAGGGCTACCAGACACTGGGGGAGGGAGAATGGGGAGTTACTGTTTAATGGGTGCACAGTTTCAAATTTGGGTGATGAAAGTTTTGGAGATGGATGGTGGTGATGGTTGCACAACAATGTGAATGTACTTAATGCCACGAACTGGACTCTTTTTCTTTTCTTTTCTTTTCTTTTCTTTTTTTTTTTTTTTTGAGTCTCACTCTGTCGCCCAGGCTGGAGTGCAGTGTCACAATCTTGGATCACTACAACCTCCACTCCCAGGTTCAAGAGATTCTCGTGCCTCAGCCTTCCAAGTAGCTGGGATTACAGGCATGTACCACTGCACCCAGCTATTGTGTGTGTGTGTGTGTGTGTGTGTGTGTGTGTGTGTGTTTAGTAGACACAGCGTTTCACCATGTTGGCCAGGCTGGTCTCGAACTCCTGACCTCAAGTATCCGCCCCACCTCAGCCTCCCAAAGCGCTGGAATTACAGGCGTGAGCCACCGCACCCGGCCTGAACTGGACTCTTAAAAATGGTTAAAAGGGTAAATTTCATGGTATCTATATTTTACCACAATAAACAAGATAATTCAAAGACAAATAGAACACTGGAAAAATATTTGCAAAAATAACTGCTATATATTGCCAGTTTTTAAAAACATGGGCAAAGATAGAAACATGCAATGCAAAATAAGAAGAATTAGGATGAGGAGGAGAAATAAAAATGGCTAAAAACCAATTTGGAAATATATCCAATCTCTCTAGTGAGCAGTTTTAGTGGTGTGTGGGATAATATCATATATAGCTGTTGAGCGTGTAAATTAGCATCTTTCTGGAAGGCAGTTTTGTTCTATGCATGAAATCTTTTTTTAAAAAGTTCCATGACCCCCCAATTGCACTATTAGGAATTAAGTATAAAACAGTAGTCAGATAAAGTAGATACAAGGGCAAGCAATAGAGGATGGCTAATAATCAGACAAAAGTTTAAATCAACCTACAACCCCCAGTAAGAGGAGGTTCATAAATAAATGCTGGCACAACCGTGGACTATGCAAACTTTAAAAGGGACGACATTCTTCTATATTTATTGACATGCCGAGGTGTGCATGACATATTTTAAGTGAAAAAGATGCAGATTAAGAGACAATATGTACAGTATGGGGGCGGAAAGTGCATGTGTCTGAATACATTAGAAGTCTAGAAGAAATGTTAACCATGCTTATTTGTGGGTAGTGGAACTCCAGATAATTTTTTTCTTCCTTACACTCATCTTTCTATTTTCCTTTTTGGGGCTATGAGCATATATTCCATCAGAAAATTTTAGAAGACCTTCCCCCACCCCCCCCCCCACAGTTACAGAAAAGCACAGATGTGGTCCTGGCTGGAGTGGGAAGAATCCCACTGCCCTTCTCATTTGGGGATCTCAAGGCACATCACAAAACATCTGCTGAGGACTTGATAGACCCTAAAGATGTCTCGGTTGAAGTTGCCCTCCCTGGAGAGTTCCAGTCCCAGTCTGGTCCCAGCCCAGTCCACACAGAGCATTCACCGACACTGCTCAAATCCTCCATCGTCTGCTCAGGTGGAGTAGATAAAGTTCGTAACAATCCAGGATTTCATTCACCACCTCCTTTCCCATCTTTGCATGGCATTGGGCTCCTCCTGGGGCACCTGCTTCTATGCTTTCTGTTGCTTCCTCCTGCCTTAAGATGGTGACATTGAGTAGAAGTGATCAAAAGATGTCTCCAGAAGCCAACCTTCTCTAAGCAGAGTCTGATTCTGGGTTCTCTGAATGCTGCCTCTCCACTACCCTACAAAGAAAGCTGAAACTGGGGAGGTTCTTTTTAAGGGAGAACAGTTTTCTTCTTGCCTTTCCTAGTGACTTCTTTCTACCTGCAAGGTGGATGTGTGGCCTGGAGCTGTAGCAGCCATTTTGTGTCCACGAGGAAGTCCCATATCCTAAGAAAATGAAGCAGGAAATTAGAAGAAACTGATGTCTCTGGTAGCTTCCTTGATGCTTTGTATAGCTTTGAGCTGCCTGCCTCAAACTCTTTATTTTGTAAAATAAATTATGTTTATGCCAGATTATCAGAGGTTTACAGGCAAAGATGATCCTAACTGATCTCTTGGGGTTTTCATCATGTCCACAATGCCTGGGCTTGGCCCTAAGTGTAGAGGCTGTGGGGTGTGTGTGTGTGTGTGTGTGTGTGTGTGTGTATGTATAGGGGGTGAGTCCCTTTCAACTGCTGGCAGCACTATTGTTCTCTCTATTGCAATTCTTCTCTATGCTCCTTTAATCTTTGTAACAACCCTTAAGGGAGGTACCGTTGCCATCTTCATTTCACAGCTGGGAAATTGAAGCTTCCAGAAGACAAGTGACTTGCCTAAGTTTACACTAATCTGAGGACTCTTCCTATGACATCAGATGATTCAGCCAGGGCAGAAGACAAACAGCCTTGTTAATAGTTGTTGTTGTTAACTAGGCCATTTCTTGGTTCTCTGGAGAGTCCTCAAACCTAGGCCTTTGCTTTAAGCTTAACAAATAGCACAGTGCTGAAGAGTGCAGACCATGGTCTCAGAAAGATTTGAATTCAAATTCTAGTTCCCTCAGAGTTCCAATTCAGCCCTCTGGGAAGTAGACACCAAGATGGAAGTGAACTTGCAAGAGATTTATTGGGGAAGATACTATGAAGGATAAAGGGGAGGGGAAGCCAGGCATGGTGGCTCACGCCTGTAATTCCAATGCTTTGGGGGACCAAGGTGGGAGGATGCTTGAACCCAGGAGTTCAAGACCAGCCTGGACAACATAGTGAGACCCCATCTTTTTAAAAAATTTTAAAAATGAAAGGGCCGGGCACAGTGACTCACACCTGTAATCCCAGCACTTTAAGAGGACAAAACAGGCAGATTGCTTGAGCCCAGGAGTTCAAGACCAGCCTGGACAATATGGCAAAACCCCATCTCTACAAAATAATAATAATAATTATTATAATTTTAAAATTAGCCAGGCATAGTAGCACACGCCTATAGTCCCAGCTACTTAGGAGGCTGAGATGGGAGGATCACTTGAGCTCAGGAAGTCGAGGCTGCAGGAAGCTATGATCGCACCACTGAACTCGAGCCTGGGTGACAGAGTAAGACCATCAAGAAAGAAAGAAAGAAAAGAAAGAAAGAAAAAGAAAGAAAGAAAGAAAAAGAAAGAAAGAAAGAGAGAGAGAAGGAAAGAAAGGAAAAGGAGAGAGTAGGAGGGGGAAGGGAGTGCCTTCAGATCCTGATGCTGGTCTGACACCTGGGAAGGGAGAGGGGAATGATAAAGGATGAAAGACGGGAGGAGGAACCTCAGACTTCAGTGCAGCTCTGAGAAAGTCCCCAGGCTGATGGGGAGCCCAGAGCAAGGGTTGCCTGTCCCCGTCTTGGGCAGGCATGACTCAGCTCTCCCACCCCAGCCATGCCCAGTCATTGGCTGAGAGCAGTCAATGGACACCATGTCCATCTGAAGATGTGACACTGGGGGCTGTCACCAACACCTTGAGGAAAGAGGTGATCTCTTGAGGGGAGAGTGGCACATTCCATGGCCACCACCCCCATCACCATGAGCAAGTCCCAGCACCTCACTGAGCCTCAACGCACTCATCTGTGAAACAAGGGTGGTAATAATGGTGCTTATCTCTCAAGGTTGGCCCAAGGTCTAAATGGCATAATTTACACCAAGGCTTAACTGAGCGCCTGGCACATGGGAAATGCTCAAAGAAAGGCAGCTATTTTTAATAAGAAAAATTCCCTGCCTGTCTTTCCCACCTCCACCTCCCCAGGAACCAACCCTGTGCATCCCTTCTGTGTTGAGATCTGCTAGGAGCTCAGCTCAAGGCAGTGACAGATGCTATCCTGCAGGTGCCAGGGGCTCACATCTCAGCTTTCCTGGCAACGAGGTCATTTGTGCACCCACAGAGCCAAGCAACAGAGGCTGGCGGAGGGGCCCGCCCCATTGCTCTCCCGCTCCAGCCCCCAGGAGAGCTGGGAGTTTCCAAGCAAGGATGTGACATTGACACTCTAGGGGAGGCCGATGTTTTGGGTCCATCATGGTGAGATCTCAGGCTGAGAGGGCAGAGGCCAACTCGTCTGAAGCCCTTCTCTGAAGGTGAGGTAGTGAGTGGCTCAGAGCAGTCAGGGATGGGCCCAAGGTCTCAGTTCCCATCCTGATCCTCTGGGGTCTTTCATCAAGGCAAAGAATGACACCAAGGGAGATGCTAGTGGGCTGAGGAACATGGTGCAGCCCCGGGAAAGTTCTTTGCCATGCATGGGTTATGGGTTAGGTGACCTGGCTTGTGTGTAGCCTTTTTCTTCAACTTCTTTACCTGTAAAATGGGTACAGTTGGACTTCTCTCAAGCTAGCCACTCATGGAAATGAAATAATGATGGAAATACCCACCAGAAACATTAGTTACAATTTCCTGAGAATGTATGATGTGCCAAGTCCTGTGCCACACACTTATAAACATTGGCCACTTAATCTTCACAATACCGTGAAGTGGGAACTGTGATTGTACCCATTTGGCAGATGTGGAAACTGAGACTCTGGGAGGCTAGCTGAGCTACTGTAGTCATGCAGCTGAAAGGTGAGCCTGATGGAGGCCATGGGCCCTCTCAGCCCTGCTCAGCCCGGTCCTGCTCTCATTATACACTAGAGCATGGAGATGTTCCATGTATCATTGTTTTAATGGCAAAATAACCCAGCTATCCATTCACAGGGGATCGAATAAATAACTCACGCAACCTTTACATAATGAAAATTGCTGCATCAATTAAAAAGTACAAGGCAGGTTGGGCATGATGGCTCATGCCTGTGATCCCAGCACTTTGGGAGGCCAAGGTGGGAGGATCACTTGAGGCCAGTAGTTCAAGACCAGCCTGAGCAACATAGTGAGACCCTGTCTCTAACAGTAAAAAATCAAAATAAAAAATTAGCCATGGTAGCACATGCCTGTGGTCCCAGCTACTCCAGAGGCTGAGGCAGGTGGATCGCTTGAGCCCAGGAGGTCGAGTCTGCGGTGAGCTATGATCATAGCACTGCACTCAAGCCTAAGTGACAGAGCAAGACCCTGTCTCAAAAAAAAAACCCAAACAAACAAACAAACAAACAACAACAAAAAAAACACAGAGCAAGGCAGCCCGCGTGTCCCTATAGGGAACAATTTCTAAGAGAGGGAGTTGACACCTGAACAACACAGGTTTGAACTATGCAGATCTACTTACACACGGATTTTTTTCAAGCTGACTGTGGGACTTGAGTATGCAAGGATGTTGGTATCCAAAGGGGTCCCGGAGCCAATCTTCTGCCTATGCCAAGGGATGACTGTCTTGTTAAGAGAAGAAAGCAAGGTCCAGGCGCAGTGGCTCTCGCCTGTAATCCCAACACTTTGGGAGGCCAGGGCTGGGGGATCGCTTGAGCCCAAGTGTTTGAGACCAGCCTGAGCAAAGTGGCAAGACCCTCTGTCTCTAAAAGAATCAAAAATTAATACTTTTTTTAAAAAAGTATTAAAGAAGTATAAAAGAAGAAAGCAAGGAATAGAAATCATGTTTTAAATGAGCCCTTTTGAAGGTTTTTTTAATGTGTAACATGATACTAATTTATTTAAATTTTTTATTTTATGACAGTATTCTGTTCCTACTGAGGGGAAATTCCCATCACAAAACTTGTGCAGGAGCTGAACCAGGTCTAGCAGGTGAACACACAGAATGAACCCTGGCAACTTCCAGGGAGATGTGGGCCTTTTCTGTCTACTGAACGTACTTCTCTTGTGCTGGGTTTTTATAACAAGAAAAATTGCTTTTGTTAGAAAAATTAATACAAAAAGCAATGCATGTCCAGTATAGAAAATTTAATATAGAAATGAATAAAGAAGAAAATTAAAATTACCCAAACGACCAGCCCTCCAGAGGCAAGCCCTGGCAATGTGGTAGGGTACTCATTTCTCTTCAGAAAAGGTGATTTCCTACCAAAGGGAATGTTCTCAGGCATCCATGGGGTGCCCCTGAAGCCCTCCCAAACCCTCTTGAGAAAGATGCAGGCCTCACAGACTGTTAGAGTGCACAACCTTTGCTGCAACATTCCCACTCTAGAAGTGCATCCTAAGGAAATAATTGGATACTCAGACAGTATAGAAATTCTACAAGAATGGTGGCTGCATCGCCATTTATAGTTGGGAAAATCACCTAAATGCCCTTTAGTGGGGGAATGGTTGAATAAAATCTGAACATCTGTGAGATGGAACATTCTACAACCATTTCCATAATGATGTGGATCAATATTTATTGACATGGAATGATTGCCTTGTTATATTATTAGGCAAATAAGTGGTTATGAAACTGTATGTATGGTAGGACCCCAATTTTGTTTAAAAAAAGTACATATAATATACACACAGACATATACATGTGTATGCCTAAAAACAGACCACAAAAATATACCCCACCATGGTACCAGTTATTTCTGGGTAGAGGGATAGGAAGTGATATTTTAATGTCTAATTTTCCCACAGTAAATGGATATTACTTTGCACTTTTTAAGACTAAAAACTAAATAACATGCTAGCACAGTCTCACCTTGGGGCCTCTGCCCTGGCAGTTTCCTCTGCCTGAAATGCTTTTCCCCAAATATTCTCCACTTTCTTCACATCTTTGTTCAAATGTCATTTTCTCCAGGAGGCTTCCTGACCACTTGATTTAAAATTGTGTCTTGACTGTGCACAGTGGCTCACGCCTGTAATCCAGCACTTTGAAAGGCCAAGGCGGGAGGATGACTTGAAGCTGGGAGTTCAAGACCAGGCTGGGCAACAAAATGAGACATTATCCATTATAAAAAAATATATTTTTTTAAATAGCTGGTCATGGTGGCACACATCCGTGACCCTAGCTACTCAAAGGCTAAGGTGAGAGGATGGCTTGAGCCCAGGAGTTCCAGGCAGCCGTGAGCTATGATGGTGCCACTGTACTCCAGCCTGGGTGTCAGAGAGAGACCCTGTCTCAATAAGGTATATTAAAAAAAAAAAAAATCGGCCGAGTACCGTGGCTCACACCTCTAATCCCAGCACTTTGGGAGGCCAAGGCGGGCGGATCACAAGGTCAAGAGACCGAGACCATCCTGGTCAACATGGTGAAACCCTGTCTCTACTAAAAATACAAAAATCAGCTGGGTGTGGCGGCGCGCACCTATAGTCCCAGCTACTCTGGAGGCTGAGGCAGGAGAATCACCTGAACCTGGGAGGCAGAGGTTGCAGTGAGCCGAGATCGCACCACTGCACTCCAGCCTGGCGACAGAGTGAGACTCCATCTCAAAAAAAAAAAAAAAAAAATCGTGTGTATCTCTCTCTTTCTTCCTTTTTGTCTCTGTCTCTCTTCCGTCTTACCCTGTTCTATTTTCCTATTTTACTCCATAGAAGGTATCAAATTCTAACCTCCTAGGTCGTTTGCTTATTTATTACGTTTGTCATCTAGGACCTCCTGCCCACCGGCCCCCAGCAGGAAGGACTGCTCCAGGAAGGCAGGAATTGGAATTTGTGTCTATTTTGTTCCCTGTTGACTCCCAGGGCATAGAACAGGGCTTGGCACACCGTAGGAGCTCAGTAAATATTTGAGTAATGAATGAATGAAATCTAAACAAGCAACTCGTTTTCCTTTATGAAGACTTTATTTCATCCTCACCCTTCTGATTTTCAGAAGCAGCGGCACGGATGAGACGGGTCTGGCAGGGCTGGAGGGGACAGGGGGGAGGAAAGACGTCCCTCGCCCTCTCCGGATTCCGCGCCCTTCGTTCGCCAGCGGGAAGCCGTGGCTGTGCGGACCCCTAAAGTAGCACCGTCCCCTGCTGGGCAGTTTGGAGAAATGCAGCAAGGACGCTCAGCGCTTGGGCCAGGTAACATTTCAAACACCTGGAAATTTGGAAAGGAACAGGGTGGAAAGGTCATTGGGGGTGAGGCAGCCAGATGGGTCTGAGGTAGGCCTTTTCAGAAAGGAAGAGGAGCCGAGAAAAAAATGCAGCCCATTCTCTCAGCTGTAGGACCTGGATTCAAGCAGAGTCCACATCTCGCAATGGATGGGTTTCTCCTGTTGAGGCCAAGACTGACCTTGATGGAAGTCAGGTGCCCTTCAAGGCCAATTCCCAGGGATCTCTTTTTGGAATTTCTGGTTTCCCTAGGTTTGCTCGCAGGTTTTGTGGTGAACATGTATCCTTTTATCAAACCCACCCCACAAAACCAGAATTTCAAACCAAGTTTTTACCCAGACTTTTCAACAAATGTGCATATGCAGTTTCAGAAAGAGGAAATGTATTAGTCCCTCCTCACACTGCTACAAAGAACTACCTGGGACTGGGTAATTGATGAAGAAAAGAGGTTTTATGGACTCGCAGTTCTGCAGGCTTAACCAGCAGTATGACTGGGAGGCCTCAGGAAACTTACCGTCACAGTGGAAGGCAAAGGGGAAACAGGCACCTTCTTCACTTGGCAGCAGGAGAGACAGAGAGAGAAGCGAGGAGAGCTCTATCAGGAGAATAGCAAGGGGGAGGAGGAGGTCCGCCCCCATGATACAATCACCTCCCACCAGGCCCTTCCCCCGACAAGTGGGGAATACAATTGGAGATGAACTGTGGGTGGGGACACAGAGCCAAACCCTATCAATCAGCTGAGTCAAGATTGTTCATTGACTCATCATTTTTACTGTGAATTTACTGTGTGCCAGGCACGGTTCTGGGTACTGGGGCTACAGCAGCGAAAAAGACAGACAAAAGCCTCAGCCTTTATGGAGCCGATATTACAGTAAAAGAGACAAGTCCCTAACACACAAATAAATGAAAATATCTAACTAAAAACTAAGGTAAGTGCCCTGAAAGAGAAAAACAAGGCGTCACAAAAAAAATATTTTAAAGAGCAGACTTCAATTTTGGGAATCCACACTGAAGACATGAGATTTAATCTGAATTCCTCTCCCAGAAGCCAGGGGCAGTCTACGGGGAGAAAGGAATAGTAAGAGAGAAGCTGGAAGTTTCCAGGCTTTTGATCTTAATTCAATATCTCCCTAGAGAAGAATAACTTGTCCCTTTTAGTAGATGTTTGTTCTGTTGTAAAAGGACAGCACAGGAGTCTAGAATCAGAGTCCTGGGTTCAAATCCTGTCTCTGCCCCCTTCCTTAGTTTCTACTTCCTCTGTCCCTTAGAGTTATGATAAGAATTTAATGAGATAATAGAGATGTAGCTATGGACGCAGTACCTGGCAAATAGTCAATAAGCAGTCGTCATTACTGTTTAAAGGCTCTGAGAAGATCTGCAACTGGGGAACCTATTGAACTAGACTCACTCTTTGGCTATGGAAACTTTTTTTTGTCCTTAGAGACTCACTCTGTCACCCAGGCTGGAGTGCAGTGGTGTGATCTCAGTTCACTGCAACCTCCGCCCCCCAGGTTCAAGAGCTTCTGCCTCAGCCTCCCAAGAAGCTGGGATGACAGGCGTGCGCCACCACGCCCAGCTGATTTTTGTATTTTTAGTAGAGACGGAGTTTCACCATGTTGGCCAGGCTGGTTTCGAACTCCTGACCTCAAATGATTCGCCCACTTCTGCCTCCCAAAGTGCTGGGATTATGGGCGTGAGCCACTGCGCCCGGCCTGTAGAACCGTTTTGTTGCAGGATATTGTGTGCTCTACCATATATACTGGGGAAATCTTACTTCAGTTATTGGGGGTTTGGGTGGAGCAGACATTATTCATTGCCTACCCCAAGTCCATTTGCTGTCTTTTTTCTTGCTAATAGAACTCTGGTTATGTTCAGGATTAGGCCAAAGAACCTTGGATCTCTAAAATGGTTTTCCATCACCTGCATCCCAGAACATTCCTCACTGATCCGGGGTCCCAGTTCTCTGTTCTGAATTAAAATCATCCTGGTTTCTCCATTTGTCTAAATATTCTCTGGTTCACCTTGAGGACAGTGTCTGGGCATTGCACCAGGCAGCCCATACCCCTCCCTGGGGCCTGTTCCCTTTGTAAAACCATGACTCACCTCCGAGGCCCTTGCTGGCCACACACCTTCATTCCAGAGAGGATTCCATGAGCCATCCCTCTTTGTCTTTCTTCTCTCTCCTGTCTATTTTTGTCCTTTGTGAAATGCCCTGGCCCCCTACGAGGATACAGAGGTATTAGTGCACCCTCCCCCTTAATCCCTCAGGCTCCTGTTCCCTTGTCTAAAGTCACCCAAGAGAACAGGGCCAGCCTAACTTTTTCTGGCTGGCTTTTCCTGGGGGAAATTAAACTGTTTCACTGTGTGTCCCAACCCCAAAAGTCTCTCCTATTCTCTTCACCACGCATGGCCCTAGAACTTTCTTTCTGTCTAAAAGGCACCTACGAAGGAGGAATAGCAAATACATAGCACATGGCAATGGCATACGTGTCACCCTTCCTTCACTCAATCCATGGCAGACATTGCTAATCAATCACAGCACTCTTTCTTACTGAGTGTAGTTGGCAGGGGAGATGAGCTGAAACCCTGACCTCTATGACATGGTTGGAGACAGGGGATAAAGAGTAAAGTTCACACTCACCTCAAAAAAATTGTCCTGAGGCCTGACACCCCCATTCTCTCTTAGCCAGATGGGACCTAGCTGGCCTGGAGAGCCTTGAGCAAGCAAGGTGGGTGTGCAAGGATCAATGCCTTCATCCCTGGAGACACAGCACAGAGAGTTGGTCAGGCCCTTCCCAGCATTTGTCCTGGACTCACTCCAGGATCGTCTTTGGTCTCAGTTGAATTCAGTGCCATGGAACAAATCTATCATGATCACCTACTATGTGCCAGGACCGAGGGCCCTGCAGAGATGAATGAATCCTGGCCCCTGGCCCAGAAGATTCTAGCAGAAGAAACAGACTAACAAACAATGAAGCAGAATGCAGAAAGTGCCACAAGAGAGCAGAATTCAACAAGGGCTGACACAGTGCCCGCTATGTGCCGGGTGCTGTGCTGGGTGCGGGAGAAGAAGCGGTGGGCAAGATAGATATGGTGCCTGTCCCGTTGAGTTATGGTCTGAGCAGAAAGCTGGGTGTTCATCAGCTAATCAGACAAAAAAAAAAAAAAAAAAAAGTAGAATGCAGCTGTGGTTCAACACTGGGAGGGAGAAAGGGATGCAGTGCTGGGAGGGCTTGGTCTGGAAGTTCGGGGAGAACAAACAAAAGTTCACCAGACCAGTGGTCTCGAATTGGGGCAGTTTTGCCCCAACTCCCAGGGGACACATGGCAATGTCTGGAGACATCTTTGGTTATCATGACTGGGTAGTATCTCGTGGGTAGCGGCCAGGGATGCTGTTCAACATCTTCTGAGACATAGGACAGCCCCACAGCAAGGAACGACCTGGCCCCAATGTCAGCAGTGCCAAAGGTGAGAAACCCCCATACAGACAATGAGGGGATGGAGGGGGGTCCAGGCAGATGGAAGGGTCTGCATCCTACCAGAGCAGGCAGCCATTTAAACATGTGGGTGTCTGGGCGCGCGGTGGATCACGCCTGTAATCCCAGCACTTTGAGAGGCCAAGGTGGGCAGATCACCTGAGGTCAGGAGTTCAAGACCAGCCTGGCCAATATGGAGAAACCCCGTCTCTACTAAAAATACAAAAATTAGCCGGGCACGGTGGTGGGCACCTATAATCCCAGCTACTCAGGAGGTTGAGGCAGGAGAATCGCTTGAACCTGGGAGGTGGGAGTTGCAGCGAGCCACGTTGGCGCCACTACACTCCAACCTGGGCAACAGAGTGAGACTCTATCCAAAAAAAAAAAAAAAATGCGATGGTGATGACCGAGCTGGGTGGTGTTGTTGTTTTTCTTTAATGTCCCTCTGGTTGCCATGTGGCAAGGGCAGAAGCAGAGACCAGGAGAGCAGGTGTGCCGGTGTGGCTCTAGGTGGCTATGTGCCTACCGCAGGCCTGGAGACTAGACATGAATTCTCAGGAGGAGTTCTGAATTGTGATGACCGCTTGGGGCTGCGCATTCCACACACTGAATTAAGACTATATTTGGGGCTGGGCGTTGTGGCTCATGCCTGTAATCCCAGCACTTTGGGAGGCTGAGGTGAGTGGATCACTTGAGCCCAGAAGAGCTCAGGAGACCATCCTGGGCAGCATAGCAAGACCCCATCTCTACAAAAAATACAAAAATTAGCTGGGTGTGGTGGTGCACACCTGTAGTCCCAGCTACTTGGAAGGCTTAGGTGGAAGATTGCTTGAGCCCAGAAAGCAGAGGTTGCAGTGAGCCAAGATGGGGAACACACACTCCAGCCTGGATGATAGAGCAAGACCTTGTCAAAAAAAAAAAAAAAAAAAAAAAGACTATTTGGGACTCAGTGATCTTAGGGTTGTCCTTTTCCCTACGAGTGAGAGGGAAAATCCTGACTTCTCTTCTGAGAACCGGCACAGATTAGCACCAGGGAACAGAATTTATAAAGAACAAAGTGTTTTGCTCAAAATTATCTCAAGCCAGCCTCACAGCGCCCCCATGAGGTCAGTGTTCTGACCCAATACATTTCTCAGATTAAAAAAGGGAAATAGAAATGGAACCAGGAAAAGCCACCGGACCTGTGTCATCCGGCCAGCAAGCAGCAGAGGTGACATTCTAGCCTAGACCCAACTCCAAATGTCCCTTCTTCTCCAAGGTCCCCAGCCAGGAGACCTCAGGAGGTCGGTGGACTCGGGCAGCCCTAAACCATCCTCAAACTCCACGAGCAGGGAACCTGTCTCTCCCGTCCTAGGAATTGCTCTGTATGTCAATGGTGCTGAAATTGAGATAATGTATGCCCCTCAGGGCAGTGGGCAATGTTGAGGACATTTTAGGATATCACAATTTGGCCGGGGGGGGGGGGGGGGGGGGGGGGGGGGGGGGGGGGGTTGCTAATGGCTGCTACTGGGTGGAGGCCAAGGATGAGGCTGAACATCCTGTAATGCACGGGACACCCTCCACTGCCATAACAAAGAATTATCCAGCCCCAAACGGCCATAGAGCCCAGGATGAGCGTGCTACTCCGGAATGGAAGCCCAGCAGACGCCTGCATCTGTGCTGGGGAGGAGCAGGGGCCTGGGCCTGCAGAGCTGGGTGTGCCCTGAAGACTCGTTGAAAGGTCCTTCACCCGACAACCTCAGGTTGGATGACTAATGAGCCAGGAGTGTGGCCTTTATATAGCTCTGGGCCCAGGCATGCAGGACCAGGTTCGGCTGTCACAGTGCCACGTTCTTCAGCAAGGGGGCTCTGGCAGGCAGGCAAGGGGATGGCAGGGGGAAGCTGGCGGGGAGCCCGGGGCAGCAGCTGTTGCTGGAATCTGGGCCTCATAGAGAGGAACAATGCCCCCGGAATGCCAGGACTGAGACAGCTGATCCCACGGGCATCTGAAGGGCACCAGTAAAAATGGGCTTGTCTAGGTGCCTCTGTCCCCAGTGCAGGCAAGATAGATGACCGAGGGCTAAATATACCAGGGACAAGAAAGCCACTGAAGGGCTATCTGGATGCTTGAGGCTGGACCTGAGCTCTGGGATCCTGGAGGGTAGTGAGAGGTGGGGCCGGATCCCCCAGCTTTGAAACCAGAATACCATGGGGAGGAAAAGCGTATACAGAGGAGTCCGACAATCTGGGTTCGAAGCCCAGTGCTACCAGGTGCTAGGGGTAGGGCCTTGGGGAGTGACTGCTCCTCCCTGATCCTCAGTTTCCTCATCTGGAAAATGGGTCTAATATTAGTACCTTCCTCATAGTGTTGTGAAGATTAAATCCCATGGTGGGTAAAGCATGTGGCTCATTGTGTGACATGCAGGGAGTTCTAGGGAAGGGGGATGATGGCGATTTGGTTTCTTTTGGTACTTCAGTTTGGCAAGCTATGCAGTAGCTGGGTGGTGGCCATGGCGGGCAGGCCTACCTCTCCCAGTACACTGGAGCACTCCATACATGATAGCTTGTACTCCGCCAGCTTAGGGCAGCTGTCCCTAAGAGCACTGAATGACGGGCTGGAGGGTGAGGTGGGGGCCGGAGTAGGAAATGAGGGTGGGAAGACAACCAGTAAAACCACACACACTCATACACACACACACACTCTCTTTCTCACATACACACTCTCTCACACATTCACTCACACATACACACTCTCACAATCACACACGCTCATACACACTCTCACACACTCACACACTTTAACACACTCACATATACACATTCACATACATATACACACACTTTCACACACATTCACAGACACGTGAAACACACTCACATAGAGACACACTTTCACACACATACACAGACACATGACACACACTCATACACTCAGTCACATATACACATACACTCAGTCACACTCTCATACACATACACTCACAGTTTCACACACATACACACCTGTCACGCACACTCACAAAAACACACAGTCACAGTCACACACATACACACACACAGTCACACAGTCACACACATACACTCACACACATACACACACTCTCTCACACACAGTGCCTATACTCCATGCCTGGCACTGTGCAAAGCCATTTACACTCATGCATGAGTGACCATGTGGATGGTGCTTGGAACAGAATAAGCACACAATAAATGTTAGCTGCTATCGTTAGTATCACAATTATCTAGTTTCACCTGAATGACACTCTTCCAAGGTTAGCATGATAGTTTTTTCCATTTATCAAGTGAAGACTCTGAGGTTTAGGGTGGTTAAGTCACCTGTCCAGGGGCCCCACAGTCAAGGAAGTGGAGGAGCTGACCTGGAACTCAACTTACAATCATAACACCATTCTGGTAGGGTAGGGTCAAGTGATAAAAGATCTTAGCTGTCAGGCCAAGGAGGGGAGATTTCCTTCTGAGGTAGTGGGGAGCCACTGAGTGTTCTAGAGCATGTGCAAGTCATCATCAGAATGGGGTATGGGGGAAAGGAGTTTGACTCAGAGTGTGTGAAGGCCAAGATATAAAGACAAGAGAGAGGAGGCCCAAAACCAGTTGGGAGCTACTACCACAGGCCAGAGCGGGGGTGGGACTTGAGGAAATGGATTTGCAAGACGTTTTAGAGGAAGAATAGACAGATTTTGCCACTAGTGGGGCAGAATCAAGATGGCTGAGGATTTTGGTCTGGGAACCTAAGAGAGAGGTAAAGTCATTAATAGGAAAAGGATTTGGGAGAGGAAGAGGAGAGAAAATGAATTCATTATGGAACATGTTATTTCTTTTCTTTTCTTTTCTTTTTTTTAATGTTTTTGATATGGAGTCTCAATCTGTCACCAGGCTGGAGTGCAGTGGTGCAATCTCGGCTCACTGCAACCTCCGCCTCCCAAGTTCAAGTGATTCTCCTGCCTCAGCCTCCCGAGTAACTGGGACTACAGGTGCACACCACCATGCCCAGCTAATTTTTGTATTTTTAGTAGAGATGGTGTTTCACCATGTTGACTAGGATGGTCCACAATCTCTTGACCTCGTGATCTGCCCCCCTCGGCCTCCCAAAGTGCTGGGATTACAGGCGTGAGCCACCGTGCTGGAATGTTATTTCTTTTACCTCCATCTCCACTGACATGGGTGCCCAGCCAGTGCTCTGGAATAAGAGCTGGCATTCACTGAACATCACTGTGCCTAGCAGTATTCTAGAACTTTAGAAGCAGTAATTAACTTATTCAAACTTCATGATAACTTTTTGAAGTAAGGACCTCTATTACACGTTCCCATTTCACATATGAGGAAACTGAGGTACAGAGAGCTGATGCTACTTGTCCCAGTGGTGCTTTGTACACAGGGGGTGCCCCATTATGTGACTGACCCATCTTTGCTGGGCACAGGCCTGGTCCACCTACATCTGACTTGCAAGAGAAGCCACCCTCCCCACTTGGTGGCTCTCACTGACGCCTGGGGGCCCTGACAGAAGGAGATAGGCTATCACTTGGTGACAAAAGCCATCAGCCACCCGGCTTTGGGCTGGCAGGGCCTGGTATGCCTTTGTTCTATCAAGAGGTGGCTGACTTCACTGCCCTCTTTAAAGGGGCCTTACACCCCAAGGCAAGTTAACCCACTGTGCTACTTGCTTCCAATGGAAATCATGGTGGGCACTTATGTGACACTTTCCTGTGCCAGGCTCTGTCCTAAATATTAATGCATTACTAGATTAACTCTGTAAGCTACTGATATTAACATACACACTTATGTGATCCGCTGAAGGGTTTTATAAGACAAACACGTAGAGAAGCCTTTCCCTTTCTCCCTTACAATATGGGATGTAATGGCTTAGACTTGAATTCCAGGAGCTAAAGTGCAAAAAGCCCCTGCAGAAGAAACGAATTAAAATATGCCTCCAGCAAGGCTGGATTGAAAGCCTTAAATGCCCCAAAGACTGAAAAGATGCTGACTGTCACCACCTGACAGCAAACGAAAGATAAAAACAGTACTTAATGGTCCAGCTAGCAGGAGAGCATCCTTCCATGTTCAGATTTTTTCCCATGGTGGCTATTTTGACTTAAAAAAAAAATTAATTGGCTGGGCACGGTGGCTCACGCCTGTAATCCCAGCACTTTGGGAGGCTGAGGCAGGTGGATCACCTGATGTCAGGAGTTCGAGACCAGCCTGGCCAACATGGTGAAACCCCATCTCTACTAAAAGTACACCAGTTAGCCGGGCGTGGTAGCGCACGCCTGTAATCAGAGCTACTCAGGAGGCTGAGGCACGAGAATCACTTGAACCTGGGAGGTGGAGGTTGTAGTGAGCTGAGATCACACCACTGCACTCTCGCCTGGGCGACAAAGCAAGACTCTATCAAAAAAAAAAAAAAAAAAAAAAAAAAAAAATATATATATATATATATATATATATATATATATATGTATGTATCCTTTCTCCCAAAAAAGTTTGTTGGGTTTTTGTTGTCACTGGCACCTCTGGTGCTCTGGGCGTGTATTAAATGTGCCATGTATTAAATGTGCCAGTTGCACGGCCTGGCTCAGCTTAAGGGGAGGCCACACCAGCCTCCATCAGTGAGGTAGGGACTGCAAAGGAGGTCTCCAAGGCCACCATAGAGTGGGAAAATTCAGGTGGCTGGGGCGGGTATGTGCACGTGTATGAGTTATGATACCATTAACGTGAAAATGTGTATCTCTGTTTGCATGGTATGACATCATTATTGTGAAAAAAGTATATATTTGTGTGTGCATGTCTGTGTGTGTGTGTGTGTGTCAGAGAGAAAGAGAGAGACAGAGAGTTGGGAAACCTAAATGCAATGTGATATGCTGGATTAGATCTTGGAACAGCAAAAGGATAGTGGAAAGCCTGGTGAAATCCAAATCAAGCCAGGAGTTTGGTCAATAGTAATGCATCAATATCAGTTTCCTTCTTGTAACCAATGTATTAGGGTCATGTAACATGTGTTAACATCAGGGAAACTGGGCCAGGGGAAAGGAGAACTCTGCCACTTTTAATATAAATTCTTAAATACAATTTTTAATTTAAAAATGTCTGGAAGGAATCTGCTGAAGTTCTGAAATGGCAAAACTAATCTACGGGGCTAGAGGCCAAGAGGTGCTGACTTTCAGGAGGATTGGCTGGGAAGGGACACTAGGAAAAGCTCTGGGGCTGGAATGTTCTGTGTCCTGGCCTGGGTGGTGGTTACACAGTGTGCGCCTGTGTAGAAACTCATCTCACTGGACACTTAAGGCACATGCACTTTGCGATCTCAATTTTAAAAGCAAAGAATAAAAGGTAGCATCTGAAAGGCTTCACACGAAACTGCAAACCCTGTTCCTCTTGGAGAGGCTCTGGTTGTCATGATAGGAAGCGGACGTTTTAGTCAATATCTTCTGTAACATGGTCAACTATTTTATAGTAAGAATGTGCTTGCTCTCATTACATTAATGTAATTTTATGGGCATGGCATGTAGCATGCACAGAGACAAGTGCACAGATAATAAATGTGCAACCCGTGACACACCCAGATCAGGATCCGCGACATTCCCAGTTCTCCCAAGACGTCCCCTAATTACTTATCATAAATTCTGCTCTCAATGGATGTTCTATAATTTTTTTTTGTTGTTAAACTTGGCAATCCCATTCCTAATGTTCCCTCCTCATCACTACCCTCCTCTATCCTGACTTCTCACAGCTCAGATTCATTTTTTACCTGTTTATTCATACATTTTTTTTTTTTTTTTTTTGAGACAGGGTCCATCTAGCTCCGTCACCCAGGCTGGAATGCAATAGAGTGAACACAGCTGACTGCAGCCTCAACCTCCCTGGCTCAAGTGATTCTCCCACTTCAGCCTCTCAAGTAGCTGGGAATACAGGTGTGCACCACCACACCCAGATAACCTTTGTATTTTTTTGTAGAGACAGGATTTCACCATGTTACCCAGCCTGGTCTCCAACTCCTGGGCTCAAGTGATCCACCCGCCTCAGCCTCCCACAGTGTTGGGATTACAGGTGTGAGCCACAGAGATCAAATGTGTCTTAATGCACACTCTGATTTAATCCTCATAACAGCCCTAGGAGGTGAGTACTGTTATTATCACACTTTTCAGAGGAGGAAACTGAGACTCGGCGAGAAGCCTATCTAAAGTCACATTGCTGGCCTGGATGCAAACCTTGGCTAGTCCGATTACAAAGCCCTGAGCTACCACGTCAGGCCAATCAAAACTAAATATTCCCCCAGTCCTCAATCTGGCAGATGATCAATATCTTGTCAGGCTTAGGGTCTGTGTGTCGGAGCCCTCTGTGCTCTGTTTCCTTTTTGGCAGTGTTACCAAGAAGTATGACACCAGCCGGACTTTTCCACTAGAGTTATGTTCTTTCTGCTCAGAAGTAGGCCAGGTATTCTCTTAATCCTTGGAGTTTGTGAATCTTGCTGGGATGCACCTTCGTGTGTGTTTTTCCTTATCCTTCCAGCTTGGAGTTTGGGAGTTCTTTCATCCCGCAGATTTTGTTCTCTTTTGTGCTGAAGAACATTTTCTTGTATTACTTGCTCACTTTTGGCTTCTGTTTCTGGAATGTTTTTTATTTGCATTTCTTTGTTATTTTGCTTCATGATATTCCCAAGATATCATCTTCTAGGCCACTATTTAAATTGCAACAAAACTAACCTTTCTTGCAATTCATTCACTTCATTTTTAGTTTGAAAATCAGGTCTTAAAGCTCTAGGAAGTCATTTTGGGTTTCACTTGAATTAAGGTTTTTTTGTTGGTTTGTTTTTATTTTTATTTTTTGGAGCAAAACAGTACTTGGGCTTTAAAAAATAATGAAATTAATACACTGCTCTATTTTCAAAAATGAAGACTGTCGTACCATAATACAGTTGAACATAAATTTCCACTTTTCTTGAATTTAAGCTTAATATGTATATATCTCCCCTTACTTTGCATGAAGCTTTACTGATGTACATCACGCCCGGCACATAGTGGGGCTCAAATAAATATCTATATGTAAATTCATGTTCTTCGATTTGGGGTTAACATCATTCTTACTTAAAAGCAGTGTGTACCTATGAAGAATACTCACATATTTTCCCTCTCTTCATCTCTTCTTTTAAAATTGTCAGTGGGGCCAGGCGCCGTGGCTCACGCCTGTAATCCCAGCACTTTGGGAGGCTGAGGTAGACAGATCACTTGAGCTCAGGAGCTCAAGACCAGCCTGGCCAACATGGTGAAACCCCATTTCTACCAAAAAAATACAAAAATTAGCCGGGCATAGTGGCGGGTGCCCATAATCCCCGCTACTTGGGAGGCTGAGGCAGGAGAATTTCTTGAACCCAGAAGGCAGAGGTTGCAGTAAGCCGAGATCATGCCACTGAACTCTAGTCTAGGTGACAGAGTGAGACCCTGTCCACACCCCCCGACCAAAAATAAAAAGATGAAAGCAGAGGAGTCAGAGAGGTTGGATTCAGAGGTTGGAGTGATGCGGACCATGAACCAAGGAATGTGGGGACCTCGTGGTCCACAAGGAATGTCGGTGCCTCATTCCCTACTTCGTGGTCCACATCGCTCCAACCTCTGAATCCTCCGAGGTGGAAAAGGCAAAAATTGGGTTCTCCCCAGGAGGCTTCAGAAGGAACACTGTACTATTTGTGACTGCGAGATATTAAATATGTTGCCAGGTGTGGTGGCTTGAGCCTGTAATCCCAGCACCTTGGCAGGCCAAGGCAGGAGGATGGCTTGAGCTCAGGAGTTCAAGACCAGCCTGGGCAACATAATGTGACCCCGTCTCTACCAAAAAAAACCTTTTTAATTAGCCGAGCATGGTGGTGCATGACTGTAATCCCAGCTACTCGGGAGGACAAGTGAGGAGGATCACTTGAGCCTAGGAGTTCGAGGCTGCAGTGAGCTATGATCGTGTCATTGCACTCCAGCCTGGGCAACAGGGTGAGACCCTGTGTGTTTTAAGTCACCAAATCGGTAATATTTTTATAGCAGCAATAAGAAACAAATACACTTGGGTTTCTGATTCTTCTAGAAGTTGCTATTCTAATGGATCAGCCCACTGTGCTTCTCTCTGGCTTCTGACACCTCAAGTGAGCAGTTATTTTTCTATTCGGTGGGACTTAGGTCTGGTTGCTGGAAACTTATTAGCTGTAGGAATCCCACAGATAGCAAAAAGGCAGGGGTCTCAGGTCCTGTGGGCCTGTGCTTCACAGCAAGAGGCCTCCACCACCCAGCCTCGAGGGCACAGCAGCCCCAGCCGCCCACTCGCTCCCTCCCCAGCCCCTGCGGTCTTGAGGCTGATGCTGAAAGGAACCCCTGAAGTTTACACAGAACCAACACCCAAGTCCTCCCTGGATTCTCCAATCCCAGGGCCTTGTCCCTGGTCTTGTGGGCTCCCCGGGGCAACACAAGCCACTGGTGAGAGAGACTTTGGATCTCTGGCTCTCTCAACAGGCCCCAAGGCCTAACCCACAGCCCATGAGTTCCACGTCCCAGCAGTCACGTGGTTCCATGCCCCATTCAGGCTGCCATGTTCCCAGAATCCCTAGACACAATCTCACTTAATCCTCCCAGCAGCCTTATGGGGGTGTGTGATCTCCGTTTTCCAGGTGAGGAAACTGAGGCCTGAGAGGGTGAGTGCCCTGTTTGACAACCCCTCTTGCTATCCAGCCAGAATTGTTCCCCTAGTACCCCTTTTGGAGGCCTGGCTGTACAGGCGTCCCTCAGGAACACACACCCCCACTCGCCTCTGGGGGCCCAGCCCATCCTAATCCCCACCCCGGGGCTTCCCACCCCCATCATACACTCTCCACATCTTCTGTGGCTGCAACAACCTTTTCACTCGGCCAGTTAGAGCTACTGACTGCTCGCACAGGGTTTTAACGAAAATCCATGGTGTGCTATTAGCTAGGGAAACATTTATTCTGGTGTTGTCAGAGAACCTTGGACAGAAAAGCTCCTCTTGATGTGTGCACTGTACGTATGTGGATGTGTGTGCGTGCACGTGTCTGTGTGTCTCTATGCATGTGCAGACGTGTTTTTGTCTGTGCACACATGTGCCTACACATGAACACATCTTTTGTTATTAAAGACTGTTAGAAGAGTCTCCTGGGTAATTCTAACCCATGTATGACTGCAGAGAAGAAAAAAACCCCACACCTTTTTTTTTTTTTTATCACAGCCGTAAATGGTCCTTGGGTTTGTGTGCCCCAAAATTGAGATTTTTTTTCCAACTGAGAAGGGGAGTGAGTGATAGCTACCATTTACCAGGTCTCACCTCCTTTTACCCTGCGGAAAACCTAATAAGAAAACTGATTTTTTTTTTTTTTATGTTCTGGAAAACTCCAGCCCCAAGGTGACTTCTGTTCCTCAAAGCCTCCAAATTCTCCCTGCCTTGAGGCACGTGCTGTCCCTGCTGCCTGGAGCCCCCTTTGCAGACTCTGCTTGGAGGAGCCCACCTACGTCCCCGTCTGAGGCTCTCACCTGGCCACTGCCATGCCTCTGTCTCATCCCTGCATGAGATCCGTCACTCTGTCTCATTCCTGCGTGAGACCTGTCACTGCCTGCAACTGTCTGGGTTGTGCATTTGTTTACTTTCTCTTTGTCCATCTTCCCCTCACACTTATGCACCTCAAGGGCGGGAAATTTGCTGCTTTGCGCTGGGCTCCATTAAGGGGAAAGAATGCTGGTTCAACCATCAGCCCTGTGCCCACACCACTGGGAGGGCAGAGGGACATTCTCCTTCTTAGAGGTGTGACCTCTGGCACTCAGTCCTGCCACCCACGGCCACTAAATAACCACGATGATTCCAAGCCCCGAGTTCTTGCTCCCTGAATCCCAAGGCTGTCTTTAAGGGCATAGGAGGATGGCCATCTTTTGTTGTTTTGGTTTGGTTTGGGGGTTTTTTTGTTCTCATATTTGAGATGGAGTCTCGCTCTGTCACCCAGGCTGGAGTGCAATGGTGCGATCTTGGCTCACTGCAACCTCCGCCTCCTGGGTTCAAGCAATCCTCCTGCCTCAGCCTCCCAAGTAGCTGGAATTACAGGCAAGTGCCACTACGCCCAGCTAATTTTTGTATTTTTAGTAGAGACGGGATTTTGTCATGTTGGCCAGGCTGGTCTTGAACTCTTGACCTCAGGTGATCCACCCACCTTGGCCTCCCAAACTGCTAGGATTACAGGTGTGAGCCACCATGCCCGTCTTTTTTTTTTTTTTTTTTTTTTTTTTTTTTGAGACAGGCTGGAGGGCTGGAGTGCAATGGTGCGATCTTGGCTCACTGCAACCTCTGCCTCTCAGCTTCAAGAGATTCTCCTGCCTCAGTCTCCTGAGTAGCTGGGACTACAGGCCCACGCCACCACACCTGGCTAATTTTTGTATTTTTACTAGAGACAGGTTTCATCATGTTGGCCAGGGTGGTCTTGAACTCCTGACTCAAGTGATTCACCCGCCTCAGCCTCTCAAAGTGCTAGCATTTCAGGTATAAGCCACTGCACTCAGCAGGAAAGCTGTCTTGAGTAAAAGTATTATATAACAACACCTTGCATTCTGAGAGCAGCTGCTGTTTTCAAGGCCCTCAAAGAGCCTGGACTCTGGAGACAAAGGGGCCTCCAAAGGGGTCCATGCCCAGCTCCATCACTGTGTGACCCTGAGCAGCTCACTTTGCCTCTCTGAGCTTTTGTTTCCTCATTAGTAAAATCGGGGCACGGATGATGAGGTGGTCTCCACCCTCTAGGGTGGTTGGAAAATTGTGTGTGGGAGCCACGAGCACATGGTGCCCAGCACGTGCCAGCGCTCAGTCAATGAGATTTGTCATTTCTTCAGTCAACAAATACTCATTTTTGAGCTGCTGCTGTGTGCGTCACAAGCTGGGAGCTGGGGAGACGGTCAGTGGTGAGGGAAACTAAAGTGATCCCCGCCCTCTGAGCTGACGCTCCACTGGCACCTAACAGAATGAGTCAGTGCACTGCAGGCAGCGTTCAGGACCGCCTCACGCTGTGCAGAGAAACAAAGCTGAGAAGGGAGATCTGAGGGCAGCGGGTCCGTGGCTGTGTTATTTGTCTGTTTTGAGACACGGTCTTGCTCTGTCACCCAGGCTGGAGCGCAGTGGTGTGATCGTGGCTCACCACAGCCTCAACCTCCCGGACCCAAGTGATCCTCCTGTCCCAGCCTCTTGAATAGCTGAGACTATAGGCATGCACCACTATGCGCAGCTAATTGGTTTTTTTTGTTTTTTTTTTGTTTTTGTTTTTGTGGGGTTTTTGGGGGGGTTTGTTTGTTTGTTTGTTTGTTTTTGTAGAGACAGGCATCTCCCTATGTTACCCAGGCTGCTCTCAAACTCCTGGGCTCAAGCGATCCTCCCGCCTCAGCTTCCCACAGTGCTGGGATTTCAGGCATGAGCCACAGTGCCAGCCTTCATGGTTATTTTAAATAGGGTGGATGGGGAGGCTTTACTCAGGAGATGACATCTGAGCAAAGATGCAATGAAGGAGGTGAAGGAAGGAGCTGTGCAATGACTGACGGAAAGGCATTCCAGGTAGAAGGCACACAGGTGCAAAGGCCCTGAGGCCAGATCCAGGCTGATAAAACAGAGCATTTTAGCAGTCTCCTCTCCCTGCCATTTTCTTTCTCAAAATTGACAAGCACAAGTGTCCCCGGCCCGAGCACTGCAGAGAGCGCAGCATCTCTCCCCGTGACCATGACCCAGCTACTGCCTCTTTAACCTTGAATGCCTTTTTGGGGGCTCACGTGTCACCCAGTGGCGAGTGAGCCACCCTTACTTCAGAAGAACGGCATGGGGTGGGGGGGCCTTAGGTGGTGCCCGCCTCACCTATGACTGCCAAAAGCGGTCATGGGGTTATTTTTAAACATGGGGAGGAAGTATTTATTGTTCCCGGGCTGCGGAGAGCTGGGCGGAGTGTGGAATTCTTCTCGGGAGGCAGTGCTGGGTCCCTTCCACCATGGTGAGTACAAGGGCTCCAGGAGGTGATGATGCCGGGTGGGCGAGGAGGGGAAGCCACTACAAGCAGGGGACCACGGCGGAGGCGGAGGAAGGAGGCTCTCAAAGCCTCCAGCCCCTTGTGGAAAAAGCCCCGCTGACTGCGCGCGCACAGAGGAACCCCAATCAATGCCCCGATAGGCCACAAATAACAGCAGCTCCCGGGGACTCACAAACACAAAATAAGAGAGTTGGCTTTTTTATGGCTTGTCTACTGACCTCTCAAGGAATCAATAACTCCCAGGGCTTGCAAAATGGGATTGAACGCTTTTAAGGATCAAATTGTAATTCTTTTCTCTTGTTCAGGCAGCTGGGAAAAAGAATGTTTTTGTTTTCACCTTTTGAACTTGCAAATTTAAAACCTTTCTTCCTGTGCTGTTGAGTTGCGTGTCCCCCTCCTGAAGTGGGCAGCTCCCAAATCAGGGTCAGCGCAGGACGGAGAGTGGTTGGGGCAGGAACTCTGGAGTCAGAATGCCCAAGTTCAACTCTCCAAGTTCAATACCCAAGTTCAACTCCAGCTCTGCCTTTTGTGTGTGTGTGGCTGTGCGATCTTGGGCAAGTGACCCAACCTCTCTGAGCCTCAGTTGCCTCCCCTGTAAAATGGGGATGATAATAATAGTATCCGCTTGACAGAGCGGTTATGAGAATTAAATAATAATACATATGTAGAGTATTGAAGCATTTGCTGTTATTGAAAGTCAGAGAGAAGTGGGGTGGGGAGGAAAGGTCAACTCGCTCTTCTCTGCCCTGTTGACATGATGCAAGGACAGGGCATTCAGAGAGGAGGTTTTGCTGCCATTTGGATCAAGGGAAAATTGTGGGGTGTGGGGCGCAGTTGGGTTTTAACACCTTGAAGAACTGTCATTTCATCTTGGCATTCATCATGGCTTAGTGAGCCTGACTTTTTCTCTCCCTCCAATCAATTCTCCTTCTGTGCATTACTGAGCTTTTTGTGAAATGCATCGGAACAAAAGCGGCTGGATCCTGCAGGGACGATCTGTAGGTGTGGCCTCCATCCCCAGGGACACACCTGTGGCTTCTCCTAGTTAATGAAGGAGCCACTACAAGATGCACAAACGCTATGATCCCCTGGGACCAGGAGGCTCTGGAGAAACTTTATGTCGTGTCCTTTGCTCCCTCCAGCGTCACTGTTTTGAGACCTGAGTGTGGACGCTGTACCTGCATTTCACAGATGGGCAGCTGAGCCCTGCAACAGAGATGAACTCACCCAGAGAAGGGGCCTGACCTAGTTTTTTTGACTCCCAGCCTCTCACTCTTTTAATCAATGCTTTTTTCCCCCAGGCACCTAAGAAAGCAAAGAAGAGAGCCCAGGGCGCCAACTCCAACGTGTTCTCCATGTTCGAACAGACCCAAATCCAGGAATTTAAGGAGGTGGGTGCAGCTGTTGAATCATCCACACGGAAGGAAATCCCACCCGTGAGGGAGAACCTTCCTTTTGTTCCATATTCCCAGCAGGGACTTTTCATTAGACGCCTCTGTCCTCCAAACAATCCCAAATTCAGCCTGAATGGATGTGTAAATTTTTAAAAGAAACTGTTTTTAATAACTTCGCTGATTATCAAAGTAAAATATATTCCTTGTTGAAAAATGTCAGAAAATTTTTCAGAAAAGCACAAAAAAGGAAATAAAAACTACCTACAATTCTATTACCTAGAGATAATCAGTTCGCATTTTGGTATATACCCTTCAAGCCATTTTTGTTATCTATGTATATGTGTATTAAACAAAATTATAATCTTCTGTGCCCACTGATTACTACCTGCATTTTTTTCTTTGAGAAATTCACCATTAACATTTCCTATCATATATTTAAACCATTTTTTCTATGGTTAAATATGACATTTGTTTATAATGTTTTACTATTATAAATAACACCTCTTTGCTTGTATCTCTGGCTACTTCTTGGGAGTAAAGTCCTAAAAGCAGAACTGCTGGGTCAAAGGAACTTAAAACGACAACAACAAAAGAACTAAAAACAGGCAGAACTGCTGGTCCGAATTGCCCCCCAAAATCACAGCACTAATTCCTATGCCCAGCAGTCTCAAGAAGAGTGCCTTTCCCCACATTTCCATCAACACTGGGTATTAATAGTCACAATTTTTTCTGCCAGTCTGAGAGGTAAAAAGCAGTATCTTCTGGGTTTTAAATGTTACAGTCTTTGATTATTAACCACTAGCCCTGTTTGAAACCCCATCGCATTCGATGGCAATGGACCTTATGAAGAGAACCCAAGTACCAATTAGACCAAACTGCACACAGGCTTGGAAGGACAGGCTCGGAATTCATTTTCCAGCAGTTGTGAGGGCTCACACTGACTCATCCACATTACTACCTGGCTGTCCAGAGGGAACTATGCTAAAATGATGCTAAAGAGATCAGTCTGCTTTTGTGTGTGTGTGTGTGTGGCAGAGTCTGGCTCTGTCACCCAGCCTGGAGTGCAGTGGCACAACCATGGCTCCCTGCAGCTTCAACCTCCCAGATTAATCGATCCTCCCACCTCAGCCTCCTGAGTAGCTGGGACCACAGGTATACACCACCGTGCCCAGTTAATTTTTGTGATTTTTGTAAAGATTGAGTCCCCTTGTGTTGCCCAGGCTGGTCTCAAACTCCTGGGCTCAAGCAATTCTCCTGCCTTGACGTCCCAAAGTGCTGGGATTACAGGCGTGAGCTGCTACACCCTGCCCTAACGTGCTTTATATCAAAGGGGAAACCATTTGGGGCTTCGAAACAGGAAATGAGCAGTTGTACCTTTTGTCCTCACTAACATTCAGATTGCAGGAATGCTGTGTCCCATAGGGAAAGAGAAATTCCTGAGACAAGTGTCATATCTGAACTTGAGATCGTCACCTTCCAGGGAGAAAGCTACACCTGCCTCTTTTCCCAACCCCCGGAATCAGCTACGGGGGGTGTGGGCAGGGGATGCAAAGAGCTCAAAACACGTAGCCAGGATTCCCCATTTGGGTTTGTTTGTTTGTTGTTTGTTTGTCTGAGTAAATGGGATTACAGGTACTCACCACCATGCCTGGCTAATTTTTTTGTATTTTTACTAGAGACAGGGTTTCACTGTGTTAGCCAGGCTGGTCTCAAACTCCTAGCCTCAAGTGATCCTTCTGCCTTGGCCTCCAAAGTGCTGGGATTACAGGCGTGAGCCACTGCACCTGGCCTAAAGCTATTATTTTTTTAAAAAGCTAAAAACTGGTGTTTCATCTGACCTCCCCACTCCCTAGCCTGCCCTGCCTGTAAAATGGGACCAGTAATCTGTCTCAGCTGGCGGCCAGGGAGGTTCTCAGAACTTTATAAATGCCCAAGTATTTCACAAATGAGGAATCATGGGCCAGGCACAGTGGCTCACACCTGTAATCCCAGCACTTTGGGAGGCCGAGGTGGGCAGATCACTTGAGGTCAGGAGTTTGAGACTAGCCTGGCCAAAATGGTGAAACACTGACTCTACTAAACAAAAATAAACTGGGCATTGGTGGTGCGTGTCTACAGTCCCAGCTACTCGGGAGGCTGAGGCAGGAGAATCGCTTGAACTCGGGAGGTGGAGGTTGCAGTGAGTCGAGATCACACCAGATTGCACTGCAGCCTGGGCGACATAGCAAGACTCTTTCTCATAAATAAATAAATAGCTTTATAGGGGTATAATTTGCATATCATAAAATTCATCTTTTAAGTGTGCTGTTTTGTGGTTTGTAGTACACTCACAAAGTTGTGCAACCATCACCACTATCTACTTTCAGAATATTTCCATCACCCCAGAAAGAAACCCCATACCCATTAGCAGTCACTTCCTGCTCCTCCCTCTCCCACCAGCCCCTGGCAACCGCTAATCCATTTTCTGTCTCCATGAATTTCTTGTTCTGGACATTTCATAGAAATTGAATCATACAATATGTGGTATTTGTGTCAGACTTCTTTCACATATGTTTTAAGGCTCATCCATGTTGTAATCTTTGTAGGAATTTCCTTCCTTTTTATGACTGAATAATATTCCATTGTATGGACAGACCACATTTGGTTTATCCATTCATCAGCTGATGGACATGTAGGTTGCTTTCAGTTTTGGGCTACTGTGAACAATGCTGTTACACACATTTGTGTTCAGGTTGTTTTTGTTTTTGTTTTTGTTTTCCAAGATGGAGTCTTGCTCTGTCATCCAGGTTGGAGTTCAGTGGCATGATCTCAGCTCACTGCAAGCTCCGCCTCCCGGGTTCAAGCAATTCTCCTGCCTCAGCCTCCCGAGTAGCTAGGATTATAGGCATGCGCCACCACGCCTGGCTAATTTTTCTATTTTTCATAGAGATGGGGTTTCACCATGTTGGCCAGGCTGGTCTTGAACTCCCGACCTCAAGTGACCCACCAGCCTAGGCCTCCCAAAGTGCTGGGATTATAGGCATGAGCCACCATGCCCAGTCTTGTGTACAGGCTTTTATGTGGACATGTTTTCAATTCTCTTGGGTATATATCTAGCAGTGGAATGTCTGGGTCATATGATAACACGAGGCCTAACATTTTGAAGAAATTGTTGGATTATCTTCAATTGTTGACTTTTGATCTGAGGTCCTGCAATGATCTTTGAAGATCCCAGAATCCACTCTTGCCAAGTCCTTGGCCCAACTTCTTGGGCAACTCTGCCAGTTTCTCCCAGGCTGAGCTGCCAATCACTTCCCTTCCACAGGCCTTCACTATCATGGACCAGAACAGGGATGGCTTCATCGACAAGAACGATCTGAGAGACACCTTTGCTGCCCTTGGTATGTCGCACCCTCTAGCCCTGGAGGAGGGTCTCTTTATCTCACATCCATGAGGAGCACGAGGTGGGACCATCAGAAAAGCCCAAGATGGGTGTCATTTCCCAAAGAAACAACTCCACCACAACTGCTCTTTAAGACAAATTTCAGGGGATGGGAAAGAAGTGTTTAGCCTTTGAGTGTCTTCAGATATCTTTTATCTCCTGAAATAACTTTTTTGTGTGATTTTGAATGCAATGTCAGCTCACAACAGAAAATGGGGAAAAATGCAGAAAAGTATAAAGGAGAAAATGACATCACCCAGAAGGTCATATTCCACTGTGAACATTCCAGTCTCTTTCCTCTAAGTCTTTCTAGACATGTCTGTTAGGTTTGGGTTTTAGTTTTTTAAATTATTGGAATCATTCTCTTTTGAATTCATCTTCTAAAATGTATCATCTCAACAGTGTGAGCACAAGTACATGGAGTTTCTTCAAAATATACATGTCTAATCTGCTACCCACCACCGCCTCTTACTCCTAACCTTAGAACTCAGGGCAACCATACACAGCTGTGCAGACGGTGCACTGCACAATTCTACAGGGAACTATTCACATTTGTAGTGAGTGTAGCTTTTTATACTTAAAACATACATTGGCTTAAAAAGTGACAGATTTTTCTTATTTGCACAAAGGTAGGCTTGTGGCAGGACTAGAGCAGGTAAATCAGAACCTTCAAGGCTGTGGGTTACAGCAGGTTTAACTTGAAAAAATTCCCTCAGGTGATCCTGGTCTGTCTCTCCTGCCTCCAACTGTGAAGGGCTAATTTACAATACAAGCCTTTCCCATTTGAGTGAAAAATGAAAGCATCTGCATTAAATGTTCCAGGTTCTGAAGACACTATTTTAAATATAACGGACTGGCCGGCATGGTGGCTCACACCTGTAATCCCAGCACTTTGGGAGGCGGAGGCTGGAAGATCACTTGAACCCAGCACTTCGAGACCTGCCTGGGCAACATGACAAAACCCCATCTCTCCAAAAAACTACAAAAATTAGCCAGGCACGGTGGCGTGCACCTGCAATCCCAGCTACTTAGGAGGCTGAGGCACGAAAATCGCTTGAACCTGGGAGACGGAGGTTACAGTGAGTCGAGATTGTACCACTGCACTCCAGCCTGGATGACAGAGCTAGACCCTGTCTCAAAGAAAAATAAGTAAATAATGAACCCCTTCCCACATCAGATGTTAGGGTTGCTTCCAGTCATTTGGTTATTATAAATAACACTGTCAAGAACATCTTCTCACATAAGATCTTTGCCCCCATCCACCCCATCTCCGATTATTTCTAGACTAGATTTCTTGAAGTGGAATCCCAGGAGCCAATGGCAGTGTCATAATGGCTCTTTCTCCCCCAGCTCTGAGTCCCTGAGTGTGTGTTTCCTACCCTAGGGCGTGTGAACGTGAAAAATGAAGAAATTGATGAAATGATCAAGGAGGCTCCGGGTCCAATTAACTTTACTGTGTTCCTCACAATGTTTGGGGAGAAACTTAAGGGTAAGGTCGTGTGTGTGTGTGTGTCTATGTTTCTTTGGGGGGCTGGCAGAAGATGGTTAACTTTAAAAGAGATAAAGCACCATTGGAAAAAATAATGAAAACAGCAATTTGGCTGGCCGCAGTGGCTGATGCCTGTAATCCCAGCACTTTCAGAGGCCGAAGTGGGTGGATCACTTGAGGTCAGGAGTTCAAGACCAGCCTGGCCAACATGGTGAAACCCCATCTCTACTAAAAACACACAAAAAATTAGCAGGCACGGTGGTGTACACCTATAGTCCCAGGTACTCAGGAGGCTGAGGCAGGAGAATCCCTTGAACCGGGATGGCGGAGGTTGCAGTGGGCCGAGATTGTGCCACTGCACTCCAACCTGGGTAACAAAGTGAAACTCTGTCTCAAAACAAAACAAAACAAAACAAAACAAAAACACAGCAACTAACATTGCTCCAGGACTTAACCTAAGTCAGACCTCATGCTAACCACTTTATACGCATTACCCCACTTAACAGCAACTAGGAGGTACGCTCTATTCTTATCCTCAGTTTACAGATGGGGAACTGAGACTAAGAGACAGAAAGTCACTTGTCTGAGGCCACACGGCTAGCAAGTGCCAGAGTTAAGATTCGAATCCCAGGCTTTCGAATCTAGATGATGTTTGACCGTGAGTTCTCAGCCCTCTCTTTCAAAATAGAGGCTCAGGGATCAGATGAAAGCAGGGTATTTTTCCTCCATGCAAAGCAGCCTTGCTCTGGCCCCTTCATCTCTGGGGGAACTTGGGCCCAGCTGCCTGGGGTGCCAGTGGTTCCCAGCCACCCCCAGTACATGTAACCCCTGTGTTCCGTTTCAGGAGCAGACCCTGAGGAAACCATACTCAATGCATTCAAAGTGTTTGACCCTGAAGGCAAAGGGGTGCTGAAGGCTGATTAGTGAGTGGGGTCTGTGGGGAGGAAGGGGGTTCCCTGCTTGCCCCCCTGCCCCACTACACATGCACAACTGACACCAACACCTGCTTTCCTCTCTCTGCAGCGTTCGGGACATGCTGACCACGCAGGCGGAGAGGTTTTCCAAGGAGGAGGTAATGGGGTCCTTCAAGCACTCCCTGTACCCCAGCTCCTGGGCTCTCCCTCTGGGGGGCTCTATGTCCCCCTCTTGTCTAAAGCACCCCTGAGCCCACACTGACAGGGAACCAGCTATCGTCTTCTGAGCCCTGGCCTCATTTCATTCTCTGCCACCCTATGAGGTAGGGACTAGCATAACTCCCATTATACAGATGGGCAAACTGAGACCCAGGGAAGTAAAGTCACTTGTCTAAAATAACAACAATCACACCTGTAATCCCAGCACTTTGGGAGGCCGAGGCAGGAGGATCACTTGAGGCCAGGAGTTTGAGACCAGCCTGGCCAACATGATGAAACCCTGCCTCTACTAAAAATACAAAAATTAGCTGGGCATGGTGGGGGACACCTGTATTCCCAGTCACTCAGGAGGCTGAGGCACAGCACGAGAATCACTTGAACCCAGGAGGCAGAGGTTGCAGTGAACCGAGATCACGCCACTGCACTCCAGTCTGGGCAACAGAGCAAGACTCCATCTCAAAAATAAAATAAAATAAGATAACAAAACTAATAGTAAATGCCAGGACCTGGATTCAAACCTAGGTCTATGTGACTGCAGGTTCTGCCTTCCTCACGATGCATAGAGACCTGCTTAGAGCATGAAATTATTGTAGTGTGAAGGGCTGCCACATACTGTCATGTGAGTTGTGCACTGAACAACTCTTTTTTTCAGTTTTATGAAACTGACATCTAGAAAATACACAGTCATCAGACTGTGTATTTGTTGCAACAGCTTTCCAGAACTGGCAGTAAACTGTCTGGTAATATTTTTTTTTTAACTCAGTGACCTTTTCCTGGGAGATGCGGTAGTGAGTTTGGTAGAAGGGGCATTTTTGCTAATTTGCCAAAGCTTCTGTATGAGCAAGCAATGGTGCCGTCAACCTTATTAGTGAACCTTAATGAGTTGATTTTAAATGCCGCCTCATAGCCTCACAGGCCTCTCTCCATCAAGTTCCACATTTTACTAAAAATTGTATGTAGATTTCCCCTCCCCAAAAATTCAAGCAGCTAAAAGGGCTGCCTTCACTTTCCACCTGCTGTGGGCTTTGAACAAGCTCCTTAACCTCACTGCACCTCAATTTCCTCATCTGTAAAGTGGGAATGATAATAGAAGCTACCTCATAGGAGATTGCAAGGATTTGATACGTTAATGTGGGGAAAATGTGAACTTCTGGCAAAGGCAATACAAGTGCTGGCTATGAATAGCCAGTATGGTTTTTTAAAAAAACTAGCCAATGCTTTTTAAATGGGGAAAGTTTGTATAAAAACAAAAATCTAGATTTCTGATGCCCTGGTCCCTGTGGCCACCTTCATGTCACCTTTTTAGATTGCCATGTGTCTCCATTTAGCCACAGGACCTATCCTGCTCCCTTAAATCACCTGCCTGGCCCCTGGAAACTCTTGAGTTTGTGATGCTGGTGGAAGGCTGGGTTTCCAGGGACATCTCTGCATGATGTTTATTTGGGAGGGCCGTTGAGGTCAGGGAAGAACAGGGAAGGGCAAGGAAGGAAAAGTGCATGAAGGAAGAAGTTGAGCCAAGATTCAGGCCCAAAGACCAGCACCACTGACTCCCCAGGCAGGGAGCTCATTCGATAGCTCTCCTGGGAGGCACCAAGTTGGGCGAGATGGCCGCGCCTTTATACCCCCACACCAATCCCATCCGCTGGCTGTAGGCTGCCCCAGAAAGGGCATGACCTTGGGCGAGGGGGCCCTTCAGCAGCTGGGGAAGTCCTTCTCTGGAGGACCCTCTGAGTGGCCCATGTTCCCATCCCCCACCCCAGCTACCCGTCCACTCAGGCCCCGCCCACAACCCCCCACCCTCTGTCTCAGTTCCCCTCCCCTCATCCTTAGCATGTCTTGCTGGCTCATTGCAGATTGAGCAGATGTTCGCCGCCTTCCCCCCTGACGTGACTGGCAACTTGAACTACAAGAACCTGGTGCACATCATCACCCACGGAGAAGAGAAGGACTAGGAGGGAGCTGGCTGCTGCGCCCTGGGCTCGTCTTTGCAGAGTGGTCCGTGCCCTCATCTCTCTCCCCCCAGTACTGCCTCTGTCCCCACCTTGTCTGTTAGCTGTGTGGCTGCCCCATTTATCCACCTCCATCTTCTTTGCAGCCTGGGTGGCTACAGATAACCTCATGGCCGCACATCCTAGAGATGGAAATCTATCCAGAGGCTGTGTTACAATAAACAGGAGGTTGTGTATTTGGTCATGACATTTCTCTGACAGATAGTGCCTCAAGTAAGAAAGGCAAAAGCAGATGAGTTAGTGACAGCCTTGCAGTCATTATTGAATCTTGGTGACTCTTTATTTAAGGTAGACCTTTGCAGCCACTCAAAACTGTTTCTATTAAGGACCATGTTTTACTGGAATGTTACCTGGATGACCACAGCCCTCTCTTCCAAAGAGCTCAAGCATTTAGAGGGCCTTGCTTCCACGACATCCTTCCCTTAGGATGCCATCGGAATGCCTCTCCTGCCAGTGACAGTGACAAGAAGGAAGTGGCCTGACACATGGTAGGAACATAGCTCCTTCAACAGTAATCACACCTGCCAATTCTAAGAGAGTGATTTCTAGTTTCAGATAAAGTAGAAGTTGTTTGTACTTCTTCCCTAGCAAACTAGGGGAGTGATACTGACTTCTGACCCTGTCTGGGGCCCAGGCCTGGATGTGAGTTGACCCTTGATTTTGAGTGACCACAGTCATGGTTGAAGCATTCAGGTCTATTATGGCTGCAAGATTCCCAATGTAAGAAACAAATAGGGCCAGGTGTGGTGGCTCATCCCTGTGATGCCCGCACTTTGAGAGGCTGAGGCAGGAGGATCACTTGAGCCCAAAAGTTTGAGACCAGCCTAGGCAACATAGTGAGATCCAATCTCTACAAAAAATAAACAGCCAGGCATAGTGGTGTGCACCTGTGGTCTCAGCCACCCAGGAGGCTGAGGTGGGAGGATCGCTTGAGCCCAGGAGGTTGAGGCCGCAGTGAACTGCACTCCAGCCTGGGTGGCAGAGTGAGACTCTGTCTCTTAGAAAAGGAAAAAAAAAAGAAAAAGAAAAAGAAATAGGTTCAAATAACTAAGAAGTCCAAGGGCTTCAGGCACAGTTGCATCTAGGAGCCCAGACAGTGCCCTCAGAGGCTGGGGAGGCCTCTGTTTCCTGTCATGTTGCTCTGCTCTCGGCAGTGGCAAAACAATTAAGAGCAGTTCCTGCCCCCTTTCCAGCCCCTTAGCAATCCTAGAAGAGCATACTCCTCTCTCTCCCAACTCCACACAAACCTCAGAACAGGGCCTCGTGGGATCCCTCTGGGGCACCTGACCCCTGAACCAATCACCATGGACTGGCAAAGGCAGTGCTCTGATGGATGGACGGGCCTGGCTCAACTGATCAGCCCTGTGCTGGGGTTGAAATCAGAGCCCTCCTGAACCATATGACCTGGAGATGGGCGGGAAGATTCCCCGGAGGAAAACCCGAGAAGCAGCAGGGAATGGACTTCAGGCACTTCAAGTTTTCAAGAGAATTCCAAGAACCCTCCCAGCACTTTGGGAGGTCGAGTCGGGCGGGTTGCTTGAGTTCAGGAGCTCGAGACCAGCTTGGCTAAAATGGCAAAACCCCGTCTCTACCAAGAATGCAAAAATTAACTGGGCATGGTGGCACATGCCTGTAATCCCAGCTACTCAGTAGGCTGAGGCAAGAGAATCACTTGAACCCAGAAGGAGGAGGTTGCAGTGAGCTGAGATCACTCCAGCCTGGGCGACAGAGCCAAACTCCGTCTCAAAAGAAAAGAGAGAATCCCAAGAACCTAAGAACACAGCCCAAGTCAATGATGTGATGGGAACAAGCTGAAATTTGGTGACAGAGTGGAGCTGGGGTCACAGTGAAGGCAGGAGGGCCCAGGAGGCCAGAGGAGCCACAGTTAGGGCCAGTCCTCAAGGCTTGACAATGGCAACAGTGCCATCCGTGGCAGGAGCTCAGGGCCGAGCCAGCGACAGGATGAACGAAACTGTCTTCTGGCTGCAGAGACCTGGGGCCCCTTTCAAAGCAGGCTTCGTGGGCAGGGACCCAGGGGAGTCACGGCCCCACCCCATGACCCAGGATGCCCCACACCCTGTGGTGACCCTTGCCCCTCACAGCCTCCCTGCACTCCAGAGTTGGTCCAGGCTGAGAGCCTCATACCCCGGGCTCCTGTGGTCAGAGATGCAGTCCGGCACCAAGAAGGCGGGACTCAGGACACTCCAGGGCAGTGCGTGGTTCTGGGCAGGACACTGCACTCAGCTCTGCAGTGACATGCTCACGCACGACAGACACACGCAGAGATGGAGACATGCAGAGACACACAGAGAGACAGAGATGCACACAGATACACAGTGAGCTGAGGTCACGCCACTCACTGAGCTGAGATCACTCCTGCCTGGGTGACAGAGCCGAACTCTGTCTCAAAAAAAAAAAGAAGAAGAAGAAAGAGAATCCCAAGAATGGGTACAGACGTGCAGAGACACACAGAACACACAGAGACAGAGATACAGGGACATACAGAGATGAACGCAGAGATACAGAGACACACACAGATACAGACATGCAGAGACACACAGACAGGGACACACAGAGACACACAGACAGGGACACAGAGACACACAGACAGGAACACACAGAGACACACAGACAGGGACACACAGAGACACACAGAAACATACAGAGACACACAGAGACACACAGAAACATACAGAGACACACAGAGACAGACACAGGTGCAGACACGCAGAGACACACAGAGACATACAGAGACACACACAGAGACATACAGAGACACACAGACAGGGACACACAGAGACACACAGAGACACACACAGGTGCAGACACACAGACAGGGACACACACAGACACACAGACAGGGACACACAGAGACACACAGAGACACACACAGGTGCAGACAGAGACACACGGACAGGGACACACAGACAGAGACACACAGACACACAGAGACACACACAGGTGCAGACACGCAGAGACACACACAGACACACAGAGACAGAGACACAGAGACACACAGAGACACACAGAGATGCACACAGATTCTGAGACACACACAGGTACACACATATATGGACACACCCAGAGACACTCAGATACACAGATACAGACACACAGACATACAGACACACAGATACAAACACACAGAGACACAGACTCAGAAACACAGATATACACACATGTACCCAGAGACACACCCACAGAAGCAGATCCAGCACGCCCCCAGCTCCCACTTCCCATCCGCAAGTGTTTGCCACACCTCGGGTGGCCAGCGGCGTCTCAGGATCCACACTTTGGCTCCAGCATGGCCCCTCCCCCGGGCTAGTCCGTTACACCTGGTGGACCGCATCTGCATCTGTGTCTCTGCATGTCTGGGGGTGGCCTGTGTTGGTCTCCAGCTCAGAGGTGTCCAGGGGCCTTGATGGCCTCACACGGTTCCCGCCCCCTGCTCCCGCTTTTACTTCTCACTCCTCGGTCCCAGCCCAGAGGTGGCCCCAGCACCCAAAGCCCTTAGTAATGCGTGTGACAGGCACGAGGCTACAGAACAAAACATTTATTTTTTCAGTTATTGTGCAAAGGTGGCCCCGTGCATGCACCTCACATGGTTACCCTCTTCCTGGACCTGCTGTCATCCACTTTCTCAGGCAGGCTGTCTCCGCGCACTTCCTTACTCCGATTCTCCTTCAGGATGTAATTGTCGAGAATCAGCTGCCGAAGGCTGCTGTGATCCAGGGGCTGTTCCACTGCACCAAGACCAGGTTTGTGTGAGGTGCTGGGAAATCAAACCCAGGGCTGGGGCTTCCTTCCCAGTGACTCTCTCTCTCTGCCCAAGGCAGGGATGGCCAAGCCTGGTTTGGCATCCCTCCATAGCATTGGGGAGTGGAGCCTGGAAATTCTCAGGTTTCAAGGAGGGGAGAATGAACAGAAATATACTTCTCGGGGCTGCCCAGACAATGACTAGTTTTCCTCCCAGACAAGGATGTGACGAATATTTGGTTTAATGTTAAGGAGTTAGGGCCACCATGTGCAGTTGTTCAGGATGTGCACTACACAAAGACACTTAGAGGAGAGGGGTAGACAGAGGGGTTGAAATCCAGCCCCCACTTGATTGCTGAGCCATAGCTATCCAGAAGGGGCACCTTTTTCTAATTAATCTACCCAAAAGTGGCCCCTCTTCTAATTCACGCCTGTAGGCCATAGAGGCCAGTGGGCTGGGAGAAACTAAAGTTCATCGACATTCCCGTGAACAGAGGTGAAGACAGTATCCGTACATTTCCGACCTCGTGAGGACAACCCACCAGCAGCTCTGCCCACCTCTCCCCCCAGCCTTTTAGGAACTGAAAGGGTGGTGGAAGTTGTGCTGAGATGGGTGTCATCTGGCCTAGCTTTCACTCCTGCCACATTTCAGTCTCTTCAGCTGAAACACACAGGATCTCTGTGTGTGCATGTGTGTACGCATGTGTTGTGTGCGTGTCTGCGTGTGTGTGTGTGCATGTGTTGTGTGCGTGTGTGTGTGTACGCATGTGCTGTGTGCGTGTGTGTGTGTGCACATGCGCTTATTGGGGGTCTATCCCGCTCAGAGAAATGGTGGCAGCTTTTTAAAAATTGATTTTTTTCTCTACTTACTAAAGTCATGCAAGGTCATTGTAAGAGAAAATTTCAAACAATACAGAATTGTTTAACTTAGAAATGCAAGGTTATCTGCAAACCACCATCCACAATCATCCACTGTAACAGGTGGCTTATACACCTCTGGTTTTTTATGCATAATCTAGAAACCTTCCTCTTTCCCTTTCTCTCATCGCCCCTCCCTCCCTTCCTCCTCCTCCTCCTCCTCTTCCTGCCTCTGAGCCTTCCTCTTTCTCTCCCTCTCCCTCCCCCTCTCTCAGATGTCTTATATCTCTTATTACGTATCAGGGTTGTGAAGTGCTGTCCTGTGCATTGTGAGATTTTTAGCAGCATCTTTGGCCACTAGATGACAGCAACACCATCACTTTCAGTTGTGACAACCAAAAATATCTTCAGATATTGCCAAATGTCCCATAAAGGGTAAATCACCCCTGACTGAGGACTACTGGCAAAGAAAAAATATATATATACACACACACACACATCTATATATACACATATACACACACACATATATATACATACACATCTGTATATACACATATACACACATACACACATCTATACACATATACACACACGCACATATATACACGCATGTGTGTGCCTGTGTATTGCACGCATATGTAGAGAATGTTTTTCGAAAGATGGGATTATACAATACAGTACTTCTCAGGATGCCCAGACAATTGTCGTGCAACTGACTGTTTTCCCTTTTTGTCTTAATATCAAGGGCATCTTCCTAGTCTCTTCATATTGGCCCTATGCCTCATTTTTGGGGCTGCTTAGAATTCCACTGCATGGGTGGATGAGCTGGACCTTATTTAACCAATCTCTAAGGGGTGGGCATTACACTTGTTGCCAGTTTGGAGCTACAGTGAACAGCCTCCACTCCTCCACCTTTCACCTTCGACCCTTGAGTAAGTCCTTCTGGAAGGATCGGTTCCCATATATGTGGCCAGACTGCTCTCCAAAAAGCAGGTGAGGCCAATTTGATTCCCACCTTCAGAGTGAAGGCCTGGCTCTCTGCATGAGGGGGATGAGTGAGGTTCCACCTTGGAAAAGAAGAAGATCAATGGGCCAGTATTGGAAGAACCACGGTTGACCATTTCGCTTCTGGCATGGACCAGGTTGAAGCTGCTTCAACCGTGGGGTTAGGGGACAAAAATGGAGAGGGGCCAAGGATGGGTCCTAGAGGCACAATGGGTCAGGGAAAGGGAGGTCATAGGCGAGTGAGACTCAGGAGCATAGATAGGGTGAGCGTGAGACACAGAGTCTGGGAACTATGTCTACCCATAACTTGCCAATTTGTAAACTTTTGATATTTTAAGGTTCATTTTAAATGATCAAAAGGTAGTTTTGACTTTTAAAAATATCCAAAATAACTGAACTTCAGGATCTGTGTCACCCTAGCATCATAGAGAGAAAAGTCCCCAAGCAAATGATACCAAGTGACCACAGCCAATAATGCACCCAAGGGAACTGGCAGGCCACAATGGCTCATAAAGAGGGGAAAACGAGGTTCAACACTGCAGACCCCCTCGGGCGCCTGGACAAGGCCTCCCCAGACCTGAAGGCACAGGTTTCCCAGCAACCTGCACAGATTGAGAGAGAGAACTCACCATCATCCAACCTGTCGCCGAAGGGGTCAGCCCCCAGCACTGGGGGGATGACTTTGATGGGTTCTGGGGGCTTGAGGAGGGCAGAGCCACCCCAGAAAGGGTTGAGGAAGGGCGGCGTGATCTCAGCCTCTGCCCCTTCCATGTCCAGGATGCGCCTATAGGTCTCCAACAGCAGCAGGTCATTGGTCTTCTTTTCAATGATGGCTGGAGAACAAAAAGTAGGACCAAGATGGCTGCTGAGAGACCTAGACCTGGGGGCGCTGGGGGCGCTAGGGGTGGCGCCCCCACTGCAGAAGGTGGGGAGGAGCAGGAAGTACAGGAGGTGCGGGATCTGACCTCTGACAAGGACAAGGCTTTCTCCTGGGTGTCACCATGCATTCTCAACAGGACAACATCACTCCTCACCCTTAGAGGCTGAAATTTGGTTCTTGAGCGAAAAATAATTGACTTTTTTTTGTTTTTGTTTTTGTTTTTGTAAACAAGGTCTGGCTCTGTTGCCCAGGCTAGAGTGCAGTGGCATGATCTTGGCTCACTGCGATCTCAAACTCCCAGGTTCAAGTGATTCTCCTGCTTCAGCCTCCTGAGTAGCTGTAACCAAAGACATATGACACCATGCCCAGCTAATTTTTGTATTTTTTGTAGACACTGTGTCTGGCTGGTCTTGAACTCCTAGTCTCAAGTGATTCTTCTGTATCGGCCTCCCAAAGTGCTAGGATTACAGGCGTGAGCCATCGTGCCTGGCCTCTGACTTCTTAATGTATATAACACAGATACACACAGGACATAAGCAGACACACAGTATCTCAATGATATTAAAATATTACATTCATAAGGAGGGCAATTAGGAAAATACGTCTAGAGAGGCTCCTTAGCAGGATGATAACGAAAAGAAGGTTGAGAAACACCAGGTTACACTAAAAATTGGGAGCCCCACCTTAAACTCCTGATTTGCCCCAGTGCTCTCTGTTTCAAGTCTCCAGGCCTTTACTTATGCTGTTCCTTCTGCCAGAATGTCTTTCCCTACACACTTCCCTGAATAACCCCCTAGAGGTGTTTTAAAACGCAGGTCAGGCCTGCAGGAATGCTCTCCTGACCTGCCTCATTCAGGGGACATTCCTTTGCACTGTAGCTCCATAGCCCTGTGCAGTCACAAGACATTCATTCATTCGCAAATGATTACTCAATGCCTACCACACCATGCACTGTGCTAGACGCTAAGGATGCAATGGAGGAAAAACAAAACAATGACAACACTAACAACAAAAATACAGTCCTTGCCCTACCAGAGCTTCAGTGTGTATGGAGGCATAGAGAGAAAGCCAAGTTCAACAATTGAACAGGTCACTACAGGGAGCCCTTGCCATCCGGAGGTTCATTATCTGATTCAATAACTACTGGATTTGGGTATGTTTTTTGAATAAACCTCACACTGTCCAGACTGCTGCTATTCTATCTGAAAATCAGGGATCAAAAATATTACCATCCAGGCCAGGCACAATGGCTCACGCCTGTAATCCCAGCACTTTGGGAAGCTGAGGCAGGTGGATCACTTGAGGTCAGGAGTTCAAGACCAGCCTGGCCAACGTGGTGAAACCCCATCTCTATTAAACATACAAAAATTAGCTGGGCGTGGTGGCAGGCACCTGTAATCCCAGCTACTAAGGAAGCTGAGACAGGAGAATAACTTGAACTCAGGAGGCAGAGGTTGCAGTGAGCCGAGATCACGCCATTGCACTCCAGCCTGGGTGACAAGAGCGAAATTCCGAAAAAAGAAAGAGAGAGAGAGAAGGAAGGAAGGAAGGAAGGAAGGAAGGAAGGAAGGAAGGAAGGAAGGAAGGAAGGAAGGAAGGAAGGAAGGAAGGAAGGAAGGAAGGAAGGGAGAAAGAAAAAAAGGAAGGAAGAAAGAAAGAAAGAAAATGTGGTATATATCCACGATGGAGTACTATTCAGCCACCAAAAAAGAATGAGATCCTGTCATTTGCAACAACATGGATGGAACTGGAGGTCATTATGTTAAGTGAAATAAGCCAGGTACAGAAAGACAAACTTCGCATGCTCTCACTTATTTGCAAGATGAAAAACTCAAAACAACGAACACATGGAGATAGAGAGTGGAAGGATGGTTATCAGAGGCTGGGAAGGGCAGTGGCAGGTGGGAGGGAGGTGGGGATGGTTAATGAATACAAAAACCAGAAAGAATGAATAAGACTGGGCACGGGCCGGGCGCGGTGGCTCAAGCCTGTAATCCCAGCACTTTGGGAGGCCGAGACGGGCGGATCACGAGGTCAGGAGATCGAGACCATCCTGGTTAATACGGTGAAACCCCGTCTCTACTAAAAAGTACAAAAAACTAGCCGGGCGAGGTGGCGGGCGCCTGTAGTCCCAGCTACTTGGGAGGCTGAGGCAGGAGAATGGCGTGAACCCGGGAGGCGGAGCTTGCAGTGAGCTGAGATCTGGCCACTGCACTCCAGCCTGGGCGACAGAGCGAGACTCCGTCTCAAAAAATAAAAAAAAAAACAAAAAGACTGGGCACGATGGCTCATGCCTGTAATCCCAGCACTTTGGGAGGCCCAGGCAGGGGGATGACTTGAGTACAGGGGTTCGAGCCCATCCTGGGCAACATGGCGAGACCCCATCTCTACAAAAAAATAAAAAATAAAAATAAATAAATAGATAAAAGAATGAGTAACATCTAGTATTTGATAGCACAACAGGGTGACTATAGTCAAAATAATTTAACTGTACATTTAAAAATAACTAAAAGAGTATAATTGAATTGTTTGTAACACAAAAGATAAATGCTTGAGGGGATGGATGTCCCGTTTTCCATGATTTGATTGTTGTGCACTGCATGCCTGTATCACAACATCTCATGTACCTCACAAAATACACACCTATGTACCCACAAATTTTTTTTAAGTTTTTTAAAAGAGTGTCTCACCCTGCCTAATTTGCACAATATGGTTTATCACATGGTTCACACTAACATGTCGCTTTGCTAATTTTGTTCTGTACCCTTTTACTGTAATAAATCACAGCCATATGTGTGACTATATACTGAGTCCTGGGAGTCCTCTAGCAAATCACTGAATGTGGCCAGGAGGATAGAATGGGTTTGGGGAACCTCCCAAACATAGAGTGTATTAAGAATCTGATGTTTGGCTGGGCACGGTGGCTCACGCCTGTAATCCCAGCACTTTAGGAGGCCAAGGCAGGTGGATCATGAGGTCAAGAGATCATGGACCATCCTGGCCAACCTGGTGAAACCCCATCTCTACTAAAGATACAAAAATTCGCAGGGCGTGGTGGTATATGCCTGTAATTCCAGCTATTCAGGAGGCTGAGGCAGGAGAATCACTTGAACCAGGGAGTAAGAGGTTGCAGTGAGCTGAGATCATGCCACTGCATTCCAGCCTGGGCAACAGAGTGAGACTCCACCTCAAAGAAAAAAAAAAAAAAAGAATCTGAGGTTTAATTCAAGAAGCAGTGGAAGCCATTCATTCCAAATTGTCAGGATCTGTGCAGGTATGTCCCTCCCTGTCCACTCTGAGCTTAGGGTCAATGCCTAGAAATGTATGTGATTGTTAATAGATTTGTTACATGCCAGGCACTACTCTGAGCACTTTATTTCTTCCTTTCTAATCTGTGTGCCTTTTATTTCTTTTTTGTGCTTTATTGCATTGGCTAGGGCCTCCAGTACAGCACTGAATAGGCGTGGTGACAGCACACAGACATCCCTTCCTTGTTCCTGATCTTATGGGTTTCACCATGTTAGCCAGGATGGACTCGATCTCCTGACCTCGTGATCCTCCCACCTCGGCCTCCCAAAGTGCTGGGATTACAGGCGTGAGCCACCGCGCCCGGCTGAGAGTTTTCTTTTTTAAGATCATGAATGGATGTTGAATTTTATCAAATGCTGCTTCTGCATTTATTGAGGTGATAATATCATTTTTCTCAAATAACTATACATTTATTTAAGCCTCCCAACAGTCTTATGAGGTAGATACTGGGTTTACACCCATTTTTTTTTTTAAACTGAAGGCATTAAAAGAGACCCCTTTTTGTAGATCAAAAATCTGAAGCACAGTGAGATTCAGAAACCTGCCCTGGCCAGGTACAGTGGCTTATACTTGTAATCCCAGCACTTTGGGAGGCCAAGGAGGGCAGATCACTTGAGCTAAGGAGTTTGAGACCAGCCTGGGCAATGTGACAAGATCCTGTCTCTACAAAAAATACAAAAAATTAGCCGTGCATGGCAGCACATGCCTGTAGTCCCAGCTACTTGGGAGGCTGAAGTGGGAGGATTGCCTGAGCCCAAGAGGTTGAGACTGCAGTGAGCCTTGATTGCACCACTGCACTCCAGCCTGGGCAACAGAGCAAGACTCTGTCTCAAAAGAAACAAAGCCAAAAACAAACCTGTTCAAGGCTCCAGAGCTAGTAACTGTAGACCCAGGATTCGAACCCAGGCAGGCTGGCTTTAGTGCCCACACAATTCACCACCAAGCTCACTACTCCATAAGAGCAAGTCCTCATGCCCAGTCACAGAAAGTTCTGGAAATGTTTCCTAAGACTCCAACGGGCCCCAGCCTGACTCACCAAAATACTGCGGAAGGTTGATGTCGGTGACTTTCCCCGTCTCCCCTAACTGCACCAGGATCTTGGTGGCATCACAGTTAATCTTCTTGAACAGTTTCTCCACTGAGTTCTTGAGGAGATCCAAGGTCTTGCTGACCTCCCTGTACTTGCTCTCATACATATCTGCCTCCTCCGTGGTCTTCCTCAGTTTATCCTGGTGGCAGACCCCAATTCCCACCTGCTCAGGAAGACTTTCGGTGGGCAGGGTGTTTGGGACCCTCTGGGGTCAGGGTCTCCAAACTGCAGGTTTTCAAACCTCTGAGGGCGCATGAGATCAATTAAATGGGTTTCCATCGAATTTTGAAGAAACAAAATAAAATAGGATGGCAAAGAAAGGAAGAGAAAATACTAGTGTACATTGAGAGTCATAAGGGTAAATATTGTTCAACGTAAGTTTTGCTTCACTTATGTGTGTGTGTGTGTGTCTACATGTCTACAGGATTACGATTTTTTTTTTTTTTTTTTTGAGACAGAGTCTCACTCTTTTACCCAGGCCAGAGTGCAGAGGCATGATCTCAGCTCACTGCAACCTCTGCCTCCCAGGTTCAAGCAATTCTTATGCTTCAGCCTCCCAAGTAGCTGGGATTACAAGCAGGTGCCACCACGCTAACTTTTTTACTATTATTATTATTTTTTTAGTAGAGACACAGGCTCGTCTCAAATTGCTGACCTCAAGTGATCTGCGCATGTTGGCCTCCCAAAGTGCTGATATTACAGGCATGAGCCACCATGCCCAGCCTACAATATTTTTAAAAAGCTGTTGACTCTCTTTTTTTTTTTTTGAGACAAGGTGTCGCTCTGTCACCTAGGCTCCAGGCTGGAGTACAGTGCCCCAATCTCAGCTCACTGCAGCCTCAGCTTCCTGGGCTCAAGCAATCCTCCCACCTTAGCCTCCAGAGTAGCTGGGACTACAGGCATACACCACCATGCCCAGCTAATTTTTGTATTTTTTTAGAGATGGGGTTTTGCCATGTTGCCCAGGCTGGTCTCAAAGTCTCGAACTCCTGGATTCCAGCAATCCTCCCACTTTGGCCTCCCAATGTGCTGGGATTACAGGCATGAGCCTCCTTGCCCAGCCAGTTCACTCGTTTTTTAAAAAATGGTGGTCCACCTGAGGCCAGAAGTTCAAGACCATCCTGACCAACATAGCAAAACCCTGTCTCTACTACAAATACAAAAATTAGCTGGGCATGGTGGTGTGTGCCTGTAATTCCAGCTACTGGGGAGGAGGCAGGAGAATCGCTTGAATCCAGGAGGCGGAAGTTGAAGTGAGCCGAGATCATGCCACTGCACTCCAGTCTGGGCGACAGAGCGAGACTATCTCAAAAAAAAGGTGGTCCACAGGAAGAAATACATTGCAGCCAACACATACAAACATACATACGTATGTTGTGTATGTAGATTTATTCATATTATCTAATCAAATGAATATAAAAGTTTCACAAATCAATTTTTTTAAAAAATACAGTTGGGGGTCTTGCTCTGTCACCCAGGCTGGAGTGCAGTGGTGTGATCACAGCTCACTGCAGCCTTGAACTCCTGGACTCAGGTGATCCTCCTGCCTCAGCCTCTTGAGCAGATGAGACTACAAGCATGCAATACCACACCTAGTTAAGTTTTTGGGTTTTTTTTAAATTTTGTAGAGATGGGATTTTGATGGGATCCAGACTGGTCTTGAACTCCTGAGCTCAAGCAATCCTCCCACCTCAGTCTCCCAAAGTGCTGGGATTACAGGTGTGAGCCACCGTGCCAGTTCAAATCAATATTCTTTTTCATTTTTATTTTTTAATAAAATTAGAGACAACGTCTCACTATGCTTCCCAAGCTGGTCTCAAACTCCTGGGCTCAAATGATCCTCCTGCCTCAGCCTCCCAAAGTTCTAGGATTAACAGATGTGAACTACCGCACCCAGCCTCAAATCAATATTTTTATTATGTGTTCCAATATTTTTTCTGTTCTATCTCACTATTTTAAAATGTTGGTTACCATCCAATAAACTGATTTTACCATTCACAGTTTACAACACATTGCCCTAGCCCAGTGGTTCTTTAAGGGTGGTCCCAGGACAAGCAGCATCAGCTTCACCTGGGAACTTATTAGAAATGCATATTCTTGGGCCCCACCTCAGTCTTAATCAAAGGCCCTGGGGTGGACCAGGCCACCTGGGTTTTAGCAAGCCTCCCAGTGATCCTGGTGCACAGTCAAGTCTGAGAGCCTCTGCCAGCCCGTTGGATCTCAACCTTGGCTTCACGCTGGTATCACCTGGGAACTTTGAACCTGCTTGCTGCCCAATCCCACCCTCAACGATTCAGTCTTAATTGGCCTGAGGTGCAGCCTGGGCATCTGGGAGTTCTCATTAAAGCCTCCCAGGTGATTGTGACGTGGAGTTGGACTGAGGATCACTGTTCTAGGGTATTTCCTTCACTGATTCCTGCCTCTCCCTCAGAGATCTCAGCTTGCAAAGGTGAACTGGACCCTGGATGAACCGGCTCCATTCCCGCAGGTGAACTCTGCACGCACCATCCCGGATAATGATCCCACAGGGTCGGCCCTATTCACACCCCCATTTTGCAGGTGAGAAAACTGAGGCTCCAAGGCACACAGTCAGGAGAAGGAAGCCAGGAAGTGAACTCGGCAGCACATCAGATGGCTTCCTGCATCTGGCTACTAGAATGTTTAGTTCCCAGGGCTGCAAATTTCCCATATGACAACAAGAGTGGCCCTCTCTAAAGGTGCATTAGGCCAGGCATGGTGGCTTACGCCTGTAATCCCAGCACACTGGGAGGCTGAGGTGGGAAAGTCACTTGGCCTGGGAGGTCGAGGCTGCGGTGAGCTGTGATCGCACCACTGCACTCCAGCCTGGGCGACAGACCAAGACCCTGTCTCAAAAAATAAATTATAATAAAAGTGCATTTAAAAAATCACGTTTTTAAAAAAATCACAGGATTCATTTTTTAAAAGTCAATGTTAAGCTTGATGTGCTGGTGATAATATGTGTCTAGCTCCTAAAATATTCCAGGTATCTTACACACATTATCTGAACTCAGCCTCATAATCGGCCTAGTTTTCAGATGAGGAATGTTGAGGTCAGAGAAGAAAAGTGAACTCATGTTTAGCTTCCCTGTACCAAGTTCATCCAAAGGCTTGACCTTGAGCTCAACTCTACTTGGGCAATGATTTAGTAACAAAGTAAGGGTGACTTACCAGTTTTTCTGGCTCACATAACAACAATAATAATAGCTACAATGTACAACTGTCTGCATTGCAGTGTGTTAAATGTACACATGTGTGATGTTATTCAACCTTCACAGCCCTAAGAAGTAGGTATGATTATTATCCCCATTTTACAGATGAGGAAACTGAGGTTCAGAGAGGTTGAGTCACTACCCCAAAGTCACACAGCTAGGAAGTGACTTTTCTGCAAGTCATAGCCAGGTTCCCAGAGCTTGGTCGCTTAATTACTATGCAAAACCCTCCCATGATGGATGCGGTCCCACCATTTCTCCCAAAGGGGAAGGAGAAGATGAAATAAAGGGTTTCAAGAATAGAGCAGGTGGAAGTGATCTTTAGCAGGGGGTAGGAAACATCTGTGAGTCCGTTGCTATCAAGACTAATTCCGGCCAGGCACAGTGGCTCACGCCTATAATCCCAGAACTTTGGGAGGCCAAAGCGGGCGGATCACCTAAGGTCAGGAGCTGGAGACTAGCCTTGCCAACATGGTAAAAACCCGTCTCTACTAAAAATACAAAAAATTAACCGGGTATGGTAGCATGTACCTGTAATCCCAGCTACTCGGGAGGCTGAGGCAGGAGAATCGCATGAACCTGGGAGGTGGAGGTTGCAGTGAGCCGAGATCGTGCTACTGCACTCCAGTCTGGGCGACAGAGTGAGACCTCGTCTCAAAATAGATAGGTGGGTAGGTAGGTAGGTAGGTAGGTAGGTAGATAGATAGATAGATAGATAGATAGATAGATAGATAGAACAATAAATTAAAAATTAAAGTTATCTCGGTATGGTGGTGGGCACCTATAATCCCAGCTACTCGGGGGCTGAGGCAGGAGAATTGCTTGAACCCGGGAGGTGGATGTTGCAGTGAGCCGAGATCACGCCACTGCACTCCAGCCTGAGTGACAGAGCAAGACTCCGTCTCAAAAAATAAATAAATTAATTAAAATAAAATAAAAATATAGAAGACCAATTATCCCGCTTAGAGTATCTGCATTTGAAAAGAAGCCCCTCAAAGTCATGCTAAAGCCAAAGCAACGAAAAGCTAGCGGAGGGGCTTCAGGCAGAGGCCGGTGAGATGTTTGGGGTTGCCTGATCAACCTCTTCCAAACCCCAAGATGTGAGGGGCACCAGTCTCAACCCCAACAAAAGTCTGGATTCTGGGTGGCTCTGAGTGAAGGACGTGGGCCCCCAAGCATCTGCCCAGCTTGGGGAGGGTCTCTGTGGATCTGGACCGTGCCTGGAACCCTGTTATTCCCCATACCCAGATACCCAGGAGATGCCGCTCTGAGCACCTCAATGGGCAGCATGTGCTTTGCTGCCATCCAGTGGCCCAGAGGAGAATAACACCCTGGTGGCCATCCCTGTCTCCCAGGTGCGTGTCAGACAGAATAAAAGCAGAAAACAGCCGCAAAGAAGGCAAGAGAAATGACTCCAGAGGGCAGTTCTCAGGTCTTTGTCAGACATATGCTATCCACTCTCTCCTTATACCTCAGTAACAAAACTCTGATTGTATTTGTGGCAATGTGACCAACTAAAAGTTACATTTCCAAACCTCTCTTGCAATAGGGGTGGCCAATGAAGTGTAAATACAGAAGTCATTGACTGAGACTTCTGGGAAAGCACTTTTAAGCTGGCTGACTCTGCTAGTGAGGGCTTTTTTTTTTTTTTTTTTTTTTTTTTTTTTTTTTTTTTTTTTTTGCAGCTCCCACTTTCTTCCTATCTGGAATGTATATGCGATGGCTGGATCTGTGGAAGCTACGATGCAACCACGAGGTGCCCTTGGTATGTAAGTCACACACTAAGGATGGCAAAACAGAAAGACAGATGGAGCCCAGGTCACTGATGACATCATAAAGGTGCCAAACCAGCCCTGAAGTGCCTATTTCCAGACTTTTTTTTTTTTTTTGAAACAGGGTCTCACTCTGTCACCCAGACTGGAGTGCAGTGACATGATCTCGGCTCACTGCAACCTCCACCTCCCAGGCTTAAGCGATTCTCCTGCCTCAGACTCCCGAGTAGCTGGGATTACAGGTGTGTGCCACTACCGCCCGGCTAATTTTTGTATTATTAGTAGAGACGGGGTTTCACCAGGGTGGCAGACTTACTTCTTAAAGTAAATAAACTTGTGTCTACTTAAGCCACTATTATTTGGAGTCCCTATTATTAGTAGCTGAATAAAACTCAAAACTTATACAATATCCCAGCTCCTTGATGTTGGTCAAGTGACTTAACTTCTGTGAACCTTAGCCTCTGCATCTGTAAAACGGTGAGATCAACAGCACCTGCCGTCAGGATTCAATGAAAGTGTAGGCCAAGCTCTGAGCCCGGCGCCTCATACATGGTAATTACTCCAGAAATGTGTGTATTTGCTATTACTGATTGAGAACAGGGCACAGGCAGGACAAGGGGAAGAAAGAAGGAAAGAGGCGGAGATCCATGTGGAAGGAGCCCATCGGGGATGAAATTGCAGGCCCAAGAGCCGGGGCTGGACTCCCTGAAATGGGGGAGCCTTTAGGATGGATGAAGGGACAGAATTCTACAATGACATTGTAGCAGAGGCTGCCCGGGACAAAACATCAGGACACGTCTGGATATGAGTCACAGGGCAGACCTCTTATTGCTCCTGAGAATCAGCTGGCCGATGCCCAACGGACAGACAGACAGAAGCTCCCTTCGGACACAGAGACAGACAACAAAAGCTCCCGCATCCCTCCCTCCCGATCCTGGTCTCACCTCCAGCTGTCTCAGGGCAGAGCGGCTGTCATCGTGGGACGATTGCTGCTGGGATCGCAAGAGAATGATCTCGTCCTGCCCGGAAGAGAATAAGACCATGAGGAAAAGCGGGCTCATCCCTCCCCACTGCTCCCAAAAATAAGCGTGCTCCTCAAAGAGTCGATGAGGATTTCAATGATCCGTTTCAAAGAGCCCCGAACTCCTGGGCCCCTCTTATGCCCATGGGGTTATTTTTTTTTCTTCTGACGTTTCTTAAGTAAAAGGAGGGTGAAAGCATGAAACAGGGTAGGAGGGGTGAGTCAGCCTTTGAGATGAAGTCTTGATGCGATGCCCAGGCTGGAGCGCAATGGTGCAATCTTGGCTCACTGCAGCCTCCTCCATCTCCCAGGTTCAAGCGATTCTCCTGCCCCAGCCTCCTAAGTAGCTGGGACTACAGGCACGCACCACCATGCCCAGCTTTTTGTATTTTTACTAGAGACGGGGCTTCACCATATTGGCCAGGCTGGTCTTGAATTCCTGCCCTCAGGCGATCCACCCACCTCGGCCTCTTCTGGAATATTCTAGAGCAATGCAGTCAATAGAATGTTCTGTTCTGATGGTAATGTCCTATCCGCCCTAATACTGTAGTCACTAGCCACGTGGTGCTGAGCATGTGAAATATGACTGGCGCCACTAGGAACTAATTTTTCTTTTTTTTCTTTTTTCTTTTTATAGAGATGGGGTCTCACTATGTTGCCTGGGCTGGTCTCAAACTCCTACACTCAAGAAATCCTCCTGCCTCAGCCTCCCAAAGTGCTGGGATTACAGGCATGAGCTACAGTGCCCAACCTCTGATGAACTAATTTTTAGATATTATTTAATTTCAGTTAATGTAACTGAAAAAGCCACACATGGCTGGTGGCTATGGTGTTGAACAGCGTGGCTGTGGAGCACGAGTTCTCAAACCTGAGCATACTCTCCAGAGTCACCTGGAGGCTTGTGAAAATGCGGAATGCCAGGCCCCAAGCCCAGGGCTTCTGATTCTGTCCATCTGGGTGGGGCCTAAGAATGTGCATTTCTAACAAGTTCTCCGGTGATGCTGCCACTGCTGTCCCAGGGACCAGCTTTGAGAACCACTGGGCTTAAACCATGTGCCCTGATAGAAAAAAGCACACACCTTTCGACTGAGCAATCTCATGCCTAGGAGTCTGTCCCATGGAAACAACAGAACAGGTCGGCAAAGGTGGACCCTCAGGGCTGTCTGTTGTATTCTTGTTTAGTGGCCGCCAGTTGGGGACAATCCACCTGTCTACTGATAGGGGGTCAGTTAATGATGGCACATTCATAACACAGGGGAGAGGGTCTTAAGTTAAAACATGGCTCAATGCAGATTCCTGGCCCATCCACAGAGAAGCTAGGTCTGTAGGTGTGTGGAGGGGGGTGGTTCTAGGGAATGTGCTTTTCTTTTTCTTTTTTTTTTTTTTTTTTTTAGAAAGGGTCTCTCTCTGCCTCCCAGGCTGGAGTACTGTGGCGTAATCACGGCTCACTGAAGCCTTGACTGCGAACCTCCCATCCCATCTCAGCCTCTCAAGCACTTGGGACCACAGGCACATGCCTAATTTTAAAAAAAATTTTCTGTAGACATGGAGTCTCACTGTGTTACCCAGGTTGGTCTTGAACTCCTGTGCTCAAGCAATCTTCCTGCCTCAGCCTCCCGGCGTGCTGGGATTACAGGTGTGAGCCACTGTGCCTGGCCAGGAGTGCATTTTTCTGGTTTTTGGTTTATTTGTTTGTTTTGAGACAAGCTCTCGTTCTTTTGCCCAGGCTGGAGTGCAGTGGTATGATCTCAGCTTACTGCAACCTCTGCCTCTCCGGTTCAAGTGATCCTCCCATCTCAGCCTCCTGAGTAGCTGGGACTGCAGGCACGAGCCACCACGCCCAGCCTGGAATGTGCATTTTTAAGAAGCATCTTGTGATTCTGTACTACAGAGCATCTAGGGTCTCCAGAAGCCATTTAAAAAAACACAGTGGACTGGGCATGGTGGCTCACGCCTGTTATCCCAGTGCTTTGGGAGGCCAAGGCGGGCAGATCTCTTGAGCCCAGGAGTTCGAGACCTGCCTGGGAAATATGGTGATAGCCCATCTCTACAAAAAAATACAAAAATTAGCCAGGTGTAGTGGTGCACGCCTGTAGTCCCCAGATACTCGGAAGGCTGAGGTAGGAGAATCCCTTGAACCCAGGAGGCGGAGGCTGCAATGAGCCGAGATCCCACCACTGCACTCTAGCCAGGCAACAGAGCAAGACCCTGTCTCAGAAAAAAAAAAAAAAAAAAAAAGGAGAAAAAAAATAGAAGATGTTGGGAGGTATCTATGGTAAATCGTTGGGAAACAAAAGGTTTACAAAACAGCATGAACTGTCTAGTATGATCAAGTACTAAAAATTGGCTTGTAAATGGGCGTGTGTGTCTGTGTGTGCACACGTGTAACCACAGACTGCCTTCATAAAGCAGTGTCAACAAAATGTTAATTATCTCCAGGTAATGATACCTTGGTGACTTTTAATTTTTCTTTATGTTTTTCTGAATTGCCTACACTTTCCCACAGGTGTATAATAATATATTTATACAATTTGGAAAATTCTGCAAAGAACAAATACAAACCCAAATCAGGAAGAATCCCATCTCCTAACATAGTATTGCTTCATGTTTTTGGTAAGAGCTCTTTCTTGCTTTTTTCCCACCTGTAAAGATTAGAAGGCTCATCTCCTTTAATTTTTAAATTTTTATTAATTTTTCTTTGAGACAGGGTCTTGCTCTGTTGCCCAGGCTGGAGTGCAGTGGTACAATCTTGGCTCACTACAGTCTTGACCTCCCAGGCTCAAGCAATCCTCCCACTTCAGCCTCCTGAGTAGCTGGGACTACAGGCACATAGCATCACACCCAGCTAATTTCTTTTTGTGTTTTGTATTTTTGGTAGAGATGGGGTTTCGCCATGTTGCCCAGGCTGGTCTCAAACTCCTGTGCTCAAGTGATCTGCCCATCTCAGCCTCCTAAAGTCCTGGAAATTTTTAATTTTTTAAAAAGCAAGAAAGAACTCTGCCAAAAAGATGAAACAATGCTATGTCCATGTGATAGAATTATTCCTGATTTGGGGGTGGTATTTATACTTTTTAGTATTTTCCAAATTGTGAAAAAAAATTCTAATCAGAAAAAAATATATTATTTTGGAAAAAAAATAGAAAGGAAGTGAGTCTTCCCATCTTTACAGGGCAGGGGTGGGGTGGGGGATCTCTACCAAAAAGATGAACCAATGCCATATCCAGGTGATGGGATTCACATTGAGACTTTTTAGTAGTTTGCAAATTGCATCAATAACCTGAGTCGGTGGCACCACTCCCCTGCTTGGAGATCTCCCATGGCCCCTACTTCTCGGAGAAACGGCCAAAACCTCTTCCGGAAATGTGCCCAGCAGCCCTCACCTCCCAGATTCATCCCCTCTCCCTCCCATATCTCTCTCTGCGTGCCAGACACGCTGGCCTGCTTGCAAGCTGCGTCAAAGCCTTTGCGGGTGCTGTTTCCTCCGCCTGGAGCATTCTTCCCCAGAGATCTGGACAGCTCAATCCCTCACCTGTAAGTTCACCCAGATCTTAACTTCCCAACTGCCCGGGGCCCACAACCGGCTCCAAAACCCGTCTTACGCTGCGCTACTTCATCTTGTTACCCACACTGCATCTCCCTTTCTAACTTACTGTATAATTTGCGTAAGTATTGGGCCTGTTGCTTATTGTGTGTTTCTCCCTGCCAAAACAGCAGTTCTGTGAGGGCTGAACTTTTTGTCATCCTGTTCACTGTCACATTATCAGGGTCTAGAGCAGTGCCTGGAACACAGTACGTGCTCAATAAATACTTGCTGGATGAATGAATAATCAAAAGGACATTTGCTTCAATCAGATACACAACTTTATATGGTAATAACTATATAAAGTTTTACATTTTAAAAGCACAACAATTGACACCAGCCTAGGCAACACACTGAAACCTCATCTCTACAAAAAATACAAAAATTAGCTGGGTGTGGTGGTGTACGCCTGTAGTCCCAGCCACTCTGGAGGCTTAGATGGGAGGATCACCTGAGCTGGGGAAATTGAGGCGGGAGTGAGCCAAGATCAAGCCACTGTACTCCAGCCTGGGTGACAGTGTGAGATCCTGCAAAAAAAGAAGAAAGAAAAAGAAAGATAGAGAGGAAGAAAAAGGAAAGAAAGAAGGCAGGCAGGCAGGCAGGCAGGCAGGAAGGGAGGGCCAAGAAATAAAAAAGTTGGAAGTTAGAAGGAAATATTTCAGAATGTCACCAGTGATTGTCTCAGGCAATGGGATAGTGGGTGGTTTAAAATTCCTTCCATCTTTAGTTGCTTTCCAGATTTTCTACAGTGAGCATATCTTTGTCCCATAACATTTTTTGCAAAATTAAGTCTTACCATTGGAAATCAGTGCTCTCTGGACTTATTCAACAGGCATTTGCAGCTCTATTTGAGCCCAAAAAGGCACAGTTCTGTAACCTTAACAAACAGCTTGGAAGCTATTGTTCTGGTCCAAACATCACTCTACAGATGGGGAAACTGAGGCCCAGAGAGGGCAGCGCTTACCCATCTTAGACACATTTGTCATGACCCTAAGGAAGAGGGTCCCCTTATGAGGAGTGGGGAAAATCAAGGCCAAGTCAGCTCAGGAATATTTTCTATCAGGTCAGGATATCCAGCCGGGGTCCTCACACACTCTGCTAGGGCTTGTCCTCAATGTCCCACTGGGGCCCAAGAATTCAGGGTCTTGCCCACTTCCAGGCGGGCCCGCAAAGACCTTCCCTGCGATGCCGCAAATGGCCGCCAGAGGGCAGTGGTGACGCGCCTGAACCTCAGCAACTCAAAGGCCCGCTAACCTCTGCGGGCCGCGGAGCACTTCGGCCCCGCTGGTCTCTGTGAGCTAAGAGGGAGCCAATGGCTCCGTTTGTAGGAACTCGGATTCCCGCGGGAATGTGGGCGGGAGGAGTCAGATCTGATTTTCCAAGAGAAACCAGAAATTCAGAGTTTCATGTGGAATATCCTGGTTTTTAAATCACTGCCACTAAGAATTTAACAACTTGGGGAGGTGGAGGAAACCAAACGAAACTAAAACAGAAGGCTGGGGCCGGGCGCGGTGGCTTACGCCTATAATCCCAGCACTTTGGGAGGCCGAGAGGGGCGGATCACGAGGTCAAGAGATTGAGACCATCCTGGCCAACATGGTGAAACCCCGCTCTCTACTAAAAATACAAAAATTAGCTGGGCGTGGGGGCGCTCGCCTGCAGTCCCAGCTACTCCGGAGGCTGGTTTATGAGTCTCCACCCCCAGCCCTCTAGGGAGGGGTGCAGTCAGATGTTAGAATCCTAATTGTGTGTGTTTTTGTTAGTTTGTTTGTTTGAGACGGAGTCTTGCTATCTCCCAGGCTGGAGTGCAGTGGCTCACTGCAAGCTCCGCCTTCCGGGTTCACGCCATTCTCCTGCCTCAGCCTCCTGAGTAGCTGGGACTACAGGCGTCCGCCAGCACACCCAGCTAATTTTTTGTATTTTCAGTAGAGACGGGTTTTCACGTGTTAGCCAGGATGGTCTCGATCTCTTGACCTCGTGATCCACCCACCTCGGCCTCCCAAAGTTCTGGGATTACAGGCGTGAGCCACCGCACCCGGCCTCCTAATTGTTTTTAATTAAAAAAAAAATTTTTTTTTTTTTGCCTGATCCCTTAGTTTGAGCAAAGATGCCACAAGAAGGCAAAAAGGTAGGGTCCCAGCCCCCTCGCATGGCCCATCCCACCCCCACTCCTCCATCCAGGTCTGCTCCATTTCCTATGTTTTATATACCAGTGTTTCCTCAAAACATGGAATTAAACAAAAGCGTTCTGTATGGCCGGGCGTGGTGGCTCACCCCTGTAATCCCAACACTTTGGGAGGCTGAGGCGCACAGATAACCTGAGTTCAGGCATTCGAAACCATCCTGGCCAACATGGTGAAACCTTATCTCTACTAAAAATACAAAAATTAGCCAGGCGTGATGGCGCATGCCTGTAGTCCCAGCTACTCAGGAGCCTGAGCAGGAGAATCGCTTGAACCCGGGAGGTGGAGGTTGCAGTGAGCCGAGACCGTGCCACTATACTCCATCCTGGGTGACAAAGCAAGACTCTGTCTCAAAAAAAAAAAAAAAAGAAAGAAAGAGAGAAAAAGAAAAAACAAACTTTTGTAGCGTTTTAAATAAAAGTTTAAAACTTTTTTTTATAAAAAGAGTTTGGACTTGGAGGACTCCTCTAGTCCAAGTGTGTGTGCCATTCTACAGATAGAGAGACTGAGTCCCAGGGCGCCTGCACTTGTCCTTGTGCGGGAGATGCTGTGCAGCTGCAGGAGGAAAGGAGAGAGCAGCCTCAAGGTGAATGGGAGGTCTAGGTCATTTCTGGGGAAGAACCATTTCCTGTGCCTGTCCTGGACCCTCGTCCAGGAAGACCTCCTTTCAGGAGGGGGACAGAGAGTGGCATGAGGGTCCTTCAAGTCTGTCTTCCCCACCCCCAGATGCACCTCCCACCCTGCACCTCCCCATGCCCTGCCTGGGACCTGCGGGGCTTGTACCTGTGGGCTCCCCTGTGCTTGGCTGCTGGGCAGCCCAGCCAGTGGGAGGCACAAGTGGGAGATAAAGGGTGGGAGGAGAGGGAGGTTGGGGTATTTGCCATCCCCTGGGTCCATCCCTAGTTTGGGTGCACCAGTCCAGGAAGGGCATAGCGGGCAGCCGTCTCCTCATTCCTCCCTCCCCTGACCCATTTTGGAGCTCTGGCTGTTCCCACGTGCTGCCTTCTTAATTTCCTCAGACGTCTGGAAACAGCCCCTTTTTAAAAACTCTCCTCAATTTAGCCATTTTATTTTTGGGTTTTGGTGGTTTTTTGGGGTGGGTTTTTTGTTTTTGTTTTTGTTTTTTGAGATGGAGTCTCGCCGTATCGCCCAGGCTGGAGTGCAGTGGCGCCATCTCGGCTCACTGCCACCTCTGCCTCCCAGGTTCAAAGGATTCTCCTGCCTCAGCCTCCCGAGTAGTGGGATTGCAGGTGTCCGCCACCACGCCCAGCTCATTTTTTGTATTTTTAGTAAAGACAGGATTTCACTATGTTGCCTAGGCTGGTCTTGAACTCCTGACCTCAGGTGATCCACCTGCCTTAGCCTCCCAAAGTGCTGGGATTACAGGTGTGAGCCACCATGCCTGGCCAATTTACCCATGTTGGCTGTGCTGTTTCCTGTGACAACCCTAGCTGATAAAGTCACCTTCACTCCATTTTTTGCAGCCACATGGACTGTTATCTATAATAGTTTTCTGTAAACCAAGCCATTCTGTTTATTATGTTTATTATTCTTTGTTTACTGTTATTACTTACTACCCTAAGTAAATATCCATTAAATCACAAGTTTGCTCTGGAAGCTCTATTATTCCTTTAAAAATTAATTCATCACTAGTAAATGAAAATATTTTCACCTATATTCTAGCTGCAATCTATTTGCACATGGCCAGCGTGCATACCCCACATGTGGGAAACAGTGATATATTGCACAGGAAAGCAGCTCCCCTCATCACGTAAGCAGAGGACAGGGCCCTCAGAAGAAGGAGTAATGAATTCCCAGAGGAGGCAGCATTTGTGCAGGGTCAGGACTAATGCGCAGGATTTCATCAGAAGAGAAAAGGAGGGGAGAGAGATGGAACAGCACGGGGAAGACACTGGCGGAGGGAAATGCATGGGACAGCTGGGGCTGGCAGCAGCAGAGGGTGTCTTGGAGGTCATAACAGGACCTGTGTCTGCAAAGGCAGGTAGGAGCCAAATTTTGAAGGGGCTGGAATGTCACACTAAGGGGTTTAGACTCTATTCCATGCAGATAGTTCCAAAGCATGTTTATTTATATACTGGCATGTAAATAGCCCAGGACGCTAGTGACATTTGGGAAATTATGGGTTCAACAAAGGTAGGCAGGTTTCTTTACTGCAGGACTTGTCAGGGCCTTTACTATGCTCATGTGCATCAAGTCTCGCCAAGATAAGAATGAGTTATCTCTCCTCGAAACTGTTAATTCACAAGGGTCAGGTAAGGGGCCAAATAAGAAATACTTTCAGCTTTGCAGGTCCCTCTTGCATATTTCTCTCTCTCTCTTTTTTTTCTCTTCTTACAATCCTTTAAAAATGTAAAAATCATTCTTGGCTCATGGGCTGCACAGAAACAGCCATGGACTGTAGTTTACTGAATGCTGGTTAATAAAACACACCATGGATTATAAAGTCACTATTGGGTTGGGGGACATGAAAACATTAAATGTAGGTATCCATTGTTACAGGCCAGGCACGGTGGTTCACATCTATAATCCCAGCACTTTGGGAGGCTGAGGCAGGCCAGGAGTTTGAGACCAGCCTGGCCAACATGATGAAACCCCGTCTCTACTAAAAATACAAAAAAAAAAAAAAAAAAAAAAAAAAAAAAGAGGGCATTGTGGTGGGCGCCTGTAGTCCAGCTACTCCAGAGGCTCAGGCAGGAGAATCTCTTGAACCCGGGAGGTGGAGGTTGCAGTGAACCAAGATCATGCCACTGCACTCCAGCCTGGATGACAGAGCAAGACTCCATCTCAAAAACAAAAATACAAATAAAAAGTAGGGGGACAGTGGGAGCAATGGTTCACATTTGTAATCTCAGTACTTTGGGAGTCCAAGGTGGGAGGCTCGCTTGAGGTCAGGAGTTCGAGACCAGCCTGGGCAACATGGCAAAATCCCAACTCTACGAAAAATGCAAAAATTAGCCAGGCATGGTGGTGCACACCTGTAGTCCAGAATACTCAGGAGGCTGAGATGCAAGGATCATTTGAGCCCGGGAGGTCGAAGCTGCAGTGAGCCAACATCGCACCATTGCACTCCAGCCTGGGTAACAGAGTAAGATCCTGTCTCAAAAATAAAATGTAGGGAGAATAGAGGGGTGTTGACCAAACTGCTTTCTATAGTGCCTCTCACAGAGCCTTCCTGGGAGACTGCTCTGGAAAGGCTGCTGTGGACACAGGGGCCCCAGGGCCTAGGAAAGCAGAGCCACCCTGACCTGGATTCGTTGGGTCCTCTTGTGCATCATCTCCATGTCGTTGTTGAGCTCCGTGACATACGTGAACCGAGCAAAATTCTTCTCCTCCTTGGCCAGAAAATCTTCAATGAGCTGGTTTAGGTTCCCACTCTCAGCCAGCTTCAGCAGCCGGAGGTGGGCCACCTCGTAGCTCTCAAAACTCTCTCCCTTGCTCTTCTTGACATGCTTCTTCGCCTTGAGAGCTAGGAAAGGAAAAATCAGCCACTGTGACACTCAAAAGGAAGCGCCTCAGATCCATGCCAGGCAGACAGTAGCGTGATCAATATTATCATTATGGTCAGGCATGGTGACTCACGCCTGTAATCCCAACACTTTGGGAGGCCAAGGCAGGCGGATTACCTGAGGTCAGGAGTTCAAGACCAGCCTGGCCAACATGGTGAAACCCCGTCTCTACTAAAAATACAAAAATTAGCCAGGTGTGGTGGCACGTGCCTGCAATCCCAGCTACATGGGAGGTTAAGCCGGGAGAATTGCTTGAACGCGGGAGGCAGAGGTTGCAGTGAGCCGAGTTTGCGTCACTGTACTCCAGCCTGGGTGACGGAGCAAGACTCCATCTCAAATAAATAAATAAATAAATAAATAAATAAATAAATAAATAAAAAATATATATACACACACACATAGATATACATATATGTGTGTATGTGTATATATATTTATATATACGTAGTAGTGGTAGTAATAGCAGCAGTAGTAGTAATAGTAGTAGTAATAGTAGTAGTAGTAATAGCAGTAGTAGTAGTAATAGTAGTAGTAGTAGTAATAGCAGTAGTAGTAGTAATAGTAGTAGTAGTAATAGTAGTAGCAGTAGGAGGAGGAGGAGGAGTAGGAGTAGGAGTAGTACTAGTAGTAGTATGCCTTAGGGATGAGGTTAGATGTTTCCAGGAGATAGAGCAGAAGCTTCACCCATCATTCATTTCACAAATATCTCATGAAGCATTTACTATGAACCACACACACTGTGCTAGGCACTGCTGATACAAAATCCCTGCCCTGGCCGGGCATGGTAGCTCACACCTGTAATCCCAGCACTTTGGGAGGCCAAGGTGGGAAGATCACTTGAGCCCAGGAGTTTAAGACCAGCATGGACAACATAGCAAGACCCCACCTTGACAAAAAATTTTTTTTAATTAGGCCGGGTGCAGTGGTTCATGCCTGTAATCCCAGCACTTTAGGAGGCCAAGACAGGCGGATCACAAGGTCAAGAGATCGAGACCATCCTGGCCAACATGGTGAAACCCCGTCTCTACTAAAAATACAAAAATTAGCTGGGTGTGGTGGCATGTGCCTGTAGTCCCAGCTACTCAGGAGACTGAGGCAGGAGAATCACTTGAACCCAGGAGGTGGAGGTTGCAGTGAGCCGAGATTACGCCACTGCACTCCAGCTTGGCAGCAGAGCAAGACTCCGTCTAAAAAAAGAAAAAACATTTAAAAAATTAGCCAAGTGTCGTGGTGAGTGCCTGTGGTCCTAGCTACTTGGGAGGCCAAGGTGGGAGGATGGCTTGGACCTAAGAGGTCAAGGCTGAAGTGAGCTATGACTGTCACAGCACTGCACTCCAGCCTGGGAGAAAGAACAAGACCCTGTTTCTTTAAAAAAAAAAAAAAAAAAAAGGATCTTTTAGGCACACCTGACCATGTGACCTTTTACAGGTAGTGGCTCCCCACTGTTTTGGTGAGGCTCAGGTGATCCTCCCACCTCAGCCTCCCCAGTAGCTGAGACCACAGCAAGTGTCACCATGCCCAGCAGTTTATCCCAAACAGCTGCTTTTCCTCTGGGGGTCTAGAATGTTGGTATGTGCTAGGCAGAGGATGTCTACACGACCAGCCCCCAGTAAGAATTTGGGGCACAGAATCTCTAGTATACCCCACTATGAGACAACCTTTTTTTTTTTTTTCCCCAAGAGACAGGGTCTCACTCTGTCACCCAGGCTGGAGTGGTGCAATCATAGCTTGCTGCAGCCTCAAACTCCTGGGCTTAGGATCTGCTTTTTTGTACCCCTCAGCACCTTGTCACCATCAGACCTCCTGAGATCAATCCATCCTCCAACCTCAGCCTCCCGAGCAGCTGGGACTACAGGCACATACCACTATGCTCAACTAATTTTTTGATTTTATTATAGAGATGGGGTCTTGCTCTGTTGCCCAGGCTAGTCTTAAACTCCTGGCCTCAACTCCTGATCCTCCCGCCTTGGCCTTCCAAAGTACTGGGATTATAGGCATGAGCCACCATGCCCAGCCCAGTAGATAACTCTTGACATGTGTGGTCACAGTTAGATCCTGGAAGAACCACGTGTGCTCAGTGTGATTCTACTGGGAAGCTTGCGCCCAGTTTCCTCCAGACACCAGACCACACACCTTCTCCCCGTGTTGACCTTGCTTGGCACCTTTTCACTGTTATGCATCACAGCCGTGAAGGTGCCTCCGTGCTGAGTCCTGCGAGATATTCTAGTGAATCATCAAACCTAGAGATGAACTTGGGGACCCCGACAATAAGTCTCCCTCTAAACAATAGAAAGAGAGCCCCAAATGAAGACACACGCCGTAAATTAGGGTTCGCAGATAAAATAGAGGGTTCCCAGTTGAATTTGAATTTCAGACAAATGTATTTTTAAGATAAATATGTCCCAATTATAGATAAACAAAAAGTTTTATCAGAAGTATGTCGCAAATGCTGCATGAGACATAGTTATCCTTAAATATTTATTTATTGTTTATTTTATATTTAAAGTTAACTAGGCTTTTTTTTTTTTTTTTTTTTTTTTGAGACAGGGTCTGAGAGTCTTATTCTGTTGCCCAGGCTGGAGTGTGATGGCATGATCTTGGCTCACTGCAGCCTCTGCCTCCCGGGTTCAAGTGATTCTCCTGCCTCAGCCTCCCAAGTAGCTGGGATTATAGGTACTCACCACCATGTCCAGCTAATTTTTTGTATTTTTAGTAGAGACAGGGTTTCACCATGTTGGTCAGGCTGTTCTCAAACTCCTGACCTCAAATGATCATCCTGCCTTGGCCTCCCAAAGTGCTGGAATTATAGGTGTGAGCCACAGTGCCCGACCTTAACTAGGCATCTTATATCTTTATTTGCTAAATTTGGCAACCACAAGGAGACTTGGGCACCTTCACTTAAATAGAGAGAGAGAAAGAAGGCAAGAAAGAGAGCGAGAGAGCAAGTTTGCTCCTGTAGAGTGTACCTTCCTCCCTTTTGGCCTGCTCCTCGAATTCATTGCGGTCATTCAGCTTGACAAGCAGGAAGGACTTGAGCCTGCTCTCGTGGGCATAGAGACGCTCCAGCTCTCGGATCTCCAGGTTGTACTGAGAGATGTCCTTCTTCTGGCGGTCCTTCATGGCAGCCATTCGAGCCATGGCCTCCACCCTGGGCAAAAGGTACAGAGCCTGAGCATCTGAGGCTCCTCCTCTCTGCTTCCCTTTCCCTGCCAGTCCAGAAGGCCTTCCTGCCTAGACAATGACTATCACTTTTATTAATTATAATGGTTTCTGGTTGTGTAAAAACAACCCTCCTTACCTGAACAACAAGAGCTGTAAGCTCTAGATCACTCCCAGAAATGATTTTCCTATCATTATCATCATCATTGCCTTCAGCATCACCATCATCATCACCACCATCACCATTACCACTATCACCATCACTACTATCATCACCATTATCACCATCACTACCATCACCATCATCACTGTCACCATCATCACCACCATCACCATTATCACCACCACCATCACCATTATCACCACTATCATCACCACCATCACCATCACCACCCCACGACCACTATAACCATCATCGCCCTCATCACCACCATCACCATTATCATCACTATCACCACCATAACCATCACCACCCACCACCACTATAACCATCATCACCTTCATTATCCATCCACCATCACCATCACCATCCCACCACCACTATAACCATCATCACCCTCATCACCACCATCACCATTATTATCACTATCACCACCACCATCACCATCACCACCCCATCACAATTATCACCACTATCATCACCACCATCACCATCGCCACCCCACCACCACTATAACCATCATCACCCTCATCACCACCATCACCATTATCATTACTATCACCACCACCATCACCATCACTATCACCATTATCATCATCACCACCATCACCACAATCATTACCATCACCACCACCATCATTATCACCATCATTACCATGACCACCATCACCATCATCACCACCACCACCACCGCCATCACCACTATCATCATCACCATTATCACCATCATCACTACCATCACCATCATCACTGTCACCATATCATCCTCACCACCATCACCATTATCACCACTATCATCACCACCATCACCACCACCACCATCATCATCCCCATTATCACCAACATTACTATGACCACCATCACCATCATCACCACCACCACGATTGCCACCTCACCGTCATCATCACCTTCCTAATCACCACTATCATCACCATCATCATCACCATCATCACCACCGTCACCATCATCATCACCACCACCACCATCATCATCATCATCACCATCATTACCATCACCATTATCATCATCATCACCATGATTACCATCACCATCATCATTATCTTCCTAATCACCACTATCATCCCCATCATCATTGCCATCACCATCATCGCCACCACCATCACCACAGTCATTATCATTACCGTCACCATTATCACCATCATTATGGTCACCACCACCATTACCACTTATCAATTACTGTGTCCCAGGCACTACCTTACATTTATATATCATTTAATCCTCTTCACCGTCTAAAGAACTCCTACAACAATATAGTAGTGATGAAACCAGGATTTAAACCCAGATCTGTCTGACTCTAAAGCCTACGCCCTTCACAGCCAAACTATATGCCTTTTGCTCCTATGAGTGTGAGGCCAGCAGAGACCCAGATTGAGAAAGATCCCCTTGGACTAGAGGCAGGGGCACTTGGAGGAGATGGCACAGCACAGAGGTCTGAATCTCAACTTCACCACAATCCCACTTACCTAGATCTCAGGTAGGCATTTTAGCATCTCTAAGCCTCCATGTCCTAGTCTGTAAAATGGGGATAATAACTCCTAGGGCAGTTGTGAGAGTTAAAACAATACCCACCAGAGTACCTAGCATCATGCCTGGCACACAGTCAGTGTTCAGAATTATTACTACTATGATTTAAGATTCCCCAACACATAAGGACCAGGGGCAGTGGTGGCCCAGAGTAGAAAGCTAGATGCTCAGCAAGGGGCTAAGAGACCTCACTGCCCCTGGACCTATCACCAGCCCACCTCTGCTCATAGGCCTGAGAAGATTGTTCAATGGCCAAGTTCATGGTTTTCTTCTGCATCAACAGGCACCGCTGGAGCTGCTGGTAGACATTGTCATAAGCAGCCTTCTCAAATCGTAGGTCTTCAATCTCCTTCCGGAGCTTGGCATTAGTGGTCAGCATCTTGTCAAAGTGAACAGTGACCTGTTGAAAAGGCCATGCTTCAAAACAGGTCTCATTTCTGGGGTATAAGACAAGGTTCCAGAAGGTACCTGGAGGACTGTCAGGTCTTTGCCCCATCTCACTCCCAAGGGCCATGGAAGAGTGGTTAGAGCACTAGGCAAGAGGTTCAACTGGTTGGAGTCAGTTGAGTGGCCCACCAACTGGCTAAGGGCCCTTTAGTGGATCCTTTTTATTGTATCTCAAATTCCTCAACTACTTTTAGACCTAACTTCCAGTTTTAGGCAATTAACAGAGGAGAGGGGAACAAGCTAAATGACACCATAGGAAATAATAAGCCAAACTGAGAAGGTATTAATAGAACTTTCTACAGGACAATTGACTTGGACTCCTCAACAAATTGATAGCATGAAAAATAAAATGGGGTGGGGCTGTTTTCATACAGGGTTTCTCAAACTCAGCACCACTGGCACTTTGGGCTGGATGATTCTTTGCAACAGGGGGCTGTCCTATGCTTTGTGGGATATTAAATACCCCCTACATTCAGGTGGCACCCTCACCTCCAACCCTGTTATGACAACCAACAGGGTCTCCTTTAGGAGACAACATCCTTTTGGAGGCAAAATCACCCCCAATTACTGAGCCTTAAAAAAAGAGACTCTGCCATTTGCCACAACATGGATGAAACTGGAGGACATTATGCTAAGTGAAATAAGCCAGACACAGAAAGAAAAATATTGCATGATCTCATTTACATGTGGACTCTAAACAAACAAAAAAAAAAGTCAAGGCTGGGTGCAGTGGCTCACGCCTGTAATCCCAGCACTTTGGGAGGCTGAGGCAGGTGGATCACCTGAGGTCAGGAGTTTGAGACCAGTCTGGCCAACATGGTGAAACCCCATCTCTACTAAAAATACAAAAATTAGACAGGCGTGGTGGTGGGCACCTGTAATCCCAGCTACTTGGGAGGCTGAGGCAGGAGAATCGCTTGAACCTGGGAGGTAGAGGTTGTAGTGAGCCGAGATCACACCACTGCACTCTAGCTTGGGTGACAGCATGAGACTCAGTCTAAAAAAAAAAAAAAAAAAAAAAAAAAAAAAAAAAGGCTGGACGTGGTGGCTCATGCCTGTAATCCCAGCACGTTAGGAGGCCGAGGTGGGCGGATTACAAGGTCAGGAGATCGAGACCATCCTGGCTAACACAGTGAAACCCCGTCTCTACTAAAGAACACAAAAAATTAACTGGGCATAGTGGCAAGCGCCTATAGTCCCAGCTACTCGGGAGGCTGAGGCAGGAGAATGGCGTGAACCCAGGAGGCAGAGGTTGCAGTGAGCCGAGATTGCGCCACTGCACTCCAGCCTGGGCGACAGAGCAAGACTCTGTCTCAAAAAACAAAACAAAACAAACAAAAAAAAGAGGCAAATATACAGAGATAGAGAATAAAAAAGTGGTTACCAGGGGCAGGTGGGGTGAGGGGGACAGGGAGCAGGGAGACGGAGGTCAGAGGATAGCAAGTAGCAGATATGGAGGAGGAGCAAGTCTAGAGCCCTAAGGTACAACATGAGGACTCCAGGGACTCTGACTGTACTGTATTTGGGGTGGGTGCAGTGGTTCATGCCTGTAATCGCAACACTTTGGGGGACCAAGATGGGTGGATCACCTGAAGTCAGGCATTTGAGACCAACATGGTGAAACCCTGTCTCTACTAAAAATACAAAAAATTAGCTGGGCGTGGAGGTGGGCACCTGTAATCCCAGCTACTCAGGAGGCCGAGGCAGGAGAATCGCTTGAACCTCGGAGGCGAAGGTTGTGGTGAGCCAAGATTGTGCCACTGCACTCCACCCTGGGGGACACAGCCAGATTCTGTCTCAAAAAAAAAAAAAAATTGTACTGTATTTGGGATTCCTGCTAATGCGCAGATTTTAGAGGTTCTTGTCACAAAACCAAAAATGGGTAACTATGTGAGATAACAGATATATGAATTTGCTTCACTATAGTAACCACTTTAATATCTATATGTATCCAGTGATATATTTTATACCTTAAATATACACAGTAGAATTTAGTTTTTATTTTTATGAAATAGGGTCTCGCTCTGTCAACCAGCTGGAATGAAGTAGTGCAATCACAGACTCAAGCAATCCTCCCAGCTCAGCCTCCCGAGCAGCTAGAACTACAGGTGCAAACCACCATGCTGGGCTATTTTTTTGTATTTTTAGTAGAGACAGGGTTTCACCAAGTTGCCCAGGCTGGTCTCGAACTCCTGGGCTCAAATGATCCTCCCATCTCAGCCTCCCAAAGTGCTTGGATTATAGGTGTGAGCCACCACACCCAGTCTATCTTTTTTTTAATAAAATAATTTTTGAAGTTTTTTTAAAAGACCATGTGAAGTGCTCCCATAAGCATTGAGAAGAAACAACTCAAAAAAAATATTCCTAACAGCAAAGGGATTTAATTTCTTTGGAGGTTTTCAAAGTATGTTCTAAGAAACATTTGGTTTCTGTAGGGCCAACACTGGGGTAAAGCAAGTGAGGCAACCAGGGCATGAAATTTAAGGAGGCACTCTCTCTCAGGTGCCAGCCCTGTGATTCCTCAAGCCTGAGCAGGAGAACCTCCTAAAATGTTGCATCCTGAGCTCTTTGCTTGCTTCTGCTAGTCTCAGCTCCGGGTGTTCCTGAGTGTCTCCATAGCCACCACACAAGGTAGGGGAGTCCCTAGGAGCAGAGCATTCTGATTCTATCTTTGCATCCTCCACTTCCTCTTGGGAAGTTATCAGTTATCAGTTATTTGCTATTTACTGTGAATTTTGCTCCAGGACTGTAGGCATACTATCTATCCTCTGACTGTGGGGGAGAAAGACCTGACCTAGGGGGAGGACAGTTATCAGTTATCAGTTATTGGCTCTTTACTGTGAATTTTGCTCCAGGACTGTAGGCATACTATCTATCCTCTGACTGTGGGGGGGAAGACCTGACCTAGGGGGAGGACTCTCAGGCCCCACTGAGTAGGTAGAGGATATTTAGGACCATGGGGGTACTCTGAGACCCCGAAATCACCTTTAGAGATGGCTGCCTAACCTTTTTCTTTTTTTCTTTCTTTTCTTTTTTTTTTTTTTTTTTTTCTGAGACAGGTTCTCACTCTCTCATCCAGATCCAGACTGGAGTGCAGTGGCACCATCTCGACTCACTGCAAACTCCGCCTCCTAGATTCAAGATATTCACCTGCCTCAGCCTCCCAAGTAGCTGGGATTACAGGCATGCATCATCATGCCCAGCTAATTTTTATTTTTTATTTTTATTTTTGTATTTTTAGTAGAGGCAGCATTTCACCGTGGTGGCCAGGCTGGTCTCAAACTCCTGACCTCAAGTGATCCACCCACCCTGGCCTCCCAAATTGCTGGGATTACAGGCATGAGTTACCACACCAGGCCAGCTGCCTAACCTATTAAAAGGCACAATCACATCTGGTTAGGGATGAAGGGAAGAGGGGACTACTTTGAGATGCAAAAAACAGACCTCTCAGAAATATAAAAAGGAGCATTACTACAGATCTTATGGAAAAACTACAAGGGATATACTAGGAACAACTATATACCAACAGATTAGGATAATTTAGATGAAATAGACAAATTCCTAGAAAGACACAAACTACTGAAATTGATTTGAGAAGAATAGAACATCTGAATAGACTTAGAACAAAAAAGCAGACCTCTGAGGCTGCAGTGAGCCCTGATCATGCCACTGCACTCCAGCCTGAGTGACAGAGTGAGACTCTGTCTCAGAAAAAAAAAAAAAAAAAAAAAAAAATTGTACCTATAGACAAGTCATCATTAAATCATGCATGCATTTAGTAACTCATTCAATCAACAGACATTTGCTGAGGCATTAAACACCATGCCAGGCATTACATCTATGATTCTTAACCAATGGGATCTTCAGTCTTTCTGGGTTTGCTAATAACGGTACAGATGCCTGAACCTACGCCCTGGAGGTTCTGATTTGGTGAATCCGGAGGGGATCCAGGAATCTGTATTTTTAACACATATCCTGGGAATCCTGAGGCACAGCTGCAAATCACTGGGCATGGATATTAAAAAAACACTGCCCTGTCCTTCAGCAGCAACTTGGGGAGGTATACGGAGATCAGATCCACTTAGCTCCCACCATGCCTGGTCAAAGCCTGGGGGTCAAAGTCCAGGGGAAGCTAGGAGCTTTGTTTAGTGAGGGAATGACAGGCTTTCTTCCAAATCCATTCACTTTCTCTCTCTAGTAGCTCATGTGGGAGCTACAGTTTCACAAACCAGACTGGAATGTGTTGTTTGTCCCTGTCCGTCATTCCTTCTCCACTTTTTTTGCTTTTCCAGGTGAACCACCTCTCCTCTAATCCACATATTTTGGATAGGGCTGCCCTTCCCTGACTTGGGGTGGCAGTGGGTGGATCTGGGAGAGAGGGGCCCCAGGGTAGCCATGTGACTCAGGCCCATGTATTTCATTCTTCTGACCTCCGTGATTGGTTCAGAAATGGGCAAATGACCCAAATTGGCCCAGTGGGAACTCTCCCCAGAATATGTGATTAAACTCTTAGGAAAAAGATGTTTCATTTCTACTAGCATTTGTTCACACTGGGGGCTACCCAAAAACGAAATCCACTCAGAGGAGAGATGGACAGAGAATATGTCTTAAAGACATGTATGGAGCACCTAGATCCAGCTATGCCTGAAGGCCCCACTTCCTCTTCTGGATCTTTCAATTCTATGACAAACACGTTCCCCTTTTTGCTTAAGCCAGATTGCAATTTAGGGAACCCTGCCTAATACAAAAGTCACTATAGGTTGAGGGTGATCAGTGTCACCTTTCCCATTATCAAGTTATGCATATCTATGCCGACTAATTCTTAGAGACAACACCAACAACAAAAAGGCACTGGCTATGACAGAGGCATGAGCAGCTTGTCACGGAGGAGGAAGGTCTAACTAATGCTGCTTTGGTAATGGGTAATATTTGAGCTGCTTCTTGAAAACAAACAGGAAGTTTGGGGCAGAGAACTAAGAGTAGGCATCCCAGGTAGGTTGGGGGATTCAGGTAAGGGTTTGAGGGGATAACCGCATTTGCTAAGGTGGACGGTAAATCCTAAAGGCTTCCTGGCCTGTGTGTCCATTAGTTCACCTGCTCCTGAGTCAACCAGGGAAATGGGTATGTTCTGCTAATGACTGGGCAGACATCATTCTTTGCTCTGAGCAAAGTCGGGCAGAGCTGTTTGCAGAGCTGCAGAGAACACCTTACATACGAGATTCAAACGGGTTTCCAAAATGTGAATCTGTTTCTGCAGTTTCCGGGGGTTATTGGCCTCCTGTATTTTTGTGAAAATCTGTTTTTGGTTTGCGATTTTTTTTTCCATCTCAACAATCTGAAAAAAAAAAAAAGAGAGAGAGAGAAAGAGAGAGAGAAATTCCAGCTGTGTTAGCATCTGTGTGGGTACCAGTTCTACAGTTCACTAACTGAAGTGTGCTCAGACAAAAACTGCAATGTTCTTTCTTCTCCTATAAATGGAATTTTTACTTATCTCTTGGATGCCTCCTCAATTAGACTGAATCTTAGCCAGTCTGGGCTACAATGAAGCAATCTGGAGATCTGCTGTCACCTGTGCATGTAAATATCACTCACCTGTGACATTTACATACATTGACATACATTCTGCCTACCCAAAGCCATGGTTTCCAGCAGAAATGACGTCGTCCTCCTCCGAGGGGCTTTCTGTAACCTTGAAGAAGTGATTTTTTGGCTCTTGCAATGATGAAGGCACTAGTGGCATGTAATGGGTGGGTCACGAGAGGTCACATACCCTGCAGCATGTGAGATAGCACCAGGCATCCAAGACTTATCCTCCATCCTTGTGACTTCCCAGTGCCCCTCTGGACATTACGTAGATGAGAGACCTCCTTATATTTTTATTTTCTTTTGAGACTTTCTTTTCTTTTTTTGAGACAGGGCCTCACTCTGTCGCCCAGGCTGGAGGGCAGTGGCACAATCTCGGCTCACCACAACCTCCGCCTTCCAGGTTCAAGCGATTCTCCTACCGCAGTCTCTCGAGTAACTGAGACTAAAGGCATGCACCACCATGCCTGTCTAATTTTTTCTGTATTTTTAGTACAGACAGGGTTTTGCCATGTTGGCCAGCCTGGTTTTGAACTCCTGGCCTCAAGTGATCCACTTGCCTCAACATCCCAAAGTGCTGGGGTTACAGGCATGAGCCACTATGCCTGGCTCCTTTTCCACATCTGGTCAAAAAAGATAGTTTGATTCTAGGTACAGAAAATTTGGCCAGCATTTTGGGAGGCCAAGGTGGGAGTATCACTTGAGCCCAGGAATTTGAGACCAGCCTGGACAACAAAGTGAGACCCCCATCTCTACAAAAAAAAAATCTAAAAATAGTCAGGCATGGTGGCAAGCACCTACAGTCTCAGCTACTTGAGAGGCTGAGACAGGAGGATCACTTGAGCCTGGGAGGTCAAAGCTGCAGTGAGCCATGATTGTGTCACTGCACTCCAGCCTGAACGGAGCAAGACCCTATCTTAAACAACAACAACAACAACAACAACAACAACAACAAAAACAACTATCGTTTCTATGTACACACACAGAATTTTCCATTCAATTCTAATAAACACTGAATTATCCGAGACTGTAGTCACTGTATCAATTAAGAGAAGATTATTCTTTGATTTGTTTGTAACTCTACTAAGAGTTGGTCACCATTCTGAAAATCACATCACCAGCACAGCCTGAATCATGTTCTTCAAGTCGTGGATACAGTCGGCCTGCATCTGTCTGTAGTGTGTATAATGTTTGGCGATTCTGCCTATCAGTGCAGTTTTTAGGCCAGGGGTCTGCAAACTCCAGCCCGTGGCCAAATCTGGCCCACTACCTGTTTTTGTCAATAAAGTTTTATTGAAACCCAGCCATGCCCCTTCATTTATGTATTGTCTATGGCTGCCCTCGAGCTACAAAGGCAGAGCTAAGGACTTGTAACAGAGACCATGTGGCCCACAAGGCCAAAATATTCACTATCTGGTTCCCTGCAGAAACAGTTTGCTGACCCTGTTCTAGGTAAGTCAGATGAGGACATTCACATATTAAAATAAACATCATTTTAGTACAAATAATGATTTTAAAGCATAAGTAAAGGGAAAATATTCTATCATTTATGGATTTCATTTCGGATTGTAAAGGGATAATTATTTGCTGTTGAAAAGGGTGTTGGCAGACATAATGTTGAATGAAAAAAGCCAGTTATAAAGTGCATATCCTGGAAGAGGTGATTTACATGCAATTCTATATGCAGACAAAACAAAGTTATGATGCCGGAGATCAGGATGAGGTTCCTTGGGGGTGGTTTGTGAAAGAGACCAAGGAAGTCTTCTGGATGCTGCAATAATCTACCTCTTGATCTTGGTGATGATTACCTGAGTATATACTTAAGTATCAGTTCATTGAGCTGTATCCTTAAGACGTGTGCATCTCACCATGTGTAATTAACAACTCAGCGGAAGAAGAAAGGGAGGAAGAAAGAAAGGAAAAGAAATGGGTGTTAGAGGCCGGGCATGGTGGCTCACGCCTATAACCCCAGCACTTTGGGAGACTGAGATGAGTGGATCACTTGAGGCCAACATGGTGAAACCCTAGCTCTCTCTTTTTTTTTTTTTTTTTTTTTTTTTTTTTGAGATGGAGTCTTTGCTTTGTCACAATTTTGGCTCACTACAACCTCCGTCTCCTGGGTTCATGCAATTTCCCTGCCTCAGCCTCCCAAGTAGCTGGGATTACAGGCATGTGCCACCACACCTGGCTAATTTTTGTATTTTTAGTAGAGACAGAGTTTCACCATATTGGTCAGGCTGGTCTTGAACTCCTGACCTCAAGTGATCCACCCACCTCAGCCTCTCAAAGTGCTGGGATTACAGGTGTGAGCCACCACAGCCAGCCTGAAACCCTATCTCTTCTAAAAATTACAAAAATTAGCCAGGTGTGGTGGCATGCGCCTGTAATCCCAGCTACTTGGGAGGCTAAGGCACGAGAATCACTTGAACCTGGGAGATGGAAGTTGCAGTGAGCTAAGATCACAGCACTGCACTGTCTTGCTCTGGTGACAGAGCAAGGCTCTGTTAAAAAAAAAAAAAAAAAAAAGGAAGGAAGGAGGGAAAGAAGGAGGGAGGGAGGGAAGGAAGGAAAGGAAAGGAAAGGAAAGAGAGAGAGAGAAAGGGAGAAATGGGTGTTATGGGTTTTGGGAGTGATAGGTTTAAGAACCACTGTCCTAAAGGGATTCACAAATGGGCTGTGTATTTGAGAGGTCCTTTCCTGCTTGTAAGTTTGGTATTCACAGATTCAAAGTCTTGGGGTGGAAACTGAGGCAAAGCCACTGGGCTTAGAGAGGTTGAGGTCCTTGGTGACCCCAGAGAAAGCAGTTTCAGTGGAGGTGACTTCTTCCCATCACCACAGATGGAGGAGGAAATAACATCTGCCCAAGAAAGGGAAGCAGGGAATGTAGACAAGTCTTTCTAGAAATTTCTAGAAAGGGGGAAGCTGGCAATAATTTGGGATTGCAGATGGGTTGTGTTTTGAGTTTCATTTGTGCGCAGTTTTCAGGTTATTTTGAGATAAAAGAGGCAAGGGAGGGATACCTTGACAAAACAGAAGGTGAAGATGAGAGCAGGGCTGTCATTGATGGAGCGAGGTCTTTCCCTAATAATGGGGGATGCGACTGAGGGAGGCCTAACACAGGAGGGGTCTGGCTGTATAGAAAGGCAATGGGACACCTCTCCCTCTGAGGCAATGCAGATGGAGCAGAGGATGGAGGGCTGCATCCTCTTGGGGTGCAGGGAAAGGCATGGCTGCCACAGTCTTTTAAAGCAGATGAAACAACACTGAGGCCACCTACATCCAGAGGACTTTTTGCTAAGTAAAATGTAAATAACCTAAATGCAAAGTGGTGTCCTGGATTAGATCCTGGGACAATAAAAGGACATGAATGGAAAACACCAGTGAAATCCCAATAAAGGGCCTCATGTGGTGCCTCATGCCTGTAATCCCAACACATTGAGAGGCTGCAGCGAGTGGATCAGCTGAGGTCAGGAGTTTGAGACCAGCCTGGCCAACATGGTGAAACCCCGTCTCTACTAGGAATACAAAAATCAGCCAAATATGGTGGTGGGCACCTGTAATTCCAGCTACTCAGGAAACTGAGGCAGGAGAACTGCTTGAACCTGGGAGGTGGAGGTTGCAGTGAACTGAGATCATGCCATTGCACTCCAGCCTGGGCGACAAGAGCGAAACTCCGTCTTAAATAAAGAAACTCCAAGCGGCCAGGCACAGTGGCTCACGCCTGTAATCCCAGCACTTTGGGAGGCCGAGGCGGGTGGATCATGAGATCAGGAGATTGAGACTATCCTGGCTAACACAGTGAAACCCCGTCTCTACCAAAAATACAAAAATTAGCCGGATGTGGTGGCATGTGCCCGTAATCCCTGCTACTTTGGAGGCTGAGGCAGGAGAATCGCTTGAGCCCAGGAATCGGAGGTTGCAGTGAGCCAAGATCACCACTGCACTCCAGCCTGGCAACAGAGCGAGACCTGTCTCAAAAAAAAAAAAAAAAAAAAAAGAAAAGAAAAGAAACTCCAATAAAAACTGGAGTTCAGTTAATAGTAACATATCAACATTCATTGCTTGGTTTTGACAAATGTCCCATGGTAATGTACAATGTTTACATTAGGGGGAGCGGGGTGAAGGGTATGTGAGAACTATATTATCTTTGTAACCATTCTGTAAATTTTAAAGTATGCCAAAATAAAAAAACTTATTAAAAATAATTGATAAATATCCTTTTGTCCAAGCCTCCTTGGTTGGGTATTATGTTACTTGCAGTCAAAAGTATTCCTGACACACCATCCACTTTACTCATTAGGATGACTGAGTCTGACTTCAAATAAGTGAAATCTACCCTGCCATGGCTGGCAGGAAAAAATGTTAGTGTCTCTCTATACCCTCGTAATGCCAGCCCAGTTCTCTAGACCCAAACGCTCCCCAGCCACTGTCTCAGAAACTTCACTCCATAGTTTCTCATATGAGGCATTCAGAAACACTGCTAGCAGTGTGCATAACCAGCCCGTGATGCAGCCTTAGCCTACACCCAGGCAAATATCTTCATTATCAATATTTAACCCCATCTAGAAGCAGATGGCTAATGCTAAGTCCCAGAAGGCTTTAGAGAAGTTTCAGATATTTAACCCCACCTCAATATTCAACCCCATCTAGAAGCAGATGGCTAATGCTAAGTCCCAGAAGGCCTTAGAGAAGTTCCAGAACTAGTATCTAAAGAAGAGTGCCCTTCAAGACTGGTGAGTACCAGATCCTAAGCACAACAGAGGCACATTCTCTTCTTGGAGGCTGGGCTGAGCCTAAGCTCTGAGATGTCTTTTTGGAACCCTGGTAGGTACAGGCAACAGGGAATGAAGGGGACAATGACATTCGAAGCAACTTGGTTTGTTCCTGTTTGTGTCAAGATGGTGGCTTGATGAGGATAATCTAAAGCTCAGTTCTTGTTCTGGAAGTGAGTAGTTCTGGATGAGGAAGGCTTAAGTGCTCAGTGTTGTGAAATATAAAGTTTGCTAGCCTCCAGCTGGGAAAATCAGGGGCCCTGTGCAGAGCCTGGGCTGGTGAATTCTGCAAGCAGTTGCATCTGGGATTCCATGTTAGCATCCCTGAGCTTTAATTCCCTTTGGTTATCCCCAAGTCTTCAGAAAGTCTACACAGCACAGTCTCAGCTATCATCATGGGAAGCTGAAAGAAAAATCTACACTAGTGGGCTATAAAATGTGGTCAGGAGGATGGCATACAAAAGTGGGCCAGCTAATAAGACATGACAGGATGGCAGAGATGATAGCAAACTAGAATGTGTGCACCCTATGTTAAGGAGCACCAGCTTGTTATCAGTTAAGAAAAATGTAAGTTACAGAAAGCCCAACTACAGAGTGGCTTAAGCAAATTACGGTTTATCTTTTTCTCATAGCAAGTTGCTGCTGCTTGTAATCCCAGTACTTTGGGAGGCTGAGGGAGGTGGATCACCTGAGGTCGGAAGTTCGAGACGAGCCTGGCCAACACAGTGAAACACCATCTCTACTAAAAATACAAAAATTAGCTGGACATGGTGGTGCACATCTGTAATCCCAGCTACTTGGGAGGCTGAGGCACGAGAATTTCTGGAACCTGGGAGGTGGACGCTGCAGTAAGCTAAGGATGCACCACTGTACTCCAGCCTGGGTGACAGAGGGAGACTCTGTCTCACAAAAAAAAAAAGAAAAAAAGTTGCTGAGCTAAGTTCCATAGCTCAAGTAAGTAAGGACAAGATCTCTGTAATTCACCTGACTGTTCCCTTATTGTTAAAAGATGGCTGCCATTGCACTGACCTTCACAGTCATATTCCAGGGAGGAAAGTAGAAAATGCAATACAGATGAAGAGGTAGGTCATCTTTCTGGAAAGCAAGATTTTCCCAGAAACCCCAACAGACTTCCTCTTAAAACTCATTGTCTACCCTTAGCTGCAAGGGAAGATGGGAGGAGCATTTTAGCTGGGCACAAGACCAGCTTGAACAAGGTCAGAAATCTGTTAGAGAAGAAAAAGTAGACAATAGGGGAACAGTTGTCAGTGTCACCCACAACGCTATTTAGTTAAAAGTTGTTCTATGAAAATTCAGGCCTGATATCACCAGATCTTTTGGTTTCTAAAAAGAGAAGCCGGAAATCTTATTTCTTTATGAAATCTCTCTGTTTTTTTTTTTTTTTTTTTCTTTGGCTCTTCTTTTTTTTTCTTTTTTTTTTTTTTTTTTTTTTTGGTATATGCTGAACATCTGTCAATTATTAACATGTTGTCAATTAATTAAATCTTAAACAATAAATGGGCCAAAGCCTTCATGTAACCAGACTTAATCTATCCTGAGATCTACCAGTTTGAGATCCTTGGTCTACATCCACATTTAGAGTCATGGAACCACAGTGCCCTCATGAAAGATGGATTTTAGGCAGCAAGAAGTGCCCAGTGGAAGACAGAAGAGTGACCCAGAGCCAGACAGCTGGCAGAGGTGACACCCAGGACTGTGGTAGACCAGTGGACGGTGGCTCCCCACATCCGTTCCTCCCATATCCAAGGCCACCGTGAGAATTCTACCCCTCTGCCTGTGATGTATTGATTCCAGAGTGAGCGGGACTAAACCAGCTGGGGCCTCTGCATTGGGAAGGGATGTCTGCTAAGGAAGCTTCTAAAAGAAGTCTTCTCATTCCTAAAACAGAGTTATTGGAGGAGAGGGTACATCTCCTGAAGGTAGTGTCAGTCTGGGTGTGGTGCCTGGAATTGCTGCTCCCATCTTGCCCCAGCCAAAGGATAACACCCAACACAGCTGACAGCAAAATTGAGCTGCTAAACCAACCAACCCTGAAGCTTGCCTTACCTTTGCACTTCCTGCCATATGAGACAAAACATTTCCTTATTACCAGTCATCTACCAAGGAAGGTGGTCTCCACCCCAGCTCCAGGGGATACAGCATCACCGGCCTAAGCCAAGTGGAAAACATTTTATTTTCCTTTTTTTTTTTGAGATGGAGTCTCACTCTATTACCCAGGCTGGAGTGAAGTGGCGTGATCTTGGCTCACTGAAACCTCTGCCTCCTGGGTTCAAGTGATTCTCCTGCCTCAGCCTCCCAGGTAGCTGGGATCACAGGTATGCACCACCATATGCCCAGCTAATTTTTGTGTTTTTAGCAGACACGGGGTTTTTACCACGTTGGCCAGGCTGGTCTGTTCGGAACTCCTGACCTCAGGTGATCCTCCCACCTCAGCCTCCCAAAGTGCTGGGATTATGGGCATGAGTCACGGCTCCCACTCTCTTTTTTTTTTTTTTAAGACAGGGTCTTGCTATGTTGCCCAGGCTGGTCTCAAACTCCTGGGCTCAAAGATCGTCCTGCTTCAGCCTTCCCAGTAACTGGGCAACTGTGTAGGACTCAGAAAACTTTTCTTAAAGGGCCAGATGGTAAATATTTTAAGCTCCAAGGACTAAGAGGTTATAACCAGGTACTCATACAATCATTTAAAATGTCAAAACCATTCTTTGCTGGAAGACTATAAACAGATAGGCTGGATTTGACCCTCGGCCTGTAATTTGCTACCCCTGGTCTACTCAAAGCCAGTTCTGGAAATTCTACTTACCTTTGTCAGTGACTGACATTGAAATGGGCATATATGCCAGCCATGGCTGATGAGGGAAAATCTGCCAGACGGATTTTGTGAAATACTCTCTCCCATCTCATCGTGTCTTTGAGTGTGGTTCTGTGAGGATGAATGTGGCTATGGCAGAAGCTGATGCCAGCTATGCTTTGTCAGCCACCTTGTGACCATGAGGAGCAAACCAGTAAAGAGGATCAGAGAGAAAAAGACAAACCATCATTGCAGAGATGCTAAACCATCCCTGGAAGCCGGACATAGTGGCTCACGCCTGTAATCCCTGCACTTTGGGAGGCTGAGGTGGGCAGATCACTTGAGGTCAGGAGTTCAATACCAGCGTGGCTAACACAGTGAAACCCCATCTCTACTAAAAATACAAAAATTAGCCAGGCATGATGGTACGTGTCTGTAATCCCAACTACTAGGGAGGCTGAGGAGGAGAACTGCTTGAACACGAGAGGCAGAGGTTGCAATGGGTCGAGATCGCGCCACTGCACTCCAACCTGGGCAACAGAGCAAGACTGTCTCAAAAAAAAAAAAATTCCCTGGGATAGCCTGTTTCCAGTCAGATATTTTGTTATGTGATAACAGCAAACCTCTACCCTCTCAATTACTTCCACTTGAGAATTCTGTCACTTGCAGCCCAAACTTTCCTTGCTGGTACATCATGCAAGTGGCAGCTCAGGAGATCAGGTGTCAAGGGAACTGCTGGGTCTCACACAAACTGGTGAGGCACATGAATGCTGTTTACGATGGATACTGGCCATGGTTTGGACTTCAGCTGGAACATACACGCATGTGCGCGCACACACGCGCGCGCGTCACTCAAAGCAAGACTAAAGGGCTTCACCTGCTCTGACACACACAGTGGGGTCAGGCCCCCTGCTCTGCTTTGGTGTTCCTTCTGTTCCGTGCACAGGCAGCGCCCCCAGTGCAAACCCTCACTAACTCACCAATGAAATAAAACAAAACAGTTGGGCATGGTGGCTCATGCCTGTAATTCCAACACTTTGGGAGGCCAAGGCAGGTGGATCACCTGAGGTCAGGGATTTGAGACCAGCCTGGCCAACATGATGAAACCCCATCTCTACTAAAAATACAAAAATTAACCAGGCATGGTGGCGGGTGCCTGTAATCTCAGCTACTCGGGAGGCTGAGGTGGGAGGATTGCTTGAACCCGAGAGGTGGAGGTTGCAGAGAGCCAAAATCACACCCCAGTACTTCAGCCTGGGTGACAGAGTGAGACGGTCTCAAAAAAAAAAAAAAAAAAAAAAAAAAGAAAAGAAAAGAAACAAACAACCAATTTGTTTTCATATCTGCAACGGTGGCATCTCCAGACTGCACCATCACCTACTCTGAAGGCAGGCAGGCCCCCACTAGAGTTGGGCCTGCAGTCCTCCAGCTCCAGCTCCCCATCAAGGGAAGCTGTGGCATCAGCATTTCCTGGTGGCTCTCATGATTACATTCAGAGTTGGATTTCCTTTGGACTCTTTATGTCAGATGCTGCTTTTGTGATGCTGGGAGTCATTCAGCCTCTGCCCAAGGGAAGACATTCTCCAAGGCTGTGGCTGGTGGAGAATTATATTCCCTAAGCAAGATGCTGTCTTCCCATCAGCTTATTAACTATTTTGCAAGGAAGGCCAGGTAGGGCCTGGGGAGTCCCCACCTCCAGTGACCTCCTGTGAGGACGAGGCTTTGCCCATCGAGGGTGGGCATAGGAGGAAGGGATTCTGGGAACTTCCACCCTGGAATGAAATTGGGCAAAGACGGTTTGCACTGGGCAGTGAGCCCCAGAAACTTCTGAGGACCCCACACTGTGTTGCCTTTTCCTAATGCTTCTGAAGACCCATGGCACCAGCTCTTCTTCAATTTTTCTCTTTATTCCCTTTATTGCCTCCTTGGTCATCTTTCAGTCATTTATTCATTCACCAGTGTTTATTAAACACCTGCTCTGGTGTCAGACAGCAGGGGTGGGTGATGACAATAATCAGGACAGAGGGTCTCTGCCCTCCGAGAACTTACATTCTAGGACTGGAAACAAGCCACGAAGGGGGCGCCAAGCCCTAGGGAATGGGAGACACAAGGTACTTCAGGCACACACAGTAGGAGGAGCATCTAGTGGGGAAAGATGAAGGGATGACGTCCCACAGAAATAGCATTTGAGGCCGGGCACAGTGGCTCACACCTGTAATGCCAACACTTGGGAGGCGGAGGAGGGCAGATTACTTGAGGTCAGTAGTTCAAGACCAGCCTGGCCAACACAGTGAAACCCCATCTCTACTAAAAGTACAAAAAAAAAAAAAATTAGCCAGGCACCTATAGTCCCAACTACCCTGGAGGCTGAGGCAGGAGAATCGCTTGAACCCAGGAGGTGGAGGTTGCAGTGAGCCAAGATCACACCACTGCACTCCTGCCTCGGTGACAGAGTGAGACTCTGTTTCAAAAAAAAAAAAAAAAAAAAAAAAAAAAAATAGCATTTGAGCTGAGACCTAAGTGATAAATAGGAGGTCTCCAAGCAAAGAGGACAGGGAAAGGCACTCCAGGCAAAGGGAACAGCACATGCAAGGGCCTGGAAGTGAGGGACAGCACCGTGGGCTCAAAGGACACGAAGAGGGCCTCTGTGGGTAGAACACAGAGCAGGTGGGGGCAGCGGGGAGGTGAGAGAGGCAGGCAGAGCTGATGCAGCCCCACTGGGGAGTAGGGCCTTTATGGAAAGAACAACAGGAACTTTCTGAAGGGTCTGAAGCAGACAAAAGATGTGAAGAGATTTCCAGATTCATTCAGTAGTGGTCTGGTTTGGCTCGGTGTCCCTCCCCAATCTCATGCTGAATCGTAATCCTCAGTGTTGGAGGAGGCGCCTGGGGGAGACAATGGGATGGTGGGGGGCAGTTTCTAATGAATGGTTTGGCACCATCCCCCTTGGTACTGTCTTGTCATAGTGAAATCTCATGAGATCTGATTGTTTAAGAGTGTGGCACCTCCCCGTCTCCCTCTTCCTCCTGCTGCTGCCATGCGACTTGCCTGCTCCCCCTTTGCCTTCTGGCATGAGTTATAAGTTTCCTGAGGCCTACCCAGAAGCAGAAGCTGCTATGCTTCCTGTATAGCCTGCAGAACTGTGAGCCAATTAAACCTCTTTTCTTTATATTTTTAGTAGAGACGGGATTTCTCCATGTTGGTCAGGCTGGTCTCAAACTCCCAACCTCAGGTAATCGGCCCACCTCGGCCTCCCAAAGTGCTGGGATTATAGGCGTGAGCCACCACGCCCGGCCCCAAACCTCTTTTCTTTATAAATTTCCTGTGTTGGCTGCATGCAGTGGCTCACGCCTGGCATCCCAGCACTTTGGGAGGTCGAGGTGGGTGGATCACCTGAGGTCAGTAGTTTGAGATCAGCCTGGGCAACATGGTGAAACCCCGTCTGTATTAAAAATACAAAATTAGCTGGGCGTGGGGGTGCATGCCTGTAATCCCAGCTACTCAGGAGGCTGAGGTGGGAGAATTGCTTGAGCCTGGGAGGCAGAGGCTGCCATGAACCAAGATCGCGCCGCTGCACTCCAGCCTGGGCCACAGGAGTAAAACTCTGTCTCAAAATAAATAAATAAATAAATAAATAAATAAATAAATAAATATTTAAAAATAAATAAATTACCTGTCTCAGCCACTTCTTTATAGCAATTAATTAATGCTATAATAGAAATAGTAAATGTTTACTGAGGATCTACTGTGTGCGGGACACTGGGACAGGCACAGGGTTGGGGGCAGGGGTGACACGGTAGGCAACAAAGCAGACGTGGTCCTCGCCCTTGTGGAGCTGTCAGGCTGCTTAGGGAGCCATTAAACAACACCAGATTAAGGCCTCATGACAATGGCGAGAAGAGCTATGAAGAGGACACTGTGGAGTCCATGGGATCCCCTGCTTGCCCCCCAGACCCACTGCTCTGTGCCCTAATGGGCTGACCTGGCTGCATCCCTGAGGGGCTCCCTTGCACTGAGGATCAGAGGGTTGGAAGAAAGAGGAGCCATTTCCCCTGGCTTGCCCCAGGCTCTCCAAGTTCCAGACCACTGCCCCCTTCCCCGCTGTTGCTAATCCTAGTGTTTCAACGTCCCTACTCATGCCCACATCCTTGTAAATGGTTCCTGAGTTAAACTGTTCTCAAAATACCCTGCTGGGGGTGCTCTATGTTCCCGCCAGAACCTGACTGACACAGAGAGGTATAAACTGGAGAGGGGGTACAGAAAAGGCCTCCCTGAGAAAGTCACATTTAAGTTGAGACCTGAAAGACAAGCGGGAGTAGAGGAAGGGGTGGGAGTGGGGGAGCACAGGCAAAGGCCCTGAGGTGGGCCAAGGGGTAGGCAGGGGCTGGATCACGCAGGGCCTTTCAAGCCATGGTAAGGAGCATGAGCATTAATGCTGTCCTGCAAATACCTCCAGCTCTTTGCCTTCCAGATAATGAGAGGGTGGCACTTCCCAGACCCCTTTGTGGACAGGTAGGGTCACGTACATGACTATTTTCTCTTGCTTTTTATTTTCTTTCTCTTTTTTTTTTTTTTTGTTACCATAATTAGAAAACATGACTATTTTGAGCCCCTGGGTCATGAGCAGAAGTGACGTGTTTCAGCCAGGTACAGTGGCTCACGCCTGTAATCCTGGCACTTTGGGAGGCCGAGGCAGGCAGATAATTTGATGTCAGGAGTTTGAGACCAGCCTGGCCAACATGGTGAAACCCTGTCTCTACTAAAAATACAAAAATTAGCCAGCATGGTGGTACACGCCTGTAATACCAGCTACTCAGGTGGCTGAGGCATGAGAATCGCTTGAACCCGGGAAGCAGAGGTTGCAGTGAGCCAAGATTGCACCACTGCATTCCAACCTGGGCAACAGAGCAAGACTCTGTTTAAAAAAAAAAAAAAAAGAAGTAGTGACATATTTCACTTCCATACTGAAACATTCAATTGCCAGCATGAAACCCTCTAGAACTCTTTCTTTCCCATAACACCTGGCAATGTTCAAGATCGTGGCTATTCCTTCAGCCTAGTCCCAGTGTGAGAAGATATAAGGGCTCTTAGCCAACCCACAACAGTTACGTAGCATCAACAAGTAAGAATCCTTAAACTTTACGTTTTAAACCACTGAGCATGCGTGAGAGGGTGGCATTTATTCCTGCAGCATAACCAAGCCTCTTCTAATCGATAGGGTGCAGCTGTGGGGGTTTATCCTAGGTGCAGCGGGTGGCGCTGGGGAGCACGGCAGAGGGATGGATTGGTATGGCTGAGCCTGGATACTGGAGCCCAGAGGTCTCAAGGGTAGCGAGACGATAGCAGCAGTCACATTTAGCAGGCTGTCCAGAGGAGATACTGCGATACTGGGGTGTGAGGTCTGGCCTAAGCCATCATGGATATGCACCCCAACTCCTCCCCTTTGCTCTGTGTTCTGGTTAACCCTTTAAGAGAAAGACCACACCTTCTCATCCAGTTCAGCCAACAGCACTTTCAGGGATTTAATCAAGGCCTCGTAGTCCTCCTTGGTTTGCAGCAGGAGACACAGCTCCATGTAGTTCTTCTCACTCCGATTCATGTTCCTCGAGGATTTCATGAGACTCAACAGCAGGGTGATCTCATCCTGCTCTGCCTTCAGGCTCTGGATCTCCTTGCTGTTGGAAAAGCAGCCCATGATTAACCCCGAACCCCTGAGTTTACCTTGATGGAGCACTCCAGGCACATCAGTCCTGCAAGGAGACTGGGAGAGAGGAACTTCCCACCTAAGCAAGCAGGCAAAAGGGACGTGTCCACGGTCTCAGATCCAGGTCTGGAAGCCTCATCACCTGAGACCCGGTTCACCATGATTTCCTGCTGCCTTGCCTTCTCTGAAGTGGGTATTTTTCCTAGGGAACGATTTGCAGCCGTGCCTGTCAAAAGCCATTACCCAGACATGGAGGAAGCCCCCAGGTTTTCTTTTGCCAGCAACTCCCTGGCACCTGTCTGATTCTGCAGCCCATCTTTCCAGACTTCACCGCCAATTAGCTCCAGTAATGAGGAGCAAACCATCAGGCAGGATTATTTCTTTCTTTGTTTATTTAGAGACAGAGTCTCGCTCTGTTGCCCAGGCTGGAGTGCAGTGGCAGGATCTCAGTTCACTGCAACCTCCGCCTTCCAGGTTCAAGCGATTCTCCTGCCTCAGCCTCCCGAGCAGCTGGGACTATAGCTGTGCACCACCATGCCCGGTTAATTTTTGTATCTTTAGCAGATACAGGGTTTCGCTATGTTGGCCAGGCTGGTCTTGAACTATTAGCCTCATGTGATCCACCTGCCTCGGCCTCCCAAAGTGCTGAGATTCCAGGCACGACCCACCGCACCTGGCCAGGCAGGATTTTTCAAGTTTGCATCAACACAGGGATGCATAGTAGCCTCTAAGCTCCAGCAGTTTCTCTCCTTGGGGTGCTAATGATGAAATGAGCTGATCCGAGTCTCCTCCTTTCACTGTCTACTGGGATGTGGGAAAACTGGGATTTGGAAAAGAGCAAAGGGAGCTTGAAAGACTGCACAACAATGAAACAAGGGGAAATGGCACAGAGGCTGAGTTTCTGGCAGTCTGGAGACTGACACCCACTGCCCAGTGTGGTTTGTGGATCAGTAGCTTGAATGTCCTTTCGAAGCCTGGAGAAATGCAGAATCTCAGGTGCTCAACCTGGGACCAATTGGATCAGAATCTGCTTCATTACAATATCAAGTGTCCAGATGCTTCAACAGTTTTGGACACACTGCTATAGAATAGCAAAGAATGTTCTACAGGCCCAGCGCAGTGGCTCATGCCTGTAATCCTAGCACCTTGGAAGGCCAAGGTCGGTGGATCACGAAGTCAGGAGTTCAAGACCAGTCTGGCTAAGATGGCGAAACCCCATCTCTATTAAAAATACAAAAAATTAGCCGGGGGTGGTGGCAGGCACCTGTAATCCCAGCTACTGAGGAAGCCGAGGCAGAGAATTGCTTGAACCTGGGAGGCGGAAGTTGCAGTGAGCCAAGATCGCACCACTGCACTCCAGCCTGGGCAACAGAGCCAGACCCTGTCTCAAAAAAATAAATAAAAAATAAAAATTCCATCTCGATAATACAAAAACAAACAAAAAAGAATGTTCTACAGGCCTGGAGCAGTGGCTCACTCCTGTAATGTCAGCGCTTTGGGAGGCTGAGGCAGGAGGATTGCTTGAACTCAGGAGTTTGCGACCAGCCTGGACAACATAGTGAGGCCCTATCTCTACAAATATATTAAAAGTAGCTGAGGTCGGAGGATTGCTTGAGCCCAGGAGGCAGAGGTTGCAGTGAGCTGAGATTGTGCCACTGCATTCCAGCCTGGGAGACACAGAGTGAGACCCTGTCTCAAAAAAAAAAAAAAAAAAAGAGAGAATGTCCTAGGACAGGAGGTGGCAAACCTTTTTCTGTAACGGGCCAAAAAGTGAACCAACAGGCATGGCTGTGTGCCAATAGAGCTTTAATTGACAAAAACCGGCAGCCATCCAGATTTGGCCGTAGTTTGTAGATCCCATTCTAATAGGAAGTTCTGCAGTGATGAAAATGTTCTCTGAGGGGCCCATAGTATCCACTTAGGCACAAGTGATCATTGAGCACTTGAAATGCGGCTATTTCAGCAGAACTAAATTTTATTTTATTTTATTTATTTTAATTAATTACAAATGTAAATAGCCACATTTGGCCAATGACCACCTGTCTTCTCAACAGTCCTAGGGACTCATCTCCCCTGCTTAAGCCCCTCCTGGAAGGAGGCGGGGAGTGGGAGGGAAGAGGGGGTGAGTGTCTTTGTTAAGGTGGAGAGAAAAAAGAGAGTATAACACTCTACAAGAGTTAGGTTTTCAGGGCGCCGTGGCTCATGCCTGTAATCCCAGTACTTTGGGAGGCCAAGGTAGGCAGATCACCTGAGGTCAGGAGTTCAAGACCAGCCTAGCCAACGTGTCGAAACCCTTTCTCTACTAAAAATACAAAACTTAGCCAGGTGTGGTGGTGGGCGCCTGTAGCCCCACCTATTCAGGAGGCTGAAGCAGGAGAATCGCTCGAACCTGGAAGGCAGAGGTTGCAGTGAGCCGAATTTGCACCACTGCACTACAGCTCGAGCAACAGAGCAAGACTCCATCTCAAAAAAAAGAAAAAAAAAAAAAAAAAAAAAAAAAAAAAGAGGTTTTCAGAGAGGGTTGGTAAAAGCAAAAGGAAAGTTTGTCTGTCTTGCAGGTAGGGCTGGAACTGGTATAAAGGGAGTGAAGTGCCCCAAACCCTTAAGTTACTCTCTGGATGTTGTAAGCCAGGGTCAGCACTGGGGAAAAGTGCCTCCTTAAATACTGTATGGGTATTTCACTTGAAAGAACCTAAACTTGGCCGGGTGCGGTGACTCATGCCTATAATCCCAGCACTTTGGAGGCCGAGGCGGGTGGATCACCTGAGGTCAGGAGTTCGAGACTAGCCTGACCAACATGGTGAAACGCCATCTCTACTAAAAATACCAAATTAGCTGGGTGTGGTCACACATGCCTGTAATCCCAGCTACTTGGGAGGCTGAGGCAGGAGAATTGCATGAACCCAGGAGGCACAGGTTGCAGTGAGCCAAGATCGCGCCATTGCACTCCAGCCTGGCCAACAAGAGGAAACTCCATCTCAAAAAATAAATAAATAAAATAATAAGAACCTAAACTCTCCATTCTTCCACCCTCCTCCCCTTCAGTTCCATCAAAGTGAAACCAGATCAAATGGATTGACTTAGTAGATCCAGAAGCCTGTGTGTGGGGTGGGGCTGGGGTGAAGAAGGGTTAAATTCAAAAAAAATTGTCAGAGACACATCAAAAGGAGGCATTTCCTGATGCACACCAGAGGTAGGCTTGAGAATCAGGTCAGCCAGCCACAGATGTGCAGGTTGTGGCCTGTACAGCCCTCGGAAGCACCACCAGTTTGAAAACATCCCACTGTTTTGTAGATTTATTACACTTTTCTGGGAGACACTTTCTTGTTCTAACAAAATCTCTACATAATGACAATTTTTCCAACAGATGGCAGTAAAGTGTCTTGAGAAAGTGTGCTTTTTAAAAAATTCACATGGAGGTCCTTTATGGGCTAGTCCTGGCCCTGAGTAAGTTGAATCCATGGAAAATCTAAAGAATCCCTTTTCAGGCCAGGCATGGTGGCTCACGCCTGTAATCCCAGCACTTTGGGAGGCATAGGCGGGCAGATTGCTTGAGCTCAGGAGTTTGAAACCAGCCTGGGCAACTTGGTGAAACTCCATTGATACAAAAAATTAGCCAGGCGTGCTGGCACACGCCTGTGATCCCAGCTACTCAGGAGGCTGAGGTTGGAGAATCGCTTGAGTCTGGGAGACAGGTTGCAGTGAGCCGAGATGGCACCACTGCACTCCAGCCTGGGTGACAAAGCCAGACCCTGTCTTAAAAAAATAAATAAAAAATAAAAATTCCTTTTCCCCATCCTGTGAACTTCACATCTAACAGTAAGATTTCCTTTCTAACAATGGACAGTTTCTGCCTTTATAAACAATATGGATGCAACTAAGGAGTTACATTCCCTTGGAGGGAATCTAAGAAAGCCTGTTTAATGTTTGTGTATTCAACCCCAGGGAACACCTTTCTGTTGCCTGAAGAAATGATACACTGAGCCGGGCGTGGTGGCTCACGCCTGTAATCCCAGCACTTTAGGAGGCCGAGGTGGGTGGATCATCTGAGGACAGGAGTTTGAGACCAGCCTGGCCAACATGGTGAAATCCTGCCTCTACTAAAAATACAAAAATTAGCAGGGCACGATGGTGGGCACCTGTAATCCCAGCTACTTAGGAAGCTGAGGCAGGAGAATCACTTGAACCCGGGAGGCGGAGGTTGCAGTGAGCCAAGATCATGCCATCACCAATTCCAGGTTGGGCAACAACAGTGACACTCCATCTCCAAAAAAAAAAAGAAAAGAAAAGAAACAATACACTCTGTAATTTCTGATGCAACCCAATTTCAAACATTCTATCTTTCAGTTCTCATAAGGACACACAATTAGGAAACGTCACTGGGGTTTCCACCTTCTCTGGGAACTCCTCCACTTCCCTGTTGGACCAAGGGAGTGACAGCCCCAGACATTTTTGTGTCCCTTGCCCCCTCAAGCCACAGCTGATTAGACTAGGAGGAGACCCCTGACCCAAGCTGAGCCTATCAGAATCTCCCTCTCCCGGGAATGTGGGGTTCGAATTGATTCAAGACCCTTTCTCTGTGCAGCTGGTAAACTTAAGAGTTGGAGCAGCCACTTCTCACCAGCTGGGGCTGAAATTCAGAAAGAGAGAGAACAAAAGTCATGTGTGGAGAAAAACAGAAACCAGAACTCCTTCCTCAATTAGGTCCTTCCCTGAGATCTGGGTGCCCAGGCCCCGGGGGTCCCCAAAACACCCTGCATTCTGATAATAAATCCCCCCTCTCCACTGAAGCCATCTCAAGTGGGTTTCTCTTGAAACTAGGCTCTGCAGATAAAAGACCATGAGTCCTCCAATGGGGCTCAGAGGTGGCTCCCTGCCCCAGGGGTCACAAGGCAGAAGACAAGCACCACGAAACCCAACCCCAACTTTCCTCCAAGGTCACTCAGTGTGAAACTCCAACCATCACTTACTACTGACTCGCGATCTTCTGCTGGTTTCGGAAGTTAAAAGACTTCCGGCTTTCCACCATCTTCCTGAACTGCTGCCTTAGCTTCCGGAGCTCTGCCTCTGCCTGCTGCTCTTTGGCCTTCTCCGAAAGTTCCTGGGGAGTGTCGGAGTCTTTTCTTCTGTGCTTCTTCAACTGGGGGAGATGGAGGGGAGTGGGAGGCCGTAGTGGGTCAGGTGGCTACAGAAGCCCACAGATGGGCTTAAGGGTGAAGGGCAGTGGGGGTGGCTGGGCCAGGGCTGGAGGTGGAATACCTTCCCTTGGGTGATGTCAGCTGCTTGTCTATTACATGGAAAACCCACCCTGGCTTGCTAGGGTGGAGAGATGACTGACTTGTAACTGCATACTCTGGTCGGGGGAGGGTATTCTTTGGGGTTCTGGGTTCAAGCTCTCGCTGTGCCATCTAGTGGGAACTTGGGTAAATTACTGGATGTCTCTGAGTCTCTAGCCTCCCACCTACAAAATGGGCGAGCACAGATCTGTTGTCAGGATGAGATGAACTAACATGTGTAAAGTGGACAGCACAGTGCCTGACCCCGTAGTAGGTGTTCTGTGGCCAGGAGCTGGCATCACCTACCACAGACATCTTGAAGGAACCGCACTTTGCCTCCGCTCAGACACTGTATCCAGGGAGCTCAAAGCCAGTGAGCCTGCCTCTCTCTCTCTCTCTGCAATGCCCTGTTCATGGTGGCGAAAGGAAGAGAACTTGTAAGCCACCCCTGCTGGGGGGTGCAGGTCAGAACGGCACCTCCTCCCTCCCCCTGCCATCCCTTCCTCCACCCACACCTTGGCACATGAGGAGGATACCCAGATGGCTGCCCGGGTGTGATAAAAGGCACTTATTGGTTTTAAAGCAATGTTTGCCTGGAACTTGTTTCTCTCACCAGTTATTATTAGGAGCTGGGCAGATGGTTGCGGTGTGTCAGTTACCCTCCTGCTCCCTGTGTACCCAAAGAGGGGGCAAAATGGCATCAGGGGGCCGGGCACAGTGGTTTATGCCTGTAACCCAGCACTTTGGGAGGCTGAGGTGGGTGGGTCACTTGAGGTCAGGAGTTTGAGACCAGACTGGTCAACAAGGTGAAACCCCGTCTCTACAAAAAATACAAAAAAATTAGCAGGGCGTGGTGATGCACACCTGTAATCCCAGTTACTCAAGAGGCTGAGACAGAATTGCTTGAACCCTGGAGGCAAAGATTGCAGTGAGCCAAGATTGCACCACTGCACTCCAGCCTGGGTGACAGAGCAAGACTCCATCTCAAAAAACAAGGCATCAGGGCAGTGTGTCCCCTCATGGAGTTAAACAGAAATGTGCCCAACTTCAGCTACAGCTGTTGGGGAATCCCCACCCTCCCATCTTAGAACAGGAGTCAGTATTCTTATCATGTCACCACTTGAACTTCATCTGGCCCATAGTTATTCAGAGCAAGGGACAGCATTAATCCCACGCATCCTTTGAGGTTGTGAGACCCGCTGCACAGCCAATTCCAGACTGCAGGAGCTGGGTTCCAAAAGCAGAAATTCCAGTTTTGCCACCATTGAGGGTCCTGCCATGCAATGGTTTAAAGCATTGGTTGTGCCAGTCATCGGATCTCATTTCAAATTCCTCCAAAGCCACTTATTAACCTTGGGCAAGTCACTTCAGTTCTCTAGGTCTCATTTTCCTCACCTGGAAAATGGGAGAAATTCTAGAAGCCATGTCATTTGAGTGTGTAAGACACTCAGCACTCAGCACTGTGCTTGGGACATCGTAAGTGCTCAGTACCCAGTGGCTGGGATGATATGGCAGGATGTGGATTGTTTCAGAGGGTGAAGGTGCAGGGTGGTGAATGTTGATAAGGGTGAGAGGGGTGTTCCTCTATCTCTTGGTAACAATACCCTGACATTCCCATGGGAAGCCACACCTTCCTGCACTCCTAGGGCTGACCATACCCCACCATCTTCAGGATTGGGGCATCTGACTCTGGATGGGCGAGTCAGAGCGCCAGATCCTGGTCAGTCTGCATGATCTCAGCCCTCTAGCCTGGGATTTCTTCAGGGGTGGATGGGCACATGAAGCTAGCTAGTCCAACCAGAGTGAATGGTGGAATTTAAGCTGGAACACTCATGAAGAGAGAGACTTTGTTTCCTGCTGCACTTGAACCTCGGTGGATAAGATCAGGAGGGGTTGACAGCCATCTGGCAGAGACTGAGAACCAAGCTAAAATGGAAGAGAGAAGACAAAATGAAGACAGACTGAATCTTGAGGCTTGAGGACATCATCCAAGCACCTGCATTTAGCCAGGCCTGAACATACCTCTGGGTAATGTCCAATTACAGAAATCAGTATATTCTATTAAAGCAACCTGAGATGCATTTTCTATTGCTTGCAACCAAATGAGTTCTCATACCTGAAATACTTACATCTATTTAGCACATAAACTGAGCCCCCACTGTATGCTACACATTGTGTGGAATTCAGTGGTAAGTCAGCCTGCGAAGTGCCATAAATCCTGCCTAGGACAAAACAGTAAAAAAGGCTCCACAAAGATGACTTTTAACTTGGGTTTTGAAGAATGAATAGGAATTCACCAGGCAGAGAAGAAAAGTTGGAGGGTGGGAGGGGGTATTCTGGGCAGAGATAACTGCCCAGGCAAAGGGTGAGAAGGAAGTGACTGAAAGGAGTGTTCAGAAAATGATTTGTGCTCAAGTATAGGCAGTGTCTAGTGGAAAGTGACTAGCAAAGAGATCTGGAAAAGACTGGATGCTGCCTTTTTTTTTTTTTTTTTGATGGAATTTTGCTCATGTTGCCTAGACTGGAGTGCAATGGCACGATCTTGGCTCACTGCAACCTTAGCCTCCCAGGTTCAAGTGATTCTCCTGCCTCAGCCTCCCAAGTGGCTGGGATTACAGGCATGCACCACCATGTCCAACTAATTTTGTATTTTTAGTAGAGACGGGGTTTCACCATTTTGATCAGGCTAGTCTTGAACTTCTGACCTCAGGTGATCCACCCACCTCAGCCTCCCAAGGTGCTGGGATTACAGGTGTGAGCCACCACACCCAGCCTGGATGCCTCTTAAAAGCAAGGATGAGATAAGATCAGCATGAAAGAGATCAGTTCATTGCCTCCCCAACAGTCACTTCATGTGGCATTGTTGTTTGAGTTAGCTGCCCATCCAGGGCTTTGCTTCCCTGCTCCTCTTGAATCCAGGCAGGGCTCTCTGAGGAATTCTCACCAATGGGATGTGAGTAGAGGGGAAGTCTGTCACTTCCAGACCATTACTTTTAAGAAGTGGGTGTGACCTTTCCATCCTTTCTTGCCCCATCTGACATTTATAGGAGGCAGAGCCACAAGACACTTCCCCAGACCAACTTGTAGAGGAAGTCACCTGCCAACCATGAACATCCTCATTGGGCTGTTACACAAATGCAACATTAACTTCTGTTATGTTAAACCAATGAAATGTGGGGATGTATTTTTTACAGCAGCTAGCAAGCCTCAGAGAATACCCTAACTTCTTTCTTCCTAACACAAATCTGATTTTCTACCCCCTCAATGTGCCCAGTCCCAGAGGATGACTGATGATTGGTTCCTGCTAATCATGGTAACCCCATTTCCCTTTGTCAATGATTGGTCTAAGGATGGACATGTGACCCAGATGTGGCCAATGAGACATAAGGAGAAGTCTATTCCATTCCTTTGTGACAACAAGTGAGAATTTGGGCCAGGCACGATGGCTCACGCCTGTAATTCCAGCACTTAGAGAGGCCAAGGCAGGCAGATCACTTGGGGTCAGGAGATTGAGACCAGCCTGGCCAACATGGTGAAACCCCTTCTCTACTAAAAATACAAAAATTAGCTGGGCATGGTAGCAGGCACCTGTAATCCCAGCTACTCAAGAGGCTGAGGCAGGAAAATCGCTTGAGCCCAGGAGATGGAGATTGCAGTGAGCCAAGATTGGACCACTGCACTCTAGCCTGGGCAACAGAGTAAGACTCCGTCTCAAAAAAAAAAAAAAAAAATTAGTGAGAGCTTGTCTGTGTTCCCCTCTCCTTCTGCTTTTAGAAATTATTGTGAAGACATGCATGATGGTGCAGTGGCAACCATCCCATGACCATGAGGAGAAATATCACCATCACACTAAAAACAGCAAAGAGGAAAGATGGGAAAAAATGTAGGTCCCAATTGATACTGTTGGCTACTGCCCCATCCCTGGAACTGCCTACCTCTAGACATCGTGTTAGGTGAAATAACAAGAGTCATTGTTGTTTAAGGCAGTCACCAAGTATTTTGTTCATTGAAGCCTAAAGCATTCCTAACTCACATGATGCATACGTTGAAAATGATTCTCAGGTTAATGGGTGATAGGAAAATAGTGGCTGGTAATGTAGGAACCTCCACATTTTCCCTGATGTTTTTGAGGGTTTGGGGGCCAAGTGAATTGTCTAATGTTGGGAAATTCCCACAGGCAGGGAAGTGGTATAAGACAATGGTTCTGTATCTTGATCATTTCTGGAATGATCCCCACCTCCAGGTGGGGGTAGTAGCTGTAGGAGGATTTACCTGACTAACAAGGTTTGGGCAAAGGATACTCTCTCTGAGGCCTCTTTCAACCCTGGAATTTGGGGCAGCTCCAATTTCATATTGTCCAGGAGCTGTTCTATGTTCCAGGGCCCTTTGAGTCCTAAGTGGATTTGTAATGCACCATCTTAACAGCTTGAATTGGGTATTCCTGACTTCCACTGATAGTGTGATTTGACCTCTCTGAGCCTCAGTTTCCTCATCTGTAGAATGGGGATACCCACACCCATATCTCAGCATAAAATAATGTCAGTAAAGTGGTTAGCATAATGCCTAGTTCATGTGCCTAGTTCATGACAGATGCTGGGTGAATGTAGCTGATTTGTGAATTAGGATTTGCAAGTACCAGTCTGTCTGGCCCCTGAGATCACTGGCTGGGTTACGCACCATCCTCCAGGAACCAAAGTCTCTGTCACCTCCTGCCTTCGTGCTGATTCATACGCACATACGCCGTCACTCTCCCCTAGGGTGCTGGCTTCTCTTCAGGTTCCGGATGTTAACCCAGGCCTTTCCCTTTCAGTCAGTGCCCTCTGGGATGGGCTCCTATGTTCCCTGGGGGAACAGATCTCCCCCACCCCAAACCCCATCCTCATAGCTTGGCCTGCAGAGCATCTCCTGGATGTCCTGACCCCTGGCTTACCACCCTCTCATTCAAGGGTCTCAAACTCACAGTCCATGGGGCCAATTCAACCTGCCTCCAGTTCTGTCCCACAGTGTTTCAAAACATAAATGTGGGTCACGCACTCACTCTCCTGGCCACAGGCCCCACTCCTCCCTATTGGCTAACCTCCCTTCCCCCTAATTCTACATTTTCTGTAACTGCCCAGAGCCAGCAGGAATTTGAATTTGCAGTTCCTGGTAGGAATCTAAAACCTGCCCACTTCTGGGGAACAGCGTGGGCAAGGAAAAGTGCAGAGAAGTCCAGTGGCCCAGGTCAGGGGACGTCAGGCAAGGGTCTCCTGCTCCTTGGGCCTCAGTCTATTCACCACAGCATCCATGGTCCTGGGCACATGGGAAGCTCTTGGCAAACACAATTTGAATGAATGACGTTTCCTCCAGGCAGAGATCATCTTCATTTATCTAATATTTAATTAGGCCTGCACCTCCTCTGCTTCTGAATTTTAACAACCTGCCTTTAAAAGACAAGCCTGCCCCATGATGGATTCCCTAGGGACCCTGGGACAGGCAGCTATAGGGATCATATTGAGCCAAGGCTGAACAACCTGGTAATGGAATTAAACATGTGCTTAGGGCACTAGCCAAACAGGAGCACAGAAACACATACACGGGTTTTGGTTTTCGTTTTGTTTTGTTTTGTTTTTTAAAAAAAGGATTATTATGGGAGGAAAATAATTTGTTGAACTTTTTTTTTTTCCTTTTTTTGAGACAGAGTCTCTCTCTGTCATCCAAGCTAGTGTGCAGTGGTTCAATCTCGGCTCACTGCAGCCTCAACCTCCCAGGCTCAAGCAATCCTCCCCTCACAACCTCCCAAGTAGCTGGGACTACAGGTGGTGCCACCACCCCTGGCTAAGTTTTTAAATATTTTGTAAAGACGAATTTGCCCAGGCTGGTCTTGAACCCCTGGGCTCAAACGATCCTCTCACCTCAGCCTCCCAAAGTGCTAGAATTACAGGCGTGAACCACCTCGCGCGGCCCTGGAGTTATTTTACGCGCTACAATTTATTTATGCATGATTGCGGGAGACCCTGATATCTTCCGGGCTTAGGGCAGCGAGATCTGAATGGGCTGGGGACCGCCACCGCTCTTTGCTTTTCCCTGGCAGGAGGAGCTGTGGCGCAGCAGGCGCTGCCGGACTGGCGGCAAAACTTACCAGTGGCGGGGCCCGGACTCCTTGTCGGTGGCGGCTCGGGCCGCTTGTCCGACGCTGCTGCAACTGCGAGTCCCACGGTGCCGGGAGGACTGCTTGCTGCGCTGCCTCGCTGCGCCACACCCCCAGCCCCACGCCCGGGCGTTCTGGGACCCCTGGAACGGGCGCCTTTGTGACCCGCACAGACATGGACGTTCTCCCCTGCAAGTTCACAGGGAGGGCACAGGGTCCTCGGCAAGAGAGGACAAGAGCAGCTGGTTGGAGGGAAGCTTTTGGTAGGGGGAGAGGGGCGACACACTCTCTAAAGATCCCTTACCACACTACTCATGACGCTAAGTGACTTCTTGAGTCAATCAACAATCTCAGCCCCTCCCTCGGCCAACGCCATGCAATCGCTGGTCAGCCTCACCTCACTCACACCCCATTCACTGTCTTCTTAGCCTACACCTACACTCATGCTCACAGCAGCCCTGCTAGGTACGGACTTCACACGCAGCTAACTCAAAGGAGCCCAATTTTCCCTACTCTGAAAAAAAAAAAAAAAAAAGTTGGTGGGGGGAAGATAAATCATTTATGAGAAAAAGAACTTCATCAGTGCGGGAGAATTTTCTTCAGAACATTCACCTGACCCCCACCCACTGTAAGGATAACACAGGAACCCAAGTGTGATCCAGGCAAGTGAGCTTTTCACTGCCCTAACGGAGTTTAGTAGTTTAAAGATACACATTTTTCATACAATCGGCCCTGAAACACAAGTCAGCCCCTCTAGGGCTAAGCTCTAGAAACAATCACAGAATTTATGGAAAATTATTGGGGGTACGCGTTTTCTACAGTAATTTTGATTCCATGTGATTTCCACTTTAACTCCTCGCCCCATGAGTGGATTCAAGGGTCTCAAACTCACAGCCCAGGGGGCCTCAGCCCTGCTAAGGTCTCCACTTGATCCGTAAATTCTTGGGACAGGATGTGTTTTAGAACTTACCATATTTTGAAGGCCAGGTGTGCTGGCTCATGCCTATAATCCTAGCACTTTGGGAGGCTGAGGAGGGCAGATCATTTAAGGTCAGAAGTGCAAGACCAGCCCGGCCAACATAGCGAAACCCTATGTTTGTGTGTGTGTGTGTGTGTGTGTGTGGGGTTTTTTTTTTTTTTTTTTTCGTATTTCTACTAAAAATACAAAAAATTTAGCCCGGCATGGTGGCGCGCACCCAGTGGGTGCCTGTAGTCTCAGCTACTCGGGAGGCTAGGGCAGGAGAATTGATTAAACCCAGGAGGCGAAGGTTGCAGTAAAAAAAAAAAAAAAAGAAAGAAAAGAAAATAACTTACCATATTTTTGGTTTCAGAAAGATAATACGGTACACAAGGGAGTATGTTGCCCCGATGTTGCTGGCAGCCACGTTGTAACCATGAGGGAAGTCAGTGGGACAGTATATTACATATAGGGTTTGGGCAACACGGTCCAAACCAAACACAGTACTGTTTCTGCAAGGAAGCATCAATACTCATGTCAAGTAAGGAGGATAGATTTTGAACAGCTACATGTCAGGCCTTGCCTCCAAATGATTCATATGAAGTGTTTTGGATACATTTGACCATCCTCATTTTACAGATGGGGAAACAGACTTGGAGAAACCGAGTTTTGCAGTCAGTGGAGCAGCCAGGATTTGAACCCAAGGCTCTCTGTCTCTAGAGCCCCACGCTTTTCCATAACCTGACTGAAACCGCAGCCCCAAAGCTGAGCAGCCCTGCAAGCTGATATCTCTCATCTCTGATATTTAAAGGGCTGCTCCAGCACTCAGCTCCACGCAGAGCCCAGTGACTCACACATTTCAAGTGTCGACGTCTGAAAAATGATTAAGTTCAATTAGGTTCAGGACTTGTTAAAAATAGACCTTCCTCTGACGAATTTACTCTCTGTGTCTTTATGGGCGCAGCTCTCAGCAGCCCCCATGCAGAGACGTACCAGGCTTTTTTAATTAGAACATGTCAGAATCGATTCTGCTAAAGGGACCTTCTGCTTCATCAGCGGGACTTGGAGCAGGGTGAGATGCCAGCTTGCCAAAGCGATGAGCCAGCGGTGGGAAATGTTGGCGACAGCAGAGCCTCTAGAACACAGGAGGAAATTAGAGCCAAGCCGCAGAGGGACCGGGCAGAGGCATTTGGATGCAGACCAGAAAACTGACAGTCCAAGTGACTCTTTGGTTACAAAAATCAGAAACCCACTCGAACTAACTCAAAATGATTTTTTTTTTTTTTTTTTTTTTTTTTTTTTGGCCTCCTCAGCATCTGTTTCCCTTTCCTTCTTCCCAGCCGATCCCAATTTGTTCAGGTAACAGTCCTTCCCCGTTAAGCCTGTGTAGCCAGAAGCAGTTGAGTTTTACACACACCTCCAAGGTAGATCTCCATTAGTGTAAGCCAATCACAGCCATCCCATCCTCCTTGCCAATGACTGGAAATCTAAGTTTAAGCCAATTAGTGCATAGCATTCTCTCAGAAACTGCTACTGGTCCAGGAATAGGCATGCAACTGACAGTGGCCTATCAGACAGAAAGGAATAACTTGGGTGGGAGGGAGATGCTTTTCTACCCTTATGGAGGCAAACAAGAAAGCATGTTGCCCCTCATGTTGCTGGCAGCCCTCTGGCAACTATGAGGGAAGCCAGTGTGAGATCAAGGCTAACACACGATGGAGGGAAGAGCCTAGGGAGAATTACAGAACAATGTGGCTGGCACGGTGATCACACCATGCCTGAAATCCACCTTAGGAACAATAGGAACTCTGCACTTCCTATTATGTAAATGAATATGTTTTCTTGGTTTTTTTAGCCAGTGTGGATTGCAGTTTGTTTCTTTCATCTAAAGCATGCTGCATCATATGAATATTAGGGCTACCTCACGATGGTTGGAGGCAGATCCCATGAGGAACAAGAACCCAGAACTAGTAAGCTGTCAGAAACCAAGGCAGCTCCTCCCTCCAGCCCTCTCTGGAACCACCTGGTCTCTCAACTTGGCCTCTTTTTTTTAAGGACTATTTTCTCTGCTGTCCCCTCTTCCTCCCATCTTGCTTCTTACGAGTTCCCATTTTAGAGCTCAGCTTAAAAAAATAAATAAATCAATGTCCTCATCTCAATTTCCTCCTCTCTTCCCAAGAGATGCTCCAATGTCCTCCTGTCTTCCCAAGAGAACACAATTGTCCAAGTCTAGATTTGATGTCCTGGCCCAATGACATGGGTCCAGGGGACCATAGTCAGGTGGCCCCCAACAGGGACTGTGAAAATAATTCTCACCAGGCGCAGTGGCTCATGCCTGTAATCCCAGCACTTTGGGAGGTCAAGGTGGGTTGATTGCTTGAGCCCAGGAGTTCGAGACCAGCCTGGGCAACATGGCAAGACTCTGTCTCTGCAAAAAAAATACAAAGATTAGCTGGGAACGGTGGCATGCACCTATAGTCCTAACTACTCAGGAGGCTGAGACAGGAGGAACACCTGAGCCTGGGAGTTTGAGGCTGCAGTGAGCTATGATCATGCCGCTGCACTCCAATCTGGGTAACAGAGCAAGACCCTATCTCAGAAAAATAAAAAATAAAAATAAAAATAAATTCTTAGAAAAGGGGGCATAGGCAGGGAGGGCACAGTAGTGTAATGGAGAGAACTGCTCTGCTTTGTGCCCTGAGAAAAGCAAACAGACCTCTCTGAGCCTCAATTTGGTGTGACTGCCAGGACCAAATTGAGAACTTTAAAGTCTGCAAAGGTTGTGAAGCATTTCACCCCACCTATGGCATTCAATAAAAACAGTACCGATCCACAAGCTAAGTGTGAAGTAGTCTGGATTCCCACTTCTGCTGTCATGTATACTGAATAACATAACAAATCATTTTGGGGGAAAAAAAAGTGTGGGTGTCCCGACTTCACTAGTGCCATTAGTCTCACTTCATTTGTTTTCTGGGTAACAAATAAACTGTTGTTGTTTTTCCTCAGCAAAGGAGGCCACTCTAGCCCCTTCCATCTTCCTCTGCCCTGCCGAGTGGCCTAATCTCCACGCCTGTGGCATTTGAGCTCCCCCAATCCTCCCCTCTTCTATGGTGGATTGGACGAGAAGAGAACACCTCACACAAGTTAAACCAATCAGAGCTCCTTTCCCAGGAAATGGAATCTGGACACAAAATTCCCTGGGAAACAAAGGATTGATGAATAAGTTAATGAGGTGTTGGATGTTGGAGCCAACAGACTGTGTGAAGTCAGGCCAGGGTAGCCTACTTTTGCCAAGTCTACACTGCTGTGGCCGCACAGGCAGACCATGCACAAAGCCCTTCCCTCATGTTTTCCTTGCTAGCAAAGTCCTGATTTTTATTCTAGACTTGGGTGCAGGACCCTGGATCTCACAGGTCTGAAGATCTCATTGAGCCTACCTGAGATCTCAGGGTGGCCAATGAGAGGGGAAATCTGCTGGGAGAACTTGGGACAGGTGCTGGCCAAATGTCTCCAGTCCTCAGAGTCCATGGTGTCAGCTGAGGTGCGTGGGCCTACAGGTGGAGGGAGGTGAGTTCTGTTCCTGCTGCAGAGCCACCAAGCCCGCCAGATCATCCAAGGCCTAATGGCCTTCAGTGCATTCCACGTCTGCTTAAGCCAGCTGGAGAGGATTCTGTTGTTTGCAACCGAGAACTATCAGATACAGGCTTTCCCTTCCAGAACCAGGTGCTTCAGGGGCTGCAGGTTATGGTGCAGCCAAGTCCAAAAACCACACTGCAGACAACCAGTCCCAAAACAGCACAGAAATGGCATCAAAAAATTCTGATCACAGGCCAGGTATGGTGACTCACACCCGTAATCCCAGCACTTTGGGAGGCCAAGGTGGAAAGATCACTAAAGGTCAGGACTTTGAGACCAGCCTGGCCAACATGGTGAGAGCCTGTCTCTACTAAAAATACAAAAAAAAATTAGCCAGGCGTGGTGGCACACACCTGTAGTCCCAGCTACTCAGGAGGCTGAGGCAGGAGAATCGCTTGAACCTGGGTGGCAGAGGTTACAGTGAGCTGAGATTGCACCATTGCACTCCAGCCTGGGTGAACGAGGGAGATTCTGTCTAAAAAAAAAAAAAAAAAAAAAAAATTCTGATCGCAAAGATATGAATCTCTTTAGGGGGTGGACCCCAAGTTCCTGAGGAACATGCGCTTTGCCAAGAAGCACAACAAAAAGAGCCTGAAGAAGATGCAGGCCAACAATGCCAAGGCCGTGGGTACATGTGCTGAGGCTATCAAGGCCCTGGCAAAGTCCGAGGAGGCTAAGCCCAAGATCCCAAAGGGCATCAGCCACAAGCTTGATCGACCTGCCTGCATCGCCCACTCCAAGCTTGGGAAGCTCAATCAACCTGCCTGCATCACCCCACTGGGGTGAAGTAGTGCGATTTCTGCTCACTGCAACCTCTGCCTCCCGGGTTCAAGTGATTCTCCTGCCTCGTGCTGGCACTACCAAGGGCCTCAGGCTCTGTCGGCCAAAGGCCAAGGCCAAGGATCAAACCAAGGCTCAGGGTCCAGCTTCACTTCCAGCTCAGGCTCCCAAAGGCACCCAGGCCCTGACAAAGTCTTCTCAGTAGAGGTCTCTGTCTGCCTACCTGAGGACGGAAGGACTGGTGTGGCCCCTGGGCTGTCATCCCCATGGGACTATTGTCCTCCTGTGCTCTTTGTACAAATAAACTGAGGCAGGAAAGAAAAAAGAACTGTCAGATGCAGAGACAGTGGCCATTGTTGACATCCAGAGTTTCCAATTCCTCCCCAGTGGGATCCAGAGCTGCACCCCTCTTGGCCTCCCTTCCAATTGTCAGAGGCATTTGAACCAAAGTAACTCCATCTTGAGAAGCGGCTGGGTAAAATGAGGCTAAGACCTACTGGGCTGCATTCCTAAACGGTTAAGGCATTCTAAGTCACAGGATGAGGTAGGACAGCACAAGATACAGGTCATAAAGACCTTGCTGATAAAACAGTTTGCAGTAAAGCAGCTGGCCAAAATCCACCGAATACAAGATGGCAACGAGTGATCTCTGGTCATCCTCATTGCTGCTCTCCTACCAGAGTCATGACAGTTTATAAATGCCATGGCAATGTCAGGAAGTTATCCTATATGATCTAAAAAGGGGAGGCATGAATAATTCACCCCTTGTTTAGCATATCATCAAGAAATAACCATAAAAATTAGCAACCAGCAGACCTCGGGACTGCTCTGTCTATGGAGTAACCATTCTTTTATCCCTTTACTTTCTTAATAAACTTGCTGTCACTTTACTCTATGGACTCACTCTCTATTCATTTTTGCACGAGATCCAAGAACCCTCTCTTGGGGTCTGGATCCGGACCCCTTTCCTGTAACACAGTGAGGCACAATGGCGCAGTGAAGAGAATGCCAGAGTCCTGGATCTGCCACTGGTTTGCCGTGTGCCCCTAGAAGAGCAAATAGACCTTTCTAAGCCTTAATTTATTGAGACTGCCAAGACCAAATGGAGAACTTTAAAGCCTGCAAAGATTGTGAAACATTTTACCCCACCCATGACATTCAAAATAAAAACAGGGCTGGGCACAGTGGCTCACACTGTAATCCCAGAACTTTGGGAGGCTGAGGCAGGCGGATCACCTGAGGTCAGGAGTTCAAGACCAGCTTGGCCAACATGGTGAAGCCCCATCTCTCCTAAAAATACAAACATGAGCTGGGTGTGGTGGTGCTTGCCTGTAGTCCCAGCTACTCGGGAGGCTGAGGCAGAAGAATTGCTTGAACCCAGGTAGTGGAAGTTGCAGTGAGCCGAGATCACGCCACTGCACTCCAGCCTAGGTAACAGAGTGAGAGTCCATCTCAAAAAACAAACAAACAAACAAAATAAAAACAGTACTAATCCATAAGGTAAGTGCCACTCATTATCTCAGTGACAGACTTCTCACACAGGTCTACATTCTTCAGAAAACATTTTGGCCTCACACAGCAAGAGTTACAAAAATGTTTATATTCTTCAACCCAGGAAACCTAAATGTGGAGATTCAGCCTAAGAAAATAAATCAAAGTTGGGGATTTTGTTTTTGTTTTTGTTTTTGTTTTGAGACAGAGTCTCCCTCTGTCACTGAGGCTGGAGTGTAGTGGCACTATCTCAGCTCACTGCAACCTCCACCTCCCAGATTAAAGTGATTCTCCTGCCTTAGCCTCCCGAGTAGCTGGGACTACAGGTGTGCACCCCCACACCCAGATAGTTTTGCATTTTTTAGTACAGATGGGTTTTTGCCATGTTGGCCAGGCTGGTCTCGAACTTCTGACCTCACATGATCCACCTGCCTTGGCCTCACAAACTCCTGGGAGTACAGGCATCAGCCACCGTGCCCGGCCAAGTCAAAGATTTTTAAAATTCAAAGGCACTCTGTGTTCTCCTCTCTCTGTGCCTTTTGATGGTATGACAAGGCATTTAAAGATGTTTCTGGCATTTTAAAAAATTCTAAGACGATGTTAACTATATGGTTATTGGCTAGAAATCCTGAGTTATCAACTGTACATATTCATAGTTTGTAAACAAGAACAAAACAACCAAGACAAACTCTTGATGCTCCTCACTTGACAGTGAGGCCGTGGGGGAAGATGGCTTTCGACGGAGTGGTAGCTCAGGGCATTCACTGTGAGACTGGACCTGTTGACTCCGTGGTAAGCATCTACTTAGCTTCAGGTGGTCTTGTTTCTGTATAGAGTGATATAGCATTCTGCTGCCATTCTTAGCTGTGGACAAAGTGGGATCAGATGGCATGAGAAGTGTTTGGGGGTTTTTTTGTTGTTTGTTTGTTTGTTTGTTTTATTTTGAGACAGAGTTTCGCTCTTGTTGCCCAGGCTGGAGTGCAATGGTGCAGTCTCGACTCACTACAACCTCTGCCTCCTGGGTTCATGCAATTCTCCTACCTCAGCCTCTCGAGTAGCTGGAATTATAGGCGCCCACCGCCACGCCTGGCTAATTGCTGCATTTTTAGTAGAGACAGGGCTTCGCCATGTTGGCCAGGCTGGCCTCGAACTCCTGACCTCAGGTGATCCACCCGCCTCAGCCTCCTAAAGTTCTGGGATTACAGGCGTGAGCCACGATGCCCGGCCTTTTTTTTTCTTTTTGAGACAGGGTCTCCCTCTGTCGCCCAGACTGGAGTCCGGTGGTGCAATCATAGCTTACTGCAGCCTTGACTTCCCAGCCTCAAGTGATCCTCCCACCTCAGCCTCCCGAGGAGCTGGAACTACACCACACCCAGCTAATTTTTTTTGTTTGTTTGTTTTTTTAACAGACACAGGGTCTGTGTTGGCCAGGCTGGTCTTGAACTCCTGGCCTCAAATGATCCTCCCACCTCAAAAGTGCTGGGATTACAGACATGAGCCACTGCACCTGAAACAAGTTCTCTTTTAAACAAACTACAGACCTCTTCCTTGTCAGCAAAGCAAAGAGCCACCCATCATTGAAAATTCAAGGATCAGGCAGGGTGCGGCGACTCATGCCTATAATCCCAGCACTTTGGGAGGCTGAGGCGGGAAGATCACCTGAGGTCAGGAGTTCGAGACCAGCCTGGTCAACATGGCAAACCCCGTCTCTACTAAAAATGCAAAATTAGCTGGGCGTGGTGGCAGGCACCTGTAATCCCAGCTACTCGGGAGGCTGAGGCAGGGGAATCACTTGAACCCCGGAGGGGGAGGTTGCAGTGAGCCAAGATCTTGCCACTGCACTCCAGCCTGGGCAACAAAGTGAGACTCCATCAAAAAAAAAAAAAAAAAACAAGAGGAATCTTCTATATTTTGTATGTTTAGAGTGCTGAGGTGTTTTTCAAGTTACATTAACAGCACTGCACTTTTTAAAAAGAAAAAGAAAATAAGCCAAAGGCAAAAAAAAATCCATATATACAAAGATACCGATTGTAAAATCATCTCTACATAGGCAAGTGGAAATAAGTAAAAATCAACAAGATAAACACTTGGAATGAAAAAGCCAAGCCCAAAAGAGCTCATACTGAAAAATGCCATTCATTTAAAGCACGAAATTAGGGGAAGCTAACTTTGCCTTTAGAAGTCAGAATAGAGGTTATCTGGTACAGGGGGATGGAGAAGGAATAAGTGGAAGGGAAATCAAGAGGCTTCCGGGCTGCAGATGTTTTGTTTCTTGATCTTGTTACACGGTCAATTTCATTTATGAAAATTCATCCCGCCGTACACTTCTGATATGGACCCTTTATACGTGTGTATTGTACTCCGATACAAAAGTTTTCTAGACAGATGAACAAAAGGAGGATTTTTTTTTTTCTTTTTGAGATGGAGTCTCGCTCTTTCACCCAGGCTGGAGTGCAGTGGTGCCATCTCAGCTCACTGCAATCTCCGCCTCACAGATTCATGCCATTCTCCTGTCAGCCTCCCGAGTAGCTGGGATTACAGGTGCCCACGACTACGCTCAGCTAATTTTTTGTATTTTTAGTAGAGATGGGGTTTCACCATGTTAGCCAGGATGGTCTCAATCTCCTGAACTCGTGATCTGCCCGCCTCAGCCTCCCAAAGTGCTGGAATTACAAGCATGAGCCACTGCACCCAGCCAAGAGGAAGATTTTTAAAGTAAATTATGGCTTATCTACTCATGGGACATGCTAGAACATCGAAAAATATAAAAATAACCACACCTGGCCTGGTGCAGTGGCTCACACCTATAATCCTAGCACTCTGGGAGGTCAAGGTGGGAAGATCGCTTGAGCCCAGGAGTTTGAGACCATCCTGGACAACATAGTGAGACCCCATCTCTATTAAAAAATGTTTAATACAAAATAAAATAAAATAAAATAAAATACCCACATCTATTAAGCACATGCATGGTATGTACATATTGTTTTACCTCGTCTAGTTCATCTTCCCTCCAATTCCTTCGCCACCCTTCTCTTCCTGCTGTGTGTCTCAAGAAGTGGACAGTGTGATCCACATCACTCAAGGGCTCCCTTGCCTTCTGTCTTCTGGTTGAATGTGGCCAATGAGAGAGACCAGCAGGAGACCAGCCGGGCAGGGTGAGAGAGATGTGAGACATTTCTTTCAAAGTTCTTGCGTGCGTTGACATCCTGTCCCTGCTAGTCGCTACACCCCTGTGCAGCTACAGCTTCTGTCTATTTTCCCCCCTCCCCAGCTGCAGCCCTCACTGGGCATCCATCATACCAGTTCCTTTTCCTGCCTCATTCTACCTTTAGTGTGGCAATGACTTCCTTTTCTTGCTATTCTCTCAGGGCCTCAACCTCCCTTCTCTGTTCCCTTAATCCTGCCCACACTCTAAGAGAAGTCCTTCTTTAAAGTCTCTTGAACTCTCTGGGTTGGATTCAGTTTTCTTCAGAGCCCTGACCATCACAGCCACTCTTCACCTTCCCATGTGACAAGCAGTGACCTTCTTGGGTTCAATGCTGCAGAGACTGTGCCTTCAGCAGAGTGATGGGAACCAGCCCGGGAGTGAAGCCAGCAATAATTTCAATTTGGCACCAGGAGTTGTGCCAAATGCTTTCATTTTTTATTTTATTTTTATTTTTATTTTTTTTTTTTTTTGAGACTGAGTCTCACTCTGTTGCCCAGGCTGAAGTGCAGTGGCACAATCTTGGCTCACTGCAACCTCCACCTCCTGGGTTCAAGCAATTCTCCTGCCTCGGCCTCCTGAATAGCTGGGATCACAGGAGCATGCCACCACACCCAGCTAATTTTTGTATTTTTAGTAAAGTTGCAGTTTCACCATGTTGGTCAGGCTGGTCTCGAACTCCTGACCTCAGGTGATCCACCCGCCTCGGCCTCCCAAAGTACTGGGATCACAGGTGGGAACCACTGCACTTGGTCTCATCTTTTTCTTTTTCTATTTTTTTTTTTTTCAAGACAGGGTCTCAATCTGTCACCCAGGCTGGAGTGCAGTGGTGCAATCACGGCACAGCCTCAACCTCCTAGGCTCAAGTGATCCTCCTGCCTCAGCCTTGTTTCATCTTTTTGAAAAAGTAAAGAACTGAGCTCTCTCCCTCCCCCTGTATGCCCCCTTCCTCTCCCCATCATGGTCCCACTTTCCCCAGCTGAAGCTATGAACAGGTAGAGCTCACAGAGCTCGAGTGAGAGGAAGAGAGAAGATTGCAGGCCGTGCTGTGACCCTGCAAGGCACGGGAGAACACATGGCTGCCCATCTGGAGGCGGCAGCAAAGACCTGGTGCCCAAAGCAGTATATGTACCCGTGTGCTGCTCAGCGGCGCTGAGCAAAGCCCATGTCTGTCTGGCCTCCTCCTCAAGGGAAAACGGAAGCTTCAGTGTGACCGTTTGCCTCCTCAATGTCTACTCTCTCTTCCTCCCTTTTCTTACTTTTACTGGGAATGGCACATGCCCAACTTTGAAAACCACATCTCAGTCGGGCATGGTGGCTCATGCCTGTAATCCCAGCACTTTGGGAGGCCAAGGTGGGTGGATCACTTAAGGTCAGGAGTTCAAGACCAGCCTGGCCAACATGGTGAAACCCCATCTCTACTAAAAATACAAAAATTAGCCAGGCGTGGTGGCGTGTGCCTGTAATCCCAGCTACTTGGGAAGCTGAGGCAGGAGAATTGCTTGAACCTGGGAGGCGGAGGTTGCAGTGAGCCAAGATCGTGCCACTGCACTCCAGCCTGGGTGACAGAGCAAGACTCCATTTCAAAAAACAAAAAATAAACATAAGTAAAAAATAAAAACTGCATCTCCCAGTCTCCTTTACAGAAATGGACAGCCATATGACTAAGATCTGGCCCAACAACTATGGTGGATGGGGTAGAAGGAGCTCTGCTGATGCTCTGAGCAGATGCCTGCCCTTTACTAACTCCACAAACATTCACCAGCATTTGCAGCCTTTCTATGCTTCTAACATAGATTTGGGCAATGGTGCCACCTCTGCTGTATGGAAAGTCAGAAGTTCCTGGAGATTTACTCCCTCCCAATCTCTTCTGGACAGCCCATGGCTGGGTTGGAATGCAGGAGCCCAGTTCCTTTCCTCTGAGGCAGGACAAACTCTGAGATGTAATTTACACTCCCAGGCTCCCCAAGGATCCAGCTGAGGCTGCCCTGAAGTTGCACTCTCGCTTGGCGTGTTCCTTTTCCTCATTCTGCTTCCCTCACTCCCTGACCAGTTTCCCCTGGGAGCATTTCCCAAATTTATCACTTGCATCTGGATCTTTGGTTCAGAGTCTTCTGGGAGAATGTGACCTAAGCATGACACTTCCAAGAAATCTCCTAAAACACAGGCTGACTGAGCCGGCATGCTCTCTCTTTCCTTCTTTTACCATTATCTCCCTTCCTGCCTAAAACATAGATATAATGGCTGGAGCTCCAGCAGTTATCTTGTAACCATAATAAGCGTAGGGACAGAAGGATTGTGGCTTCCTGATAACTTTGGGTAGCCAACAGTCCTAGACTCCTACCTCTTCCAGACTTCTTTTATCTGAGAGAAAAATAGAGCATTAACTTTTTTTTTTTTTTTTTTGAGATGGAATCTCACTCTGTCACCCAGGCTGGAGTCCAGTAGAGCAATCTTGGCTCATTGCAACCTCCACCTCCTGGGTTTAAGGAATTCTCCTGCCTCAGCCTCTGGGTAGCTGGGATTACAGGCTACAGGCATGTGCCACTATGCCTGGCTAATTTTTGTATTTTTAGTAGAGACAGGGTTGCACCATGTTGACCAGATTGGTCTCGAACTCCTGACTTCAGGTGATCCACCTACCTCAGCCTCCCAGAGTGCTGGGATTACAGGCGTGAGCCACCACACCCAGCCCACTCTTTTTCAGGTTTTAGATTTAGCAACCTACATAACTGCTAATATAGTTGACTAATAAAGTTCTACAATCTTCCCCACGACAGGGAATTTCTCCCTTGAATATCTTTCTCTTTAGGCCGCGATCATCACTCACCCCCCTATAGCTTCCTGCCCCCGCCATAGAAAATCAAAATCTCTCTCTTCCATGATAATAGCAATGGCAATAATAATATCAGTAGTAGTAGTAACAGTGGTTGAACACTTACTATGTACCAGGCACTGTTCTAAGCACCTTTCATACAGTAACTCACTTAACATTCTTTTTTTTTTTTTTTCTTGAGACGGTGTCTCACTCTGTCACCCAGGCTGGAGTACAATGGTGCACTCTCGGCTCACTGCAACCTCCAGCTCCCAGGCTCAAGCAATTCTTCTGCCTCAGCCTCCCAAGTAGCTGGGATTACAGGCACCCACTACCATGCCCAGCTAATTTTTGTACTTTTATTAGAAATGGGGTTTCACCATGTTGGCCAGGGTGGTTTTGAACTCCTGACCTCAAATGATCCACCCATCTCAGCCTCCCAAAATGCTGGGATTACAGGTGTGAGCCACCGCGCCTGGCCAACATTCTTATAACAACCCCACAGGGTAGGTACCCACATTATCCCCATTTTACAGATGAGGCAACTGAGAATAACTCAGGCTAAGTCTTCACTGCCCACTCTCCTGGACCATCCAAAAATCAGAATCTTGGTTAGTACATTATGCTGATAAATTTAACCCCGTTTTGGCCGGATGCAGTGGTTCACACCTGTAATCCCAGCACTCTGGGAGCTGAGGCGGGCGGATCACCTGAGGTCAGGAATTCGAGACCAGCCTGGCCAACACGGTGAAACCCCATCTCTACTAAAAAAAAAGAAAAAAAATTAGCTGGGCATGGCGTCAGGCACCTGTAATCCCAACTACTTGGGAGGCTGAGGCAGAAGAACTGCTTGAACCCGGGAGGTGGGGGTTGCAGTGAGCCGAGATTGAGCCACTGCACTCCAACCTGGGCAAAAGAGTGAGACTCCATCTAAAAAAAAACAAAAAAGAAAGAAAAAAAAACCCTTTTCATCTCCTGATTCTGCTAAACTGGCTCGGGGAAAACGGAAGGAGCTAGGAAGGATAAGAGAGCAATTTTCACCCTAAGAGAGCTTCTCCCACATTTCTTGGGCAACCAGCTCAATCACAGACAACATTAAAAATGATCATTATTCCTGATTTTGTTTTTTGTTTGTTTGTTTTGTTTTGTTTTGTTTTTTTGAGACGGAGTCTCGCTCTGTTGCCCAGGCTGGAGTGTAGTGGCCGGATCTCAGCTCACTGCAAGCTCCGCCTCCCGGGTTCGGGCCATTCTCCTGTCTCAGCCTCCTGAGTAGCTGGGACTACAGGCGCCCGCCACCTCGCATGAGACATCAAGCTGTTTCTCTTGATAAATAAAAAGAGACGTTTCCATGCCCTGCCAGCACAGCTCAGAGGAAACAGGTGCCGCTTTCCTCTTCTTGGGCCCTCCGCCGTGCATCTTTGGTTCCCTAACTCATTTCCACAGGGTCTGCTGTTTGTAGGGCACTAAGCTGGGTGCAGTGGTACATCACAGCATCCAGACACAGGCTCTGGAGTCAGGAAGACCTGGGCTGCCACTAGCCAGCAGTGAGATCTTGGGCAAGACACTTTACCTCTCTGGGCCTCAGTTTCCTCTTCTGCAAAGTGAGGGTAATGACGGCGCCCACTCCATCAGCACAGAAGTCACTTTTAGTTGCCTGCCTACTTGCGATTACACTTCTTCCTTAGTCCCGGGGATGGATTATTTTGAGCTAAACCATACCCAACATATTAGTCAAGGGGTGGGCATATCCTTTCAGGCAAATGAGGCATACAGAGATCTCTGCAGGGAGTCTCTGCTCAAAAAGGAGAAGCCCATGGGGGCAAATCTCCCACTTTCCCTCCTTTTGTAATAGATATGCTCCAAGACGGCCACCCAAGACCAACCTCAGGTTCAATGATTCCACAGAAGGACTCCCAGAACTTAGAAAAGCTGTCATATTCATGGTTATGGTTTACTACAGTGAGAGGTTACAGATCAAAATCAGTAAGGACGAAAGGCACAGAGAGCAGACATGAGCCTCCAGTTGTCCTTTCCCAGTGGAGTCTTACAAACGTCACTTAATTCTCCTAGCAATGATGTACACCAACACGTCAGAGGCACTGCCAACCAGGAAGACTCACCCACGCCTTGGTGTCCAGGCTTTTTATTGGGCGCCAGTCACAGAGACATGGCTGGAGATTTCAATTCAGGAAGTCTGAAAGAATCTTGAGAATGTATTTATCAACAATCATAGGCTAGGCACAGTGGCTCACATCTGTAATCTCAGCACTTTGGGAGGCTGAGGCAGATCACTTGAGGTCAGGAGTTCAAAACCAACCTGGCCAACATGGCAAAACCCCATCACTACTAAAAATACAAAAATTAGCTGGGCTTGGTGGCGTGCGACTGTAGTCCCAGCTACTCAGGAAGCTGAGGCAGGAGAATTGCTTGAACTTGGGAGGTGGAGATTGTAATGAGCCAAGATCATGCCACTGCACTCCAGCCTAGGAAACAGAATGAGACTTTGTCTCAAAAAAAAAAAAAAAAAAACAAACAAACAAACAAACAACAACAACAACAAAAAACATGAACACAAACATTTGTAAAGCACTTTCTTTGTGCCAAGCACAGTTTTTAAACGCTCCACATCTATGAACTCATTTAATGCTCGCAACAACCCTATGAGGTCTAGATTATAATTTTCCCCCTTTACAGGTGAGGAAACTGAGGCCCATCTCTCTAACAAGTGGGAAATCTAATGTCATGAAGCAGCAGTCTTTCAAGAATTGCAGCTTGTTCGTTTGGCTCACAGGGACCAACATTTAAAACTCCAGAGCATTCACACCAGAGAAAACGGAGCACAGGAGTGAAGGGCAGGAGCCGCACTGACCAGCTTTCAGTCTAGGCTGATGAACAGTCTTGGTTTTCCTGGACTGAAGGGTTTCCTGGGACGTGGATCTTACAGTGCAAAAGCTGGGGACAGTCCCAGGAAAATCAGAATGGCTGGTCACCCTACATCCCAGTTACCAATAACTAGTATAATTTTAGCACATTTGTTTGTTCATTTGTTCAGTCTTGTCACCCAGGCTGGAGTGCAGTGGTGTGATCTCGGCTCAATACAACCTCCACCTCCCAACTTGAAGTGATTCTCCTACCTCAGCCTCCCGAGGAACTGGGATTACAGACACGCACCACCACACCTGGCTAATTTTGTATTTTTAGTAGAGATGGGGTTTCACCACGTTGGCCAGGCTGGTCTTGAACTCCTGACTTCAAGTGATCCCCTTGCCTCGGCCTCCCAAAGTGCTGGGATTACAGATATGAGCCACCACACCCGGCCCAGCACGCGTTATGTGACATCTTTGAACCTCAGTTTCCCCATCTGTAGAATGGGAGTAATAACAGTATCTACATCATAAAGTTTTGTTAATATTTAACATCTTAAGATGTTTTGGAACTGCTTGAGTGTTTGGCATTAATAGAATTATGAAAATTTGGATTTCCAGATTTACTTTCTTCGAAAGATTAGAAGATCTGGCAACAAAAAGGTTACATTCTTATTTACCTAATTTATTTAGCAAATGTTATATATAATGCCTTTTTTTCTTTGAAACAGGGTCTCACTCTGTCATCCAGGCTGGCATGTGGTGGCGTGATCACAGCTCACTGTAGCCTTGAACTTCTGGGCTCAGGTTGTCTTCCCACCTCAGCCTCCCAAGTAGCTTGGACCACAGGCACGTGCCACCATGCCCGGCTTTTTTTTTTTTTTTTTTTTTTTTTAAGTAGAGACAGGGTCTCCCTAGGTTACCAGGCTGGTCCTGAACTCCTGAGCTCAAGTGATCCTCCCACCTCGGCCTCCCAAAGTGCTGGGATTACAGGTGCGAGCCACCCCACCAGTCATATAATACTTTTTACTCTGCACCACGCACTGTTCTAAGCATTTGCAAAACTTTCACCTACTCAGCCCTCAGAACAACTCTATGAGATGGGTTCTATTTTGTTTTTTTGTTTGTTTTTGAGTGGGAGTCACTCTGTCACCCAGGCTGGAGTGCAATGGCATGATCTTGGCTCACTGCAACCTCCGCCTCCTGGGTTCAAATGATTTTCCTGCCCCAGCCATCCAAGTAGCTGGGATTACAGGTGTACACCACCATGCCTAGCTAAATTTTTTTGTATTTTAAGTAGAGACGGGGTTTCACCATGTTGGCCAGGCTAGTCTTGAACTTCTGACCTCAGGTGATCTGCCCACCTCTGCCTCCTAAAGTGCTGGGATTACAGGTGTGAGCCACTGCACCCGGCCAAGATGGGTTCTGCTATTGTCCAGTTTTACAGATGAGAAAACGGAGGCACAAGGAGGGGAAGTGACTTGTCCAATGTCACACGATGAGTAAAGGGCAGAGCCAGGATCTGAACCTCAACTGTCTGGCTCTAGGCAGTGACTCTCAGCTAGCACTGGGTCTTAACCCCTCGAGGAGGGCATGGACTCCCCACTTCGCCCCAGCTCCCACCCCAATTTCCCATTTCCATTCCTCCCAGGCCCCTCTGAGCTCTGTGTTTTCTTTCCTCACATCCTGGGGGCTCAAGCACAATGACAGCCTTGCCAAAAGATCCCCCGGGAACACGCCTCAGGTCACGCTGGCCCCGGGGCTGGGAATTTAGCCTGAGGTTTAAGTCCAACTTTCATTTTCTGAGTCCCAGGCTTTCTCGAAAAGCCATCCTCTCCTTAGACAGAATTAGATTAATCTCCTTATCCAATAGCTCAAGATCAAGCGGACAGTCGGGTCACCTGCTTTAGCCCGGCCAGACCCAATTACCCTCCGTGACCCCAAAATTCACTCATGCGCACCTGCCCCTGACACGTTCGCTGATTAATAACAGCAGGGAGTTTGGGGATGGTGCATTTTCACCTTCTGGGAGCATCGGTGGCTTGAACACAAAGGCCACCTGAGGAAGGGCTGTAGTTAAACACCCATGGCCTCAGACCTCAGCCCCCTCCCCCCAACCACGCACCCTTCCCAGAAGCTGTGCCCTTTTAAAATTCCATACAATTTAATGTCCCGGAAAATAAAAGCTGGTCAACTCAATAGTTATCAAACTAAAAAACTTGAGAGCTGCCAGCATGTTCTGAAATTATTCTGTTCAGGCTGGGCATGGTGGCTCATGCCTGTAATCCCAGCACTTTGAAAGGCCAAGGCAGGTGGATCACTTGAAGTCAGGAGTTCGAGACCAGTCTGGCTGACATAATGAAACCCCATCTCTACTAAAAATACAAAAATTGGTCAGGCACGGTGGCTCACACCTTTAATCCCAGCACTTTGGGAGGCCGAGGTGGGTGAATCACTTGACGTCAGAAGTTCGAGACCAGTCTGGCCAACATGGTGAAACCCAATCTCTACTAAAAATACAACAATCAGCCAGGCATGGTGGTGCGTGCCTGTAATCCCAGCTACTTGGGAGGCTGAGGCCGGAGAATTACTTGAACCAGGGAGGCAGAGGTTGCAGTGACCAGAGACTGCGCCACTGCACTCTAGCCTGAGCAACAGAGCGAGGCTCCATCTCAAAAAACAAACAAAACAAAACACAAAAATTAGCCGGGCATGGTGGGTGCCTGTAGTCCCAGCTACTTGGGAGGCTGAGGCAGGAGAATCACTTGAACCCGGGGAATGGAGGTTGCAGTGAGCCGAGATTGCACTATCGCACTCCAGCCTGGGCAACAAAGCAAGACTCCATCTCAAAAAAAAAAAAGAACGCAAGAGAGAGAGACGAAAGAAGAAAGGAAGGAAAGAAGGAAGGAAGGAAGGAAGGAAGGAAGGAAGGAAGGAAGGAAGGAAGGAAGGAAGGAAGGAAGGAAGGAAGGAAGGAAGGGAGGGAGGGAGGGAGAGAAAAAAGAAAAGAAAGAGAAAGAGAAAGAAAGAGAAAAGGGAAGGGAAGGAGAGGAGAGGGAGGGGAAGGGTGGGGAGGAAAGAAATTCTCCTGTTCAGGACTGTGTAAGGACCCATTGTTGGCTTTTTCTGCCTTCATCTTGTAAGAGCACCCCAGTTTTCCTCTGGAGGGTCATCCCATCTCCCAGTCCATGAGGTTGTGGAGGCTGCCCTGTGCTGTCAGATGCAGGTAGCTGCGTTCCCCTATTGAGAGCTCCTATCAGGGAGCCCCTCTCTCACAGCTTCTGATCTCAGACTCCAGGACAGTCCTTCCCCTGCACTTGTCAGTCCCAGGCACTTTGCCATCCCTGCTGGCTCTCCCCATCCTGCCCACACACTTGCTTGTCACTCCCACCTGACTGTCTCCCTGGGACCCTAACTGATTCATCTGGAGACCCAGCAGTCATTTGGGGAGCTGAGCACACGTCCCCCAACTCCCTACATTGTTTGCCTGGCTCCCTTTACCTCTTTGCCTCTGGGCCAAGGACTCCTGGACTTTTCCATTTCATTGAAAATGCCCTGGGGGCCAGCGTAGCGGTTCATGCCTGTAATCCCAACACTTTGGGAGGCTGAGGTGGGTGGACCACTTGAGGTCAGGAGTTTGAGACCAGCCTGGCCAACATGGAGAAACCCCATCTGTACTAAAAATACAAAACTTAGCTGGGCATGGTGGCATGCACCTGCAGTCCCAGCTACTCTGAAGGCTGAGGCAGGAGAATCGCTTGAACCAGGGAGGGTGGATGTTGCAGTGAGCGGAGATCCTGCTAACTGCACTCCAGCCTGGGCGACAGAGTGAGACTTCGTTTTAAAAAAAATTTTTTTTTAATTTAAAAAATTCAAAAAAAAAAAGGAAAGAAAGAAAGAAAGAAAGAAAAGAAAGAAAGAAAGAGAAAGGGAGGAAGGAAGGAAGGAAGGAAGGAAGGAAGGAAGGAAGGAAGGAAGGAAGGAAGGAAGGAAGGAAAAGAAAAAAGAAAAGAAAGAAAATGCTCCAGGGAGCGGCTGTCACCTCTCTTAGGATTTCCCCTCTCACACGTAGCTTCAAGTGGGGGCAATCTCCCAGCAAGCCTCCTCCTCGCTGTTCTGATTTTTACGCTCAGCCCTCCCCGCCCGAGTGCCCACCACACTCAAGGGAGTGTGCTAGAGATTTTTGCAGTCATGAACTCATGTGTTGTACACCGCTGCAGGAAAAGCCACGTGAGGCGGTTACACAGCTGAAGTGGTCTCCCGACATTCAAGCAGTCACGGATGCTGAACTGTTGCAGATGTGGTAAATTGGTAGTAGGCAGGAGGGCATGCTGGTTATAGGCTTGGGCGGTGGAGGCAGACAGACCTGATCTCAAATCCCACCTCTGCGATGTGACTTGGGCAAGTGGTTTAACCTCTCCCGGCCTCTGCTTCCTAATCCAGGCTGCCATGTTGCACAATTCCAGGAAACACCATTCACATTGGTGCAGCAGGGGGCGCCACTTACACAGGCAATACATTGAATGCCATTCCCCAAGGTCCTGCAAGGTGGTTGCACTGACAATACTGCCTCCCTCAGAATATGGTAGTCAGGGCTCCACGTGTCAAGAGTAGGCTCTCAGCAATCATCCCTGTAGCCTTCTCCTCATTTTACAAAAGAGGAAACTGAGGGTCAGAGAGGTTACATGATATGCCCCAGGTCACAGGTCAAATAAATGACTGAGCCAGAATTTGAATACAAAATTTCTTTCACACTGGGCAAGGATGGCTCATGCCTATAATCGTAGCACCTTGGGATGCCGAGGTGGGAGGATAGCTTGAGCCCAGGAGTTCAAGACCAGCCGGGGAAACATAGTGAGACCCCACCTCTACAAAAAATTTTAAAAATTAGCTGGGTGTGGTGGCGTACACCTGTGGTCCCAGCTATTCAGGAGGCTGAGGTGGGAGAATCACTTGAGCCCAGGAAACTGAGGTTGCGGTGAGCCATGATCACTGCCACTGCACTCTAGCCTGAGTGACAGAGTAAGACCCTGTCTCTAAAGACAAGAAAACAGGCTGAGTGTGGTGGCTCATGCCTGTAATCCCAGCATTTTGGGAGGCCAAGTTAGGCAGATCACTTGAGGTCAGGCATTCAAGACCAGCATGGCCAACATGGTGAAACCCTGTCTCTACTAAAAATACAAAAATTAGCCCAGCATAGTGGTGCATGCCTGTAATCCCAGCTACTCAGGAGGCTAAGGCAGGAGAATTGCTTGAACCCAGGGTGCGGAGGCTGCAGTGAGCTGGGATCGCACCACTGCATTCCAGCAAAAAAAAAAGAAAGAAAGAAAGAAAAGAAAAGAAAAAGAAACAAAAAAGCCAAAATTTTATTTAATCCAGGGCCAGTGCACTCTCTAGCCTGCTGTTCTGTCTCCAGAGATCTCCAGTTTGGGTGGATGAAACACCACACACATCTTCACAGCCACAGTCCACTCCTTCCCACTCAGAGCACCTCTGCTGTCACCGAAGAGTTTTCCTTGAATTATAAGTTGTTGTCTCTCCCTCCCTCTTTTCCCTCAGGTATTTCCAATTCCAGACACGGCAAATATTTAGTTCTCCATGGCTGATCCCATGGCAGACATTACTAAACAGTCCTGGCACTCTTTCCACATAGATCCAGGATGCAACCCACCAGGCAGCCGTTACCAAGTGATCCAGGTTATCTGTCAAGACAAACCACGAGTTCTAGTAGAGGCTTCATCAGCTCTTCCCACTCCCTGCCCCAAATAGTAATAGGTGTTCATACATTAAGGAAATGTTTGTGAACAGACACATTGGGCTTTCCTTCTTACTAGCTCTGTGACTTTGGCCAAGTCCCCTCATCTTTCTGATGTCAAACAGAAATGGAAGTTTAGAAAAATGAAGGGACTTGCCTAAGGTCACAGCTAGCAAGACAGGGAACAAAATTACATCCAACAGAGACAAGAAGGGCTGCTGAAGGTGCGGGTGTATGTAGAATTCTTAGCACACTGCCTGGCACGTGGCACATACTCAACATCACTAGGCTTCTTTTGTATAAAACGGGATTGGTTCTGTGCTCTGACCCCAACCTTTCATAAAACTGTTCTCTGGGGCTCTCTGGCCAGAATCTTTCCTTGGTATGACAATGTAGAAGGCCCCAGAAAGCCCATTGGCTCAGAGATTTGTGAGAATGCACTCTTTGGAATACTGGCACAGAGTAACCGAGTACTTTCCAGAACTCTGGGCTGGATTCAGGACCTGTGAGATCAGATTTTCGAGATCTTGGTTTTCCCAGCTGAGAAGCAGAAGTTGCAATGAACATCCCAAAGGCCCCTGTCACATTCAAAGCTGCCTTCTCCTGGTTCCCTGCCTGTGGCCCAAAACAAGCTGGTGGGTGGCATGTTCTATTATTAAGAGTTTCCCCAAGCTGTTGTATAACCCTGGTTGTCACACAGCAGGAGGGAAGGCAGGAATCCAGGAGGCTGGGCTCCCAGCTCTGAAAAAGATGACAACTTCCTTCAAAACCTAGCTGGCTACAGGCATGACCACTTGATGGGCTACCGCACCTAGTTCCCTTCCCTTCCTTCCTTTCCCTTCCTTCCTTCCTTTCCCTCACTTCCTTCCTTCCTTCCTTTCCCTCACTTCCTTCCTTCCTTCTTTTTCCTTCCTTCCTTCCTTTCTTCCTTCCTTCCCTCCCTCCTTCCCTACTTCCTCCCTCCCTTCCTTCCTTTCTTACTTTCATTCAGGGACTACTGATTGAAAACATGGGCCCTGGAGCCATGAGCTCAAGTCTAGCTCCAGCCAGGCGCAGTGGCTCATGCCTGTAATCCTAGCAATTTGGGAGACCAAGGCAGGTGACCACCTGAAGTCAGGAATTTGAGAACAGCCTGGCCAACACAGCAAAATCCCATCTCTACTAAAAATACAAAAATTAGCCGGGTGTGGTGGCAGATGCCTATAATCCCAGCTACTCTGGAGGCTGAGGCAGGAGAATCACTTGAACCTGGGAGGCAGAGGTTGCAGTGAGCCGATATCGTGCCACTGCACTCCAGCCTGGGTGACAGAGCAAGCCTCTGCCCCAAAAACAACAACAACAACAAAAACCTAGCTTCATCTACTACCAGCTGTGTGACCTTGGGCAAGTTGCTTAAACGCTCTGTGCCTCAGTTTCCTTATCTGTGAAATATGAATAGGAATAGTTATTCATTCTCTGTCAAAAAAAATAGTCTGATCTCAGAATTGTTGAGAAGATTTAATAACTTGCTGCACAGGTAGCACTTCGAACAGCACCTGGTGCTTCACAGGTGCTGTGTAAGTGTTTGTTATTATTGTTAAACAGCGTTGAAGGAGCAGCTATGGTAGGTGCTATGAACAAACCCGTGAGCAAGTCCCAGATGGCCTTACAGTCCCTGGCCTCACAGAAGCCACAGCCTAAGAGGGCAGACCAGCATTAAATAATTACACAATTAAGTGTAATTAATTACACAATTAAGTGATTAGTTATTGTGATTATTAGTGATAACCACTGTGAAAGGGAGACCGGATCTATTCTTGCCAAAGGGCAGGGGAGTCAGGGAATATTTCCCAGGAGGAGAGGGAGTTTGCAACTGCGTTTTTATTGGCTTGTCCATTCATTTATCACTCATTGTCTGCCTCTGGCACCAGTGTGTAAGCTCCAAGAGGTCTGGGATCGTGTATACTCTATTTACTAACGTTTATCTGCATTGGGAGGCACTGTAACTATGTGAGTTTTTTTGGTTTTTGTTTTCTAAGACAGAGTCTTGCTCTGTCACCCAGGCTGGAGCGCAGTGGCGAGACCTTGGCTCACTGCAACTTCTGTCTCATGGGTTCAAGCGATTCTTGTGCCTTAGTCACCCGAGTAGCTGGGATTACAGACACATGCCACCACACTTGGCTAATTTTCATATTTTTAGTAGAGATGGGGTTTCACCATGTTGGCCAGGCTGGTCTTGAACTCCTGACCTCAGGTGATCCACCCACTTTGGCCATCCAAAGTTCTAGGATTACAGACCTGAGCCACAATGGCCGACCAATAACTACGTTTGGATCAATAGATGAATGAATGAAAGGATGTTCCACTGGAGACCAGGATGAGTCAGTGCAAACCACGTGAAGGGAGGGATGAAAAAGCACCCTGAACAGAGGAACAGCAAGTGCAAAGGCCCTGTAGCTGGAAGGTCAGAGTGTTTCCGATAATGAAACGAGGACATGATGTCTGGAGCTGGCAAAAGAGAGCCACAGAGAGCATGGAACAGACCACACAGGACCTTGGAGGCACATGGTGGGGTCTCTCCACCAGGTGCCCAGTCAGAGCTGCAATATGAGGTGATCCAGGGTGTTAGAGAAGTTGGGGTTCAGGTCCCAGCTGCTCTACTTTCTGGCTACAGGCAAATCAATTAACCTCTATGAGCCCTGGCTTCCTTCTTTGCAAAGGGGATGCTAATAGTAACCTATAGCAAGGGGCTCAGGGAGGATGACGGAATTAAGGCACTTAGCACGGTACCTGGCATAGTGCAGGTGGTGCTCACAAAAGGTAGCTGTGGTTATAATAACAATATCACTGTGATTAACCCAGGCCTCATGGTTCTCCTTTTCTGTCCTCTAAAGCTCAATCACCCCCTTAAGGAGGGCTCTCCCTGTTCAGTCCAGCCCAGGGACAAAGCTATTCCCAGCTCTTCCAACTCAGAACAGGCCCCAGGTTCCCAAGGCCCCCCTGGGGCTGTTCTCCTTGAAGTTCGTGCAGCCAAGACTCTACGATGGTTCCCTCTGCTCAGGGCAGAATCTGCATCTGCATTGCTAAGCAACCATCCCCCATCCAGATGCCAGCTGTACCCCAGCCAAGGGATGACATCAGCACTCTGAGAACGGTCTCCTGGGGGCATTTCCAGGACTCAAGCTGCAACCAGGGCTCTAACAGGAGAGAGCAGAGGCAGATGATGCCCCTGCCACTGGCTGGTTCACAGCCCTCAGTGAGAGTCAGGGCGCAGCATAGAAAGCCACAGGGTCCAAACATGTTCAGACTCCAGCTATACAACTTACCAGTTGTGCAACTTTGGACAAGTCACCAAACCTCTCTGAGCCTCAGCTACTCATCTCCACAATGAGCTAGCCAGACCTAACTGCAGATTCATCATGAGGATAATACAGAATGCTATACATGAAAATGTCCAGCACAAGGTAGGTGCCCAAACAACCTTGAAATATGAATGCATCTCCAGGGGTGAGTCCACCAATCTTGTCACCCATCAGTGGTAACAGAGATAAAACTCCTTAGCCTGCCTTGCCTGTCCCCTCACCTGATCCAAGTTTCTTCTTTCAAATTAATTACCTCCTAGTTCAGGGCTTCTCAACCTCAGCACTACTATTTTTTTAAACAGCTTTATTGGCATATAATTCCCATACATTGCAATTCACTCATTTAGAGTGTACAACTCTGGCCAGGCATGGTGGCTCATGCTTGTAATCCCAACACTTTGGGAGGCCAAGGAGGGCAGACCGCTTGAGCCCTTGAGTTCGAGACCAGACTGGCCAACATGGTGAAATCCAGTCTCTACTAAAAATACAAAAACTAGCCAGGCTTGGTGGCACACACCTGTAATCCCAGTTACTCAGGAGCTGAGGCAGGAGAATCACTTAAGCCTGGGAGGTGGAGGGTGAAGATTGTGCCATTGTACTCCAGCCTGGGCAATAGAGCAAACTCTGTCTCAAAAAAAAAAAAAAAAAAACAAAACAAAACAAAACCAGACTCCTTACTCAAAAGTGAATTGATATCTGAGACCATGTGAGATAATGCCTTAGACAAGGGTTTTCTGAATCTTACAGGGTATTACAACATACCCCCACAATTGCAGATAGGTTAGTTAAGAGTCACACAGATGTAGATTCAAGTCCCAATTCTGTCACCATGTTTGGTACTGAGGTTTGACTCAATAAATAAAAATGTAAAACTTTGAGAAGAAAGAAGAGACTGGGCACAGTGGCCCACGCCTATAATCCTAGCACTTTGGGAGGCCAAGGCAGGAGGATCCCTTGAGTCCAGGAGTTCAAGACCAGCCTGGGCAACACAGTGAGAACTCATCTCTACCAAAAAAGAAGAAAAGGAAGGAGGAGAAGTAGAAGAAAGAATAAGGGGGAGGGGGAGGGGAGGGGGAGAGAGGAGGTAGAAAGGGACAAGAAGGAGGAGGAGGAGAAGGAGAAAGGGAGAGGGGAGAGAGGGCGGAGGGGAGAGGGAGGGGTAGAAGGGGAGGGAGAGGGGGAAGAAGAAGAAGAAGAAGGAAGGGAGGGGGATGAGAGGGAGGAGGAGAGGGGGAGGGAGAGGGGGAGGGAGGGGGGGGGGGAAAAGGAAGGGGAGAGGAGAGGGAGGAGAAGAAGAAAGAAGAAGAACAAGAGGAGGGGGAGAGAGGGAGGTAGAGGCAGGGGGAAGCAGGGAGGGGGAAAGGGAAAGGGAGGGAGAGAGGGAGAAGAAGAAGGAGGAGAAAGAGGAAGAAGAGGAAGAACAAAGGAAGAAGTTTACTTCCTTCTTAACTAGGCCTGGTATGGTGGTCACAGGTATCCTCCCAGCCAGATGCTCCTCCATTCAGGGCACCCCACTGTCATAGTTCAAGATGGCGGCCTTCAAGTTCCAGATGCCAGAATAAAAGAAGGGATGAAGAAGCAGTGACCTCTTAGAGGGAGTGTTTCAGAACCACGGCAGGACTCTTCCCCCCACATCCTTAGCCATACCAGAGTACCATGGCCACACTTACCCACAAAGGAGGCTGGGAAATTCTGGACAGCCATGTTCCCTGGTAAAATTGGATTTCTTCTACTTTGAAAGAGGGAAAAAAAATGGATGTTGGGAACATGGAGCAGTCTTTGCCACAGTTCTCTGGGCCTCAGTGTCCTCTTCTGTGAACTGCGGGTAACAATAGTTTCACCTCACAAGGTCATTGCAAGAATGAATTGAGTTAATGGGTATAAAGAGCTAAGTGGCAATGAATATTAGTAATTATGATGATGATTAGTAGAAGATCTTGATAGCAAATTAGCAAGAGGAAAAAGAAGTCACTGTTTTCTGTGCCAAGGAGGGGTGTGACCAGGTGAAATCAGGCTCATTGATTTGGTAAATGTGGGCACCTCCCTAATGACAGGGAACCGCCCAGAGAAAACATTCAAGACCAGCTTTAATGCCCAGAGAGCAGTCAAAGGTAAATTGTATCTCCCTTTGTATCCAAGAATCGAGTCAATGTCCTCAGGGACAATTTGTGCTGCTAAGGGAGCCAAAGGTGGCCCTTGAATTAACGCACACAATTCATGTGCTTCTCAAACCTTGTTCCCGGGGCTTGGGTGAAGCAGAGCCTGGCCTCCCTTGATAGTAAATGGGGCTGCGTAGTGAGTGGTTGTTGTCAGTTGAAGGGACCACAGGACAGGGCTGGAATCTTGAGCCTTTCCAGGGGGTGTCTGGTGCTCTCATCCACTGAACTTGGATAGAAAATCCCCGTCTGAGGAGCAGACAAAATTTTTCTTGGGAGAGAAAAAAAGTTTTTTGTTATCATCTGTTCTGATTTCAAGATTAACAATTTGTCTAGCAAAATCCCAACAAACTAACATGTGTCCAACAGGTCTTGTTAGAGGGATGTGAACCAGAGCAACTCCATCTTGAATAGGGGCTGGGTAAAATGAGGCTGAGACCTATCGGGCTGCATTCCTAGATGGTTAAGGTATTCTAAGTCACGGGATGAGATAGCAGGTAGGCAGATACAGGTCATAAAGACCAGGCTGATAGAACAGTTTGCAATAAAGATGCCAGCTAAAACCCACCAAAACCAAGATGATGACAAGACTGACCTCTGGTCGTCCTCACTGCTACACTCCCACCAACATCATGACAGTTTATAAATCCCATGGCAATGTCAGGAAGTTACCCTATATGATCTAAAAAGGGGAGGTGTGAATAATCCACCCCTTGTTTAGTATATTATCAAGAAATAACCATAAAAATGGGCAACCAACAGCCCTCGGGGCTGCTCTGTCTATGGAGTAGCCATTCTTTTATCCCTTTACTTTCCTAATAAACTTGCTTTCACTTTATGGACTCACTCTGACTCCTTTCTTCTGAGAGATCCAAGAACCCTCTCTTGGGGTCTGGATCGGGCCCCCTTTCTGGTAACAGCCTCAGGAGTGTCCTAGAATTCCACTGGGGGTTTCTTAAGATGTAGTGTGCACCAGGGCCTTGTTAAAAATGCAGGTGTCACCATGAGTTGCTAATTGTTGACATGAGCAATGGGTGTACAAAGGTTAATTGTAATATTCTGAGCCAGGGAAGATGGCTCATGCCTATAATCCCAGCAGTTTGGGAAGCCGAGGCAAGAGGATCTCTTGAGCCTGGGAATTCAAGACCAGCCCTGGCAACATAGCAAGACCCCGTCTCTACAAAATAAACTAGAAAATTATCTGGGTGCAATGGTGCATGCCTGTCGTCCCAGCTACTTAGGTGGCTGAGGTGGGAGGATCCCATGAGCCCAGGTGTTTGAGGTGACTAAGCCATGATCACGCCACTGTACTCTAGCCTAGGTGAGAGAGGGAGACCATGTCTCAAGAAAATAAAAAATAGGCCAGGTGCAGTGGCTCATGCCTGTAATCCCAGCACTTTGGGAGGCCAAGGCAGATGGAGCACTTGAGGTCAGGAGTTCAAGACCAGCCTGGCCAACATGATTAAACCCCATATCTACTAAAAATACAAAAAATTAGTGGAGCGTGGTGGTACATGCCTGCAGTCCCAGCTCCTTGGGAGGCTGAGACAGGAGGATCACTTGAACCTAGGAGGCAGAGGTTGCAGTGAGCTGAGATGGTGCCACTGCACTCCAGCCTGGGTGATAGAGCAAGACTGTCTTAAAAGAAAAGAAAATAAAAAATTGTAATATTCTCTCTACTTTCATATATGTTCCACGTTTTCTATAACAAAGGGTTTTTAATTTAAAATATATATATTTAATGCAGGTAGCAGAACCCAGCCCCAAAAACTTCTCAATCTGTAGTTCAGGGTGGAAAAGGAATCTCTTTTCATGCCCACTTGTTTCAATACAGTTAGAAAAAAAAACACTTAGATCGGTTTCATCATGTACTAGATCTATCAGAAGTGCTTTATAAATAGTAAGATAATCTCATATCTGCATGTCATTATTACACCATGTTACAGACAAGGAAACTGAGGCATACATAGGTGAAGTGATTTGCCCTCTTCTCACAGCTAGCAAGTGGCAAGGCTAGGATATGAACCCAGGCAGCCAGGCTCAAAAACGAGGTTCCACCCTCTATCTCCTCTGCCTCTTCCAGTTCTGTGAGCAGCCTCTGTTGACATTCTAACTAGCTCCCTTTAGACTTTTTAAAACTCTAGTGTTCACATTTGTCTGCATCTGCATAAAGATTATAGGAAGAACAGGCCGGGCGCGGTCCAGCCTCTGGTCCTTTGCTCCTCTGGTCCTTTTTTCACCTGGGCTTGGAAAGTTGGGATTTTCCTTTTGATTTAGTTCTAGGAAGTCAGTGTGAATCAACCTTAGGTTCCCTGCCTCCAGACGCTATTCTCCTGCCTCAGTGTCAGCAACAAATTCCCAGTGGATTTTACCTGGCTATCTCAGGTATCCCAGAATATCCCAGAGCATCCCAGGAAGAAGCACCTCCTTGAGTTTAAAATACTCACACACCATCCACCTCCCTGTCCTAGTCACTGTCTAGCCCCCTTCCCCTGCTTTGCTTGTTTCCATTGCTGTTATTTTTCTCTGCTATTATATTTTCATTTGTTATTGTTTACTTACCTGCTGTCTGTCACTCCCTGTAGCATGTGAGCTTCATGATGGCAGGGACCTTGTCTCCTGTTTTCCTTGCTACAGTACAGCTCCAGCACCTTGCACAGCGACTGACACACAGTTGGTGCTCAATAAAGCACCGAGTGCATGTCTGAGTCAATGAGAAGCTGGGATATTAGGACAGCTTACGTCTGTGAGCTGGGCCCAGGCTGGCCCTCCCGGAGATGATGTTTCACAAAAGCTCTCAGCTCAATCCTGAAATATAAGGACTCAGAATTCTCAAGGCCAGATGGTGTTAACCGCCTTCTGAAAGTGTCTGAAGGCCAAGTAGAGTCAGGGAGAGGACTCCCTTTGGCTGCGGAGGACAAAGAAGTAAAATGACTCAGCAGAGACCAGCTCAGATGCACCAGATGAGATCCAGGTAGCAAGGGAAGGAGGGAATTTGCCAAACGCACTCCATTTCCTCAGCCACACACACATGGGTTGTCCAACAGGTGAGATGATGATGATGATGATGATGATGATGATGATAGCTAACATTAATGTCACGAAATATTTACCAGATGCTGCTCTGAGCTCTTTAATACATTCATTCATTTAATCCTCACAACATTACCTCTGAGGCAGGTAATGTGGTATCCCCATCTTACAGCAGGGTAAGTTAAGGCACAGAGAGGTTAAGGAACTTGCTGGGGTGACAAGCCTTGGAAGTAGCTGAGCAGGAATTGGACCAGGTGACCCTGGGCATGTGTCAGAGCAAAACACCTCACTGTCACCCTACCACCCTGCCAAAAATGCCCCAAATGTTTCAGCTCCCAAGGCCAAGGCCAGGCTGACACAATTCTGCCCTCTTGTATCATGAATTCCCATTCAGACCACATATTTGCCTTTATGCCGCAGAGGTGGGGTAGGGGCTACAGCCTGGGCCTAGGGTCTCACTGTTTTCTCGGCTGTGTAACCTTGAACAAGTGGCTTGAGTTGCCTGAACCTCAATTTCCTCATCTGTAAAACAGGATGGTGATTGTACCTACCTCCTAGGATTGCCAGGAGGAATTGAGTAATGCAAAGGATATAGCACAAATCTTAGCTCATAGTAAGCACTCAATAAAAGTAGCTATTGGGGCCAAGCACGGTGGCTCACGCCTGTAATCCCAGCACTTTGGGAGGCCGAAGCAGGCGGATCACTTGAGGTCAGGAGTTGAAGGCCAGCCTGGCCAACATGGTGATACCCCGTCTCTACTAAAAATACAAAAGTTAGCCAAGCATGGTGGCGGGTGCCTGTAGTCCCAGCTACTCAGGAGGCTGAGGCAGGAGAATCGCTTATATCCAGGAGGCAGAGGTTGCAGTGAGCCGAGATCACACCATTGCACTCCAGCCTGGGAGTACAGAGTGAGATCCACCTCAAAAAAAAAAAAAAAAAAAAAAAAAAACCCAGCCAGGAGCCGTTAGCACCGCAGCCCTAAAGGAAACAGGAGGGAGGGTTTTAGAAGGGGAGGCTTCCAAAACCAGACCCAGTGGCTGTCCTGGCTGGGAGAAAAGCCTGATTGAAACTGTGGCCTTCAGTAGAAGAATGCATGGTGTCCCCACCGGAAGGAGCTGGGAAAATGAACACCATGAGCCCCCTCCCCTCTCGCCCTCTATTCCATCCAGGTTCCCAATTGACCAAATCCACCCAAAAGCAGAGGGCAAACTCCCAGGTGCTGAGAAAGTGGAGGGGGCAGGGAAGGGATCTGGGGAGGCCACCAGAAGACACCCAGTACTGCCCAGGGTCACGCTGCTAGTTAATGGCAGAGCCACAATTCAAACTCAAGCCATCTGGCTCCCGCACGTACTCAGCTGCAGATGGCGAGGTCTAAAGACCACCTAACAGATGGGGTGCACCCCAACACAGCTGGATCACAGCCTCAGTTACGCTGGTGTTTGGGTCAAATTGCATGCTTCTCATTCATGAAATTGAGTTCCTTCCAGAACTTTCTGGAACTTATTTGATCCCTGGTGACAGGGATGCAACAATGGTTAAGCAAACACAGTGAAAGCCTATTTGCAGTCAAACAGGCTTAGGTTCAAATCCCAGCTCAAGGCTGGGTGTGGTGGCTCACACCTGTCATCCCAACACTTTGGAGTCCAAGATGGGAGGATTGCTTGAGCCCAGAAGTTCGAAACCAGCCTTGACCAAGAAAAATTTTAAAATTCGCCAGACGTGGTGATGCATGCCTATAGTCCCTGCTGTGCAGAAGGCTGAGGCAGGAGGATCACCTGTGCCCAGGAGGTCAAGGCTGCAGTGAGCTGAGATGGCGCCATTGCACTCCAGCCTGGGCAACAGAGTGAGACTCTGTCTCAGAAATAAATAAATAAGCTGGGTATGATAGTCACAGTTGCTCCGGAGGCTGAGGCAAGAGTATCATTTGAGCCCAGGAGATCCAGGCTGTAGTGAGCCATGTTTGCACCACTGCACTCCAACCTGGGTGACAGAGTGAGATCCTGTCTCAAAAAACAACAAAATCCCAGCTCAGCCACTTCCTAACTAAGCAATGAGGGATAAGTGATGTCACCTCTCTGAACCTCAGTCGCCTCATCTGCGAAATGGAGCTAATGATGATAGAACAGTGAGAGTCCCGGGAGACAGGTCAGCCCAGAGCGCCCAGCACATTGCCAGCACTTATTGTGCAGGGAGGACATGTTGCTGTTTTTTGAGGTTTTTGTTTGTTTGTTTTTTGGTTTTTTGTTGTTGTTGATGTTGTTTTGAGACAGAGTTTCCCTCTGTCACTTAGGCTGAAGTGCAATGGCATGATCTTGGCTCACTGCAACCTCCACCTCCCGGGCTCAAGAGATTCTCATGACTCAGCCTCCCAAGTAGCTGGGATTACAGGCCCCCGCCACAACACCCGGCTAATTTTTGTATTTTTAGTGATCCGCCCATCTCCCAAAGTGCTGGGATTACAGTCAGCCACTGCACCCAGCCACGTTGCTGTTTTTATCCCTGCCCAGCCTTGACCCCTGTCTGCCCTCCACTTCCCACCTGCCAGCCTGCTCCTCAACCTTGCCAAAACCCTCCCGCCTTCCACAGGATCAAAGTCAGAGAAATTAAAAGCCCAGCAGGATCCCTTAAGACTCAGCCAGTTTGCAACCCAGGCAATTAAGAAATCTCTGGGATTTGAGTTCTGAGCAAATCGGATCTTGAAAAAAAAGTCCCCAACTCAAAACACCTCTGAGGAACTAAATCTGATGCCCTGCAAAGCTATTTTTTTCAAGTCCTTTGAATTCTTGAAAGGTAAGAGTTGTAAATATATGCATCTTAGACAGGGCTGTCCAGTCCTCTCAAAAGTTTCAAGTTCAACAGAGATGTTAAAAATACAGGTTCCCCAGACAAATTCAAACTGAGGGGCATTCTACAAAACAAGTGGTCTAAACACTTGTAAAATGACCAAGTCTGCGAAGGCCAACGCGGGAGGATAGCCTGAGCCCAGGAGTTCAAGACTGCCCTGGGCACCATGGTAAGACCCCATTTCTAAAGAAAAAGAAAAAGAAAACGAAGAAGGAGAAGGAGAAGGAGGAAGAGGAGGAGGAGGAGAAGGAAAAGGAGAAGCAGAAGAAGAAGAAGGGGAGGAGGAGGAGAAGGAAGAGATAAAAGAAATAAAATGCTAAGGTCATGAATGATGGGGGTGGGGGGTACTGAAGAACTCTCAGATTAAAAGAGATAGGCTGGGCACGGCGGCTCATACCTGTAATCCCAGCACTTTGGGAAGCTGAGGCGGGTGGAACACTTGAGGCCAGGAGTTCAAGACCAGCCTGGCCAACATGGTGAAAACCCATCTCTAATAAAAATGCAAAAAAATTAGCCGGTGTGGTGGCACGCACCTGTAGTCCCAGCTGCTTGGGAGGCTGAGGCATGAGAATTGCTTGAACTCAGGAGGCGGAGGTTGCAGTGAGCCAAGATCGCGCCATTGCACTTCAGCCTGGGCAACAGAGTGAGACTCTGTCTCAAAAAAAAAAAATAAAAGAGAACGAATTTTTTGTTCTAATATAACTAAAGCAATGTGTGATCATTAAAAAATAAAGGGGTGGTGATAATTAGGGAAACTTACTATGTACTGTGGATTAGATATTAGTATTGATGATGAGTATCCTAAATTTCATAATTCAGTGCTGAGTTATGCAAGACAATTTCCTTGTTCTCAGGAGGTAAGCTCAGGTAAAGAGGCATTGCGTTTGTAACTTCTCAAATGATTCAGAAAAAAAAATATGCATATTTATATCTGGAAAGTGAGAAGTGATAGAGCAAATGTGAAAAGCTATACACGACTCCTTGGAACTATTCTTGCAACTTTTCTTTAAGGGTGAAATTATGGCAGTGAAAAGTTTTGTTTTTTTTTAAATGCAGATCTCTGGGTCACTCACTGGACTTTTGGAGCAGCCCAGGAATCTGCACTTTTAGCATGCTCCCTAGGGCACTTGGGCACACAAGAAGCTTGACACGTGAGCTCTGCAGACACGCAAGCCTCCATTCCCAGAGGGCACAGCCCCTGAGGTTCTTACTCTCCTGTCCCTCCCTGCTGTTCCCTCCCTCCTGCAACAGCAAAGAGCCACACATGGAGGGCTTTGCAAACCAACAGCGTGAGAGGTTCATCCAGATTTTTGCCAAGGGCAGAGCTTGCTCTGAGCCTCTAACCAACTCATCATTACATGACTTAAAATACAATTTGCTGAAGACAATCTTCTGGGAAGGCAGACAGAGAAAGAAAGAAACCAAGGGTCAAGGAGGAGGCAGCCAAGACAGGATAGAGGAGGACCCTGGAAACCAGAGGGCTCCTGTAAGTGTATTCATCAGGGGTAGCAGCGACATTGCTTGGCTTTAGCCCTCCTTCGTCATTTTCGTTTGGGGACATCAGCAGCAGCTGCCATTTCTTTTTTTTTTTTTTTTTTTTTTTTTTTGAGACGGAGTCTTGCTCTGTGTCCCAGGCTGGAGTGCAGTGGCCCGATCTCGGCTCACTGCAAGCTCCGCCCCCCCCCGGGTTAACGCCATTCTCCTGCCTCAGCCTCCCGAGTAGCTGGGACTACAGGCGCCCACCACCTCGCCCGGCTAATTTTCTTGTATTTTTAGTAGAGACGGGGTTTCACCATGTTAGCCAGGATGGTCTCGATCTCCTGACCTCGTGATCCGCCCGTCTCGGCCTCCCAAAGTGCTGGGATTACAGGCTTGAGCCACCGCGCCCGGCCAACTGCCATTTCTTAATGCATGGGAGGCACCAACAGCTCTGCCTGGCATTGGTGTTCGAATATGCCAGGGGGCTGCCTCATAAATGCAGGGCTGCTTCTCACAAACGGAGCCTTGGAAAAAGTGACTACACCCTGCAATGCAATTAGGAGAAAAACAACTCAGGCGGAAGCACAGCCCAGCCCAGCCAGGGGCTTGCAAACCACTCTGACACTCTGACCAGGACCCACAATAAGGAAGACATTAGCATCACAGTCTAGTAACACAAACATACACACACGCACAAGCACACGCACACACGCGCATGCGCGCGCGCGCACACACACACGCACACACGCACACACACACACTGTGATGGGCATTAAATGCTCCATTTTTTTTTCTTTTTTTTTTGAGATAGAGTCTTGCTCTGTCACCCAGGCTGGAGTGCAGTGGCATTATCTCAGCTCATTGCAACCTCCGCCTCCCAGGTTCAAGCAATCCTCCTGCCTCAGCCTCCCGAGTAGCTGGGATTATAGGCAAGCACAGCCACACCCAGCTAATTTTTGTATTTTTAGTAGAGATGGGGTTTCACCGTGTTGGCCAGGCTGGTCTTGAACTCCTGACCTCAAGTGATCCCCTAGCCTCCGCCTCCCAAAGCCTCTCAAAGTGCTGGGATTACAGGAGTGGGTCGCTGTGCCTGGCCTAGTCATCTTTTTGTTTTTGCTAATGAAACCGTAGGTATTGGATGGGCAGAGATTCACTTAGACATGAACAATGACCCACTTCTGGCCAACGAGACATAAGGGGAAGGCTGCTCCTGGGGCTTCTGAAGAATTTTTTTTTTTTCTGAATTTAACTGCAGATTTTTTTTTTCCCTGAATTAAAATATGTGAGGAGCTGCTCTCCATGCCTGTTTCCTTTAGAGGCGGTTGTATGACGATGTGATGCCTGGCAGTGGCAACGACAGCCATTCTGTGACTATGAGGAGACACAGCCAACACGTCAAGGGTGTCAGAGAGGAAATACATGGAAAGAACCTGGATCATTGATGAAGTTGTTGAGTCATGAACTAACTTTGAAATCACCTATTATCAAAATCTGTTATCCAAAAAAGGAACCCCTAGTATTTAATCCATGTTTAGCCAGGTCTTGCAGCCAAAGACAGCCCAAAGGACACAGTAACCATCTTCCATGCTTCATGGGTATAGCCCAGGCAGGTGTTTCCAAAGCCATGGCTGATTGAAATCAATGTAGTGGGTCATGACCAACATGAAAATAGATAAAATAGTATAGATAATATGAGAATGCATGACACATAGAAAAGATAAATATTTTTCCCAAAACTCCTGTTTGACTTATGTGTGTCCGGCGTTAGGATCCCCAGGAAGCAGACTCTAAGATAGAATTTAGTGTTCAGGGAACATTTGAAGGAGCCCCCTTGGTATCATCTCCTGGGGAAGGAGCGGAGAGGAAGCAGGAGTGGGTAGGGAGAGAAGTTGACCTGAAATGCAGGTGCAACACCATCTTAACCAACCCGCCAGGAAACAGGAAGTTAAAATGGCTGTTCAGAACTGTCTAGATTGAGCCAAGATGGCCAGATCTTTGTATATCACATAATCAAAATTACTAGACATGGGACACCCCAGGAAATTTATGTAACCTTGGGCAAGGTGGCCTTCTGCAGGTGAGGCAGGGGTTCAGCCCAAAGGCTGGACACCTGGATGCTCTCTGAGGACACCACTTTCAGCAGCTGGAACACGGCTCGCCTTAAAAGGAAATGGAGCAGCTGGGCACATTGTCTCATGCCGGTAATCCCAGCACTTTGGGAGGCCAAGGGGGGCAGATCACTTGAGCTCAGGAATTCTAGACCAGCCTGACCAACATGGTGAAATCTCATCTCTACTAAAAATACAAAAATTAGCTTTGCATGGTGGCACACACCTGCAATCCCAGGTACTTGGGAGGCTGAGGCAGCAGAATCGCTTGAACTGGGGAGGTGGAGGTTGCAGTGAGCTGAGATCATGCCATTGCACTCCAGTCTGGGTGACAGAGTGAGACTACACCTCAAAAAAATAAAAATAAATTTTTAAAAAGTGAATGAATGTTGGTAAGGTCTGCCACAGTCCATGTCAGATATCCCTTTCAGCCCTCATTTCCTTATGGGCTTCCATGTCAAAGACCCCGAGGCGGGAGCAGAGGCATTGATCTGCAGCAGATTCATAGCAATTGTACCACCACCAACGCTTCCCAGATCCATGACAGACATCACTAGTCAATTACAGCAAGTTTCCCACTGAGCAAGAATGTGGTTTCACAATGTATTTCAACAAAGTATTCCATGTACTCATTACCAACCCATTAGAATTAGAACCTAAGATAAAATCTGGTTCCTGCCCTGACCTCTATACCAGAGGATAACAAAGAAAGCTGACAGAAGGTTATTGCTGGTTATTGCTCTGCATTTTCTTTTTTTTTTTTTTTTTTTTTTTTTTTTTTTTTTTGAGACGGAGTCTCGCTCTGTCACCCAGGCTGGAGTGCAGTGGCCGGATCTCAGCTCACTGCAAGCTCCGCCTCCCGGGTTCACGCCATTCTCCTGCCTCAGCCTCCCGAGTAGCTGGGACTACAGGCGCCTGCCACCTCACCCGGCTAAGTTTTTGTATTTTTAGTAGAGACGGGGTTTCACTGTGTTACCCAGGATGGTCTCGATCTCCTGACCTCGTGATCCGCCCGTCTCGGCCTCCCAAAGTGCTGGGATTACAGGCTTGAGCCACCGCGCCCGGCCATTGCTCTGCATTTTCAAAACACTCTCTGACTCATGCCATCCACCCCTCCCTCCCCACTTTGGATGTGTCCTCCTTCTCTCTGCCTATCTAAATCCCGCCCATCTTTCAAAGAGGCTCAACTCGGAGCAGAGATCCTATCTTAAAAGACCCTGTCTTAAAAATAAGTAAATAAAATTCATTTTTAAAAAGAGGCTCAACTCAAACCTGACTCCTCCAGGAAGTCTCCCCTGGGTATCCCAACCTTGTCTAAAATCATTCACTGAACCCACTGATCAAACTTGACATCACTCCAAGTGGGATAACCAAACATTGAGTGCTTCCTGATGTGTTGCAGATAAGAATCCCTATAAAGCGTTCTTGCCCCATGTGACTCTAATCCAGCCTGTAGATTAACTACCCATTTATAAGGAATATGGAGGCTAACAATAAATAACACCTGGAACGTAATTAGCAAAACTCTAGAATGTTGGAAACTGAAGGACAAGGCTCCAGGGTCTTCAGCAAGTAAGTGACATTTTAAAAAACAGGAAGAGGCCGGGAGCGGTGGCTCAAGCCTGTAATCCCAGCACTTTGGGAGGCCGAGACGGGCGGATCACGAGGTCAGGAGATGGAGACCATCCTGGCTAACCCAGTAAAACCCCGTCTCTACTAAAAAATACAAAAAACTAGCCGGGCGAGGTGGCGGGCGCCTGTAGTCCCAGCTACTCGGGAGGCTGAGGCAGGAGAATGGCGTAAACCCGGGAGGCGGAGCTTGCAGTGAGCTGAGATCCGGCCACTGCACTCCAGCCTAGGCGACAGGGCAAGACTCCGTCTCAAAAAAAAAAAAAAAAAACAGGAAGAAATTTGTAGATTTGTATCAGTTATCTATCGGCCACAATAATACTATATAATAAATTATACAAGAATTTAATGCTTTATTTATTTATTTATTTTATTTTGAGACCAAGTCTCGCTCTTGTTGCCCAGGCTAGCATGCAATGATGCAATCTTGGCTCACGGCAACCTCCACCTCCAGGGTTCAAGCGATTCTCCTGCCTCAGCCTCCCGAGTAGCTGGGATTACAGGCATGTGCCACCATTCCTGGCTAATTTTGTATTTTTAGTAGAGACAGGGTTTCTCCATGTTGGTCAGGCTGGTCTCGAACTCCCAACCTCAGGTGATCCGCCCACCTTGGCCTCCCAAAGTGCTGGGATTACAGGTGAGAGCCACTGTGCCTGGCCTATTTTTTAATTTTTATTTATTTATTTTTTTTGAGACAGGTTCTCACTCTGTGGCCCAGGCTGGAGTGCAATGGTGCAATCTCGGTTCACGGCAACCTCTGGTCCCAGGCTCAGGTGATCCTCCCATCTCAGCCTCCTGAGTAGCGGAGACCACAGGCACACACCACCATACCCAGCTAATTTTTCTATTTTTAGTAGAGACAGGGTTTCTTCCTGTTGCCCAGGCTGGTCTGAACTCTTGGGTTCACGTGATCCAACCACCTGGACCTCCCAAAGTGCTGGGATTACAGGTGTGAGCCACTGCGCCCAGCTAAATTTAGTGATTTTAAAGTACCAATTATTATTACACAAGAAGCTGTGGCTCTTTTGGTCCGGGCCAGGTTCAGCTGAGCTAGGCTGGGCTCATCTCATGTTCTGTGGCCAGCTGGAGGGTCAGAAGATGGGCTGGCCTAGAACAGCCTCACCTGGCACAGCTCTTCTGCCCACAGTCTCTCGTCCCATAGCAGGCTGCCTGGGCTTGCTCTCCTCGCTGAGGAAGGGGTCCAAGAAGCACGTAAAGTCACGTAGAGGCATCAAGGCTGGGATCCAGACGTCGCTCACTTTTACTTCTGCTGCATTCTATTGGCCCAAGCAAGTCAGCTGACCAAGTCCAGCTTCAAAAGTTGAAAATAGACTCCGCCTCAATGAGAGAAGCTGCCTTCACCTTGCCAAGGGCGTGGATACAGAAAGAGACCATTTTTTGGCAATCAATCCCCGACAGGGTAGAAAGAGACTAAGTACATATCAATCAATGCAATGTGTGCCCTTGCTCAGATCCTGACTTCAACAGACCAGCTGCAAAACCCCATTTTTGGAGTCATTAGGGCAAATTGAACATAGACTATTAGACGGTAACAAGGAAGTGTTAAATCTTTTTTTTTTTTTTTTTTTTTTTTTTTTTTTTGACGGAGTTTCGCTCTTGTTGCCCAGGTTGGAGTGCAATGGCGCGATCTCGGCTCACCGCAACCTCCACCTCCCAGGTTCAAGCGATTCTCCTGCCTCAGCCTCCCAAGTAGCTGGGATTACAGGCATGCACCAACATGCCCGGCTAATTTTGTATTTTGAGCAGAGACGGGGTTTCTCCGTGTTGGTCAGGCTGGTCTTGAACTCTCGACCCCAGGTGATCCACCTGCTCTCAGCCTCCTGAAGTGCTGGGATTACAGGCGTAAGCCACCTGCCTGGCTTAGGAAGTGTTAATTCTTTAAGTATGATAATGGTATTGTGAATATTTTCTAATGCATTTATTGTTAGAAATACATGTTACACACCGGGTGCGGTGGCTCATGCCTGTAATTCCAACACTTTGGGAGGCCAAGGCAGGCAGATCACGAGGTCAACAGATCGAGACCATCCTGGCCAACATGGCGAAACCCCATCTCTACTAAAAATACAAAAATTAGCTGGGCATGGTGGCGCACACCTGTAGTCCCAGCTACTCAGGAAGCTGAGGCAGGAAAATCACTTGAACCCAGGAGGTGGAGGTTGCAGCGAGCCAAGATCATGCCACTGCACTCCAGCTTGGTGACTGAGCGAGACTCCGTCTCGAAAAGAAAAGAAAAGAGAAAAGAAAGAAAGGAACTATGTATTACAGTGTTATGATGTCTGTAATTTATTTAAAGATATTCCAGGCTGGGCATGGTAGCTCATGACTGTAATCCTAGCACTTTGGGAGGCCGAAGCTGGAGGATCACTAGAAGCCAGGAGTTTGAGACCAGCCTGGGCAATATAGCAAGACCCTGTCTCTATAAAAAGAATTTAAAAATTAGGCAAGCACAGTGGCACATGCCTGTGGTCCCAGCTACTCTGGAGGCTGAGGTGGGAGGATGGCTTGAGCCCAGGAGGTCAATGCTGCAGTGAGCCCTGGTCCTGACACTGCACTCCAGTGACAGAGTGAGACCTGTCTCCAAAAAAAAAAAAAATATATATATATATATATATATTCCAGCAAGACCAGCAAGAAAAGGAAGGAGGGTATGTGTAAGGGGTAGGAGATGTAGTAAGAATGGCAGAGGGTTGGTAGTTGTTAAAGCTGTCTAATGCATACACGGGGGTTTATGGTACTATCTTCATGATATTTATGTGTGTGTGTCTGAAATTTCCCATTATAGGCTAGGAACGGTGGCTCACACCTGTAATCCCAGCACTTTGGGAGGCCGAGGCAGGTGGATCATCTGAGGTCAGGAGTTGGAGACAAGCCTGGACCACATGGTGAAACACCGATTCTACTAAAAATACAAAAATTAGCTGGGTGTGGTGGCACATGCCTGTAACACCAGCTACTCAGGAGGCTGAGACAGGTGATTGCCACTGCACTCCAGCCTGGGTAATGGAGTGAGACCCTGCCTCAAAAAAAAAAAAAAAAAAAAAAAAAGAAAGAAAGAAAGAAAAAGAAAGGAAGAAAGAAAAGAAAAGAAAAGAAAGAAATTTCCCATGGTAAGGAATGTTTAAAAAGTATTCATCAGCTTTATTTCCCTCATGTAGTTTCCTAAAGTATGGTGTGATTATCACCTAATCATGATATGTTTCAAGAACATTGCAGAAAAAGTCTAGTTTGGTGCCACCCTATCTTCACCATCTGTCAAGCACTTGTTAATTTCCCATTATAACAAAGTGAGAGCAGACTTTGGGGATCTTGTCCTGAACAAGATATGGAAAGAATATCACATCATTGTTTGATTTTCATAGCACTTCTTGGTTATCATTACCTTCTCTCTACTATGAGTGACAACTGCTTTTGCATTTATAAATAGTAATAAAAAGTTCTCTTTTCAAATAAATTAAATCTATAAAAAGTAAACTGGCCAGGCATGGTAGCTCACGCCGGTAATCCCAGCACTTTGGGAGGCCGAGGCAGGCAGATCACCTGACACCAGGAGTTCAAGACCAGCCTGGTCAACATGGTGAAACCCCATCTGTACTAAAAATACAAAAATTAGCCAGGAGTTGTGGCACACGCCTGTAATCCCAGCTACTCAGGAGGCTGAGGCAAGAGAATCACTGGAACCCAAGAGGCAGAGGTTGCAGTGAGCCGAGATCACGCTACTATAGTCCAGCCTGGGTGACAAAGCTAGACTCCATCTTAAAAAAAAAAAAAAAAAAAACAGTAAACTTATTTTTTAAAAGTGATTAAATCAGTAATGGTTTAGATGTTGGCTACCCACTCTGGCAAACAATTCCAAATCTCACTGGCTTCACATAATAAAGTTCTGTTTCTCAAGTCACAGCCCAATGCAAGGCAGTGGGAGTCTCAGTTCCAGAGAGTCATTCAGGAACTCAGGCTCCTTTCAGCTAGTGGCTCTGAAACCCCCCACACCTTGGGGTCTGCCATGGAACCTTCTGTGTTTAGCTAGCCAACTAGAGAAGTGAGAGAGAGGCTGTCACATGGAAGGATTTGGGAGACCAGGCCTAAACATGAATGCTTCACTTTAGCCCACATTCCATTGGCTAGAACTTCATCACATAGTTCCACTTAGCTGCAAGGGAGGCTGTAACTAAAGCACGAGCCCAGGAAGAAGACGAGAATGGTGAACAGTTAGCATTACCTCTGCCACTGCAGTCTTCAAATGACAAAAAAATTTAGAAAAACAAGTCTATAAGATGAAGTCCCAATTTCTCAGTGTGGCACACAAAAGTCTATCACTCAAGGTTCAATCAGAGATCTGCTGTGAGCATCAGAGAAGGGATTTATTACAGGGTTTAGACCTTACACAATTGTGGGAGCTGGTAGAGGACTCTATTCACTAATGTTGTCTCTGGGTAACTTATATCAGCTGTCAAGGAGGAGGCTGGACATGAATGAGAGCTAGGACAAATTGGAACCTTGAGGATGAACTGGAACCACAAGGACAACTGCGAGCGCCAACTGGAAGCTGTGTCCACAGTGTCTGGGGCTCTGCATTGACCTTCTTAGCATTAAAAATATGGCTCAGTTTCATTCCCACCTTCCAAATCTCATACAAATTTCTCCTGTGGCTAATGACAACCCAGAACCATATGGAGATGGTAATTCTGGAAAAGCGGTTCTAGCCTAGCTGAACACAGAACAAGCCACTTCATGGGCCTGTGAAGCATTCTAGCCTCACCCCCCAGCAGTCCTCAGCTCACATCTTCCACTCCAGCCACGCCAACAACTTGCATTTTCTCAACTACACCAGATGTTTCCTCTCTTATCCATGCTGCTATTCCCTCTGTCTGGAATGTTCTTTCCTGTCACCATCTTGTGCCTCACTCTTCCTCAGCCTTCAAGATCTGTTCAAATGCCACCTCCCCTAGGAAGCCTTCCCTAATGTCTCCAGCCAGAAATGGGAGAGTGGCGGAGCCATAAATGCAGTAGGAGGTTGTGCAACTTGCAATCCTTCTCCACAACCTTTCAAATCTTCCACAAAATCATGTACTAAATGCTGTACTAAATGCTGTACTAAACATGTACTAAATGCTGAATGTGACTGGGTTTCTTCTCAAAAATAGTGAGGAGGTGGGGCTTTTAACCTGGCTTTGACTTGGCGTGGGAGCAAGATAGCTCACACAGTCACAAGAGCCCTGAGACCAGGAGGAGTATGAGGAAGAGAAGAGCAAGAGGAAATAAGATGCAGGAATAGGCAGAAATTGATGGGAGGCTTTAAGCTGTCCCCAACTTGGAATTTGGGTCTATGCCATGTTTAAGATCTCGAAGGAGCAGGAGCACCCTGTTACACAGGTGTGGTAGATCGGATTATCTTTCTCAATTCTTCACTCCCTTCTGTCATCTGACCTTGAAATGCCTGAGAGTGAGGAAAGTCTCTTTCCCCTTCCTGTTGATGTGAGGCTTGGTGATAGCTATAGATATCGGCATAGATTTTTTTGCCAATGGAATGTGTGCAGAAGTGATGTGCTAGCTCCGAGCCAAGGTGTTAAGAAACATTACATGTGTCTGCTCATCCCCTTGCACTTCTGCTAGCCACCTGGAACATGCCTGAGTAGTTGCTGACCTAAAGAGGATAAAAAGAAGCACGTAGAAGAAATACATGGAACATACCAGAACCCAACTGCAGCCAGGAGCCAAGCCCAAGTGATTCCAGCAGACCTACGATTGATCCGTACACTCACAAGCAAGAAAATCAATGTTTGTTGTTGTGACTTTTTAATAGTATATGAAATGTCATTCATGTACTGTTAAATTCACCAATGTAAACAGTATAATCCAGCGGTTTTTAGCATATCTATAGCTGCACAACCATCCCACAATTAATTTTAGAACATTTTCATCACCCCAAAAAGAAACTCTATACCTATTGTGTTAGCAGTCTCTCCCCATTTCTTTTCTTTTCTTTTTTTTTTTTTTTTAGAGAAGTCTCACTCTTATCCCCAGTCTCTCCCCATTTCTGTTTGTTGCTTGAAGCCACTAAGTGGGGTAGAGAGATACTTGTTAGACAGCATTATTGTGGCAATAGCTGACAGATACGTAAGTATTAGAGATGTGCCTAGTGTAAACAAGCCCACAATTGTACATTTCCCTTGGAGAAGCTTAGGATAAGAAAAATTTACCTCCCCAGATCCCCTTATACACAGTCACACAATAACATGTGCTCATACACACTGTCATTTTCACACACTTTTATAAATATATCACACACCCACACTCATAGACTCACTCATTTCCACGGATACAATCAAAGATCCATATGCAGACTCCCATGCACAGACTCACAATTACACACTGTAGACACACACACCCAGACAGCAATTTCCCAAACTCCAGGTGTTCAAATGACACAACTCAATTTTTTTCTCCATATCTATACATCACATGTGCTCTTATTTCCTTAACTTTTTCTTTAAATGACTGATATTTTTTTCCAAATAAACTCATTTTTAAAGGAAGCCACTGATGAGTCCTATACATAGATGATCCTCATCTTTTCCATTGGCTCTTGCACCTTCTTTCCACCACACTCAGTCCTGTCCATTAGCAGAGGGGTTGAGAGAACCCAATGCCACCACCTCCAGGAAGCCCCCCAACCAGTGGCATGTGACCCATGCAGTTGCACAGGACTCTGCCCTTAGGAGGACCTCATGTCTGCTTTAGTGATCTACTGTCAGCATTTGGAAATTCTTAGTCATTGGTGAACAAGGGGCTCTGAATTTTCTTTTTGCAAATGGCCCCACAAATTATGTCGCTCTCCTGCCTCTAACCATGGAGTCTCTCAGTTCCCATCGGCTTCCTAGGGTGGCAGCTTCTTACCTGGAAGATGAGCGGACCCAGGGCAGGGTCCCATCTGATACAGCCCAGACCTCGGGGTCCAAGCTTGAATCTCAGCTCCATTTACCAGCTGAGTGAGCTTGAGCCAGACTGCCCTGACAGCCACAGGACCCAGGACAAGAGTATGAAGGGAGGTTCACAGGCCATGTATCTAAACATCTTCATGGGATAAATCAAGCTTACAGTTGTCAAATAAAATGTATTTAACTTATCTATTTATTTATTTATTTATTTATTATTTTTCGAGATGGAGTCTGGCTCTTGTTGCTCAGGCTGGAGTGCAATCTCGGCTCACTGCAACCTCCACCTCCCGGGTTCAAGTGATTCTCCTGCCTCAGCCTCCTGAGTAGCTGGGATTACAGGTGCCCAACACCACGCCCGCTAATTTTTGTATCTTTTGTAGAGATGGAGTTTCACCATGTTGCCGAGGCTGGTCTTGAACTCCTGGACTCAAGCAACCTGCCCACTTTGGCCTCCCAAAGTGTAGGCATTACAGGTGTGGACCACTGTACCCAGCCAAATTGTTTAATGTTTCTAAATGATCCTCTTGTTGTGGTAGTTATATATTGCTGCCTAACAAATTACCATAAATTTGGCAACTTAAAATAACACTGATTTACTATCTCACCATTTCCGTGGTCAGGAATCCAGAAATGGCTTACTTGGGTCCTCTGCTGCAGGATCTCATAAGGCTGCAATCAAGGTATCAAGCCAGGGCTGGGGTCTCATCTGAGACTCACCTGGGGAAGGAACTGCTTCTAACGTCATACAGTTGTGCATCCAGTTCAGGCTCTCAGACTAAGTGCCTCAGCTGCTTGCTAGCTGTTGGCTGGAAGTCACCCTCAGTTTCTAAGCACATGAGCCAACTCCTCTGGTGGCTTATTTCATCAAAGCCAGCAAAGAAGAACATCAATTAGAAGAGTCTGCATGTAAGACAACAGTTATGATCCTCTGCCATGTAGTCACAGATGTGAAATCCTATTACCTTTGCTGTATTCTATTTGTTAAGAGCAGGTCCCAGGGCCCTCCCGTACTCAAGCAGAGAGGATTACACAGGAGTGTGAATGCTAGAAAGCAGGGATCACTGGGGAGCGTTTTAGAATGTGTCCCCTACAGTTGTCTTGTGCAGTTGTGCAAAGATTACACTAATGTGTGAGGACTTCCAGAACCACAAAGTGGAACACAGAGAGAAGTCTGTCACTCAGGCTGGAGTGCAGTGGCGTGATCTCGGTTCATTGCAACCTCTGCCTCCTAAGTTCAAGCAATTCTCATGCCTCAGCCTCCTGAGTAGCTAGGACTACAAGTACATGCCACCACACCCAGTTAATTTTTGTATTTTTAGTAAAGACAAGGTTTTATCATGTTGGCCAGGCTAGTCTCAAACTCCTGACCTCAAGTGATCCTCCCGCCTTGGCCTCCCAAAGTGCTGGGATTACAGGCATAAGGCACCACGCCCAGCCAGAGAGGAAGAATTTGGTAAATTAATTCACTGATCTTATCTAAGCACCTCAAATTCTTAAATTATCCTTGCCCCCTACAAGCACATTCATCTCCAATGTTGGCAGCAGCCCAACCCATGAACTTTCACTGAATTAGGACACAGTTGTTATTTTGAGGACCCAGTCTAAGGGATGTGGAGAAACTTATCTCTAGAGTCTAAATCATGTAAGTCGTGAGAGTGAGGGTTTTGGGTTATAGGTTGTGCCATGATAGTTCTGAGTACCATGCTCCAAGTGATAGACTCCAAGTGATGGAAGCCCCATGTGTTTTTTAAATAAATTCTTTGTGTGTGTACGTTTGTGATTTTCAGGGCTGCTTGAGTATCCTCACAACACGGCAGCTGGATTACCCCAGAGCAAGTGATCCAAGAAAGAGCAAGATAGAAGCCATAATGTATTTTATGACTCAGACTTGGAAATCACATACCATCATCTCTGCAAAATCCATCTGGTCACACAGGTCAGCACAATTCAGTGTGGAACGGTGCTACACCATTGTGGCAGGCAGAATTCTAAGATAGTTCCCAAGATCCCACCTCCTGGTGTACATACCCTGTATACTCTCCTCCCTCTGTGTGTGTCAAAACTTGTGAAGATAATGGGATAAAACTCTTATGATTATGTTACATTATAAAGCAGAAGAGATTTTACAGATGTAATTAAGGTCCCTAATCAATGGAATCTGAGTTAATCAAAAGGGAAAATGCCTCAAGTGGCCTGACCTAATTGAGTAAGCCCTTAAAAGAGGTCAGAGAGAGTCAAAGCCAAGATTTTGGGCTGGGCATGATGGCTCACACCTGTAATCTCAGCACTTTGGGAGGCCAAGGTGGGTGAATCACCTTAGGACACGAATTTGAAATCAGCCTGGGCAACATGGAGAAACCCCGTCTCTACTAAAAATACAAAAATTAGCTGGGCATGGTGATGGGTGCCTGTAATCCCAGTTACTCGGGAGGCTGAGGCAGGAGAATCGCTTGAACCCAGGAGACAGAGGCTGCAGTGAGCCGAGATTGAGCCACTGCACTCCAGCCTGGGCAACAATGGTGAAACGCCATCTAAAAAAGAAAAAGAAAAGAAAATGAAAAATAAAAAAAATCAAAGCCAAGAAGATTTCTCCTCCTGGTCTTGAAGCAAATAACTATGCATAAACTGCCTGTGAAGGGGGCTACCTAGTGGATTACAGAACAGCCTCCAGGAGGCGTGAGGGGCCCCCTGTTGACAGTTAGCAAAAAACAAGGACTGCATCATGTAACTACAAGGAAATACACTCTAGTGACAATCAGAGATCTTGGAAGAGGACCCCAAGACACAGATGAGATAGCAACCCCACCAACACCTCAATTTCAGCCTGATGAGACCTTGAGTTGAGAACTTCTGCCTTACAAAAACTGTGAAAACAAATGGTGTTGTGCTAAGCTGCTGTATTTATGGCAATTTATTACACAGCAGTAGGAAACTAACACCAGTGTGAAGACCAGAGACAGGAATTATTGGGACCATCTTGGAGACTGACTACCAAAACTTAGTATCACCATAACTTTTCCTTTTTGCCAGTTTGGTTTGTACCAGCCTACTTTTCTTGCCTCTATTTCTCATGCGCCACCTTCTTTACACTTAATTCATTCACTCACCTGCTCTTCTCCTCATTCGTTCATTCATTCCACAAATAATTCCTGACCCCCCTACTCTGTTAACGCACAGTGCTGGTTAGTGGGGGTGCAGAAGTGACTCATGTGTTTCCTGATCTCCAGAAGTTCCAATCTGGAACAGAAAGCAACCTATGGCATTCCTCAACTATTCCCGACATAACTCATATGCAGTTGAGACTCCAGAACCTTCCAAGGACTGGTTTCAGCACATTGTTCCACCCCCAAACCACAAACTTGACCCCCAAAGCATTGATGTACAATACTTTTGCTTAAAAGATTTTGCTTAAGTTTCCTAGTGGAGATCAAGGATGATAAGGATATGGTTTGGCTCTCCAATCTCCAATTGTAATCCCCACATGTTGAGGGAGCGACCTGATGGGAGGTGATTGGATCATAGGGGTGGTTTTCTCCATGCTGTTCTCGTGAGGGAGTTCTCACAGATCTGGTTGTTTGATAAGTGTCTGGCATTTCCCCTGCGCTCTCTCTCCTGCCACCGTGTAAGATGTGCCTTGCTTCCCCTTCTCCTTCCACCCTGATTGTAAGTTTCCTGAGGCCTCCCCAGCCATGCAGAACTGTAAGTCAATTAAACCTCTTTTGTTTATAAATTACCAAGTATAGCAGTGTGAAAATGGACTAATACAGAATTACATCACATATTATGAACTAAATGTTGTCAAACTTTTCTTTTTTTGTTTTTGTTTGTTTGTTTGTTTTTGAGATGGAGTCTCGCTCTGTCGCCCAGGCTGGAGTGCAGTGGCCGGATCTCAACTCACTGCAAGCTCCGCCTCCTGGGTTTACGCCATTCTCCTGCCTCAGCCTCCCTAGTAGCTGGGACTACAGGCACCCGCCACCTCACCCAGCTAGTTTTTTGTATTTTTTAGTAGAGACAGGGTTTCATCGTGCTAGCCAGGATGGTCTCGATCTCCTGACCTCGTGATCCGCCTGTCTTGGCCTGCCAAAGTGTTGGGATTACAGGTTTGAGCCACCGCGCCCGGCCATTCTTCTTTTGTTAAAGACAGGGTCTTGCTTATGTCACCCAGGCTGGAGTACAATGATGTGATCATAGCTCACTGCAGGCTCAACCTCCTGGGCTCAAGTGAGGCTCCCACCTCAGACTCCCAAGTAGCTGAAACCACAGGTACATGCACAGCACCTGGCTTCAGACTTCTGTATTAAACTTCTCGTCTCTCCTCAAGCTCTATTATCCAGGATGTCTTCTCTCCCTCCTCCCTTGCTAAACGTCTTCATTATTCTAAGGAGTTCTTTTTTATTTTCATACTCCACTTGGCACAACAAAAGCCTGGTGATAAGTCAAACCAATGTGGACATGAATGGATGAGAGATTGGCCTCCCCAGTTCTGTAGGCAGCCTTGCCCTAACCCTTGTGACCTTGAATGAAGTACCTGCTGTCCCAGGTTCCTGGCCCTTAGGGGAGAACAGCAGCTTCCTGGGTACCCCAGCCAGGCTTCTGAAGTTCTAGGAGGAAGATGTTAGGGAAATAGCAAGTCCAGCTCATGACCAGCCCAGGGCCTTCGGAATGAGGGCATTGAAATAAAAGGTCAAAGACCCTGAGGACAGTGGCTAAGATCCAGCTTGCAGAATATCACAGCGACCCCAGCCCAGGGCCCCTCCAGGCCCCTCTGGATGTGGGTAGAAGGCTGAGATGTTGCATGTCCCAAGTCACCATTCTTTTTTTTTTTTTTTTTTTTTTGTGACAGCATCTCACTGTATCGTATGGGCTGGAGTACAGTGGTGCGATTTTAGCTCACTGCAACCTCTGCCTTCCAGGTTCAAGCAATTCTCCTGCCTTAGCCTCCCAAGTAGCTGGAATTACAGGCGTGTACCACCACACCTGGCTAATTTTTGTATTTTTAGTAGAGATGGGGTTTTACCATGTTGGCCAGGCTGGTCTCAAAGTCCTGATCTCAGGTAATCTGCCTGCCTCAGCCTCCTGAAGTGCTAGGATTACAGGCATAAGCCACTTCGCCCGGACCCGGATCACCATTCTGGAAGCCAGCCCTCCACCCTGAGTGACAAGCATCTTCATCACTCTCCTGTTTCCGGAAGGGGACTGTCTTCATTCACTCCCTGCCCAATCTCCTCAGTCTTGAGGCTTTAAGGATCGTTCATAGGATGACTCATCTGTCTCCTCCCCTGCCTTCACCTTAAGTCCCTGACCATTATCCACCTGCTAACTGACACATCAGCTGGAAGGTGCAGTGGCCATAGCAAACCTCCCACGTCCAGAATAGAGCTTCTCCCTTTCGTCTTCCTTGCTCTCCAACCACCCTCAGCGAAACCTACTCCTCCTCCATCTTCCCCATCGCGATAAACAGCCCCATCACATCTGTCCAGTTACTTGAGCCAGAAACCAAGGATTTAGCCTTGATTCTTCTCTTGAATCCCCCAACTACAATTCATCGTCATTTTATTGGCTCTCCTTCCAAACAGTTCCCCAATCTTCTCTTTGTCTCTACAGCTCCCACCTTGGTCCAGCTCACTGCCTTCTCAGCCCAGGGTGACTTCTCAACCTGCTCCCTACTCCCTCTCTTGCCACACCACAGCCTACTCTCCACCCAGCACCCTGAGAAAACATGATTCTCCTGCTTAAGCTCTCCACGTTTTTATTTATATTTTTATTTTATGTTTTTAATTTTTTTTTTTTTTTTTTGAGAAAGGGTCTCTCTCTGTCACCCAGGCTGGAGTGCAGTGGCGCAATCACAGCTTATTGCAGCCTAGACCTCCTGGGTCCAAGCCATCCTCCCACCCCAGCCTCCCAAAGTGCTGGGATTACAGGTGTGAGCCACTGCACCCAACAGCCTCTCCAAGTTTTTATGCCACTGCCACACACTTGCTTCATCTGGCTGTGGCCTATATCTTGAGCTTTCAGCCTTTCCTGTATTCTACACTAGCCACATGCATTCTTCCTGTTCTCTGTACACACTAGGCTTCATCTGACCTCAGGGCCTTTGCATGTGCTGTTCCTTTCACCTGAAATCCTCTCCCCTCTCCCACCTATTTGTGTAGCTGGCTTGACCTTGCCATTTAGATCTCAGTCCAAAGGTCAACTCTTTATAGACCCCATTCCTATCTAAACCAGGCACACCCACCCTCATTCCCACTCAACTACTGCCTACTACCTCATCTTGTTAGAATTCTCCCATAGAGCCTGTCAGTATCTCACTATCTTTTTTTTTTTTTTTTTTTTTTTTTTTAAGACAGAGTTTTTCTCTGTCACCCAGGCTGGAGTGCAGTGGCGCGACCTCAGCTCATGGCAACCTCCACCTCCAGGGTTCAAGCAATTCTCATGCCTCAGCCTCCTGAGTAGCTACAGACGTGCACAATCATGTCAAGCTATTTTTTGTATTTTTAGTAGAGAAGAGGTTTCACATGTTGGCCAGGCTGCTGTCCAACTCCTGACCTCAGGTGATCCACCTGCCTGGGCCTCCCAAAGTGCTGGGATTACAGGAGTGAGCCACCGCGCCCGGCCTCATTATCTTATCTTTGTTTGCTTGCTTGCTTATTTAGATTGTCTTTCCCATTAGAATTTCAGTGCCAAGAAAGCTGTCTAGTCACTGTTCTATCTCTAGCCCCTAGACCAGTGCCTGACATATAGGACTTGCCGAGGAAATCTCTCTCAAATTCACTCTTTCATTCATTCATTCAGCACATATTTATTGAGGCTTACTGCTTAATGACTCAGGAACGCCAAGGGTACAAGGGTAACCAAGACTTCTGGTACCAGTGGGTTCAAATTCAGGCTCCCCCATTATTCCTCAGCTCTGACATCTGCTCTCTGAGCCTGTTTCCCCATCCATAAAATGGGAATAAGGATATCTATTTGGCAGGATTGTTATGAGAATTAAACACTAACCTGCAAAAGGCTACCAGACAACCTCACACACAGTAGGTACTCATTAGATGAGTCCTTTTATCCCATGACCAAGGTTGACCCTGTCTGTCTGGCAACTGTCCTGGAAAATGTGGACACAGGCCTGGGGGCTCTGACACAGCTGTGGAACAGCTGGACGCTTGCATGGGTGAGAGGTCAAGAACGGATATGGGGTGGGTGGAGGCCCCTGAGGCCAGCTGCTGACCCAGTTGGCCATAGAGACAAAGGAGAAAAGGACCAGAAATGAGCCAGGGCAGCTTCTTGAAATAACAGAGTGGGAACAGGATGGGACCACAGGATGCCTGCCAGGGGCAAAGAATTGGGAAGGCAGGAACATGTGTCCCTCCACTCTAGCTCCAAGAATCCCCAGACAGGCCAGGGAACTTGGCCAACCCTCAGAGCCCTGCCTCCCACCCAGCCCACCTATGTGTTCTCTGGCCAAGAGCAGAGACAAGTCTGGTGGAGACTACACGACCCCAGGCTGCTGGGTAAGGTTTGAAATGGAAAATGTCCATCGATTCCATAGAATACTGTGCAGTGGCGAAAAACAATGAGGATGCTCCTTATACACTGATAGGACTAGTCTCTAAGAGATGTTGTGAAGTAAGAAAGATGAATTTTTTTTTAATTTGGGTTTTTGTTTGTTTTCCCAAAGACATGGTCTCACTCCATCGCTCAAGCTGGAGTGCAGTGGCATAATCATGGCTCATTGCAGCCTTAACCTCCCAGGCTCTGGTGATCTTCACAACACAGCCTCCCAAGTAGCTGGGACTATGGTGCATGCCACCACACCTGGCTAATTTTTATATTTTTTGTAGAGACAGGATATTGCTATGTTGCCCAAGCTGATCTCAAACTCCTGGCCTCAAGCAACCTTCTCACCTTTGTGTCCCAAAGTGCTGAGATTACAGGCGTGAGCCACTGCACCTGGCCAAATGTCTTTTTATTATGCACATACTTTTTACTCATATTAGTAAATCAAGTAACTTTTTTGCTTAAGCCACTTGAAATGGGTTTTCCGGTTCTTGCAAAAAACAGTCCCAATTTTCTATTCCTCTTCTTCATGATCTCACCATACATCATTCTATATAGTTTATTTATTTATATTTTTTATTGTATGCCTCCTACTGCTGCATAGGAGCAGTGATTTTTTATTTTTTATTATTTTTAATTTTTGTTTACCACCTAGAATAAGGCTTGACAGGTAGCAGATGCTCAATAATTTTTTTTTTTTTTTCCTGAGACAGAGTCTCACTATGTCTCCCAGGCTGGAGTGCAATGGCACAATCTCAGCTCACTGCAACCTCCACTTCCCTGGTTTAAGCAATTCTCCTGCCTCAGCCTCCAAAGTAGCTGGGATTACAGGCGTGTGCCACCATATCCAGCTAATTTTTTATGTTTTTGGTAGAGACGGGTTTTCGCCATGTTGGCCAGGCTGGTCTCGAACTCCTGACCTCAGGTGATCTGCCTGCCTCAGCCTCCCACAGTGCTGGATTATAGGCATGAGCCACCACGCCTGGCCTGATAAATATTTTTTCAATAGTAAAATGAAGAGTCCTGGCCGAGCGTGGTGGTTCACACTTGTAATCCCAGTACTGTGGGAGGCTGAGGCAGGCAGGTATCACCTGAGGTCAGGAACTCGAGACCAGCCTGGCCAACATGGCGAAACCTCATTTCTACTAAAAATACAAAAGTTAGCTGGGAGTGGTGGTGGGCGCCTCTATTCCCAGCTACTCGGGTGCCTGAGACACAACAATCACTTGAACCCAGGAGACAGAGGCTGCAGTGAACCAAGATCCTGCCACTGCACTCCAGGTGACAGAGTGAGACTCTGTCTCAAAAAAATACGTAAATAAAATAAACAAATAAAGAAAAAAGAAACGTGATTATATTTCTCCTCTTTATGTTGCTCCACTGTTTAAATCCTTTCAGTGACACATAGCTGAGTATATTGGATAATCTCAAAAAAAGTATTTGTTGATTGGATTGGTAAATTAATACATGTGTGAATGAACAGGATCATACTTTATCTCTTGATATATATTGATATGGAAAAGTGTAGAATGTTACATAAAGGATGATCTCGTTTTTGAGAGATAAGATAATTATATTCAGTACACAACATTGTATTGGATATTAGCATATGCATGTATTTGCTTATGTGTAGGTTAGTATATAGATGGGATATTGTATATATTAGGACATATTTGGATATATATGTGATTACTGGTCTATAAATTGAAAAAAAAACTAGGCTGGGTGCAGTGGTTCATGCCTGTAATCCCAGCACTTTCAGACATGGAGGTGGGCAGATCATTTGAGGTCAGGAGTTCGAGACCAGACTGGCCAACATGGTGAGACCCCATCTCTACTAAAAATACAAAAATTAGCCAGGGGGGGTGGCATGCCTGTAATCTCAGCTACTCAAGTGACCGAAGCAGCAGAATTGCTTGAACCCTCGAGGCAGAGACTGCGGTGAGCCAAGATCACGCCACTGCACTGCAGCCTGAGCAATAGAAAGCATCTGTCTCAAAAAGAAAAGAAAAGAAAAGAAAGAAAACAAAATCTAGAAAGACCCCCAGCATGCTGATTCTACATCTTGATCTTAGTGGTGATTACATAAGCATAGGTTAAACCTGGGTAAAAATTCAGCAATTTGTACTTAAGAATTGTACACTTTCTTATATACTGTATATTACCATGTCTTAATTATTTATTTATGTATTTATTTTTGAGACAGAGTTTCGTTCTTGTTGCCCCCGTTGGAGTGCAATGGCGTGATCTCAGCTCACTGCAACCTCTGCCTCCCGGGTTCAAGCGATTCTCCTGCCTCAGCCTCCCAAGTAGCTGAAAAGGGCCAGTATTCAGCAAATGTTTGATTGTCTTCCTCTATATCTGAACTTAAGGATTTGTTCTACTATTTAAAATAAAAGCTACAGCCAACTATTGGTAGTGAATCTAGATATTATTATTTTTGAGACAGAGTCTTGCTCTGTCACCCAGGCTGGAGTGCAGTGGCGTAATGTCAGGTCACTGCAACCTCGGTCTCCCAGGTTCAAGTGATTCTCGTGCCTCAGCCTCCCAAGTAGCTGGGATTACAGGTGTGAACCACCATGCCTGGCTAATGTTTGTATTTTCAGTAGAGACGGGGTTTTACGATGTTGGCCAGGCTGGTGTCGAACTCCCGACCTCAGGTGATCCAACTACCTCGGCCTCCCAAAGTGCTGGGATTACAGGCGTGAGCCACTGCGCCAGGTCTATCTTAATCTTTTTATAGGAAAAAAAGATATACCCCAAAAATGTGATTAGCGATTATCTCCCGGAACAGTTGGGATTATGGGGAGCTTTTGATTTCCAATGTGAATCTAAATATTTTATAAGCACACAAATACAAATTCTTTTGAAATATAAATATTTTTAAATTCATATTTTATTTGACTCTTTAAAATTTTTCTTTCTCTTTAAATGTATATGACAAATCATTGTGGAGTTTTTTGGTATTCAGTTTCTTATTTGAGACAGGGTTTTGCTCTGTCACCCAGGCTGGAGTGCAGAGGCAAGATCATGGTTCACTGTAGCCTCGACCTCCCAGGCTCAAGCGATCCTCCCACCTCAGCCTTCGAGTGGCTGGGACCACAGGCCCGTGTCACCATGTCCAACAAATTTTTGTATTTTGTGTAGAGATGGGGTTTTGTCATGTTGCCCAGGCTGGTCTCGAACTCTTAGTCTCAAGCAATCCTCCTGCCTCGGCCTCCACACCCAGCCTAGACTCTTTTTTTTTAAAGTTTTTAAATATATTTTTTAGAGACATGGTCTCACTAGGTTGGTCAACTCCTGGGCTCAGGGGATCTGCCTGCCTTGGCCTCCCAAAAGGCTGGGATTACAAATGTGAGTCACAGTGCCCAGACCAGACTCTTTAGCTTAGCATACAAAACCTTCATTTCTTCAACTACCCCCACCCTTCATTCCAACCACATGAAACTACTTACCATTTCTCAAATACGTCATGTCGTTTCCTGCCTTCACACCTTTACCGTTGCTGGTCTCTGAAACACCCTCTCCCACTTCCTCAAGTCCTCCCACCTACCTAACTTCTTCCAGTCCTTTACACCTCAACTGAAGGATCGCCTCCTCCAGGAAGTCCTTCTTGACCTCCCCAGGCTGGGTCAAATGCTCTTAAACACACTCAGAATTGACTGTCACAGCACCTGACTCACTTGTCCGTCTCACTCATCCAACCCTGAAGTCCTAGAGGTCAAGGACTGTGTCTGACTCATTTCTGTGTCCCCATGCTGAGCACCAGGCCAGGCCCAGAAAAGGCATCAATACCTCAAGATGAATACATTTTAAAACTAGCAAAATGGCCAGGCATGGTGGCTCACACACACCTGTAATCCCAGCATTTTGGGAGACGAGTGGATCACCTGAGGTCAGGAGTTGAAGACCAGCCTGTCCAACATAGCGAAACCCTGTCTCTACTAAAAATACAAAAATTAGCCAAGAGTGATGGTGCATGCCTGTAATCCCAGCTACTCCAGAGGCTGAGGCAGGAGAATCGCTTGAACCTGGGAGGCGGAGGTTGCAGTGAGCTGAGATCACACCACTGCACTCCAGCTTGGGCGACAGAGGGAGACTCCGTCTCAAGAAAAAAAATAATAATAAAACTAGCAAAATGTAGAAGTCACATAATGCCAAGCATGGGTGGGAGGGTGAGGTGCAGCAAGAAGGTTTTATCTGTTGCCGATGGAAGGTTGAAAAAATCCCCCTCCAAACTGATTAGGCGTTAATCCCCAGAATCTGAGAATATTGCCTTATATGGCAAAATATGTGATTAAATTAAGGAGCTTAGGTTGGGAGGGATTTTCCTGGATTATCTGGGTGGGCCCTAAATGTAATCACAAGTGTCCTCATAAAAGATGCAAACGGAGATTTCACACACACAGAGGGGAGAGCCACATGGGGACAAAGGCAGAGAATGCCTGGAGCCACCAGAAGCTGCAAAGTCCAAGGAAGGACTCTCCCCTGAAAGCTGGAGAGAGTCCTGCCCTCCTTGAATTCAGCCCAGTGATGCTGATTTCAGATTTCTGGCTTCCAAAAGAAAGAGAGGATGCATTTCTGTTGATTGAAGCCACTGAGTTTGTAGTAATTCATTACAGCGGCCCAGGAAACTAACACAAATGTTACCTCTTTTCTGGAAAACAGTTTGGCAAAACTAAATTATAAAGTTGGTTATGTGCATGACAATGAGGCAGCTATTTCCCTTGAGTTAAGTTCTGCAGAAATGCTTGCCCAAGTCAGCCAAGAGACACATCCAGGAACATTCCTCACAGCATTGTTTATAACGACAAAACCTAGAAACAAGTCACATCTCACCCAAAGGAGAAGGGATAAATAAACTGTGGTCTCTGCACATAATGGAATGTTACATGGTGGGAGAAGGGAATAAACTGTAGCTATTTGCAACAACAAGCATAAATCTCACATACTGACATTAGGTGGGATAAAGAAGCAAGTCACAAAAAAAATGAACTGGATGATTCCATTTATATAAGCTCAAAAACATGTACAGCTAAGCAATACATTGTTTGGGTATTTAAACTATAAAGAAAAGGGAAAAATAAGTAAAGTACATTTCCAGATAGTAGTTCCTTGATAAAAGGAAGGGGCTGCAATGGAGGAAGGGGAGTGGAGAACATAGGTGGCTTACTAGTCCATTGTTTTTTGTTTTTGAGACAGAGATGACTTGCTCTGTCTCCCAGGCTGGAGTACAGTGGCACGATCTCGGCTAACTGTAATCTTTGCCTCCCAGGTTCAAGCGATTCTCCTGCCTCAGCCTCCCAAGTAGCTAGAAAAACAGGCATGCACCACCACGCCCAGGTAATTTTTTTTTTTTTTTTTTTTTTCTGAGATGGAGTCTTGCTCTGTCACCAGGCTGGAGTGCAATGGCACAGTCTCGGCTCACTGCAACCTCTGCCTCCCGGGTTCAAGTGATTGTCCTGCCTCAGTCTCCCAAGTAGCTGGGATTACAGGCATGCACCACCACACCCAGCTAATTTTTGTATTTTTAATACAGACAGGGTTTCACCATGTTGGCCAGGATGGTCTCCATCTCGATCTTGTGATCCGCCAGCCTGAGCCTCCCAAAGTGCTGGGATTACAGGCGTGAGCCACCACGCCCAAACTAATTTTCTGTATTTTTAGTAGAGATGGGGTTTCACCATGTTGGCCAAATTGGTCTCGAACTCCTGTCCTCAAGTGATCTGCCTGCCTCAGCCTCTCAAAGTACTGCGATAACAGGCTTGAGCCACCGTGCCCGGCCATATTAGTTTATTCTTGCATTGCTAGAAAGAGATACCTGAGACTGGGTAATTTATAAAAAATAAAAATAAAAATAAAAAAAGAGGTTTAATTGACTCACTGTTCTGCAGGCTATACAGGAAGCATGATTATTGGGGATTACAATTGAACATGAGATTTGGGTGGAGACATGGATCCAAATTATATCCAATCATTATCTTCTGGGCAAAGAGACCATATATTTTGTTACCTCACTGGCACACCTTTGCAAACAAAAAGGGAGGTTGTTAGTAATGATTATGGCAGAAAACAGGTGCAAACCAAAACTGTCCTAGGCAAACCCTAGCACTGGATAGTCCCACTTGATTTCGTGGCCTGGCTGGTGTGGGCATAGGTATTTGTTTCATTAGAGCTTTTTAAAGTGGACGTATAGGACTGGGCACAGTGGCTCACGCCTGTAATCCCATCACTTTGGGAGGTCGAGGTGGGTGGACCACTTGAGGTCAGGAGTCTGAGACCAGCCTGGGCAACATGGTGAAACCTTGTCTCTACTAAAAACACAAAAATTAACCAGCCATGGTGGTGGGCACCTGTAATCCCAGCTACTTGGGAGGTTGAGGCAGGAAAATCACTTGAACTGGGAAGGCGGAGGTTGTGGTGAGCCGAGATTACGCCTCTGCACTCCAGCCTGGGTGACAAGAGCCAGACCCTGTATCAAAAAAAAATTGTTTTAAATAAATAAATAAATAAATAAATAAAGTGGATGTATACATTTTCTATGTCTGATATACTTCATAGATATTTTTTCAGCCAATAAATGAATAAAGTGGTATGAAATTATGATATCGATGTTGGTTTTTGTCCATGGTTCCTGACTCAGAATTCCCACAGCCTTTTTCTTTTTCTTTCCCAAGATGGAATTTCGCTCTGGTTGCCCAGGCTAGAGTGCAATGGCACAGTCTCAGCTCACTGCAACCTCCGCCTCCTGGGTCTAAGTGATTCTCTTGCCTCAGCCTCCTGAGTAGCTGGGATTACAGGCATGCGCCACCACACCCAGCTAATTTTTGTTTTATTAGTAGAGACAGGGTTTCTCCATGTTGGTCAGGCTGGTCTCAAACTCTCGAGCTCAGGTGATCCGCCCACCTTGGCCTCCCAAAGTGCTGGGATTACAGGTGTGAGTCACCGCACCCAGCCCCTATAGCCTTTTTGTAACATTGGGGTGCTTCAGGCCTCAGAAGCCAACCTCAGAAACAGAATCTCTATCTGACCTTCTCCTCCCCTTCTTTCACCTGCTCCATTCTCTCCCCAAAGCAGAAATCTTTCCCCACCTTTCTATCTTGGAGCTGACCATAAGGAAATTCTCTGACTTACCTTGTCTGATAGTAAAATCATAAGACCCTCATTTCAGAAGGGGTCCTGCCCCATAACGCAGAGGAAAGAAGGCTGCACAGAGAGGCCAAGAAGAATCTGAACAGACAGGCTTGCTGGGTTTCCCCCTCAGTCTACTAGCATTAGGTCATTTGCCCTTTTTGTCCAATCATGTTTCTACACAGTTGTTGGTCATGGCTATCCCATAAAATCTTCATAAAAGGGCTGGCCGTGTGTGCTGGCCTGTAATCCCAGCACTTTGGTAGGCCGAGGAGGGCAGATTATCTGAGGTCAGGAGTTCAAGGCCAGCCTGGACAATATGGTGAAACCCTATCTCTACTAAAAATACAAAATGTAGCCAGGCATAGTGGCATGTTCCTGTAATCCCAGCTACTCGGGAGGCTGAGGCAGGAGAATCACTTGAACCTGGGAGGCAGAGGCTACAGTGAGCCAAGATCGTGCCACTGCACTCCAGCCTGAGCAACAGAGCGAGACTCCGTCAAAAGAAAAAAAAGAAGCCCAACAGGATAGGGTTTGTAGAGCTTCTGGACAGCCGTGCATGTGGGGGTTCTCAGGGGATGGTGTTCTCCCCACAAGGCTGTTGGAGGGCAGGGAAGCTCCATGCTCTTTCCCCCTTACCTCAAAATATGCATCTCTTCGTCTGTATCCTTTGTAAAATCCTTTATAATAAGCTGGTAAATGTATTTCCCTGAGTTCTGTGAGCCACTCTAGCAAATTAATCAAACCCAAAAAGGGGGTCATGGGAACCCAGCCTGAAGTAGGTCAGTAGAAGTTCTGGACACCGGGACTTGTGATTGGTGTTTGAAGGTTGGGGGCAGTCCTGGGGACTGAGCCCCAACCTGACACCTGGATCTGACACCGTCTGCAAGGACATAGTGTCAGAAATGAATTGGAGGATGCTCGGTTGGTGTCCACTGCAGACTCGACTGCTTGCTTAGTGGTGGAGAGAAACCCCTATGCATATGGTCACAGAAGTCGCTGTGATGGTTGCAGTTGAGGAGTGAGAGCAGAGGAAAAAATTGAAAACGAAAAAATTGAAAATTGAAAAAATTTTCAATTTTTTCCTCACTCTCAGAGGTGGGTTCCAGTATCAGTTCAGAATTGTTGTTGTTCTTGTTTGTTTTGTTTTGAGACAGAGTCTCACTCTGTTGCCCAGACTGGAGAGAGGTGGCACGACCTCTGCTGACTGCAACCTCTGCTTCCCGGGTTCAAGAGATTCTTCTGCCTCAGCCTCCTGAATAGCTGGTGCCCGCCACCACGCCCACCTAATTTTTGTATTTTTAGTAGAGACAGGGTTTCATCATATTGGCCAGGCTGGTCTTGAACTCCTGACCTCAAGTGATCTGACCACCTTGGCCTCCCAAAGTACTGGGATTACAGGCGTGAGCCACCACGCCCGGCCTCTGCAGGGTTTTTAGTAGTAACTCCAGACATAGATGCAGACTGGCTAAATTCAGCAGAAAAGGAATTCAACACGGAGAGCCATGAGCTCCCACAATTGCCTGGAAGGCACACACAGAGGACAGGCACACAGTGGGAAACACATTCAGAAACCTGCCCAGGACCAGGCTGCTGAGAACCCCCTAGCTCGTGTCTCTGAACCCTGTCAGCCCACTGACTGCTACTGCTGACCCTGGAACATGGACAGTCCTGCCACTTCCACCCCACCTTCCATCCCTCACCCCAAATTTCTCCTTGTCCCTGCTTCTCTGCCCACTCTGGGCAAATCCTCTGTGGATGCGCCAGGCCCAGTGGCTCATGCCTGTAATCCTAGCAGTTGGGGAGGCCAAGACAGAAGGAGCATTGCTTGAGTCCAGGAGTTCAAGACCAGCCTGGGCAATATAGCAGGACCCCAATCAAAAAAAAAATCATCGGTGGATACAGCTGATTAGTCGGTTACAAGGGATGCTGGGAAATGGAGTACAGACAACCTGGCTTCCTTGAGGTGTGCTCTGCCTGTCCCCCTGAGAGCCATAATCCAGTGAAGTCACAAATTCAGCATGGGGAGACAATCACTGAGCAGTGGAAACATGGAAAGCCTACAGTGTTTGCCCTGCCAGGTATGTCAGAGACTAAGGGCAGGCACCAAAGTGGATCCTAAAGTCCTAAAGGATCTTTTTTTTTTTTTCTAAGAAAGGGTCTTTCTCTGTTGCCCAGCTGGAGTGCACTGGTGTGATCATAACTCATTGCAGCCTCAACTCCTGGGCTCAAGCAAGCCTTCTGCCTCAGCCTCCAGAATAGCTGGGACTGGGACTACAGGTGCACACCACCATGCCTGGCTAATTTTTGTATTTTTTGTAGAGATGGGGTCTCATTGTGTTGCCCAGGCTGGTCTCAAACTCCTGGGCTCAAGCAATCCACCTACCTCAGCCTCCTGAAGCACTGGGATTAGAGGTGTGAGCCACTGTGACCATCCCTAAAGGATTTTATCAGCCACTTCACACTCCCTTCCCCAGATGAAGCCTCTGGACCAGATGGGCCCCTAACTGGGGCAACCATGGCCCCCTGATTCAAAGCCATCAACCCATTGGCTGGCCAGTAGCCAATCAGAGCCTCTCCCATGAGAAGAGACTCTCAAACTTTCTCCATTCACAGTGTCCTTAGAATGTCAGGGTTTTCAGCCAGGCACGGTGGCTCAGGCTTGTAATCCTAGCACTTTGGGAGGCCAAGGTGGGTGGATCACTTGAGGTCAGGAGTTCAAGACCAGCCTGGCCAACATGGTGAAACTCCATTTCTACTAAAAGTACAAAAAAATTAGCTGAGCATGGTGGCATGTGCCTGTAATCTGAACTACTCAGGAGGCTGAAGCAGTAGAATCGCATTGCTTAGACCTGGGGGGACGGAGGTTGCAGTAAGCCAAGATCATGCCATTGCACTCCAGCCTGGGTGACAGAGACTCTGTCTCGAAAAAAAAGGAATGGTCAGGGTTTTCAGCCAGATGCAGTGGCTCACGCCTATAATCCTAGCACTTTGGGAGACTGAGGCGGTGGATTACTTGAGGTCAGGAGTTCAAGACCAGCCTGGCCAACATGGTGAAACCTATCTCTGCTAAAAATACAAAAATTAGCTAATTGTGGTGGTGGGCGCCTGTAATCCCAGCTACTTGGGAGGCTGAGGCAGGAGAATCACTTGAACCCAGGAGGCAGAGACTGCAGTGAGCTGAGATTGTGCCACTGCACTCCAGCATGGGTGACAGAGCGAGATTCTGTCTCCAAAAAAAAAAAAAAAAAAAAGGAATCTTAGGGTTTTCTTTTTTTTTTTTTTTTCCAGGGTGGCCTTAGGCCAAAAGAAATACCTAACAGTTCCATTTGTTAAGTAGTTACATCAAGCAACTTAATAACTATTTATGGCCTAACAACTTAGCAGCCATTTGAAAAGATAAATTGAAATGAAAAATATTTTTCATTCATTCTTAAGTATCCATACTTGCTGTTGAATGGAAAGTGTGTATCTGTTGGGCACTGCACAAATTCTCGAACCTCGGAATCAGATCGGGCACTGCCTCATTTCCTGTTCCATGCTGATTTTTGGCTACTAATTGCTTTTTATTACAGCAATCACGGAAAACCCAGCTTGCAAAAAGATGACATCGTGGAAAGGGATGTAGTGCGATCTAACGCTGAAATTGTAAGCTCCTTTAGCCAGTAGTTTGGGAAGTATCTGAGATATGTGAACTTTCACTGTATTTGCTTTGAAAATGTAAATATCCCCTGCTGTACCTGTGAGTTTGTGGGGAACCCCAGTGCCTTGGCACACAATTTGAAAATTGCAGCTTCCAGGGTGTAAACTGAGTGACAGAGAGTAGCTGGCCAAACAGAGGTGGAATCAGGGAAGAGATGGATGGTTTTAGCCTGAAGCATGCTGACAACCAGAGAAAAACCTATTTGCAGAGAGAAGAGGAGGAAATAAAAATAAAGATGAGAAGCCAGGAAGTCCTAGAAGGAGCAAAAAAAAAAAAAAAAAAAATGCAATTATCTGATGTGGTACTCACTGAGACTAGATTGCACAATCTGACCCCTGAATCAATTTCTCTCTCTTTTTTTTTTTTCTGTTTTTTGTTTTTTGAGACCGTCTCGCTGTCGCCCAGCCTGGAGTGCAGTGGTGTGATCTTGGCTCACTGCAACCTCCGCCTCCTGGGTTCAAGCAATTCTCCAGCTTCAGCCTCCCGAGTAGCTGGGACTACAGGCTCATGCCACCACGCCTGGCTAATTTTTTATATTTTTAGAAGAGACGGGGTTTCACCATGTTGGCCAGGCTGGTCTCGAACTCCTGACCTGCCTCGGCCTCCCAGCTGGGATTACTGGCGTGAGCCACTGCACCTGGCCCCAAATCCATTTGTGATGTTGAATTTATGGTGGGTGGCACTAAATGAATGCCTCCCTCACCTTTTCCCAGACCCAGGAAATGGCGGCAATTCCATCCTTCCAGTTGCTCAAGCCAAAACTTTGGATCCTCCCAGACTCTTTTTCTCTCCCATTCCATGCCCAATTCCTTATCAAATTGTGTCACCTCTGCCTCCAACACACAGCAGTCCCCCGTTATCCTCAGGGGACATGCTCCAAGACTCCCTGTGGATGCCGGAAACTGAGGACAGTCCTGAAGCCTGCATAGACTGTTTTTTTGATCTGATAACTGGGATGGCTACCAAGTGACACAAAAGGATGTCCCAGAACAGAGGAGGACAGGCAAGATTCCATCATGCTACTCAGAACGGCACTCAATTTAAAACTTACGAATTATTTATTTCTGGAATTTTTCTATTTTATGATTTTCTGACTGTGGTTGACCGTGGGTAACTGAAACCACAGAAAGTGAAACCGCAGAGAAGCGGGGGACGACTGTCCATCTAAAATCGGACCACTTCTCCCCGTCTCCAAGTTACTGGTCCACCACTTCTCACCTGGGCAAGGCAGTTCCGGGGTCCAAACTCTCAGACGAACCCATCTCACTCAGAATAAAAGCCAAAACCCATAACATTGCCACAGGGCCCTATGGGAATAAGCCTCAACCTCCTCTTATAACATAACCCCTTGCTCCACTTTCACTGACACCATTCCAGCCACATAGGGCTCTTTTTTTTTTTTTTTTTTTTTTTTAGAGAGAGAGAGAGCCTGGAAAAGTAATTCTCGTGTCTCAGCCTCCCAAGTAGCTAGGATTACAGGCATGCCCCACTACACTCAGCTAATTTCTGTATTTTTAGTAAATACGGGGTTTCACGATATTGACCAGGCTGATCTCGAACTCCTGACCTCAGGTGATCTGCCGGCCTTAGCCTCCCAAAGTGCTGGGATTCCAGGCATGAGTCACTGCACTCGGCACCTTTCTGTTCTTAAGACATGGCAGGCACCTGCCCTCGGGGACTGCACTGGCTGTTCTCTCTGCCTGCCACCTTATCCCCCAGATACCTTCATGGCTCACTTCCTCACTTCCCTCAGTCTTTGCTCAAAAGTCACTTTACCTGTGTGTCCTCCTCTGACCACCTGTATAAAATAAAACCAGCACGCCCCTCCCTGGGCCCTCACCTTTGGGAGGGAGTACTGAGTTGCAGGAGCTGAGACAGTCAAGTGTAAGGGGGTTCCCAAAAAAAAACACCAACCGGCCTGCGCACTGGGAGGAGCGTGCACGGGGGTGGAGCCACAGAAATTCCCACCATTTGCAGCGGGGAGGAGCCTGGCCCCTCCTCTTCCTGGGTGGAACCTGGGATTCAATTTGTGAGGCAGGAGGCGCTCCAGGAGAACTCTGACCTTGCGGAGGAGGGTCCGTTTCCCTTTTTGCCTTTTCACCCAATAAAGCCAGCCCTCCTCATCCTTCAAATTGTCTGCAAGCCTAATTTTTTGTGGCCGTGTGACAAGGATCCAGCTCTTAGCTGAACTAAAGCGAGAGTCCTACAACACTGACATTGACACTTTCGTTTTTTTGAAACAAATATTTCCTGAGCAACTACTATGTGCCAGACATTCAGCTGGGCACTGAAGGAAAAATGGCTCCTTCGGTTTGAAGCCAGCTGCCTCTAATCGCCCAAAGTTGATGTCTTAGATCACACTCCCCAGATAACCATGCTTCCTTCCTCTCCCCTACTGGGGTAGTGTAATTTAGAACTGCATGGAAATCCTGAGTAAGATCGCCTAGAGAAGTCCCCATTGCAGGCCTCTGCAGGTCCCGTCACCATGCCTTGCCCTGCACATCTAGTCACCACTGAGGATTGTGGGTGGCGAGGATGGCCCATGGAAGACTTCAGCTCCTTTAGTCTGTGCACAGGCTGTGAGGGAAATCCCAGGGACTGGGCTGCGGGGACCAAGAGGAAGATCTCATGGCCAGGCCATTGGAATAACTTGGTTTTGAACTTTTCTTTTCTCTCTCTCTCTCTCTCTCTTTTTTTTTTTTTTTTTTTTTTTTTTTTTTTGAGACAGAGTCCAGCTCTGTTGCCCAGTCTGGAGTGCAGTGGTGTGATCTCGGCTCACTGCAACCTCTGCCTCCTGGGTTCAAGCAATTCTCCTGCCTCAGCCCCGCAGTAGCTGAGATTACAGGTGCCTGCTACCATGCCTGGTTCATTTTTATATTTCAGTAGAGACAAGGTTTCACCAATGTTGGCCAGGCTGGTCTTGAACTCCTGATCTCAGGTGATCCACCTGCCTTGGCCTCTCAAAGTGCTGGGATTACAGGTGCGAGCCACTGTGCCCGGCCTCAAACTTTTCTTTTCTTTCTTTCTTTCCTTTTTTTTTTTTTTTTTTTTTTTCCTTTGAGACCGAGTCTCACTCTATTACCCAGGTTGGAGTGCAGTGGCACAGCTCACTGCAGCCTCACCCTTCTGGGTTCAGGTCATCCTGCCACCTCAGCCTCCCGAGTAGCTGGGAGCACAGGCATACACCAAAACACCTGGCTAATTTTTGTATTTTTTGTAGAGAGAGGGTTTTGCTATGTCGGCCAGGCTGTTCTTGAACTCCTGGGCTCAAGTGATCCTCCCGCCTCAGCCTCCTAAAGTGCCAGAATTACAGGCATGAGCCACCACACCCAGCTGATTTCTGACTTTTCTAACTTACATATTTACATGTGTGGTATGTGGCCTCCATTTATACTCTCATCCCGGACCATGCTGATATTTCAGGTAGGTTCTAGATTCTGGTATAGGAATGGCAAATACATGGCAAGCCTACTGTGACTTCCCTCTCCCTGACTGTGGCAGACATCAGCAATGGATCACAGCACTCTTTCTCCCTGAGAGGCAGCCTCAGAACTGTCTCTCACACAGCCCCACCAGCAGCCACTCCTCATCACCCATCCACACAGGAGGTGCAAGGGGATTTCCTTCCCTATTCTAGCATTTTCTACATGGCATCCTGCTCTGCAGCCCACAACATTCAGCAAGAGGCCTCAGTCTTGCCCGGAAACTTTTTCTCCGGTTAAAAAGAAACCGCTGATGCTAGATGTTAGTAGAAAGTAGATAAACAACACTTGAATACTGTCTTTGGTGTGGCTCAGAAAGTTCTGATGTTATAAGAAGAAAAACAATGAATAAAATAATTTTCCATTTGGGGAGCAATTACTTATATTAAAAACATTTTTTAAACCTACTCTTTCCTCTGAAGAGATTAATGTTTTGCATTAAGGCCTAACACATTCTGACTCTCAGGATTCTTTTGGCAGAACAGAAAATCCTCATGGCTTTTTTTTTTTTTTTAAGAGACAACGTCTCACTATGTTGCCCAGGCTGGTCTCAAACTCCTTGGCTGAAGTGATCCACATGCCTCAGCCTCCAAAATTGCTGAGATTACAGGCATGAGCCACCACACCAAGCCCCTGATGGCTCTTTTCATTTGAACAATTTATTTTCCTTCTCTGTGTGGATCTCTGTTTCTGCACCTTTTTCTTTCTGTCTCTATTTCTTTTATCTCTCTGTGTATCTCTATAAGTGCATTTGTCTTTCTCAGTCTCAATCTCTTCGTCTCTTCCTTTGTCCCTCTCTTCCTCAAAGGGCTGGCAGTCCGTCTCTTTATGTGAATCTCTGTCATGCAGTGTTTGTGGGTGTGTCTCTGACTTTCTATTATTATTATTATTATTATTATTAAAGATGGGGTCTCACTCTGTCACCCTGGCTGGAATGCAGTGGCATGATCTTGGCTTACTGCAGCCTCAACCTCCTGGGCTCTAGTTATCCTGCCACCTCAGCCTCCCATATAGGCACTGGCCATCATGTCTGGCTAATTTTTGTATTTTTTGTAGAGCCAGGGTTTCGTCATGTTGCCCAGGCTGGTCTCAAACTCCTGACCTCAAGTGATCTGCCTGCCTCAGCCTCCCAAAGTGCTGGGATTACAGGTGTGAGCCACCGTGCCCGGCTGTCTGACTTCCTTTGTCTCCGTCTCTGTATGTGGATCCCTCATTCTCAATCTTTGTCTATTTCTCTCTTACACTGTATGTTGTATATGACTGACTTTCTCTATGTGACTCTATATCATCCAGCTTTCTTTTTCTGTCTGTCTCTCTGTGAAGTTTATCTTTCTGTTTCTGTGTTGCTCTATCCCTTCACGTCAGTTTCTCTTGAGTTTCCTCTCCCTTTCCCCATTTCTCTCTCTCTCTCTGCTCTTTTCCCTCCCCCAACCCCTTGCCTCCAATCCACCCCCATTTCTCTTTTTTCTCTCCCTTCTCCCCTCCCCTAGAGTCTCAAGATTGGGGCCAGGCAGCAAGATAGTGAATATAAAGTGAAAAGTCACCTGGAGATTTCCAGGCCACCAGATGTGCAACGTATTCAGACAGAACAGCTGGATCATTTAACAGCTTCCTTGTTTTCCCCCGGAACATCCGCCGCAGGGGCGTCTAACACAGCATGTCTACGTGAAGACACGCACCTGTGTGCCCCTGTGTGTTCCCTCATGAGACCCTGTGCAAAAGTCACCATTGTCTGAAAGCCTCACTTGTATCCTTTAATGTAATCTGATTCAAATTTCTTCCCCTGCAACTTCCCTCTTCTCCTCCTCCTACCTAACATAGCTAAAAAACCTGGTGCTGTTTAATCATCTCAGATACTTTCAATTGGCATCCTGTGATCTTCAAGTGATCTTGTGAGTGAGGGGTTTGGAAAGATAAGATAAAATGAGGAAGGAAGTCTAAAGAAAGGCCTGGAAAGAGCTGGAAAGAAAACCCTCAAATTCAGGGCCAGGCATGGTGGCTCACACCTGTAATCATGGCACTTTGGGAGGCCAAGGTGGGTGTATTTCTTGAGACCAGGAGTTTGAGACCAGCCTGGCCAACATGATGAAATCCCTTCTCTACTAAAAATACAAAAATTAGCCTGGCATGATGGTGGGCACCTATAATCCCAGCTACTCAGGAGGCTGAGGTGGGAGAATTGCTTGAACCTGGGAGGCGGAGGTTACAGTAAGCCAAGATCACACCACTGCACTCGAGCCTGGGTGACAGAGCAAGACCCTGTCTCAAAAAAACAAAAACAAATACAAAACTCAAATTCAGGTCACTACATTGTTCTTGGCCCCATTTTACAGATGAAAAAACTGACAGGCAAACTCTAGAATCCAAAAGCTCAAAAGAACGTGTACTCCAACCCCGAACTCCTAGCTCAGCATGCAACTCAACCGCCAGCATCACAGACAAAGCAAAGCTGAAAAAGACCTCACACATGGGGCTGCATGGTGCAGAGAGCATTGCCTCAGCCTCTCATGTTGGCTAGACAACCCTGAGCTCAAATCCCTTCCCTGGGACTTAGAAGCTGCCGACTTGGGCAAGCCATGTCAGCTCTCTGAGCCTCGGTTTCCTTATCTGTAGAATGGTAATAATAACAGTATCTTGACCAGGCGTGGTGGCTCACACCTGTAATCCTAGCACTTTGGGAGGCTGAGGCGGGGGATAACCAGAGGCCAGGAGTTCGAGACCAGTATGACCAACATGGTGAAACCCCATCTCTACTAAAAATACAAAAATTAGCCAGGCATGGTGGCGGGCACCTGTAATCCCAGCTACTCGGCAGTCTGAGGCAGGAGAATCACTTGAACCTGGGAGGCAGAGGTTGTGAGCTGAGATCGTGCCATTGCACTCCAGCCTGGGCGACAGAACGAGACTCCGTCTCAAATTAATAATAATAATAATAGTAATAACAACAGTATCTCTCTGTCAGAGGGGTGTTGTGAAGATCTGATCAAACGAGACATGTAGAGTTACAAGACGATAGTAAGGACTAGAAAATGTATGTTGTTGTTGTTAGAATTAGTATTAGTACAAAACTGAGGCCCAAGTTTATACAAATTAGGTAACGGCAGATCCAGACTTAGCAGCTGGTCTCCCAGCTCTCACTCCAGCGTAGTATTCTTCCTTATCTTTTTTCTTTTTTCTTGACGTGGAGTCTTGCTGTGTTGCTAGGCTGGAGTGCAGTGGTGTGATCTCAGCTCACTGCAACCTCCACCTCCCAGGTTCAAGTGATTCTCCTGCCTCAGCCTCCTAAGTAGCTAGGACTACAGGGGTGTGCCACCACGCCTGGCTAATTTTTTCTGTTTTTAGTAGAGATAGGGTTTCACCACGTTGGCCAGGCTGGTCTCAAACTCTTGACCTCAAGTGATCTGCCCGCCTATGCCTCCCAAAGGGCTGGGATTATAGACGTGAGCCACCGCAGCCGGCCCGGTGTATTTTCACCAAGAGAGTTTCTTGCTACTTACTCCGCCCACCAAAAACAATGATAATGCTAACTATTTTAGTTATTACAGCTGACACTCTGTGTTCCAGACCCCATCTCAACACCTTATATCTGCTCATTGAATCATCGTGACAGCCTTGTAACATAGGTCCCATCTTATCCTTAGTTTATAGATGAGGAAACTGAGGCCCAGAGAGCAGGAGAACCTTGCCCAAGGTCACACAGCTAGTAGACAGCAGGGTTAGGACGCAAAGGCAGGCAGCTGGCCCCAGAGTCCACCTTGTAATATCTGCACTCACTGCTTTTCGTTAAACTTCTTGGGGATTTACCGCAAATCATGGTTACTTTTCTTTACTATTCTCTCTATAAATATCAATTGACTTTCACTTACGCAAATAATACGTGAATACATTCTAAAAAACAAAAACAAAATTAGGGCATTACTGACAAAACTAAACTCTGCTTTGATGTTACTCTTATTTTCCACTGCGAGCAATTTGGTGAGAATCTTCTCAGCCTTTTGCCTGCACGTTTACATATGTACTTTACTGCCACTTTGCAGACCCTTCCCGCTGGGCCTCTAGAAAACAGTAGCTGAGACAGCAAACTTGAGACTGAAGGAAGGTTGTGGGGGCTGGAGATGGTATCACTTTCTGTTTTCCGTAGATCAGTTACCTATAAATATTCTGAAAACTTCCTGGCAGGTGGCTCAGTCAATGGGCCAGCAAGTTGGATGCATAATTAGGTTTCCTTGGCTATTTGCAAAATGCTGGGATTACAGGTGTGAGCCACAGCACCTGGCCTAATTTTTGTACAGTAGAGACAGAGTTTCAACATTTGGCCAGGCTGGTCTTGAACTCCTGACCTCAGGTGATCTGCCCACCTCAGCTCCCCAAAGTGCTGGGATTACAGACATGTGCCACTGTGCCTGTCCTCATCCACAGCCTTTTTGGGGGTGGGGAGGTTGTTTTGTTAGTTTGGGGACCAGAGAAGAAACCAATCAGACAATTCCATACCTGCTTCTCTGCCCTACCCATTGCAAGGCCCAACCCCTGCCAGTCTGAATTAATATGGAGTTTACATTTGAAAAGTAAGTGTTTTATTAAGTATTCTGGGGCACGAACAGGCCTGGTTCCCCAGGTATTAGAGAAACTTGTCCCCTAATGTCTGTGCTTCCTTATTCCTTTGGTAACAAAACTACACATTGCTGAGTGTGGTGGCTCATGCCTGTAATCCCGGCACTTTGGGAGGCTGAGGCGGGTGGATCACGAGGTCACGAGTTTGAGACCAGCTTGGCCAATATGGTGAAACTCCGTCTCTACTAAAAATACAAATATTAGCTGGGCGTGGTGGCACGCACCTGTAGTCCCAGCTACTCAGGAGGCTGAGGCAGGAGAATCGCTGGAACCCAGGAGGCAGAGGTTGCAGTGAGTCGAGATGGCACTACTGCACTCCAGCCTGGGTGACAAAGCAAGACTCCATCTCAAAAAAAAAAAAAAAAACAAAACAAAAAACAAAAAAACTACACATGGCCATCTGGAATATAGATGACACTTCATTGTGTCAGAGGCGTTGGAACCAGAGCGACTCCATCTTGAACAGGGGCTGGCTAAAATGAGGCTGAGACCTGCTGTACTGCATTCCCAGGAGGTTAAGCATCTTAGTCACAGGTTAAGATAGGAGGTCAGCAGAAGATACAGGTCATAAAAACCCCACTGATAAAACAGGATGCAGTAAAGAAGCTGGCCAAAACCCGCCAAAACCAAGATGACAACGAAAGTGACTTCTGGTCATCCTCACTGCTCCTTATACACTAATTATAATGCACTAGCTTGGCCAGGCACAGTGGCTCACACCTCTAATCTCAGCACTTTGGGAGGCCGAGGCAGGCAGATCACCTGAGGTCAGGAGTTCAAGACCAGCCTGGCCAACATGGTGAAAACCCATCTCTACTAATAATATGAAAATTAGCCAGGGGTGGTGGTGCACGCCTGTAATTCCAGCTACTCGGGAGGCTGAGGCAGGAGAATCGCTTGAACCTGGAAGGCAGAGGTTGCAGCGAGCTGAGATTGTGCTGCTGTACTCCAGCCTGGATGACAGAGTGAGACTTTGTCTCAAAACAAACAAATAAACAAACAAACAAACAAACAAAATATATATATATATATATAGCAGCAATGACTGCTTCCTGGCCATGTGACCTTGGGCAAATGACTTCACCTCTGTGTGTGTGTGTGTGTGTGTGTGTGTATTTTATATGTGTATATATATGTATATATTTAATATAATGTATTAGCTGCTAAAAGACACTCCCACCAGCACCATGACAGTTTACAAATGCCACGGCAATGTCTGGAAGCTACTGACAGAGCAGGAGCACCATAATCTCAGACAAACACCACTACTTTAAGTTCCAGCTCCCTTTCCAGCTTCATGCATTTCAAGGAAATCACTTCTCTTCTAACTACAAGCAGCCAGAAAGAGCAGACAGTAAAACACAGATAAGACAGCTTGGGTACAGAGGGAGGTAGGGGGAAAGTCTCTTAGGTAACTGCCAAACTTCACCCTCATACATTGGGCCCCAGTAAAACAGTGGGCCTTAAATAAGCATATTCCTTTCCCTTCAGGTGCACTAAGATAGGGAAGCTAAAAGCAGACTCAGAGGATGTGCCTGCAGCTGCAGGAAGATGTTTGGGAACAAACACACAACTCTCCCTCCCAGATAAGCACAACAAAGAGACACAGAAGCAGCTCAAGCCTCTGATAAACTCTCCCATCCTGAATCCTTAAAAATTCTTAGTCTGTAAGACAGTGTGCCCCTGACAACTCAGCCAGAAGCTCCTCTCAGGTTTGTTTTCTCTAAAATAAACCTGTCTTGACTGGTGAGCCACCTTTCATGCTTCTTTCCTCTTTCTTTAATTTTTATAGTTACCCTATATGGTCTAAAAGGAAGAAGAACTCTCAGTTCCAGGAAATCCCTGCCCCTTTCCCAGAACACCTATGAAGAATCCACCCCTTTAGCCTATGATCAAGAAATAATTATAAAAATAGCCAACCAGCAGCTCTCAGAGCTGCTCTCTTTATGGAGAAGCCATTCTTTTAATTTTAAATTTAAAAAAAAATTTTTTTTTTTTTGAGACAGAGTCTCACTCTGTCACCCAGGCTGGAGTGCAGTGGTGGCATGATCTCGGCTCACTGCAACCTCTGCCTCCTGGGTTCAAGTGATTCTCTTGCCTCAGCCTCCCAAGTAGCTGGGACTACAGGCAAGTGCCACCACGCCCAGCTAATTTTTTGTATTTTTAGTAGAGACAGGATTTCATCATGTAAGCCAGGATGGTCTTGATCTCCTGACCTCATGATCCACCCACCTTGGCTTCCCAAAGTATTGGGATTACAGGCATGAGCCACTGTGCCCGACGTTTAATTTGTTTTAAGTTTTTTGAGACAGGGTCTCACTCTGTCACCCAGACTGGAGTGCCATGTCACAATCTCAGCTCACTGTACCCTCTGCCTCCTGGGCTCAAGTGATCCTCCCACCCCAGCCTGCTGAGTAGGTGCAACTACAGGCACATGCCATCATGTGCAGCTAATTTTTGTGTGTGTGTGGAGATGGAGTTTCACCATGTTGCCCAGGGTGGTCTTGAACTCCTGGACTCAAGTGATCTGCCTGCCTCGGCCTCCCAAAGTGCTGGGATTACAGGCAAGAGCCACTGCACCTGGCTCATTCTTTTTTTCTTTACTTCTCTAATAAATTTGCTTTCACTTTATGGACTTGCCCTGAATTCTTTCTTGTGCGAGATCCATGAACCCTCTCTTGAGGTGTGGATCAGGATTCCTTTCCAGTAATAATTGCAGCTCTGTGGTAGTGATATGATCATATGATTACCTTCCAGCCAATGGGATGTACACAGAAATAGTATGTACAAGTTGTAGGAAGTGTCCTTAAAAATAAGGGACATGCTCTTTGCTTCCCCTTTGCAAGCTTCTCTATTGCTGGAATACAGACATGATGGCAGGTGCTACAGCAGCTGTCTTGTGTCTCAAGAGGGCAGACAACTGTTAAGGACAGCATAAAAATAAGATGGAAGGAGCCAAGGTACCTGACAATTATGGAACTGCCATTGAGCCCAAGTCTACCTGCATGTACTGTGAACCCCAAAAATTTGAGACAGGTCTCAGTTAATTTAGAAAGTTTATTTTGCCAAGGTTGAGGATGTGTGCCCATGACACAGCCTCAGGAGGCCCTGATGACATGTGCCCAAGGTGGTCAGAGCACAGCTTGGTTTTATACATTTTAGGGAGACATGAGACATCGATGAACATATGTAAGATGAACATTGGTTAGGTCCAGAAAGGTGGGACAACTGGAAGTGGGGGAGGGAAGGAGGCTTCCAGGTCACAGGTAGGTGAGAGACAAATGGGGGCATTCTTTTGAGTTTCTGATTAGCCTTTCCAAAGGAGGCAATCAGGTATGTGTTTATCTTAGTGAGCAGAGGGATGACTTTGAATAGAATGGGAGGCAGGTTTGCCATAAGCAGTTCCCAGCTTGATTTTTCCCTTACTTAGTAATTTTGGGGGCCCAAGGTATTTTCCTTTCACAATACCTTTATATGAAAGAGAAATAATCTTCTATCTTATTTCAGTCACTGCTAGTTGGTGTCTATTTGTTAAAGTGACTGAAGTTTTTTTTGTTTGTTTGTTATTGGTTTTTTTAAGTCTCACGCTGTTGCCCAGCCTGGACTACAGTGGTATGATCTCAGCTTACTGCAACTTCTGCCTCCCAGGTTCAAGTGATTCTCCTGCCTCAGCCTCCCAAGTAGCTGGGATTACAGGTGCACGCCACCATCTAATTTTTGTATTTTTAGTAGAGATGGGGTTTTGCCATGTTGGCCAGGCTGGTCTTGAACTCCTGACCTCAGGTGATCCACCCACCTCAGCCTCCCAAAGTGCTGGGATTACAGGCGTGAGCCACCACACTCAGCCTAGTTGTTTTAAAACTAACACAGGCCAAGGTTATAGAAATTTCAGACAATGAAAACAAACAAGCGGTCCCATCTACTCAGGAGGCTGAGGTGAGAGGATCATTTGGGCCTAGGAGGTTGAGGCTATAGTGAGCCATGATTGCACCACTGCACTCCAGCCTGGGCAACAGAGTGAGACCCTGCCTGAAAAAAAATATATAAAAAAACAAATACAGACCATTGCTCAGAGTGACAAGTTGTAGATTAGAGGAGTAGGGAAAGAAAGATCGGTGAGACTTTTGGGAGAGCATGGAGGGCACTGGACTGCTTCAGATAGTGTGGAAGGCATTGGAAGTGGGACAGCAGTGGCAGAGATTAAAGGGTTAATAGCCCAGGACCACCAGCCATCATAGGTAAGCAATGAAGAGACATTTCAGGAATTAAGTGAGTGATTCTGTGAACTGGGGTCAGGGACAAGCCTCAGCCTCTATATCTATAAAATGGGTTGCTAATGCTAACAAATGGAATAAAATAATAAAATGGTGTTGTGATGATGAAAAGAGACACAGTTCTTAACATGTTGCCTGACCCACAGGATGCACACAATATACGTTAGCAATTATTTTTATTATTATTATTGTTACTATTACTATTATTATCTCCTGCTATGACTGGCCCAGCTAGTCTTCCAGCTCTCCTGCTACTGAAATGCCTTCCCCCAAGTTGTCATGGGGGAACCTGAAACAGTGACAGTCTATTCTATTCCTTTCAGACAGTACAAGGGCCTGCAGAAAAGGCTCTTGGAGGTAATGTTCTCTCCACAAATGAAGGGGAGACCAGCACAAGATCCTAGACTCAAAGCCTTCTGTCATGACTGGATGTGACTTTTCAAGGTGTCTTCCTTGGGAGATGGGGAGGTGTATTTTGAGTGCAGACGGGACAGAAACAACTATTTGTAACCATAGGGCAAACATCGTAGAACGTATTATTGTTCTTAATTTTTCATTCCCTTCTCTGTTTCCCACCAACTGACTTGGCCATACGGCATGCTTTGGCCAACAGAATGTGTAATACCCATCACATCCACCTAACAGCTCTAAGAGGCATTGCTAGGGTTTTCTCCTGCTTTCTTACAAGTTTCCCTTCTGCAACAAGAATGGGTGTGTCCCGTAAGGCCCCAGAATGAAAAGACACACAAAGCAGAGCCCAGTGGAGAAACAGCTGCAGCCACTGACATTAACAAGAGCAAGAAATCCACATGTATTGTTGTAAACCATTGAGATGTGAGGGTTGCTTGTTATGCAGCAAAGCTGACTTACACATCTGCCCCAGGGTTCTGGGAAGGACCAAAGGATGTGGAAGAAGATGGACCTCAGTTCAAATCCCAGGTCTTCCCAACATTGAATCCTAGGTGACTTTGAACAAGTCGCTTTACCTCCTGGGACTCCATTTTCCTCATCGGTGAAATGAGGATAATAATACTGCTTGTAAGTCATAGGGTTATGGTAAGGATTAGATGAGATCTTGTCCATAAAGGGCTTGGAGTTGAGAAAGGGCTCTGTTAATAGGAGGTACAAGGAAAAGTTCAACTGATATTTCAGATCCCAAGCCTGAAGAAGGCCTGACCTTGATCTCAAAGTGGAATTATAACCTTGCTGAACTATCCAGGCTAAATAATCTAGATCTAGACATCTGTATCTATATATATCTATATCCATATAGGTATCTAGATCTAGATCTAGATTATTTAGCCTATATGTGTGTGTATATATATACACACACATAATTTGGGTTAACAAGAACCCCACAACAGCCTCAAGTTTAAGCTGCACTGGCCAGATGTCGTGGCTCACACCTATAATCCCAGTACTTTGGGAGGCTGCGGCGGATGGATCACTTGAGGTCAGGAGTTCGAGACCAGCCTGACCAATGTGGCAAAACCCCATCTCTATTAAAAATACAAAAATTAGTCAGGAATTGTGGCACACAACTGTAATCCCAGCTCCTTAGGAGGCTAAGGCAGAAGAATCGTTTGAACCTGGGAAGCGGAGGTTGCAGTGAGCTGAGATGGTGCCACTGTACTCCAGCCTGGGTGACAGAACAAGACTCCACCTTAAAAAAAAAAAAAAGCTACACCAACTTCTTTCCTCCACACTCCTCTTGCCAACCTCAGGCCTCTGAAGGAAACCCTCTCCCACAAAAAAAAAATAAAATAAAAACACAAGAACAGAAAACCCACAGCTCAAGGTGCTGCTTAAGGCTGGCTTGAACCATGATCATTCACAATGCAATTTTGTTCATGTTGATCTTATCAATACGTGTCCTTCCTCTTGGGCTGTTTGGGAAGCAAAGTTGGTCCACCCTTCAAAGTTTGCCTGCTCTTGGCTTGACTGGATGACCTCGAACTTTCAAGCAAGTTTTTATGTTGTGGAAGTGGCCCATTGAGCAAGTTTTTATGATGTGGAAGAGGTCTGTGAACACACAATTTCACACCGATGCACGCAAACCTGCATGCATATACAACCATTTATATACATGCACATACAACCACTTATATATACATGCACACAAAATTTTTTTTTTTGAGATGGAGTCTTGCTCTATTGCCCAGGCTGGAGTGCAGTGGCATGATCTCAGCTCACTACAACCTCCACCTCCCAGAGTCAAGCAATTCTCCTGCCTCAGCCTCCCAAGTAGCTGGGAATACAGGCATATGCCACCATACCTGGCTGTTTTTGTTGTCGGCTGTTTTTGTTGTTGTCGTTGCTTTGTTTTGTTTTTGTATTTTTAGTAGAGACAGGGTTTACACCATGTTGGTCAGGCTGGTCTCGAACTCCTGACCTCCTGATCTGCCTGCCTCTGCCTCCCAAAGTGCTGGGATTACAGGCATGAGCCACCACGCCCAGCAAAGATTTTCTTAGCCAGTTTCCTGCTTAGGTGACTTCCAAGCTTTTTCTAAGCTGCTTGTTCTGTTTGCAATTACAAAAGACATTGACATGTAGAGGCAGTATGTGTAGAGGGTGGAACTTTAGGCTCTGACTTAGTTTGAGTTCCTCCCAAAACAGACTCAGAGACAAGGATTCTACTGCAAGTTGTTTATTTGGAGGGTGATTCCAGGAAATATCAGGAAGAGGGTAAGAGAAGGAAGTTAATAGAAGGGTATTTTATCAAGCAGATTACCACTGCAGCAACCGGGGCATTCTGTTTGGGAATGCCAGGAGCTGGGTAGAACACACTTCAGAGTTATCCCATCTGTGGATCACTTGAGGTCATGAGTTTGAGAACAACATGGTAAAACCCCATGTCTACTAAAACTACAAAAATTAGCTGGGCGTGGTGGCAGATGCCTATAATCCCAGTTACTTAGGAGGCTGAGGCAGGAGAATCACTTGAACCTGGGAGGCAGAGATTGCAGTGAGCCAAGATCACGCCACTGCACTCCAGCCTGGGCAGCAGAGCGAGACTCTGTCTCTAAATAAAAAAATAAATAAAAACAGGGTTATCCCATCTGAGGGGCGAGGGAGCCGGGGTATTTATCCACCAACCCTTGTCAGTCACTGGTTGAAAGATGTTCCCAGAGCAAGCTAACTTCTTGGAACTACTGATTTGCCCCCAGACTTGTTGAGCAAGCCCTGGTGGACAGAGCCAAGTACAGCTGCTGGCAGCAGGTCCACAACTAGAGGGAGGCAAGTGAGGTGACTAGTGTGCAGAATTTAAGGAGGCACTCACTCTTGGGGTTTTGCAATTGCAGAGTGGACAGTTTGAAACTTTCTTTCACAGAAAGGCAATTACTGAAAGGCTATGGGGGAGGCACTGACAGTGTCTGCTACAGGTTTTGCAGGCAGGAAGGTTGCCTGGGTTTGATTCTTAATTCAGTCACTCAAGGGCCACTCACTTAACTTCCTTATAACTCTGCTTCCACATCTGTAAACTGGGATAATTATAGTGCTTACTTCATAGGACTGTTAGAGAGGATTACATAGATGATTCATATCGAATGCTGAGAACACAGCTGGGCACAAAATAAGCCTCCCATAAGCATTAGCTCTGATGACATTGCAATGAATGTTATAGTGCATTTATCTTGGTAGGCTTTTTTGGATTTGTTTGTTTTGAGATGGAGTCTAGCTCTGTTCCCCAGGCTAGAGTGCAGTGGTGCCATCTTGGCTCACTGCATCCTCCACTTCCCAGGTTCAGGTGATTCTCCTGCCTCAGCCTCCCTAGTAGCTAGGACTACAGGCACGCACCACCATGCCCAGCTACTTTTTGTATTTTTAGTGGAGATGGGGTTTCGCCATGTTGGCCAGGCTTGTCTCGAACTCCTGACCTCAGGTGATCCACCTGCCTTGGCCTCCCAGAGTGCTGGGATTACAGGCATGAGCCACCTCGCTCAGCCCTGGTGGTTTTTTGAGGATCAAGGAAGCAAGATCACCTAATAGTTAAGAAAAGAGTCTTTTGGCTCAGACAGATGTGGGTTCAAGTCCCAAGTCCACAATTTATTATGTGACCTTAGGCAAATCACTTAACCTCTCTGGATCTCAAGTCTCTAATAAAAGTAATTATTAATCTGGGCATGGTAGCATGTGCCTGTAATCCCAGTCACTCAGGAGACTGAGACAGAAGGATCACTTGAACCTAGGAGTTTGAGACCAGCCCGAGCAACTTGGGAAGACCCCATCTCTTACTTTTTTGCGGGGGGTGGTGGGAGACACAGTCTCACTCTGTTGCCCAGGCTGGAGTGCAGTGGTGTGATCACAGCTTGCTGCAGCCTCGACATGCTAGGCTTAAGCAATCCTCCCACCTCAGCCTCCTAAGTAGCTGGGACTACAGGCACATGCCACCTTTGCCCAGCTAATTTTTTTTAAGAGATAAGGTCTTGCTATGTTGCCCAGGCTGGGAGATCCCATCTCATAAAAATAAAAATTATTATTTAATAATAAGATATTTCGCCACAACTTTTAAAGCTTTAAATAAAATTAAAAGATGTATGCATGGTGCTTATCTAAGCACTGTGCCTGACTTGAAGTCAAGTGTGCAATAAATCTTAGGTGTGATTGTTGGGTGTTCAATTTCCCATGCAAGCAGGAAGCTCCTGCCATGTTGGAGTGGCCAGGAAGCTATAATTCAGGCAGCAATATTTATTGCACACCTGCAAGATGCAAAGATGGGAAGTGAGGGCCATTAAAAAGAAATATTAGCACTCTGTGTTGGTCCTGGTGGTGGACTGGAATTCTTCCATTTCTCCTTTAATGGAATCACACGTCCACGCCCTCTGCTTTGTGACTTTGTGGTTCCTCTCTAGAATGGGCTATGAAAACTCTCTATCAACCTTGAGAACGTACAAAAGGAGACAGAGGCTGGGTGCAGTGGCTCATGTCTGTAATCCCAGCACTGTGGAAGGCAAAGAAGGAGGATTGCTTGTGACCAGGAGTTCAAAACCATCCTGGGCAACACAGTGAGACCCCATCTCTACAAAAGTAAAAATAAAAATTAGCCAAGCATGGTGATGTGTGCCTGTAGTCCCAGCTGCTTAGGAGGCTGAGACAGGAGGATCACTTGAACCCAGTAGGTCAAGGCCACAGTAAGCTGTAATCACACCACTGCACTCCAGCCTGGGTGACAGAGCAAGACCCTGTCTTTAAAAAACAAAAAACAAACCAAAAAAGGCCGGGCGTGGTGACCCATGCCTGTAATCCTTGCACTTTGGGAGGCTGAGGCAGGCGGATCACTCGAAGCCAGGAGTTCAAGACCAACCTGGACAACATGGTGAAAACCCATCTCTACTAAAAATACAAAGCTTAGCTGGGCTTGGTGGTACATGCCTACAGTCCCAGCTACTAGGGAGAGTGAGGTGGGAGGCTCACTTGAGCCTGGGAGGTGGAGGTTGCAGTGAGCCAAAATTGTGCTACTGCATTTCAGCCTGGGCGACAGAGAGAGACCCTGTCTCAAAAAAAAGAAAAAAAAAGAAAAAAAGAAAAAAGAAAAAAAGCAAAAGGAGGCCAAGGGAAAAGTTAGAAAAACTTGGTCCCTGATGACTCTATGGATTTCCTACAGAAGCCCTAAGTTGTCCCCCACCCCTCCATGAACTTATTTTAATATGAGAGAAAAACAAATCAATAAGTACTTGAGTTTCTGTTGTATACAGCCAAAATTAATTCTATGGTACACACTCTTCTTATTTTATTTGTTTGTTTGTTTATTCATTTATTTTGAGACAGCGTCTCACTCTGTCACCCAGGCTGGAGTGCAGTGGCGCAATCTTGGCTCACTGCAACCTCTGCCTCCCAGGTTCGAGTGATTCTCCTACATCAGCCTCCCAAGTAGCTGGGACTACAGGCTTGCGCCACCACGCCTGGCTAGTTTTTGTATTTTTAGTAGAGTCAGGGTCTCATCATGTTGGCCAGGCTGGTCTCGAACCCTTGACTTCAGGTGATCCACCTGTCTCAGCCTCCCAAAGTGCTGGGATTACAGATGTGAGCCACCACACCTGGCGTTATTTTATTATTTTTTATGCTCTGGGCACAGCATGGTGGAAGATCGTGTTTTCTGGGGGTTGCAGAGGAACATTCCCAAGTCTTGCCTCCTGCAGAATGTGGCTCCTCTGCCCATGCCCCTGGGATCTGGCTGTCCCTCACGTTCTCTCCATCTCCTGTCAAAGGCTTCAATCCCCGCTCTGCACTAACCCAAGTGACTTCTGCTTTCTGCAAAGACACGAATCAGAAACACCAATCCATGTCAGATCAGCCCTGAGGTTAGTCCAGACACGAGGGTATGAGCTGCCCCAACACCAAGTCCCCCTTTCCCTTGAGCTCAGTGGGCACCCATTCCATTCACAGTAGACCTGCCCATCTCTCCACTAGGCTCATTCACTACACAGTTGGACCTTTTCATCCTGATGAATGCATCTCTTGGAAAGATACCAGGCCACAACTGCCAAAAATTTTTTTAGTAATATTTTTTTTCTGGTCTTTTTTCTTTTTTTTTTTCCTTAAGACAGAATCTTGCTCTGTCATCTAGGCTGGAGTGCAGAGGCACCATCATAGTTCACTGCAGCCTGGAACTCCTGGTCACAGCGATCCTCCCACCTTGGCCTCCCAAAGTGCTGGGATTACAGGCATGAGCCACTGCGCCTGGTCCAGAAATAATGTTCTGATGCAACCAAAGATAGCCAAGTTAGAACTCAGAGAAATGAGATCCACCACTCCCCTTAAATTCAGCTGCCATATTCCAACCACTTAACACTGTTTCTTTACCCACGCACCCCACCTGTTCACCCTTCTTCAAGTAACAACACCTCAGTTTTCCTCCGGACAACTTCTTACCCCACTACTGGTTCATTTGGTCTGAGTGATGGAAATTCTACTTTCTGCACCCAATGTAGTCATGTGATTTGCACATGGCCAACCAGAGTCTTGCAGGCCTCTGGCCTCAGTGATTAGTAACTCCATTTGGACCACTGAGAGTCAGGCCCAGGATTTTTGTTTCATCTCCTGCAAAGATAAAGGTTACTACCATCTCTGCTGGTCTTGGGGCTGTGAGGGTGGGAAGGTGGGGGCTGCTGGCAACCACCTTTCCACACAGAGGGTAAGATCTGATTGAGAGAGTGGCATTAGCACAGAAGGAAGCTAAACTAAGTGATGGGAAGAAAGAGACACACAGAGACCAGCCTGGATAGCATCATTTGAGCTCCCGGATCAAGCCACACTTGAATGTCTTTTTTTTTTTTTTTTTTTTTTTAAGATGGAATCTCACTCTGTTGCCCAGGCTGGAGTGCAGTGGCACAACCTCAGCTTACTGTAACCTCCACCTCCCTAGTTCAAGTGATTCTCTTGCCTCAGCCTCCCAAGTAGCTGGGATTATAGGCGCCCTCCACCACACCCAGCTAATTTTTGTATTTTTAAGTAGAGATGGGGGTTTCATCATGTTGGCCAGGTCGGTCTAACTCTTGACCTCAGCTGATACCCCCACCTCGGCCTCCCAAAGTGCTGGGATTACAGGCGTGAGCCAATGCACCCAGCTGAATGTCTTTTTATTATGCATGTACTTTTTACTCATATTAGTAAATCAAGTAACTTTTTTGCTTAAGCCACTTGGAGTGGGTTTTCTTATTCTTGCAAAAAACAGTCTCAATTTTCTATTCTCCTTCTTCACAATCTCACCATACATCATTATTTGTCTTTTTTATTCTTTGTCCCCTACCATCACTGCTGCACAAGGGCAGTGGTTTGTCTATTTGTTTGTTTGTTTGTTTGTTTGTTTGTTTATTTTAAGACAGAGTCACGCTCTGTCGCCAGGCTGGAGTGCAGTGGCGTGATCTCAGCTCACTGCAACCTCTGCCTTCCGAGTTCAAGCGATTCTCTTGCCTCAGCCTCCCGAGTAGCTGGGACTACAGGCGTGCACCCACACCCAGCTAATTTTTGTATTTTTAGTAGAGATGTTGACCAGGATGGTCTTGATCTCTTGACCTCGTGATATGCCCGCCTCGGCCTCCCAAAGTGCTGGGATTACAGATGTGAGCCACCGCACCCGGCCGATTTTTTATTATTTTTAATTTTCGCTTACCACCTAGAATAGGGCTTGGCAGGTAGCAGGTGCTCAACAAATATTTTTTTGATAGAAAAATAGAGTACTGGCTGAGCACAGTGGTTCACGCCTGCAATCCCAGTGCTTTGGGAGGCTGAGGTGGCCAGATCACCTGAGATCAGGAGTTTGAGACTAGCCTGGTCAACATGGTGAAACCCTAGCTCTACTAAAAATACAAAAATTAGCCAGGTGTGGTAGCGGGCACCTGAAATCCCAGCTACTGGGGAGGCTGAGGTGGAAGGATTGCTTGAGCCCCAAAGGTCGAGGCTGCAGTGAGCCAAGATTGTGACACTGCACTGCAGATCCTGTCTCAAAAAAAAAAAAAAAAAAAAAAAAAACACTCATAAATGTAAAATCAGTGCCACGTGCCATAAACAGAAGATAATTGTAAATATATACACTTTGAAGGCCAGTTTTCTTGAACTCAGACTGGGTATTCTCACACCTTCTAACGACGGGACTTGAGGTCTACTTTCTCTTTGTTAAAAAGAGATTACCAACCTGGCATGGTGGCTCACACCTGTAATCCCAGCACTTTAGGAGTTCGAGGCAGGCAGATCACTTGAGGCCAGGAGTTCAAGACCAGCCTGAACAACATGGTGAAACCCATCTCTACTAAAATACAAAACAAGCCAGGCCTGGTGGTGGGTGCCTGTAATCCCAGCTACTGGGGTGGCTGGGGCAGGAGAATCACTTGAACCCGGGAGGCAGAGGTTGCAGTGAGCTGAGATCGTGCCGTTGCAGTCCAGCATGGGCAACAGAGTGAGACTTCATCTCAAAAACAACAACAAAAAAGAGACGGCTAGAGTTAGGATACTGTTATTAGTGGCCAGGCATGGTGGCTCACACCTGTTATCCCAGCACTTTGGGAGGCCAAGGCGGGCATATCACCTGAAGTCAGGAGTTCAAGACCAGTGTGGCCAATGTGGCGAAACCCTATGTCTACTAAAAATACGAAAATTAGCCAGGCATGGTGGCCGGCGCCTGTAATCCCAGCTACTTGGGAGGCTGAGGCAGGAGAATCCCTTGAATCCAGGGGGTGGAGGTTGCAGTGAGCCGAGATCATGCCACTTCACTCCAGCCTGAGCGAAAGACCAAAATTCCATCTCAAAAAACAAAAACAAAAACAAAAACTTATTAGCATCAGGCCAGGTGCAGTGGCTCACGCCTGTAATCCCAACACTTCAGGAGGCTGAGGTGAGCAGATCACTGAAGTCAGGAGTTTGAGACCAGCCTGGCCAAAATGGTGAAATCCTGTCACTATTAAAAGTACAAAAATTAGCCAGTTGTAGTGGTGGGTGCCTGTAGTCCCAGCTACTCAGGAGGCTGAGGCAGGAGAATCGCTTAAACCCAGGAGGCCAAGGTTGCAGTGAGCTGAGATCACACCACTGCACTCCAGCCTGGGCGACGTAGGGAAACTCCGTCTCAGAAACAAAACAAAACAAAACAAAAACTTATTAACATCAACTGATACTTTCTCCTTAATCATTGCTTCTAATTAAAATATTAAATTAAATTTAAAAATATATCACTGCTCTAAAGCAAGCATTGTCTGATGAGGGTCATGGGCCCACCACGTTTTTGTAAATAAAGTTTTATTAGAACACAACCACACTCATTCGTTCTTTGACATATTGTCAACGACTGCTTTCATGCTACATTGGCAGATGAGTATTCACAACAAAGACCACTGGGCCGGCAAAAGCCAAAAATATTTTCTATCTGGAGCTTTACAGAAAAAGTTTACCATCTCCTGCTCTAAATCACGTCATACTCAAATTCTCTGGTGTATGGAATTTTATGACCTTATAGAGGGAAGCATCACCTTTTCATAAAAAGTCCACAGCAAGCTGAAAAGGCCAAACTGCTGTGATGTCCCATTTGTGTTGAAGCAGGCTCTTTAGATGCAAAATCTACCCCAGCTTTCCGCAGGCAAGTGGGGAGAGAGCGCCCTCCCCAGTGGGGAGGTGAGGAGCATGGACTCTAAGCCCCTGGCCTCTTCACGCTGAGCCAGAAGCAGCATCTTGCTGTGGGTCTTGCTGGCTTGTGGAATTATGTGTGATTTCATCCTTTCCACATTTCCATGTTTCTAAATATTTAACACATTATATTTGTTTGCTAGAGCTTTCACAACAAAATACCACAAGCCAGGTGGCTTAAGCAACAGAAATTTATTTCCTCGCAGTTCTGGAGGCTGGAAGTCCAAGGTGAAGGTGTCAGCAGGGCAGTTTCATTCTGAGGCCTCTCTCCCTGTCTTGTAGATGACTGTCTTCCGCCTGTCTTCACAGGGTCTTCTTCTGTGTGTGTTTGCTGTGTTCTAATTGCTCTTTTTTTTTTTTTTCCGCTCTGTCACCCAGGTTGGAGTGCAGTGGTACAATCATGACTCCCTACAGCCTTGATCTCCCGACTCAAGTGATACTCTCAAGTGAGCCACCACGCCTGGCCCCTAATCTCTCTTCTTTCTTCAGCCACCTGAGTAGCTAGGACCACAGGCACACATCACCATATCAGGCTAATTTTATTTATTTATTTATTTATTTATTTTAGAGATGGGGTCTCACCATGCTGCCCAGGCTGGTCTCGAACTCCTGGGCTCAGGCAATCCTCCTGCCTCAGCCTCCCAAAGTGATGAGATTACAGGCATGAACCATCATGCCTGGCCTAATGTCTCTTCTTTTTTTTTTTTTTTTTTTTTTTTTTTGATACGAAGTCTCGCTCTGTTGCCCAGGCTGGAGTGCAGTGGCGTGATCTCAGCTCACTGCAAGCTCCGCCTCCTGAGTAGCTGGGACTATAGGTACCCTCCACCACACCCAGCTAATTTTCTTTTTTTTAGTAGAGACAGGGTTTCACTGTGTTAGCCAGGATGGTCTCGATCTCCTGACCTCATGATCCACCCGCCTCAGCTTCCCAAAGTGCTGGGATTACAGACGTGAGCCACCTTACCCGGCCCCTAATCTCTCTTCTTATAAGAAAATCATTCATATTGGATTAGGGCCTACCCTAATGCCTCCAATCTAACTCAATCACCTCTTCCAAGGCCTTATCACCAAATACAATCACATCCCGAGGTTCTAGGGGTTAAGACTTCAACCTTGGAATTTTGGGAGGATGCAGTTCAGCCCATAGCACATATTGTATTTGCATTATTCAAACACGGACAGTAAACTGCTAAAAATTTTTAAAAGGTAGACCAAAAATCATGACCAACATTTTAACCTGAAATTTTTATTATGTAATTAATATCTGTCTGATACTTTTAAAACAATTCAAAGAGTATAGAAGATAACAAGGGGAACACCAGCACCTATTCTCAGCCAGCCACACTCCCCACTGTTGATATTTTCTGTATATCCTGCCAGAAATTTTCTTTTTGTTAAATTTATTTTTATTGTTATAGAGACAGGGTCTCGCTATGTTGCCCAGGCTGGTCTTGAAAACCTGGGCTCAAGTGATCCACCTGCCTTGGCCTCCCAAAGCGCTGGGATTGCAGGTGTGAGCCACTGTGCCCAGCCCCCTGCCAGAAATTTTCTCCTAGACAAGGATATATAACCACCTCATACTTTTTTTATTTTACGCAAACAGGTTTATGACTTATATACTGCTCTGTAATGTGACTTTTTGCACTGAACAATAAATAAATCGTTGTATATTTTCAAAGCCTGTCATACATCTTGCACCTCAAGCTCCATCTCAGTGCCTGTTTCTGGAAAACCCAACAGGTTATTTTGAAGCTGATCCCAGACATCATGTCATTTCATCTATAAATATTTGAATAACTATCACTAAAATATCAGGACTTTGTTTTTATCTTTAAACATAAGCACAAAACAAAGAAATAAACAACAACAAATAAATAGAGTATGAAAGGAGAGGGATGATTATTCTTTTAATTTGTATTTCCCTTGGTGATGTTGCCATGCTGATTTTGGACTTTGGAAAATTAAATCAATAAAGAGCCATTTGTTTCCCTCTCCCACTCTCACTGTCAAAATAATCAAGATTTTTTTTTCTAGCCCTAACTCCCTCGGGTGCTCTCTCTTGCTTAGTCTATAAAGCAGCAAAGTCAAAGACAGACTGTCCCTTGCCCCAGCGGCTGCAGTGATGGACATTCTTGGACCAGACAGAGGCCTATTCTGCCTCATGAGACAGCCTACAAATGGCCTTTCTTTCTCCCAGCAACAGGCATCAGCTCCTGGGCCCCGCTAGGCCTGTGATGTGAGGTGAATAGCAAGGTTTCCATGCATACCCACTGGGAGCCCAGTGCTGTGTTAAGCACTTACCTGAATCACTTCATTCAATTCTTCCCCAACTATTATCCTCATTTTACAACTATAACATTAATAGCTTTAATTTGTTTGTTCGTTGGTTTTTTTGTTTTGTTTTGTTTTGTTTTTTTGAAACGGATTCTCGCTCTGTTGCCCAGGTTGGAGTGCAATGGTGCGATCTTGGCTCACTGTAACCTCCACTTCCCCAGTTCAAATGATTCTCCTGCCTCAGCCGCCCAAGTAGTTGGGATTACAGGTGCCTGCCACACCTGGCTAATTTTTATATTTTTAGTAGAGACGGGGTTTCACCATGTTGATCAGGCTGGTCTCAAATTCCTGACTTCATGATCCATCCACCTAGGCCTCCCAAAGTGCTGCGATTACAGGTGTGAGCCACTGCACCTCGCCCATTTGTTTATGTTTATTCAACTTTTGTTGTTGTTGTTGTTTTAGAAACAGAGTTTCACTCTATCACACAGATTGGAGAGCAGCAGCGTGATCACTGTTCACCATATTCTCGACTTCTGGGCTCAAGCGATCCTCCTGCTTCAGCTTCGTGAGTAGCTGGTACATACAGTGCACCCACCCCACCTGGCTAATTTTAAATTTTTTTGTAGAAACTGGGTCTCACTATGTTGCTAGGCTGGTCTTGAGCTCCTAGCCTGAAGCCATTCTTCCACCTCGGCCTCCCTAAGTGCTGGGATTTATAGACATGAGCCACCTTGCCTGGCCTATTCAATAATTTTTTACTGAATACCTTGTATGTGCCAGGCACAGACCCAGGCACAAAAGCAAGAATAGCAAGGAGACAAAAATCCCCACCCACATGGAAACAGAAAACAGGCAATCGAAGACATAACACAATGTCAGGCAGTGAAGAATCACATGCAGAAAAATACAAAAATTGGAAGGGGGCTGAGTGCAGTGTCTGATACCCACAATCCCAGTACTTTGGGAGACCAAGGCAGGAGGATTGCTTGAGCCCAGCAGTTCGAGACCACCCTGAACAACATAGTGAGACTCTTGTCTTTTTTTTTTTTTTTTTTTTTTTTTTTTTTTTGAGACGGAGTCTCACGCTGTTGCCCAGGCTGGAGTGCAGTGGCGCGATCTCGGCTCACTGCAAGCTCCGCCTCCCGGGTTCCCGCCATTCTCCTGCCTCAGCCTCCTGAGTAGCTGGGACTACAGGCGCCCGCCACCGCGCCCGGCTAATTTTTTGTATTTTTTAGTAGAGACGGGGTTTCACTGTGGTCTTGATCTCCTGACCTTGTGATCCGCCCGCCTCGGCCTCCCAAAGTGCTGGGATTACAGGCTTGAGCCACCGCGCCCGGCCGACTCTTGTCTTTTTTTTTGACACAGCGTTTTTCACTCTTGTTGCCCAGGCTGGAGTGCAATGGAGCAATCTCAGCTCACTGCAACCTCTGCCTCCGGGATTCAAGGGATTCTCTTGCCTCAGCCTCCTGAGTAGCTGGGATTGCAGGCATGTGCCACCACACCCAGCTAATTTTCTTTAGTAGAGACGGGGTTTCACCACGTTGGCCAGTTTCGTCTCAAACTCCTGATCTCAAGTGATCTGCCTGCCTGGGCCTCCCAAAGTGCTGGGTTTACAGGCATGAGCCACCGGGCCTGGCCCAAAAATTTTAAAATTAGCCGGGTGCAGTGCTCTATGCCTGCGGTTCCAGCTACTCAGGAGGCTGAGGCTGCAGAATCACTTGAGCCTGGGTGGTTAAGGTTACCGTGAACCCTGATCATGCCTCTGCACTCCAGTCTGGGTGACAGTACCAGACCCTGTTTCAGAAAGAAAAAGTGTGATGGAAGGGTTGAGGGCTAGGGAGCATTTTATTCCGGTGGTCAGGGAAACCCTCTTTGCCAGGGTGACAGTTGAACAGAGATCTGAATGGAGTGAAGGAATAAATAGCTGGGGAAGAGCATTCCTGTGGAAGGAATGGCTCGAGGACTGGGGTTTGTTTGGGATGTTTCAGGCACAGCAAGGCCAGTGTGGCTCAAGGCAGGAGCAAGGAGAAGGTGGAAGAGTTTGAGGCTAGAGATGAGTCAGAGACTCCCCTGGTTCTGTGGAGCAGGATGCTGCTGCCTGAAATTGGTAAGCTTGAAATTGATTGTGACGGGAGTATTAAAACCATGAAAACTGCCAAAAGCTATAAATCAGGGCCTTCTTCTTCTCCTCCTTCTCCTCCTCCTTCTTCTTCTTTCTTCCTTCTTCCTTCTTCCTTCTTCCCTCTTCCTTCTTCCCTCTTCCCTCTTCCCTCTTCCCTCTTCCCTCTTCCCTCTTCCCTCGTCTCTCTTCTCTCTTCTCTCTTCTCTCTTCTCTCTTCTCTCTTCTCCTTCTCCTTCTTCTTTCACTGACTTTTGTAGGTCACAGTCAGGAGTTTGGATTTTATTCCAAGTTTGACAAGAAGCCATTGGAGCTTTGGAGCAGGGAGTGACCTCTTATTTCTGTTTCTTAGAGATCGTTCTGGGCTGTGTATGGAGAAAAGAGTAGGCAGGCAAGAGGAGAAATCATTTAGTCCTCCCAGCAAGAGATGATGGTGGCTTGGACTTAAAGGGGTTGGATTTAGGCCAGGCGCCGTGGCTCATGCCTGTAATCCCGGCATTTTGGGAGGCCAAAGAGGGTGGATCACTTGAGGTCAGGAGTTCAAGGTCAGCCTGGTCAACATGGTGAAACCCCGTCTCTACCAAAAATACAAAAATTAGCCGGGCACCTGTAATCCTGCTACTCGGGAGGCTGAGGCAGGAGAATCTCTTGAACCTGGGAGGCGGAAGTTGCAGTAAGCCAAGATTGCGCCATTGCACTCCAGCCTGGGCGACAAAGTGAGACTCTGTCTCAAAGGGAAAAAAAAAAGGTGAAGGTGGGGGTTGGATTTGGAATGTATTTGGATTTACTGCTGGATAGGGAATGCAAAGTGTGAGCAAGAGAGAGGCATGGAGAGATGCACCGAGGGTGATTGTGACCTTTGTGTGTTCTCCTCATCTATTGTGCATAACAAAACACCTGGATGTTTAGTGGCTTAAAGCCATACCAGTTATTTATTGAGCTCACATATCTGTAATTTTAGCAGGACTCTGTGGGGAAAGCTCATCTGTCCTGCTCAGCATCCCATGGGGGGTTTGAAGGGTGCTAAAGTCATCTAAAAATTCTTCACTCACATGTGCAATGCTGGTGGATGCTGGTTGTTAACTGGGACCTCACCTGGGGCTGTCACGTAGGTCACCTATGCAAACATTCTTCATGTGACCTTGGCCTCCTCCCAGCACAGCAGCAGGGTTCAGGAGCAAGTGTCCCAAGAAAATGGGAAAGCTGGATGGAAGCTATATTGCACTCTGAGACCAAGTCTCTGAAGCTACATAGCATCGCTTCCACTGCACCCCATCCCGCAGGTAAGGGGAGGGACCATAGATTCCATCTCTTGCTAGGGGAGCGGTAAGGTTCTAGAAGAACATGTGAGACTGGAAATATTGTCATGGCTAATTTTAGAAAATACGGAAAATACAATCCCCATATTATGTGTCTGGTCCTAGGCGAAGCACCCCCTCACATTATTTCATTCCATCCTGTACTGTCTTTACAGATGACAAAACTGAAGCTTGGAGATGTCACATCACTTGCCCAAAGTCACCCAGTCACTAAGGGGACAGGACTGGAGTTTGATTCCAGTAGTCTGATTCCATGTAACTGGCAAGAACCTGGCCGAGCCAAATGCAGCCAAACAATACTTGGAAGTGGTAGAGAATGGTCTTCCGAGGTTAAGCCAGAGAGTGGGCAGCCAGAGATGAGAGCTGCCTGCTCTGGGCCCACTCACAGCCTCTGGCCTCACTAGGGTTAGCCTTAGTTTCCCAGCTGGCTCTAAGACCATGATTTTATTCTAATTTCAAGGCTATAAGAATATAAGAACATGAGGTCATGCCTGTAATCCCAGCAGTTTGGAAGGCTGAGGCAGGAAGATCACCTGAGCCCAGGAGTTCGAGACCAGCCTGGGCAACAGAGTGAGACCCCTTCTCTACAAAAAAAACTTTTGAAACTTACAGGGTGTATTGTCACATGCCTGTGGTCCCAGCTATTTAGGAGGCTGAGGTAGGAGGATTGCTTGAGCCCGGGAGGTTGAGGCTGCAGTGAACCAAGATCATACCACTACACTACAGCCTGGGCAATACAAAGAGACCCTGCTTTTAAAAAGAGGAAGAAGGAGAAGGAGAAGGAGAAGGAGGAGTTTGAACACGCATAAGCAGAAAACACAATTTGCCCTGAGCAGGCCCTGGAAGCCTGTTCTTGGCTCTGGAGAGCTCTAAAATCTGGATGGAGCTTCCCTGCAGGGTTGGGTGCAGGCCAGTGTGTGGGCAGATGGAAGGGATAGTGGAAAGCACTTATTCCAGAAACCATCAATGTGGTGCTTAGATGCCCGGCAAGGGAACTGTATGGCTAGATGTTCCAGGCTGCACAAATCTGAAATCTAAAGACAGCTTTCTAAGTTGAGCCAATAGCCCCTTTATTTTGATCAATATTTCCTAGGAGAGAAGGCCAGGTCAGTACAGAAACCTAGATGGTCTCTGGGGACCACTGGTTTCCCTGCCCAGTGGCCGATCATCAACTTCTGCTGTGGACAGCATTCAGTAGTTTTCCAGAGTGCTGGCAAGGAAGACTTTACCTGAGGATTGGACACCAGGAAAATTGCCAGAATAATGTGTGTGTGTGTGTGTGTGTGTATAGGGGGGAGGGGTTTGTAACAGGATGTATTTATTGTGTGTGTTTGTTTTTGTGTTTTCTTTTCTCTTTGCTTTTTTGTTTCTTTTCTCTTTGGAAACCATCTCAAATTGTATATTCATTTTTTGATAAACTATCTCAGGCATTAAAATGATAGATAATACAAACACTGGAAATAATCCAAATGCCTGCCAACAGGTGAAAGGATGGACATATTCTTTTTTTTTTTTTTGAGACAGGGTCTCAGTTGCCCACACTGCAGTGCAGTGGCACAATCACAGTTCACTGCAGCCTCCACATCCTGGGCTTAAGGCCTCCTGCCTCAGCCTCCTGAGTACTTAGGACTACAGGTGTGGGCCACCACTTTTAGCCAATTTTTTTTTTTTTTGTGGCGTCAGGGTTTCATTATGTTGCCAGGCTCCAAATAGGTGTGTTTTTTTAGATTCTCCTGCCTCAGCCTCCTGAGTAGCTGGGATTACAGGCACCCACCATGCCTGGCTAATTTTTGTCTTTTCAGCAGAGACAGGGTTTCACCATGTTGGCCAGGCTGGTCTCAAACTCCTGACCTCAAGTGACCTGCCCACTTCAGCCTCTCGATGTGCTGGGATGACAGGCGTGAGCCACCGTGCCTGGTTCATATTATTATTTTTTTTAAATAGATATGGGATCTCACTATGGTCACCAGGCTGGTCTCAAACTCCTGGCCTCAAGCCATTCTCCCATCTCGGCCTCCCAAAGTGCTGGGATTAACAAGCATAAGCCACCATGCCCAGGCTAAAATGTTTTTTTTTTTTTTTTTTCTTTTTTTTTTTTGAGACAGAGTCTAGCTTTGTCACCCACGCTGGAGTGCAGTGGCTGGGATCTTGGCTCACCACAACCTCTGTCTCCCAGGTTCCAGTGATTCTCCTGCCTCAGCCTCCTGAGTAGCTGGGATTACAGGTATGTGCCAGCTAATTTTTTTGTATTTTTCATAGAGACTGGTTTCGCCATGTTGGCCAGGCTGGTATCAAACTCCTGACCTCAAATGATCTGCCCGCCTTGGCCTCCCAAAATGCTGGGGTTACAGGCATAAGTCACCATGCCACACCTAAAATATCTTTCTTAAAGCACATTGCGGCCCCCCAAAAGTTTGAAAAACCCTGCCCTAAATATGTAATATTGTTTTCCCATTTTAAACTTTTATGTAAGTAGCACCATCCAGCCCAAATTCTTCCCCCAGCTGGCTTTTGCTCTGATGATATTAGCTTTGAGATGGATCCACATTGATACATATAGCTCGGTTTCCTTCCTTTCCATCATTGCCTAAACATGCTGCAAGTTATTTCTCTGTCATCCTATGATTGGATTTTTTTCTTTTGCCAAATGGGACATTTAAAAAATAGCTATCTCTCACTATTACCACCCTTCTTACTTGGAAGGACATTTTAATATAAATAAAGTCAGAATGTCCTGCTCTCAGAATCAAAGCTGGTCTTTTAAACGAAATAAATCTGGCTTCATGAAAACTCATTCCACCTGCCCCTGAGGGTTAAGGCTGTTGGTTTTCTTCCTTGTTGACTGTTAGTTTGCTTATTAGATGTTGTAACCTAGTGAAAACATAGTCACCTACACAACAATCTTAGGCTGCCTGGTGCTACCTCCGGGGAAGGAAAGGGGAAGCGAATAGGATGGAGAAGGGATTCAAAGAGAGTTGGCTGCGCACAGTGGCTCACGCCTGTAATCCCAGCACTGTGGGAGGCCGAGGTGGGTAGATTACTTGAGGTTAGGAGTTTAAGACCAGCCTGACCAACATGGCAAAACCCAGTCTCTACTAAAAATATAAAAATTATCCAGGTGTGGCGGGCACCTGTAATCCCAACTACTTGGGCGGCTGAGGCAGGAGAATCATTTGAACCTGGGAGGTGGAGGTTACAGTGAGCCAAGATCGCACCATTGCACTCCAGCCTGGGCGACAGAGCAAGACTCCATCCCAAAAACAAAAAAAGAGTGTCAGCCATAATACTTCATTTCCTTTCTTACCTAAAAAAAAAAGAAATAAAAAAAAACTAAATATGGCCAAATGTTAACATTTGGAATCTCTGGAGTGTGAATAGGGGTATCTATATGGAAGTACTTTACTCTAAGCTTTAAATAGTTCATTACATTTTTTTCATTACCAAGCTATACTTTGCTCCAAGTTCTAAATAGTTCATTACAATGTTTTTTCTTTTCTTTTTTTTTGGATGGAGTCTTACTCTGTTGCCCAGGCTGGAGTGCAGTGGTGCTATCTCAGTTCACTGCAACCTCCGCCTCTCGGGTTCAAGTGATTCTCCTGCCTCAGGCTTCCGAGTAGCTGGGACTACAGGCGTCCACCTCCAACCCCAGCTAATTTTTGTATTTCTAGTACAGATGGGGTTTCACCATGTTGGCCAGGCTGGTTTCAAACTCCTCACCTCAGGGATCCACCTGTCTTGGCCTCCCAAAGTGTTGCAATTACAGGCATGAGCCACTGTGCCCAGCCAAAACATATTTTTTAAGGAATGGGGTCTCACTACATTGCTCAGGCTAGTCTCAAACTCCTGGGCTTGAAGCAATCCTCTCACCTTGGCCTCCCAAAGTGCTGGAATTACAGGTGTGAGCCACCACACTGGCCAGAAGATATCTTGTATTGTCGTGATTGGAGAAGAGGACATGCTACTTGTATCCGGTGGGTAGAGATCAGGGATGCCGCTAAATACCATGTAGTACACAGGACAGAACCCGCACAACAGAGAATGATCTAGCCCAAAATGTCAATAGTGCCCAGGTCAACAATCTCTGCTCTAAAGCGAGCCTCCCTTTGCCAGACTTTGTTCCAAATGGCAGTGCGATCCATCCTCCAGATGCTGGGACAGCTTGTTGCTTTCCCGACCACAGAGTGAGTCATTTTGTGACGCTAAGAAACATTTAGCAAAGCGATAAGCATCCTAGTTTCTCTGTTGGATAAGTCCAGATAAAAGTATATTTGGGGCCTTCTCAAAGAAAGACACACCAAATGACAATGAAGGCTCTGTGAAGGCCAAGGCCGGTGCAAGAGGTTTTAAACAACCCATCTAAATCCCCCTCCTCCAAGAAGGCTCCTGGGAACATCCCAAAGAATCTGCTCTCCCTGATCCCTAAGAACACAGCTTCTGTGTTTGGAGGAAGAAGTGTGACGTCAGATTCCCTGGGTTCAAATCCTGGCTCCGGCCCTCCCTAGCTGGGTTATAAATTATTTCCCCTGGCGAAACCTAACCCCTAAAATAGTGTGAAGATTAAAATGAGCATGCAGGAAGGGCGCAGTGGCTCACGCCTGTAATCCCAGCACTTTGGGAGGCTGAGACGGGAGGATTGCTTGAGCCCAGGAGTTCAACATCAGCCTGGGCAACATAGTGAGACTGTCTCTACAAAATAAATAAATAAATAAATAAAATCAGGGCAGGCATGGTGGCTCACGCCTGTAATCCCAGAATTTTGGGAGGCCGAGGCAGGTGGATCACCTGAGGTCAGTAATTCAAGACCAGCCTGGCCAACATGCCAAAACCCCATCTCTACTAAAAAAAAAAAAAAATACAAAAATATTAGCCAGGTGTGATGGTGCATGCCTGTCCTCCCAGCTACTCTCTACTCTGGAGGGTGAGGCAGGAGAATCGCTTGAACCCAGGAGGCAGAGGTTGCAGCGAGCGGAGATCATGTCACTGCATTCCACCCTGGGTGACAGAGTGAGACTTCATTTCAAAAATAAAATAAAATGAGCGTGCATGAAAGGTCATGAGCATAGAGACTGGCACACAGAAAACACTCAATAAATGCCAGCTATTATCACTGTTATTATCATCATTATTCCTATTAGCACCCTAAGTACATTGGAAGATACATTCTCACAATCACATTCTGAGATGGGTAATAATGTCCTCATTTTGCAGATGAGAAAACTGAGACTCAGCAGTAAAGCCACTTTTTTTTTTTTTTTTTTTTTAATACGCAATTTTACTCTGTCACCCAGGATGGAGTGCAGTGGTGAAATCTTGGTTCACTGCAACCTCCGTCTCCAGAGTTCAAGGGATTCTCCTGCTCAGCCTCTGGAGTAGCTGGGATTACAGGCGCCCACCACCACGCCTGGTTAATTTTTGTATTATTAATAGAGATGAGTTTAGCCATGTTGGCCAGGCTGGCCTCAAACTCCTGACCTCAAGTGATCTGCCCGCCTCAGCCTCCCAAAGTGCTGGGATTACGGGTATGAGCCACCGCTCCCGGTTAAAGCCACATTTTTCAACAGCCTGCTCTCTCGTCTCATAGCTTCCTCTCCTTCTCAACTACAGTCCATTCTCCTCACGGAAACACAGGTGTGGTGGCTCACGCCTGTAATCCCAGCACTTTGGGAGGCCAAGGTGGGAGGATCACCTGAGGTCAGGAGTTCAAGACCAGCCAGGCCAACATTAGCCAGGTATGATGGCAGGTGCCTGTAATCCCAGCTACTAAGGAGGCCAAGGTGGGAGAATCGCTTGAACCTGGGAGGCAGAGGTTGCAGTGAGCCGAGATCATGCCATTGCACTCCAGCCTGGGTGACAGAGTAAGACTCCATCTCAAACAAACAAACAAAACGCAATCAGAGCTAAGCATGGAGGTGTGCACGTGTAATCACAGTTACTTGGGTAGGAAGTAACTGTCCAGGAGTTCGTGTCCAGCCTGGGCACCACAGTAAAATCTGATCCTGGCCGGGTGCGGTGGCTCACACCTATAATCCTAGTACTTTGGGAGCCAAGGTGGGTGGATCACTTGAGGTTAGGAGTTCGAGACCAGCCTGATCAACATAGAGAAACCCCGTCTCTACTAAAAATATAAAATTAGCTGAGCATGGTGGCGCATGCCTGTAATCCCAGCTACTCAGGAGGCCGAGGCAGGAGAATCACTTGAATCCGGGAGGCGGAGGTTGCAGTGAGATGAGATCGCGCCATTGTACTCCAGCCTGGACAATAAGAGTGAAACTCCGTCGCAAAAAAAAAAAAAAAAAAAAAAACAAAAACAAAACAAAACAAAAACCCTCATCTCTTAAAACACACACACACAATTGGACCTTATTTAGAAGAAGATACTCACTGGGTTATATGAGATGTGATATTTTATTATCCATCATTTCTTTTTTGTGTGGGAGACAGGGTCTCACTCTGTTGCTCCAGCTTGAATGCAACGGTGCAGTTACGGCTCACTGCAGCCTCAACCTCCAGGGCTCAAGCAATTCTTCTGCCTTGGCCTCCTGAGTAGCTGGGACTTACAGGCGCACACCACCAAGTCCAGCTAATTTTTTGTATTTTTTGTAGAGCTGGGGTATTGCCATGTTGCCTAGGCTCAAACTCCTGGGTTCAAGCGATCCACCCATCTCAGCTTCCCAAAGTGCTGGGATTACAGGCATGAACCACCACACCCAGCCTGATCCACCATTTCTTTATGATTTAGGTGTTAGGAAATAATTATGAGCAATGCCTTGGCTGTTGATGTTAACATTAAGGGGAAACCTAAAGGCATATGGGAATTCTTTGTACTATCTTTGCTACATTTCAGTAAACCTAAAACTATTCCAAAATAAAAAGTTTATTTAAAAAAAAAATGGCCAGGTGCGACGGCTCACGCCTGTAATCCCAGCACTTTGGGAGGCCAAGGCGGGTAGATCACGAGGTCAGGAGCTCAAGACCATCCTGGCTAACATGGTGAAACCCCGTCTCTACTAAAAAAAATACAAAAAAATTAGCCGGGCATGGTGGCGGGCGTCTGTATTCCCAGCTGGTCAGGAGGCTGAGGCAGGAGAATGGCACGAGCCCATGAGGCGGAACTTGCAAGTGAGCCGAGATCGCACCACTGAACTCCAGCCTGGGCGACAGAGCGAGACTCCGCCTCAAAACAAACAAACAAACAAACAAAAAACATGAGGCCGGTTTTGGTGGCTCACACCTGTAATCCCAGCACTTTGGGAGGCCGAGGCGGGTGGATCACTTGAGGTCAGGAGTTCAAGACCATCCTGGCCAACATGGTGAAACCTCGTCTCTACTTAAAATACAAAAAATTAGCTGGGTGTGGTGGTGAATTCCTGTAATGCCAGCTATTAGGGAGGCTGAGGCAAAAGAATCGCTTGAATCCAGGAGGCAGAGGTTGCAGTGAGCTGAGATCATGCCACTGTACTCCGGCCTGGGCGACAGAGAGAGACTCCATCTAAAACAAACAAACAAACAAACAAACAAACAAAACACACACACCATGAAATCAGGCTGGACGCAGTGGCTAATGCCTGTAATCCCAGCACTTTGGGAGGAGGAGGCGGGCAAACTGCTTGAGCTCAGGAGCTCAAGACCAGCCTGGGCAACATAGCAAGACCACTGTCTCCACAAACAATTTAAAAATTTGCTGGGTCTGGTGGTGTGCACCTGTAGTAGTCCCAGTTACCTGGAAGGCTGAGGCAAGAGGATCACTTGAGCCTAGAGATCAAGGCTGTAGTGAGCCATGATGTCACCACTATACTCTAGCCTGAGCAACAGGGCAAGACCCTGTCTCTAAAAAAAAAAAAAAAAAAGTGAAATCAGATCATGTTACTCCTCTACCTAAAATCCTGCAGTGACTTCCCGTTAAGCTTAGAATAAAATCCAAATGTCTTCTTGTGGTTTATAAGACCCTGAGTCAGCCGGACGTGGTGGCTCACGCCTGTAATCCCAGTACTTTGGGAGGCCGACGGGGGCAGATCACCTGAGGTCAGGAGTTTGAGATTAGCCTGGCCAACATGGTGAAACCCTGTCTCTACTAAAAATACAAAAATTAGCCGGGGCGTGGTGGCAGGTGACTGTAATCCCAGCTACTTGGGAGGCTGAGGCAGGAGAATCACTTGAACCTGGGAGGTGGAGGTTACAATGAGCCAAGATCGTGCCATTGCACTCCAGCCTGGGCAACAAGAGCGGAAAACAAAACAAAACAAAACAAACAAACAAACAAAAAACTCTGAGCAATCTGGCCTCTAGCCACTTCTCCAATCCCCACCTTCTTCTTCTTCTTTTTTTTTTTTTTTTTTTTTTTTGAGATAGAGTCTCTCTGTCACCCAGGCTGGAGTGCAATAGTACGATCTCAGCTCACTGTGGTCTTCACCTCCCGGGTTCAAGCGATTCTCCTTCCTCAGCCTCCCAAGTAGCTGAGATTACAGTCCCCTGACACCACTCCCGGCTAATTTTCGTATTTTTAGTAGAGACAGGGTTTCACCATGTTGGCCAGGCTGGTCTCAAACTCCTGACCTCCGGTGATCTGCCTGCCTTGGCCTTCCAAAGTGCTAGGATTACAGGCGTGAGCCACTGCGCCCGGCCTTCCAACCCCCACTTGGGACACTCTTCTACCCTTCACATTGCACTCCAGCCACTCTGGCTTTTTTCCCATTCCTCCAACACTGGAAGATTGTTCCTGCCTCAGGGCCTTTTCACTTGGTGGTCCTTCTGTCAGGAATATTCTTCCCCTATGCCATCCTTCCCATGACTTTCTCTTCTTCATCCTTCACATCTTGACTCAAATGTCAAATCCTCAGAGTCTGCCTGTGTGGTCACATGACCCTTTCTAATATTCTCATAAAATCGCCACTCTCTGAAATTATCCTCCCCAAATGGTTTATCTGTTCCCGTCTGTGTCTTTCTCTAGACTGAGAGCTCCATGAGGACAGGGAGAAAGCCTGGCTCATTCACGGCTATGTCCCCAGCTTCTCACACAGTGCCTGACACCCAGTAGGGCCTTGACAAACGTTGCCCAAAAGAATACCAGTGTCTGCTGGTAACACCACAGGACGCCGAGATAGAACTGTGGATGTTGTCAAAGAGCATTCACCCATACTTTTTCCCCATGGTTCCCTCCTTTGTATAAAACCCCCGGAATGTCCAGGGAGGTCTAGATTTGCAGGCAAACCTCATCACCAACACTCAACACTTCTTTCCCTTTTTTTTTTTTTTTTTTTTTTTTTGAGACGGAGTTTCACCGTTTTGCCCAGGCTGCAGTGCAGTGGCACAATCTCGGCTGACTGCAACCTCCACCTCTCGGGCTTAAGCAATTCTCATGCCACGGCCTCTGGAGTAGCTGGGATTATAGGCGCCCACCAGCATGACCAGCTAATTTTTGTATTTTTAGTAGAGATGGTGTTTCATTATATTGTCCAGGCTGGTCTCAAACTCCTGGCCTCAAATGATCCACCCACCTCGGCCTCCCAAAGTGCGTGAGCCACTGCACCTGGCCACCAACACTTCTTTCAGTCATCTAACCACAATCCTAATGCTCATTAAATTGCAAGGAAGGAGAGAATAAAGTTCATCCCCAGCCTTCTAGAACAGAGTTCCAAATTGCTGGCCTAGGGCCAAATGTAACCCACAGATATACTTTGTCTGCCTCACACTGTTTTAGAAGATTTTGAGTTCATGACCGACTTTTTAAAATTGGAACATTTCACACAAAAATCCATATGTTCAAGTTTTACCAAAAACTCAGAGGATGTGGCCACAAGTGGCCCCAGGGGACTGGAGCTGAGAAGTGGCCGCCCCCTTGGATGAAACGTGGGCTCAGTTTGCTCCAGTCCCTACCCAGAGGCTGAATTCTTTCGTATTATCAGCCAGGTCCCTTCAGGCACTGGGATCCCCCCTCAAAGTCTAAGTATCCTCAGAGACACTATTGGGTTTCCAATATTTTGGCCACAGCCACTCTCTTCTAATCATCAGCTCCCCATCATCTTCAGCAGCCCCCTAAGAAAGCTCTGTGGAGCCAGGAAAGACAGTTTGAAAAGTGCACTTTAATCCACTCTTCTCATTTTACAGATAGGCAAACTGAGGCCTAGAGAGGGGAAGGGACATTCCATTTATTAGGCTGTATCCTTTCTGACAAGATGCTTATATCAACTGATCTTTGGAAAGCTACTGGTGCTGATAATGGCAGGAAAAGGTGAATAGGGAATCAGTGCTTTCCTCCATGAGCTGTTTGCTGGTTCCTGGGAGCAGCGCAGGCCCACCCTGGTGAGCTATGCCATGCTCAGGCTCAGAGCCAGCTAATCACTTAGGCATGTGCCAGCAGAACTGAACTCTGGAGGGGAGTTGCCCAGCAGAAAACAGCCTGGGGACAGAGGCTTTCCCCATGTCCCAGCTCAGTCTGAAGTCCTCCTCCAGCCCTGATGATGTTGCAAGAGGTTAACACACCTGCCATTTTGCTGTGGAAAATTATGGCACTTTATTGTGGGCAGAGACACATTTCAATCATTCCACTGGGTTCCACATTGATATGTGCCTGGTATGTGCCAGGGATGTGAATGCTGTGGGGGTTCACTGATGGGTTTTACTGAATATGAACGAGGGCTGTAGTTTCAGGCTGTCCTGAGTTCCAGCCCTGGCTCTGTAATTTCCTGGCTGTGTGACCTTCAGCAACCACCCTAGCCTCTCTGTGCCTCACTTTCTTCATCTGTAAATCGGGATGATAGGAATAGGACATAATTCCTAGGATTGTCTTGGGGATTCAATTAGATCATTTTTTGGCATATACTAAGAAAATGAACACAGTAGAATTTGGGGTTTTTTCCTTGTTTATTTTTCTCCACTGCACATATCAGAAGCTGATATTTTTTATTTGCATCTTTGCTTACCATCCGTCTGACTTACTAAATGATTCTCCATAGAGAAAAGCCTTGTCTGTCTTGATCACCCCTGCTTCCCTGTCTAGAACAATGCCTGGCACGGAGTAGGTACTCCATAAATATTTGTCTGCTGAATGAATTGCTGTCTTTCATATTTCTACTCTAAATGCCATTCCGATGATGCGCCCTGCCCTGGAGTAGCCCAAAGTCCTGTGGACTCCAGCAAGAGCCACCCTGACCTCCACAGTCAGATGTTCACAGCAGCACTGGGCACCAACTCCAAATGTCACCAGCTGGACTCATTGCCTTGCCCTGACAAATGGCACTTATGTGACTTCTGGTGGACAGAGCTGTAGCAGGGGAAAGTGAATTGGTGCCTGAGGAAAGTGGATCGAGAGGCTGAGTTCTTAAACTCAAGGGCCCTGCACCAGTAGCGAGGGGGCCCAACTGAGGGGACATGGAGCCCTCACCCTGAGGATGTTGCTTTGGAAGAGGATGCCTGGGTGGTGCAATTACCTCGTGGCATACTGAGATGGGGATTCGTGCATCCTGCATTCATTGGGAAACAAAATGAATTTCTCGGAGAGACAGGGCTTTGCAAAATGTAAAGCGCTGCAGGAAGCAACATACATGGAAAGGTCAGGAAAGAGAGCCGATCTGTTTGCTGAGTGTGGGCTGTACTTCTAAACCCGGCCAAAGTCGATGCGCAGCCCCTGGAGGTGGCACAGTTTGGGGACCCCTTGGATAGGCGTGCACTCGGGGAGGCTGGGAAGCCAGAGAGGAATGGGCCAAAGTTTCTTCGGGTATCTGCAGAACCCAGGACCGCCCGCACAGCTTGCCTCTTCTCTTCCCGCCCCTGGCCTGCACGCGTGAAATCTGCAAATTCCCCTTTCAACTGCTGCACGCGCTCGTTCAACTTCGCCCTGGCTAGAATCGGGATAACCGTCCCGATGATTATATAACTTTCCGAGTTCAGGAAAGAGAAATCCAAGGGAGAGAAATGATGAAATTTTCTTTATGGACGGATTTTTTACCTCCAAAGTAAAGTTACAGAAGTGCACAAAAAATATATATACAAATACCCATACACCCACCACTCACAAAGAGTAACTTACATTCTGACTTATCTCGAAGAGGGTTTTTTTCTTTTTAGTTACCAAATAAACCTTTCTCTTCTCCCAAGTTCCAGTATATCTTAATCCAAAATAAGTCAACCTTCTTTTATTTATTATTCTCCTTTTCCATCCTCACCCCAGATTTATCTTAAAGGGTAAATTCCAGGACCCCCGAAATCCCTCGGTGAGTTCCCACATGGCCAGGTCTGCAAACATCTAGCCTCAACGTACAAGATCCGGCGATGGCCGCAACCGGCAGTATGCACAGCTGCATTTCCTCCCCCAGACCCAACTCCCGCATGCAACTTTGCAACTCACTCTCGGGCCCGCTGTCGGGGGCGGGCCTATTTATTCGGCCCGTTTGGCGGAAGGATCCCGCGCGTGGACGCAGTTGCGCTCAACCATCTCCGCCCCGCCCCGCCCCGCCCCGCGCCCTGGCCCCGCCCCCTCCCGCGCCCGGGCCCCGCCCCCTCCCGCGCGCCCTATGGCCCATAAAGAAGTCCCGGCCGGGCCGCTGCACTCCCCGCGCGCATCCGTGCGCCGCCCGAGGCTGTCTAAGGAGTCGGCGGCCATTTTGTTCTTCTCGTGGTTCCAGTGGGGAGAGAAGGAGGAAGCAGGGAGCGGGGCGGCAGGGGGGGGACCCGCCGCGGCTGCTGCCACCGCCGCCACCACCGCCTCTGCTCGTGGCGTGGGAAAGGAGGTGTGAGTCCCGGGCGCGAGCCGGCGGCGGCGCCGCTGCGGGAGGGTCGGCGGTGGGAAGGCGATGGCGGATTTAGACAAACTCAACATTGACAGCATCATCCAACGGCTGCTGGAAGGTAAGGGGGGCGGCGGGCGGCTGAAGGGGGAGGCGGGCCCGAGGGCGGCAGGCGGCCCCGGGGGCTCGAGGGAGGGGAGTTGGGAGGCCGGTTGGGCTTGCAGCACCGTGGGAAGTGAGCTTCTCGAGTTGGCCCACGGGCCGGGGGCTGCAGCTGGAGGGAGGCCAGCCTGGGATCCCCAACTTGTCGCCAGCCGCGGACCCTCCAGGCTCCACTCATTCATTGCACGAGGATGCAGGCTTTCTCCCGGCCGTGGAATTTGAAAACTCCGCTCCCCACCCCCATGTTTCCCGCCTCTACCCGTTTGCCCTCGCACACCAGACGGGTCTTTGGAGCGATTGTTGGGCTGGGGGCCCCAGTCCAGCCTCCTGGACGGCGTGCGCCGTACTGTGCGAGATGGACTTTTCGGTGCTCGTCCTCACGGAAGGCAGTTTGATGAGGGCGTGAGTTCCACCGGGTTTGGGGGCTCTTTTCCTGCTTGCTTTTATTTTTCGTGGTTCTGGGGTCTTGGGGGGCCCATTTCTTGTTGCTTGGTAACAAGCGTTCATGTCTCAAGAGGTGTGAGAACCTGTCTTCGCCTGCCCTCCAAATCCTTTTAAGTTATTCTAATCTTGGAGAGGTCTCCGCGCTCTTTTCCTGAACGTGCATCTGAACAGGAAGTCAGCAAGGCTGACGGTATCGTTATCTTTCCAATGTGCCAGGCTCTGTCCTGAGCACTTTGCGTCCATGAAATTATTACTGTAATAATTATAACTGGCGCTTCTAAAGGGCTTACTGTGTGTCAAGCATTCTTTGAGCACTTAACACAGATTTCATATTCTCCCACCCATTGCAAGATATTTGCATTTTTTTGTTGTTTTTGTTATTTTACAGAAGAAACTGAGATGAAGTCACTTAACCAAGGTCACACAGTTAGTGAGTTGGGTTTCAAACCCAGATAGCCGGGAGCTAGTAAAACTCGCTACAGACAACACTGAAGGAAGGGGGCCAGTGGTTTAGTAAAGGTTAATAGAAAGGTTTAAATTTCGGCTCATCTAAGACTGGTGAGGTGCCTGGCAATTGATTCATGTTGATGTGGGAGAGGGGCGAGGTTCAGCTTTTAAAGACGGAAGCTGAAATGAGCTGCTTTCAGATTCAAGGGCATGTCAACAGATGCTAACATCTTATCCAAGACTTTGTAAGAATTCAGTCATACCCCTTAACTTGGACACTTCATAATGGGAACTTGGCAGTTTTAACTGCTTTTTGCCTTTATTATAGTCCTAAAATATTACTGGACTATAAATGCTGTGAGTGGTGGAGTCGAGGGCATGACAGCTCTAGTGTTAGAATTTGCAGATCTTTTAAAGTAAGTTATTAAAATGAAACTCTGAAAATATCTCGTCCTTTTCTTAATCTGTGCATTCTTTCCTTTTATGCTGTCTTTAAAAAAAACACTAAATGTCATTAAGGACCCCTGAAATGCTCTTGAAATGTTATTGCAGGTGAAAACCTTGTGTTGTAGGTGAAAACCTTGTCATTCCTTTAATGTCAGGTATTTATATAAGAACCATATTTTTTCATGCTAGTTAATATAGTTCTTTATTTGAGGCAGCAGTTGGTCAGAAACTGATTAAAATAGTTTGCTGTAAGAAAAGAATTTTTTGTTAAATATTTTCTTTCTAAATTTTAAAATTCTGCTTATCTCTGCAGGGATATGTGTGGCTTTATTTCTCTGAGGAAACAGGAAAAGTTGGAATTTGCATGGATTAGAAACATTAGAATTTTAAATCTAATTAAATTAGAATTTTAAGATCATCTAAGACTTGCTAATTTAAGTTCTGGTTTGCCCATAACTGCCTCTGTATTCATAAATAGCTTTTGTTAATTTTAATCATTACAATCCTAATAAGTAGTTTGCCTAGTAAATAATGATAAATCTAAAATGAGATCATTGTTTCTTAATAGTTCCTCTTGTTTATATGGCACTTGAAAACCAGGTTTTCTTATATTTCTTTTTTTGCTGAAATTAATAAAGCAGTGCATTTTAATGCCTTGGGAATAGGCTAACTGCAAAGTATACTTAAATTTCCTTTTTTCTCGTGGGTGTTAAATTGGCAGAGAAACATTTGAAGATGATCCATTGAGGATATGTAGATATCTAAGTTAAATGATGTTGGTAATAAATTCTGTGCTTTACAAGTTTTTTATTTTAAAAAAATTAAATGTAATAATTTAAAATAGAAATGAGAGTCTGTGTTGCCCAGGCTGTTCTTAAACTCCTGGTTTCAAGCAATCCTCCCACCTCGGCCTCCCTGGGTTCTGGGGTTATAGTCATGAGCCACCATGCCCGGCCTGAATTTTGTGCTTTTCGTAATGCCCCCAAAACCTTTTTTTTTTTCCCCTTAAATGCTTTAAGATGTAAGTATATCTGAAAGTAGAGGCAATATGACTTTTGTGACCTTGGTAGACTTTTTCACGTGTTCAGAATTGATCTTTTAAGCTTGAGAGCAGTATAAGCTAGTTGAGAAGTAGCTCAGTAATAGTACTAAAAAGCTAACTGAAAAGTGAAGTCTTAAGAAAAACAGCATGTTGGTTTAGATCTTAGTCACTAACTTTGCAGTTCTTTTCTTTTCTGAACTCCTGAATGTTTCTGTAAGTAATGGCATCACCTCTGCAACCCACCATGGATGCTTTTATCCAAACTCTGCCTTGCTGATGATAAAACCTTAAGGTTGTTAACTCCTTAGTGTAACGGACAGTAAAACGGCATTTTGAGAGAAAATAAGCCAGCTGTTGATTTGGTCTGATGTATTGAAGAAAAGTGGGATTTGGGGCAGTTTTACTTTGTAAATGACCTCCTTCAAGGAGCCATGGAGGCTAGCATTTTTCTTGCACAGCAGGTGGTTGTAATACTTCACATCTTGGTTTGCAAGAAGCATCTTTGCTTTGAAGAAGGCCATTGTCAAACTGCAAGACCATGTCAGGTTCTGCAGAATTGCCTGACTTGTTTTATTGGTTTAAATACGACCTCTGCCCTGGCTCACAGAAAGTGCTTACACATTTAATCCTCTGATATATAAGGGTTGTTCTGAAGGTAGGGAGTGTTCAGATATTCTGAAACTCTAAGATTGTTTAAATAACCCATGTGTTCAACTTTTTGGTGCAGTATAAAATGTTCATATTCTGATGGTTAGCCGTCCCTGGTCCTAAAGATAATAAAGGACAAACATAATGGTTTAAAAAGGGGAAGCTTTCTTAATATGCTAACCAAAAAAACAAAAGTAATCTTTCCTAATGAACATCTGTAATTATTTAATTTTTTATTTTATTTTGGAGACAGTCTCACTCTGTCACCCAGGCTGGAGTGGAATCCCGGCTCACTGCAACCTCCACCTCCTAGGTTCAAGCGATTCTCGTACCTCAGCCTCCCAAGTAGCTGGGATTAACAGGCACACACCACCACGTGCAGCTACGTTTTTGTATTTTTAGTAGAGACGAGGTTTCTCCGTGTTGACCAGGCTGGTCTCGAACTTGTGACCTCAAGTGATCTGCCCACCTCAGACTCCCGAAGTGCTGGGATTACAGGCATGAGCCATGGTGCCCAGCCTGAAATTATTTGTTTACGGAAAAGGTAATTTTTACACTCACATCCAAGTTACCAATTTCTAATTCCCTCATTGATAAGAACTCTGGTGTTAGCCCTTGCCCTTCCTTCCCATCAGCATGTTGGTTGTATGCCCATTTCCTCTCCTAGGCAAGGCAGGAAAGCTCTGTTGGAGACAGATGATCTGCAGCTTGCAGGAGTTCTTTGTTAAATCACAGCATTCAAAAAGGATTACTCTCCTTGTGCCCGCAGTGCCCTCTTGCCTGTCAGTAGCAGGAGGCAGCAGTGAAATCTGACAGAATTGTGTGTGACATTGTTGTGCTTGGGGGGGATGTGACACGCAGGAGCAGAGCCCTGGGCATTCCTCCTCAGAACTGGGCAAATGGACATGAAGTTGTGGCCCAGCAGTGGTCAGCTGTGGAAATTAGTGAGGTGATTTGATGTCTTTGAAAGCACAGTCCAGCCGGGCCTGGGCATTCCTCCTCAGAACTGGGCAAATGGACATGAAGTTGTGGCCCAGCAGTGGTCAGCTGTGGAAATTAGTGAGGTGATTTGATGTCTTTGAAAGCACAGTCCAGCCGGGCGCGGTGGCTCAAGCCTGTAATCCCAGCACTTTGGGAGGCTGAGACGGGTGGATCACGAGGTCAGGAGATCGAGACCATCCTGGATAACACGGTGAAACCCCGTCTCTACTAAGAAATACAAAAAACTAGCCGGGCAAGGTGGCGGGCGCCTGTAGTCCCAGCTACTCGGGAGGCTGAGGCCGGAGAATGGCGTGAACCCGGGAGGCAGAGCTTGCAGTGAGCTGAGATCCGGCCACTGCACTCCAGCCTGGGCTACAGAGCAAGACTCCGTCTCAAAAAAAAAAAAAAAAAAAAAAAAAAAAAAAAAAAAAAAAAAAAAAAAAAAAAGAAAGCACAGTCCTATTATAACCTGTAACCTGTTGTGCAGAATCACAGTACCAGTCAGCCCACTTGACTAGGTGAGGATCTCTGATTGTGAAGCAGGGAAATTATTGGTATTATGTGGACTTCACCATTTAACTTAATTTACAATCGAGGCCATTAGTTGACCTTAGAGATTGAAATATGAAGGAGTTAATATTCTGGGTGTCAGTCGCTTTGTAGATAAAGAACTGGAAAGTCATTCAAGACCAAGAAGGAAAGATTTCATTTCCATGGAGCTTATGGAATTCCAGGACAGAGTTTGAGTTTACATTTTAAGGTCATACCTCTGTATCCAAAGCATCAAAAACAGATGATTTATTTATGGATCTTGGTGATTTGTCTGAACTCTCCAGCTTCCCCACTTCACTGGGGTTTACTGTCATCCCTCTTCTAGAAGGGAGTGGTTGTCACCGACAGTAAAGCTTACAGCAAATGAAAACTCAAAATGTAGGGTCAGATGTAGAGTCTACTCAGTGGTGTATTACCAAAATGTGTTCTTAGACTGTGGAAAATTGAAGTTTTTAATGGATTGGCTTTACTCTAGGTGTAGAAAACTCAAGATGCTTTATTGAGAACAGTGAACAGTGTTTTGCAGCTACATCCTATCTGTCTTGAAAAAAATGGTGTCACTTTTATTTATTTTTTACTGGGTTTCACTCTGTCCCCAGGCTGGAGACCTGAACTCCTGGGTTCAAGCGATTCTTCGTTCTCATCCTCCTGGCTAGCTCAATCTGCAGGCACACACCACCACACCTGGCTAATTTTTTTTTTCTTTTTCTTTTTTTCTTAAAGACGGGCGTTGCCTAGGCTGTTCTTGAACTCCTGGCCACAAGGGAGGCCTCAGCCTCCCAAAGTGTTGGGATTACAGGCGTGAGCCACAGCTCCCTGCCTTAGTGTCACTTTTCAATGCCCGAAGTATAACCCCATCAGTTAGGAAAGTCAGGATGGGGAGAGGGCAGGGTGTGGAAACAATTGTGATAATCAGAACGTGGAAGTCTTCCTGCTGGTGACTTTGCAGAGAAACTAAAGGATTCTTTTTTTTTTTTTTTTTTTGAACTTTTGTCACCCAGGCTGAAGTACAGTGGCAAGATCTTGGCTCACTGCAGCCTCCGCCACCCGAGTTCAAGCGATTCTTCTGCTTCAACCTCAGTTGTTGAGTAGCTGGGACTACAGGCACGTGCCACCATGCCCTGCTAATTTTTGTATTTTTAGTAAAGATGGGGTTTTACCATGTTGGCCAGGCTGGTCTCGAACTCCTGACCTCAGCTGATCCACCCACCTCGGCCTCCCAAAGTGCTGGGATTACAGGCATTAGACACCATGCCCGGCCCAAAGGATTCTTGATATACTTTTTGCAGAAAAGAACTCAGTTGTTTATGGGAATGCTTAATGTTGGAAATACTTACTTTTTGTTTTGATTTGAGTCTTATTTTCCTAAATCTGTCAAATATCATGAGGCTGTTGATTCACTGAAATGAATATGATGTGGCATATTGTTAAAATTATCACCTACTTTTTAACAGGATTATTTTAAAACAGCAAAATCTTCGTTGACTTATTTTTATACCACTCGTGCCTTTCTTGGGTTCTGAAACTTCATTAGAATTCAGCTAGGGCTTTTTTAGTGTGTGCTATTTCTTTAATATGTTTTTCTTTAAACAATTAAGGGGCATTTCTGTGGCAAGGAAAATACTTTTTTATTCCTCATAAATAATCTCAAACTTGTCTTAAATTTCCTTCCATAGTTTCCATCTTTGCTTTGCTTGTTGCCAGCAACTAACTTTCAAAAGTTGGTATTGCTTATGAGAAAGAGCTGGTGTTGTAAATAATCACCAATGCTATTTTATTTATTTTTTTGAGACAGGGTCTCACTCTGTGGCCCAGGCTGGAGTGCAGTGGTGTGGTCTCAACTCAGTGCGGCCTCTACCTCCCAGGCTCAAGTGATCCTCCCATCCTAGCCTCCCGGGTAGCTGGGACTATAGGCGCATGCCACCATGTCCAGCTATGTTTTGTATTTTCGGTAGAGACTGGATTTCACCATGTTGTCCAGGCTAGTCTCCAACTCCTGAGCTCAAGTGATCCTCCCACCTCGGCCTCCCAAAGTGCTGGGATTATAGGCCCGAGTCACTGCACCTGGCTGCTGTTCTTTTATAATTTAAATTTTTTACCAGTTTGTTTTCAATAAAAATGTGTGGAAGTTTTTATAATATGCTCATGCCAGTGATTTGCCAGAAAAATAGATCAGATACATTTCTACAGAGCAACCTTCGCTTTTAACAGTAATAATACATTTTCCTGAATCTCCCTTTCTAGCCAGATAAAGAAATATTGATACTTCTACTGAAGAGTCACATCCTTAGGTCGAATTTGGTGTTGCTTTTTTATTGTTGTTTTGAGACGGAATTTTTTTTTTTTTTTTTTGAGATGAGGTCTCATTCTTGTCCCCCAGGCTGGAGTTGATGGTGCCATCTGGGCTCACTGCAGCCTCCGCCTCCTGGGTACAAGTTCAAGTGATTCTTCTGCCTCGGCCTCCCAAGTAGCTGGGATTACAGGTTCCTGCCACCACGCCCGGCTGATTTTTGTATTTTTAGTGCAGACAGGATTTACCATGTTGGCCAGGCTGCTCTCGAACTCCTGACCTCAGGTGATCTGCCTGCCTTGGCCTCCTAAAGTGCTGGGATTACTGGCGTGAGCCACCACTCCCGACCGAAACAGAGTTTCTTTCTTGTTGCCCAGGATGGAGTGCAGTGGCACAATCTCGGCTCACTGCAACCTCCACTTCCCAGGTTCAAGTGATTCTCGTGCCTCAACCTCCTGTGTAGCTGGGATTACAGGCGTGTGCCACCATGCCCAGCTAATTTTTGTATTTTTAGTAGAGATGAGAGTTCACCATGTTGGCCACGCTGGTCTTGAACTCCTAACCTCAGGTCATCCACCCTCCTCAGCCTCCCAAAGTGATGGGATTACAGGCATGAGCCACCGCGCCCGGCCTTCTTTGGTTTTGAAGTTCAATGTAGAACAGATTCTTAATTGGGAGGGTGGTATGGTGGATGCACCAATAGATCTAGCATTGCGTCCTCGTGTCCTTAAGCTCTGTGACTTTGGACCAAGTCATTGTAAAATGGGAGATGACAGTGCCTGATTTCCTAGGATTGTTGACAGGATTGAATGGCAACATAAAGCCCTTAGTACAGTGCCTAGTGGATAAGTGCTCGGTAAATGTTAACTACAGTGAGTAAATAACTGTTTGATGGACATTGAAAGTAGTGAAGTGGGCTGGGCGCGGTGGCGCACACCTGTAATCCCAGCTACTTGGGAGACTGAGGCAGGAGAATCACTTGAACCCAGGAGGTGGAGGTTGCAGTGAGCCATAATCACGCACCACTGCACTCTAGCCTGGCAACAGAGTGAGACTTCATCTCAAAAAAAAAAAAAAGAAAGAAAAACATAGTGAAGTGAATTTGTATGCTTTTGGCTGATGTGGCAACTTTTTTTTTTTTTTTTTTTTTTTTTTTTTTTTGAGATGGAGTCTCACTCTGATGTCCAGGCTGGAGTGCAGTGGCACGATCTCAGCTCACTGCAACCTCCGCCTCCCAGGTTAAAGCAATTCTTCTGCCTCAGCCTCCACAGTAACTAGCCACCACGTCCAACCTGATATGACAACTTTTAAGAACTCTCCAATGTTCACTTGGACTGCCAAGCCCCATAAGCCGCATTTGAAATCTCTGTTAGACAATTCAACGTGAAAATTAAGAGTAATTCTAGATTTTCATACTTTGAAAAATACTCCAATAAAGCCTGGTAAGCAAAAGGCACTATTGTTTTGTAATTTTATAGCACAGAAACATGCTTTTTGCTGATCAAAAGTATATAGTCTGGGCTGGGCACAGTGGCTCCCACTTGTAATCCCAGTACTTTGGGCGCCGAGGCAGGCGGATCACCTGAGGTCGGGATTTCGAGACCAGCCTGACCAATATGGAGAAAACCTTCCGTCTCTACTAAAAATACAAAATTAGCTGGACATGGTGACACATGTTTGTAATCCCAGCTACTTGGGAAGCTGAGGCAGGATAATTGCTTGAACCTGGGAGGTGGAGGTTGTGGTGAACCGAGGTCATGCCATTGCACTCCAGCCTGGGCAACAAGAGTGAAACTCCGTCTCTAAATAAATAAATATATAGTCTGGAATGTGTGTTTAATTCTAGTGCCACCAGTCAACACTACTTAAAGATTTATCCAGATTTCAGTCATGCAACAGATTTTGAGCACCTACTGCTTGCTGGCTATGGCTTGTGTACGCTACAGAGCAGGGCTATTGCTGTGGGTTTTACTACAGTGGGTTTGCATTCTACCAGTGGGGCCAGATAAGCCGGCAGAAGCAAACTGGCAAGTATAAAACAAATACAAGCATGGTGGAGGTGGGGGTGGTGGGTAGTGACCTGATGTTGAGAGAGCCTTTCAAAAAGCATGCAGCAAGCTTGTGAGGGGAGAGGAGATGGATGAGAGAAGCTTTTCTCCAGGGTGAAGTGTGGTGTCTGTGGTGTCTAAAGGCTGAGCAGCTGTATAATAACTGATGGAAGACGGTTTTGGCAGTTTCTATCTTTATATAACTTTTTTCCTTCCGCTAATTGTAGGGAATTTAAGAAGCTTTCAGACCATGTTTGTTGATGTTTTTCATAAGCACCATTCTTTAAATATGAATCTTTGTTCTGAAAAAGCTGCATCTAGTCTTAATATGAAGAGTAATTTTTAAGTCCAGGTACAGTGGCTCATGCCTGTAATCCCAGCACTTTGGGGGAGCCAAAGCAAGAGGATCACTTGATCTTGGAAGGTTGAGGCTGCATTGAGCTAGGATCATGCACTCCAGCCTGGGTACCAGGCTTCTTCCAAAAAGAGGAAGAATTTTTAAATTGTTGGTAGTATTGCTTTTGCTTTTTACTGATCTCTGAATGTCCCCACCCAGAGGACAAACAGAGAAACAGAATAAAGGAGTTATGTTCAAAGGTGACAGTGGAGAGCTTCCAAAGCCAAAAAAAATTGTTAGCAACATTGATTTCATCTGATGGCATTGACTAAATACAATAGCATTCATAAAACAAAGCCTGCCATTATATGGTATGAGCCAATTATCACAGAAATATTCTCCTGGAAGACTTAAAGTCAGCTATTCATTCATAAGTGTGGGACTCTGCTGAAAAAAATTCACGTTGAAACCGGAAGCTTCTAGGATTTCTTTCCTAGCCAAAAATAAAGCTTCCTGCTGGGCATTGTGCCCAAGTTTTTGGTTAACTTGTGGTGAAATCACTAATGATTGGCATTTTCTGGCCAATGAAGCAGGGATCCCATCTTTCACAGGGAGTATTTCTTGAGTCCTAACTCTGTTATGTATGTCTAGAGAGAAAAAGAAAATCACTTATGGAAAAAACATTATTTGTTGCTCAGTTGCTATTTTATTAAATATGCATCTGTTTCATATCTTTCCTCGAAGACTATCATTACTATGCTTTTATTGCTTCTTGTTGTATAACATTTTTATCAGAATGAGACTTAGTTACATATTTTGGGGTCCAAAAGTGAACTTTATAACTGTAAAATTAAGGTACATTTAGCAGTTTAGTGCTACTTTATCTGTATCTAATGACTGTCCAATCTGTTATGACGAACAAAAACAGAAAATTTCTTTTTTTTTTTTTTTTTTTTTTTTTGAGACGGAGTCTCGCTCTGTAGCCCAGGCTGGAGTGCAGTGGCCGGATCTCAGCTCACTGCAAGCTCCGCCTCCCGGGTTCACGCCATTCTCCGGCCTCAGCCTCCCGAGTAGCTGGGACTACAGGCGCCCGCCACCTCGCCCGGCTAGTTTTTTGTATTTCTTAGTAGAGACGGGGTTTCACCGTGTTATCCAGGATGGTCTCGATCTCCTGACCTCGTGATCCGCCCGTCTCGGCCTCCCAAAGTGCTGGGATTACAGGCTTGAGCCACCGCGCCCAGCCAGAAAATTTCTTTCCCACAACTACCTACCTGCTGACAAGTGAGCTCTGTTGCAAAGTTTGTACTTTGGTAGAAGAACCCTAAGTGCTCTGGTGGTGTGGATGCCCCATGCTGTGCAGTGATTTCTTTCTCCCATTATTACCTTATCTGTTCAAATTATTAGGAAACGTGCTTTCTTACAGTATAGCACATGACTGACATCCTTTGCTACAGACGTGAGCATAAACACAAATGCAGGCCCAGAAATTGCATGGCAAAATAAGTACAACGAACCAACATTTTCTTTTTTTTTTTTTTTTTTTTTTTTTTGAGATGGAGTCTTGCTCTGTTGCCCAGGCTGGAGTGCAATGGCGCAATCTCCGCTCACCGCAACCTCTGCCTCCCTGGTTCAAGCGATTCTCCTGCCTCAGCTTCCCGAGTAGCTGGAATTACACGCATGTGCCACCACTCCCGACTAATTTTTGTTTGTTTTTTTTTTTTTTTTTTTTTTTTGAGACGGAGTCTCGCTCTGTCACCCAGGCTGGAGTGCAGTGGCCGGATCTCAGCTCACTGCAAGCTCCGCCTCCCAGGTTTACGCCATTCTCCTGCCTCAGCCTCCCAAGTAGCTGGGACTACAGGCGCCCGCCACCTCGCCCGGCTAGTTTTTTGTATTTTTTAGTAGAGACGGGGTTTCACCAGGTTAGCCAGGATGGTCTCGATCTCCTGACCTCGTGATCCGCCCGTCTCGGCCTCCCAAAGTGCTGGGATTACAGGCTTGAGCCACCGCGCCCGGCCAATTTTTGTATTTTTTAGTAGAGACGAGGTTTCACCATGCTAGCCAAGCTGGTCTCGAACTCCAACCTCAGGCGATCCACCCGCCTCAGCCTCCCAAAGGGCTGGGATTACAGGCATGAATCACCGCGCCCAGCCAACATTTTCGTAATGAAATGAAAACAACACAAACATTTTTTCATAGGTAAATTAAATCAGAGATTCTCAGGAGGAAATACCCATGGTCCCATGGTCCTCTGAAAAACACTGATGGGGAAGGTTCTGAGTATTTCCAATCCTGTTTCTTTTCTTTTCTTTTTTTTTTTTTTTTTTTTGAGACAGAGTCTCGCTGTGTCACCAGACTGGAGTGCAGTGGCGCAATCTTGGCTCACTGCAACCTCCGCCTCCCAGTTGAAGCAGTTCTCCTGCCTCAGCCTCCCGAGTAGCTGGGATTACAGGTGCACGCCGTGTTGGCCAGGATGGTCTCGATCTCTTGACCTCATTATCCGCCCGCCTCGGCCTCCCAATGTGCTGGGATTACAGGTGTGAGCCACTGTGCCCGGCCTCCAGTCCTGTTTCTAATAGCATTCGCAGAGACAGGATGGCCCCTTTTTTGGAATACTATAAAAGAAGTCTTACTTGATATCGAAGATACAATTAAATCTTGTCTAATATTTTAAGATTCTAATTAGACATTAAAACCATGTTTAGGCCGGGCGCGGTGGCTCAAGCCTGTAATCCCAGCACTTTGGGAGGCTGAGACGGGCGGATCACGAGGTCAGGAGATCGAGACCATCCTGGCTAACACGGTGAAACCCCATCTCTACTAAAAATACAAAAAACTAGCCGGGCGAGGTGGCGGGCGCCTGTAGTCCCAGCTACTCGGGAGGCTGAGGCAGGAGAATGGCGTAAACCTGGGAGGCGGAGCTTGCAGTGAGCTGAGATCCGGCCACTGCACTCCAGCCTGGGCGACAGAGCAAGACTCCGTCTCAAAAAATAATAATAATAAAAATAAATAAAACCATGGTTATTTTAAGTGTCCTGAAAATGAAGCAACTCAGAGAAAGCTAGTTAAACCATGTTTTTGCCCATTTATCTAAATCTTGTATTGTATTTTGTATTTTGGCTTCATTAGACTAATTGCGGTTTTTCTCCTCTGCAGTGAGAGGGTCCAAGCCTGGTAAGAACGTCCAGCTTCAGGAGAATGAAATCAGAGGACTGTGTTTAAAATCTCGTGAAATCTTTCTCAGTCAGCCTATCCTACTAGAACTTGAAGCACCACTCAAAATATGTGGTAAGTTTGGGGCACACAAGTTATCTTTGGTTACGCGATTGATTAACTGAGTCAAGAATATGTTGATGACCTTGTATTAGCTAGCAGAATCATTCTCCTGTTTGTGAATAGCTTGGAACTACTAAAAATTAAGTTAAATAGTAGCTTTAGAATAAATACCTCTAATGGACTTAGTTTACTTAGATATACTTCAGATTTTTAAAAAAAATATTTTGCTGAAGGAATAAACATTGCAGAAGAAAAAATGAAACTAAGAATGGAGAGCCAAGGAAAGGTCTGAACTACACAGATGTATAGGAATATGTTTTAAGTTTAAAGCAACACTGGTTATAACTAAAAGTAGAACTTCCTTGATGTTGATTTTGTGGTCCTGTTTTCTGCATAATGGAAGCAGATAATTTGTGTTTTAACTCAATGTAAAACTAAACTGTTTTCATTTGCGTAATATATTCTTATAGCATATTTGCATTGATAAAACTTTGTGTTCTTTTTTTTTTTTTTTTTTTTTTTTTTTTTTTTTTTGAGACTGAGTCTTGCTCTGTCGCCCAGGCTGGAGTGCAGTGGCCAGATCTCAGCTCACTGCAAGCTCCGCCTCCCGGGTTCACGCCATTCTCCTGCCTCAGCCTCCCAAGTAGCTGGGACTACAGGCGCCCGCCACCTCGCCCGGCTAGTTTTTTGTACTTTTTAGTAGAGACGGGGTTTCACCGTATTAACCAGGATGGTCTCGATCTCCTGACCTCGTGATCCGCCTGTCTCGGCCTCCCAAAGTGCTGGGATTATAGGCTTGAGCCACCGCGCCCGGCCATTTTTTTGTATTTTTTTAGTAGAGATGGGGTTTCACCGTGTAGATGGTCTCAATCTCCTGACCTCGTGATCCGCCCGTCTCGGCCTCCCAAAGTGCTGGGATTACGGGCTTGAGCCACCGCGCCCGGCCTGTGTTCATGTTTTTAAAAGTAAAATGTTCTTTGGCATTATCTAGCAGGGAGAAATTGAAAGCTAAATGCATTGATGGGTGGGGGATGGGGGTCGTGTGTATGTGCTTTGCTCAGACTGGGCCAAGGCTCGCTAAAAGTGCAGCAGTTCTGCTGACACAGTACCTAGAGACTGAGCTATCAGGGATCTGATATTGATCAGTCATCCTGAAAGGAATACCATGTTACTTGGCAAGAGGGCATGCCTGGACATAATAACCCTTTCCACAGAATAAATTCTTAATTAGTTGAATTTTGTGTGAGGTTCTGGACATACACATATACTTAAAAATTTTATTAAGTTCAATTGAACTAAATATGATGCCAGTTTGGAAATTACTTAGTGTCGACTGTCCAATTAAACTCTCATTACTAGAGGTCAATGCCATTGTACAATGAATTTTTAAAGAATTTCTTTCTAAAGCTTTGTTAGTGGATTGAGCTGTAAGTATGGGAACACTGTGTAACAAAATTCTTGCTTCTAGGTGACATCCATGGGCAATACTATGATTTGCTGCGACTTTTTGAGTACGGTGGTTTCCCGCCAGAAAGCAACTACCTGTTTCTTGGGGACTATGTGGACAGGGGAAAGCAGTCATTGGAGACGATCTGCCTCTTACTGGCCTACAAAATCAAATATCCTGAGAATTTTTTTCTTCTCAGAGGGAACCATGAATGTGCCAGCATCAACAGAATTTATGGATTTTATGATGAATGTAAGTACTTTTCTATATCTCAGGAAGTTATTGAAATTAAGATATTTATCATAAACAATTATCACATACTTCTGTTAGGAATTGTGAGAGTTTAGATGCAGTGGTATCATCTCTCATGTTTTCTATTTCATCAACTTGTTTTTAACTTAGCTTTTTAGGGGAGGTGGGGGAACAGAGTCTCACTCTGTTAACAGCCCAGGCTGGAGTGCAGTAGCACCATCTTAACCTCATTGCAACCTCTGCCTCCCAGGCTCAAGCGATCCCCCTGCCTCAGCCTCCCAGGTAGCTAGGACTGCAGACATGCATCACCACGCTCAGCTAATTCATGTATTTTTTTGAAGAGATGGGGTTTCACCTTGTTGCCCAAGCTGATCTGAAACTCGTGGACTCAAGGAATCTGCCCACCTAGGCCACTCAAAAGTCCTGGGATTACTGGTGTGAGCCATGGCGCCCAGCCAGTTTTTTCTCTCTTGGGTAGAAAAAGAACACTGCCGCTATAATAAAATAAGGTCTTGGATTCTTTTATGATGTGATGATCAGATTAGGAAATAATGATCATGGTAGTGGTTTCTTTAAGATGTAAATTGTTGTATTCACAGATAACTTAATTCTTGGTAGAAATCTGAGAACCATTCTAAATAGTTTTAAGCAACTTTATTATGTAATTTCATTCCATAAAATTAATCTGTTGAAAGTATACAATTCAGTGATTTGTAGTAAATTTATAGTTAACGCGACCATCTCACCGTAGCCCCCAGGCAACCACTAATCTACTTTTTGTCTTTGCTAGAGAACATTGCATGCAAATGGAATCTTGCAATGTGTAAATAATTAGTTTTTGAAATTATTATGGTTTTTCTCCTCTGGCATAACCGCACCCAGGAAGAATGGCAATAACTTTCCTAAAACTAAAATGTGCTGAACAAAGATTATTTTTACAGTATTTTACACATTTTGTGACTCATTTTGGATTGTTTATTTAAAGGTGCACTTTGATTTGACTATTGACAAAACACAGTTCTTAAAGCTTTGCAAATAGGCTGGGCGCAGTGGCTCACGCCTGTAATCCCAACACTTTGGGAGGCCACGGCAGGTGGATCATGAGGTCAAGAGATCGAGACCATCCTGGCCGACATGACGAAACCCTGTCTCTACTAAAAATACAAAAATTAGCCAGGCGTGGTGTCAGATGCCTGTAGTCCCAGCTACTTGGGAGACTGAGGCAGGAGAATCGCTTGAACCCGGGAGTCGGGTTCAGTGAGTCGAGATCACACCACTGTACTCCAGCCTGGGTGGCAGAGTGAGACTCCGTATCAAAAAAAAAAACTTTGAAAATAATCAGTTTGATAAAGGGTTTTACGTCAGAAAAGGTTTTGAATCTTTACCTTCACCTTCCTTTTGTGCTTATTTCTGCCAGGAGGGGTTTCAGGTTTGGAGTGAAGGGGTGGTTAAGGAACTTCAGGTAGTTGGCATTTGCTAATATGATTATAGGGAGATCAGCAAAGTGTTGTCCCTGTGGCCCTCCCCTAGACCACATCCTAACTTAGAGTCTCCAGATGTGTGTTTTTCCATCTCAATTCACATAGATGCAGTGAGCTAGCACATTTGTTAGAAGTGCATCCTAGAAAGATTATATTCACAGACTGAGCCCTTCTACTACCACCCTTTCCCACAACTGGATGTTTGCTTGGTCTGTGTCCTTGAGATCCAGCTGGTAAGATGAGGTGGCAGGAATGATCAGGGACAAAAATTCTGTGGGTTCTGGACTGACTGATACCATTGAACCTGTACAGGAAAGATATTCGATATTAACAGGGATTCTGTGTCAAAGAAGTACCAGTAAGCCAGTTACTACTCCTTAGGTAGTGAAATACAAGGCAGATGTGGTGGGTTTTTTTTGTTGTTGTTGTTTGTTTTTGAGACAGAGCCTTAAGCTGGAGTGCAGAGGTAGGATCATAGCTTACTACAACCTGTAATTTCTGGGCTCAAGCAATCCTTTCACCTCAGCCTCCCTAAGTGCTGGCATTACAGGCATGGGCCACCACACCCAGGCAACATTGTGTTTTGGATACTTATTCCAAGTGTTACTCTTGAGTTAAGAAAGGGTTCCTTTTACATAACTGTTAGCCCAGCAAATACTTTTCCTGTTTGCACTGATGAATTCAAATCCATTTGACCTCATTGTTGTGACTTCTATCCTAACGTAATGATACTAGCTGCATCAGTTTCAGTTTCTACTCAATGCAGAGGCCTTTAAAATGACTTAGAAGATCAGTGTCGGTTGGTATCAATTTCGACTCCTGTTTGATCATCAACACAGTTTATAGATCTTGTGTTCAAGCATCCTCTCTCCCATCAGGCAGATACAATTTGCCATCCAGTCTACTTGTGGGCATAAAAGTGCCCTTGACATAGGTGGCTTCTGGTTGAAGGCTTGCAGACATTTAGTATATATATTATATATATTAATTTTATTAAAATGAAAAGTTGTATTCAAATGTTGATTTTCATGGGACAATTTTAAAACCACTGCCTGTTTTCCAGGTACATAAGTACTTTATACTACCATTTCTTTTTTGTTTGTTTGTTTAAATTTTGCAAATGTGATGAAAAGGCTGAGGTATATGTTGTTGGGTAAAACAGGAGTGTTTGTTGATCCATTTCTGCTACCGGAGCTGTCTGATGTACAGTAATGGGAAACTGCATTACAGGTTATGGCTCAGAATCTTAGGATTTGGAAGCTAGACGATTACCCTGGTTAAACCTTTTGGGACCCAGATGTTCCTAGTGGTTTGAGGTGGCCTTAGGGAGGATATGAAGAGAGAAGAGAAAGAGACAGCCCCACGCTTCAAGTGCTGAGAGGCAAAAGGAGGAAGCAAACTGATTTTTCATGGAGAGGCCAGCAGAAATCGGCAAGAGAAGAAACTGGAGTTTGTGGCATAACTAAAGAATCAAAGGCTGGGCATGGTAGCTCATTCCTGTAATCCCAGTACTTTGGGAGGCCAAGGTGGGTGGATCACTTGAGGTCAGGAGTTCAAGACCAGTCTGACCAACATGGTGAAAACCCATCTCTACTAAAAATACAAAAATTAGGTGTGGTGGTGCACGCCTGTAGTCCCAGCTACTTAGGAGATTGAGGCAGAAGAATCCCTGGAACTCGGGAGGCTGTGGTTGCAGTGAGCCGAGATCACATTGCTTTACTCCACCTGGGTGACGGAGTGAGACCCCACCTCAAAAAAAAAAAAATATCCAAAAGTGAAGCTGACCTTGGGGAAAGAGGAAGTCACTATCACTGGGGGGCTAAGGCAGCAGCCCTGTTCTTATAATACGGGTTAAGTATTCCTTACCTGGAATGCTTGGGACTAGAAGTGTTGCAGGTTTCAGAGTTTTGTGTTTTGTTTTGTTTTGTTTTAATTTTGGAATATTTGTGTTATAATTACTGGTTAAACATCCCTAATCCAAAAATCTGAAATCCAGAATGCTCCAGTGAGCATTTCCTTTGAGCATCATGTGAGTGCTCAAAAAGTTTCAAATTTTGGAGCATCTTGGATTAAGGATACTCATCTTGTGGTGGTGGTGGTGGTTAGTAGTAGTATTGCTGTTGGACATGGGAGGTGGTGTTTTTGCAGATTGCCCATCAGCCTTTCGTAAGGAGGAGTTTGTTGGTTTTTTTTTTTTTTTTTTTTTTTTTTTTTTTTTTTTTTTTTTTTTTAGATGGAGTTTCATTCACTCTTGTTGCCCAGGCTGGAGTGCAATGGTGCGATCTTGGCTTACTGCAACCTCTGCCTCCCAGGTTCAAGCAGTTTTCCTGCCTCAGCCTCCTCAGCCTGGCGGGAGGAGTTTGTTGAACTTTCAGAACCCCTCCAGTGAAGGAGTTAGTAGCCTCTAAAGAAATGCGCAACAGGGTGACCCACAGAGTTAGACCCAGTCATTGAGAAACCAGAAATTACTAGGAGAAAAGATAACACTCTTCTCTGCAGAGAGAAGGCAAACATTTGTTGAATTTACATTACATTTCAAGCCCTGTGCTAAACTCCCTAGACTGCTTGATTTGCATTACAGGGTGGGAAGTGTGGTTCAGGTCAGTTGTTTGGGCTGGCCCTAACTCTCAAAGGAGAGGTACAGGTTTAAACCTTTCGATGTCCCTGTAGTCCCCAGGAAGAGACTAAGGACAAACTCTTGGTTTGGTTTGGTTTGGTTTGGTTTGTTTTTTGAGATGGAGTTTCGCTCTTGTTGCCCAGGCCGGAGTGCAATGGCACAATCAAGGCTCACCACAATCTCCGCCTCCTGGGTTCAAACGATTCTCCTGCCTCAGCCTCCCAAGTAGTTGGGATTACAGGCATGCACCACCACACCCAGCTAATTTTTGTATTTTTAGTAAAGAAGGGATTTCTCCATCTTGGTCAGGCTGGTCTCAAACTCCCAACCGCAGATGATCTGCCCGCCTTGACCTCCCAAAGAGCTGGGATTACAGATGTGAGCCACCCCGCCTGGCCAAACTGTTGGTTTTTAAAGATTGTGCTTAGTATAGTAAGGTACAGGAAACAAAGGCATCTGGACAATTGGACAGTCCTCAACCAATCCAGATAAATTTGTTCTTGCAAGGTATGTGAGTAGGTTTTAAACTCAGAACATCAGTTTCCTGTAGAAACAGTGCATAGTGGCATATTTCTGTCAGAACTGCACTCTGACTCCAGAATGTGTGGATGCCTGTGCTGGTGAGAGAACGTGACCACCCTGTGACATCAGGCCTGTGGGAGCATGTGGAGTCTGTGCAGTGTTGGAAACAAATGCCCTGTAGTGCCTGTGAGAGGCACCACTGCCGTGTGATCATTGTGCCTCCTGCTAGAGCACTGAGGCCTGGGGATCCTCTGGTATCTGTAGGTTGTTGAGGGGAGTACATGGGGGATGGGTGCTAACTCAGGCTTCCTCAGAAGGAAGGTCGTAATGCCACATGGTGTAAGTTCGTAATCGCCTTAAGAATTAGGGAACTAGCTGCGGTGAGATTGGACAAAGCATACTGGATTTCAGACAGAATTGATGCTACCAGATAATTCCTGGGATTTGATGGCAATCCTTAATCATTATCAAATCTGGAATTCTGGTTTCATACTTCTATGGAATTTAAAAAGATTTCATGTGAAAATGTAAGTCATTGCTTTTAGATCAGATGTGTCTCTCCTAAACCCCTTCCCTCCAGGAGAGTCTTTCTTTAAAGAGATGGGGTGTCACTATGTTGCCCAAGCTGTTCTTGAACTCCTGGGCTCAAGCGATCCTCCTACCTCAGCCTCCCGAAGTGCTGGGGTTACAGGTCTGACCCACACGCCCAGCTCTTATTTTAAAAGAGTGTTAAAATAAGACGGTTTTATTAAGATTCTTAATAAAAACATAGTTTCGTTTGCTTAAAAAGCACCCAGAATCTTGCTTTGGGGGAAGTTAATCCTGAGAGAATGAGCCTACGGAACAGTAATACTCTCTTTTTAATCACAGGTAAAAGAAGATACAACATTAAACTATGGAAAACTTTCACAGACTGTTTTAACTGTTTACCGATAGCAGCCATCGTGGATGAGAAGATATTCTGCTGTCATGGAGGTAGTTGGGCTGATTTTTGTTCCAAATAGGTTTTGATCCCTTCCAAAGGATGAACACTTTAACATTTGTGAGTTACCATTAGGATGACTTCCTCTGACAGAACACTCTCCTTTGTTGATGTGTTGCATTGCATTGTCACTCCGATACAGCCAGGATTACTTGGATAAAAATCTTAAGGAACTGATTTATTACAGGGAATTCTAGACTCTGTAAATTAGGATTGAAAATAGAGCAGAAAATGTTTATTTTTATTTTATTTTTTGTAAGGATGAGTTCTCACCATGTTGCCCAGGCTGGTCACAAATTCCTGGGCTCAAACAATCCTCTTGCCTTAGACTTCCAAAGTAGTGGGATTACAGGCGTGAGCCACCGTGCCCGGCTCGGAAAAGTATTTTTAACTATAAAATAAACAATATGTAATTTGCTGTGCCAGGGATCCTCTAGAACACTGAAGAGGTGAATAGTTTTTGCCTTGTTTGTTTTTTATCCTCTCAGAACTTTCTCTGACTTGGATTTTAAAAGTTATTTTGGCCAGGCATAGTAATTCGCATCTGTAATTCCAGCACTTTTGAGAGGCCAAGGTGGGAGGATTGCTTGATGCCATGAATATGAGAACAGCCTGTAACATATCGAGACCCCTGTCATTAGAAAAAGTGTTAAAAATTAGCCAGGTGTAATGGTGCACACTTGTAGCTGTAGCTATTTGGGAGGCTGAGGCGGGAGGATCACTTGAGCCCAGGGGTTTAAGGCTGCAGTGAGCTATGATCGCACCACTGCACTCCAGCCTAGGCAACAGAGGAAGACCCTATCTCTAAAAATATATACATGCATATTTTATAAGCTATTTTTCTTTGCTCAGTGGTTGTGCTTTCTATAATGTAATTAAAATAGTAATTGCAAAGATAATTTCTTTTCATGTATGGTGTGAAATTAATCAGCCATCAAAAAGCCAACATAATGTCTTTTATCTCTGTGCTTCTATACTTACACAGGTTTTGTTAGAGTTGGATACATGGTTTTTAACTCTTATAATATGCATCCCATATTGTAACTCGATACAATAAGCTCTTGTAGATTTTAATGGTCTATGAATAGTGCAGATTTCCTAGAGAACTACCTCTCACTGAGCATCCTTATCTTCTCAGCTCAGTCATTATAAGCCATCAATCGTAACATCGCTCATTATTGTCATCAACTGGGGAAGCCCGTAGAAGAGTTTTTTAAATCACTGGATTTTATTTTACAGTGTTCTGTATAATATAACTGCCTCCATGTACTGTTTAAACCTGCAGCACCCCATGCATTACTGCATATAATTCTAGTGTGTATCCAGTTGTCCTTTTTCTGTGTGTGTGTGTTTTTTTTTCTTTTAACCAAAAGTAAATAAAATATAATCCGATTTCAGTTTTTGTGTCAGGATTATTGAATCTCTCTGTAGACAAATGGAACTTTTGAAGGGGTAATATCCTTTTAAAAGTTTTGCTTTCTTCATTTTTCTTTTCCTCATTGAATAGGTTTATCACCAGATCTTCAATCTATGGAGCAGATTCGGCGAATTATGCGACCAACTGATGTACCAGATCAAGGTCTTCTTTGTGATCTTTTGTGGTCTGACCCCGATAAAGATGTCTTAGGCTGGGGTGAAAATGACAGAGGAGTGTCCTTCACATTTGGTGCAGAAGTGGTTGCAAAATTTCTCCATAAGCATGATTTGGATCTTATATGTAGAGCCCATCAGGTATTGATTTTGAATTTTACATGTACACTTAAGAGCATGTGTGTGAGCACAGATTCTCCTTGTTGATTTTGGTGGGTAGGTATTGCTTATTTATACAAAGTGTTTCTGGAACACAAGATATCAGGCTCAATGGGAAACTGAAACGTGGTTTTACTTACCTAATATTTGCACCTATTTATACTGAAAAAATTTTCTCTCGAAGGTGGTTGAAGATGGATATGAATTTTTTGCAAAGAGGCAGTTGGTCACTCTGTTTTCTGCGCCCAATTATTGTGGAGAGTTTGACAATGCAGGTGCCATGATGAGTGTGGATGAAACACTAATGTGTTCTTTTCAGGTAGAGCATGCTTTCAACATTATTTCCTTTTACTATGTTTGCACTTTGCTGGTTGAAAAATATAATTGCCACTTTTTGCCTAGTGTTCATTTATGCTAAGTAGGCTGTTTCTATTTTCCCTTAACCAGTGTGTGTTATAGTTGAATAATGTGTGGATCCCTTGTAAAAGAAAAAATTAATTATGGCACCTTTTCCCAGTGTTTAATTATGATTTTTTTGCATTGCATATTGGCTCCTTATGCTTATGGCTGTTTTACTGTAGATCTAAAACCATAATGACAATGTAATGTTCAGCTAAAATTAAATCACCACTTGCATGTGAAAAGTACTGAGTGCCTCGTGCTATGTGTTTACTTAGTTCTGCCCTCTAGTCTAATTTCCACAAAACTTCTGTTAATGTACCACGACATCATTTGGCCTTCAGTTGGCACAAAAGCATTATTTAGAATCTGCCTCAGCCTTTTTCTCATTTGCAAGTTTTTTGTTGTTGTTGTTGTTGTTGTTTTTTACCAATTGTCAGAGAACTTGCAGCTTTCAAAATTCCAAAGATTGTGCAAGAATCCCCTGCAGGTTGGAGAAACACTTTTGTAAAGAACTTTCTCCCCTATATCAGAAGGAATAGCTAAAGATATTACCAGTACTCAGAGACAAAATAATTTGTCCAGATCATAGATTTTTATCTTGTCATCATAGCCTTAATTACTAAATGTTTACATGTCAACTTAGCTTGTGTTAATATGCTAGGGAGGCTTTTACAGTTGTTGGGGCAGTTGTAAATGTCATCTGAACAAAAGATCTGAATGAAATGTAAGGACTCTTTAAGATTTGGGGTTGAGTATATTTCCTAAATGAACTGTCTTTTGAATCTCTCCAGATTTTAAAGCCTGCAGAGAAAAAGAAGCCAAATGCCACGAGACCTGTAACGCCTCCAAGGGGTATGATCACAAAGCAAGCAAAGAAATAGATGTCATTTTGACACTGCCTAGTTGGGACTTGTAACATAGAGTATATAACCTTCATTTTTAAGACTGTAATGTGTACTGGTCAGCTTGCTCAGATAGATCTGTGTTTGTGGGGGCCCTTCCTTCCGTTTTTGATTTAGTGAATGGCATTTGCTGGTTATAACAGCGAATGAGAGACTCTTCACTCCAAAAAGAAAAGTGTTTTGTTTTTTAATTCTCTCTTCCTTTTGCAAACAATTTTAATGATGGTGTTAAAGCTGTACACCCCAGGACAGTTTATCCTGTCTAAGGAGTAAGTGTACAGTTGATCTTTTTAAATTCAGTACAACCCATAATCATGTAAATGCTCGTTTTCTTTAGGACATAAAGAGAGCCCTAGGGTGCTCCAAATCTGTACATGTTCTTGTCATAAAATGCATACTGTTGATACAAACCACTGTGAACATTTTTTATTTGATAATTTTGTTTCAAAGGGATTGCTTTTTCCTCTCATTGTCTTGTTATGTACAAACTAGTTTTTATAGCTATCAACATTAGGAGTAACTTTCAACCTTGCCAGCATCACTGGTATGATGTATATTTAATTAAAGCACACTTTTCCCCTACCGTATACTTAAAATGACGATTAAAGCCATTCTTTTAAATATTTGTGACTCTTTCCTAAAGCCAAAGTTTCTGTTGAATTACGTTTTGGCACACCCCTAAGTACAAGGTGGTATGGTTGTGTACACATGCTGCCTTCTCGGGGATTCAAAAACAGGTTTTTGATTTTGAATAGCAATTAGTGATATAGTGCTGTTTAAGCTACTAATGATTAAAGGTAATAACATTTTGTACAATTTCCATATAGTCTATTCATTAAGTAATCTTTTTACAGTTGCATCAGGCCTGAACCCGTCCATTCAGAAAGCTTCAAATTATAGAAACAATACTGTTCTATACGAGTGACCGATTATGCTTTCTTTGGCCTACATTCTTTATTCTGCGGTGAAGTTGAGGCTTATAAGTTAAAACAAAGGAACTAACTTACTGTCCACCAGTTTATACAGAACTCACAGTATCTATGACTTTTTTTAAACTAAGATCTGTTAAAAAAGAAATCTGTTTCAGCAGATGACCGTGTACAATACCATGTGGTGAAAATGAATTCAGACTTATTAAATGATGAACTTGTTAAATCCTCTCAGTGTCTATTTATCAGCACAATACACACAGGAGAACTGTTGATGGCATATTGAATAGATTTTCCTGAATAAATTGCTCTGGAAACCACATGGTTGCATTTTGGTTTTGTCTTCTTTCATATAGTCTGTTTTCCAAAGATGGATTATAATACAGATACTAATACTCTGAGTTGTAACCTGGAGACAGCTATTCATGTAACAGAGTGATGAGGTGGAATGATCCTCCTCCTCTACCGTTTGGGGAGATGGGGATTAATCTGTCTGTGTCCATAGTTTTCTTACTGTCTGGTTCTCTTGAACCTAGTGGCGAATTTGAAAGCAGCTCACTTCATTATTCTGAGTCAGCCACCTATATTTTCATGCACAGTTCTTTGATCTCTTCCCCCTTCCCTGTTTTATATGGAACACAGTATCACGTCATATTTTGTCATAAGTATATATCTTAATTTCTCAGAGGTACGCTAAAAATGAGTGAAGAGCATGTCATTTGGAAAGCTTTTTTTTTCTGTTACAAAGTGGTCTCCCTGAGGGCATTGGCAGAGGACCTAGTGAGGAACTGTTTGAAGGACACAGAACAGCACAGGGCCGTGGACTCCCCTCTGCTAACAGGCTCCGGTCCTGAGGCATCTGCACCCTGCCCTGCTCCCATCAAAGAGGGAAGGGGGACCTCATGACCTTCCTGCTCCACATTGACAATATCCAAACTTGTGCTGTTTCACTTTTATGTAATACTCTCCCAGACTTCTTTGACCATAGGAGAAAAAAATGAACAATAATTGTGTCAAAGGCAAATTCTGCCCATCTTTATATCCTGAACGTTAATGAATTGACACTAGGATTTCAAAATGCTATGAAGTTGTAAAATTGAGCTGCTGTACTTGGATTATATCATTATTGGAGTGTGGTATCTGGCTCAAAATTTTCTTAAGGAACATTGATTGGTCAAGTAGAAGACAAGATTAGTCTTTGGACCTGAGATCCTTAGGAGAGACTCAATTTGAAATCTGTGTGACAGTAGAACTTGAGGTGTGTGTGATAACCCAAGTCCTGGCCCCTCCTACCTAATTTGAGTGAGTGACCTGAATGCTGAGCCACTGTTCCTAGCTATGAAACGTCCATAGCAGTAGCTGTCTCACATTTGTGAATGTTGAGTGAAATTGTGTGGTGTCTTTAGAATGCTCAACTCGGTGGTATTTGCTTAAATGTTTGCTTTTTGTTGCCTTATCGATCCCAGTTCTTTCGTGTCTTTGCACATCTTGGTTGGCTGAGTTTGAAGTGTCACCTGCCTTTGCTTTGCGGCCCTCTTATGACCTGATACCAAGCCATGGATAGCTAAATATGTCTGAGCATTTACTGCATAAGGGAATAGCGTCATAGATGTTTCCAGCATACACAAAAGAAAGAACTAGGAAAGAGGAAGTTGTCATTATTAGTGTGATACTATTCTAGTAAATGGTTGTTTTATTTTTGTCAAGTATTCCTGATCACAAGATGACAGCATACAGAAAGGCAGGTGATAGGCATCCTTAGTTGCTCAGTCATCTATGTAATACCCTCCCATTGAAATCGCTGATTTGGTACACAAATTAGGCCTGCCCACGTCTAGCTGCAGTGGACGGCACAGATGCTCACATACAAGCCTTGTTCTTGAAGTACCTTGATTTAAGGCCAGAGTTCTCAAGTAACATGCATAAATGGGATATGGAGCACAGGGACTAGGAAAAAATTACTGAGTGCTGAGCCATGAAGAAGGCACAGAATTTAAACTGATGGAAAGGAATATCAGTCACGTTTCTCAATGTGGGACTGTGATGAGAGTTTGCAAGGGAATTCAGTTTGCTGGGAAGTGAAGATAAAAGCTATGAAGTTAAGGCATCATGATGCCAGAAAACACAAGGGAACCTTGCAGGGAAGTGCTACATGAAAAACCTTAGGTTTATTTGGCAGTTTGCAGACTTGCCATGTGAATTGAGACACGGAGACAAGGGCCACGTAATCCAAGTATCGCCTGGAATTAGTAGTAGAGGGGACAAAGCTGAGGATCCGCATCAGAACAAAGAAGGAATGTCTTCCTTATGTTTGGGTCTGTAGAACATTAAAGAAAGCTTCCAGGAAGTGGGTTAGTATAGGTTTGAAGTGCCATGTCTCCATTTTCCTATCTTGAGGAAAAGACCCAAAACTCAACCTCATGTACCGGCTAACTTGAATCTGCAGGGGTGGTTTTGATGAATAAGAACTTTTTCAGTCCTGCAAATCAGATGTATACATCAGCCTACACTAGAAGAACATGGCACCCTCTGCCCCAGGCTTTGGTTTCCTTCTCTCACCCACAGAATAGGGATAACTAGAATACTTACCGATGGGATTGTATTAGCCCACCAAAACATCTACAACTTGCCTTACTCACAAGCATTCCAGAAACAGCCCTCATATAAGACCGATGAATAGTCCTAAGATTTAAACCAATGGCAACACACAGGAACGTTTATTAGGAAATCTTGATCCAGGCACAGGCAGAAGTCATTTTCATTCATGCTTGCTGATGTATGAGCTTCAGAAGAGTGGAAATGATGGACTATCAACACCTTCAGCCTACGACTCAAATAGAATGAGTACGTGCATTAGTGCATCCCTGAATTAGCGCATGGTTCATAGTTGTGTGATCACGGAGATGACTGCCGTCTTACCTGATCAGCGCAGCAGCTGCTGTAGCTCCAATGGGCTTGACATCCAGATGTATTACAAGTATCCCAATAATTTCAAACACAGGTAAATATTTTAGTTGTGAGAATTATGTAGAAATTTTGTCAGTTATTTGAAAGATAAATATGTTAGAGGATTAAAGCACTTCAGTTAATCATGTAAACAATTTTGTAATCAAAAAGTTAAAACTAGGCTGGGTGCAGTGTCTCATGCCTGTAATCCTAGTGTGATTGGGAGGCCGAGGTTGGATCACTTGAGGTCACGAGTTTGAGACCAGCCTGGCCAACATGGTGAAACCCCGTCTCTACTGAAAATACAAAAATCAGCTGGGTGTGGTGGCACATGCCTGTAATCCCAGCTACTCGGGAGGTTGAGGCAGGAGAATTGCTTGAACCCGGGAGGCGGAGGTTGCAGTGAGACAAGATTGTGCCACTGTACTCCAGACTGGGCAACAGAGCAAGACTCTCAAAAAAAAAATTAAAACTTGGAAAGTTTGCAGTAATAAAATAGGGAAATAGAATGTTGCATAAGTTCAAGAACTTTATACTCTTGAACTAACAAAAGTTTGTAAGAATTTTAAAATATAAGGCAGGCAAAATATTGGGAATGAATCAGTATGGCAAGTCTTGTAAGTGCATCTCAGAAGGCATCGTGAGGCACTGCCCAAAGTCTAGGAATTGAGAAGGAAGACATAAGTCCTTATCTTGCTATTGGCATGGAACAACCAATTTGGTGGTAGGACCAGCCAGAAAGCAACTTGCCCTTCCACCAACCTCAGATAAAAGTGAGCATCTATTTAGTATTACAAACGTGCAGATACTTCAGGCGCAATAAAGCAATGGGTGGTGCTAAGAAGGTAGCATATCGGCTGGGCACGGTGGCTCACACCTGTAATCCCAAAACTTTGGGAGGCCAAGGCAGGCAGATCACCTGAGGTCAGGAGTTCAAGACCAGATTGGGCAACATGGAGAAACCTCCATCTCTAATAAAAATATAAAATTAGCCTGGCATGGTGGTGGCAGGTGCTTGTAATCCCAGCTACTCAGGAGGCTGAGGCAGGAGAATTGCTTTAACCCGGGTGGCAGAGGTTGTGGTGAGCTGAGATCGCACCATTGCACTACAGTCTGGGCAACAAGAGCAAAACTCCATCTCAAAAAAAAAAAAAAAAGTAGCATACCAGCCCAGCATCAAACTTAGGAGAATTCTGATGATTGTAATGATTAAATGGTATCAATTAAATTTTTTTCCAGTATGGGCAACATGGTGACACCCCATCTCTATTAAAAATATAATAATACAAAAAATTAGCCAGACATGGTGGTACACACCTGTGGTCCCAGCTACTTGGGAGACTAAGGTGGGAGGATCGCTTGAACCTGGGAGGCGGAGGTTTCACTGACCTGAGATCGCGCCACTGCACTCCAGCCTGGGTGACAGAGTGAGACCCTGTCTCAAAAAATAATTTTTAATAGAATTTCAAATTCATTATTGTGTTCCAACCAGTTCCTCAATAGCAATATTTGGCTATGACCACCAAATGCTGATTTTAATATTCATTCAGCCAAAATGCATATTTGGTGCAACTCTTGAAACAATTCTAAAATGCCACTTAAAAATGCATATTCCTTTTTTCTTCTAGCCACCCAATTAGCACAGTATCACATACCATGTCTCCCAAAGAGGACCAGCCCAACACCAGTTGTTCAGGGCTGGTGAACAAGAGAACAGTAAACTAGTCATTATATTCTTGGACAGACTGGCTGCTTGACCTTTCCATGGCAAGTTAGGTAGGTGTGGCAGAGGGAGCGGGTGGGATAAGGGTGTTTTTGCTGAGGTTGGCAGAAGTTCGTTTACCATCTGATGGAGCTTTGCTCATTCACCAGCTCCATGAACCCCTTAAGGAGCCCAGTTCCATACCTGCTAGTTACCATAATGAAATCACTTCCCAATTTTTGTTTTTGTGTTTTTGTTTTTTTTGAGACAGAGTCTTGTTCTGTTGCCCAGGCTGGAGTGCAGTAGCACAATCTCGGCTCACTGCAAGCTCTGCCTTTTGGGTTCACGCCATTCTCCTGCCTTAGCCTCCCAAGTAGCTGGGATTATAGGTGCATGCTACACACCCAGCTAATTTTTATATTTTTAGCAGAGACGGGGTTTCACTGTGTTGGCCAGGCTGGTCTCAAACTCCTGACCTCAAGTGATTCGCCTGCCTCAGTCTCCCAAAGTGCTGGGATTCCAGGCCTTCCCAAGTTCTGATTACTGACCCACAAACACCACATATCTTCTCTAGTGCTTGCCCTTCAGATTGAGAAGTGGAATGGACAGATGTAGACTCACATAGTCCCCTACTCAGGAGGCTGTCCAGAGTAAGTGAAGGACACAGATTCAGCGTGGATCAGAGGGTTAGCTGGATTTTACTCACCAGCTTGGCTTAGATTGGTTTCAGATCTGCCCCATGTTCCTCTCACTGTTCTAGGGCCATTGAGTATTACTTAGGAGGGTGGACTAAGGAGAGGAGAGCAAGCAGGCAATCTTAAGATTTGCTGCAGTGCAAATTACTCATTGGGTGCACATTTTGGTCACCATGAATGCTGTGTTTTTATATGTTTATTTTTAGAAGCCATATCTTGCTGAGGTCAATATAATCTTGCTAGAATGAAATTTTGTTTGTTTGTTTGTTTGTTTTTGAGTTGGAGTCTTGCTCTGGCACCCAGGCTGGAGTACAGTGGCACAATCTTGGCTCACTGCAACCTCCATCTCCCAAGTTTAAGTGATTCTCCTGCTTCAGCCTCCAGAGTAGCTGGAACTATAGGTGCCCACCACCACGCCCAGCTAATTTTTGTATTTTTAGTAGAAACAGGATTTCACCATGTTGGCCAGGCTGGTCTCGAACCCCTGGACCTCAGGTGATACGCCTGCCTTGGCCTCCCAAAGTGTGAGCCAGCGTGCCTGGCACAAGAATGAAAGTTTTGAGAAAGTGGTCTGCATTTTCAACTCCAGAAAACTAGAATTCCTCTAAGACAATGCTGTTTGAACTTTTTTGACAGGTGGAACCCATCAAACAAAGTCATATCGGAGGCCTCATGTAGAATGAATAAAATCAGAACAGCTCTGTTAAAAGCAGGAGCTGGGGACTGCTTGTCCCCCAACGGCTTCCACCTCCAAAGATGGAAACCACAGTCTAGGAGAAACATTGGCTGCTACCTACAGGCCTGTGTTTGTAGACCAGCACTGGTAAGATGTCAGTACAACTTACGAGGTAGAGCCTTCCCTGACTTTGTGATGCCTTGTCTGAGATCCAAATAGCTAAGAGGTTCAATCCAAGTATTCTCTGAGTAGAAAGTCAACACGTGGCCGGGCACGGTGGCTCATGCCTGTAATCCCAGCACTTTGTGAGGCCGAGGTGGGCTTGCCTGAGGTCAGGAGTTCGAAACCAGCCTGGGCAACACGGTGAAACCCATCTCTACTAAAATACAAAAAAATTAGCAGGGCTTGGTAGCGTGCGCCTGTAGTCCCAGCTACTCAGGAGGCTGAGGCAGGAGAATTGCTTGAACCCGGGAGGTGGAGGTTGCAGTGAGCCAAGATTGCACCACTGCTTACCAGCCTGGGCAACAGAGTGAGACTACATTTCCAGAAAAAAAGAAAGTCAACATGTAACCACCATTTTCCAAGTTATTTAGCTGGTTTTCTTTTCTTTTTTTTCTTTTTAGATGGAGTTTTGTTCTTGTTGCCCAGGCTGGAGTGCAATGGCACAATCTCGGCTCACCACAACCTCCACCTTCCAAGTTCAAGCGATTCTCTTGCTTCAGCCTCCTGAGTAGCTGGGATTACAGGCATATGCCACCACGCCCAGCTAACTTTGTATTTTTGTAGTAGAGACGGGGTTTCACCATGTTGGCAAGGCTGGTCTCGAACTCCCGACCTCAGGTGATCTGCCTGCCTCAGCCTCCCAAAGTGCTGGGATTATAGGCATGAGCCATCGCACCTGGCCTGGTTTTCATTTCTTTGCACTGCAGTAACAGGCACAGGAGATCAGAAAAGCATTTTGCAGATTTGAACAAAGCATCCTTTAGGAGACCAGGGTTTTTCATCAAGTAGATTTCAGTGCCACGTTTTTTTTGTTTTGTTTTGTTTTCTCTGTGTGTCTGTTTTTCTTTTCTTTTTTCTTTTTTCTTTTTTTTTTTTTGAGACGGAGTCTCGCTCTGTTGCCCAGGCTGGAGTGCAGTGGCCGGATCTCAGCTCACTGCAAGCTCCGCCTCCCGGGTTCACACCATTCTCCTGCCTCAGCCTCCCGAGTAGCTGGGACTACAGGCGCCCGCCACCGCGCCCGGCTAGTTTTTTGTATTTTTTAGTAGAGACGGGGTTTCACCGTGTTAGCCAGGCTGGTCTCAAACTCCTGACCTGGTGATCCGCCTGTCTCTGCCTCCCAAAGTGCTGGGATTACAGGCTTGAGCCACCGCGCCCGGCTTCTTTTTTCTTTCTTTTTGTTTGTTTGTTCGTTTGTTTGAGACAGAGTCTCTCTGTCGCCCAGGCCGGAGTGCACTAGTGCTAACTCGGCTCACTGCAACCTCCACCTCCCGGATTCAAGTGACTGTCCTGCCTCAGCCTCCCAAGTACCTGGAATTACAGGCACCCACCACCACGTGTGGCTAATTTTTGTATTTTTAGTTGAGACAGGTTTTCACCATGTTGGCCAGGCTAGTCTCAAACTCCTGACCTCAAGCCATCCACCCGCCTTGGCCTCCCACAGCGCTGAGATTACATGCGTGAACCACCACGCCCAGCCTGTGTATCTGTTTTTCAATGTGGTGTGTATCTATGAGGTATATTGTCATTTTATATATTAACTATTTTATATAGTATATACGGTCCCATTTTCACTTAACGATGGGAATACATTCTGAGAAGTGTGTCATTAGGCAATTTCATCACTGTGCAAATCATCATCATAGTGTCCCCACACAAACCTAGATGACATAAGCTATACGGTAGAGCCTATTGCTCCCAGGCTACAAACCTGCACTGGACCCTGTAGGCAATTATAACACAATGGTAAGTATTTCTTTATCTAAACATATATAAATATATAGAAAAGGTACAGTAAAAATATGGTATTATAGTCTTATGGGACCACCATCACATACGTGGTCCATCATTGACTGAAAACTCGTTAGGTGGCATGTGACTGTATTTTTAATGGTTTGTTGTTGTTGTTGTTGTTTTGTTGTTGTTGTTTGAGACAGAGTTTCATTCTTGTTGCCCAGGCTGGAGTGCAATGGCATGATCTCGGCTCACTGCAACCTCCGCCCCCTAGGTTCAAGCGATTCTCCTGCCTCAGCCTCCTGAGTAGCTGGGACCACAGGCATGCGCCACCACGCCCAGCTAATTTTGTATTTTTAGTAGAGACGGGATTTCTCCATGTCGGTCAGGCTGGTCTCGAACTCCCAGCCTCAGGTGATCTGCCTGCCTTGGCCTCCCAAAGTGCTAGGATTACAGGCGTGAGCCACCGTGCCTGGCTAGTGTATTTTTTAAATGAAATGTCTTAATACAAAAGAATACATAAAACACCCACATACCTATCACCTGGATTAAGAGGTAGAATATTACAATAGCTTAAGAGCCTGTGTGCTTACCTCCCCAGTTACATACTTACCCACTTCTCCAGAGTTAACCATGATCTTGAATTTGAAAGTAATCACTTCCTTACTTTTCTTCATTGTGTGTGTATCCCTGTTAAATTTTGCCAATTTATTTATTTCTGTAGAAACAGGGTCATGCTATATTGCTTAGGCTGGTCTGGAACTCCCAGCCTCAAGAGATCTTCCTGCCTTGGGCTCCCAAGTAGCTGGGATTATAGGTGCAAACTACAGTGTCTGGCAATTTTTGAGCTTCATAGAAAGAGAAATATATGTATTTCTGTAAATGGTTTCCTTCAGCATTTAAAAATTTTTATTTATTTATTTATTTATTTTATTTTGAGACAGAGTCTCACTCTGTCGCCCAGGCTGGAATGCAGTGGCGCCATCACTCACTGCAACCTCCGCCTCCGGGGTTCAAGCGATTCTCCTGCCTCAGCCTCCTGAGCAGCTGGGATTATAGGCACATGCCACCATGCCTGGCTAATTTTTGTATTTTTAGTAGAGATGGGGTTTCACCATGTTGGCCAGACTGGTCTCAAACTCCTGGCCTCAAATGATCCCCCTACCTCAGCCTCCTAAAGTGCTGGGATTACAGATGTGAGCCACCGTGCCCAGCCTAAAACTTTTTATTTATTTTTTAGAGAGTCAGGGTCTTGCCTTGTTGCCCAGGCTGGTCTTGAATTCCTGAGCTCAAGTGATCTGCCCACCTTAGCCTCCCAAAGTGCTGGGATTACTGGCATGTAATCGCCCAGCAAGCATTTTTTTAATAAAGAAATGTATCCATGTTATCTTGCTAAATTCCCATTTTATGGCTTTTGCAGGTAAGAGATAGGGTCCCCCCTCCTTTCTTGCTGATTTTTTGCTCACTGCAGTCTCAGATTCCTGGACTGCAGTGACGCTGAGCTGAGCAATCCACCTACCTCAGCCTCCCAAGTAGTTGGGACTACAGGACTACAGGTGCGTGCCATCATGCCCGGCTAATTTTTGTATTTTTCTTTTTCTTTTATTGATTGATTGATTGATGGAGGTGGACTCTCTGTTGCCCAGGCTGGAGTGCAGTGGTGCAATCTCAGCTCACTGCAGCCTCCGCCTCCTGGATTCAAGCAATTCTCCAGCCTCAGCCTCACAGGTAGCTGAGATTACAGGCATGTGCCAACATGCCCAGCTAATTTTTTTTTTTTTTTTTTTTTTTTTTTTTTGAGATGGAGTTTCGCTCGGTCACCCAGGCTGGAGTGCGGTGGCGCAATCTCGGCTCATTGCAAGCTCTGCCACCTGTGTTCATGCCGTTCTCCTGCCCCGTGCCCGCCACCACACCCGGCTAATTTTTTTTTTTTTTTGTATTTTTAGTAGAGACGGGGTTTCACTGTATTAGCCAGGATGGTCTCGATTTCCTGACCTCGTGATCCGCCCACCTCGGCCTTCCAAAGTGCTAGGATTACAGGCGTGAGCCACTGCGCCCAGCCTAATTTTTGTTTTTCAAAACAAAAAAATTTTTGAAATTTTTAATAGAGACGGGGTTTCACCATGTTGGCCAGGCTGGGCTCAAACTCCTGACCTCAGGTGATCTGCCCACCTCAGTCTCCCAAAGTGCTGGGATTACAGGCCTGAGCCACCACACCTGGCCTTAATTTGCATTATTAATATTAGAAGTTATCTTTGCTCTTTATCCTATTCTCTTTGGGAAATATAATGAGATATGTGTTAGACCTCATTCTGTCTTTCATTTCACTTTAACATCTTGTTTTTTTCCATCTCTTTCCCTATGGTTTGCATTCTTGATAATGTCCTCAGCTCTATCTTCCAGTTTACTATTTTTTTTCTTCAGCTGTGTTTAATCCATCCACCGAGTTTTAAAATTTTAATTACTACACTTTTATCTCAAGTTCTATTGGGTTTTTTGTTTTCCCTTTTTTTTTTTTTTTGGAGTTTTTTGTTTTTCACAATCCACTTGGTCATTTTTTGTTGTCTATTATACCTTGCTAATCTTTGTAAAACTTTTAAAATGTGGCCAGGCACGGTAGCTCACGCCTGTAATCCCAGAACTTTGGGAGGCTGAGTCTGGTGGATCACTTGAGGTCAGGAGTTCGAGACCAGCCTAGCCAACATAGTGAAACCCCATCTCTATTAAAAATACAAAAGTTAGCCAGGCGCCTGTAATTCCAGCTACTGGGGAGGCTGAGGCAGGAAAATTGCTTGAACCTGGGAGGTGAAGGTTGTAGTGAGCCGAGATCACGCCACTCACTGTACTCCAGCCTGGACAACAGAATGAGACTCAATCTCAAAAAAAAAAAATTATTTGACCCCATGGCCTTCTGGTCTGTCGCTTTTTGGCCAAGCACCATGGCTCACGCCTGTAATCTCAGCACTTTGGGAGCTCGAGGCGGGTGGATTACGAGATCAGGTGTTCAAGACCAGCCTGGCCAAAATGGTGAAACCCCATCTCTACTAAAAATACAAAAAATTAGCCAGGCATGGTGGCATGTACCTGTAATCCCAGCTAGTCGGGAGGCTGAGGCAGAGAATTGCTTGAACCCGGAAGGTGAAGGTTGTAGTCAGCCGAGATCGTGACACTGCACTCCAGCCTGGGCAACAGAGAGAGACTGTCTCAAAAAAATAAAATAAAATAAATGATTATTTCATGTTCTATCTGATTATTCCAATATCTGAAGTCTTTGTGGGTTTGTATCTATCATTTGTGGGTTTTTGTGGGGGGTTTTGCCATTCTTCTGAATGTTTCTATCATCTGTTGTTTCAATTATTCCTCATAGTTGTTTCTCTGTGTGTTGTGATTTTTTGACAGAGTTGCCCATTTTCTTCACATCTTTATCCATGGGATTCTCTGCGGCCTGAATTGAAGTTGAGCTCCTCCAGAGAAGATTAGAGTTTGCCTCTGCTGGTAGACTGGGGCAGTATCAACCTAGACTGTTTAAATCCTTACTTGACATATTTCTTTTCTTTTTTTTTTTTTTTTTTTTGAGATGGACTCTCGCTCTGTCACCCAAGCTGGAGTGCAGTGGTGTGATCTCAGCTCACTGCAACCTCCACCCTAGATTCAAGCGATTCTCCTGTCTCAGCCTCCGAAGTAACTGGATTTACAGGCGTCTGCCACCACGCCCGGCTAATTTTTCTATTTTTAGTAGAGGTAGGGTTTCACCATGTTGGCCAGGCTGTTCTCGAGCTCCTGACCTCAAGTAATCTGCCCACCTGAGCCTCCCAAAGTGCTGGATTACAGGCGTGAGCCACCGCACCCAGACCCACTTGACATTTTTCAGATCATATAAGTCTCATGAAATTAGGCCACAAACCTGCAGGTCCTAGTTGTGAATTCTCAGCAGAAAGTTGTTTTTCCAAGAGTAATGAGATCCCATTGGTAATAACTGTAATATTTTCATTGTGCATGTGTTTGTTTTGATGAATAAACATTGGAGACACATATATCTTCCAGCCATGAGAGAACTTTCTGAGTTGCTAATAGTTTCTAAACAATATAGATAGATGGGTGAGATTCCATTTAAGCTTTCTATTGCTTTAAAAGTCAGTTGTTATAAAGAAGTAGGAAACTAACTCAAAACTATAATAAGGTTTTCTGCAAACTATGAGGCTCAACCTAGCTCTTACAGAAGCAGGGTACTCCTTTCTATAGTGAGTTGGTGGATTCATGTAGCTAGTTACACTGGCACCTCAGTCTACAGAAGCCCACAGGGGCAACTTCTGAAAGCTGTTGCTTCTCTTGAGAGGCCATGCTGGGCAGTGGTTAAAGCCTGGGCTTTGCAGGCAGTGGTTAAAGCCTGGGGTTTGCAGCCAGTGGCCCAGGTGGGAATCCTGACTCTTGCATTCTTGTTTTGTGTGACCTTGGACAAATCCTTAACCTCCCTGTGCCTCAGTGCTTCCCTTGGTTAAAACAGGGATAGCAGCACCTGACTTCAAGCTATACTACAAGGCTATAGTAACCAAAACAGCATGGTACTGGTACCAAAACAGATATATAGACCAATGGAACAGAACAGAGGCCTCAGAAATAATACCACACATCTACAACCATCTGATCTTTGACAAACCTGACAAAAACAAGAAATGGGGAAGGGATTCCCTATTTAATACATGGTGCTGGGAAAACTGACTAGCCATATGCAGAAAGCTGAAACTGGATCCCTTCCTTACATCTTATACAAAAATTAATTCAAGATGGATTAAAGACTTAAATGTAAGACCTAAAACCATAAAAACCCTAGAAGAAAACCTAGGCAATACCATTCAGGACATAGGCATGAGCAAAGACTTCATGACTAAAACACCAAAAGCAATGACAACAAAAGCCAAAATAGACAAATGGGATCTAATTAAACTAAAGATCTTCTGCACAGCAAAATAAAATATCAGTGTGAACAGGCAAGGTACAGAATGGGAGAAAATTTTTGCAATCTACCCGTCTGACAAAGGGCTAACATCCAGAATCTACAAAGAACTTAAACAAATTTGCAAGAAAAAAACAACCCTATCAAAAAGTGGGCAAAGGATATGAACAGACACGTCTCAAAAGAAGACATTTGTGCAGCCAACAGACACATGAAAAAATGCTAATCGTCACTGGTCATCAGAAATGCAAATCAAAACCACAATGAGATACCATCTCACACCAGTTAGAATGGCAATCATTAAACAGTCAAGAAACAATAGATGCTGGAGAGGATGTGGAGAAACAGGAATGCTTTTACACTGTTGGTGGGAGTGTAAATTAGTTCAACCATTGTGGAAGACAATGTGGCGATTCCTCAAGTATCTAGAACTAGAAATACCATTTGACCCAGCAATCCCATTAGTAGGTATATACCCAAAGGATTATAAATCATTCTACTATAAAGACACATGCACACGTATGTTTATTGTGGCACTATTCACAATAGCAAAGACTTGGAACCAACCAAATGTCCATCAATGATAGACTGGATTAAGAAAATGTGGCACATATACACCATAGAATACTATGCAGCCATAAAAAAGGATGAGTTCATGTTCTTTGCAGGGACATGGATGAATCTGGAAACTATGATTCTCAGCAAACTATCACAAGGACATCAAACACCGCATGTTTTCACTCATAAGTGGGAGTTGAACAATGAGAACACATGGACACAGGGCAGAGAACATCACACACAGGGGCCTCTCAGCAGGTGGGGGCTGGGGGAGGGATAGCATTAGGAGAAATACCTAATGTAAATGACGAATTGATGGGTATAGCAAGCCAGCATGGCACATGTATATACCTATGTAACAAACCTGCACATTGTGCACATGTACCTATAACTTAAAGTATAATAATAATAAAAAAACAGGGATAGCAGCATCTATATCAATGGTTGCTCTGAGACTAAATAAATTAATACATGGAAAGTACCCAGACACATAATAGGCAGCAAATACTAGGTATTATTTTTATTGTTTGACTATTTCCTGCCACCAAATCCGGGTAGCATTGATGAAAGGTGTAAAACACAGTAACAAAAAACAAAACAAGAACTCCATCTGCCTACCATCATGTAGTTGATAGTTTGCTAAAAGCACTGTTAGGAAACTCTGTTCCACAAAAATCCACAAGCTTTCCACAATTAACACAGAGCCAACCAGGAAACTGAAGGAAAAGTAAATTTTTTTTTTTTTTTTTTTGAGGCGGAGTCTCACTGTTGTCCAGTCTGGAGTGCAGTGGTGCGATCTCGACTCACTGCAAGCCCCGCCTCCCAAGTTCACACCATTCTCCTGCTTCAGCCTCCCGAGTAGCTGGGACTACAGGTGCCCGCCACCACGCCCAGCTAATTTTTTGTGTTTTTGGTAGAGACGGGGTTTCACTGTGTTAGCCAGAATGGTCTTGATCTCCTGACCTCATGATCCGCCTGCCTCGGCCTCCCAAAATGCTGGGATTACAGGCGTGAGCCACCGTGCCCAGCCAGGAAAAGTAATTTCATACAGTCAACAAATCAATTACTGGTTCTTTTTGAAAACGGAGTCTCACCCTGTCTTCCAGGCTGGAATGCCGTGGTGTACTCACAGCTCACGGTAGCCTTGACATCAAGCGATCCTCCCACCCTCCCACCTCAGCCTCCCAGATTCTTTTCTTTTAGCATATTTTAACATTTTTAATTTTTTAATAAATGTGATAGCATGTAAATCTTTTTTTTTTTTTTTTTTTTTTTTTTTTTTTTGAGACAGAGTCTGGTTCTGTCGCCCAGGCTGGAGTGCAGTGGCACCATCTCGGCTCACTGCAAACTCCACCTCCTGGGTTCAGGCCATTTTCCTGCCTCAGCCTACCGAGCAGCTGGGATGGCAGGTGCCCGCCACCATGCCTAGCTAATTTTTTGTATTTTTAGTAGAGACAGGGTTTCACCATGTTAGCCAGGATGGTCTCGGTCTCCTGACCTCGTGATCCGCCAGCCTTGGCCTCCCAAAGTGTTGGGATTACAGGCGTGAGCCACTGTGCCCAGCTGTAAATCACTTTTTAAAGATCCAAATACTCCTAAGCATGGAGTGGGAGGAAAGGGTATATGAGAAATCTCTGTACCTTCCTTTTAATTTTGCCATGAACATAAAACTAAACTTTTTCTTTTTTTTTTTTTTTTTTTGAGACAGTGTCTTGGTATGTTGGGCAGGCTGGAGTGCAGTGGTGCAATCACGACTCACTGCAGCCTCAACCTCCCAGGCTCAAGCAATCCCCCCACCTCAGCCTCCCGAGCCTGAGGTGAGGTCTCTCCATGTTGCCCAGGCTGAAAACAGTCTTTTAAAACAAAAAATGCGAAATTAAATTGTCCCTTTGCCCCGATCCCTCCCCAGAGAAAACTGTCCCTGTTTGTTTTTTGTACCACCGTGTATGAGTACCTATCTTCCTAACAAATGACATCGAATCATTGTTTTCATTACTTACTGTATCTTGTAGATTTCCCATATTAATACATTGTAGAGCTCTATTTCATTCTATTCTTTCAACTCAGCCCCTGATTCTAATTTTTCAAAAAGCTTATTAAAATAAGGTTCTACTTCCCTTTGTTGAAAATAGAGAAGCATGAAGCCAAAAGTACAATAGGAAAAAAACCATGTCGGGGGGAAAAACTCATGTGATCAGACATGGGGCCTATTTGATGCCAGCACAGCTGATAGTGTTTACCTGGAAACTAGAACCAGAAACCAGGGCCATTTTGATGCCAAGACTTCCTCAGTCTTCGTTTCTTCTGTCTTCTTCTAGATCATTACTTTGTATTTGCAAGCATATATGTGTGCCTGTGATATGTTAGACCAAGTTTTAGTCACTTGTAGTCCCAGCTACTGGGGAGGTTGAGGCAAGACAATTGCTTGAACCCAGGAGGCAGAGGTTGCAGTGAGCCAAGATCGTGCCATTGCACTTCAGCCTGGGCAACAAGAGTGAAACTCCATCTCAAAAAAAAAGAAAAAAGAAAAGCTACAGGGACCTGTGTTTTTTTGTTTTTGTTGGTTTTTATTTGTTTTTTTGAGACAGAGTCTCATTCTGTCACCCAGGCTGGAGTGCAATGGCATGATCTCAGCTCACTGCAACCCTCGCCTCCCAGGTTCAAGTGATTCTTCTGCCTCAGCCTCCCCAGTAGCTGGGGTGACAAGCGTGCGCCACCATGCCCAGCTACTTTTTGTATTTTTAGTAGAGACGGGGTTTCACCATGTTGACCAGGCTGGTCTTGAACTCCTGACCCCAGATAATCTGCCCACCTCAGCCCCCCAAAGTACTGGGATTACAGGCATGAGCTGCCTCGCCCAGCCCAGGGACCTGTTTTAATATCCAAGTTGGTGGCAGGCTCTGAGCTAGATCGGATTCCAGGTCACCTAATTCAGCCACTGGTTTGGAAGTTGGGGCCCAGGAATGTGCATTTTCATCAAGTTTAGTATCAGAGTGATGCTGGTATTTTTTTGTGGCCTGCACTTGGAAAAACACTGCTCTAGGCCATAGTACTTTTATAAAACACATAGGTGTTCCCCAGCTCCCCCTAGATGGTGATAAAAACAGACCTGAGAGCTCTACCTCCATTAGTCAGTGCCCTTCAGGTGAAAGTGACAGAAACGAACTGGCCGTAGCGCAGAGGGAATCTGTTGGTTTGTACAACTAACAGGTCCAGGGTAGCTCTGGGCACAGCTGGATACAAGGCCTCAGTGAGACCAGATGCAGCCTCTGTTTCTCCATCCTGTGGCCCTGCTCTCTGCTCTGTGTTGGTCTAACTTCCAGGCAGGCCTTCCCCATGCGATGCCCCACGGGGCTGGGCCCATCCATCCTTGCAAATAGTAGTTGCAGCTGAGACTTTTCCACTAAGAATTCCAGCTGGAGTTCCACTCTTGAGCCCCACTGGCCTGGTTAGGTCAGCCTCTCAAATCACCCGAAATGAAATTATGGGACAGTCGATGGTACCAGAAGAAGGGAAAGAAATGCCTAACAGGGAAAAACAGAAGACAGCAGTTACACTCTCTAAGGGAAAACTCCAATTATAACTATCTCCAAGTAGGCCAGGTGTGGTGGCCACGCCTGTAATCCTAGCACTTTGGGAGACTGAGGCAGGATGATCACTTGAGCCCAGGAGGTCAAGGCTGCAGTGAGCCATGATTGCATCACTGCACTCCAGCCTGGACAACAGAGTGAGACCCTGTCAAACAAAACAAAGAGAGAGATCGAAATATTCCCAAGCACAATGAGTTGCCTCATAGGAAGTGAACTCCCCACTGCTGGAGATAGTCAAGCAGTGGCCCAGAAATGCCACCCCAAGAAAAGCGGTTTTCTTCAAAAGATACTCACTCTTCTAGAACTTGGCTGTTACGACGTCCTTTCTACCCTTTTCCTAGACCAGGAGACCCAGCTTAAACACCACTGCCCCAAAGGACTCCTCTGGCTCCCTGTGATTTTGCTGTCCTCCCTGTGAGTTGGAGTTTAAGTCCCATTGGAGTTTAAGTCCTGTCCTGCCCCTTCATGGCTGGGCGACGAGGACAAACAGCTTCACTTCTCTGAGCCTTGTTTTTCTTATCTGTACCATAACCGGCAGGTTCCCAAAGACCTCTTCTCCACTTCTTCAACAATCACAGACTTTTTAGCTTAGCATGTGGTGCCCTAAATAAAGGCCACACTGCCTGTCTCCCTTGTTCATGAGACTAAGTGCTGCCCATGGGCTGGGAGCATGTGGCCACTTTGGGCAATTCCTCAGAGAGGCGACCGGCACGTGACTATGGTCCCAATCTTGTTCGCCCCATCCTGGGTCCTCCTGCCTGAAATGCAGATGCTGCCCTCTTGGGCCATGAGGAAGAAGGCACTTAGGCCTGGCAGAGCAGGGAGTCCCTGTCACCTTGTGGAACAGAGGCACCTCACAGCCCTGGACTTCCTGCCTCCAGCCTGTGGCATGAGAAATAGCGCTGGCTTGTTTAAATCACTGATATTTTGGACTTTCTACCGTGCAGAACCTAATCCTAACTCGTCAGAGGGCCTACCTCATGGCTATTGTGAAGACTAGAAAAGGAGATGTGTGTCACGTGCCTGGCGCAGCGCGTGGCACACGGCCGGGAGGGTAGGGGCGGCGGCGCTGTTATTATCTCCCCGTTATTATCATCACTGGCCATTTCACTCTTCAACATCACATTCGATCTGGCTGTTCTCGGTTCTGCCTCCCGCACTTCGAGTGTGTCCCTTACCAGCAAGGACCTCATCTTCTCTGTCTCTCCCTCAGTTCCTGGCCTGGGCTCCTATTCTGCAAACGACAAAACCAGTTCAGGCTGACTGCAGCAAACAGGAGACGGCGAAGGCAGAGGGGGCCCCACAGAACGACGGAGGCCTGGAAACCCTGGCTTGAGTAGGGGGCCTAGGAGCTTCTCTGCTGCAGGAGTCCACCCCAACAGGAGTGCATGTGGCCATTCACCATGATTCTGTCTCTCTCCCATTGACTCCCGTCCCAGGCCAACCCTTTGGCAGGAAGAGGGGGATGCCTGGATGAGCAGTTCCATCAGGGACCCAGCGAGAGTGCCGAGAACATGAAATGTGCCCTGGGCTGAAGACTCAGCAAAGCCCAGCAAAGGTCAAGTCTGGCCAGGGGCTGTGTTTTGTTTGTTTGTTTGGTTTGAGATGGAGTCTCACTCTGTTGCTCAGGCTGGAGTGCGGTGGAGCAATCTCAGCCCACTGCAACCTCCGCCTCCCGGGTTCATGTGATTCTTCTGCCTCAGCCTCCCAACTGGCTGGGATTACAGATGCCCGCCACCACACCCAGCTAACTTTTGTATTTTTAGTAGAGATGGGGTTTTGCCATGTTGACCAGGCTGGTCTCGAACTCTTGGCCTCAAATGATCTGCCTGCCTTGGCCTCCCAAACTGTTGGGATTACAGGCGTGAGCCACCGTTCCTGGCTGGCTGTGTGTTCTTGACAGTAAGCACCAGACACCCTGACCCAACAAAGGGTAAATGGGTCCTCTCCTCTCAAAAACCGAAGGAAGGAGGCGGGGGCTGCCCAGGGCCAGTGGATGGAGTGACTAAGCACCAGGCCTTGTCCAGAGGAAGCAGAGGCAGGAGGAGGAAACTCCTGGAAGTCCTGCAGACAGCACTCGGGTCCCCCTGGCCAGAGCAGTTGATGATCACATGACCTCTGCTGCAATAGGTAACTGCAAGGGGTGCGGGGGAGTTCAATGTAGACTCCTGTGGTGGAGACAGCTGGGAGTCCTCCCAGGTCGGCTCTCCTCCAGTGCTGCAGCCGCTGTGGGAGCCTCTAGTTGGCCTGGAGAGTGGAACCAAGGTGTGGAGAGCACTTTCCACCAGCAACCAGCAGGTGGAACAAGGGGATGCTGCTAAACCCTTGAGTGTGAGGTTCTGCTCACTAAAGTGAGTTAGAACATATTTCCAGTGTCTTCTGCCTCCATCTTCCCAATGTTAAGTCTCACCCACTTCAACAGACAGGAAAGGTTGGGCATAGAGGCTCACGCCTGTAATCCCAACACTTTAGGAGGCCAAGGCAGGAGAATCGCTTGAAGCTAGGAGTTCAAGACCAGCCTGGGCAACATAGTGAGACCCTGTCTCAACAAAAAAATAATAATAAAAAGCAGACAAGAAAGATCCTAAAGGACTGGAGAACTTGGCCCATGAACACTAGCCGCACCCACTCTCTCTCTCTGCAGGCAGGGAAGGAGCCCACTGAGAATCCTGTATCGGGAGCCAGGTTCATGTTCTAGCTCTGCCTCTTACCAGCTGTGTGGCCGTGTGAATAATTCTCTGAGTCTCAGCCTTAGCTGTGAAATGGAGACAAGATGCTTAACAGCCAGGTGCGGTGTCTCATCCCTGTAATCCCAGCACTTTGGTAGGCCAAGGTGGGCAGATCACGAGGTCAGGAGTTCGAGACCAGTCTAGCCAATATGGTGAAACCCCATCTGAACTAAAAATACAAAAATTAGCCAGGTGTGGTGGTGGGCACCTGTAATCCCAGCTATTAGGCAGGGCTGAGGTAGGAGAATCGCTTGAACCTGGGAGGCAGAGGTTGCAGTGAGCTGAGATCATGCCACCACACTCCAGCCTGGGCGACATAGCAAGACTCCGTCTCAAAAAAAAAAAAAAAAAAAAAAGATGCTTAGCACAGTGCCTGGTATATAGTAAGAACTGAATCAATGGGTGTTCTTGCATTCCAGGCGCTGTGCTAGTCTTGGGGGGACTCCAGTGTGGCCCCCCCCCGTCCTCCCCTTTCTCGCTCCCTTCAAGTGCTTTCATATCTCCTCTCCACTCCCTCCCTCTCTGCGCTGTTCACCCTATCAGTTTCCATCTGACACCACTTATTCCTTCCTCTTCCTCAAAACACTCTTCTCTTGGTTTCCAGGATCCCATACGCCCTTGGTTTTTCCTTCTACCTCTTGGCTACTCTTTCTGTCTCCCTTTGCAGCCTCTTCCTCACCTGCCCAGGCCCTAGCTTGGTCCTGAACCCCTTTGTCAACACTCTGGAAGGGGATCCCAGCCCAGGCCTTGTTGTCAATTCCAGCTGTGCACTGATGACGCCCAAGTCTCTTTGCCAAATTCCTGACTCAGATCCTACTGCCCAGGTGACACCTCCACTTCGACAATTCAAACGAAACATTATCAAAAACAGGGACATCCTCCACCTGGCCCCCTCGCAGGCTTCTCTGCTCGATAGAGGGCACCATGGTTCACCCTGCTACTCTGCCCTTCCTCTCCCCTCGATGTCCAGGCCACCCACAGTTCCCACCTGTCCATTCTGTCTCCCACATGGATCTGGAATCATGCCCCTTTTTCCTTCCCTACTCTCAAAAGACTTGTCCAAGCCATCCTTATCTCTCTACACTTCAATTTTTATCTTCCCTATAATCTAATCCCCACCCAACAACCAGAGTTATCTTTTTTAATCAAACCACATCAGTGGATGGAAGGATAAGCAACATGTGGTATACCCATATAGTGGAATATTCTTTGGCCATAAAAGGAATGAAGGACCATGCTACAACACGGATGATGCTTGAAAACATTGTGCTAAATGAATGACACCAGACGCAAAAGACCATATATGATGATATTCCACTTAAAGCAGGCAAATCCATAAAGATAGAAAGTAGATTAGCAGGTTCTTAGGGCTGGAGGAAGACGGGAATGGGAGTAATTGCTTCACGGGTACAGAGTTTCCTTTTTTTTTTTTCTTAAAGATGGGGTCTTTCTATGTTGCCCAGGCTGGTCTCGACCTTCTGGGCTCAAGCAATCCTCCTGCCTCAGCCTCCAAAGTGATTGGGATTCCAGGTGCATGCCACCATGGATGGGGATTTTGACAGTGTTTCCTTCTGAGATAATGAAAATGTTCTGGAACTAGATAGTACTGCAGGTTGCACAACATTGTGAATGTACTAAATGCCATCAGCTGTATACTTGATCATGGTTAACATGAGAACATTTATGTTATGTGTATTTTACCATATTTTTTGTAAAAAAATCAAATGGTCCCAGCCGGGTACAGTGGCTCATGCCTATAATCCCAGCACTTTGAGAGGCTGAGGTGGGTAGATCACCTGAGGTCAGGAGTTTGAGACCTGCCCTGGGCAACATGGCAAAACCTCATCTCAACTAAAAAAATACAAAAATTAGCTGAGCATGGTGGCGGGCCCTTGTAATCCCAGCTACTCAGGAGGCTGAGGCAGGAGAATTGCTTGAACCTGGGAGGCAGAGGTTGCAGTGAGCCGAGATGGCGCCATTGCACTCCAGCCTGGGCTACAGGAGGAAAACTCCAGCTCAAAAAAAAAAAAAAAAAAAAAAAAAAAAATCAAACGGTCCCTCCCCTGCTTAGAACTCCCATGGCTTCCTGTGCTCTGTATGGACTCCAGCCCCTTCTGTGGGCCTCTGGCCTCCTCCCCAGCCTTACTTCTCATGACTCTCTTCCCTCTCCTCTGTGTATCCATAATCCTGGCCTCCTTTTGGCCTCATCAGGCCAAGCTCTTCCTACCTCAGGCCCTTCGCACATGCTGTTCCCTCTTCTGAAAAGATTTTCCCTCTCTCTTCATAGCTGATTCTCCTTCAACTTTCAGTGTCCGTTTAAATATCACCTCCTCAGAGACCCCTTCCCTGCCATCCTGCCTCAGTGGCTCCTCATCTCAGTCTCCACCTTTTGTTACCTCCACCACAACCCCCAGCTCATTCCTTTGCAATACTTAATTTTTTTCAAGACAGGGTCTCACTCTGTCACCCAGGCTGGAGTGCAGTGGCGTGATCACATCTCACTGCAGCCTTGACCTCCTAGACTCAAGCAATCCTCTGGCCTCAGCCTCCTGAGTAGCTAGGACTACAGGCATGCACCACCATACCTGGCTAGGTTTTGTGTGTGTGTGTGTGTGTGTGTGTGTGTGTGTGTGTGTGTGTATACACACAAAAAAAATAAAATATATGTAATTACACAATTATAATTATAGAAATATATATATACACACACATATATTTTAGAGACAGGGTCTCACTATGTTGCCCAGGCTGGTTTTGAACTCCTGGCCTCAAGTGATCTGCCTGCTTCATCCTCCCAAGGTGCTGGGATTGCAGGCGTGAGCCCCCGCACCCAGCCCCTTTTCAATACTTATTGCTTTTTAATTTGTTGTTTAGTATTTGTGTGCCTCCCTACATAGACTAAGTTTAATGAGGGCAGGCAGGACCTGCCTGTCTTACTCCACTCTGTATTCTCTGCCTAGCACATTGTTGGCACTCAGAAACTCTTTGCTGAATTGATGACAGATCACCCAGTGGGCAAGAGAAAGAATGGAGGCAGGATTTACACACAGGCCTCTTTGATGCAACTCCTGTGTTCTTCCTACTCCTCTGTGTGACTCTGAACTATGAGGCAGAAGGCTGAGTCAAGTGCCAGAGAAGAGAGTCGGAGGTGACCATGCCCTTTTCCCATAGCTACGTCGTCAGGCATCGTTGCCCAGGCCTTGTGCAGATCCCGTCATGTGGCCGTCACTGCTGTAGATAAATCATATCTGCTGGGAAAGGCGCCTCTGGGCCTAAACAACAGATGTCACTCTGAGAAATCCCAACAGAACCCCCACCCTGTCCCTGACTGAGAACTCATCTACTTTGCTCTCCCTCTGTCCGTTTTCTCACACTCTACCAGAGCCAGGACAGGGCTTTTGCTCTAGGAAACGAAGTGGCCAACTGCAGCCGTTGAAAACTGCCTTGGAGGAACCAAAACCAGCAGAGGCAGCCCTCTCTCTTCCTGCTGGGCAAAGCCAGAGCTGGCCACTGCCCTGGCCCAGCCCCAGCTGTCCTGGAGCCCAGGGAAGGCCCAGTCCCCTAGGGCTGTACTCAGATCTTCCTCAAAATGCTCCATGTGGCCGGGTGCGGTGGCTCATGCCTAGAATCCCAGCACTTTGAGAGACTGAGGCGGGAGGACCCCTTGAGCCTAGGAGCTTGAGACTAGCCTAGGCAACATAGCAAGACCCTGTCTCCACAAAAAAATAAAAATTAGCCAGGCATGGTTATGCATGCCTGTGGTCCCAGGTACCCAGGAGGCTAAGATGGGAGGGTACTTTGAGTCCAGGTGGTCAAGGCTGCAGTGGACAGTGATTGCCACACGGCACTCCAGCCTGGGCGACAGAGCAAGATCCCATCCCTAAATAAGTAAGTAAGTACATGCTCCATGAACATCAAAAGGCAGGACACCCAGAAAACTCAAGCAAGCTGGGCTCACCGCTTGGTAAGAAATGCGGAGGAGCGGGGGTGGGGCAGAGACCGGGGGTGGGGCTTGTGTAAGAGGACTGCCTTGTGTAAGAGAACTGTGTAAGTTCTGACCAAACCAGAACAAGTCCTTCATCTAACGCAGTTCCTAATCTTTTTGTAATCTGGGGCCTTTGACATCTGGGGAAGCTTCCGGACCTCTTCTGAGAGTCATGTTTTTCAATGCATAAAACAGAACGAATGCATTGTATTACAAATGACGCCAGCTATCTTGCATTGAAGTTTTGAATTTTTTTTCACTTGTAATAAATAGATGAGGCTCCTATAGTACACATGAAACTATAAGAACAGCTGGCTCAGTAACTACTATAATTTTGAAGTAATGATACATATAAGTTATATTTTGAGATATCTGCAATAACTATACTGTGGTTTAAAAACATCTGTGATTTCGACTGATGACAAAGTTAGTGGGTTTTTTTTGTTGTTGTTTTTTGTGTGTTTTTTTTTTTGAGATGGAGTTTTGCTCTTGTTGCCCAGGCTGGAGTGCAGTGGCGTGATCTCAGTTCACTGCAACCTCCACCTCCTAAGTTCAAGCTATTCTCCTGCCTCAGCCTCCCAAGTAGCTGGGATTCCAGGCACGCACCACCATACCCAGTTAATTTTGTATTTTTTTAGTAGAGACGGGGTTTCACCATGTTGGCCAGGCTGGTCTCAAAACTCCTGACCTCAGGTGATCCACCCACCTCAGCCTCCCAAAGTGCTGGGATTACAGGCGTGAGCCACCATGCCCGGCCAGTTAGTGATATTTTTAATGCAACTGCAATTTGTTACATACATTCATAATTGAAGGAAATATTAAATTTCAGTTAAAGGCCAGTGGCTCACATCTATTATCTCAATTAAAAAAAAAATGTGGGGATGCTGAGGCGGGAGGATTGCTTGAAGCCAGGAGTTTGAGAACAGCCTGGGAAACAAAGCAAGGTCCCATCTCTACAAAAAATAAAAATAAATAAATAATAAATTAGCTGGGTACAGTAGCATGTGCCTGTAGTCCCAGCTACTTGGGAGCCTGAGGCAGGGGTATCACTTGAGCCTGGGAGTTTGAGGCTGCAGTGAGTTGTGCTCGAGCCACTGCATTCCAGCCTGAGCAACAAAGTGAGACCCTGTCTCTAAACAAACAAAGTAATAATACATTTCAGTTAGAGGTTAATGAAAATAAAACCAATTTTTTTCCCACCCAAGTTCATAGACCTCCTGGATTCTTTCTGTGGACCTTGGGTTACTCTTCCCTAAGTTTTTTTTTTTTTTCTTTTAGAGACAGGGTCTTGCTCTGTCACCAAGGCTGGAGTGCTGTGGTGCAACCATAGCTCACTGCAGCCTCGAACTCCTGGGCTCAAGGGATTCTCCCACCTCAGCCTCTTGAGTAGCTGGGACTACAGGGACACCACCATGCCCAGTTAATTTTTTAAAACTTTTTTTTTTAGAAATGGGGTCTTGTTCTGTCACCAAGGCTCATCTTGAACTCCTGGGCTCAAGCAATCCTCCCACCTTAGCTTCCCAAAGTGCTCAGACGACAGGTGTGAGCCACCGTGCCCGGACTTCTGCCCTAAGTATTGTTGGCCTCACTTTCCCAACTAAAATGGGAGCTCACTAAGAACAAAGGCTGTTCCTTCACCTTACACTTGGTAGCTTGAAAGTGCCTACCACACAGTAAGTGGTCATGTGTTAGTCTGTTAGGTCTTTTGGATTTTCTAGGTAGACAATCACATCGATTGCAAATGATAGTCTTTCTCTTTTCAATGTTTGTATTTCTTTTTTCTTGTCTTGTTGCATTGACTGAGATCATTAATGAAATGTTGAATAGTAGCAATGGTGGAGGGCACCCCAATCCAAATCCTGTGCCTGGGGATAACAATGTAACACATTTGAGATCTTTTCCTGTCCACTGAAATGTCTGAGCAGTAGCAGGATTTCAGTGAACACAACAATGCTGAGAACATCACCAAATTCTCCAGACTTGCTGAAGTGCTCCTTTGGGATCCTGGTTCCCAAAAAGTACGGACATAGGTCCCTGCTGGTGGCCCCAGGTTCCAGGCCATCAGTAAGGCTGGGAGCTGCAGACTTTCCCAGGGCCACTGCAATGCGGAGCAGAGGCAAGTACCCGGGGAGAAGACTGAGAGATGCCTCTGTAGGGGAAGGGATGGGGGAAGGCAGCCAGAGGATTGAGCCAGGCCAGGGGTTGAGCCTTGCCTTGCCTTAGCAGGGCCTGCTGAGGTCACCACCTGTCTACACTAAGGGTCTAACTACAGGCAAGACCAGATGTAAAGACAGAGGACTGCAACTTCCAGGTGTGCAACTAGGGGACGGGGTACTTGTTCCCTTTTCCCTTCCTCAACCAGAGGGGAGTGAACACAGAGGAGGGGCTGTCGGGAGCAGTCCCCACATCCTCTCTAGTCTGTGTAGCTGGCCCTGGAGGAGGAGGAGAATTTTTAATAAAATATAAGGAAGTTGAAGTTGAAAATGGACCAGACTATGCCTTAGGAACTAGCATAGGACTGTTGTAATCATACATGACTGAGAAGTCAGGAGATCCGACCAAAATATTTTTAAGAAAGCCTGCTGCAGGCCGGCTTTCTCATGCCTGTAATCCCAGCACTTTGGGAGGCCGAGGCAGGCGGATCACTTGAGGTCAGAAGTTCAAGACCAGACTGACCAACATGGAGAAACCCCATCTCTACTAAAAATACAAAAATTAGCCAGGCATGGTGGTGGGCACCTGTAATCTCAGCTACTCGGGAGGCTGAGGCAGGAGAATTGCTTGAACTCAGGAGGCAGAGGTTGCAGTGAGCCAAGATCATGCCATTGCACTCCAGCCTGGGTCACAGAATGAGAATGTTGTCAGGTGCAGTGGCTCATGCCTGTAATCCCAGCACCTTAGGAAGCCAAGGCAGGCAGATCACTTGAGGTCAGGAGTTCAAGACCAGTCTGACCCACATAGTGAAACCCCATCTCTACTAAAAATACAAAAATTAGTCGGGCATGGTGATGCTGGCCTGTAATCACAGCTACTCAGGAGGCTTGAGGCAGGAGAACTGCTTGAACCTGGGAGGCGGAAGTTGCAGTGAGCCAAGATCCCATCACTGCACTCCAGGCTGGGCGACACAGTGAGACTCCGTCTCAAAAAAAAAAAAGAAAAGAAAGCCCAGCAGAATTGAGGAAAGCCGAGTCAGTTGAAGCCGTGGAAACAATACCCCTATGGGAGGCAGAAGAATGCACCCCCCTACCAAGATATCCACATCCTAACCCCCTAAAACCTGTATGTTGCCTTAAGTGGCAAAGGGGAATTTGCACATGTGACTACCAGAAGGATCCTGAGCTGGAGAGATTAGCCTGGATGATCCAGGTGGATCCCATATAATCACAGGGCTCCTCAGAAGGGAGAAGGCGCTGTAACCGTGGAGGCAGAGGTGGATTGAGGCAGCCAAGGATCACAGGCACCTCTCCAGCCCGGAAGGGCAAGGAACACACTACCCTGGCGCCTCCAGAAGGCACAGCCCCATCCACACCTTGATTCTGGCCCTGTAGGACCCATCTGAGACTTCTGGCCTCCAGGGCTGTAAGGTAACACTTTTGTGTTAAGCCACTAGGTTTGTGGTGATCTGTTACAGCCGCATGAGGAAACTAACACAACCCCAAGGAGGTGAGCCTCTCCCCACAGCCCCGACCCAACCGGAAGGGAGAGGGGTGCAGAAGAGGGCTCTGCAGGATGTTTGGGACAAATGGTCTCTGGGGAAAGACAGAAGCTAACAGAACTGATTCCACTGTGTGAACAGGGTACTGGGAGGGCCCACAGGGGAGGGACTTCAGAGCTGGGCCTGCGCCAGAGTTAGCCAGGAGCAAGGCAGCCCAGGACAGGCAGGGGCTGCCCGCAGGAAGGTTCGCTCTTGCCAGTACCATCCCATGAGCAGCCTCAGCGCCCCCGACCAAGAGGAGTCCTGAGGGCTGAGAGGTTGCTCACTCCTTACAGCATGCTGCCCAGCCTCCACCCCTGCATGCAGAAACTGTGCAGGGGACGAGCCCAAGGAATCAGGACATCCGGAGGCAGGGACGGCCCGGAGACGGTGGAATGGAGCAGAAGCCCCCCGAGAGGGGTTGGCGGGATGAATTCGCCCCGCTCCAGCCTGAGGAGGAAGGAAGTAGTTCCCTCCGCCCACCCTTTCCTTAGGCTGGTCCGGGGCAGGATTCTCGTGATCCGCGATTCGCTCCCACGGGCGGGACCTTTGTAACTGCGGGAGGCCCAGGACAGGCCCAGCCTGCGGGGCGGGAGGCAGTCGGGGTGAGGGAGGTAGGGACGAACGGGTGGACTGACCACAGGCAGGGACAAGGGGGCTGAGACCCGGGGAGAGGCCTAGACGCCCGCCGACGGTTGGGGGGCTGCGGGCAGTGGGGGCGGAGACGGCCCGGGCCGGGGCGGGGCCTGGTACGGGGAGGGGCGGGCCGGGCCGGACCTGCTCCGAGGCTCCCAGTCGCAGCGGTGACCGCGGGCGGGTGGGGCGCCGGGTAAGTTCTCGGGCCGGGCGGGGGGCGTACCCCGCTTGGCGTGCAGTCCTTTCTCCAAGACCCCCAGTGCCCGATCCCTTTGAGAAGAGGGGACCCCCTCGCATCCCCGCTGTCCAGGCCTCGCCGCTGAGCCCCAGCAGGACCCCAACCCTCGGTTGCCCTCGGCTCTGGCGTGTCCCAGCGGGGGCGGCGCAGCCGGGCAGTGGTTCCCTCCGCGAGGACTGGAGTCCAGGGGAGGGGGACGCGGGAGACGCCGGCCCCAGTGAGCCCTCCCCCGCCCATCCCGGAAAATTGGTGGTGCGCGCCGCCCTGGGCCAGGTGCCTTCAGTTCTTCACACTCCGTGCAGCAGCCGCAGGTGACCATCGTCGTCTCTTAACAGGTGAAGAAGCCAAGACGCAGAGAGGCCAAGCCCCTTGCCTTGGGTCACACAGCCAAAGGAGGCAGAGCCAGAACTCACAACCAGGTCTGTGTCCCCTAAGTCCTCGGATGCATCGTCCCTGCCCCGCTGCCCTCCTGGGAGATTGTGGGAGAGAAGTAGGGGTACAGGCAGTGCTGGGTGTCCCGGGAGAAGGCTGCAGTGAGCAGACCCAGCCACCCCTGAAGGAGGAGCCCCGGGGCAGCAAACCCTTCCCTGGAAACAGTTTAAAAACACCGACCTCGGCCGGGCGCGGTGGCTCAAGCCTGTAATCCCAGCACTTTGGGAGGCCGAGACGGGCGGATCACGAGGTCAGGAGATCGAGACCATCCTGGCTAACACAGTGAAACCCCGTCTCTACTAAAAATACAAAAACTCAGCCGGGCGAAGTGGAGGGCGCCTGTAGTCCCAGCTACTCGGGAGGCTGAGGCAGGAGAATGGTGTGAACCCGGGAGGCGGAGCTTGCAGTGAGCTGAGATCCGGCCACTGCACTCCAGCCTGGGTGACAGAGCGAGACTCCGTCTCAAAAAAAAAAAAAAAAAAAACACCGACCTGTTGGAGACAGAGATGCTGAGGAACGAGCATGGTTGGGGCCAAGGGAAACACCAAGACAGAGAGGGGAGAGCGGTTCCTCACTGCAACTTCCTCCAGGAACATTGCCCCCACCACTCTCACCAGTGCTAGGTGTGGGGGATCTTGCAGGCTCAGCTACGTGACTTAGCCTGTCTGTGCCTCAGTTTCCGCATCTGTGCCATGAGGTTAAGCATGTACCTACCTCTCAGGATTGCCGAGAAGATGACATAAGATGTTTGGTGTACAGGCTTAGCCCCCTGGCACCAGGTTACTACCAAAAGTTCATGGTTCCAGTGCCTGCTCCACCCTCCGTCGCGCCCCTCTGAGGGTAATTCTCTGTCCTGGGCGCCTTTAACTTCAGGTTGTTCAGGGCTATCTGAGATCTGCAGGATTTCCGGACAGCCCCACCAACAACTAGGAGCTGCTTGGGTAAGACCAAGGTGAGGGGGCGGCAACTTCTCTGGCTCTGACTCCCCAGAGAGAAAGGCTGATAAGGGCAGGGTTTTGAAAATCTCTGGGCTGAGGTTTGCACAAGGTCCAGAGCTGCTCCGTGGCCCCCAGCCCTCCCCGCCACTGGTTTAGCAAGAAGGAGGAAGCCAGAGTGTTCTTGTCCCCAAACTTGATCCTTTGCTAGTCACTGGGGCTTGGGCCCTGGGAGCTGTCATCCACCACCCTCCTCCTCCTCCCTTCCCCACAGTCTAGGCCAGCGACAAGTTCTAACCCAAAGTATATCCTGAATCCGGCCACTCCTCCATCCCCTACTTCCACCCTGAGTCCAGGCTGCCAGCATCTCTTGCCTCCTCATCACGCTTGACCCCTCACTCCTATCCAAATCCCTAGCATCGCCTGCCAAGCCCTCTCCATGATAAGGCTCCATGTGATTATTCTCGATTCTTCTCTCCGGCCACTGTCCTGTACACTGCTGTCCCCAGCCTCCTCCTCCTAAGTTCTCCACTCTCTCAGGGGCTGTACACAGCGCACATGCTCTTCCTTTTCCCGGGAATGCTCTTCTCTGCAATCTGTGACATACTCCCTTGTAATTCAGGGGACACCTTAAATGTCACGTTGTCCCCGACCACCCCACCTAAGGAGACCCCGCCTGCTCCCTGGCCCCTTACTGTGGCTGGTTGGCTTTCCAGTGCTTAGCTGGGGATGTGGTCTGTCTTGTATATTTCCTTGCTTCTTTGTTTGTCTCCCAGGTAACATGTCAGTCTACCAGCATCCTGACCTTGCCCTTGCCCTTGCCTCTTCACCTTGGATTTCCCAGAACCTGGGAAATCAGTGCCTGGCACCTAGGAAAGACGCAGATACTTTTGTACAGTTGCATGCAATGTGTCAGCCATCAGCCTATTTTTCTTCTCATTGCTTGACAGCATTTTTTTCTCCTGTTTCTACATAGACCTCAGAATTATCATTCCTCCCAAGAGCCCACTGCCTTCCTCAGCTTTTCCCTAAAGTAGGGCTTGAGGGTTGAGGGCCACTTCCAGGTTTTAACCGTACTATTCAACTTAGCTATAAATATCATTGTCCATATTGTGCATGTTTTTGGCTATCAAATGACTTCTTGGAGATACAGTTTCCTAAATGAGGCGTGCAAGTCAAGGATGGGATCATTTTGAAGGCACTTACCTCTTGTGACCAGGTATCTATTTAGAAAAATCATCTCCAGGAAAGAGTGCACATTTCCCTGCAGCTCTGCAAGCATTGGGTTTTACCCTTTTTATTTGTTTTGGCTAGTTTAATGGAGAAGGGCATGGTAGTTTTACATTTTCTGTTGCTTGAATTGCTGAAGCTGAGTGTTTCTCTGCATGTGTGCTAGTTCTAGTTCCTGTCTTGCAAAGGAAGGAAATCTCCGGGGTACCTTAATTCTTCCCTTCACCTCCTCTTGTGGTGATGGTTCCACTTGAGCCCCTCTCGTGAGAGCTGGTTGAGGATCCCAGGGGGCTGGTATGGGGACATACAAAGCTGAGCTCTGCTAGGTCCAGAAGCTGCCCAGTCAACCAGCGAGAAACTCTAAGAGTCCCTTGCACCCTCAGCATGTAACTGTGGGGAGAGAAAGAACCTTTTTAAAGTTTTCTTGAAAGTTTATTTCAAAATAATTTTTTAGAATTAGGCCAGGCACGGTGGCTGATGCCTGTAATTCCAGCACTTTAGGAGGCTGAGGCAATGGATCGCTTGAGGTCAGGAATTTGAGACCAGCCTGGCTAACAATGGCAAAACCCTGTCTCTACTAAAAATACAAAACAAAATTTAGCTGAGCATGGTGGTGGGCACCTATAATCCCAGCTACTCAGGAGACTGAAGCAAGAGATTCACTTGAACCTGGGAGACAGAGGTTGCAGTGAGCCGAGATCATACCACTGCATTCCAGCCTAGGCAACAGAACGAGATGCCGTCTCAGGGGAAAAAAAAAATGTATAGAAGTTACATAGAGAGAGAAGGTGCAATGGCTCACGCCTATAATCCCAACACCATGGGAGGCTGAGGCAGGAGGATCGCTTGAACTCAGGAGTTTGAGGCCAGCCTGGACAACATAGTGAGACCCACCCTGTCTACAAAAATTAGCTGGACCTGGTAGTGTGTGCCTATAGTCCCAGTTACTCAGGAGGCTAAGGTGGGAGGATCCCTTGAGTCCAGGAGTTTGAGGCTGCAGTGAGCACTGATCGCACCACTGCATTCTAGCCAGGGTGACAGAGTGAGACCCCAACTCCAAAAAAGCAAAACAACAACAACAAAAAAAAAACAAAAAAACAAAGGGTGCAACGAATAACCTTGCAGGGTTATTCATTGAAGCACTGAGGTGGGAGGAGATTGGAAACAACTGTAGGTGTCCATCACTAGTGAGATTAAACACATTCCTGCAGGGGGCTCCTGTGCAGCCATGGCAAGGCGTGCACTTCATGCAGGATGCACTGGTATAGAACCACCTCTGAGATACTGTGTTAGTCTTCTGTGGCTGCTGTAACAAATGGCCACAAGCTTGGTAGCTTAAGATAACACATTTATTATGCTGCAGTTCTGGAGGTCAAAAGTCCGCAATCCGTCTCAGTGGGCTCAAGTCAAGGTATGGGCATGGCTGTGTTGCTGCTGCAGGCTCTGGGGGAGAATCTGTTTGCTTGCCTTCCCAACTTCTAGAAGGGCCCACATGCCTTGGATTGAGGCCCCATCCTCCATCTTTTAAAGCATCGAATCTTCAGATCTTTCTGACTCCAGCCTCTCCTTCTGTCCTCACAATCTCTTCTTTCTCCTGCCTCCACTTATCAAAGACTCCTCTGATGACATTGGGTCCACTAGGATAATCCAGAATCATTCCCGCCATCTTGAGAGCTGCAACTTAATCATATCTGCAAAATTCTTTTTGCTATGTAAAGTAATATACAAGTTCAGAGATTAGGGCATGTGCATCTTTGAGGGGGAGCATTATTTTGCCTACCACACCCTAAAGGGAAATAAGGTTCAGAGCAGTATGTGGGTTCACATTTGTTTACGAAAAAAAAATAGAAGGTTGGGGGAGAGTGTATACTCATGTGCTTATGAGGGCATAGAATACTCCAGAAGGCGACGTAGGAAACCGGTCAGAGCAACCGCTTCTGGGAAGGAGAATGGGTAGAGGGGAGATTGACTCGTCATAGAATATCTTTTTATATAATTTAAATGTTTTACTACATGCATAGATCACCTATGTTAAAAATAATGTTTTAAAGCAACACCTACTCATTGTAAAAGTTCACGCCTCCCAGAAGCAGAGAAAAGCCCTACACCCTTTTCTTCCAAAAATAACCACTGCGAAGAGTGATCCTTACAGACCAAAAAAAAAAAGCATCTGTATTTCTTTTGAGTTAGATGGGGTCATCCTGTAGACTCTGCCGTAATGTGACTCCTCTGCTTGCTCTGTGGCTGGCGTCTTTCCACGTCCTTATGTGAATACTCAAACAGCACTAGCAGCTCCTGCTGCTCAGAGGTGCATTCACTGATGTAGCTGGTGGTGGATGTTCAGAAGGTTTTACTGCTTTTCAGAGCAACCCCAACACTGTAATGTCTGTCTTTTTTTAATTGGAGTGAAATTCACATGATGTAAAGTTAACCATTTTGAAGTGAATAATTCAGTGGCATTTAGTACGTTTCACAGTGTGCAGCCTTCACCCTCTATCAGAATATTTTCATTGTTTTTCTTTGTATTAAAATTAAATCATTTTTCTTTTTTAAAAATACCTTGTTAGCTGCATGGAACATTTTTGTCACCCCAAAAGGGAGCCCCCTAAGCCATTAAGCAGTCACTCCCCATTCTTCCCTTCTTCCAGCCCCTGGCAACTACCAATCTGCTTGTTCTGTTCTGGACATTTCATATCCTGTTCTGGACATTTCATATCAATGGAATCATACAATATGTGACATTTTATGTCTGGCTTTTTTCACTTAGCATGGTATCTTTGAGTTTCATCTACATTGTAATATGTATCAGTACTTTCTCTGGCTCTCTCTTTTTTTTTTTTTTTTTTAAATGGAGTCTTGTTCTGTCACCCAGGCTGGAGTGCAGTGGCATGATCTCAGCTCACTGCAACCTCTACCTCCTAGGTTCAAGTGATTCTCCTGCCTCAGCCTCCCAAGTAGCTGGGATTACAGGTCCCCACCACCATGCCCAGCTAATTTTTGTATTTTTAGTACAATTGAGGTTTCACCATGTTGGCCAGGCTGGTCTCAAACTCCTGACCTCAGGTGATCCACCCACCTCGGCCTCCCAAAGTGCTGGGATTACAAGTGTGAGCCACCACACCTGGCCCCCTTCATTTCTTTGTAGGGCTGAATAAAGTTCCATTGTGTGGATAGACCCATTTTGTTGATCCATTCATCCGTTGATGGACAAGTGGGTTGTTTCTACCTTTTGGCTTTTGAGAATAATGCTGTGGAAAGCTATGAACTTTTGTGTACAAATAAGTGTTTGTACACAGGACTCAAAGTCCCTGTTTCAGCTCATTTGGCTCTATATCCAGGATGTATGCCCTCCTACATACACTTTGTACTTTACACTAATTTCAGGCACAGTTAAAACTAAACTAACTTAAAACTAATTTGTCAGAAAGAATTGCAGAGCAAATACCAAGGTAGATGGCAGCAGGATGATAGATCTGGACAAATGTCTTCTTATTTTTCAGATCCAGAGGCAACAGGGACATGGCCACCTGGGACGAGAAGGTAAATGAATTCTGTGGTCTTGCAGCATTAGAGGATATCCTAACCTTGAGAGGATAATTCTGTTTGGTGTTTCAAACAGGAGAGGGAGAACCACCTGTTTAGATGTTTCCACTATACTGAAATATTTAAAATCACAATGATGAAAAGCTATAAAAGGACTTCACAAAACCTCCAAGTAGCCTGATATTCCACATCAGACCATTTGAATCCCAGTCCTACATGTTAATAACTATGTGCGTTTTTTGTTTTTTGGGTTTTTTTTGGTTTTTTTTTTGAGATGGAGTTTCACCCTTGTTGCCCAGGCTGGAGTGCAATGGTGTGATCTCAGCTCACCGCAACCTCTGTCCCCCAGGTTGAAGTGATTCTCCTGCCTCAGCCTCCCGAGTTGCTGGGATTACAGGCATGCACCACCACACCTGGCTAACTTTGTATTTTTCGTAGAGATGGGGTTTCTCCATGTGGGTCAGGCTGGTCTCGAACTGTGCATGTTAATAACTATGTGTCCTTAGGCACAAAATAACTGTGCCCTTCAATTCCCTAAGCCTCAGTTTCCTTATCTGGAAAATAGTGAAAAGATTATTTACCAGCCCTGCCCTTGAAGGATTGTCGGGAAGATTTGATAATACAATGGTCTCAGAATGTTAGGCAAGTACTGAGCCCATAACAGGGCTTGGGCACAGCAAAGTAAAGTCACTTCTCCAAGATCACACAGCTAGAAAGTGGCAGAAATGGGATTTCACACCAGGCGTGGTGGCTCATGTCTGTAATCCCAGCACTGTGGGAGGCCAAGGTGGGCAAATCACTTGAGGTCAGGAGTTCAAGATGAGCCTGGTCAACATGGCAAAACCCCATCTCTACAAAAATACAAAAATTAGCCAGGCGTGGTGGCATGCACCTGTAATCCCAGCTACTGGAGAGGCTGAGGCAGGAGAATCGCTTGAGCTTAGGAGGCAGAGGCGCGGTGGCTCATGCCTGTAATTCCAGCACTTTGGGAGGCCAAGGCAGGTGGATCACCTGAGGTCAGGAATTTGAGACCAGCCTGGCCAACATGGTGAAACCCCATCTCTACTGATAATACAAAAATTAGCCAGGCATCATGACGCACACCTCTAATCCCAGCTGCTTAGGGGGCTGAGGCAGGAGAATCGCTTGAACCTGGGAGGTGGAGGCTGCAGTGAGCCAAGATCGCGCCATTGCACTCCATCCTGGGTGACAAGAGCAAAACTCCATCTCCAAAAAAAACAGAAATTGGGATTTCAACCTGGCCTGACTCCAGAGGAAATGCTTTCCTCCTGTATCTTGTGGCCATCTCGAGTAGGAAATAGACTGTTTTTGATATCTGAGGCGCAGGTTTGTTGGATTTGGGGGGCATTGGTTGTGAAGATTGGGGGCGAGGTAGAAAGGAAGTGTTGACTTTCACATCAGCTGTTCATCTTGAGGTTCTGGGAGCCTGGCCAGGCCAAGCTGGCAAGGGCAGAGCAGGAAGCTCAGGGCAGCAGCAGGGGTGAGTGGGGCAGAGTCTGAGAAGCAAATGTGAGGGTCAGAATGACCACAGGATGGTGATGATGGTGATTGTGTGTTTCATCAAATTGATGACCCCGGTAACTGTAAGAGTTAGGAGCCCCTGGAGCTCCAGGTATCCATAAGAGAGTCAGCATGGAAGAAAGGTTAAGTGGGAACTGTTCATGCTTTTCCTTCATTTGTAGTTCCCTATTAAATTAGGCAAACCAAAAAGAACATTCAGAAATGCTTAATGCCGATTAGACTGTGATGAAACCAGCTCACTCATACATAGCACGGGGAACTGGGTTAACCCATGCCACTGTTCTAGACACAAAATTTGACCATGTATATCAAGAATCTTGAAAATTCCCATATTCAAGCCTGGTCATCTCACTTATGGGAAAAGAACCCAGAAAAAATAAAAAGTACAATTTATGGCACCATGTTCTTAGCACATGAGACAACACTGTAGATGCACCTTATTTTATGTACTATGAAGAAAAAAAGTGAAACAAGCATGTGCTGCCATTTACTGTGATTAAAAGTAACACAAGCCTGAAACCGGTCAATTGTCAGGCCCAGCTGGATTTCAGAGACGTTAAAATGTGAGAAAACGTGGTCTTAGGATTGGATTAAAAACCATCCAAAATGGTTAAAAAACATGCAAAATGCAATAATGAAGACCATTTGGCTCCTTGGTAAGTTTCCTGGTCTCTGAACAGGTGTGAATCTGATGCATATAGTGGTAAAAAATAAGATAGGAAATTGTCTGCTGTCTTTTTTTGTTTTGTTTTTTGAGATAGGGCCTGGTTCTGTCTTCCAGGCTGGAGTGCAGTGGCATGATCTTGGCTCACTGCAACCTCTGCCTCCTGGGTTCAAATGGTTCTTGGGCCTCAGCCACCCTAGTAGCTGGAATTACAGGCGTGCACCACCATCCCCAGCTAATTTTTTTGTATTTTTGGTAGAGACAGGGTTTCTCCATGTTGGCCAGGCTAGTCTCGAACTCCTGGCCTGAAGTAATCCACCTGCCTCAGCCTCCCGAAGTGCTAGAATTACAGGCATGAGCCACCGCACCTGGGCCACTGTCTTTGATTATAACTGTAAAAGATATAGACAGGTGGGAGAGAAAGAGGTAGACAGGTAGATGACACATAAGTTTGGTGTGCTGGGATTGTTATGAATTTATTTCCCTTTCTTTTCCTCTTTTCACAATAGTAATACTAAAAGAAATAGATCAAGGCTAAAGATCTGTTCATGGGGTAAAAGGTAGCAGGTCAAACTGGGGGTATGCATTTGAGTCTGGGCGTTCCAAATGAGGCTGGGGGTTGCAGGAACGAGTTGGTGGGGTGAGGGCCTTGTCAGAAGCCCATACCAGGGTATAGGGACAGCAAGGGAAGTAGAGATTGAAATACAGGACCAGGGACACACCTTAGGGAACTCCCAGGGCCTGCAGCCTGGAGCCTGGAGCCTGTTTGTGGTCACACAGAGGCTAGCCTGGGAGGGCGTTGTCAGGAGGGCGTTGTTGGGGGGCTGGGGAAAGGGCCAGGACCACTTGTGGCAAATAAGCCTCTTACTGGTTTGAAGAACATGTTCCTTTTCATGATCTGCCCTTATGGAATTAATTGTGTTTTGGAAAAAAGTTGTCTTAATGAGATTGCTTTTAGAATTTTTTGTGTTAGCTCTCCTAGTTTCTGAGAGGAGAACAGCTGTGTTGGGAGAGAGACTGGTGGGGTTTTGTAGCCATGGTGCAGACCTGGCTTGCAGTTCTGCTGAGATAGGCTCACCAGCCCTCCTCAGAGCCCCTCTCTGCCTGCTTCCATCTCCCAGAGCCTCAGTTTTCCTCTTTTGTAAAATGGGAATGATCACACTACCTCACAGAGTTGAGGTGAGGGTTAAACAAGATTGCATGTGGAAAGCACTTAGCCGGGTGCCTGGCTCCAGCCTGCATTTAAGACATGGGAGCTGCTGGCTCTGTCATGAGGATGAACCGCTTTTCAGCCATCAGCTGACCTTGTTCCTCAGCACAGGTGACTGCACTCAGCAGCCACCTCTGGGGAACTTAAGAGCCAGGTGTGTGTAGAAATCCCTGCAACTGCTGGGCTCATTTCGTGTGAGGCATGCAGAAACGCCCGGTGCAGCTGGGGTTCCTTACTCACTTCGGCTGCACATCGACCACGCCAGTACCCAGACCACACCCAGATGGGTTGAATTGGAAGCTCTGAGCCCAGGACTCAGGTTTTGGGGTGCCTTAAAGCTGCCGGGTGATTCCAACATGCAGCCTTGCCTGGGTAGCCCCTCCCTCTGCAGAAGGAGGAAAGAGAAATAGCTGAGCTGTGTGTCCTGTGGTTTCCATGGCCAAAGCATCACTAGACATTGGCTCAGGCAACCTAGTCACACGGGTGGCAGCTCTACATTTCTACCTGGGTAACTTTTTCCTTTTTCTTTCTACACTTTCGTAAAACAAATTGCACAGTCCCTGCTCCTGGTTGACATGACTGATGTCACAGGCTTGGAGCAGACTCCCCTCTCAGTCATTCCCAGGGAAATAGGCAGAGTGTGTCCCCCTAGAACTGTCTTTAAACTCAACCCATTGGCGGGTCCTGAAATCCATTGAGTGGGCTACAATCAACCTTTTAAGGAATGAAATAGGGCCGGGTGCATTGGCTCACACCTGTAATCCCAGCACTTTGGGAGGCCGAGGCAGGTGGATCACTTGAGGTCAGGAGTTTGAGACCAGCCTGGGTAACATGGAGAAACCCCATCTCTACTAAAAATACAAAAAATTAGCTAGGTGTGGTGGTGCACGTCTGTAGTTTCAGCTACTTCTGGGGCTGAGGTGGGAGGATCTCTTCAGCCCAGGTGGTTGAGGCTGCAGTGAGTCCTAATCATGCCACTGCCCTCAAGCCTGGGTGGCAGAGTGAGACCTTGTCTCAAAAAAAGAAAAGAAAAGAAAAGTAAATAGAATAAAATGGAAAATAAGATCTCCTCACATAGTAACTTTAGGGCTAGTTATAGAATGTGTGTACACAAGTCAGTGTGTACTGAGAGGCAGGGTATGAAACGTGATTTCTTATTGAGAAACACTGCTCCAAACTCCCTTCCCAGCACGGGGCTTCGCCGGCTGTGAGGAAGGTGCAGGGCTGGGCAGTGTTCATGAGGGGTCCTGCAGGAGGAGGGGGCGCTGGGCTGGGCAGCCTGGGTTGGAATCCTAGCCTTGCTTCTCACTGGCTGTGTGACCTGGGGCAAGTCACTGGCCTCTCTGTTCTCAGTCTCCTCATCCATAAACAGAGACATTGCAGTCCCTGCCCCATGGGCTTGTTACGGTATGTTAATGAAGGTCTTTGCACAGAGCTCAGAAAATATTAAACAGCAGGTATTCTAGGGATAGTTGCAATGATTACAGTTCCCACTCCTGTAAATATGTCCCATTAGTCTGCATGCAGCCCTGCCATCATCTCACCAGGCTGAGCGGCTCACCTATCAAGACAGGAGGGTTCCTAACCCTATAGAAAAAGGAGAGAGCTGGGGACCATGGCTTTAGGAGGACCTGGGCCACCAGCTAAACCCCTCAGCCTGTAAGCAGCCCGTCCTGCCAGAGCTGATCAGCTGTCACGGTGGCTGTTTTCATGAACCTCAGACTTCCTCCCCACCCTAGAGAAGGAAAAGTTTCTACACTTATTTAAAGACTTCCCTGATTTTAAAAATAGGCCTTCCTCAGAACACAGATCCCCTGGGGCAGGAGGGGAGAAGTGCTGGGGCAGCTGAGCCTGCTGCTTGGAGTCCTCTTGCCTCCCCACAGAGAAGAGATTTGTTCAGGGGTTTCATTCCAGCTTCCACCATCCAGGAGGTATGTTCAGCAGGAGCCTGCGGTCTGCCAGGCACAGAGGTCATGCTGTGAACAGTTGGGCCACATGAGAGTGTGATGGGAAAGGCCTGGCTGGCTCCTGAGAGCTGGGACAAAGAAGAAGATAGAGGACAGGGTGAGAGGGGGTTGCACATTCTACGCAAAAGAAGTCACGTGTGCAAAGGCCCTGTGGTTGGAGAAACCAGCCAAGTATGAAAGGCTCAAAGGAGACAGTGTGGCCAGAGTGGGGAGAGAGGTGAGAGGGAAGGTCAGCTGGGCAGATAGAGGCTACAGCGTGCAAACAGGAGTGAACTTCTGGAAGGCATTGGTGTCTCTTTTTTTTTTTTTTTTTTAAAGAGACAAGGTCTCGCTCTATCACCCAGGCTGGAGTGCAGTGACGCGATCATAGCTCACTGCAGCCTCGACATTCTGGGCTCAAGTGATCCCCCTCTCTTAGTCTCCCAAGTAACTGGGACTGCAGGCGAGCACCACCACACCTAGTTAACTTTTAGATTTTTTTGTAGAGACGGGGGTCTCACTCTGTTGCCCAGGCTGGTCTTGAACTCCTGAACTCATGGATCCTCCCTCCTCTGCCTCCCAAAGTGCAAGGATTACAGGTGTGAGTGACTGCTCCCAGCCAAAAGTTTTAAATAAGGGAGTGTGTCAGGGTCCCCAAGACCCTGTGCCCAGCATCAGTGACTCACTAGGAGGACCTGTGGGACTCGCATGCAGATGCGCTCCTGGTGCAGATTAATTACCATGAAAGGATTGAAATTAAAATCAGTAAAGGGAAAAGGCACGTGGGGTGAAGTTCAGAAGAAACCTGGCGCAAGCTTCCAGAGCCCTCTCCTGGGTTGGAGGCAGAGGTCCTAGGGGTCACAATTCCTCCAGCAGGGAGTTGTGACAAGATGTGTGAAGTGTTTGCTAGCAGAGCAGTTCATTAGAGACCCAATGCCCAGAGTTTTCACTGGAGCTGGGCACAGAGGCACCCTCTGCCTGGCACTTAGAAAAGTTCCAGACTCTCCAAAGGAAAGTAGGAGTTCAGCATAAACCATGCTGTTTCCACAAGCAGTCTAGGCACAGTGAGCTGCTCTTATCAGGGAATGGTGGGAATTTTCCAGAAGTCCACGTTCCCAGATGCCAGTGGAGGCTAGGCAGGCCTGTCTGAGGAAGGCAGCCTCAGGCCTGCTGGGCTGGCCCTTTTCTGCACGGGGAGTGATGTAGTCATGCTTGGAGGGATGCTCTCCTGCAGCTGATAGAGAATGCGGCAGGGAAGGAGAGAGCAGAGAGGAGCTGCGACAGCCTCCAAGTGAGGTGGGGAGTTGGCCAGGGCAGTGGCAGAGGGTGGGGGAAGTAGGTGGCAGATCAGGGGTCACTTAGTTGCCGAAATGCACCAGGCTTAGTGCTGGATAGGGCTATAGAGGAGGGTGAGTGAAGCTAGGACAGGGGACAACTGCCCTGGCCCTGCCTGGGTGGCGATAAGACCCTGGACCAGGAAGCAGCACACCTGGCTGCAAGTCTATGGACTGTCCACTGACAGGTGGTGGTTACCGTGTTGCAGGCCTCAGTTTGCTCCTCTGCTAAGGGAGGTAAGACTGTATCTCAGAACCTTGATCCCATCTCTTATTTTATTATTATTATTATTATTGAGACAGAATCTTGCTCTATTGTCCTGGCTGGAGTGCAATGGCTTGATCTTGGCTCACTGCAACCTCCATCTCCCAGGTTCAAGCGATTCTCATGCCTCAGCCTCCCAAGTAGCTGGGATTATAGGCATGCACCACCCCCACCCCCACCTAATTTTTGTATTTTTAGTAGAGATAGAGTTTCACCATGTTGGCCAGGCTGGTCTTGAACTCCTGGGCTCAAGCCAGCCACCTGCCTCAGCCTCCCAAAGTGCTGGGATTACAGGCATGAGTCACCACTCCCAGTTCCATCTCTTAAAATATCATTTTTGTTACCTAAAAAAAAAAAAAAATCTACTTTTCTGCCATTTTTTTCTCCGTATTGGCAGAGGAAAGAACAAAGCTGGTGGACTTGAGTTCCTGTGCGGGCTTCATCACTTACTTATGATTTTATGTTTTTTTGTTTTTTTGTTTATTTTGAGGTGGAGTCTTGCCCTGTCACCCAGGCTGGAGTGCAGTGGCACAATCTTGGCTCACTGCAACCTCTGCCTCCCGGGTTTGAGTGATTCCCCTGCCTCAGACTCCCAAGTAGCTGGGACTACAGGCACGTGCCACCACGCCTGGCTAATTTTTGTATTTTTAGTAGAGATGGGGTTTCCCCATGTTGGCCAGGCTGGGCCTGAACTCCTGACCTCAGGTGATCCACCAGCCTTGGCCTCCCAAAGTGCTGGGATTACAGGTATGAGCTACTGCACCCAGCCTTGTGTTTGTTTTTTAACAACTCTACATGAACATATGTATAGCATAATAAAACAGCAAACAGGTATATATTAGGTTGAATCATATGAAATTGTCCATTTCTTCTAGTTTTTATCTACAACGATGGCATTTTTAAGTCCTCTTTTATATCAGAAAAGTTTTCTTGAATTATATCTTTGTTCTAGCCTATTAATCTAATTTCCTTATTCAGGGATTCCAGTTATGAGTATATTGGTTCCTTCTCTTCCCACCCCCACTAAATACTTCATTCACCACTTAACTCCCTGCAGGCTGGATCTCACTCCAAAAATGGCAGTTTCTTAGGGATAAACGTTGTATTTGTTTTCATGCTGCTGATAAAAACATACCTGAGACTGGAAAGAAAAAGAGGTTTAATTGGACTTATAGTTCCACATGGCTGGCAAGGTCTCAGAATCATGGCGGGAGACAAAAGGCACTTACATGGTGGCAGCAATGATGAGAGAGAAGCAAAAGCAGAAACCCTGATAAACCCATCAGATCTTGTGAGACTTATTCTCTATCAAAAGAATAGCGTGGAAAAGATTGGCCCCCATGATTCTATTACCTCCCCCTGGGTCCCTCCCACAACACATGGGAATTCTGGAAGATACAATTCAAGTTGAGATTTGGGTGGGGACATAGCCAAACTACATCATTCTGCCCCTGACCCCTCCAAATCTCATGTCCTCACATTTTGAAACCAATCACGCCTTCCTAACAGTCCCCCAAAGTCTTAACTCATCTCAGCATTAACCCAAAAGTCCACAGTCCAAAGTCTCATCTGAGACAAGGCAAGTCCTTTTGCCTATGAGCCTGTAAAAATCAAAAGCAAGCTAGTTACTTCCTAGATGCAATGGGGGTACAGGAATTGAGTAAATACAGCTGTTCCTAATGGGAGAAATTGGCCAAAACAAAGGAGGTACAAGGTCCATGCAAGTTTGAAATCCAGCAGGGCAGTCAAATTCTAAGACTTCAAAATGATCTCCTTTGACTCCATGTCTCACATCCAGGTCAGGCTGATGCAAGAGGTAGGTTCCCATAGTCTTGGGCAGCCCCGCCCCTGTGGTTTTGCAGGTTATAACCCACCTTCTGGCTGCTTTCATGGGCTGAGGTTGAGTGTCTGCGACTTTTCCAGCTATATGGTGCAAGCTATTGGTGGATCTACAATTCTGGGGTCTGGAGGACTATGGCCCTCTTCTCTCACAACTCTACTAGGTGATGCCCCAGAAGGTGCTCCCACCCCACATTTCCCTTCCACGCTGCCCTAGCAGAGGCTCTCCATGAGGGCCCTGCCCCTGCAGTAAATTTTTGGCTGGGCATCCAGGCATTTCCAAACATCTTCTGAAATCTAGGCGGAGGTTCCCAAACCTCAATTCTTGACTTCTGTGCATCTGCAGGCTCACCACCATGTGGAAGCTGCCAAAGCTTGGGGCTTCCACCCTCTGAAGCCACAGCCTGAGCTGTACGTTGACCCCTTTCAGCTATAGCTGGAGCAGCTGGACACAGGGCACCAAGTCCCTAGGCCCATGAAACCATTTTTTCTCCTGGGCCTCCGGGCCTGTGATGGGAGGGGCCACTGTGAAGGTCTCTGACATGGCCTGGAGACTTTTTCCCAAGGTCCTGGTGGTTAACATTAGGCTCCCTGCTACTTATGCAAATTTCTGTAGCTGGCTTGAATTTCTCCTCAGAAAATGGGTTTTTCTTTTCTATCACATCATCAGGCTGCAAATTTTCCAAACTTTTATGCTTTGCTTCCCTTATGCAACTGAATGCCTTTAATAGCAGGCATTGAATGCTTTGCTGCTTAGAAATTTCTTCTGCCAGATACCCGAAATCATCTTTCTCAAGTTCAAAGCTCCACAAATCTCTATGGCAGGGGCAAAATGCTGCCAGCTCTTTGCTAAAACATACCAAAAGTCACCTTTACTCCAGTTGCCAAAAAGTTCCTCATCTCCATCTGAGACCACCTCAGCCTGGACCTTATTGTCCAGATCACTATCAGCGTTTTGGGCAAAGTCATTTACGAGTCTCCAGGAAGGTCCACACTTTCCCACATTTTCCTGTCGTCTTCTGAGCCCTCCAAACTATTCCAACCTCTGCCTGATACCCAGTTCCAAAGTTGGTTCCACATTTTCGGATATCTTTTCAGCAATGTCCCACTCTACTGGTACCAATTTACTGTATTAGTTTTCACACTGCTGATAAAGACATACCTGAGACTAGGAAGAAAGAGGTTTAATTGGACTTACAGTTCCACATGGCTGGGGAGGCCTCAGAATCATGGCAGAGGTGAAAGGCACTTCTTACGTGGTGGCAGCAAGAGAAAATTAGAAGCAAAAGCAGAAACCCCTGATAAACCCATCAGATCTTGTGAAACTGGTTCACTATCACGAGAATCACATGGGAAAGATTGGCCCCTGTGATTCAATTACCTCCCCCTGGGTCCCTCCCACAACTCATGGGAATTCTGGGAGATATCATTCAAGTTGAGATTTGGGAGGGGACACAGCCAAACCAAATCATATCTAATAGGTTTGGTATCAGCCAAACCTATTAGAAAAAAATGCAAAGTTTCACCCTCCAACCCAGTCCCTCTCTCCTCCTGGGAGTTGGGGCTGATTTTGTCAGTTTTCCCATAAATGTAGATTGAGGACCCCTTTCCCTGTCGGTGCATGAGGTCTGCAGGCCGGCCACACGGTGGCGAGGTGCTCTGTGGTGTGGGTCTTCCATGGCGTCCTGGGCAACAGACTTTGAGGTGGTTTCTAGTTTTGGGCTATTGAAGTAGGACTGGAGCGAGCACCCGTGTGCACGTGGGGTCTCCTGTCAAGTCAGGCGATAAGGGCATTTTAAATGTTGATAGAAAATAAGGTAGCCATGGTGGCACGCACCTGTAGTCCTAGCTACTTGGGAGGCTGAGGCGGGAGGATTGCTTGAGCCCAGGAGTTTGAGGCTGCACTCCAGCCTGAACAACAAAATGAGATCCCATCTCAATAAAAAGGAAATAAAATTTTGATATAAATTGGTTTAGGGCCAATCCCCTCCTTTGTCCCCAAGGCTGACACATCAGAGAGACTCAAATATTTTTTTCAAAAGATGAAAGGAACTGCCCTGTTACCCTCCTAGGAAGGGTATACCCATTTACATGCCCAACAGCTGGCATACAGGAGTGTCCACTTCCCTCTGCTTCTGTCACCCTGCCACAATGTGTGGCACGGTGTGACTTCAGGCAAGCGGTCTTGCCTCCCCAGGCCTCAGTTTCCCCTTCTGCAAAATGGAGAGACTGCACCTACCCGCCCTGCCTACTACTTAGGCACGTTAAAAGTATCAAGCAACAGCAGGTGGTGTGATCAGTGAGCTCTGAGTAAAAGGAGCAGCTGTCGCTGTTGTTGGCTGCAGAATCAGGCTTTCTCCAAGTGGTTTTGGGCCCTGAAGAGGTCGGCTTTCTTCTTGGAGTCCAGGACAAACGTGTGGCCCAGAAACATAAAGGGAAAAACAGTACTTGGTCTACAGACTACCCTGGCTAACTCGGGCACACGTCCTCTGTCCTGGTTTCCTGTGACTACTGTAACAAACTGCTACAAACTGGGGGCTTCAACAACAGGAACTCATTCTCACCAGTTCCAAAAACCAGAAGCCCAAACTCAAGGTGTTGGCAGGACTGGCTCCTGGAGGCTTTGGGATGGGAAGATCTGTCCCAGGCCTCCGTCCCAGCCTCTGGTGTTGCTGGCAGTCTTTGGCTTGTAGGCATATCACTCTGACCTCTGTGACTTCACGTGACCTTACCCTCTACGTGTCCTTTTCTCTCTTTTTTTTTTTTTTTTGGAGACCAAGTCTCATTCAGTCTCCCAGGCTGGAGTGCAATAGCATGATCTCGGCTCGCTGCAACCTCCTTAGTAGCTAGGATTACAGGCGCCTGCCACCACGCCTGGTTAATTATTTTATTTATTTTTAATTATTATTTATTATTTTATTATTATGATTATTTTTGACACAGAGTCTTGCTCTAACGCCCCGGCTGGAGTGCAGTGGCATGATCTCGGCTCACTGCAGCCTCTTGAGTTCAAGCGATTCTCCTGCTTCAGCCTCCTGAGTAGCTAGGATTACAGGTGCCCACCACCACGCCCAGCTAATTTTTGTATTTTTAGTAGAGACAGGTTTTCACTGTGTTGGCCAGGCTGGTCTCGAACTCCTGACCTCAGGCGATCTGCCCACCCTGGCCTCCCAAAGTGCTGGGATTACAGGCGTGAGCTACCGCGCCCGGCCAATTTTTGTACTTTTAGTAGAGACGGGGTTTCGCCATGTTAGCCATGCTGGTCTTGAACTCGTGACCTCAAGTGGTCCACCCACCTCGGCCTCCCAAAGTGCTGGGATTACAGGTGTGAGCTAACATGCCTAGCCCCTTTTCTCTTTTTATAAGGACACCAGTCACCGGATTTAGGGCCTACCCTAAATCCAGTATGATTTCATCTTAACATCTTTAGTTACATCTGCAAAGACCTACATTCCAAATAAGGTCACATTCTAAGGTCCCAGGGGGACAGGAATTGTTGGGGGGGTGTGCACGATTCCACCTACTCTACCCTCTGAGCAGGTGGCTCTCCGGTCACTGGCTGCCTGGCTTTCTGTCAGCTGTGTTTTCTAGAACATAGTCTCCAAGTCATGGAGCCCAGGGGCAGATCCTGCTTTTCCAGCTCCCCACGGTGTGTGAGCTTGGACAAGGCCCCCCATCACCAGGACCCTAGAGGATGGCCTCAACCTCAGGGTTGTTAGGAGTTGAAATGAAATAGTGCGTGGAAGGAAGTTAGCAGCATGCGGAGATGATATGAGATGTGATAAAATAAGCAACCATACTAATACACGTTGCTGCCATTGTGTGTTGGAGTTTTGGGGTGAGGGTGGTAGTTAATATGCAAATCAAGTCCCCAAAAATAGCTCTGGGAGGGAACAGGGAAATAGAAACTGAAGGGACATCAGGCCATGGGAATTGGGAGTTGGCTGACTTTCTTAAAAAGTACCTTTTTCTCCAATTGTTGGATAATAATGAACGAGGGACTTTCCCCCTCCCACAGATGGCAGCTTCCGAGCCTGTAAAAATAGGCATCCACAAAATGCTTTTCTCTCCTTCACTTCTAGGTCTGTCTTCTTCACTTTCCCCTTCTCTCCCTGGTGGTAGTTTTTCTGGTCTAATACCTGTAAGAGAGGTCAGCAATATGTTTACCCTGAAGGAGCAGTGCCTAAGATTTTGTTCATTCATTCATTTATTAACCATTTCTTTCTTTTTTTTTTTTTTTTGAGATGGAGTCTCGCTCTGTCACCCACTGGAGTGCAGTGGCGCGATCTTGGCTCACTGCAGCCTCAGCCTCCCAAGTAGCTGGGACTAAAGGCATGCGCCACCACGCCCAGCTAATTTTTGTATTTTTAGTAGAGATGGGGTTTCACCCTGTTGGTCAGGCTGGTCTCCAGCTCCTGACATCAGGTGATCTGCCCGCCTCGGCCTCCCAAAGTGCTAGGATTACAGGCATGCGCCACCATGCCCAGCCTCTTAACCATTTCTTGAGCCTCTCCCTGTGACTGAGGAAGAGTCTCTGCCCTCCCAGCGTTCGCAGCCCAGTGTGGTGGGGACAGTGTCCCAGTAGTTGTGAAGATGGTGTGACGTACACCCTAACCGGGATGAGGGAAAATTAAAGAAGGCCTCCCAGGGAAGGTAAAATCTAGGTATAAGACCTGGAAGATAGATGGGATGGGGACAGGCCATGCGGAGTCCTGGAAGCAAGAGAGCATGGTCCGCTCTAGAACTACAAGTTCCATGTGGCTGGAGGGTGGCAGAGGCAGGGTGCTAGGAAGGAATAAGGCTGGCAGGGAGACCAGGGTCTGGGGAAGCCAAGAGAGCTGGGACTTGATCCCAAAGGCAGTTGTGGGCGTGGGGATTGCTGCACAGCAAGGACACAGTCAGGTTGGCATTGGAGAAGGAGGACCCTGGCCACAGGGAGGTGGAGGGAGGGTCAGGGCAGGCTCTGGGGAGGGAGAGGGGACGATGGAGTGCCAGCCGGGTTCAGGAAGTGAAACCGATAGGGTGTGAGGGAGAGGGAGGAGCCAAGGACGATTTTCTGTTCTTGGCCTGGGCAGACAGGTGGAAGTGACAGCATGCCCTAGGGGATGTGGAAGGAGGAGTGGACTGGGAGAGAAAGGTAAGAAATCAGTTCAAGTGGGTCACAGCAAACCAATGACCCAGCAGGATCTTGAACATCAGATTGGAGTCTTTGATTTGAATGTGAACCGCATCGAAAACACAGGTGTGCTAAGACCCCCAAAGAGAGAGAGTCACCGGCCCGAGGACAGGGTCAGGACTGAGGTCACCAGGACTCCTGGTGCGGGGCAGGGACATGGTACAAGAGGCTGAGGAGGGCAGCCAGAGATAGGAGGAGAAGCAGGGGGCGAGATTGCCAAGCAGAGCAGATTCAACAGCGTCAAAGAGTATGGGACAGTCAGGCAGGCTGGAGTCACGGTCACAGGCTTTGATATGGAAAGGTGACCTCAGAGGAGCATCAGAGTACAGTGGGGACAGCAAGGAGTCTTGCACAGGAGATGGAGCTGTGAGGGTGTCCCACATCAGCAACTCCACCTGTAGACTTTTGGGGTTATAAGTGACAGAAACATAGCTCAGTGTCACTTAAGCCACAAAGCGGCTGTATCCGCTCATGTAACTTAATGCCTGAGGGATGCAGAGGCAGGCAGTGGGCAGAGAAGTGAAATATCCAAGGATGTGATGAAGCTGGAGGAGAGGAGTTTGAGGATTTTTTGTTTTCTTTTTTTGAGACAGTCTCACTCTGTCGTCCAGGCTGGGGTGCAGTGGCGTGATCTTGGCTCACTGCAACCTCTGCCTCCTGGATTCAAGTAATTCTCGTGCCTTAGCCTCCCAAGTAGCTGGGATTACAGGCGCCCACCACCACGCCTGGCTGTTTTTTGTGTTTTTAATAGAGATGGGGTTTTGCCACATTGGTCAGGCTGGTCTCAAACTCTTGACCTCAAGTGATCCGCCCATCTCGGCCTCCCAAAGTGCTGGAATTGCAGGTGTGAGCCACCGCGCCCAGGCGAATTTTTGTTGTTAAGGGATAATCATAGCTGGCACTTCCAGAGCTGGGGGCTGCTCCGAGCCAGGCACCAAGGTAGGTGCTCTGTGCGCCACACTGGATCAGTCTGTCCATGAATGCCAGGAGTCCGGGGTGCATGGTGAAGCTGCTGAGGCCCACCACATTCTCTTGATTAGCCCTATCTTTGCCCTTTTCTGGAACTTTTCTGCTTCTGGAATGACAGACTCTTGACTGAAAACCAGAAATGTTTTCTGCTCTGCTGAGTGCCCTAGATATTTTCATCCCAAATTACTAAAAGTTGCTTCTTCACTGGTTGCAAGGTTTCAGAAAGAAAAATTTCCTCTTCTGTAAAATATAAATGCGGTTTTTGCAAAGTACCTTGAGGTTCCCACCCTACTGAGAAATAGGACAGGCTGCTCTTGTCTGCCAGGTAAGGTGTTTCCAAAGGAAAGTATGGAGTCAGGCGCGGTGGCCCATGCCTGTAATCCCAGTGCTTTGGGAGGCCGAGGCGGGTGGATCACTTGAGCCCAGGAGTTTGAGACCAGCCTGGGCAACATAGCAAAACCCTGCCTCTACAAAAAAAAACAAAAAATAAAAAATTAGCCAAGTGTGATGGTATGTGCCTGTAGTTCCAGCTACTCAGAGGCTTTTGTGGGAGGATCGCTTGATCCCGGGAGGTCAAGGCTGTGGTGAACCGTGATTGCACACTACACTCCAGCCTGGGTGACAGAGTGAGACCTTGTCTCAAAAAAGGGAATTATGGCCAGGCACGGTGGCTCACACCTGTAATCCCAGCACTTTGGGAGGCCGAGGCGGGTGGATCACCTGAGGCCAGGAGTTCGAGACCAGCTTGGCCAACATGGTGAAACCCCATCTCTACTAAAATTACAAAAATTAGCCAGGCATGGTGGCAGGCACCTGTAATCCCAGCTACTTGGGAGGCTGAGGCAGGAGAATCGCTTGAACCTGGGAGGCGGAGGTTGCAGTGAGCTGAGATCGTGCTACTGCACTCCAGCCTGGGGGATGAGAACAAGACTTCATCTCAAAAAAAAAAAAAAAAAAAAAAAAGGAGTTATGGCCGGTGGCTGCCTGGAGAGCTTAAGTATACCCTGGCCCTGGCCGTGGCCAGCCCTGGGAGTTCAGAGACATTTGGTCTGGCTGAGATGAGCCCAGCGTGGGAGATGAGGTATCAGTGCCCTCAGCCAACAGGTGCATGATGGGCTTCTGCTCAAGGTCATATGTCACACAAGAATTGGGGGACACAGACCCTGACTTCATGGAGGGTAAATGCTAGTGAGGAGGGAGAAGGAATAAATATATGACTGCACAAAACAGTTTCTAGTTAGAAACTAGCATAAGGGCTCTCAAAGGAAAAGTGGGAAGAGAAGTTATAAATGGAAGGGGAACTGATTTAGATTTTAGGGTCAGGGAGGGTCTTTCTGAGGAACTAACATTTTAGCTGAAGTTTCAAGCAGAAGTAAGAGTAAGCGAAGCTCAGAGTGGGGAGAAGAGCATTCCAGGTTGAGGGAACAGCCTGCATGATGGTTCAGTGTGGAGCATCAGAGGGGTAGAAGAGTTGCTGGAGTGTGGCGAGGAAGCTGTGGGGAAGGAGAGATGCCGATTCCTGGAGGGCCATGAACTACAGGTACACATATGTTAAACTAGTAGATATGGTCCCTGGGGCTCTGTTTATTTTTCCTTTCAGCTTTTTTTTCTCCCTGTGTTTCCAGTTGATGTTTTCTATTGCCATGTCTTTAAGTTCGTTGATCTTTTCTTTGGTAATATGTTATAAGTCGTTAAGCCCATCCATTGATTTTTCATTTCATATATATACTTTTCAGTTCTAAAATATCCATCTGGATCAGGGTTGGTTTTTTTTTTCCCCCTTCTTTTTTTGTGGGATGGAGTTTCACTTTTGTTGCCTAGGCTGGCGTGCAATGGTGCAATCTCTGCTCACCGCAACCTCCTCCTCTCGGGTTCAAGTGATTCTCCTGCCTCAGCCTCCTGAGTAGCTGGGATTACAGGCATGTGCCACGATGCCTGGTTAATTTTGTATTTTTAGTAGAGATGGGGTTTCTCCATGTTGGTCAGGCTGGTCTCAAACTCCTGACCTCAGGTGATCCGCCCACCTCGGCCTCCCAAACTGCTGGGATTACAGGAGTGAGCCACCATGCTCAGCCATCTGGATCTTTTTTGTAGATTCCATTTCTCTATTAAGATTTTTATTTGTTCCCTCATTAAGTTTATGTTTTCTTTGAAATTCTTGAATATATTTTTGTAATATCTGTTTTCAAGTCTTTGTTGGCCAGTTCTATCATTTCTATCCACTTTTAGTCTTTTTTTTTTTTTTTTTTTTGATGGAGTTTCACTCTTATTGCCCAGGCTGGAGTGCAATGGCGCAATCTCGGCTTACCGCAACCTCTGCTTCCTGGGTTCAAGCAATTCTCTTGCCACAGCCTCCCGAGTAGCTGGGATTAGAGACATGTGCCACCATGCCCAGCTAATTTTGTATTTTTGGTAGAGATGAGGTTTCTCCATGTTGGTCAGGTTGGTCTCGAACTCCCGACCTTAGGTGATCTGCCCACCTCAGCCTCCCAAAGTGCTGGGATTACAGGCGTGAGCCACCGCACCCAACTATTCTGAGTCTTCTATTAGCTGATTTTTCTATTAGTTGTGGGCCACATTTTTCAGCTTTATCTGTCTAGTAATTTTTATTGTATGCCAGACAGTATGCATCTATGAGGTTGAGTTTATGTTGTTGTCTTCCTAATAGAGTATTGAGTTTTGTTCCAACAGGCAGTTAATTTACCTGGGTATCAGCTTGTTCATTTCAAGGCTTATTTTTAAGCTTTGTTGGGATGAGTGTAATGTGGCCCTTCCTATAAAGCTAGATTAGGTCTACTTATAAGGCCATGATTTTTCTGGGATTTCTGCTGAATGCTTAGGGTGTTCAATAAGGTCTCTCTACTCTGGCTGTTGGGAACTCACATATCTCCCAACCCAGTCCTATGTAATCTCTGGTCGTTGTTCAGCTCACAGCACCCCAAGGTTTTTTGGGTTTTTTTTTCCTGAAAGTTATATTTTTCCCTGCCTCATGAAATCTTGTTCCATATACACGATGTTTAGGACTCAGCCAAAGTCCATATTTTTGGATCTCCTCCTTTGCATAGCTTTCCTATTTCTGGTACATTGCCATGCAGATTCCCGAGGGAGGGAGCCTCAATAGCTTTGAACTCTAGTCTTTGCCTTCACAGTCCAGAAAGTACCTCCAGGCACAAAGGCAGGGTGATTGTGGGGTGTGCCTCATTCATTTTTCTTCTCTAAGGGATCACAGTAAATTTCACATATTTTATCCAGTTTTATAATTGGTTATGGCAGGAGGGATAATCTGTTTAGTGACTCTATAGTGTAATAAGGCCAGAAGCAGAAATCTCATTCTTGTGTATGTTTACACTCATGCTTTTATACATTCTAAAACAGTATATAATATTTTCCATATATTTAACATTTTTGCTTAAGTGTTATGACATTGTTCTTATTCTTCCATATCTTTCTTTTATAATCAACATTTTTTAGGAGCTATCCACATTGCTAGATTCATTGTTGCTTAACAAACATTTCAATATTATTGAGTGTCTGCTAAGTGCGAGGCATTGTTCTAGGTGCTGGGTATACAGTTGTACTTGATACTTAAATGTAAGCCAGGCACAGTGGCATGTACCTGTAATCCCAACTACTCAAGAAGCTGAGGCTGGAAGGTTGCTTTAGCCCAGGAATTTAAGACCAGCCTGGGCAACATAGCAAGACCCCATCTCTAAAAAAAAAATTGTTTTAATTAGCCAGATACCGTATAGTGTGCCATAGTCTGAACTACCTGGGAGGTTGAGGCAGGAGAATTGCTTGAGCCCAGGAATTCAAGACTGCAGTGAGCTATGATTGCACCCCTGCATCTAACCTGGGTGATAGAGTGAGATCCTCTTTAAAAAAAGAAAAGAAAAGAAAATTAAATGTAAGGTCTTCCTCTAAAGTATCCACTGACCAAAAGAAACTAGCAGGAAACAACCACTGAGGTAGGAGGAAAACCAGGAGACTGTGGCATCCTAGAAGCCACTGAAGGAAGTGTTTGAAGAAAGAAGTGATTGGTCTACCGTGTTCAGTGCTGCCGAGTGGGTACACATGGGCATCACCAGTGACATACTGAGATGCAGTTAATTCATTTTAACTGCTGTATAGTGTCCCATCACATGAACAGAGAATATTCATTCCTCTATCTCCCACATTTAGGTGAATTTTCTTTTTCTTTTTTGAGACAGAGTCTTGCTCTGTTGCCCAGGCTGGAGAACATGGCTTACTGCAGCCTCGTCCTCCCAAGCTCAAGCAATCCTCCTGCCTCAGCCTCCCAAGTAACTGGGACTACAGGTGTGCTACCCTGCCTGGATAATTTTTTTTTATTATTTTTCTAGAGACAGGGTCTTGCCATATTGCCCAGGCTGGTCTCAGCTCCTGGGCTCAAGCAGTCCTCCCACCTCAGCCTTCCAAAGTGTGGGGATTACAGGTGTGAGCTACCACACCTGCCCAACTAGGTGAATATTTGCAATAAACGTTTTTGAACATGTCACCAATTTGCGCACATGTGCCCAAGTTTCTCTTTGGACCCTATGTAGGGATAGAATCACTAGATCATTCAGAAAGATAGCACAATTTCAGCTTGACAAGATCATGCCAAATTTCTCCTCAAAACGATGGTGCTGGTGCCTATAGAACTTCAGTAGTCAAGAGACGCCATTGCTTCACGCCCTCACCAATATTTGATATAGATTTTAAGACTCTTGCCAACCTGAGGAGTGAAAAGATGTGCTGTTGTTACTTCACTCTGCGTTTTTCTGAGTATTATTGGGGATAAGCATCTTGGCTATTTGAGTTTTCTCTTACATGACCTGCCTGTTAACGTCCACTGCCCAGTTTTCCATGGAGTTCTTCTTTCTCTTTTTGGTTTATAAGATTTCTTTATATATTCTGGTTACTAAGTCTTTGTCTATCAAATACATGGCAAATATTTATCCCAGTCTGTGGTGTCCCAGTCTGAGGTATGTCTTTTAACTTCATAGGGTGTGTGTGTGTGTGTGTGTGTGTGTGTGTGTGTGTGTGTGTGTGTGTGTGTCATAGTAAAGTTTATAGTTTTGATGCGGTCAAATCTATGGATTTTGTGTTTGCTTTTGTGTTGTTCGTTTGTGTTTTGAGACAGGTCTCAACCTGTCGCCCAGGCTGAAGTGCAGTGGCGTGATCTCAGCTCACTGCAACCTCTGCCTCCCAGCTTCAAGCGATTCTGGGGCCTCAGCCTTCTGAGTAGCTGGGATTACAGGCATACGCCACCATACCCAGCTGATTTTTGTATTTTTTGTAGAGATGGGGTCTCGCCGTGTTGGCCGGGCTGGTCTCAAACTCCTGACCTCAGGCAATCCACTTGCCTTAGCCCATGGGATGAGTGCTGGGATTACAGGCATGAGCCACCGCGCCCAGCGGTGTTTCAAAAAAAAAATAGTGTTTTTTAAAAAAAAACTATTTTGTGGTGTTTTGTGTTATTTAAGCAATCTTCCCTATCCTAAGCTCATGAAGTTACTGGCTTAAGACTTTTTAAGTTGTTCCTTTTTAAATACACTTTACACATTGATGAAAGTGCATCTCAGATGTATTCTGTGTCGGGGGCAAGGTGGGGAATGGATTTTTTTTCCTATTGAGAAAGCCAGGTGTCCCAGCCTCTCCAGCCTTTCTTTCTCGTGAGTCTGGACTGCCACCCCATCTCCTCTAGGCTCCCTCAGGGACATTGGGCTCTCTCTTCCCAATGAGGTAGGAGTAGTCCCAATGAGTAGTCATGTAGCCTGCTCTTGCACTCATACCTATACATTTCAATTATTTAACTTTACGTAAAATTTGATACCTGGTAGGGCAAGTGGGTAAAGTGGAGAAAGGGCACAGGGATATTTGCTTTTGCTTTAAATAACTGTCTGTGTGAATAACGCTGGCTGAACTTGGAAAATGTCCATCTGCCACGCGCCTGTCATGATGTGTGGCGTGATGGGTGGGGATCTCATGACTTCTCTGTGAAACTCTGGGTACTTTTACTTTTGGCTTCCCCTCCCCACGCCCTGCCCACTGGCCCCTCCAGTTTCCAGGTTGTGATGTCTCTGAACCTTGGGGCGGCCCTTCCGGTATTCACACGTGGGCCTGTAGCGGGTGTTTTGGGACCAGGCTGCAGTACTGATTCCGTTGGTTACCACCAACCAGACCACAGCGACAGGCCTGCTGGGGGCAGGAGTTTCCTGTTGCCTCATAGACACCGAGACCCTGGATTCCAAAAATAAAAGCACGAGAAACCACCGTGACCTCATGGTCTCTGCTCGCAGGGGTTTCTGAGCACCCGGGACCATCTTCACCTGCAGTGGCCTGGCCCGGCCTGGGCCATGTGGGCTCTGAGTGGCCCAGAGGGCCCCAGAGCCACCTGCCTGAAGCTCTTGCTCTCTGTCCCCGCCCTCTAGGCAGTCACCCGCAGGGCCAAGGTGGCTCCCGCTGAGAGGATGAGCAAGTTCTTAAAGCACTTCACGGTCGTAGGGGACGACTACCATGCCTGGAACATCAACTACAAGAAATGGGAGAATGAAGAGGACGAGGAGGAGGAGGAACAGCCGCCACCCACACCAGCCTCGGGCGAGGAAGGCAGAGTTGCAGGCCCTGACGCTGCCCCTGCCCCTGGCCCCGCGCCCAGGGCCCCCCTTGACTTCAGGGGCACGTTGAGGAAACTGTTCAGCTCCCACAGGTTTCAGGTAAGTGGGACAGGAGTCCGGGATGCCCAGAGCTGGCAGGAGAGCCATCAGGGAATGTGAGGCAGGCGGCCAGGCTGAGCCCATTTGGCCACTGCCTCATTCATTCTATGAGTGTTTGCCCAGCACCTACCACGTGCCGGGGACCCTGTACTGCACTGGGCATGTGGCAGGCAGATCTCAAGTTGTCAGGGAGAAAAGAGTCATGATCCAAAAGGAAAGGGTCCACCAATGGATGAGTGTGAAATCGAATGTGTTCTATCCGTACAGTGGAATATGATTCCAACATCAAAAGCAAAGAAGTGCTGATCCATGCCACAATGTGAATGAACCTTGAAAACATGGTGCTGAGGGAAAGAAGCCAGACACAAAAGGCCAGAGTGTAAGATTCCATTGATACAAAACGTCTAAGGACAGGCAAATCCATAGAGACAGGAAGCAGATTGGCGGCTGCCACAGGTGGGAGTGTTTCCATTTGAGGAGATGAAAATGTTCTGGAATTATAGTGGTGATGGTTACACAACCTCGTGAATGGACTTAATGCCACTAAATTTTATGCCAACTTTAAAATGGTATATTTTACATTATGCAAATTTTACCACACACAAAGTAAATAAAGGGTAAATAACAGAGACAGAAAGAACACTCATCCGTTCACTCTGCGAACACTCAGTGCCAGAGGCTCCCCTGCCTCATGGAGACCCATCCTGCTGGGGGCCTCAGTCTCTCTTGTGGAGTGATGCCCAAAATACCTGGCTGTCCTGGCCTTAGCCCACTGCTGATAGCCTCCAGGTGTGGTTGCAGGGAGAAAGCAGAGCTGGGGTGGTCCTCACAGACGAGCGAAGGGAACTGAACTTTCTATGGAGTTCAAGCAATTCTCCTGCCTCAGCCTCCCAAGTAGCTGGGATTACAGGCGCCTGCCACCACACCTGGCTAATTTTGCATTTTTAGTAGAGACAGGGTTTCACTATGTTGGTCAGGCTGGTCTTGAACCCCTGACCTCAGGTGATTCACCCACCTCAGCCTCCCAAAGTGCCAGGATTACAGGTCTTAGCCACCGTGCCCGGCCAACTGTCCTGCCATTGACTGATTGATTGATTGGTTTGAGACAGAGTCTTGCTCTGTCACCCAGGCTGGAGTGCAGTGGCATGATCTCAGCTCACTGCAACCTCTGCTTCCTGGGTTCAAGCTATCCTCCTGCCTCAGCCTCCCAAGTAGCTGGGATTACAGGCACCCGCCACCACACCTGGCTAATTTTTGTATTTTTGGTAGAGAATAGGTTTCACCATATTGGGCAGGCTGGTCTCAAACTCCTGACCTCAAGTGATCCACCCATCTCAGCCTCCCAAAGTGCTGGGATTACAGGCATGAGCCACTCTGCCTGGCCATGTCCTGCCATTTAGAAGGGCTTTTATTATTTTTTTAAGAGATAGGATCTTGCTATGTTGCCCAGGCTGGTCTCGAATTCCTGGTCTCAAGTGATCCTCCCATCTTGGCCTCCCAAAATGCTGTGATTACAGGTGTGAGCCACCATACATGGTCTAGAAAGACATTTCTGATTTTGAAGGACAAATGCAAGTGGAGTCTGGTCAGCTCTCTCTAGACCCCATCCCCAACCCCAACATGGCAGAGCCTATGTCTGGGTTCCTAGAAGTCCATTCAAGTCCTGGGAGGGCACAGGCCTGGGGACCACAGGGAAGCACACAGTTCTCAAAGGTGGGCATTTGGAGGATGCTACTGCAGGTGTCCCCAAACAAAATAGACCTGTCCCTCCTTAGAGCCTGTCCCTCTTCTGGAAGCAGAGAAATGCAGCCCTTGCATCTTCTATCACTGACTTTATTCCAGGGTAAAAGATTAAAAAAAATTATTTTGGTCTTTTTTTTCCCCCACTCTTGTGTGGCTGAAAGCAGCGAAGCAAGAGAGCTGACATGCCAGAGCGCCTGGCGGCCCAGCTCCTCTGTGGCTGTGATGGGAAAGGAAACATGCTATTAAGTTGTTGGGGGTTGAAATCCCAAACCCTCAATTTCAGGAGCAGAAGGAAGGAACCAGCTTCCTTGCAGCTGCAAGGGGAGCCCTGGGCCGCCCCCTCAGGATGTTCCCCTCCTCCCTGGGCTTAGGGCTGGGGACTGGCCCCTGAGCTGGGACCCCCAGAGACACTCCTGCTGGGGAAAAAGACAAATGCCTGTCATAAAGTGAGTGGAGGTGTTTATTCACCTACCCAACAGTCACTTATTGAGCACCTGCTGTGTACAGTGACAAATGTGGCAGACACATCTTCGCCCTCATTGAGGATCTGGCAGGCTGCAGAGAGGCAGGAATGATGGGAGCCATCACTGAGACACACATTGGTTACAGATGGAGAGAAGCCCTCCTCAGGGAGGAGGGAGGCTTTGAGAGGTCCTGGGGGTGGGGGACTGATCAGGGACTGGAGTTGGAGGAGGTGACACCTGCATGCTGAGCAGGAGTGAACCCCGTGGATGGATGGCGTGGGAGGCTTCCAGGTAGAGGGGCTTCCTTTGCCAAGGACTTGCAGCATTGGAGGAATTGAGAAGGGTGCACGTGGATTGGGTGTGGGTGCTGCCAGCAGGCAATTGGCAAGAGAAGAGGCCAGGGAAGGTCATCCACGGGTTGTGGGGTAACTTTGAAAGCTCTAAGTGTGTGGGTGGGGGATCAGATTTGTAGAGGGACTCAGTGGCAGCAGTGAGGCCACACTGGAGTAGGTGGGGAGGCTCAGAGGTTGTGGTTTCTGCAGGTAGGATCGGCATCCAGGAAGCTCCTGGGATCCCTTTCTTGAGTGGTTTGAGATGGCCAAGGTGCTTGATATATTGTTAACTGCGGTCCCTTCTTACATGGGATGGCACCACCAAGGGAGAGAATACAGGGGGTGATTCAGGGCCCAAGGAAGCCATGAATGACAGGACAGAGTTGAGCCAAGGGAAGGTGGTCCCAGGAGTCAGGGAGCTTTTTTATTCCCATGTACCGCAGGCCAGCCCTGTGCTAAGCGCTCTTCATACTTCACTCACATCATGCTCCCATTGTTGCTCTGGGGTAGAAAATGTGGCCCACTCCATTTTCCCCGTGAGGACAGTGAAGGTTCCAGCGATAAGAGATGTGCCCAAGGTCCAGGCAGATGGGGGAGCTGGGAGCTGAGCCCAGGACTGGCCGCCCCACAGCGCGGACTCTGCAGTCTTTGCCAGGGTGAGGATTTGGAATGAAGCAGCTTCTCTGAATTCTCAGCAATTTTCCTTGTGACCTGGTTCCCCTCAGAAGCAACACTCCCTGTGAACTGGCAGATTCAGGGCCCCGGGGATGAATTTTCATAGAGGCCAGGGTTATTATCCAGGCATCGTAGTTTTGTGACCTTGGGTTGGTCTGTCTCTCATTTTTCTTTTGCATTGTTTTTTAAATTGAGGTGAGATTCACGTAACAATCATTTTTAAGTAAATGATTCTGTGGCATTTATTTAATACATTCACAGTGTTGTACAAGTCACCACTATCTACTTCCAGAGCATTTTCTTTTTTTTCTTTTTTCTTTTTGAGACGGAGTTTTGCTCTTGTTGCCCAAGCTGGACTGCAATGATGTGATCTCGGCTCACTGCAACCTCCGCCTCCCGGGTTCAAGCATTCTCCTACCTCAGCCTCCCAAGTGGCTGGGATTATAGGCACATGCCACCATGCCCAGCTAATTTTCTGTACTTTTAGTAGAAACAAGGTTTCACTATGTTAGCCAGGCTGGTCTCGAACTCCTGACCTCAGGTGATCTGCCCGCCTCAGCCTCCCAAAGTGCTGGGATTACAGGCATGAGCCACCGTGCCTGACCCCAGAGCATTTTCAAATGGAAACCTGGTACCCATTAGCAGTCACTCCCCATTCCCCCTCTCCCAGCCCCAGGCAACTGTGAACCTGCATTCTGTCTCTGGATTTGCCATTTCTGGACATTTCGTATAGATGGGATCATATAATGTGTGATCTTTTCTGTCTGCCTTCTTTCACTTAGTATGACGATTTCATAGTAGTGTGGGTCAGAACCTCATCCTTTTCATGGCTGAATATTGGGTCTGTTCCTTGTAGCTCTGTGGCTTGGTTTTACCTCATATGAGCTCTCAGATCCCTTTAGTTCCAAAATAAAACCAAGGAAAAACAACAACAAAAACCCCACTAGAGGCTTGCACCTTTATTAAGCTTGCTGAATTTGGAATGTGTGAAAACTTCATTATAAGGCAATTTGCCATGCAATTTTCACAACAAACCACATCATAGAATACTTTAATTACTGAAATAATTACCTACAGGTTGAAAGGATCAAAGAATTAATAGTCTGTTCTTGCAGAGGCCTGAACTTGTTTAATTTTAAACTGAAACTGCAGAAATTGCCAAGATAGTGGCAGATTAATTTTCAGAGGCCAGAATCAACTGATCTGAGAGTGCGAATGGCAGGGGATGGCGATGGTCCGGAATTTCCAAGGGAACAGAAGGGTCACTCAAAGTCCTGTGCGGCTCCTCCCACTGCTACATTTCCACTGCCATTATGGTATCCCCAACGCTGTCACCTTCAGCCTGCCATCAGTGCCCTCGCCAACATCATCACCAGCTGTCACCATGACTGCCATCACTACCAGCTGCTTCCCACAGCTGCCATCAGTGAGACCACCCACCCACTCCACACTGTTCCCCACCTGTCCTCTGTCAGCCCATCACAAAGCCCACGAGGTTGTTTCCCATAGCAGCTCTCCTCAATTCTCCAGGACACCGGGACTCCTCTCCCCTTCACCCTCTTCACCCACTGTGGGCACACGTGAGCTGGGGCAGGCACCTCACATCTCCAGGCAGAAGCTGGTTTGTAAGCACAGCAGCCGTCCCTGTAGCTGAGGAGCCTGCAGTCGGCAGTCCCCAAGGTCCCTCCCAGGACTCAGACTGCTGAGGCAGGGCTGTGTTGAGTTATTTATTGAGCATCTGTTCTGTGAGCACCCCAGCAACAGCAGGCCCCAGGAATAGAAAAATACAAACTTGCCTGGGCGCGGTGGCTCACGCCTGTAATCCCAGCACTTTGGGAGGCCAAGGTGGGTGGATCACTTGGGGTTAGGAGCTTGAGACCAGCCTGGCCAACATGGTGAAACACCATCTCTACTAAAAATACAAAAATTAGCCAGGCATGGTGGTGTGTGCCTGTTATCCCAGATACTCGGGAGGCTGAGGCAGGAGAATTGCTTGAACTCAGGAGGTGGGGGTTGCAGTGAGCCGAGATCATGCCATTGTACTCCAGCCTGGGCGACAAAACGAGACTGTCTCAAAAAAAAAAAAAAAAAAAAATATATATATATATATATACACACACACACACACACACACTTAAAAACTGATTATTTGTTGCCATCTAGGTATGGGCAGTTTGGTTTGAGAGGTGGTATTTGAGAAACAGTGACCAAGGGTCAGAAAATGAGCCAGACATGTTCTGGGAGGGCAGGGAAGGTGGGCACCACCTAGAGGCAGAGCAGGCCAGGAGGGTGGTGGGAAGGAGGCTGGTGGCTTCTATCAGAGAGGAGCTGGCCCTGCGCAGCCACCATCCCGGTGGGGCCTCTGGCGAGCTATAGCAATAGCCTCCCACCCTTAATGGCTTTGCCCAGTGGTTTCACCCACGTGCTTCCAAGCCAGCTCTTAATCATGGGAAGAGGGAGGGCCTCCATATGGGTCTCATGGTCTCTGGTGCCTTCCCTCGGCCCGCAGGTCATCATCATCTGCTTGGTGGTTCTGGACACCCTCCTGGTGCTTGCTGAGCTCATCCTGGACCTGAAGATCATCCAGCCCGACAAGAAGAACTATGCCGCCATGGTAGGGGTTGACAGCTCTTCTGGGGTCTTACTGATATGTTTTGCTTGTGTTATCTGCACAGTAGGGGTGCAGAGTGGAGCAGCTGACACCCCACTTGGAGTAGCAAGGTCTGTGGTAGTTTAATAGGTGTTTTCATCTTCCTTTCCAGATTATGGATTAGCATTTACTACAAGCAGGAAACCTTGTTTCACATGATGGCTGGAATCCTGGGTGATGCTAGGCTAGTGAGCATGTGGGGTGGATCCACTCTGCCATCTCTGGCTCAGGAGGGGCATTTCTTCTGTCTTCTGTTGATGGTCTGCATGGTCCCCATGCTGGGCCGTCAGGGGATGTGCTGTTTATTCACTGATTCAGTTACTGAGCCCATCCTAGACGTTCAGGCAAAGGGTGGTGGACACACCCTGTCTCGGTGCCAAGGGAGGAGATCAGGAGAGTTAAAATCATCCCTGGCTGGGCGCAGTGGCTCACACCTGTAATCTCTGCACTTTGGGAGGACAAGGTGGGTGGATCACCTGAGGTCAGGAGTTCAAGACCAGCCTGGCCAACATAATAAAACCCCGTCTCTACTGAAAATACAAAAAATTAGCTGGACGTGGTGGCGCAGGCCTGTAATCCCAGCTACTCAGGAGGCCAAGGCAGGAGAATCACTTGAACCCCAGAGGCGGAGGTTGCAGTGAGCTGAGATAGCGCCTCTGCACTTCAGCCCGGGCAACAAGAGCAAAACTCCGTCTCCAGAAAAAAAAAAAGCATTTCCCGTCCCCAACCCCCGCCATGCCCTTTTTTGGAAAAACAAAATGGAATTGATATGCAAATATATGTCTTTGCAAGTAGTGAAAAAGGCAGAAGGAAATGTTAAACCTCCTTCTTCCTGGTACCTTTCCCAGAGGCAGCCCAGTGACATCTCCTATGCCAGCATGAAAGGAGAATCTTCCCTGTCCACCTAATTTCTCCTAAATAATTGCTTTCATGTTTCTCAGAGACTGAGGTCTTGAACCCCTGGGCTCAAGCGATCCACCCACATCTGCCTCCCAAAGTGCTGGGATTACAGGCGTGCGACACTGCACTTGGCTCTCTTCCTCTATTTTTAATAGAATCCATTAACATGCCTGCCATATTGTCTTTTTTCTCTCAACTTTTTATTATGAAAAATGGCAAAGACACATTTTGCTGTTTGCTTTGTCACTATATATCCCCACAGATGCACACACATTTCCATCTGACCATTTGACGTCACAAACCTTCACTCCTAAATACTTCAACATGCCTAATAAGGTTTTTCTCCCGTGGAGCCATGAGAGCATCATCAGACCTAAAATAAGATCAATAGTCCCACCTAACAACCACTTTTATTCACTCACTCATCCCAAATGTCTCTTTTTATTTTGGGGGGACAGAGTCTCTATCGCCCAGGCTGGAGTGCAGTGGCACTATCTCATCACACTGCAACGTCCGCCTCCTGAGTTCAAGCAATTCTCCTGCCTCAGGATCCAGAGTAACTGGGATTACAGGTGCCCGCCACCACACCCAGCTAATTTTTGTATTTTTAGTAGAGACGAGACTTCACCATGTTGGCCAGGCTGGTATCAAACTCCTGACCTCAAGTGATCTGCCCACCTCAGCCTCCCAAAGTGCTGGGATTACAGGCACGAGCCACCATGCCCAGCCCAAGAATGTCTTTAATGGCACTTTTTTTCAAACTAGGATAGGGAATTCCAATATTCTATTTGGTTGTGTCTCCTTGGAATTTTTTTTTTTTTTTTTTTCCTTGAGACAGAGTCTTGCTCTGTCACCCAGCCTGGAGTGCAGTAGCACTAACAGCTCACTGCAGCCTTGACCTCATGGGCTCAAGCCTTCCTCCCGCCTCAGCCTCCTGAGTAACTAGAACCACAGCCATGCACCACCACACCTAGCTAATTTTTAAATTTTTTTATAGAGAAAGAGTTTCCCTGTGTTGCCCAGGCTGGTCTTGAACTCCCAGGCTCAAGCAATCCTGTGTTGGCCTCCCAAAATGCTGGGATTACAGGCGTGAGCCACCACACGCAGCCTCCCTGGGCTTTCTTAATCTAGATAAATCCTCCTGCTTTTCTTTTTCCTTCATGACCATGACTCTTGGAAGAGCCCAGCCAATAGAATGTCCCATGTTCTGGATTTGTCTGATGAGTTTGAGGTCTCCTGCCTTATTTCCTGCACACCACAGTTAGGTCCAGGGCTTGATCAGCAGGGAGTCCTCATTGGCGGGCGATGTTCTGGAGGTGGCATTTTCAGGAGGCACACGCCAGGGGTCCCATTCAGTTGGGTCACTTGATTTAGGTAGTAAATGCTGGATGGCTCCACTGGCCAGGGGCATTTTTCCTGTTGCAGTGGTAAATGATCTGCCCGGTATTCCTTTGGTAGCATGCAAATATCCTCTTCCCCAGTTGGCATCTGTTGGTGATCCTTGCCTGAGTCAGTGACTACACTAGGGGATGCAGAATGGTGATTTTCTAATTCTGTCTTTCCTTCTACATTTAGTAGTCGGTACTCTTCTATAAAAAGGCACTTCCCTGTTTTCCCATGTGTGTGCGTGTGCATGGGTGTATGTGCTGCACTGTGAATTTTTTTTTATTCACTGTGTTACAATCAATCTTAGTCATTCTTTTCAATGTTCAGATTGCCCCAAATGTTGTCACTGTGAACCTCTTCAAGCTGACTGCTGGGTCCTGTTGACATGACTCTGTGATGTCTTTGAAGACTTCCTTGCTTTCTGGCACAAGACATCCTTGCCCACATTGTACCTTCCCTGCCCCAGATCTGGAAATGGTTATCTTGGTGTGAGGACTGGTTATTTTATATTTTAATTTTTATTTTTTTGAGATGGAGTCTCACTCTGTCGCCCAGGCTGAAGTGCAGTGGCCTGATCTCAGCTCACTGCAAGCTCCGCCTCCCAGGTTTACGCCATTCTCCTGCCTCAGCCTCCCAAGTAGCTGGGACTACAGGTGCCCGCCACCATGCCCGCCTAGTTTTTTGTATTTTTTTAGTAGAGACAGGGTTTCACCCAGGATGGTCTCGATCTCCTGACCTTGTGATCCACCTGTCTCGGTCTCCCAAAGTGCTGGGATTACAGGCTTGAGCCACCGCGCCCGGCCTATTTTTATTTTTTGAGACAGAGTCTGACTTGTCACCCAGGCTGGAGTGCAGTGGTGCAATCTCGGCTCACTGCAACCTGTCCTCTGGGTTCAAGCAATTCTCCTGCCTCAGCCTCCCAAGTAGCTGGGACTACAGGCGTGCACCAACACACCTGGCTCACTTTTTGTATTTTTTTTAGTAGAGACAGGTTTTCACCATGTTGGCCAAGATGGTCTCAAACTCCTGACCTCAAGTGATCTACCTGCCTCAGCCTCCCAAAGTGCTGGGATTACAGGCATGAGCCACTGTGCCCAGCCAGGACTAGATCAAGATCTCGGAACCCTTTTCACTTACCTTGGTGATCACTCCTAATTGGAACATATGGATCTGCCTCCATTCATTCATTCATTCATTCAGTTATTTTAGAGATGGGATCTTGCTATGTTGCCCAGGCTGGCCTCAAACTGGGCTCTGGGCAGGAGGCCCCACCTAGCCTCCTGAGTAACTGGGACCATAGGCTCGAGCCACCACACCAGCTTAATCTTTTTAACAATTGTGTCCTTAGGGCCCCATATGGAGGTGCCACCATTCATTTTAAGAGTACCTTCTAATGGACATTTCTGTCTAACGGACATTTCTGTTGTCTTACAAACAATGCAGAAAATATTTGCTCTGCAAACAGTGCTGCAGTAAATATCCTTAGTCCCTGTGCACACGGGAGTTCAGCTGTAGGATAAGTTCTTAGCCACGGAATTGCTGGTCCAAAGGGTCTAGAGGACGCTTTAATTCCGACATTGCCTAATTGCCCTTTAGACAGCAGGTGCCTCATCTGTGGTGTTCACAGCCGTGTTTCCAGCACCGGGCATCTGGATTTGTCCAACAGATGAATTATCTTGCTGGTGACCAGGCAGGTGCATGCGAGGGCAGCTTGACCTCCCAGAGGCCCGATCTCCCCTGACTGTGGTTCCTTGTCCCCTTCAGATATTCCACTACATGAGCATCACCATCTTGGTCCTTTTTATGATGGAGATTACCTTTAAATTATTTGTCTTCCGCCTGGAGTTCTTTCACCACAAGTTTGAGATCCTGGATGCCGTCGTGGTGGTGGTCTCATTCGTCCTCGACGTTGTCGTCCTGTTCCAGAAGCACGGGTTTGAGGCTCTGGGCCTGCTGATTCTGCTTCGGCTGTGGCGGGTGGCCCGGATCATCAACGGTACGTCTCGTGCACTCCCAGGCTGTGGATGGAGAGCGGGGGCTCAGGCATACATCCGAGGCCTGGCGGCACAGTCACTCTGGGCGCCTGAGCTCACAGTGGCTCCCATTACAGAGGCCTCCCCACTGACCCCTCACCTCCCTCTCCTCCCTTCTTCCTCTTCAGCCCTTTTAGGAGCTGGTTATGAGCAGGTTTATGTCAAGCAAATAAAATGAAACGGTTGGGTACAGTGGTCATGCCTGTAATCCCAGCAATTTGGGAGGCTGAGGCAGGAGGATAACTTGAGCCCAGGAGTTCAAGACCAGCCTGGGCAACAAAGGTGAAACCCTGTCTCTACAAAAAAAAAAAAAAAATAGAAACATCAGTTGGGTGTGGTGGTGCACACATGTAGTCCCAGCCACTGGGGGGGGCGGAGGTGGGAGGATCGCTTGAGCCCAGGATTTGGAGACTGCAGTAAGCCAAGATTGTGCCACCACACTCCAGCCTGGGTGACAGAGCGAGACCCCATCTCAAAACAACAACAACAACAACAAAAACTGGCCTCTGTCAAAGGAATGAAAAAAAGCCTTTGAGTTCCTACGGAAGATGCCTGTTATGGAGAAAGGGGGCATTTCCCAGCCTGTGCTTCCGTGGTATCTGTGCACACTGCTGCTATGCACCCATATGATTGTGAACAGGTTCTAGGTTAAGAAGTCTAATGTTCATCTTGTCAGCAATTATTTTTAAGGATTTCTCAGCCATAACAGCTATAGAGAGATATTGCATAACTGGGGACTAAGTAGCTCAGGCATGAAACCCTGACTTCCCAGCTCTGATGCCCTAAAGTGATGACTGTCTCGTGTGTCTGTCACCACCCCTCCCAACACTATACGGGTGTAAGAATACAGATTTTTTTCCTCAGTGGTTAAGTTAGAAACCAGTATCACTGAGACCCCCAATTTTATTTCAGGGATTATCATCTCAGTTAAGACACGTTCAGAACGGCAACTCTTAAGGTTAAAACAGATGAATGTACAATTGGCCGCCAAGATTCAACACCTTGAGTTCAGCTGCTCTGAGAAGGTAAGACACATCTGGGGACCAGGCATGGTGGCTCATGCTTGTAATCCCAGCACTTTGGGAGGCTGAGGCAGGTGGATCACCTGAGGTCCGGAGTTCGAGACCAGCCTGACCAACATGGAGAAACCCTGTCTCTACTAAAAATACAAAATTAGCCGGGCGTGGTGGCGCATGCGTGTAATCCTAGCTACTCAGGAGGCTGAGGCAGCAGAATCGCTTGAACCTGGGAGGCAGAGGTTGCAGTGAGCCAAGATTGCGCCATTGCACTCCAGCCTGAACAAGAGCAAAACTCTGTCTCAACAACAACAACAACAAAAAGACGTCTGAGAAGCTGGCCTCTGCTGCAGCAGCCGCCTGCAGCACAGCGCTGCTCATGCACCTAGAGCGCCCTTCCCTGGGCTGAGCCTGCCTTGTCCTTTCAGATCCAGCCCAGGCATCATATCCTCCCTGAAGCTGTGCCCACTCCCACACCCCGGGGCTCTGCCAGGTCCCCCACCTTTGTCTTCTCACTGCTGTCACTGCTGCTCAGTGGAGCCTATAATTGTAGCAGTCTCCTCAGCAGACTGAATGCCACAGAGTGTAGCTTTCATTCATCTCTGTGGCTCTGTGCCTGGGGCTTACTGAATGATTGTCACATCCCTGGCGAGGCTCAAAGTAAATTCTAGTGTTTGTCTGCTTTTGCAATAGGAACAAGAAATTGAAAGACTTAACAAGCTATTGCGACAGCATGGACTTCTTGGTGAAGTGAACTAGACCCAGACCAGCTCCCCGCAGAGAAGACACTGCCTCATGGGCCTGTGCTGTCATGTGAGGAACAGCTGCCCCTCCTGGGCCACCTGGTGAGAGGTTTGGTTTGATGCCTCTGCCTCCCTCCTGCCAGCATGGATTCTGGGTGGACACAGCCTTGTGGAAGGTCCAGTACCACCAAGAGCTGCCCATCCATTCCCACCCCACACTGTGTCAAAGGTATCACATTTTCTCATGTTGAACACTTTAGCCTTGCTTGAAAATGAGCAACAAAGCTGGACAATTTCTAGTTGTATATAAAATTTAGTCGCATCGAATGTACAGTTTTCAAATTTCACATGTATATTAAGGAATTGATGTATCCTTTCATATGAGCATTCTGAAAGAAAGAAAAAGAAGCTACTTTAGCTGCCACCCCATTCTAGAAAAGTCTCTTATTTTCAAGCTGTTCTAAATAGCTTCCCTTGTCTCAGTTTCCCCAAAAGGGGTACCCAGGCCCCTCCTCTGTGTGCCCCAGCTGCATCAGCCAGCTTTTAGGTGGCTCCATTGCGTTCTGCCACCTGATATTTTTCCTCAGTTACTGTACAATTACTGTATAAAATAAACTCTCTCTTTCCCCTGGATCCTCCTACTGTATTCTTTCCTCTGTGGCACCCATACCAGCCTGCCAGTCAGAGAGCAAGCTAGCTATAGTGCCTGATGCAGAAATGGCAATAAGACCCAAGACTCCACTATAATTAACATGGTACTTAGGGGAAGATCCCTTGCAAGGCTGTGTACTCTTCTCACACGATTTTATCTAATATATTGCTATTTTTTGTACTCACTGCAACCAGACCTAAAAAGGAAAAAACCTGAACTGAATATTTTTAAAATAACTCAAAGCAGGGGATGAATGAACTGGCCAAATCCCCCATGCCTCTGCTGCTTCAAGGCCTGTTCATTTTCTTTACCATCTCTCCAAAGACTTTTTGGGTTCTATCTATGACCTATGTGTTAAGTGTATTCCCCATTCAAAAGTCAGACAGAATAACATTTCCAAAAGGAAAAAAGGTGGGAAGGGAGTGGAGAAGGGCAGTGTGCTGGTTTGGAGGCAACCTCAAAGGTTAGAAGTATAATAAGGCCAGGCATGGTGGCTCACACCTGTAATCTCAGCACTTTCAGAGGCTGAGGCAGGAGGAGCACCTGAGCCCAGGAGTTTGAGACCAGCCTGGTCAACACAGCAAGACCCCATCTCTACAAAATATATTAAAATTAGCCAGGTGTTGTGGTGTGTACCTGTAGTCCCAGCTATTAGGAGGCTGAGGTGGGAGGATCACTCAAGCCCAGAAGGTCAAGGCCGCAGTGAGCCATGATCACACTACTGCACTCCAGCCTCAGTGACAAAGCAAGACCCTCAAAAAGTATAAAATGCAGTGTCCCCTAGGGACTTCTAGCCCCACATGCACTTTCCACAGGGGATGACCTCAGAGGAGGGGCGTAGTTTCCTCAAGTGATGACTTACGTCAAACAAACGGGAAGAAGAAGTTAAAGGGCAGCCTGGCATTGATGGCTGGCGGAGCTCTGAAGCCTGCCTCTGCAGGTGCAGACACATCCACAAAAGTAACCGCAGTAGAAATAAGAATCGTCCTTTCATTTCCTGAGCTGGCCTGTAATAAACAGAGAGAGCAAGGCCCACCCTCCAGTGTGCTCCCAGAATGACAACAATGAGACACTTTTCATTCTCTTCCTCACTCAACCACTGTCAGTTCATGAATCTGATAGATCCTGGAGCACTAATCAGCCATTAACTTGGATGAGGGAAACAATTTTACCAGGGTGTCTGATTAACACATGAATATCAGTCATAATTTTCATGAGAATTTTAAAGATCCAATCGAAACCAGAATGCTAATATAAATAGTACCATCATCAGTGTTTCCTTCTAAGTAAAAGAATGCTGAAGTATTTTATGAACCCCCATGGTTTAAATTATAATCTTTTACACAAAGTAATACCTGTCACCTACCACACTTGAGTTGTGTCTAGACTTCTGTCTTAACATATGCCTTTAAACTAGGTTAGACCTACCTCAGGAAAGGAGGATGAAATTAGATTTGCAGTTACATTGACTATTTTGGCCTGTGGATTCAGTAGGGATCCGTATTTGGTCCACTTCACTTCTATAACCAAAGCCCCTGGGAGCTGGCAGGAATCCTGCAAAACAGAATGCTGTTAATCCATTGGAATCTTACACAACCACAAGTCAGACTTAATCTGCAGTTCAGAGTGTTAATTAGAAAAGGTTTCATATATTACAAAATGTTCTGAACAAGAAAATGAATAGACTCTAGTAGTTCAGATAAAAACAGCTTAGAGAAAGTACGTATTTTAAAGTAACTCAATGCCCCAAAAATATTTTTAACAACTGAAGCATAATTTTTCCATCCCCTTCTATTTCTAAAAAAGTCGACATCACCTGAAACTGCGGTAGTGCCGATATTCAACTGTGGACCCTTTAGGGCCATAACTGCTCTAACTTCATCTACCTGTTTACACCTGCCTCACAGACTTCAGGAAAGAAACTGGTGGGAGGGATGGAGGGGAAGAAATAATTATTAGCAGACAAATAAAACCTGATTGCATATCATGTTAAAATGCTCTGAGGGGAAATTTAAGTGCCTTCTCATTTATCTAATTTCATCAACTGGCACTTAAGATGTGACATTTGGGTAGCCAGGCAGTGTCAGTATGTTGTCAAAGACATCAACTCTTCATCTGCACCAGGAACGCTGCTGGTGCCATGAAGGAGCTGAGCTGCCCATTTGGTTGGCTGCTTTGGGAGCCAACTCTAAGGCCTCTGACCCAAGGGAAAAAGGGGCCGTGGGACTTCCAGGACTTTTTCCTGCCTTTGCAGTCTCTCCAGTTGGCAAATGTGGTAACTGTTGAAGCTGCAGGCTGGGTACGTGGGGACTCCATGGTACTATTCTACTTTTGTGTATGTATGACATGTTTTCATTAAAAAAAAAAAAGCTTTAAAATACATCTCTTCAGGACATGAAAACCTCACAGGCCTGCTAAATTTGGTGGCTGCGAAAAAAGCACTGATGGAATTCCTTAGCTTGGAACTGCCTTTAAAAACCGTGCAGGCTGAACAATCCTCTCGAATATCCAGTTCTTAGGAGACGATGCAGCATGCAGCTGGTAGAAACTGAGTTTAGCAGGTGCTCGTGCCTGCCTCTACCTGGGTTGCCAGCAGAGTTGGTACAAAACCCACTGCTGCAGGCCCTCTGAACATTCAGGATCAGCACAGACCCTGACAATGCTGTGTGCGCACTGCTGCCTCTCCTCCCGACCCGTATCTTCCCTTCTGAGGAGTAATAACTGCATGTCTTCAGCCACGGCCAAGAAGCCAGAAGCAATGTGCCTGGTTCTGGCGGGAGAGTTGAGCCAAGACTTCGCAGTGGAATGGAGTAATCCTGGGTCTCTGCTGGCCTCGGTGGGAGGGCGGATCAGAAAAGCGAGCAGTCCTCATCCCTGCTATGCCCATGCTAGAAATACTCGGAGCAGATAATGAGAGGTCTAAAGAAAGCGTGACAAGAACAAGCTGGGCAATTACAGGCTAAGATGGAGAGCACGCCTCCGGGCCAGGGCTGGCCCACACACTGACTGCTAAGACAAAAGAAAAAGGTGGGCAGAAGCATCACATGTGACCAGGAACCTATCTGTAGGATTGTCAACTTCCATTCAACTCTGTGAGGAACTGTGGCAGTGAAAACTCTGAGGTGTAGGCTGCCTGGGTAGACCAGAGGACAATGGGTGGGATAGCCACGTGCATGGAAGGAAGTCTCAGTCTTTGATACAGGACTCAACATTCGTCTATCGTGTCATGAGATGCCTGGAGAGGGCTCGAGGGACACCAACAATCACAATGATGGTAGCAACAGGATGAGGATCACAGTGGTTCCCATTTATGGACCACTAGGCACCATGCCCAGGGCCACATAAATGTTACCTCACTTAACCCTCTCAATGCCCCATGAGGCCACTCACCCACTATGACTAGCGTTCCCATTTCACAGATGAAAACAGAGGCTCAAAGCCATAAAACTGCCAGCCAGAGACAACATTGCTAACAAGGGGCAAAAATCAGTATCCAAGATTCAGCACATGCTCCCACTCGGAACCATCCTGCCTCCTTAACAGCTGGCTTCCCCAGCTGCCTTCATCACACCACCTGGAAGAGAGAGACTGCTAGCATGGAACCTGCACCTTCTCCCCTTTACCTTCCTGTTGAATGACTGGGTGATGAAGTGGATGGGCACCCAGTCCAGCACATCCTGGGCCTGCGAATTTCCAAAAGGGGCCACATAATCTGGGAAGCCCTGGCCCCACAGCAGGTTCTTCACCTTCTGGGCTACAAGCCAACACGGGAGAGCTCCAGTCAGTCTTGGTGAAGGAAAAAGAAGTCAACTGAATGAGGCTGTTGTTCATCCACCAGCAGTTTTTATTTTCTTATTCCTTTCCTTCCCTTTGTTTATTTATTTATTTATTTATGACAAGGTCTCACTCTGATGCCCAAGCTGGAGTGCAGTGGCGCCATCATAGCTCACTGCAGCCTCAAACTCCTGGGTTCATGTGATCCTCCCAGAGTGCTGGGACTACAGGAGTGAGCCACCACACCCAGCCCACCAGCAGTTTTTTGATTTTCGATTTTTGTTTTTTGTTTTGTTTTGTTTGAGATGGAATTTGCTCTGTCACCCAGGCTGGAGTACAGTGAGGCAATCTCAGCTCACTGCGACCTCCACCTCCCGGGTTCAAGTGATTCTCCTGCCTCAGCCTCCTGAGTAGCTGGGACTACAGGCGCCCACCACCATGTCCGGCTAATTTTTTTGTATTTTTAGTAGAGACGGGGTTTCACCATGTTGGCCAAGCTGGTCTCGAACTCCTGACCACAGGTGGTCTGCCCACATTGGCATCCCGAAGTGCTGGGATTACAGGTGTGAGCCACCGCTCCCAGCCCCACCAGCAGTTTCATTCCTTCCCAGTTTCATTATCTCCTCACTCTCCAAATGGGGGACTATCTGACAGAAGCTAAAGCGTCTCTAACTTTGCAAAATCTTGACCTGCGAGATGATGAGTCTAAAACAATGTTTCCCAAACTGTGTTCCACTGAAGCTCTGTACAAGAAGGGTTTCATGGCCAAAGTTGGGGAAGCATTGAACCTCCATGTCCCCATGTCCCTCCTGAGGCACATGTGTCTATTAAAGGTTCTGATGAGTAATATAGGAAGGAACCATCGTTTTAACTTTAATTTGGTGTTTCCCAAACGTATTGGACCGTAGACCTACCCCTACTGATGTCTTGTGGAAATGTATTCCATGGAACCCTCTCCCTTTGAGAAATGCTGGTCTAAATGGATCAGAATTAATAATGTAAATGGTGGGCCGGGCACGGTGGCTCAAGCCTGTAATCCCAGCACTTTGGGAGGCCGAGACGGGTGGATCACGAGGTCAGGAGATCGAGACCATCCTGGCTAACACGGTGAAACCCCGTCTCTACTAAAAATACAAAAAATTAGTCGGGCGAGGTGGCGGGCGCCTGTAGTCCCAGCTACTCAGGAGGCTGAGGCAGGAGAATGGCGTGAACCCGGGAGGCGGAGCTTGCAGTGAGCTGAGATCCGGCCACTGCACTGCACTCCAGCCTGGGAGACACAGCAAGACTCCGCCTCAAAAAAAAAAAAAAATAATAATAATGTAAATGGTGGCTGGATGTAGTGGCTCACATCTGTAATCCCAACATATTGGGAGGCTGAAGCAAGAAGAGCACTTGAGCCCAGGAGTTCGAGACCAGCCCGGGAAACATAGGGAGACGCCGTCTCTACTAAAATTTTAAAAATTAGCCAGGTGTGATGGCACTCGCATGTGGGCCCAGCTATTAGGAGGCTGAGGCAGGAGGATAGCTTGAGCCTGCAGGCCGAGGCTGCAGTGACCCTGATCACGCCACTGCACTCCAGCCTGGGCAACAGGGTGAGACCCTGTCTCAAAAAATAATAAGTAAATGGTAAATATTGGTCTAAACAAAATAATGATCCAATGACCCTGGGAAGATGTGGGAAGTGTGTGGGTCATGAGGTAGGGGATGAAGGGGAAAGAGCCAACCTTTGTCTTCCTTAATGGAAACTCAATAAAAAATTCATAAAACCAAAATATCAAGAAGTAGCATTATATGCAGGATATTTCAAGATTTGGGGGTAGATTTTGAAAAAAACGGCAACAAGAGTTGAAAGTGGTTGCCTCCAAGGTGGGGCAAATGAGGGTAAGAACTGTTTTTATAACAAGCCATGCAGCGCTGTTTGATATTTTACATTATGTACATATTTGGTAAGATGTAAGCAGATTATATTCAGATTTCCTCTCCCTGGTTTTGATGTGCTGTGTATATTAAAATGCAGAAACATAGGAAATATTTTCAGGGGAAATATTTTTACTGTGAACTCAAATTCTAAACAACCTTAAAAATGAAACATACAGGCCAGGCACAGTGGCTCAGACCTGTAATCCCAGCACTTTGGGAGGCCAAGGCAGGCAGATCACCTGAGGTCAGGAGTTCTAGACCAGCCTGGCCAACATGGTGAAACCCTGTCTCTACTAAAAATACAAAATTTAGCTGGGCATGTTGGCACGTACCTGTGGTCCCAGCTACTCAGGAGGCTGAGGCAGGAGAATTGCTTGAACCTGGAGGCAGAGGTTGCAGTGAGTTGAGATTGCACCACTGGGTGACAGAGCGAGACTCCGTCTCAAAAAAAAAAAAAAAAAAAAAAAAGCCAGGTGTGGTGGTGCGTGCCTGTAGTCCCAACTACTTGGGAGACTGAGGTGGGATCCCTTGAGCCCAGGAGGTCAGGGCTGCAGTGAGCTATAATGGCGCCACTGTACTCCAGCCTAGGAGACAGAGCGAGACCCCATCTCTTAAAAAAAGAAACACACAAAGCCTTGAAATTTTTGCTTTGCCACATTTAATAACAAAAATGATTGTAACAGTTTTGCTACTATTCATGCATGATGATATACTATATGTGGCTTTCATATGAGCTCATCAGCTGATGCAGAGATTTGATTAAAATGGGGAAAAGTGAGAATGCTTTGTTTTCTGATCAACACAAGTTCAAATAGAAACAAGTGACTCTTTTACCTTAGTTTACAGCCAGATTGCATAGTGTAACCAAATAATACTGGGGTCCGGACCCCCTCCAGTGCTAAGCAGTCTTGCTCAGCTGTGCTATGAAGAATAGTAAACTGTCTGTATCTGTTCGTGGTCTGAATAATCCCAGACATTCACAGACAGTTAAGGGACAACTGCCTAGTGGTAGAGCAGCCTGATTCTCAGGTAAGAAGACAGTGTCACTGTGTGACATGAGGGAGACCCAAATACACTTTTTCTGGGCCTCTGTGATTTTAACAGCTATTTCCCAGGAGTGGGCAAAAAAGTAGTTCTATTTTCCTTAGTAAGTGGATTCTCAGAAGAAAAATTATCAGAAACTGGCCCTTCAAAATTGTTTAAATGTGAAATTAAAAACGTTTAAATGTCAACTTTTCTCTCTTAAGATTTTCGTTGTAAAACACTGACATATTTTGTGGCTTAATGGCAGGCTGGGAAAAAAAAAAAGGAGATTTAAAAAAAAAAACCTGACATTTTCCCAGGATGTGCTGTCTCACCCCCAACTGCCAGTCTCCCCCCAGCCCACCTGCTGTGTAGCCAGACTGGCCGCCCACCAGAGCCGCCTGCAGGAAGCTCGGCCTGGACTGCTCTCTTCTTCCCACAAGCAGCCCAGGGGAGCCTCAGCGATAAAAAGCAGTGCAGCCCACGCACACGGAGACAGGAATAAATCCACCCTCTACAGAACCAAAAAGGATATCCCTTATGAGGCTGGAATCCAGCAGCTAACGGGAGCCCCACAACATAACCAGGGTTTCCACTGAGAGGGACTGGCTTGGTATTTTCCTGAAAGACAGTGTAGAAATGCCCCCAAATAATTCTCATTTTAATAAGGAAATGGCAGGGAGAAAAATGCTTCTTTCATAATAAAATCTGGAATTAACAACCAACAAAATAATTTCTCCCTCCCTACTCAGAACTATAAATACATCTGCCAGGTGTAGGAGTACATCATACTGTAAAAGAACAAGCTAACGTGGAAGGGAATCTTTTCCCAAAAGGAAAAAAAATACAAGGAGAATGCTTGGTTTCATTACAGATGCCACAGGCTACACAAAGCCCTCTGTTCACTACAAAGGCTTGGATGTAATACTTAGAAATTCAGTTTTATCCACTAAGAAGTCATTATTTCTTTTTAACTTGGCAATTAAATACTTATGCCAAATTGATCAACCTTACCTGAAGAAAATGAATTTCAAACTTTTGCTGCAGTGGGACCACTACACTGCTAACTGTCCCCAGAAGGAATGACAGATCAGCTTTGGTGACTTCACCTCTATCTGTGTATGTGAGGCTGTATTTTACCTAAAAAAAAATGATACTCCTAATATACCTGTTCCATTACATTTCAGAAGCTGTATGAATAACTGAAAATACCCACAGATAGCAAATCTTTCCCCATTTCTCCATGTGTTAAAGCCTTGCTCTGCTGTCCAGTTGGATTACGAGAGGTGTTCCCTCAGCACCACCCCTAGCAGACAAGGTCATCTGAGCCACTCTGCCCAATTACAGAAGTTCCACATAAGCTGGTCCAAGCAGAATGTAATAAGCCTATCTCTGCAGAGGAAACATGTTAAAACAAAAACAGCAACAACAAAAATATTTTGATGTATTCCGGCAAGTCACTAGGTTTGTGGAGACAAGAGGTGTCCTTTGATGAGACAGCAGAAAGGCAAGCAGGCAGCCAAGCCAGGTAAAGCCACACCACAGGCTAGGACAGAGTGTCCTCGGACGGCATCCAGTTACCCCAGCGCGACAGGAGGCTTAAGTCTGCCACAGACAAGCTCTCAAAGCCAAATTCGGCACCTACCTCAAGAACAACATTCATGCAAAGGTGAAAGTGTCCAGCATTGACGAGAGCCGGCTGTAGCACATCAGTGTCTTCCCGTCGGGTGAGCGTTTTATTTAGAGACTGAATGAGGACGGACTGAACAGTGATAGGGACCTGCAGAGTGAAGACCAGGAGTGTTGAAGACGCTCTATCCAGGGAGGATGGGCTAAAATAACAACCAACTGGAAAGAAACCTCCCCTGATATATGGCCAAGTAGGGGGAAGCATGCTACACAACATGTGTATACTATGATCCACATTTGCAAAAGTAATAAACATATATACATTCGCAAAGAAAATACTTGAAGATATAACCAAAACTTTAAAAGTAGTTACCTCTAATAACAAAGTTTACACAAAAACTTGTACACAAATGTTCACAGCTGCACTATCATAATAGCTAAAACCAAAAACCATCTAAATGTCCATCAACTGATGAATGGATAAATACAAAGTCTAGCCTTACAAAGGAATATGACTTATCCTTAAAAATAGTACTAATACATGCCACAGTACAGATGAATCTTGAAAACATGCTAAGTCATAAAAGCCAGACACGAAAGGCCACACTTCTAATTCCATTTATACGGAATGTCCAATTGGCAAACCCATAGAGATGAAAACTAGATCAGTGGTTGCCAGGGGCTGGGGGACAGAGCTGGAGAAGAATGAGGAGTGACTGCTAACACAGGGCTCCTTTTTGGGGTGATGGAAATGTTCTGGAATTAGTGGTAATGGTTGCACAACCTGTGACTATACTAAAAGCCACAGAATTGTATACTTTAAAATGGTGAGTTTTATGGTATGTGAATTATATCTCAAATACATACACACAAAACTCCATCACACTGTCAAGCTCACATATATATCCTCACCTCCAAAACACAACTCCTACACACTCCATACCCACACATGCACATTCACACACAGTCCCAGGATACATATGCTTAAGCCCCCACACACCCCCGAATATTCATTTGACCCAATTTATACACAACTTCTACACAAATGCAAGTGCACACATACATAAACACACACACACAGTGGTTTCTCTGGGTGGTAGGATTATGAGCAATAGAAAACAGACACAGACAAACGTTTTCAGCAACACCAGGAAGCCCTGCTTATCCCAGTGCTATTAAAGGACATTTTGCATTCATGGCCACCGCCAGCAGACTAGCAAGGCATCAACCCATCCTCTAAAGGTAGCTGGGCCTCCTCACACTATAGGATGAATCTGTCATTTGCTCTAAACTTCAATTCTTGGAAACCACTGTTGAGGAAGGAGCCTCATGTATCTATTAATAGTTGTTTATACCACTTTGAACTTAATCATGCACCATGCTGTTTATAATTCAAAATGACCAAGTATTTAAGCAGTCATTTTAGAGATAAATAAGCAGTCCTTATGTGTCTGCCCCCATGACCAAGAAGACCTGCGAGTCAAAACCTCTCACAGAAGAAAGTGACATGACTCAGTAACAAGGTTGTGAGCTGTCATGTGACGAGAATGGCAGAAGTGCAACGCCAGTCACTGCGAAGCCCTCTGCATAACACACCGCACCAAAGAGTTTCAGCATGGAGGGGATCCTAGGCTGTGATTCAATTAGCTCTTGTTTAACATAAGGACAACCCGGGTTCCTTACTCTGAGCACAGTGGCCCCTGATTCAGCAATGACACCGGGTTCCAAGAAAGAGCATAGCCTGCCATACCAGCCTCTGCTGAAGCCACTTCCATGGTGTGTCCGTGGAATTGGCAAAAACCAAAGGATTCAATATCAATGAGCTTTGGAGAGTCCTGGTGTCAATGGCAGTAGCTGCCCTCATCTCAGCAGCTCACTCAACAGTCACGAGAAGGAAACGGTAGGGCCGTGCTGATTTCCTTGATTCCTCTTCCACCACATACCATTCCCAAACCACACACTGGTAAAGAACTCCAGCATACTCAATGAAACTACAGGGCTACCCTGGAATCATTTACTGATGGCTTCACAGATACTGTCAATGATTCCAGGCAATCATAACAGTCTTCACTTAGTGAGGAGATTAGACCCAATTTCTATACTCCTGATCCTCTAACCTTAAAATCTGCTTAAGAAAATTTTAAACAAATTCCTGCTATTAGTTTACATGCTCGTCCTTTAGAGCACAACCTTTGGTGTCACACAGACCTAAGCTGGAAGTCCCAGTCCACTGGGTGTGTGTAGCCTGTCATGTGGGCTCACAGAGAGAGCTGGTCCAGTGTGGTGGTAAAGTATAAGGTCCCTGGGGCCAGACCGCCTAGATTCCTGTCCCAGCTCTGCCACTTCCCAGCTGTGCAGCCGTGGGCAAGCTCATTCATCTCCCTGTAACTCATCTGCCAGAGAGTGACAGTAACTGAACCTACCTCCTAGGACAGCCAAGAGGATTCAAAGATGGTGGACACGTACAGCACTTAGAATGGTGCCTGGCATCTGCTCCAAGCCTCCCAGTAACATCCATCACATTCCTCATAATAGGTCTTTCCACACTTACTGGACCCACCTCCTTCCTAGTCATTCATCACTAAAAACATAACTCACTGAGTGCCCAGAACATACTGGACGCTGCATTAGAAATACGGATATATCATGAACAAGGCTGATAGGGCTGCTGCCCCCACAGACAGTTCCAGTTTTAAGTGGTAGAATCCAAGCACTCTCTAGGGATTGGAGGGAGGTGAGAGCTAGCCCATTGCATGACTTTCACACTGCATTCCCGCGAGCCCTAGCGTTCTTTACTGGGACCAAAGAGGAAAGAGAAGGAGACTGGGCAGGTGGAGGGCTTCAGGCCCCATCCCTGCTCCAACCAGCACAGCTCCACATTCAGTCTGTGTTATACTCTAGGGAGGGTTCCGCTTCAGACTGCATTTAAGAAAGGATATCTATAACTAAAACAAGTTTGAAAACACAAGTAACATCCAGTAACATCCATCATTCCTCATAATAGGTCTTTCCATCCTTCACAGAAGACGGGATCCAGCCCCACACACCATTGTGTGAGACCCAAAGTCACGTGGCTATTTCCTTTCAAACATCTCCTTCAAACACGTTTGTGTGCAGAGCATCAGTGAAGTCAATCACAGCCAGTGCATCCCCATCCCAAGTGCGTCCCATGCACAGATGCCACACCAGCACCTCATGTGCTTCTCCCACTTGACCCTGCATCACGCCTCTGCACAGATACTTACCATCCACTCAACAAAGGGAGAACTCAGTGTTACTAAGACAAGAAAATAATGGCAAAGCTGAGGTTTGAACCTAGGCTGGCCAGTTCCATAGGCTGGGAAACTAGGACAAAGCCACCAACTCAGGCCTCCATGGGGACTGTGTTCACAGGCAGGCCTAGGCTACAGACCCTAGAATAAGGGGTGAGGGATCCACATTCCTTTGACATAGCCATGAAGAGACCCTGGCATCCTGACCACAACCAAGCAGAACCCTGGGCTGGGGCGATAAGGTTTTGAAAAGAACCCACCCTCAAATAAAGCCCTGAAGGTACACTGTGGGGCACGCCTCCCACATGGTGTGGACACCTACTGGCCAAAGTGCTTACAGCTTCTGTCCTGGACAGGCAGCATCCTGGGAGCTGGACAGCTTTCTCAACAAGAGACCAAGAAGAGAACAAGGGACAGCCTGAATGTCCAGAATCTGTCAATCACACCCACTGCTGGTCACAACAGTGATGTCACTGAACCGTAGAAGAGTACAAAACCACAACAACGGAGGCAGCTGGAAAGCCCAGAAGTGTTACTCCCGCTAAGGAGTTTCCCTATTGCTCTTCTGCTTGCTTTTTGGCAAATGTATTTGCTATTGACAACAAGGTCCCCTTCTAACTGTAACTGTATTCCTTTAAAAGGGCTCAGAAATAAGACAGAGTATTATAAACTATTCTACTTTCCCTTACAAAAAAAAAAATACTCTTACCTTTGTTCTTGAATCAGGTGCCTAGATAAAAAGAAACCACAAAAAATTGTGTTAAGTACAACAAAAAGAAGCATTTTCATTGCTTTTTCAGATCTTGAGTTGAAGAGTATATTCATCTTATTAAAGGTTTCACAAAGAAGAAAACAGAATTTCCTTGATCAAAACTTCCCATATCCATCTGTTTGAATCTACGTCCTAATCAAAGAGGTCACGTTGCATTTTCCTTCTATCTTCATTTCCTCCAGGTGGAAGCTCACTGAGCTAGCCTCAGGAAGGTTCCATGCTCCAGGGTCATTATTGTGTATTTCCACATGGTCTCACGGCCGTAAGCACTGTGAGAAGCACAGTTCTTGCACTCCTGGTCACTCTCACTGCACCTGTCCTTGCTGGAAGGCCACCATTCCTTGCCAAGGTGATTTCCACAACCTAACTGGTCTTCCTGCCTCTGGCCCAAGCCTCCTCAATGACAAGCCCTTGCCTCCCAAGTAGAGCCGCAGCTCTGTTTCTGAAAGGCCCACTGGGAAATGTGGGGAGGGAGACAAATACACCTGTTTGGAGAGACTGTGCTGAAAGAGAACTGTACCTGGATGCCCAAGGAATTACTTCAAGACAACTGTGAGCTCAAGCTAACTAGAAGAATTCACAAGCCTGGATGGCTGACTTACACAAGAGAGGGAGAGAGAAAATGAGAGGAGAGGGAAAGGTTAAGCTTGATCCTAAAAACTGAAGTCCAGACAAATAATGGTGCCATGAACCACCCTACCCCTGTACCCCTCATAAAAAGGAAATTGAGATGGGACCCCTTTGACAATAATCATATGTTTCTGGCGGGGGGGTTATTTTGTTTTGTTAGAGACCAGGTCTCACTCTGTCACCCAGGCTGGAGTGTGATCATAGCTCACTGCAACCTTAGCTCACTGCAACCTCAGCCTCTTGGGCTCAAGTGATCCTCCTGTCTTAGCCTCTTGAGTAGCTGGGACGACAGGTGTGCACAACCATGCCACACTAGTTTATTCTTTGTAAGGCAGGGTCTCTCTATGTTGCCCAGGCTGGTTCTTGAACTCTTAGCCTCAAGTGATCTTCCTGCCTCAGCCTATCATATGGTTTTTTAATCATTGAAAAAATTCTTCTTGCCTTGCCACCCTCCATCTCATCTGTCATGTGGGCCAGTGGCCTCACTCATTTCTTCAGTTTAGGGTTCAGACACTGCAACCAGAGAGAAGGGGCCCTTTCACCACCGTGCCCTCTTCTCCCATTTCCTGTTCTTTCCTGACTGCCTGTGTCATCTGCCAACCAAAAAGTGGATTTCCTCTTATTTTCTGGCCTGTTTCTGAGAGAGAGCCCTTTTTGGGGCTAATAAGATTATTTCTGGGGCCGGGCGCGATGGCTCAAGCCTGTAATCCCAGCACTTTGGGAGGCCGAGATGGGTGGATCACGAGGTCAGGAGATCGAGACCATCCTGGCTAACACAGTGAAACCCCGTCTCTACTAAGAAATACAAAAAAACTAGCCGGGCGAGGTGGTGGGCGCCTGTAGTCCCAGCTACTCGGGAGGTTGAGGCAGGAGAATGGCGTGAACCCGGGAGGCGGAGCTTGCGGTGAGCTGAGATCTGGCCACTGCACTCCAGCCTGGGCGACAGAGCGAGACTCCGTCTCAAAAAAAAAAAAAAAAAAAAGATTATTTCTGTCACAGACATGAAGATGTTTTTATGATTTCTAAAGTTTTTAGTTATTAGTAAAGATTTGTTTTTATTCAGGAGACAGGTATTGGTTACCATCAAAATGAATGAAAGAAAAAAATCAACAAAAGCAAAATATGAGCTAATTATATAAAAATAAATTATTTAAAGGATTATTTCAATAATCACTGATACAAAAGTACTGGAGAAATTTAAACTTGAGTGTCAATCATGTACTGAAATTATTCTATACTTGTCATATTTTAAAAGGGCAGAAAGAACAGAAACATACCTAATGAGTAAGTTCCACTTCAAAACAATTCTTACCCTCAGAATTTCCGGGCTGCTGTAAAAAGCCATGCTGAGGGCTTCAATTTCTTCACACTGTTCTAAATTTATTTTTCTGGTGCACCTAACAGCCTGGTTCACTAGAAACGCTGGAAATCATTAACATTCCCAAGGGAAAAAAATACAAAAGAGAAGAAATTTTTCAATTTCCCAATGGCAACTAAAAAATTGCAATCTAGGTAAAACTGTAAAATAAATTACAACACAGATATACAATTTTTTTATTTTTATTTTTTTAGTAGAGACAGGGTTTCACCATGTTGCCCAGGCTAGTCTCAAACTCCTGACCTCAAGTGATCCTCTCGCCTCAGCCTCCCAGAGTGCTGGGATTATAGGTGTGAACCAGTGCGCCTGGCCTACGATATTTTAAACAGGGTTTTAAATTATTTTTCAAATAGGTAATACATTCATGAGATTGTATTCAAAATTCAAAAAGCACAAAAAGATAAGTAAAGCCCCCTCCCATTCCTCTCTTACCCCCCACCTACCACCAGTCCCCTTCTCCAGAGGCAACTGGCAAGAGGCTTCTTGTGTATCTTTCGAGAAATATTCTATGGAAAAAAAGCAAATGTGTGTGTAAAAAACATATATATATAGTTATTATTCTTTCCCCTTTTGGAAACAAATGTACAATATATACACTATTCTGCCCCTCATTTTGTTCACTGAACAATATATCTTAGAGATTGGCCTGTCTTTACATGAAGCAGCTCTTCCTTTCTTGGAGATAATTAGTATTATATTATAGATGTGGCATAATTATTGTACCAGTTCCCTATTAATGAACATTTAAGTTGTCTCCATCTTTGCTATCACCAACAATGCTGCAATCTATTATTTTGCATGTTGGCCAGCATTTCTGTAGGATCAACTCCTGGAAGTAGAACAGCTGGGTTGAAGAGCACATTTATTGGTAATCTGGATACAAATTGCTAAGTTGCCCTTCACCAAGGTTGTACCAATTTAGTCTTATCAGCTATGTAGGTGAGTGCCTATTTCCCCACAGCTTCAGTTTTTTTTGAGTTTTGCCAATCTGACAGGGGAAAATGGTATCTCAGTTTGGTTTTTAGGTTTTGTCGCAGTGGGGGAGTTGTTTTTAATTTTGTTTACTTTTTCTTTTTCTTTGAGTCAGGGTCTCGTTCTGTCACCCAGGATGGAGTGCAGTGGTGCAATTTCAGCTCACTGCAACCTCCACCTCCCTGGCTCAAGCAATCTTCCTACCTCAGCCTCCTGAGTAGCTGGAACTACAGATGTGCATCACTATGTCTGGCCTGATTTTTGTAATTTTTATAAAGACAGGGTTTCGCTATGTTGCCCAGGCTCAAACTTCTAATCTCAAGCAATCTGCCCACCTCAGCCTCCCAAAGTGCTGCGATTAGAGGCATTAACAGCTGCACCCAGCCTTTGGTTTGGTTTTAATTTACACTGTTCTTGGTGTGTGCAAGATTGTCTTTTCAGCAGAATACATTTTCCTATCGTCCATTACTTAGCTTCTTCATTGTGAGGTCCCTTGGGGATGGCAGAGCCAAGCCTGCTGCCTTCCACTGCCTAGGGGGCCACTCTGCAAACTCCTGGAGGCCCCTGAATGGAGAGGAGCATAGGGGAGCACAGGCTGCAGGCCAACTGCATCCCTGCTCCACCACCACCTGAGTGAGCCTGAATAAGAAACTGCACATCTCCGTTTCCTGCTCTAAAAAAGGGAGATACTGGCCGGGTGCGGTGGCTCACACCTGTAATCCCAGCACTTTGGGAGGCTGAGGTGGGCAGATCACAAGGTCAGGAGATCGAGACCATCCCGGCTAACATGGTGAAACCCTGTCTCTACCAAAAATACAAAAAATTAGCCGGGCGTGGTGGCGGGCACCTGTAGTCCCAGGTACTCGGGAGGCTGAGGCAGGAGAATGGCATGAACCCGGGAGGCGGAGTTTGCAGTGAACCGAGATGGTGTCACTGCACTCCAGCCTGGGCAAGAGCGAGACTGTCTCAAAAAAAGAAAAAAAAGAAAAACAAACAAACAAAACCAGAGATACTAACCTCAAAGGATTACAGAGAGAATTAAAGGGAAAACACATGCAAGCACTTAACATAATACCCAGCACAAATAAGTGCTTAATAATTGTTAGCTGTTGATATGCTTTAGAACTTTCCAATAACTGGAAGTAAACAATTGAGTGAGCTGTTTTCAGGTAGTTAGTTCCCCATCACTACAAGTGCTCAAGCAGTGGCTGCACGTGGTAGAAAAGACTGGCCCTGAGTGGGAAATTGAACTACATGACCTTTGAGGCCTCTTTAACCTGAAGATTCTGTTTCTAGTCACAAGGCCTGTTTAATTATGACTACTACAAATGTAAGGTATTAAGTTGGTGCAAAAATAATTGCGATTTTGGTCATTACTTTTAATGGCAAAAACCACAACTACTTTTCCACTAACCTAATAATAACAGCAAATGTCTAAGGAAAGAAGAATGGCCACTTTCTTACCTGCAGGGTTATTATCAGTGCACAGAGATGATGTCAGGGATGAAGGAAATCTCAGAAACGAATCTGAAGTCTGCAGAGGAACCCCATACTGCAAACACAACAACCAACAGTAATTATGGTGTAATTAAGGTATTCATTCAACACTTTACTGGGCACCTACAACATGCCAAGCAGCACTGCAGGCATCAGGGACACAGTGATGAGCAAAAAACAGATGTGGTCCTTGCCCTCAAGAAGCTCACATTTAGTTGTGTCGCCATTTTTTAAAGGATGTGTGTTTGTGTGTGTGCATGTTACTGTATTTGTAGGCTTCTTAGTCATGGAATTCCTCTGGAAGGGTACATGAGACACTGACATAACAGTTTGCCTCTGCAGACAGGAACTAGGTGGCTGGACACAGGGGTGAGAGAATTATTTTTCACTAGCATTAATTATTTAAATAACATATACAGTATACATTAAAATAAAAATCAATTTTTTATGAATCAATTTTATGAAAGAATGCCTTCTTTCCCAAAACCAAACCCCACAAAATTATTTCCCAATCTTCAAAACTCAGATTAATAGCTATTAGGTTTATAGCCAATTTTCTCGAACTTGCAAGTTTATCCAAATGCTTCAGTGCCAGCAGAAGTATGGGAAACAAGTCCTTCCACTCACTGGAGCTGGGAGTGTAAAGCACTGCAATTTTTCTGGAGAGCAATCTGGTATCAATATTTAAATTTTCCATTCATTTTACCAAACTAACTCATTTATAGGAATGTATCCTAAGGATTTAATCAGTGAAGTATACAAAAATGTATGTATATATGAGAATGTTCATTGTGGATAAAAGCAAAAATGGGAAACTGTTAAGAGTGGAACAGCTCAGATACATACACAGAAAAGTATATTTTTGTTTTTGTTTTCCCTGAGATAGAGTCTCGCTCTGTTGCCTAGGCTGGAGTGCAGTGGCATGATCTCAGCTCACTGCAACCTCCGCTTCCTGGGTTCAAGTGATCCTCGTGCCTCAGCCTTCCAAGTCGCTGGAACTACAGGAACGCGCCACCATGCTCTGCTAATTTTTGTATTTTAGTAGACATGGGGTTTCACTATATCATCCAGGCTGGTGTGGAACTCCTGACCTCAAGTGATTTGCCCGCCTCAGCCTCCCAAAGTGCTGGGATTATAGGCGTGAGCCACCGCGCCAAGAATATTTTGTAAACTGCAGCTCTTGGCTGGGTGCGGTGGCTCACGCGTGTAATCCCAGCACTTTGGGAGGCCGAGGTGAGCAGATCACCTGAGGTCAGGAGTTCAAGACCAGCCTGGCCAACATGGTGAAACCCCGTCTCTACAAAAACACAAAAGTTAGCTGAAGACCAGCCTGGCCAACATGGTGAAACCCTGTCTCTACAAAAATACAAAAATTAGCTGATCATGATGGTGGGTGCCTGCAATCCCAGCTACTTGGGAGGCTGAGGTGGGAGAATCGCTTGAACCTGAGAGGCGGAGGTTGCAGTGAGCCGAGATCACACCACTGCACTCCAGCCTGGGCAACAGAGCAAGACTCTGTCTCAAAAAAAAAAAAAAAAAAGCAGCAGCAGCAGCTCTATCACTAGTTCTGACAAGTTACTTTCCCGTGCCTAAGTTTTTCTCATCAGGTAAATGGAGACAATGGTGTATCTTTCCCAGAGGGGTGCATGAAGTAATGCCTGAAAAGCTCTTCACAGTGCCAGAACATGAAAAATGCTCAATGGTAAATTTTATATTGACATGGGAAGATGCACATGACTTACCACTGAAAAAGGAATTTTCTAGAACAACATGGATAGCTATAAATCCCACTTCTATACAACACCATATATACATTATAATAGACATATTTAAAAATCAGCAAGAATACACACCAATCTTTTCAAAGTGATTTGCAGTATGAATTTTAATGGATACAGGGATCTTTCAACTTTTACTTATATGCCTCTATACTTTGAACTTTTAGAACTAGTACATGTTGCTTTCATACTTTCCTTTTAAAAACAGTTAAGGTTCCAAAAAAGTTAAGGTTCATTCAAAGTTAATATGTGTTGCATTTAAAGATGTACTACTGAATAGACATAAAACAGCACACATCTTCCAAAATCCGTAAAACTAAATACAATTTTGAGAAGATGACCAGGTATCCAACTAATCTACTCCATGGTCTCAGCAACGTGCCTCAAGCATTTTGCTACATCTTTTAAGGTTGAGGAGAACAAAGAACTCTGAAGAGACAAAATACAAGTTTATCATAGAATAAACAACCTTAAATCCTCTATTCAGAATTCAAATACTCAGTTTTGTTTTATTTTTATTATTATACTTTAAGTTCTGGGATACATGTGCAGAACGTGCAGGTTTGTTACATAGATATACACATGCCATGGTGGTTTGCTGCACCCATCAACCCATCATCTACATTAGGTATTTCTCCTAATGCTATCCCCTCCCCAAGCCCCCCACCCCCCAACAGACCCCGGTGTGTGATGTTCCCCTCCCTGTGTCCATGTGTTCTCATTGTTCAACTCCCACTTATGAGTGAGAACATGCGGTGTTTTGTTTTCTGTTCCTGTGTTAGTCTGCTGAGAATGATGGTTTCCAGCTTCATCCATGTCCCTGCAAAGGACATGAACTCATCCTTTTTTATGGCTGTTTAGTATTACATGTTGTATATGTGCCACATTTTCTACATCCAGTCTATCATTGATGGGCATTTGGGTTGGTTCCAAGTCTTTGCTATTGTGAATAGTGCTGCAATAAACATACAAGGGCATGTGTCTTTACAGAATGATTTTTAATCCTTTCAGTACATACTCAGTAATGGAATTGCTTGGTCAAATGGTATTTCTGGTTTGAGATCCTTGAGGAATCGCCACACTGTCTTCCACAATGGTTGAACTAATTTACACTCCCACCAACTGTAAAAGTGTTCCTATTTCTCCACATCCTCTCCAGCACCTATTGTTTCCCGACTTTTTAACAATCGTCATTCTAACTGGCGTGAGATGGTATCTCATTGTGGTTTTGATTTGCATTTCTCTAATGACCAGTGATGAGCTTTTTTTCATAGGTTTGTTGGCCGCATAAATGTCTTCTTTTGAAAAGTGTCTGTTCATATCCTTTACCCACTTTTTGATTGGGTTGTTTTTTCCTTGTAAATTTATTTAAGTTCCTTGTAGATTCTGGATATTAGCCCTTTGTCATATGGGTAGACTGCAAAAATTTTTTCCCATTCTGTAGGTCACCTGTTCACTCTGATGATAGTTTCTTTTGCTGTGCAGAAGCTCTTTAGTTTAATTAGATCCCATTTGTCAATTTTGGCTTTTGTTGCCATTGCTTTTGGTTGTTTTACTCATGAAGTCTTTGCCCATGCCTATGTCCTGAATGGTATTGCCTGGGTTTTCTTCTAGGGTTTGTATGGTTTTAGGTCTTACATTTAAGTCTTTAATCCATCTTCAAATATTCAGTTTTAATTTTCATGATCTTTGATTTGTAGGCATGAACATTAAGTTATTTAGTCTATAATATCAACTCTGTCTCAGCGAAGACAGTTTTGCTGGTAACCTGAAAATTAACTTACAAGGACAAGACATTTGTGATGGGATGAAAAGAATCAATCAAGTTCAGGCTCACCTTATATTTAGCAGTAGTAGGAATATCCAGTTTGGTTGTGAAGGAAATATCTGATTCAGCATTCAATGTAAAACCATCAGATGTTTTCATCAATGTATCAAAATTATTTTCATCAGGTACTTCTGGATTAATAAAGGATAATGCAGGCTTATCTGTTTTTTTTATTAAAAAAAAAACAGTATTTTAAATCGGTATAAAATATATGTATAGTATGTATGATATATATAAAGGTTTTGGAAACAGTTTTTAATAGCATTAAGGCTGATGTAAAAAACAAATAGTGTCTTGGCTGGGCACATTGGCTCACACCTGTAATCTCAGCACTTTGGGAGGCCAAGGTGGGCGGATCGCCTGAGGTCAGGAGTTTGAGACCAGCCTGGCCAAATGGTGAAACCTTGTCTCTACTAAAAATACAAAGATTAGCCAGGCATGGTGGTGCACAACTGTAATCCCAGCTACTCAGGAGGCTGAGGCAGGAGAATCACTGAAACCCAGGAGGCAGAGGTTGCAGTGAGCTGAGATGGCGCCACTGTACTCCAGCCTGGGCGACAGAGCAGGACTCCATCTCAAAAAAAAAAAAAAAAGGCTGGGCGCGGTGGCTCAAGCCTGTAATCCCAGCACTTTGGGAGGCCGAGACGGGCGGATCACGAGGTCAGGAGATCGAGACCATCCTGGCTAACACGGTGAAACCCCGTCTCTACTAAAAAATACAAAAAACTAGCCGGGCTCGGTGGGGCGCCTGTAGTCCCAGCTACTCGGGAGGCTGAGGCAGGAGAATGGCGTAAACCTGGGAGGCGGAGCTTTCAGTGAGCTGAGATTCGGCCACTGCACTCCAGCCCGGGCGACAGAGCAAGACTCCGTCTCAAAAAAAAAAAAAGTGTCTTTTTCCATTATTCACTTCTCCCAGGAATTTTTAAAGCTTATTCAATAAACAGGACCTCCGGACTCAGCCTGCTTCTTCTAATAATGGGGAAGTAATAGTTGATAGCATCTACAAGTGAACAGCACAACAGAAGCCGATAATAATCTGTCTATTTCTCTAGCCCATGGACTGATGAGTCTGCTGTATCAACCTGTAAGGAGAAGCTCTCTCCGGATGCCTGTGGGAATGAAAGAATCCGATTTCTACTCTCACACAGCCACTGTGAAAGTCCTGGAGAAAAATGTGCTGTGTACAGAAGAGAGAGAAGGGAGCAGGCTGGCATGTTCACTGGGCTGGTGTTACGACAGAGAACCTGAGTCACTGGCCAGTTATCACTTCAGACTACAAACCACACAGAGCATCTGTCTGTTCAATCACAAGAGAATAAAACCAAAATCTGTAAAGATATTCTGAAAATATGACAGAGTTTAATTGACAAATAAAAGCATAAATGTGTCTCTGATCTTTGATATCCTGATAACATTTTACATGCACTTGTACTTTGGATCTAGAAATATATTTGAGCTAAATGCTCAGATAAAAATAAAGATCCTGTTTTCATGCAAATATTCTTAGTAAAAATAAAAGAAAAAAAGGAAATAGAAACCACAGGTAATGTTCAAAGCTGAGCCTGATTTTCAACCATTAAACCAGGAGGAAATAAAGTTAAAAAAACACATGTATATATAGAAACCTAGATTCCTATGTATGTCTGCATATTATAAACACCTTTGAGATAAGTATAAGGTTTCAAAAGACAACTACACAAACATAATTACTTTTAAAGAAAATGTGCATGCCCACAGGTCTATAAAGTTACTTCCTATTACCTGTGAAATGGTCTCTAAAGAGATACACTATACATATAGCAAAACATAGAATAATTGCTTTAAATCTAACTGAGGGTTGGACGAGGCAGTTCACACCTGTAATCTCAGCATTTTGAGAGGTCGAGGCAGGAGAATCATTTAACGACAGGAGTTTGAGACTAGCCTGGCCAACATGGTGAAACCCTATCTCTAGTGAAAATAAAAAATTAGCTGGGTGTGGTGGCAGGTGCCTGTAATCTCAGCTACTCGGGAGGCTGAGGCAGGAGAATCACTTGAACCCGGGAGGCAGAGGTTGCAGTGAGCTGAGATCGTGCCACTGCATTCCAGCCTGAGTGACAGAGTAAGACTCTGTCTCAAAAAAAAAAAAAAAAAAAAAAAAAAAGGGGGCTGGATGCGGTGGCTCACGCCTGTAATCCCAGCACTTTGGGAGGCCGAGGCAGGCAGATCACCTGAGGTCGGGAGTTCGAGACCAGCCTGACCAACATGGAGAAACTCCAACTCTACTAAAAATACAAAACTGGCTGGGCATGGTGGTCCATGCCTGTAATCCCAGCTACTTGGGAGGCTGAGGCAAGAGACTTGCTTGAACCCAAGAGGCTGGGGTTGTGGTGAGCTGAGATCGAGCCATTGCACTCCAGCCTGGGCAACAAGAGTGAAACTCCGTCTCAAAACAAACAAACAAACAAAAGAAACCACAAAAATTAGCCAGGCGTGGTGGCAGGCACCTGTAATCCCAGCTACTCAGTAGGCTGAGGCAGGAGAATCACTTGAATCTGGGAGGTAGAGGTTGCAGTGAGCTGAGATTGTGCTACTGCACTCTAGCCTAGATGACAGAGCAAGACTCTGTCTCAAAAAAATAATAATCATAATCATACAATAAATCTGAGACATTTTTCCATAACTTTGAGAAAAAATTTCCAGAGTTTCACAAAACATATCAATGTCAAATACTTACAGTTTGTAATAAGAATGCAGAAAATAGATGGACTAATCTGTTCAACAAGTTTAAATACTCTTTGAGGTGGGTTTGCTGTAAAATTCAATGAATACATGACTGCTTTTTGACTACAAAACTGGCTGTCACCCCTGAAAATTAAAAAAATAATAATACGAAGTTACAAGACATAAGCACACAATCTTAGCAAGATTATTTAAAAACTGTCAGATGCTTGTACTATACTATGTTAACAGTTATGTGGAGGATATTTATGAAAGCATGACATTAGAATTGAATCCGGCAGGGCACGGTGGCTCACACCTGTAATCCCAGCACTTTGGGGGGCCGAGGTGGGCGGATCACAAGATCAGGAGATTGAGACAAGCCTGACCAAGATGGTAAAACCCCATCTCTACTAAAAATACAAAAATTAGCCGGGCATGGTGGCGTGTGCCTGTAATCCCAGCTACTACGGAGGCTGAGGCACGAACATCGTTTGAACCAAAAGGGCGGAGGTTGCAGTGAGCCGAGATCGCGCCACTGCACTCCGGCCTGGCAACACAGTGATACTTCATCTCAAAAAAAAAAAAAAAAATTGGATCTTTTTTTTGAGATGTAGTCTCACTCTCCCAGGCTGGAGTGCAGTGGCACGATCTCAGCTCACTGCAAACTCTGCATCCCAGGTTCAAGTGATTCTCCTGCCTCAGCCTCCCAAGTAGTTGGGACTACAGGTGTGCACTACCACGCCTGGCTGATTTTTGTATTTTCATTAGAGACAGGGTTTCACCATGTTGGCCAGGCTGGTCTCAAACTCCTTACCTCAGATGATCCACCTGCCTCGGCCTCCCGAAGGCTGGGATTACAGGGATTAGTCACCACACCCGGCTGAATCCATTTTTATTTAGTTTATTCTGTGTTAAAATATTTTGCATTGGCCGGGCACGGTGGCTCACATCTGTAATCCCAGCACTTTGGGAGGCCGAGGCAGGTGGATCACGAGGTCAAGGGATCGAGACCAGCCTGGCAAACACAGTGAAACCCCGTCTCCATTAAAAATACAAAACATTAGCCGGGCATGGTGGTGGGCGCCTGTAGTCCCAGCTACTCGGGAGGCTGAGGCAGGAGAATGGCATGAACCCGGGAGGTGGAGCTTGCAGTGAGCCGAGATCGTGCCACTGTACTCTAGCCTGGGTGACAGAGCAAGACTCCATCTCAAAAAAAAAAAAAATTTTTGCATTTGGGCCAAGCACAGTAGCATGCACCTAATATTACCAACTACTCAGGAGGTTAAGATGGGAGGATCACTTGAGGTCAGGAGTTCAAGGCCAGTCTGGCAACACACTGAGACCCTGATCTCTTTAAAAAAAAAAAAAAAAAAAAAAAAGTTTGGCATTTAAAACTTTTTCCTCTAACAGAAAAAAAAAAAAAAAAAAAAAAAAAATTGAGACAAGTAGAATAGCTTTTAAGGAAATCTTGTCAAGAAATGTAGATCAGGGTATAATTTTTATGTCAATGAACCTTATAAACTCTGATAGCATCAATTAGATAAAATTTTGCAGACCTTCAGATTGTTTTAAAGTACCCAGAACAGATCCAAATTCCTTGTCTTTAGAATAAAGCTGTCTTCAAAGGACTGTGAGAATAAGAAAATGTGGAGTCATCTGGAAGGTTTAATGCTTAGAAGTTATGGTACAGGGGCAGGCACAGTGTGGCTCATGCCTGTAATCCCAGCACTTTGGGAGGCCGAGGCGGGTGGACCACCTGAGATCAGTCATCTGGAAGGTTTAATGCTTACAAGTTATGGTACAGGGCCAGGCACAGTGGATCATGCCTATAATCCCGGAACTTTGGGAGGCTGAGGCCAGCGGATCACCTCAGGTCTGGCCTGGCCAACATGGCGAAACCCTGTCTCTACTAAAAATACAAAAATTAGCCAGGCGTGGTGGCATGCAGAGACTGAGGCAGGAGTATTGCTTGAGCCTGGGAGGTTGCAGTGAGCCAAGATCATGCCACTACACTCCAGCCTGGGCGACACAGTGAGACTCTGTCTCAAAAAAAAAAAAAAAAAAAAAAAGGAAGTTGTAAGTCTTCAACCAATCCCAGATTTGACAAACCCCAATCAATTTGCTATAGATATGGATATGGTACAGGCCAAGCACCATGGCTCATGCCTCTAATCCCAGCATTTTGGGAGGCTGAGGAGGATCACTTGAGGCCAGGAATTCAAGACCAGCCTGGGCAACACAGACCCCTATCTCTACAAAATCAAAGAAAAAATTAGCCCAGCATGCTGGCAGATGCCCATAGTTCTAACTACTTGGGAGCCTGAGGTAGGAGGACTTGAGCCCAGGAGGAAGGTTACAGTGAACTATGATCGTGTCACTGCACTCCAGCCTGGGTGACAGAGCAAGACCTGTCTCAAAAAAATATAGAGGCTGGGCACAGTGACTTACGCCTACCATGCCAGTACTTTGAGAAGGCCACGGCAGGAGGATCACTTGAAGCCAGGAGCTCAAGACCAGCCTGGGCAACAAAGTGAGACCTTGTCTCTACAAAAAAAAAAAAAAAATAGCTGGACAGATAGATAATGGTATAGAGACAAAGTCATAACAAAAATGGGACCATATTCTACATACTGTTTTAAGGCTTTTCTCATTTAATATATAATGCCTAATATGCACTTGCAATATTATACTAAGTGGCTTCATTGTATACCAGCCTATTAATACCCCAATTTGTTCAACCAATTCTCTACTGTTGGTTTAGGTTTCTAATTTTCCCCAATTATATGTAATGCTATAATGACATCCTTATACATATATCTTTATGAGTATCTCCAGGTGTTTCCTTAGGATATGTTTCCTGAAGTGGAACTGCTAAGCCAAAAGGCAGGTAACATTATTTAAGGCTTCTGAGACACACTCCCAGATTGCCCTCTAGAAGGGCACAATATACATTCTCACGAACACTGTAGTAAGAGTGCCTATTTCCCTGTACTCTTGCCAAGACTGGATATTATCATTCAGTTTTTACTGGGCCTTAAAGGATAAGTAGAAATCAGACAGACAGTAGGAATGGGAAGCAAATCCAAGTGCAAGAACAGCAATGGCCAAGGCTGGGTAATGACTCATGGTCTTTGGGAAACTCTGAGTACCGAGGTTGGACTGGAGTGGATTCAAGATGGCTGGTAGCAGGCAACAGGCTCTGAAAGAAGGTGGGAATCAATCTGAATCCAGGTTAAGAAGCCTATAGATAATGATAACTTCTGAAGGTCTTTTAGTGAGCGCCTGACAGGATGAGGTGTGAGCTCATAAAGTAGGAGCAGGGATGGACGACCATAAGGGCTAGAGTGATGGAAGGCTCCACAGAATGGGACTCCTTACTCCACTCCAGTCAACCACCTCCCCAATCCTGCGCAGTATTTCAGTATCATCATCAGATCTAGATACTTCTCTCTAGCCCCACTGTCGCAGCTTTTGGGGAAGGTGGGGAGGGAAACCGTTAATCCACATCTGCAATAGCTTTTTACTTGGTTCTCTGCCACCAGGCTTGGCCTTGTGATCCACTGCACATGCTGCTGCAGAATTACAGAAGATGTGAATCTGATCCTCTTAACAACCCAGGCCCTGTGGACTTCAGGACAGAGTCCAAACCCCTCAGCATACACACAAGGCCCCTGGGGACCTGACCCCTGATCTCTTTGCTGTACTCCTCTCACCCCACCCCTCTCTGGCCACACTGAGTTACCTGCAGTTAAGCAGGCCATCCTGCATCCCCCATCTCTGCCCATGCAGCTCCCTCTGCCTGGAATGCCCTTCTCCTCGGTCCATGCTGACCATCTTCCACGTGTCCTTCAGGACCCAGCTCAGCTCCTGTCTTCTGGGGAGCATTTCTTAGTGAGGCTGAGTTAGATGCCATTCCTCTGCCTTCTCATCGTGCTTGATGTAGAAACTGCCATCCACTCTTCTATCTCCCTTACTCAATGGTAAGTTCTTTGAAGGCAGGAGAGTGCCTAACTCATCTTTACGTCCCTGGTGCTGGCATCAGGAGGTGCTCAAGAAAGGTTGGGAGAGCCGGGCGCGGTGGCTCAAGCCTGTAATCCCAGCACTTTGGGAGGCCGAGACGGGCGGATCATGAGGTCAGGAGATCGAGACCATCCTGGCTAACACGGTGAAACCCCGTCTCTACTAAAAAATACAAAAAACTAGCCGGGCGCGGTGGCGGGCGCCTGTAGTCCCAACTACTCGGGAGGCTGAGGCAGGAGAATGGCGTGAACCCGGGAGGCGGAGCTTGCAGTGAGCTGAGATCCGGCCACTGCACTCCAGCCTGGGCGGCAGAGCGAGACTCCGTCTCAAAAAAAAAAAAAAAAAAAAAAAAAAAAAGGTTGGGAGAAAGAAAAGACTGCTGAGACATGAAAAGTGAAAGGAAGAGGCAGGGGTCAGGGGAGCCTCCAGGTTTCTGGCCTGGTGTCTGCCTAAAAGACGAATGGTAGAGGAAGTCAAAAAGGGACACTAGGAAATCAGTTAGAGATGGAGAGGAGAAATTCATTCATCCATTCAACTCATTATTATTATTATTATTATTATTATTATTATTATTATTTTGACAGAGTTTCGTTCTTGTTGCCCAGGCTAGAGTGCAACGGCGCAATCTTGGCTCCTGCAACCTCTGCCTCCCAGGTTCAAGCGATTCTCCCACCTCAGCCTCTGAGTAGCTGGGATTACAGGCACCCATCACCACACCCAGCTAATTTTTGTATTTTTAGTAAAGACGGGGTTTCACCGCCTTGGCCAGGCTGGTCTCGAACTCCTGACCTCAAGTGATCCACACACCTCCGTCTCCCAAAGAGCTGGGATTACAGGCATGAAACACCGTGCCCAGCCAATTCAACTCATTCTTAATGAGGGCCCACTACGTGGCAGGAGCTCTACTAGGCACAAATGGTTCAGAAGTAAAGAGATCCTCCAGGCGGGGCGCGGTGGCTCACACCTGTAATCCCAGCACTTTGGGAGGCCGAGGTGGGCAGATCACGAGGTCAGGAGTTCGAGAACATCCTAACACAGTGAAATCCTGTCTCAACTAAAAATACAAAAAATTAGCTGGGCGTGGTGGCACACACCTGTAGTCCCAGCTCCTCAGGAGGCTGAGGCAGGAAAATTGCTTGAACCCGGGAGGTGGAGGTTGCAGTGAGCCAAGATGGAGCCCCTGCCCTCCAGCCTGGGCAACAAAGCAGCTTGTCTCAAAAAAAAAAAAAAAAAAAAGCCCCAAGTTGGAGCAAAAATCTCACTTTCAGGCTCCTGTATTTACTAAGGGAGGAAAACAGAATGATTTTCAACAAATACTGAAACATGCTACAGGCCAGGTAGCCAGAAAATTAATCTGACTACATTGCCCTGTTCTCTGAGCATTTTTACAATACTAGAAATAGGCTCAAAATCCCATTAGTCAATAAAATAGTTTCCCACAGGAAAAACCCAATGTACCTCTTAAAAGGTTCACCTATCAAATATCAATTGCTAAAACTTGCTATAAGGCTAAATTTAAATTAGCTATCTCTGAATACTAAGTTGGTCCCATCCTGAATTAATGAGCCTCTTCTAAGTGCTGCTAGTTTTTCAAAAAGCCTTGAAGCTAGGCGCGTTGGCTTACGTCTGAAATCCCAGCACTTTGGGAGGCCAAGGCGGGCGGATCACCTGAGGTCAGCAGTTCGAGACCAGACTGACCAATATGGTGAAACCCCGGCTCTACTAAAAATATGCCAGGTATTGTGGCGTGCACCTATGGTCCCAGCTGCTCGGGAGGCTGAGAAAGAAGAACTGCTTGAAGCCAGGAGGCAGAGGTTGCAGTGAGCCACTATCGCACCACTGCACTCCACTCTGGGCGACAGAGCGAGACTCCATCTCATTAAAAAAAAAAAAAAAGGCTTGAAATCTCAATTATAAGAGATCATTCAGAACAGATTATTTCTTTACCTTATAATCAGCTGGGAATGTCATTTTTCATTGTTCTATACAATGCGAACTGTGAGAATTCCTGGTAGATTTACATATCAGAAAAGTACAAAAGATTTCTTATCTAATTTTTTGTTACAAGTACTATGTCCACAACAAAAGCTGTGAAATTAAACTGCACTTTTCACCCTAGGCTATACTAATTCACTGATACAAAAAATGTGACCACTGTCTGTTTACAACTCAAATTGAAATGTGATTCAATCTCTAAACAAAGAGGTTTCATTACATTCTTTTAATGTACATTCTCTCTTCTCTTTTGCCCGCACAGTCACCTGGTTGAATGCAGATAAGGGACAGCTACTTTTTTTTTTTGAGACGAGTCTCACTCTGTCGCCCAGGCTGGAGTGCAGTGGCGAGATCTACGCTCACTGCAAGCTCCGCCTCCCGGGTTCACACCATTCTCCTGCCTCAGCCTCCCCAGTAGCTGGGACAGGTGCCCGCCACCACGCCTGGCTAATTTGTTTGGATTTTTAGTAGAGATGGGGTTTCACTGTGATAGCCAGAATGGTTTCAATCTCCTGATCTGGTGATCCACCCACCTCAGCCTCCCAGAAGTGCTGGGATTACAGTGTGAGCCACCGCACCTGGCCAGGGACAGCTACTTTTTTACATATTTGTTTGGATAGTATGGCTTCAGAACGATGCAAAACACCGGAAATCAGGTTTGGGTTTTTAAGCCTGGGAAAGTTTTCCCTTTCCCCAAATTGTATTATCCTGGTCAAATTTTATCAAAATTGCATATGTCATACATAAACTTACGTGACAACTGGAACTGAGCAGGCAGAAAAGACACTGAAATCCACAGAGCTGCAGTCAGGATCACAGCAGCAGTTGACGTCACACTGTGCTGGGGACAAGTCACAGACACACAGAGCAGCAACTGCAGAAAAAAGAGGGGTAGGATCCAGAGCATCACCATCAGCAGGTGGTGACTGCCCCCTGCCACCACAGTGTACCATAAGTCAATTTCATACAAAGGGTCCATTTTATTTTTCCTATTGCATTTTGGGGGAAATTTGTGAAGTGGAAATGAGTCAGTTTGAGCATTCCACAATTAGAGGTTTCCCCAAAGTTGCTAATGATCTGACTCGCTTGGAAAGTTCTGTTAGTGCTTTGCCTACAGAGATGCTGATTTGGTAAGCTGAATACGAAACCCAGGCATTTGCAGCTTTCAGAAACTTTCCAGGTGATACTTATAATTAGACAAGTTTAAGAACCAGCACGCCTAAACCATTTGCCTGACCATAGAACCACCAGTTTAAAACTCCAAAGTCCTTAAGCCCCTTCTCTGGAGATTACGAGTCAGAGGAAGGGCCCACTTAAACCTTCAGGAAAGAGGTTTTTCAACCTTGCCCCTCTCTTCGTGTATAACCTGCTGCTTTAAAGCTGAACTCATATTCACAGATTCTTGGCCAAGAATCATAACGGCTCAGGTGCTCAGAATGTCTTTGGTGATTTAGACAATAAGGTTTGAGGGCAGGGTAGGAATCTCCCCCACGTCACAACTTTTATTTTATTTTATTTTTAAAGGAGTTTCAGCTCTTGTTGCCCAGGCTGGAGTGCAATGGTGCAGTCTTGGCTCACTACAACCTCCGCCTCCTGGGTTCAAGCTATTCTCCTGCCTCAGCCTCCTGAGTAGCTGGGATTACAGGCATGCACTACCATGCCCGGCTTTTTTTTTTTTTTTTTTTTTTTTTTTTTGTATTTTTAGTAGAGATGGGGTTTCACCATGTTGGCCAGGCTGGTCTCGAACTCCTGACCTCAAGTGATCCACTGGCCTCAGCTGCCCAAAGTGCTGGGATTACAGGCGTGAGCCACCGCTCCTGGCCAACTTTTAATTATTAATAAGGATGATTTTTCTTTGCCGCTTTGTAACAAAAATGATTATCTGGATTTTCAATTCTCTATTTTATTCTGTCAAATAAGGAAGAGAAAACCCTTTTAAAAAAATAGAGAATGAATTTATGGTTGCAATTATTGCTGGAAGGGAAGAAGTAAGATCAACCTTCAATCATATCTGTAATGTTTTCTTTTTCAAAAGAAGATTTCAAGGCCAGGCATGGTGGCTTACACCTGTAATTCCAGCACTCTGGGAGGCGGGCAGATCACTTGAGGTCAGGAGTTTGAGACTACCCTGGCCAACATGGTTAAACCCTGTCTGTCTTAAAAATACAAAAATTAGCCAGGCATGGTGGTGGGCACCTGTAATCCCAGCTACTCAGGGAGGCTGAGGCAGGAGAATCACTTGAACCCAAAAGGCAGAGGTTACAGTAAACTGAGATCACACCACTGCACTCCAGCCTGGATGACAGAGTGAGACTCCATCTTAAAAAAAAAAAAAAAAAAAAAAACTCAAGCCAAAAAACAAAAATAACGAAAAAGGAATCTGAAGCAAATGCTGCTAGTGTCCACCCAACATTCTTTTTTGTACGTATGAATTATTTCACGATAAAAAGGAGCTTTAGAAAAATGTACCCCAGAGCAGCCAGACACAGTCTCAACCTCAGGAGGTTGAGACCAGCCTGGCCAATATGGTAAAACCCCATCTCTACTGAAAATACAAAAATTAGCCGGGCATGGTGGCATACACCTGTAGTCCCAGCTACTCAGGAGGCTGAGGCAGAAGAATCACCTGAACTCAGGAGGCAGAGGTTGCAGTGAGCCGAGATCGTGCCACTGCACTCCAGCCTGGGCGACAGAGCAAGACTCCATCCCCTCCCCAAAAAAAAAGAAAGAAAGAAAAAAGAAAAGAAAAGAAAAATGTATCCCATAGCTCACGCCTGTAATCCTAGCATTCTGGAAGGCTGAAAAGGGTGGATCCCCTGAGGTTAGGAGTTCGAGACCAGCCTGGCCAACATGGTAAAACTCCATCTCTACTAAAAATACCAAAAAAATTAGGCATGGTGGCGCACAGCTGTAATCCCAACTACTTGGGAGGCTGAGACAGGAGAATTGCTTGAACCTGGAAGGTGGAGGTTGCAGTGAGCTGAGACTGCGCCACTGCACTCCAGCCTGGGTGATAAAAAAAAGAAAAGAAAAAGTACCCCATAAAAGGTATAATGCACTCTGGAAAAAAATGTGTGAGGTGAAGGGGAAGGTTTTGTTAATACACGATAATTTCTTAGTCTAAGACACAAAAGCTTTCCCCCTAAAGTTTAGAGTGCTTCTAATTGAGAACTCTTCTATGTGCTTAGTAAAATGATACAACTTATGCATGCTAATGTAAAAAATAAAAAGTGCTTTAGGTTCCCTGTATGTTTAAAATTACAATCTTGCTTTGTTTTCAAAACTTAAAGCCCTTGTAGGTAGCTATAAGACTACTAAGGACGAAGCAATAGTGTTTAATAACTCCACTTAGGAAAAAGGTTTCTACCCAGGATGCAAGTGCACTTAATCATCCAACAAGTAGCTGTTGAGCCCCATCAGGTCCAAGAAGCACTCAGCTGCTCTTGCCTCCTATAGCATCTGCACACCTGGCTTGTAGAGCAGGGTACTAATGAACAGAGCCCAGATTCAAGATGAAGGGTTATCACTCTTCTCCACCAACACTGCCTGCAAGCCACCTGCAATGTTCCATCCAGTTCTCCACTCAGAGTCAGCCTCCTGCTCTAATATCTATAAGTTGTGTGTTCTAAAATTAGGCAAATAATTTACCCACCTGAAAAATGGGGATAACAGTACCCTCATGAGGTTGTAAGGATTAAATGAGATACATCATAGGTGAAATGCTTAGCACAGTGCTAAGTGAACAGTTAACAAATGAGTTATTACTGTCACAAGTCTTAAGAGAGGTCCTTTAAAAAAGTGAAGACAGGCGACAGGCAGAGTGCGGTGGCTCATGCCTGTAATCCTAACACTATGGGAGGCCTAGGTGGGCAATCACTTGAGGCCAGGAGTTCGAGACCAGCCTGAGCAACATGGCAAAACCCCATCTCTACAAAAAATTAGCCAGGCGTGGTGGCATGCACCTGTAGTTCCAGCTACCCAGGAGTCTGAGGTGGGAAGATCACCTGAGCCTAGGAGGTCGAGGCTGCAGTGAGCTGTGATCATGCTACTACACTCCAGCCTGAGTGACAGAGTGAGACCCTGTATCCAAAAAATAAATAAAATGTGGGGACAAGTACAAATTCATCCCCGATAATGGAAAAACAGCCTTGAACACATGCTATAATAATGATGTTTCAAGCATAGCTTTATTTTGGAGAGAAAATGCATTAACAGATGGAGTACTTACATGAATAAAAGACAATCCAGTCCAAAAACTACTTAGAGTTTCAGACATTGAATACTTGGCTTCATTCTGTCCCAGTTTGTCACTGATTTAACTTCCCTACTAATTCATCAAATCAACAATTTAAATATAAAACAGAGCTCTGTTTATATATTAAAATAGCAAATATATTTCTCTGTAGTTTTTCTTTCAGATTACTCATAATTCAGAAAGAGCTTTTTGGAGAAATCAAGGTTCAGTAACTGAAGTTAAGTTCTAGAGTTCAAGATATCAGCTGATGACTTACCTACTAATACTGAGTCTTAATCAATCTGAGAAAAGATCTTCTTAAGAAGGGATAGTCCAGGCACAGTTGTTTACACCTGTAATCCCAGCACTTTGGAAGGCCAAGGTGGATCACTTGAGCCCAGGAGTTTGAGATCAGCCTGAACAACATAGCGAGATCTCATCTCTACTAAAAATTAAAAAAATTAAAAAGCAAGCTGGGGGAGCACACCTGTGGATCCAGCTACTCTGGAGGCTGAGGCAAAAGGATCCCTTGAGCCCAGTAGATTGAGACTTAAGTGAGATATAATCATGCCACTGCACTCCAGCCTAGGTAACAGAGTGAGACCTCGCCTCAAAAAAAAAAAAAAAAAAAAAAAGACTGAAAAAAAGATTTAAAGTACTGCATACCTATTGGGGTTACTCTCAATCCACACAACTGGAAAATTTTAAAAACTTTGAGATCATGAACCACTTTAAGAATCGGCTGCTATGAACTCTCATCTCAGGAAAAGGCATATTCACAAAGTTTTGCACTCAATCTTAGAGGGTCACAGTCATTCTCTGAAGTCATCCACGTCAATTTTTTTTTTTTTTTTTTTTTTTTTTGAGACAGTCTTGCTCTGTCGCCCAGTCTGGAGTGCAGTGGTAATTACGGCAACCTCTGCCTCCTGGGTTCAAGCTATTCTCCTGCCTCAGCCTCCCGAGTAACTGGGATTACAGGCATGCACCACCATGCCCGGCTAATTTTTCTATTTTTAGTAGAGACTGGGTTTCGCAATGTTGACCAGGCAGATCTTGAACTCCTACCTCAAGCAATCCACCCGACTTGGCCTCCCAAAGTGCTGGGATTACAGGCGTGAGCCACGGCGCCAGCCAAACGTCAAATTAGATTATAAAATATTTCCACTAAATGTGTAATTCTAGAATTAGACAATCATTTTCTGAAAAAAAAAATGTTAATTATCCCTAAATATGACTCCTAAGAAGTGAGCATAACCCCTCCCTCCATGGCTTCCCACCTCCAATTCAACACAGGAGGAATCCTGGGTTTTTAGAATTCAGGTCAACAGACAAGCGTCTTAACCTAGTCACATTTAGTAAGATAGACCTTTGGCCTCTCTTTAAGTGAAAGTTCCATGCAGCCTAGGCACCAATTTCCACCATTGTCTCGACTTAATTTCGTCTTGGGCTGCAAGGATTCATTCATTATTGCTCTTTGCATTACTGTTGTCTGGGATCACTTCAAGTATTTTCAAAGGTCTGATACCGTACCACTTAAACTCTCTGAGACCCGGTTTTCTCATTTACATGACAGTGATAGTAAGAGCTACCTCTCAGGGTTATTGTTTAAAGAACGGACGTTTATGGAACACTTAGTGTCTGCACACAGTAAGTGCTCAATAAGCGTTAGCTATCATTATTACGTCCTCACCCGGGCTGCCCCCTTGAGGTTGGATCCCTGTGGACCACAGGAGCTGGCACATAGTACCCACCGTCCGTGACTGGGGTAGGCCTGGGGCCGGAGGAGGACCCTGGTGCTCTAGCAGTACCGGGGGGCCTGGTCGACGGGAAAGGTCCGAAAGTCGCCAGGGCTGCCTCGGTGGAGTTGAGGCCCTCTGTCGTCACCGCCGGGGTGGCCTCGGTCTGGGCGCTCACGGAGGCCCAGCAGCTCAGGAGTACCACCAAGAGCGGCGGGAGGCCTCGCGGCCTCATCTTCCAGCGGGTCCCAGCTACGCCCGCGCCAGGGACCGCGCGTTGCCCGGCAACCGCTACACCCAGGCGCGAGGCATCACGGGAAGCGGCTTGCTAAGCCGCGAGAAGCTGCCGGAGACTGACTGGGGCGAAGCCTGGATGAGGCAGGGGGCGGATCCTGGATGAGGCCAGAGGGCGGAGCCTGGGTGAGGCAGCGATGGCAGGCACTAGGGCGAGCACTAGTGAGCGGCTGTGAAGCTGGCATAAACGAGAGGCGTGTAAATCCCAGCTGTGGTTCCCAACCGGTCTGCGGCGCTTACTTAAAAAATGTGGATTTTCTGTAGTTCCAGCTACTCGGGAGACTGAGGCAGGAGAATCGCTTGAACCCAGGAGGTGGAGGCTACAGTGAGCCGTGAGCGTGCCACTGCACTCCAGCCTGGGCGACAGTGCGAGACTCTGTCTCAACCAAAAAAAAAAAAAAAAAGACGGATTTCCAGGTACCACCTCAGGAGATCCTGAGTCAGTAAGTCTAGGACAGGACCCAGGAATCAGTTTTTGGGGGATTTTTTTGAGACAGGGTCTCACTCGACATGTCGCCCAGGCTGGAGTGCAGTGGTTCGATCTCGGCTCATTGCAGCCTCGACCTCTGGGGCTCAAGCAATCCTCCCACTTCAACCTCCTGAGTAGCTGGGAACTCATGCGCGCGCCACCATACCCAGCTAATTTTTGTATTTTTTTGTAGAGACGAGGTCTCCCTCCGTCGCCCGGGTCTCCCTCCCAGGCGTCGCCCAGACTGGTCTCAAACTCCTGGGTTCAAGTGATCCACCTGCTTCAGCCTCTTGAGTCCTGAGTAGTTGGGATTACAGGCATGAGCCACCACTCCCAGCCAGGAATAAATATTTTTAACAAATGTCCCGACACAAGCAGATGAGTTGGATGGAAATTTGGGAAGCGCCGTCTCAACACCACTAATGTGGGTGTTTCAAAGGAGCATAGGGATCTGTGAGATCACTGTCCCTGAAATCTCTCTATCCCAGACTCTGTCAACACTGTCTTCACCTTTTTTGTTTTAGCTGCATCTCACAAGGTTGCCACATAACTTCTGTCTGCTGTATTGTGATAAAGGGGACAAATGAACACTTAATAACTTTTATTATCATTATTTTTTGTAGCGAGGGGGTCTCACTATGCTGATCAGGCTAGTCACAAACTCCTGACCTCAAGTGATCCTCCCACCTCAGCCTCCCAAAGAGCTGGGATTACAGGCATGAGCCACCACGCCAGGCCTAAGAACTTTTTTAAAGACAAAAATCTTTCACAAAAATTAAGTAAAATAATTTAGACATCTTAAAGGGGAAAACAAAGCAAATCCACTGTAATGCTACAAAATGACCTGGAGACCCTAAGATTTAGGAAAGCCTGTCCATTCTGAATGGGCTTATTTAGGAGGTATCCAAGCCCAGGGATGTTGGCTGCACCTTTGACACTTAATCTCTGTACAATTCAGAAGTAGATGTCAAACTACTTAGACATGGCCAGGCGCAGTGGCTCACACCTGTACTCCTAGCCCTTTGGGAGGATCGCTTGAGTCCAGGAGTTGAGACCAGTCTGGGCAACATGGTGAAACCATATCTCTACAAAAAATACAAAAATTAGCCAGGTGTGGTGGCACGTGTCTGTAGTCCCAGCTACTCAGGAGGCTGAGGTGGAAGGATCACCTCAGCCCGGAGAGCTCAAGGCTACAGTGAGCCATGATCGGGCCACTGCACTCCAAAACAAAAAAACCTTAAACATAATGCAGTATTTATTCAAGAAATGTATATACCAATTCAAAAGAATGCCAAACAGCATATATATATATCTAGTTTATTAAATGTATTTAGCAAAATTAAATCATCAAAGTGATATCTTTAGCACCTTCCTGTGGCATTCCAGAGACAGTGTATAAAAATATAATTGAATCACTCAAATGTGTAAGACAGATATTTCTCTTTTTTCTGCGAAGGATTGCTTTAGCATCTGACTGAAATTCTGGGCTGCTTTTAATAACTGATTAAATGCTTCCCCTTTTAAAAAAATAACCAAAAGTAGACTGGGCATGGTGGCTCACGCCTGTAATCCCAGCACTTTGGGAGGCTGAGGCGGGCGGATCATGAGGTCAAGAGATCGAGACCATCCTGGCCAACATGGTGAAACTCCATCTTTATTAAAAATACAAAAATTGCCGGGCGCGGTGGCGCAAGCCTGTAATCCCAGCACTTTGGGAGGCCGAGACGGGCGGATCACGAGGTCAGGAGATCGAGACCATCCTGGCTAACACGGTGAAACCCCGTCTCTACTAAAAAATACAAAAAACTAGCCGGGCGAAGTGGCGGGTGCCTGTAGTCCCAGCTACTCGGGAGGCTGAGGCAGGAGAATGGCGTGAACCCGAGAGGAGGAGCTTGCAGTGAGCTGAGATCCAGCCACTGCACTCCAGCCTGGGTGACAGAGCAAGACTCCGTCTCAAAAAAAAAAAAAAAAAAAAAAAAAAAAAAAAAAAAAAAATACAAAAATTAGCCGAGCGTGGTGATGGGCGCCTGTAGTCCCAGCTACTCAGGAGGCTGAGGTGGGAGAACTGCTTGAATCTGGGAGGTGGAGGTTGCAGTGAGTCAAGATCACACCACTGTACTCCAGCCTGGTGACAGAGCAAGACTCCGTCTCCAAAACAAAAAAAAACACCAAAAGTATATTTTCCAAACCTTCATCTCATAACTTCTAAAACGAGGGCATATTTGTTTTCCTTTTAAACCTCTTTACTTCCAGCCCTCTACTTTCTTTCCTATTTCTTAATACCTGTGAACCATTTTGTTCTACTTTCTGTTTTGAAATTTTAGACTGCTGGATTAAATTTTGATAACTCGTCCTTTAGCTTTATAATTTTTTTTTTTTTTTTTTTTTTTTTTTTTTTTGAAATGGAGTTTCACTCTGTCACCCAGGCTAGAGTGCAGTAGCAGGATCTTGGCTCAGTGCAACCTTTGCCTCCCAGGTTCAAGTGATTCTCCTGCCTCGGCCTCCCAAGTAGCTGGGATTACAGGCACCCGCCACCAGCCCAGCTAATTTTTGTATTTTCAGTAGAGCCGGGATTTCACCATATTGGCCAGGCTGTTCTTAAACTCCTGATCTCAAGTGATCCGTCCACCTTGGCCTCCCAAAGTGCCGGGATTACAGGCATGAGCCACCATTCCCATCCAGTTTTATAATTTTTGTTATGGTTATAGGACCTCTGAGATCCTCTTCAGGTCTGATATCCCATTTTTCCAACAAGGACCTGCTATGATATGATTTGCCAATTTCACTGCCTCTTTTGTCCAATCTCAAATAAACACTTGGTAGATGGCCCCAAAGTAATTTTATGACATTTGACTCTGAATGAGGATTGCACCTACCCAGATACATTTTGCAAACCTTAGGAACACTGGAACTTTTCATTTCACAGGTGACCCATTTCTGACAGCCTGTTTTCATCTTTCAACCCAGAACACACTTTCTCCCTTCCTTTTGTCCCTGGCCTTAGCAGGTTCCCTCATTAGGATGGAAGGACACAAAAGTGGCTAAGATTGAGTTCCATATTGTGCCCAAAACCTCAACATTTGGTTTGTGCAAAAATGTTTGTGATTTCAAATATCCATCTGTTTCTCCAGGATTATTGGCATTCACAATTCCTTATAGTGTATGCTGACATTGGGAGGATCAAGACAATTCAGCTTTTTAGAATTCTGTGCTGAGAAGCTGCCATATATGAGGAGCCTGAAAGAAAAAAAAAAAAATCAAAGATAGGAGGAGTATGTAGGTAGGGAAACAAAACTAAGGCTAACTTCACAAGGTAGTGTCAACCACTCTGTCTTGCTCTTTGGTGTGGTTTGAGGTGAATTGGTTATTGTTGTTGTTATTGCTGAAGTCATGGCTCCAACCTGCTTAAAATTAATAAATTAGCTGGGCATGATGGCACGTTCCTGTAAACCCAGTTACTCTGGAGGCCGAGGTGGGAGGATTGCATGATGCCGGGAGGTCAAGGGCTGCAGTGAGCCATGGTCACACTACTGCAGTCTGGCCTGGGCAACAGAGTGAGACCCTGTCTCAAAAAAAAAAAAAAAAAAAGCATAAATTTTTTTCTGGTGATTAGTATATCTATTTTTATTCATCTTACCCAAACATTTCACAAATGAGGTGGCAGAGTCATCAAGCTTCCTAAAGGGGTTGCTTTAGAGCTACAAAGGGATCAAGACTGTGTGAAGACAGAGGTTTGGCTGTACCATTTTGACTGAAGTAACTAGTCGGGTAATTGATTTCCAGATCAACACCTAGAAGAAAATAATCCTCAACTGCTCTCATTCTCTCAGTCCCCACATACCTCATCAACCACTGAGTACTATTCTTGCTCCTTTTTTTTTTTTTTTTTTTTTTTTTTTGTAATTGAGTCTTGCTCTGTCACTCAGGCTAGAGTGCAGTGGAGCAGTTTCGGCTCACTGCAACCTCTGCCTCCCAGGTTCAAGGGATTCTCCTGCCTCAGCCTCCCAAGTAGCTGGGACTACAGGCGCCCGCCACTGTGCCCAACTAATTTTTGTATTTTTAGTAAGACGGGGTTTCACTATCTTGGCCAGATACTCGAACTCCTGACCTAGAGATCCACCGACCTCGGCCTCCCAAAGTGCTGGGATTATAGGCATGAGCCACTGCGCCCAGCCTATTCTTGTTCTTTAAGTGTTTTCTGAAATGTTACGGGCACAGAAGGACTATCTGAGCAGACTTCACATTCTTGAAAGGTCTCACATTTGCATTTGACCTTTTCTAAAACAAAGTCATACATACAGTCACAGACATTCACCAACAGGAATGAAATAAGAATTCCTTGTTTACCATACAGTTGTTTTTTTTTTTTTTTTTTGGGTTTCTTTTTTTTTTTCGTTGAGACAAAGTCTCATTCTTTTGCCCAGGCTGGTATGCAATGACCCAATCTCAGCTCACTGCAACCTCCACCTCCCAGGTTCAAGTGATTCTCCTGCCTCAGCCTCCCAAGTAGCTGGGATTACACGTGCCCGCCACCTCGCCTGGCTAATTTTTGTATTTTTAGTAGAGACAGGGTTTCACCACGTTGACCAGGCTGATCTCAAACTCCTGACCTCAAGTGATCCACCCACCTCAGTTTCCCAAAGTGCTGGGATTACAGGCACGAGTCACCATACCCAGCTTACCATACAGTTTTAACCTTGCATCCTATTATTGAACCAGACTGCAGTTTGAATAAACTCGGCTTTCTAAAAAATCATTTTTGTTTTTATTCTTTTCAGATTGAAATTTTCCAAACAGGGACCGAGCACGGTGGCTCACACCTGTAATCCCAGCACTTTGGGAGGCCGAGGTCAGGAGTTCGAGATCAGCCTGGCCAACGTGGTGAAACCCCGTCTCTACTAAAAAATACAAAAATTAGCCAGGAGTGGTGGCAGGCACCTTAATCCCAGCTACTTGGGAGGCAGAGGCAGGAGAATTGTTTGAACCCGGGAGGCTGAGGTTGCAGTGAGCCGAGATAAAGCCATTGCACTCAAACCTGGGGGACAAGAGCAAGACTTCTCTGAAAAAAAAAAAAAGAAATTTTCCAAACAGGATGAAAGGCACAGAAAAGAAAGCCACTGTGTACTCCTCCAAGATTATTCATAAATTGACATTTTGCCATACTTGCTCCACATTTCTTTTTTCTTAGGTTTATAGAGGGATAATTTATATGCAGTATACATTTTTTGTGTAATAGTTTTGATGTAAGGTTTTTCTTACACATCAGGGTACAGGTTTCTTCGGTGGGCAATTCTATGAATATTTCTTATTTCCTTTTTTATTTTTATTTTTGGGTAGACACAGAGTCTCACTCTGTTGCCCAGGCTAGAGTAAGGTGGTGCGATCATAGCTCGCTGCAGCCTTGAACCCCTGGGCTTAAGGGATCCTCCCACCTCAGCCTCTAGAGTAGCTAGGACTACAAGCGCGTGCCACACGCCTGGCTCAATTTTATGAGTTTTTTTGTTTATGTTTTTGTTTTTTTGTGACGGAATTTTGCTCTTGGAGTGCAATGACACAATCTCAGCTCCCTGCAACCTCTGCCTCCTGAGTTCAAGCGATTCTCCTACCTCAACCTCCCAAGTAGCTGGAATTACAGGCATACACCACCATGTACAGCTAACTTTCTTTGTATTCTTAGTAGAGATGGAGTTTCACCATGTTGGTCAGGCTGGTCTTGAACCCCCGACCTCAATTGATCCACCCACCTCGGCCTCCCAAAGTGCTGGGATTAGAGGCATGAGCCACCATGCCTGGCCTAGTTTTATGAGTTTTAACAAACACATACAATCATGTTAACCACAACCACAATCAAGATGTAGAACATGTGGGCAAGGTGGCTCACGCTTATAATCCCAGCACTTTGAGAGACCAAGCTGGGAGAATCACTTGAGGCCAGGAGTTCATAGACAAGCTTGGGCCATTGGCAAGACCCCATCTCTATGGAAGTGAAAAAATTAGCTGTTTTCCATAGTGGCTGTACCATTTTATGTTCCCAAAAACAGTGCATAAGCATCCCAACTTCTCTAAATCCTTGTCAACACTTATGGTTTTCTGTTATTTTGATAGTTATCATCCTAATGGGTACAAGTTGATATTTCATGGTTTTGATTTCCCTAATGATTAGTGATGTTGTGAATCTCTTTGTGTGCTTGTTGGCCATTGGTATATCTTCTTTGCAGAAATGTCTATCAAGTCAGAGGCCCATTTTATAATTGGGTTGTTTATTGTCATTGTTCAGTTGTAGGAGTTCCTTATATATTCTGGAAATTATCCTCTTTTCAGATAGGTGATTTACAGATATTTTCTCCTATTCCATTGGGTTGCCTTTCACTCTGTTGATTTTTGCCTTTGATGTCCACATGTTTTTACTCTGATATGGTCCCATTTGTCTATTTTTTCTTTTTTGTTGTCTGTGCTTTTGGTGTCTTATCCAAGAAATCATTGCCAAATCTAATATCCTGAAGCTTTTCCCATATGTTTTCTTCTAGGAGTGTTGAGGTCTTAACATTTTGAGGTCATTAATCCATTTTGAGTTCATTTCTGTATATAGTATAAAGTAAGGATCCAGCTTCATTCTTCTGCACATGATTTCCAGTTTTTCCAGCATCATTTGTTGAAGGGACTCTTCTTTCTGCATTGCGTAGTCTTGGCATGCTTGTTGAAACTCCTCTAACCATATTTGCAAAAATTTCTTTCAGTTCATTATTTTTTTATTTTTTACAATTTTTTGTAGAAATGGAGTTTCACTACGTTGCCCAGGCTGATCTCAAACTCCTGCCTTAAATGATCCTCCTGCCTCAGCCTCCCAAAGTGCTGGAATTACAGGCATGAGCCACCATGCTTGACCCAGTCCATTTTGTTTTGTTTCGTTTTTTTGAGATGGAGTTTCGCTCTTGTTGCCCAGGCTGGAGTGCAATGGCACGATCTTGGCTCAGCACAACCCCCACCTCCTGGGTTCAAATGATTCTCCTGCCTCAGCCTCCCAAGTAGCTGGGATTACAGGCATGCGCCACTATGCCAGGCTAATTTTGTATTTTTAGTAGAGATGAGGTTTCTCCATGTTGGTCAGGCTGGTCTTGAACTCCCAACCTCAGGTGATCCACCCGCCTCGGCCTCCCAAAGTGCTGGGATTACAGTCATGAGCCACTAGGCCTGGATTACAGGCCGGGTGCCCCAGTTCATTCTTTTTCTTGGTGACAAGTATTCCAAAAATGGCTCTTTTGCAATTTATCCATCCATTCATCAGTTGAAGGAATTTGGATTTTTCTAGGTTTTGGTGGTTAAAAATAAAATATATGTTTCATTTATCTTATATACATACCTAGGGGTGAGATTTCTGGGCTGTGTGGTCAGTATGTGTTTAAATGTATTAGAAACTGCCTAACTTTTTTCCAAAGTGACTGGCCCATTTGCTTTCCCAATAACAACGTATGAAAGTCCCAGTTTCCCATGCTCACGGGCACTTAGGATGGCCACCATTGTTTTCATTTTTGTTTTTAGTTATTCTGATAGGTGTATGGTGGTTTTTCTTTGCAGTTTCATTAACTGGCTTTTAAGAAATCCAATCACGGCCGGGCGCGGTGGCTCATGCCTATAATCCCAGCACTTTGGGAGGCCGAGGCAGGCAGATCATGAGGTCAGGAGTTTGAGAGCAACCTGGCCATCATAGTGAAAACCCGTCTCTACTAAAAATACAAAAAATTTAGCCAGGCATGGTGGTGGGTGCCTGTAATCCCAGCTACTTGGGAGGCTGAGGCAAGGAGAATCACTTGAACCTGGGATATGGAGGTTGCAGTGAGCTGAGATCGCACCACTGCACTCCAGCCTGGCGACAGAGTAAGACTCCGTCTCAAAAAAAAAAAAAAGAAAGAAAGAAAGAAAGAAATCCATTCACCTGGTGACAGCACATCTACATTACATTTTAATCTTGGGGTGCTGAAAGTATTTGTCAAATGTGAAATGAAAAAATAAACTCATTTTTCTGTATATAAGGAGCTTCAAAAAATGAAAGTCAGCTGGCTTCCTGGTCCCACTGAGCAACCCTGCTCTCTCCTCCTCCACCGCTATTTCTGTTTCTGTGTTGTAAATATGTTTTCATTCTTTCCTCGGGACCTGCAGATAGTTCCTCTTTCACTTACCTTTTACTGGCTACTGGCAGCCTGTTAGTGAATTCCTCTTCTTCTTTTTTTTTTCTCTTGAGACAGAGTTTCACCCTTGTTGCCCAGTCTGGAGTGCAGTGGTGTGATCATGGCTCACTGCAACCTTGCCTCCCGGGTTCAAGTGATTCTCCTGCCTCAGCCTCCCAAGTAGCTGGGATTACAGGCACACACCACCTCGCCCGGCTAATTTTGTATTTTTAGTAGAGACAGGGTTTTACCATGTTGGTCAGGCTGGTCTCAAACTGCTGACCTCAGGTAATCCACCCACTTTGGCCTCCCAAAGTGCTGGGATTACAGGCGTGAGCCACCATGCCCAGTGTTTGTTTGTTTGTTTGTGTGTGTGTTTGTTTCCTTTTATTTATTTATTTGAAATGGAGTCTTGCTCTGTCACCCAGGCTGAAGTGCAGTGGCACCATCTCAGCTCACTGCTCACTGTAACCTCCACCTCCCGGGTTCAAGCGATTCTCCTGCCTCAGCCTCCCAAGTAGCTGGGATTACAGGCACATGCCACAACCCCAGATAATTTTTGTATTTTCAGTAGAGATGGGGTTTCACAATGTTGGCCAGGCTGGCCTCAAACTCCTGACCTCAAGTGATCCACCCACCTCGGCCTCCCAAAGTGCTGGAATTACAGGCATGAGCCACTGTGCCTGCTCAGAAATATGTATTCTTCAAGATAAAATCCATCATACTGATGCTTCCAATTAAGACTCTGTCTCCCTCCCCCCTCACCAAAAAAAAAGAGAAAAACAATACCAATAACAATACTAATTCTTAATACAGAATAATGATACCAATACTACCACCCAACCACAGGATTAGTTAAAATATGTTAAGAATGTTTTTAGCTGCACACTTTCTTTTTGGGACAGTCTCATTCTGTCACCCAGGCTGGAGTGTAGTGGCGTGATCTCGGCTCACTGTGACCTCCACCTCCCGGGTTCAAGAGATTCTCCTGCCTCAGCCTTCTGAGTAGCTGGAACTGCAGACACCTGCCACCACATCCAGCTAATTTTTGTATTTTTCATAGAGGTGGGGTTTCACCATGTTGGCCAGGCTGGTCTCAAACTCCTGACCTCAGGTGATCCGCCCACCTCAGCCTCCCAAAGTGCTGGGATTACAGGTGTGAGCCACCGTGCCCAGCCTGCACACTTTCATTTAATCCCTCTGTTTTTAGGATGTTGCCTCGCCTCCCCAGATGGTATTTATATTCAATTAATTATTGGTTTTCGGTCCCACCACTCAGCACAGGGGCCTTCGACCAATTCCCGAGCCTTTCTGGGGTTTATCAGCTCTAACTACCTTGCTATTCATTAGCAACTCCTGCAAGAACTAGGGTTTCTCCTCCCAGGTAAACCACCCATCTACATTCTATCTTCTAAAAAGGATTTGAGATCCCTCATGAGCAGTCTTCTCCCATTCTTTGTGGGTTTATACCTCTTTGATTCCTTTCCTAGTATTTTAGGAGTGTTTCAGGAGAGAGCAGAGATAACTGCATGGGCTCAATCTGCCGTGTTTCTATATGTTTTATGTAAACATTTTCCTATCAGGCATGGAGAGGTAATATAGTGAAATGATTAGAAGCACACATTCTATAATGGGGGAGGATAGGCCTATGTGGGGCAGGGGATATATCTCTGTACTTTCTGCTCAATTTTGCTGTGAACCTAAAACTGCTCTTAAAAATAAGGTCTAGGCCAGGCGCGGTGGCTCACACCTGTAATCCTAGGACTTGGAGAGGCCAAGACGGGCGGATCACTTGAGGTCAGTTCAAAACCAGCCCGACCAACATGGTGAAACCCCATCTCTACCAAAGATGCAAAAAAATTAGCTGGGCATGGTGGCGTGCGCCTGTAATCCCAGCTACTTGGGGGGCTAAGGCAGGAGAATTGCTTGAACCTGGGAGGCGGAGGTTGCAGTGAGCCAAGATTGTGCCACTGCACTCCAGCTTGGGCCACAAAGTGTGATTCTGTCTCAAAAAAGAAAAAAAAAAAGGTCTACTGGGCCGGGCGTAGTGGCTCACGCCTGTAATCCCAGCATTTTGGGATGCTGAGGTGAGCAGATCACTTGAGGTCAGGAGTTCCAGGCCAGCCGGGCCAACATGGTAAAACCCCGTCCCTACTGAAAAATTTTCTAAAAATACAAAAATTACTGGGGCCTGGTGGTGGGCGCCTGTAGTCACAGCTACTTGGGAGGCTGAGGCACGAGAATCCCTTGAACCTGGGAGGTGGAGGTTGCAGTGAGCCGAGATTGCCTCTGCACTCCAGCCTGGGCAACAGAGTGAGACTCTGTCGGAAGGAAGGAAGGAAGGAAGGAAGGAAGGAAGGAAGGAAGGAAGGAAGGAAGGAAGGAGGGAGGGAGGGAGGGAGGGAGGGAGGGAGGGAGGGAGGGAGGGAGGGAGGGAGGGAGGGAGGGAAAGAGAAGAGAAAACGAGCACACTTTCTGAAGCCAGGAAAGAAGGAAGGAAGGAAGGAAGGAAGGAAAGAAGGAAGGAAGGAAGGAAGGAAGGAAGGAAGGGAAGGAAGGAAGGAAGGAAGGAAGGAAGGAAGGAAGGAAGGAAGGAAGGAAGGAAGGAGGGAGGGAGGGAGGGAGGGAGGGAGGGAGGGAGGGAGGGAGGGAGGGAAAGAGAAGAGAAAACGAGCACACTTTCTGAAGCCAGGAAAGAAGGAAGGAAGGAAGGAAGGAAGGAAAGAAGGAAGGAAGGAAGGAAGGAAGGAAGGAAGGAAGGAAGGAAGGAAGGAAGGAAGGAAGGAAGGAAGGAAGGAAGGAAGGAAGGAAGGAAGGAAGGAAGGGAGGGAGGGAGGGAGGGAGGGAGGGAGGGAGGGAAAAGAGAAAACAAGCACACTTTCTGAAGCCACAGTGTTCAAATCCCTAGTTCTGCCACTTGCTAGCAGTATAACTTTGGGCATGGTTTCTGTGTTCAGATTCTTCATCTATAAAACAGAAAAATAGTGGTACCTAGGTACCAGTTTTGTGCATACAACATGGTGTATGCAGTATGCAGCCTGGCTAACTAAGCCCTCAAAAAGCTTTAAAATGCAACCTGGACAATATGGCAAGACTCTTTCTCCACAAAAAACAAAAACAAATTGGCCAGATGTAGTGCCACACACCAGTCCTAGCTACTCAGGAGGCTGAAATGGGAGGATCACTTGAGCCCTAGAGTTGGAAGCTGCAGTGAGCTATGATCATGCTACTGCACTTCAGTCTGGGTGACACAGCAAAACCCTGTCTCCATTTGAAAGAAAATAAAAGCTGTCCGGGCTTGGTGGCTCACGCCTGTAATACCAGCACTTTGGGAGGCCGAGGCGGGCGGATCATGAGGTCAGGAGATCGAGACCATCCTGGCTCTACTAAAAATACAATAAATTAGCTGGGTGTGGTGGTGCACACGTAGTCCCAGCTACTCAGGAGGCTGAGGCAGGAGAATTGCTTGAACCCAGGAGGTGGAGGTTGCAGCGAGCCGAGATCACGCCACTGCGCTCCAGCCTGGGTGACAGAGCAAGACTCCGTCTTAAAAAATAAAAAATAAATAAATAAGCAAAAGCTTAGACATGTTATTTGAGAAAGGGTGCAGGGTGCAGGTTTCCTTAATTGGAAAAGACAAAATGATGTTGATTAAATCTCCAGAAAGCAAAAGGAGAAAATATATATTAATCTTGCCTTGAAATCGACTGTATTGCCCTCAGGATTTAGCAATTTTAAATAATGCCATTTCACCTATTCCCTGCAGATGGCAGCCTTTGTCACCAAAACTTGGTTCCTCTCACAGGGTTGACCCCCGAGCAGAGGAGAAAATGCTACTCTTTCATTGGCTCTAGTTCACTCAACAAATATTTACTGAGCACCTACTATGTGCCAGGACCCAGAAACAGCAGTGGTCAGGCAGGCACCAGCATTGCCCTCTCAGAACTTCCAACAGTTCTAGAACTTCATTCCAAGGAGCTGAGGGGCCCTCCCAAGGAGAGCTTCCATGAGAATGGGCCTTCAATTACAGAAGCCTTAGCAGGAGTCAGAAACAGAATGCCTTCTCGAGCAAAAACTATGTTGCAAAGGACATTACTCACCACCAATTGCTTTCCAGGCTTACCTGCACTTAAAAAGAGCCTTTCATAAGTTCCACCCTCAGAGGAAAGAGCTGGGATATTTTATTTTATTTTATTATTTATGTATTTATTTTGAGACAGAGTCTTACTCTGTTGCCCTGGCTGCAGTGCAGTGGCCCAGGATAGGCTCACTGCAACCTCTGCCTCTCAAGTTTAAATGATTCTCGTGCCTTAACCTCCCGAGTAGCTGGGACTACAGGTGCTTACCACCATGCCTGGCTAATTTTTGTATTTTTAGTAGAGACAGGGTTTTGCCATATTGGCAGGCTGGTCTCGAACTCCTGAGCTCAGGTGATCTGCCTGCCTCAGCCTCCCAAGGTGCTGGGACTACAGGTGTGAGCCACCGTGCCCAGCCAAGAGTTGGAATATTTTAAATTAAATAATTCAAACTTAAAGCTGCTGGAACTTTCTTCTGAGCCTTGGGAGGAATGTGGCCATGTAGTATGCAGTTGCAATTTCTGCTTTGTCCTGTAAATGATTAGAAATGACCCAGTAGGCCGGGCGCGGTGGCTCATGCCTGTAATCCCAGCGCTTTGGGAGGCCAAGATGGGTGAATCACCTGAGATCAGGAGCTGGGGACAAGCCTGGCCAATATGGTGAAACCCCGTTTCTACTAAAAATATAAAAATTGGGCATGGTAGTGGGCACCTGTAATCCCAGCTACTTGGGAGGCTGAGGCAGACTTGTTTGAACTCAGGAGGTGGAGGTTACAGTGAGCCGAGATTGCACCACTGCACTCCAGCCTGAGCAATAAACGGTGGCTCACGCCTGTAATCTCAGCATTTTGGGAGGCTAAGGCAGACAGATCACAAGGTCAGGAGTTTGAGACCAACCTGACCAACATGGTGAAACCCCATCTCTACCAAAAAAAAAAAAAAAAAAAAAAAATAGCCGGGCGTGGTGGCACAAACCTGTAATCCCAGCTACTCAGGAGGCTGAGGCAGGAGAATCACTTGAACCTGGGAGGAGGAGGTTGCAGTTAGCCAAGATCACACTACTGCACTCCAGCCTGGACGACAGAGGGAGACTCCATCTCAAGAAAAAAAAAAGAAAGAAATGACCCACTAGCACCAGAGATAAGACCCTCTCAGGACATTACTCCTCTTCATAGAATGCTAAAGCATCTTCCTTGAAATGTCTCAAGCTGCTTTAATCAAATGACTGTAACATACATATGGGCCTTGTATGGAAAATGTTGCAACTCAGCTGAAACTGTTTCTATCTATATAAGTGAAACCTTAGCTTCTCCTCTTTCCAACACTGACCCCATTCCTTCGGAGTCTGTGTTTCCCAGGTGATCATCCTCAAGCCTTGCACTTGAATAAACTCTGTACTTAATCATATTTTCTAAATCTCGTTATGCAAGTTTGACAGATACTAAGAGGCATTGTCACTAATGCAGAAAGAGGGTGGCGGGGTTATGGGGTGAGTAAACGGGAAGATTTAGAAAATACAGACCAGGGATAACAATGCAAAATGCCCCACCAATTTTTAAACCAAACATCTCCTTTTTAAGAAAAATAATCCAAATTTTGGAAATAAGACCAAGAGAGGGCAGTGTAGTTCTTTCAATGTCATCTAGGACTTTGTTTCACAAGCTCACCCAAAGATTACTTAATTCTCTAGCAGGGATCAGCAAACTGTTCCCGTAAAGGTCCAGGTAGTAAATATTTTAGGCTTTGTGGGCTGTTTCCTATCTGTCGACCACTCAACTCTATCGGTCATCATGGTCCACAGTTTCTGTACAGCAAAAGCAGCCTCAGGAGCTACAGAAATAATTGGGTATGGCTGTGTTCCAATAAAACTATATTTTAGGCTGGTCATGGTGGCTCACACCTGTAATCCCAGCACTTTGGGAGGCCGAGGCAGGAGGATTGCTTGAGGCCAAGAGCTCAAGACCAACATAGTGTGACCCCATCTCTTATTTTTAAAAATAATAAAATTAAAATCTTATTACAAACACAAGCAGCCAGGCCAGATGTGGCCCACCAACTACTTATATAGGCCAGGGAATGCTCCTTTGTTTGCATAGGTATTGATTGATTAAAGGCCCAGATTTTTGTCCAGTAGAGTTTTTGGTTGTTTTTTGCTTGTTTTTGTTTTTGAGACAGAGTCTCACTCTGTTGCCTAGGCTGGAGTGCGGTGGCATAATCTCAGCTAACTGCAACCTCCACCTCCTGGGTTAAAGCAATTCTTCTGCCTCAGCCTCCCGAGTAGCTGAGACTACAGGTGTGCTCCACCAGCTAATTTTTTTTTTTTTTTTTTTTTTTTTTTTTTTTAGTAGAGATGGGATTTTACTGTGTTAGCTAGACTGCTGGTCTCGAGCTCCTGACCTCAAGTAATCTGCCTGCCTCGGCCTCCCAAAATGCTGGGATTACAGGCATGAGCCACTGTTCCTGGCCTTGTGCAGTAGAGTTTTGAATTATTTCTCTCCAGTACAAAAGACAATCCCATAGCTTATAGTTCTTACTACCCTGCGGAAGATTAACCAGTTTTGTATCTAAGTTTCCCACTTCCTCAAGTACCTACTTCCTGAAAACATTCTCTGAACCAACTTCACCATCCGACAGTTTCCTCTTTGACAAGTAGAATACATTTCTGACATGTGTCAATTCTATATTTGTTTGTTTTGTTTTTTGTTTTGTGTGAGGTGGGGTCTCACTCTGTCACCCAGGCTGGAGTACAATGGTGCAATCTTGGCTCGCTGCAACCTCCACCTCCAGGCTCATGCCATCTGCCCACCTCAGCCTCTCAAGTAGCTGGGACTATAGGCGCACACCACCATGCCCTGCTAATTTTTGTATTTTTTGTAGAGACAGGGTTTCAACTTATTGCCCAGGCTGGTCTCGAACTCTGGGGCTCAAATGCCTGCCTCAGCCTCCCAAAGTGCTGGGATTACAGGTATGAGCCACCATGCCCAGCCTTCCATTCTATATTTGAATGAGTCATGTTTTATTTTTATTTTTATTTTTATTTTTATTTTTTGAGATGGAGTTTCGCTCTTGTCGCCCAGGCTGGAGTGTAATGGCGCCATCTCAGCTCACTGCAACCTCCACCTCCTGGGTTCAAGCAATTCTCGTGCTTCAGTCCCCCAAGCAGCTGGGAGTACAGGCACATGCCACCATGCCCAGCTAATTTTTGTATTTTTAGTAGAGACAGGGTTTCACCATGTTGGCTAAGCTTGTCTCAAACTCCTGACCTTAGGTGATCTGCCCGCCTCTTTCTCCCAAAGTGCTGGGATTACAGGTGTGAGTCACTGCATCCGGCCCTCTCCCCACCTTCTTAATTTCATTTTCTACCTCCCCATCATTCGCTACACACTTTGGCCACACAGACCCTTTTCCTACTCCTCTAACAACTCAAACTTTAAAGAAAAACTTTGGCTGGGCACAGTGGCTCACACCTGTAATCCTAGCACTTTGGGAAACTGAGGCGAGTGGATTGCCTGAGCTCAGGAGTTCGAGAACAGCCTGGGCAACATGGAGAAACCCTGTCTCTATTAAAATACAAAAAAAAAAAAAAAAAAAAATTAGCCGGGCGTAGGGGCGTGCACCTGTAGTCTCAGCTGCTTGGGAGCCTGAGGCAGGAGAATCGCTTGAACAGGGGAGGTGGAGGTTGCAGTGATCTGAGAATGTGCCACTGCACTCCAGCCTGGTGACAGAGAGAGACTCCATCTACAAAACAAAACAAAACAAATCAAAACAAAAAACCAAGATTTAATTGTGGTAAAATATATATAACATAAAATTTCAGAAACCATCTTTAGGTGTACAGTTCAGTGGTAATAAGTACAATTCACACTGTTGTACAGCCATCAACACAGTCCATCTCCAGAATTCTTTTTCATCTTGCCAAACTGAAACTCTGTACCCATCAAACAATAATTCCCCGTTCCTCCGCCCCCCAACCCCTAGCAACCACCATTCTGCTTTCTGTCTCTATGAATTTGACTACCCTAGGTATCTCCTATAAGTGGAATCACAAAGTATTTGTCTGCTTGTGACTGGTTTATTTCACTTAGCATAATGTCCTTTAAGAATTACATCCATGTTGTAGCCTGTGTTAAAATTTAAATTTTTTTCTTTTTTTTTTTTTTGGCTCTGTTGCCCTGGCTGGTGTGCAGTGGCGTGATCTCAGCTCACTGCAACCTCTTTCTCCCAAGTTCAAGCAATTCTCCTGCCTCAGCCTCCCAAATAGCTGGGATTATAGGCATGTACCACCATGCCCAGCTAATTTTAGTATTTTTTGTAGAGGTGGGGTTTCACCATGTTGGCCAGGCTGGTCTTGAACTCCTGACTTCAGGTGACTCACCTCGGCCTCTCAAAGTACTAGAATTATAGATGTGAGCCCCTATGCCCAGTTCCCCCTTTTTTTCTCTTTTCTTTTTAGAGACAAGGTGTCACTCTGTCACCCATTTTGGAGGGCAGTGGCACACTCATAGCTCACTGTAATCTTGAACTCCTGGATTCAAGTGATCCTCCCACCTCAGCTTCCCGAGTAGCTAAAACTATAGGTTCACACCACCATGCCAAGTTAAAAAACTTCTTCTTTTGAGAGATAGGGTCTTGCTATGTTGTCCAGGCTAGTCTCAAACTCCTAGGCTCCAATGATCCTCCTGCCTCACCCTCCCAAAGTGCTGGGATTACAAGCATGAGCAATAGCACCCAACCAGAACTTCCTTCCTTTTTAAGACTAAATAACCGGGTGCAGTGGCTCATGCCTGTAATCCCAGTACTTTGGGAGGCTGAGGCAGGCGGATCACGACGTCAAGAGATCAAGACCATCCTGGCCAACATGGTGAAACCATCTCTACTAAAAATACAAAAATTAGTTGGGTGTGTTGGTATGCGCCTGTAGTCCCAGCTACTCAGGAGGCTGAGGCAGGAGAATGGCATGAACCCAGGAGGCAGAGCTTGCAGTGAGCCAAGATCGCACCACTGCGCTCCAGCCTGGGTGACAGAGTGAGACTCCATCTCAAAAAAAAAAAAAAAAAAAAAAAAACACTGTATGGATGGACCATATTTTCCTCATCCATTCATCTGTCAAAGGACACTCAGATTGCTTCCATGCCTTGGCTATTGTGAATAATGCTGCTACAAACATGGATGAACAAATATCTGTTTGAATCCCCTTGTGTGTGTGTGTGTGTGTGTGTGTGTATGAGACAATGTTGCTCTGTTGCCCAGACAGGAGTGCAATGCTACGTCCCATCTTACTGCAGTCTCCGCCTCCAAGGTTCAAGCCATCCTCCAGCCTCAGCCTCCCAAAGTGCTGAGATTACAGGCGTATGCCACCACATCAGCCAATTTTTGTATTTTTAGTAGAGATGGGGTTTTGCCATGGTGGCCAGGCTGGTCTCAAACTCCTGACCTCAAGTGATCTGCCCACCTTGGCTTCCCAAAGTGCTGGGATTAAAGGCATGAACCACTGTGCCCAGCCAAATCCTCACTTTCAGTTCCTTTGGGTATATACTCAGAAGTGGAATTGCTAAATTATATGGTAATTCAATTTTTAATTTTTGAGGAGCCACCATACTCTCTTCCCTAATGACTACCATTTTACATTTCCACCAACAGAGCACAAGGGTTCCAATGTTTCCACATCCTCACCAACACTTCTTATTTGCTGTTTTGTTTTGTTTTGTTTGAGACCGAGTTTCGCTCTTGTTGCCCAGGCTGGAGTGCAATGGCGCCATCTCAGCTCACCACAACCTCCGCTCCCAGGTTCAATCGATTCTCCTGCCTCAGCCTCCCGAGCAGCTGGGATTACAAGCATGTGCCACCAGGCCTGGCTAATTTTGTATTTTTAGTAGAGATGGGGTTTCTCCATGTTGGTCAGGCAACTTGAACTCCTGACCTCAGGGGATCCGCCCACCTCGGCCTCCCAAAGTGCTGGGATTACAGGCGTGAGCCCAACCTATTTTCTGTTTTGTAATGGGTATGAGGGAGTATCTCATTGTGATTTTGATTTGCATTTTCCTTTTTTTTTTTTTTTTTTTTTTTTGAGACGGGGTCTCGCTCTGTCCCCCAGGCTAGAGTGCAGTGGCCGGATCTCAGCTCACTGCAAGCTCTGCCTCCCAGGTTTACGCCATTCTCCTGCCTCAGCCTCCCGAGTAGCTGGGACTACAGGAACCCGCCACCTCGCCCAGCTAGATTTTTTTATTTTTTAGTAGAGATGGGGTTTCACTGTGTTAACCAGGATGGTCTTGATCTCCTGACCTCGTGATCCGCCCCTCTCGGCCTCCCAAAGTGCTGGGATTACAGGCTTGAGCCACCGCACCCGGCCTTGATTTGCATTTTCTTTTTTTTTTTTTTTTTTTTTTTTTTTTTTTTTTTTTTTTTTTTTTTTTGAGACGGAGTCTCGCTCTGTCACCCAGGCTGGAGTGCGGTGGCCGGATCTCAGCTCACTGCAAGCTCCGCCTCCCGGGTTTACGCCATTCTCCTGGCTCAGCCTCCCGAGGAGCTGGGACTACAGGCGCTCGCCACCTCGCCCGGCTAGTTTTTTGTACTTTTTAGTAGAGACGGGGTTTCACCGTGTTAGCCAGGATGGTCTCGATCTCCTGACCTCGTGATCCGCCCGTCTCGGCCTCCCAAAGTGCTGGGATTACAGGCTTGAGCCACCGCGCCCGGCCGATTTGCATTTTCTTAATGACTAGTGATGTTGATCATCTTTTCATGTGCTCATTGGCCATTTATATATCTTCCTTAAAGAAATGTCTATTTAAGTTATTTGGCTGTTTTTTTTTTTTTTTTTTCAAACAGAGTCTCGCTCTGTCTCTCAGGCTGGAGTGCAGTGGTGCGATCTTGGCTCACTGCAACCTCCATCTCCTGGGTTCAAGCAATTCTCCTGCCTCAGCCTCCTGAATAGCTGGGATTATAGGTGCGCGTCACCACGCCTGGCTAATTTTTGTATGTTTTTTAGTAGAGACGGGGTTTCACAGTGTTGGTCAGGCTGGTCTCAAACTCCTGACCTCGCCATCCTCCCACCTCCGCCTCCCAAAGTGCTGGGATTACAGGCGTGAGCCACCGCGCCCAGCTTTGCCTGTTTTTTAGTTGTTTTTTTTGTTGTTGAGATGTAAGAGTTCCTTATATATTCTGTTTTTTGTGGGGTTTTTTGTTTGTTTTCGCCCAGGCTGGGCTGGAGTGCAATGGCATGATCTCGATTCACTGCAACCTCTGCCTCCTGGGTTCAAGCGATTCTCCTGCCTAAGCCTCCAGAGTAGCTGGGATTACAGGTGCCCACCACCACACCTGGCTAATTTTTTATATTTTTAGTAGAGATGGGGTTTCACTATGTTGGTCAGGCTGGTCTCCAACTCCTAACCTCAGGTGATCCGCCCACCTCAGTCTCCCAAAGTGCTGGGATTACAGGCGTGAGCCACTGCACCCGGCCTGTATTCTGTTTTTTTGTTTGTTTGTTTTTGTTTTTGTTTTGTAGAGACAAAGTTTCCCTCTGTCTCCCAGGCTGGAATGCTGAGGCATGATCACGGCTCAATGCAGCTTCATCCTCCTGGGCTCAAACAATCCTTTCACCTCAGCCTCCCAAGTAGCTGGGACTACAGGTGTGTGCCACGACTCTTGGATCTTTTTTTAAATTTTTAGTAGAGATGAGGTCTCGCTAAGTCGCCCAGGCTAGTCTTGAACTCCTGAGCTCAAGTGATCCTCCCTGCTCAGCCTCCCAAAGTGCTACGGTTACAGGTGTGAGCCATATTATCTGGATATTAATCCTTTATCAAATATACGACTTGCAACAATTTTCCCTCATTCTGTTGGTTGCCTTTTCACTCTGTTGATTGTGTCTCATGCACGGAAGCTTTAAATTTTGATATAATCCAACTGATATATTTGTTCTTTTGTTGCCTGTGCTTTTAGTGTCATATCCAAAAAATCATGGCCAAATCCAATGTCATGAAGCTTTCTCCCTCTGTTTTTTTTCTAAGAATTGTATAGTTTTGGCTCTGACACACAGATCTTTGATCAATTTTGAGGAACTTTTATTACCTTTTTTTTTTTTTTTTTTTTTTTTTGAAACAAGGTCTCACTGTGTCACCCAGGCTGGAGCCTTGATCTCCCAGGCTCAAGTGATCCTCTCACCTCAGCCTCTTGAGTAGCTAGGACTACAGGCATGTGCCACCATGCCCGGCTAATTTTTGTATTTTAGTAGAGATGGGATTTTACCGTGTTGGCCTGGCTGGTCTCAAACTCCTGGGCTCAAGCAATCCGCCCACCTCGGCCTCCCAAAGTGCAGGGATTACAGGTGTGAACCACCGCACCCAGATAAACTGTTATCTTTTAATGTGGTCAAGTTGATCTAAATTTTCCTTAACAGCTTGTGTACTTTTATATATTATTGAAGCTGCCATTTCTTATCCCAATATTCCATATTCTAAGACTTTTCAATATTTCTTTTTACTCTTGGAATTAACTCTTGTATATAATGTGAGTTTGGGATCCAATTTAACTTTTTTTTTTTTTTAAGACAGAGTCTCACTTTTTTGCCCAGGCTGGAGTGCAGTGGTACAATCTTGGCTCACTGCAACCTCTGCCTCCTGGGCTTAAGCGATTCTCCTGCCTCAGCCTCCTAAGTAGCTGGGACTACAGGCATGAGCCACCACACCAGTTAATTTTTGTATTTTTAGTAGAGATTGGATTTCACTATGTTGATCAGGCTAGTCTCAAACTCCTGGCCTCAAGTGATTTACCCACCTCGGCTTCCCAAAGTGCTGAGATTTTAGGCATGAGCCGCCATGCCCAGCCCACAATTTAATTTTTTAGAGAGATAACCAATGTTCTCACACAATTTAAAAAATAATTTATTTTTTGGCCAGCCATGGTGGCTCACACCTGTAATCCCAGAACTTTGGGAGGCCAAGACAGGTGGATTGCCTGAGCTCAGGATTTCGAGGTCAACCTAGGGAACACGGTGAAACCTCGTCTGAAAAAAACAAAAAAAGTTACCCAGGTGTGTAACATGGTGAAACCCCGTCTCTGCTAAAAATACAAAAAATTAGCCGGGTGTAGTGGCAGGTGCCTGTAGTCCCAGCTACTCGGGAGGCTGAGGCAGAAGAATGGCGTGAACCTGGGACGCAGAGCTTGCAGACAGCCGAGATCGCACCACTGCACTCCAGCCTGGATGATAGAGCGAGACTCCGTCTCAAAAAAAAAAAAAAAAAAAAAAGGTTAGCTAGGTGTGGTGGCGCGCACCTGTAGTTCCTCTACTCAGAAGGCTGAGGTGACAGGATCGCTTGAGCTTGGGAGGTGGAGGCTGCAGTGAGCTGAGATTGCACCACCGCACTCCAGCCTGGGCAACAGAGTAAAACAGTTTCAAAATACATGTATATTATTTTTTTCCAGTAATTTATAATATTACTGCAACTTCCTTTTAAGTTTTTGTATATTTGTGGGTGTCTTCTTCTCTTACTATCTACCTAGCGGGCTGGGTGCGGTGGTTCACGCCAGTAATCCCAGCCACTTTGGGAAGCTGAAGCAGGTGGATCACGTGAGACCAGCCTGACCAACATGGAGAAACCCCGTCTCTACTAAAAATCCAAAATTAGCCGGGCGTGGTGGTGCATGCCTGTAATCCCAGCTACTCGGGAGGCTGAGGCAGGAGAATCGCTTGAACTCAGGAGGCGGAAATTGAGGTGAGCCGAGATGGTGCCATTGCACTCCAGCCTGGGCAACAAGAGTGAAACTCCATCTCAAAAATAAAAAATAAATTTTATATGTATGTGTATATGTGTGTGTGTGTGTGTATGTATATATATACACACACACCTAGTTAAGCCTTCAAAATTTCACTTCCCTTCCACATCTGTTTGGCTTGTCTACTAAGATCACAGTTCTAGCTCTTTATAAAAGGTCCCTGTAATCCCAGCACTTTGGGAGACTGAGGTGGGAGGATCACTTGAACCCAGGAGTTTGAGGCTGCAGTGAGCTATGATCGTGCCACTGCAGTCCAGCCTGGGTGACAGAGCAAGATCATGTTTTAAAAAAAATCCCTGCCTTCCTCCAGTTTAGTCAGCAGATCTTCCTTTATTTGTCTTTCACTCTTCTGCTGGTTCTGTCTTGGTAGCGCAGTAGAAGCATATTTTATTTTTATTTTTATTTATTTATTTATTTAGAGACGGAGTCTCACTTTGTTGCCCAGACCAGGCTGGCTCAATCTCAGCTCACTGCAACCTCCACCTCCCGGGTTCAAGGGATTCTCCTGCCTCACCCTCCTGAGTAGCTGGGATTACAGGCATGCACCACTACCATGCCCAGCTAATGTTTGTATTTTTAGTGGAGATGGGGTTTCACCATGTTGGCCAGGCTGGTCTCAAACACCCAATCTCAGATGATCCACCCACCTTGGCCTCCCAAAGTGCTGGGATTACAGGCGTGAGCCACTGCGCCCGGCCCAGAAGCATATTTTAAAACACAACCCAGGCCAGGTGCGGTGGCTCACGCCTGTAATCCCAGAACTTTGGGCAGCAGAAGCATGGTGAAACCCTGTCTCTACTAAAAATTAAAAAAGAAAAATTAAAAAAAAAATTGGCTGGGTGTGGTGGCACACACCTGTAATCCCAGCTACTGGGGAGGTTGAGGCATGAGAATCACTTGAGTCCAGGAGGTGGAGGTTGCAGTGAGCCAAGATTGCACCACTGCACTTCAGCCTGGGTGACAGAGTGAGACTCCATCTCAAAAAAATAATAATAATAAAATAAAAAATAAAAAAAAAAGCAAAACCAGGCCGGCCACGGTGGCTCACACCTGTAATCCCAGCACTTTGGGAGGCTGAGGCGGGCAGATCACTTGAGCTCAGGAGTTCAAGACCAGCCTGGCCAACACGGTAAAACCCTGTCTCTACAAAAAATTAAAAAAAAAAAATCCAGGTGTTGGTGGCTCATGCCTGTAGTCCCAGCTACTCGCCAAGTTGAGGCGGGAGGATTGCTTGAACCTGGGAGGTGGAAGTTGCAATGAGCCAAGATCACGCTGTGCACTCCATGCGCTCCAGCCTGGGTGACAAGAGTAAAACCCTGGTGCAAAAAAAAAACCCACAAAAAAACAAAACCAAACAACCCAGGTCCAGGTCCTCCTTGATTTCTCAAGCAAACCTGTTTCTCACAGACAAAAGTTTCAAGGCATAAGCCTGACTGTTTTCTTATCTTATGGGTCTTCATCCAGTTTATCTACCTCCACCTGCAAAGAAGCATATCTCCTATACAATAAGGGCCCTGTTCTTTTCATTTGTTTTCACTAATAAAATATACCTCCATTCTATGGGTAAAGCCAGAGTCTGAGCTCTCCAAATGTTAAACCGTGATCAAAGTTCATGCAATTCACAAAGCAGAGTCAACTTGCCCAACCACAAGTGTTGCTGAAAGAGGTATTACAAGCCGGGCGCGGTGGCTCACGCCTGTAATCCCAGCATTTTGGGAGGCCAAGGCGGGTGGATCACCTGAGGTCGGGAGTTCAAGACCAGCCTGACCAACATGGAGAAACCCCTTCTCTACTAAAAATACAAAATTAGCTGGGCGTGGTGGCACATGCCTATAATCCCAGCTACTAGGGAGGCTGAGGCAGGAGAATTGCTTGAACCTGGGAGGCGGAGGTTGCGGTGAGCTGAGATCGTGCCATTGCACTCCAGCCTGGGCAACAAGAGTGAAACTCCATCTCAAAAAAAAAAAAAAAAAAAAGAAAGAAAGAAAGAGGTATTACAGAAAGCAAAAATCTACCCACCGGAGTCTATAGGTTGGTAAACTAAAGTTCTGCCCTTTTTAAGGTAAGCCTTCTCTGGGACAGAAAGACTTTTTCTGCAATAATCGAATCCCTGTCCCACCTGCCTGCTGAGGTCAAGGCTTTACTCACACGAGTTAGGTCAAGGCCTGCCCCAGAGGCCCTTGTACTCAGGCTCTAGCCAGTTAAAATCCTGTGAAACCACTGTAGCTGTCACAGACTGCCTGGGTCAAGAACACACTTGACCCATAATTACCTTTAAGCCTGGAGCCCTGACAACACCAGAAATTTGATCTCCACAGGACTGCCTCTCAAAGTTTTCTAAAGAAAAAAATGTAAATTAACATGTTGGGGTTTCATGGGGCTGATAATTAATTGCACCCTTCTTAGCCTTTCCAAATTCCAAACCCACTGAGAAAAAGGTATATGAATCAGGAAACTAGAGCTCTAGAGTTTTTTTTCTGGATAAGGCTGATTGGAGAAATGCATGCAATTTCCCTCTGGATTAAACTAATTTACCCAGCCAACGGCTGGGTTACTGCAAATGTCTTCCACAGGGACAGGCTCCTCATGGTGAAGGAGGAAAACAGCAGTGTCTAAAGGTCAGGCATAGCAAAAAGAAAAAAAGAGAAAGGGACCAGGCAACAAACTCAGCATCTTCTCCCAAACCCACCATTAGGCAAATCACTCCTCATCTCATGGAGGTACCAGAGAAAGGGATGAGAAGTTTTCCTTCAGTAGCTTCTCTGTTGAAAAGTGGAAGTCCCCTCTCCGCTTATATAAATAAGTGGAGGATAAGTTCCCTTCGAACAGTTGCTTTTGGTTTCAGGATTTGTTTTTGATTCGGTAACTGTAGTCATGGTACTTAGATCACATGATGTGTTTGTTAGAATTCACTGCATTACAAGGCAAAATCAAAGTGGCTAAAGCAACATAGGGAACTCATATTAGTTCAGAGACTGATCCTCCCTCAGGCAAAGCTGGATTCAGGGTTTGATTGACATTTACCAGGCCTCTGTTTCTTACCATCTCTAGGCTCTTCTTCTCTCTGTATTTACTTCATTCTCAGGCTGGTTCTTTCCAAGTAGCAGCAAAAATGGCCACCAGGCCAGGCACGGTGGCTCACACCTGTAATCCCAGAACCTTGGGAGGCTGAGTTGGGCAGATCACTTGAGTTCAGGAGTTCAAGACCAGCCTGGCCAACATGGTAAAACCCCATCTTTACTAAAAATACAAAAATCAGCCAGGCATGGTGGCAGCTGCCTGTAATCCCAGCTACTTGGGAGACTGAGGCAGGAGAACAGTTTGAACCCTAGAGGCAGAGGTTGCAGTGAGCCAAGATCGCACTAATGCACTCCAGCCTGGGCAACAGAGCAAGACTCCATCTCAACAATAACAACAACAACAAAAGAAAAGAAAAAAATGGCCATCAGCAGCTCCAAGCTTGCATTCTACCAGTTTAGAAACAAACCTTGGTGATAATTTCTCCCTCCTAACACTTTCAGCAAAATCCCATAATGAAGTTTCCTTGGTCTGGCTTGGGTCATGTGCCTTCTCTCTGGACCCACCACTGCTAGCAACAGAATATAATGCTGTGATTGACCAGACCTAGGCCATGTGTCCATCCTTGGAGTCCTGGTCCAGTTCCACATAAATTGCATGAACCTAGGGGGTGTTGGATTATTCCTCCAAGGAAAATCAAAATACAATAATCAGAGAAGCAGGAGAATTGATTCTAGGGGGGAAAAAACATGACCATCACACAAGACACAAAGCAAGATAAGTTAAATGGAAAGAACAGCCAATGGTTAGTGACTTCGAAGCCAATGGTTAGTGACTTTCAGTGAAGGCATTAAGTGTCGCAGGGACACTTCTCCAGTTCAGCCCAGCTCTGCCTAGCGAGATGAATATATTACTCAGCCCTTTCTTCAGCTTGTTACATGTGATTTCCCAGGTTCTTGTATTCAATAGCATTCACTTGTTAGGTTATTTATTTAGCACCTATTATATGCCAGGCACTATTTTGGACACCATATAAAGTCTTTTTTTTTTTTTCTTTTTTAGACAAGCCCTCACTGTTGCCCAGCCTGGAGTACAGTGGTATGATCACAGCTCATGGCAACCTCCACCTCCCCTGGCTCAGGTGATTCTCCCACCTCAGCCTCTTGAGTAGGACTACAGGTGTATGCCACCACACCTGGCCAGTTTTTGGGTTTTTTTTTTTTTTTTTTTTTTTCTTTGTACAGACAGGGTCTCATTATATTGTCCAGGCTGGTCTTGAACTCCTGGCTTCAAGTGATCCTCCTGTCTTGGTCTCCCAAAATACTGGAATTACAGGTGTGAGCCACTGCACCTGGCCTAAAGTCATGAATAAAATAGACAAAATTTCCTGCTCTCGTGGCATTTATCATTTAGTCAGGGAGGAGACAAACAATTAAAAAAATAAGTAAGCACTATGTGTTATGAAGAAAAATGCAGATGGCACTGTTGGGTGATTTAAATAGGTGATCAGGCCAGGCGTGGTGGCTCACGCCTGTAAAATCCAGCACTTTGGGAGGCCGAGGCAGATAGATCACGAGGTCAGGAAATCGAGACCATCCTGGCCAACATGGTGAAACCCCGTCTCTACTAAAACACACACACAAAATTAGCCAGGCATGGTGACGCGCCTGTAGTCCCAGCTACTCGGGAGGCTGAGGCAGGGGAATCACCTGAACGCGGGAGGTGGAGGTTGCAGTGAACCAAGATCACGCCACTGCACTCTAGCCTGGCCACAGAGCGAGACTCTGTCTCAAAAAAACAAAACAAACAATAACAAAAAAAGAAAACAGGTGATCAGACAAGAGGATGCAGGCCAGGTGTGTGGTGGCTCATGCCTGTAATCCCAGCACTTTGGGAGGCTGAGGTGGGCAGATCACTTGAGGCCAGGAGTTTGAGACCAGCCTGGCCAACATGATAAAACCCTGTCTCTACTAAAAATACAAAAATTAGCCAGGCGTGGTGGCGCACGCCTGTAGTCTCAGCTAGGGGGCTGAGGCAGGAGAATCACTTGAATCCGGGAGGTAGAGGTTGCAGTGAGCTGAGATCGCACTGCTGCACTCCAGCCTGGGCAACATTGTGAGACTCTGTCTCAAAAAAAAAAAACACAAAAAGAGAAGAGGATGCGGATGCAGTCAAAACACATGGTACGTGCTTAACCCATGGACTCCATCGCTCTTATTCTTGTTACTATCATTACCACTATTATTATTTGGCGTATTAAAGGCATTTGGTGACCTTTTGCTGTCTCCAGCATTAAGTAGCCTCGGTTCAGCATATAAGACCCCCTGCATCAGGTCCTAAATTATTATTTTTATTTTTTTGAGACAGTCTCACTCTATCGCCCAGGCTGGAATGCAGTGGTGCGAACTCAGCTCACTGCAACCTTTGCCTCCTGGGTTCAAGCGATTCTCCTGCCTCAGCCTCCCTATTAGCTGGGATTACAGGCACAGGTCACCATGCTTAGCTAATTTTTTCTGTATTTTTTAGCAGAGACAGGGTTTCACCATGTTGGCCAAGATGGTCTCGATTTCTTGACCTCGTGATCTGCCCGCCTCAGCCTCCCAAAGTGCTGGGATTACAGGAATTTTTTGATTTTTTGTTAAGAAGAGGTCTCACTGTGGTGCCCAGGCTGGTCTTGAACTCCTGGACTCGAGCAATCCTCCTGCCTCGGCCTCCCACAAGTGCTGGGATTACAGGCATGAGCCACCATGCCTGACCATATTCACCCTTTTAAAGTGTACAGTTCAGCGGTTATTCATATATTTATAAACTTGTGCAACCATTGCCACTATCTAATTCTGGAATATTTTCATCACTCCAAATAGAAACCCTGTACCCATGAGCAGTCACTCCCCATTTTCCCTCCCCCAAGTCCCTGGCAACCACTAATCTACTTTCTGTCTCTATGGATTTGCCTATTCTGGACATTTCATATAAATGGAATCATACAATATGTGGTATTTCGTGTCTGACTTCTTAAAATACTGATTTTGTTTGTTTTGGAAATGGGGTTTCACTACGTTGTCCAGGGTGGAGTGCAGTAGCAATTCACAAGCTTCATCGTGACACTCTATAGCCTTAGTCTCCCAAGTAGCTAGGACTACAGGCACTTGCCACCTTGCCCAGCTCTTAACCCTGCCTTTAGCCCCACCTGTTTTTTTTTTTTTTTTGAGACATGCTCTCACTCTGTCGCCTGGACTGGAATGCAGTGGCATGATCTTGGCTCACCGCAACCTCCACCTCCCAGGCTCAAGTGATTCTCTTGCCTCAGCTTCCCGAGTAGCTGGGATTACAGGTGCACGCCACTACTGCCCAGCTAATTTTTGTATTTTTAGTAAAGATGGGGTTTCACCATGTTGGCCAGGCTGGTCTTGAACCCCGGACCTCAAGTGATCCACCTTGGCCTCCCTAAGTGCTCAGATTACAGGCGTGAGCCACTGCACCTGGCCCAGCCCCGCCATTTATTATTCATATTTCAAATCCTAAGGTTGTATTGCTCTTCTCCAATCGCATTCTGCATTCATTGCATATCCTTTTCCTCCTCTTGAGCTGGTTATGCCGCATGACAGACAGACTTGTCTGTCCATTCAGGCCTCTCACAACTGTCATGTCTTTGTAAAGTGTCGTAGGTGTTCTCTAACCCCAGAGGGTCTCATTTCCCTTTCCCAGACCCCTCCTTTATTTCAGCTGATGGTGCTTATTATTATTTTATTTAGTTACTTTGAGCCAAAGTCTGGCTGTGTTGCCCTAGCTGGAGTGCAGTGGCATGATCTCGGCCTATTGGAACCTCTACTTCCCAGGTTCAAGCGATTCTCCTGCCTTAGCCTCCCACCTAGCTGGGATCACAGGCGTGCACCACCATTCCCAGCTAATTTTTGTATTTTTAGTAGACCCCGGGTTTGACCATGTTGGCCAGGCTGGTCTCAAACTTCTGACCTCAAGTGATCCACCCCACCCCCCTTGGCCTCCCGAAGTGCTGGGATTACAGGCATTAACCACCACACCCAGTCTATTATTATTATTTTAATACATTTACTTAATTTTAACCTTCCTGCTGCACTGTGACTGCCACAAAATCACCATTTTTAAAAATCCTTAGCCTACAGCCTTTAGCATAATAAGTGCTCAACAAATATTTGCTCATTTGCATGGCATTGCTGTAACACAGTGGCTCCAAGTCGGGGACAATTTTGTCCCCTAGGGGACATCTGGCAATATCTGGAGACAGTTTTGGTTGTCCCGGGGGCGTGGAGGTGGCATTCTTCTGGCATCTAGTGGGTAGAGGCCAGGGACGCTGCTAAGCCCCCTCCAATGCATGCACAGGACAGCCCTCACAGCAAAGAATCATCCTGCCTAAAATGTCAATAGTGTCAAGCTTGAGAAACCTTGCCATAATCTAATTAGTGCTCATTGTGAATAGGTTAGTAAAAAGAAACCCAAAGAGGTCAATGTACTAGTCTGGCAGAAAATCTCACTAGGAAATGTCATGCCTTCTTTTTTGTTTGTTTGTTTTTTTGTTTGAGGAGCAGAGGGTGACTTTGGTGCAAAGCTCTTTCCTAATGTCATAGAGGTGCCCTGGGAGCCCAGATGTATTTTCACCACACTTGTTCACCTTTAAGAGTGGCAACTGACCTCTCAGGAATCCTTGAAGTGCCAGGAATGTAACTCTGTTAAGGAAGAAAACTCAGGCCTTTTTAAGTCCAGCAAAATGTCAAATGTGAATTGTGTTCCTGGGAGAGGGAAGGGGAAGGGAGGTGTTTTATACAGTACCCTCTCCTGGCTTCCCCCATGGTGATGAAACTTCAGAGCTGGCTCTGGAATAAATGATTCAAGGGAACCCGAGGCCCTATCTCCTGTTCTTTTAAAACTTGCAAAGGAGTTTTGAGAAGGATTCTGTTCGCCACATGCTTCTGTGGGCAACTCATTTGCAGGAAACTCACTTGCGGGAAATTCATTTGCCGGAACTCAAGGCACTGGTATCACTTAATCATAAAAACAGCGGCCCCATCGGAGCAGAAGTTACTGGCTTTAGAGTCACATCTTAGGTTCCTACTCATCCCATCAAACCGGTTCTTGTGACTGACACGGAAATTAGGTAATATATGCCCTGAAAAGGAAAAGTAGGAGCAGTCTGAAGGAGTTTGGAAATAGGGTTGACATGCTATTTTAAAAAGTTTGTCCTTGGGGTAGAATTACCTGCCAGGCTGACTGGGATCTGGTAGTGGTGTGTATACTTGAAAGAGCTACCTTTAGCACAGCTGGCAGAAATATAAATGCCAAGTAGAGGATTCCGAGAGGCACTACCCCCTCTTCTGGGAACTCTCCAATTCTTGCGCCCTTAAAAAAAAGCAAGGTGTGAATGCATTATTGTCATTACTATGCCATTTATCCAGTAAATGAACATTTTCTGGGTTCTGTATATTTGACAAAATGCCACTAGGTGAAGTCATTTCTTCAGTCCAATTTTGATGAAAGCCCTTAAAGACAGAAACATATAGAGAGTACTTGGCACACTGTGAACTGCAAAAGTGTTTAATGATGACAGTAATTAGGATAACAGAATAATGTGTGTTGAGTTGATAGTTGGCAGCATTTAAAATATATTAAGAAAGCATAAAAAAGGACCATTTAAAAATAAGGTGGGAATCCCCAAAGTAACAATGGTCTTGTCAAAAGTGAACTGGAAAAAGACTGCTGTTTCTGAGAAATACATGTTTCAATCAAACTAAAAATTACTCTAAATTGGATTACTTGCCCCAAAGCTCATTTTCTGTTGTTTGTGAACCCCACTCACTCACTCATTCCTGTATTCAGCAAACATTACTTTCTTTTATCATTTGTGGTTCTTATTCCATTATTCCTTCTTTTTTTTTTTTTTTTTTTTTGAGATGGAGTCTAGCTCTGTCTCCCAGACTGGAATGCAGTGGCGCTATCTCGGCTCACTGCAACCTCTGCCTCCCAGGTTCAAGCGATTCTCCTGTCTCAGCCTCCTGAGTAGCTGGGATTACAAGCGTTTGTCACCAAGTCCAGGTAATTTTTTTTTTTTTTGTATTTTCAGTAGAGACCACGTTGGCCAGGCTGGTGTCGAACTCCTAACCTCAAGTGATCTGCCCACCTTCGCCTTCCAGAGTGCTGGGATTACATGTGTGAGCCACCACACCCAGCCTATTATTCCTTCTTTTATTCCACAGACATTTACACATTCTCCTACTGTGTGCTAGGCATTGCTTTAGATTCTAATAATTCAGCAGCAAATGATCCTTGTCCTTGGGAAACTTAGAATCTAGTGAAATATTCATTCATTCTTTCATTCATTCACACATTTACTGTGTGCTTACGTCTTCTGGGGATATAGCAACAGAAAACACAGGACCCTCAGATAAACGAATTACATTCTAGAGGGTAGAAGGGAAAGCAAGGGCAAAGGTCTTGAGGCCCTGTGAGCATGGCTAGAGGCCAGTTAGCAAAAGGGACATGACACCACTTGTGTCCCCTCCCACTCTGATAGGGACACATAACATTTTCTCAATTTTTCCTAAAAGACTGTACAAAAAGTCTCTTCTTTCCAAACAGTTTGCCGGCCTAAATCCTTCCAGTATATTACTTGGGGAGGTGTCACTAGATCTGTGTACCTCTGTTTCTCATTATGTGACTCCATTCTGGTTTCTTGCAGGTTTTTGTTTAAAGGAATGGTGGCGTTATTTATTTAAAACAGGCTTTAAAAGATACGGTTAAAACAGGGGAGAAAACCCTCACGTGGCCCACCTACAATTCCTACTAACTTAACACAGGTCCAGGGTTTGGGGAATCCTCCTAGGTCCTAAATCTTTGGCAGCCAAGTCAAAAGTGACTACGACTCCGGGACTATAATTCCCAGGAGACACTGCGTTCGCACTCTCTGCGCATGCTCAACCTTGGTGACTACATAAGGCTGAAAGTCCGAGGGGCGGGGCTTGGGGGGGCCTGAGCGTTGAATCGGGGCGGGGCTAGGGGCAGGGCCAGGGAGGGGGCGGTGCTGCCGGCGCCGCCCGGAACACGCTAGTGGAGCGGAAGATGGCGGCGGCAGCTGCGGCTGCAGCCGGGACCTCAGTTGGGCTGAGGCGGAGAAGCCGCCGGCTCTGACCTCGCTCTGGCTCCGGTGCGCGCGGCTGAGCGTGTGCGAGGCCCCGCGCGTCGGGCAGGGGCGGCGGCGGCCACTGCGCGCCGCCCTGAGGAGCGCCCCATCGGCGGCGCGACTGCGGCTGAGGAGAGAGCCGGCTCCGGGCCTCCGCGTCCTCCTGCTCCCCCGGCCCCCCGCCTCCTCGGGGGGGCGGCGGCGGCGATGTTCTCGGTCCTCTCGTACGGGCGCCTGGTGGCCCGCGCCGTGCTCGGCGGCCTCTCGCAGACCGACCCTAGGGCCGGCGGCGGCGGCGGCGGCGACTACGGGCTGGTGACGGCCGGCTGCGGCTTCGGCAAGGACTTCCGTAAGGGCCTTCTCAAGAAGGGCGCGTGCTACGGGGACGACGCGTGCTTCGTGGCCCGACACCGTTCCGCGGACGTGCTGGGTGAGTCCCCGGCCCGGTTCCCTCGCCCCAGCCTCGGATCCGCCTCCCGGGGACTCCCCGCGCGGGGCTTCCCCAGTTCCTCCCGGCGGCGAAAGGAGCCAGAGCGCTCACATGGAGGGAGCGCTTACTATGCGCCAGGCGCCGTGCCAAGCGCTCCGAGGCGCGTTTTCCGCTTGAACGACCCCCATTTTAGAGAGGAGGAAACTGAGGCCCACAGCGGTCAAGTCGTGTGCTCAAGGTCACAACCCGAGAGTGTGACCGGTCTGTCCGAGTCCAGAACCACACTCTCGGTCTCACTCGGCCGTGCCAGCCCTGGGCGACCTCGTCCCCTTCCTGGGCGACACCTGCAGGCTCCTAACCTCGCTCTGGTTCCCTCTCGCGTGTCCCGGGGATCCTTGCCTCTTCGCGTGCTCCCGACACCACAGCCCGGCCCAGGCTGTGGGATCAGGCAGTCGTGAACCCCCAGACAGCCCGGCCGTGTTATTTCGCCGCCTGGATGGTGACCAAATCTTCACCCTATTCGCAGTCTGGCTATGGGGGCTGCTGGCTTGGCGAAGAAACCCTCACAGCGTGTTCTCCCAAATTGATCTTGTCCACTTGCGGTCACTTGGGGGTTGGCAGAGTCGCCTTAATCCAAAATAGAATGGTCGAACCTACTTGTAGACTGCAGCCGGGAAAGCTTTGAGATTGGTCACAGCCTTTTCAGGCCACAGGTGCTCCCTGAGGCCTATTCCAGTTATACCTTTGTGGGGTGGGAGACCAGGGAGAGAGCTGGCAGAAAGGGCTAAATATAATTCACAAGCAGTCAGGAACTTTATCATAATGTACGCCTTAGGAGATTTTGTGTATGCTATGGGATACTGTGCCGTTAAAACTCTGAATGAATAAAGCACTCGCTTTGAAGTTGAAGGACGTGTTGTCATTGAACTTGGGTTCAAATGTCACTTTGATTTCCCTTCCCAGGTGAGACTAAGTTTTTGGTTACTTTAAATTTCATATGCTGAGGCAGAGTTTGGCATTGGAACAAATGGTTCTGTAACTTTTTTATGACAGTAATTATTTTTTAATCTGATCTCAGAATAATTGCCTAGTATCTTTGGTTCTACCACATGTAGTGTTTGTGAACATGGGAATGGAAAGGTTGTTCTCAGTTTAATTTATGAATGACCCCATTATCTGGGTTGAAGAAAAAGCATTTAATATTTAGGCAACGCTATTGATATTCACGTGAGAGAGACTTAGAAAGGTCCTGCAGCTTGCAGATTGAAATTGTACAAATCCACCCTGAAGTCAGCTGTCAATAGCTATCTTTTCCCTGATACATTTAGAAGTGCCTCACTCAGTGAGCTTGTGACCTGTGCTGCTTTTGTTTAGTTTTGTTTTGTTTTAGACGGCAGGCTGGAGTACAGTGGTGCAATCTCGGCTCACTGCAACCTCCGCCTCCTGGGTTCAAGCGATTCTCCTGCTTCAGCCTCCCGAGTAGCTTGGATTATAGGCGCCCACCACCATGTCCAGCTCAGTTTTGTATTTTTAGTAGAGATGGGGTTTCACTGTGTTGGCCAGGCCGGTCTCGAACTCCTGAACTTGTGATTGGCCTTGTGTTCGCCTCGGCCTCCCAAAGTGCTGGGATTACAAGTGTGAGCCCGGCCCCTGTGTTGCTTTTTAAAGTTTCGTTCATAACATAAGATAGGGGATAATGAGCCTCTAAGGTTCACCTTATAAATCTGTATGCTGGGCTAGGCGTGGTGGCTCATGCCTGTAATCCCAGCACTTTGGGAGGCTGAAGTGGGTGGATCACCAGGTCAGGAGTTCAAGACCAGACAGACCAATATGGTGAAGCCCTGTCTTTACTAAAAATACAAAAATTAGCCAGGCGTGGTGGCGCGCGCCTGTAGTCTCAACTTCTCAACAGGCTGAGGCGGGAGAATCACTTGAACCAGGGAGGCAGAGGTTGCAGTGAGCCAAGATTGTGCCACTGCACTCCAGCCTGGGCGACAGCGAGACTCCCTCTCAAAAAAAAAAAAAAAAAGAAAATCTGTATGCGGCTTTTGTGGAAGATCTGTGACTTGATTGATGATTTGTGGAGTATTTAAATGTGTCAAATCCTATATTGAAGCTTGATTTTAAAATTTTAGAAGGCTGGGCCGGGCATGGTGGCTCACGCCTATAATCCCAGCACTTTGGGAGGCCGAGGTGGGCGGATCACCTGAGGTCAGGAGTTGCAGACCAGCCTGGCCAACATGGCGAAACCCATCTCTACTAAAAGTACAAAAATTAGCCAGGAGTGGTGGCACACGCCTGTAATCCCAGCTACTAGGGAGGCTGAGGCAGGAGAATTGCTTGAACTTGGGAGATGGAGGTTGTAGTGAGCCGAGATCGCACCACTGCACTCCAGCCTGGGTAACAGAGCAAGACTTGGTCTCAAAAAAAAAAAAAAAAGCAATATGATACAACAAAATTTTGGAAGGCTACCTTCTCAATGGAGTGGGATATTTACAAGAGATGGGGGGATTTTGGTCAAACCCATTCTAAAAAAGTATAAACGTAATTTCATGCCCTAGACATCCTGATGGAAATCCAGCGAACTTTGATGCTCAGCTTTGCCACTTAGTAGCTATGTGATATGTGGTCTTGGGCAGAGCCTCTCTTGAGTCTCCTTTTCTTTATCTGGACTAGGGGATGAAGGGAATGGACGACCTGACCCTTAGTGACTACAGCTTCCGACCGTCATCTCATATTTCCTTTTGTTATTTTCTTTTTTTTGGTGGTGGGGGGGTGGTACGGAGTTCCGCTCTTGTTGCCCAGGCTGGAGTGCAATGGCACCATCTCAGCTCACTGCAACCTCCATCTCCCGGGTTTAAGCGATTCCCCTGCCTCAGCCACCTGAGTAGCTGGGATTACAGGCGTGCGCCACCACACCCGGCTAATTTTTGTATTTTTAGTAGAAACAGGGTTTCATCTTGTTGGCCAGGCTGGACTCGAACTCCTGACCTCAGGTGATCCACCTGCCTTGGCCTCTCAAAGTGCTGGGATTACAGGCATGAACCACCACGCCCGGCCCATATTTTCCTTTTGCTTTGAATAGATGGCACCCTTTGTTGTTCTGCACCTTAAATGACAGGTGTCATGGGCACCTTTGGTAGATGCCTGTTTTGTGTGTAGCACTAAACCAGTGGTTTTTAGCTTTCCTTGGTTCACAACCCCTGAGGATCTTTGTCCAAGAGATTTCTCCTCAGGACCCTGTGCGCAGAGATAAAATTTTGCATAGGCTCTTAGGAACTTTGCTGACTCTGTGACTCCTCTAATACCACCTAGAGGTCCATGCATAGGAATCAGATCAAGAACCCCAGCTCTGTACCCTTCTTGAAGGGAATGCCAGTAGACACAGTCAGATAGTGGTTGCTGATGTAACCAAAGGGTGGTTGTTAGCCATGTTTGACAAAGATCAAGCGTGCACATATGCAAATGGTAGGGGATAGGGGAAGTGAAGGACAGGTTCTCCAGGACTGTCCTGTTATGGAGGAGCTCTTCCGGACGGCAGTCTTGGGAGCCACCTGAAATAACTTCATGAGTTGGCCTCATTTGATCCTTGGCTGTCTTGAACCAGTTCATATGATGGTGACTTCTATTTTATTGATACTGTAAAAGGTGATGACTTTTTTTTTTTGAGACAGAGTCTTGCTCTGCTGCCCAGGCTGGTGCGATTTCGGCTCACTGCAACCTCTGCCTCCCAGGTTCAAACGATTCTCGTTCCTCAGCCTTCCAAGTAGCTGGGACTACAGGCATGTGCCACCAGGCCTGGCTAATTGTTTGTATTTTTTTTAGTAGAGACGAGGTTTTGCCACGTTGCCCAGGCTGGTGTCGAACTCCTGACCTCATGTCATCCACCTGCCTCAGCCTTCCAAAGTGCTAGGATTACAGGTGTGAGCCACGGTGTCTGGCTAAGGTGATGACTTTCAGTGACTCTTTAATACTGCTGTCTACTCTAGAGTTTGGAGTTACAAACTGAATTACATTAAAAGGCTGTGTTGAGTAATAACGTTACGTTGAACTTAAGTGCTTTTTGAACCTTTTGGTTCTGTAGATAATTAATTTTCTTTGAATTGACACCGTATTTATTACTGAGTATCTGTGTAACCGATTATTTACTGTGGTCATCTAGGACTCCTTGACTGGATTGAAAACTGTTTCTTTCTTTTTATATGAGAAAGAGAAAGCTTTGTTTCTTTAACTTAAAATTTATCTGTCCTATTAGTCATGCAGTGACTAATAGTACTTGGTGCTTCACAACATTTTGTGTAGTCCCCACTGGATTTCTTTTTGGAAGAACCAACTATAGTGGGTGTGGTGAGACATAGGAACCACTCCTATCATTCTCTGGAAAATTGACAAAGGTGCTTTCTCTTTACTAGGTCCAACAGGAGTAAACCAGTACTAGCGGGAGCTATGTACACTTTTCTTGTTCCTTCTTCCCTGTGGCAAATTCCAAGTTCTCTTATTACTCTATATGGCATGGCTTCCTAGGTGCACAAAAATATGAGAACTGCATGGTGTAATAGCTGGGCTTCCCACAGCCTTGATGCTACTTAACAATAGAATCAAAGACTGTTGAGAATTGTAACACTTAGAAACCTTGGAGTCTAGTTTTTTTCACCTCACTGATGAGAAAACAGGCCTCCAGAGAGTCAGATGACTTCCCCAAGGTTACTCTACTAGTTACGGGAACTGAGGTTGACACCTATCTCAGTCTCTTAACTGAGACTGTCTTTCCCAGCCCTCTCCCCGTTAGACTACTGGTCAGGTTTTCTTGATGATATATGTGAATTAAAAACCAGTCAGTCTCCTGATACTTTTGTCCTTCGAATGCTTTTCCTGGGTGTGTGTATGTGTGTGTGTTTATAACTTCTTTATTCACTCTGACTCATAACTGAAGTGCAACAAAAACTCCTCTGCATGCTAAACCACAGTTTACAGAAACCACTTATTTTAAAAATGGCAGCCTGGTCTGTGCCATATAAAATTTGACCTCTGAATATTGAGTTGTAAAGTATTTATTATGAAACTGTGGGATGTTTATTTAAGCTTGGTTAAACTTGAAGCCTAAAAATGAAATTAAAATAATTTCATATCCCAGCCTTTGGATCTGATTTTGATCGTGGTCAGGATTTTGAAGTGTTTTTGTGAGTAATGTCTGTCTTAAAAGTGGTTGTCTTAAGGTATAAAGATCGTGTGAACAAAATTAAGATCTAAGTTCTATTTAGGAAGTGAATGGATGAGGTAGAATTTGGTGTTCTCAAACAGTGATGATCATTTTAATATACTTATAGAACCTCTATTCTGAAAGTGAGTTGTCCATTTAAAAAAGTAGTCACCTTGAGAGTGTGTGTGCCCGCTAACATCAGTCTTTCAAGAAGTCCTCGTTGGAATTTTCCTCAGCTAGATTTCAAGCCATGTCAGGACACCAGTCTCATTATATTACCATAATTTTCTTTCTTTTCTTTTTTTTTTTTAAATTTTATTTTAAGTTCCAGGATACATGTGCAGGATGTGCCATAATTTTCTTTCTTTTTTTTTTTTTTGAGACAGAGTCTCGCTCTGTCGCTCAGGCTGGAGTGCAGAGGTCGGATCTCAGCTCACTGCAAGCTCCACCTCCCAGGTTCACGCCATTCTCCTGCCTCAGCCTCCCGAGTAGCTGGGACTACAGGCGCCCGCCACCTCGCCCGGCTAGTTTTTTGTATTTTTTAGTAGAGACAGGGTTTCAGCGTGTTAGCCAGGATGGTCTGCATCTCCTGACCTCGTGATCCACCCGTCCCGGCCTCCCAAAGTGCTGGGATTACAGGCTTGAGCCACCGCGCCCCGCCCATAATTTTCTTAAAGTCAGATTCCAGCTTCATCTACCTGTTGATAGCAAATATGACCTTGAGTGAATTTTTTTTTTTTTTTTTTTTTTTTTTTTTGAGACAGAGTCACGCTCTTGTGCCCAGGCTGGAGAGCAGTGGCGCGATTTTGGCTCACTGCAACCTCCGCCTCCCAAGTAGCTGGGATTACAGGCGCCCACCATTATACCTGGCTAATTTTTGTATTTTTAGTAGAGATGGAGTTTCACCATGTTGGCCAGGCTAGTCTCAAACTCCTGACCTCAGGCGATCCACCTGCCTTTGCCTCCCACAGTGCTGGAATTACAGGCGTGAGCCGCGCGCCCAGCCCTTTGAGTGAATTTTTAAAAACTGATATGTATAATTCACATTCCATAGCATGTATCCTTTTAAAGTGTACAGTTCAGTAGTTTTTACATTCACAGAGTTGTACAGCCGCTGCCACTATCTAGTTCCAGAATGTTTTTCATCACCCCCCAAGAAACCCCCTATCCATTAGCAGTCACTCCCCATCCCCCAGTCCCTGGCAACAGAAACTAGATTCTGTGGATTTGTGTTTGAGACATTTCATACAAATGGATCATGTAATATGTGGCCTTTCCCTTAGCATGTTTTCCCTTAGCATGTTTTCAGAGTTGATCCATGTTGGAGCATGTGTCAGTACTTCCTCCCTTTTTATGACTGAATAATGTTCCATTGTATGAATATACCACATTTTGTTGATCCATTCATCTGTTGATGGGGCCACTGAATTGTTTCCACTTTGGGCTGCTGTGAATAGTACTAAGCACATTTGTGTACAAGCTTTTGTATGGACATATGTTTTTAATTTGAGGGGATATATACGTAGGAGTAGAATTGCTGGGTCATATTGTAACCTTGTTTAACTTTGTGAGAAATATAGCTCTTTTTTTATGTAGTTATATGGTATTAATATACATATAATTACTTTATATAAGCGAAAATATTTTTTAAATTGCAGTAATCAAATATATAAATTCTGAGATCAGTCGGTGTTTTAAATATGCCTGATTTCATAATGAGCTGTGTGCTTCCAAGAGAATTGTGGAATATTAATAAGGAAGTGTGACTGGGTTTAGTAAAAGAGCCGTCTAGGACTAATGAAATAGCAGGGTTTAGGAAGCCACTGACTAGTGGCTTTCTGACTATTCTGAGTGTTCTTTCATTCTGTAATACGTAAGATTACAGGGTTGATGGATAGAGGTTTGCTGTTTGCTTTTTAAACTTCTGTTCCTTGATATTTTTCTCATTTTGCTATATAGGTGTATTGCAGTTTTTATAAGGTACTTATAAGGTACCTTTATTTTTGAAGTCATTTCCTCATTTGTTATAGCTTCAGAGCTACTTTTCCTTTCTTCACAACTGTTTTGAGATTTTTCTAGCTTAGTTTAAAATTTTCCTAACTTACAGTTTATCTCTCAATTTCTTAATCTCTTCAAAGGATTCTGGTTGAATCCTTCTGTAGTGCAAGTAATTGAATTTTAGAAGCATAACTGTTTACTTTTTATAAGTGCCTTTTTAAAGGAGGTTTTAAATTGTAGCAGAAGGTAGATTATAGATGGAAGCTGTTGTGGAGGTTTCTTTTTTTTTTTTTTTTTTTTTTTTGGAGGTGGGGTTCCTGGATGGGAGGAGGCTGTACCCTGAACTTTAGCACTGCTTTATGAAACTGGGCAATACATAACCTGAATGGTTGCAACAGTATCCAAATGGAGTTTGTACTAGTGTATGACACCAGAAGCACTACACCAGGTTAGAATGTGCCCTACAACCATGTCCTTTGAGTAGCTCAAATGCTAAAGTTAAGTTCAAGCTAAATGTCAAATTCATTTTATGTTCCCATGCCTTTTAGAGAGAGGTCTTGCCTGGGGCTTTAGGTTCAGAAGTTTTAGGAAAATGCTTTGCAAAAGTAAGTTAGCAGTATTTTATTTCTTTTTTTTTTTTTTTTTTGAGACGGAGTCTCACGCTGTTGCCCAGGCTGGAGTGCAGTGGCGCGATCTCGGCTCACTGCAAGCTCCGCCTCCCGGGTTCCTGCCATTCTCCTGCCTCAGCCTCCTGAGTAGCTGGGACTACAGGCGCCCGCCACCGCGCCCGGCTAATTTTTTGTATTTTTAGTAGAGACGGGGTTTCACTGTGGTCTCGATCTCCTGACCTTGTGATCCGCCCGCCTCGGCCTCCCAAAGTGCTGGGATTACAGGCTTGAGCCACCGCGCCCGGCCAGCAGTATTTTATTTCTAAAGAAATTTGACTTTTCAAACTGGAAGTTTTAGTTTATTAAAAATAATGTGAGCTTGCCTTTCAAACTTAGATGTTAACTTTTGGTCTCTTTTTAAGAAGTGATGTCCTGGATCCTAATTTTTGTTGTTAGCAACAAAATTTATGAGTCTGTCTTGTTTGGGAGTTGTCATATATTTTTAAAATCTGATAGGGGCCAGGTGCGGTGGGTCACGACCTATAATCCCAGAACTTTGGGAGGCCAAGGCAGGTGGATCATTTGAGGTCAAAAGTTCAAGACCAGCCTAGCCAACATGGCGAAACCCCGTCTCCACTAAAAGTTTAAAAAAAAAAAAAAAAAAAAAAAAAAAACCGGCATGGTGGCATGCACCTGTAATCCCAGCTACTAGGGAGGCTGAGACATGAGAATCACTTGAACTCTGGAAGCAGAGGTTGCAGTGGGCCGAGATCGTGCCACTGCACTCCAACCTGGATGACAGAGCCAGTCTCTGTCTCAAGAATAATGATAATAATAATAATAATCTGATAGGGAGTTTTCTATTTCCCTGAGAACTAAAATAATTTGTTTCCTAACAGTTCACAAAATTGCATGTCATAAATCAAGACTTTTTGTAAAAGCTGACCTATTGCAGAGGGCATTAGGCTAACACACGACTTATTATTCATTTCAACTTGAATTGACAACTGGCACAGCTCTTTCAATTTAGTTTAAAGTTTTTAAAGAAGAAAAGATGTGCTAAATATTTTTGAATAAAATCTCCAACAGGAAAAATCCCCAACAGGATTGGGGATTGAGGATTGGGGAATGGGGAAGGATAGAAGCTTTTCTTTAAGGAGTAAAAATGCTTCATTCTTTTTTCTTCTAAGCCAGTTGTTTGATATCTAACACAAAACATGATTCTCCCATCCTTCTAGTGCTTTATATAGTGCCTTAGAAGTTGCAAAAGCATTTATATTTTACCTTATTTAATCTTTGTAACTACAAAGCTGCTGCTCTTATCTCCACTTAATCTGAATCTGTTTCCTCATCTATAAAATTGACACATCAAATATGGAGTATAGTTAGTATTATATTGGGACTTGAACCTAGGTCTCTTGCTTGCATGTCTAATGCTTTTATTTTTATTTATTTATTTATTTATTTTTTAATTATTGTAGAGACAGAGTCTCTCTGTGTTGCCCAGTCTGGTCTCAAATTCCTGGGCTCCAGCGATCCTCCCACCTCAGCTTCTCAGAGTGCTGGGATTTAAGGCATGAACCACGTGCCAGCCTGTGTAGTGCTTTTATTTATTTATTCATTTAGAGACAGAGTTTTGCTCTTGTTGCCCAGGCTGGAATGCAGTGGCGCAATCTCCGCCTCCCGGGTTCAAGCAATTCTCCTGCCTCATCCTCCTGAGTAGCTGGGATTACAGGCATGTGCCACCACACTCGGCTAATTTTGCATTTTTAGTAGAGACAGGGTTTCTCTGTGTTGGTCAGGCTGGTCTTGAACTCCTAATCTCAAGTAATCTGCCCGCCTTGGCCTCCCAAAGTGCTGGGATTACAGGTGTGAGCCACTGTGCCCGGCCTGTGTAGTGCTTTTTAAATAATGGCTGTTTAGTGCTTATAAAAGTAACACTTCTTCAGAGAAGTACCACATAAAGCACCTATAATTTATAACTCAGCTATAGTAAGCTATAGTCATTGTGGTTCCCTCTAGCCTTTGTGTATATAATTGTATACATGTTATTAAATAACCTAGAATACACATTAGATTAATATTCATTCTACTCTGTAAAGCTTAAAAAGTTGCAAGAGTATGCAAATGGAGTTTGTAATAGTGTATGACTCCAAAAGCATGTTGGAGTGCATGTTTCCATACTGGTAAGCATAACTGCATCATATTCTCCTGCATTTATAGCCTATCAGTTACTAAACCAGTCCTCTATTTGTGGTTATTTAGGTTGTTTCCAATTTTCTGTTATAAATAACACTAGAATGAGTATCTCTTTACATCCGAATATTTCCTCAGGGTAAATTCCTTGAAGAGGAGTTCCTGGGTCAAAGCCTATGAGCATTTGCAAGGCCTTTGATAAAGATGACCATAGGGCCAGGTATGGTGGTTTACGCCTATAATCCCAACACTTTGGGAGGCCAAAGCACGCAGATCCCTGGAGTCGGGAGTTTGAGAGCAGCCTGGCCAACATGGTTAAAAACCGTCTCTACTGAAAATACAAAAATTAGCTGGGCGTAGTGGCAATCGCCTGTAATCCCAACTACTCAGGAGGTTGAGGCAGGAGAATTGCTTGAACCCAGGAGGTGGAGGTTGCCGTGAGCCGAGATCACGCCACTGTGCTCCAGCGTGGGCGACAGAGCGAGACTGGTCCCAATAAATAAATAAATAAATAAATAAATAAAAAGATTACCATAGGTCCCCCAGAAAGGTTATATATTACTTTCCCAACTGCTGTGAAATTGCTCTCATCAGCAAGCTTATTGTGGATCTTGAGTCTGTCTCACTTAAGAATTTATGAATTTACTAGGTTCCCAAATAGTGGTTTTTGAGATGAGTAAGTTTAGAGTTGATGAACTGTTCTAGAATGGATTGAATTGTTGGTGTGAATCCTAAGGACTACAAAATGACTGCAAAAACTTTGCCAGAGACTACGAAAGTGACTTGCTGTAAGGAGTGCTTTCTGCTGAAGGGCCCAGTACTATTTTTACTTGGCGAATTCCAACACATTTTTGCACTGTTCTGGTACTCATTAACAAAGTATTTTGAAAAGAAAGGGAATTTGCTTCTTTTTGGACTACTCTGTACATTGTTATCTTTGTCTTTTTTTTTTTTTTTTTTTTTTTTGAGAAGGAGACTCACTCTGTCACCCAGGCAGGAATGTAGTGACGTGGTCTCAGCTCACTGCAACCTCCGCCTCCCAGTTCAAGTGATTCTCCCGCCTCAGCCTCCCTAGTAGCTGGGACTACAGGCACATGCCACCACATCCGGCTAATTTTTGTATTCTTAGTAGAGATGGGGTTTCACTATGTTGGCTAGGCTGGTCTTGAACTCCTGACCTCATGATCTGCCCGCCTTGGCCTCCCAAAGTTCTGAGATTACAGGTGTGAGGTGAGCCACTGCACCCAGCCACGTTATCTTTCAAGGATGCTGCTACCTAGCAAGTTTTTTGAACTATCAAAATTAGTCTATGCTGTCATTTGAGGTAAATGCAAAAGGTTGGCTGGGCAACAAATGAGGCAAACAAAAAGTCCTTCCGTTTTCACATCTGCTATGTTTGAATAGTAGCAGTTTGGGGCAAGAAAATAAGATTTAAGCTGTTTCCATAAGAGCTAGAAAACTGTCTATGGCCTCTAGGTTGACCACTAATTGGTGGTGAAATCATTAGTGTTTCAATGAAATGAGAAAGTCTAAATAAGGATGCCTTATGTATACATTGTTGTTAGAAATCCATTTCTCTTGGTTTTGAGAGGCCATTTTGATCCTGTCATTTTTTTCTTATTAAAATACACAATTCACCAAACCCTCAATGATCTTTGAATAACAGGGTTAGTGTGTTTTCTGGATGCCTGAAACTGTTTAGTATCAAACCCTATATAGGCTATGTTTTTTCCTATACATACATACATACATACATACCTGTGATAAAGTTTAATTTATAAATTAGGCACAGTTAGAGGTGAGCAGCAATAATTACTGCACAATTCTATACATGCATATTTATAGATCATTTGACTTCAGTGAAGTCAATTAATACTAATTTATAACCATCTTGTTTGTTGTTGTTGTTCCAGGATTTTATGCTTGACCATCTTTTATTCTTTTATTGGAATTTCAAATTGAAAAGTAGTTGAGGTGTTTGTTAGTGGCTTAAAAAAGAGAAACTTTGCCAACATTTTAGTTAGGTGTTTAAAGTGAAAGGACAAGGGGCAGTGTTTCCACTCTCTAAATCATTTTTGAAACTTCACTGGAAATATACATGTGGCAGTGCAATAAGGACAAGAGACGATAAATTGGGAAGCCTGAAATGGAGCCTTTGTTTCAAAACTAGTCCATGCAGTAAATGTAATATTGTATGTGAAATGCAAAGTATAGCCCTATTTGTTTTGTTTTCTTTTCCTAACTGAATGAAGACAGGATAGCCCTATTTGTTAACCTTTGTTTATAAAGAGTTTGTTAAACTGGCTCTTTTTTCCTGCAGTGTGACTTAAAAGTCCCACAGTCTTGGATCCAAGAAAAGGACTCTAGAGAGACTATGTCTTCCTGCCCCTCATTTCACAGATGAGGAAACTAAATCTTAGCGAAACGATTTGACCAGTATCTTAGGTCCAGTTAGTGGCAAAGAAAGTTGGGAGCAGTGTTATCTCCAGACTTTTCTTTAATGCTCTTTCCATCAGCTCAGTCCTCTCTTTGTCTTTTTTTATTTTTATTTTTTGAGACGGAGTCTCACTCTGTCACCCAGGCTGGAGTACAGTGGTGTGATCTCTGCTCACTGCAGCCTCCACCTCCTGGGTTCAAGCAGTTCTCCTGCCTCAGCCTCCCATGTAGCTGGGATTACAGGCACCCGCCATCATGCCCGGCTATTTTTTGTATTTTTAGTAGAGATGGGGTTTCACCATGTTGGCCAGGCTGGTCTTGATCTCCTGACCTCAAGTGATCTGTCCACCTTGGCCACCCAAAGTGCTGGGATTACAGGTGTGAGCCACCATGCCTGGCTTTTTTTTGGGTGGGGGGGGACAGGGGGGGAGTATAGGGTCTTGCTGTATTGTCCAGGCTGGAGTACATTAGCTTTTCTCTACACAGGTGCAGTTGTAGTGCACTGCAGCCTCGACCTGAACTGAAGCCATCCTTCTGCCTCAGCCTCCCAAGTAGTTGAGCCTCCCAAGTAGTTGAGCCACCTTGCCTGGCAGCCTTCTCTTTGAATGGCCTGTTAGAGGAACATCTTGTAGTGAGTTCTGACCCAGAGAATGACACCTTGTGAAACGCTAGGATCCATTACCAGGTTCAATCCCTTTGGAGTTTTTGGCTAAAAGTTTGTATACCAGATGATTGGTGTTCTAACTTTTCATGTGTGGTCAGCTGAATTCATTGTTTATTGGTTGCTTCCTATTAGTTCCTGACAGGTGTTTTAAAGACTAATGAACAAAACAGACTTCAACCCTGATGTTTCATAGTCCTGTGGGGGAAGGCAAACATGCACAGGACTGGTGTGAAAGAATACGCATGAGGGCCGGGCGCGGTGGCTCGTGCCTATAATCCCAGCACTTTGGGAGGCCGAGGCGGGTGGATCACCAGGTCAGGAGATCCAGACCATCCTGGCTAACACGGTGAAACCCCGTCTTTACTAAAAATACAAAAAAATTAGCCGGACGTGGTGGCAGGCGCCCGTAGTCCCAGCTACTGGGGAGGCTGAGGCAGGAGAATGGCGTGAACCCGGGAGGCGGAGCTTGCAGTGACCGAGATTGCGGCACTGCACTCCAGCCTGGGCTACAGAGTGAGACTCCATCTCAAAAAATAAAAATAAAAAAAAATACGTATGAAGTTGTAGGGGCACAGCGTCAGGACTTAAGAGACGGGTTTTTCAGTAAGCTGAGGCAAATGAGAAGAATGGGGATGCTCCAGATTGAGGGCTCAGCAAAGGCAAAGTAGATCCCCAAAACTGTAGCTGTTTCATGGCTGGTAGGGTCCGCATAGGGGGCAGTGTTGAGAATTGATGTTAGAAAATAGACTGAGACTAAATTGTCATGTTAAGGAATTGGGTGGTTTTTTTGTTTGGTTTTGTTTGTTTTTTGGGGGGGTAGGTGGGGAGGAAGCTATAGAAGAGGTCTTTGCTTTTGAAGAGGCAGCACATTCAAATGGTAGAGAATTTAAAAGGTATTCAGAATTCAAAAGAGTGCACAGTGAAGTCTCACCACCCTTGTCTCCAAGCTACAAAGTCCTCTCAAGAGGCAACCAGAGTTACTAGTTTCTGTGTATCCTCCTAAAGAATATTTTACATATACAAGCAAATAAATATATATACATGGAAGGTATTTGACTAGAGAAGTAACATGGACATTGCGATGTTGTAAAGAAACAAATCGATACAGAGGGTGTAATGGGAGAACTGAAGGCAAAAGACCAGTTACGAAGCTACTGAAATAGTCTGAGCTAGAAAGGGCTTTACCTAGGGCAGTGAGAAGTAGTAGAGCTTCAGACTCATTGTAGACTTGGTGATAATTGGTCAGCAGATGAAAGAAAGAGGAGTGGAAATTGATTTAGAGGTTTTGCACTTGGAAGATGCCTTAGGGTTTCTAAGCCTAGAAGTATGGGTAGCTGGGCTGCCGTTAATTAGGGTTGGAAATGCAAAAAGGAAGGATCAAGTTTGGGAACAGAAAATGGCATTGTTTGGTACAAGAGGCAATTTACAAGCAGAACCATCAGGCTTGTGGAATGCTTCTATCCAGCTGGACTGCTAATTCTCATTAGAATAACCTGTGCTGAGAGGCCTAGGCCCACCCTGGCCACACCAACTCAGGGAGTAGGGCTGGGGTTCCATAGGTAATCTCAGTATGCGGCAAGGGTGGGGAATCATTGGGCCAGGTACTAGGCCAGCCAATGGGGATGAAACGATGGTTAGCAGTGTGCGACTCAGCCCTCTGGGGGCTCACAATATACAGAGGAAGAAAAGAGGAGGGAAGATCGCTATAAAGACACTGGTATTATTGTGGTGACAAAGAAAATGGTTAGGCCCATGTATGTATTCCTCATAGTTTTAGGATTTCCCATGTAAAATGAGAAATCTTTGAGTTGGAATCCTGACACAGAGGCGGCGGCAGGCTCTGAATAAGTATTTGCTAAATAAGGTTACTTCAGAGTCCTTCTGGGGAAAATATTCTTTTCAAAGTGCAGGTAAATCCTTTTTTCCTTGTTATTTTTGTAGACAAATATACGTTTATTTTTTAGTACTTGAAAATGTTACTGTTGAATGTTTAATGGAATATTGAATGGTGGTAGATGTGTGACTGAAAGAGCTGAATGGACTACTCATCTTTTATGCATTATCTCTGAGTGGGCATTGTCTTTTGGTTGTGACCACAGACTAGTATTTGTAGAGCTGGCAGCCTACAAACATGGGCCAAAGACTGTTTTCTGATTGCTGCAGTCTAGGCTGGTCTGTTTGCTGCTCACTGGCCTTTCTTAAAGATAGGCATAACTCTCACTTGCCGAATGTTGGCTGTGAGCGGAGCACTGGCAGGTGTTCTGAACAGGTTATCCTCGTTCCTCACACCAGCCCTGTGAAATTGAGGATACGACTCCATTCACAGGTGAAACTACTGAAGCTCAGAGAGCTGCTCAAGGCCACGCTTAGCACATCTTGTTCTGGGGCTGGAGTTTGAACCCAGCTCCAGAGCCTGTGTCCTTGCTCAGTATCCCACATTGCCTTTCCAGTTAGAAATTATCATTTTAGACTTTCTTTTAGGGAGGTAATTTTGGCTGATTGTGAATTCTACTTAGTTATTAGCTATTACTTTTGTTTTAATTAAGGGGTTTTGCTCAACTGTTAACTATTAGTTAAAACAAAAGCTTCACAAGCCTTGTTGAGTTTGGTAGCCTCAGGCCAGCCTTTCCTTGGACCTCCTAAATGCCATAAGCTCTACACTGCATTGTTTGCGCTGATTAATGGTGAGAGGTTCCTGGCATGAGTGTAATAGACCTGGAGGTCAAGTTTCCCTGCTCTTAGAACTCTCACCTGCTATGACTTGTACTTTATTCCTGTAAGTCAGAATCCTAGGGAGTTGCTCAAAATGCCTGTCTCGTCAACCTCTCCTACAACTCATGTTTTCTTTTATCCTTCAAGGCTCATTTCAGACACTTCTTCATGAATCCGTTTGATTCCTTCAGCTATGCATAATCTGACCTTCTTTGCTTTTGTTTTTATTGGTGCATATTTTGCTTTATTGTAGTCATATATCTTGAATCTCCCTGAACTGTCCTCCTCAGACAAAATCACTTCATTTTCAGTTCCCATATGCAGGAAATATTTTATTACATATAAATCCCTTTAGCTCCCTTTCATCGTAGTGTCTTGCATACAGTAAATGTCCAATAAAATATGTTGGATAGTTTTAATATTAAATGTAAGTATAGAATGTAGTTTTTACCTGATTTACATAAATAGTTCTTGTCATCCTTCCCATAAAACTAACATTACTCATTGCTAAAAAATTGGAAAGTATGGGCCAGGCGCGGTGGCTCATGCCTGTAATCCCAGCACTTTGAGAGGCCAAGGCTGATCACTTGAGGTCAGGAGTTCAAGACCAGCCTGGCCAAGATGGTGAAACCCCATCTCTGCTAAAAATACAAAAAATTAGCCGGGCATGGTTATGGGTGCCTATAATCCCAGCTACTCAGGAGGCTGAGGCAGGAGAATCTCCTAAACCCGGGAGGTGGAGGTTGCAGTGAGCTGAGATTGCGCCATTGCACTCCATCCTGGACAACAAAAGCGAAACTCTGTCTCAAAAAATATATATGTGTGTGTGTGTGTGTGTGTGTGTGTATACAAAATTAGTGTTCAGAAGTTAAGAGACAGCTCTCCACTTGGCAGGCTATTCAAAGGAATGATGTTCTCATTTAAAGGGGAAAAAAAGTTACATTTGTGCCAGGCCACATGTGACTATAGACCTCTCCCAGAGGGTGCCTATTTTAGTCAAGGCCAGCCCTTATTTTTATAGAAGGTGAAGAAAGCGGTGGGTAAATAGTATCTTCTTTGGGGTTAGGTCAAGGATATATGGCTTGTCGTAAATAACAGGTTGACAAGAATTCTAGATCTAATCTTGTAAATTATAAACAGAAGGAAAACCTTCTCCCCGGCCTAAAGGGCCAGTACAAGTAGGCACATAACAGATAGCTCACCTTTGATTGCTTGTTACTTCCTTACTTAAGTTTTGAATTATTTGGTATTATGTGACATTTTCTAACACCTGAAAACAAACTGAAGCCACAGCTTTAATAGAGGCTCTTAATTCTGTAACATACTTAGTGCCCTGCCTCTGCTGTTCATAACTTACAATAAGTATGACCTCCCAGATGATTTGTTTGTTGCTTCCTCCTGTCCAGAAAGCATTGCTAACAGCATTTGGCATTTGAGGAAGATACTGTGGCAGGCCAGAAAGAAGTGAAGTGACCTTTTCAGTGACTTAACCTTCAACTGTGCAGCTTATGGAAGGCAGGCCAGTGATTCATACCAAGTCTGTAAGTTGCACAAGTTCCCCAAGCCACAGTTGAACCGGAATAGATAATTCCACATTCAGTGTTTGGTATTTATACAGAATTATTGAAGTTAAAGGAAGAACATTTTTATTTTTAAAAGGTTGACCTTAAGTTTCTTTGCCTTCACACAATCGTTTCCTAATCCTCATGTCAGTGCCTTTCACTGCTTTTTAAGACAAGGCAACTGCCCAGAATAGTCTGGAAATTATCTTCTCTAGTTAATGAAGTATTCTAGACATAGGTGTAAGTGTATGTGGAGGCTCATTAATTTGATTAATTCTTAAGTAGTCTCATATTTACTAAGCTAGCAAGGAATAGCTATTTTGTTTGGAATTCTCAAACGCAAAATGAACCACTTATTCCAGCTTTGATTTTGTTATTTGAGTTTTGCCTATAGTTTCCATTTTCACACTTTTTTTTTTTTTGAGATGGAATTTTGCTCTTGCTGCCTAGACTGGAGTGCAATGGCGCGATCTTGGTTCACCACAACTTCCGCCTCCCAGGTTCAAGCGATTCTACTGCCTCAGTCTCCTGAGTACCTGGGATTACAGACATGTGCTACCATGCATGGCTAATTTTGATTTTTAGTAGAAATGGGGTTTCACCATGTTGGCCAGGCTGGTCTTGAACTCCTGACCTCAGGTTGATCCACCTGCCTCAGCCTCCCAAAGAGCTGGGATTACAGGCGTAAGGCACCTCATGTGACCATTTTCACACATTTTATTACAGAGTTGAACCTTTCTTTCCATCCTTTGAGCTTCATTACCTTCACTTCTGAATTAACTTCTGCTTAGAGATCTTGTTCTTGACGTAGTCTTGATCTCTGGAGAATCAAAAGACACAGATTTCATTGTGATTAATGTGGAATGGAAACTTCTTTTTTCTTCTTCTTCTTTTTTTTTTTTTTTTGAGATGTAGTCTCACTCACCCTGTTGCCCAGGCTGGAGTGCAATGGCGCAATCTTTGCTCACTGCAGTCTCTGCCTCCCGGGTTCAGGCAGTTCTATCTCAGTTTCCTAAGTAGCTGAGACTACAGGTGCCCACTATCAAGCCCAGCTAATTTTTGTATTTTTAGTAGAGACAGGGTTTTGCCACGTTGACCAGGCTGGTCTCGAACTCCTGACCTCAGGTGATCCACCCACCTCGACCTCCCAAAGTGCTGGGATTATAGGCATGAGCCACTGCACCTGGCCAGAAACATCTTTCTTCTTCTTTTTTTTATTTTCTTTTTTCTTTTTTTGAGACGGAATCTCGCTCTGTCACCCAGGCTAAAGTGCAGTGGCTCGATCACAGCTCACTGCAACCTCTGCTTCCTGGGTTCAAGCGATTCTCCTGCCTTAGTTACCCAACTAGCTGGTATTATAGGCGTGCGCCACCATGCCTGGTTCATTTGTATATTTTTAGTAAAGATGAAGTTTCACCATGTTGGCCAGGCTGGTCTCAAACTCCTGACCTCAAGTGATCTGCTCACCTCAGCCTCCCAAAGTGCTGGGATTATAGGTGTGAGCCACTGCACTGGGCCAGAAACTTCTTGCAAAGGGAGTATTTCACTTGCTTGTTAAAACAGGAAGTGCAGCATAATCTATATAATTTTACTTCCATAGAACTGAAAGGACTGTTGTTAGTCAAAAAGCAAATGGCACTTTTTTTTTTTTTTTTTTTTTTTTTTTTGAGACGGAGTCTCGCTCTGTCGCCCGGGCTGGAGTGCAGTGGCGCGATCTCGGCTCACTGCAAGCTCCGCCTCCCGGGCTTACGCCATTCTCCTGCCTCAGCCTCCCGAGTAGCTGGGACCACAGGCGCCCGCCACCTCGCCCGGCTAGTTTTTTGTATTTTTAGTAGAGACGGGGTTTCACCGTGTTAGGCAGGATGGTCTCGATCTCCTGACCTCGTGATCCGCCCGTCTCGGCCTCCCAAAGTGCTGGGATTACAGGCTTGAGCCACCGCGCCCGGCCGCAAATGGCATTTTTATGTATAACTTGATAGAATATATTTGTTGAATATAGTTTTTCAGTAATCCTGCTTTTCATTCATTTTGGATTTTTTTTTTTTTTTTTTTTTTTTTTTTGAGACGGAGTCTCAATCTGTTGCCCAGGCTGGAGTGTTGTGGTGCGATCTCAGTTCCCTGTGCAACCTCCGCCTCCTGGGTTCAAACGATTCTCCTGCCTCAGCCTTCTAGTAGCTGGGACTACAGGCATGTGCCACCAGGCCAGGCTAATTTTTTTCTTTTTTTTTTTTTTAATTTTTGAGATGGAGTTTTGCTCTTGTTGCCCAGGCTGGAGTGCAATGGTGCAATCTTGGCTCACCGGAACCTCCGCCTCCTGGGTTCTAGTGATTCTCCTGCCTCAGCCTCCCGAGTAGCTGGGATTACAGGCATGCACCACCACGCCCAGCTAATTTTTGTATTTTTAGTAGAGACAGGGTTTCACTATGTTTGTCAGGCTGGTCTCGAACTCCCGACGTTAGATGATCCGCCTGCCTCGGCCTCCCAAAGTGCTGGGATTACAGGTGTGAGCCACCACACCTGGCCAATTTTTTTCATTTTTAAAATAGAGACAGTGTCTCACTCTTTCACCCGGGCTGGATTGCGGTGGCATAGTGATACCTCACTGCAGCTTCAACCTGCTGGGCTCAAGCGACTCTCCCTTTGGGATAATTATTTGCAGATACATTTCACAGTCCTGAATCACAGGGGAGTGTTTTTTGTTTTTTGTTTTCTTGGGGGTTTTTTTGAGGTGGGTCTTGCTGTGTTACCCAGGCCCGAGTACGGTGGCACAATCACAGCTCCCAGACTCAAGTGATCCTTCTGCCCCTGTCCCCCAAGCAGCTGGGACCACAGGCGTGTGCCACCATACCTGGCTAATTTTTTGTCTTTTTAGTAGAGACGGAGGTTTTACCATGTTGCTTAGGTTGCTTTCGAACTCCTGAGCTCAAATGATCTGCCCGCCTCAGCCTCCCACAGTGCTGGGATTACAGGCATGAGCCACTGCTTCCCATTGGGAACGTTCTTAAGTGCCCAAATAGTTAGGCTTAAGAAATGTTAATATAGGCTGGATGTGGTGGTTCACGCCTGTAATCCCAGCACTTTGGGAGCCCAAGGCTGTGTTGGGGGGAATCACTTGAGGTCAGGAGTTTGAGACCAGCCTGGCCAACATGGCAAAACCCCATGTCTGTATACAAATACAAAAATTGGCCAAGCAAGGTGGTGGGTGCCTGTAATACCAGCTACTGGGGAGGCTGAGGCAGGAGAGTTGCTTGAACCTGGGAGGCGGAGGTTGCAGTGAGCTGAGATTGCACCACTGCCCTCCAGCCTGGGCCACAGAGTGAGACTCCATCTCAAAAAAGAAAGAAAGAAAAGAAAAAGAAATGTTGATATAAATGTTATCTGTTCCATTGGATGGGAAATTGAGTTTCTACTCTGATCTCATTTTTTTTCCAGTTATAGTGCTTCATGCTGTGATGTCTTTAGACAAATGAGGTTGCCTCTGAGAACGCTATAGTCTTTGAAAAGTCTCAGCATCTGAAAATAAGATGGCTGTCATACTGCAATAAATATTGCTTAGCCCCCTTTCTCATTAGATGGCCCCTTACTGCAGAAAGTGTAAAAGCAGATACCCTTATTCCTCAGAGTACAGAGGGTCTCCTGATACTTCTATTATTCAACTCTTGTGATCCTGCCAGATTCTTACTCAGTTTCTCCTCTAGAGTTTCAATTCACTATCAAGTACCCATCCTAGTAGGCAGGAGATGTGTTTCACTGATGGAAAGACAATCCATGTAGAGCCAGTATGCTTCTTTGGAATGCGAGGCTTGATGTAAGATGGCTTGAGATCATGAAAGATGCAAGAAATAAAGCTGTTAACTTTGGGTACTACTTAATATTTGAAATTCTGCCAGAGTGTACATTAAATACATTTGTGAACAAAATCAAATTGTTGTTCTTCATTGATGCTTTTGTTAAAATTGAAATTTAGCATTTATTCTTAAAACGTTTACTTTGTAGGTAACTGCATGTCAGTCTGAAGATGAGTGCAGTAGGAAGGGTTTAAAATAATTGCAACATCATGCTGATGGCTGATAATGGAGGACAGTACTCGAGAGGCTCTTGCTGATTTTGACTAGTTCAGAAGTCTTTCTTACAGTGAGCCTTTTGCAATACACAGTTAGGCGACTGTGTAATTGGGAAGATAGGATTTTTAAGATAGCTATCATTTGGTTATAACTACCTTTTTTTTTTTTTTTTTTTTTTTTTTTTTTTTTTTTTTGGAGACAGGGTCTTGCTCTGTCGCTCAGGCTGAAGTGCAGGTAGTGTGATCGCAGTGATCACAGCTCATTGCAGCATTGACCTCCTGGACTCGAGCAATCCTCCCACCCTCAGCCTCCTGTTTAGCTGGAACTACAGGTGTGTGCCACCATCCTTGGCTGATTTTTAAATGTTTTTGTAGAGACAGGTTTTGCTATGTCGCCCAGGCTGGTCTCGAACTCCTTAGCTCAAACAATCCTCCTACCTCAGCCTCCCAATATGCTGGGATTACAGGTATGAGCTACCACTCCTGGTCATAACTACCATTTTGCATGGTTATACAATTTTGGCAAAGACAAAAACGTGTTAATTAGAAAAATGAAAATTGCTTAAGAATTTTCTTCTTAGCTGGGCTCAGTGGCCCATTCCTGTAATTCTAGCATTTTGGGAGGCTGAAGCAGGAGGATCACTTGAGCCTAGGAGTTCAAGACCACCCTGGGCACCATGGCGAGGACCCATCCCTACAAAAAATAAATAGCTGGGTATGGTGGCACATGCCTGTAGTCTCAGATATTCGGGAGGCTGAAATGGGAGAATCTCTTGAGTTCAGGAGTTCGAGGCTGCAGTGAGCTATTACTGCGCCACTGCATTCCAGTCTGGGTGACAGAGTGAGACCTCATATCTTTTTTTTTTTCCCCTGAGGCAGCAGCTTGCTCTGTCGCCCAGGCTGGAGTACAGTGATGCAATCTTGGCTCACTGCAACCTCCACCTCCTTCAAGTGATTCTCCTGCCTCAGCATCCCAAAAAGCTGAGATTACAGGCACGCACCACCACGCCCAGCTAATTGTTGTATTTTTAGTAGAGACGGGGTTTCACCTTGTTGGACAGGCTGGTCTTGAACTCGTGACCTCAAGTGATCTGCCCACTTCAGCCTCCCAAAGTGCTGGGATTACAGGCGTGAACCACCACGCTGGGCCCGAGACCCCATTTCTTTTAAAAAAAAATGTTTTTTCTTCTTATAAACACTTAATGATGGCAGACACCCAGAATTACTCTTTTTGCTTCCCTTTTTAACTCTTAACCATAGAAAATCAGTCTGTGAGACCAGGCATGATGATTTGTGCTTGTAATCCCAGCACTTTGGGAGACTGAGGCAGGAGGATCACTTGAGCTCAGGAGTTTGAGACCAGCCTGGGCAACATAATGAGACCGCATCTCTACAAAAAATTAAAAGAAAAAAAATGAGTTGTCTGTGGTGGTGCATTCCTGTAGTCATAGCTACTCTGGAGGCTGAAGTGGGAGGATCCCTTGAGCCCAGGAGTTCAAAGTTACAGTGAGCTGTGTTTGCACCACTGCACTCCAGCCTGGGTGACAGAGCAGGATGCTGTTAAAAAAAGAAAAAGGGAAAAAAAATCAGTCTATGGAAAACCTAATAAAATACTTTGTAGAAACATAAATACTGTAAACTATTTTCTAATTGCTCATTTTGCTTCATAAAACTGACATTTCCATTGAAAAGATAAAACTAGGCTGGGCACGGTGGTTCATGACTGTAATCCCAGCACTTTGGGAGGCTGAGGTGGGCGGATTACGAGGTCAGGAGTTCGAGAACATCCTGGCCAACACGGTGAAACCCCGTCTCTACTAAAAATACAAAAAATTAGCCGAGCGTGGTGGTGCGTGCCTGTAGTCCCAGCTACTGGGGAGGCTGAGGCAGGAGAATCACTTGAACCCGGGAGGCAGAGGTTACAGTGAGCCAAGATGACACCACTGCACTCCAGCCTGGGCGACAGAGCGAGACTCCGCCTGAAAAAACATAAACAAAGAAACAAAAAAACGCACTAAAGGATTTTTCTGTGTCTCTTCTCAGTCTTTTGCTTAGCTATTTCTGATATGTAACCATTATCATAATCTAATAGTGATTTTAATTGGATTTTGGGTCAAAGGAAACACTCAAGCTAGATGTGTGCTCAAGGAATGTTATTAATGGAGACATAAGATGATTACAGTGAATTAAAGGAAATAGCTTCTATATTCGGTGCAACCTCTTTATCTTGGCATTCAAGGCCTTTCTAGTTATTAATTCAGCCTACTTTTTAGTTTCACTTCTCTCTACCTCCATAGAGATTATATCATTCTGACAAACTGGATACCTTACCTGAGTGTCTCATTCACCACTAAGGCATCAATTCTCAGATTTTCTGGCCCCAACTTGCCTTCCCAGCCACTAACTCATAGTTCCTCACTTTATACACATTTCCACAAAGATGCCCTGCTGGCACCTGAAGTTCGACATACCCAAGACAGAATTAAATGTCTTTTAAAGGCATTTACACACCCTTGCCAACGGTAGAATAATCTAATCGATACTTTCTCATTCCCCAAATCCAGAAACAGTAGTTCCCCCTTATTTGAGGTTTCAGTTACCCATTGATGTGTTTTGGCATTGTCCTCACTCAGATTTCATCTTGAATTGTAGTTCCCATAATAATCCCCGTAAGCCCCCATCTACTGTTGTGATAGTGAGTTCTCATAAGATCTGATGGTTTTATAAGGGGCTTTTCCCCTTTTGCTCAGCACTTCTCTCTCCTGCTGCCATGTGAAGAAGGATGTGTTTGCTTCCCCTTCTGCCATGATTGTAAGTTTCCTGAGGCCTCTTCCAGCAATGCAGAACTATGAATCAATTAAACCTCCTTCCTTTATAAATTGCCTAGTCTCAGGTATTTCTTCATAGCAGCATGAGAATGGACTAATACACCCACATTACATAACAATAATATAGACAGAGACCACATTCACACAACATTTATTATAGTATATTGTTATAATTGTTCTATTTTATTATCGTTGTTAACCTCTTAACTATGCCTTATATATATATATATTAAACTTGGCCAGATCCAGTGGCTCATGCCCATAATCTCAGCACTTTGAGAGGCCAAGGTGTGAGATTGCTTGAGCCCAGAAGTTTGAGACCAGCCTGGGCAACATAGTGAGACCCTGTTTCTACAAAAACTTAAAAAAAAAAATGCTGTATGTGTCAGGGTGTGTCTGTAATCCCAGCTACTAAGGAGGCTGAGATGGGAGGAACACTTGAGCCCAGGAGTTCAAGACTGCAGTAAGCTATGATCAGGCCACCACTCCAGCCTGGGCTAGAGTGAGACCCCCATCTCTTAAAAGAAAACAAAACTATTACTAAGTGATTTTAGTTTTTCTTTTGTTGGTACTAAGTTTTTGGAATCCAGAATGTATTTTACACTTAATAGCAAGCACTTCTCAATCCAAACAAGTGACATTTTAGACTCAATAGCCACACGTGGCTAGTGGCTCCCATGTTAGACAGCATAGGTCAGTAGCATAAAGAACTTCAAGAAATCTTGGACTGGCATTCTTGATTTTCTACAACTTTTGCTACTGCTCTGCATTTTTCAGCTTCTCCCTGCTCACCCAAGCCCCAGCGTCTAGTTGTCTGCCTTTTTTTTCTTCTTGTTATCCTTCTCTGCCACGGAAATCTGGCTGACCCCTGCCAGGGACTATCCGAATGCCACTTTCAGAGCAGGCTGACACTGTTCTTGAGGTGCTCCATTCTTGTCATGTCTGTAAGCACTAATGAGGTGCTCCATTCTCGTCGCGTCCGTAAGCACTAACCACTGGCTGTTGACCCTCCCACAGCAGCATTTATGGGAACCGTTTGTCTGATTTATCTGTGAAAAGTCTAGCTCCCCACTAGCAGGGGAGCTTCTCAGAGACCGGCTTTCTCTCAGCCCCCTTATTTCCTAGCGCAGTGTGCACAATGTGGTGGTCCACGTGTGGCCTCTATTTGCTCTTAGGGTATTCTTATTCTTATCCTTTGCTGTTTGATAGTTGTATTCCTGACATCTTTGGGATCTTAATTAACAATTAGTTTTCTTTACCTTTGAAATGTATTCTGAATGAAATTTCCCTTTATGTATGGATTAGTTCCACTGTTTAAAGTGTGTTCTTGCTCTTTGCAGTCTGAAGCTTTTGCAGTAGAGGACATACTAATTTCTGTGTAGAAACAACCACCTAATATGAATAAAATTAGGTTTCGTATATACATGTAGGTTATTCTAGTTTTAGTCTGATTCTTATCCCATATATAACTCTTCCCCTCATATAACTTAGTTATATATATGTACTGTATTAAGGTTTTTTCCCCTACAGCTTTATTGAAGAGTTTATATGCTTTTTGAATTTCTGTCTCCCCTAAAGAGATTTGGTCAGTGGTGTTTTGCTCGGCATCCTTTGCCTGTGTGACAAAGCAAACAGGTGCCCAAAAGGTTGCGCTCTATTCTGGGAGAAATCTGATTAATGTTGAAGGGCTGTGTCAGGTCAGACTCAACCTGCTGACAGATTATTTAGTGAGTGTGAGGATCGAGGATCAACTCTAAATGTTATCTTAGATTTTAATGGTTTTCTTGTGAAGGGCATTTGCAGATGAAACCAATTTGTAGTTAAAGTTAATTGAAGTTGTACCAGAGACTAGTTAAGAAGAAATTCTTCCCTGAAGCAGGCAGTAGTTTGAAAAGAATGAATGATTCATCAGATAGTGTTGCAAGGCTTATAGTTATATTCTGTATTTTAACATAAATTGTTGTGTTTTAAATTGTGGTGAAATCTTACTCCTAGTAAAATAAGAATTTCTCTAAAGAAGTTCCTATTTAAATGATCTTAAATTCTCTTAATATAAAAAGTTTCCCAAATCTCCTTACAACTCCTTGAAAAACAGTGAAATGTGCTGTTCCTTGTAAGATAGATTCCTAGTTAGCCCAGCTCCTTCTCTTTCCCTCACCCTCACCCCTCAATCCACGTGTTCTGTTTCATGGATCCCAAATGTCTGCACACCTCTAACTACACTGCCAGCAGATTGTGAGTGGACTATGAAAGTGGACTATGAAATGGATCTCTTAATCTCCTCCTTCCACTCTTGCTCTCCACACAGCAGGCAAAAGGGTCTTTTTTCTTCGTAAACTTGTTATCGTTATTATTTAAATGTTGTGTTATGGAAAATTTCAAATATATATCAAAGTAGAGAGATTGGTGTACTTCTTATTCAGCTTCTATTCATGGCCAGTCTTGTTTCATCTGTGCTTCTGTCACTCCTGCTTCAACCCCTTAAATATTTTGAAAGCAATCCCACACTTTTTATTACTTTAATTAGCTAGTTTGGAATTGCTCCATCGTGAAATTTGGCTTATTGTTTGGTCACATAGGTGGGGAAAGTTGCTGTCCCAATGGTGATAAACTATTTGTCGCCTTCTTTATGTCTTCCAATTCTGTTTCCTCTTACTTTTTCACAGTGTGTTGCCTTTCTTTTTGACAACTGCCATCCCCAGAGAAATAGTTTCATGTGTCCAATTCATGTTAAGCCCTTTTTTCAGGGATGTGTATATAGGCACTCTGCTACTTCTGTGCCAAATACATTCTTAAAGTTGAATGTACAAATAAATGTGTATATGGGAAGGATGTTTCATGCTCAGAAAGTTTTAAAAATTATAAAATCCCTGTTTTAAAAAATCGTGATACATGCTCATGATAAAAATAAAATTAAAACAATACAGAATAGTATGAAGTAAAAGGCAAAAATTCCCATTTTGTTCATGGATCATTTTCAGTTTCTTATTTCTGAAGCAACCATTGCTAATATTTCTTATGGATCCTTCCAGAAAGACCATTTAAAGCCTTAATAATGTATATTTTTGACATTTTCTCTCAGTGTCTTTGAATTTAGTAGATAGAAATTAGTTTTAGTGTTAGAAAGAATAGCTTGGTGTTTTGCAAGAGTTTGATTAGAAGATTGTATGATGGCTTTGATATTTTATTGACTTTCTTAAACACTAATTTCCTCTTGATAAAGGAGCTTTAAGCAGACTCTAAACTCATCAGCAACTCTTTGGGCCTATGAAAAGCTCTATACTAGTACTATCTAGTAAAAATATAATGTGAGCCACATATGTAATTTTAAATTTCTTAGTATTCATATTAAAATAAGAGGCCAGGCATGGTGGCTTATGCCTGTAATCCCAGCACTTTGGGAGGCTGAGGCAGGAGGATCAGTTGAGCCCAGGAGTTCAGAACCAGCCTGGGCAATATAGTGAGATCCTGTCTCTGTATTGCCAGACAAACAAAAACTAGCGAGGTGTGGTGGCACGACCCTGTAATCCTTGCTACTCAGGAGGCTGAGGCAGGAGGATCACTTAAGCCTGGGAGTTCAAGACTGCAATGAGCTGTGATCCTAACACTACACTCCAACCTGGACAACAGAGCAAGCCACTGTCTCTAAAAATAATAATAATTAATTTTTTAAAAGGTGAAATTTGGCCGGATGCAGTGGCTGATGCCTGTAATCCCAGCACCTTGGGAAGCCGAGGTGGGCAGATCACTTGAAGTCAGGAGTTTGAGACCAGCCTGGCCAACATGGCAAAACCCTGTCCCTGCTAAAAATAAAAGCTAGGTGTAGTGTCGAGCACCTGTAGTCCCAGCTAGGGAGGCTGAAGCAGGAGAATCACTTAAACCTGGGAGGCAGAGGTTGCCGTGAGCTGAGGTCATGCCACTGTCCTTCAGCCTGGGTGACAGAGCGAAACTCTGTCTCAAAAAAAAAAAATAGGTAAATAAAGAAAGGTGAGCTCAGTCTTGATAATGTGTTCTCTTTGGTGCTTTATATCCAAAATATTCTTTCTTTTTCTGTTTCATTTTTTGAGGCCAGGTCTTGCTGGTCCACCCACGCTGGAGTACAGTGGTGTAATCATGGCTCACTGTAGCCCCAACCACGTGGGCTCAAGCAATCCTCCTGCCTCAGCCTCCTGAGTAGCTGGGACTACAGGTGCACACCACTATGCCTGGCTAATTTTTTTATTTTTAGTAGAGTCAGGGACTCACTGTGTTGTCCAAGCACGTCTTGGGGGGACGGGTGCAGTGGCTCATACCTGTAATCCCAGCACTTTGGGAGGCCGTGGTCAGCAGATCATGAGGTCAGGAGATGAGACCATCCTGGTTAACATGGTGAAACCCCTTCTCTACTACAAATACAAAAAAATTAGCCAGGTGTGGTGGCATGCACCTGTAGTCCCAGCTACTCGGGACGTTGAGGCAGGAGAATCCCTTGAACCCGGGAGGCGGAGAGGTTGCATTGAGCTGAGATCACACCACTGCACTCCAGCCTGGCGACAGAGCAACGGAGTTTCACTCTTGTTGCCCAGGCTTGAATGCAATGGCGCGATCTCGGCTCATCGCAACCTCCGCTTCCCAGGTTCAAGCAATTCCCCAGCCTCAGCCTCCCAAGTAGCTGGGATTACAGGTGCCTGCCACCATACTTGGCTAATTTTTTGTATTTTTAGTAAAGACGGGGTTTCACCATGTTGGTCAGGCTGATCTCGATCTCCTGACCTGAGGCAATCTACCTGCCTTGGCCTCCCAAAGAGATTATACTTTTTTTCATATTAAGTTTTCAAAATCCACTGTGTTTTGTTTGTTTGTTTTTTGTTTTTGAGACGGAATCTCGCTCCATTGCCCAAGCTGGAGTGAAGTGGAGCAATGTTGGCTCACGGCAAGCTTGGCTTCCCAAGTTCATGCCATTTTCCTGCCTCAGCCTCCCGAGTAGATGGGACTACAGGCGCCCACCACCATGCCCAGCTAATTTTTCGTATTTTTAGTAGAGACGGGTTTTTTCCGAGTTAGCCAGGATGGTCTCAATCTCCTGACCTCATGATTTGCCCTCCTTGGCCTCCCAAAGTGCTGGGATTACAGGTGTGAGCCACCGCGCCCGGCCCACTGTGTGTTTTATACTTAGAGGAGCACATCTCAAGTTGGGCTACCCCCGTTTCAGATGCTCAGTAGCCACGTGTGGAATGGCTATTGTATTGTACAGTACCGCCCTCTACAGGGTAGAAGGAGAGGGGATGGGATATGTTCTCAATTTTGTTCTTTATTTCCCAGTGATTGACCAATGTTTGCTGCTTTTGATGTTCTTTGTGATCTCCATCTCTGACTCAGTTGTATCATCACTAGCATCAGCACTTTGTTTAAAAATCAATTTTCATTCTTATAAAAGACAACAAAGTATTAATGACAAATACATCTATACACAGGTGCTAATCCTGCTGAAATTGAACTCTTGGCTGGTAGGCAATGCCACCCTGTGGTAGCTCAAAGGTTTATTCATCAATATATGAAAGGCCAAATTCTAAGTAGAGAATGTGGCTTAGGAGTGTTAGTGTAGAATACATTAAACGTGAGTGCTTTTTATTATGAATTTTGGAGTAAGTATATGTAGTAGCATGTAGTGAAATTAACTGTTAGGAGAAAACAGAGGTAAGAATTCCTGAGAAGTTGGTAAGATTGTTCTTTTAATGTAATTTTTTTTTCTTCAGGGGTTGCAGATGGTGTAGGAGGCTGGAGAGACTATGGAGTTGATCCATCTCAGTTCTCAGGGACTTTAATGCGGACATGCGAACGTTTAGTAAAAGAAGGACGGTTCGTACCTAGTAATCCCATTGGAATTCTCACCACAAGCTACTGTGAGTTGCTGCAAAATAAAGTACCTTTGCTCGGTAAGTGGATATCCTATGTGTTTTCCTCTATTGAAGCCCCCTAGATAGTTAAAAACAAAACCAAGAAAATCACTTATCAGACCAGCTTTTTTCTGAGGCTCTTCCTACTAAGCAGAGTGTGATAGAGAAACTATAGGCTAACCACTGGGCGCAGTGGTTCACGCCTGTAATCCCAGCACTTTGGGAGGCTGAGGCGGGCAGATCACCTGAGGTCGGGCGTTCGAGACCAGCCTAACGAACATAGAGAAACCCTGTCTCTCTATGTTGTTCACATCTGTAATCCCAGCACTTTGGGAGGCCAAGGAGGGCAAATCATGAGATCAGGAGATTGAGACCATCTGGCTAACTCGGTGAAAACCCGTCTCTACTAAAAATACAAAAATTCACCGGGCATGGTGGCGCATGCCTGTAATCCCAGCTGCTCGGGAGGCTGAGGCAGGAGAATCACTTGAACCCAGGAGGTGGAGGTTACGGTGAGCCGAGATGGCGCCATTGCACTCCAACCTGGACAACAAGAGTGAAACCCTGTCTCCAAAAAAAAAAAAAAAAGAGAGAGAGAAACTATAGACTAACCAGAATACTTACTACTGTTTGGAGGGAATGTGGATAGGTACAGCACTTCGGAAAACAATTTGGTATTAAATATGAACACATAGTATGCCGCAGCAATTGCACTTCTAGGTGTTTACCCTAGACTAGAGAAACTCTTGCACAATATGTGAACCAAGAGATATGTTGCCAATAATAGCAGAGAACTGGGGACAACCTAAAAGTCTGTCTGTTGTAGAAAAATACATTGTGAAAAGAAATGACTTAAAGCTGCATGCTCTACTCAGGAACATGTTGTGAAGGGAAGAGAGAACATTGCAGAATTCCACCTAACAGATTCCACGTATTTCAAGTTTAGAAACATAAAAGGTTAAAACTGTATTGTTGAGGGATTCTAAAACTTGGTAAAAGAAGAAAGAAGAACAAGAGGAAAGAAAAGAAAGGATCTGGCCTGCAAAATTCAGTTCATTACCTGTAATGAGTTCAAGTTGTGTTTGGTCACCTCACACTAACAGGTGATTAGTTGGTGAAATAACTTGGCACAAATTAGACCCCTGATAATCTTGTATTAGAAAACTTAAAACCAAATATCTAGGGGTTGTTTATCTGGTATGCTAATGGAGCATCCTTTGGCCAGGCCTCTACATTTGTTTGATAAATGGTTTCCTGGGAACTTACCCAGCCTTCTAAGCAGACTCTCAGGGTATTATTACATTTCTGCTCATTGCCAGCATCTTTCTAGTTACTAGAAAGCCTCCCTCCCAGTCACCATTGACATTTAAAATCAGCCTCTGTTTAGCCGGGCGCGGTGGCTCGCACCTGTAATCCCAGCACTTTGGGAGGCCGAAGTTGGCGGATCACAAGGTCAGGAAATTGAGACCATCCTGGCTAACACAGTGAAACCCTGTCTCTACTAAAAATACAAAAAATTAGCCCGTGTGGTGGCAGGTGCCTATAGTCCCAGCTACTTGAGAGGCTGAGGCAGGAGAATGGCGTGAACCTGGGGGAGTTGCAGTGAGCCGAGATCGCACCACTGCACTCTAGCCTGGGCAACAAAGCAAGACTCCGTCTGAAAAAAAAAAAAAAAAGTCAGCCCCTGTTCAGTGTTAATGGAGATCACCACAGTTGTAGAATTTGCCTTCAGTTTAAAGTCCTTTGTAAGGAGTACTTTTTATCAGTCTGCTGTCTTCTGTCTTTGTGCTGTGATTAACTAACTTGTTTTCCTTCAAACTGAGGAGGAATCTTGTCTTGCAGTTGCAGTATATACTGCTTTGTCTGAATTCCCTGTTTTGGACATGCAATCTGGAGCTTGCCTGGCACAGTGAAACATTCTAGATTCTATTTCTAGCACATCTCTGTCAACTTGCTGTGTGACTTTGGGCAACCCGCTTAACCTCTGATCTCCTTGCTTCACATGTTAAATGGAGAGAGAGCCCCTGGACACAGATTCCAGGGGCCTGCCTCCTGCATGTTCTCAAGAGTGGCTCTGCTGACCCCCTGACCCCCGATCATTTACTTTGACTTGAGATAACCGGTTACAAAACACATAACTATCCTGATTTTTTTTTTTTTTTTTTTTTTTTTTGAGACGGAGTCTTGCTCTGTCGCCCAGGCTGGAGTGCAGTGGCCGGATCTCAGCTCACTGCAAGCTCTGCCTCCCGGGTTCAAGCCATTCTCCTGCCTCAGCCTCCCGAGTAGCTGGGACTACAGGCGCCCGCCACCTCGCCCGGCTAGTTTTTTGTATTTTTTAGTAGAGACGGGGTTTCACCGTGTTAGGCAGGATGGTCTCGATCTCCTGACGTTGTGATCCACCCGTCTCGGCCTCCCAAAGTGCTGGGATTACAGGCTTGAGCCACCGCGCCCGGCAACTTGCCATGGTCATATAACTGGAAAATGATGACACACTGGGATTTAATACAGCTGGTTCCGTGGGCCATTTGTTTTGTTTTCCTTTTAACCATCATTTAAATAATTTAGACTTTGCCTATTGCTTTTTTAAAAAAATTTACTTCTAGTAAACATTACTCTTTTTGGTGTACAGTTCTTTAAGTTTTGACATCATCTTTTGTTGTTAAGGAAACTTTCATGAGTTTGTAATCTACTTATTTTAAAGTTATCTTTCCTTTCAAATATATTTTATATAATTTTAATGGCTATAAAATAGCTAACACTATCTGTTGTAAGGGTTTGACGTGACTTAACTAATTTTAATCCTTAGAAATAATTCTGGCCGGGCGCGGTGGCTCAAGCCTGTAATCCCAGCACTTTGGGAGGCCGAGATGGGCGGATCACGAGGTCAGGAGATCGAGAGACGATCCCGGCTAACACGGTGAAACCCCGTCTCTACTAAAAAATACAAAAAAATAGCTGGGCGAGGTGGCGGGCGCCTGTAGTCCCAGCTACTCGGGAGGCTGAGGCAGGAGAATGGCGTAAACCCGGGAGGCGGAGCTTGCAGTGAGCTGAGATCCGGCCACTGCACTCCAGCCTGGGTGACAGAGCAAGACTCCATCTCAAAAAAAAAAAAAAAAAAAATAATTCTATGAGGTACTTACTGTTATCCCTGTTTTTGTGGATGAGGAAATTGGGGCACAGAGAGGTTAAGTAGCTCTCTCCGTCACAGAGCTGGGAAGTGGCAGAGTTAGGATTCAGACATAGGCAGGCTGACTCCAGAGCCTGTACTCCTGAGTATTACGTGATGGTGTATCTTTGCACTGTATGGATGTACTGTAATTTATTTAACCAGTCCCTTATTTTAGATGTTTAGATTGTTTCTAGTTCTTCCTCATCTTAAGCAATGTTTTTGTACTTAAGTGTTGTTTGTCCCTCTAATTATTTTCTTAGCATAAATTCTCACAGATGGAATTGCTACATGAAAGGAGGTACATTTTTCAGGGCTATCTTGCCCTCCAGGAAAGTTGTTTACTTTTACTTTTCACTTCCGCAGAATGTTCTGTGCAGTGGGCATGTTCCCTACACTTTGCCAACACCATGCATTATCTTTTGACTCGTGTTAAACTAATAGGTGAAAGCATTACTAGTGAGGTGGTCATTTTTTCATATATTTACAGATCATCTACATTTATTTCTTTGTGAACTGCCTATTTTTCTATGTTGTCATTTTTCTGGTGGAGGTAGGTATAGGTTTAACTGTTAGTACTTGAGAGCGGTCTCTGCTAGTTGTGCCGTTAGCGTTTCAGTCTAGGGAAGATTCTGTGGCCCGTGCACAGCTAAGCTATCCTGAGTTCTTTGCCCAGAGTCTCTGTCGAATGAACAGGTTGATTCCACAAGCTGCCTGCAGAAATTTGGTCTTGTTGCCTCATAGTGAGTGAGTCATTAGTCTCCAATAAAAGTTCTTCATGACCTCAACAGATGGAAATCTGGTTTAAAATTGTAGTTATGTGCCCTGTCTTAAATGTTGGTGAATTTTGTGGAGAAGGCTTCCTGCCAGTGACTAATAAGAAATGTCAGGAAAATGTAACATTTTCATTCTGGCATTTAAGTATTAAAACTTAATATCTCAACAACATGCTTTTGAGCATTTGGCATAGATGATAGCACTACTGTTGAAATAGTGTGATTAAATACCAGTCATTTTTATTGCTTTCTATCACTGCAAATGAAAGAATTCAGATCATCGGTGGCCCAATTACTATTTATAATACAAATCCTTTTTCTTTCCCCACCCTGTTAACCCTGATCAGGATATTATTGACATTCATAGAGGATGTGGAGCATAACTAAGAAAGGTCCTGTTTAGGCAAAGGTTCAAATTATGGTGTGTTGCTCTTTGGGGTTATGTGTTAATGTGTGTGCAAAGGCAGCCTAGGAAGAAAAAATAAATGGAGATGATTTTTGTTTCTAGGTAGCAGCACCGCCTGCATTGTGGTGCTGGACAGAACCAGCCACCGCTTACACACGGCAAACCTGGGCGATTCAGGCTTCCTGGTTGTCAGGGGTGGTGAAGTTGTGCACCGATCAGATGAGCAGCAGCATTACTTCAACACTCCATTCCAGCTCTCAATCGCTCCCCCCGAAGCTGAGGGAGTCGTCTTGAGTGACAGGTAATCTCCCCTCTCATCCATTAAGTGTGAGCAGGATGTGATTCATTCATAGTCCCCTCCTGTCCCCCTTGAATGCAGTGAGGTAGGTATTTCCATGAAAAGAAGACACTGAGGCCAGGCGCGGTGGCTCAAGCCTGTAATCCCAGCACTTTGGGAGGCCGAGACGGGCGGATCACGAGGTCAGGAGATCGAGACCATCCTGGCTAACCCGGTGAAACCCCGTCTCTACTAAAAAATACAAAAAACTAGCTGGGCGAGGTGGCGGCGCCTGTAGTCCCAGCTACTCGGGAGGCTGAGGCAGGAGAATGGCGTGAACCCAGGAGGCGGAGCTTGCAGTGAGCTGAGATCCGGCCACTGCACTCCAGCCTGGGCAACAGAGCGAGACTCCGTCTCAAAAAAAAAAAAAAAGAAAAGACACTGAGAATGTTCTCATCAAGAGGACCTTTTAGTTTAACTTTGAAAGATACTTTGCTGGAACTAGACAATCTAGCTCAGTGGAATTCTGATAAATACCCAATAATTTGACAAGACCCTGAAAATGCTATTTCAGGCTTACAGAATATCAATTTTTTCATATCAACACCACATGGTACATACAGTACCTTTATGAAATTGTGCTGGAGAAATGAGTCATTGTTCATGCATGCCATTGCTTATACAAGATTTTGCATACATTGTTAGGGAAGAGCACAAACAGACATCTGCGTTATTTATCAGAATAACTTCCTGATTCTCTAGACCTCTTATTACATGCATCAAATAGAACTGGCAGGAAATTGAATCAAAATGGTCTTGAGTGGCTGGGCATGGTGGCTCACACCTATAATCCCAGCACTTTGGGAGGCTGAGGTGGGTGGATCACTTGAGGCCAGGAGTTCAAGACCAGCCTGGCCAACATGGTGAAACCCCATCTCTACTAAAAATGCAAAAATTAGTTGGGCGTGGTGGCGGGCGTCTGTAGTCCCAGCTACTCAGGAGGCTGAGGCAGGAGAATCGCTTGAACCCGGGAAGCAGAGGTTGCAGTGAGCCGAGATCATGCCACTACACTCTCGCCTGGGTGACAGAGCAAGACACCGTCTCAAAAAAAAACAAAACGTTAAAGCCAGAATGGTCTTGAGGTGGGCACAGTGGTGTAGAACCATAGTCCCAGGTACTTGAGAGGCTGAGGCTGGAAAATTGATAGAGTCCAGCCTGGGCGATATAGCGACACCCTGTCTCTTAAAAAAAGTGGTCTTGGATATGTTCTTTGATAATGTTATTGAGGTGTTCTCTTTTTCTTTCTCACGTCTTTTCTCAATTCACTTTTAAATTGTCAAGAACATTCCAAGATGGTACTTTTTTCTTCCCCCACTTCTCTGAGACGGAGTCTTGCTCTTGTTGCCCAGGCTGGAGTGCAATGGCATGATCTCGGCTCACTGCAACCTCTGTCTCCCGGTTCAAGTGATTCTCCTGCTTCAGCCTCCCGAGTAGCTGGGATTACAGGTGCCCGCCACTATGCCTGGCTAATTTTTGTATTTTTAGTAGAGTTGGGGTTTCACCGTGTTGGCCAGGCTTGTCTGAAACTCCTGACCTCGTGATCCACCTGCCTCGGCCTCCCAAAGTGCTGAGATTAACAGGCATGAGCCACTGTGCCCAGCCAAGACAGTGCTTTTTTGAGTTGACTTTTACAGTTTTTCTTTTCTTAGATGAGTGTCCAGAGTAAGGCAAAGCCTCAGATTTCAGTGTCTTTAACAATCTTATAGCTTTATAGGACCTGGCACAAACATCACTGGCAATTCATAAATGTTGATTAATGGACAATGAACCTTTTGTAAAAATAGAAGCATTCTAGCAAGTACTTGTCTCTGCTTAATAGCTCTTATTAAACCAGCTTTTAGGTCCAAACTAAGATAAAATGAATTATTATTGCCATCTTTTAAACTGGAATGAGCATGTTATATGATTAAATATTTAGTATTGCCCATCTAAAAAGTAACTTTAGCAGTATAAGTAACTTTTTAAAAGTCTAAATATTCTTCCAATTATGGTCACCAGCCCAAATCCGAAAGTAAAAAGTAAAAGTAGGCGGGTGACCATAATTGGAAGAGTATTTGATTCTAGCCCCTTCTTAAGTTGGCTGTAATCTACATTATTGTTAGCCACACTGGAGTGGGGTGAACTCTGAACTCCAAGGCCTGCATAGAGCCCAAGCTCAGATCACAGTTTTTGGAAACTGGTGCTTTAATTTTTTCTTCATTTGATTCTTCTTGTTGGGCTGCCAAGCACCAAAGCAGCCCTGCCATATCTCACACACTGTCTGTGGGACAGACAGGTTGGGGCAGTACTCTGCCGGCGTGCCAACGAGGTGGAGGTGGCTTCCCCTGGAGCCCAGAGACAGCTCGCTAGCATGTGATTTCAGCTCATGTTTCAGTGCAGTCAAAAGTTTCCAGCAGCACAGTATGTTCAATCAAAACGGGCAAAACTGCAGCTGGCGGAACACCAAGCTCATGGGTGGGAGTGTTAGGAGAGGACAAACTGTCCAATGGGAGCAAGACTCTCACAGACAGAATAGCAAAGGACACTCCTGGGGAAAGAAAAACCTCAGCATAAAACAGAGCTTCAGTGCCAACCTGGTCATTAATCTATACTTCTACAATCTGATTAGCTTTCAAAGGCCGAGTAAATGAGAGCATCTTGCATGGTTTTCTCTTTATTCCACAGAGAGAATTGACCTGGTTTCCCCCAGTTTTACAGTCTTTTTCCTTTTTTTTTTTTTCATGCTGCATGTATCTCCTTAGTTAATGGTCCCTCTTATCTACAGAATATTATTTTAACCTTAACTTACAGGTTTTCCTTTAGTAGACATTTTTACAAAATGTTGATTATCTAAATGTGTAAGTGAAAGTCGGTTCCCTGCAGCAGCACGTGGCAGAACTTCATGTGCCACCTTCTTCCTCAGTCAAGTGAAGATAAACCAGAAATTTTCTGAGTGCATTTAGTGTGAATCTTCATAGGCATGTGTGCTTTTGTTTGGTAGTTTTTATGCTTTCTCTTCACAAATGTTGTCACATGTTGCTTACACAAGTGTTGGGGTTTTTCTGTTGAGCTTAGGGTGCTTTGTGTCTGGTGCCTCCCTTCCGGGTCAGTATCTGATTTGCTTTCCTGGCTCTTGTTCCTTAATTACAGATTAAGGCAGATTATCAGATCTCACCTTTCCCTCCCCAGGGAGGCCTGGAAGGAGTGAAACTGGCCTTAAGAAGTACCCAAGAGGCCGGGCACGGTGGCTCATGCCTGTAATCCCAGCACTTTGGGAGGCCAAGGCGGGCAGATCTCAAGGTCAGGAGCTCAAGACCACGGTGAAACCCCGTCTCCACTAAAAATACAAAAAAATTAGCCAGGCACAGTGGCGGGCGCCTGTAGTCCCAGCTACTCGGGAAGCTGAGGCAGGAGAATGTCGTGAACCCGGGAGGCGGAGCTTGCAGTGAACTGAGATCGCGCCACTGCGCTCCAGCCTGGGCGACAGAATGAGACTCTGTCTCAAAAAAAAAAAAAGAGGAAGTACCCAGGAACCAGCCTCAGGAGGCCATGATCTCTGAACATAAGATCTTTTCTCCCTACCCAGGGTTTTCCCCCATTTTTATGTCTGCATCTGTTTTTTTTTTTTTAAGAGTTGTACACATCGGCCGGGCGCGGTGGCTCAAGCCTGTAATCCCAGCACTTTGGGAGGCCGAGACGGGCGAATCACGAGGTCGGGAGATCGAGACCATCCTGGCTAACACAGTGAAACCCCGTCTCTACTAAAAAAAAAATACAAAAAACTAGCCGGGCGAGGTGGCGGGCGCCTGTAGTCCCAGCTACTCGGGAGGCTGAGGCAGGAGAATGGCATAAACCCGGGAGGCGGAGCTTGCAGTGAGGTGAGATCCAGCCACTGCACTCCAGCCTGGGCGACAGAGCAAGATTCCGTCTCAAAAAAAAAAAAAAAAAGAGTTGTACACAAAAAAGGTTAGTGAGACATCTGCCCCTGTTTCTGTCCTCAGCCACATTCTCTCTCCTCAAAGGTAGCCGTTATGAGCAGTTGTTTTTTTTTTTTTTTTTTGAGACAGATCTCGCTCTGTCGCCCAGGCTGCTGGAGTGCAGTGGCGCAGTCTCGGCTTACTGCTACCTCTGCCTCCCTGGCTCTAGCAGTTCTCCCGCCTCAGCCTCCTGAGTAGCTAGAATTACAGGCGTGCACCACCACTAAGTTTTTGTATTTTTTTAGTAGAGATGGGGTTTCACCATGTTGGCTAGGCTGGGCTTGAACTCCTGACCTCAAGTGATCTGCCTGCCTTGGCCTCCCAAAGTGCTGGGATTTACAGGCATGAGCCACCACCCACAGCCTGCTATGAGCAGTTTCTTTGATTCTCTCCAGATTTATTCTCTGCATATGGAAGCATCCATATCTGTGTGTCTTTCTGCCCTTTTTTTTTTTTATGGAAATGTTTGCACATATGACACACCGTCTGCACCTTGCTTTTTTCTTCAACAGTATATTGAAGAGTTTTTCCCCCCAATTTGGAGAGTCAAATATTTAGCTGCTTCATTCATTTAGTTATGCAACAGATACTTCTTTTTTCTTTTTTTGTTTTGAGATGGAGTCTCGCTCTGTCGCCCAGGCTAGAGTGCAGTGGCGCCATCTCAGCTCACTGCAACCTTCACCTCTGGGGTTGAAGCAAGCGATTCTCCTGTGTCGGCCTTCCAAGTAGCTGGGATTATAGGCACACGCCACCATGCCACCATGCTTGGCTAATGTTTATATTTTTAGCAGAGATGGGGTTTCACCATGATGGCCAGGCTGGTCTTGAACTACTAACCTCAAGTAATCTGCCTGCCTCGGCTTCCCAAAGTGCTGGGATTACAGGCGTGAGCCACCACGCCCAGTCAAGATACCAAGATATTTCTTGAAGACGTGTTACACCAGGCACACTAATAAATACCCATGTATGATGAGCACTTTGGGACCCTGGGGAGACACAGAGTCCTTACTGTGCCAGTACACTGTAGATATTTCAAGTGAATTAATTCTTTTTTTTTTCTTCTTTTTTTTGAGACGGAGTTTCGCTCTTGTAGCCCTAGCTAGAGTGCAATGGTGCGATCTAGCTCACTGCAACCTCTGCCTCCCAGGTTCAAGCGATTCTTCTGCCGCAGCCTCCCTAGTAGCTGGGATTATAGGCGCATGCCACCACACCCGGCTAATTTTTTTGTATTTTTGGTAGAAATGGGTTTTAACCAGGCTGGTCTCGAACTCCTGACCTCAAGTGATCTGGCCAAGTCTCACTCTGTCGCCAGGCTAGAAGGCAGTGGCACAATCTTGGCTCACTGGCTCACTGCAACCTCCATCTCCTGGGTTCAAGCAATTTTCCTGCCTCAGCCTCCTGAATAGCTGGGATTACAAATGTGTGCCACCACGCCCAGCTAATTTTTTAATTTTTAGTAGAGATGGAGTTTCACCATGTTGGTCAGGCTGGTCTTGAACTCCTGACCTCAGGTGATCCACCTGCCTTGGCCTCCCAAAGTGCTGGGATTACCACAGGTGTGAGCCACCATGCCCAGCAGTGAATGAATTCTTATAGGATTGGCATGTTGTTCTCCACAGGTACTCATCATCCCACCCTCACAGCACCCCAGGAGCCAGATTCGAATATCCAAGGAAACTGATGAGTGAAATATGTGAATAAGAGAGGGTGGGCTGGGCGACTGGTGATTATAGTGGCTCACGCCTGTAATCCCAGCACTTTGGGAGGCCGGGGCAGGTGGATCACCTGAGGTCAGGAGTTCAAGACCAGCCTGGCCAACATGGCAAAAGCCTGTCTCTACTAAAAATGTAAAAAAAAAAAAAATTGCCGGGCGTGGTGGTGCATGACTGTGGTCCTACAGGCACTATTTTACATACCTGTAGTCCCAGCTACTCGGGAGGCTGAGACAGGAGAATCGCTTGAACCTGGAAGGCAGAGGTTGCAGTGAGCCTATATCGTGCCACTGCACTCCAGCCTCCAGCCTCCACGACAGAGTGAGACTTGTCTCCAATTGTCTCCAAAAAAAAAAAAAAAAAAAAAAAAAAAAAAAAAGGCTGGGCGCAGCGGCTCACACCTGTAATCCCAGCACTTTGGGAGGCCGAGGCAGGCAGATCACAAGGTCAGGAGATCAAGACCATCCTGGCAAACACGGTGAAACCCCGTCTTTACTAAAAATACAAAAGAATTAGCCGGGCGTGGTGGCGGGCGCCTATAGTCCCAGCTACCCAGGAGGCTGAGGCAGGAGAATGGCGTGAACCTGGAGGGGCGGAGCTTGCAGTTAGCAGAGATCATGCCACTGCACTCCAGCCTGGGCGACAGAGCGAGACTCCATCTCAAAAAAAAAGAGAGAGAGAGGGAGGATGGAATTTGGCTCTAAAGTATTAGGAATAAAGACTCATTTCCACTTGGATTTTAGAGGTGTGTTAGATCTGACTCAGAAGAGAACCCTTCCTCCTTCTCAGCCACTTGTGACTAATCATCATACTTGGTTTTACTCAGGAGTTTCAGTTAAAATTTTGAAACATTTTATATTAGTTTTCAATTAACTTTTTTCAGGGTTGGGAGTTTCAGAGTGACTTTTTTAAAAAATTGATTACATTATTATAAATTAGTTTTTCTTGCAGAAGGCTTATTACATTGTAAAATAGTGCCTGTAGGACATTTTGAACTCATCTCTAAAGGGCCTTTTTAACTTTGTCCCTCTCCTGTCCTTGCCACAGTCCGGATGCTGCTGATAGCACGTCTTTTGATGTCCAGTTAGGAGACATTATCCTGACGGCAACAGATGGACTCTTTGACAACATGCCTGATTATATGATCCTTCAGGAGCTAAAAAAGTTAAAGGTAATTAACTCAAAGGTTAGCTCTTGGGAACAGTGGCCCTCTCTGGACAGCTGAGTTTTATGGATTCAGTTGCATTATCTCTTTGTAGTTTTGGAAAGAACTATTTTGTGAATTTCAGGAAACTAATAATAGCTCTGGTCTTTCAAATAATTAGAGCACTTGGAAAAAGAAGCTTCCTACCCAAGTTTTTCATAGGCTGGTAAAAGTAGGAAAAGTCTAGATGGAGGGCATTTCTTGTTTGTATCTTTATTTGCATTTTAATGGTGTCTAATGGTGTTGGGTCCTGGTTATCTTTTCTCCTTTTATTCTTCTAACACACCCAGCAGGTGTTGAATCAGGCAAAGACAGGAAATAGTCATGCCAGAGCCAGCCAAAGGCAGCAGGCCGCTGGAAGCCTCAATGTGACCTGAGCTGCCACTGGTAACCAAATAGTTTGGGTTTCTCCCATAGAGAGAGGAAGGAGGTGAAAACTAGGCTTTCAACTTTTTCCTGGCTTTGTGAACACACTCTGGGGAAAATTAGTCTTTTTCTCATGAGTCTTTACCTCTAACAAGTATGACTTTGGGTACATTTCTTTCTTTCTTTTTTTAATTATTTATTGAAGTTGCTGAGATCTAGGGTTTCTTAAAACTGTTTAAGCAGTACTTTCTTCACATAAAATGGGGCATCCTAAAGATCCTCTTTTATAGGGTTGCAGTGAGGATTAACTACAGCCCTGTGTAGGAACTCCTTAGTGCCACGCCTTGTCTGTGGAGTGCAGTGTGAGGTGCTTCCTTGTCGCAGGCACTGTGTTCTGTGTGGTGACACAGTGGTGAGCAGAATCTACACAGTCCCTACCTGTATGGAACTTACATCCTAGTGGAGGAAAATAGATAAATACAGGGAAGTAAATCTATGATGTAATGTGGGTGCTAAATAAGAAGAAAAACAAAGCTGGATAAGGGAATAGAGAGTAGAAGGGACTGCTACTACTTTAGATAGATTGGTCAGGGAGGGCCTTTTTGAGGAGGTGACATTGAAGCAGAGACCTGTCGTTATACTGAAACTAGAGCTGAAGTGGACCTCGTGTTCCCATCCCCGTTTTGCAGATGAGGAAGTTGGAGCAGCAAGGATAAAGTTATGGCCCAAGATTTCACAGCTAGACAGGAATCTCCTCCTGATACAAAATTCTGAAGGTATTTTCACTACAGCAACTGGCAGCTCTTGGAGGCAAACTGGGGTTGGCCAGGGTGTGTTCCTAAGCAGGGAAGTTTCTGAAGTATCCTTCAAAGGCTATCAGAATCTGCCTTTTCAGTTCATCCTATTTTAGCAAGAATACCTTAAGAATTTCAAATGGGAAAAATGCAAAAATGAAAATCCAAACTTTAGGGCATAAGGCCACCATAGCAAAGGATTTTCTGATTGATACCTTGTGCAGGCAGCACTGGTGTCTTGTTCATATTAGCCAGGGCATGATGTTTTAATGTCTTTTCTAACTAGAATAAAACTTAAATGATGGAAAAGGTGGTTAGATAAATGTTACTGTCTTGAGCATTATGGTAAAATAACTTCCTCATGCTTTATCTTAGAATCCAAATTATGAGAGTATACAACAGACTGCAAGAAGCATTGCTGAGCAAGCTCATGAGCTGGCCTATGACCCAAATTATATGTCACCTTTTGCACAGTTTGCATGTGACAATGGATTAAATGTGAGAGGTAAGCATTCTTTGGGAAGGTCATAGGGACTGGGGACATGGTGTCAGTAGAGTGGAGCATTCTGGGCTCTGGATGAGACTGTGGAGGTGTCCTCTCCCAGCCCCCAAGCTGTGCACTGGTGGCTTTCAGCAAGGTCAGGAGGATGAGAGCAAGTGCATGTCGTTATGTCTTCCCCACACAGCATGCCCTTCAGAACTGAACCTCACTGGCCGCAGAGGCAGGTGGAACCTGAAGCCCTTTATTGCTGCCACCGCAATGCTTGGACCTGAGCCCAAAAGGCCTCTGAGCTAAGCCCAGAGTGCGTGGACATTCCTAACAGTTTAACATTCTGCCTTTCACGTGTCTGACATTTCGCTTCTCCCTTCCTCTGGCTTTGTGGGACTCAACAGTATTTGCCTGCCAAATTGCCACAGCAGGGTTTGAAGAGGGAAGCAATGTGAAACTGCCCTTGACTGAAGACTTGTCCTATCTACTGCATGATGTGTGACTTTGGGAGCAGGCCGGTGGCTCCGTCTCAGGGCTGGGACGACATGTTGGTGCTAGCATATCAGAGCTAGTAGAATTAGTCAGTTTCTTGTTGATATAATTTTATGACATGTAAAACATTTCTTAGTCCTCCAAAAAATGTTAAAATAGAAAAAAAGTGCATGCCATAGCTGCTTGGCAGATTAGAATACAAGGCTATTCCTAGTTTCAAAACATTGGATATGTTTGTCTAAATTAGGATTGTGGGTATAGAAGCATGTAACTTTCTCGTCAGATTCTCTGTGATTGATGTGAACAGAGGATGTGGTGGCTGTTTGAATAGAGCTCCTGTTGTAAAGGAGCAGGGAAGATTTTTTTTTTTTTTAAGCTTCAGTTTCATATAATTTCTTGGAGTTTTGTTTAACTGTTTTTCTTTATCAGATATTTTTTTCTTTATTCTACTAGGGTATACTGACAAACCAAAACTGCCTGGAATGCAAGCATTTGTCTCCTAGTACTTATTTAAGTACACATTTTTTATTGACTTTTCCTTTTAAAATATACTGATAGGTTCTCATTTTCATTGTAGGTGGAAAGCCGGATGACATCACCGTCCTTCTTTCAATAGTGGCTGAGTATACAGACTAGCCGAGGTGTCGAGTCCTGCCTTTCCTTTCATCATCCCAAATTTCCCCTGCCATGTGTGCTGATCCTGCTGGCAGGACCACATTTCTTTGCCACTGATCTCAATGGCCAGTGATGTAAGTCTTTTGCCTGTCTTCTTGAGACCCATTGAGATCTTTGTTGAGAACCACTACTATCATTCACTAGCTCATATCTGCCGGCAGCAATTGAAGAGATCCAAGATTTGAAGACTGGCCTTCATTTCTCGATGTTCTTTCCATGATGGGGATGGAGGTGTTCAGTGCCACCGTGGCTGTTTCTTTTCAAAAGTAGTTGAACTATTGAAGAGAGTAATGTTGGTAAAGTGAATTCAAAATCCTAGTGTGCTAAAGGGATTGTACAAGTCTAACACAAATTGTACGTAATGATACATCTAGAAACATACATTATTCATCAAAAGAAATGTTACATGTGTACTCCACAGGCATAGTCTTTGTTATGATGATTGGTGTGGCTTTATGTCTTTGTTATAAACTCCTATTTTTCAGGGGCTTATGATTCTGCTCTAAAACATTGCTCTGGGTTATACAGTTTTGATCCCAGAAGCTTTTTTGTTACAAATCGGGAGAAAAATCCATTTTAGTTCTATGGGTGCAAATATTTCATGCTTTTAAAAAGATGCTTGTGTTCCTGTGGTTAAAGTTTTGGCAGTTTATTGATTAGTCCAAATCACAGGCTAAGGTCTGATCACCAGGAGGGGTGGGGGATACTTTACCAGTATTTTTTTATGGAAATATTATTCAAGATTGTAAAACCCCTCAAAGCCTAGAAATTTAATGTTAGGCTGAAATTCCTCCTAGTTGTCTGATAGGATGCCCCCGAATGGGAACTCTAGGGCCCAAGGCCTGAAGGGTTGAGAACAAACAACTGTAACTTTGAATTTTGTTGGCTTTCAGTGGTCATGCTACCTACCCATACTTGTACTCTCAGACCTTTTATTAGTAGCCTTGCTTTCTATAGAGCATGCACCAAATCCAGTGAGTCCATGTGGAGAGAGCACTGTGTGCAGCGGCAGCAGCACAGACATCCATGAGGAAAATTCCCAGTGATGATCTGACATTTACAATTACCCCACACAGAAATGTAGGGGTTTCTGAATCAAAGCTTAATGTTTACAGTTTCCGAATAGCCATTTTGCAGTGTATAGTTTCCTTACAAAACTACCCCGCATTCAGTTTTCCCATTATCTGCAAGCTGAAACTTATTTTTAAGGTTTGTGTACAAGTGGACTGCTGTAAAGATATATATTTTTGGGTCAGTTTTTTCCTTCATTAACTTGGTGGTAGAAAAAAATATATACTTAGAAATCCTTAAATTAAAGCCATGTTTTATATATAAGTCAGGTAACATTGGTGTATAGATGAGAATGCAATTAAACCTGATGAGAATCTACTTGAGAATATAGAAAGTCTTTCTCTAAAGGAGATACTGACTCCCTGGTTTATTGCATTAAAATTTATGTTTGAGGTTACCTCAACTTGTTTTAAAAGATTTTGTTTTGTGAATTTGTACTGTATATTTGAGTAACTGTCAAGCTTTTATTTAAAATTGTTTAACATGTACCATGTACATGTCATTACTATATTTCAATGCATCATGCTTGTAACAGGCATTTCATTTATAATAAGAATGAGTTATTCATTTGTAAGCCGTTCAGTAATTTATCTACTATTCCTAAATTGGCATAATGTTAGATAATCTATTTTGAATCACCTTTAATTACATGTCAGAATGCCTTAACTACCCTAACTTGACAAAACAGAATTCTTTGGTAGATGAGGTGGGGGCGGGGTGGGGGGTCTGGAGGGAGACTCTATTTAAGGAGAAATCATGCTATGATAAAACACAGAAGCATGAGTGGCAAGTGGCGGGGTATTTATTTTGCACAAACTATTTGCAGTCTCTGTGTATTTAAAAAGTAAAGAAAGTTGCATCCAGAAGGGTTTTGTTAGAAGGAAGACATTTATAGTAGGATTGACAACTTCAGCTCTTTTGTTTAGGTTTTCAATTATTTTTGGTAAGAGGTATGTAGCCTTATGATCTGGATATATTTTGCATTCATTTTCCAACGCCTATGTTTAATTCCTGGTAAGAGCAGTGCTCGTCAAGTTTCTGGTTTTTCTCTGCTCTCATTTAACCTGTCAAACACAATCTTTGTAAAGCTAGATTGGTGGTGTTATACACAACTCATTTACTCAGCTTACCTTTTTGAGAAATGATTGTTAGAAATTGACAATGTGTTTGTTCCAGTGATACTGAAAGTAGTGGGGCAAGAATTGAGTTTCACAGTGGAATTGACTTTGGATCTGGCCTATAGATTAGTGACATAAAATATTTTCTCTATTTTCCCCTGTTCTTTTTGTGTTATGCACTTAATTTTATGACTGCCGGAGGGGTCAGTTGGAGTGCTGCTTAACAAGTATCTCTCCTACTCTCAGTGGTCAGAGGCTGTGTTGGACCCATAGTAGAATTTTCCAGGTCACAGACCCAAGCTTCCATGGGTTGTTACTGTGCTGTACCACTTGGTGGGTCTGATTCTGAACCTGATGTGTGTGTTAATTGTATTTTAAGCCACACACACACACACACACACACACACACTTGCCTCATGTAATGGACTTTTATAACAAAAGAAAAAATTTGGATTTCTAATTTACAAATGGCAAATTATCCCTCTCTGGATGCACCAAAGACCAGTAAAGTTTATAGCTTTTCCATCTATATTTATAAAGCAATACTGTATTATAAAAATCAATATTTTTATCACATGCTTGAAATTTTTATTTTGTTGTTTTAAAATGTGCACTCTAAACATATCAGAACCTTATTTCTTCCTATGAACTTAAGCTGCCTGCGCACAAAAAAAAAAAAAATTTACCAAATGGAGATGCAATAGAGTCTATAGGCTCTGAAAACTAAAAGAAGAAATGGGAGGCAGGGGGAACAAGTTATTTGTCCTGAGTTACTGTATTTGCTTGACATGGTTGATGGGTACTAAGTCACAAAAGAATCCATTCCAGGTATGCATGTCTGGGGGTTGGGCTGTGTCTAGATTAGAAACTCGGTTTCAAGCTTTGCGTGATGGGAGAGCATCGTCTCCTATCAGCTGCGTGTGTTCTGGATAGGACAGTAGCCCGGAGATGGAAACCACCTTCAGTACCACTAGCCCACCATACCAAGTAACAAGTTAGGCAGGAATCGTGGGAATTTATTGAGTCAGCTTTGAGTGTTTGGGAGAATGTAAACAAGATATTGGCTCGAACTGTAAACATTTGTACTTTTGGTAAGTTCATGGTTCCTTAGGTCACCTTATACCAGCTGTCTTTGGTAGAAGCTACAGCATTCAGTTTCTCTGGAAACTGTATCACATTTTTGCGTTTTAAAAATTTTACAGTATCAAAAAACCAAAATCTGCTTATAAAACAAAACATGAAGCAGAACATATTTGGATTCTATTTATTTAAAATTAAATTCTTTGCAAAATTGAACTTCTCAACTAAAATGTGTCCATGTCAAAATTTTAACTGTTAGCAGGTAGTTTGTGGCAAAGATGGCTAAATAATGAAGCAAATTAGAATCTGTGTGTATACTAATGAGCTGCTTTTTTTCTGTTGAGACTATCATTATTTGTCTTATTACCCAAGAGGCAATTACCTGAATTTGGATGTCTGAATTATAACTTATGCAGGAATAGTTCTGTAAATACATTTAAATAAACTGTAAAGATATTTAATAAACATAGTATTTATACTAATCTGTGTACTTCTTTTGGTTTGAATAGTAACTAAGTGAGACACCAGCCCTTGACACTGAGTTTGTTCGTCTCAAGTCCTCATTTCTAAGCCTCCTAGTCATTCTAGCACTGAATATATGCTACTACTTTAACTGGCTCCAACTGGCTGCTTCACTACATCAGGTGAGCTTCCTCAGAAATTCATCAATATGGACTGACAATTGAATGTAAATTATAGAAGTTTTTCCCAGCTGAGGCTTTGCACCTTCCATATATAGAGGGAAGTATAGAGGGAAACTACAAAAAAAAAATCTGGTGTACAGTCGTGTTGTTTAACAACAGAGATGTTCTGACAGATGCATCCTTAGCAATTTCATCATTGTGTACTGACACAAGCCTAGACGATCTAGCCTACTACACATCTGGACTATATGGATAGTCTGTTGCTCCTAGGCGACAAACCTGTATAGCATGTTACTGTACTGAATACTGTAGGCAGTTGTAACACAACAGTAAGCATTTTAATATCTAAACATAGAAATGGTTCAGCCAAAACTATGGTATGAAAGACAAAAAACGGTACACCTGTATAGGGCAACTCCATTATCTTATGGGACTACCACTGTCTGTGCGGTCCATCATTGACCAAAACTTTGTTATGCAACAGATGACTGTATTTCAACTTAGCACTTTGTATCCAAATTCTAAAATCCAAAGTGCCCGGCTAATTTTTGTATTTTTTGTAGAGATGGGATCTCACCATGTTGCCCAGGCTGGTCTTGAACTGCTGGGCTCAAGTGATCCTCCCACCTGGGCCTCCCAAAGTGCTGGGATTACAGGCATGAGCCACTATGCCCCACTAGTGTTAACTATCTTTAATAGTCCAATGCTGCATCCAGGCTATTACTGATGATGATGCTTTCAAGACCTAAACCCCTCTGCCTATTTCAATGAATGAACCAGAAATGTTATCCTCAGCAGAGACCTACAGAGTTACTCTTGTGTATAAAAGCTCCCTGTGTCTAACAAATCTGCATTTGTTAGAAATATCAGAAATTCAGTATTAATCATCAGTGTAAGCATAAGATACATAAATCTTCAGCCTACCATGTGAAAGGACTTAGTTGAAATTATGTGGGCATTGCCAATTACCACAAAAAGCTTGGTTAAGGCCCATTTTCATTCACTAAGGAACATCTTGGGATGAACTTGAGTTTTTATTAGGTTATTGTGGGTAGCTATGACTCATTACTAAGCTACAAGAGCCAAATTCATTCTGGTTTCAGTTAGAACTCTATTCACAGTTCTAAAGCATGCTAATCTACTCCGCCACCTTTATGAATTTCTCACAAAGTCTAAACTACAATTACTTGCCAGTTAACATTTCCTTAGGTTTGAAGGTTTCAGAAAGACTTAACAATAAGATGTTACAAAAGTCTCGTTTGTCAGGTTATAATTGACTGTAAACAGGTTTGGGGGAGGGAGAGGCACACATCATAAGACATTACATAACTATGTTTTGTGCCAGATTTTTTAGTCCATTTGTACAGGTAAAAAGCTAACTCTTAAAAGGCCAAAGAACAGAGACATTTGTCTTCCACCTTATTCCACTCCAAACTCAGGCTGTCTTGGCAGTGGAGGATACTGTTCTATGTCAGATAATACAGAAATATTTGGCATCACTTCCATTAAATTCTTTTCTGCATCACACTGCAAAATAAAAAATCACATCTGAAAATCAGAACAATTTGAGGTTAAGAAATAAAATTTTTTTTTTTTTTTTTTTTTTTTTTTCTTTTTTTTAGGAGACAGAGTCTTGCTCTGTTGCCCAGGCTGGAATGCAGTGGCCGGATCTCAGCTCATTGCAAGCTCCGCCTCCCGGGTTTAGGCCATTCTCCTGCCTCAGCCTCCCAAGTAGGTGGGACTACAGGCGCCCGCCACCTCGCCCAGCTAGTTTCTTTGTATTTTTTTAGTAGAGACGGGGTTTCACCGCTTTAGCCAGGATGGTCTCGATCTCCTGACCTCGTGATCCGCCCGTCTCGGCCTCCCAAAGTGCTGGGATTACAGGCTTGAGCCACCGCACCCAGCCAGAAATAAAATTTTATAATACGTAAAAACACTCCAGGCTGGGCGCAGTGGCTCAAGCCTGTAATCCCAGCACTTTGGGAGGCTGAGGTGGGCAGATCACTTGAGATAAGGAGTTCAAGACCAGCCTGACCAACAAGGTGAAACCCTGTCTCTACAAAATACGAAAAATTAGCCCGCCATAGTGGCACGCACCTGCAATCCCAGCCAACACTGGAGGCTGAGGCAGGAGAATCACTTGGACCTGGGAGGCAGATATTGCAGTGAGCAGAGATGGCACCACTGCACTTAAGCCTGAGTGACAAAGTGAGACTCCGTCTAAAAAAACCAAGTGAAAGTGACTATATATTTTTATTCTTGATCTTTTTTCCAGGGTTTATTCTACTTAAAATATAAAAAACAATGGACAAAAAAGGCCATGGTATTACATGAGAAAACTAAAATCTAAATGTTTGCAATCAAATACAAAAGATACCTGACTACAAATCACAAAATTCCATTTCAAGCCATCTTGATGCACTCCAAATGGCTGTTGAATAAAGTTTAAATACCTTTATAAAACTAGCAAAGATGTTAAAAGCTCTAGGGTGAACATGCATTGAATTGAATAACTCTAATGGGCATTTTTCCTTCACAGAAAACTCTTCTGCCTCCCACGTAGCATAATGGATTTAAAGCAAGTTACATACACTTGACAAACAGCTATTTCTAGATATGGTTGTTGTACAAGGTGATGTGGTTTAAAAGCCCATCCTCCATTCCAAGGAAGTCCTGGACAACCTCTTTTAGACACTAAACATGCAAACTCATGCTTGAGGGGCAAATGAGCCAGTCACTGGGCTGTGGGCCAGCTCAGACATCATTAAGCATTAGAATATAGAGAAACTGCCATTATTCATGTCCTCTTCACTGTCACTTGCTCTTGCCAGACTGTCGAAAGGGTGGTTGAAGTGTTCTTGCTGGTCAGAAGAAACTGCTCCAAAGAACATGCAAGAAAACTGGAGGGAAAAAAGGAACTGCACTGTTGATTCCAAAGAGAAAGTTTGCTCATTAAATGCTCCAGGTGACAGTCCTCTTCAGAAATCTGACCAGTATTATATCCCTCTTTGCTGGTGATGGTTCACAGAACACCCAGAACCTTCATTATTGGTCCAACAAGTCCTAAAACTATACCTTTCCCTGACTTCAAAGGCACACGACAATCTTCAGTTTGGGATCAATGGTCTGCTGCTGACTCCCCTCCTGAGCCATCAAAGCTTCCACCAGGACTGTGAAAGGCAGAGGTCAAGGAAGCCTCTGTAGGCCACTGGATGAATTCATCCATCTTTCCTTCCTCTCCTGCTACAGCAGAAGCCACCCTTCCAGGTTAAAGCCAGTCATACCCTATCTCCACATCCCAGCCCCCTCAGAATATTAGCATTTTCAAATGCTCAAATGCCTCTCATCTTTACTTTTTTATTTGTGATCAGGTCTTGCCCTATTGCCCAGGTTGCAGTGCAGCTGTGTGATCACAGCTCACCACAGCCTCAAACTCCTGGGCAATCCTCCCACCTCAGCCTCTGGAGTAGCTGTAACTACAGGCATGCAACACTATGCACAGTTTTGTTTTTTTTTCCCCTCATAAAGACAGGGTCTTGCTATGTGGCCCAGGTTGGTCTCAAACTCCTGGCTTTAAGCAATCCTCCCGCCTTGGCCTCCCAAAGTGCTAGAATTACAGGCATGAGCCACTGGGCCCAGTCTTCTTAACTTTAAAATACAGAAATAGCCAGGCACAGTGACTCATGCCTGTAATCCCAGCACTTTTAGGAGGCTGAGGCAGGTGGATCGCCTGAGCTCGAGACCTCAGGAGTTTGAGACCAGCCTGGTCAACATAGTGAAACCCTGTCTCTACTAAAAATACAAAAAATTAGCTGGGCGTGGTGGCGGGTGCCTGTAATCCCAGCTACTAGGGAGGCTGGGGCAGAAGAATCACTTGAACCTGGGAGGCGGAGGTTGCAGTGAGCTGAGATTGAGTCACTGCCAGCCTGGGCAACAAGAGTGAAACTCTGTCTCTAAATAAATAAATAAACAAACAAACAAATAGCCTAACCTTATCCCATTTCCTTCAGTTACCGCTTTATCTCTACTTGTAGACCTGTCTACACCCACTGTCTCCATCTTCTCATTCTCCTACTCTTTAACTATACTTTAAAAAAAGCTTCTCTAGGTCAGGCACAGTAGCTCACACCTGTAATCCCAGCACTTTGGGAGGCCAAGGCGGGTGGATCACCTGAGCTCAGGAGTTTGAGACCAGCCTGGGAAACCCTGTCTACTAAAATACAAAAAAATTAGCTGGGTGGTGATGTATGCCTGTAATCCCAGCTACTTAGGAGGCTGAGGCATAAGAATCACTTGAACCCGGGAGGTAGAGGTTGTAGTGAGCCGAGATCGTGCCCCTGCACTCCAGCCTGGGCAACAGAGCAAGACTGTCTTAAAAAAAAAAAAAAAAAAAAACTTCTCCCTCACTGACCCCCATATCACAGAAACCCCCCTAGAATTTACCACATCCTTAAAGTCAGGACCCATTTTCAGTCCTCCCCACTTGATATTCACTCTGACACATCTTTCTCATGCTGTACTCTCCTGGCTGCTCTTAGCTCAGCTGGCTTGCCCTCTTCTAAGCAGCCACTGAACTTGGGTTTCTTAACTTCAGCGCTGTGGCCATTTGAGGCCTTATGAGTCTGGGGTAGAGCTCTCTTGCAGGGAGGAAGATGGTGGGCGGCACTGTGGGTCTTTACTCGCTTACATGCAAGTAGCATTCCCTTAACATATCCAAAACTGAATTCATGGTCCTACTAAGCCCTGAATCTACTTCTCCAAACCTAAGACCTTTTTCCTTAACCCCCATAACCAATCCATCACCAAGTCCTGCTAGTTTTGGCTCCTAAATGAACTATTTCAGCCACCTCTCTCCACTTCTCATCTAAGTAATCACTGTCTCTCAGATGCTACAATTGGGTGACTATTGCCTCACTGAAGCCCGTTTTTCATATAACACTAGCGGCTTAAGTCATCTGGTCAACATTCAGCTCTGTCAGCCCTCCCAGATAAAGCCATTCAAATATTTTAAATACCCAGGTACTCTGGCCGTTTGCACAGCTTCCAGGACTCTCCAACATGATCTGGGCTCTTACCAAGCGCTCTAGCCTCCCCTTGTGCCACCGTCTCCCTCTGGCTCTGATCTCCAACCACAGTGGCCATCCCTCAGCTCCTTCAAGTCCCCAGGCTCCTTCCCCTGCCAGGGCCTTTGCACAGGCCGCCCTCCCTGAGCTCTACCCCCACCCCCATGCCCTCATCCTTTCCAGCTCCGCTCAAACACCAGTTTCAAGGGGAAGACGTTCTGACCTGGATTAAGGCAGTACATACCATTAAGTCTTCTCCAAGCACCCTGAACTTCTCCTTTATTGAACTAAACACAGCTTTTTAAAAATTATACAGTCATGTGACTATGTTATACCTATACCCTAGTCCCGATACCTGATACCCATTCTAGTCTCTAAATAAGTTGAGGAAGCTTGTTTATTTTGTTCACTGTAGTATCCCTAGCATGGCTGTCTAGGACACAGCTCTCAAGAAATATTTGGAGCTGCACGGTACCACAAGAGAACAAATGAATGAGCCCTGTTCTTGGGTCATCCTCACGTCTCAGAAGGTGAAGATGCCCTCTGCAAGGCTTGCCTTGCAGCTGTTGAACCTGCTCCCCAGACAGCTGTGATATAAGTTGTGGTAGGCAAGATAATGGTTCCTAAAGAGGTCCATATACTAAGCCCATGAACCTCTGAAGATGTTATGTCACACTGCAAAGAGGAATTAAGGTAGCAATTGGAATTAAGGTTTCTAATTGCTGATGTGGAATAGCCAAGTGGGCCCAGTGTAATCACAGAGATCCTCAGAAATGGAAGAGGGAGACAGAAGAGTTAAGGTCAGAGTGCGGCTGTGTGGAAAAAACCAGCCGTTGCTGATTTTGAAGCTGGAAAGGAACTACAAAGCAAAGAATGGAAGTGGCCTCTAGAAGCTGGAAAGGGCAAGAAAGCAGATTCTCCCCCAGAGTCTCCTGAAGGGAACACAGCTCTGATGACCCCTTGATTTTAGCCCAGTGAGACCCAATTAGGACTTCTGACCTTCAGAACTGTAAGATACTCAATTCATGTTGTTTCAAGCCACTAAATTTGTGGCAATTTGTTAGAGGGTCATTGGGAAACTAGCATACTGATCTGGCCATAATGGGAGGCATGGTTTTTCTTTTTTTTTTTTTTTTTTTTTTTTTTTGAGACGTGGTCTCGCTCTGTCACCCAGGCTGGAGTGCAGTGGCGCGATCTCAGCTCACTGCAAGCTCCGCCTCCTGGATTCATGCCATTCTCCTGCCTCAGCCTCTCGAGTAGCTGGGACTACAGGTGCCCACCACCACACCCAGCTAATTTTTTGTATTTTTAGTAGAGATGGGGTTTCACCGTGTTAGCCAGGATAGTCTCGATCTCCTGACCTTGTGATCCGCCTGCCTTGGCCTCCCAAAGTGCTGGGATTACAGGCATGAGCCACCGTGTCCGGCCAATTGGAGGCATGGTTTCAATTGCCTCTAAAGAGTCTAGTCTTCACCAAGGTCAAGATCCTAAGGCTAGAAAATACCTAAATATAGCACCTGTGTCTGCCCATGTACATCATCACATGCAAAGAGCTCTTGATAATGTTTGTGGTGCTGTATGAGACTCGAAAGCTGAGGTTTTCTTTAATCTTTGAGAGCTGCCCTGAATTTGCTACTGGCTTAAACACTATTTGCTACCCTCCCTTGTCCCCACCTTCAGCCTGTGAGTCTCATATGGCTGGATAATGGGGCCCTTCTCCATGTCTAGTAATCTAATGGAGGAACCTTGAGAACACCCATGCAACCAGAAATTAACCTCAAATCCAATATGAGTTGGGTAAGAAGAGAGTTATAAAATCTTTTTTTTTTTTTTTTTTTTTTACTAATATACATATTGTCCCTATTTTGATGCCCCCAAGAGCCGTGTATAACTTCTGGTTTAAACTTAATGAAAAATCCACAGTGGGTCAGGCACGGTGGCTCATGCCTATAATCCCAGACTTTGGGACGCCAAGACAGGTGGATCACCTGAGGTCAGGAGTCCGGGACCAGCCTGGCCAACACAGTGAAACCCTGGCTCTATCAAAAAATACAAAAATTAGTTGGGCATGGCCAGGTGCGGTGGCTCATGCCTATAATCCCAGCACTTTGGGAGGCCAAGGTGGGCAGATCACTTGAGGTCAGGAGTTTGAGACAAGCCTGGGCAACAGTAAAACTCCACCTCTACCAAAAAATAAAAAAATTAGCTGGGAGTGGTAGCATATGCCTGTAATCCTAGCTACTTGGGAGGCTGATGCAGGAGAATCGCTTGAACTCAGGAGGTAGAGGTTGCAGTGAGCCAAGATTATGCCACTGCACTCCAGCCTGGGTGACAGAGTAAGATTCTGACTCAAATAGAAAAGAAAAAAAAAATCCACAGCAGAAAAAGCCACTGGTCATTGTTTAGAATATGGCGATATCTATCATAATTTAATTTTGAAAATTCTTTTTCCTAAAGTAGCACACCTCGCATATACTTCTTTTTTAAAATAAACTCAATTAAAATTGATTTCATTTTGGAATTCTGTGATATCACCCGAAGATATCCCAAGGCAGAGCAGAAGCTGTGCCAATTCCTGGCTCTGCACTAGGAACACAGAGGTAAGATTCAGGCCTGCTCTTGGGGAGCTCCTACTCTGCCTAGTGGTGTAAAAGTACACATAAAGAATTATCGTGTGGCATAATAACGAATGAATAGGGCCAGGCGGTAGCTCACGCCTGTAATCCCAACACGCTGGGAGGCTGAGGAGAGCGGATCACCTGAGGTAAGGAGTTCAAGGGCAGCCTGGCCAACGTGGTAAAACCCTGTCTCTATTAAAAATACAAAAATTAGCTGGGTGTGGTGGCAGGCGCCCGCAATCCCAGCTACAGGAGGCTGAGGCAAGAGAATTGCTTGAACCTGGGAGGCAGAGGTTGCAGTGAGCCAAGACAGCACCACCGCACTCCAGCCTGGGCGACAGAGTGAAACTCCATTTAAAAAAAAATTAAAAATTAAAAATTAACGAAGGAATAGGATGAACAAAATGTTCTGACTAGAATTAGAAGGCTTCAAAAGGAGAAGTGTCATTTGAGCCAGGCCTTGAAGGGTGGATAAAAGTTTGAAAGGGCTACATCTGTGTAGTGTGGGTAAAAAATAAAATTAAAAGTTTGAAAGGTAGAGAAGAAAGAAATATGATCACCCCAGGGTGTAGGAACAACAGCAGGAGCAAAAGTAAAACACAAAAGTGTGTGCCACACCTTTCCACTAGGATCAGGAACTAAAAAAGGAGCTCCCTCATTCCACTGCTACGCAGCATCGTACTTAATGCAGCTGAAGAGATAAATTGGAGGCATTAAAGAATAAAACAATTTCTATATAAAATGATAGTATACCTAGAAAACCTGAGACAATCAATGATTAATGGAAACAATAACATAATTCAGCAAGGTAGCAGGGTATAAAATTAACACACACAAAAATAGTCTTCACATACATAATAGGCAGAGAAAATAATGGTAGAGAAAACTCCATGTATAGTAGCAACAGAGATTATTTAGGAATAAACTTAGTAATAAATACACAGGCCAGGCACAGTGGCTCACACTTGTAATTCCAGCACTTTGGGAGGCCAAGGCAGGAGGATTGCCTGTACCCAGGAGTTGGAGACTAGCCTGGAAAACATGGCAAAATCCTGTCTCTGAAAAAAAAAAAAAAATTTTAGCTGGGTGTGGTGGTGTGTGCCTGTAGTCCCAGCTCCTTGGGAAGATAAGGTGGATCACTTGAGCTTGAAAAGTGGAGGCTGCAGTGGGCTGAGATCACACCACTGCACTCCAGCCTGGATGACAGAGCAAGACCCTGTCTCAAAAAATAAATAAGATAAAAAAGTAAATATACAAAACCTATACAAGGGGAACGTTAAAACACTCCTGAAAGACAAACGTAGGCTTAAACAAATGGAAACACATTGCCTATTTCTGGAAAGAATGAAAATGTCAGTTTTCCCCAAGTTAACAAATTTAAGAAAATGTGAATAATTTTGTTTGTTTTGAGACAGAGTCTTGATCTGTCACCCAGGCCAGAATTCAGTGGCACGATCTTGGCTCACTGCAACCTCTGCCTCCGGAATTCAAGTGATTCTCCTGTCTCCGACTTCTGGGTAGCTGGGATTACAGGCGCACACCACCATGCCTGGCTAATTTTTGTATTTTCAGTAGAGACAGGGTTTCACCATGTTGGCCAGGCTGGTCTCAAACTCAAGTGATCCGCCCGCCTCGGCCTCCCAAAGTGCTGGGATTACAGGCGTGAGCCACAGTACCCGGCCTGAAAATTTGAATAAATTTTTTATAGAAAAGATAAGTTGATATTAAAGTTCAAATTTAAAATAAACCTGGCTGGGTGCGGTGGCTCACGCCTGTAACCCCAGAACTTTGGGAGGCCGAGGCAGGCAGATCACCTGAGGCCAGGAGTTCAAGACCAGCCTGGCCAACATGGTGAAACTGTGTCTCTACTGAAAATACAAAAATTAACTGGGTGTGGTGGCACGCGCCTGTAATCCCTGCTACCCAGGAGTCTAAGGCAGGAGAATCACTTGAACCCGGGAGGCGGAGGTTGCAGTGAGCCAAGATTGCACTACTGCACTCCAGCCTAGGCAACAGAGTGAGACTCTGTCTCTAAACAAACAAACAAACAAACAAACAAACCTTCAAGAACAGCCAAGAGAACACTGCCACAAAGACAAACCATACCAGACACTAAAACATACTCTGAAGTCTATGTAAAGTGTGGTCCAGACACATGAAGAGACAAATGGATCAGAAGAACAGAAAATAAAGTCCACAAGTGACTCAAAATAGAAAAAGAAATTTAATATATGATAAACAGGACCTTCAAATCACTAGGGCAAAGGCAGACTTCATAATAAGTGGTTCTGGGATAGCTGGGAAGTCATTTTGAAAAAGATAGAATTAGATCTGTATTTTATGCTATGCATAAGAAAAACTCCAAATGGCTCAGGATGTAAATATGAAAAAATGAAATCCCATAAGTTCTAGAAGAAAACATGGGTAAATTCCTCTTTTAACTCCATGTAGGGAAAAACTTGCTTTCTAATTACTGACTCAAAACTCCACTGACAATCTTTAAACAGTATAAATTGGACTACATAAAAAGTAAAATTTGAAGGAAAAAAATGAAAAATTTTTGCATGGCAAAAAAAACCTTACAACTGATAAAGAGGGAAAAAATAAATGCACCATTTATCACAGATACAGGACTAGTATTCCTATCTATATAAAGAATGCTTATAAAAACTCAACAGAAAAATGGGAAGAGACATGAATAAACAATTCACAAAATTATAAAATGGTCTTTAAACACATGAAAAGATGTTCAACCTTACTCACAATTAGAGAAATGCAAATTAAAACCATACTGAGATAACCATTTCTCAACTATCAGCTTGGCAAAATAAATAAATAAATAAATAAAGTTGGACAACACATGCTGCTTGCCAGGCTGTGGGGAAATGGGCACTCCACTACTGCAGGCAAGGCAAACTGGCATAACTGGAATCTGGCAGAACCTCACAGAACTACATCTGCACTCACCTTGTGAACCAGTGGTCCCACTTTTAGGAATTTACCTTGAAAAGACACTTCTGACGATATAAAAATATATGTGTAAAAGGTTATTCATTGCGGCTTTGTTTGTAAATGTAAATAAAATATTGGTGAAGGAATCTAAATGCCCAGATATGGGAGAATGGTTGAATTAACTATGGTATATTCACATGTGAAACACAATGCAGCTGTTAGGGGAAAAAAAACCCAGGATGGAGTGATTTCTAGTATACGCTCTCAGGTACAAAAAGCAAAGTGGAAAACTGAATTTATAGTGTAAAAAAAAAGAAGAATGTGTATGTATCTGTGTACATACATTTGTGTAAAAGAAACATAGAAATGATAAATGAGAAACTAGGGCGGGCATGGTGGCTCACGCCTATAATCCTAGCTAGCACTTTGGGAGGCTGAGGCAGATGGATCACCTGAGGTCAAGAGTTCGAGATCAGCCTGGCCAAAATGATGAAACCACGTGTCTACAAAAATTAGCTGGGCGTGGTGGTGCACAATTGTAATCCTAGCTACTCGGGAGGCTGAGGCATGAGAATTGTTTGAACCTGGGAGGCAGATGTTGCGGTGAGCCCAGATCACACCACTGCACTCCAGCCTGGGCAAAACAGCAAGACTCCATCTTAAAAAAAAAAAGAAAAGAAAAGAAACTAATGAGATTTATTCTCTACAAGGGGCTGTAGCACAGAGTAGAAAAGAGAGAGGAAGTAACACTGCTTTGTATAGTTCTGACTTTTAGGACCATGTTAATGGTTCAGCACTCAAAGCAGCAAATAAATACAATCAACAAGGATTTGGGGAGAACCAAAATGGAAGACAAACAAACAAATGAAGCTAACTATATTACAAATGATTAACATCACCATACTGAAATCTGAGTGGGGGAAGAAAAGAACTAAGTAACTTTGAAAAACATATTTTGAATACTTTAAAGACAAGAATGTTCACAAAAACTGTACTTTTAGTTGTAGATTTTTCACAGGAGTATGAGTTAGAACTTCTGAAATTATGCATTCTGGGATTTACACTAAGTTAATATCTAGTGGATAAGAGGTAAGTTTCTCATTGTCAAAGAGTTTCAAATAAGGGGGAGAATAGCATGAACCCTATGGTGCTGGAATGGAATCGGAGGAATCAATATGAATTCACAGGTTTTAATGAATGTATATAAATAGTTATAATAACAGCTCAATATATGTATACATGTTAATGCATACATATAATTCCTAGCTCTGCCACCTGAGAGGGCCCAGAAGCAATGAAACCCTCATACAAAAGAGCACACTTAGCACCCAGAAACTGGTCTCTATATACCACCTCCAACAAAAGGAACCAGGGTTCCTGGGAGAAACAGCTGATTCCAGAGCTGGGGCAGGGGAAGGACATAATAAGCCAGGAATACCTGAAGGTTCCAAAAGAGTAAGGAAGTGCTCATAAATGTTGGAGACATGTCAAAGGGACACAGGCCCAACTTGAAGAGGCTCTCAGTGGCCAAATACAGTGCACTTTGAGCAACAAAATGAGATTACAACCCATAGAATAAAATGAAGGTCCAAGAGTACACAGTGATATAAATCACTGAGTAACACACAGGGGAGAAGACAAAGTTCTTTTTTTTTTTTTTTCTGAGACAGAGTTTCACTCTTGTTGCCCAGGCTGGAGTGCAATGGACCAATCTCGGCTCACCGCAACCTCCGCCTCCCAGGTTCAAGTGATGCTCCTGCCTCAGCCTCCCTAGTAGCTGGGATTACAGGCATGTGCCACCATGCCCAGCTAATTTTGTATTTTTAGTAGAGACGGGGCTTCTTCATGTTGGTCAGGTTGGTCTCAAACTCCTGACCTCAGGTAATCTGCCCGCCTTGGCCTCTTAAAGTGCTAGGATTATAGGCATCAGCCATTGCGCCTGGCCCACAAAGTTCTTTCTTAAAGTGGGTTTCCATCTAATAAATACACAAAAAAATAGAAAAATCACTGTTTTGTAAACATCACAGTAATAACTTTCTGACAAACAAGCATCAATAGATACTTAAAAAACAAAAAACAGGCCAGGTGCAGTGGCTGACACCTGTAATCCCAGCACTTTGGGAGGCCAAGGCGGGTGGATCACAAGGCCAGGAGTTCAAGACCAGCCTGGCCAAGATGGTGAAACCCCATCTCTACTGAAAACTACAAAAGTTAGCCAGGCGTGGTGGCAGGTGCCTGTAATTCCAGCTACTCAAGAGGCTGAGGCAGGAGAATCACTTGAACCTGGGTGGCAGAGGTTGCAGTGAGCCGAGATCATGCCACTGCACTCCAGCCTGGGAAACAGAGTGAGACTCCTCTCAAAAAAAAAAAAAGTATGATGAAAACCAGGATATTTACATAGTATCAAAGTTTCTCTCCACAAAATACTTACTAGTTACTAACAGAAAAACAGTAACTTTATAGTAGAGAGCTGGCAGACACCACCTTGACCATATGATAGAAATTACCACCACCAATACGGAGAAAAAACAACCTGTTCCTCCAGATATGATGTACAAAGAGAACCCAACATTATTACTCTGTTGAATTCTTACCAAAAATACATAGTTAAAATTTAATCATGAGGAAACACAGAAAAAAACCAAAGTTAGGACATTCTACTAAAATGTCAAGGTAAAGAAGGACAAAGCAGACTGGGCATGGTGGCTCACACCTGTAAGCCCAGCACTTTGGGAAGCCAAGGAAGGCGGATCACTTGAGGTCAGGAGTTTGAGACCAGCCTGGCCAACATGGTGAAACCCTGTCTCTACTAAAAAAACAAAAATTGGCCGGACACAGTGGCTCATGCCTGTAATCCCAGCACTTTGGGAGGTCAAGGCGGGCAGATCACCCAAGGTAGGGAGACCAAGTTAACACGGTGAAACCCCGTCTCTACTAAAAAAATACAAAAAAATTAGCCGGACGTGGTGGCAAGTACCTGTATTCCCAGCTACTCAGGAGGCTGAGGCAGGAGAATTGCTTGAACCTGGGAGGTGGAGGTTGCAGTGAACCCAAGATTGCATCATTGCAATCCAGCCTGGGCAAAAGAGCGAAACTCCGTCTTAAAAAAAAAAAAAAAAAGAAGAAGAGTGTCTTAAAGGAAGAGTAATAATCAAAATATTTGAAGTGATTATCTCTTACTTGTATTTTCTGATTTTTGTTCAATGAAATGATCACTGTACTGTTATACTGAATATTAAATGTTGAGGCCAGGCACAGTGACTCATGTGTGTAATCCCAGCACTCTGGAAGGCCGAGACAGGCAGATCATTTGAGGTCAGAAGTTTGAGACCAGCCTGGCCAACCATATCTGGCTAATTTTTGTATTCTCAGTAGAGACAGGGTTTCACCATGTTGGCCAGGATGGTCTTGATCTCTTGACCTTATGATCTGCCTACCTTGGCCTCCCAAAATGCTGGGATTACAGACATCAGCCACCACGCCTGGCCAACCTAAGAGTTTTAAAAGCAAGAGAGTGATAAGTAACAATAATTTTTTTTTTTTTTTTTTACACAAAGTCTTGCTTTGTCGCCCAGGCTAGAGTGCAATGGTGCGATCTCAGCTCACTGCAACCTCCACCTCCCGGGTTCAAGTGATTCTCCTGCCTCAGCCTCCCAAGTAGCTGGGATTACAGGCGACCACCACCATGCCCAGCTTATTTTTGTATTTTTAGTAGAGATGGGGTTTTACCATCTTGGCCAGGCTGGTCTTGAACTCCTGCCCTCGTGATCCGCCCGTCTCTGCCTCCCAAAGTGCTGGTATTACAGGTGTGAGACACTGTGCCCAGCCAATAACTAAATTTTATCAAGCACTGACCATGTGCCTGTTACACCTTTAGCTCAATTTTTACAATTCCATTTAGTGGACATTATTATTATTATCCCCATTTTACTAAGGAAACTGAGGGCAAAATAAATAACTTGTCCAAGTTACAGTTAATACGTGGTAAGAGAGAGGTTTGAACCTTGGAATGGGAACTCTACAGCCAGGGCTCTGAATCCCTGGGACTCAATGTAGACCTCAGGTTTGGACAAAAATCTATGAGTACACTGTCGAAGAGAAGCAGGGTGAAGGAGAACAGAGGCACAGAGGACGGCAGGAAGCCCATGGAAGTTCAGGCAGAACATGACAAGGGTCTACATCATTTACCCATAATGTAATTTCAGCTTTGCAGGAGTTTGCCACATTAAGGCAAATAATTCCCTTTAAAAATAGAGCCTTCTTTCAAGAATTTGGTGACACAATAGGAAATTTGTTTTTTTTTTTTTTTTTTTTTTTGAGACGGAGTCTCGCTCTGTAGCCCAGGCTGGAGTGCAGTGGCCGGATCTCAGCTCACTGCAAGCTCCGCCTCCCGGGTTCACGCCATTCTCCGGCCTCAGCCTCCCGAGTAGCTGGGACTACAGGCGCTGCCACCTCGCCCGGCTATTTTTTGTATTTCTTAGTAGAGACGGGGTTTCACCGTGTTAGCCAGGATGGTCTCGATCTCCTGACCTCGTGATCCGCCCATCTCGGCCTCCCAAAGTGCTGGGATTACAGGCTTGAGCCACCGCGCCCGGCCTCACAATAGGAAATTTGGAGTAAAGAGTGCTGTAATGGTGCTCATGGAGCTTAAAGTTCTAAATGTCATTTTCTCTAGCAAAGAAACTGGCAATCTTAGTGAATTTCAGGGACCTGAAGCAGCAGGAAAATGATTTCTGTTGTTGCCTGTGAAAAAGCAAGCACAATATGTGTGACTAGAAAAATACGAGGGGGGCCGGGCGCAGTGGCTCAAGCCTGTAATCCCAGCACTTTGGGAGGCCGAGACGGGCGGATCACGAGGTCAGGAGATCGAGACCATCCTGGCTAACACAATGAAACCCCGTCTCTACTAAAAATACAAAAAAATTAGCCGGGCGAGGTGGCGGGCGCCTGTAGTCCCAGCTACTCGGGAGGCTGAGGCAGGAGAATGGCGTAAACCCGGGAGGCGGAGCTTGCAGTGAGCCGAGATAACGCCACTGCACTCCAGCCTAGACGACAGAGCGAGACTCCGTCTCAAAAAAAAAAAAAAAAAAAAAAAAAAAAAATAGGAGGGGATAGTGATTTTGTACAATGAGAACACAGATTTTAGTTTTCACTTTATGGCCAACTTAGTAACATACAGGAAGAGAAAATTGCCCTAAGTTTTGGGCATATAACAAGTACTCAGTAAAACACCTATGGTATCAAACTGAGTAAGTCCAGTTTACTAATCAAATTCTGCCGTAAAAGTCATATACAGCGTAATATGGTGAATTTTTTATTTTTTTAAGAGACAGGGTCTCACTCTGTTGCCAGGGCTGGAGTGCAATTGTACGATCATAGCTCACTAAAGCCTTGAACTACTGGGCTCAAGAGATCCTCCCACTTCAGCCTCCTCAGCAGCTAGGTCTACAGCCACCACATCTGGCTACTATTTAAATTTCTGTAGAGATGGGGTCTCACTCTGTCGCTCAGGCTGTTCTTGAACTCGTGGCCTCAAGAGATCTTCCCTCTTTGGCCTTCCAAAGGGCTGGGGTTACAGGCGTGAGCCACTGTACCCAGCCAAGATGGTGATGATAACTTCCAAAAATATTATTTCTGCTTTCAAATTTCTAATTCTAACTAAGAAATTCTTATTTCCAAACCAACAATAACAACAGCAAAACAATCCTGAACAAAACATTAAACAAGTAAAATTAGGATTATCAATATTTGAGATACTTCAGTTTCTTATACATTGCTTACCTTCAGTAGATTTCATAAGGTTTAACACTACAGCATTCTGTGAAGCTTATCATCTATCTTATAGAATAAGATGTTATTAACTGGGACTCCATTAGGAAGGAATTTGTGATATTTGTTGGGATGAAATTTACATTTGTACTATTATGAATACAAGCTTTACCAAACAAATTTGAAAAGTAAAATTAGAAGGAAACATTTTAGGAAACAAATTACATGACCTCAACATATTATTGTTATTCAAGATAGAATATACCATAAATAATCATAATTTATTATTGGAAACAAGTGACCCAAATCTCTACTTGAATATGCTTTATTAGAAATTACTGACTAAACAATTTAACTATTTTCTATTGATATTCCGTAAATCAGACTTTTCTCTATCAGACTTTTCTTCAGTCTATAATTCAGACTAGCTTCACTTTTCCCCTATCAAAACATAAGAAAATAAATTTTCAGAACATGGCTGGGTGGGGATTGGGGAAGAAGACTGCAAAGGGAGACAGATGAGAATTCTTGACTGAGATGTGGTTGAATCTCAATGCTTTTATTTTACCTTTCTGAGACACAGAGACCCTGGCACTTCCTCTGTGTTGCTGACACTGTTTTCTGATACTTCACTGACATCTCCATTCGCTCTTTTCATTGCAGGGCTTCCACAGTTTTCCAATGCAGAGATGTTTGTGAGAGTCTCCTTAGGATAAAGCCTTCTTGGTGCTGCTTTTCTTGAAATACATTCCAGGGCCTGGCCGGTTATATTTTTGCCAGCCTTTTTCTTAATCAGATCTGACCTGAGGTATTAATAGGCATTAAATGAATGAACTGTTTATTGTGAAATATATTTTTTATATAACTAATGGACAATGTGGGATGACAATGACAGCACTGGATTAGGGAATATATTGAAATGCATGGAACTAAATTGTTGCTGGTTAAAATTTATATATATGATGATTTGTAAGTTCTCTTGACAGACAAATCTTTCAGTAAAGCAATTCACTGTGCATAGAATATCTTGTGATATGGTAACAGGAACAAGTTAGAGGAAAAGTCAAGCAAATTACTATACATCTATATGATAAAATTGTGTACAGTCATTGAGAATCATGTTTTCGGCCGGGCACAGAGGCTCACGCCTGTAATCCCAACACTTTGGGAAGCCAAGGTGGGTGGATCATGAGGCCAGGAGTCCAAGACCAGCAAAGCCAAGATGGTGAAACCTCGTCTCTACTAAAAATGCAAAAAAATTAGCCGGGCGAGGCGGAGGTTGCAATGAGCTGAGATGCTGCAACTGCACTCCAGCCTGGGTGACAAAGTAAGACTCTGACTCAAAAAAAAAAAAAAAAGAAAAATCATGTTTTCAAGTCATTATCAGTGATATTGAAACATACCTGCAATACCAAAACCGCATATGCTCTATGATCCTAATCTTGTTTTAAGATACAAGTATAGGCCGGGCGCGGTGGCTCAAGCCTGTAATCCCAGCACTTTGGGAGGCCGAGACGGGCGGATCACGAGGTCAGGAGATCGAGACCATCCTGGCGAACACGGTGAAACCCCGTCTCTACTAAAAAATACAAAAAACTAGCCGGGCAAAGTGGCGGGCGCCTGTAGTCCCAGCTACTTGGGAGGCTGAGGCAGGAGAATGGCGTGAACCCGGGAGGCGGAGCTTGCAGTGAGCTGAGATCCGGCCACTGCACTCCAGCCTGGGCGACAGAGCATGACTCCGTCTCAAAAAAAAAAAAAAAAAAAAAAAAAAAAAAAAAAGATACAAGTATAGACTGGGGGAAGTGGCTCACTCACATCTGTAATCCTAGCACTTTGGGAGGCCGAGGAGGAAGACTGCTTGAGCCCAGGAGTTAAGAGACCAGTCTGGGCAACATGGTAAAACCCAATCTCTACAAAAAACACAAAAATTAGCTGGGTATGGTGGCAGGTGCCTGTAGTCCTGGTTACTTAGGAGGCTAAGGTGGAATGCTTGAGCCTGGGAGGTTGAGACTAAGGTGAGCCATGATTATGCTACTGCACTCCAGCCTGGGTGACAGAGTGAGACCCTGTCTCAAAAAATTTTTTTTTAAATTTGAAAATCCAAGTATACACAAAATTAAGTCTGAAAGAAAATGCAGTGAGCCAGAATGTTAACAGTGGCTATCTCTGGGTGATACAATTATGAGTAAGTTTTATTTTCTTCTTTGTACTTTTCTCTATTTCCCAAATTTCCCGAAATAACTTTTACAATAAAGCATCCTTCTTCCCCCAAAAGAAATTAAGAAAGAAAAAAAAGTCAGGTGCAGTGGCTCACACCTGTAATCCCAGTGCTTTGGGAGGCTGAGGTGGTGGATCACGAGGTCAGGAGTTCGAGACCACCCTGACCAACATAGTGAAACCCTGTCTCTACTAAAAATACAAAAATTAGCCAGGCGTGGTAGTGCACACCTGTCAACCCAGCTACTAGGGAGGCTGAGACAGGAGAATTGCTTGAACCCAGTGGGTGGAGGTTTCAGTGAGCTGAGATCATGCCACTGCACTCCAGCCTGGGCAACAGAGTGAGACTCTGTCTCGAAAGAAAGACAGAAAGAAAAGAAAAGAAAAGAAAGAGAGAGAGAAAGAAAGACAGAAAGAAAGAAAGAGACAGAAAGACAGGAAGACAAAGACGAAAGAAAGAAAGAAAGAGAAAGAAAGAAAGAAAGAAAAAAAGCAAGCAAGCAAGCAAGCAATAGCTATCCCTATATCTGAGCAAAAGTTCTAGGAAGTGAATATAGACTTTCCTATGAAAACACTATGTTACTATTAAAAAAAAAAACAACTAAAGGCCCAATGTGGTGACTCACACCTGTAAACCCAGCACTTTGGGAGGCTGAAGCAGGTGGATGGCTTGAGCCCAGAAGGTTGAGACCAGCCTGGGCAACATGGTGAAACCTGTCTCTACCAAAAAAAAAAACTACAAAAAATTAGCTGGGTGTGGTGGCACATGCCTATGGTACCAGCTACTTGGGAGGCTGAGGTGGGAGGATCACTTGAGCCAGGGAAATGGAGGCTGCAGTGACTCGAGTTTGCGCCACAGCACTCAAGCCTGGGCAATGGGAGTGAGACCTTGTCTAAAACAATAATAACTGGGCCAGGCGCGGTGGCTCAAGCCTGTAATCCCAGCACTTTGGGAGGCCGAGATGGGCGGATCACGAGGTCAGGAGATCGAGACCATCCTGGCTAACACGGTGAAACCCCATCTCTACTAAAAAATACAAAAAACTAGCTGGGCGAGGTGGCGGGCGCCTGTAGTCCCGGCTACTCGGGAGGCTGAGGCAGGAGAATGGCGTAAAAACCCGGGAGGCGGAGCTTGCAGTGAGCTGAGATCTGGCCACCGCACTCCACCCTGGGTGACACAGCGAGACTCTGTCTCAAAAAAAAAAAAAAAAAAAAAAAAAAACAATAACAACAACAACAACAACAAATAAAAACCTAAAAATTGGAATTGTGTTCTGGGACACAACACAGATAAACCAGACAGTCCTGTTCAATTCTGATCAGAAGAGAAAAAGCAAATATCTGACACAAGATTGGTGATGTTTCTATGCTACAGGTAAGCTTCACTACAGCTCTTCCGTATTCAGCCAAAATTTGTTATCTAATATTTCACTCCTCAATTGTTTCCTGAGCGAATGCCAGTGAATTACTTCAGAATACGATTATGATGGCTTATCCCAATTAATAAAGAAGTTAAAACACGGTCTTACCTTTTGCGTTTCTGTGAAAGACACAGTGACTGTGGTGAAGATGCTCTACTTGACTCATCAGCTAATGTGGCCAAAATAAAGTTAGCTTCCACTAACATATCATCAATACTTAAAGCCAGAGGTCTAAAAAAGCCAAGTCAGAGCAACAGTGATACTCATTTTCTGATGGACATTAGAAACACATTAGAAATGATACTTAATTCTGGACTAAAAAGAAACAGGGGAGGCCGAGGCAGGCAGATCACCTGAGGTCGCGAGTTTGAGACCAGCCTGACCAACATGGAGAAACCCCGTCTTTACTAAAAATACAAAAAAAAAAAAAAAAAAAAAAAAAAAATTAGCCGGGCATGATGACACATGCCTGTAATTCCAGCTACTCGGGAGGCTGAGGCAGGAGAATCACTTGAACCTGGGAGGCGGAGGTTGCAGTGAGCCAAGATTGCACCATTGCACTCCAGCCTGAGCAACAAAAGTGAAACTCAGTCTCAAAAAAAAAAAAAAAAAAAAAAAAACAGTAAGGCCGGGTGCGGTGGCTCATGCCTGTAATCCCAGCACTTTGGGAGGCCGAGGCCAGTGGATCTCTTGAAGTCAGGAGTTCAAGGCCAGCCTGGCCAACATGGTGAAAGCCCGTCTCTACCAAAAATACAAAAATGAGCCAGGCGTGGTAGATGCCTGTAATCCCAGCTACTTGGGAGGCTGAGGCAGGAGAATTGCTTGAACCCGGGAGGTGGAGACTGCAGTGAGCCAAGATCATGCCACTGTACTCCAGCCTGGGCGACAGAGCGAAACTCCCGTCTGAGAAAAGGAAAAAGAAAATTAAAAATGCCATGTTTCAGCATCTTTCAAAATTTTAGTTTGATAAGTATTAATAGTAAAGTTTAGGTATTCCTGAGGTGTTAATTAATTTCAAAGTGATCCAAAGGGTTTTGTTATTGATATGAAACAAACTCAGAAAAATTCTCAAGGACCTACTTCCCAGGAAAGTCAAAATAAATGGATATAGGAGCATGTGTAGCTTCTGAAAATGTCAGTATTCCCTGAAAAAAGAAAAGCAGAAAAAAACTTGAAATCCTTATTAAAAACTTACAGTGAAAATTTGAATTTTAATTTGACACAAATCTTTACCTTCAATTCTTTGAAACAAAACGTTATCTCAGTGTCCATTCCAATTTGAAAGAAGTCAAACTCATCTGAGCCAACAAACATCTCACTGTACACAGCATTGCTCAAATCTGTTTAACATTATGGGAAAATAAAGAATAAAATTAGTTCCAGAGATGAATTCAAAGGAAAAAAGAAATGTTTTGGTCTTCCAAATCCCATCCCATTTCCTCCTACCCTACCTACCCTAACTCCCCAACCTGATATCTGTATGCTATTTTTAAATGCCTTTGTTCAAACAGAAATTTAATATTTTACATTTCTCTTAAACTCGCCAATGATTTAGGGTCTATAAATCCATTTCACATAAATCAAACTGTTTATGTTTAAATATCAGATTTCTTATCTAAGTTAGTTAATTTTTTGTTTTCTTCTTTTTGAGACAGGGTCTTGCTGTATTGCCCAGACTGTAGTGCAGTGGCATGATCACAGCTCACTGCAGCCTTGACATCCTGGGCTCTAGTGATCCTCTGCCTCAGCCTTCTGAATAGCCAGGACTACAGACATGTGCCACTTACATGCACATTTTTAAATGAAAGTATGATCTTACCCTACATACCATTTTATAATCTACCCAACAATATATCCTATTTTTCCATGTCAATAAGCACATTTTTGTAATTATTTGTGTGTGTGTGTCAATGTTTTGTGCTTTCCACTATAAAACTGCTTCATTAAACCTCTCTGATATATACTTTCAGAGAGAGAGGGATGTATTTATACATACACATATAACATTACTTTAATTTTATTATTATTATTTTTTTTTGAGATGGAGTCTCACTCTGTTGCCCAAGCTGGAGTCCAGTGGTGTGATCTCAACTCACTGCAAGCTCTGCCTCTCAGGTTCAAGCAATTATCCTGCCTCAGTCCCCTGAGTAACTGGGACTACAGACACACACCACCATGTCCAGCTAATTTTGTATTTTTAGTAGAGAAAGAGTTTCACCATGTTGGCCAGGCTGGACTCAAACCCCTGACCTCAGGTGATCGGCTTTCTTTGGCTTCCCAAAGTTCTGGGATTACAGGCATAAGCCACTGTGCCCAGCCCATTAATTTTTTTTGAGACAGGGTCTCACTGTGTTGCCCAGGCTGGAATACAGTGGCATGATCATAGCTCACTTGCAACCTTGAAATCTTCAGCTCAAGTGATCCTCTTGCCTCAGCTGCTACAGCATGGACTGCAGGTACATGCCACCATACCTGGCTAATTTTTAATTTTTGTAGAGATGGGATCTTGCTATGTTGCCCAGGCTGGTCTGAACTCCTGGCCTCAGGCAATCCTGCCTCAGCTTCCCAAAGCACTGGGATTACAGGGGTAAGCCATTGCACCTGGCCAATGTTACTTTTAATAGTTTCACAGTATTTAATTATCTTCACTCAATCTACTGTTGTGAGATCTAGAGTATAGAAGGAAATACACCCAACTATTAAAAGTGCTTATCTCTGTATAGTGGGATATCAGGTGACTTAAGAATTTTTTTTTGTATTTTTAATTTTCTTCAATGAATATCAACTGTTGAAGTAATAAGAACAAAGATTGAGAGACATATATATATTTATTATTATTATTATTATTTTAGACAGAGTCTTGCTCTGTCACCAGGCTGGAGTACAGTGGTGTGATCTCGGCTCACTGCAACCTCTGCCTCCTGGGTTCAAGCGATTCCCCTGCCTCAGCATCCCAAGTAGCTGGGACTACAGGTGCACACCACCATGCCCCGCTAATTTTTTGTATTTCAGTAGAGACGGGGTTTCACCATGTTGGTCAGGATGGTCTCGATCTCCTGACCTTGTGATCCACCTGCCTCAGCCTCCCGAAGTGCTGGGATTACAGGCGTGAGCCACCGCACCCGGCCAAATGGTATATTTTTTAAAGAATTAAACAATGTCTTAAATATACATTCATCTCCAACAAGAAGGCTCATGTCACTCCCAATATACTAGCACAGAAGAAGTTTAATAATAAGATTAAACAACTAGATTGCCAGTCAACTGTAACTATAACTTCATTAGAAAGCTACTCACAAGGGACAATTTCTCCTGGTTACTAAATGGCCATTTTTATTCAGAGATGGCCCTTTCACTAGGCAATTTGTGACACCAGGCAAGCCAGTTTCTCTGTGCTTCAAATTGTTTTTGTTTTTGTTTTTGTTTTTGAGACAGGATCTTGCTGTGTTGCCTGGGCTGGAGTGCAGTGGCACAATCATGGCTCAAGCAATCCTTCCACTGCAGCCTACCAAGTAGCTGAGACTACAGGTGAGCACCACCATGCCTGGCTATTTTTCTTATGTTTTGTAAAGATGAGGTGTCACTATGTTGCCAAGGCTGGTAAGTCCCCTCAAGTGATCCTCCTGCCTCAGCCTCCCAAAGTGTCTAACTGCTTCGTATGTGCTTTATATGTACTTTCAATTTCTTCATATGTACTGGGGATAATAATAGTACCTACATACATCTTAGAGTTATTATGAAGATCAAATGACTTCATAAATGTAAACTATTTAGCACAGAACTTGGCACAAACTAAACACTACAAAAGTCATGTGACCCAACTTAAGCCCTGGTTCTACTGGTTTTTCACTTTAAAATAATAGTTCTTTCCTTTGTATCCTCTCCTTACTGCTGTCACCAAAAACATATTATCTAAGGTCAGAGAGTCTCAAACAGCTTGTTGTGCCAAAAGACCCTAGCAAATTTTCTTTTTTATTTTATTTGAGACAGAGTCTCTGTCGCCCAGGCAATGGAGTGCAGTGGTGCAATCTCGGTTCATTGCAACCTCCACCTCCCAGATTCAAGCAATTCTCCCGCCTCAGCCTCCTGAATAGCTGGGATTACAGGCCCGAGCCACCACGCCCAGCTAATTTTTTTATTTTTAGTAGAGATTGGTTTTCGCCATGTTGGCCAGACTGGTCTTGAACTCCTGACCTCAGGTAATCCACCCACCTCAGCCTCCCAAAGTGCTAGAATTACAGGCAGGAGCCACAGCACCTGGCCCCATTCTCCTAATTTTAAAATGACCTGAATTTCAAAGCCAAATATTTTAATTGCTGATTGTGTTAAACTTGTTGGATCTCTTAAAACTTTTTCCAACCTTTCTAAATCTTACTGCTTTTTAGACAGGAATAAAATTATGCCACTAATATTTGCAGTATGGTTAGTAATCAAGAGAAAGAAAGTAATAACCCATCAAAACACCATTTCAGATACAATCCTTACCCATTGATTCCTCATTAGAACTCTTGAGGCAAAAATTCAGTGGAGTAACAGCAAGAGTAACTTCCTCTTGACTTGATGTAAAAAGAACAATGGCATCAGCAAGCAATCTATAAAATGTAAACAACAGTATAACATTATTTGAAAAACAAACAGAAAGACATAACTTATTAACTGGGACTCAAATCTCTAATCTGGAAATAAATAATTACGTGGCCTGGGTTTACAAAAATTTACCCAAACTCCTATCTTCTTTCTTATACATAAGCTGCTGTATTTTCAGCTTATTTTAAAATTATAACTTCATTTGAAGGCCAAGAGAATAGCAAAATATATCCTTAATAAAACACATGAATGCTGCAGTACAAACAAAATTCCAGAATAAAATATCTTTAATTCTATGTTTTTGTATGCCCAGTCACTTACTCCCCAGCTCATACTGTAAAGGGAGATATTGCAAAGTGAAGCTGTTCAAAAACAATTCAGGTGAATTATGCTGGAGACCTAGATGAGGGGGCAGAGGTTTCTAGGCAGCCTGCTGTCTATATTCTTTCCCTCTGTTCCTTTCCTCGACTGTTACCCATTGCTTTCAAGCTTCTCTTGACATCCCAAACGCCCTTTTATTCTGGCTCCTTTTTTCAAAACAGTTTTATTGAGATATAATTCCCATATGACATAATTCACAGATTGAAAACTGTTTGATTTGCATTTCCCTAATGACTAATGATGTTGGGCATCTTTTCAAGTGCTTATTGCCATTTTCTTTGAAGAAATGACTATTAAAATTCTTTACTTATTTTTTATAGCTGGGTTGTCTTTTTATTATTGTATTAGAAGTTCTGCACTCCTTTTGACATTGAAGTATTATTAAGATAAAAATAAAATTCTTAGAATTTATGTAATCTTGGTGTTAATCTGATGTTAGACATTGGTTTCGCAGTGTTTCTTGATATCAAAATGTCAGGAACACCTACAAAATTCATTTGGGAACTTTTCCAGTGTTAAGCGGGGGCAGTTATAGAAGATACCAAATAATCTGATACAAAAAAATGACAACATGAAGGAAGGAAGGACCAGGCGGGGTAGCTCACACCTGTAATCCCAGTACTTTGGGAGGCTAAGGCAGGTAGATCACTTGAACTGAGAATTTTGTCTCAATCAGCCTGAGCATCATGGCGAAACCCTGTCTCTACAAAAAATACAAAATTTAGCCGAGCATGGTGGCTCGCACTTGTAGTCCCAGCTACTCGGGAAGCTGAGGCACAAGAATTGTTTAAACCCAGGAGGTGGAGGTTACAGTGAGCCAAGATCACATCACTGCACTCCAGCCTGGGTGACAGAGGGAGACTTTGTCTCAATAATAATAATAATAATTTTAAAACAATATGGATAAAATATATTTTGGCTCACAAAGTAATGTTAATGTTTAATGCTACAGCTAAACTGAAAACTGGATGCACTTTCAAATAACAAGTTCCAATTTTCAAATTTCAAGACAAATATGCCACACTATCTAGAGGAAAAAACTGTTAATACTTAGGGCCAAAATCATTTCACATAAAAAATGTTAAAATTTCCTCAAGTTCTGTGTTCTAAGATTCAGAAAGGAATCATATAAATGCAACTTGATATAGAAAGTCACTGATGGGGTGTTTTTAGAACTTTCTTGGGTCGCTAAATTATTATTGCTACCATTAGTTATTATCCACTATTATCTTTATCAAAGTTTCCTCTTGTCCCTGTATGGTGATTTCTCCAAGTCAAACTTTAGCTTAAAAAAAAAAATGTTCTGGCCGGGCGTGGTGGTGGGATCACGCCTGCAATCCTAGCACTTTTGAGGGGCCGAGGCAGGTGGATCACGAGGTCAGGAGATCAAGACCATCCTGGCTAACATGGTGAAACCCCGTCTCTACTAAAAATACAAAAAAATTAGCTGGGCGCGGTGGCGGGCACCTGTAGTCCCAGCTACTCAGGAGGCTGAGGCAGGAGACTGGCGTGAACCTGGGAGGCGGAGCTTGCAATGAGCCGAGATCACACCACTGAACTGCAGCCTGGGCGACAGAGGGAGACTCTGTATCCAAAAAAAAAAAAATTTACTGACTGAAAAGCTCTAGGGCACTGATTCTTCACTCCATGATCATACTGTATTCAGGGGAAAAAAAATTGACAACAGAGAACTCATTACCTTGGTTGAATCATTAGTGTATTAGTACAAACATTCTTGTCAAAAATAACTTGCAAAGGCTGACTTTCTTGAAAACATATATTATGAGTCCTTTTAATACCTTAAAAAGAATAAAGCCATCTCTTAATAACTTTAAGTACAAAATTAACAAATTAAAGAAGTCTTTAAGTTTCACAGCCGAATTAAAGTAATAAAGTAACATCTACCAACTGGCAAGTGCATATACCTTGGAGAAGCACTATTCCTTAATTAAATGTGTTTATCGCTCCCTAGTGGACACCTAGCAATATGTCATACCTTCTGACCAATCAGGCAGGAGAGTTCCCAAATTCCTTTGAAATACAGGCAGTTCCCTCCTCCTCCTCCTTTTTTTTTGTTGTTGTTAGTATATTTTTATTGATACATGGTATTTTAAAATATTTATGGGGTACATGTGGCCAGGCACGTTGGTTCATGCCTGTAATCCCAGCACTTTGGGAGGCCAAGGCGGGTGGATCAATTGAGGCCAGGAGTTCAAAACCAGCCTGGTCAACATGGCATAACCCCGTCTCTACTAAAAATACAAAAATCAGTCAGGCATGGTGGTGCATGCCTGCAATCCCAGCTACCTGGGAGGCTGAGGCACAAGAATTGCTTGCACCTGGGAGGTGGAGGTTGCCGTGGGCCAAGATCATGCCACTGTACACTCCAGCCTGGGTGGAGTGCGGCTCTGTCTCAAAAAGAAAAACAAAATAAAACAAAAAGGGCCAGTCGCGGTGGCTCACGCATGTAATCCCAGCACTTTGGGAGGCTGAGGTGGGTGGATCATGAGGTCAGGAGATAGAGACCATCCTGGCCAACATGGTGAAACGCCATCTCTACTAAAATACAAAAAACTAGTCAGGCGTGGTGGCACGTGCCTGTAATCCCAGCTATTCAGGAGGCTGAGGCAGGAGAATCACCTGAACCTGGGAGGCAGAAGTTGCAGTGAGCTGAGATCACACCACTGCACTCCAGCCTGGCAACACAGCAAGACTCTGTCTCAAAATAAAAAAAAAGAAAAAAGAAAAAATGTATGGGGTACATGTGACAGATATTTGGTTACATGCATAGACTGTGTAATTATCAAGCCAGGATATTTGGGGTGTGCATCACCTCAAATATTTACCATTTCTATGTGTTAAGAACATTTTGCCTGGCGCGGTGGCTCACGCCTGTAATCCCAGCACTTTGGGAGGCCGAGGCGGGCGGATCACAAGGTCAGGAGATCGAGACCACAGTGAAACCCCGTCTCTACTAAAAACACAAAAAATTAGCCGGGCGCAGTGGCGGGCGCCTGTAGTCCTAGCTACTCAGGAGGCTGAGGCAGGAGAATGGCGTGAACCCGGGAGGCGGAGCTTGCAGTGAGCCGAGATCGCGCCACTACTGCACTCCAGCCTGGGCGACAGAGCGAGACTCCGTCTCAAAAAAAAAAAAAAAAAAAAGAACATTTTAAGTCCTCTGTCCTAGCTATGTTGAAACACAGAATACACTGATGCTAACTTATAGTCACCCTACTCTGCTACCCAACATTAGAACTCATTACTTCTACCTGACTGTATGTTTGTACCCACTAACCAACCTCTCTTCATACTCACCCACACACCATTCCCAGCCTCTGGTATCTACCATTCTACTCTCTACCTCCATGAGAATAACTTTTTTAGTGTCCACATTGTGAGAACATGCAATACTTGTCTTTCTATGCCTGGCTCATTTCACTTAACATAATGACCTCTAGTTCCATCCACATTGCTGCAAATGGCAAGATTTCATTATTTTTACGGCCAAATAGTATTCCATTGTGTATATATACTACATTTTCTTTATCCATTAGTCCACTAATAGACACTTAGGTTGATTCCATAGCTTTGCTATTATAAATGGTGCTGCAATAAACACAGGGATGTAGGTATTTCTTTGATATATTTATTTTTCCTTTGGATAAATACTCAGTAGTGGGACTGCTGTACCGTATGGTAGTTCTATTTTTAGTTTTTTGAGAAATCTCCAAAATACAGGTAGTTTCTTAAATTGTGTGTAAAATAGTGATTGCAGATCACTACAGACTACAGATCATATCTCTATTACTCTCTTTTAGTACCTTCCATCCAGGACTGGTATTTCTGAAAAGGACTTTTGACAGATTTCAACATCTGGTTTGTTAATTCTATTCTATTTTCTTTTCCTTCCCTTCTTTTCCCTCCCTCCCTCCCTCCCTCCCTTCCTTCCTCCTTTCTCTTTTTTTTTTTTTTTTTTTTTGACAGGGTCTCGACTGTTGCGGTGTGATCTCAACTCAGCGCAACCTCCAACTCCCAGGCTCAAGTGATCCTCCCATCTCAGCCTCCCTAGTGGCTGGGACTACAGGCACACTCTACCACACCCAGCTAATTTTTGTATTTTTGGTAGAGACAGGGTTTCTCCATGTTGCCCAGGCTGAATTATTTTCCTTTTAAAGGAAGAGGAGAGGTAGCAATAATGAGAATGAACCTATGTGCCAGGAACTGTCGCATACATATTACATACATTCTCTCTGATCCTCACAGTATCCCTATGGGGTAGCTAGGATGGCCTCACTTTCATGTCTGGGGCCTCAACTGGGACAAATGAAATGGCTAAGGCCTGTCACCTGTTTTTTTCATCCTCCAGAAAGCCATTCCATGCTTGTTCTCATGCTGGTGGAAAGGTTCTTAGGGCAACAGTGGAAGCTGACAGGACTCAGCTTGGAACTCAAACATATCACTTACAGTGCATTCTACTGGTATCAAAGCAAATCTAAGGCCGGCCGAAATTCAAAATGAGAAAACATACTCCAGGTATTGAAGGGAGGGGCTGCAGATAATTTGTGACAATTTTTTGTGTGTGTGATCTACCATATAAGGAACTATTTTAGGAGCTGGAACTAGCAGAGAACAAATCAGACAAAAATCTGTCTTCACAGGGCTAACATTTTACAGAGGGGAGACAGATAGCAAGAAAATTAATGACTAAAACAATAGGCAAGGCAGCAGGGCATACACTCTGAGGAGGAAACATGCCAGGGCTTCTGAATCATGGAGGACCTTATAGGCCATTCTGAGATCTTTGACTTTTACCCTGGGTAAAATGGGGAGCTACTGGAGAGTTCTGAGCACTGAACTGACATAATATGACCTATTTTAAAGGGATCGCTGTGACTGCTGTTTTGGCAAGACACAAAGCTCAAAAGATGACATATTTTACCTATTTAAAAAATATTTTCAAGTTACTTTTGGTGGAATAGGTAATAGATGCGCATAGGACAAAATGCAAAAGATATAAAAGAACAGTAAAAGTGAGTCACCCTCCATCCCTGACTCCTGCCACCCCAGAACCTCCACAGAAGCAACTACTGCTACCAGTTTCTTAGGCGCTCTTTAGAAATAACCTATGCATATATAAGTGTGTTTATACCTGTATAACAAATATTTGAATCAAGTGAATATTGGTATTGCTGAGGATGTACAAGCTGAGAAGTGTCTTTTCTTCGTCATCCCCAATGCTCCATTCTTGCTTCTTGCTTTCTTCCCTTTTTCTTATAAGCACACACTAGATACCCTCAACCTGTATTTTTTCACACTGTTCCTTCCTCTTAGACTGCCTTCCCAGGCTGGGCATGGTGGCTCACACTGGTAATTCCAGCACATTAGGAGGCTGAGGCAGGAGGACTGCCTGGCTCAGGAGTTTGAGACCAGCTTCAGAAACATAGTGAGACCTTGTATCTACTAACATTTTTTAAAAAATTAACCAGGTGTGAAAACAAAAAATTAGCCAGGTGTGGTGGGTGCACTTGCTCACTCCTGTAATCCCAGAATTTGGGAGACTGAGGCAAGCAGACCGCTTGAGCCCAGGAGTTCAAGACCAGCCTGGGCAACATGGTGAAACCGTGTCTCTACAAACAATATAAAAAATTAGGGCTGGGCATGGTGACTTATGCCTGTAATTCCAGCACTTTGGAAGGCCGAGGCGGGCAGATCACGAGGTCAGGAGATCGAGACCATCCTGGCTAACATGGTGAAACCCCATCTCTACTAAAAATACAAAAAAATTAGCCAGGCGTGGTACTGGGTGCCTGTAGTCCCAGCTACTCTGGAGGCTGAGGCAGGAGAATGGCATGAACCCGGGAGGCAGAGCTTGCAGTGAGCCCAGATGGCGCCACTGCACTCCAGCCTAGGCAACAGAGCGAGACTCCGTCCCCAAAAAACAAACAAACAAACAAAAAAATTAGCCAGGCATGGTGGCACACTCCTGTGATCCCAGCCACTCAGGAGGCTGAAGTAGGAGGATCACCTGAGTCTGGGAAGTCAAGGCTGTAGTAAGCCAAGATCACACCACTGCACTTCATCCTGCTCCATCCTGGGTGACAGAGTGAGACTTTGTTTAAAAAAAAAAAAAAAAAAAAGAAAAGAAAAGAAAAGCTGCACCCTGGATCAAACCATGGCCATAGCTCATGCCTGTAATTCCAGCACTCTGAGAGGCCAAGGCAGGAGAATTGCTTGAGCCCAGGAGTTTGAGACCAGCCTGGGCAACATGATGAGACCCTGACTCTACAAAAATTAAGAACAAAAACAAACAAAAAAAATGCCTGTGACCTAATTTTGAATTTCTTGTTTACATGAGCCAATACTTCTTATTTTTTAAGCTAGTTTGAGTTGGACCGTCTGTTTTTATTTCTGTTACTTGTAACCTAAAGCATAGTATCATATAACTACCCTACAAAAACTATTAAATAATTAACCAATCACAAATACTTATTGGACATGATTCAAGCTACTTGAGAGATATTTCCAGAAACTGAATACTTGGTTGTCTAAAATCTAGTTGGAGATAAGGGAAGAGGATAATTGTAGTAACAGTGGTCACTATCAAGTACTCCTCCGGGGCAGGTACTGCGGTATGTACTTTACATATGTGATCTCACTTCATCCTCACAATCACTCTGTAACTTGTGGGTAGGCAAGATCATCTCCACCTCACAGTAAGGAATGAAGATTCAGAGAGCTTATGCACAGTCCCAAAGCTAATAAGAAGTGGAGAAGAATTTACACCCGCATCTTTGTGATGTCAAGGTTTGCTATGCTTTTAATTATGCTCTTTGAATCATTCTGCTATTAAATGAACTGAAGTTCAAAAAAGAAAAAAATGCAGAGTTCAACAACAAGCTTCCAAGACGCCGCCCAAAGGAAAAAGTGGTTCTGGAAAAGCGGGGAAAGGGGGAGCAGCCTCTGGGAGTGACAGTGCTGACAAGAAGGCTCAAGGTCCCAAAGGTGGTGGCAATGCAGTAAAGGTCAGACACATTCTATGTGAAAAACATGGCAAAATCATGGAAGCCGTGGAAAAGTTAAAGTCTGGGATGAGATTCAATGAAGTGGCCTCACAGTATAGTGAAGATAAAGCCAGGCAAGGGGGCGACTTGGGTTGGATGACCAGAGGGTCCATGGTGGGACCATTTCAAGAAGCAGCATTTGCCTTGCCTGTAAATGGGATGGATAAGCGTGTGTTTACAGACCCGCCGGTTAAGACGAAGTTTGGAGATCATATTATTATGGTTGAAGGAAGAAAATAAAATCATATGAAAGACTGAAAAAAAAAAAAAAAGAAAAAAGAAAAAAATAATGTTAAATTATTAGTATTTTATAGGAAACAATTTAAAGACTATAAATAAATGCTGAAATAAAAATGTATTATAATAAATGTAAGATTAAATTAAGAGGCCGGGCGCGGTGGCTCAAGTCTGTAATCCCAGCACTTTGGGAGGCCGAGACGGGCGGATCAGGAGGTCAGGAGATGGAGACCATCCTGGCTGACACGGTGAAACCCCGTCTCTACTAAAAAATACAAAAAACTAGCTGGGCGAGGTGGCGGGCGCCTGTAGTCCCAGCTACTCGGGAGGCTGAGGCAAGAGAATGGCGTGAACCCGGGAGGCGGAGCTTGCAGTGAGCTGAGATCCGGCCACTGCACTCAAGCCTGGGCGGCAGAGCGAGACTCCGTCTCAAAAAAAAAAAAAAGATTAAATTAAGAAATATGGCCAGGAGCAGTGGCTTACACCTGTAATCCCAGCACTTTGGGAGGTTGAGGCAGGCGGATCAGCTGAGGTCAGGAGTTTGAGACGAGCCTTACCAACATGGTAAAACCTCATCTCTGGCTGGGCGCGGTGGCTCACGCCTGTAATCCCAGCACTTTGGGAGGCAGAGGTGGGCGGATCACAAGGTCAGGAGATCGAGACCATCCTGGCTAACACAGTGAAACCCTGTCTCTACTAAAAAATACAAAAAATTAGCCGGGCATGGTGGCGGGCGCCTGTAGTCCCAGCTAATTGGGAGGCTGAGGCAGGAGAATGGCATGAACGCGGAAGGCGGAGCTTGCAGTGAGCCGAGATCGCGCCACTGCACTCCAGCCTGGGCGACAGAGCAAGAGTCCGTCTCAAAAAAAAAAAAAAATAAAACCTCGTCTCTACTAAAAATACAAAATTAGCCAAGTGTGGTAGAGCATGCCTGTAATCCTACCTACTCAGGAGGCTGAGGCAGGAGAATCGCTTGAACCTGGGAGATGGAGGTTACAGTGAGCCAAGATCGTGCCATTGCACTCTAGTCTGGGCAACAGGAGCAAAACTCCATCTCAAAATTTAAAAAAAAAAAAATATATATATATATATATATATATATAAAAAATCGAGCAGCTAGTAAATTTTAGAACAACCAACTGTTTGAATTCATATAGATATTTGAAAAAATTAGGCTGTATGCAGGCAAAGCTTGTGCCACTGACAAGTCAAAAAAAGAAATACCAATCATCTTACAATACTTCTACAGTGACAGGGAAGATAATACTTCAGGCCAGGTGCAGTGGCTCACGCCTGTAATCCCAGCACTCTGGGAGGCTGAGGCAGGCAGGCAGATCACCTAAGGCCAGGAGTTCGTGATCACCCTGTATTTTAAACCACTTTTAATTATACCTACCATGTCTGTAGAAGAACTGAATAACTACTTTGCATTTGTCAGATCTGGTGAATATTTTGCACTTCTCTATATTTCTTTCAAGGGAATTCAGACATCTAAAGATGGGCAAAATTGACTGTAACAGAAATATACATATTAAACACATACTTAACACCATTGATTCATTTTAAAAACAAAAGTATACGCATTCATAAATGAACAGACTTGGCCAGGTGCAGTGGCTCACGCCTGTAATCCCAGCACTTTGGGAGGCCAAGGTGGGCAGATCACTTGAGGTCAGGAGTTCAAGACCAGCCTGGCCAACATGGCGAAACCCTCATCTCTATTAAAAATACAAAAATTAGCGTGGCATGGTGGTGCAAGCCTATAATCCCAGCTACTCGGGAGGCTGAGGCACGAGAATCACTTGAAACTGGGAGGAGGAGGTTGCAGTGAGCCAAGATTGCACGACTGCACTCCAGCCTAGGTAACAAAGTGAGACTCTGTCTCAAAAATAATAGTAATAATGAACAGATTTGTCCTGAATGCCATTTAAACTATTAAGTATAGAATACAGATTATGTCCTATATAATGAATATTTCTACAGAATAAGAGAAAATCAGGGCCACTTATATTTACCTTCATTCCTAATTTGCATTTTAAATTCAGTGTTGTGTCAAGTTCATTTTCACTCATTTTCACTAAAGCTGACCATTGATAATGTTGAAAAAACACAGGAGAGAACAGGACACATCCATATGCTGACCGAGAAGAATTCACACATCGTAGAGCAAGCTAGAAAAATAAGATAAAAACTATTTAGGAGAGGTTGGGCACGGTGGCTCCCATGAACCTGTAATCCGAGCACTTTGGGAAGCCAAGGCAGGAGGATGGCTTGAAGCCAGGAGTCTGAGACCAGCCTGGACAACAGAGCAAGACCTCACCTCTATTTTTTTATTTTAAAAAAATTTAGGAGAAAATAAACTTTAAATAATAGCTTGATTCAGAAAATTTCATTATGTTTAACATCACAGTTAAATGTGTTCAAATAAGAACATGGGATGTTAATTATGGACTGCCCTATACAGTCTGTATTGAATTTGCATATATATACATACATGTACACCTATATATATACAGGACATAACCTATATTATATACTTGATAGTTTAAATGACATTCAGGACAAGTCTGTTCATTTATTATACACCTATATATACATATATAGGTGTACCTACATGTATATATATCTACATATATAGGTGTATACATATATGTATATCTGTTATATTGAATACATATACGTGTTAAATCTAAAAGTTTGCATGTTGAAAACATAAAATAGTAAATGCCTACAGTGGCCTTAACTTTCTTTTAATTTTTTTACTTTTTCAAAAAAAAAAAAAAAACGCCTGTTGGCCAGGCTGAAGTGCAACGGTACCACTGCAGCCTCCAAACACCTGACCTCAACCAATCCTCCCTCCTCTCAGCCTCCCAAGTAGCTGGGACTACAGGCACACAACACCTCACCGGACTAATTTTTAAAAATTTTTTGTAGAGACAGGTAAGGTCTTGCTTTGTTGCTCAGGCTGGTCTCGAACTCCTGGGCTCAAGTGATCCTCCCATCTCAGCCTCCCAAAGTGCTGGAATTACATTTGTGAACTACCACGCCCAGTCATGGGCCTTAACCTTAATGTGTGAAATGGCAGAAGGCCATTATGTATATAAGGGAGTTACAGCATATTGGTGGTCTCATACCTTGTCTAAGGGAGGAAACCATTATTCAGTCTCAGCCAACTACTTCCACTTGGGAATGAATGCAGTCCCAAAACTGTCAGGTCTTCTGAATTTTCATGAGAAGCAGGAAAAATTGGACTCTCTCATTTTTTTGAGAGGGGGGACAGAGTCTCACTCTGTTGCCCAGGCTGGAGTGCAGTGGCACCATGTCAGTTCACTCACTGCAACCTCCATCTGCTGGGTTCAAGCAATTCTCCCACCTCAGCCTCCCGAGTATCTGGGATTACAGGTGCCCACCACCATGCCAGGCTAATTTTTATATTTTTAGTAGAGACGGAGTTTCACCATGTGGGCTAGGCTAGTCTCGAACTCCTGACCTCAGGTAATCCACCCACCTCGGCCTCCCAAAGTGCTGAGATTACAGGCGTGAGCCACTGCGCCCGGCCTCAATTTTTAAATGTTGGAAATTATTTCAAATTAAAAAAAAACAAAAACAAAAACAGTACAGGCCAACAAACATTCCTGCAGACCGTAGCCAGTCTCTTGACTACCAGCTTGTGACTTCCAGTTTAAATTAATCAAGCTTATCTGCATATTTTCAACTTTACTATGCTCTAAGTATATTCGGATATGTAAAATAAAGATAAACAGTGAAAGGGATAATTACAACTTCTGGATTTCCCAGTTAACATTCAATCTGGACTGGGATCTTTAAACACCTCCTCTTGCCTTAATACATGATCTATTAACTTTCTTACTTACACCTTTTTTAGATGGGTCTAGCCAGAGCTCGTCACTAATTCGTGATAGAGCTTGAACTGCTTTCCCAAATACTATGGAGAAAAAGAAAGGTGATGCTTATATTCTTTCCCTCTAACAATGAAAACAAATCACAAGACTAGTTCAGCATTCAGAGGACTGGAGAAATTCAAAAAGAACAGTATCTTATAGACTAATGCTATATTACTTTTATACAGTATACCCTTGGCAAAATGCCAGACACATAGAAAGGGCTCAATAAATTTGTAGTATGTGAAATGATAAAACTGACCGAAATTCATCCTTCTATATGTTTACAGTGTTACATGGAGCTACTGTGGCAAACCAGTTTCCATACTAATATATTTTACAAGTTGATTCAGATAAATGTATTTGACTCCCCCAAAAACTGTGAAAACAGTGCATGGAGAAGATAATCTGAAGAGGTTTTAATAGCTTGATATCGAAGTCACAACAAGTCATGAGTGAGAAATCAGGGGTATTCAACATACATCTCTGATGTTTGAGGGTAGCCAGACTTCCCCACCACAAAACACATTTAGGGCGGGAAAACACACTAGTCTGATCCCGTATGACACTGTTAATGTTCATTTTTTTTTTTTTTTTGAGAGAGTCTCACTCTTGACACTCAGGCTGGAGTGCAGTGGCGCGAGCTCAACTCACAGCAGGCCTCGACCTCCCAGGCTCAATCGATCCTCTCACCTCAGCCTTCCAAGTAGCTGGGATTACAGGAGCCTACCCCGTACCCGGCTAATTTTTGTATTTTTAGTAGAGACGGGGTTTCATCATCTTAGCCAGGATGGTCTCGAACTCCCGACCTAAGGTGATTCACCCGCTTTGGCCTCCCAAAGTGCTGGGATTACAGGCGTGAGCCAAGGCGCCCGGCCTAATTTCCATTTTGAAAGCGCCGTTTACAATACTAATAGTTTTTGTACATTCCAGCTATTACTGGGCTCTTTACATGCATTTCCATTTCACTGACTCCAAACAAACTCTGTGACAAGGTGCTCATTACCCCCGTTTCGGTTTTAGAGACCGAGCCCCAAAGAGATTTAGTGACTTTTCCAAGGTCAAACATTTTAAAAAATGGTAGAATCTGGGGGAAAAAAAAACAAACAGGTTAATGCTTTTCTCTTGGCACAAAAAATACTTTTACTGTCCAAGCATTATTTTTTTATCTCAACTCCTCCCCATGCAGTCCTCAGCTTCCCGAGTTTGTGGCCCCATGGTACAACCCTATTTCCCGGATACCACCCATATTACATCTGCCTTTAAGTAACACGAGATGGGTCCTCATGCTCCCCTCAGAAGCTAACAGGACCTTAAGTGGGTGGGACTGTGGCCAGGGCGTGCGTCCTCAGTCCTTGCACATAAAGGCAAAGAGGAAAAATTAGACGACGGTAGGGACGACCTATTAACGTCTGCTTTTCCCTCTGCTAAATGGGAAGACAACAAAGGCCGCTCCACCTTTCACCTGACTGCCGCTCATCACGCACTTCAGCATGGCTGCCACACGCTCTAAAAAGCAGGCCCGGAAGGCGCGCCTCAGCTCGACGGCCCAGGTGCCCGGATGTTGCCCGCGCTTTTCGAAGCTTCTCGATCTTGTCTCTGCACTCCACCACCCCGCCTCCACAAGTTCTCAAACTGCTTTACAGCGGGGAAGGGCCCGTGCGGGCCTCCGTACGGCAGTTTCTGTCGCCCTCTGTGCTCATTGGTTGCGGTTAAGTAGGCGGGTCGCCGAGGAGCCTGAGGAAGAGGGCGGCAGCGGCGGTGGTGACTGAGCGGAGCCCGGTGACAGGATGGTGAGGGCTGCAGCTGTGGCGACAGAGGCCTGGCTCTCGGCTGGGGTGCTGCGTTGTTGGGAGCTGTGGGGAGTCCCAGGAGGAGGGATTGGGAAATCCCGGAGGCCTCGGCGTCAGGGCCTACGCGCTGGCCTGGGAAAGGCCCAGGAAGAGGGCTAGGGAAGGAAGGGAGCGGCCACCTCTGGGTGCGGCTGGCCTAGGTCTCGTATCCTGGCCCCAAGGGGCCAGAGGCCATCCAAGGAGTAAAAAGGCCCATCTAAGCTGCCCGACCTGTCACGAGACCCGCACTCCCGAGCCAGGGAAGGCCATTGATTCTATGCCTCGAGTGTTCCGGGGATAGGGGCACGGTCCTCCTCTGTTTCCAGACGTTTCTTACTCCTTTCCCGCAAAAAGCATCTCCCGCTGGTTGGGGTGTAGTGGTGGAAGCTGGCCTCTCGAATGCAGAACGGGAAGTAGCGAGCAGAATTTCGTACCCGTTTAAGTTTCCCATCTAGGGAAAGGGAATAAACGACCCTCTTCGCCCCTGAAATAACATCCAGCTGCCATTGAAATGAACAGGTGTGCGCTCAGAGGGCGGGATTTGGCGCTTGCAATTGCTGGAACTACTTCTTTCCACGGGTTGCTACGCCCCTTTAGGGTAGGATTCCTTAATGATGTGTGAACTCCTTGAAATTGTTAGGAAATTTTTATGAATATATACATTTTTTCTGGGGAGAATGCCGGTGTTGGAGACTTGCCTAGTCTCCAGCCACCTTCAAGCAATCACCCCTTCACCCCCAGTAGGTTGGTGCCCCTCAGACCTTCCTACATAAAAATTGGGGGCCTCTACTAGAGAGGGCTTATAGCTGTAATCGTATTTTTCTTCTTTTTTTTTTTTGAGATGGAGTCTCGCTCTGTCGCCCAGGCTGGAGTGCAGTGCCGCGATCTCGGCTCACTGCAACCTCTGCCGCCCAGATTAAAGCCTCAGCTCCTGCCTCAGTCTCCCGAGTAGCTGGGATTACAGGCGCCCACCACCATGCCCGGCTAAATTTTTGTATTTTTAGTAGAGACGGGGTTTCACCATGTTGGTCAGGCTGGTCTCTAACTCCCGACCTCAGGTGATCCACCCGCCTCGGCCTCCCAAAGTGCTGGGTTACAGGCGTGAGCCACCGTGCCCGGCCTGTAATCATATTTTCTTTTTTTTTTTTTTTTTTTTTTTTTTTTTTTTTTTTGAGACGGAGTCTCGCTCTGTCGCCCAGGCTGGAGTGCAGTGGCGCGATCTCGGCTTACTGCAAGCTCCGCCTCCCGGGTTCACACCATTCTCCTGCCTCAGCCTCCCGAGTAGCTGGGACTACAGGCGCCCACAACCGCGCCCGGCTAATTTTTTGTATTTTTAGTAGAGACGGGGTTTCACCGTGGTCTCGATTTCCTGACCTTGTGATCCGCCCGCCTCGGCCTCCCAAAGTGCTGGGATTACAGGCGTGAGCCACCGCGCCCGGCAATCATATTTTCAAAGGTGCCTTTGACTCTTAAAAAGTCAGTTGTTTGAAATGGAGCTGTGATTATCTTCATATTTGTGTTGATGGAGGTTGGCTGTAAAGGGACGTCTACCTCTTATAGACATTTTTTGTTTGTTTGTTTGTTTGTTTGTATGTTTTTGTTGAGACAGAGTCTCCCTGTGTCGCCCAGACTGGAGTGCAGTGGCCGGATCTCAGCTCACTGCAAGCTCCGCCTCCCGGGTTCACGCCATTCTCCTGCCTCAGCCTCCCGAGTAGCTGGGACTACAGGCGTCCGCCACCTCGCCCGGCTAGTTTTTTGTATTTTTTAGTAGAAACGGGGTTTCACCGTGTTAGCCAGGATGGTCTCGATCTCCTGACCTTGTGATCCACCCGCCTCGGCCTCCCAAAGTGCTGGGTTACAGGCGTGAGCCACCGTGCCCGGCCTGTAATCATATTTTCAAAGGTGCCTTTGACTCTTAAAAAGTCAGTTGTTTGAAATGGAGCTGTGATTATCTTCATATTTGTGTTGATGGAGGTTGGCTGTAAAGGGACGTCTACCTCTTATAGACATTTATTACATTCTTCTTTATTTTTACAAGGAAACCAAAGAAACCATGCATTTTTTTTTTTTTTTTTTTTTGAGACGGAGTCTGGCTCCGTTGCCCAGGCTGGAGTGCAGTGGCCGGATCTCAGCTCACTGCAAGCCCCGCCTCCCGGGTTCACGCCATTCTCCTGCCTCAGCCTCCCGAGTAGCTGGGACTACAGGCGCCCACCACCTCGCCCGGCTAATTTTTTTTGTATTTTTAGTAGAGACGGGGTTTCACTGTGTTAGCCAGGATGGTCTCGATCTCCTGACCTCGTGATCCGCCCGTCTCGGCCTCCCAAAGTGCTGGGATTACAGGCTTGAGCCACCGCGCCCGGCCTGAAACCATGCATTTTTAAGATTATTACTATTGCATGACAAGCAGCCTTTTCAAGAGGGGACTTACAGACGTGGCAGCCAAAGATTTATGGTGCATGCGTCTTTAAAATCTTTAATCTCGCTTAATAATTTTTGCTTCTAAACAGACTCCAATTTAAAGTAATCCAGTTTACAGTAATTTCGAGACACCTATCCATGGGAGAAGACATAATTACTTGCCATGGTTTCAAAATATTAATGTTTCTTAAGTTGTTTGAAAGGTGGGCCCTCTTATTTAGGGTAGTTGTACTGGAACATCATTTTTCGTATGAAATAGAACTGGGAAAAATTTAGCATTAGCCAGTTCTTTAATGATTAAAAGCATTTTATTTGGCAAAGGATGCAGACGTTCAACACTCAGTACAGTGTCCAGAGTCTGTGGGCGGCAAATTCAGGTGTGGGAAAGGTCCAGTTTTACCTGGACAAATGTATTTGTTTTTATTATTTTGTCTTCACCTTTAGTTGATTTATTCATCACTTGATAATGTATTCATGGTGCTGTGTTGCATCAGCTACAAAAGATCACCTAGCTGCAGCATAATTTTCCAGCTACTAGAATTTTGAATGTAAGATAATTAAAATCCATGTACTTGAACAATAAGACCCTAAGAATCCAGAAAATGTTAGCCTTTAAGCTATTACTGATGATAAATTTTCCACAATGTCTTGTAGAAATCTAAATTCATTATTTTATAAAACCTTATGAAAATCTAAACAGAATGGAAAACAGAGATGGAAGTCAAGGTACAGAACAAGATTAAGAAAAATAGAAAAAATTGACAAGACAAATTTATTAAAAAGTGTGTGTGTCATGTTCAAAAATAAAGCAAATGTTTCTTTTGGTATTGTTTTGAGCACAGCTGATTTTTAACATTTTCTTTCATAACACTCAGAAATCATTAACAATTGTTTGCTCATTTGGTATGGGTTTTTTGTTCTCCTTTTTTTGATTTTTTTGTTGCTTTCTTTTAACATTGGTCATGTTTCACCCTTTTTTTTTTTTTCATCCCCCCTGTCTGCAATCAACTTCTTCATTCCACTAAGGCTGGGCACAGAGTAAGTTTCTTCACTTAGCTCCTACTAACAATGGTGGTTGGGTGGCTGTTTACTGACTGGATTTCTCACCCTTTTAAGGTCTGTTGAAAGGAAGTAACCAAATTCCCACGCTTTTATTGGGTTGGTTATAAGACTGCCATTTCCAGGATCTTTTGCTTTCTTAAAGGACTCTATAATCTATGTCTATCCCGATTTGTCAACGTGTGGAATTTGGGCAGGAACATGTTTCAAAGTATGACACGTGTTATGTAACACTATTTCCCCATAACTTTGTCATCAGCAGGAAACCAGAGGATTCTGTCCTAGTAAGGATCCCTACTAATTTGAAATCATTGTGTGGTCATTCATACAGTTATATCTTTAGACTGCTAATAGTCTTGAGTCTTGGGGATAATCCACAGTACTTTATAGAATTAGGTCATCAATCATTATAAAGTACCATGTCTTACTAATGTTCTTTCTGGTACATTCAGATTAAACAGCTCATTCATTATTAGTACCAAACATTTCAACCTGTTGTAGACATATACCCTTTTATGAGTTTGGGGTTGTTGTGGTGGTTCTTCTTCTTCTTCTTTTAAATATAGAAATCTATTATTTTTACCTTTTTCTCAAAGCGAGATTCCCATACTAACTATGTACTTCAATCCACATCAGAAGGAATCCCCTTCTAAAATGAGGATTGTTCTATACCCAGGTACTTTTATGTTGCTTACCAGTGAGGGTGGAAAATTCAGTGGTTTTTAGTTTTACAGATGTTTTGTCTACTGAGATCTGCATTGAAATAATTAATATAGGTCATAGAACAAATACTTGCTGAAACTAGTCTTTATAAAGAAGAATCTTATTTAACAATTTAAAGTGTGCTAATTTCATAACTTTGTGTTACTTTGAGATTACAAACTATGTCCTGATAACTCTGTGTCCTGATAACAGTTCCTTTTCTTTGCAAAATTTTAATTTTTGTTGCAAGATGAATCAAGCTTCTTTTGGTAATCATTTTAATTTCACACATTTTGGGTTTTTTTTTTATTAATTTTCATTTACAAAGTCTGCAGTGGCAAAACTGTTTTATCCTATTAGCTATTTAATGTTTTCTTAATATTAAAGAATCATCATGCCTTTAAAAGCAGTTAAAGGGCATGTACATTTATGCATGGAATATCTGTAAAGGAAAACATTTTGTATAGAATGAAGGTGCTTATACTGATCATCGTGAAGAAATTGATTCTGTTGGGCCGGGTGCAATGGCTCACGCCTATAATCCTAGCACTTTGGGAGGCTAGGGCGGGTGGATCACCTGAGGTCAGGTGGTGAAACCCTGTTTCTACTAAAAATACAAAAATTAGCTGGGCGTGGTGGCGAGTGCTTATAATCCTAGCTACGCGGGAGGCTGAAGCAGGAGAATTGCGTGAACCTGGGAAGCAGAGTGGCAGTGAGCTGAGATCACACCATTGCACTCTAGCCTGGGCAACAAGAGCAAAATTCTGTCTCAAAAAAAAAAAAAAAAAAAAAAAAAAGAAATTGATTCTGTTGTCCTTTGGAGGACAGATACTATTTTTTTTGTTTGTATGTTTGTTTTGAGACAGAGTATCACGCTGTTGCCCAGGCTAGAGTGCCAGTGGCGCCGTCTCAGCTCACTGCAACCTCCGCCTTCTGAGTTCAACCAATTCTTCTGCCTCAACCTCCCAATTAGCTGGGATTACAGGTGCCTGCCACCACGCCTGGCTAACTTTTGTATTTTTCTTTTTAGTAAAGACGGGGTTTTACCATGTTGGCCAGACTGGTCTCGACCTCCTGACCTCAAGTATTCTGCCCGCCTCGGCCTCCCAAAGTGCTGGGATTACAGGCGTAAGCCACCGCACTCAGCCAGACAGATACTATTTTTAAATGATCTTTCTAACAGTATTCCATTAAATGACTAAATTAATGTTTCTGAAATCTTGAAATTTTTAAATTAAAATTTTACAGGATTGGGGTTTATATTCTTGTATATTTAAAAGCAAAATTTCCTTTTGTCATCTGTGTTGCAGCTCTAAACCACCTTATGCTAAATTTATCACTTGTTTAGCTGATCTCTTTTTTGTTTTAATGCTCTAATATACATGAAAGATTGTGGAAAAAAAAAATTTTTTTTAAGTTGGGGAACTATACCGAGGGTATATATGCAATTTAATCCAGACCAAAAAAGTATGACAGTGAGGACTTCTAATAATGAAGTGAAGATATCAAAGATTATAATTCAAAAGCACACGTTTACTCGATGAAACTGAAACATAGGCTGTTTGTGTATCTCTGTAACGTATGCCTAATAGTTTGAAGTAACAAAAATGCCAAATTTTGGCTACTATGCTTGCAAATAGTTGTCAGTCTAGTACAGATAAATTACAGAATTAATTTTTCTCTATTAACTATTTTAATGTTTCTGGGATTAATATTTCATGTTACAACTGCAGAAATATGAATTACCATATCAGTCTTTAAAAATGCCAAATTCTGTAGGGCCCAGTAGTATACTTTATATTTTGTAATTTTTAAAATTCAGTGTATTTATAGGTCTCTGAATCACTTTAGAATGCTCGATTTCACTCTTGGTAAATAGAATGATTGCCTGCATTTTATATACACAACTGTTTACAACCAAAATAAGATTGATTTAGAAAAAGTACATTACCGTAAGTATGTCTGTTTAAATTGTCATTATACAATCAATGATGAAACCTATCCCAAAGCTGATGACCTGAAGAAAAATACCTACAGATTCAGCTTCTGATATTAAATAAATAGTCATGATAGGAACTCTATGAATAATTTCTGGGATTCGGGATCTCTTATGAGACTTAAAAGGGGCTTACAGGAAGAGACTATTTTGTTTTGACATTATGTTTAACATTATGCTTTATCTCCCCTTGACACTTTAAAGTTGGTGTTGGTATTAGGAGATCTGCACATCCCACACCGGTGCAACAGTTTGCCAGCTAAATTCAAAAAACTCCTGGTGCCAGGAAAAATTCAGCACATTCTCTGCACAGGAAACCTTTGCACCAAAGAGAGTTATGACTATCTGAAGACTCTGGCTGGTGATGTTCATATTGTGAGAGGAGACTTCGATGAGGTGATGTATTTCCCTTTCCCTTCTCAAATATCTCCCTTTCTTGATTCTTACTTACATAAGCTTTATCTTTAGACCAGGGTTTCTCAACTGGTAAGGTCTTTTTTTTTTTTTTTTCTTTTTCTTTTCCAAATGTAAAATTACTATACATATACATCATGCCCCTCCCTTACTGTTTGAAATCACTGATTTAGATCACCTAGTAAACATTACTTATTCTAACTAAATAGATACTGAATAAAAGTGGCTTTGTAACTGTTTTTTGCTGTCATTTAGTTTATAAAGTTTTTTTTTTGTTTGTTTGTTTGTTTTGAGATGGAGTCTTACTCTGTCGCCCAGGCTCGAATGCAGTGGCACGATCTTGGCTCACTGCAACCTCTGCCTCTCAAGTTCAAGCAATTCTCCTGCCTAACCTCCCAAGTAGCTGAGAATACAGGCGCACACCACCACACCCAGCTATTTTTTTTTTTTTTTTTTTTTTTTTTCTGAGACAGAGTCTTGCTCTGTCACCCAGGCTGGAGTGCAGTGGCCGGATCTCAGCTCACTGCAAGCTCCGCCTCCCGGGTTCACACCATTCTCATGCCTCAGCCTCCCAAGTAGCTGGGACTATAGGTGCCCGCCACCTTGCCTGGCGATTTTTTTTGTATTTTTTAGTAGAGACGAGGTTTCACCGTGTTAGCCAGGATGGTCGTCTCGATCTCCTGACCTTGTGATCCGCCCATCTCGGCCTCCCAAAGTGCTCGGATTACAGGCTTGAGCCACCGCGCCCGGCCTATTTTTTTTTTTATTTTTAGTAGAGACAGGGTTTTGCCATGTTGGCGTGGCTGGTCTCGAACTTGTGACCTCGGGTGATCCTCCCATCTCAGCCTCCCAAAGTTCTGGGATTACAGGTGTGAGCCACTGCATTTGGCCAAGTTTATAAAGTTTTTCTTATGAACTTTTCACTGCCACTACCTCTACTAACTTTATTCCAAGCCACTGTATCATTTTCTTGTATTCCAACTTCCTGATTCTACTCTTTTTTTTTTTTTTTTTTTTTTTTTTGAGATGGAGTCTCACTCTGTCGCCCAGGCTGGAGTGCAGTGGCCGGATCTCAGCTCACTGCAAGCTCCACCTCCCAGGTTTATGCCGTTCTCCTGCCTCAGCCTCCCGAGTAGGTGGGACTACAGGCGCCCACCACCTCGCCCGGCTAGTTTTTTGTATTTTTTAGTAGAGACGGGGTTTCACCAGGTTAGCCAGGATAGTCTCCATCTCCTGACCTCGTGATCTGCCCATCTCAGCCTCCCAAAGTGCTGGGATTACAGGCTTGAGCCACCACGCCCGGCCCTAATTCTACTATTGCTCCTTCTCCAACAAGTTTATTCTCCAACTAGCAACCAGCTTGATCCTTTTTAAGTGAAGTAAGCTCACATTACTTCTCTGCTAGCAACCCACCTATGGCTTCCTTTCTCAAAGGTTGACTTTATAGGGCATGAGGGAGTTTTGAAGGAGTGATAGAGCTGCTTTGTATCTTTAGTGTAGCAGTGCTTACACAGCCATGTGCATTTGTCAAAACCCATCATTACACATGAAAAAGTAAGATTTTACTTTGTAAATCATGTCTCAATAAACCTGACTTTAAAGAAAACAAGTAAGGAGTTCTGGGCCAGGTATGGTGGCTCACGCCTGTAATCCCAGCACTTTGGGAGGCCTAGGGGGGCGAATCATGAGGTCAGGAGATCAAGACCATCCTGGCTAACATGGTGAAACCCCATCTCTACTAAAAATACAAAAAAATTAGCCAGGCGTGGTACTGGGTGCCTGTAGTCCCAGTTACTCGGGAGGCTGAGGCAGAAGAATGGCATGAACCTGGGAGGCGGAGCTAGCAGTGAGCTGATATTATGCCACTGCACTCCAGCCTGGGCCACAGAGCGGAACTCAGTCTCAAAAAAAAAAAAAAAAAAGTAAGGAGTTCTGTCTGGAGTTCCCATTAGTTAATAATGGGGTTTTTGGCAGATTACTTCCCCCTTCTGATCCTTAGTAAATATGACTGGAATGGATGATTTTTAAGACCCCTGCCAGTGCCAACATTGTATGGTGTAGCATAATAAACTTGATTCTAGTTTGAAAATTTTATTTTGGGCCGGTGCAGTGGCTCACACCTGTAACCCAGCACTTTGGGAGGACGGCGGATCACGAGGTCAGGAGATTGAGACCATCCTGGCTAACAGGGTGAAACCCTGTCTCTACTAAAAATACAAAAAAAAATTAGCCAGGCATGGTGGCGGGCACCGCAGTCCCAGCTACTCGGGAGGCTGAGGCAGAAGAATGGCGTGAACCCGGGAGGCGGAGCTTGCAGTGAGCTGAGATGGCGCCACTGCACTCCAGCCTGGGTGACAGAGCAAGACTCCGTCTCAAAAAAAAAAAAAAAAAGTGTGTGTATATATATACACACACACACACACATATATATTGTATTTCTGGGAATATAAGCTTTTCATAAATTAATGTTGGTTTGTGTTATTTAATGGGGTTCTTTAAACCAAACTGAAGGGCATACTGTCTTTTTATTGTGTTTTAAAAAGAGTTTGGAGAAACTAAAGGTGGCATGGAGGTGAAAGATGGGGAGATGAAAGGAAAAACAACCTGTGTGTGCCTGTTTCATCATCCATAAACTGGGGATCATAATATAACCTAGGATCACTTGTATTAATTAAGTTGATATTTGTAAAACTTCTACAGTAGTGCCTGGCTCATGCTAAGTACTATATAAGTGTTAGCTCTCATTATTTTAAGCCATCTATGAAAGTATTAAGGCTATATTAAGCTATAATTTGAACATACCCTAACTTACATGCCTTAGGTAAAGGAAAATCACAAGTTTGGGGTGAATAATTATTTACAACATGCACAAAAGAACCCATATTCTATAGGAATAAACACAAAGGGATTGCATGATAAATTCCAGTTTATATTAAGGTATGTTTTAAATATAGTTGCAGCCTTCGAAACTGAGAAGAAATAAAATATTTATAAATGTGGGCCGGGCACAGTGGCTCAAGCCTGTAATTTTAGCGCTTTGGGAAGCCAAGGCAGGTGGATCACTTGAGGTCAGGAGTTTGAAACCAGCCTGGCCAACATGGTGAGACTCCGTCTCTACTAAAAAATACAAAAAAATTGGGCGGGCATGGTGGCGGGTGCCTGTAATCCCAGCCACTTGGGAGGCGGAGGCAGGAGAATTGCTTGAACTTGGTAGGCGGAGGTTACCTAGTGAGCCGAGATGGTACCACTGCACTGCAGCCTGGGCAACATAGCAAGACTCCGTCTCAAAAAAAAAAAAATGTATAATGTGTGTGTGGTGGGGTACTACATCAAAACATCCACGAGATTGAATATTTAAGCAAACTGATTTTTTTAAACATCAGTATCTCTAAAATACGTATTTTCTTATGTCTCTTTCTTATATTAGAATCTGAATTATCCAGAACAGAAAGTTGTGACTGTTGGACAGTTCAAAATTGGTCTGATCCATGGACATCAAGTTATTCCATGGGGAGATATGGCCAGCTTAGCCCTGTTGCAGAGGCAGTTTGATGTGGACATTCTTATCTCGGGACACACACACAAATTTGAAGCATTTGAGCATGAAAATAAATTCTACATTAATCCAGGTTCTGCCACTGGGGCATATAATGCCTTGGAAACGTGAGTAGTACAGAATTTGGGAATTTGGGGACTTTAGTAGAATAATTGCATGTGTGACATTTCATAAAAGAAATGTGGCTGGGCACAGTGGCTTATGCCTGTAATACCAGCACTTTGGGAGGCCAGGGCGGGTTGCTTGAGCCCAGGAATTTGAGACCCTGTCTCTACAAAAAAAATTTAAAAATTAGCTGGGTGTGGTGGTGCATACCTGTGATCCCAGCTACACAGGAGGCTGAGGTGAGATGATCCCTTGAGCCCAGGAGGTTGAGACTGCAGTGAGCCACGTTTAAGGCTCTGTACTCCAGCCAGGGTGACAGAACGAGACTCAAAACATACATACATACATATATACATAAAAATGTGCCCCACCCTCTTTTTTTTTTTTTTTTTTTTGAGACAGAGTCTTGCTCTGTCACCTAGGCTGGAGTGCAGTGGTACAATCTTGGCTCACTGCAACCTCTGTCTCCCGTGTTCAAGTGATTCTCGTGCCTCAGTCTCCCAAGTAGCCGGGATTATAGGTACCCACAACCATGCCTAGCTAATTCTTGTATTTTTAGTAGAGACGGGGTTTCACCATGTCAGCCAGGCTAGTCTCGAACTCCTGACCTCAGGTGATCCGCCCACCTCAGCCTCCCAAAGTGCTGGGGTTACAGACGTGAGCCACCGTGCCCGGCCACATGTGACCATTTAAATAAATCTAGCCATTTTGGCAATCTTTTGGTAACTGTTCATGTGACCTGTAACAGATTTCTCTTTGAATCCAAATAGTCATCTTAAATTGAAATTTATAGTGCTGCTGCTTTGTGCTACAAACACTGACATTATTTATTTTTTCTTCTAGAAACATTATTCCATCATTTGTGTTGATGGATATCCAGGCTTCTACAGTGGTCACCTATGTGTATCAGCTAATTGGAGATGATGTGAAAGTAGAACGAATTGAATACAAAAAATCTTAAAGCCAGGCCTGTCTTGATGATTTTTTTTTTCATTGTCCTATTGAAATCAAGTAATTAAACATTTAAGAGCCACAAAATTGTATCACTTTTATAATATTTTGCAGTAAAATATAATACCATCTTCTCTGTTAATACATAATTGCTCTAAGCTTCCTGTAAACTATAAGAATATATTTAGTTTACAGTATATGGATTCTGTGAAAAAATGTCCACAACACAGTAATTGGTCACTTGTTAAGAAAAATTTATCCTTGTAAATATCTTCAAAGTTGATATTTGGAACTTTATTCCAGAAGTAGTGCATGTGGAGAAAGAATCTAGACTATCTTGTATACATTTTTCTCTTCTCTAGTAATAAACAATTACCTTTCATTTATACTTTCTTGATAACCTGTATTTAATTTTAAAAAACATAAAAATGAGGAACCAAGTGAAACTACGCATATAAATATTAAAGTGAAGTGGACGAGATGACCTTTCAGAGCTCTTCTCTTATATTGTGTCATAATGTTGGACTCAGATTTTATTTGCTAAATAATACACCATATTGACATTAAATTAACAGTGATTCTTCAAACTGTTGTTATTTCCATTTTTCAAGGTTTAATAAAAGTTTTAACAATACAAGTTTAGGGGCCGGGCACAGTGGCTCACACCCTAATCCCAGCACTTTGGGAGGCTGAGGCAGGTGGATCACCTGAGGTCAGGAGCTCGAGACCAGCCTGGCCAACATGGTGAAATCCTGTCTATACAAAAAATACAGAATTAGCCAGGCATGGTGGTACATGCCTGTAATCCCAGCTACTCGGGAGGCTGAGGCAGTAGAATCACTTGAATCCTGGCCGGGCGCGGTGGCTCAAGCCTGTAATCCCAGCACTTTGGGAGGCCGAGACGGGTGGATCACGAGGTTAGAAGATCAAGACCATCCTGGCTAACCCGGTGAAACCCCGTCTCTACTAAAAAGTACAAAAAACTAGCCGGGCGAGGTGGCGGGCGCCTGTAGTCCCAGCTACTCAGGAGGCTGAGGCAGGAGAATGGCGTGAACCCGGGAGGCGGAGCTTGCAGTGAGCCGAGATCGCGCCACTGCACTCCAGCCTGGGCGACAGAGCGACACTCCGTCTCAAAAAAAAAAAAAAAAAAAAAAAAAAAAAAAAAAAAAAAAGAATCACTTGAATCCTGGAGGTGGAGGTTGCAGTGAGCCGAGATCACACCATTGCACTCCAGCCTGGTCAACAACAGCGTAACTCCGTCTCAAAAAAAAAAAAAAAAAAAAAAAAAAAATACAAGTTTAGCAAGGAAGCACACTAGAGTAATATATAATGTAAAGAAGTTAGTGTAACTACTCCCAACTTAATCTAGTCTGAGAGTCCAAGTTATTTATGTGGCAATTTCATAAGATAGGGAAAATGTGTATTTACATTTTAAAGTTGTATTCAAATAGCAAATATTTATTGAGCACCTACTTTGCAAGTCAGAGCATTATCTCTGTCAAATGCTGTTCTGTATCTGGATATTTCAGAGCTTTCCTTAGCCCAATCAAGAAAATACTGGTAGGATATTCTCTTTTTTCTCTTTTTTTTTTTTTTTTTTTTGAGACGGAGTCTCACTCTGTTGCCAGGCTGGAGTGCAGTGGTGTGATCTCAGTTCACTGCAGCCTCCGCCTCTGGGTTCAAGCAATTCTAATTCTTCTGCCTCAACCTCCCAAGTAGCTGGGACTATAGACACGCACCACCATGCCCAGCTAATTTTTGTATTTTCAGTAGAGACGGGGTTTCACCATGTTGGCCAGACTGGTCTCAAACTTCTGACCTCATGATCCACCCGCCTCAGCCTCCCAGAGTGCTGGGATTACAGGCATGAGCCACCACACCTGGCCCTTGTAGGATATTCTAATATTGCTGTTTTAGGACTTACTGTGAACAGAGAAATATGATGCATTTGTCAGATTTAAAGAAAAGTAATTCAATATTGAAAGCAAGAAAAATTTTAATTGTATCTAGCTAGAAGTACAAGTATATGTTACATGTAAATTTTCTTACATAAATATCATTGGTACATGGAACTACATCAGACCAATTACATTGTTTTAAGTTTCTGAACAAACCAAAATTACTTAATGATTTAATGAATAACAATACCATCCTAAACATACAGGACACAACCCACAACCCCTTACCCTCACCTTTGGTACGAATTCAATACACAAGACAAGACTGTCAAGTTAACATCAGATGTTCTCCCTGTTCTTCAATTGACATTGATTGCATAAACTTATTTAGTAAATCTTCTTCCTTTTTTTCTTCACTCATGTATGATTCAGAATCATTTGAAGAAACTGAAGGAAAAATAAGAATGTACAATTTTCTGTTTTGGAAATAAAGCTCTAAGTACAACTTTCAAAATGACGTGGCTTATTAATAAGCCTGTAGTAAAGACAAATTGACTGAAATTTTCAAGGCTTTTAGTCACCTCACCCTTCCCCCAAGTTTCTTACTCTTTAAGATGCACAGTACTGTATTCTAACCAAGTTACTGTACAGCAAATTCTCTTGTTACTAAGTCCTATATTACCATTGATTTTCAAAATCTTCTGGTTGGGGGAAATTAAAGTGGTCAGTTACATCTTCAGAATCTCCGCATTTTCTCTTACGCTGGGGACCACAGGGACTTTCCCCCTACAGTTTCCACTAACTGTTCCTTTTGGAACCTGCCCTTTCCCTCATTTCTTGGATAGGCATGGTACGATATTTACAGCAGAGCTGGCTAACACTCATACAGTGATAGGATATCAATTCAGAAGGCCTAACTTCCCTACTTCTGTTTTGTTGTTTTTTGGGGGTTTTTTTGGAGACTGGAGTGCAGTGGCGCAATCTCAGCTCACTGTAAGCTCCGCCTCCCGGGTTCATGCCATTCTCCTGCCTCAGCCTCCTGAGTAGCTGGGATTACAGGCATGTGCTACCACGCCCGGCTAATTTTGTGTTTTTAGTAGAGATGGGGTTTCTCCATGTTGGTCAGGTTGGTCTCGAACTCCTGACCTCAGGTGATCTGCCGGCCTTGGACTCCCAAGTGCTGAGATTACAGGCGTGAGCCACTGTGCCTGGCCAACTTCCCTACTTCTTACCCACCTCCCTACTTTACTATGCTGATAACTAGGAAACTACTTAACATGGTTTAACATTATTAGTTCTCAGGAACACTTCTGATCATTCAGTCTGTCTTCCCTTTTTCATTTTGCAGTATTTTGTTCTTGTGGTAGAAGGATCTTTTATGCTGATCCTTCCAAAGTCTGGATTTGTTTGAGTTGCAGCTGTAAAATTTTGATAATATCACCTGCTTGGCTTGCCTCCACTGTTTTGTTGAATATCAAACAAAATGGTATACAGAAGTCCCTCCTTATCCACAGTTTTGCTTTCCAAGGTACAGTATAAGATATTTTGAGAGAGACCACATTCACATAACTTTTATTACAGTATATTGGTACAAAATTGTTCTATTTATTGTTGTTAATCTATATGCCTATTAAAACTTTATCATAGATATGTATTTACAGGAAATAACAAAGTATATATAGGGTTCAGTAGTATCCAAGATTTTAGCCATCCACTGGGGGTCTTGGAACATATTCCCCATGGATAAGAAGGGCCTACTATAAGAGATATAGCCCTTTGTAAACTAATAGATGCTATACAAAATATGCTGTTCATCAAAAAATAGCACTAACTCATAAAAGAAGTGCTATTGCTTGAGAAAGTCATGTTTGTGGTTCTGGGTTCTGACAAATTCATTCTCTACTAAGTCTCTGACCTTGACATTGTAAATATCTTTAGCATTAGAAATACCTTGAATCTTACTCCTTTGAGCAGTATGTTCTTTTTTTCTTTTTTTTTTTGAGATGGTGTCTCACTGTGTCACCAAGGCTGGAGTGCAATGGCACCATCTCGGCTTACTCCCACCTCTGCCTCCCAGGTTCAAGTGATTCTCCTGCCTCAGTCTCCTGAGTAGCTGGGATTACAGGCGCCTGCCATCACGTCCAGCTAAGTTTTGTATTTTTAGTAGAGATGGGAGTTTCGCCAGGCCAGGCGGGTCTCGAACTCCTAACCTCAGGTGATCTGCCTGCCTCGGCCTCCCGAAGCGCTGGGATTACAGGCGTGAGCCGTGGCGCCCAGCCCAGTATGTTCTTTTAATTGCAAGTGTAAACTATATTTTATGTTTGGTTTTTTATTTGTGACAATAAAAGCAAATCATATTCTAAATTTGTTAATATCTTCATAATAGAAATGAAATTGTATTTGGTATAGTATTTTTAAGCATAAGATCTTTTTTTTTTTTTTTGAGACGGAGTCTCGCTTTGTGGTCCAGGCTGGAGTGCAGTGGCCGGATCTCAGCTCACTGCAAGCTCCGCCTCCCGGGTTTATGCCATTCTCCTGCCTCAGCCTCCCGAGTAGCTGGGACTACAGGCATCCGCCACCTCGCCTGGCTAGTTTTTTTTTTTGTATTTTTTAGTAGAGACGGGGTTTCACCGTGTTAGCCAGGATGGTCTCAATCTCCTGACCTCGTGATCCGCCCGTCTCGGCCTCCCAAAGTGCTGGGATTACAGGCTTGAGCCACTGCGCCCGGCCCATAAGATCTTAAAAAATGCATATTGTTAAATTTCCACATTTACCTGTTTGCATGAACAGTTTCCTTGGTCTTCTAAAAATCTTCAGTGACTTACATCTTGTTTTAGATGCATATCCAGTTTTTATCCTATAAGAAAGGGAAGTATCTTAGTTGAAGCCAGCAAAGTGAACAGCTGCCTAGGGCATGTGGAAGACCACACAAATTCATTTTATTAACTGCCAACATCACCAAAACAAACCCTTTCAGCACCCAAATTATCCTGTAATTTCTTAACCCTGACATGTAAAGCTGCTGCAGTGCAATTTCAATACTCATGCTTCTTAATCATCTTTCTCTCCCTGTTATATGGTATTCCCCTGTGCAAAACCAACCATATGCTTCTCCTTTTAAAAGTATTTGCATTATTTTGAGGTTGAGTGGGAATCACATTGAAAAGGGGAGTCATCCATAACTCTATCTGATGATTAAATTTTTATAATTCCACAAAATATATTCTAAAAGAAGTGGCATATTCTTATCAGTGCAGTAAAGGATAAGTATGAAAATCTCTCTCGGCCGGGTATGGTGGCTCACACCTGTAATCCCAGCACTTTGGGAGGCCGAAGCGGGCGGATCATCTGAGGTTGGGAGTTCAAGACCAGCCTGACCAACATGGAGAAACCCCGTCTCTACTAAAAATACAAAATTAGCTGGGCATGGTGGCGCATACCTGTAATCCCAGCTATTCAGGAGGCTGAGGCAGGAGAATCGCTTGAACCTGGGCAGTGGAGGTTGCAGTGAGCCGAGACCACACCACTGCACTCTAGCCTGGGCAACAAGAGCGAAACTCGGTCAAAAAAAAAAAAAAGAAAGTATCTCTCTCTGCTTTTTAAAAGTCCAGCCTATTCTGAATTTAGCAAAGTGAACATATTAGGGAACACAAGCATTAATATCACTTAGCTACCGTTCAAAAGAGATGGAGAAGGCTGGGCACAGTAGCTCACACTTGTAATCCCAGTGCTTTGGGAGGCGGAGGTGAGAGTAGCCTGGCCAACATACTGAAATGCTTTCTCTACAAAAATTTTTTAAAAATTAGCAGGGGATGGTGGTTTGTGCCTTTCGCCTTAGCTACTTGGGAGTCTGAAGCAGGAGCATTGCTTGAGCCTAGGAGTTTGAGGATACAGTAAACTATATCACACCACTACACTCCAGCCTGGGTGAGAGAACAAGACCCTGTCTCAGAAAAAAAAATTAAAATTAAACTGAGATGCATTTCCCTCATTTTACACACTAAGAAACAGACCCTTCTTTGTTTCTCACTGGCCGCCAAAGGGAATGCTGTATGAGCATTTCAGGTGCAGATGCAGCTGCGATATCAGAAGGCCCCGAGTCCTCTCTCTCCAGTTGGTGTCGCCATGTAGTGCAAGGGTAATGCTGTTTCTGTGAGTAACGAGAGCTAAGGCGGCTTCTGTGATGAGTGAGGACACCTGTGATACAAATCACCTCTGTTAAAAGACCCTCTCACTAATTGTAAAAACTAGTGAAAAGCCAACTGGAGGTGCACCTGCCTGGCTTTTGTGAGCCGTGCTGAAGTACATGCATGTACTGCCTCTTCATTAACATCTTCAGATAGTTCGCATTATAGATTTTAGCAATGCTGCACAGGTAACGCTTCTGGCCTGTGGTGAGGTCTGGATGCTAAAAGACAGAATAAGAGGATTTATAGTCTGCATTGTAGAAGAGAAGTTGGCAATATTCCTTATCTGAAGAGATGAATGTTCAGGAGAGTTGTGCCAACTGCATTTTACTTAAGCAAATTCAACTACGTTAACTTGACAAAAGAAAAACAAATGGCCATTTAAACAGTGCAAGTGGCTCTGCTTGCCATTCCACTCAGGTGATTCAGATGCCCTCTGAAGACTGAGAAGCCACTGCTCTAGATGAACAAGGAAGGAATGAATCTGCTGTTCTGTCGAGTGTTACTTGCTGTGTGCCTCTGTGTGGGCATCTTGCCTTCTCAAAATGATTTTTGAGGTATAACATGGTACCTAAAAGCAACCCAATTACTCTACTTAGTCTCAACTGAAGAAACATTCTTTTCCAGCACCAGAAGAATAACTGACTGTGTTGGACATTCTGAGGGATAGTATGTTCGTCTCTAATTTTGACTTGAGATTTTCAGGGTACTTGCTGATTTTAGAAGTTAATGCTCACTTAAGATGTAAGATTCCATGGCCGGGTGCGGTGGTTCACGCCTGTAATCCCAGCACTTTGGGAGGCCGAGGCGGGTGGATCACGAGGTCAGGAGATCGAGACCATCCGGGCTAACACGGTGAAACCCTGTCTCTACTAAAAATACAAAAAGTTAGCTGGGCGTGGTGGCGGACGCCTGTAGTCCCAGCTACTCAGGAGGCTGAGGCGGGAGAACGGCGTGAACCAGGGAGGCGGAGCTTGCAGTGAGCCAAGATCATGCCACTGCACTCCAGTCTGGGAGACACAGCAAGACTCCGTCTCAAAAAAAAAAAAAAAAAAAAAAGATGTAAGATTCCACTATATATATATATATACACACACATACACACACAAGATTTACTTTACTGAATATGTGGTAAGTTCAAAGAAAAATCAAAATGTTAGAAAAATTTACCCTAATTCACATTGCTCTAGAGATATTTTCAGTAGTTACAATCATTAATGGGATACAGATAACCATTGTAAAATCCTTATTGCCATTTTCTTTTATTTATTTTTCTTTTTTTTAAACCCTACTAGTTAATTACTGCCATTTTCTTTACCTGCTTTCTTCTTAATTTTTTAGTCCTTGAGTGAAATCTGTGTGAAGTTGGGTTTCTGTTTCTAGGATGGAACTTTTCTTGAGCATCTCCGTGGTTGGGGCATTAAGCTTCCCCTCAGTAAAGATACATTAGATATGAAGTATCATAAAACCCTGAAAGAACTCTTTTTTTTTTTTTTTTTTGTGACGGAGTCTCGCTCTGTCACCCAGGCTGGAGTGCAGTGGCCGGATCTCAGGTCACTGCAAGCTCCGCCTCCCGGGTTCACGCCATTCTCCTGCCTCAGCCTCCCGAGTAGCTGGGACTACAGGCGCCTGCCACCTCGCCCGGCTAGTTTTTTGTATTTTTTAGTAGAGACGGGGTTTCACCGTGTTAGCCAGGATGGTCTCGATCTGACCTCGTGATCCACCCGTCTCGGCCTCCCAAAGTGCTGGGATTACAGGCTTGAGCCACCGCGCCCGGCGAAAGAACTCTTATGATAAAGAATGTATAATCCTTACATTCATTCATGAGTTTACCCAAAGACATTTATTGACTCCTAGACAATTATACTGCATATGCCTTGTCATCTGCAGTACTTCGCCCTCTAAGCAGCTCATCTTCAGTAAAAAGTTTGGCTCTGAATACAAAGAGCATTGGTATTTAAATATGTCCCTGTTAGCATACCTTGAAAAAGGACGCATCCATCATTGATTTAGGGAGGTGGATTGTTTGATTTTGGGGAGTTTTCCATAACTCTTGCAGCTTAGCTGTGTGTGAGTTCACTTTGTATCCATCTTTGATTCTCTCTGTAGGCAAAGACATCATGTGAATTTCAGAGGCAAAGATCAGTTCAACAAATTGAATTATTAAGATCTAGATATTGACATGTGTCAGTGATTATCCTGGAGTAGTATTGAATATTTTAACTGAGACTTAAATTTGAAGAGACTGTATGATATGACATTTGGTTTTACAGCACACAAACAACATCAAAAATACTTGTAAATATTTTATATATAATACATTATTTTGAACTCAGCTGAGATACAAAGTGTTGACAGTAACTTTATCATGTCAGAAACATACTAAAGAGAAAATATACATGCAGGATTTGTGCTTTAGCAATTTACAGTAATTATTATTTAACTTTAGTATATAGGGTTTTTTTTTGGTTTTTTTGTTTGTTTGTTTTTTGAGACAGAGTCTCGCTCTGTCCCCCAGGCTGGAGTGCAGTAGCGCGATCTCGGCTCACTGCAAGTTCTGCCTCCTGGGTTCACACCATTTTTCTGCCTCAGCCTCCCGAGTAGCTGGGACTACAGGCACCCGCCAGCATGCCTGGCTAATTTTTTGTATTTTTAGTAGAGACAGGGTTTTACCATGTCAGCCAGGATGGTCTCAATCTCCAGACCTCGGCCTCCCAAAGCGTTGGGATTACAGGCGTGAGCCACTGCGCCCGGCCTAACTTTAGTATATAGTTTTTTAAATCTTTTTTTAAGAGATGGGACCTTGCTCTGACGCCCAGGCTGAAGTGCAGTGGCATAATCACAGCTCACTGCAGCCTCAAACTCCTGGGCTCAAGAGATTCTCCCGCCTCTGCCTCCCAAGTAGCTGACATGAGTGAGCCACTGCACCCGGCCTTAAAATTCTATTCTGTATTAGACTAGAGTAACACAAATGTTATCCCTTTGGAGATGTAGTGTTAACATGAAAGACTGCAGAAATTTATCAAAATTTATTTTTACATAGTTTCAGTTATTTCATTTTTTGTTGTTGATTTTTGTTAGTTTGTTTGTTTGTTTTTGAGACGGGGTCTCACTTTATTGCCCAGGCTCGAGTGCTGGCATGATCTCAGCTTACTGCAACCTCCACCTCCCAGGTTCAAGTGATTCTCCTGCCTCAGTCCCCCAAGTAGCTGGGATTACAAGCATGCACCACCAGCTAATTTTTGTATTTTTAGTAGAGACGGGGTTTTACCATGATGGCTAGGCTGGTCTCAAACTCCTGACCTCAGGTGATCCACCTACCTTGGCCTCCCATAAGTGCTGGGATTACAGGCATGAGCCACCACGCCCCGCCTATTTCATTGTTTTAAAACAGTTGTGGACAGCATAAAAGAATAACCTTTTAGTAAAAAATAAAAGTTGAAACATATTCCCAGAAGAATGGGAACTGGTTTTCAGTTTCAGACATACTGAGACTAGTAATTTAAAGTATAAGCTTCATTAGCAGTTTGGGGAAAAACAGTATCTGACAAATCATGAAATGCCTCTTTTTATAATAATACTTCCCTCTTCCCTGCACACTCCCTTCTCCAGGCAACCACTGATGTGATTTCTATTACTATAGATTCATTTGCATTTTCTTGAGTTTGATATAAATAGGAATACACAGTATTCATTTTTTGTCTGGTTTCTTTCACTCAATGATTTGGAGATCCACTCATGTCACATGCAACAAATAGTTCATTTATTTTTATCATTGGGTTATCTTTTTTTTTTTTTTTTGAGACGGAGTCTCACTCTATTGCCCAGGCTGGGGAGTGCAGTGGCGCCATCTCGGCTCACTGCAAGCTCCGCCTCCCGGGTTCATGCCATTCTCCTGCCTCAGCCTCCCGAGTAGCTGGGACTACAGGCGCCCGCCACCGCACCCGGCTAACTTATGTAGGGACGGGGTTTCATCATGTTAGCCAGGATGGTCTCGATCTCCTGAGCTTGTGATCCACCCGCCTCAGCCTCCCAAAGTGTTGGGATTACAGGCGTGAGCCACTGCGCCCGGCCCACTGGGTTATCTTCTATTGCATATATGTTTACACTGTTATTTGATTATGTACCTATTGATAGACATTTGGGTGGTTTCCACTTTTTGTCTATTACAAATAAAACTGGAAAGACACATTTTAAGTTAAAAGTCTGTGGCCGGGTGTGGTGGCCCATGCCTGTAATCCCAGCACTTTGGGAGGCTGAGGCAGGCAGATCACCTGAGGTAAGGAGTTCAAGACCAGCCTGGCCAACATGGCGAAACCCTGTCTCTTCTAAAAAATATATAAAAATTAGCCAGGCGTGGCAGTGTACACCTATAATCCCAGCTACTCAGGAGGCTGAGGCAGGAGAATCGCTTGAACCCAGGAGGTAGAGGTTGCAGTGAGCCGAGATCACACCACTGCACTCCAGCCTGGGTGACACAGCGAGACTCTGTCTCAAAAAAAAAAAAAAAAAGTTTGTAGTTAGTAAATTGAATTCAATAAGCACATTTTTGTTTCAATATTATTAATAACAGGCTATTTCAGTTTTGTATTAAACTTTAAATTTAGTTATTCAAGATTTTGGCAAATTGGATACTGCAGGTAAGAGTTATATTTGCATACTGAAGAACTAACTAGTTGACCAAGAAATAGAAAATCATTTGGAAATTGTATTACGACCCTTGGAACTTATAATCTGTAATAATATGAATGCCAATTTAAGATTTTTTAAAGTTTTTTATTTTGGAAATCCTTTTTCAAGTTGTAAATTGGGGCTATTTATATAAGAATATGTCTTGTGGGCCAGGCGCGGTGGCTCACGCCTGTAATCCCAGCACTTTGGGAGGCCGAGGCGGGCAGATCACGAGGTCAGGAGATCAAGACCATCCTGGCTAACACGGTGAAACCCTGTCTCTACTAAAAAATACAAAAAACTAGCTGGGAGAGGTGGCGGGCACCTGTAGTCCCAGCTACTCAGGAGGCTGAGGCAGGAGAATGGCATAAACCCAGGAGGCGGAGCTTGCAGTGAGCTGAGATCCGGCCACTGCACTCCAGCCTGGGCAACAGAGCAAGACTCCATCTCAGGAAGAAAAAAAAAAAAAAAAAAAATATGTCTTGTGTCCTTACTAAACAATATTTCTGAGATGCATATTATATTTTGGACTAATACTTAATTTCTCAATAGCTTGATAACATTTCTTTACAGAAAACGAAGCACTTAAAAATAAATAGGCTGGGCATGGTGGCTCACGCCTGTAACCCCAGCAGTTTGGGAGGCTGAGGCAGGCAGATCACCTGAGGTCGGGAGTCGAGACCAGCCTGGGCAACATAGTGAAACCTGTCTCTACTTAAAAAAAAAAACCACACACACAAAATACTTAGTTGGGCATAGTGTCACACCCCTGTAATCCCAGCTACTTGGGAGGCTGAGGCAGAAGAATTACTTGAACCCAGGAGGCGGAGGTTGCAGTGAGCTGAGTCACTGCAACTGCACTCCAGCCTGGGTGACAGAGTTGAGACTCTGACTTGAAAAAGAAAGAAAAAGAAAAATAGTACGGCAGTGCCTCAAACATTTAAACACAGAATTGCCATATAATCTAATAATTCCACTTCTGATCCAGCAGTTCCAAAAGAACTGAAAGCCGGACTCAAACAGATTGTTTATCCATGCTCATAGCAGCATTACTTCATAATAGTCAAAAAGTGGAAGAAACCCAAGTATCCATCAACAGATGAATATATAAACAAAATGTGGTATATACAAACAATGGAATATTATTTAGCCTTAAAAAAACAAGAGAATTCTGACACATGGTATAATATGGATGAACCCTGAAGACATGCTAAGTGAAATAAGCCAGTCACAAAGGACAAATATTGTATGATTTAACTTTTATGAGATACCTAGAATCAAATATACACAGAGTGAAAGAATGGCGGTTACAAGAGGCCAGGGGAAAGGAGGTATATAGGGAGTTAGAGGTTTTTTATTTTGTTTTTTAATTTTCTTTTAGAGACAAAAAAAATTAAAGTTAATTTTATGTTGCCCAGGCTGGTCTCAAACTCCTGGGCTCCAGCGATCCTCCAGCCCTGGCCTCCCAAAGTGCTGGGATTACATGCACGAGCCACTGCACCCACCTGAGAGTTAGTGTTTTATGGGTATGGAGTTTTTTTTTTTTTTTTTTTTTTTTTTTTTTTTTGAGACGGAGTCTCACTCTGCTGCCCAGGCTAGAGTGCAGTGGCCGGATCTCAGCTCACTGCAAGCTCCGCCTCCCGGGTTTACGCCATTCTCCTGCCTCAGCCTCCCGAGTAGCTGGGACTACAGGCGCCCGCCACGTCGCCCGGCTAGTTTTTTGTATTTTTTTTAGTAGAGACGGGGTTTCACCGTGTTAGCCAGGATGGTCTCGATCTCCCGACCTCGTGATCCGCCCGTCTCGGCCTCCCAAAGTGCTGGGATTACAGGCTTGAGCCACTGCGCCCGGCCCGGGTATGGAGTTTTAGTTTGGGAAGATGAAAACTTTCTGGAGATGGATGGTGGCAGTGGTTGCACAACAGTGTGAATATACTTAATGCAACTGAAATGTACACTTAAAAATGATTAAAATGGGCCAGGTGCGGTGGCTCATGCCTGTAATCCCAGAACTTTGGGAGGCTGAGGTAGGCGGATCACTTGAGTCCAGGAGTTTGAGACCAGCCTGGCCTACATGGTGAAACCCTATCTCTACTAAAAATACAAAAAATTAGCCGGGTGTGGTGGGTGGTGGGGGGCCACCTGTAATCCCAGCTACTCAGGAGGCTGAGGCAGGAGAATCGCTTGAACTCAGGAGGCGGCAGTTGCAGTGAGCCGAGATCATGCCATTGCACTCCAGCCTGGGCAACAAGAGTGAAATTCCATCTCAAAAAAAAAAAAAAAAAAAAAAATTAAAATGGTAAGTTTTATATTATGTATATTTTACCACAAATAAATAGTTAACCAACCCAAGAACTTTGGAATATACTGCTTGGACTATATGCCCTCAAACAGAAACAACTCTAAGCAAATACTGATCTCTAATTAATTACTAGGCTTTTTTTGTTCTTTTCTTTTTTGTTTTTTAGTTTTTTTGTTTTTTTTTAGATAGAGTCTCGCTTTGTCACCAGGCTGGAGTGCGGTGGCGCGATCTCTGCTCACTGCAACTTCCAACTCCCTGGTTCAAGTAATTTTCCTGCCTCAGTCTCCCAAGTAGCTGGGATTACAGGCACGCGCCACCACGGCCAGCTAATTTTTTGTATTTTTAGTAGAGACTGGGTTTCATCATGTTGGCCAGAATGGTCTCAAACTCCTGACCTTGTGATCCACCCACCTCAGCCTCCCAAAGTGCTGGAATTACAGGCGTGAGTCATGGCACCTGGCACACTAGGCTTTTTTTTTTTTTTCTTTTTTTTAAGCACTTCAGAAACTACTTTTTTATACATCTTAGGACTAAGCAAATAATACATTGTAGTTAATGAGAGTCAGGTCTCACACTTTTGGAGACAGGAATCACCTATTAATGTGGAAAGAGGAAAGCACAGAATAAACCCTGTTTGTTGGATGGGAATTTGGAGTTAAGTAGAAATATTGAAATAGATATGTATGGGTATGTATGTGCTCACAGGTAAATGTACACACATTTCTTTCCCAGCACTGTCCTTGGAGAGGATCTAGAAGCAATGATAATATATTATAAATAAGCACACCTAGCACCCAGATCTTGGTTTCTATGTACTCTTCTCTACTTTAAATATATAAAATTAGGAAAAAAAAAAACAGGGCTCTATATTAGTTTTATTTTGCTGCCATAACAACACTTTAGTGGCTTAAAACAACACTCACTTATTATCTCATAGTTCTATAACTCAAAAGACAGTATAACATGAATTCACTGGGTTCTCTGCTTAGAATCTTCACAAGGCCAAAATCAAGCCATCGGAGTGCCTAGGCTACCATCTGGAGCCTGTAGTGGTTCATTAAGGTTGTTGGCAGAATTCAGTTCCCTACAAAACCAAAGTCCCTATTTCCTTGACATGTGGCTCTCTTCATCTTCAAGCCAACAATGGAGTGTTAAGATCTCTCCTTTCACATCTAACTGCTCCTCCCCCACATCTGTCTGACTTCAGCCAGACAAACTGCTCTGCTTTTAAGGGCTCATGTGGCTAGGCTGGGCCAACCCAGATAATTCAGGATAACATCTCTTTTGAGGGTTATAACTTAATTTTACCTGGAAAATTGCTCCTGCTATGTAACATAACATATTTGCAGGTTAGAGAGATTAGAGTGTGGACATCTTTGGGGACCATGCTGCCTACCACAGGCTCTTTGGAGAAATGGCTAACATCAAGGGTAGAACAGGGACAGTACAACATTTTGTGCTAAAGGATAAAATGTTCAAAGGACAATGAAGACAGAGAACAAGAGCCATCTTTAAAGGGCTCCCACTGGCCAAATCTGGGATAATTTGAGCATCAAAATAAGTAACAGATTTAAAGTAAAGGATTTAACCTATTGACTGGTATAAGAATGCATGTGTTGACAATTATATAATAAAGACATAAATTGAAAAATGGTAGAGAAAGGGAAGCTCTTCATTAGAAAGTCATCTGAAAAATGTAGAATCAATGATGGAATGAGAAAAAGCACATATGACCAGGCGTGGTGGCTCATGCCTGTAATCCTAGCACTTTGGGAGGCCGAGGTAGGCGGATCACAAGGTCAGGAGATCGAGACCATCCTGGCTAACATGGGGAAACCCCATCTCTACTGAAAATACAAAAAATTAGCCGGGCATGGTGGCAGACGCCTGTGGTTCCAGCTACTCAGGAGGCTGAGGAAGAAGAATGGCATGAACCCGGGAGGTGGAGCTTGCAGTGAGCCAAGATCGCGTCACTGCAATCCAGCGTGGGCAACAGAGCGAGACAACGTCTCAAAAAAAAAGAAAAAGAAAAAGAAAAAGCACATATTTCTAGCCGTCTTAATAATAATGGATTTAGTCAAGAATGGATGACACGGCTGGGTACGGTGGCTCCTGCCTGTAATCCCAGCACTTTGGGAGGCCGAGGCGGGCGGATCACAAGGTCAGGAGATCGACACCATCCTGGCTAACACGTTGAAACCCCATCTCTACTAAAAAACTACAAAAAAATTAGCCAGGCGTGGTGGCAGGCGCCTGTAGTCCCAGCTACTCGGGAGGCTGAGGCAGGAGAATGGTGTGAACCTGGGAGGCGGAGCTTGCAGTGAGCTGAGATCCGGCCACTGCACTCCAGCCTGGGTGACAGTGCGAGACTCCATCTCAAAAAAAAAAAAAAACACAGTATTTCAAGTTCTTGATTTTGATAGTTATTTTGTGAGATAAACAAATGTAGTTAAGATAGGCCAGGCCGGGCGCGGTGGCTCAAGCCTGTAATCCCAGCACTTTGGGAGGCCGAGGCGGGCGGATCACAAGGTCAGGAGATCGAGACCACAGTGAAACCCCGTCTCTACTAAAAATACAAAAAATTAGCCGGGCGCGGTGGCGGGCGCCTGTAGTCCTAGCTACTCAGGAGGCTGAGGCAGGAGAATGGCGTGAACCCAGGAGGCGGAGCTTGCAGTGAGCCGAGATCGCGCCACTGCACTCCAGCCTGGGCAACAGCGTGAGACTCCGTCTCAAAAAAAAAAAAAAAAAAAAAGATAGGCCAGGCATGGTGGCTCATGCCTGTAATCCCAGGACTTTGGGAGGCTGAGGTTTGCTGATTGCTTGAGCCCAGGAGTTCAAGACCAGCCTGGGCAACTTTGCGAGACCCCCATCTCTACTAAAAATATAAAAATTAGGCCAGACGTGGTGGCTCACGCCTGTAATCCCAGCACTCTGGGAGGCCAAGGTGGGCGGATCACAAGGTCAGGAGATTGAGACCATCCTAGCTAACACAGTGAAACCCTGTCTCTACTAAAAGTACAAAAAATCAGTTGGGCGTGGTGGTGGGCACCTGTAGTCCCAGCTACTGGGGAGGCTGAGGCAGGACAATGGCGTGATCCTGGGAGATGGACCTTGCAGTGAGCCAAGATCACCACCGCACTCCAGCCTGGGCGACAGAGCGAGACTCTGTCTCAAAAAAAAATATATATGTGTGTGTGTGTGTGTGTGTGTGTGTGTGTGTGTGTGTGTGTGTGTGTGTGTATGTGTATATATATATATATATATAAAAATTAGCTGGGTGTGGTGGTGCACGCCTGTGGTCCCAGCTACTCTGGAAGGTAAGGTGGGAGGATCACTCGAGCCCAGGAGGTGGAGGCTGCAGTGAGCCATGATTGTACCCCTGCACTCCTGCCTGGGGGATAGAGTAAAAAATAGAGCTAAGATAAATACCCCCACTTTTTTTTTTTTTTTTTGCGGGGCGAAGTCCCAGTTACTTGGGAGGCTGAGGCGAGAGGATGACTTGAGCCAGGGAAGTCGAGGCTGCAGTTAGCTGAGATTGCACCACTGCACTCCAGCCTGGGAGACAAAGTGAAACCTTGTCTTAAAATAAATAAATAAAGGAAATACATACATGAAAGTATTTAAGAAAAAAGAGGGCCAGGTGCCGTGGCTCATGCCTGCCCAGCACTTTGGGAGGCCAAGGCAGGCGGATCACCTGAGGTTAGGAGTTAAAGATCAGCCTGGCCAACGTGGTGAAACCCCATCTCCACTAAAAATACAAAAATTAGCCAGGCATGGTGGCGTGTGCCTGTAATCCCACCTACTTGGGAGGCTGAGGCATGAGAATCGCTTGAACCTGAGAGACCGAGGTTGCAATAAGCCAAGATTACACCACTGCACTCCAGCCTGGGGGAAAGAGTGAGACTCCGTCTCAAAAATAATAATAACAATAATATCTAGAGTCACTGCCAGTAGTTGACTATAGTGTTTATTTTAAATATGAATCCTTAAGTTCAGCTATAGAGAAAGACAATCAAGCACTTGCTGAATACTGGCCCTCTTCCCCTCCAATTATAAACAGCAATACACATTCTTCACTACAGATTAGTGAAGTAAACTAAGTGTATAAAAAGAAAATAAAAACCTTTAATCCCACAATCTAGTAGTAATTTTTTTTTAATTAATTAATTTTTTTTGAGATGGAGTTTCACTCTTGTTACCCAGGCTGGAGTGCAATGGTGTGATCTCGGCTCACCACAACCTCCGCCTCCCAGGTTCAATCGATTTTCCTGCCTCAGCCTCCTGAGTAGCTGGGATTATAGGGATGAGCCACCATGCCTGACTAATCTTTTTGTATTTTAGTAGAGACGGGGTTTCTCTGTGTTGGTCAGGCTGGTCTTGAACTTCTGACCTCAGGTGATGTGCCCGCCTTAGCCTCCTATTTTTTTTTTTTTTTTTTTTTTTGAGACAGAGTCTCGCTCTGTCACCCAGGCTCGAGTGCACTGGCGTGATCTCAGCTAACTGCAGCCTTCGCCTCCTGAGTTCAAGTGATTTTCCTGCCTCAGCCTTCCGAGTAACTGGGACTATGGACGTGCACCACCACACCTGGCTAATTTTTTTGTATATTTAGTAGAGACGGGGTTTCACCATGTTGGTCAGGCTGGTCTCGAACTCCTGACCTCAGGTGATCCACCTACCTCGGCCTCCCAAAGTGCTGGGATTACAGGTGTTAGCCACCGTGCCCGGCCTAGTAGTAATTATTTTAAAACACTTTGATATATTGCCTTTCAGAGTTTTTACTAGGCATATATTTGTTTAGAAATTTTTCTTTTATATAACTGAGTCAATCTAATATACTGATAATTGTTAATATTTCTTCTTTTATTTCCCTCCACATCTGGAATATATTATTAATAATTGTTTTGTGTTTGTTTTTTACATTTAACTATAATTCAGTAAGAATTTTGGTGAGGAATCTAATGAACCCAGACTGCAACACATTTTTTAAATGACCATATTATTTATTTATATATGTATATATGTACACATATATGTCTGTATATTTTTTTCCTAGGTAACTGTAATGACTATATATTCACCAAGGAAAAGCAAAGTGAACCCAGGTTTATATATCACTGAATTTAAATGAAACATTTAAAACCTATCATAACTACTATACTTAAAATATATGCATACACACACACTTCTAAAGTCAGTTAATTCCAGCTCCTCTCCCAGGGGAAAAAAAGCAATTAGTGAGAGACCTTTGGGATCTTGTCTTACTTACTCTCTTAACTTCAGCAGAGAAGAGGTGAGTACTTTGAGAGCTCTATCCTTTATTTCAAGTGAGAGGAAAACATCAGCACTGAGAAATATTTTATATTCTTTGAAGCTATTCAATTTAGAATTTTTTTCTTCTATCCATGTATAAACCCCAGGCTGTGCTCTGTGCTTTTCAACCAACATCAGTGATAAATACAGTTCTTTTAGGATTCACTGCTAATTTTAAAAATGCTTGATGTAAAATATACTGTACCAATAGACAAGAAAAAACCTTCCTAATTGCTCTTTGAAATCTTAAAGACTAAGTTCACCAGGGATGCTAATACAATCTATTTTTAACTCTGTTGTGGGCTGGGTGCGGTGGCTCATGCCTGTAGTCCCAGCACTTTGGGAGGCAGAGGCAGTTGGATCACCTGAGGTCAGGAGTTCGAGACCAGTGTGGCCAACATGGTGAAACCCTGTCTCTACTAAAAATACAAAAATTAGCCAGGCGTGGTGGCACATACCTGTAGTCTCAGCCACTCAGGAGGCTGAGGCAGAAGAATCACTTGAACCCAGGAGGCAGAGGTTGCAGTGAGCCCAGATCGCACCACTGAACTGCAGCCTGGGCAACAGAGTGAGACTCCGTCTCAAAAAAAGAAAAGAAAAAAGAAAAAAATTCTATTATGTAAGTAGTTACAGACAAATAGGCTTCTCAGAACCATGTTACTTATAAGTATTATCTGCTTTATATGCACTACTCACCAGAACCTTTAGAATTCTGGTAACAAGAGTGTCCAGCTGATCTGTTGAAAAAAAAAAAAGCATATAAATAATATGTAATATTACAATGTTATAAGCACTGAACAACATATTTCAATTTTATTTTATTTTATTTTTTTTGAGACAGGGTCTCACTTTGTCTCCCAGGTTGGAGTGCAGTGGTATTATCTCGGGTCATTGGAACCTCTGCCTCCCAGTCTCAAGCGATTCTCCCACCTCAGCCTCCCAGGTAGCTGGGACCAGTGCTGCTACGCCCAGCTAATTTTTGTATTTTTAGTAGAGACAGTTTCACCATATTGGCCAGGCTGGTCTCAAACTCCCGACCTCAGGTGATCTGCCTGCCTCAGCCTCCCAAAGTGGTGGATTAAAGGCATGAGCCACTGCACCCAACCAACATATTTCAAATTTTAAAAAAGGACAGTGTTGCATATTATTTTTACTTTTCATGTTTCCGTCAGAAATGTCTTGCAAATTTTTTTCTATAATTCTGGTTAAATCCTAATGGCTCCAAGATTTTTTTCTTTCCTTTTTTAGAGATGGGGTCACCCTCCTTCACCCAGGCTAGAGTGCAGTGCCGGGATCATAGCTCACCGCAGCCTCAAAATCCTGGGCTCAAACAATCCTCAGCCTCTCAAGTGGCCACGACCACAGGCGTGTGCCACAACGCCTGGCTAATTTTTGTACAGATATGAGCCACTATACCTGTCCCGGGTCTTAATTTTATAGCTTCCTAATCTCATTCCTACAGTGAGCTCAATAAAGTAGTTGGGGGTCCTGGGCTATCCATGTTATTATCTTGCTGTCTCTATTTTTAATGAAGTGATTTGGGTATTGAAAAGACTGTTTTTTTTTTTTTTCTTTCTTTTGTGAGGTGGAGTCTTGCTCTGTTGCCCAGGCTGGAGTGCAATGGCGTGATTTCGGCTCACTGCAACCTCTGCCTTCCAGGTCCAAGCAATTCTCCCACCTCAGCCTCCCAGAAGCTGGGATTATAGGTGCCCGCCACCACGCCGGGCTAATTTTTGCATTTTTAGTAGAGACAAGGTTTCGCCATGTTGGCCAGGCTGGTCTCAAACTCCTGACCTCAAGTGATCCACCGCCTCAGCCTCCCAAAGTGCCGGGATTACAGGCGTGAGCCACCATGCCATGCCGAAAGACTGTTCTTTGAATAGTAATTAAGGTGTGCTAGAACTGGTAAGTTGGTCTGTAATGTTTCTAATTTCGTACAAATTCTTTTTTTAGAAAAGAAATTCTAAACTTAAAACAACCTTCCTTCCCTCATCCTGCAATTTATTCAGTGACCAAGAGTTCATGGGGCAGGCGCCAAGTTTATAAAGTTTTTGTTATGAACTTTTCACCGCCATTACCTCTGCTATTTTATTCCAAGCCACCATATCATTTTCTTGTATTCCAAATTCCTAATTCTACCCTTGCTCCTTCCAGTTTATTCTCCAACTAGCAACCAGCGTGATCCTTTTTAAGAAAAGTAAGATCACATCACTTCTCTGCTGGCAACCTTCTTGTGACTTCCTTTCTCAAAGGTTGACTTTATAGGGCATGAGGGAGTTTTGAAGGAGTGATAGAGCTGCTCTGTATCTTCAGCATGGCAGGGCTTACACAGCCATGTGCATTTGTCAAAACCCATCATATTATACATGAAAAAGTAAGACTTTACTTTGTGTAAATCATGTCTCAATAAACCTGACTTTAAAGAAAAAGAAGTGCCGGGCGCAGTGGCTCCTGCCTGTAATCCCAGCACTTTGGGAGGCCAAGGCGGGTGGATCACGAGGTCAGGAGATCAAGACCATCCTGGCTAACACGGTGAAACTCCATCTCTACTAAAAATGCAAAAAATTAGCCAGGCATGGTGGCACATGCCTGTAGTCCCAGCTACTTGGGAGGCTGAGGCAGGAGAATCACTTGAACCTGGGAGGCAGAGGTTGCAGTGAGCCAAGATCACACCACTGCACTCCACCCTGGGTGACAGAGCGAGACTCCGTCTCAAAAAAAAAAAAAAAAGTAAGGAGTTCTGGAGTTCCCATTAGTTAATAACGGGATTTTTGGCAGATTACTTCCCCTTTCAGATTAGTAAATATGACTGGAATGGATGATTTTTAAGACCCCTGCCGTGCCACAATTGTATGATGTAGTATAATAAACCTGATTCTAGTCTGAAAGTTGTATTTTGTATTTCTGGGAATATAGCTTTTCATAAATTAATCTTGGTTTGTGTTTTTTAATGGGGTTCCTTAAACCAAACTGAAAGTTTTTCAATTGTATTTTTAAGAGTTTGGATAACCTAAAGGTGGCATGGAGATGAACGACAGGGGGAGATAAAAGGAGAGGACAAACAACCTCTTTGTGCCTGTTTTGTCATCCATAAAGTGGGGATCATAATAAAAGCTTCTAGGACTTGGCTGGACACAGTGGCTCATGCCTGTAATCCCAGTACTTTGGGAGGCCAAGGCAGACAGATCGCTTGAGCCCAGGAGTTCAAGACCAGCCTGGGCCAACATGGCGAAACCCATCTCTACGAAAAATACAAAAATTAGCTGGGTGTGGTGGCGCACACCTCTAGTCTAAGCTACTTGGGAGGATGAGGCAGGAGAACCACTTGAACCCAGGAGGCGGAGGTTGCAGTGAGTTGAGATTGTGGCATTGCACTCTAGCCTGGGTGACAGAGGGAGACTCCGTCTCAAAAAAAAGAAAAAAAGTTAATGTATATCCTGATACACTAGGATCCAGCAGTCGGCCAAGGATTATGAAGAACAGAAAAGAAACCCAAGAAGACTCCATCCCATCTTTAAGAAGTCTTCAGTAGCACCAGATACAAAAAGGATGGCCATGCGGGTGGATCACGAGGTCAGATGGAGACCATCCTGGCTAACACGGTGAAGCCCTGTCTCTACTAAAAATACAAAAAATTAGCCGGGCGTGGTGGCACGCGCCTGTAATACCAGCTACTCGGGAGGCTGAGGGAGGAGAATGGCATGAACCCAGGAGGCAGAGCTTGCAGTGAGCCAAGATCGCACCACTGCCCTCCAGCCTGGGCGACAGAGCGAGACTCCGTCTCAAAAACAAAAAAGGATGGCCACGGGTGCAACAGGGGCCCTCACTGTGGGTTGTACTGAACGGCAAACATATCGCAGTTCTTGCTTTTAGGAAATAAAGGAGGGAGAGGAAGAGGAGGTAGAGTCTCCAGCAGTGACTTCAACAGCTCATTGTCTTCACTATCCAGGAAATAGGTGTAAAAACCTGCTCAAGACGAAATAGATTTGTGAAAAAAGGAACTTCAGTATGTGAAGAAAAATGTCAAGATCAGGGCACCTTGGATATTCAGTCATTGGTCTCACTGGCGATTAGAAACTCTCGTTTGAGGTCGGGCGCAATGGTTCACCCTGTAATCCCAGCACTTTGGGAGGCCGAGGCGGGCGGCTCACTTGAGGTCAGAGGTTCGGCACAAGCCTGGCCAACATGGTGAAACCGCGTCTCTACTAAAAATACAAAAATTAGCCGGGAGTGGTGGCAGGCGCCTGTAATCCCAGCTACTCGGGAGGCTGAGGTAGGAGAATCACTTGAACCCAGGAGGCTGAGGTTGCAGTGAGCCGAGATCGCACCACTGCACTCCAGCCTGGGCAACAGAGCGAGACTCTGTCTCACACTCAAAAAAAAAAGAAAGAAAAGAAAAGAAAAAAAAGAAAACAAAAAGAAAGAAATCCCCGTTTGACAGAAAGGTGGCTCATGTCACAAGAGGGAAGGAACTGGTTTATGGGCCTGGACGCCCCCAGCTGAACTGGGGGACATCTTCCTCCTCTGTTCCCGCCGCCTCGCCTTTCGGTGGACACACCGTCCTGTGCCAGACAGCAAATGTCCCAGTAGGGCTCGCAGCGCCCCCTCGGGGCAGAGAGATGCACGCGGGCGACTGTCGCAGTCACCTCGTGGCCACTGCACCAAACGCTCCTCCGAGGCTTCCCTCAGAGGCCCTCCCTCAACCGCGAGGCAGTCCTCCCCTCTTCCCTCCCGTCCACAACACAACTGTTCCCCGCCTCTCACTTGAGGGCACCGGAGCCAGCCCGAGACGCACGGCCGGCCGCAGCCCTCCTCACGGGGCTCACGACCCGGGGGCCCCACGCTGCCACCCCTTGCCCCGGGGCCCCCAACCTCACCCGCCGCCGCCACCCTCGGTCCCGGCCACTGCGGGCGGCTCTGCAGAAGAGCTACGCTCCGTCCAGTCGGACCCAGGACCCTGGCCCGGCATCTCCGCGGCGCCGAGACCGCGAGCCGTGTGCGGGAGCAGCTGTCCCAGCGTCCCTTCCCTGACAGCACGCGTGCGTCAGGCGGCTGGTATTCCGGAGAGGCGGTTCAGATGCCGGCTTCTCGCCCCTCCGAAGCCGTTCGGACACTACCCGAAGAGCTTCGGGAGAGCGGGGCGGGCAGATCCGCGACCCCGGAGTTACGGTGGGGGAGGGGCAGGAGCGCTGCGGTAGCTGAGCGTTTGCACGTTTGCACCTCTGTGGAAGCAGTGCGTCACAGGAGGGAAATATACATGCTCCCCAAAACAAGAGGTGCTTTCCACTTCAGTATTCCAGATCCTCAACACATTTGCAAATCGCGAGGGTCACCATACAGGTCAAAAGTCTGCACGCAAACCACGGACCGAAGCACGCGGCTCAAGGATGCGGAGCTTTATCTGTTATCCGTTATTACCCAGGTATCCAAGCTTAGGCTGCATCCCAACGGCCGATTTCCAACAACTACTTCTGCGCACGCGCATATCATCTCCTTCACCCCTCCACTTTTGTCTCAGGATGCTTTTCTCACCGGATTTGGCCCGCGGGCTGTCCCGTAGAAGGAGGTGTGGTAGAAATAGAGACGTAGAAAGAATGTGGATTGCGATTGGTTCGCACTTCACTTTCCCGGAACTCAGTGGGCGTCGCGCGAAGGCTGAGGGAGTGTGGCGGGCGGCTCCGGGAGCCGACATGCCTCGGTATGCGCAGCTCGTCATGGGCCCCGCGGGCAGCGGGAAGGTGAGGATCTGAGGGGACAAGGAGAGAAAAGTAGGGGTTCATGGGAGGCGGGAGGTTGGGTCCTGAGGGAGCGAGGCGGCGGGTATGTGTATTGGGAACCCTGAGACCCCACGCAACTCATTTATGCTGTCTGGCTTCATGTTTTTTGTTGTCGTTTTGAAAGGGAAATAATGGTAGTTGTTAATATTTATTGGATACTTAAGCCCCAGGCAGTAGATTAAACGCCTTGCTGATTTCTACAACAACCCTGTGAGAGAGATCTCATTCTCATTTTGCAGACAACGAGACACAGAAAGGTTAAGTTCTTTGCCCAGCAAAAAAATTTAAATCCAGTTTTGTCTAAACTCCAGAATCCGGCCCTGTTTCGCTCCCAGAAGGGTAAAGTGGGGTCTCGTTAATTACTGTTTCTCAGAACTTGGAACATGGACTTTTGGTATTTAAGGTGCTTTTAGGTGCATGGACCCAACATTAAGGAGCATCAGATCATGTATTGAGGAAATTGTTGCCTTTTCATTTCTCTTTCAGTTCTTCGCATTTAAGAGAAATTGTGCTCGGTGCTAGTGTGTATCTTCAGCACTTATTTAATCCTCAGGTCTTTTCAGAGAGCAGTTCTTAGTCTCAGAGCTTTTAATAGGCACTTGTATTTAGCTAAAATTAAGAACATTTAAAAGTTTTATATAATTTTATGTCTAACTTCACGTTATGTCAAATATAACTGGTTTTCAGTTTACAGTAGGGATAAAATTTTTTCTTGTAAACAAATATTAAGGAAATGTTAGGAACATTCAAATACAGTGGGAATGGTGAAGATATGGATCAAATAACAGATGTGTGGGAAACATAGCCAAGCGTGGTGGCTCACGCCTGTAATCCTATCACTTTGGGAGGTGGAGGTGGACGGATCGCCTGAGCCAGGAGTTTGGGACCAGCCTGGGCAATACGGGGAAACTCTTGTCTTTACAAAAAAATGCAAAAATTAGCCAGACCTGGTGGCAGGCACCTGTAGTCCCAGCTTCTTGGGAGGCTGAGGTGGGAGGATTACCTAAACCCAGGAGGTTGAGGCTGTGGTGAGTGGTGATCGTGCCACTGCACTCCAGCCTGAGTGACAGAGGTACTGTCACAAAAAAAGAAAAAGAAAAACTGGGAAACACTAGAGTCTGTGGAGGTGTTGTGTGGCCTTAGTTTTTAACAAACACATTGTTCTAAGCTGTTGAGTTATTCTGAGTAAAAAACATGTACATGTAACTAAGATACGTATGACCTTTAACTTACCCAGAGTCTGGAGTCTTTTGGGGAAGACAAATAATGACCTGTCAATTAAGATACAATGTGATGTGGCCAGGTGTGGTGGCTTAAGCCTGTAATCCTCGTACTTTGGGAGGCTGAGGCCAGCAGATCACTTGAGCCCAGGAGTTCAAGGTCAGCCTGGGCAACACGGTGAAGCCCTGTCTCTACCAAAAATACAAAAATTAGCTGGGTGTGGTGGCCAGAGCCTGTAGTCCCACCTACTCAGGGGGCTAAGGCTGGAGAATCGCTTGAGCCTGGGTCAAAGCAGCAGTGAGCTATATGATGGTGCCACTGCACTCCAGCCTGGGTGACAGAGTGAGACCCTTTGTCAAAAAAAAAAAAAAGATACAGACAGAGACAACAGTATGTGTAAAGGCACTGAGAGGACAGCAAAATGGATTTTTTTTTTCTATAGTCTATTTTAATTTTTGGACTGATTGTGTTAAACAAGTATCTTTATAAGCTTTTGATGCCTACTATCAGAAACATTTGTTGAGTATGTTCTTTCTCCCAAGCATGTTTTGGGCCCTGGAGGTTGTGTGGGGAAAAAAACAGGCACACACAAAATCCCTGCCCTGTGGAGCTTATCTTTAAACATAATAAGTCAATTAGAAATAATTATCAAGTATTTATTATGTAGTAGGTATTGTGCTATTCCCTGTGCTTGGGAAACTGAATGACACATCTCTGCCTTGAAACAGAGGATGACACAGACAAGTAGCCTAGAATTTTTTTTTTTTTTTTTTGAGCCGGGAGTCTTGTTCTGTCATCCAGGCTGGAGTGCAGTGGTGTGATCTCAGTTCACTGCGACCTCCGCCTCCTGGGTTCAAGTGATTCTCCTGCCTCAGCCTCCCGAGGATCTGAGATTACAGGCATATGCCACCACGCCCGGCTAATTTTTGTGTATTTAGTAGAGGCGGGGTTTCACCATGTTGGCCAGGCTGGTCTTGAACTCCTGACCTCAGGTGATCTGCCTACCTCGGCCTCCCAAAGTACTGGGATTACAGGCGTAAACCACTGCACCCAGCCCCAGATTTTAACATAGTATGGTAACAACAACATAAGGGATAAAGAATTATCTAAACCAAACGTTACAAACTGATAGCCACCTCCAAACTATTTATTGACCTTGGCGTTCCTTCATCTTGGAATGCTCTTCCCCTTAGGATGGCAAGCTCATTATCATATACTCAGATATCCCCTACTCAGAGACATCATCCCTGACCATCCTACCTAAAGGTTTGTTTGGATTGTACAAGTCCTGGTAGAGACACTGTGTTAGGTGTTACACTATGTAACCAGAAGTCTTCCCTTTAAATACCACTTGTCACATGTTAGAGCAGTAAGGAGCCTTAGTGATTATGGAGGACATCCCAGTTAAGAGACAAGAAAGTTTAGGGGCAGAGTGGAGAAGTAAATTCCCCAGAGTTACCCATGAGTCTAAGTCAGGTTTGAATCTGCAGCCCAGTCAGATATCTTTTTCCCTTGTTTTCAGTCAGCCTCTTGGTTGGTGAAGGCATAGTTGTGACCTTAGTGGATAGTATTCCAGAGTATGGAAAGTAGCACTACACTGCCTGTTGCTTTAACCTCTCATGCCTTGTGACATTACAGAGCACCTACTGTGCCACCATGGTCCAGCACTGTGAAGCCCTCAACCGGTCTGTCCAAGTTATAAACCTGGATCCAGCAGCAGAACACTTCAACTACTCCGTGATGGCTGGTAAGTCCTGAGCAGAGGCTTCCCCCACCTTCAGGAACAGTAAGGGCTGTGGAGGCAGTGAGTACTAGCTGCTTAGCACAGAAGCTGAAAAATTACTTTTTATAGTCTGGATCCCTGGTTTTGTGGTAAATAGCATGAGCTTGTCATTTGGTCACATCTGTTCATGGTGATATGTGTGACAGTATCCTTTCTTGGTCTTTGATGTAAGATTTAAACATAAATGGGGCCGGACGCAGTGGCTCATGCCTGTAATCCCAGCACTTTGGGAGGCTGATGCGGGCAGATCATGAGGTCAGGAGTTCGAGACCAGCATGGTGAAACCCTGTCTCTACTAAAAACACAAAAAAATTAGCTGGGCGTGGTAGCGCGTGCCTGTAATCCCAGCTACTCAGGAGAATCGCCTGAACCCAGGAGACGGACGTTGCGGTGAGCCGAGATTGCACCACTGCACTCCAGCCTGGGCAACAGAGCGAGACTCTGTCTCAAAAAAAAAAAGTAAATGAACACTTCCCTCAGCACCGTTTCATTCTGTCCCTTTTGTCCTTAGTCCTGCTGTAGTAAATCATGTGGTATGTTGCTGATCACTGTAAGTCAGGAGCCTGGGTTTGTTTTTTTAAATTCTTTTAATTTGTTCTTTCAAGTGTCTGTTGAACACCTGTTTTATGCCAGACACCAGAGTTATAGCAGAGAATAATATAGACATTATCCCTGCCATCACCAACCTTTAGGAAATAGGCAGTAAACAAAATGATAAACATGTTACAGAATGTGATGACTGCAGACAGGCTCATGAGAAGTACCCATTGGGTGAGGTTGCTTTAGCTAGGATTGTTAGGGAGGATGGTGACTCTGAGGAGGGGATCTTTGAGCCTAGACCTGAAGGATGGTAATATGCTCCTCAGACTGAGGAAAAGCCTTCCAAAATGAGGGAATATTTAGATCATTAAATATGCCAAGCTGGGTGCAGGGACATGTGCCTGTAGTCCTAGCTACTTGGGAGGCTGATGTGGGAGGATCACTTGAGCCCAGGAGTTCAAGTCCAGCCTGGGCAATATTGCAGGATCCATCTCTGAAAAATAAAATAGATAAATAAATAGCCTAGAGGTGAGAAAGGATTTGGTGTTCTCCAGGAAAGCCAAGATGTCAGTGAGCTGAAGCGTAATCACTGAAAGAAAGAAGTAGGTAGAGGCTAACAGGACATGAGAAGATGGGATTTTATCCTGTTGTCAGTGGGGTGCCACTAGAGGGTTTTAAGAAGAGGAAAGGATTGACATTTGATATATGTTTTGGGGGTTTTTTTGTTTTTTTGAGACAGGGTCCAGCTCTGTCGCACAGGCTGGAGTGCAGTTTCACAACCTTTGCCTCCTGAGCTGAAGCCATCCTCCCACCTCAGCCTCCCAAGTAGCTGGTACTATAGGTGCGTGCCACCATGCCTGGCTAATTTTATAATTTTTTTTTTTTTTTTTTGGTAGAGACAGGGTTTCACCATGCTGCCCAGACTGGTCTCAAACTCCTGAGCTCAAGCAGTCTGCCGGCCTCAGTCTCCCAAAGTGCTGGGATTAGAGGTGTGAGCCACTGCATCCGGCCTTTGTTGTTGTTGTTGTTTTGTTTTGTTTTTGAGACAAGGTCTCACTCTGTCACCTAGGCTGTAGTACAGTAGCCTGATCACAGCTTATTGTAGTCTCAACCTTCTAGACTCAAGCAATCCTCCTACCTCAGTCTCCCAAGTAGCTGGGACTACAGGCACACACTATCATGCCTGGGTAATTTTTGTATTATTTGTAGAGGTGGGGTTTCATCATGTGGCCCAGGCTGGTCTCATTGCCCAGGCTGGTCTCGAACTCCTGGGCTCAAGTGACCCACCAGCTTGACTTCTGAAAGTGCTGGAATAATAGGCATGAGCCACCGCACTTGGCCTGATTTATGTTTTAAAAAATAACTCAGGTGCTTAGATGAAAAATTGACTTTAGTGGGTTGACAGTAGAAGTACAACCTGCATGGCTGGGCACGGTGGCTCATGCCTGTAATCCCAGCATTTTGGGAGGCCGAGGTGGGTGGTCACCTGAGGTCAGGAGTTCGAGACCAGCCTGACCAACATGGAGAAACCCCGTCTCTACCAAAAATACAAAATTAGCTGGGCATGGTGGCACATGCCTGTAATACCAGCTACTCGGGAGGCTGAGGCAAGAGAATCGCTTGAACCCGGGAGGCAGAGGTTCTGGTGAGCCAAGATCGCACCATTGCACTCCAGCCTGGGCAACAAGAGCGAAACTGTCTCAAAATTAAAAAAAGAAGTACAACCTGCACTGTGGCTGTTGTAGTTAGCCAGGTGTACACCAGTACTAGGGTGGTCATGGTGGAGATATAAGGAAGCTGACAGATTCAGTATATTTTGCAAGTTGAATTAATAGCATTTTGTGGGGGATTGAACCAAGAAGGCATAGGAAAGTAAGGAATCAAGGGTGACTCTTGCAGCTTTGTTGAGTGTATGATAATCATTTCCTGTGGAGGGAGACAGGTCGTTTTAGGTTTGGGGACGTTCTCTTTGCACTCACTAAGTGCAAAGAGAAACTTTTGATTTCTGTTAATGAGTGAGCAGGTTGCGGAAAGGCAGATTGAAGGGAGAGGGAGAGATGTGAAATGCTTATCTTTGAGAAAAAAAGCATTGGATTACTTTGGAACCATTTGGTTGCAGCAAACGGAAACCACTCTAAGCTAGCTTAGTTAAAAAGAGGACTTAGGATGGGCACTGTGACTCATGCCTGTAATCCCAGCACTTTGGGAGGCCAAGGCAGATGGATGGCTTGAGCCCAGGAGTAAGACCAGCCTGGGCAGCATGGTGAAACCCCATCTCTACAAGAAATATAGAAATTAGCCTGGCATGCCGGCAGGCGCCTGTATTCCCAGCACTCAGGAGGCTGAGGTGGTGGGATCACTTGAGCCTACGAGGTCAAGGTTGCAGTGAGCCATGATTATGCCACTGCGCTCCAGCCTGGGCAGCAGAGTGAGACCCTGTCTAAAAAGAAAGAAAGCCAGATTTATTGTCCCAATTTGGATCAGTTATCTGTTATTTATCGCTGGGGGAGGGGTAGGAAGGTGTTGTCAGTATAAATGTGTCTGTGAATGAAGCTCAATTCTTTGTGAATGGAGAGTGTAGGTTTGAGCACAAAAATAAGTAAAAACCTAAGGTAGAAAATTCTATATACTGATTCCTAAAAATTAGTAAGATAACCATACCAGAATTTTTTAAGCCTCTCCTGTTGGTGATTTTTTTTTTTTTTTTTCCCTGAGGCAGAGTCTGTCTCTGCTGCCCAGGCTGGAGTGCAGTGGCACCATGACATCTCACTGCAACCTCTGCCTCCTGGGTTCAAGTAATTCTCCTGCCTCAGCCTCTCGAGCAGCTGGGATTACAGGCACGTGCCAGCACACCTGACTAATTTTTCTATTTTTGTTTGTTTTTGTTTTTGTTTGAGATGGAGTCTTGCTCTGTCGCCTGGGCTTGAGTGCAATGGCGTGATCTTGGCTCACTGCAACCTCCGCCTCCTGGGTTCAAGTAATTCTCCTGCCTCAGCCTCCGGAGTAGCTAGAACTACAGGCATGCACCACCACGCCTGGCTAATTTTTGTATTTTTAGTAGAGATGGGGCTTCACCATATTGGCCAGGCTGGTCTCGAACTCCTGATCTCATGATTCCCTCACCTTGGCCTCCCAAAGTGCTAGAATTACATGCGTGAGCCACCACACCCAGCCTAATTTGTATATTTTTAGTAGAGACAGGTTTCAGCATGTTGGCCAGGCTGGTCTTGAACTCCTGACCTCAAGTGATCCACCTGCCTCACCCTCCGAAAGTGCTGGGATTACAGGCATGAGTCACTGCGCCGAGCTCCTGTTAGTGATTTTGATACATTATCTCATAGTTCTCATCCTTCTACCCCAGGATAAAGAAAGTGAGGCTCAGGGAGGTGAAATAGTTACCTTAGTGTTACTTTGGGAGGCCGAGGCGGGCGGATCACAAGGTCAGGAGATTGAGACCATCCTGGTTAACACCGTGAAACCCCGTCTCTACTAAAAAAAATACAAAAAACTAGCCGGGTGTGGTGGTGGGCGCCTGTAGTCCCAGCTACTTGGGAGGCTGAGGCAGGAGAATGGTGTGAACCCGGGGGGCGGAGCTTGCAGTGAGCCGAGATCGCGCCACTGCACTCCAGCCTGGGGCACAGAGCAAGACTCCGTCTCAAAAAAAAAAAAAAAGAAACGGTAATCAGTTTTCTTTTTTTCGTTTTGTACTTTTTAGGAATAGGTAATACATATTCACATGGTTCATAACGTAAAAGTACTAAAGAGTAAGTATACAGGAAAACATCTTCCTCTCAGCTCTGCGTCCCAGCAATCAGCTCCCCTTCCTGGGAGCAGCCAGTGTTACCAGTTTCTGGTGTGTTCTTTCATAGCCTGTGCACATAAAATTCAAGATGTATATGTATTATGTCTATGTAGTGAATTTTTGTCTTTTATTAACACCAATGATAGCATTCTTACACAGTTCTGTACCTTGCATTTTTCACTGAACAATATGCCTAGGAGGTTGTATTATTGTTAATACTTAAAGAGATTTTCCCCATTTATGACTGTGTAGTATTCCATTGTCTGGCTGAACAATAATTTATTTGCTAATTTCTCTATTGATGGACACTGCTACAGTGAAAAGCCATGTACATAAATAATTTCCTGCATATGAGTTTTTTATGTAATTATTAACTTTTATGTTCTATTTCTAGTAAGGATAACAATTTTTGAAGGGACACATGTATTCTGGGCCCTATTTGTCCTTTTCAGACATCCGGGAACTGATCGAGGTGGATGATGTAATGGAGGATGATTCTCTGCGATTTGGTCCCAATGGAGGATTGGTATTTTGCATGGAGTACTTTGCCAATAACTTTGACTGGCTGGAGAACTGTCTTGGCCATGTAGAGGACGACTATATACTTTTTGATTGTCCAGGTGAATCAACAATTTGAATGCTTTCCTTAAAGTCTTGATAGTTCCATCCTTAATAGGAGAAGGGAGAGTGAGCATTTGTAGCTCTAAACTATACTGCAGTAGAGTACCAAGCTATTCTTATTCAATGGCTGTGACTTATTAAGTCTATCTATTGAGGCCGGGTGCAGTGGCTCATGCTTGTAATCCCAGCACTTTGGGAGGCCGAGGTGGGTGGATCACGAAGTCAGGAGATCGAGACCATCCTGGCTAACATGGTGAAACCCATCTCTACTAAAAATACAAAAAATTAGCTGGGCGTGGTGGCGGGCGCCTGTAGTCCCAGCTACTCGGGAGGCTGAGGCAGGAGAATGGCATGAACCCAGGAGGTGGAGCTTGCAGTGAGCCAAAATCGCATCACTACATTCCAGCCTGGGCAACGGAGTGAGACTCTGACTCAAAAGCAAACAAAAAAAAGTATATCTATTGAGTGCTTGATTTGTACACTGGGAATACCATAGAGCACAGATAGCCATGGTCTCTGGCCTCATGGAGCTCACAGTTTGGCAGAACTCAAGACAGTACAAAGAAATAGCGTCCAAATGATTATTTAATATTCAGTTGTCATTGAGTATTCCACAGGAATAGTACAGATCATCACACAGATAATGGCGGTTAGAGAGGCATCTGATGCGGCCTTTCAGCTGGGCTGGAGGCTGAGGAAAGCAGAGGGCACAGCCTGCTGAACACCTCCCAGGAGGAAGGAACAATGCTGTTTTAAGGCACTGAAAAGGCCGATGTGGCTGGAGCATAATAAAGAGGCAATTGTCATGAGGTGTGACTGGTAGGAGACAGATAATAGCACATGGCTTCTGAAGCCAAATAGTGAATTTTCTTTTTTTTTTTTCTTTTTTCTTTTCTTTTTTTTTTTTTTTTTGAGACAGAGTTTCACTCCTGTCACTCAGGCTGGAGTATGATGGCGCCATCTTGGCTTACTCCAGTCTCCACTTCCTGGGTTCAAGTGATTCTCCTGTCTCAGCTTCCCAAGTAGCTGGGATTACAGGTGCCCACCACCACACCCAGCTAATTTTTGTATTTTTAGTAGAGACAGGGTTTCACTATGTTGGCCAGGCTGGTCTCAAACTCCAGACCTTAGGTGATTCACCTGCCCCGGCTTCCCAAATGCTGGGATTACTTGTGTGAGCCACCACGCCCAGCCCAAATTGTGAATTTTCAACTTGAGCCTGACCTGGCTTTGACCATTTATGTCCCTCACTTTTTTCCCCTTGCTTTTAATTGACCATACATATACCCACAGAAAAGTATATATGTCATAAGTATACAGCTTGATGAATATTCCCAAACTATAGATATCTTTGTATCACTTATTTATTTATTTTTGTAGAGATATTGTATTGCTCAGGCAGGTCTCAAAGTCCTGGGCTCAAGCTATCCTCCCACTTTAGCCTCCCAAAATGCTGGGATTACAGGTGTGTGAGCCATGGTATCTGGTCAGTAGCACTCACATTGATTGGCAGAAAACTAAAGTGTGAAGAACCTCATGTTCGTTCTTTCTTTTTTCTTTTTTTTTTTTTTTTTTTTTTTTTTTTTTTTTTAAAGACGGAGTCTTACTCTATCGCCCAGGCTGGAGTGCAGTGGCGTGATCTTGGCTCACTGCAGCCGCCTCCTCCCGGGTTTAAGCGATTCTTGTGCCTCAGCATCCCAAGGAGTAGCTGGGACCACAGGCACGCACCACCACGCCTGGCTAATTTTTTTGTATTTTTAGTAGAGACAGGGTTTCACTATGTTGGCCAGACTGGTCTTGAACTCCTGGCCCCAAGTGATCCACTCACCACAGCCTCCCAAAGTGCTGGGATTACAGGCATGAGCCACCCTGCCCAACCAGAGAACCTCATTTTCTACATAAAACTTAATAGGGAGTCCTATGGTGGCAGTATCTTAGGTTTTATGATTGCTTTGAGAGGCTGTGGGCCCCTTAAAAATGTGTTGGCTTTTATTTTTATCCATCTTATGGGGAAAATTTGTTTCCTCTAACTTGATGATTTAACATATTTGCTGTTTCTAAAATTCTTGCAATACTCTTCATGTAGGTCAGATTGAGTTGTACACTCACCTGCCTGTGATGAAACAACTGGTCCAGCAGCTCGAGCAGTGGGAGTTCCGAGTCTGTGGAGTTTTTCTTGTTGATTCTCAGTTCATGGTGGAGTCATTCAAGGTCTGAAGCTAAATCTCTTACGGATTTCTTTTTTTTTTTTTTTTTTTTTTTTTTTTTTTTTGAGACAGAGTCTTACTCTGTTGCCCAGGCTGGAGCACAGTGGCGTGATCTCAACTCACTGCAACCTCTGCCTCCCGGTTCAAGTGATTCTTGTGCCTCAGCCTCCTGAGTAGCTGGAATTACAGGTGCGTGCCACCATGCCTGGCTAATTTTTGTATTTTTAGTAGAGACGGGGTTTTACCATGTTGGCCAGGCTAGTCTCAAACTCCTGACCTCAAACATCAAGTGATCTACCTGCCTTGGCCTCCCAAAGTCTCTTATAGATTTTTAAACTATGAGTACAAGCAGATGACAATTCCCTTTAATTATTGTGTGATTCTGAACATTTCACAAATGATTCCAGAGTTACTTAGTATCCCTTTTGTTATTAAATTATTATAATATGTTGTAAATCAAAAATAGTAAATTATTATATCATAAAGATTTAAGAGGAACTGCTTACCAAGAAAAAACTGAGGTTGTTGGGCAAAGTGGCTCCCACCTATAATCTCAGCACTTTGGGAGGCCAAGGCAGGAGGATTGCTTGAGCCCAGGAGTTCCAGACCTGCTTGGGCAACAGAGTGAGACCCTGTCTCTACAACAAATACAAAAATTAGCTAGGCATTGTGGCACGTGCCTGTAGTCCCAGCTACTTGGGAAGCTGAAGTGGGAGGATTGCTTGAGTACAGGAAGCAGAGGTTGCAGTGAGTCGAGATCGCCAAGATCGCACCATGGCACACCAGCCTGAGTGACAGAGTGAGACTCTGTCTCTAAAGAAAAGGCGGGGGGGGTAGCGGGAGAGAAAAAACTGAAGCAGATGGCTATTTTATAAAAGTCTATTTTTAATTTTCTGAGGACCTTTTGACCAGTTTATGAACTACCTAGATCAAATTTTTTATTAATAGCTCTTAAGGAATAGTAGATGGGAAAGGAAATTAAAATGCTGTCTAAATTGAGATTTGTGATCACTGTATGTTATCTATATCTTCCCTCACCTTTGGGAACCCAGGGTCAAGCATCTGATTAGGGAACATTTTTTTTTTCTATATGGCTAGCATTTCTTTTAATAAAATAATAATTTTGCCGGCCGGGCGCGGTGGCTCACGCCTGTAATCCCAGCACTTTGGGCGGCTGAGGCGGGCGGATCACAAGGTCAGGAGATCGAGACCACGGTGAAACCCCGTCTCTACTAAAAATACAAAAAATTAGCCAGGTGCGGTGGCGGGCGCCTATAGTCCCAGCTACTCGGGAGGCTGAGGCAGGAGAATGGCCTGAACCCAGGAGACGGAGCTTGCAGTGAGCCGGGATCGTGCCACTGCACTCCAGCCTGGGGAACAGAGCGAGACTCTGTCTCAAAAAAAATAAAATAAAATAAAATAAAATAAAATAAAATAATAATTTTGCCTTTTCCACATATTCTGAACTAGCATTTCTTTTTTTTTTTTTTTTTTTTTTTTTTGAGACCGAGTTTCGCTCTTGTTGCCCAGGCTGGAGTGTGGTGGTGCGATCTTGGCTCACTGGAACCTCCGCCTCCTGGGTTCAAGTGATTCTCCTGCCTCAGACTCCCAAGTAGCTGGGATTACAGGCACGTGCCACCACGCCCGGCTAATTTTGTATTGTTAGTAGAGACAAGGTTTCACCATGTTGGCTAGGCTGGTCTTGAACTCCTGACCTCAGGTGATCTGCCCACCTTGGCCTCCCAAAGTGCTGGATTACAGGTGTGAGCCACCATGCCCAGCCTGCATTTCTTTTATTTAGGCCAGTTCTGTTCCAGTGAGGAATAGAAGACTCTTTATGCAAAGGCCAGGTAACTTTGTTGGCAACAGTCAGTTCATCTTCCCTTTTCTGTTTCCTCCTTCAGTTTATTTCTGGCATCTTGGCAGCCCTAAGTGCCATGATCTCTCTAGAAATTCCACAAGTCAACATCATGACAAAAATGGATCTGCTGAGTAAAAAAGCGAAAAAGGAAATTGAGAAGTGAGTTCACTCTTCTTCCATTATCAGATCTCAATTGCAGAGATGAACCTTCTGTTTTATTTAGACGGGAAGTTTGGTTGGTTTATAAACCTAGTCTCCTGAATTCATCAGTCTTTCTCTCTTTTAAAGGTTTTTAGATCCAGACATGTATTCTTTATTAGAAGATTCTACAAGTGACTTAAGAAGCAAAAAATTCAAGAAAATGACTAAAGCTATATGTGGACTGGTAAGCTTTTAAAGTTTGGATTTTTTGGCCAGGTGCAGTGACTCATGCCTGTAATCCTAGCACTTTGGCAGACCAAGGCGGGAAGACTGAGTCCAAGAGTTCAAGACCAGCGTGGGCAACAACTCTGTCACTAAAAACAATTTTTAAATTAGGCCAGGCGCAGTGGCTCACACCTGTAATCCTAGCACTTTGGGAGCCAGGGCAGGCTGATCATTTGAGGTTAAGAGTGCGAGACCAAGCCTGGCCAACATGGTGAAACCCTGTCTCTACTAAAAATACAAAAAAAAAATTAGCTGGACATGGTGGTGTGCACTTGTAATCCCAGTACTCGGGAGCCTGAGGCAGAAGAATCAGTTGAACCTGGTGGTGGAGGTTGCAGTGAGTGGAGATCACGCTACTGCAGTCCAGCCTGGGCAACAGAGTAAGACTTTGTTTCAAAAAAAAAAAAAAAATTAGGCCAGGTGCAGTGATTTATGCCTGTAATCCCAGTTCTTTGGGAGGCTGAGGTGGGTGGATCACCTGAGGTCAGGAGTTCGAGACCAGCCTGGCCAACATGGTGAAACCCCGTCTCTACTAAAAAATTCAAAAATTAGCCAGGCATGGTGGCACATGCCTGTAATCCTAGCTATTTGGGAGGCTGAGGCAGGAGAGTTGCTGGAACACAGAAGGTGGAGGTTGCAGTGAGCCGAGATAGTGCCATTGCACTCCAGCCCAGTCCAACAACAGCAAGACTCAAAAAAAAAAAAAAAAAAAAAAAAAAGCCAGGCATGATGCTGCACGCCTGTAGTTCCACTCTGGAGGCTGAGGTGGGAGGATCCCTTGAGCCTGGGAGGTCAAGGCTGTAGTGAGCCATGATCATGCCACTGTGTTCCAGCCTGGGTGGCAGAGAGACCCCATCTCAAAAAAACAAAAAGGGGGCCAGGCGCGCAGTGGCTCACACCTATAATCCCAGCGCTTTGGGAGGCCAAGGTGGGTGGATCACTTGAGATCAGGAGTTCAAGACCAGGCTGACCAACATGGTGAAACACCGTCTCTACTAAAAATACAAAATTAGCCGGGCATGGTGGCACACGCCTGTAATCCCAGCTACTTGGGAGGCTGAGGCAGGAGAATTGCTTGAACCTGGGAGGCGGAGGTTGAGCAACAAGAAAAAAACTCTGTCTCCAAAAAAAAAAAAAAAAAAAAAAAAAAAAAGATTAAAAAAAAAAGTTGAAGTTTTTTGGGTTTTTTTCCTAAACACCTGGTCAAATGTTTGCCTTTGTCCAGTCATTTGCCGCCTTTATAAAAAGCACAGTTCATCCCTATTTTCTGCAAAGTGGAGGAAGGAAAAGGGCTGTGGGCTGGTTAGTCAGCAGTTTAATTTAGAAGTAGTTATTGGTAGTGGCCAATAAATTAACTAACATCTCATTATTTCTAGCCATTTGGAGAGTTCAGGACTGTTTGTGCTCCTGTGAAATTTCCAGTGGTTGTTGAATTCAGATAAATAGCCGTGAAACAGTGTCTAGTTAAAGTAATAAGCTAACAAGTGTTCTAGCCAATCAGAAGTCAGAAAAATCAATGATTTACTCTCTGTGTCTAGCTATCCCTCCTCCTCCTCTTCCCCTAAATACATCAGTGTTTTTATTCAGAAGTATAAATGGTTATAAAACTCAAATATAAGTTGAAAATTATGTATTTTGCACAACTTCAGAATGAACTTTTCTTGAAATCTGCAACTTGTAGATTGATGACTACAGCATGGTTCGATTTTTGCCTTACGATCAGTCAGATGAAGAAAGCATGAACATTGTATTGCAGCATATTGATTTTGCCATTCAATATGGAGAAGACCTAGAATTTAAAGAACCAAAGGTAATTTCTGATTTGGGGTGTTTGTTAGCTTTTGATAAAAATATTTGCCAGCACAGGCCGGGTGCGGTGGCTCAAGCCTGTAATCCCAGCACTTTGGGAGGCCGAGACGGGTGGATCACAAGGTCAAGAGATCAAGACCATCCTGGCTAACACGGTGAAACCCCGTCTCTACTAAAAAAATACAAAAAAATTAGCCGGGCGAGGTGGCAGGCGCCTGTAGTCCCAGCTACTCGGGAGGCTGAGGCAGGAGAATGGCAGGAACCCGGGAGGCGGAGCTTGCAGTGAGCCGAGATCGCGCCACTGCACTCCAGCCCGGGCGACAGAGCGAGACTCCGTCTCAAAAAAAAAAAAAAAAAAAAAAAAAAAAATTTGCCAGCACTCACTGGACTCTTGCATAATCCAGGAGACTCCTTAAATTAGTTTTTTGTCTTACTGATGGCAGTTAACTGGGCTTTTCTGGGTGATCTCTGAAATTAACACTGTGCTCCACAAGCTGTATCACTTTTACTCTATTTTTGTTGAGGCAGTATGATGAAGCTTCTGTGTATTCAGAGCTTGGGTGTATGTGCAAAGAGGAGGCGAAATTGGGCTGCCCTCACATATGTCATTGAGAAGACTAATGATAGTGTCAGCAAAGCATTTTTTTAAATTTCTTTTATTTTTTATTTTCCTGACCACTAGACTACCAGGGAAGTAAAGCACTATCACAGGAAATTAGCCAAGGATCGTCATGAATGTAAATTCAAATGAGAAATGCTTCTGAGATAGAAGCACATTAATTTACTACATATCTGGGAAAAAAATCTGTCAATCATGCCTTTTCTTACTATTAACAGTTACCTGTAAGCAACACCTGGAGCTGGTGCTGGGTAATTAGTTCCACATAGGGTATTACCTGAAAAATATTTAAACACATACTAGTTTTGACTGAGGGGAAATAAATATATTTTCTATTTTGTGTTTCCATTGTGTCAGGAACGTGAAGATGAGTCTTCCTCTATGTTTGACGAATATTTCCAAGAATGCCAGGATGAATGAAGAGTTTACTAAAAAGTAACCATCTATACATGAAGAGCTTGTGGCCAAACCAGTAGAACATTCTTCTCTTCAAAGGATGCAGTAGTAGAAAGCTACTTATTTTAATGAAAAAAGTAATACCTCATTCTTTATCAGCCACATGCCTGAATCAAGTTTTTAATTATTCTGAAACTGCTGCTGTTTAAAGTGGAATCTTTTAGTGTTATAACAGCATCACTTTAGATTTTATAAGTCAAAATTGAAATGAATGCACATAGATTTGTATATAATATAAATTAGCACCTGAGCTAAGGTTAAGGCTAAACTTATTTTCACTTTTTGTATTATTTTTGAGATGCAGGAATTACTGTAACAAAATATGTGTGTCCGAAGGGAAAAAGCTACAAGTATATACATAAGACCATTGCTTATCTGTATCTTCCCATTTTCCTGTATTGAAAATGTATATTATTTATATAACTTAAAAAGTAAAAATAACTATGTTTTGAGATATGTATGTATATATATAAAAGAAACAGAAAGGTTTTTAATGATTCTTGGGCCTAGATAACAAGTACAGTGCAGTGTCTAATTTGATTCATTTTAATTAAAGAAGCAAAATGTGGCCCAGCATGGTGGCTCACACCTATAATGCCAGCACTTTGGGAGGCCGAGGCAGGCGGATCACCTGAGGTCAGGAGTTCAAGACCAGCATGGTGAAAGCCTGTCTCTACTAAAAATAACAAAAAAAAATAGCTGGGCATGGTGGCTCCTGCCTGTAATTCCAGCTATTTGAGAGGCTGAAGTGGGAGAATCCCTTGAATCCAGAAGGTGGAGCTTGCAGTGAGCCAGGATCGCACCATTGCACTCCAGCCTGGGCAACAGTGAGACACCATCTCAAAAAAAATTGTGAGGACCTGTAGGTGTCAGTGGTAGCTTATGCCTGGGGGGCCAGGCTAGAGGGAAGGGTCAGGTGTCTACACCATGGTCCAGTCAGGGAGGAGCATGATGAGTGGGCAACATTGGGATATGCTGGGCTTCCTGGGGACTTTCCTGTGGCCCTTAGAGGATAGAGACTGTGGAAACAGTCTGATCTCCCAGGGTTGCTAATTCTTAGAAACTTTATTGTCACATGGGAGGGGAAGAAAGGAGAGGCAGCTTTTCAGTTGCCCTCTTGGTCCTCCCTGGTTTAGCTTCTAGAGAGTATGGTATGTGCCTGTGGAGAAAAAGTGAAGGACCCGATTCCAGTGCCTTCCCCACTGGACACTAGGGTTTCAAAGATGAATCTGACAATTCCAGTCCTCGAGGATTTCACTGTCTCATAGGCAGGGCTGACATGATTCTTTACACAAATTTACTGAAGTTCTATGGATGCCAGGTACTGGGGATAGAACAGGGACTCAGTGCAGGCAGCGCTTTGCTCACGTGGGGCTGTCATGCTGGGCTGTGAGACTGAACCTCGGAGAGAGGATGGAAAGAACAGAAAGCAGAAAAGAAATGGAGAGTGACTATGGGGCTACTTTGGGCTCTTTGTCAAAAAAGACCTTGCCTAAAAGGTGCTATTTGCCCAGTCACCTGAATGCGAAATCAGATGTGGGAACATGGGGCTCTATTCCAGGCTGCGAACTGGCAGAAGAAATGGCTCTCAGGTAGCAATGAACTTGACTTTTAACGTAAGTTTTCTAGTAATAAATAGGTTAAAAACTCCTGGGCTTTCGGTATGCTCCAAGCATGTAAGTTCTAAGCATTTTACATGTAATTCATTTCATCGTCACAAAATTATGAGGTAAATATTGTTACTACCATTTTCAGGTGAGGAACTGAAGTACAGAGGCAAGTTAACTTGCTCAAAATTATAGAGCTAGTATGTATTGAAGCTGCGATTCAGATTCCAGTGCCCTTCAGTTTCTCTATTTTTAGATGCAGTGCATTGGGTTCATTCATTTTACTCAAATACTGATGTTTCCTACATACCATCACTGTTACAGGCGCCAGGGGACAAAACGGGCGAAGTGCTGTCTGGCATTTACAAGGATAGGGAGACAAGCACTAAGAGTAAACTAAATACAAGAATCATAAGAACTAAGAGAAAAAGCGGGAGAGAAGGATAAGGCATGGGGCTGGAGTCGGGTGAATTGAAAACAGAATGACCAGAGGCGGCTTCACAGGAAAGGTGTTTTGTTTGTTTGTTTAAGATAGAGTCACACTCTCACCCAGGCTAGAGTGCAGCGGCACGATCTTGGCTCACCGCAAACTCCGCCTCCCAGGTTCAAGCGATTATTCTGCCTCAGCCTCCCGAGTAGCTGGGATGCTACCACGCCCAGCTAATTTTTGTATTTTTAGTAGAGACGAGATTTCACCATCCAGGCGGGTCTCGGACTCCTGACTTCAGGTAATCCACCCGCCTCGGCCTCCCAAAGTGCTGGGATTACAGGCATGAGCCACTATGCCCGGCCCTGAAAAGGTGAAATTTGAAAAAAACACAAAAGAGGTGATTGATCGAAGATTCTGGAACCTCAAGACCCATCTCCATTCTGCGCGCGCCTCACGCTGCGCCACTCTGAGGGCCCCTACCTAGCGCTCTGGCGCCCCCTTTCAGATCCGCGCGGCCGCTGCAACCAGAGGCGGAACTACGAAGCCGGAAGCTCACGTCATCACCCCGCCCCTTCCGTTTCGCTTCCGCCTACCCCGCCCGGGCTGCCAGACCGGAAGCGCTCTGCTCTACCTGGATTCTGCTCCTCTGGGTTGGAACCCGGGTGCTGCCAAGATGCCGGTGAGGGTTCGATCCATGGTGTGGGGAGACAGCGGGGATTGCGAAAAGCGGGGAGAAACCTTGTGTGTGCCGAGAGAAGCGGGCGGCGGAAGGCAGAGAGGAAGCGGGGGCCCGAGAAGGAGTGAGGCGAGGGGAGGGGACCGGTCGCTGAAGAATTGGGACAGCCCGCGGGTGCCAGTCGTGGGAGGCGGGGGCACGGCAGGAGTGGGCCCGGGGTCCAGGGGTCCAGGGTGTGTGAGGAGGCCCTCTTCTCTCTCTCTCCGTCTACTCCTTCCGGCTCCGGCAGGGTTCCCAAAGCGTCACTACAGCGCGAAGCCAAGGGTTGCCCTTTTTATTTTTCATATTTCAAGTCCAGGGTCTAGCTTCTCCTTTTTCTGTGAGGCCCACTTCCTCCTCCGCCCCGGGGGGCAGGCTCCTTCTGCTGTTTGTCATTTGTCAGAACCCACTTCCCGGCAGCGGCGGCCACCCCGGAGCCACCTGGGTATAGGGCCGTCACAGACTCGGTCGGCGCCTGACTTCCAAAGATTTCCTTTTTCGTGTGCATCAGAGTGGGAGTAAAAATCTATGACGGTCTGGTTGTACTTAATTTCTGACAGGCAGTCTGTGGGCTAGATTTATCACCATCATGGTCTCCATTTTGCAGATTCGGGAAAAGGTGGTTCGGTTATTGTGTGATTGTTCACACTTTTTTTGTTTGTTTTTTGAGAGAGTCTCGTTCTGTCGTCCAGGCTGGAGTGCAGTGAGGCGATCTCGGCTCACTACAACCTCCGCCACCTTGGTTCAAGCAGTCCTCGTGCCTCAGCCTCCTGGGTAGCTGGGATTACAGGCGCGCGCCACCACACCCAGCTAATTTTTTGCATTTTAGTAGGGACGGGGGTTTCACCATGTTGGCTGGGCTGGGCTGAAACTCCAGACCTCAGGTGATCCGCCCCCTCGGCCTCCCAAAGTGATGGGATTATAGACATGAGCCACCGCGCCCAGCCTGCTCACACATTATTTTTAACAAACGTTACCGAGCACCTACTGCCTGCCAGGCTCTATTTACAGCAGCAAATAAGTTCAACAAATCCCTAATCTTAAACAGTGTACGTTCAAATCGGGAGACGAGACAATAAAAGTGTAAACATAAAGGAGATACATACAGTAGTGTCAGGTAGTGACAAATGCTATAAAGAAGCTAGATGGATGGCCAGGCGCGGTGGCTCACGCCTGTAATCCCAGCACTTTGGGAGGCCTAGGCGGATGGATCACGAGGTCAGGAGTTCAAGACCAGCCTGGCCAACATGGTGAAACTCCATCTCTACTAAAAATTAAAAAATTAGCTGGGCGTAGTGGCGCGTGCCTGTAATCCCAGCTACTTGGGAGGCTGAGGCAGGAGAATCGCTTGAACCCAGGAGGTGGAGGTTGCAGTGAGCCAAGACTGTGCCACTGCACTCCAGCCTGGCCACAGAGTGAGACTCCGACCCCCCCACTCCAAAAAAAAGAAACTAGATAGGTAACAAGACAGTTTGGTGAAAGGGAAGGCAGAGGGTGCTTTAGATAAAGTATACTTGTGATGAAAAGGAGCAAGCCATAGTTGCAAATACATATATAGATAGATAGATAGATTTTTTTTTTTTTTTTTTTTTTTTTTTTTTTGAGACAGGGTTACACCCCGTCTCTGAGACTGCAGTGCAGTGACACAAACTTGGCTCAGGTGATCCTCCCACCTCAGCCTCCTGAGCAGCTGGGACTACAGGTGTACGTCGCCACGCCCAGCTAAGTTTTTCTATTTTCAGTAGAGACAGGGTCTCACCATATTGCCCAGGCTGGTCTCAAACTTCTGGGCTCAAGCAGTCCTCCTGCCTCGACCTCCCTGAGTGTTGGGATTACAGGCGTGAGCCACCTCATTCAGCCTCACAAATACATATTTTATGAATTCCGTAATTACCATTTGACTCCTGAGCTCTGGGGTACACACTTTATAAATTATCCCATCTAATCCTCATAATGACCCTGTGAAGTAGGTACCATGATTCCTATTTTACAGAAGAGGAAACGGAACCTCAGAGAAGTTAATTTGGACAAAGTTGCCTACTAATGGTAAAACCAGATTTTAAGCCAGGACTCTAGGCTGGGTACAGTGGCTTATGCCTGTAATCCCAACACTTTAGGAGGCCAAGATGGGAGGATCGCTTGAGCCCAGGGGTTTGAGACCAACCTGGGCAACATAATGAGACCCTGCCTCTACAAAAATAAGAATAAATTAACTGGATGTGGTAGTGCATCTCCTCCCAGCCTCTCAAGAGGCTGAGGTGGGAGGATCACCTGGAGCCAGGAGTTTGAGGCTGCAGTGAGCTGTGATCATGCCACTGTACTCCAGCCTGGGTGAGAGGAGACTCTGTCTCCAAAAAAAAAGGACTCTAAAGCCCTGTACTGGCTCCAGTTGCACATAGAGCACCCTGGATTCACCCTGGGTTGGTTGGTTGGTTGGTTTGTTTGAGATGGAGTCTCGCTCTGTACCAGGCTGGAGTGCAGTGGTGCGATCTCGGCTCACTGCAACCTCTGCCTCCTGTGTTCAGGTAATTCTCGTGCCTCAGCCTCCCAAGTAGCTGGGAATACAGGCATGTGCTACCACACCCGGCTAATTTTTGTATTTTTAGTAGAGATGGGGTTTCACCATGTTGGTCTGGATGGTCTCTATCTTTTGGCCTTGTGATCTGTCAGCCTCGGCCTCCCAAAGTGTTTGGATTACAGGCGTGAGCCACCATGCCCGTCCCATCCTGTGATTATTTTTTGTCTACCTTCTCTACTCTTCAAGGACCAGGACTGTACTACTTTGTATATTACTATATCACAGTGTCTTGCACATAGAATGTGCTTAGCAATCATTTGATGGATGAATATATGAATGGGACCCATGTTGTCTTATAAAAAGCCAGGCATCTTGTAAAAAGCAGAACTAAGAATCAGCATACAGAATGCTCTCATAAATGTGATTTTTTTCTCCCTTCCTTTAACTCACACTTACCCACTGAAGGGAATATATATATTCTCATTTTACAAATTTGGAAACAAGCTAAGAGAAGAAGAATGATGCCTTGGTCAAAGCATAACGCCAGGAAGTGGCAGAGCTGAAAAGATAGTGCTTGGGTCTTGGTTTAGCTGGGGGCTGGGTACCCTGATTTATATGATGTTTGCCTTTCTGTGGTGGAAATACTTTGACCAGATACCAATGTGATGTCACCAAACATAGAATTGGAAGAGATGCACAGCAGCACCCCATTATTTAGTATTTCGTAATAATAACTTTAAGAACATGACAATAGGAAAATGTAATTTTTAAAAATTAGGTTATTGCCGGGCGCGGTGGCTCATGCCTGTAATCCCAGCACTTTGGGAGGCTGAGGTGGGCGGATCATGGGGTCAGGAGTTTGAGACCAGCCTGACCAACATGGTGAAACCCTGTCTCTACTAAAAATACAAAAATTAGCTGGGCGTGGTGGCTCGCACCTCTAATCCCAGCTACTCAAGAAGCTGGGCGGGAGAATCGCTTGAACCCAGGAGGCGGAGGTTTCAGTGAACAGAGATCGCGCCACTGCACTTCAGCCTGGGTGACAGGGCGAGACTCCGTCTCAAAAAAAAAAAAAAAAAATTTAGGAAGTAGGCCAAGTGCAGTGCAGTGGCTCACGCCTGTAATCCCAACACTTTGGGAGGCCAAGGTGGGCGGATCACCTGAGGCCGGGAGTTCAACACCAGCCTGGCCAAAATGGAGAAACCCCGTCTCTACCAAAACTACAAAATTAGCTGGGCGTGGTGGCACATCCCTGTAATCACAGCTACTCAGGAGGCTGAGGCAGGAGAATCGCTTGAACCCGGGAGGCAGAGGTTGCAGTGGGCCAAGGTCACGTCATTGCACTCCAGCCTGGGCAACAAGAGCAAAACTCCGTCTCAAAAAAATAAAATGTAGGCAGTAGCTGGGTGAGGTGGCTCATGCCTATAGTCCCAGCCCTTTGGGAGGCCGAGGCAGGCATATCACTTGAGCTTAGGAGTTCGAGACCATCTTAGGCAACATGGTGAGACTCCTTCTCAAAAAAAAAAAAAAAAAGAAGTAGTGATGAATATTTAAGCATCATTGGTTTTAACATCATTTACTTTTTTTTTTTTGAGACAGAGTCTCGCTCTGTTGCCCAGGCTGGAGTGCAGTGGGATGATCTTGGTTCACTGCAACCTTCGCCTCCTGGGTTCAAGTGATTCTCCAGCTTAGCCTCCCAAGTAGCTGGGACTACAGGCGCACACTGCCACGCCCGGCTAATTTTTTGTATTTTAGTAGAGATGGGGTTTCACTGTGTTGCCCAGGCTGGTGGCGAACTCCTGACCTCAGGCAATCCGCCTGCCTCAGCCTCCCAAAGTGCTGGGATTACAGGCGTGAGCCACCGCGCCGGCCAACATCATTTACTTAATTGTAAGTTTATATAATTTGATTTTTGAGAACAGCTGTGTTTAACAACCAGCTTGAAAAATGCCTCATAATTTAACAGTTGGTTTTCTTGAGCCAGAAAGAACCAGCTCTAGCACCTCAATGCTGCTATCCCTTCTCCCTCCCCTGATTAATCTTGGGTGGGTTACTCTTTTTTTCCTTTAAGGAAAGGTTGTTTGCCACAGTGACATTTGCTCTCTTTCTGCTTCTGTGTTCTTCCTGGGCTTGCCATTACAGGCTTACCACTCTTCTCTCATGGATCCTGACACCAAACTCATCGGAAACATGGCACTGTTACCTATTAGAAGTCAATTCAAAGGACCTGCACCCAGAGAGAGTAAGTCTAAACCCATTATTTTCAAATTTTGGCATGAAATGCCTAACAGTCTTCTAAAATGGTCAAATCAGGGAAATTCTTAGCTCAGTCTTCTCTCTCAAATTGTCCTTGTACTTTGGTAGATATTGTGGTCTAGACCTTTCAAGATAGTGGTTATATGTTGCATTTAATAGGAAATTGTATTATTTCTTCTGACTTCTCCAGGAAACTCTTTTGAGAAAATGGAGGAAATGTGCTTAATTCTGGACACTGTTTATCAGTTCTTTCAAACAAATCTAATGCTGTTACGTCTAGAATGCCACATGCCCATCCTTTCTGTTATCAACCTGGAAGAAAACAACAAATATTTTGACCTCTTCCCCGTCTAAATCTACTTCCTTTATTCATTCTTCAAGATCTTCATTTTTAGCAATACCTCAATCTTAAATCTGAAGTATACTATGTAACATTACTTATGTCTATTCCTGCTTTTCTGAGTTTTATTTCAGAAAGCTGCAATATTTTTCAGACACTGTCTGAGACTCTTCTGACGCTTTCTGAGATGTTCTTCCAACAGTATTATTTGTATTATATTAGACACGGTTTCCCTGTACCCTGCAAGGGTCTGAACTGAATTCCATTCATGGTTTCTAAGACCATTATTATAATTATCAATTTGGTACTGATCCAATTCCCATTTCTCTGCCAGACTGTTTGACTTGACCTTTTTTTAACTTAATTTTGTTTTCAACACCATTTGAAAGCTCAGTAAACTTTATAAATATGGTGAGTCACCACAGTCTCTACTTGATTCTGAGGAAAAGGAACAAGGAAGAAGACAGCCTGAGAGAGAAGAAAAATAACATAAAAGAAAATCACAGGGCTGGGCGCAGTGGCTCACACTTGTAATCCCAGAACTTTGGGAGGCCAGGGCAAGTGGATCACTTAAGGTCAGGAGTTCGAGACCAGCCTGGCAAACATGGCAAAACCCCATCTCTACTAAAAATACAAAAATTAGCTAGGCATGGTGGTGGGCACCTGTGATCCCAGCTACTCAGGAGGCTGAGACAGGAGAATTGCTTGAACACAGTGGGTGGAGATTGCAGTGAGCCAAGATTGCACCACTGCACTCCAGCCTGGGCGACAGAGTGAGACTCCATCTCAAAAAAAAAAACAAAAATTACACTGCAAAGGCCAGGCGTGGTGGCTCACACCTCTAATCCCAGCACTTTGAGAGGTCGAAGTGGATGGATCACCTGAGTTCAGGAGTTCAAGACCAGCCTGAACAACGTGGAGAAACCCCGTCTCTACTAAAAATACAAAAAATTAGCCAGGTGTGGTGGCACATGCCTGTAATCCCAGCTACTTGGGAGATTGAGGCAGGAGAATCGCTTGAACCTAGGAGGTGGAGGTTGCAGTGAGCTGACCTGGGAGGTGGAGGTTGCAGTGAGCTGAGATCATGCCATTGCACTCCACCCTGGGCAACAAGAGCAAAACTCTTGTTTCAAAAGGGAAAAAAAAAAAAAAAAAAAAAAGAAAAAAACACCTGAATTGGAATGGAGGCCTGTGCTGTGAGCTAAATAACAGTATTAATCACACTAATTCATTTATATTCAACAAATATCTATAGAATGCCTCTTATGTGCCAAGTATTCTTCTAATTTCAGAATCCTTTGGCCTTTGCCCCCTCCTGTCATTACATTTAGAAGAACTAGCTGGTTTTTGTAAACAATATTGAGTCCTCCAAGAAAGTTTCCTTTCACAGATAAGAAAACAGATTGCAGCCAGGCACAGTGGCTCATGCCTATAATCCCAGCACTTTGGGAAGCCAAGATGGGCAGATTGCCTCAGGTCAGGAGTTTGAGACCAGCCTGGCCAACGTGGTGAAACTCTGTCTCTACTAAAAATACAAAAATTAGCTGACTGTGGTGGCAGGCACCTGAAGTCCCAGCTATGCAGGAGGCTGACGCAGGAGAATCGCTTGAACTCAGGAGGCGGAGGTTGCAGTGGGCCTAGATTGTCCCATGGCACTCCAGCCTGGGCAACAAAGTGAGACTCCATCTCAAAAAAAAACAGGGCCGGGCGCAGTGGCTCACACCTGTAATCCCAGCACTTTGGGAGGCCGAGACAGGTGGATCATGAGGTCAGGAGATCAAGACCATCCTGGCTAACACAGTGAAACCCCATCTGTACTAAAAATACAAAAAATTAGGCAGGCGTAGTGGCAGGCGCCTGTAGTCCCAGCTACTCTGGAGGCTGAGGCAGGAGAATGGCATGAACCCGGGAGGTGGAGAATGGCATGAACCCGGGAGGTGGAGCTTGCAGTGAGCTGAGATTGCATCACTGCACTCCAGCCTGGGTGACAGAGCAAGACTCTATCTCAAAAAAAAAAAACAAAATAGATTGCTAGGAACACAAGTCTAGAGTTAGAGTTCTGTTGAAATTCTTCCACAGGGCAGTGAGCTGGGATGAAGACAACTTAATTGCAGAGTATGAAAGCTTCAGGATTACTTTGCATTTCTGCTGTGTGAGAATGTTAACAGTCATAGACAAGAAGTATAAATAACTGTCTCAGCACTGCTGAAACCAGCTGCCAGATATCAAGACCCAAGGATTTTGACCTTTTTAAAATAAAAAAAAGGAAAACAAAAAATTGCCAAAGAAATTGTGTCACGAGATCTTTTTTTGTCAAGACAGTATTTCTGGTTTTTGTCCATCTAGAGCTACCTACAACAGCTTGTACAAGTATATTTTAAGTCATAGTTTTCATAAAAAGAAAGATGTGTATCTGAACCCCAACATGTTCTAAATAATTGAGTTTTTTTCCTGAAACTATAATATGTAAATTCAAATAAAATTATATTGAATACTTTTTATTTTATTTATTTATGTATTTTTTTTATTCTTATTTTTTTGAGACGGAGTCTTGCTCTGTCACCCAGGCTTGATTGAGTTCAGCGGCATGATCTTGGCTCACTGCAGCCTCTGCCTCCTGGGTTCAAGCAGTTCTCCTGCCTCGGCCCCCGAGTAGTTGGGATTACAGGCACGTACCACCATGCCCGGCTAGTTTTTGTATTTTTAGTAGAGATAGGGTTTCTCCATGTTGGCCAGGCTGGTCTCGAACTCCTGACCTCAGGAAATCCATCCGTCTCGGCCTTCCAAAGTGCTGGGACTACAGGCGTGAGCCACTGCGCCTGGCCGAATACTTTTTATTTTTAGGAAACAGTTAAAGTTAGTCTGTGTCTCAGTGTTTTTTTATAAATGCATTTAGAGACGTCATGAATAATGTTCACCAAATGCTAATGGTAGTTATTTTGGGGGAAGTGGAAATTAAGGTGACAATTAAAAAAAATTTTTTTTGGCCCGGTGCTGTGGCTTATGCCTATAATGTTAGCTACTCAGGAGGCAGGAGGATCACTTGAGGCCAGGAGTTTGAGACCAGCCTAGGCAATATAGTGAGACTGCATCTCAAAAAAAAAATTTTTTTTTTTTTTTTTTTGAGACGGAGTTTCCATCTTGTCGCCCAGGCTGGAGTGCAATGCTGCAATCTTGGCTCACTGCAACCTCCACCCGCGGGTTCAAGCGATTCTCCTGCCTCAGCCTCCCAAGTAGCTGGGATTACAGGTGGCCGCCACCACGCTCGGCTAAATTTTTGTATTTTTAGTAGAGGCAGGGTTTCACCATGTTGGCCAGGCTGCTGACCTCAGGTGATCCACCCGCGTCGGCCTCCCAAAGTGTTGGGATTACAGGCGTGAGCCACCATGCCCAGCCATCTCTAAAAAACTTTAAAGAAAAAAATTAGCCAGTCCTCATGGTGCATGCCTGTAGTCCCAGCTACCTGGGAAGCTGAAATGGGAGGATCGCTTGAGTTCAGGAGTTCAAGTCTGTGGTGAGCTATAATTGTATCACTGCACTCCAGCCTGGGTAACAGAGCAAGATCTCTCTCTAAAAAAGAAAACTGTATTGATTGAATTTCATTTTCTAATGAACGTGTGTAACTTTTACAAAAACAATAAAGCTGTAAAAATAAACCATGTACTACTTTTCTATAAATCTTTTCTAAAAACCTGGGCGCGGTGGCTCATGCCTGTAATCCCAACACTTTGGGAGGCCGAGGTGAGCAGATCATGAGGTCAGGAGATCAAGACCATCCTGGCTAACACAGTGAAACCCCATCTCTACTAAAAATACAAAAAATTAGGCGGGCGTGGTGGCGGGCGCCTGTAGTCCCAGCTACTCGGGAGACTGAGGCAGGAGAATGGTGTGAACCTGGGAGGCAGAGCTTGCAGTGAGGCGAGATTGCGCCACTGCACTCCAGCCTGGGTGACAGAGCAAGACTCTGTATCAAAAAATAAATAAGTATTTTCTAAAAACTTGATATTCCAATAGGATCATTTTATTTTATTCAACTCCGCAACTGTTGACAGTTGTATGTGTTTTCGCTTTATGGCTTTGATAGGTGTTATGTTTTGTATTTGGCTAATGTTCTCTGTGCTCCTTCCCTTGTGTCCTGCTTAGCAAAAGATACAGATATTGTGGATGAAGCCATCTATTACTTCAAGGCCAATGTCTTCTTCAAAAACTATGAAATTAAGGTAAATTACAGAGCTTTTAATATTTAACTTAGTTTTCTCATAGGGATAATACCAACCTTGCTATCCAAGGTTGCTATCCAAGTATCTCATAGGGATAATACCAACCTTGCTGTGAGGAGAAAATAAAATGAAATCAGCATGTAATTTTTAAATTTGAAAATAGTGCTTAATGTTAGCTTTTGTATAAATATTAGTTTCTTTTTTTTTCCTTCAAATTCTATACCAGGGGTTGGCAAACTCTAACCTGAGGGCCACATTTGGACCACTGCCCCTTTTTGTAAATAAATCTTTATTGGTACACAGCCACAACCATTTGTTTCTATATTATCTGTAGTTACTTTCACACCAAAACAGCAGAATTGAGTAGTTGTGACAAAGACTGTATGGCCCACAAATCCTAAAAATACTGCCTGCCTTTTACAGAGAAAGTTTGCCAACCCTTTACTAGAAATACCTTTATTTATTCAACGTTAGTTAAGCAGCACCTACTATGTGCCAGCCCTGGGTTTTGTTTTGTTTTGAGACAGGGTCTTGCTCTGTCGCCCAGGCTAGAGTGCAGTGGCACAATCACAGCTCACTATACCCTCAACCTCCTGGGCTCAGGCAGTCGTCCGGCCTCAGTCTCCCAGGTAGCTGGAACTACAGGCACGTGCCACCATGCCTAGCTAATTTTTTGTAGAGACACGGTTTCACCATGTTGCCCAGGCTTACCTTGAACTCCTGAGCTCAAGCAGTCTGCCCATCTCGCCCTCCCAAATTGCTGGGATTACAGGCATGGGCCACCACAACTAGCTAAGCCCTGTGTTTTTGTTTAGGATTAAATCCACAGCCAAGAAGTCCTATGTGCTGTGTTATTTTTTATGTACTTCTGTGTCCTGGACCTGAGATAGAGAAATGAAGACACTTGAATGACCTTAAATCTTCCTTGAACCACTCTCTCCCCTTCTGTTCTTAGTTCCTGTGAGGAGGATGGTCAGGGGAAGGTAGAAGCAGGAGACCAAAAAGGAGATGGGAAAATGAAAACCAGAAATGTTCTCTGCAATCCTGCTGTGAGAAAGTGACAAGGAAAATCAGCAAATTTCCTTGATGGTATTCTAAAATATGGAATTTATTTTTTTTTTGAGACTGAGTCTTGCTGTTGCCCAGGCTGGAGTGCAGTGCCATGATCTCGGCTCACTGAAACCTCCGCCTCCCAGGTTCAAGCGATTCTCCTGCCTCAACCTCCCAAAGTAGCTGGAACTACAGGCACGTGGCACCACACCCGGCTAATTTTTTGTATTTTTAGTAGAGATGGGGTTTCACCGTGTTGGGCAGAATGGTCTTGATACCCTGACCTCACGATCCGCCCACCTCAACCTCCCAGTGTGCTGGGATTACAGGCATTGAGCCACCACTACCGGCCCTAAAATATGGAATTTCAACCCCTCCTTGCCAAACTCTGAACTTCTAGAATCAAATAGGGTGTGAATTATTTAATTGTAGACTCTTGGTGTACAAATTGTAGTCTAAACATTCTGTGATGGTAACAGAATGTTTTCTATATCTAATGTGTGGGTTGTTTGTAATAGTTATAAATGTTATAATTCTCTGGGCACATCGCTTGAGTTCAGGAGTTCGAGACCAGCCTGGGCAACATGACAAACTCCCATCTCTACAAAAAATACAAAAATTAGTGCATGGTGGCTCACGCCTGTAATCCCAACACTTGGGAGGCTGAGGCGGGTGGATCACGTGATGCCAGGAGTTTGAGACCAGCCCAGCAAACAAGGTGAAACCCCATCTCTACCAAAAATACAAAAATTAGCCAGGTGTAGTAGTGCGTGCCTGTAATCCCAGCTACTCGGGAGGCTGAAGCACAAGAATTGCTTGAACCCAGGAGGTGATGGTTGCAGTGAGCCGAGATCACACCACTGCACTCAGCCTGGATGACAGAGCAAGACTGTCTCAAAACAATAATAATAATTCAGCTACATTTCATTCATTCCCAGATACTATATTGTCTTAAAAATAGGAAAATGTGGCTGGGCACAGTGCCTCTGCCTGTAATTTGGGAGGCAGAGGCGGGTGGATCACCTGAGGTCGGGAGCTCGAGACCAGCCTGACCAACATGGAGAAACCCCGTCTCTACTAAAAATACAAAATTAGCCGGGCATGGTGGCACGTGCCTATAATCCCAGCTACTCGGGAGGCTGAGGCAGGAGAATCGTTTGAACCCAGGAGGCAGAGGTTGTGGTGAGCCGATATCGCGCCATTGCACTCCAGCCTGGGCAGTAAGAGCAAAACTCTGTCTCAAAAAAAAAAATAGGGAAATGATGTGGTTTGGGGGTAATTTTTTTGTTTGTTTGTTTTTGTTTTGAGACAGAGCCTCACGGCCGGGTGCAGTGGCTCAAGCCTGTAATCCCAGCACTTTGGGAGGCCGAGACGGGTGGATCACGAGGTCAGGAGATCGAGACCATCCTGGCTAACACGCTGAAACCCCGTCTCTACTAAAAAATACAAAAAACTAGCCGGGCGAGGTGGCGGGCGCCTGTAGTCCCAGTTACTCGGGAGGCTGAGGCGGGAGAATGGCGTGAACCCGCGAGGCGGAGCTTGCAGTGAGCTGAGATCCGGACACTGCACTCCAGCCTGGGCGACAGAGCGAGACTCCAACTCAAAAAAAAGAGACAGAGCTTCACTCTGTCACCAGGCTGGAGTGCAATGGCGTGATCTCGGCTCACTGCAACCCTCAACTCCCAGGTTCAAGCGGTTCTCCTGCCTCAGCCTCCCGAGTAGCTGGGATTACAGGCACACACCACCACGCCAAATACAAAATTTTTGTATTTTTTTAGTAGAGATAGGGTCTCACCATGTTGGTCAGGATGGTCTCGATCTCCTGAGCTCGTGATCCACCCGCCTTGGCCTTACAAAGTGCTGGGATTCACTTTGGGAGGCCGAGACGGGCGGATCACGAGGTCAGGAGATCGAGAGACGATCCCGGCTAACACGGTGAAACCCCGTCTCTACTAAAAAAATACAAAAAATTAGCCGGGCGTGGTGGCGGGCGCCTGTAGTCCCAGCTACTCGGGAGGCTGAGGCAGGAGAATGGCGTAAACCCGGGAGGCGGAGCTTGCAGTGAGCTGAGATCCGGCCACTACACTCCAGCCCGGGCGACAGAGCAAGACTCCGTCTCAAAAAAAAAAAAAAAAAAAAAAAAAAAAAAAAAAAAAAAAAGTGCTGGGATTACAGGCGTGGGCCACTGCACCCAGCCTTTTTTTTTTATTTTATTTGAGACAGAGTCTTGCTCTGTTGCCCAGGCTGGAGTGCAGTGGTATAGTCTTGACTCATTGCAACCTCCGCTTCCTAGGTTCAAGCGATTCTCTGGCCTCAGCCTCCCTAGCAGCTGGAATTACAGGTGCACGCCACCATGCCTGGCTAATTTTTGTAGTTTTAGTAGAGACGGGGTTTCGCCATGTTGGCCAGGCTGGTCTCGAACTCCTGACCTCAAATGATCTGCCCACCTTGGCCTCCCAAAGTGCTGGGATTACAGGCATGAGCCACTGCCCTTGGCCTGGGGCCAGTTTTTTGACTATAAATTTTTTTTTTTTTAATTGTTTTTGAGACAGGTTCTCACTCTGTCACCCGGGCTGGAGTGCAGTGGCACCATCACAGCTCACTGCAACTTTGACCTCTTGGGTTTAGGTGATCCCCTCACCTCAGCCTCTGAGTAGCTGGGACTACAGGTGTGTGCCATCATGCCCAGCTACTTTTTGTATTTTTTGTAGAGATGGTGTTTGCCCAGGCTGGTCTCAAATTCCTGGGCTCAAGCAATCCACCCACCTCAGCCTCCCAAAGTGCTGGGATTACAGGTGTAAGCCACTGCACCTGGCCTAAATTTGTGTAAAATTTGACCCAAAGTCCATGCCACATTTGATCAACTTTCATTTGTCTTCTCCACGTTTTCTTTTTGGTTAAGTCAAGACATTGACATTATGGAGTTCTTTGGGAGCAAGTCAAATGTGAAATAGTTGCTTCCTCTTTTAGAGTAATAAATATTTCTGTTCTCAGCAGAGACCCTGAAGTGAAAGGGTTTTTAAAGATTAGCCAACCATATGGAGCAGCTCAGGCTTTCCAGGCAGCCTTGTTACTTCTCCTTCCTACACAGTGAAGGGCTGTTGACACAGATCCTTGGGAACCCCGGGACAAGAGAGAGCAGCCACTCAGACAAGCGTAGTGGCTCATGCCTGTAATCCCAGCACTTTGGGAGGCTGAGGTGGGCAGATCACTTGAGGTCAGAAGTTTGAGACCAACCTGGCCAACATGATGAAACCCCGTCTCTCCTAAAAATAGAAAAATTAGCCAGGCATGGTGGTGGGCACCTGTAATCCCAGCTACTTGGGAGGCTGAGGCAAGAAAATTGCTTGAACCTGGGAGGTGGAGGTTGCAGTGAGCCGAGATTGTGCCACTGCACTCCAGCCTGGGCAATAGAGCAAGACTCCGTCTCAAAAAAACAAAACAAAACAAAAAAGAGCAGCCGCACAGCTCAGAGTGGGGCTTGTGCCTTCCTCCCAGGGACAAATGGAAAAGGAGACTGAGGAGACTGTGCGTTTGGAGAATAGGAGTTTTGATGTGATAGTGGCTGTCCTACCACTGCATCCAGTAGATAATCAGAAGACAAAGATGGAATTCATTCATTGCATATCATTGTTATGTTTTGATAACTGTTAAAGTCCTCTTTTTCTCCCTGTAGAATGAAGCTGATAGGACCTTGATATATATAACTCTCTATATTTCTGAATGTCTGAAGAAACTCCAAAAGGTAATTAAACTTGGATGATTATATATCAGGAAAACAAATTGCTGAGAGGCATTTACCCTCCCAGTCATCTGGGATTTGTTGAGACTTTAAAGACAAGTAGAAAATATTTCCTCTGACTTACAGCATGGACTTAAGAGAAAAATTTGAATTTAGTTCTCTGAACTTGTAGTATAATTGACTGACACAAAGATAAAAGTAGTGATGTTTTAAGCCTTTGCATATATTTTCTCAAGACAGAAATCTTGACAGAGAAATTCCTTTTAATCCCTTGGCTCAAGGGTTCTTAACCTGGGGTCCAAAGATGGAATTCTTTTCCCTGTAAAATGTGTGTGTGTGTGTGTGTGTGTGTGTGTGTGTGTATGTATGTGTGTATATATATATATATATATTTTTTTTTTTTCAGTGCAATTCCAAAAGCCAAGGTGAGAAAGAAATGTATACATTGGGAATCACTAATTTTCCCATTCCTGGAGAGCCTGGTTTTCCACTTAACGCAATTTATGCCAAACCTGCAAACAAACAGGAAGATGGTAAGAACAGGTCTCTATCCTCTCTCTATGGCACAAGAAGATTTTCTCCATTTGACTTCCTACCACCCCTCCTTTTCTTGCCTTGATTCATATACAGATTGAGAGTGAAATGATAGGAAGTACATTATCTTATTAGTCACTCTCACAAACAATTCTTGGCAACAAGGATGACATGCAGAAAATCTTTTGAACAAAAACAAATGTAGTTATAAAACTCTTTGGACTGTCATTTCTATTTCATATCCTGTTAGAATGTATAAAAATGTATTACCACAGTGAGCATACAGACCTGCAACCAGTACATTTGGGATGTATTTGCAAATACAGTTTTTTAAAATTGTTCTGTTTTAGAAGTGATGAGAGCCTATTTACAACAGCTAAGGCAAGAGACTGGACTGAGACTTTGTGAGAAAGTTTTTGACCCTCAGAATGATAAACCTAGCAAGGTAAGACCCTCTTCTTGCCTGCTTAATTGGCAAATCACCTTTTATCCAATAGCCACCATTGAACACACTAAGGTCTTCCATTGCAAGAATATTTTTAATTTCTGCATTGCAGTGTTGCTTAACTTCCGGTATGTGTCTAGTATGTAATATGAGTTCACTGAATCACACTAAATAATGAATTGCAGGCCGGGCACAGTGGCTCACGCCTGTAATCCCAACACTTTGGGAGGACGAGGCAGTGGATCACTTGAGGTCAGGAGTTCGAGACTACCTGGCCAACATGGTAAAACCCCATCTCTTTTAAAAATATAAAAAATTAGCCAGGCATGATGGCGCACTCCTGTCATCCCAGCTACTCGGGAGGCTGAGACGAGAGTCGCTTGAACCCAGGAAGTGGAGGTTGCAGTGAGCCAAGATCATGCCGTTGCACTCCAGCCTGAATGACAGAGTGAGACTTTGTCTAAAAAGAGTTTATGGCCAGGCAAAAAGAGTTTATGGCCAGGCGCGGTGGCTCACGCCTGTAATCCCAGCACTTTGGGAGGCCGAGGCAGGCGGATCACGAGGTCAGGAGATCAAGACCATCCTGGCTAACACAGTGAGACCCCATCTCTACTAAAAAATACAAAAAATTAGCCAGGCACGGTGGCGGGAGCCTATAGTCCCAGCTACTGGGGAGGCTGAGGCAGGAGAATGACATGAACCCAGGAGGCAGAGCTTGCAGTGAGCCAAGATCGCGCCACTGCCCTCCAGCCTGGGCAACAGAGCTAGACTCCATCTCAAAAAAAAAAAAAAAAAAAAAAGTTTATAAGAGATTTCAGACTGATATGAAATTTTATTATTAAATAAATGTGAATTCTATTGTAATTTGACCCCCACCATTCATTCTGTGTTGTCCCCTCTTGTTAGTGGTGGACTTGCTTTGTGAAGAGACAGTTCATGAACAAGAGTCTTTCAGGACCTGGACAGTGAAGGGAACCCGGGCAGCCACCGTCTCCAGAGCCCTGGGCAGCATTTTCCAGCGAGATGTACACAATCTTTTGCCTTTATTTCGTAAAGTTTTATACAGAAGAGAGAAGAGCATGTCTTTACTTGAAAAACTCTTGATCAGTAATTTGGGTGGGAGACAAGAAAATGGGTTATCAAGGGTGATTTGAAGTTTTCTGCAGCATTAAGCTGGCACTTAATAAGAATAAGTCATAATAAAGAAATTTCTAACATTCCATGTAAGAAAAACTTTATTGCCTGTCTTTGACATTCACTTACAATTTGTTTTAAGATAAAATTCACATTCCATAGTACCCTTTTAAAGTGTACAATTTACTTTTTTTAGTATATACATGAAGTTTTGCAACCATCACCACTAAATCCAGAGCATTTTCATCACCCCAGTGTAATGAACCTGCACACTTTAGCAGCCACCCCACCCCACATTCCTCCCCAAGCCCCTGTCCTTCCCACTCTCCTCCCAGTATTAATCTACTTTCTGTCTCTATGAATTTGCTTATTCTGGATAATTCATGTAAATTGAATTTTTTATACAACATGTGGCCTTTTATGTCCAGCTTGTTTGACTTAATGTTTTCAAATTCACCCATGTTAGAGCATATACATCAGTGCTTTCTTTTCTCTTTTTCTTTTTTTTTCTTTCTGTGTATGTGTACGCAATAAAATATACTAATATGGCTGGGCGCAGTGGATCACGCCTGTAATCCCAGCACTTTGGGAGGCCCAGGTGGGCGAATCACCTGAGGTCAGGAGTTCAAGACTAGCCTGACCAACACAGAGAAACCCGGTCTCAACTAAAAACACAAAAATCAGCCGGGCTGGGCGCTGTGGCTCATGCCAGTAATCCCAGCACTTTGCAAGGCCCAGGTGGGCGGCTTACCCGAGGTCAGGAGTACAAGACCAGCCTAACCAATATGATGAAACCCTGTCTCTACTAAAAATACAAAAATTAGCCGGGCATGGTGGCATGCGCCTGTAATCTCAGCTACTCGGGAGGCTGATACAGGAGAATCACTTGAACCCAGGAGGCAGAGGTTGCAGTGAGCCGAGATCGTACCATTGCACTCCAGCTTGGGCAACAAAAGCGAAACTCCGTCTCAAAAAAAAAATAAATAACTCAGCTGGGCGTGGTGGCACATGCCTGTAATCCCAGCTACTCGGGAGGCTGAGGCAGGAGAATTGCGTAAACCCAGGAGGCAGACGTTACGGTGAGCCGAAGGTTGCAGTGAGCTGAGATAGCACCATTGCACTCCAGCCTGGGCAACAAGAGCAAAACTTTGTCTCAAAAAAACAAAACGAAACAAAAACCTAAAATTTATGGTGGTACTTGAACGACTAAAGTATTTGCAGGCCGGGTGCAGTGGCTCAAGCCTGTAATCCCAGCACTTTGGGAGGCCGAGATGGGCGGATCACGAGGTCAGGAGATCGAGACCATCCTGGCGAACACGGTGAAACCTCGTCTCTACTAAAAAGTACAAAAAAAAGTACAAAAAACTAGCCGGGCGAGGTGGCGGGCGCCTGTAGTCCCAGCTACTCGGGAGGCTGAGGCAGGAGAATGGCGTAAACACGGGAGGCAGAGCTTGCAGTGAGCTGAGATCCGGCCACTGCACTCCCGCCTGGGTGACAGAGTGAGACTCCGTCTCAAAAAAATAAAAGTATTTGCATTTCGGTTTTACGAGTGAATATATTGTTTTAATATATGAGTTAAATGCTCTTGAGCATCTGTTTAAAGACTTGAATTACAGGCTAGCTAAATACCACAGTTCACATAGCCAAAGGTACGGATATGTGAAAACCTACTCCATAGATAAACAGAAGGACAGTCCTGAAACCAAAAGAGTGGTGGTGGTGTGTTGTGAGGGTTTTTTTTTTTGTTGTTTAATTAAAATTTGTTTATTTGTTTTTGAAACAGGGTATCACTGTTGCCCAGGCTAGAGTGCAATGGCCCACTGCAGACTTGACCTCTTGGGCTCAAACAGTCTTCTCACCTCAGCCTCCCCAGTAGCTGGGACTACAGGCACACATCACCAGGCCTAGCTTATTTTGTATTTTTTGTGGAGACGGGGTATCTTGTTTTTTTGGTTTTTGTTTTTTTGTTCTGAGACAGAGTCTCTCTGTGTCCCAGGCTGGAGTGCAGTGGTACAATCTTGGCTCACTGGAACCTCCGCCTTTCAGGTTCAAGCTATTCTCCTGCCTCAGCCTCCTGAGTAACTGGGATTACAGGCTTGTGCCACCACGCCTGGCTAATTTTGTACTTTTAGTAGAGAGGAGGCTTCACCATATTGGCCAGGCTGGTCTTAAACTCCTGACCTCAAGTGATCCACCCACCTCAGCCTCCCAAAGTCCTGGGATTACAGGTGTGAGTCACAGCGCCCAGCGAGACAAGGTTTTGCTATGTTGTCCAGGCTGGTCTCAAACTCCTGGACTCAAGTGATCCACCCACCTCAGCCTCTCAAACACTGGGATGACAGGCATGAGCCACTGCACCTCTCCTAAATTAAAATTCTTAACCCAGAATCAGAGTTTCGGTGTTTGGGTTGGAACTTCTGCCACAGGGGTTACAGACATGTCAGAAAGGAGAGAAAGCCACCCTGATTCATTTCAAGATTACAGTTTTGGGGCCAGGCCTGGTGGTGAGAGGTCTAGGCTGCAGTGAGCCATGATCGCACCACTGCACTCCAGACTGGGCGACAGAGTTAAGACCCTGTCTCAAAAAAGAAAAAAAAATCGTTTTAAACATATCACCACATTGGCCAGGCTGGTCTTGAACTTCTGACCTTAAGTGATCCGCCTGCCTTGGCCTCCCAAAGTGCTGGCATTAAGTGTGAGCCACTACACCCGGCCAAATATATGTGTGTGTGTATATATATGTACATATATATATTTTGTTTGTTTTTGTTTTTGAGACGGAGTCTCACTCTGTCTCCCAGGCTAGAGTGCAGTGGCGCCATTTCGGCTCACTGCAAGCTTCGGCTCACTGCAAGCTCCGCCTCCCGGGTTCACGCCATTCTCCTGCCTCAGTCTCCTGAGTAGCTGTGACTACAGGCGCCCGCCACCGCACCCGGCTAATTTTTTTGTATTTTTAGTAGAGACGGGGTTTCACCGTGTTCGCCAGGATGGTCTCGATCTCCTGACCTCGTGATCTGCCCGCCTCGGCCTCCCAAAGTGCTGGGATTACAGGCGTGAGCCACCGCGCCCGGCCCATTTTTCTTTTTTTAAATTGTGGAACCATCATCATAGAAAACGAGCTTACTTTGGGCCCTGTTCCCAGTTCTATTACTGCCAGCAGGGGGCGCACGGGCCACAGGCGCCGGAAATAGCTTCTGGACCGTTTCCCTTTGGGACTTTATCGTGGCAGGTGTTTTCTTTTGTTATATTTTGTTTTTTAATATATGCAAGAGAACAATTTCCAAAGGATTTATTATCAATTATACATGAATATAGTCTGAATTTTTTTTTTTTTTTTTTTTTTTTTTTTTTTTTTTTTTGAGACGGAGTCTCGCTCTGTCGCCCAGGCTGGAGTGCAGTGGCCTGATCTCAGCTCACTGCAAGCTCCGCCTCCCGGGTTCGGGCCATTCTCCTGTCTCAGCCTCCTGAGTAGCTGGGACTACAGGCGCCCGCCACCTCGCCCGGCTAGTTTTTTGTATTTTTTAGTAGAGACGGGGTTTCACCGTGTTAGCCAGGATGGTCTCGATCTCCTGACCTCGTGATCCGCCCGTCTCGGCCTCCCAAAGTGCTGGGATTACAGGCTTGAGCCACCGCGCCCGGCCAATTTTTTTTTTTTTTTAAATAGAGGCTTGCTGTGTCACCCAGGCTGGAGTGCAGTGGTGCAATCTCAGCTCATTGCCACCTACGCCTCCTAGGTTCAAGCGATTCTCCTGCCTCCGCCTCCCAAGTAGCTGGAATTACAGGCGTGCGCCACGATGCTCGGCTAATTTGTGGATTTTTAGTGGAGACAGCGTTACACCATGTTGGCCAGGCTAGTCTGAAACTTCTGACCTCAGGTGATCCACCCGCCTCAGCCTCCCAAAGTGCTAGGATTACAGGCGTGAGGCACCACGCCCAGCCTAATAGTATGAACTTTAAAATACAGCTTTAATCAAGATGTAATGCTGACATTAAAAACAATTATAATGTATGACTTTTTAGACAAAGTAATTTAATAATAGTTCTCAGATTTTGATTTTTATTTATTTTCTTCCCCTTCTTTTTTTTTTTTTTTTTTTGAGATGGAGTCTCACTATGTCTCCAAGGCTGGAGTACAGTGGCACCATCTCGGCTCACTGCAAGCTCTGCCTCCCGGGTTCATGCCATTCTCCTGCCTCAGCCTCCCGAATAGCTGGGACTACAGGCGCCCGCCACCACGCCCGGCTAATTTTTTGTATTTTTAGTAGAGACGGGGTTTCAACGTGTTAGCCAGGATGGTTTCGATCTCCTGACCTTGTGATCCGCCCGCCTCAGCCTCCCGAAATGCTGGGATTACAGGGGTAAACCACCGTGCCTGGCCTTTTTTTTTTTTTTTTTTCATAAAGATGGGGTCTCACCATGTCACCATGTTGCCCATACTGATCTCAAACTCCTGGGCTCAAGTGATCCTCCTGCCTCAGCCTCCCAAAGTCCTAGGACTACAGGCGTGAGCCACTGCTCCCAGCTTCCAGATTTTATTATTTTTGATCAAGCAACTCAACTTCATATTGTTGAATGCTGGCAAAACATACACCCACACACACACCCACACACACACACACACTGAAAATAGTTCGGCCATCTCTCAATAGGGAATTGGATAACTAAATTATGGTCCATCCATAAAATTAAATATGGTTCAGTCATTAATAATAGGTTCTATCTATCCTGTCATGGTAAGATATCTTAGGATACATTATTGAGTTTTAAAGTTGAAGACGACCGGGCAAGGGTGGCTCACACCTGTAATCCCAGCACTTTGGGAAGCCAAGCCTCACGAGGTCAGGAGTTCAAGACCAGTCTGGCCAACATAGTGAAACCCCATCTCTACTAAAAATACAAAAAATTAGCTGGACGCGGTGGCAGACACCTGTAATCCCAGCTATTTGGGAGACTGAGGCAAGAGAAACTCTTGGACCTAGGAGGTGGAGGTTGCAGTGAGCTGAGATCAAGCCACTGTACTCCAGCCTGGGTGACAGAGACAGACTGTCTCAAAAAAAAGTTGAAGACAATATTACTGTATGATCCCATACAATGTTTATTTCACTGTATGTACTCCTGGGAAAAGTAGGAGCATGTACAGCAAACTTTAAAATGAATATCTTGGGGCAGGAGAAAGTATAAGACTTGTGCATTCAGAGTAGTATATATCTGTAATTCAGTAAGATATGTGTTCTCTTGATAACCAGGAGGAAAAAAACTACTTAAAAAAAAAAAGATTGGCCGGACGCAGTGCCTCACGCCTGTAATCCCAACACCTTAGGAGGCTGAGGTGGGTGAATCACGAGTTCAGGAGATTGAGACCATCCTGATCAACATGGTGAAACCCTGTCTCTAATAAAAATTCAAAAATTAGCTGTGTGTGGTGGCACATGCCTGTAATCTCAGCTGCTCGGGAGGCTGAGGCACGGGAATCACTTCAACCCAGGAGGTGGAGGTTGCAGTGAGCTGAGATCGAGCCACTGCACTCCAGCCTGGGTGACAGAGACTCTGTCTCAAAAAAAAAAAAAGTTGAAGACAGTATTATAGTATGATCCCAATACAATGTTTGTTTCATTGTATGTACTCCTGGAAAAACTAGGAGCATGTACAGCAAACTTAACAATGAATATCTTGGGGCAGGAGAGAGTGCAAGACTTGTGCATTCAGAGTAGAATATATCTATAATTCAGTAAGATATGTGTTCTCTTAATAACCAGGAGGAAAAAAACTACTTACAAAAAAAAGATTGGCCGGACGTGGTGGCTCATGCCTGTAATCCCAACACCTTGGGAGGCTGAGGCGGGTGGATCACAAGGTCAGGAGATCAAGACCATCCTGGCCAACATCGTGAAACCCATCTCTAATAAAAATACAAAAATTAGCTGGGTGTGGTGGCGCATGCCTGTAATCCCAGCTATTCAGGGGGCTGAGGCACAAGAATTGCTTGAACCCAGGAGGCGGAGGTTGCAGTGAGCCAAGATCGCACCACTGCACTACAACCTGGCGACAGAGCAAGACTCCATCACTAAAAAAAAAAAAAAAGATTTATAGAAAATCAAATCTTGACTAAGCGCAGTAATCCCAGCACTTTGGGAGGCTGAGGCAGGTGGATCACTTGAGGTCAGGAATTCGAAACCAGCCTGGCCAACATAGTGAAACCCCATCTCTACTAAAAATAGAAAAATTAGCCAGGCATGGTGGTGCGCACCTATAATCCCAGCTACTCGGGAGGCTGAGACAGAAGAATCACTTGAACCCAGAAGGCAGAGGTTACAATGAGCCAAGATTGCCCCACTGCACTCCAGCCTGGGCAACAGAGGGAGACTCCATCTCAAAAAAAAAAAGAAAATAAAATAAAATATTTTATAAAATAACGTTAGCCCAAAACAGTGTGAGGATGATGGTCATCTTGTTCTTCCTTAAGCACCCTGTTTACATTCATCATTGCCATGTGCCACTAGTTACTGTCATATGTGTAGAAAGATTACAGTACATGGAAATACATGAACAAGATCTATGTGATTTGATTTGACATTTTTCTTTTTCTCAAAAGTATTAGTACTGAAGACCTTCATAAAAAGTTTGGCACTATGTCCAGAAAGGGACATAATACTATTCCACCAAAAGCCATTTGGTTTGTTTCCTCCTTCATTTTTGTTTATAGATGTTTGGAAGACCATGCCATTAGGAGAGTGTAATTTTAGGGCCACATCTGCTCTGTGTTGATGTTGAGATAAATCATCCATCATGATTTTCCACTTCGCTTCAACTCTGCAGCTCCAGTTTACAGGTGATCTGGCAGTGTGCTAAGCACTTTACAGTTTTAAATCCTATTTAACCTTTACAAAAAAAACTTTTGTGGGCCAGGTGCTCTGGCTCACACCTGTAATCCTAGCACTTTGGGAAGCTGAGGTGGGTGGATCACTTCAGGTCAGGAGTTTGAGACCAGTCTGGCCAATATCGTGAAACCCTGTCTCTACTAAAAATACAAAAATTAGAGTTCGGCACTGTGGCTCACACCTGTAATCCAGCACTTTGGGAGGCCAAGGTGGGCAGATCACCTGAGGTCAGGAGTTCAAGACCAGCCTAGCCAACATGGTGAAACCCTGTCTCTACTAAAAATAGAAAAATTAGCTGGGCGTTGTGGCAGGTGCCTGTAATCCCAGCTACTCGGGAGGCTGAGGCAGGAGAATCACTTGAACCCGGGAGGTGGAGTTTGCAGTGAGCCGAGATTGTGCCACTGCACTCCAGCCTCGGTGATAGCAAGACTCCATTTCAAAAAACAAAAATAAAAGGCCAGGAGCAGTGGCTCACACCTGTAATCCCAGCACTTTGGGAGGCCAAGGCAGTCGGATCACGAGGTCAGAAGTTAGAGATCAGCCTGGCCAACATGGTGAAACCCCGCCTCCACTAAAAATATGAAAACTAGCTGGATGTGGTGGCGGGCTCCTGTAATCCCAGCTACTCAGGAGGCTGAGGCAGGAGAATTGCTTGAACCCAGGAGGCGGAGGTTGCAGTGAGCTGAGATCATGCCATTGCGTTCCAGCCTGGCTGACAAGAGCAAGACTCCATCTCAAAAAAATAAAATAAAATAAAAATTTAAAAATTATAAAATTAAATACAATTAAAAATTAGCTGGGTGTGATGGCATACACCTGTAATCCCAGCTACTCGGGAAGCTGAGACAGGAGAATTGTTTGAACCTGGGGGGCGGAGGTTGCAGTGAGCTGAGATCTCACCACTGCACTCCAGCCTGGGTGACAGAGGAAGTCTCCATCTCAAACAAACAAAAAAACACCTTTGTGGCAGATGCAAGTTTATCCCCTTTTCCAGATGAAGAAGGCGAGGCTACAGAAATTAACTTTTTGAAACTCACCCACCTGGAAGTTGGCTAAATTAAGCCTAAATCTGTCAGAATCCAGAGCTGGCCTACACAGCCAAAAGGTGGTCACTTTGAAACAGTGTAATTTTCAGTAACGCATTCATGCAACAGTATCAGTAGATTGCTCTGTTGGGTGCACTATGTCAGTTATTGAAAGGATGCACAAGAGATGTCAGTGTGGTCTCTGCTCTCTAGGACCATAATGGTCTGATGGGAAATGTGTGTAACAAGATATATATGAAGAAATACTGCAAGGTTCACATGACGCCCAGTTCGGTAGAAGCCCAGAGAAAAAGAGGCTTTGTTGAAGTTCAGTTGGAGAAGATTTAGCAAAGGTGGCTCTCAAACCAACTGAGCTCTGAAGTGAGCCAAACTGGGCAGACTAGATCCAAAAATGGTATACTGGGCCTGGGTAAATGGTGTGGTCAAGCCTGGCATGAAGGCAGCCTTAGGGTGTAGAATATGATGGGGAGGATGCTGCCCCAGCAGGAGGGAATGCCTCACATTTTTGAAAGCCAGGGTCAGACTAGGACTTGAAACTTTATCCTGTCAACAGGGCAAAGGACATGACAGATTCTCCATGTTGGCACTTTTCTGCTTTTCCCACCATTCTGAGAACCATTAGCCTGAGCAATTGTCACTTTTTTTCTTTCCAAGCTATTCCACAGTTTGTGCACTCAACTCTCGTGGGCTTTTAAAAAACAGCCTTGTTGGCCAGGCGCGGTGGCTCACGCCTGTAATCCCAGCACTTTGGGAGGCCGAGGCGGGGGGATCACCTGAGGTCAGGAGTTCGAGACCAGCCTGACCAACATGGAGAAACCCTTCTCTACTAAAAATACAAAATTAGCTGGGCATGGTGGCACATACCTGTAATTCCAGCTACTCAGGAGGCTGAGGCAGGAGAATCACTTAAACCCGGGAGGTGGAGGTTGCAGTGAGCCGAGATTGCACTCCAGCCTGGGCAACAAGAGCAAAACTCTGTCTCAAAATAAAAAATAAAAATAAATAAATAAAATAAAAACAGCCTTGTTGAAAAATAATTCACATACAATTCACCCATATAAAATGTTCAATGGTGTTTAGCATTTTACACTATTTTCATGTGTAACATAAACTTTGCCATTTTAACTGTTTTAAGTGTACAATTCAGTAGCATTAATTCCATTCAAAATGTTGTACAACCATCACCACTATCTATTTTGAAAACTTTTTTATCACCCCAATAGAAACTCTGTCCCCATTAAACCACTCCCCCTCTTCCATTCAGCCCCTGTAAACTCTAATTTACTTTCTGTCTGTATGCATTCACCTATCCTGGACATTTCATGTAAATGGAATCATGTGAGCCAGGCACAGTGGCTCACACCTGTAATCCCAGCACTTTGGGAAGCCGAGGCAGGCAGATCACTTGAGGTCAGGAGTTTGAGACCAGCCTGGCCAACATGGCGAAGCCCCATCTCTACCAAAAATACAAAACTTAGCTGGGCATGGTGGTGGGCAGCTGTAATCCCAGCTACTCGGGAGGCTGAGGCAGGAGAATCACTTGAACCCAGGAGGCAGAGGTTGCAGTGAGTGAGCTGAGATTGTGCCACTGCACTGCAGCCTGGGTGACAGATGGAGACCTCTGTCTCAAAAAAAAAAAAAAAAAAAGGGAATCTTACGATATTTGTCCTTTTTGTGTTTGACTTCTTTCACTTAATGTAATGTTTTTGAGATTCAGTCATATTCATCCATGTTGTAGCATGTATCAGAACTCAGAACTTCTTTTTTTTTTTTTAAAGACAGTCTCATGCTGTCACTCAGGCTGGAGTGCTGTGGTGCGATCTCGGCTCACTGCAACCTCCGCCTCTTGGGTTCAAGTGATTCTCGTGCCTCAGCTACCCAAGTAGTTGGGATTACAGGCACACAACACCACATCTGGCTAATTTTTATATTTTTAGTAGAGATGGGGTTTCACCACGTTGGCCAGGCTGTTCTCAAACTCCTGACCTCAGCTGACCTGCCTGCCTTGGCCTCCCAAAGTGCTGGGATTACAGGTGTGAGCCATCATGTCCAGCCCTTCATTCTATTTTATAGCTGAATAATATTTCCTTGTAGGGAAAGACCACATTTTGCTTATCCATCTGTTCATGGTCACTTGGATTGTTTCCACCTTCTGTGAAGAATGCTGCAATGAACATGGTTATACAAGCTGAGTTCCTGCTTTCAGAGTGCTTTTAAAAAGTCACCCATTTGCTATTTTATCACAAATCCCCTTGAGATTTATCCCTAAACCATTATTTAAGTCTTTTTACTTCTCTGACTATCTCATAAATAAAAATGCCCACCTAGACATCTTAGAACCCTCTTTACTGAAAAGAGGGAAAATCGGTTGGGATGCTGGTAACATTTATTCTCTCCAGTTGTTCAGGCGAATTCTTTGTCATGAAGTTATTTTTCCACTGAAAGGAAACCTGTCACTGCCAGGAGACACTTAAGGGATGTTAAGTAATGTTTCCCTTAGAGCAATTTATAAGTGTTAGGCTTTTCCCCTTGTACAAAATACAGAGCTAAGAAAAATGTCTAATGCAGCTGGGAAAGATTTTCATTCTTAGGAGGCTGCTGGACATTTAGAGATGAACTTAAGTGGAGCAGAACATTTATATTTATAAATTGTTCCTCCAATGTATTTGACCCAACACTCCATGGTATCCACGTCATTCTGCATCTGTTATACAGCTGACCTAACGATTCACAGCCAATTACCATCCCAGGACTTCCGTTTCCTCACATAAAATGAAGATAACCTCTAACATGTCCTGCAGCTCCAAAATTATCCTTTCTGAACATGATTCCATGAGGAAGAGGAGGCCTAGTCCCCTTGGATATATCTCCTGTGTATCCCAAGTTGGTTTAACACCATACATGCCCTTTGAATATTATTGAAATCAGTATGATCTGGCCGAGCATAGTGGGTCATGCGTGTAATCCCAGCACTATGAGAGGCCAAGACGGGTGGATCACTTTGCTGCAGGATAATTAAGGAATTAGAGAGACTGAGGGGTTAAGGAGGAATTATTTAATTACTTAGGTGCACCAACCCAGTCGGATTAACATCCAAAGGACTGGGCCCCGAACAAGAGTCAAGCTAACTTTTAAGCATTTTCTGGGGTGTGGAGAGATCTGTGCCGGCGGAAGCATATTACAGAAGCGAGAAACAAAGACAGTTATTTAATTGAGACATGCATTACATTATTTTGTACTTTTTAAGGAACAACATGTTTTACACCTTGAGTTTATCTGTCTAGTGACCTTGCAGCTGCACAGCTAGAGAAACAGCATCTTTACAATGCCAGGGAAAGGGAGAGAGAAGGCTCACTAGCCACAGAAATACAGGCAGTTAATTTTAAAGGACTACAGCTCTTTCTCTTCCTCAGGGGGAACTGGGTTTTCTTATATATAACTGAGTTTTTGTTTAAACCTTTTTTTAATTTTTTTTAATTCCTGTTTCGGCTTGAGCTGAGTTCAAGACCAGCCTGGCAACATGGCAAAACCCCATCTCTACCAAAAAAAATTAGCCGGGCGTGGTGGCAGGTACCTGTATTCCCAGCTTCTTGGAAGGCTGAGGTGGGATTATCTCTTGAGCCCAGAAGGTAGAGGTTGCAGTGAGCTGTGATTGCACCACTGCACTCCAGCCTGGGTGATAGACCCAGACCTTGTCTCAAAACAAAACAAAACAAAACAAAATCAGTATGATCTGAATTACGTCATATTAGTGAGACCTAACCATAGAAGCTACCCTCTCTTTGATAAGTTGATTTTCAAGATGAATATTTTGAAACTTCCAGATTAGCTGGGCATGGTACTGCACAACTGTAGTCCCAAGTACTCAGGAGGCAGAGATGGAAGGATCGCCTGAGCCCATGAGGTCAAGGCTGCAGTGAGCTATGATTTCGCCACTGCACTCCAGCCTGGGTGACAGAGACCCATCTCTAAATAAATAAATAAATAAAAATTGGGCGCAGTGGCTCACACCTGTAATCCAGTACTTTGTGAGGCCAAGGCAGGAGGATAGCTTGAGCCCAGGAGTTTAAGATCAGCCAGGGCAACATAGCAAGACCCCATCTCTACACACACACTCAATTTTTTAAATTAGCTTGGTGTGGTGCACGCCTATAGTCCCAGCTACTTGGGAGGCTGAGGTGGAGGGATCACAAGCCTGGGAAGTTGAGGCTACAGTGAGGTATGATTGTGCCACTGCCCTCCAGCCTGGACAACAGAGGGAGACCCTGTCTCAAAAAATACATACATAAATAAATAAAAACAAAAAATTTCCAGAGGAGATAGGTCCTCCTGTGCCTCTAATATTTTCCTCTATAAATATTTTTGCTTCATACTTTCTTTGTGTGAGTTTATCGGCTTCACAGGTGTGTTTTAGCTCTATTTCTTTATAGGAATTATCAATTTTTTTTTTTTTTGAGACAGAGTCTCACTCTACCACCCAAGTTGGAGTGCAGTGGTGTGATCTCAGCTTATTGCAACCTCTGCCTCCCGGGTTCAAGCAATTCTTCTGCCTCATCCTCCTGAGTACCTGGGATTATAGGCACGTGCCACCATGCCTGACTACTTTTTGTAATTTTAGTAGAGATGGAGTTTCACCATATTGGCCAGGCTGGTCTTGAACTCCTGACCTAGTGATCCACCCACCTTGGCCTCCCAAAGTGCTGAGATTACAGACCTGAGCCACTGCGCCCAGTCTCAACTTTTCTTCTACCAGTTAGCCAGTGATACATTCTCCTTCATTCCCGTCAGTATATAAAAATGATATTTCTCCCATCAGAACACAAAAATCCTCTCTTTCACCCACCTGCTGCCAACCACGTCCTCCTTCGTGACACTTTGACATTTTGGACTGGCTACTTAAATATATGAATTTTTAAAAAATTTTTTTTTCTTTTTGACAGAATCTCCCTCTGTCACCCAGGCTGGAGTGCCATGGCATAATCTCGGCTCACCGAAACCTCCACCTCCGGGTTCAAGTGATTCTCCTGCCTCAGCTTCCCAAGTAGCTGGGATTACAGGTGTGAGCCACTATGCCTGGCATGAATATAAATTTCTCCTCCACTTTGCTGTGGGGGGCTGTCCTATACATAAAAGAATGTTTAGCAGCATCCCTAGTATCTATCTACCCGATGCCGGAAGCAACACCCACCCCACCTCAGATGTCTCCAGACATTGCCAAATGTCCCTTAGGAATACAGTCATCACCCTGCCTCCACCCCAGTTGAGAACCACTTCTCTGCAGCAAAACTCCTCAAAAGAATTGGCCGGGCACAGTGGCTCAAGCTTATAATCCCAGCACTTTGGGAAGCCGAGGCGGGTGGATCACCAGGTCAAGAGTTCAAGACTAGCCTGGCCAGCATGGGGAAACCCCATCTCTACTAAAAATACAAAAAGTAGCCAGCCGGGCGTGGTGGCGCATGCCTGTAATCCCAGCTACTTGGGAGGCTGAGGCAGGAGAATCGCTTGAACCCAGGAGGTGGAGGTTGCAGTGAACCAAGATCATGCCACTGCACTCCAGCCTGGGCGAAAGAGTGAGATCCTGTCTCAAAAAAAAGAATTATCAGCTGGGCAAGGTGGCTCAAGTCTGTAATTCCAGCACTGTAGGAGGCCAAGGCAGGCAGATTACCTGAGGTCAGGTGTTCAAGACTAGCCTGGCCAACATAGTAAAACCCCTTCTCTACTAAAATATACAAAAATTAGCAGGGCATGGTGGCACATCCCTGTAATCCAGCTACTGGGGAGGCTGAGGCAGGAGAATCACTTGAATTTGGGAGGCAGAGGTTGCAGTGAGCCAAGATCATGCCATTGAACTCCAGCCTGGGCAACAGAGCAAGACTGCATTTCAAAAAAAAAAGAATTATCTATCTGCACTGTCTCACATGTGTCTCCTTCTCTTTACCAAAGTGCCACTGAAAATGTTCTTGTTGAGATCATCAATGACTTTCATGTTGCTAAATGCTATGGTTATTTCTCCATAAGATGCAAAAAATTAGCTGGGCGTGGTGGCGGGCGCCTGTAGTCCCAGCTACTCAGAGGCTGAGGCAGGAGAATGGTGTGAACCAGGGAGGCAGAGCTTACAGTGAGCCGAGATCATGCCACTGCACTCCAGTCTGGGCAACAGAGCAAGACTCTGTCTCAAAAAAAAAAAAGAAAAAAGTATAATAGCAAACACTTATATAGTGCTTCTGGAACAGGAATTAAAAGAAATTAAAGAATGTGTAAGCAAAAACTCAGTTGTATGTAAAAAAAAACCAATTCCCCCTGAGGAAGAGAAAGAGCCGGAGTCCTTTAAAACTTAACTGCCTGTTTTTCTGTCTGTGGCTAGTGTGCCTTATCTCTCCCTTTCCCAGGCTATGTAAAGACTCTGTTTCTCTAGCTGTGTGGCTGCAAGGTCACTAGACAGATAAACTCAAGTCGTAAAACATGTTTTTCCTTGAAAAGTAAGAAATGGGCCGGGCGCGGTGGCTCAAGCCTGTAATCCCAGCACTTTGGGAGGCCGAGACGGGCGGATCACGAGGTCAGGAGATCGAGACCATCCTGGCGAACACAGTGAAACCTCGTCTCTACTAAAAAGTACAAAAAAAAGTACAAAAAACTAGCCGGGCGAGGTGGCGGGCGCCTGTAGTCCCAGCTACTCGGGAGGCTGAGGCAGGAGAATGGCGTAAACCCGGGAGGCGGAGCTTGCAGTGAGCTGCGATCCAGTCACTGCACTACAGCCTGGGCGACAGAGCGAGACTCCGTCTCAAAAAAAAAAACAAAAAAAACAAAAAAAAAAGAAAAGTAAGAAATGATGTAATGCATGTCTCAACTGAATAACTGTCTTTGTTTCTCACTTCTGTAATATGCTTCCCCCTGCACAGATCTCCCCCCCCACAAAATGCTTAAAAGGTAACTTGACTCCTTGTTAGGGGCTCAGTCCTTTGAATGTAAATCCAACTGGATCGATGCACCAAAATAATAAATAATAAGTATCCTCCTCAACCCCTCGGTCTCTTTGATTCCTAAATTATCCTGCTACACTGCAAGGGACCCAGAGATCTCCTCCAGCCCCTCTTTTAACTCTTAGCGGGTTTTTGAGCTGAATCTAGAAAATGAACTGACACCAGGCAGATTAACAAGAGAAAAGTGTACAAACTTTGTTTCACATGTACGGGGCAGTCTACACAAAAGAGTGAAGTCTGAAGAAGTGGTCAAATAAGATGCTTTTTACGTTTTAGACAAAGAGCAATACATTTGAGAAGAAATGACAGGACAAAGAAAATCTGGCTGGGGCAGTAAATTTTTCAGGGGAGTCACTAGGCGATAAATGGTGGGGAGTGCCAAACTAGTGGAAGTAAGGGTAACTTTGAGAAGTATGTTTACAGAGGTCCATTGTAGCCTTTAGTTTTGAGTCTCTGGAGATAAAGGCTATTTTCTTGCTCTTATATGGAGAGGGTACCTTCTCCAGATAAATCCTCATCACTTGTTACATGCAGGAAAACAGTGGTCAGCTTATTGTTTCTGAAACTTTACTTTCTCTATTTTTTTTTTTTTTTTTTTTTTTTTTTGTGATGGGGTCTCACTCTGTCACCCTAACTGGAGTGCAGTGACACAATCTAGGCTCGCTCCAACCTCCGCCTTCCAGGTTCAAGTGATTCCCATGCCCCTGTCTCCTGAGTAGCATGCACCACCACGTCCAGCTAATTTTTGTATTTTTAATAGAGACAGGGTTTCACCATGTTGGCCAGGATGGTCTTGAACTCCTGGGCTCCAGCGATCAGCCTGCCTCGGCTTCCCAAAGTGCTTGAATTACAGGCATGAGCCACCGTGCCCAGCCTCTCTAATGCTTTTTTTTTTTTTTTTTTTTTTTTTGAGACGGAGTCTCGCTCTGTCGCCCAGGCTGGACTGCAGTGGCGCGATCTCGGCTCGCTGCAAGCTCCGCCTCCCAGGTTCTCGCCATTCTCCTGCCTCAGCCTCCGAGTAGCTGGGACTACAGGCGCGCACAACCACGCCCGGCTAATTTTTTTGTATTTTTAGTAGAGACGGGGTTTCACCGTGTTAGCCAGGATGGTCTAGATCTCCTGACCTCGTGATCCGCCCGCCTCGGCCTCCCAAAGTGCTGGGATTACAGGCGTGAGCCACCGCGCCCGGCCTCTCTAACGCTTTTTAACTCAATAATTGATATATCGATTTGGCATATTTGGAGTTTTGGGATTTGTTTTTGTTTTTGTTTTTGAGACAGGGTCTCTCTTTGTCACCCAGGCTGGAGTGCAGTGGTGGGATCATGGCTCACTGCAGCCTCCACTTCCTGGGCTCAAGTGATTCCCCTGCCTCAGCCTCCCTGGTAGCTGGGACTATAGATGAGCACCGCCGTGTCTGGCTAATTTTTGTGTTTTTTTGTACAGACGTGGTCTTGCCATATTGCCTAGGCAGGTCTTGAACTCCTGACCTCAAGTGATCTGCCTGCCTCGGCCTCCCAAAGTACTGGGATTACAACCACCATGCCCAGTCCAATCTGGCGTATTTTGGGATGGCATGTCCTTTGCTCCTTTAGTGCTCACAGTGTGCCAGGTGTTGTTCTAAGTGTCTTAGATATGGTGGAACACCTTGCTGGTTCAACCACCAGAGCAGCTCATTTTTAAAATATTTTCTGTCTTTCATAACAAAATTATAGTCAGCAATAATCTGAAATGAAGTGACTAATAATCATGGCCAGAAAAGAAACAGTGAAAGTTTTACTTTATTGAATTTCATGGCCGGGCATGGTGGCTCACACCTGTAATCCCAGCACTTTGGGAGGCCGAAGCAGGTGGATCACCTGAGGTCCAGAGTTCAATACCAGCCTGGCCAACATAGTGAAACCCTGTCTCTACTAAAAATATAAAAATTAGTCTGTAATACCAGCACTTTGGGAGGTCGAGGTGGGTGGATCACCTGAGGCCGGGAGTTCAAGACCAGCCTGACCAACATGGAGAAACCCCGTCTCTACTAAAAATACAAAATTAGCTGGGCGTGGTGGTGCACGCGTGTAGTCCCAGCTACTTAGGAGGCTGAGGCAGGAGAATCACCTGAACCTAGAAAGTGGAGGTTACAGTGAGTGGAGATCATGCCATTGCACTCCAGACTAAGCAACGAGAGCAAAGCTCCTTCTCAAAAAAAAAAAAAAAAATTAGCCGGGCATGGTGGTGTGCATCTGTAATCCCAGCTACTCAGGAGGCTGAGGTGGGAGAATCGCTTGAGCCCAGGAGGTGGAGGTTGCATTGAGCTGAGATCATGCCACTACACTCCAGCTAGGATGACAGAGTGAGAGTCTGTCTCAAAAGAAAAAAAAAAACTCAAATTAATATTATGGTAAAAAAGGTAACGAATTAATGCTTTTAAATTACATTTATATATTTGTGTATATATGTGTGTATATACACATATAAATATATTTATGGCTGGGCACAGTGGCTCATGCCTGTAATCTCAGCACTTTGGGAGGCTGAGGGGGGTGGATCACGAGGTCAGGAGTTGAAGACCAGCCTGACCAACATGGTGAAGCTCCGTCTCTACTAAAAATAGAAAAATTACCCGGGAATGGTGGCACCCGCCTGTAATCCCAGCTACTCAGGAGGCTGAGGCAGGAGAATTGTGCCACTGCACTCCAGCCGGGGTGACAGAGTGAGACTCCATCTCAAATATGTATCTATATATAGATATAGATATAGAGGTAGATATAGCTATGATATAGCTATAGAGAGAGAGAGAGAGCGCTATATAGATCTATATCTATATAGATCTATATAGATATATTTTTGTATTTGTAGTAGAGACGGGGTTTCACTGTGTTGGCCAGGATGGTCTCGATCAGCTGACCTCATGATCCGCCCGCCTTGGCCTCCCAAGTGCTAGGATTACAGGCGTGAGCCACCACACCCAGCCCAATTTTTTTTTTTTCCAGATGGGGTCTCCCTGTGTTGCTTAGACTGGGTCGAACTTCTGGACTCAGGGATCCTCCTGCCTCAGCCTCCTGAGCCACCATACATGGCCTATTTTATTATTTTTATTATATTATATATTATATATAATATTATTATAGTTTATATTATATATTTTTTTATAAATCAAAGTACTATTTTATTAAATGAGTTATTTTATACAACATGAGCATCAATATAATTACAGTTGTAAAAAAATTTTTTATAACAAGGATGGACTGATTTTCAGATTTCCAAATCAGAGTCAACTGTACATTTACACAGAATTGTCTTTGCATGAAGTCCAAAAGGGAACAGCATAAAAATGAGTGTTTCTGTAGCCCCTTTATTTTTGCTGATCAACAGTTTGTTAGAAAAGCAGCTGCAGGTATGTTACCTAAGGTCTGAGACAGTAGAAGAGTCAAAGGTGTCATGAATTCACCTGTAAACAACCTTATGCCTGAACATCAGCTAATTCTGGAGTAAGTGGAGTCTTAGGATGCTTGCTCTCAAAGTGCTGCTTGAAGGTCTTAGGGTCTGGCATTTGTGTCCTACAGACACTGCAGGTATATATTAAGGCAGCTTTGGCAGCAGCCTTTTGGTCATGTCCTTGTTTCTTCTTTTGTCCAGCTTGCTTTTTGGCATTTTTCTGCTAAAACTGAAATTTTCTGCTGTCCACGAGCCATATCCGGGCTGGGACAGTCTTGCGTCAGAGAGATTGCACAGTGCGAGAGGGCCAGGAGAGGACGCCGGAGGGAGAGGCTATATTATATATATTATATATTTTATTGTCTGCCTGGGAATATGGCAATATCAATATAATATATATTACATAGTATTATATAATATATATTATTTATTATATAATATTATAATTTTTTATTTTATTTTATTTTGAGACAGAGTCTTGTTCTGTTGCCCAGGCTGGAGTGCAGTGGCTCAATCTTGGCTCACTGCAACTTCCACCTGCTGGGTTTGGGCAATTCTCCTGCCTCAGCCTTCCAAGTAGCTGGGATCAACAGGCGTCTGCCACCACAGCCAGCTAATTTTTGTATCTTTAGTAGAGACAGGGTTTCACCATGTTCACCAGGCTCGTCTTGAACTCCCGACGTCAGGTGAACCACCTGTCTCAGCTTCCCAAAGTGCTGTGATTACAGGTGTGAGCCACCGTGCCTGGCCTGTTTTGTTTTGTTTTGTTTTGTTTTGTTTTGAGATGGAGTCTTCCTCTGTTGCCCAGGCTGGAGTGCAGTGGTGCAAACCTACCCCTCTCTGACCTATGCCCTGGGGTGGATCACTTCTACCATGCTGCCCTTAATAAGCTTCCCACCATGAATTAATTTAATCTTTATAACAATCCCATTAAATAGGTGCTGTTATATCTCCCCCATTTCACAGAAGGGGTGACTAAGGTTCCGGAAAATTAAGTGAGTTTTAAATTAAGATAATAAATGGCAAAAATGAGATTTAAACCCAGGCAGTCTAGTGCCTATTTCTATGCTTTTAATGGCTCCCCACTGCCATTTATGAAGCACAATGTAAAGAATACCTGTATCGGCCAGGTGCGGTGGCTTATGCCTGTAATCCCAGAATTTTGGGAGGCTGAGGCAGGCGGATCACGAGATTAGATCGAGACCGTCCTGGCTAACACGGTGAAACCGCATACTAAAAATACAAAAAATCACCTGGGCGTGGTGGCCCTCACCTGTAGTCTCAGCTACTTGGAAGGCTGAGGCAGGAGAATCACTTGAACCTGGGAGGTGGAGGTTGCAGTGAGCCAAGATGGCACCGCTCCACTCCAGCCTGGGTGACAGCGTGAGACTCCATCTCCAAACACACACACAAAAAGAATACCTGTATCTTTACCATTTAACTTTTTTAGCTGTTACATTTTGCCACAGTTGAAGCTCCCATAGATCCTTTTCCCATCTCATTCCCTACTCTCCTTTCCTAGATGTAAGCTTCAATTTTATTTTGGTGGGCATCTTCTCTGTGAACTTTTACTTTTCCTAAATATGTATGTATCCAAAAACAATGTATAATATCCTGTATATTTTCCAACTTTATTTAAATGATATCATAGAGTGATACAATTCTACAACTTACTTTATTCAATAAACTTTTTACATTTATCCATGTTAACATTAATACATGTGTTAGAGTTCATTTATTTTATTTTATTTATTTATTTTTGAGACAGAGTCTCGCTCTGTCGCCCAGGCTGGAGTGCAGTGGCCAGATCTCAGCTCACTGCAAGCTCTGCCTCCTGGGTTTACGCCATTCTCCTGCCTCAGCCTCCCGAGTAGCCGGGACTACAGGCGCCCGCCACCGCGCCCGGCTAGTTTTTTGTATTTTTAGTAGAGACGGGGTTTCACCATGTTAGCCAGGATGGTCTCAATCTCCTGACCTCGTGATCTGCCTGTCTCGGCCTCCCAAAGTGCAGGGATTACAGGCTTGAGCCACCGCACCAGGCCTCATTTATGTTTTAAATGCTGCATAGCATTTCCTTGCATAAATGTAGCAGAATGTATCCATTCTTCTGTTAATGTATAAACAATATGTTTCAAGGCTTTGGTCTTCTATACATAGAGAGTTCTCCTTATTTTCATTTTGGCCAACCTTTAAAAATTGGAACACTTGGCCAAGCACAGTGGCTCATGCCTGTAATCCCAGCACTTTGGGAGGTGGAGGCAGGTGGATCACCTGAGGTCAGGAGTTTGAGACTAGCCTGGCCAACATGGTGAAACCCTGTCTCTACCAAAAATACAAAAATTAGCCTGATGTGATGGCGCATGCCTATAGTACCAGCCACTCAGGAGGCTGAGGCAGGAGAATCGCTTGAACCTGGGAGGCAGAGGCTGCAATGAGCCAAGATCGTGCCACTGCACTCCAGCCTGGGTGACAGAGTGAAACTGTTTCAAAAAAAAAAAAAAAAAAACTGGATTACTTCAAATTTTAAAATCCAGATTTATGACTATGAATTCTTTTAAAAAGTCAAATGATACAGAAAATTCCCAGCTGCCTGGGACTAATATGTTGAAATTAAGTTACAGCTGCCCATGTAGATAGGGCACATTCCAGTTGGTTACAACTTCCCTGCTCCTCCCAGTGTGCTGAATGGTGATATCAATTGCCATTTGTCAAGATGACAATGTTATATATTGGTTTTGGATATATACATATTTAGAAAAAGTATTTAAGGCTGGGCACGGTTGCTCACGGCTGTAATCCCAGCACTTTGGGAGGCTGAGGTGGGTGGATCTCCTGACATCGGGAGTTCAAGACCAGCCTGGCCAACAGGGCGAAACCTCATCTCTACTAAAAATACAAAAATTAGCTGGGCATGGTGGCACCTTCCTGTTATCCCAGCTACTTAGGAGGCTGAGGCAGAGAATCGCTTGAACCCAGGAGGCAGCGTTTGCAGTGAGCCAAGATCACACTATTGCACTCCAACCTAGGCAAGAAGAGTGAAACTCCATCTCAGAAAAAAAGAAAAAAAGAAAGAAAAGAAAAAGTATTTAAAAGTTCACAGAAGGCCAGGCATGGTGGCTCATGCCTGTAATCCTAGCACTTTGGAAGGCCGAGGCTGGAGGATCACCTGAGGTCAGGAGTTCAAGACCAGAGTAGCAAACATAGTGAAATCTCGTCTCTACTAAAAATACAAAAATGAGCCAGGCATGGTGGTGCATGCCTTTAATCCCAGATACTCAGGAGGCTGAGGCAGGAGAATCACTTGAACCTGGGAGGCGGAGGTTGTGGTGAGCAGAGATCCCACCACTGCACTCCAACCTGGGTGACAGTGAGATTCTGTCTCAAGAAAAAAAAAAGTTCGGCTGGTTGTGGTGACTCAAGCCTGTAATCCCAGCACTTTGAGAGGCTGAGGTGGGCGGATCACCTGAGGTTAGGAGTTGGAGACCAGCCTGACCAACATGGAGAAACCCTGTCTCTACTAAAAATACAAAATTAGGGCCGGGCACGGTGGCTCAAGCCTGTAATCCCAGCACTTTGGGAGGCCGAGAGGGGCAGATCACGAGGTCAGGAGATCGAGACCATCCTGGCTAACATGGTGAAACCCCGTCTCTACTAAAAATACAAAAACTTAGCCGGGCGAGGTGGCAGGCGCCTGTAGTCCCAGCTACTCGGGAGGCTGAGGCAGGAGAATGGCGTGAACCCGGGAGGCAGAGCTTGCAGTGAGCTGAGATCCGGCCACTGCACTCCAGCCTGGGTGACAGAGCGAGACTCCGTCTCAAAAAAAAAAAAAATTAGGCCGGGTGCAGTGGCTCACGCCTGTAATCCCAGCACTTTGGGAGGCCGAGGTGGGCGGATCATGAGGTCAGGAGATTGAGACCATCCTGGCTAACACGGTGAAACCCCATTTCTACTAAAAATACAAAAAATTAGCTGGGTGTGGTGGCGGGCGCCTGTAGTCCCAGCTACTTGGGAGGCTGAGGCAGGAGAATGGCGTGAACCCAGGAGGCGGAGCTTGCAGTGAGCCGAGATCATGCCACTGCCCTCCAGTCTGGGCGACAGAGCGAGACTCCTCTCAAAAAATAAATAAATAAAATAAATAAAAATACAAAATTAGCTGGGCGTGGTTGTCAGGCCTCTGAGCCCAAGCCTGCAGATATACATCCAGATGGCCTGAAATAACTAAGAATCACAAAAGAAGTGAAAATGGCCAGTTCCTGCCTTAACTGATAATATGACCTTGTGAAATTCCTTCTCCTGGCGCAAAAGCTCCCCCACTGAGCACCTTGTGAGCCATGGCCCTGCCTGCCAGAGAACAACCCCCTTTGATTGTAATTTTCTACTACCTACCCAAATCTTATAAAATGGCTCCACCCCTATCTCCCTTCGCTGACTCTCTTTTCAGACTCAGCCTGCCTGCACCCAGGTGAAATAAACAACCTTGTTGCTCACACAAAGCCTGTTTGGTGGTCTCTCCACATGGACATGCATGACATTTGGTGCCAAAACCCGGGACAGGAGGACTCCTTCGGGAGACCAGTCCGCTGTCGTCACCCTCACTCCATGAGGACCTCGGGTCCTCAGACCAACCAGCCCAAGGAATATCTCATGAATTTCAAATCGGATGAGCAGTCTTTTCACTCTCTTCTCCAGCCTCTCTTGCTACCCTTCAATCTCCCTCTCTCGCTACCCTTCAATCTCCCTGTCCTTCCAATTCCAGTTCTTTTTCCTCTCTAGTAGAGACAAAGGAGACACATTTTATCCATGGACCCAAAACTCCGGTGCGGGTCACAGACTTGGGAAGGCAGCCTTCCCTTGCTGTTTAATCACTGCAGAGACACCTGCCTGATTATTCACCCACAGTCCATTGGTGTCTGATCACTGCGGGGACACCTGCCTTGGTCATTCACCCACATTCCCTTGGTGGCAAGTCAATTGTGGGGACACCTGTTTTGGCTGCTCATCCACATTGCAGCCCAGGGCTGCTCACCATCCCCCTTCTCCATGTCTCTACCTTTCTCTTTAAATTTACCTCCTTCACTACGGGCAACCTTCTGCCCTCCATTCCCCCATCTTCTCCCTTTAAGAGGCTGAGGTGGGCGGATCACCTGAGGTCGGGAGTTGGAGACCAGCCTGACCAACAGGGAGAAACCCTGTCTCTACTAAAAATACAAAATTAGCTGGGCATGGTTGTCAGGCCTCTGAGCCCAAGCCTGCAGGTATACATCCAGATGGCCTGAAGTAACTGAAGAATAACAAAAGAAGTGAAAGTGGCTGGTTCCTGCCCTAACTGATGACATTACCTTGTGAAATTCCTTCTCCTGTCTCAGAAGCCTTAGAGCCTGTGCTCTTAAAAACTTAAAACGGTGGCTCAAGCCTGTAATCCCAGCACTTTGGGAGGCCGAGACGGGCGGATCACGAGGTCAGGAGATCGAGACCATCCTGGCTAACACGGTGAAACCCCGTCTCTACTAAAAATACAAAAAACTAGCCGGGCGAGGTGGCGGGCGCCTGTAGTCCCAGCTACTCAGGAGGCTGAGGCAGGAGAATGGCGTAAACCTGGGAGGTGGAGCTTGCAGTGAGCTGAGATCCGGCCACTGCACTCCAACCTGGGCGACAGAGCGAGACTCCGTCTCAAAAAAAAAAAAAAAAAAAAAAAAAACTTAAAACCTCTTCAGCTCTCACCTGACCTAAATACGTAAGCATCTTATTTTCTTCTGCAACACCACTTGGCCCCAACACAAACTCTACAATGGTTCTAAATAGGCAGAAAATGGCACTTTTGATTCTCCATTTTACAAGAGCTGGATGATTTTTGTCGAAAAATGGACAAATGGTCTAAGGTGGCTGATGTCCAGGCATTCTTTTACATATTGGTCCCTCCCTAGTCTCTGTTCCCAATGTGACTCATCCCAAATCCTCCTTCTTTCCCTCCTGCCTGTCCCTTCAGTCCCAACCCCAAGCATCACTGAGTCTTTTGAATCTTCCTTTTCTACAGACCCATCTGACCTCTCCTCCCCAGGTTGCTCCTCACCAGGCTGAGACAGGTCCCAATTCTTCCTCAGCCTCTGCTTCCCCACCTTATAATCCTTTTATCACCTCCCCTCCTCATACCCGGTCTGGCTTACAGTTTTGTTCCATGACTAGCCCTCCCCCACCTGCCCAACAATTTCCTCTTAAAAAGGTGGCTGGAGCTAAAAGCATAGTCAAGGTTAATGCTTCTTTTTCTTTATCCGACCTCTCCCAAATCAGTTAGCATTTAGGCTCTTTTTCGTCAAATGGGTTTTGTCAAAAAACCCAGCCCAGTCCATGGCCTGTTTGGCAACAACCCTTAGATACTTTACCAACCTAGACGCAGAAGGGCCAGAAGGCTGTCTTATTCTCAATATACATTTTATTACCCAACCCACTCCCGACCTTAAAAAAAAAGCTCCAGAAATTAGATTCTGGCCCTCAAACCCCACAACAGGACTTAATTAACCTTGCCTTCATGATGTACAATAATAGAGTAGAGGCAGCCAAGTAGCAACGTATTTCTAAGTTGCAATTCCTTGCCTCCACTGTGAGACAAACCCCAGCCACATCTCCAGCACACAAGAACTTCCAAACACCTGAACCACAGCAGCCAGGCATTCCTCCAGGACCACCTGTCACACACGTCCATGTGAAGATACCACCAAACAGGCTTTGTGTGAGCAACAAGGCTGTTTATTTCACCTGGATGCAGGCAGGCTGAGTCCAAAAAGAGAGTCAGCAAAGGGTGGTGGGATTATCATTAGTTCTTATAGGTTTGGGATAGGTGTACAAAGTACATTCTTAAGGGCAGGGGAGAATATTACAAAGTACCTTCTTAAGGGCAGAGTAGACTATATCGTATCAGTTAGGGTGGGCAGGAACAAATCGCAGTGGTGGATTGTCATCAGTTAAGGCTATTTTCACTTCTTTGTGGATCTTCAGTTGCTTCAGGCCCTCTGGATGTATACATGCAGGTCACAGGGGATATGATGGCTTAGCTTGGGCTCAGAGACCTGACCCTGCCTACCCCAGGATCTTGCTTCAAGTGCTAGAAATCTGGCCACTGGGCCAAGGATTGGCTGCAGCTTTGGATTCCTCCTAAGCCATGTCCCATCTATGCGGGACCCCACTGGAAATCGGACTGTCCGACCTGGCAGCCATTCCCAGAGCCCCTGGAACTCTGGCCTAAGACTCTCTAACTGACTCCTTCCCAGATCTTCTCTGCTTAGCGGCTGAAGACTGATGCTGCCCAATCGGCTCAGAAGCCTACAGGACCATCACAGATGCTTTGGGTAAGTCTTACAGTAGAGGGTAAGTCCATCCCCTTCTTAATCAATATGGAGGCTACCCACTCCACATTACCTTCTTTTCAAGGGCGTGTTTTCCTTGCCTCCATAACTGTTGTGGGTATTGATGGCCAGGCTTCTAAACCTCTTAAAATTCCCCTACTCTGTTGCCAACTTGGACAACATTCTTTTATGCACTCCTTTTTACTTATCCCCACCTGCCCAGCTCCCTTATTAGGTTGAGACATTTTAACTAAATTATCTGCTTCCCTGACTATTCCTAGGCTACAGCTACACCTCATTACTGCCCTTTCCCCAGTTCAAAACCTCCTTCGCATCCTCCCCTTGTATCTCCCCACCTTAATCCACAAGTATATGACACCTCTACTCGCTCCTTGGAGACCGATCATGCACCCCTTACCTTCCCATTAAAACCTAATCACCCTTAGCCCGCTATGCTTTAAAAGGATAAAAGCCTGTTATCACTTGCCTGTTACAGCATGGCCTTTTAAAGCCTGTAAACTCTCCTTACAATTCCCCCATTTTAACTGCCCAAAAACCAGACAAGCCTTACAGGTTAGTTCAGGATCTGTGGCTTATCAACCAAATTGTCTTGCCTATCCAACCCATGATACCAAAGCCATAGACTCTCCTATCCTCAATACCTCCCTCCACAACCCCTCCATAACCCATTATTCTGTTCTGGATCTCAAACATGCTTTCTTTACTATTCCTTTGTACCCTTCATCACAGCCTCTCTTTGCTTTCACTTGGACTGATCCTGACACCTATTAGGCTCAGCAAATTACCTGGGCTGTACTGCCACAAGGCTTCACAGACAGCTCCCATTACTTCAGTCAAACCCAAATTTCTTCCTCATCCATAACCTATCTTGGCATAATTCTTTGTGAAAACACATGTGCTCTCCCTGCTGACTGTGTCTGGCTAATCTCCCAAACCCCAACCCCTTCTACAAAACAACTCCTTTCCTTCCTATGCATGGTTAGGTACTTTACCTTTGGATACCTAGTATTACCATCCTGACTAAACCATTATATAAACTCACAAAAGCAAACCTAGCTGACCCCATAGATCCTAAATCCTTTTACCACTCCTCTTTCTGTTCCTTAAAAACAACCCTAGAAGCTGCTGCCACACTAGCTCTCCCTAACTCATCCCAACCCTTTTCATTACACATAGCCAAAGTACAGGGCTGTGCGGTCAAAATTCTTTCACAAGAGCTGGGGCTGTGCCCTGTAGCCTTTCTGTCCAAACAACTTGACCTTATTGTTTTAGGCTAGCCCCCACATTATTCCAGATACCACACCTGATCTCCATGACTGTATCTCTCTGATCCACCAGACATTCACTCCATTTCCCCATATTTCCTTCTTTCCTGTTCCTCACCCTGATCACACTTGGTTTATTGATGGCAGTTTCACCAGGCCTAATCACCACTCACCAGCAAAGGCAGGCTATGCTATAGTATCTTCCACATCTATCATTGAGACTACCACTCTGTCCCACTGCACTACCGCTCAACAAGCCGAACTCATTGCCTTAACTCATGCCCTCACTCTTGCAAAGGGACTACACGTCAATATTTATACTGATTCCAAATATGCCTTCCATATCCTGCACCACCATGCTGTTTTATGGGCTGAAAGAGGTTTCCTCACTACTTGAGGGTCCTCCATTATTAATGCCTCTTTAATAAAAACCCTTCTCAAGGCTGCTTTACTTCCAAAGGAAGCTGAAGTCATTCACTGCAAGGGCCATCAAAAGGCATCAGATCCCATTGCTCAGGGCAATGCTTATGCTGATAAGGTAGCTAAAGACGCAGCTTAGCTTTCTAACTTCGGTCCCTCACGGCCAGTTTTTCTCCTTCTCATCTGGTCACTCCCACCTACTCCCCCACCAAAACTTCCACTTATCAATCTCTTCCCACACAAGGCAAATGGTTCTTGGACCAAGGAAAATATCTCCTTCCAGCCTCACAGGCCCATTCTATTCTGTCATCATTTCATAACCTCTTCCATGTAGGTTACACGCTGTTAGTCCGCCTCTTAGAACCTCTCATTTCCCTTCCATCATGGAAATCTATCCTCAAGGAAATCACTTCTCAGTGTTCCATCTGCTATTTTACCACTCCTCAGGGATTGTTCAGGACCCCTCCTTTCCCTACACATCAAGCTCAGGGATTTGCCCCTGCCCAGACTGGCAAATTGACTTTACTCACATGTCCCAAGTCAGGAAACTAAAATACCTCTTGGTCTGGGTAGACATTTTCACTGGATGGGTAGAGGCCTTTCCCACAGGGTCTGAGAAGGCCACCGCGGTCATTTCTTCCCTTTTGTCAGACATAATTCCTTGGTTTGGCCTTCCCACCTCTATACAGTCTGATAACGGATGGGTCTTTACTAGTCAAATCACCCAAGCAGTTTCTCAGGCTTTTTGTATTCAGTGAAAACTTCATACGCCTTACTGTCCTCAATCTTCAGGAAAGATAGAATGGACTAATGGTCTTTTAAAAACACAGCTTGGCTGGGCGTGGTGGCTCAAGCCTGTAATCCCAGCACTTTGGGAGGCCGAGACGGGCGGATCACGAGGTCAGGAGATCGAGACCATCCTGGCTAACACAGTGAAACCCCGTCTCTACTAAAAAATACAAAAAAACTAGCCGGGTGAGGTGGCGGGCACCTGTAGTCCCAGCTACTCAGGAGGCTGAGGCAGGAGAATGGTGTAAACCCAGGAGGCGGAGCTTGCAGTGAGCTGAGATCCGGCCACTGCACTCCAGCCTGGGCGACAGAGCGAGACTCCGTCTCAAAAAAAAAATAATAAAAAAAAAATAAAATAAAAACACACCTCACCAAGCTCAGCCTCCAATTTAAAAAGGAGGACTCTGTCAAGGATAGAGCCCAAAAACTCACCAACCAAGCAAGTAATTATGCTGAACCCCCTTGGGCACTCTCTAATTGGATGTCCCGGGTCCTCCCAATTCTTAGTCATTTAATACCTGTTTTTCTCCTTCTCTTAATTCAGACCTTGTGTCTTCCATTTAGTTTCTCAATTCATACAAAATTGAATGGCATCCAGGCCATCACCAATCATTCTATACGACAGATGCTCCTTTTAAGAACCCCACACTATCGCCCTTTACCACAAAACCTTCCTTCAGCTTAATCTCTCCAACTCTAGGTTCCCACACCACCCCAATCCTGCTTGAAGCAGCCCTGAGAAAAATCACCCATCATCTCTCCATACCATCACCAAAAATTTTCACTGCCCCAATACTTTATGACTATTTCATTTTATTTTTCTTATTAACATAAGAAGACAGGAATGTCAGGCCTCTGAGCCCAAGCCTGCAGGTATACATCCAGATGGCCTGAAGTAACTGAAGAAACACAAAAGAAGTGAAAATGGCTGTTCCTTCCTTTACTGATGACATGACCTTGTGAGATTCCTTCTCCTGGCTCAGAAGCTCCCCCACTGAGCACCTTGTGACCCCTGCCCCTGCCCGCCAGGGAACAACCCCCTTTAACTGTAATTTTTCACTACCTACCCAAGTCTTATAAAACGGCCCCACCCCTATCTCCCTTTGCTGACTCTGTTTTTGAACTCAGCCTGAGAGAAGACAGACAGACCTTCTCATATAGGTGTTTTTTTTTTTTTTTTTTTTTTTTTTTTTGAGAGAGAGTTTCACTCTTGTTGCCCAGGCTGGAGTGCAATGGCACGATCTTGGCTCACTGCAACCTCCGCCTCCCAGGTTCAAGCAATTCTCCTGCCTCAGCCTCCCTAGTAGCTGGGATTATAGGCATGTGCTACTATGCCCAGCTAATTTTGTATTTTTAGTAGAGAAGGGGTTTCTCCATGTTGGTCAGGCTGGTCTTGAACTCCCGACCTCAGGTGATCCACCTGCCTTGGCATCCCAAAGTGCTGGGATTACAGGCATGAGCCACTGCGCCCAGCCTCTCATATGGTTTTATATTGTTTTAAACTCAGAAAAGGAAAGAAAAGCAAAACATAAAGCAGGTAACCCGGCACCTAGGAACCAGACCAAAAACCAAGGAACCAGACCCAAAACCAGGCCTGGGCCTGCCTTACCTAAGCCTGGTAGTTAAAATTCGACCCCTGACCTAGCAACTAATGTTATCTATAGATTATAGAAAGACATTGTGAAACTTCCCGGTCTGTTCTGTTTCACTCTGACCACCAGTGCATGCAGCCCCTGTCACGTACCCCCTGCTTGCTCAATCGATCATGAGCCTCTCACATGGACCCCCTTAGAGTTGTGAGTCCTTAAAAGGGACAGGAATTGCTCACTTAGGGAGCTCAGCTCTTGACACAGGAGCCTTGCCAATGCTCCTGGCCGAATAAACTCCTTCCTTCTTTAATTTGGTTTCTGAGGAGTTTTGTCTGCGGCTCATCCTCCTACATGCCCACCTGTACCCAGGTGAAATAAACAGCCTTGTTGCTCACACAAAGCCTGTTTGGTGGTCTCTTCACACGGACGTGCGTGACAGTGGTGGCAGGTGCCTGTAATCCCAGCTTCTCAGGAAGCTGAGGCAGGGAGAATCACTTGAACCCGGGAGGCAGAGGTTGCAGTGAGCTGAGATTTTGAACTCCAACCTGGGCGACAAAAGCAAAACTCCATCTCAAAAAAAAAAAAAAAAAAAAAGTTCACAGTGATCATGCCTACCAAAATCACATCAAAGGTCTCATACATCCAGAAAACTAGAGTAGGGGATGAGATGGGAAAAGGATCACAGGAGCTTCAACTGTGACAAAATGTAAGAGCTGAAAAAGTTGACTGGTGAAGATATACCGTGATTTTTTCAGAGCATTTTTTTTTTGCATCTGTTACTCTAAAAATCAAATGAAAACAAAATATAGACCAAAACAACTGTCTCCTTCAAGAAAGGAGCGAAAGGCTATATCTGAGAGGGTGATTGTGGAGGATATTGGGATTCTGATTCAAATACCTAAACTGCCTCATTGGCTCAGTTACCTCCCTGGTCTCTGTATACTTTCGAGTTTGCGATCCATCACATTTAACCACTGGCGATCTGATTCCAAGTCAACCATTTAACAACCTGAGCACAAAATTTAAGCAGGCAGTTTCTTCCCTTGTGAGAAGGGAAAGACAACTTCAACTTTATGGATTGTTGTGAACGTCCAATAACTTGTGTAAAACTTTTGTAAAAAGTTAACTGTGCCAGACACATGCTGGTTTATATGGGTATCAGCTAATTCCTGGATCTAGTCTTTATTTCCACGGATTTAGGGAATCATTTTACATGGTAAAATACGCCCCTCGAACTAACAAGTTCATCCAGGGACAAAGCCTGACTTTAGCAGAAACACAAAACACCTGAGCAGGGAGGCGGCGGCCCCTGCCTGGCGCGCATGCGCAACTGTAAAAGCCGTTAGGTCTGTCCCTGGCGCCCGATTAGAATATTTAATTCCAGTTGGAGCGCTTTTCCTCACCTTACTATATTTTATTTCTGGTAAATGCTCACACATTTTAATTTCTGAGAGGCCCAAATTCCTCTCAGACTCATTCAAATTGACCAAGTAGTCTTACTAAGGTGACTTTTGTCTCATTGTAAGTCCTCAGTAAATTTTGCAGTTTAGGATGATGACGTAATTTTTGCGTAAAAGTAACAACTCATTTCACCGGAAAGGGACCACGACAGGAGCAGGGACTCGAGTTTCTTTTTATTCGGGCACTTCAGTAGTTACCTCTTGCTTGGGGGCGGTGCCGCGTGTGGACCCGATGGACCCCGGCGACGCGGCCATTTTGGAGTCTTCCCTAAGGATCCCTTACCGGTTTTTCGAGACAGTGCTGCCGCCGCTGCCCGCGGCCTTGCAGGGCAGGATGAATGTGATAGACCACGTGCGGGACATGGCGGCCGCGGGGCTGCACTCCAACGTGCGGCTCCTCAGCAGCTTGTTACTTACAATGAGTAATAACAACCCGTGAGTTGAGGCGGGGAGCGGCCTGGGGCTGAGGAGAAAGCGGCAGTGGTTTGGGACCGGGGGCTCAGGGCACGCGGGAACAGGCGGGAAGGAGCGGCCTCCCGCACCAGCGGAGGCTCCGGCGTCTGCGAGGGCGTAGTGGAGCGGAGCAGACTTCGGAGCGCAAGTTGGGTTCACTGGGTGCCGGCGTCAAGTCCCTGCGGAGATGTGGCGAGCGGCGGCTTGGAGAAATAGAAGGCAGAGGCTCTGAGGACGACCCAGGCGAGGGTTTTCTGAGGCACCTGTCGCGGGGTAGCGCGACTGTCACATCGCTGGGCCGAATCCTCCCCTCTCGGCTCCTTCCAGAGAACGTTTTTTTCTCTCGCTGCAGCTCCGGGACCCAGCCTCCTGGTTTTTATGCTCTAGCCCCGCATCTGAGATTGGTCACCCCATTAAGTGTATCAGGAGGGTCCACTTTCTCGCCTTGGGAAACCCCTGAAAACGGGGCCGGGCGCGATGGCTCACGCCTCTAATACCAGCACTTTGGGAGGCCGAGGCGGGAGGATCGCTTGAGCCCAGGAGTTAAGACTAACCTGGGCAACATAGGGAGACCCTGCCTCTATGAAAAATAAAAATTAAACAATTAGCCGGGCGTGATTGTGCGTGCCTGAGTTCCCAGCTACTCGGGAGGCTGAGGCAGGAGGATTGCTTGAGCCCAGAAGGTCGAGGCTGCAGTGAGCCGTGATCGCATCACTGGCCTTTACCGTGTGCGACAGAACGACAGCCTGTCTCAAAAAAGAAACGGGAGATTCCATTAATGGGTGGGCGTGGCGCCTTTCTTGTTTCATTGAAGCACTGGGCTGATTCCATCCTTGAGTGTCCATCCTTAAGTACATGTCCCTCTCCTGCTTAAAATCCTTCACTGGCCGGTTGCAGTGGCTCAAGCCTGTAATCCCAGCACTTTGGGAGGCCGAGGCAGGCGGATCACGAGGTCAGGAGATCGAGATCATCCTGGCTAACACGGTGAAACCCCGTCTCTACTAAAAAAAATACAAAAAAATTAGCCGGGTGTGGTGGCGGGCACCTGTAGTCCCAGCTACCGGGGAAGCTGAGGCAGAAGAATGGCGGGAACCCGGGAGGCAGAGCTTGCAGTGAGCCGAGATCGCGCCGCTGCACTCCAGTCTGGGAGACAGAGCGAGACTCCGTCTTAAAAAAAAAAAAAATCCTTTATTGCACTAATGAAAATTATTTCCCATGGCCTCCGAAAGGAATTATCTGTCCTTCACTCTCTGCTACTTCATCTCATTACTGTGTTCACTGCTCTCCAGCCTCTCTGGCTATTCTTTCTGTTATTTATTTATTTTTATTTATTTTTGTTTTTTTTGAGACAGAGCCTTGCTCTGTCGCCCAGGCTGGATGGAGTTCAGTGGCGCGATCTCGGCTCACTGCAGCCTCCGCCTCCTGGGTTCAAGCGATTCTCCTGCCTCAGCTTCCCAAGTAGCTGGGATTACAGGCGAGCGCCACATGCCCAGGTAATTTTTGTAATTTTAGTAGAAACGGAGTTTCAATATATTGACCAGTCTGGTCTTGAACTCCTGACCTCAGGTAATCCCACCACCTCGGCCTCCCAAAATTTTGGGATTACAGGCGTGAGCCACCGCGCTTGGCCTCTTTGTGTTATTTGAATGTACCAAGCGTGTTCTCTGGGCCCTTGTACTTGCTGTTCCTGCTGCAACGGTCCTTATCTCAGCGCTGCCTCCTCCTTCAGGTTTTAGCCTGAACATCTCTCCTAGAGAACCTTCTCTGACTCCCAGGACTCTCAGGTACTCCCACTTTTCTACCCTTCGCATAGCCTAGCAATTGAAAGCACAGTGGATGTGCGCATTAAGCACTCACATGCTTATTGAGTGTGTTGAGGAAGTGAGTACAACCTCAGGGAGGTGAAATACCCTTGTCTGAGTTCACACATCTAATAAATGGAGGAGTACAATGTCTGGACCTGGTCTTCTCTGACTGGAGAGTCTCCATTCTGAGCCACCAGTCTGCTACCTCCATATGGCATTATCATGGAAACTTCTACTCTGTAGATGTATTAGTGTTTGGCCTGCTATAGAAGCTGGTCTAGGTCAGAAGGGAAAGGTCCTTAAAGTGCTTACAATGCAGCTGCTGCTGCCCATTGGATTTTCATGAGTGTGCTTTGGTGTTTTGTTTTGCTTTTCAGTCAGAGTCTTGCTCTGTTGCCCAGGCTGGAGTGCAGTGGTGCGATCTTGGCTCACTACAGCCTCCACCTCCCAGGCTCAAGCGATCCTCCCACCTCAGCCTCCTGAGTAACAGGGATTACAGATTCGCATCACCACGCCTGGCTAATTTTTTTTTTTTTTTTTTTTTTTTTGAGACGGAGTCTTGCTCTGTCACCCAGGCTGGAGTGCAGTGGCCGGATCTCAGCTCACTGCAAGCTCCTCCTCTCGGGTTCACGCCATTCTCCTGCCTCAGCCTCCCGAGTAGCTGGGACTACAGGCACCCGCCACTTCGCCCGGCTAGTTTTTTGTATTTTTTAGTAGAGACGGGGTTTCACCATATTAGCCAGGATGGTCTCGATCTCCTGACGTCATGATCCGCCCGTCTCGGCCTCCCAAAGTGCTGGGATTACAGGCTTGAGCCACCGCGCCCGGCCAATTTTTTTTTTTTTTTTTAATAGAGATGGAGTTTTATCATGTTGACCAGGCTTGTCTCGAACTCCTGACCTCAAGTGATCCCCATGACTTAGGCCTCCCAAAGTGCTTGGATTACAGGCGTGAGCCACCGAGCCTGGCCTCATTAGTGTGCTTTGGACCTTACTAGTGAGACCCATCATTTTGCCACCATCCACTTCATGTTGACAGGAGCCCTGGTCTCTGTCAGCCTTCTGTGTTTATTCTGGAACCTTTCACTTGGTTCTTGGTTCTGAGTGATTTGTCAAAGCATAGTTTCCACGTTTGGAGATTTAGGCCCTACTTGCTCTTAGTTCTCAAAGATGTTACAGGAGAGTTTGAAACAGTTTAATTCTCTGGCTAGACTAAGTTTAGCCCATGCTTTTTCATGTTAGATTAGATTGGCAGTTTCCTAGCTTTAGGACATGTTCAGGTTTCTGCCCTTCATGGTTTATACTTTAAAATTTCTTGTGGAATAGGCAGTAGACACTGTTAAATTCAAACAGTGGAGAAGGGGCATGCAGATCAGTATCTTTCCCTGAGTCTTGAACCTCACCCCACCATTTCCTTTCTCCAGAGGCAGTAACTATTTTTTCCTGTGTCATTACAGAGGTAACTTATGCATGTGTAAGTAGACATGTATGTTATATGAGTATCTGAATGCCTTCTGTGGGTGTAATAATACTTTTGTATCCAGGCATCAGATGGTTATTTCTCACTACATACATAGAATCACAGAGTTTGAAGAGAACTTAAGTCATCTAGACTATACTTTTTTGTTGTGTTGTTTTTTTTGGGGGGGAGACTGAGTCTCGCTCTGTCACCAAGGCTGGAGTGCGGTGGCGTGATCTCGGCTCACTGCAGCTTCCTCCTCCTGGGTTCAAGCAGTTTTCCCTCAGCCTTCCAAGTAGCTGGGTTTACAGGTGCCCACCACCACGCCTGGCTGATTTTCGTATTTTTAGTAGAGACAGGGTTTCAACATGCTGGCCAGGCTGGTCGAACTCCTGACCTCAGTGATCCTCCCACCTTAGCCTCCCAAAGTGCTGGGGTTACAGGCATGAGCCACCGCTCCTGGCCGTTTTTTGTTTGTTTGTTTGTTTATTTATGAGACAGAGCCTCTCTCTGTCACCCAGGCTGGAGTGCAGTGGCGGGATCTTGGCTAACTGCAAGCTCTGCCTCCCGGGTTCAAGTGATTCTCCGGCCTCAGCATCTAAGTAGCTAGGATTATAGGCGTAAGCCATAGTGCATGGCCACAATAATGCAATTCTGTGGGTTTTAGAGTATTTACAAAATTGTATGGTCATCACCATGATCTAATTCCAGAAAGTTTTCATTACCTCAACGAAAAGAAACCCTGTGGCCTGGGATTACAGGCGTAAGCCACTGCGCGCGGCCTTTTTTTTTTTTTTTTTAAAGACAGAGTTTCACTCTTGTCGCCCAGGCTGGAGTGCAGTGGCGCAATCTCGGGTCATAGCAACCTCCGCCTCCCGGGTTCAAGCGATTCTCCTATCTCAACCTCCCGAGTAGCTGGGATTACAGGCATGCGCCACCATGCCCAGCTAATTTTGTATTTTTAGTGGAGACGGTTTCACCATGTTGGTTAGGCTAGTCTTGAACTCCTGACCTCAGGTGATCCGCCTGCCTTGGCCTCCCAAAGTGCTGGGATTACAGGCGTGAGCCACTACGCCCAGCCCCCCTTTCTCCTTTTATAGTGGCATTTTCTTTAGTTTTTTTGTTTTTGTTTTGTTTTGTTTTGAGATGGGGTCTCACTCGGTCGCCAGGCTGGAGTGCGAGTGCGATGGTGCAATCTCAGCTCACTGTAACTGGAATCCCAGCACTTTGGAAGACCGACGCAGGTAGATTACTTGAGGTCAGGAATTTGAGACCAGCCTGGCCAACATAGCGAAACCCTGTGTCTACTTAAAAAAAAAACAAAAATTAGCTGGGCGTGGTGGCACGTGCCTGTAATCTCAGCTACTCTGGAGGCTGAGGAAGGAGAATCGCTTGAACCTGGGAGGTGGAGGTTGCAGTGAGCTGAGATTGCGCCACTGCACTCCAGCCTGGATGATAGAGTGAGAATCCATTTCAAAAAAAAAAAAAGTTGGGGGAGCTTGGATTGAAAGGGAGGAAAAGATGTATTACATTTTCTCTATCTCCTACTGGATTTGATTCATAGGTATCATTGCTTTAATGTTAAATAAAGGAAGATTATATTGAGCAATAGATATATTTATCATATTAGCATAGAGTTCAGCTTTCAACTTTCATGTTTCTTACTTTAGGGACTAGCACTCAGGGTACATTGACTCTTTTGTAAGCTGTCATTATACAAGGCTTTGCGCTAGGCTTATGTAGACACTTAACAGTGTTCCTTCTAAAATTTCAAAATAACCTATGTAGGGGATATACTTTCTTTGTTTTCTAGTGAGTTATTCTCCCCATCTCAGAAGTACCAGCTTTTGGTGTATCATGCAGATTCTCTCTTTCATGATAAGGAATATCGGAATGCTGTGAGTAAGTATACCATGGCTTTACAGCAGAAGAAAGCACTAAGTAAAACTTCAAAAGTGAGACCTTCAACTGGAAATTCTGCATCTACTCCACAAAGTCAGGTAATCGAAGATAGAATTGTGATTTTTTTTTTTTTTTTGAGAAAGACTCCAAAAATTTAGAACAGGGCTCCCCAGGCCCCAGTGCCTGGTCTGTTAGGAACCAGGCTGCACAGCAGGAGGTGAGTGGAGGGCTAGTGAATATTACTACCTGAGCTCCGCCTCCTGTCAGATCAGCTGTAGCATTAGATTCTCACAGGAACACAAACCCTATTGTGAACTACACTTGCTAGGATCTAGGTTGTGTGTTCCTTATCATAATCTGACTAATGCTTGATGATCTGAGGTGGAACGGTTTCATCCTGAAACCACCCCCTCACTCCCCATCTGTGGAAAAATTGTCTTTCATGAAACTGGTCCCTGGTGTCAAAAAGGTTGGGGACTGCTGATTTAGATGATAGCTGATTCGTTGTAAAAGATGAGGCCAGGCACAGTGGCTCACACCTGTAATCCAAGCACTTCGAGAGGCTAACGTGGGAGGACTTGAGGTCAGGAGTTTGAGACTAGCCTCGGCAACATAGTGAGACTCCTGTCTTTACACAACTGGGCATGGTGGCACACACCTGTAGTCCTAGCTACTGAGGAGGCCAAGGTGGGAGGATTGCTTGAGACTAGGAGTTCAAGACTGCAGTAAATTATGTTGGCATCACTGCATTGCAGGACTCCAGCCTGGCAACTGGGCTCTGCAGCCTGGGCAACAGAGCGAGACCCTGTCTCAAAAAAAGAATTACTGGGTCATATGATAACTGTGTTTAACGTTTTGAGGTACTTTCATATTGTTGGAATAATGTTTCAAAGAGATATTTTCATTGTCTTTTAGTGTCTTCCATCTGAAATTGAAGTGAAATACAAAATGGCTGAATGTTACACAATGCTAAAACAAGATAAAGATGCCATTGCTATACTTGATGGGATCCCTTCAAGACAAAGAACTCCCAAAGTAAGTTGAATGTTTGTGTGTTTTTCTCCTCAGCCCTCCTAACCTTGCTCCCTCCCTCCATGTTTTCTCATGCATTAAGGAGTCCATCTGAACATTTTACCCATGATTCTAATTCTCATTTTCTTCCTCTTCATGGAGTGGGGGACCCTGAAAATTCAGCTGTTGAAAATGATAACTGGAGAATACTACACATGCTTATTCTTTGGTTTTTTCTTTTTTTTTTTTTTTTTTTTTTTTGAGACGGAGTCTCGCTCTGTCGCCCAGGCTGGAGTGCAGTGGCCAGATCTCAGCTCACTGCAAGCTCCACCTCCCGGGTTCACGCCATTCTCCTGCCTCAGCCTGCCAAGTAGCTGGGACTACAGGCGCCCGCCACCTTGCCTGGCTAGTTTTTTGTACTTTTTAGTAGAGACGGGGTTTCACCGTATTAACCAGGATGGTCTCGATCTCCTGACCTCGTGATCCGCCCGTCTCGGCCTCCCAAAGTGCTGGGATTACAGGCTTGAGCCACCGCGCCCGGCCCTTTTTTTCTTTTTTAATGTTTAACTTAGTATTTTTTGAGACTGAGTCTCACCGTCACCCAAGCTAAAGTGCAGTGGTGTGATTCTGGCTCACTGCAGCTTCAACCTCCCAGGCTTAAGCAATCCTCCCACCTCAGCCTCCCAAATAGCTGGGATTACAGTTGCAAGCTGCCACACCCAGCTAATTTTTTTTTTTTTTTTTTTTTTTTTGAGATGGAGTTTTGCTCTTGTTGCCCAGGCTGGAGTGCAATAGCATGGGGGCTCACTGCAACCTCCGTCTCCTAAGTACAAGCGATTCTCATGCCTCAGCCTCCCGAGTAGCTGGGATTACAGGCACCTGCCACCATACCAGTCTAATTTTTTTGTATTTTTAGTAGAGATGGGGTTTTGCCATGTTGGCCAGGCTAGTCTTGAACTCCTGACCTCAGGTGATCCGCCCACCTCGGCCTCCCAAAGTGTTGGGATTATAGGCGGGAGCCACTGCGCCCAGCCAATTTTTTTTATTTTTGGTAGAGACAAGGTTCCACTGTGTTGCCCAGGCTGGTCTCAAATGCCTGGGCTCAAGTTGTCCTCCCACTTTGGCCTCCCAAAATGCTGGGATTATAGGTGTGAGACACCACTCCACGCCTATTTTTTATTTTTGTTTTTTTTTTTTTGTTTTGAGACAGTCTTGCTCTGTCTCCCAGGCTGGAGTGCAGTGGTGCAATCTTGGCTCACTGCAGCCACCACCTCCCAGGTTCAAGTGATTCTCCTGCCTCAGCCTCCCAAGTAGCTGGGACTACAGGCACCCACCACCACCACCACCACCACTCCTGGCTAATTTTTGTATTTTTGGTAGAGGTGGTGTTTCACCATATTGGCCAGGCTGGTCTTGAACTCCTGACTTTGTGATTTGCCTGCTGCGGCCTCCTAAAGTGCTGGGATTACAGGCGTGAGCCACCATGCCTGGCCTTTTTTTTTTTTTCTAGAGGGAGGTTCATTCTTGTTGCCCAGACCGGAGTGCAATGGCACAATCTCAGCTCACTGCAACCTCCGCCTCCTGGGTTCAAGCAATTCTCCTGCCTCAATCTCCCGAGTAGCTGGGATTATAGACATGCGCCACCATGCCCGACTAATTTTGTATTTTTAGTAGAGACGGGGTTTCTCCATGTTGGTCAGGCTGGTCTCGAACTCCTGACCTCAGGTGATCTACCCGCCTTGGCCTCCCAGAGTGCTGGGATTACAGGCATGAGCCACCGCACCCAGCCCCTCACACACACACACACACACACACACTCTCTCTCTCTCTCTCTCTCTCTATCTATCTATCTATCTATATATATATATATATATATTTTTTTTTTTTTTAAGAGATAGTCTCCACTGTGTTGCCCAGGTTGGTCTCAAACTTCTGGGCTCAAATTGTCCTCCCACCTTAGCCTCCCAAATTGCTGGGATTACAGGTGCGAGCCACTGCACCTGGCCTCTTCGTGTTTTTGTTTTTAAGTGAAAGTGAGTTTACTAATAAAATAAAGGAATAAAGAATGGCTACTCCATAGGCAGAGAAGCCTTTGATGTTTCTTATTATAGGAAATAATGATTTATTTGTAAAACACTTCCAGGTGGTAAACATACTTTTTTAGAACTTCATTTTTTGCCCTCCATAGGTGTACTCCTTTGGTAATGGGGGTGGTTTTATTCCTTTGTTTTGAAACTTAATACTGTAAGATTCTTTTATCCTTATTTATGTGTAGAATATGTCTTTGTGTTTGATTTGGCAGCATATTACAGTGAAGAAAACCCCTTTAATTAAAATTAAAATATCTGGTGTCTAGTTTGAGTTTAGGGCATATAAGCTGTGTGCAGTGCAAACTTGGGCATGTTACTAATTTGTGAGCTTTACTACTTTTTTATTTATAAAATGAGAAGAATAGTATTTTTTCTGTTAGTTTTATAAATGCTGAATAAGTTCATGAATGTGAGAATATATCAGTATTTAATATTCTAAGAATACTATCATGTCTCCCGCCCTGCTCACTTTATTGAAAAACTGTTTTGTGCAACTTTTGCTTAATAATAAGGAATTTTATAGGTAAAATGACGTGTGCATCCTCCTGCCTTTAAAAGATAGGAAATCTAAGCAGTAGGGGCCTGGTGTATTTTAGTTAGTGCTGCTTCATCCAAGTCTTGCTGAACTTTAAAAGTAACCAAACTTGATGAGAACATGTTTAAGCACCTCCTCATATTAAGGTATTATTTACTGTTTTCTGAGTTTTTGAAGCTATTTTTTCAGTATGATTTTGGCTGCTGTTAAAAACACTTGAAAGTTTATTATGAATTAACCTCTCTCATAATAAGCTTGGATGTTGTATACCAAATCCTGTTCTGGTAACCTATGAAAGTCTTCTCTTACTCCAAGAATAATCTTTTTGCACAGATAAAGAATGTCTGCTGCAATACTCAAGGTATCTTCCTTTTGTAAGAAACCTTTTTTTTTTTTTTTTGAGACGGAGTCTTGCTGTGTCGCCAGGCTGGAGTGCAGTGGCACGATCTCGGCTCACTGCAACCTCCACCTCCCTACCTCAGCCTTTCGAGTAGCTGGGACTACAGGCGCACACCCCCACGCCTGGCTACTTTTTTGCATTTTAGTAGAGACAGGGTTTCACCATGTTGGCCAGGATGATCTCGGTCTCCTGACCTCAGGTGATCCGCCCGCCTTGGCCTCCCAAAGTGCTGGGATTATAGGTGTGAGCCACCATGCCCGGCCAAGAAGCCATTTTAATTATAAACTTTGAAGGATACTATTCCTTACCTTATTAGAAATATACCATAATCTCCTTCCAAATGACTTGTGGATATTTGTAGGAGTTTTTTTTGGAAAATAGTAATGGCAAAGCATCTCAGCTTTATAGCATCCACTGCTTGATTTTCATTGCCATCATTCTTAGAGCAACTGTATGAGTCTGCATTTGTCAGTAGTACGTATCCTTCATTCTGTAGTGCTCTTATAGCTAGGAGCAAAGATGTGTGCCTCGAACATAAACCTTTAACATTTACAGTTTTTCTTTCTTGTCCGTTAGGGAGTTAACTGGCTTCTCAGTCTGTGTAAAGGACAAGGAAGTGAGTCAAAATATGTCTAAATGAATGTCTGTTAATATATGGTAAACATCGCCACACATTCCCTCACATTTTTTTTTTTTTTTTTTGAGACGGAGTCTTGCTCTGTCACCCAGGCTGGAGTGCAGTGGCCGGATCTCAGCTCACTGCAAGCTCCGCCTCCCGGGTTTACGCCGTTCTCCTGCCTCAGCCTCCCGAGTAGCTGGGACTATAGGCGCCCGCCACCTCGCCCGGCTAGTTTTTTTGTATTTTTTAGTAGAGACGGGGTTTCACCGTGTTAGCCGGGATCGTCTCTCGATCTCCTGGCCTCGTGATCCGCCCGCCTCGGCCTCCCAAAGTGCTGGGATTACAGGCTTGAGCCACCGCGCCCGGCCCATTCCCTCACATTTTAAAGGAAAATTTCAGTGTTAGATTATTAAATCTTGGTAAATGTTCACATTTTAAGAGTAAACATACCAACATAGAATTTCTTACTCAGTTTTTTTTTTTTTTTTGAGACGGAGTCTCGCGCTGTCACCCAGGCTGGAGTGCAGTGGCCGGATCTCAGCTCACTGCAAGCTCCGCCTCCCGGGTTCACGCCATTCTCCTGCCTCCGCCTCCCGAGTAGCTGGGACTACAGGCGTCCGCCACCTCGGCCGGCTAGTTTTTTGTATTTTTTTTAGTAGAGACGGGGTTTCACCGTGTTAACCAGGATGGTCTCGATCTCCTGACCTCGTGATCCGCCCGTCTCGGCCTCCCAAAGTGCTGGGATTACAGGCTTGAGCCACCGCGCCCGGCCACTTACTCAGTTTTTAGAAAATGATGACTGCTTGTTTTTATAACTGGTGGAATGTGGCTTTATGATGTTCTTAAGTGAGGATCTATTTTTAAAATAGTTGACTTTTTTTTTTTTTTTTTTGAGATGGAGTCTCGCTCTGTTGCCCAGGCTGGAGTACAATGGCATGATCTCAGCTCACTGCAACCTCCGCCTCCTGGGTTCAAGCGATTCTCCTGTCTCAGCCTCCTGAGTAGCTGGGACTACAGGCGCATGCTGCTGCACCTGGCTAATTTTTTGTGTTTTAGTAGAGACAGGGTTTCACCACGTTGGCCAGGCTGGTCTCGAACTCCTGACCTTGTAATGCACCCGCCTTGGCCTCCCAAAGTGCTAGGATTAGAGGCGTGAGCCACCACGCCCGGCCAATAACTGACTTTTTCATTAGGTATTACTCAAAACTCATTCTTTTAAAGTGACAGTCAAGTAGCTTAAAGGAAATTTTGATATTTGTTGAGACAGATAGTCCATCAGTCATAGTTTGTTAATATAACCAGCAGTCAAGAAAGGATCTTAGATTTAACTTTTTATTCTTTACAAGTATTGACATCAATCCTGGAGTTTTCCTTTAAGTATTTTTCTTTGCATTTTCTTCTTTTTTTTTTTTTTTTTTTTTTTTGAGACGGAGTCTCGCTCTGTCACCCAGGCTGGAGTGCAGTGGCCGGATCTCAGCTCACTGCAAGCTCCGCCTCCCGGGTCTACGCCATTCTCCTGCCTCAGCCTCCCGAGTAGCTGGGACTACAGGCGCCCGCCACCTCGCCCGGCTAGTTTTTTGTATTTTTTAGTAGAGACGGGGTTTCACTGTGTTAGCCAGGATGGTCTCGATCTCCTGACCTCGTGATCCGCCCGTCTCGGCCTCCCAAAGTGCTGGGATTACAGGCTTGAGCCACCGCGCCCGGCCTTCTTTGCATTTTCAAAATAGTAGCCTAATACGGAAAATCTGAGGCCAAGTAAAAAATAGTTTTATTTTTAGTGTTTCATTATTCCATTGTTTGAATTAGTGTGAATTAATGCTATATTAGATTGTTTTATGTAATGTAGGTCTATAATTGCAACAGATGTTCTTTATCTTGCAACAGATGTTCTTTATCTTCAGAGCCACTCTTTCTAGTAAATATCTGGCGTACCAAGCCACAGATAATCAAAGAGATTGGGGGTTGACCTTTTTTCTTTTGTGCCCTCACACTGACTGCTTCCTTAGGTCAATGATCTAGCAAATACTGTTGTGTTTAAAATCTACTAATTTTGCCAGACACGGTAACTGACACCTGTAATCCCAGCACTTTGGAGACCGAGGTGAGCGGATCACCTGAGGTCAGGAGTTCGAGACCAGCCTGGCCAACATGGTGAAACCCCGTGTCTACTAAAAATACAAAAAAATTTAGCTGGGCGTGGTGGCGGGTGGCTGTAATCCCAGCTACTCAGGAGGCTGAGGCAGGAGAATCACTTGAACCCAGGAGGCAGAGGTTGCAGTGAGCCGAGATGGCGCCATCACACTCTAGCCTGGGTGACAAGCGTGAAACTCCGTCTCAGAAAGAAAAAGAGAAAAAATCTAATTTTAAATTGGAATATTGTGTTTATCTGTGTACTATTAGGAAAGTCTTTTATCACTTGCCTATAACTTCTGCATTCTTTGGAACTTTTAGATATTCTTTTTTTTTTTGAGACGGAGTCTCGCTCTGTCTCCCAGTCTGGAGTGTAGTGTCACGATCTCGGCTCACCGCAAGCTCTGCTTCCTGGGTTCACGTCATTCTCCTGCCTCAGCCTCCCGAGTAGCTGGGACTACAGGCACCTGCCACCACGTCCAGCTAATTTTTTGTGTTTTTTTAGTAGAGACGTGATTTCACCGTGTTAGCCAGGGTGGTCTCGATCTCCTGACCTCGTGATCCACCCACCTCGGCCTTCCAACGTGCTGGGATTACAGGCGTGACCCATCACATCTGGCTAGAACTTTTAGATTTTCTTGAGTTTTCCCAGTTGCATGTTAGGTAGGATTATTTTAATTTAGCTTTATGAATTACATATTTAAATTATGCTAAAATGCAGCTGTCTGCACTCACTGGATTTAAATAGTGTAGCTGATTTTTGTAGCATTACTTTAGTGAGTTAGACTGTACCTACGGGCCAAAGCCTTAAGTGTTAGGCTAGAGTCTAGCCACAAGTCGAATTGTCAGAGAAAAGCCAGGTATTACACTTCTTTATCTGTCTTTCTGTATCATTTCCTTTTTAGGAAAGACTGATCTGATCCTTCTTAACTAGCTATGTCAGGAGTTTCTCACTTTCTTATGTGAGATAGTTCATCTTCTGTTTTAAGATCAAGAAAGAATCAAGTTAACTAGCATTCTCTACCATTTCTTAAATGAATGTTCCAGTTTCCAGAGGGCAGCGTCTTTTGTTCAGATATTACTGGGCCTTGTAGGAAGGAAATGTGACTTTCCTCTTAGGGATGGGAGGAGCTAGGGAAAGGAAAGGTAGTAATTCTTTCTTTTGAAGAATGGGGTCAGTCTCCCTTTATTTGCACAGGGTTGTGGGTAGATTTTCCAGTAAAAAGTAAATAACTGGTAATGAAAATTAGGACTTCTTCATGGTGAGAGATTTTCTTTGCAGTATACACTTATTTTACTATCTGTTGTTTGTGTTTATACAGATAAACATGATGCTGGCAAACCTGTACAAGAAGGCTGGTCAGGAGCGCCCTTCAGTCACCAGCTATAAGGAGGTGCTGAGGCAGTGCCCATTAGCCCTTGATGCCATTCTAGGTAGAGATATTTTCTGCCTGTTTTCATGGCATGTTTACTGTCAAAGATAGTAGTTCTCAATCTTGGCTGTACATTAGAATAACTTTATTTTTTAAAAGTTCCCCTCCAGAGAGTGATTTAATAGGATTCTGTTGTCACATATTCAGTCAAGAAATACTTAATCATGGTTTTTGGCTGGGCACAGTGGCTCACACCTGTAATCCTAGCACTTTGGGAGGCTGAGGTGGGTGGATTGCCTGAGCTCAGGAGTTCAAGACCAGCTTGGGCAACATGGCACAACCCTGTCTCTACTAAAAATACAGAAATTAGCCAGGCATGGTGGCACATGCCTATAGTCCCAGCTCCTCGGGAGGCTGGGGCATGAGTATCACTTGAACCCAGGAAAGTGGAGGTTGCAGTGAACTGAGATTGTGCCACTGCATTCCAGCCCAGGGGGACAGAGCAAGACTCTGTCTCAAAAAGAAAAGAAATACTAAAATATGTTTTTTCTGTCATGCATTGCTCAGAATAGGGAAGCAGTTGCCTTTTAGCCGAGGGAAAACATAGCTCGTTGCTCCTTGCATGTGGAAGAGAGATATCGTGCCTTACTTTCTTTCTTCTGCTTTTTGTTGGTTTAGGCTTGCTGTCCCTTTCTGTAAAAGGGGCAGAGGTGGCGTCCATGACAATGAATGTGATCCAAACCGTGCCTAACTTGGACTGGCTATCTGTGTGGATCAAAGCGTATGCTTTTGTGCACACCGGTGACAACTCAAGAGCAATCAATACCATCTGGTGAGAGCCACAAAGTTAATTCAGTGTTTTTGAGGCCTTTGCTTGTCTGGAATTCTGGTGTATCTGAAGTAACAAAAAGAAAAATGAGATGCTTCTCTCTTGGTGCTGCAGCCAGTCTCTGGGATGTGTTAGTCTTTTACACTGAATGGTCCCAAATATAATCATGTAATCATCTCTGTTGGGGACCTGTAAAAATATAAATCTGACTGAGTTTAGCTCTGCACCTGCATAGGTAGTAACCCTTGCGAAGCAAAGCCGGCTACCTTGGTGTGTCATTTTTTTGTTTTTTTCGAGACAAGATTTCTCTCTCTCTCACCCAGGCTGGAGTGCAGTGGCATAGTCACAGCTCAGTGTAGCCTTGACCTCTCAATCTCCTGGGCTCAAACTATCCCCCTGCTCAACCTCCTGATTATCTGGGACTACAGGTGCACGCCACCACACCCAGCTAATTTTTGTATTTTTTTTTTGTAGAGATGGGATTTCACCATGTTGCCCAAGCTGGTCTTGAATTCCTGGGCTCAAGTGATTCTCCCACCTGGGCTTCCCAAAGTACTGGGATTATAGACGTGAGCCACTATGTCTGGCCTTGTGGAAGAAAATCATTTTGCACTCACCAGAAGCTTAGTTTATTGCAACATCTAACCTGGCTTGCCTTCTTGGGACTAGGGATTTTCTTTATATTCAGATAAAGTTCAAGGACAAGAAGAGGCTTGGGCTTGTGTTATGCAAAGTCATTTACTTGAGTAATAAATAGGTGTCACTTGTGAATGACATTACTTTTAACACCATGTAGCGTATGTTGTGTTCTGAAGAACTGCCACCACAAAGTTATTTGTTTGTACTGAGAGATTTCTGCTTTATTCTGTATTTTTGCTATCCTGTCCTATATAACTTTTTTTAAAGTCATAAGCTTAAAGTTTTTTATTATGAAGACTTTTATATTTATGCAAAAGAAAATACTATCTGTATGACCAATCATCCAGATTCAACAACTAAATCCAGATTCAACAACTAAGAGGATTTATAATAGATTTAAAGGTTCAGTGTTTAATAAATATCTTAAAGTTCACTAGAGAAAAAATCCTTATTGCGAGATAACGTGGACCTACTGGGAAGCTTAGCAGATCTGTACTTCAGAGCCGGAGACAATAAAAACTCTGTCCTCAAGTTTGAACAGGCACAGATGTTGGATCCTTATCTGATAAAAGGTAAGTAATTCTTGGGGCAGGAAGACAGTGGCTGTTGTTGAGGGGGATCAGAGATAATAGGGAGAATATGCAGCATGAATGCTCGATACCAAGTTTCATAGAAATAGTGTATAAAACTTATAGTAGTCTTTTAGTTTTTTTAGGTCATGACACATGTTTCTAACACTTAGGTAATTCCATTTAAGCAGTTGTTTTTGATTGAATTCAAGTGTCTTCTCCCCACAGATCATTATTTGGCTTTTTTTCTTTTGAGGGGATCATAGCTCCTCCTTATGACTTACAAATTTATGATGTGCCTGACTGAGAATTTGGATGGCATCCCTAAAACCATAATATCCTTTTAGGGAATTTTGTTTTACCGTATCCTTAGTATAATTAAAAAGGAATAAGAAAGGGATAAGGTGATTAAAGACAGTAATTAGGCGTGAACAACAGAAAAATCACTGATCTTAAAAAAGATTGCAGGTGACAGGTAATCTTCACAGGGACCTCCAAGAGATGGCAGTTGGGACACTGGCAGTGAGTACTCAGGAATAGTGGGAAATAAGGTCAGATAGATATGCTGTCTATTTGTAAAGGCCCAAAAAAGGCCATCAGAAAAACAAGGCCTTGTGACAATAAAGTCTTGTGAGCTCTTAACCCAGGGGAATGGCGGAGCTAGGAAGGGGCCATCCCAAGCATTTAGATGAGGAAACAGATCTAGAAAAACGGATTTGTTTACACAAGATCTCCCTCTCGCCTCAAGTGCTTATTCCTCTTCTGCAAGCTCCCTGCACCCATGATGAAAATGGTGTTTTAGAAATACTAGTCTGGCAGCAGCTGGCAGCTTGGAATCTCAGACCAAGGCCCAGGAGCCAGCAGGAGCATTGTAGTAATCTTGGCTTGAGAGGAATTTTCATGGGAATCTGAAGGGGGATAACAAGGGATGGAAGAGAATGGTGGCAAGAGATAGGTAACAGTGAGCATAGGTCCCTTTTTATAGAATGTGGGTGAGAATAAAACGGGGACTGGGGAGAGGCAGTGATTTTTTGTTTGCTTGTTTGTTTGAGACGGAGTGTCACTCTTGTCGCCCAGGCAGGAGTGCAGTGGCACAATCTTGGCTCACTGCAACCTCTGCCTCCTGGTTAAAGTGACTCTCTCACCTCAGCCTCTCGTGTAGCCAGGATTATAGGTGCCCGCCACCACACCCAACTAATTTTTGTATTTTTTTAGAGGAGACGGGAGTTTCACCATGTTAGCCAGGATGGTCTGCAGCTCCTGACCTTAGGTAACCACCTGCCTCGGTCTCCCTAAGTGTTGGGATTACAGGCCTGAGCCACTGTGCCCAGCCTGAGGCGGTGATCTTTTTTTTTTTTTTTTTTTTTTTTTTTTTTGAGACGGAGTCTCGCTCTGTAGCCCAGGCTGGAGAGCAGTGGCCGGATCTCAGCTCACTGCAAGCTCCGCCTCCCGGGTTCACGCCATTCTCCTGCCTCAGCCTCCCGAGTAGCTGGGACTACAGGCGCTGCCACCTCGCCCGGCTATTTTTTGTATTTCTTAGTAGAGACGGGGTTTCACCGTGTTAGCCAGGATGGTCTCGATCTCCTGACCTCGTGATCCACCCATCTCGGCCTCCCAAAGTGCTGGGATTACAGGCTTGAGCCACCGCGCCCGGCCTGATCTTTTTTTTTTTTTTGAGACGGAGTCTCGCTCTGTTGCCCAGCCTGGAGTGCAATGGCCGGATCTCGGCTCACTGCAAGCTCCGCCTCCCGGGTTTACGCCATTCTCCTGCCTCAGCCTCCCGAGTAGCTGGGACTGTATACAGGCGCCCGCCACCTTGCCCAGCTAGTTTTTTGTATTTTTTAGGAGAGACGGGGTTTCACCGTGTTAGCCAGGATGGTCTCGATCTCCTGACCTCGTGATCCGCCTGCCTCGGCCTCCCAAAGTGCTGGGATTACAGACTTGAGCCACCGCGCCTGGCCGAGGTGGTGATCTTTAATGAACTACATTTTGGATAGAACTACAAGTTTTTTGGGAATAGGCCAACTTTTTCTGAGACTGACTGGCTTTTCAGCAGCATGTTTCTGATGGTCTAGAACTCTTGAAAGAGAAACCTTACTTGATGCCTTTTTTTGGGCCTTTTCTGGTTGGGTTGGGTTCGGGTAGCTGTATATCACGCCACAGGAGAGAGGGGCAAACACTTCCTGAAACTTGCAGGCTTTCAAATTGTGAGGTAGGTTGTTCTGCTCCTTTGTTTTTTTGTTTTTTTGTTTTGTCTTTTTTTTTTTTGTGAGACAGAGTCTCACTCTATCGCCCAGTCTGGAGTGCAGTGACGCGATCTCGGCTCACTGCAACCTCCACCTCCCGGGTTTAAGCAGTTCTCTGCCTCAGCCTCTTGAGTAGCTGGGATTACAAGTGTGTGCCACCATGCCCAGCAAGTTTTTGTATTTTTATTTTTTATTTTTTATTTTTTTTTGAGACGGAGTCTCACGCTGTTGCCCAGGCTGGAGTGCAGTGGCGCGATCTTGGCTCACTGCAAGCTCCGCCTCCTGGGTTCACGCCATTCTCCTGCCTCAGCCTCCTGAGTAGCTAGGACTACAGGCGCCCGCCACCGCGCCTGGCTAATTTTTTGTATTTTTAGTAGAGACGGGGTTTCACTGTGGTCTCGATCTCCTGACCTTGTGATCCGCCCGCCTCGGCCTCCCAAAGTGCTGGGATTACAGGCTTGAGCCACCGAAGTTTTTGTATTTTTAGTAGAGACGACGTTTCACCACCTTGGCCAGGCTGGTCTTGAACTCCCGCCTCGGCCTCCCAAAGTGCTGGGATTATAGGCGTGAGTCACCATGCCCAGCCTCCTTTGGTTTTTGGTTTTGTTTTTGTTGTTAGAGACAGGGTCTCACTCTGTCACTCAGGCTGGAGTGGCTCAAACATAGCTCACTGCAGCCTTGACCTCCTGGGCACAAGCAATCCTCCTGCCTTAGCCTCCTGACTAGCTGGGACCAAAGGCATGTGCCACTGTGCTTGGCTAATTTTTTTTTTCTTTTTATTTTATTTTATTTACTTTTTTAGACATAGTCTTACTCTGCCGCCCAGGCTGGAGTACAGTGGTGCAATCTCGGCTCACTGCAGCCTCCGCCCTCCGAATTCAAGCAGTTCTCCTGCCTCAGCCTCTCGAGTAGCTGGGATTACAGGCGCCTGCCACTGTACCCAGCTAATTTTTTGTATTTTTAGTAGAGACGGGGTTTCACCATCTTGGCCAGGCTGGTTTTGAACTCCTGACCTCGTCATCCACCTGCCTTGGCCTCCCAAAGTGGTGGGATTACAGGCATGAGCCACCACGCCTGGCCCTTCTTTTTTTTTGAGATGGAGTCTCGCTCTGTAGCCAAGGCTGGAGTGCAATGGTGTGATTGGGCTCGCTGCAACCTCCGCCTCTCTGGTTCAAGCGATTCTCCTGCCTCAGCCTCCTGAGTAGCTGGGATTACAGGCACACGCCACCATGCCCAGGTAATTTTTGTATTTTTAGTAGAGATGGGATTTCACCTGTTAGCCTGTTCTCGAACTCCTGACCTCGTGATCTGCCTGCCTCAGCCTCCCAAAGTGCTGGGTTTACAGGCATGAGCCACCACACCCAACCACTTGGCTAATATTTTAAAATTTATGTGGAGAACAGGGTCTTACCATATTGCCCAGGCTGGTCTTGAACTTCTGGGCCCAGGTGATACTCCTGCCTCCGCCACCCAGAGTGCCAGGATTACAGGTGTGAGCCACCATGCCCAGCTGGGTTTTGCATTTTCTTTTTTTTTTTTTTTTTTTTTTTTTTTTTGAGACAGAGTCTCAGTCTGTTGCCCAGGCAATGCAGTAGCGTGATCTCGGCTCACTGCAACCTACGCCTTCCTGGTTCAAGTGATCCTCCTGCCTCAGCCTCCCAAGTAGCTGGGAGTACAGGCGCGTGCCACTATGCCCAGCTAATTTTTTGTATTTTTAGTAGAGACAGGGTTTCACTGTGTTAGCCAGGATGGTCCTGATCTCCTGACCTCATGATCCACCTGCCTTGACTTCCTAAAGTGCTGGGATTACAGGTGTGAGCCCCTGCTCCCGGCCTGGGTTTTGCATTTTAATAGTCACTTTGTAGGAAACTGGAAATAGTAGTGGGAGGAGCCTGTGATGGTGGAAAGGGCTTAGCCCCTGCAGGAGCTGGGGCCTCAACATGGGGTCTGATATTGGGTGCTACTCCTGTATGTGGGAGCCCTGCTTCTCTGCTTAAAACACCTCTTCTGTGTCCTCCTTTTTTAGGAATGGATGTATATGGCTACCTATTGGCACGAGAAGGGCGGCTGGAGGATGTTGAGAACCTTGGATGCCGCCTTTTCAATATCTCTGATCAGCATGCAGAACCGTGGGTGGTTTCTGGGTATGATTATGCCTTCTTTCTCCCCAGTTGTCAGTAGATTAAGAGATTGTGGTTGCTCCTGAAGAGAATATAAATTGAAAGCTCAGGTTTAAGAGGTAATCGCCTGGCCAGGCATGATGGCTCATGCCTGTAATCTCAACACTTTGGGAGACTGAGACAGGCGGATTGCTTGAGGCCAGGAGTTCGAGACAAGCCTGGCCATCGTGGCAAAACCCGTCTCTACTAAAAATACAAAAGTTGTGTGCGGTGGCTCACGCCTGTAATCCCAGCACTTTGGGAGGCCAAGGTGGGTGGATCGCTTGAGGTCAGGAGTTTGAAATTATCCTGACCAACATGATGAAACCCCATCTCTACTAAAAATACAAAAATTAGCCAGGTACGGTGGTAGGCATCTGTAATCCCAGCTACTTGGGAGGCTGAGGCAGGAGAATTGCTTGAATCTGGGAGGCAGAGGTTGCAGTGAGCCAAGATCACACCATTTCACTCCAGCCTAGGTGACAGAGCAAGACTCCATCTAAAAAAAAAAAAAAAAAAAAAAAAGTCGGGCATGGTGGCGCATGCCTGTAATCCCAGCTACTCGGGAGGCTGAGACAGGAGAATCGCTTGAACCCAGGACTCAGAGGTTGCAGTGAGCCAAGATCGTGCCACTGCATTCCAGATGGGTAGCAGAGTGAGTTTTTGTCTCAGAAATAAATAAATAAAATTAAAAGAGGTAATTACTTGAGGCCAGGAGTTTGAGACCAGCCTGGGCAGTGTAGCAAGACTCTCTCTCTCTCAATCTCTCTCTCTCTCTCTCTCTCTCTCTCTCTCTCTCTCTCTCTCTCTCTCTCTCTGTCTCTCTCTCTCTCTCTCTATATATATACACACACACACACACACACACATATAAGTATATGTATATATTTTTAAAAGGATAATCAGTCCTGGATTCAAATCATGGTTTATGACTCTGGATGCATTATTTATCTATCTAGGTCTGTATTCTCATTTGGAAAATGGGCTAATAACCTCTCCTTCTAGGGTTAAGCATTAACTGAGTTGGTGAATGCGTTGTGCTTAGTACTGAGCCATCAGTGATGGGGCCAGAAGATGCTCCTTTGTTATTAACCTGGCTTTACAAATTCTCCTAATGCCTCTCTGCTAATAACTAATATATAGATCATAGGTTCTTTTTCATAATTTGTCCCTTCCGTATCAAGATTTCCCCTTAAAAATAAATATTTAGTGGATTTTTTGGTTTGTTTTGCTTTTCTACTAATATCATAGGTTAAAACTGTAAGTGTGGTTTGGAATAAGGATTATGTTCAGGGCCTTCAATATGATTTTTGGATGAAGTTTCTTTGTAGTCTTCTCTTAAATAACTTCTGGGGTTTTTTTGTTGTTTTTTTGTTGTCTCCAGCTGTCACAGCTTCTATAGCAAACGCTACTCACGGGCCCTCTATTTAGGAGCCAAGGCCATTCAGCTGAACAGTAATAGTGTTCAAGCTTTGCTACTTAAGGGAGCAGCACTTAGGAACATGGGCAGAGTCCAAGAAGCAATAATCCACTTTCGGGAGGCCATACGGCTCGCACCTTGTCGCTTAGATTGTTATGAAGGTAAGATAGAAAACACAGGTGAATGGTATGAATCTGTGGGTGTGGCAACAGTCCTCAGACGGAAGGTTTCATTAGGCCAGCACTTCCCAAACTCTGTTAGAATAATCTGGGGAAGCTGGCCGGATGTGGTGGCTCATGCCTGTAATCTCAGCACTTTGGGAGGCTGAGACTGGGCGGATCACGAGGTCAAGAGATTGAGACCATCCTGGCCAACGTGGTGAAACCCCGCATCTACTAAAAATACAAAAATTAGCTAGGCATGGTGGTGCACGCCTGTAGTCCCAGCTACTTGGGAGGCTGAGGCAGGAGAATTGCTTGAACCTGGGAGGCAGAGGTTTCAGTGAACTGAGATCACACCACTGCACTGCAGCCTGGCAACAGAGTGAGACTCCCTCCCAAAAAAAAAAAAAATCATCTGGGGAAGCTTTTCAAATCCTGATGTTGCATCTCTCCAATGTAGATGGAAATATATGGAGTTGGGAATAGACATTGACATTTCTGGAGGTCCCCAGGTGTTACCAATGTGCAGACAAGTTTGGGAACCACTGCACTAGGCATTTTACATTTATTTAGGGCTTTCAATGGATTTGTCACCCTGTACTTTCAGAATCCATTTTTTCTGATTTTTTTTTTCTGGTTTTTGGTGAGGGGAGAGTTGGGATGGGGTTTTTTTTTTGTCCTCCCACCCCTCGCCCCCATCCAATGTGGCATACTCATTAATATGAATCTCTCTGTGTCAGGCACCATGCGAGATCACTTAGTTTGCCTATTTTTTTTTAATTCCTTTTTTTTTTTTTTTCCGAGACAGAGTCTCACTTTGTTGCCCAGGCTGGAGTGCAGTGGCACAATCTTGGCTCACTGCAAGCTCCACCTCCCGGGTTAATGCCATTCTCCTGCCTCAGCCTCCTGAGCATGTGGGACCACAGACTCCCAGCCACCACACCCGGCTAATTTTTTGTAGTTTTAGTAGAGATAGGGTTTCACTGTGCTAGCCAGGCTGGTCTCAATCTCCTGACCTCGTGATCTGCCCACCTCGGCCTCCCAAAGTGCTGGGATTACAGGCATGAGCCACTATGCCCAGGCCTTGTTTTTTTTTTGAGACGGAGCCTTACCCTGTTGCCCAGGCTGGAGTGCAATGGCATGATCTTGGCTCACTGCAACCTCCACCTTCCAGGTTCAAATGATTCTCCTGCCTCAGCCTCTCAAGTAGCTGGGATTACAGGCGCCCACCACCACACCTGGCTAATTTTTGTATTTTTTAGTGAGATGAGGTTTCACCATGTTGGCTAGGCTGGTCTCGAACTCCTGACCTCATGATCTCCCTGCCTCAGCCTCCCAAAGTGCTAGGATTACAGGCATGAGCCACCACAACCGGCCTATTTTTTTTATTTTTATTTGAGATAGAATCTCACTCTGTCGCCCAGGCTGGAGTGCAGCCATGCAATCTCAGCTCACTGCAACATCTGCTTCCTGGATTTAAGTGATTCTCCTGCCTCAGCCTCCTGAGTAGCTGGGATTACAGGCGTGCACCACCACACCCAGCTAATTTTTGTATTTTTAGTAGAGGCGGGGTTGCGCCATGTTAGCCAGGCTGGTCCCAAACTCCTGGGCTCAAGTGATCTGCCCACCTTGGCCTCCTAAGGTGCTGGGATTACAGGCATGAGCCACTGTACATGGCCTGTTAGGCCTATTCTTTTTTGTGGCCATCTTACCTTGGGCCAGAGTTAGTACTCATGGGATAACTCCACATCCGTATGATAGTGTTGGCTGTGGGAATGGGTCTGTTCATTGTGACCTCCAGAGTGGGCACAATCGGGGCCCAACTTTGTTTTGTTACGTAATATTTTAAGTTCATGTGAACTGACCCTAGGAGTTCAAAGGACCTGTGCCAGCTTCAGCAACGTTTGGTGACTCAGCCACAGACATTAAAATAGATCTTACAAGATGCAGTTCCTCCAAAACATATTTTTATAAGCACTTAAAAATATACCCAGGAGTCTAGGAGTGATTTGCTCTTAACAGGAAGATGAGTTCAAATTTGAGAAATAAAATTTGGATGTTGGGAAAGAGAACAGATCTGCTTATATAGCCAGAGAGCTATGCCTCTGGATTTGTTGGGGGGAAAGAGGATTGTCTTTGTTTTTAAAGAAGCTCCAGCAAACTAGCCATTGATTTCAGATTAACTTCTTGATCCTGAAACTGTAACTTCCCTATCTTCCCAGCTGCTGTTATCATGTTAATTCCATTATACTGCATGCTTATTTCACCAGAGATCAGGGATGCAGTTGAATAGCCTGTCCTATAATATTTGGACAGCAGATGTTTCCCAGTTGGCCAGTGAGGCTTCTTAAGCTGCCATTTGGAGATTTGGGTCAGGGCAACTCTGACTACACCCTTTGAGGTTTCTTACAGTTTCCAGTGGGAGCTTCCTTCTTTTGCTGGTAGAGGTTTAGGTTAGGCAAGTGCATTCTGTTTTCTTCTTAAGCTCCAGTAGGGCTTTAGCAGGGAATTAAAACTATTCAATAAGTAATTGCAAACAACTGTGTGTGGAATCCAGCATGGATTAAGAGTTAGGTAGTTGGCCAGGTGTGGTGGCTCACGCCTGTAATCCCAGCACTTTGGGAGGCCGAGGCCAGTGGATCAGCTGAGGTCAGGAGTTCGAGACCAGCCTGGCCAACATGGCGAAATACCATCTCTACTAAAAATAGAAAAAAATTTAGCCATGCGTGGTGGCACACACCTGTAGTCCCAGCTACTTGGGAGGCTGAGGCAGGAGAATCGCTTGAACCCAGGAGACATGGGTTGCAGTGAGCTGAGATATCACCACTGCACTCCAGCCTGGATGACAGAGCAAGACTGTTTCTTAAAAAAAAAAAAAAGAGTTAGATAATTTCTGGTTAAGTAACCGTAGTGTGTGGAAGGGTGTGCATGAATGTTATAAATGCTGCTAGGGTGGAGGAGTATGCAGAGAAAATCTGCCAAGGATTGTGTGGGTTTGGGGTTTAAGCTGTTTTTTTGTTTTGATGAGCGCTTTGTGCCAAAAAGTTATTCCTCTGTTCTCCTCAACTTCTTGGCGTGAAGAGTTGAGAGTTGACTCTTCTCAAGGTGGCCTCCTCATAGGACATCTCGCTGTGGGTGTGGAAAGAGGCAAGGGCTGCCAGTTCCAGTCTGTTTGGTGCACCTGATAAAGTATTCTTGATCTAGTTTAGGGAAGCCCTCAGCAAGTGCCTTTTGAGACAGCTGTTATGTTTCAAATAAAAGAGTCTTTCTCCCTAGGTTGCTTGACAATAAGTCCTTTATTTGTCAAACTGGAAATTCACTTAAAGACTCTAGGAGCCAGGCCAGGCACGGTGGCTCATACCTGTAATCCCAGCACTTTGGGAGGCCAAGCTAGGCGGATCACCTGAGGTCAGGAGTTCGAGACCAGCCTGACCAACATGGAGAAACCCCGTCTCTACTAAAAATACAAAACTAGCCGGGCATGGTGGCGCATGCCTGTAATCCCAGCTACCCGGGAGGCTGAGGGAGGAGAATCACTTGAACCCGGGAGGCGGAGGTTGCAGTGAGTGGAGATGGTGCCATTGCACTCCAGCCTGGGCAACAAGAGCGAAACTCCATCTCAAAAAAAAAAGACCCTAGGAGCCTTCCATCTTAAACCTAGCCCTGCAGGTGACCGAATGCAGCTGGAGAATAACAGCTTGTTAAGAGGCAGCAAAACCTTGGGTTTTGTTGGGAACATCATCTCTCACTACTTTGATCTCTTGGCCATATGACAAACTAATCATTAGTGTCGCATTTATTCTTCCAGCGGTCAGATGGGGTGCTCACATGCTGTGAGTTCCTTACATGTGCTTGTTTCCTTCCCTAAACTGAAGGTGCCTTTGAAGGCAGTCTTTTTCCACATCCATCAAGTGCTCTGGGGAAGAGCACTTCTTAGCTATTCCATCAACACACTTGCCTGTCTAATCTCACCATCAGTTTCCCCTGGCCTGCCGTTCGTCTGAAACTTTGAAGGTTAGCAATTTGGAGAGCTGTCAGAGTGGAAGCATGGGTTGGAGTGGTAATGGCATTGAATGTCTTAATGTGTTTTACTTTTTTCAGGTCTTATCGAGTGTTACTTAGCCTCCAACAGTATTCGAGAAGCAATGGTAATGGCTAACAACGTTTACAAAACTCTGGGAGCAAATGCACAGACCCTTACCCTTTTAGCCACCGTTTGTCTTGAAGACCCAGTGACACAGGAGAAAGCCAAAACGTTATTAGATAAAGCCCTGACCCAAAGGCCAGATTACATTAAGGCTGTGGTGAAAAAAGCAGAACTGCTTAGTAAGTGTGTCTTATTTTCTGCCCTATTCATCATTAATTTTTATGAAACCTGACCTCATTGGACACCCTTGTCCCAGCTAGTTACAGATGACCAGACAGGTGTGTGTGTTTTGCAGCAGGTCTGAGCCTGCTTGGATTGGTTTATATTTAGCCCAACCAAATGTAGCTGGCTTAGACCTGCTTGGCTTGGCTGTAGCCACCTATAATTGGTTGGTATCTGTTTGGCTCACTTTTTTTTTTTTTTTTTTTTTTTGAGACGACCTCTCGCTCTATCACCCAGGCTGGAGTGCAGTGGCGCAATCTCAGCCCACAGCAACTTCTGCCTCCCAGGTTCAAGCGATTTTTCTGCCTCACCCTCCTGAGTAGCTGGGTCTACAGCCATGCACTACCACACCCAGCTAATTTTTTTTCTTTTTTTTTTAGTAGAGACAGGGTTTCACCATATTGGCCAGGCTGGTTTCGAACTCCTGACCTCGTGATCCACCCATCTCGGCCTCCCAAAGTGGTGGGATTACAGGCGTGAGCCACTGCGTCCAGCCTTGGCTCACTGTTATCTGGTTTGAGTTGTCCTGAATTAGTTTGAGCTGAATCTAACTAACTGGTTTTAGCCAGTTTGAACTGTTTGGTGCTATCTGAATTATTTTATGACTTCTCATTTGGCCCTGTTTTTTTTTTTTTTTTTCAGTCCTGATTTATGATGAACTCATAATTTGGTTCATTGAATTTGGGCTAGTTGGCAAATGCAATTTGGCTTTTTAAAGTTAAGAGCCCATTTAAAACATTGTAATTCAAACGGCAGATTTCTTAACTGAATAGGACATCAGGTGTGCTTGCCCTCGCTTTGTGTTGTACCGGTGTTATCTTGATGTCTGCAAAGAGATTGTCAGAATGGTAGTTGTGTTTTTTTTGTACGTGACTTAAGATGGGAATATATTTTCAAAATGTTCAAGTAGGACAGTGAGGGTCTTTTTTATTCCACCAGGCAGAGAACAGAAATATGAAGATGGAATTGCTTTGCTGAGGAACGCACTGGCTAATCAGAGTGACTGTGTCCTGCATCGGATCCTAGGAGATTTCCTTGTAGCTGTCAATGAGTATCAGGAGGCAATGGACCAGTATAGTATAGCACTAAGGTAGGCACTAGCCTCCCTTGGGGGAAGGCCACTGAGGAGGGTAGAGGAGGCAGTGAGCTGCGTCACAGGAGTTATGGAGTTATGGAAACACACACACACTTTGTGTCCATGGTTGAAAGCAGAATAATAATAGTAATGGTAGAGGGGTTATTTGTGGATTCATGACTTCTAAAAATTTTTCTTAAAATATATTAACAACATTAGAGAACTGTTTCACTCATAACCATCCCACACCACTATAACATCTGTGTTCATTTGTATAGCTCATCTTCTGTCCTTGCCCACACATATTTTTATAGGGTTGTACCTAGTATATATTTTATATTCTTTTTCAAATCAAAGTATTGTAAGTACTTTCCCATGTTTCTATCTACTGTAGTCATTAAGAACTTGAGGTCTGAAGTTTTGAATACTACCTTCACCACCTGTGATCTTGGGCAAGTTACTAACACATTTCCTTGTTTATATCTAGCTACCTTATTAGATATTAAATGATCGAATGAGGGTTAAATGATTATTTCATGTAAAGCTCTTAGCCCTGTGCCTGGTACATAGTAAATACTAAATAAATAGTGGTATTCTTACTGTTTAATACAGAAGTGGTTTCTTTGAGGGTTGTCTGTGTGTCTGTAAGGTTATGGTGAAGGGCTGTCTTTAATATAGAGTCTGATCACATTCAGTTGTTCAGCGCACAGTTAAGCACCACTTGTGTGCCTAGGATCTCAGTGACGACTGGAGATGCTGTGTTTCGGGAGCTGTCAGTCTCAGACATGCAGACTGACCATACCACGTGCTAAGGGCTTTCATAGCAGTCTGTAGAAGGGAAGATGGGAGTCCAGAGGGCAAGACCCCTGGGTTTGGGTGACAGCTTCAGAGTACAGGATGTGGAAGGCTTCAACCAGGAGATGAGGAGATGTTACAGATCGGTCCGCATTTGTATCGGTAGAAACAGGGTGCCAACGTGGGTTTTAGTTGCTTTTTAGAATCCCAGAAGCAAGTGAGAAAATAAAATACCAGACTTCCATTAGAGGTGGAGTTTGCTAGGGGTGGGACACCTGCTGGCTTGGGTGATGGTCACCAAGGCAAGAGGAAAGATTGCTTAGGAGGCAAATAAATGAATGTTCTAGAGGCTCTGAACTTTGGGGTGGGGGTGGCATATGTACTGACACTCAGCTGCTAAATGCAAATGCTTGGGTAGAGGTAGCCTTGGGTCCTGGGGTCTAACCTAGGTGTTTACAAGTCTGTTCCATGGTACAGCGTGATGTTTTTGGTTGGCTCCTGAAATACTGATATGTTTAATTACATCATAAGAACATGGGACACCTATACTCAGAGAAATTCCTATTTTTTGTAACCCTGTAGCTCAAAAACCCAACTTTCTGGGAATTACATTTGAATTTACCTGTTAATGTTTGTTTGCCACTTATTCATTTGTGTTATCTGGTAGCTGCCTCTAGCAGCATGCTAGGGGTAATAGGTATGAAAAAATTTAAGAAATTTGTGGAGAAAAACTCAAATTGAGCATTCTAAAAATTAGGAAAAGACTCCTTTTTGCACTTCTGGTGGTGGACTCCCTCAACCCAGCCTTGGAAGCCTGAGTTGCGAGCCCAGGCTTTAGCACATTCTCTGGGACTGTGTAGTCATTTCACTGCCGGGCCAGGGAGATGACGAATCAGCCAGCAAGAGCAAGGCAGAGATTCAGGCGTCTCCTTTGTTTTGTTGTCCCCTAGTTTGGACCCCAATGACCAGAAGTCTCTAGAGGGGATGCAGAAGATGGAGAAGGAGGAGAGTCCCACGGATGCCACTCAGGAGGAGGATGTGGACGACATGGAAGGGAGTGGGGAAGAAGGGGACCTGGAGGGCAGCGACAGTGAGGCGGCCCAGTGGGCTGACCAGGAGCAGTGGTTCGGCATGCAATGAGGGGGCGGCAGCTCCATGGCCGCACTGGCCTGCCCTGCTCTGAGCACTTCCGTGGACTGAAGGAACCGTAGGAGCCTGCTCTCAGGAGGACAATGATTCAGCATGTGATTGCAGCAGGGGTCTCTGCCCCCTCGCTCCCGATTCCTAGTCGTGACTTCATTTCTAAAACAGAGCCTGACCAACCTTCCATGTATCTCCATCCTCCCCTGCTCCAGCCAGGGAGGATTGAGGGAGTGCCCCAAGACCCACACACATGTTGGGGCTTCTGGGCCAAGAGTACTTTTTATATAACTAATTTCTGAATCCAAAAGCTCAAGGAATAGACAGTGTTCTGTGACATGGATGGGTTTGAAAGAGTTACCCACCATCCCAGCACGATAGTGTCATCTCCCAAGTTGGATGGCAGCACGATCTGGCCCTAGGGAGCTTCCTGTTCCCAGAAGTCACTGTCCTGGGCTATCCAGACGTCCCTAGTAATCTTGCTTCCTTCTGCAATGTTAGTAATGCCTTAAGCTGACAGTTGCTATTTTGCAGAACAGTTTTCCTCTTTGCTTAGCTGGTAACTTCCCTCCGAGCCTGGGCTGATCTGAGAAACAGGTGTGATGAGAGCATGAACAGAGATGCACCTGGGGCAGTTCCCTAATAAAACTGGTTTGTACAGTCATGGTGTTGGGGTGATCAGAATGGAAGCCCTTTTTAAAATAGACTCTTAGTATTTCTGTCTTACTCAGAATGCATTGATTCAGCCCCAGAAGTATTTGCCAAAAATAGACTTTCTTCCCCTAGTGTTGGGAGCCAGGAGGGTTGGAAAGCTCAGGAACCCTGAGCTGGTTCATCTGTTTGCATATTGGATAGGTAAATTTCCCTGGAGCCTGAGAGTCTTTGACCAGATTTCAGCTGAGTCTGCCTGGCTCTTTCGCTGCAGCTGGGAGATTGGGGTCTGGTTCCAGCAGTCTGTCACTGGTCAGCTTGAGTGTCATACCCTGAGCTCTGGGGCTGGGAGTTTCTTCCCACACCCTCTCCCTTGTGTCTTAAGTTGCGATGGCTCTGAGTATACAATTAATCGGAGGTGGGGGGTGGGTGTCACAGCTAATCCCAAATTCAAAACTTAGTCCAAGGTGCTGCAAAATATAAATTAGATGTCAATAGAAAGTCGTATCCTAAAATGTAAAAACTGTAAGTGTACAGTAGTTAATGAGCTCAGAACATCTGATAACTGCAATTTAAAATGGGCAAAAAGTTTCTGTGAGTCGGTCTAAAACCCAAAGCCTGCACAACATCACTTGATCTGAGCCACCTCTGAAGAGACATATAAGGCGGGGTGTGCTTACCTGTAATCCCATCACTTTGGGAGGCCGAGGCAGGTGGATCACTTGAGACCAGGAGTTTGAGACCAGCCTGGCCAACATGGCAAAACCCCTTCTCTATTAAAAATACAAAAATTAGCTGGCCGTGGTGGTACACACCTATGATCCCAGCTACTCAATACTCAGGAGACTGAGGCAGGAGAATCGCTTAAACCCAGGAGGTGGAGGTTGCAGTGAGCCAGGATCTGCACTGCACTCCAACCTGGGCGACAGAGACAGTGTTTAAAAAAAAAAGCCCCACAGATAGTGGGGTCACACCAGGTGAGTGTGCGGCCAGGAGAAGAAGCTGCCTGCCCCTTGGCCTAGACATGCTCTCCCGGATGCAGCCTCACCTCATGGGCTTCCTCAGCTCCAGGACCTGTCATTACTGTGATGAGAGAGGAGAGGCGAAGCCTCTTTGCCTTTCCCCTGACTCTAGGAGGAAGCACCAGCCCCACCACGCAGTCTCATCTCTGCATGGCAAGCTCGCCACCACACTCACATCCACTGGATCAGGGTCCCAGAGCCCAGGCCCCATGCATCGTCCTCAGCTGGCACCCTCCCACCGTCCCCTTCCTTGACATGCCCCTCAGCTCTGCTGAGAGCCCCTGTGCTATCTTGGCTCTTCCGGCCCAGCACCTCCCAGGACGGATCCTCTCCCTGCAGCTCCAGCCGCAAGGTGACAGCCAGGTTGGAAGAGGTGGCTGAAGCTGAAACCACCTCACACGGGATTGAGAAAACACTCGGTCCGCATCAAAGAGTGGTGCTCGGAGGGGGCTGAAGCTGTCTCTTGGCACTGCCACCGTCTCTCTCACTAACCCAAAACCTCAAGGGCAGGGAGCTCCAGGAGGCAGGGACAGAACCAGGCTGCTCAGCCCTGTGCCTCTCCTGCCGAGCCACCTGCCAGGAGACCAGGCCCCTGACCAAGGACAGCCCCCAAATTCCCAGTCACCACAAGTTCTTTCTGGGTTCTGGAGTCCCACATGCCAGTATGGGGGTGTTTTAACTGAGTCATTTCTCTACCTTCCAGATTGTTCAGAGACCACCTGGGTCTGAAAAGCACCCTCAGAACCCATGGGCTGCTGGGGCAGTTAGCTATGCAGCCCCTGCTGCCTCCCCTGCCTCCTAGGGTGAGGACTAAATGAGCCCGTGTGGCGTTCAGCGTGTCACCCTTTGTGACATCCTCACAGGGGGAATGCCAGCTGGCCAGGCCTCCCTGGGGAGCTGGGGGTGGTTCTGTCCTCCTGGAGCCCTCTTGTCCCTGAAGGACCCTCAGCCAAGCAGGGAGGCAGGCTCCAGAGTCGGGGTGAGCCTTGCCCTTCAGTGAGACCTTTCATTTTTCACTTTTCAACCCCTGCTGGGCTCCAGGAACCTGATAGGTGTGTACCCTACTCATGGCTGATGGCAGGAGCTCTCCCTGCAGCCACAGCTTGGGGGCCACACTCCTGCCTCTGAATTCCTCGAAATGAGGCCAGCTTTTGCCCAAATCTGCAATCCGCAAACTAGAGCATGCGTCTCTGATGCAGGTTCCCAGGCCCAGCACCAAACTTCTATTGGAATCCAGAGGCCTGGCCCAGGCCCAGCGGTCTGCAGCTTTCACTTCCCACCCTGACTTCTATTCTATGCAGGTGTTCCCTGAACAAATATTGAGAAACCTGGGAGAGGGGAGCTCGAAGTTCCCAGCAGCTGCAGGCCTGACCCCAGAGGGCCCTTAGGAGATACACTCTGCAGCTGCCCGTGGGTGGGAAGAACCGGCCTCCGAAGGCCTCACCTGTGGCTTCCTGCGTTCCCAGTCCTACACCGGCTTACCTGTGGCAGGCCAGGGCCTGTGCGGAGCTGCTTCCCAGAGCTCAGGTGAGCTGGCCCTGTGAGCAGCTCTCTGGGGTTGTGCTCAGGCCTGCATTCCCTGCTGACGACAGGCAGTGAGTCCATACTCCACATGCACCTCACCTCGTCCTCCAGGCACGGCTGTGGCCAGGTCACCAGGAAGCCCTGTGCTGGGAGGGGCCATTGAGGTAAGTGCCTTACTAAGGTTTTCCACTTTCTGCAGGAGCCTCTCTGCCCCAGGGCAGCAGGAGTGGCCTCAGTTGTCACCTCCCCTCTTGGGGTGCGGTGCAGGTCTGCCGTCCAGACGCCTCCAGGCCTGGGCAACCTCAGCACCCCTGCCCCTGCCGCACCTGGGCCACCACCAGCCTGGTCTAGGGTGTGGGGTTTTCCCAGATTGCTGTGGAAGGTCATTGGCAGCACAGCACTCGGCACCAGCAAGGTCAGGAACAAACTAAGAAGCCCACAGTGCAGCCTCCACAGCAGCCATGAAAAGAAAACATGAATTTTAAAATAACAGTGCCACCATGCACTGCTGGTGGGAATTTAAGGTGTTGCAACCACTGTGGAGAACAGTCTGGCGATTCAGAAATTCAAACAGTACTACCTTAGGATCCAGCGTTCCACCTCCGGGTGTATACCCGAAGAAGTGAGAGCCGGAACACCAAAAGATTGCACATCCATGTCCACGCAGCACTGTCCACAGTAGCAAAAGTGGAAACAACCCACGTGTCCTTAGATGAGTGGATAAACAAACCAAGGTGCGTCTTTCGGTACAATGGAATATTACTCAGCCTTGTAAAGGCAAGTGACACATGCTACAACGTGGAGGAACTTTGAGAACGTTATTCTAAGTAGTAGAAGCCAATCACAAAAGGACAAATGCTGTATGACTCCATGAATCTGAGGTGTGCCTGGCACAGTCAGATTCATAAAGACAGAAAGTAGATTAGAGGCTGCCAGGAGCTGAGGGGAAGGAATGACTTAGTTTCTAATAGGGACAGAATTTCTGCTTAGAATGTTTAACAAGTTCTGGATATGGTGCAGATGGTCGCACATTTTATGTTATATATGTTTTATGACAATTAAAAAAAAAATGGCCTGTAAGCCTGCCATCTGGATAACCCCAGTGAACACATCTTAATTTATGTGAAATATGGTGTGTACTTGTAATATATATGTGTTACATAAAATTACACATGGTTAGGCCGGGTGCGGTGGCTCAAGCCTGTAATCCCAGCACTTTGGGAGGCCGAGACGGGCGGATCACAAGGTCAGGAGATCGAGGCCATCCTGGCTAACACGGTGAAACCCCGTCTCTACTAAAAAAAAAAATACAAAAAAAAAACTAGCCGGGCGTGGTGGCGGACGCCTGTAGTCCCAGCTACTCGGGAGGCTGAGGCAGGAGAATGGCGTGAGCCCGGGAGGCGGAGCTTGCAGTGAGCTGAGATCCGGCCACTGCACTCCAGCCTGGGTGACAGAGCGAGACTCCGTCTCAAAAAAAAAAAAAAAAAAAAAAAAAAAAATTACACATGGTTTAAAAAATTCAGGCCAGGTGCAGTGGCTCACATCTGTAATTCCAGCACTTTGGGAGGCCGAGATGGGCAGATCACTTGAGCTCAGGAGTTCAGGGCCACCCTGGGTAACATAGTGAGACCCCATGTCTACAAAAAAATTTTTAAATTAGCTGGGCATGGTGATACATCCCTATGGTCCCAGCTTCAATGCACACGGGAGCTACTTAGGAGGCTGAGGTGGGAGGATCGCTTGAGCCCAGAAGGTGGAGGTTGCAATGAGCTGTGTTTGCACCACTGTACTCCAGCCTGGGTAACAGTGACACCCTCTCCAAAAAAAAAAAAAAAAAAAAATTTAAACCATGAAAGGCATAAAATTAGAAATACATGTACTTTCCAATCCACTGAATTTATTGTCTCTCCCCAAAATAAGTTTCTGGTTCTACTTTTGTAAAAATAGTTTTGTGCTTTTTCTTAACTATATATATTATAAAAAATATTCTGCCAGGCACGGTGGCTCATGCCTGTAATCCCAGCACTTTGGGAGGCCAAGGCAGGTGGGTCACCTGAGGTCAGGAGATCAAGACCATCCTGGCTAACACGGTGAAACCCCGTCTCTACTAAAAATACAAAAATTAGCTGGGCGTGGTGGTGGGGGCCTGTATTTTCAGCTACTTGGGAGGGTGGGGCAGGAGAATTGTTTGAACCCAGGAGGTGGAGGTTGCAGTGAACCGAAATCGTGCCACTTCACTTCAGCTGGGACGACAGAGTGAGACTCCGTGTAAATAAATAAATAAGAGGCCGTGCTGTGCATAGGGACATTCTGTGCAGTGTCAGTGCACCCCTTAACCGTCGTACTGCAGAATCCATTCTGCAGAAGGAACAATTTCTGCAACCCTTCTGCTACTGGTGAACACTTATTTTCCAGTCTTGTACATAATTATTTCAGTCTGTGCTGTCATGAACATGTTTTGCCATAATATTCCAGGGATATGCATAAGTCAAGTTCCTTGCAGTGAAATTCCTGGGTCTCAGAGTGTGTGCATTGACATGTCTCATGGGTGCTGTCGGGTTACCCTCCAACAAGTAACAGGTGTGAGTGTCTGTTTGCATGCCCCTCATCAGCACCACTGTCATTAGGTGCTTTCGTTTGGTTTTTATTGTTTTTCCAACCTCAGATTTGATCAGTACTCCCTTGCTTTTATTTGCTTTAGCTACTATTCTTTTTTCTTTCTTTCTTTCTTTCTTTCTTTCTTTCTTTCTTTCTTTCTTTCTTTCTTTCTTTCTTTCTTTCTTTCTTTCTTTCTTTCTTTCTTTTTTGAGACGGAGTTTCACTCTCTCTCTGGCACATGATTACAGGCATGTGCCACCACGCCTGGCTGATTTTGTATTTTTAGTTGAGATGGGGTTTCTCCATGTTGGTCAGGCTGGTCTTGAACTCCTGACCTCAGGTGATCTGCCTGCCTTGGCCTCCCAAAGTGCTGGGATTACAGGCGTGAGCCACTGCACCTGGCCTTTTTTTTTTTTTTTTCCTAAGACAGTCTTGCTCTGTTGCCCTGGCTGGAGTGCAGTGGCACAATCTTGGCTCACTGCAACCTCTGCCTCCCAGATTCAAGTGATTCTCCTGTCTCAGCCTCCTGAGTAGCTGAGATTACAGGAATGTGCCACCACACCCATCTAATTTTTGTATTTTTAGCAGAGATGAGGTTTTGTCATGTTGGCCAGGCTGGTCTCAAACTCCTGACCTCAAGTGATCTATCTGCCTCGGCCTCCCAAAGTGCTGGGATTACAGGTGTCAGCCACCACGCCCTGACTAGCTGCTATTTTTTTGTGTGTATGACAAGAGTCTTGCTTTGTCACCCAGGCTGGAGTGCAGAGGCGTGATCTTGGCTCACTGCAACCTCTACTTCCCGGGTTCAAGCGATTCTTCAGCCTCAGCCCCCTGAGTAGCTGGACTACAGGCTTGTACCACCATGCCTGGCTAGTTTTTGTATTTTTACTAGAGATGGGGTTTTACCATGTTGGCTGGGCTGGTCTCCAACTCCTGACCTCAGGTGATCCGCCTGCCTTGGCCTCCCAAAGTACTGGGATTAGAGGTGTGAGCCGCTGCACCTGGCCCCTAGCTGCTATTTCTTTCTTTTTTTTTTTTTTTTTTTTTGAGACAGAGTCTCACTCTGTCACCCAGGCTGGAGTGCAGTGGTGCTATCTCGGCTCACTGCAGCCTCCACCTCCTGGGTTCAAGCAGTTCTCCTGCCTCAGCCTCCCGAGTAGCTGGGATTACAGGCATGTGCCACACACCCGGCTAATTTTTGTATTTTTAGTAAAGACGAAGTTTCACCATATTGGTCAGGATGGTCTCGAACTCCTGACCTTGTGATCTGCCTGCCTTGGCCTCCCAAAGTGCTAGGATTACAGGTGTGAGCTGTGGCGCCCAGTCCCTAGCTGCTATTTCGTGAGTACTGCTCTGAGCAAGCCCACGAGACATGGCCTTTGCCTACATTACCACATCTCAGCCTCATACCCCCTGAAGTTGGAGAGGTAGAATTGGCCCCTTTCACAGATGAGCACACTGAGTCTCAGATGGACACATTAGCTGTTTTCGTCTGTCCAGAGCCTCCTGCCCTGGAGCTTTAGTATGGTCTTAATGGATCTCTCCACAATTGTATAATATATTCTGTTCCAGAGAAAACAGCCGCACTAAGCCCGCCTCACCGTCTGTTGCTGCAGGCCTCAGCCTTGCTGTGTCTAAAGGCTGCAGACAGTCTGGCAAGGACAGTGTGTCACGACACAGCTCTCGCTGGCCCCTTAAATCTTCCAGTGTCTCTCTCTTTGTAAACAACCCTCTGGTGACCTCCTTTGTGCTATTTTTTCTCCTTCTTTGGGTAAATTCTCAGCAGGGGAATTTTGGAGTGACAGTATAATCTTCTTTGGAACTTTCAAGGGGCCTGACTGGCTTGTCCTCTCTGTGTGGCAAACCCATACGCCCAGGTTGGCCCGGCAGCCTCCCTGTCTACCCAGGGAGCCCCTCCTTGGGCTTCAGGTTAGGGGCAAACCAGGAGCTCTGCAGTCTTTGAGTGTCTACCATGCTTCCTTTTGCTGGAGCTGGGAGCTTGTGCACTCTGCGGTCCTCCCAGGCCTCCCCCTTAGGCTTCTCCAGGCTGTGGGATTTGGGGTCCCTCCCCCTTGCCTGGCTCTGCAGTTGGGGTGTTTGCTGGACTGAAGTCAGTTCCTCCCCTGTTGAGGGGTGAGGGAGACTGCGCTTGATGAGGTTTTGTGGGGGGGCAGGAGCTGGCTGCTTGTATCATCCCTGAGTCCCCCTCCTTCTTTCAGTGCCACCTCCTAGGTACCCACCCTCCCCACTAGGAGGGCTGAGGCCTGGGGGAGGGCCTCTCTCCACCCTCAGGGGAAGCCTCCACCTCATGGCCTGTCACTGGCTGTGTGGCTGTGGGCAGCTCCCTTAGGTTCTCAGTGCCTCCGTGTTCCTTTGGTACAGGACTCAGAGAGTTGGGTCCCCCACCCTGTTGTCAGGTGGGGGCATAACATGAAAGGGGATTTGTAGCAGGGGTGGCAGCACTTGAAGCCCTGGGTAGGGAGCAGCCTCTGAGGGCTAAACCTTTGTCCTCGTCAGAACAGCATCCCTGAGGATGGTGACCTTGCCTTCTGCCCCGTGGGCTAGGACCCCTTTGGCACTAGATCAGTGGATTTGACCTGAACCCCTAAGTGCTGGGCCTGGTCTTGCATAAGCAAGAGGCCCAGGGAAGTTATTTTTTTCATTTTTGGGTCATCCTCTACCCATGACCTAGTCAGCTGGCCCCTCGGCCCCCAGGCCCATCTTCCCTGTCCGTCTCCACGGGGCAACAGAGGTTTGGTCTAGAAATTGAGTAGGAACCACAGCCAGCAGGGGTCTGTCCTTCAGAAAAGGTGGCTCCCAGACTGAAGCCCAAGCCTTGAGGGGCCCAAACGAGCTGACCCCAGGACCCTTGCAGGCCCAGGCCACTCCCAAATCTGTGCTCCTGCTGTTTGGTGAAGCCTACTAGTGTGACAGGAAGGGACAGAGGTGACCCCGTGTACATCCCCCTACTGGAACTTGTTCCAGAATGTTGGGCGTATACACATGCCACGCAGTGACCTGGGGGCAGCTTCTGTCCTCCTAGGGGAGGCCAGGGAGGGGCCCTCTCTGAGTCAAGGCTGTGTGGAGACCCCTGGGCAGATCTGGGAGAGTGGTCCCCATGCATAACGAACCTCCAGTGAGCCCAGGCCACGAGCCTGCCTGGGGCCTGGCAGGGATTTCTTGATTATTTTAATAAAAATGGGACATTGGTGAAATACAGCGTACATACAGAAACATGTGAAAGCATAGTAAAAGTATTTACAAAACCACAGGAAAAATGTACACCGCCACTTAGGTAACAAAACAGAACATTTCCAGGACCCCCACATGCCTGTGCACCAGGCTGATCCCAGCTGGCCCTACCCCTCTAGCCCCACCCCTGCCAGAAGTACCCATGAGTCTGAATTTTGTTTTATTACTTCCTTTATTTTGTGACCCTGAAAGTCTTTTGAAGCTTGAGTAAATAACAACCTCATTTCTCTTGTCTGTAAAATAATACCATTATTCCCTTGTTTCATTTTTATTTTTACCACATTTTTATCCTAAACAATGCTTTTTTTTTTTTTTTTTTTCCTTTTGTGGCAGAGTCTTGCTCTGTCACCCAGGTTGGAGTACAGTGGTGTGATCTTGGCTCACTGCAACCTCTGCCTCCCAGATTCAAGCAATTCTCCTGTCTCAGCCTCCCAAGTAGCTGGGATTACAGGTGCCCACCCCACCATGCCCAGCTAATTTTTTTTTTTTTTTTTAAGGCAGAGTCTCAGTCTCTCGCCCAAGTTGGAGTGTTCAGTGGCACGATCTCGGCTCACTGCAACCTCTGCCTCCTGGGTTCAAGCAATCCTCCCACCTAAGCCTCCCAAGTAGCTGGGATTACAGGTGTGCACCACCATGCCCGGCTAATATTTTTTTTTTTTTTGTATTTTTAGTAGAGACAGGGTTCTACAGTGTTGACCAGGCTGGTCTCAAACTCCTGACCTCGTGATCCACCCACCTTGGCTTCCCAAAGTGCTGGGATTACAGGTATGAGCCACTGTGCCCGGCAATTATTTGCTTGTTTTGAACTTTGTTGTATGTTGTTCCATGGTATCTTTTATGTATGTATGTATGTATGAGATGGACTCTAGCTTTGTCACCCAGGCTAGAGTACAGTAGGGCGATCTTGGCTCACTGCAAACGCCACCTCCCGGGTTCAAGTGATTCTCCTGCCTCAACCTCCCAAGTAGCTGGGATTATAGGCATATGCCACCACACCAGGCTAATTTTTATATTGTTAGTAGAGATGGGGTTTCACCATGCTGGCCAGGCTGGTCTCGAACTTCTGGCCTTAAGTGATCTGCCCACCTCAACCTCTCAAAGTGCTGGGATTGCAGGTGTGAGCCACCGCTCCTGGCCCCTATTTTTTTTTTCTTTTTATTAAAAAAAAAAAAAAAAAAAAAAAAGCATCTAACAGAGATGGGGTCTCACTATGTTGAGGAGGCTGGTCTCAAACTCCTGGCCTCAAGCAGTCCTTCATCTTAGCCTCCCAAAGTACTAGCATTACAGGCATGAGCCACCACACCTGGACTAATGTTTTGTAGAAATGGGCTTTCACCATGTTGGCCAGGCTGGTCTCAACCTCGTGAGCTCAACCAATCTGCTTGCCTTGGCCTCCCAAAGTAATGGGATTATAGGTGTGAGCCACTGTACCCTGCCTAGACTATTTTTAATAGATTATTTTTAGAACAGTTTTAGATTTGCAGAAAAATTGGGCACATAGCACAGAAAGTAACCACATGTTCCCTCCACACAGTTTCCCCTATTGTTAATATCTTACAGTACCATGGAACATTGATTTATCACAATTAATTAACCAACATTGATACTTTTTTTTTTTTTTTTTTTGAGATGGAGTCTCGCCCCATTGCCCAGACTGGAGTGCAATGGCGTAATCTCGGCTCACTGCAAGTTTCATCTCCTGGGTTCAAACAGTTCTTCTGCCTCCCAAGTAGCTGGGATTATAAGCGCCCACCACAACGCTCAGCTAATTTTTGGTATTTTTAGTAGAGACGGGGTTTCACCCTGTTGGCCAGGTTGGTGTCGAACTCCTCACCTTGTGATCCGCCCACCTCTGCCTCCCAAAGTGTTGGGATTACAGGCGTGAGCCACCATGCCCGGCTGATACATTATTATTAACTGAAGTCCATGGTTTATTCAGATTTGCTTTTTTTTTTTTTTGAGATGGAGTCTCGCTCTGTTACTAAGGCTGGAGTGCAGTGGTGCCATCTCGGCTCACTGCAGCCTCTACCTCCTGGGTTCAAGCGATTCTCCTGCCTCGCCCAACTAATGTTTTGTGTTTATAGTAGAGTCAGGGTTTTGCCATGTTGGCCAGGCTGGTCTCAAACTCCTGACCTCAGGTGATCCACCTGCCTCAGCCTCCCAAAGTGTTGGGATTACAGGCATGAGCCACCACACCCAGCCCAGATTTACTCAGTTTTTTTCCTAATGTCCTTTTTCTGTTCCAGAATCTCATCTAAGATTCCACATTAGTCATCATGTCTCCTTAGGCTCCTCGTGGCTGTCAGTTTCTCACACTTGTTTTTTACTAACTTTGTCAGTTTTGAGGAGTACTGGTCAAGGGTTTTGTAGGGTGCCTTATTCATTTTTCATTGCGATATAAGAATCTGCGTGGATATAAGGTATCCATTTTATTCTGTTGATGGACTTTTTTTTTCTAACTTTTTGTTTAAAACTGCTTCTGCAATGTATTTTATTTTTACAGAAATATGTAATGTACAAATCAGCATGCTCACCTGGAGCACTTGGTTCCATTTCCTCACTGGCTTTGGGTCTTACTAATAATTTTCTCCAACACATTGTGTGTGAGATGACATAGTTACTGTAATTTAGATTTTCCTGTTCTGTAATGATATTTAACAATATTTTATATATTTAAGAATGATTTTTGCAGAGGAATGATTTCCTCTTCTCTGAAATTCCTGTTGTTTTGCCTACCTTTCTATTGGATTATCTTGTTCTCATTCATAGTCATTCTTTGTATATTCTAGATATAGTTCAGAACACGAGTTGGCAATATCTTCTTCCAGTTTATGACTTGTCTTTGTCATTCTCTTTATAGTATCTTTTGGTTAGCAGAGGGTTTTAATTTTAATATAGTTGAATCTTTCTTTGTGGTTGTGCTTTACAATTATTTTTTTCTTTTTTTTTTTTTTTTTTTTTGAGACGGAGTCTTGCTCTGTCGCCCAGGCTGGAGTGCAGTGGCACCATCTCGGCTCACTGCAAGCTCCGCCTCCTGGGTTCACGCCATTCTCCTGCCTCAGCCTCCCAAGTAGGTGGGACTACAGGCGCCTGCCACCACGCCCGGCTAACTTTTTATATTTTTAGTAGAGACGGGGTTTCACTGTGTTAGCCAGGATGGTCTCGATCTCCTGACCTTGTGATCCACCTGCCTCAGCCTCCCAAAGTTCTGGGATTACAGGCGTGAGCCACCGCACCCGGCCACAATTCTTTTTTTTTTTTTGAGATGGAGTCTCTGTCCCCCAGGCTGGAGTGCAGTGGTGTGATCTCTGCCCACTGCAACCTCCACCTCCCAGGTTCAAGCAGTTCTCCTGCCTCAGCCTCCCGAGTAGCTGGGACTACAGGCGTGTGCCACCACACCTGGCTAAGTTTTTTGTTTGTTTTTTTTTTTTTTTTTAGTAGAGACGGGTTTTCACCGTGTTAGCCAGGATGGTCTTGATCTCCTGACCTCGTGATCTGCCTACCTCGGCCTCCCAAAGTGCTGGGATTTACAGGCATGAGCCACCGTGCCCGGCCTGTGTTTTACAATTCTTAAGAAATCCTTACTTACTCAAGGTCAAAATGTACTCTCTATAATATGATGTAGGGATTCAATTTTATTGGTTTTTATTATTATTTTTTGAGACAGAGTATTGCTGTGTTGCCCAGGCTGGAGTGCAGTGGCGTGATCTCAGCTCACTGCAATCTCCTCCTCTCAGGTTCAGATGTTTCTCCTGCCTCAGTCTCCCGAGTAGCTGGGATTACAGGCGTGCTCCACCACACCCAGCTAATTTTTTTGTATTTTTAGTAGAGATGGGATTTTGCTATGTTGGCCAGGCTGGTCTCAAGCTCCTGCCCTAACGTGATCTGCCCACCTCAGCCTCCCAAAGTGCTGGGATTACAGGCATGAGCCATTACTCGTGGCACTATATGTATCCTTTTAAGATTCACACATAATAAGTCAGAACAGTTTTCTTTTTTTCTTTCTAAATAGACTAGACAGCAATTTTCAAAAAGGGAAATTATGAAATTTCCCCACCCTGCCTACCTTCTAGTTGCCTCTCTAGAAGCAACCATAGTTACTAATTTCTCATGTATTTTTCCAGAAATAATTTGAAATCACGTAAGTGGATATGCATATGTCACCCCCCTTTTATATTTGCACAGTTAATCAGCAGAGTTTACAAAAAGTCTTTTTTTTTTTTTTTGAGACGGAGTCTGGCTCTGTTGCTTAGGCTGGAATGCAGTGGTGCACTCTTGGCTCACTGCAGCCTCTGCCTCCTGGGTTCCAGTGATTCTCCTGCCTCAGCCTCCCAAGTAGCTGAGATTACAGGCACCTGTCATCACGCCAGACTAATTTTTGTAGTTTCAGTAGAGACGGGGGTTTCACCATGCTAGCCTTGCTGATCTTGAACTCCTGACCTCAGATAATCCACCCGCTTCGGCCTCCCAAAGTGCTGGGATTACAGGCTTGAGCCACCACGCCCAGCCAAAACTCTCATATTTTTTTTCTTTTTTTGTTTTTGAGACAGTGTCTTACTCTGTCACCCAGGTTGGAGTACAGTGGCGTGATCACAGCTCACTGCAGCCTCAACCTCCTGGGCTCAAACCATCCTGCCACCTCAGTCTCCCACTTAGCTGGGACCACAGGCAGGTGCCTGCACATCTGGCTAATTAAAAAAAATTTTTTTGCCAGGCACAGTGGCATGTGCCTGTAGTCCCAGCTACTTGGGAGGCTGAGGTGCGAGGATCGCTTGAGCCCCCGACTTCTGGGCTGCAGTGCGCTATGCCAGTCAGGTGTTCGCGCTAAGTTTGGCATCAATATGGTGACCTCCGGGGAGTAGCGAGCCACCAGATTGCCTAAGGGGGGGTGAACTGGCCCAGGTCAGAAACTGAGCAGGTCAGAACTCCTGTGCTGATCAGTGGTGGGATCATGCCTGTGAATAGCCACTGCACTACAGCCTGGGCAACATAGCGAGACCTTGTAATTAAAAAAAAAACTGTGGCTGGCCATGGTGGCTTATGCCTGTAATCCCAGCACTTTGGGAGGCCGAGACGGGCAGATCACAAGGTCAGGAGTTCAAGACCAGCCTGATCAACGTGGTGAAACCCCGTCTCTACTAAAAGTACAAAAATCAGCTGGGTGTGGTAGCACGTGCCTGTAATCCCAGCTACTCAGGAGGCTGAGGCAGGAGAATTGGTTGAACCCAGAAGGTGGAGGTTGCAGTGAGCCGAGACTGCGCCACTGCATTCCAGCCTAGGCGACAGAGCGAGACTCTGTCTCAAAAAAAAAAAAAGGCTGAGGTGGGTGGATCACCTGAAGTTAGGAGTTTGATACCAGCCTGGCCAACATAGTGAAGCCCCGTCTCTACTGAAAATGCAAAAAATTAGCTGGATCTGGTGATATGAACCTGTAATCCCAGCTACTCGGGAGCCTGAAGCAGGAGAATTGCATGAACCTGGGACATGGAGGTTGCAGTGAACCAAGATTGTGCCATGAGACACAATCCTGGTTAAGTCTCAGTTTTTAATAGAATCTATTTCTTAATAGATTATGATTGATAAATATCAAAAAATATAAATGTTAAAGTTTGTACATTCTTAGTCACAAATCAAGGCATTTTGAGTAATTTCCAAACTTAACAAAATACATTTTTATGATTTCTACTTATTTATTTTCTTGAGACAAGGTCTCACTCTTGTGCAAGCTGGAGTGTAGTGGCATGATCGTGGCTCACTTCAGCATCAACCTCTCGGGCTCAAGTGATCCTCCTGCCTCAGCCTCCCTAACAGCTGTGACTACAGGCACACGCCACCACACTCGGCTAATTTTTTTTTTTTTAAGACGGAGTCTTGCTCTTTCACCTAGTAATTTCCAAACTTACAAAATTTTTTTTATGATTTCTATTTATGCGCCACCATGCCTGGCTAACTTTTGTATTTTTAGTAGAGATGGGGTTGCACCATGTTGATCAGGTTTACCTTGAACTCCTGACCTCGTGATCTGCCCACCTCAGCCTCCCAAAGTGCTGGGATTATAGGCATGAGCTACTGCATCCGGCCTTGGCTAATTTTTTGTAGCGACAAGTTTCTCACTATGTTGCTCAGGCTGGTCTCAAACTCCTGGGCTCAAGTGATCCTCCTGCCTCGGCCTCCCAAATTACTGGGATTACAGGTGTTAGCTACTGCACCCAGCCTCTACTTATTTTGATGGAAAAACATCCAATTTAAACTTTACCAACACTCACTGGCTCACGACTGGACGTGTTTTTCTCTCCTCCCCCTGCAGGGAGCCCTGTTAGAAGTACAGATGCTAGGCTGGGCGTGGTGGCTCACACCTGTGATCCCAGCACTTCGGGAGGCTGAGGCGGGCGGATCACAAGGTCAGGAGATCAAGACCATCCTGGCTGACACAGTGAAACCCCGTCTCTACTAAAAATACAAAAAGAAAATTAGCCGGGCGTGGTGGCGGGTGCCTGTAGTCCCAACTACTTGGAAGGCTGAGGCAGGAGAATAGCGTGAACCCGGGAAGCGGAGCTTGCAGTGAGCCGAGATGGTGCCACTGCTCTCTAGCCTGGGCAATAGTGCGAGACTCTGTCTCAAAAAAAAAATAGTAGTACAGATTGCTTTCCAAAATAGGAACGTCTCAGGCATGCTAAAATCATTCTCTTGGAATAGAGGAACAGGAATAACATATTTAGTATATTCTTAAAATGTTGTTATTGATTATATTTGAGGTTGGAATCTATCATCTTATCCTTTCTATTCTGTAATTTTACATTCCTTTTTTCCTTCAGCCAGCTTGCTAGTCTTGCCTGTGTTTCTGTTCCTTTAGTGGTTATCTTAGGAATTGCAATGTACTTATTTAACGTATCCACACCTAAAGTTAACTGATGTCTTTACTGTCTGTCCTCTTGGATGACAAAAGCTCTCAGATCATTTAGACTCTGTTTACCTCCATCCCCATCTGGAGTTTCCCTTAGTGTGGGTCTGCCAATGAAGAATTGTTTGTTCCTTTCCTTTCCCCTTTCCTTTCCCCTTTCCTTTTTCCTTTCCTTTTTCTTTTCCTTTCCTTTCCATTCTTGACAGGGTCTCACTGTATTGCTCAGGCTGGAGTGGTGTGATCTCGGCTCACCATAACCTCCATCTCCCAGGCTCAAGTGATTCTCCTGCCTCAGGCTCCTGAGTAGGTGGGATTACAGATGTGCATAACTACCGCCCAGCTAGTTTTTATATTTTTAGTAGAGATGGAGTTTCACCATGTTGAGCCAGGCTGGTCTCAAACTCTTGACCTCAAATGGTCCTCCCACCTCAGCCTCCGAAAGTGCTGGGATTACAGGCATGAGCCACTGCGCCCGGCCTGAAGAACTGTTTTTGTCTGAAAATATCTTTATTTCACCCTGAATACTATATGCTTAAATACTACATACTCTCTCCAGGTTGCCATTAATCGCCTTCAGCACATGAAGCTGTCATCCCGTTGGTTTCTGGCTTTCATTGTTACTGCTCTAACGTCAGTCTCCTTTGAAGATGATGTTTACCCCTGCCCCATCCCGTCCCCTACTGCTCTTAAGATTTTCTTTGGTTTTCTGCAGTTTATTATACTATGTCTAGGGCTGGAATGATTGACTTCTCTCTCTCTCCTTTTTTTTTTTTTTTTTTTTTTTTTTTTTTGAGATAGGATCTGGCTCTGTCACTCAGGCTGGAAGTGCAGTGGTGCAATCTCAGCTCACTGCAACCTCCGCCTCCCAGACTCAAGCCATCTTCCCACTTCAGCCTCCAAAGTAGCTGGGAATACGGAATACAGGAATGTACTACCATGACCACCTAATTTTTTTTTTTTTTTTGGTAGAGATGGGTTTTTGCTCTGTTTCCCAGATTGGTTTCAAAGTACTAGGCTCAAGCAGTCCTCCCACCTTGGCCTCCCAAAGTGCTGAGATTACATATGTGAACCACTGTACCCAGCCTGGATTTCTTTTTATTTATCCTGTATCCTGGACTGAAGCGATCCTCCCACCTCAGCCTACTGAGTAGCTGCACAGGCATGCGCCACCACACCTAGTGAAAAAAATTTTTTTTTTTTTTTGAGACGGGGTCTCGCTCTGTCACCCAGGCTGGAGTGCAGTGGCCGGATCTCAGCTCACTGCAAGCTCCACCTCCCGGGTTTACGCCATTCTCCTGCCTCAGCCTCCCGAGTAGCTGGGACTACAGGCGCCTGCCACCTCACCCGGCTAGTTTTTTGTATTTTTTAGTAGAGACGGGGTTTCACCGGGTTCGCCAGGATGGTCTCGATCTCCTGACCTTGTGATCCGCCCGTCTCGGCCTCCCAAAGTGCTGGGATTACAGGCGTGAGCCACCGCACCCGGCCAAAAAAAATGTTTTTTAATTAGCCAGATGTGACAGCATGTGCCTGTGGTCCAGGCTGGAGTGCAGTCATATGCTCATGGCCATTGCAGCTTCCACCTCCTGGCCTCAAGCGATCTTCCTGCCTCAGCTTCCCAAGTAGCCAGGACTATTCTCATACTCCTGGGCTCAAGTGATCCTCCAACTTCAGCCTCACAAAGTGCTGAGATTACAGGCATGAGCCTCTGTGCCTGGCCCCCTTTTGATGGTACAATGAAATGTATATTTGACTTTGTCATTTTTCTCAGTCTGTCTTCTAGATATCTTACCTTTCTTGCATGTTTTCTAGCCTTTTCCCCCATCCTCACCTTCTGCTGCGTTCTAGTTAATTTATTCTCATCGACCGTTTCATTATTATTATTATTATTATTTTTTGAGACAGAGTTTCACTACTGTTGCCCAGGCTGGAGTGCAATGGCACGATCTCAGCTCACTGCAACCTCTGCCTCCCAGGTTCAAGTGATTCTCCTGCCTCAGCCTCCCAAGTAGCTGGAATTACAGGCTTCTGCCACGATGCCGGGCAAATTTTGTATTTTTAGTAAAGACAGGGTTTCTCCATGTTGGTCAGGCTGGTCTCAAACACCCCACCTCAGGTGATCCGCCTGCCTTGGCCTCCCAAAGTGCTGAGATTACAAGTGTGAGCCACCACACCCAGCCTCATTCATTATTTTGCTCTGTCAATTCTGTTGCCACATACAACCATGAAGTTTTTTTTTTCTTTTTTTTTTTTTTTGAGACAGGCAGCGTCTTGCTCTGTTCAGGCTTGAGTCCAGTGGTCCAATCAGCTTACTGTGACCTCAAATTTCTGTGCTCACATGATCCTCCCGCCTCAGGCCCCTCAGTAGCTGGGAGTACAGGCATGTGCTACTATGCCAGAATAATTTTTAATTTTTTTTATTTTTTGAGATGGAGTCTCAATCGCCCAGCCAGGCTGGAGTGCTGTGGTGCGATCTTGGCTCACTGCAACCTCCGCCCCCTGGGTTCAAACGATTCTCCTGCCTCAGTCTCCCAAGTAGCTGGGCTCACAGGTGCCTGCCACTTCACTCGACTATTTTTTTTTTTTTTTTTTTGGTATTTTTAGTAAACACGGGGTTTCCTCATCTTGGCCAGGCTGGTCTTGAACTGCTGACCTTGTGATCCATCCTCCTCAGTTTCTCAAAGTGCTAGGATTACAGTCGTGAGCCACCGTGCCTGGCCAATTTTTAAATTTTTTGCAGATTCGAGGTCTCACTATATTGGGCTGGCCAACCTTTTTTTTTGGTGAGACGGAGTCTCCCTCTGTTGCCCAGGCTGGGATGCAGTGGTGCAGTCTGGGCTCGCTGCAAGCTCCACCTCCCGGGTTCACGCCATTCTCCTGCCTCAGCCTCCCAAGTAGCTGGGACTATAGGTGCCCACCACCACGCCCAGCTAATTTTTTTTTTTTTGTATTTTTAGTAGAAACGAGGTTTCACCATGTTAGCCAGGATGATTTCAAACTCCTGACCTCGTGATCCGCCCACCTTGGCCTCCCTGTGCTGGGATTATAGGCATGAGCCACCGTGCTCAGCCTTTTTTTTTTTTGAGACAGAGTCTCTCTCTGTCGTCCAGCCCAGAATGCAGTGGCTTGATCTCCGCTCACTGCAACCTCCATCTCCGGGGTTCAAGCGATTCTCCTGCCTCAGCCTTCCAAGTAGCTGGGATTACAGGCATGTGCCATCATGCCCAGCTCATTCTTTTGTATTTTTAGTAGAGATGGGGTTTCACTATGTTGATCAGGCTGGTCTTGAACTCCTGACCTCAAGTGATCCAACTACCTTGGCCTCCCAAAGTGTTGTGATTACAGGCGTGAGCCATTGCAAGTGGCCCCATTCATTTTTACATTCTGATGATTATACTTTTCTCACTTTCCTGGTTTGATGACCTCAACAATTTTGAGGATTGTTGGGGATTGGTCAGGTGTTTTCTCGATGATTAGACTGAAGTTGTGTATTTTGGGAGGAAGACCACAGAGGTAAAATTCCGTTTTCATCACTTGAGATCAAGGGCCCATGCTTTCAAGATGACACCTCTTGGCTGAGGTAGCATGTCAGGTCTCCACAGTGACGGGCACTTTCCCATCCCCACTGTATGTGCTCTTTGGGACATTGCGCAGCCCACAGAGGAGGCGAGCCTCCACCTCCTGAGGCAGTGTCCATGTAAATTACTTGGAATTCTGCATGGAAGATTTGTAGTCACCCCCATTTATTTATTTGTTTATGTCAGCGTGGACTCGTGGATATTTATACTTTGGATTCTAGTCTAATACTATATTTTGTTGCTCACGTTCTTCGGCTTTGGCTGTTGCGGCTTTTTCAGTTGGCTCCTGTGTCCCTTTCACATAACCACATGTTTGTTTGCTGTTTTTGAGCCCTTCATTTCTGGCGCTCCGGTATTCTCCAGGCACGTGCTGTACGTTTTCTGTCCCATCTCTAGAATCAGCCATTTCTCCAAGGAGCCCTTTTTTATTGGAGAATGGCATTAGAAACCTAACACTGGGGCCGGGCGCGGTGGCTCACGCCTGTAATCCCAGCACTTTGGGAGGCCGAGACGGGCGGATCACGAGGTCAGGAGATCGAGACCATCCTGGCTAACCCAGTGAAACCCCATCTCTGCTAAAAAATACAAAAACTAGCCGGGTGAGGTGGCGGGCGCCTGTAGTCCCAGCTACTCAGGAGGCTGAGGCAGGAGAATGGCGTAAACCCAGGAGGCGGAGCTTGCAGTGAGCTGAGATCTGACCACTGCCCTCCAGCCTGGGCGACAGAGCGAGACTCCGCCTCAAAAAAAAAAAAAAAAAACCTAACACGGGGAGCCCAGTGTGTTCATTGCCGTCTGAGCTGACAGTACAAGGAAATGCATGTGTGCAGTGACCTGTGTATATACACATCAGTCAGCAGTTTTTTTTTCCTTTTCTTGAAACATGCTCTCACTGCATCAGGCTGGAGTGCAGTGGTGTGATCTTGGCTTCACTACAGCCTTGTTCTCCTGGGTTCAGGTGATCCTCCTGCCTCAGCCTCCAGAGTAGCTGGGACCACAGGCATGCACCACCATGCCTGGCTCATTTTTAAAATTTTTCGTAGATACGGGGTCTCATTGTGTTGCCCAGGCTGGTCTCAACTGCTGGGCTTCTTATCCTCCTGCCTCAGCCTCCTAAAGTGCTGAGATTATAGGCATGAGTCACTCACTGTGCCTCATCACTATCAGTATTTCTATATGAAAACATCCATACATATGAAGCTAAATATGACTTCATCCTGTATCTCCAGCTCTAATTCATTACCACATGGATTATTCTAGCCTCCTCCCCTTGCTTATCTTAGCTTCTCCCCTTGCTTCCTATTTCCTCCCACTCCAACAGAGAGAAACCTGGCTTCCACCATCTGCCATCTATATGCAGCATTTTGTTATTCTCAGCAACTGTCATTACTAGAAACTGTTAACTTCCGTTTTTTAAAAATGGTAGATTATAATACAAACTACTCTGTAATTGAATATTTCCCTGGGCAGACAACGTATATCAGACATCATTCCTTGCTCGTACACACGTGTACCTTGTCTTTTTCAAAGGCTGCATGGTATTCCATGGTTTGAATGCTCTCTTAACTTATTCAGTTCTTGCCTCTTGATGAACATCAGCTTATTTCCAATCTTCTGCTACAAGCGTACAGTAGGGATTATACTTTTTGAACATAAGGGAGGATTTCAGGAAAGTGAAATGCTTGATCAAAGGATACAGATGTTTAAAAATCTGAAATCTGTGTGTGGTAGCTTATGCTTGTAATCCCAGCAACTAGGGGAGCTGACATGGGAGGGTCACTAGAGGCCAGGAGTTCAAGACCAGCCTGGGCAAGTAGCAAGATCCCATTTCTAGCAAAAATTATAAAATTCGCCAGGTGTGGTAGTACGCACTTAGCAACCCAGGAGGCTGAGGCAGGAGGATCGCTTGAGCCCAGGAGGTTGAGGCTGCAGCGAGCCATGATGGCACCATTGCACCCCAGCCTGGGAGAGAGACTGTCACCTCCCACGCTCCCCAAAAATGAAAATCTGACACACAAACAGGCATTAATGAACACCTCCATCTACACCTTCCTGATAGGTAAAAGCTCTACCTGCCTTTCCTCGTCTCAGCCCGTCTCCCTCACTGAATTAACCACTGTCGACTCGGGCTTTCACAGCCTCTGGCTGATGTCCACAGACTCGTTACCAATCTGTTTGGTATCAGTCCACGTTGACGTACGCTCTGGTGTACACGCTTTCTCTCCTTAGCTAGCTTGGCCTGTGGGCCACGTTTAGAGAATATGACGTGGTATTATTGTGCATATTGATATTTTGCTGCACTTGGCTTCGCTGTTCAGGATTTATTTAAGTTGATACTGTAGTTCTAGCTTATTTCATAGCCGAGTATCATAGGCCTGAATGTACTCACCCATTTTCCTGCTGGTTTCATTTTTCTCCAAAAACTCTGCTGTGGCTCTTCCCCATGTGTGATTCTCTAGGCGTATCTAGGAGTGGACCTGCTTAGGGTGGGGGTGGGGGTGGGGGTGAGGGTGTTGAGAGCACGTCTAGGCTGAGTGATTTTGGTCATTCTTTAGAATGCACGCTCGCAAGCTGCTCCATCCTTGGCATCAGAAGACCCACTTCTCGAGATGTTACCTCGTGATTTTAATTTGCCAGTGGAGTTGAGCATCTTCTCACATGAGCTATTCATTTTCTCTCATTTATACCATTTAACCATGTTTCTTTTGGGGGTGTAGTTGCATTTTCCAAATATTTTGATCCATTTGCAATTTATTGGGTATAAGGGATACAGCTTTTTCTCAAGATGACCACCCACATAATAATCCAACTTTTACCTACTAAACTGAAACACCACCTTTCTCAAGTGATGCATTGAATTACTATAGCTTTAAGAGTTTGGTGTGCTTCCTTGGTTTTTGTCTGCCTGACGTTTGTTAGGATCGGCCTAAGGCCACCACTGGTATTCTCATATATCAGTATGAATTATGTGTCATTCCCATTCAGCTGTCAATTTTCCCTGAATCATTAAACATTTCTGTATAGGAACAATATAGTTCCTATCTAGGAACATTGACCCAGTATGACCCTTGGTTGTTTTTTGTTCATTCCAAGGCATTTTTTCCTTCTCATGCCCGATTGTACTGACTAGCACCTCTAGAAGAGTGTTTGGTAGTGGGCAACAGTGGACTTGGAATGCAACTCTAAAGCGTTAACACTTTTGGTTTCTTGTTATAATAAATGGTACATAGGGATAATTTTTAGAAGATGGATGTTAAATTTTATCAAATTTTTTTTTCTCCATCAGCAGAACTGATCAGTAGTCTCTAGCTGTGTCACCCAGGCTGGAGTGCAGTGGCACGATCTCGGCTCTCTGCAAGCTCCACCTCCCGGGTTCATGCCATTCATTCTCCTGCCTCAGCCTCCTGAGTAGCTGGGACTACAGGTGCCTGCCATCACGCCCAGCTAATTTTTTGTGTTTTTAGTAGAGATGGGGTTTCACTGTGTTAGCCAGGATGGTCTCGATCTCCTACCTTGTGATCTGCCCACCTCAGCCGCCCAAAGTGCTGGGATTGCAGGCGTGAGCCACCGCGCCTGCCCAGAATGGATAGTTTTAAAAATTAGATTTATAATCATCCATCTATCCTTGTATCCTGGTATTTTTAAAAGTGATAAAAGAATCATCTTAGGGAATTTGCAAAACCAGAAGCCCAATCCCAAACCCATCACTGCCAAATAAGCACTAAAGTAACCAGTAAATGAATTCAGTCTGTTCACCTCTCCATCCCATACCTGTCAGCAATGGGGAGTGTGGAAGTTTTGGATCTGAACAGCCTAAGAAGCATCTCTCCGTTGCTAGTCTCCAAATCTTTTCAGGCTGCTAACAATGTAGAGCGCGGAGTCTTGGCTTTCTTCACCACACTGACGAGTGAGGCCTTGTGTGTTTAAGACCCCACTGGTGACACTCAGCTTCCCTATCCTTAAAGGGCAGGGAGCCAGGGTGGGCTTCACATGGGCGGACCTGCTACCAGTTGGCCTGTCTACTGTGTAGTCAAGTCCAAGAGGTTCCTGTCCCCTCCAGTCACACGGCCTCCCTGCCCAGTGTGAGCCTCCCCTGCTTCCCCACAGAGGGGCAGGCCCGGGTGTGGAGTGGAGGCCCTTGGTGCTCATCACTCCCCCTCCCACAGGAGAACAGTCACCACCACACTAAGAATTTATCATAGAATAGATTTATTTACCTGAAACCATGTCTGTGCCACGCTCATTGTTACCAGCACAGAAAGAAACAAACTGATCTCTATTTACAGTCTAAAGTCAAACATGCGTTGTGATAAATTGACATTTAGCATTTTATTAAGATAAATGCATCACAATATTTGTATTGCACCAACCTGTCTACTTCTGATTTCATTAAATAAGTTACATTTAATATAGTGCGAAATAGCTGTCTACACACTCAGAAAATAACTGAAAACTGGAGGCCTACACTTTAACCATTCAACACCTGTAGTGTTTTTAATGAATTTATAAATAAGCAAACTGTACAGGGCCAATTAAAAAGTAGCATGTTCCAATGTCACTGGAGAGGAATCTGGCTACTTACAACTGAAGGCATGCATTACAATTGAATACTGTACATTTATATAAACTATGACATTTTGCAGAGAAATGTGGCGACTTGGCTGACGGCTTCCAAGTTCTTAGATAAGGTTTCAGAGCCTCATTCCTCTTGCAGCAAAGAAACCAAACTTCTCTGGAGAGGCTTTCTGATTAAGCTAAATTGTACATTTGTAATCATTATTTTGATTTAAAAGCTAACAACCCCATTGGTAATACACATTTCCTCCACATAACACACAGTGAGTTGGGAACTTTTTTACTTTTCTTTTTCCCCAACATCAATCATGCAGAGGGTTGGTAGATGTGTTGCTAAAAACGCACATGCACGCAACCGAACACCCTTACATTTCTGCAAAATGGTTTAGGAAGCGGTTACTCCAGTATTGCTGAAAAGGAAAGAGAGAGGAAATCAGCTTCATGAAATACAGGGAGGAAACGTTAGAATACCTATTTAAATAGATGAAGATCAATAGCGACAGATGAAAAGGAACATTCAGCTTGATCTTTTCAAGGTTTCAAGACCAGCATTTCTGATTTACTGTCCCTGAGGCGCCGCCCACACAGGGTAGCATCTAGAAGCACTGGCTCAGTGACACAGACTCCTCGTGTCGTCTGGCTACAGAATAAAGGTTCTGGAGGAAAATCCCATGAGGCAGACACAATCATTGCAGGTATGAAAGCAGCGAGACAGGCAAAAGGACAAGGTCTTGGTTAGTGGTGCAGAGGGTGAGGTTGATGAAGTGAGCAGCCAGTAGCAGCACAGCCTTCCTGTCCCTACCCCGTGGGCACCCGGCCTCTGGCTGCTGGCCTGCCTTGCCTAGCCCTAGAGGGGCAACTCCTCCACATCATTCTCCTCAGTAAGGGAGGGTGAAGCCTACCCTTCTTGCTAACTGCAGGGGGTGTTTGGACAATTTGGTGGTTACAGTCACAGCGCAACTGCTGCCTCTGCTCACAGGCACTGCAGACGTGGTATGCTCTGGACCTGGGCAGTGGCTAGATGCTTGGTAGACACTGAGCTAATGCTTGTGGTCTCAGATCTCCTGAGGTCTGCCTGCCTCAATCAAGGCTGAGGCTCCAGTCCGGGGGGATGTGGGAGCAGCTGTTGTGAGGGAAGTCGGCCAGATGCCCTGCTTGCCTGGGAGCTCACTGAGCTCAAGGCACGGCTTCCTCCAGAATGGATTATCTGCATTCTGCAGTAATGATTTCCCAGTTAGGTTATGTATGAGATTGTTGTTGTTCTGGGCAAAGCTCAAAGAGGCCAGAGGAGGCACAGGGTGGCAACAAGTGACACTGATGGCTGGGCCTTCAGCCACCTGCCCATCAGGAAAGAATGTGGAACTGAGTTTCAAACAAGAGCCGCCTGACAGTAGGCGCACTGTGGGGCTGGGCAGTTGCTGCCTCACTGCTGGGTGAGGGCCTGAGGCCAGGGATGTGCTAAGACCACGGTGCTGGACCTGGTCTTTATGGATTGACCTGAGGAGGAGATGCTGAAATGTTTTCACCCGGCAAAGCCTTACAGTGAAATGGACCAAGTGGCCCTGCTCAAAGCAGCAGTGGGCCTAACCCGCTCCCAGCTGTCTGGGCCAAGGGAAGTGGGTCCCTCCATGGGCTCCTCTGTGGGCGGGAGGGGTCTGAAGCTGAGAAACCATGAAGCTAGCCAGGGGCTGTGTGACAGCAGGCCACACTACACTTTTTGTAAAGGCCACTAGGTCAAGGAACTGAGTCAGGAAAAGCTGAGTTTTGTTTGCACTGAATAGTAATAGTGCAGCACTCAAGTCAGTTTGCAGCCCAGAGATGCATTCCTTGCATTTGGCCCATTCAACCCATTTCCTGTTACATCTCATGATGCTCAAACTGGCAAAATTTACCCCCTGCCCCAAATGTTCCCTGCTGGGCAAAGCAACCTCCCTTCCCGAGAGCCACAGCTGCCTGCAAGCAGCCTTGGAGGCCTCACAGTAAGCCTGATTTGCCTCGAATACCTGGGCTCAAGCAATCCTTCTGCTGTGGCCCCCAAAGGGCTGCGACTACAGGCATGAGCCACCACATTTCCAGCCACGGAGTGTGCTTTTAAGAGTCGGTCTCCAGGTTCCACCTCCACCCCTTGAACATAGCCTTCTGAACTAAGCAGCACCTTGTCCTGCTTGATGTCTCCTAACCCTCCCCAAACTCCATCTGCATTACATCTACTGGTCATCCCAGTAACCAGAGCCCATTTCAAGAATATAGTCGAGGCCTCACACCCTGGCCAAGGAGTAAGTTGGTTTTTGGGCTGTGCAGAGCCATGTCCTACTAACTGTGCTTTAACATCCCCTGGAGTGATACGTCTTAGCCACAAAGGACAAGACCAAGCAAGGGGGGTGGGGGAGTGGGGAAGTGGCCTATTTAAGATGAACCCATTGATACCCAGAGTTCACTGGTTCAGTTACTTGCTTTCACTAGTTTTTAGCTTTTTAATGAACAAGTAGCAATGTTCTGGGATGATTCCTGGCAGCTGTGAACCCTCATTTTAGCACTACAGACGGCACAGCTCCTTCAGCCTGTTGGTTTGGCTGAAATGCCTCTCCCCACTCTGGCTTTTGCCTGGCTTGGGCCCTCCCGGTCATCTTGTGGAGCCACTGTCCTAGGCAGCCTGTGGAGGTCTATGAAAGCCACACCTCCAGCCAGCTGATGCCGCACCCAAGTCACATGGCAGGTGCCACAGGCAACCCCGCTGCTCACAGGACATCAGGGAGCACAGCAGCCTCTGACATGGGGGTGGCTTATAAGTTAGTGACATACAGTTATCTCACTTGGTAGCAGTCACCTTTAGGCTAAAGCATCCAAATCCCAGGGAAGAAAATACTCACGTTAGTTGATGGATGTTGGAAGGCATTGGAGGAAAACACCACAGTTAGGACTGTTAATGACTTACACACTGTTGGTGAGACTCATCTTGAACATGCGCAAACATTGATCGTAGTAACGGTGGTGGTGGTTAGTGCCACATTCAAATAAAAATAGTTCTATACAATATGTTCATTTGGTCATGTGCTATTTACAGATTTTACAAAACACACACATACACACGCACACTTGCCCTTATGTTCTCTACACCAGGCCAGCAGAAACTTGCATAAAATGTACACCACAGATGACAATTAGTGCCTGTACATTAAGAATACAATTCCTATGACTACCTACGCAGCAGAGCAGGAGCCTTCTTCCCCTCAAGCAGAGTACAACTAAAGTTCTGAGCTAAGAACTGGAGAGAAAGTTGGACATGTCTGTTAGTCCCAGGTAAGCCACTTAAGAGTTAAAGACAAGACAGTTATTTTTCTCTGTCCATTTAAAATGTTTTATTTTTTTAAAACTAGATTGTGATGTGCCACTGAAATAGGCAATGTTGGCAAAACAATGTCTGTTACAATAAAATACATTAGACATTTAAATAAATAACCTTAAAAACTATGTGAAGGGACATAAACCCAGTCGATTGAATCTGAAACAATGTTTTCTGCACAAGCGAGTACAGGCATACCTCTCATTAAAACTGATGTAAACTGAACAAACCATCGCAATCCTAAAGAAGCAGCCAAGCAGGGCAGGGGTGAGGTGGGGAGAGGTGGGGGGGGGGGGGGGGGGATGGGGTGAACGGAGGCCGAAGTGGGTGAGGGAAGTAGCAAACCAAAACAATACTGACTGAGGTAGCAAGACTCTGCTCAGTGCAGAAAAATTGGCTTATGAATAAAAATTAGACTGATACCAAATTAAATCCAGATCATCATGCAAAAGACACAATACATGCTATTTAGTTTTAGGAAAAAAACCACACACATTCATTTCCTAAAATCTGCTGCCAATTAATTTGCTGACAATGTCTGCTGGCTCAACTATTTTTTTTTTTATACAAGGATGAGTATTAAACAGAACACTGTACATGCTTTTTCATCTACAAAAAAATATTTGCATAAAATAGTGTTAGTTCTCTGTACATGTCAATGGACACTTTAATTATGTGTATAAAAAAGGAAAATCTTGCCCCACTGGAGTCAGAAAAAGCAAAACAAAATCTAGAGTATGAAACCTCCATCACCAGCCAGTATGTTCATGTGAAAATTCAGCAGAAATAGACAGTTGCTTTAAACAATAAAAAAAATTAATTGATTAAGTTAAACATCTTCTTTATGGAAAACTGTCAGTCAAGACCAGAACATATCACTAAAGTTAGTGTCTGTGCTATAGACCCAGATCACCAGGGGCATTATGAGCAGCACAAACGGCCAGGAAATCCCATCGGTGCATGCCGAGAACGAGCAGGATTTGGTGGCAGGCTGCACACACTCTTTACCAGGTTCCAGGTAGTTGCGGGCCACAAACTTGAGCGTCTCGTCCATGAGAATCACGGGCAAGGAGATTTTCAGCACCATCAGCCACTGGGTCACGTTCAGCGGTGTGATCTGGAAGATGAGCTGACACACAGAGAAGATGCGTCATGCCTCCAGTCTCCCCAGGAAGGTGGCTGGTCCCCAGCCCAAGCCTCACCCAACCACTTACTGGCAAGGGTTCGACATAGAGGATCAGGAAGTGGAGTGACATGGACAGGCAGATGGAGCCCACGAGCCAGATGTTCTCCCAGGGGGGCATCCTCAGCAAGGACTGGTTTTCGGACAAGCTGCAGAGCAAGGAGAGGTGGGGGAACGTACCCTCAAAGGCAAGGCACATGTCACAGTGGTAGTAAGACCCTGTTGGACTACACTTCAGTAAGGTGGCTATTAATCTGGCACCATCCACTGACCTAACTCCACTAACTTTCTACAGTGGCAAAGCTGAAGAGAATGTCCTAATGTAGGACAAACTGAGTTGATGTCTATGTTCTGGCATAGCAGACCCCATCTTAGTGGGTTCAAAGCTGTTCCCAATTGCCCTGGAGACATGGGCTATTTAGAAATTTCCATTTTTGTCACGGGCTTAATTGGATGGTACCATTTGTGTGAAGGGGTGAGGTTCCTTCCCTGTGGGTGCTGGCATACAGGGGTACCAAAGTTCCTATTTTTGGCCCCCCACGGTTTCTTTTAAGGAAGAGCTCCAAAGAAACACAGGGCTAAGCACTCCCACTACTTCCTGGAGGTGACGACAGCTCATGCTTTTAAAACTGGTGTTGCCTGTTCTCCTTTCTTTTTGGAAGGGAAGAACTGTCCTGTGATCCTTAATCAACCGTGACTACACACAATTCCCCAGTGCCCTGGCAGCATGCTCGCCTCAGCCTGCCGTGAAGGTGCACTAACCTGTTGAGGGCGTTACACATTTCTATAGTTACTAGAACAGAGAGCGCCATTGTCATCGGGTATGGGGATTCAAAGATTGCACAATCCACGCCTTCAAAGTCCGGGTTGTCCTCTTTACACTGTAGGAAATGACTCTGCAAGAAAATCCGAATTCCTATCAGCCTAGTGTATTTTCCAAGTCCAGGCACCAACCCCATGCCAAGCCTAGCACACAGACCAGCCTGAGTGCAGAGCCAGCCAAAAGGTTCACCCCAATTTCTCAGAGAAGCCCTGGTCCTTCAGAATCATCTTAGATGTAACTGTTTATCATTTGAGTCTTAAGATGATTTGACAGATACCCAAACTACAGAAAGGTCAAGGCCTCACAACACTTCTCATGTAAGGTACAAAAAGAAAAGTGACTGAGTACCAGCTGGTAGAAGGTCACTCTTGGACCACCGTCAGCAGCAATGAACCACCATGCAGCAGCACCCACGGTAGCAGCGCCGACGTAACCTGGGAACAAATAACGACGCTGATGCACTTGCCTCTGCAGGGCTCGCTGCCACCGAGGCCATGCAGGCCAATCCCCACAAGGATGAAGATTAAAGACATGGGACGGTAACGGTAACCAGAGCCTGTGGTGATACCACCATCTGCTCACGCCTGGTAGCCAGAGCAACTAGAGCCTGGTTTCTGAAGGATAGGGGTATTTCTGGTACCTAAGAACTGGATAACTTTTCCTCCAGAATGTGTGAGAAAAAGCACTTGCTCCATCCTGTGCCAACCTTTCCCCTTGCCATGCCTTCTCCTCTCAGCAGGTAGTACTTCTTTTTTTTTTTTTTTTTTTTTTTTTTGTGACAGAGTCTTGCTCTCTCGCCCAGGCTGGAGTGCAGTGGCGCAATCTCGGCTCACTGCAAGCTCCGCCTCCTGGGTTCACGCCATTCTCCTGCCTCAGCCTCCCGAGTAGCTGGGACTACAGGCGCCCGCCACTGCGCCCGGCTAATTTTTTCTATTTTTAGTAGAGACGGGGTTTCGCCATGGTCTCGATCTCCTGACCTTGTGATCCGCCCGCCTCGGCCTCCCAAAGTGCTGGGATTACAGGTGTGAGCCACCGCGCCCGGCCTAGCAGGTAGTACTTCAAGGCTGCAAGTGTGTGTGTCCTCCACGTAAGGCTGCACAGTGTTGGGGGACTAGATCACACCATGACTTTTGGGCAAACTAATGCTGCTACTTGTACACAGATTTATTTGCTCCATTAGAGGGCCAGCAGCAGCTTTCTAGGGAAATGCCGTCAGGAGCTAGGGTGGAACACTGAGCAGCATGGCCCTGCCCTCAGCAGCTCCTGGGATTTCCCCCAGTATTAGCTTTGAGTTTAGGAAGTTTACTGCAAAGAAAGAACAAGGTGCAGCAGAGAATACACAGAATACAGACGAGGTGAATATCCCCATGTGGTAGCACCAAAAATAACAAGTGCATATACCCACTAACCCACGAATCATAATGGAGCATGAAGGCTGCTGGCTGCAAGGATGAGGCGCTACGCATGTCCAGATATGGAAGAATCTGACAAGCAGGAAGAAGGCAAGACAAGGGTCAGCATGGAGGTGTGCACAGCATGCTGCAATCTTTCCGGAAGGGCACAGGGTACATGAGCACCTCAATGCCAGAGGGAAGTGACTGGCCCTAACCCTTTCAACTCTATGCCATTGTGTGCTTTTTGAATTTTAAGTCATGTGAATATATTATGAAAACACAATGCCTTCCTATGGGATCCCAGGGAAGTGGTTTCACCTTACTTTCCCAATCTATGAAATGTGGAAGAACCAACGGCACCTGGGGTGAGGAATATGAGGGCTAAATAGATGATCTATGTATAAAAGGGACCAGCCACTGCGCAGTCCTTCTTTACTTATGGAAACAGGGACTACATTTTTTTATCTTGGTGACAATTATCTATTCAAATCCCACCTATGAACTCTTAGAAGGCAGAACCCAGCATGAATCATTCTTATCCCTTTGCACACAGGGCTAAATCTGAAAATGCTGATGTTTAATTGCTCATTCACAAAAGCCCAAGTAAGGGCAGGATGCTCAAACTGGAACTAGCTGTGAAAGGACTTTAGTAAACTGGGTGTATAGTTCATCGAACTGTAAGAAGGCATCTCTGTCTTTTGCTACCCTATACAGGGATAGAAGAAAAAATATGCTTTTAAGGGATGAATTTACAAAATTTCAGATCACAAACATTTTGTTTAAACATCAGTAATATAAAAAAATTGTACTCACAGCCAATAGCCAAGTAACGGAAAAAGAGCCACCCGCTGATCAATGGTTCCTTTGGGTTCCGGGGAGGTTTATTCATGATGTCCAGATCAGGAGGGTTGAACCCCAGTGCAGTGGCAGGCAGGCCATCTGTCACCAGATTGACCCAGAGCAGCTGAACAGGAATCAAAGCCTCGGGAAATCCAAGGGCTGCTGTCAGGAAAATACTGTTTCCAATCGAGAAAAGAAGACAGAGAGCCCAAATGACTTCTGGCCACTATTTAAAGAGCATCATCACCCCCTCCTCCTCCAGAAAAATAAATGACAACAACGATTAAATAACTTCAGGTAATCCGTAAAACACTTATACCCAATTTTGAATTAAAGTTCACTTTTACTTAGTTTATTACTTAAATTCAGATGACTGAGGCCGGGTGTGGTGGCTTATGCCTATAATCCCAGCACTATGGGAAGCCAAGATGGGCAGACTACCAGAGCTCAGTAGTTAAGAGACCAGCCTGGGCAACATGGTGAAACCTCATTTCTACTAAAATACAAAAAACTGGCCGGGAGTGGTGGCACATGCCTGTAATCCCAGCTGTTTGGAAGGCTTGAACCTAGGAGGTGGAGAGGGCAGTGAGCTGAGATCGTGCCACTGCCTGAAGCCTGGGTGACAGTGAGACTTGTCTCAAAAAAATAAATAAAAATAAAAAAATAAGCTGACTGAGATAAAGCCAACTTTTGGAGGGCAAGAATTTCACATGACTGTCTGGTTAATTTAAGCTCAGTTTCATGTTAAAGAGGATTCTTTGCATGTTGCGGCAGCTGCAGACAACCCTCCCAAGGGCCAAAGCACCACTGCTTCCATAAGGCATTTCTGTCTTGCCCACTCCCCTCTTCCAACTCAGGCACAAAGACCAAAGCTGCTGCAATCTGGAGAGCAAACTGGGAGAACTGGGCTCCACGACCCATTTAGATAAAGGCATACAGTAAGTGATGCTGTCACAGAGACCTACCAGACAACTTCCCCAACGTTGGACGAGATGAGGTAGCGGATGAACTGTTTCATGTTGTTGTAGATTGCCCGCCCCTCCTCAACGGCAGCCACTATGGTGGAGAAGTTGTCATCCGCCAAGACCATCTCAGAGGCAGTTTTAGCCACCGCAGTGCCAGAGCCCATAGCAATGCCAATCTCAGATTTCTTCAGAGCAGGAGCATCGTTCACGCCATCACCAGTCTGAAAGGGAAAGCAATGGTTGGGTCAGCCAGTTGGCATGGCACACTCACACCCCTGGGCAAAAGCCCACTGAATGGGAACCAGGAGGAAAATGAATAGAGCCGTAGGTCTCTTGACAAAGAGTTATAGAATTTTTGTTTCTTAAGTTGGTGTCACAAAACACATTTTACCTAGGAAATGTAAAATTACCAAATAAGTTTACTGAAGTGGGACAAAGGGGACTTCAAATTTATCTGTATTATCTTACTAAAAACAAAAACAGAACCTATGTGGCAGTCAAGAGGAAGTACTTGTATCCACATGGATAAATTTTAAGTAGAAAGGTGAAGATTGCAAAAATATGCAAATTTTTATGTTTCTGAGATGGAGTCCTACTCTGTTGTCCAGGCTGTAGGGCAGTGGCGCACTCTCGGCTCACTGCAGCTTCCGCCTCCTCGGTTCCAGTGGTTCTCCTGCCTCAGTCTCCCAAGTAGCTGGGATTACAGGTGCCCACCACCACACCCAGTAATTTTTTGTATTTTTAGTAGAGACAGGGTTTCACCATGTTGGCCAGGCTGGTGTTGAACTCCTGACCCTAAGTGATTCACCTGCCTTGGTCTCCTAAGTGTTGGGGTTACAGGCGTGAGCCACTGTACTTGGCCAAAAAATATGTCTTCAAAAACATGCAAAAATAATATTGTCTACAGACACAAAAACAGCACTCCCATGTTTTTAATATTTTTGCTGAATTCCAACTTCAGTTACCTCTGGGGGAGAGGAGAGTACACTTACAGTATGTTTCAAAACTAGTATTTTTTTTAAAGAGAAGAAAGTAAATTTGGCCGGGCGCGGTGGCTCAAGCCTGTAATCCCAGCACTTTGGGAGGCCGAGACGGGCGGATCACGAGGTCGGGAGATCGAGACCATCCTGGCTAACACGGTGAAACCCCGTCTCTACTAAAAAAAATACAAAAAACTAGCCGGGCGAGGTGGTGGGCGCCTGTAGTCCCAGCTACTCGGGAGGCTGAGGCAGGAGAATGGCGTGAACCCGGGAGGCGGAGCTTGCAGTGAGCTGAGATCCGGCCACTGCACTCCAGCCTGGGCGACAGAGCAAGACTCCGTCTCAAAAAAAAAAAAAAAAAAAAAAAAAAAAGAAGAAAGTAAATTTAACATAATATATCTGGATGAAAATCAGGTGAGGGGAAGAATACTGGAAATGCGTCATTAACAGCCAGCTCTTAAAGAACATCCAACTTAAAAGCAGGGCAATCCAAACACAGGGTGACAGACTGATTACATCCTCAATTTTTGGAAAACTTAAGATAAAAACACGTCTCCTTTAAAAAAGAGACTAGGATCACCAGATTGTTCCTCTGGGACTGATCTGGAAGGCCCTTCAGGGTTTTAAATGACTCTAGGATCTTCCCTGCAAGTAGCACACAACATGCCAATCACTGATTCACTGAATTCTAGAGAAAATACCCAAATCATGACAAATTCCAAATTAGGGAACTATGACAAAAAAATCCAGTGGTCAAAATTAGAGTTCACTGTGTGCTTGTGTAGCCCGAGTCACCTGTACATGTTCAAACATGCTCACCATAGCTGTAATCTCATCAAAAGACTGAAGAAATTCTACAATTTTAGATTTGTGGGAGGGTTCAACTCGAGCAAAACAGCGGGCGTTCAGGCAGGCATCTCGCTGGGCAGAGGGGTTGAGTTCATCAAACTCCCGGCCTGTGAAAGCTTTTGACGTCACATCCTCATCCTGCCCGAAGATGCCGATGCGGCGACAGATGGCCACAGCAGTGCCCTTGTTGTCCCCAGTGATCATGATGACCCGGATGCCTGCTTGCCGGCACAGCTTCACGGAGGAGGCCACCTCGATTCTTGGAGGATCCAGCATGCCCACGCAGCCAACGAAGGTCAGATTGGTCTAAAATAAGAGCATCACTTTAAATAAAAGTGGCAAATTCTAGGTTTTGTCCCCCAGTTTGAAAAATGCCCAGTTAAACATTGAGACAGGCTTCTGCATTTTCTTTTCTTTTTTTTTTTTCTGAGGCGGAGTTTCACTCTTGTTGCCCAAGCTGGAGTGCCATGGCACAATCTCAGCTCACGGCAACCTCTGCCTCCCGGGTTCAAGCAACTCTCCTGCCTCAGCCTCCAGTGTAGCTGAGACTACAGGTATGCTCCACCACACCTGGCTAATTTTGTATTTTTAGTAGGGACGTGGCTTCTCCATGTTAGTCAGGCTGGTCTCGAACTCAGGTGATGTGCCAGCCTCGGCCTCCCAAAGTGCTGAGATTACAGGTGTGAGCCACTGCGCCTGGCCAGTTTCTGCATTTTCTTTTTTTTTTTTTTGAGACGGAGTCTCGCTCTGTAGCCCAGGCTGGAGTGCAGTGGCCAGATCTCAGCTCACTGCAAGCTCCGCCTCCCGGGTTCACGCCATTCTCTGGCCTCAGCCTCCCGAGTAGCTGGGACTACAGGCGCCCGCCACCTCGCCCGGCTAGTTTTTTTTGTATTTCTTAGTAGAGACGGGGTTTCACCGTGTTAGCCAGGATGGTCTTGATCTCCTGACCTCGTGATCCACCCGTCTCAGCCTCCCAAAGTGCTGGATTACAGGCTTGAGCCACCGCGCCCGGCCAGTTTCTGCATTTTCTTATGAGGAAAAAAAAAAACAAACCACTACACTCCTGTTACCAAACCATTCTTTAACTCTTGTGCTATTCTGAGCCCACTATACCAAAGCTTCTTCATTTTGTTCACAGCTTTAGGATGTCACATCCTTGATCTTAAAGAATTCTATTCTAAGCAGAAAAGTGGAAGGAATCTCCAACTTGGACCTTTTGACCTTCAGTAACTAATGAATATTCTAGAAATATCCCCACTTAAAAAAAAAATCATGATTTAGATGAGCTGCAAAATGGGGTTTACAAGCTTATTTAAGCTCATCTTGATTATTCTACTTTGAAAATATTCTACTTTGAAAATAACAGACTTTTATGAAATTACTAACTATGTATGTTTGAAGCGGCAATCTAAATTTTAAGGGTGACACAGCTGGCATGGAGAAAAACAAATAACCACACCTCTTTCTTGGCAAAAGTGAGAACTGTTTGACCTTTTGCTTGAAGGAGTACTGTTTAAACACAATGAATCGTGCCGGGTGTGGACAAAGAAACTTTTCATTAGCTAACCTCATATTTAATAAAGTTGGCAGAGTCTTCAAGGTGCATTTCTTCTCTTCTCAGTGGGTTGTCGTGAGTGGCCAGGGCCAGGCATCGCAGGGTGTCGCTGCCACTACCCCACTCTCGAATGACAGACATGATCTTCTGTTTGACTCCAGAGGTCATAGGAACCTTAGTACTTCCAACTCGAATGTGGGTGCACCTGTCAATGACACCTTCAGGAGCACCCTGGAAATGTTACAGATTTAGATCAACAATTTTGTTTTACTGGTTCACCAGGATCTTAACCCTGGTAAGAACATCTCAATTGCAATCTGCCATACTTGCCTTCACAAACATCTTGCTCATTGATGTCCTGCTTGGTTTATTTGGTGTACAATAAACCGACATTGACTTTCTGTCACGTGAAAACTCGAGAGTGAATTCCTTTTTCATCAGCTGTTTAATGACCTACAAAGGGAACAAATATGGAATACTACTGGGTGGCAATTTCTGAACTTTTTTACCTAACAAACAGTAAGCACCTATTACATGACAGATGCTAGGGATATAGCAATAAACAAAACGGACAAGTTTTTGCCCTCATGAAACTTGTCCCCTATTTTGGGGGAGAGAGACTAAGATGCAAAAGTAACACAAGTGCTATGGAGAAAAAGGGAAGGGGGAGAAAATTTGCGTATGTACAGATCATACTGTTACCTAAAGTGGTCAGAAGACAGTGACATTTGAATAAAGATGGCCCCATGGGGCCTGAAAAGATGTGCATGAACCCAGTGGGTGGTGGTGAAAACCCACCAGGCAGAGAACGGGAAGTGCAGCCTGGCAAGTCCTGGAATGGTGAAGGAGTGCCAACGTGGCTGGAACAGAGTTTACATGAGCAAAAGGTGAGACAGGTAATGGCAGAAGACGGTAGAAGCAGGTCATAATACTTCAAAAGTCATTATGGGGCATTTGGCTTTTATGACAAGTAAAAAAGGAAGACAATGGAGGGTCTCAAGCTCTAGTTGTCAAGAATTGGCTGAAGGTGGTCAGGTGCAGTGGATCACCCGAGGTCAGCGGTTTAAGACCAGCCTGGCCAACATGGTGAAACCATCTCTACTAAAATTACAAAAATTAGCCAGGTGTGGTGGCAGGCGCCTATAATCCCAGCTACTCAGGAGGCTGAGGCAGGAGAATCGCTTAAAGCCAGTGGGGGCAGAGATTCTAGCGAGACGAGATTGCGCCACTTCACTCCACCCTGGACGAAAGAGCAAACTCCGTCTCAAAAAACAAAAGAATTGGCTGAAGCAAGACAAGGAATGCCATTCAGTACAATGACACTGACTTGAACTAGGTAACATCAGAGGTGAAGAGATGGCCCCAAGCAGAGCTGTCCACCAGAACTTCTGAAAGATGGCACTGCTGTGGCCACTGTTCATGTGGCCGTCACATGTGATGGATAAACACTTTAAGTGAATATGGCTAGGGCACCTAAGGAAGTGTTTTTAGGTATTCTAAATAGTTTTTTTTTTTTTTTTTTAAAGTATTCTAAGTAGTTTTAGATAGCTAGTGCCTACTGATTATAGTCATGAGACCAGAAGAGATCATGGGAGTAACTATACACAGAAATGGCTGAGGACTATGGGGCCTTCACCTCCTGGTGCTATGTGAAAGACCCAGCTAAGAAGACCTTGAATGAGAGGCCAGAGAGGGAGAGCAAGTGTGGGATCATGGAAGATAAGTGAAGAGGTGCTTCAAAGAGGGAGCGAGTGACAGCACCAACAAAATAGGTAAGATGAGGACTGAGAATTAACCTTTGGCTTTACACCATTACCTACAACTAAAGATACCCCTTCTCTTCCAGTTTTTATACTTTTCTTGCCTATTACACAGACCAGGAATGCCAGTATAATACTGAGTAGAAATGGTGAGAATTCTGTTGTGTTAGCATGGTCTCTGTATAAACACACCGTCAGCGTTGAAGACATGCTTTTACAGTCTCAGTTTGCTGTGATAGATGAGTTTCATCATATGCACCTACTGAGGTGATCTTACCATTTTTTTCCACCTTAATTTGGTTAATGTAGGGAGTTAATTACATTAATTTGCTCCCACTGACACACATTTAAAAAATCATCACAGAAATTCCCAAGAACATCAGCATCTAACCTAGGACGCTACAAGAGGACTGAAACCTGCTGAACTGACTAGACGGGAATCAGGGCCCTGCAGCAATCCTGCTGGACTGCCAGCCACTGAACTGCCTCAGGCAGCAAAGGAATGGGTATGAGTGCTACGCTGGATTCTGTATCATCTCAATCACATGTGTGTTTAGTTTCAATTAAGCATTTGCACTAATGGCACTGGGATGACTAGAAGAACACACAATGCTTCTGAGGAAGGCGTGGACCTACCCAGGTGAGAGGTCTTGGGCTGGGAGTGGGGGAGGGAAATCACTTTCTTTCAGTACTATGCTGGCCAAGAACCACAGACCTAGTCAAACAAGCCATGGGGCCAAAACACTGGACCTGCTCTCTCTGCTTCTAAACTACACATGGGCTCCTGCTGTCTCAAGTGGGAAGGGAGGCAAAGAGCTTGTGTTTGGAACTCCTTAGTGAACGAGCAGCATGACAGCTGTTTCTGATCCCTTGGTGAAGGGATGTGAAAAAGATGGGACAAGGGAGCTCTGGAGCAGGGAGACATGAGGATGACAGTGTTGCCCGTACTTGTGTGGTCACTGGCTAGTGAGCCAGTGCTGGTTCAGCCCTATGACATGACTTGTTTCCCATCACTGGGCAGGAGTAGTCAGAGGTCTAGAATCGAACGACTCAAACCCTCAATCTGTGAACTGAGTTTTCAGGCTGCCTCAGATTTTTAGTTATACGAACTAATAGATCACAGGCAGCGTGGCTCTGCCAGGATCCACCTACTTGCTTACTGGCAGAGTGAATGGTCTAAAATGGAGGCAAGGAGCCTGGACTGCTTCGGGTTCATGGAAGACACATGGGTAAAGGGAAGAAGCCAAAGGAGTGGTCCAAGGCCTTCATGGCTCTGAGATTGCTATTTGCGAATTGTGTATCAGTTTACTGAAAAGGAAATCTGTACTTCAGCTGAGACAGTCAATTCCAGTGTGAGTTTTGTTTTCTCAGGACAGTACAAAGGAGACAAAACGCTGCCTCACACTAACTGGAAGACCATGCCACACAGGTCATGGAAGGGCTCGGTGTCCCTAACTGCAGGCTGGACAGGAAGCTCTAGAACTTTTCATCCTGAGATTCTGTGTGGTCACTAAAATGCTTGACATCTGAGGTTATGAAGAAAACAGGTATACTCCTCCCCCACCCAACTCAGGCTGTACTACCCCCCAATGACACAATGCCTCCTCATTTACCGTTATTACTCAGGAAGGGATGAAACAGTTTATGACATACAAAAAGCATTAAACGTGGTGACAATTGATCATTTTGCTAAATGAGGCCTGCCTTTATACAGCTTTGTATGACAACTAGAAAAGGCTGAGTTTTACCTCTCCTTCCCCAGACCTGTTCCTTCAGGCCTGCAGGACCTCTCCCCTTCCCATCGCTCCTTATTCTACCTGGGAACCCTAAGTTACAACAATGTCCTATAAAGAGGCCGCAAGTACTGACTGGCAGCCCCATGGTGATGACAGACAGGTAGGTCTGACGCTAAAAAGAGGTATGTTCGGCAGAACCCAATTCCATGGGAATCCAAGCTCCACAGCTAGGAGACAGTGGGCACTGAGGATGAGGCTCTTTGTAGGCAAATGGTCTGGTGGACCTATTAGAGGACCATGTGGCTGTGCAGACCCTGGACTGCAGACAGAGGGTATTCACTCTTAAGATAGTGTAGGAGGGCTCTTGCCCAACAAGCAATCAGCCTATCTGCCATATAAAAGGAGCAGCTGCTGCCGCCACACAGCCCAGGAATGATGTTTCCTGAGTGGTGGTATGTGGGGGTCAAGAACCAGACATAGACTTTGGGAGCCTGACTTGTGTCCCTAAGCTCCTTCTGCTCCTCCTTGGCTGCTTTGAGGGCATCACACTCCTTCCTCCAATACATCCAGCTTCCACAGTTCCCATTCTTGAGCTGCTTCTGTAGCTTGCTGCTTCTCTCCCACCTGTCCCTGGCACTCACATGACTGACTGACCCACACAAACTTTGTGTATTGTAACTTTTTTTTTTTTTTTTTTTTTTTTTTTTGAGATGGAGTCTCGCTCTGTCGCCCAGGCTGGAGTGCAATGGCTGGATCTCAGCTCACTGCAAGCTCCGCCTCCCAGGTTGACGCCATTCTCCTGCCTCAGCCTCCCGAGTAGGTGGGACTACAGGCGCCCGCCACCGCGCCCGGCTAGTTTGTATTTTTTAGTAGACATGGGGTTTCACCGTTTTAGCCAGGATGGTCTCGATCTCCTGACCTCATGATCCGCCCGTCTCGGCCTCCCAAAGTGCTGGAATTACAGGCTTGAGCCACCGCGCCCGGCCGTATTGTAACATCTTATCCGCATATCGCTTCTCATCCAAGCAATCATCTACCACTTTGGCCAGGATAGGATAAAGGGAGTTACCCTTCAAGTTGAGCCACTTCAGGCCTTAGTTTTTTTTAGATGGGGTCTGGCTCTGCTGCCAACGCTGAAGTGCAGTGACGCTGCAACCTAAACTCTTGGCCTCAAGTGACTCTCCCGCCTCAGCTTCCCAAAGTGTTGGGATTACAGGTGTGAGCCACTGCGCTTGGCCCATTTCAAGTTCTTAAGCTGAGCCAAGTGACAGGCAGGGGGATGAGTCTTTCAAGGAGACCCAGGTGCTAGAGACTCAATGGATGGCCAGTGTCCACCAGCAGCCATTGCAAAGTGTTTCTACTGAGGTCTAAGCTCCCCAGGCTTGTGAGGCCACAGAAATCTAAGGGCAGTACTGCAGGAGTAGCAGCTCTTTGACAGGAACCTCACACTCAGGTCCAACTCACTGTGGAGACTCCCATCCTTGCTACTGGCCCTTGTCATAGTGATGCTGGTCGAATGAGCCCTGGCTCAAAGACTCTGACAGGCAGAAAGAAAAAGGCTCAGAGGCCACTCATTTGTTCAGTGTATAGTGCACAATGTCCGTGCCCTCTGCCACTGCCACCACCACCACCACACTGACCTTTGGTATTTGGTTATGCTGGTCTCATCAAATGATTTAAGAAATGTTTGATGCCCAGGCACGGTGGCTCATGCTTGTAATCCCAGCAGTTTAGAAGGCCGAGGCGGGTGGATCACCTGAGGTCAGGAGTTCGAGACCAGCCTGGCTAGCATGGTGAAACCCCATTTCTACCAAAAATACAAAAAATTAGCCAGGCGTGGTGGCGTGTGCCTGTAATCCCAGCTACTAGGGAGGCTGAGGCAGGAGAATCACTTGAACCTGAGCAGCGGAGGTTGCAGTGAGCCAAGCACTCCACGCCACGGCACTCCAACCTGGCGACAGAGAGAGACTCCATCTCAAAAGAGAAAAAAAAAAAAAAGTTTAACTGAACAGGAAAAGAAAGTGTGGTAGTGTCATAGCTGTCAGGGGAAATAAGGTCAAAGGAAAGTTTTAAGATAGAAAGACACTATTATTTCCTCTATGCTGAAGAACATCTAGTAGAGATGGAAATCAATAATGCAGCAAAGATGTTGGGAGGAGGTGGCTTCTGCTAGGAGCAAGAACACTGTTCACAGCACTATGGGAGAAGGCAGCCCCTGTGGGCACAGATGGTCGCTCACGGAAATTAGCTATTCATTGCTTTTATTTTCTTGTCAAATACCCAGGAAGAGCATCTTACGTGAGAGGGAATATGGGGAAGGAAATATTGTAAGTTTGAGAAGATAAGGTATAATCAGTTTTCTAAGAGAGTAGGACAGTGCAGACACTAAGTGTATATAGTACGACTCATAAGCAGCATGAACAATAAACCAGGCTCAAATACTTACTGAGTTGCAGGCATTTGCACGTTCTATTTTAGAAAGACCCTTCAATTCGGTATCAAATACATTCATCTTCTCTACTAGGCAAGTGAGAGCAGTCTCTGTAGCTTCTCCAACTTTTTCATATACACCCTTTGCCTGTATTGGTTAAAGGCACAGAAAGTAGAAACAAGGGAGAAGTACATAGATAAATTTCTCTTTAATATTTTTTTCCACAAAAGCACAATCTGCCCTCTATTACAACCTTTTTTTTTTTTTTTTTTTTTGAGAGGGAGTCTCGCTTAGTCGCCCAGGCTGGAGTGCAGTGGCGCGACCTCTGCTCACTGCAAGCTCCGCCTCCCTGGTTCACGCCATTCTCCCGCCTCAGCCTCCCAAGTAGCTGGGACTACAGGCGCCCGCCACCATGCCCGGCTAATTTTTTGTATTTTTAGTAGAGATGGGGTTTCACCATGTTAGCCAGGATGGTCTTGATCTCCTGACCTCGTGATCCGCCCATCTCAGCCTCCCAAAGTGCTGGGATTACAGGCGTGAGCCACTGCGCCCGGCCCTATTACATTATTATTGTAAGGCCATTTTTATCCTTCTCTGGAACAGGTAACCCAGATAATTAAAAACATACTCAAAGTACAGGTATGCATGTGATCTTACTCTAATAAGTAGGTTTTTCATTTCCCTTAAACATAAGATGACATCAACAACACTATTTATTATTTCACCCAAACATAAGAAGCCACTGATCGCACTATTAATTCAAAGAGCGCCTTCACATAATAATGTAATTCCATGTCACTGCTTATCATTCTGAAGAGTTCACATTCTGTCTCTGACAGGGACTGGCTTGCCTTTGAGACAGAAACATACCCTTTGCTTTCAGGACAGCATTTTCTATCCTGGGTTTTATTCATTTATAGTAAGTATGCTATCAACAGATAAGAACATCACATAATACTACAACTTTTAGTTAACTAACTGCAATGCTCAGTCACAGAGGATATGTGAAAGGCTCTCAGCTTTCTTTGGTGAGGTCATGCTGGCCCCGCCATAAGGTCCTGAATGGAAAGGGGAAACAAAATCAGGCACCCGTGACTTTCGAAAGGGAGGAAGGAAGGCTAGACTTTCATTCCACCCACCCCACCCCTGAACTAGGAACAGCCATTTCTTCTAATTTATGAAGAGACTTACCTCATTGTAATCCAAAGCAGAGTCATTACAAAGAGCACAAATTGTTGCTAATTCTACCAGCCCATCATACTGGTGACATTTCACTGGTTTATCATCTTTATGCCTGCCCAAAGAGAAAACACTCTTAGAGCAGGGTGTGGTTGCCGCTATTGATTCCCCCCCGCCCCCCAATTGTTTAATAATGAAAACAGAATTTTTGGGACAATATACTGGAAAAAATTCCAAAGAATCTGATGCCAGAGCCAATATTAGACAAAAACAAAAGAGAGAATGCATCTCTGATATCAGAAATCAATCAGTAAAAAGACCAGAAATTCTTAGTCAATTCAATTCTTCCATCACTGGCATCAGCGAGTAACAAACACAGATCCCTCTTGAAAGTTTGGAGCCCAGAAGATGCAAAAAGATGACTGGATTATAACCTTTGTTTCATCTTTCAAAGTTTCTGTTTTAAAAACATTTACTACTTTAGTAATAAGTGTTGTCTTGAGCCACATTCAGAAAGCTGTCTTAACTTTGTAGACATGCTGCAAATCGACACAAATACTAAACTGCCACACGGGATCCTTTAAATGAGGAGGAGGGTTACTCACACTTCTCCAATAGGTGCATAAGTTGATCCAGTTATGGTAAATTCATTAAGGGAACAAGTATCACCTTCCACTCTGTCCAGAATGAACATCTGTAGGGGTAGAGGGCATCACAGTATTTAAAAGGGATTTTAAAGAAATACTACACAAATAAACTACCTTTGTTAGCTTAAGACAAAGGCAAACAACCTTTTTCATTTACAAAAACAACTTTAATAAAACTCACTGAGGCTCACTCAGCATCAGCAGTACTGTCCCTTACTCTAACTAGCTTAATTATATTAGACTGCCTCACCCATCACACCCCCGACCAATCAAACAGTATGAAAAACAGCATCACTGAGGTGCTGAATGAATGAGCAGCAGTGGCACCAAAGACAAAACAACCCACACAAAACCCAAGTTATGAGGACTACCGGTCAGCAAAAAGGTCAGTTCCAGAGACAAGTTACTCTTTAGATTGCTCAGAACTCCAGATTTCAAATGGCTGGCTTTGAGAGTGGTATTAGGCAGTCCTGCCTTAGAGCTAAGCACAAAAGCTTGGGAAGAATAAACTCACATTTCAGAGTTGCATAAACATTTCCCGAGTAAAATAAGACAAAGTGCTTCTCTGCTCCTTCCCACTTATTTTTATTGTGGCAATAGCTCATGTTCTATGAAGCTGCATAACTATATGTATACAGTAAGGAGCCCGCAGAGCTGAATGAACTGATGTTCCCTAGACAATACAGATGGAATCATGCTTAGGAAAGGATTAATTTTATTTTTTAAAGTGACATAAGCTATTTTCTTAAAGATAATTTTTCCACTGCTTGATTTGCAATCACAAATTATAATTCAGAAGCCCAGTTTGGAAAAGTAAGATTTAGGCTTGCTTGTGTTTTCTTTGCAAATGAAAAGTTTTAAAACCTCCTCTAAAAAGAAAAAATTCAGAAAGTGATGTCAAAACTATAGTTTCTCATGCTTTCTCTGAAATATGAGCAATTAATAATCTGATCAAATCATTCTCTAAGGGGAATTTTAAAAATGTAAAACTCAAGTTAAAAAGGCCATGTTGAGCCGGGCGTGGTGGCTCACGCCTGTAATCTCAGCACTTTGGGAGGCCAAGGTGGGTGGATCACGAGGTCAGGAGCTCAAGATCAGCCTGGCAAAGATGGTGAAACCCCCTCTACTAAAAATACAACAAATTAGCCGGGCGTGGTGGTGGGCACCTGTAATCCCAGCTACTCGGGAGGCTGAGGCAGAGAGGTGCTTGAACCCGGGAGGCGGAGGGTGCAGTGAGCTGAGATTGCACCACTGCACTCCAGCCTGGGCGACAGAGTGAAACTCAACACCACCACCACCACCACCACCAACAACAAAAAGCTATGTTGTAAACATCATTTCAGAGCAATTTGTCTTGCATTCAATAAGGAAATTAATCTTTATTTTAAAATAACTCTTTTTTTGAGGCGGAGTTTCGCTCTGTCGCCTAGGCTGGATGGAGTGCAATGGCATGACTTGGCTCACTGCAACCTCCACCTCCCAGGTTCAAGTGATTCTCCTGCCTCAGCCCCCCAATAGCTGAAATTATAGGCACCTGCGACCACGGCTAGCTAATTTTTGTAGTATTAGTGGAAACAAGGTTTCCCTGTTGGTCAGGCTGGTCTCGAACTCCTGACCTCAGGTGATCCACCCGCCTCGGCCTCCCAAAGTGCTGAAATTACAGGTGTGAACCACCGCGCCCAGCCAAAAATGTGAAATTCTCTGAGTCTATACCAAAGCCCAAAATATTCTAAAAGACATTCAGAATATGAATCTACATGAGCTAAATCTAAATGTACTTAGACATTTTTGACTGTGAGCAAGTCAACCATTTAGGATATGCAGGATGAAAATCTTCCTAAGTCAAGGGCAGTTATGCAATACCCACTGCAAGAAGCCTCCTGCAGAATACCAATTAGCACCAGCTTTCTGTTGTGAGGTAAAGCTTCACTCAGAACAGGCAAGCTTTTTCTTTATTAAAACATTTTAAGTCAAGTCATTCAAGGGAGAATAGAACAAAAGAATTTTTATAATGAACTGGGAAACTGACATTTTAAAAATTACAGTTTTATACATGGCTTACTTTCATGGACATAAAGACTATTCTGAGGAATTAACACTTTCAGGCTAAGTGAGACACAAAATAGTAAATAAGAAAATTCCCTTTCTCTTCCTGAAACAACCAGTATGATAAACCTGACTTTTTAGCCAATTCATCCAACCTTTTGGTTCCAAAAAGTAAGAACTTAAGTAGCTCAGTCAAACACCTTAATATCCTGGAGAAACCTAAGATAAACCTAGAAGCTTTTCACTTTGAAAGTTGTAATACCCCAGTTCTGTCAATTCTAAATGTGGGTTTGGACTCACAAGGAGCTTGCGGGGGAGGGAGAACCTGTATCTAAAAAATCATCATGAACTTAAAATTGGCAAGATAAAAATTCACAGGGCTTCACTGATTATAAAACAATTTCCGATGTTAAAAATAATTATCTAAAATCTGACGATAAGGCCAAGATAACTACATCCTTTCAATATCATACAGAAGCATTATTTAACAAGCCCATTCTAAGAAAACATAACACTGTGCTATTAAATGCTCATATTATATGAGGTTTCCCTATAATTCAGCTGTATAATTATTGCATTTATTCAGTTGTTACTTTTCTAACAGCAGGTTTAAATCATTTATTTTATCCAAGGGTGGTCAAAAAATATACGATGGCCAGGCAAGGGGACTCACACCTATAATCCCAGCACTTTGGGAGGCCGAGGAGGCGGGTGGATCACTTGAGGTCCGGAGTTTGAGACCAGCCTGACCAACATGGAGAAACCCTATCTCTACAAAAATACAGAAACTTAGCCAGGCATGGGGGGCACATGCCTGTAATCCCAGCTACTCGGGAGGCTGAAGCAGGAGAATTGTTTGAACACAGAAGGCGGAGGTTGTAGTGAGCTGAGATTGGGCCATCACACTACAGCCTGGGCAATAAGAGTGAAACTCTGTCTCAAGACAAAACAAAACAAAAACAAACTATATACATATATATATATATATATATATGTATGTATGTATGTATATATGATGAATACACACAATAAAGCAAGTTAAAAGCAATTTTAGTCAGCCCTCTGTATCTGTGGGTTCCACATCCACTGTCAACTAAACAGCAGATAGAAAAATAACTGCGTCTATACTGAACATGTACAATTTTTTCTTGTCATTATTTCCTAAACAACACAGTTTAACTATTTACATATCATTTATAATATTACGTTAGGTATTGTAAGTAATCTGGAGATGATTTCAAGTATACAGGAGGATGAACATGGTTATATGCAAGTACTGAAGCATTTCATTTCAGAGACTTGAGCATCTGCAGAGTTTGGAATCTGAGGGAGGTCCTGGAACCAATCTCCAGTGAATACTGAGAGATGACTGTATCTACTTTTTAGGAAAAAGCATGCTTCATTCAACATGTGATAGAAAAACCAACTAGGACTTCAGGTAGAGAGGTTAACTAGCAGCTTTCTCTAGAACTTGTCTGTTAACATACACCTAGAGACAGAGGATCAGGAAAATAACAAAGGAGGCTGAGTGTGGTGGCTCATGCTTGTAATTCCAGCTCTTTGGGAGGCCAAGGCAGGAGGATCACTTGAGCCCAGGAATTCAAGACCAGCCTGGTGACATAGTGAGAACCTATCTCTACAAAAAAAATAAAAATAAAATAAATAGTGGGGCCTGGTGTCATGCACTTGTGGTTGCAGCTACTTGCAAGGCTGGGGTGGGAGGACTTGAGCCTGGGAGGTTGAGGCTACAAGTGAGTCACAGCTGTGTGTCTTTTTTTTCTTTTCTTTGAGATGGAGTCTTGCTTGTCGCCCAGGATTGAGTGCAGTGGCATGATCTTGGCTCACTGCAACCTCTGCCGCCCAGGTTCAAGCAATTCTCCTGCTTCAGCCTCCTGAGTAGCTGGGACTACAGGTGCATGCCACCACACCCAGCTAATTTTTGTCTTTTTTGTAGAGATGGGGTTTCACCATATTAGTCAGGTTGGTCTCAAACTCCTGACCTCAGGTGATCCATCTGCCTTGGCCTCTCAAAGTGCTGGGATTACAGGCGTGAGCCACCGCGCCCAGTCTTTTTTTTTTAATTAAAGGAAAATATAATTTCTCTAATTCTCTTACATCTAATACAAGTACATCAGCCATGCAGATGTCCTGTATTTCGTGAAACAGTTTTAGGAATTAAAGATTAGATCCTCTCAAATATTAGAAATTAAGCTCAGGCTATACACACAGCCCACAGAAAGGTATGAAATTACAAATCAAAAGTTTTGATGGCATGAAGGCATATTGGTAGGATGAACAAAGAACCACCACAGGGAATATTCTAAACTACTCCTCTTACCCTGCAGACTGACATCTGGTTTGTTGTAAGTGTACCAGTCTTGTCCGAGCAGATAACAGAAGTACAACCAAGGGTTTCCACAGACGGGAGGCTTCGAACAATAGCATTTTTCTTTGCCATTCTGCGAGTTCCAAGAGCCAGGCAAGTGGTGATGACTGCAGGCAGACCTTCAGGAATGGCTGCTACAGCCAGGGCCACTGCAATTTTAAAGTAGTAAATAGCACCTCTGATCCAGGACCCTCCATGAACTGGGTCATTGAAGTGACCGATATTTATGATCCAGACTGCAATGCAAATAAGGGAGATGACTTTGGAAAGCTGTTCCCCAAATTCATCTAGTTTTTGCTGAAGCGGTGTTCTCTCCTGTTCTGTTGCCACCATTTCATCCCGGATCTTGCCAATTTCAGTGTTAACTCCAGTTGCTACCACCACTCCCATAGCTTTCCCAGCAGCAATGTTTGTACCCTAGGACAGAAGTAGAAAACTGGTCACAAGATGAGTACCACATCCCAACTTAAATACTGACACTGGATTTTGACTAGGGCACCCAGATTCTCAACACATTCTACTAGGCCTTCCACTGGCTACTGTTCAAGCAACCAGCCATACAACTGTGACAACAGGCAATGCTCCATGTGGTACTTACTTATACCAGGCAGCTCTGTAATGACCCACCTAGATTTCTATTTGCAGACCATCTTCAAGCAGTGCTCTAACCCTTCTGTGTTCCCAATTTTTCAAACTCGTATAGTTCAACTCTAAGCATTCTCCACCTCTGGCTCCAACAACTCAAGGCCCCTACTTTTCTCACTGTAATAGGAAAGGCAACTAGCCCCATGGGCTATCTTGAGAACCCCTAATCATGTGCCAGCATCCAAAAACCAATGAAATTAAGTGCGAGCAGTCTCTCCTATGCCATTTTAATTTCTAGTGTTATAAGAGAAGGACATGGCTTCATTATTTTCAGGGTAACTCTATTTACTTACTATGGGTAGTAGTCAGGCTCTCATACAAACCCACAAATGTCCCCAACTTAAAATCATTACAGATTCCAAACCAAAAATCCATGCATTTCCTCACTCTTCAAAAAATTTTTCTCATCAACAGAAAAACTGAAATAGTAAAATGAACATTCATATACTTTGCACTTAGACTCACCAGTATTGTTTGCCACATTTGCTTTCTCTCTCTCTAAACACACACCTTCTTATTGTGAACCACATACAAATAGCAGCTGTCATCTACATAATTTTGAAAATACCCTTTATTGGCTAAGGCTTTTCCAAACAAATCTACTTTTCAACTATGTTTGCAAGTAAGAGTTGGAAGATGTTTGAGCTGGTCTTTTTTTTTTTTTTGGTCCCCCAAAACTTGCCAACTAAAAGACATCTAACTCACACGTTATGTTACTGCCATATTCTGACAGCTAAGACTGACCATGAAAAGTGTGATTATCCTTTAGAATGATAGCCAGTGATGGCTGGCAGTGAAAAACGTAACATTTGTGGACCATGAGTCTTTAGAAATGTCTCTAATTAAAAACACATTTCATAAAGTACTTACAGAAAACAGCATGTTCTTTTTATCTTGGTTGACAGCTCGTGGGTCAGGGACGGGGTCAGTGTGCTTGATGACAGAGACAGACTCACCTAAGCGGGTTGTGAGACAGAAAAAACAGATCTCTGAGACCCACACCAAGAACCTAGACTCTCATTCATGCCCACCCATTACCACTCTTGGGATAATGTCAGTGTGAGAAAAGGGGCAAAAGGCCAAATTCATCCAAAGGAGGTAAGCTGGGAAAATTTAGTAATGGAAATTAATACCAGACCAAAGGGTGTCAGGATAAAAATCAACACAATTCCAAAATAAAAAAGTGAATTTTCAAGTAGAATCCTCACTGATTACCTTTATTTTCTGGAGTAACTGTTCAAATTAATTCATTTTTCGGTAATCATTTTATACTCTGATACTGTGACTATATTATTTACATATTTGTTGTATACTTTAATAAATACTTTAACATGTATACTGATACTTCTTTCCCCGCCCCCTCGAGATAGGGGTCTTGCTCTATCACTCAGGCTGGAATGCAATGGCACAATCACAACTCATTACAGGCTCAACTTCCCGGGCTCAAGCCATCTTCCCAACGTGGCTTCCTGAACAGAAGGGCACCCAATACCATGCCAGGTTAATTGTTTGGTATTTTTTTGGAGAGACGGGGTTTTACTCTGTTGCCCAGGGTGGTCTCCAACTCGTGGATTCAAACAATTTGCTCATCTTGGCCTCCCCAAAGTGCTGGAATTACAGGTGTGGGCCACCACATCTGGCTATACTCTGAAGTAGCAATTAGCAAGTGTACTGGAAAGATCACACGGTAAATAAAGAACTACTTCTTTTTTTTTTTTTTTTTTTTTTTTTTGAGATAGAGTCTTGCTTTGTTGCCCAGGCTGGAGTCCAGTGGCACAATCTCGGCTTACTGAAACCTCTGCCTCCCGGGCAATTCTCCAGCCTCAGCCTCCTGAGTAGCTGGGATTACAGGCATGTGCCACCATGCCCGGCTAATTTTTGTATTTTCAGTAGAGACGGGTTTTGCTATGTTGGCCAGGTTGGTCTCAAACTCCTGACCTCAGGTGATCTACCCACATCCACCTCCCAAAGTGCTAGGATTACAGGCATGCGCTACCATGCCCGGCTGATTTCAATTTAAAAATCACGTCACAGATATACAATTAGGGTCAATCTGAGTAAAATATGTCTCTAAATAAGTCACAGGTAGCAAACTTCACTCTCAATATTTGACCAAAAAAATTGATTCCACAAGTTAGCCAAAAACTACATTATGATTACTTAACAAAAGAAAATATTCGAGAACCTCTATGAAGTTCAAAATTTTTTTTTTAAACTTTTAAAGTTTTTTATTATAGGCTGGGTGTGATCACTTATGTCTGTAATCCCAGCACTTTGGGAGGTTGAGGCGGGCAGATCACTTCAGGTCAGGAGGTAAAGACCAGCCTGGCCAACAGGGCAAAACCCTATCTCTACTAAAAATACAATTAGCCAGGTGCGGTGGTGTGCGCCTATAATTCCAGCTACTAGGGAGGCTAAGGCATGAAAATTACTTGAACCCCGGAAGCAGAGGTTGCACTGAGCTGAGATCGCGCCACTGGGCGACAGAGTACAACTCTGTCTTAATTTAAAAAAAAAAAAAAAAAAAAAAAAAAAGTTTTTCATTATAGAGACTATAACTGCTCTCTCAAACGCTTGGCCACAAGTGATCCTACTGCCTCAGCGTCCCAAAGTCCTGAAATTACAAGCATGAGCCACCGTGCCCAGCCTAAAAAGTTTTTAAATGCCTGTAATCCCAGCACTTTGGGAGGCCAAGGCGGGCGGATCATAAGATCAGGAGTTCGAGACCAGCCTGACCAACACAGTGAAACCCTGTCTCTACTAAAAATACAAAAATTAGCTAGGCGTGGTGGCGCACGCCTGTAATCCCAGACACTCAGGTGGCTGAGGCAGGAGAATAGCTTGAATCCAGGAGGCAGAGATTGCAGTGAGCCGAGATCGCGACACTACACTACAGCCTGGGCAACAGAGCGAGACTCCGTCTCAAAAAAAAAGTTTTTAAATGGCAACTATGTCTTTAGGGCACACTATGAGAATTTCACAAATATAACCCAACCATTTCCCCAACATTTTATGGCTTAACTGGCCTCCAGTTTGTTGTTGCTAATGAGAGTTTTAATAAGTAAGCTATTTATAAAGAAACAATACCAAAAAAAAAATAGAGCCCAGGTTACTCACATCACTGTCTCCACGACATTAGTTGTTTTTCAAAACCGATAATCAGATAAATCTTGAGAGCCTTTAGACTTTATATTTACTATTTAATCCAAGTTAGCATTGTATTTAAAGTTAATTCTTCTGATAAACTTACTTCCAGTTAATATGAACCCTCCACCCTACACTGTACTTTTATCACACAAAAACGGGAAAATGTTTCAAACAATTGTGCAAACTCCAGGTAGTACAACTTTTATCTCTTATGGGGCTAACTTTTGTTAACTGTGTATCTGGATATTGTAAAGACGGACGCAACATTAGCACTCCTCCAATGAAAAAAATTACAGCACTGGAGTCTATTTTTCTTGCCTGGAAAAAGGACATCGAATAAGTAATTTGCTTTCCACAAAACAGACAATTCAACCTTAAGATTATTACCAATGGTAATGAACAAATTACAACTTTTTTTTTTTTTTTTGGAGACAGAGTCTTGCTCTGTTGCCCAGGCCGGAGTGCAGAGGCATAAGCGTGGCTCACTGTAGCCCTGACCCGGGCACAAGTGATCTTTTCACCCAGCCTCCTGACTAGCTGGGATTACAGGCCTGGCTAATTTTTGTATTTTTTGTAGATATGGGCTTTTGCCATGCTGCCCAAGCCGGTCTTTAACTCCTGGGCTCAAGCCATCTGCCCGCTTCAGTCTCCCAAAGTGTTGGAATTACAAGTGTGAGCCACCATGCCCAGCCATTTTATTTTGTTTTTAAATCATGCCTTTAAAACCATATTGGCAGCCAGGTGCAGTGGTTCACACCTGAAATCCCAGCACTTTGGAAGGCTGAGGCAGGTGGATCACCTGAGGTCAGGAGTTCAAGACTAGCCTGACCAACAAGGTGAAACCCTGTCTCTACTAAAAATACAAAAATTAGCTGGGCATGGTGGCAGGAGCCTGTAGTTCCAGCTACTCAGAAGGCTGAGACTGGAGAACATCCTGAACCTGAGAGGTGGAGGTTGCAGTGAGCCGCAATCACGCCACTGCACTCCAGCCTGGGCAACGGAGCGAGACAAAATAAGTATCTTAGAGAGGATTAAGATGGGATACTATAAAGGGACAGTGAGGCAAGAGCCAACTCTATTGGCATGGGACATGAGAAGGTCTTCAGAAATTCAATGACCTAATACATCATATTTACCTGTGAGAATCGACTGGTCAACTCTTAGTGTGGTAGATTTGATGGAAGTTAACCTTATATCAGCAGGAACTTTGTCACCAACTAATTAGGAGAAAAAAAAAGGCAGCTGAAATGAGCAACTTTTACAACTATGTTATCTAAAGATGAATTTGTCTCCAAATCAATTTTTAAAGATAATAAATGATCTGCATATAATACAAATACATAAAATTCTGTTAAAGCAAGCAATGTGATCAGCCTTTCTTGGGGTAATAAAAAGCTTTAGATGGATTCAAGATTTGAATTAGGAAGGAAGAGAATGAGGCTTAAGGAAACCTAACTACATACATTATTCTAACAAGTTTTGCTCTGTATCTTCAGAGAGGCCTTTAAGCTTTCACTTTAAAGAATACTTTCCTAGTTAGCAATAAGAAGTGACATATTTTCTTAGGTTTACTACATATATACAAGGCACAGCAAAGAGAATAAAGTTGTGTATGCCATGATTCATTCCATCAAAAAGGCTAAATTATTGCGAACAGGAAGCAAATGGCCCCCTTTAAAAAAGATACTCAACGAAACACATAGCAAATGCAAAATCAAACTATACACTAACACTTTTTTTTTTTTTTAAAAGACAGGGTCTTGCTCTGTCACCCAGGATGTAGAGATCAGTGGGGCAATCGCAGCTCACCGCACCCTTGACCTCCCACTTCAGCTTCCCAAGCAGGACTACAGATACACATCACCTGGGCAACAAAGCTACTCTCCATCTCAAAAAGCAATATAAAATAAAATGTTTATTTCCAAGTTAGTCTTAGCTCTTTCACTGTTTCAAACCCTTTGATATGCTCGTATAACACGTAATTAATCATACTAAAATGACAACTTCCCAAGGTATAAAGAAACACCTCTGGGAAGGTGTAGCAAACTAGTAACACTGGGCAGCTGGGGCATATATCCTTTGATACCTTTTGAAATATCAATTAATGGGAGGCTGAGGCAGGAGAATGGCATGAACCCGGGAGGCAGAGCTTGCAGTGAGCTGAGATCGCGCCCCTGCACTCCAGCCTGGGCGACAAAGTGAGACTCCGTCTCATTAAAAAAAAAAAAAAAGAAAAAAGAAAAAGAAATATCAATTAAATGAATAATAAACCTCTTGCATAACCTGAAGATCTTTAAGTCAACTGAGTCTTCTTTCCTAGGCCAACAAGTTCCTTTAATAGCTCTAAAAGGGCCCAAATCTCAGCCCCTTTCCTTGATGTGTATCAAGTGAAATGCCACAACATAGCCCAAGTAACAGATAAAGCCATGCACCTTGAGAATAGTGCCCAGCCCTCTGCTGGTATTCAAATATTGCTTAATGAGTGCACAATCACACGAAGCAGCTGGGACATAAAACAGCTGTCCACTAATCCCAACACTTTGGGAGGCTGAGGCAGGAGGATCACTTAAGGCCAGGAGTTTGAGACCAGCCTGGCCAACATGGCAAGAACCCATCTCTACTAAAAATATAAAAAATTAGCCGGGAGGAGTGGTGGTGTGCCTGTAGTCTCAGCTACTCAGACGGCTGCAGTGAGCCGAGTTCACACCACTGCATTCTAGCTTTGGAGACAGAGCGAGACTTTGTCTCAAAACAACAATAACAACAAAACAGCTGTCTGTGATTTTCTGAAAGATAATTAATGTGGTTTTCTAAGTCTTATGCAAGGGCAGCTACAAATTAGATAAGCAAATTCTCCCATACTTGCAGATGGCATTTTTAAGTCAAATCATTTTTCAGACTTACTCTCCATACTGAATTGCATGTTACCAGTCATATACAAAATGGCAAAATAACACTCCTGTCCAAGAAGTAAACATTGAACTTCTTATTTTTTATTTTCTTTTCAGAGACAGCCTTGCTCTGTCGCCCAGGCTGGAGTGCAGTGGCATGATCTCGGCTCACTGCAACCTCCACCTCCCGGGTTCAAGCAATTCCCTTGCGTCATCCTCCTGAGTAGCTGGGACTACAGGCGTGTGCCACCACACCTGGCCTAATTTTTGTATTTTCAGTAGAGACAGGGTTTTACTACATTAGCCAGGCTGGTCTCAAACTCCTGACCTCAGGCAATCCACCCGCCTTGGCCCCCCAAAGTGCTGAGATTACAGGTGTGAGCCACCACACCCGGCCAACATTGAACTTCTTAAACCTTCAAATTAGTTCTGATTTTTCTCCACTTCGGAGCTTAAGTTCTGGGAGAATATGATTTATTTTTTAAATCTGAGTGCATAGAAACAACCCTATAGCCTAAGTAAGCAATGTGGTCACAAGGTGGCACAGAGTTTGTCAATATATAATCTCAAGAGGCAAAGATCACCCTTGCATTTGACTGCAGGGACACATAAGCTAAGGTGAAATTCCTGCTGGAAATGCTTATGCAATGAACAGCAATATTCAGACTGAATCAATGAGAACCTTTCATTTTAATATAATTCTGCTCTAACTACACTGACGAGAGTACATCTAACAGATAATTTACGACAACAAAGTAACTATATTCTAAACTTTAGTAGTCTTTAGTGTTAACAGCTAACACGCCCTATACTGCACTATTTCTGCCCGTCATGATTAACCTGATCTTACATGCCCTCAAACGTTTCAAAAAGAGGACAAGTACAATGATGAATATTATGACCCTAAATGGAAAATTTATTTCCAAATGTTCATTTGGTGTCTGAGGATCTGATTTATGTCAATGTCATGATCCTATGGAGTAGTAGAAGACTTCTGTCCAATGTGAGATAGTGGTCGTCAATCTATAAACACTATTTTATTTCTGCACTGTAACTGATAAACACAGATTTAAACAATTCAATATATAAACCCTAGCTCATACTCTCATATACTTGACAAATTTTAAAAGACCAACAAATCTAATATTTAAATTGAGTACAACCTACAAAAGGATGCAAAAGCAATGTTTTGGCATGTATTTTGCTGTGTTTCAGCGGAAGCTCAGAGGATTTGAAATAAATAGAAAATGTATTTTTCAGGTAAGAAATACCAAGGTTAAATTTCCCGGATAACACTGCCAACATATTACAGGTTGAGTATCCTTTACCCAAAATGCTTGCAACCAGAATTTTAAAATTGAAATTTGGAGTGTTTGATTTATATTCTTACTATTGAACATCTCTAAACAAAAAGCCCAAAATCTGATATGCTCCAATAAGCATTTCCCTTGAGCATCATATGTTGGTGCTCAAAAAGTTTCTGATCTTTAAGCTTTTCAGATTAGGGATATCCAATCGTTATCTAACAATATAGTACATATATACTATTATATATATATTTAGTATTGGTCCTACCTAACACTAATAGTTACACCTACAGGACCAACAGGTAGTACAGGACTATAGGTCTTACCTATTGGTTGTATAGTATAAATATACAGTATGTGTAGTATATATTTATTATATACAGTAAGGCCTGACATGGTGGCTCAAGCCTGTAATCCCAGCACTTTGGGAGCCCGGGGCAGGTGGATCACGAAGTCAGGAGATCGAGACCATCCTGGCTAACAGTGTGAAACCACGTCTCTACTAAAAATACAAAAAAATTAGCCGGGCGTGGTGGCGGGCACCTGTAGTCCCAGCTACTTGGGAGGCTGAGGCAGGGGAATGGTGTGAACCCGGGAGGCGGAGCTTACATTGAGCTGAGATCGCGCCACTGCACTCCAGCCTGGGCGACAGAGTGAGACTCCATCTCAAAATAAATAAATAAATTATATTCAGTATTAATATATACTATATATTATGTATATGAAAAATTATATTTATACTGGCATTATAAGGAAACCAACATGTACTCTCTCCCTAAGGGTCTACTAAAATATATGAAAGGTGTTTCTTTGCTGTGCAGAAATTGTATTGATACACATTTAACTGTTGGCCAAATACTGAGGAACATCTTAAATGCCAACGCTAGAGGAACAAATGCCAGAGGAACAAATGTCAAATGCCTGGGAAGCCTTTAAATACTGACCACAGCTGTTGTGAATGTTTCCATCTTACAACTTGCATTCTAATTAAGTGGCAATTAAATATTTAGAAAAAACAAGAAGAGTTTTCTGGGGGTCTTTTACAAATTCTTTAAGAGTATGATTAAATGCATTTGGAGTGGGGTCTAGGAATCCACATTTTTTTTTTCATTTTTTATTCTTACAGACAGGGTCTCACTCTGTCACCCAGGCTGGAGTGCACTGACGTGATCACGGTGAACTGCAGCCTTGAACTCCTGGGCTCAAGTGATCTTCCTACCTCAGCCTCCCAAGTAGCTAGGACTACTGGTATGTGCCACTGCACCAGGCTAATTTTAAAATTAAGAATCCATATTTTTAAAAAAGTTCTACAAATATACTAGAAAAATTAATACAACAGAAAAATGTAGTAACTAGGGTCATGGATCCTATGAACCACTTTTCTGTTTGCTGTTTCTCATCTACCAGGCACACCAACTCGAAGCTAAAAAGCTTCAAAGCCTCCCAACACTTGGGAAATGTGCTACCTTAGAGTTTCTATGTTTAATTGGCTTCTATTAGAAACTGATCTTTGTAGAAAGATACTGAAGAAATGTAAATCCAAACCGGTTTTAAAAACCTGCCATAGACTGGGCGCGGTGGCTCACGCCTGTAATCCCAGCACTTTGGGAAGCTGAAACAGGCAGATCACCTGAGGTCAGGGGTTCGAGACCAGCTTGGCCAACATGGTGAAACCCTGTCTCTACTAAAAATACAAAAATTAGCCAGGCGTGGTGGTGGGTGCCTGCAATCCCAGCTACGTGGGAGGCTGAAGCAGGAGAATCGCTTGAGCCCCGAGGCGAAAGTTGCAGTGAGCCGAAGTTGTGCCACTGTACTCCAGCCTGGGTGGAGGACTCCATCTCAAAAACAAACCAACCAACCTGCCATATTCTAGTATTTTCTTAGCTAGAAGAACCATCACATCATCTTGACCAATCAATGTCCTCTTCATTTTATGCACATGAACTCAGGCTAGGAAGTAAAAGGAGCCTTCTCTAAGGAAGCTCAATTAATGAAAACCTTTGTTTAACTTGCTGTGTGACTGTTATATTCCTTTTGTTGATATTAGAGTCAATTTAGGGTTGACTCTATTAGGAAAACAGGTTCTCTTAGAGTTAAAAGATCCATGAAAGTAAAGGTCCACTGAATACTTTTAAAGTGAAGACACAACAATCTCCCTTTGTCTGGAGAGGCTTCTGTGAATTTCAGACAAAGGATTTTGTACATGAAGAGCAGGCAAGGCTGTTCCGATGATCACATCCTGTAACATTTCCCCAGTGAGGCATGTCAATGCCCTTAGGGCAAGTGGTAGTGGAAAATTCTCACTCTTGCCAAAGGGATGCTCCGCAATTTTTTCTTTCAAAAGTTTTTCTCTGACTCTTTGGATGGAGGCAGGTATAATAAAAGAATAAACTCTGAATTACCTTCCGTTTAACACCTGACACCTTTCAAATTCAGCTCTTGAAAATCCACAGCTCTTTAATTTGCTATTACAATAAAGATTTCCAATCTGAACAAAATCCTCACAGTATACTTGAAGTTGGGTTACCAAGGGTGCAAGTAAGAGTTCATTAAATTATCAGTTTGCCACATTTTAGAACTCAATGCAAGCGTTCTTTTAACCTTACAAGAAGTGTTTATAAGCCATGATACTTAAACATTTTGTGTACCACTTATGTCAAATATAAATACTGATGGTTAAAACTAGCATTATTCAGGCCGGGCATGGTGGCTCATGCCTGTAATCCCAGTACTTTGGGAGGCCAAGGGGGACGAAGCACTTGAGGTCAGAAGTTTGAGACCAGCCTGGCCAACATGGTGAAACTCTGTCTCTACTAAAAATATAAAAATTAGCCTGGCATGGTGGCTGGTGCCTATAATTGTAGCTACTCGGGAGGCTGAGGTTGCAGTGAGCTGAGATTGCGCCACTGCACTCCAGCCTGGGTGACACTGTGAGACTCCATCTCAAAAAAACACAAACAAACCAAAAACCAGCATTATTTTTTTTAAAAATTCTTTTTACTAATCAATTGTATTATGCATTTAAAAAAACCTAATTTATTGTGGCAAATACCAGAGTTATTAAAATCTTTTATATGAAAAACACTATGTAAGACCAGAAATTACCTTCTAAATACCACTATTGTTTTTGAATCTAAATGGCTCCTAGGAAAAGCAAGCCATAACAGAATTATCCTAAACTACTTAAACATTTGTGACTCAAACATTTTCACTGTGTTTCCAATTTGAGTCATAAATTTTGTAGTTTAGCAGACTGAATGAAATTCTTCATTTGAGAAGCTCTACTTGACTACTTTAAACTACTTCCAGGCCTCACGGTGAACAGGGAAGGAACATTACACAATACCATAGTATACTACTATGGTTTGCTTCCAATCTGTTTCTTAGACAGTACTGTCTTTAAAATGGCAAATGTGATCTCCTCCTGTTCTAAAATCTTTCAACAGCTTCTTTGGCATCCCAACCCGGGCTTATAACAGCCTCCACGACCCAAGTGCTGTTTGCCTCTCACCCTCTCACCTCCCTCTGAGCATCACACACTATGCTCTTCAGTTCCCCTAACTTGTTTCTGGGCCTTCACATACCCTTCCTTCTCCCATAAATAGTAAGGCTTTCCTCTAACTCCCAGATTAGGCTGGCATCCCTCACTGTGTGCCCACAGAGCATCCTGTCCTTTCCTTACACTCACATGGTTTTCATGAATCTTCCCCACTAAAACCAAAAGCTCCATAAAGGCAGAGTCACTCAGACACCACTGATTTCCTAGCCCTACCACTATACCTGGCACACAGTGGGTGTCGAATAAAATATTTGTCAGTGAATAAAGTACTTGGTACACATATTTCCTTTAGTATACATGTATCAAAAGACTTCTAATTACCAAGTTGAAGAACATCACAAAGCTAGAAACAATAAAAAATTAGGGTCCAAAGAGATAACAGCTTTGGTTAAGCTAAATGAGGTTCAATAATGGTAGTTGTTTAAATTCTACAGTTAGACTAAAACCAAAATAATCCATGCCAGGAAAAGTCTAGAAATTTAGGAATGGGGGGATGGGAAGAACACTCAAGAAAGACTGTGATTTTAGCTGGTAGAGTAATTAAGGCTGCCAAAGAAGTTTCCATAGACTGTCAGAAGACAAAAAATGTCTAGAATGACAACCAGACTCCATTTACATAACTGCATTCAATCTGGGTACCAAAGAGAACTACCAAGATGATAAAGGGTTTGAAACAAACGCTAAGACTAACTTGGAAATAAACATTTTATTTTATTTTACTTTTTGAGATGGAGACTAGCTTTGCTGCCTAGGCTGAAGTGCAGTGGCATGGTCTTGGCTGGCTGTAACCTCCACCTCCCAGGTTCAAGTGATTTTCCTGCCTCAGCCTCGCGAGTAGCTGGGATTACAGGTGCTCACCCCCACACCCAGCTAATTTTGTTTGTTTGAGATGAAGTCTCACTCTGTCGCCCAGGCTGGAATGCAGTGGCAAGATCTCGGCTCACTGCAACCCCTGCCTCCCGGGTTCAAGGAATTCTCCTGCCTCCCTCCCAAGTACCTGGGACTACAGGCATGCGCCAATGTGGCTGGCTAATTTTTGTATTTTTAGTAGAGATGGGGTCTCACCACATTGGCCAGGCTGGTCTCAAACTCCCAACCTCAAGTGATCCGCCTGCCTCGGCCTCCCAGGGTGCTGGGATTACAGGCGTGAGCCACTGCACCCGGCCAAAAATAAAAATTTTAGGATACAACATACTGCTAACATTTGACAGTCCTAGGACTGCCACAAACTGCCACATGCTCCTGGATAAGTTACAAACTCTGAGTTTTAGTCTTCTCATCCCCTAAAATAAGGTTTCATAAGCTCCCCTCCAGATCTAAACTGGTAATAAATAAGATTTCTATGTGGTCCCAAATTAAAAAGCTAACATACAAAACAGACAAAATATACTTTAGCTCATAAGGAGTATTTTATAATGAACTGACTAAAAAAATGACATTGGTCATTAAGCAAGCAAGTTTCCAGTTACTAGAGTTATAAGGGGTAGAAAGGTAACCAATTCATTAGATGTTGCAGAGGCAACCATGCACTAAGCAATGTTAGAGTACTCCCGCCTACCTACCAACCAAGATTTTTATCACAAAAGAAAAATGTGCACTTAAAAGGTCAAACACCATTCCTCTTCCCTTCTTTCAACAAATATATATATAGTTAACAGTATATCTTCTGAACATCTCTTTATGTGTAACATTTACTAAAATGTCCTTAAAACAATATCAGGGCCGGGCGCGGTGGCTCAAGCCTGTAATCCCAGCACTTTGGGAGGCCGAGACGGGCGGATCACGAGGTCAGGAGATCGAGACCATCCTGGCTAACACGGTGAAACCCCGTCTCTACTAAAAATACAAGAAAATTAGCCGGGCGAGGTGGCGGGCGCCTGTAGTCCCAGCTACTCGGGAGGCTGAGGCAGGAGAATGGAGTGAACCCGGGGGGCAGAGCTTGCAGTGAGCCGAGATCGAGCCACTGCACTCCAGCCTGGGGCACAGAGCAAGACTCTGTCTCAAAAAAAAAAAAAAAAAAAAAAAAAAAAAAAAAAAAACCAATATCAGATCCTTTATATTTATACACACTTGTCTCATTTTAAAAAGTGGCTGTATAGTAATAATAAGCAGTGAAATTTTGAGACTATTATTTCTAGACCAGGTACTGCTGGAAGAGCTTCATAGGTTACTAATTCAATCTTCACAACTCTAAGGAAGGCTCTATTATCTTTACTCCCTCCCTGTTTATAGATGAGGAAAATGAGGCACTAAAAGGTGTACCTCTTCAAGGTCACAGTATTTCACACCCATACCATGAACTAAATGAATCACCCTCCATTTTTATGGCTATCTAGTTATTTCTAACATTTCCTTTTACAGTGTTACAGGATTAACATCTTTGCCCATATCTTTTACTTTTGCATACAAATACATACTCCCACCAAGTTTATGTCCCTCCTATTTCCCCATTCTCTCAATCTTGTATTTTTCTGGCACTGGTAATGCCAAGCCCTTTGTTTTACCTTTTTTTTTTTCGAGACAGAGTTTCACTCTTGCTGCCCAGGCTGGAGTGCAATGGCACGATAGCGGCTCACCACAACCTCTGCCTCCTGGGTTCAAGCGAATTCTCCTGCCTCAGCCTCCCGAGTAGTTGGGATTACAGGCACGCACCACCACGCCCAGTTAATTTTGTATTTTTAGTAGAGACAGGGTTTCTCCATGTTGGCCAGGCCAGTCTCCAACTCCCAACCTCAGGTGATCTGCCCGCCTCGGCCTCCCAAAGTGCTGGGGTTACAAGGTGTAAGCCACTGCACCTGGCCACCAAGCCCTTTGTTTTTCATGCCTGTAACCCCAACGCTTTGGGAGGCTGAGGGTGGGTGGATCACTTGAGGTCAGGAGTTTGAGACCAGCCTGGCCAACATGGTGAACCCCCATCTCTATTTAAAAAAATACAAAATAGCCAGGTGGGGTGGTGCACACCTATAATCCCAGCTAATGAGAAAGCTGAGGCAGGAGAATCACTTGAACCCAGGAGGTGGAGGTTCCAGTGGTCTGAGATTGTGCCACTGCACTCCAGCCTGGGTGACAAGAGTCTCTGTCTCAAAAAAAAAAAAAAAAGTTCCATTATCTTTTAATATAAAAGTTGGTCATAGTTAAATCTGGCCATCTAGTATTAATGCTTAGGAAAGGTGGTTCCCATGGCCGGCCATGGTGGCTCACTCCTGTAATCTCACCACTCTGGGAGGCGGAGGCAGGTGGTTCATGAGGTCAGGAGATCGAGACCATCCTGGCTAACATGGTGAAACCCCGTCTCTACTAAAATATACAAAAAATTAGCCGGGCATTGTGGCGGGCACCTGTAGTCCCAGCTACTCGGGAGGCTGAGGCAGGAGAATGGCGTGAACCCAGGAGGCGGAACTTGCAGTGAGCCGAGATCACGCCACTGCACTCCAGCCTGGGTAACAAAGCGATTCCGTCTCAAAAAAAAAAAAAAAAAAAAAAAAAAAAAAAAAAAAAAAAGGTGGTTCCCAAACCACATGGTTTCTTCTCCTTTGTCCAAAATCTTCATCTCAGTAGCAAGAATGAAAAGGTTGGCACTTCCTGGTACTGTGACTACCACTGAATCATGCGGAGTGGAGAGTAGGTGATTACAGGAAATCAGGAAGGAAATGCCAGCCCCATGAAAACCAGGTCAGGCTTCAAGATCAACTGGCCTATCATGGTCTGATGGTTGAGATCTCTCATTTCTCACAGTTCTTAATGTCTTAGCTATTCTGACAGTGCTCAGGAGCTCTCAAACTCAAAAACTCTCTGCTTCTAATTCATCTATGCTGATTTTCGTTTTAGACTATTTTGCTCTTCTGCTTATCCATTTTCTAGACTAGTAAGTTATACTCTGGCTTTGGAAACACAGGTATGGCTTCCAGGATCTACAGAACAACTGAAACAATTTCTCTTTTTTTTTTTTCTTTTGAAACAGTCTCGCTCTGTCCTGGAATGCAGTCATGCAATCCTGGCTCACTGCAGCTTCCATCTCCTGGGTTCAAGCGATTCTTGTGCCTCAGCCACCCAAGTAGCTGGGATTACAGGCACCCACCACCACACCCGGGTAATTTTTGTATTTTTAGTGAAGACGGGATTTCACCATGTTGGCCGGGCTGGTCTCGAACTCCTGGGCTCAAGTGATCTGCCCGCCTTGGCCTCCTAAAGTGCTGGGACTACAGGCATGAACGACCACGCCCGGCCTGTACTTCAGTTTTTAAAACCAAATAGCTAGAATCCTGAGGTGGACTTTCTAAGGAGGAGGACAAATGAACCTCCTGAAGTTGCACATAAGATTTTCAATATATGTTTTTGGGGAAGAAAGTCCATAAATTTCATTAATTCTCAAAGGGACTGTGATCTAGAAATGATTAAGATCTGCTCTAGAGCTTTGCTACTCTAATTCTTGACCTGGGAGCGTGTTAGAAATGCAGAATAAGCAGACCGCATTTCAGACTGAACCAATCAAAACATACATTTTAACAAAATCCCCAGGTAATTCCTACACACATGAAGTTAGAGAAACACTGATCTAAGCAGTGTGTGAAATCTTAAGGCTCCCCACCCCCCACCCTTTTTTGGGGGGACAGGGTTTTACTCTGTCACCCAGGCTGGAGTGCAGTGGGATGATCACGGCTCACTGCAGCCTCCTGGACTCAAGCCATCTTCCTCTACCTCGGCCTCCTGAGTAGCTAGACTACAGGTACACACCACCACATCTTGCTAATTTTTATTTTTATTTTTATTTTTTTTGAGACAGGGTCTCATTCTGTCACCCAGGCTGGAGTGTACTGGCACAATCTTAACTCACTGCAGCCTTGACCTCCCAGGCTCAAGTGATCCTCTCACCTCAGCCTTCCGAGAAGAGGGGACTACAGGAGTGCGCCACCATGCCCAGCAAATTTTCATTTTTTATTTTTTAAGAGATGGGGTCTTTCCATGTTGCCCAAGCTGGTCTCAAACTCCTGAGCTCAAGTGAACCTCCTGCCTCAGCCTCCCAAAGTGCTGGCGCGAGCCATGGCGCCCAGCCTCCCTACGCAAGTTTTTAAAACTTTTTTGTAGAGACAAGGTCTCAGTATGTTGCCCAGGCTGGTCTCAAACTCCTGGGCTCAAGTGATCCTCCTGCCACAGCCTCCCAAAATGCTAGGATTGCAGGGATAAGCCACTGCACCCAGCCAACATCCCCTTAAAAAAAAAAAATCTCATTTTCATGTTTTACAAAAGACTTTGGTACAGAGATTGTTGTGGCCCAAAAAACCCAAAATATTGGCTGGATGCTATAGCTCACACCTATAATCCCAGCATTTTTTTTTTGGAGATGAAGTCTCACTCTGTCGCCCAGGTTGGAGTGCAGTGGTGTGATCTCGGCTCACTGTAACCTCCGCCCTCTGGGTTCAAGCAATTCTCCTGCCTCAGCCTCCCAAGTAGCTAGGATTACGGGCGCCTGCCACTGCACCCGGCTAATTTTTGTATTTTTAGTAGAGACGGGAGTTTCACCATCTTGGCCAGGCTGGTCTTGAACTCCTGACCTCGTGATCCACCGGCCTTGGCCTGCCAAAGTCCTGGGATTACAGGCTAAGGCAGGAGGATCACTTGAGGCCAGGAGTTCAAGACCAGACTCAGTGACACAGTGAGATCTCGTGTCTATAAACAAACGAAAAACCAACCAACCCACAAAGATAGTATGCCAACTCCTCTGCTCTACAGCATACTCTATTTTGTGTTAAAGAGCATTTAATGTTTGCTAAATGTTTAAAGCCAATCAATTTCAATCCCAACAGGTTTCTAAAAGCGAAAAAAAAATCCACATACTATCTAAATCACATTTTTTTTTTTTTTGAGACGGAGTCTCGCTCTGTCACCCAGGCTGGAGTGCAGTGGCCGGATTTCAGCTCACTGCAAGCTCCGCCTCCCGGGTTCACGCCATTCTCCTGCCTCAGCCTCCGGAGTAGCTGGGACTACAGGCGCCCGCCACCTCGCCCGGCTAGTTTTTTGTATTTTTTAGTAGAGACGGGGTTTCACCGGGTTAGCCAGGATGGTCTCGATCTCCTGACCTTGTGATCCGCCCGTCTCGGCCTCCCAAAGTGCTGGGATTACAGGCTTGAGCCACCGCGCCCGGCCTCTAAATCACACTTTTAGAGCAAGAAAGCTCCTTAAAACATTACTCCAATTAACTAATTCTGCAGAGGTTAATGTACATAGTCCAATGTCATGCAGAACTAGGATCATAATCCAGGTTCTTATATGAATCCAGTCATCTATTTCACAACTCTGCCTTTTACTCAACTGTCTCAAATGCAGTTTATACTTGCTACTAAATCTCAGTACTACATGTTGACTGTCTGAAGTGAAACTTTCCTTCCTTTAAATTGCTGTCAAGTTTAAGAATTATTATTTTTATTCCCAAGTAAATCTTGAAATTGCTGGCACCACTGTTGGCTATTAAGTCTTCATTTTAGGAAATAAAATTATCAATTTCTGTACAAGTGCTAAGCAAATGCAATTTTATGTTAAGATCGTGTTACTTCCACTACTTACATAATCTTACAAGATGATTCGCTCCAGAGTATATACTACAAGACAGAAGTCATCTGAGGATATTATTTCCTAGTGCTATTCATCAACTCTGGGTTACCAAGATACGTAAAGTTTGTTTTAAACAACCCTGAAAACAGTGTTCTTGAGAAGTTAATAAATAACCCCTGGGGCATATACTAGAAGCCCCAAAATTCTAAAACTAAGACTTCTGGCCAGGAATGGTGGCTCATGCCTGTAATCCCAGCACTTTGGGAGGCCGAGGCAAGAGGATCCCTTGAGCCAGGAGTTTAAGACTAGCCTGGGTAATACAGGGAGACCTTGTCTCAAAAAAACACCCCATAAAACCATGGCCGGGCACAGTGGCTCATGCCTGTAATCCCAGCACTTTGGGACGCCAAGGGAGGCAGATCACTTGAGGTCAGGAGTTCGAGACCAGCCTGGCCAACATGGTAAAATCCCGTCTCTACTTTAAAAAAAAAAAAAAAAAAAAAAAAAAAAAAGGAAAAAGAAAACAGAAACGACTTAGGCTATTATAGCTTGATTCACTTTCATAATGTCAGCAGACAATACAGAAAGCTTAAAAACGATGTGCATTTCTCACAAGATTATGTACTTTTGGTTTCCATCCATCCAGAGAAATATTTTCTTGGCCTTAAGATAACGCAGAATTACTGTGGCTTCATAAGACGTGAACATGTGGGTCATTTTCTCTCTCTTTTTTTTTTTGAGTCAGGGTCTCACTCTGTTGCCCATGCTGGAGTGCAGTGGCTTAATTTCAGCTCACTGCCGCAGCCTCGACCTCCTGGGCTCCGGTGATCCTCCGGCCTCAGCTTCCCGAGTAGTTGGGACTACCGGTGTGCACCACCACATCTAGCAAATTTTTGTATTTTTTGTAGGGATGGGATTTTACCATGTTGCCCAGGCTGGTCTCGAACTCCTGGACTCAAGTGATCTACATGCCTTGGCCTCCCGCAAAAGTGCTGAGATTACAAGTGTGAGCCACTGAGCCCAGCCTGTGTGTGGGTTATTTTCTCCATGTTTTTATTTGCCGTATCAATTTCATTTGGCTCTTGTGTTCTAGATACTTAAGATTCATGTTAGCATTTGCTATGTATGCTTACCCGATTTCTCTTTGGAATGATTAACTGGTATAGCAACACCTAAAATTTAGTTTCCCGGTTAGGCACGGTGGCTCATGCCTGTAATTCCAGCACTTTGGGAGGCTGAGGTGGGCGGATCACTTGAGGCCAGGAGTTAGAGACCAGCCTGGCCAACGTGGTGAAACCCTGTCTCTACTAAATACATAAAAATTAGCTGGGTGTGGTGGTGGGTGCTTGCAATCCCAGCTACTAGGGAGGCTGAGGAAGGAGAATCGCTTGAACCCAGGAGATGGAGGTTGCAGTGAGCTAATCGGTCACGCCCTTGCACTCCTGCCTGGGCGACAGAGTGAGATTCCGTCTCAAAAAAAAAAAAAAAAAATTTAGTTTCCTTAACTCTTTCCATATCTCCCTCAAAAAACCATCTATTCCAGCTTAGTCTTTGAAAAATTCAGCCAGAACCATCCTACCAGATATCTTCCAAAAGCTGACAAAGAAATTTTAAAGTCAGAAGATGACCCTTACATTCCAAGCAGTGACTACAAAAAGGTCTGTTCCTTTCTGCAAATATAAAAATAGTTAAGTCAGTACTTTTTTATTTTCAGCTTCAAATTAGTTTACAACTTTCTCCAGTTTTCCAACACATCTGAAAGACCCCTTCACATCCAATTTCATAATGTAAATGAAAATATAAAAGTTACCAGGTCTAAAAGCACAATTTATGCCATTTAATCTTTCAGGCTACGCAAATAATAACTTCGACTGACAAGAAAAAATTCAGAATTGAAGTTCACTCTATAGTTTTCACAAAACTGAATTATCAGGCTAAATGCTAGATTGCATGGTCAATTTGATTACTAATTCTAAAAGAGATAGAAGTTTAAAAGGCTCAACATGTATAGTCTTCATAAAATAAATACCTATTTATCTGGCCCAGGTTACATAGTCACAGTAAGCTTTTCCAAAATGTTCCACACACTAGTTGTAAATGCCTTAGAATTACATCTTACCCAATTCAATGACCTGGCTGGTCCTAGTAACCCAGCCAACTATCATGTCTAATTTGGATATAAGTTTACAAACACCACGAAAGGTCACCAGAGCATACTGACAACCTAAATATTACAACTGGGCCGGGCGCAGTGACTCACACCTGTAATCCTAGCACTTTCGGAGGCCGAGGTGGGTGGATCACCTGAGGTCAGGGGTTCGAGACCAGCCTGACCGATATGGAGAAACCCTGTCTTTACTAAAAATACAAAATTGGCCAGGCATGGTGGCACATGCCTATAATCCCAGCTACTAGGGAGGCTGAGGCAGGAGAATCACTTGAACCTGGGAGGCGGAGGTTGCAGTGAGCCGAGATCGTGCCATTGCACTCCAGCCTAGGCAACAAGAGTGAAACTCCGTCTCAAAAAAAAATAAATAAATATTACAACTGTAACAAGGCTTCCTCAACATGATAAAGGGCACCCATGTATGAGACCCACACCTATGTCATACTTCATGGTGAAGGACTGGACGCTTTCCCCCTACGATCAGTAAGACAAGGATGTCTGCTCTTGGTACTTCAACGTTGTACTGGAGATTCTAAGCAGGGCAATTAGGCAAGAAATAAAGGGCATCCAGACTGGAAAGAAGTAAAAATATTTTCATTTGCAAATGCATGATCTTGTATTCAGAAAATCTTAAGGAACCCATAAAAACTATTAAAACGAATGAGTTCAGCAAGATTGCAAAGTATAAGATCAGTACATAAAAAACAACTGTATTGCTACATGCTAGCAAAGAACAATCTGAAAATGAAATTGAAAAACTGAAAAAAGAATTCCTAACTCAAGGAAGATTAAAGACTTAAATGTAAGGCTGCAAACTGTAAATATTCTAGAAGAAAACCTAGGAAATACTCTTCTCAACACTGCCCTAAGCAAAGAATTTATGACTAAGCCTCAAAAGCAAATGCAACAAATAACTTGACAATTGGGACCTAGTTAAACAAAAGAGTTTCTGCACAGCAGAAGAAATCTATCAACAGATTAAACTGACCATCTACAGAATGGGAGTAAATAATTGCAAACTATGCACTCAAGAAAGGACTAACATCCAGAATCTATAAGGAACTTAAATCCACAAAAAAAAACCCAAATATCACTGTTGAAAACTGGGCAAAGGGTATGAAAAGACACTTCTCAAAAGACAACAATCGAGTAGTCAACAAACATACGAAAAAACGCTCAACATCACTAGTAGAGAGATGCAAATCAAAACCACAATAAGATAGCATCTCAAACCAGTCAGAGTGACTATTACTGCTAGGCACGGTGGCTCACGCTTGTAATCCCAGCACTTTGGGAAGCTGAGGTGGGAGGATCACTGGAGCCCAGGAATTCAAGACTAGCCAGGGCAACATAGTAAGACCTCATCTCTATGAAAAAAATTAAAAATTAGCCCATCATAGTGGTGTGTGCCTACAGTCCCAGTTAACTTGGAAGGCTCAGGTGGGAGGGTCACTAGAGCCTGGAAAGCCATGGCTGCAATGAGCTATAATCATGCCACTGCGTTCCAGCCTGGTCAACAGACTGAGACCCTGCCTCAAAAAAAAAAAAAAAAAAAGGAAAAGAAAACAAGAAGAAAAAACAAGGGGAGGAGAATACTTATACACTGCTGGCAAGAATGTAAACTAGCTCAGCCCCCGTGGAAAGGAGTTTGGAGATTTCTCAATAAACTAAAAACAGAATGACCATTCAACCCAGCAATCCCATTACTGGGTATATATCCCAAGAAAAAGAAATTGTGGCCAGGCGTGGTGGCTCACACCCATAATTTCAGCACTTTCGGAGGCCGAGGCGGGTAAATCACTTGAGCCCAGGAATTCGAGACCAGCCTGGGCAACGTGGTGAGATCTTGTCTCTATGAAAAACACAAAAATTAGTAGGGTGTGGTGGGCACCTGTAGTTCCACCTACAAGGAGGCTGAGGTGGGAGGTTGCACTGAGCCGAGATCACACCACTGCACTCCAGCCTGGGCGACAGAGTGAGACCCTATCTCAAAAATAAATGTGGTATATATACACCATGGGATGCTACACAGTCATGCAAAAGAATGAAATCATGTCCTTTCCAGTGAAATGGATGCAGTCAGAGGCCATTATCTTAAGTGAGTTAACCCAGAAACAGAAAACCAAATACCGTATGTTCTCACTTGTAAGTGGGAGCTAAACACTGGGTACACATGGTCATTAAGATGGTAACTATAAACACTGGGCACTCCAAAAAGTAGGAGGAAAAGAGGGGCAAGGGCTGAAAAACCATCTGTGAAATACTATATTCATCATCTGGATGACAGAATCAGCAGAAGTCCAAACCTCAGCATCACACTTTATATCCACGTAACAAACCTGCACATGTACCTTGAATCTAAAAATTTTAATTAAAAATAAATACCGGCCAGGTGCGGTGGCTCAAGCCTGTAATCCCAGCACTTTGGGAGGCCGAGACGGGCGGATCACGAGGTCAGGAGATCGAGACCATCCTGGCTAACACAGTGAAACCCCGTCTCTACTAAAAATACAAAAACTTAGCCGGGCGAGGTGGCAGGCGCCTGTAGTCCCAGCTACTCGGGAGGCTGAGGCAGGAGAATGGCGTGAACCCGGGAGGCGGAGCTTGCAGTGAGCTGAGATCCGGCCACTGCACTCCAGCCTGGGTGACAGAGCGAGACTCCGTCTCAAAAAAAAAAAAAATAAATAAATAAATAAATAAATAAATAAATACCACCAATAGGCCAATTTCAAGTTACAAAAAATTATTCCAATTACAAATATTTTCCCCCAAAAAACCAATGCAATACTTAATAAACTTAACAAAAGAAGCACAAGACTTGTACACTGACAACTAGTGTTGAAAGAAATGACAGACCTTAAAAAAAAAAAAAAAAAAAAAAAAAAAAAAAGGAAAGACATCCCTATGCTCATGGATCCAAAGACTTGCTATCAAGACACATGGTACTGACCTAAAGACAGAGACCAATGGAGTAAGAACAGACAGTCTAGAAATAAATTCTTGCATTTTTAAATTAGTTCCATCAACTAATAAACATTATTCAGCAATAAGGAATGAAATACATGCTATATTCATGAATGAAATATAACACTATGCTAAGAGAAAGCCAGTCACAAAGACTGATTCCATTTATATGCAATATCCAGAAAAACAGATAGTAATCCACCAAACAGATAATAAACTGTGGTTGTCAGGAACTGGTGGGAGGAAAACAGGGCAACAACTGCTGATGGGTATGAGTTTTTTTGAGGGTGATGAAAATGTTCTGGAATTAAGATGATAATGAAGATCACACAGACCTTGAATATACTAATAATCTGGCATTCAATAATTGCATTGAAGGCCAGGTGCAGTGGCTCACGCCAGCACTTTGGGAGGCTGAGGCAGGTGGATCACTTGAGGCCAGGATTTCAAGACTTGCCTGGCCAACATGGCGAAACTCTGCCTCTACTAAAATTACAAAAAAATTAGCCAGGCATGGCCAGGAGCGGTGGCTCACGCCTGTAATCCCAACACTTTGGGAGGCCGAGGAGGATGGATCACAAGGTCAGGAGTTTGAGACCATCCTGCCCAACATGGTGAAACCCTGTCTCTACTAAAAAATACAAAAATTAGCTGGGTGAGGTGGTACATGCCTGTAATCCCAGCTACTCAGGAGGCTGAGGCAGGAGAATCGCTTGAATCAGGAGTTGGAGGTTGCAGTGAGCCAAGATCATGCCCTGCACTCCAGCCTGGTGACAGAGCAAGACTCATCTCAAACAAACAAACAAACAAACAAACAAAACAAGCAAGCAAGCAAGCCAGGCGTAATGGCCCACGCCTGTAATCCCAGCTACTTGGGAGACAGAGGCAGGAGAATCACTTGAACCTGGGAGGTACACAGATTGCAGTGAGCCGAGATCACACCACTGCACTCCAGTCTGGGTGACCTAACAAGATTCTGTCTCAATAATAATAATATAATAATAATCGTATTGAACACACACATACACTTCAACTGTTTCTTCTGCACAGCAACTATGTTTCCATTAGGTGAACCTATCATATACTTCTGATTTCAAATTTCATTCATAGAGAACTTACGATAACATTACAACTGTTAATATGACAGTTCTGTCCTTAAGGTGCTCACTGCCTACTAGTAGTATAATGACAGTATTTAATAAAATGTCCACATGTATTCTAAACCTAGATGTCTGTTTTGCATTCCTGTTAGAAAGGTCACAATTTAAGAAGCAAGCAAGCAGCACTTAGGAGCCCAATGTCTCACATAGCTGGGCTTAACTAAAATAATAGTAGGTCAGGCATGGTGGCTCATGCCTGTAACCCCAGCACTTTGGGAGGCCGAGATGGGTGGGTCACTTGAGGCCATGAGTTTGAGACCAGCCTAGCCAATATAGCAAAATCCCATCTCTACTACAACTACAAAAATTAGCTGGGTGTGGTGGTGCACACCTGTGAGCCCAGCTACTTGGGAGGCTGAGGCACAAGAATCACTTGAACAGGGAGGCAGAGGTTGCAGTGAGCTGAGATCATGCCACCGCATTCCAGCCTGCACAGCAGAGTGAGACCCTGTCTCAAAAATAATAATAATAATGATAATAATTAAAGAAAAAGAGCCCAACATCCAAGCAATGTATATGCTTTTAAACAATTACCATATTGTGGGGGAAGAGCTGGGGCAAAAAAAGTGGTAAATAACTACCAGAATCAGCACTATCCCTGAAGGATTCAGAAACAGGTGAAAGGAAAATGGATTTAAATTTGTACTCCGCTTGGTAGTAGTAGTATATTCACCTAAGGGATTTAAACTCAGGGTTTTTTTGAATATTAAATTCATTGTCTTTTGAATATTCAAATACAGGGAATGGTTGCCAGCGGCCAGGGAAGAGGGTAACAGGAAGTTAGCGTTTAAGAGGTACATTTCAGTTAGGGAAGATAAAAGTTCTGGATGGTGACAGTCCCAAAACAATGTGAATGTACTTAATGCCACAGAACTACATGCTTAAAAATGGTTAAAATGGCTAATTTTATAATATGTATATTTTACCACAATATAAATAAGGAAAAATCCCATTAGACTGAAAATCTTAAGTCACATACACTACAGATCAAACATTATTTGACCTTTCTAAACTATCAAATGCAACAACAAAACTATACTACAATATACAGAATGAAATTTCAGTGTGAAAAGCGAGATAGGTCAGGGTAATAACCAAAGCTTCACCACTATGAGATCTGTGCACATAGCAAATTTATTAATAAATTCTAAAAAATTTGCCTAACCTTCCAAAAAAAAATGTGGCTTTGGTGGTACTGAAAACTGCAAAAAAGGCCTGGATGTTTGCAGCATGAAGGAGCAACATAAGATGAAATCATAGAAGAAGGCAGGAGGTACACACACACAATGAAAGTTTATCAGGTCGGCCGGGCGCGGTGGCTCAAGCCTGTAATCCCAGCACTTTGGGAGGCCGAGACGGGCGGATCACGAGGTCAGGAGATCGAGACCATCCTGGCTAACACGGTGAAACCCCGTCTCTGCTAAAAAATACAAAAAACTAGCCGGGCGCGGTGGCGGGCGCCTGTAGTCCCAACTACTCGGGAGGCTGAGGCAGGAGAATGGCATGAACCCGGGAGGCGGAGCTTGCAGTGAGCTGAGATCCGGCCACTGCACTCCAGCCTGGGCGGCAGAGCCAGACTCTGTCTCAAAAAAAAAAAAAAAAAAAAAAAAAAAAAGAAAGTTTATCAGGTCAGAGAATTTTGTATTTTAAGTGCAATGGGAAAGTCCCTTAAGGGTTTTTCAGCAGATGAATAAATAACACAACCTTTAAGAAACCACTCTGGCACTTGTGTGGAGAATGGACTGGAGGAAGACAACAAAGGAAGCCAGAGCCTAGTTAGGAGATGATGACAGCTGCGGTGTGAGATGATGGCTAGACTAGTGCGCTGACTGAGGAAACAGAGTTCACGAACTTGGGTGTGTTCTGGAGACAGAATCAGTGGTCTTACGGACAAATCAGAGGATAAGAGAGGGGGGAAAAACATCAAGATGACTTCCAAGTTTCTCAGTTAACTAGGTTAGAGTGTCTTACAAGAGACGGGAAGGACTGGCAAGAACCAGGATTCAGAGATACAGAGAAATCAAAGTCACCAATTGAAGAGAAGTTGGCTTTTGTTTGTTTCTTCAAAAAGGATGGTGCTTTGAGGTATCACGGTTATGGTTTCCTCTGAAGCTGTCTACCATTGCCATCTACTGATGCTAACTGAGGATAATAGCTTTGGTGGTAATTTCTCTAAGTCTTCAAGTAGACTCAACACACTAAAATAGCCCAACAAGGCAAAGCGTAGTGGCTCACACCTATAAATCCCAGAACTCTGGGAGGCCAAGGCAGGAGGATCACTTGAGGCCAGGAGTTTGAGAACAGTCTAAGCAACATAGACAGACCCTGTCTCTATTTTTTAAAAAAAATTAAACAAGAAGCAGCTGAAGAAATGGTAAGCATAAAATCAAACAGAATCTCATACACATATTTAGGTGATGTCATCTACAATCTCCCCCACCACATGTATTTGTGGAAAAACAATCTCCTTTCCAATGTTTCCTTCTACAGGTAGTAGAGTACCATCACACCCAGTCACGTAAACTAGAAATCTCGTCAGTATCTTTGATTTACATACTCTCCTATCTATTCAGTTATCAAAATTTGTTGTTTTGAGCCAGGCACAGTGGCTCACACCTGTAATCCCAGCACTTTGGGAGGCCGAGGCAGGAGGATCACAAGGTCAGGAGATCGAGACCATCCTGGCTGACACGGTGAAACCCCATCTCTACTAAAAATACAAAATATTAGCTGGGCGTGGTGGTGGGCACCTGTAGTTCCAGCTACTTGAGAGGCTGAGGTAGGAGAATGGCATAAATCTGGGAGGCAGAGCTTGCAGTGAGCCAAGATGGTGCCACTGTACTCCAGCCTGGGCAACAGTGCGAGACTCCGTCTCAAAAAAACGCTGGGCATGGTGTCATGTGTCTGTATTACCAGCCACTCAGGAGGCTGAGGCAGGAGGACCCCTGAAACCAAGGAGTTTGAGGTTGCAGTGATCACACTACTCCACTCTAGCCTGGACAAGAGAGCAAGCTCCTGTTTCTAAGTTAAAAAAAAAAAAAAGGCCGGGCGCGGTGGCTCAAGCCTGTAATCCCAGCACTTTGGGAGGCCGAGACGGGCGGATCACGAGGTCAGGAGATCGAGACCATCCTGGCTAACACGGTGAAACCCCGTCTCTACTAAAAAATACAAAAAACTAGCCGGGCGAGGTGGCGGGCGCCTGTGGTCCCAGCTACTCGGGAGGCTGAGGCAGGAGAATGGCGGGAACCCGGGAGGCGGAGCTTGCAGTGAGCTGAGATCCGGCCACAGCACTCCAGCCTGGGCGACAGAGCGAGACTCCGTCTCAAAAAAAAAAAAAAAAAAAAAAAGAGAGAGAGAGAGACAGAAAGAAAGAAAACAGGGAGGACAGAAAGAGGGAGGGGAGGGAGAGGAGGAAAAGGAGGGGAGGAAGTGGAGGGAAGGAAGGGAAGGAGGGAGGGAGAAAGGAACTGCTTTAGTCAGGGCGTGGTGGCTCACTCCTGTAATCCCAGCACTTTGGGAGGCTGAGGCGGGCAGACCACCTGAGGTCAGGTGTTAGAGACCAGCCTGATCAACATGGAGAAACCCCGTATTTACTAAAAATACAAAATTAGCTGGGCATAGTGGCGCATGCCTGTAATCCCAGCTACTTGGGAGGCTGAGGCAGGACTGCCTGAGCCCAGGAGTTTGAGAGACCAGCATGAGTAACATGGCAAGACCCATCTCTACAAAAAAATACAAAACTTAGCCAGGTGTGTGGTGGCTCATGCCTGTGATCCCAGTTATTCAGGAGACTGAGGTGGGAGAATCACTTGAGCCCAGGAGGTCAATGCTGCAAAGAGCCGTGATGGTGCCACTGCACTCCAGCCTGGGCAACGAGAGCAAAACTCCATCTCAAAACAAAACAAAAAAATCTGCTGCTTTGTAACTAAGTCAGAGGCTTACTTTTTGAACTACTCATGATCAGAATTCTGTACCCAGTGGAGATTCAGAGTTAATATTCTAGGTTGAGACCTGACAAAAACTTTTTTAAAGAGTGCCCCCAGATGATTCTGATGTGCACTCCTGCTTAAGAGCCACTATTCATGAACTCAAAAATCTTTCCTTCATTATTCTTAATGTTACTGTCCTCATTATCTCTTGTCTAGACTACTAAAATAGCCTCCCTGTATCTCCAGCCTTCCCCATTCTGACCTATTTTCTTCATCACTATCAGAATTCCCTAACTCAAATATTTTTTTGTTATTAAAAAAAATGTGGGCCAGGCGCAGTGGGCTCACGCCTGTAATCCCAGCACTTTGGGAGGCTGAGGCAGGACTGCCTGAGCCCAGGAGTTTGAGATACCAGCCTGGGCAACATGGCAAGACCCGTCTCTACAAAAAAATACAAATCTTAGCCAGGTGCGTGGTGGCTCGTGCCTGTGATCTGTTATTCAGGAGGATGAGGTGGGAGAATCACTTGAGCCCAGGAGGTCAACGCTGCAGTGAGCTGTGATGGTGCCACTGCACTCCAGCCTGGGTGGCAGAGTGAGACCCTGTCTTCCCCTCATCAAAAAAAGTGACAACTGGTAAATTCTGAATAAGATCTTACATACTATTGTATCAATTTCCTAATTCTGATAATCATACTGAGGTTATATAAGAGAACATCCTTGATGTTATAAAACAAATGTTATTTAGGAGTAAAGGGGCATCATGTCTGCAATATACCCTCCAACAGTTCATACGAAAATGTGTGTACACAGAGTGAAAGAATAATACACCTGTGATAAAATGTTAACATTTGTGTCAAAACAGAAAATTTTGTGCTTTGAAATGGAGTCTGGCTCTGTCGCCCAGGCTGAAATGAAATGGTGCAATCTCAGCTCACTGCAACCTCTGCCTCCTGGGTTTAAGCAATTCTCCTCCTCAGCCTCCCAAGTAGCTGGGACTATAGGCGGGAGCCACCACGCCCAGCTGATTTCTGTATTTTTAGTAGAGATGGGGTTTCACCACTTTGGCCAGGATGGTTTTGATCTCCTGACCTCATGATCCACCTGCCTCAGCCTCCCAAAGTGCTGGGATTACAGGTGTGAGCCACCGCGCCCAGTCAAAACAGGAAGTTTTAAAAAATCCAATAGCCAAGACACTTCATTCTGAGTTGTACTTTTCTTAACACTATACTTAAGGAAGGTGTTAAATCATTTACACACACCATTTACACACAAATACTACACAGTCCCAAATAATCTATTTACTGGCATATATGTAACACTATCCTTTTATTCTGGAAGAACAACAAAAATTTCTGGATGAGAGAATATGACAAGGCAATTTCCTTTCAGAGGCCAAAGTTGTAGAGCATGGGTTAAGGGATGCAGCTCTTTGAATTCTTTTCATTAAAATGAGTAAGACAATAAGAGACAAAGCACACCCTTCCCAAGTCAGTATAAAAGCATTACTATGAGATAATTCACAAATAGCAACAAAGTAAATAGTATACTTAACTCAGAAAGGTATGAAAAGCCAGATAATCTGAATAATAGCATGTAATGACTCTCTAAGTGAAACAGCCAAAACGAGCAACCCAGCTAGACTACTCTGGTTGGTCCCAGGGGTGTTGTGATTTTGGACTGTCAGAAATATGACTGCTGGGCACACCTGTAATCCCAGCACTTTGGGACACCAAGGCAGGATCACTTGAGCTCAGGAGTTTGAGACTAGCCTGAGCAACATGGCAAAACCCCCCCTCTACAAAAAATATAAAAATTAGCTGAGTGTGGTGGCATGCTCCTGTGGTCCCAGCTATTTGGGGGGCAAAGTGGGAGGATTGCTTGAGCTTGGGAGGTAGAGGTTGCAGTGCGTTGAGATCATGCCACTGCACTCCAGCCTGGGTAACAGAGAGAGACTCCCATCTCAAAAAAATAAAATAAAATAAAAAAACAACAGCACTAATCTAGAGCAGTGAGGATACTGACCCCTTGGAGGTCTGTGGAGAGTTCTGGACTCACAGTGAATTCATGGACTCTTTGAAGCTGATCTCTGGAATTCAGGCAGAGACTCCTGGCTCAGGGTAACACATAAGTATTTTTAAGCGTATCTTTTTCTTTTTTTTTTTTGAGATGGAGTCTCACTCTGTCATCAAGCTGGAGTGCAGTGACGCAATCTCGGCTCACTGCAACCTCTGCCTTTCGGGTTCAAGCGATTCTTCCTGCCGCAGCCTCACAAGTGGTTGGGACTACAAACATGCGCCACCACGCCCAACTAATTTTTGCATTTTTAGTACAGACGGGGTTTCACGTTGGCCAGGGTAGTCTCAATCTATTGACCTCGTGATCTGCCTGCCTCGGCAACCCAAAGTGCTGGGATTACAGGCGTGAGCTACCACGCTGGGCCAAGCATAGCTTTTAGAGTCTAGAAATTACCCTTGACCAGGAACTCAATTAGATAGTTGTAGGTATGACTTAACATTTGTGCCAAGAACCAAAATAGGAAAAACAGTGTCGTCATTAGCCAGTATTCTAACAAATTGCTCACTATAATTAATTGTCAAATCAACATTAGGTTTTACCTCTCTAGCACTTATGTTCTACAATGTATTTAAACAAGTAGAATTCAAAATACCTTGTTTAAAAATAAAAACCAAAAGCCTTATCAATGACAGGAAGGGAGGTGCTAAAACACTTCAAAATAATTTTAGAGAATGCAGGATTTGTATGAATGGCACTAAAATGTGTTAATTGATACATGAAAACAATTATTTTAAATATAATTATGAGCCTTGAGAAAAAGACTACATTCGGAAATACAATCTAGAATAAAAGAAAAATGACCAACTCAACTCACCAGCAATTTCTACAATATCACCAGGAACTATGTCTTTAGCTTTAATCCGCTGTACACTCTTTCTGTCCTGTCGATACACTTTGCCCATTTCAGGCTCATATTCCTTAAGGGCTTCAATGGCATTTTCAGCATTTCTTTCCTGTATAAAAGAAAACAGAATAGTAGTAAAGACCTGCCTGACACTGCAATTATTTCTAACCCAAGGAATAAAATTTTAGAGGTCTCATCTTTTAAAAAAATTTTAAAAAAAAGTAAAAAAAAAAGAAGCCCACTAGTAACATTTGCACTAAACAATTCACATCTACGGCAACAGACACAAGGACACTTATTATTTTGTATTAAAAACAAAATGTAAGTACACTCAATTAAGGTAAGGGGATAAAACAACGAAGGAAAGCAATTATAGACTGTGCTGTCCCTAAGACTGTAAAACACAGCTTTCACCTTTAGCCAAATCCCCCTGCCATTTAAAATGAATTCTGTCTCATGAGAAGCAGTACAGCCTAACAGTCTGGGCTCGGGAGGCTGAGGCAGAAGAATCGCTTGAATCCGAGAGGCAGAGGCTGCAGTGAGACGAGATCCTACCACTGCACTCCAGCCTGGGCAACAGAGCAAGACTCTGTCAAAAACAAAAAAAAAACAAAAAACAAAAAACCACCCAACTCTAAGCTAAGCTGCCTGGGTTCAATACAGGCTCTTAGCAGTTACATTACTGTATAGAGGTTACACAACACACAAGTTTACTTTCTATAAAATGACAACACTAACAGCTCCTACCTCAAGGTTTGTGAGGATAAGAAGTCATATGTAACATGCTTAGATTGTGTTTGGGCACACAGTAAACGCTATGAGTGATGAATCTCTCTCACAAATTCTAAGAACTATCCCTCCAGTTGTAAAGACCAATGAATGGCTGAACTCTCATCAGAGCACTGCCAGTCACAAGTTATATATTTCTCATGACATCATATATGAACTATCAACCATTAGTAGTCACCGTAATTTTCTTCCCGATTTCAAAATGGAAGTTGTAGAATCAAACCAGCCTAAAGAAAATCAAACGACACAAAGATGAAAGCTGGTAACACGTGTACCTTGGTTTTGACGTATATACCCCTGAAAAAGTATTAAAAAACCTTAAATTTGGGAAATTCAATCAATCTCAAATCAGACATTCTTACTCTTCAAGATCATGTTGGGCAGAATTTAACTGGACTGCTCAAGGTTAAACAAATATCCCATGAGCACTGTATTTTGCATATGCTTAAATTATGAGCTGAGCACAGTAGCTCATGCCTGTAATCCCAGCACTTTTGAAAGGCAGAGGTAAGAGGATCGCTTGAGCCCAAGAGTTCCAGACCAGCCTGGGCTGAACGTAACGAGACAGTGCCTCTACGAAAAATGCAAAAATTATCCTGGTGTGGTGCCATGCACCTGTAGACCCAGCTGCTCAGGAGGCTGAGGTGGGAGGAGGATCTCTAAGCCTGAGACAGAGATTTCAGTGAGCTGCGATCATGACACTGCACTCCAGCCTTGGCAAGAGTGAAGCTGTCTTGGGGGGGAAAAAAGATAAATTATCTCTGACTCTGAGGACAAAGATGACAATTACAATCAATGAAAAGGCCGGGCATGGTGACTCATGCCTATAATCCTAGCACTTTGGGAGGCTGAGGTGGGAGGATCGCCTGAGGTTGGAAGTGCGAGACCAGCCTGGCCAACATGGTGAAACCCTGTTTCTACTAAAAATACAAAAAATTAACCAGGCGTGGTGGTGCGCGCCTGTAATCCCAGCTACGTGGGAGAATCTCTTTAGTCCGGGAGGCGGAGGCTGCAGTGAGCCGAGATTATGCCACTGCACTCCAGCCTGGATGACAAAGCGAGACTCCGTCTTAAAAAAAAAGAAAGAAAGCCTTCCTTGATGACACTGGTCAGAAAAAAAATAACATGCCCCCCATACTACCTCACACTGTCATAATTTTCCTTACTTTCCAAAGGCCAGAACCCTCTATTGCTGCTCATACCATTCAGTATACTAAAGACTTAAGAATGTTCTTTTTCTAAAAACTCAAATCTTTTTTTTCTGAGACAGAGTCTAGCTCTGTCACCCAGGCTGGAGTGCAGTGGCACGATCTCGGCTCACAGCAAACTCCGTCCCCGAGGTTCAAGCCCTGCCTCAGCCTCCCAAGTAGCTGGGGGCACATGCTACCACACCCAGCTAACTTTCTGTATTTTTAGTAGAGACGGGATTCGCCATGTTGGCCAGGCTGATCTCGACCTCCTGACCTCAAGTGATCCACCCCTCAGCTTCCCAAACTGCTGATACTACAGGCATGAGCCACCAGGCCCTGACCAAATGTAATTTTTTTTCAGAAAAACATGAGAAGGCAGGGCGCGGTGACTCACACCTGAAATCCCGGCACTTTGGGAGGCCGAGGCTGGCGGATCACAAGGTCAAGAGATCGAGACCATCCTGGCTAACATGGTGAAACGTGTCTCTACTAAAAATAAAAAAAAGGCAGGTGTGGTGGCTCACGCCTGTAATCCCAGCACTTTGGGAGGCCGAGGCAGGCGGATCACGAGGTCAGGAGATCCAGACCATCCTGGCTAACACAGTGAAACCCCGTCTCTATTAAAAATACAAAAAATTAGCTGGGTCTGGTGGTGGGTGCCTGTAATCCCAGCTACTTGGGAGGCTGAGGCAGGAGAATGGCGTGAACCCGGGAGGTAGAGCTTGCAGTGAGCCAAGATCACACCACTGCACTCCAGCCTGGGTGACAGAGAGAGACTATGTCTCAAAAAAAAAAAAAAAAAAAAAAAAAAAAGAGCCAGGCGTGGTGGCAGGCACCTATAATCCCAGTTACTCGGGAAGCTGAGGCAACAGAATTGCTCAAACCCAGGAGCCGGAGGTTGCAGTGAGCCAGTATCACACCACTGCACTCCAGCCTGGGCAATAGAGGGAGACTCCATCTCAAAAACAAACAAACAAAAAAAAACAAAAAAAAAGAGAGAGAAGAATATAGCACAATTATAAATTTCTAAGTAGGCCATCTTTCTATGAGTCTACCACATAAAGATCATTAACATTTATTAGTAAAGATTAGAAGTTTACAATTTCAACAGGACTAAGTATGTTTATAAGATGTGTCGGGCATGGTGGCTCACGCATGTAATCCCAGCACTCTGGGAGGCCAAGGCGGGAGGAATAATCAACTGAGGTCAGGAGTTTGAGACCAGTCTGACCAATACAATGAAACCCCGTCTCTATTAAAAATACAAACATTAGTTGTGCATGGTGGCACGCGCCTATAATCCCAGCTACTCGGGAGGGTGAGACAGGAGGATCACTTGAATCCGGGAGGTGGAGGTTGCAGTGAGACTGCACCACTGCACTACAGCCTGGGCAACAAGAGTGAAAGTCGGTCAAAAAAAAAAAAAAAGGCCGGGCATGGTGGCTGACGCCTGTAATCCTAACACTTTGGGAGGCCAAGGTGGGTGGATCATCTGGTCAGGAGTTCGAGACTAGCCTAACCAACATGGTGAAACTACTTAAAATACAAAAATTAGCTGGCGTGGTGTCGGGCGCCTGTAATTCCAGCTATTCAGGAGGCTGAGGCAGAATTGCTTGAGCCTGGGAGGCGGAGGTTGCAGTGAGCCGAGATCGTGCCATTGCACTCCTGCCTGGGCGACAGACTCCGTCTCAAAACAAAACAAAAAAAGTGTCTACTTCAGTCCTCAAAGGGGTGATTATATCCATCAAATACCTAAAAGATCAACAATTAACATGAATCTTCAGTCTCAGAGTCTGTAGTAAGCACTGAAAGGGAAACAATTTTTATAGCTAAACCTACCAAAAAACCCAAGGAGAATAAAAATGACATGGAGCTTTTAAAGTTTGTCACAGGAAGCAACTAGGAGACATAAAGATAGATACTGGTTCTCACATTCTCATTTCCTTAAGCAGCTTCTCTCACCCACTTTAATTCCTTGCTACCAAAAAGAATGAACAATTTTTTTTATGAGACACGGTGCTGCTCTGTTGCCCAGACTGGAGTGCAGTGGTATGATCACGGCTCACTGTAGCCTTGACCTCCTGGGTTCAAGCAAACCCTCCCATCTCAGCCTCTTGAGTAGCAGAGACTACCGGCCGGTGCCACCACACTTGGCGAAGAATGAGCAATCTTAACTGCAAAGTTTATATGCATAAGGTCAAACATTTGCAATTAATTAAATTAATGGGCCGGGCATGGTGGCTCACGCCTGCAATCCCACCACTTTGGGAGGCTGAGGAGGGCGGATCACTTGAGGTCAGGAGCTCAAGACCAGCCTGGCCAACATGGTGAAACCCTGTCTCTACCAAAAAATACAAAAATGAGCTGGACGTGGTGGTGCATGCCTGTAGTCCCAGCTACTTGGGAGGCTGAGGCACAAGAACCACTTGAACCCGGGAAGCAGAGGTTGCAGTGAGCCGAGACCACACCACTGCATTCCAGCCTGGACAACAGGGTGAGACTGTGTCAGAAAATATTAATTAATTAATGGAATAAAGGGAAAATACATGTAAACTTCCCGCAGACATATTTTTACTCAATACATCAGGAAAAACAAAGATTAATACAGCCCTAATCACTTATATAACTTACTGAAATTTTGCAGTACAGGAATTTTTGCTTACCTGCCATACACCCACAATTGCATTGGCTACTAATATGAGTAAAATTACAAAAGGTTCTACAAAGGCTGTAATTGTTTCTTCACCTTCTTCAAACCAAGCCAAAACCTAGAAGAGAAACGGCACATTAGAATTTGTGTCTTTTTAGGCTTAATGTCATTTTTTTAAAAAGTGGCTAGCACTGGCCGAGCATGGTGGCTCAGGCCTGTAATCCCAGAACATTGGGAGGCCGAGGCAGGCAGATCACCTGAGGTCAAGAGTTTCAGACCAACCTGCCCAACATGGCAAAACCCCATCTCTACTAAAAATACAAAAAATTAGCCGGGCATGGTGGTGGGTGCCTGTAATCCCAGCTACCGAGGAGGCTGAGGCAAGAGAATCACTTGAACCTGGGGAGGCGGTGGCTGCAGTGAGCCAAGGTCATGCCATTGCACTCCAGCCTGGGCAACAAGAGCGAAAACGCAAAAAAAAAAAAAAAAAAGTGGCTAGCACTAAAGGGATTATGATAGACAAAATCTATTTTCTTTCTCTAGAAACAAATGGTAGCAAAATGCAATTATATAAACAACCGGCTATATCTTGTTCATAACAATTATTCGAAGTCAAGACTATACTTCAGCTGGGCACAGTGGCTCACACCTGTAATCCCAACACTCTGGGAGGCTGAGGCGGGCAATCACCTAAGGTCAGGAGTTCCAGACCAGCCTGGCCAACATGGCAAAACCCCTTCTCTACTAAAAACACAAAAAAATTACCTGGGCATGGTGGTGCGTGTCAGTAATCCCAGCTACTGGGGAGGCTGAGGCAAGAGAATCACTTGTACCCAGGAGGCAGAGGTGGCAGTGAGCCGAGATCGTGCCATTGCACTCCAGCCTGGGCAACAAAGCAAGACTCGGTCTCAAAAAACAACAGAAAAAAGCTGGGTGCGGTGGTTCACCCCTGTAATCCCAGCACTTTGGGAGGCCAAGCCAGGGGGATCCACCTGGGGTCAGGAGCTGGAGACCAGCCTGATCAACATGAAGAAACCCTATCAATACTAAAATTACAAAATTAGCGGGGTATGGTGGTGCATGCCTATAATCCCAGTTACTCAGAAGGCTGAGGCAGGAGAATCACTTGTATCCAGGAGGCAGAGGTTGCGGTGAGCCAAGATCGCACCATTGCACTCCAGCCTGGGCAACAAGAGCGAAACTCAAAAAACAAACAAACAAAAAACTATACTTCTTAGCTGGGTGTGGTGGCTCAAGTCTGTAATCCCAACACTTTGGGAGGCCGAGGCAAGTAGATCACCTGAGGTCAGGAGTTCAAGACCAGCCTGGCCAACAAGGTGAAACCACCTCTACTAGAAACACAAAAAATTAGCCAGGTGTGGTGGTGCACACTTGTAGACCTATCTAGTTGGGAAGTTGAGGCAGGAGAATCCCTTGAACCTGGGAGGCAAAGGTTGCAGTGAGCTGAGATCGCACCACTGCACACCAGCCTGGGTGTCAGAGCAAGACTCAGTCTCAAAAAAACAACTACATTTCTTAAAAATACCTTATCTTCTGATGTAATAATTCCATTTTAGAATCCAAATAAAATCTGGGGAGAGGGAATAAATTCCATTCATTTTATATGTATCTATTTAGAAAAAATAAAACTTCAATTCTTGATTAAAGTAAAAGGTGATCATCTAAGTCATGTTCATTTGGTTATTATTCATATTAAGTAATATCCATGTGACATAAATTCACAGTATAAACAACCTGATCATTGACTTTATTTAGAGCATATATAAACTGTTAATTCTAGGCCAGGAACAGTGGCTTATGTCTGTAATCCCAGCACTTTGGGAAGTCAAGGCAGGAGGATCGTTTCATGCCAGGAGCTTGAGACCAGCCTGGGCAACATACTGAGACCCTCATCTCTATAAAAGAAACAAAAAACCAGTTAATTCCCTATTTATTTTTAGTGGTACTACTGAAGGCTGTTTTAGAACCACAAAGCTGTTGTGACATCCGAAGTGTATTTTGTAGATTATCTTCCATAAGACATCTATACAGCAACACAGCACTTCAGAGATAACTTAAGTCCAAAAATGTAACTGGTCACAGAGCACTGCCCCAAGAAAAAGGGGCAGACGATTAAACTTTTAGCTCACACAACTATAACCTTGTTAAGAGTTAAAGACCACAGAGTAAGAGTCACATTGCACTTCTCAATCCAACAACTATAAATGTGGTAAAAAGAGAGAACCCACCACAATGAATACTAAGAATAATGAATATGGTAAAGAGTGGTCTATGTGGTTAAAAATTTTAAAACCTCTTTTTGTGGAAACTTACCAATCCAGAAACAATGTTAACCATATCTAATGATTTAATCTTGGAGGTCGAATTTTTTAATTAAAAAAAATTGCTTAAAATGTTTGCATATTTCACAATCTTCTTTAAAAGATCTACTCAGTAAATCATGAAAGCACTCCTCCAAATGATTTATGGCAATAATGAATCCAAATGACTCATTAGAAGAAGGTAACCATGAATAAGAAATATCTGAGCAGGACAAAAAAACAAAAACAAAAACAGGAGGCACCAGGACCAACCAAGTCCTGACAGATGCCAATCACCACCAACGTCCATTAAGCTAAGGCAAGAGAAAAACAGAATGAGTATGATAAATGTTACTGTATACTCTCAACAGGGCGTTCTAGTGTTAAGGCCAGGAATAATGCCAGAATGAAAACTTCTCTAGGAAGTTATAAATTTTGATAGATGCAGGATCACAGCTGCTCTGATATTAGACTTTCAAACATTTGCCAAGGAGAGCATATCAGAAATAAGAAACTTTAATTCGCTCTTGGGGGAGAAAAATCACTCAACTTGAAGAGTAACTATGACCTTTCCAAAAGGTCAGTGAGGCATTAGCAACTGTAAGATAAGCTTCACACCTTGTTAAAGTGGGTATGAATTTCCCTCTTGGCAGTAAAGCCTGGGGAACAAACTTAAAGCAATATCCCCTGTCAGCTAGAGCAAAGGGAAAGACAATAGCAAGCAGTGATGGGACTGTCAGAGCAAAACTCTGCTTTAAAATATTACAGGCCAAAATGAAGAACAAGCGTATCAGATTATGTTGGGCAGTCCTTAACAGTTCTGTTCTATTGGTAAGAAAACCTCTTGCCTTGTATAAGGAGAAAGAGGACTGCTGACAAAAGAATCCACGAGACTGGGAGGGAGATGGGTTAAGAGAAAGGGGAGGAAAACTGGATGAGTGACATTACTGAAATGCAAGATCCCTTACTGCAGTATTATAGCACTGGAGTAATGTTAGTTCATAATTATGGTTTGCCAGAAGTTATACAAAGTATATTTATACAAGGAACTGGGAAAATGTTTCTAAAAATCTTGACAATAGGCTGAATATAAAGAATTATCTGTTTCAAGCCAGGCGCGGTGGCTCACACCTGTAATCACAGCACTTTGGGAGGCTGAGGTGGACAGATTACCTGAGGTCAGGAGTTCAAGACCAGCCTGACCAACAGGGCAAAACCCCATCTCTACTAAAACACAAAAAATTAGCGAGGTGTTGTGGCGGACGCCTGTAATCCCAGCTACTGGGGAAGCTGAGACAGGAGAATCGCTTGAACCCGGGAGGCAGAGGTTACTGAGAGCCGAGATCACACCATTTCTCTCCAGCCTGGCCGACAAGAGCAAAACTCCATCTCAAAGGGGGAAAAAAAAGAATTATCTGTTTCATCTGGGTGAGGTGGCTCATGCCTATAATCCCAATGTTTTGGGAAAATCTTTAGAGGCCAGGAATTGGAGACTAGCTTGAGTAACATAGCGAGACCCTATCTCTATAAAAAAAAATTTTTTTTAATTAGTTGGGCATGGCAGGGCATACCTGTAAGTCCTCACTACTCGGGAAGATTGCTTGAAACCAGGAGTTTGCAGTTATAATGGGCGATGATCGTGCCACTACTACATTCCAGCCTAGGTGAGAGTAAGACTTCGTCTCAAAAAAAAAAAAAAAAAAAAAAAAAGACAAAGCAAGCATGATGGCTCACACCTATAGTCCCACCTATTTGGGAGGCTCAAGAATCAGGCTTCAGCCCATATGTCTGAGGCTGCAGTGAGCTATAATCACTCCACTGCATTCCTCCGCTGGGTGACAGAAGACCCTATTTCCAGGAAAACAGAAAATTTTAAGCAATGTGTAAAAAGGATTATCTGGGCTGGGTGAGGTGGCTCATGTCTGTAATCCCAGCACTTTGGGAAGCTGAGGCAGGCGGATCATCTAAGGCCAAGAGTTGGAGACCAGCCTGGTCAACATGGAGAAACTCCGTCTCTACATGGTGGCGCATGCCTGTAATCCCAGCTACTCGGGAGGCTGAGGCAGGAGAATCACTTGAACCTGAGAGGTAGAGGTTGCAGTGAGCTGAGATTGCACCACTGCACTCCAGTCTGGGTGACAGAGCGGGACTCCGTCTCAAAAAAAAGACAGCAAAAAGGTAACAAGCTTCATGAACAGCAGCAAAGAAAAGTGAAACAGAAGACCACTGCCCCATAGTTTTAGACATAAACAGTGTTCCTTCTTCCCTTTGCTTTGTGCTAAATACAATAATACCTGTCTTCTGGGACTTACATCAAACAAGTTCAGTGCTTCAAATATGCCAGTATTATTCAAGGTAACCATTTGCTAATGAACACTCAACCACTTTAAACTGCTTAAAATAGAGTAGGGATAGAGTATCCTCCAATTATTATCTACAAGATTAATCTCTGTACAGCACTGAAATACTGTACAACACTCTGTACTGCATTATACTTCTGATAACTATAATAAAGCAATTTTTTTTTTTTTGAGATGGAGTCTCACTTTGTTGCTCAGGTTGGAGTGCAGTGGCGCAATCTCGGCTCACTGCAACCTCCGCCTCCCGGGCTCAAGTGATTCTCCTGCCTCAGCCTCCTGAGTAGCTGGGACTACAGGCACCCACCACCATGCCTGGCTAATTTTTGTATTTTTAGTACAGGCAGGGTTTCACCATGTTGGCCAGGCTGGTCTCGAACTCCTGACCTCAAATGATCCACCCACCTCGGCCTCCCAAAGCGCTGGGATTACAGGCATGAGCCACTGCACCCGGCCAAATAAAGCAAATTTTAATCCAAGGTAAAAAGCACGTTCTGCTGTAAACTGGAAGACAGTCATGATGTTGTGACTCAGATATCTATACACTGTGATAACAGGAAGAGCTCTTAGCATCATAAAAAGAAAATGAAAGGAAAAAAGTGCTTAAAAAAATCATAAGCACATTTTGCTCCTAGTATTCTCAGAAACTTGTACTGTGCCTTTGGGCCCTCAAACAATTGCTCAATAAATAAAGAAATTTACATCAAGTTTTTTTTTAAAAAAAAAGAGGAAATGGAAATTAAACATTTCAAAAAAGATACAAAGAATTACCAATAAATGTTACGATAATTTCTGGGGGGGAAACAATTCTTTCAGTCATTAATAAAATGCGAAAAAATAAAAAGTATGAATTAGAACTCATTCTCTTCTGATCCAGATATAAAGCTATGTAAAAACATTCAATGTTTGCAGGCATGAGAAAACAATCTTCTTTTAAAAAAGTACTCTATTAAATCCACCTTTCAAACCATTAAGAAAAGCTCTAAATAAACTAGTTAAACCAATCAGTAATTTGCCCTTCTTATCCCATTTTTAAAATCAAAAATTAAAAGAAACAGAAGAAAATTAAAATCACTACAAATCCAATATCAAATACTTTGAGTATTTTCTTCTGAGAAATTACAGTAAAAAGGTCTCATATATTTTCAGAAAATTCTACTGAAACAAACTCACCCAAATATTTGTGACATCAAAAGCACTAACTTAGGCCAGGCGCAGTGGCTCATGCCTGTCATCCCAGCACTTTGGAAGGCTGAGGGGGGGCAGATCACCTGAGGTCAGGAGTTCGAGACCAGCCTGGCCAACAAAGGGGAAACCCTGTCTCTACTAAAAATACAAAAATTACCTGGGCATGGTGGTGGACACCTGTAATCCCAGCTACTCAGGAGGCTGAGGCAAGAGATTCACTTCAACCCAGGAGATGGAGGTTGCAGTGAGCCGAGATTGCGCCACTGTGCTCCAGCCCGGGCAACAAGAGTGAGACTCTGTCTACGTATTTAAAAAAAAAAAAAAAAAAAAAAAAAAGCACTAACTCTAAAAAAATAAGGTACTTTTCAAGGGGGTCTAGTAGGAAGAAAAAAGACACACACATGCAAATGGTCAAATGTAATGTAAAGGCTGAGAAGTGCCATAGCCTAGAAAGTTTTATTAGCATTTTAGGGTCAATCTAAGTAGCTGACATGGGAAATGAGGGTGGAAGGTAGAGAAACCTATGCAGTTATTACCATATTAATTATGACTTTATGATTTAAACAGATGGGAGTGAGACCACCATGGCCTTAATGCCTACCTCCTTCAGGTCTTTTCGCTAATGTCACCTTCAAGGACTTCCCTGACCACCCAATTTGAAAACTGTACCGCCTTTCACATGCTCTGATAATCCGAACCCCCTTGTTTTATTTTTCTCAACAGTATTATCCTCCAGCTAGGGCTCCCTCTCCGTTTTATTCACTACTGTACCCCCAGTGTCTGTGACAGGTGCTCAATAAATATCTTAACAAAGCAGGAAGAGAGAAAAGGGCAGGCTTTCCAGTCAAGCAACCATATGATGTGTTACATTTAGAGCAAAGTTGGTAATCAAGAAGAGAATGAAAAGATAAAGTGAATGATGGCGGGGGGTCTTGCATGTCAAATTAAGCAATTTCTAATGTTCCTATGCACTGGGAGATGAAGCTTACTTCTTTCAATCCAAGTGACCGTTTCAAAAAAACACTTTGGCCAATATTACAAATTAAACTAGATCCCTACAGGTCACAAGCATAAAACATTAATGCAGCTTCCTATTTTATGCCACAGCAAAATATTACTATAGTTAACAATTTACTACTTAGATATTTGAAATCACCAATATTCTTTTTAATATGAGCATGACTTGATGATGCATGATGTATATAAGAATCCCTAGTCACTTCTCCAAAAAAACCTGAATAGTCTACCATGTTTTTTCTGTTACATCAATAGGAATAAACAAACTGATACAAAAAAGAGTCAGGGCTCTTTCTTTTAAAAGATAGACTAGAGGAATGAAACACTAAAGACAATGTAGCGGCACTACCCAACCCCACATGAAGAAAATCAACACAACAGGTCTTATATCTGCAATTCCTTGATCAAACAAACCAAAGCAAATTAATTCTATAGAAGTATTCCCGAAACACTTATTCTTTTGCTATTTACCAACTCATAAAATAAAAATGTAACATAGTTCATTTCCTGAGCAGTAACTCCACAGTTACCAAAAAGGAACTCAAATTTCAACTCCAAAATATAGCTCTATAATGCTCCAAAAAGCCAAGGTCCTACCTTATCAAAAAAATTAAAGCATTTATTTAAAAACCTGCTTGAAATGCCTACAAACTAAAAGCCTCTAATTACTTCAAAGTAAAAAACAAAACCCACACACATCATTAATTTAAAATGCTAATATAAAATCAAACTGGCCACTCAAAAGAGAGACCCAATGCAACCTCAATAGTAACACCAGTAGCGTGGTTTCCTATACTGCTTCAACTTGTAACACACAGAATTCAATAAAACTGTATTTTGCTTCTGGCTCGTATATGTCAGCTGATTAACTTCTAAGAAGTTCCCAATGACCTTATCAGATCCCATTATTTAACTGCCAATGCTATTTCAGAATTATGTACCCAGTTAAATACAAATCTTACACTACCTCCAAATGTATTATTTATTTTGCCCCATGACAATGTATTGATAAACTACAGTTAATCAAACAGCTCTACTCATTTCCCTTAATTGGTAAAACAGCAGCCATTTTCTGGGGGAACATTTTTTAATCAAGGAGAAACAGATTATGTCAGAGGTACACTGTGATTGACTCACAATGCTGAATGGTTTGCTATGTAAGTCCCCATTTTAATCAATGAAAACCACAGAAAAGGTTCTTGGGGACTGAATTATTAATGGCTACACACCACTTGGCTAATATGGCCTAATACAGTCTCACAGCAGGATTTACATAAAAATTATTCCAAAAATTTATTTCCTGCTGCCACTATCTACTTAAAAGATGGGTATAAATTTAATCTTTTCCTCATCTGAACTAGATAAATGCCCACTGCTTTATTTTGTTCTCAAAATAGCCCTCTATGGTATGGTTGTCACAAAGACTGAGGCTGATCCCTGGGACCTGCATATACAAGTATGTACAAAACCAAAACCGTGAAGTTTTGTCAATTTTGTTTTAACTAGAAAGAAGTACTACACTGGGTGAATTTCACTTATTGTGGTTTTTGTAATACTGTAATTCAAGAATAAAAGGCATCTCATGCTACTAGGATTAGGAACATCTGTGTCCTATTCATGATTATTTTTAGGAAAACTACCAAGCAGTCTACTGCCCAAGGAAAAAAAAATGCAACAAAAAATTAATACCGAACATTTAAAAAAAAGTTAAAAACCTAGAAATATACTTGCCACCCCAACACCTTTTTTCTGCTGTAGTTCTTTGCATTTCACTAGTTTCTTAGCAACCGTATAGCACTCAAGTGGGTAAGCACACACAGAACAAGAAAAAACACCATGCTGGTTTTTTTCCTTTAAGATCTAAAACCAACTGTACTAAACCTTGTTCTTCCAACCTAAGAATCACTTAAGACAGGGGTCCAATTTAGATAAATATACCACCCTAAAGGTCAGTGACCAAATTTGGTCAACAAGGGTGCCATCACAGCCGTCATCATTCTTGTCACCGTCAGGAACAACTGTCACCTTGCCATTACCAGGAAGGGAAAGCAACTGGAATATTCCTTTTGTAAGTTCTATTTACAGACTACAAAGAGTCCAACATCATCTTAGTATGATCTTACAACACGGTAACAATGGAAGAACCCAAAACATTAAAGGCTTCCCAGTGAAGAACTTTTTGATATTAAAAGCTGATAAACCACAAGAATTTGTAAGACCATGCCACACTCTGGGACAACTCCTAATTGCATTATAAATGTCAGGCATCTATTTTCTGAATATCAATGGCTTCAAGTGTTTTGTTCGTAATTTTAAAATGCCCAGATTGTTTTTAAACATGGAGACACAGCTTGTAACTCCCAATATGTTTTCACCCAATGGACACCATTTGTTTTCTGATTTATCTATGGAATACTTTCACCTTTCTGGGGGAAAGAAAATAAATTTTTTCATACTTACAAAAGATATACATGCTGCCAGTAATAAAATCCTAACTAGCAAGTCTTCAAACTGCTCAATCACAAGTTCCAGCAAGGTTTTTCCTGTAAGAAACAAACACATGTGTTGTAGCTGTCATCTTACCATCAGCTCACCAAGAGAGGGAAAAAAAAAATGTTAAGATTACCTTCTTCAGCCGGTAACTCTGTAGAATGTAGAAATTCGCCAGGCAATGTGTCAAGAGGGAGGTTAAAAAAGAAAGAGAGAGACATTTTAGCACTCCGTCTTTCTAAAAAGAACTGCTACAATTCTAAGCATCAGTATCTTCAAAACACAGACCTAGCTATAGGAATATCCAATTTTTTTTAGCAGAAGGTATACTACAAAGATATCTCAAGAAAGCATGCACTCTTTGTAATCAATGGCCTGAGGTCTAGCCCTAAGCGTGAAATCACTTAGGGCTCCTGAACCGAGGAGTGGTTTCAGCGATGTCATCACTTCTGCCAGATGTGTAACTCTGGGTAGGACAAGAACGGTCAGAGGCTTTCCAACGACCTCGACGCCTCATAAATCGGCAGGGGACGAGAAAACGTCTTGCCGGGCTCAACCCAGCTGCAGGAGCCTCGTCCCTCCCTCCACCGGGACCGGCTGCTGCTGGAGAGAAGCCTCCGAGCCTTGCGCGCCGAGAAGATCCAGGGCCCGAGACGCGAGGAGGTCCAAGGGAGGCGAGGCGAGGCGAGACCCGCAGCCCCTTTCTCCCCTGCGGGGCCGCCGCGCCGGCCCGACCCTCCGCCCGCAGCCGTCGGCGGGCGCGGAGCCGAAGCCCACGAGGTGGAGCCCAGTCAGCCATCTTCCCTGGCTCTCCGGGCCGCGCCGGGCCCCTGTAGCCGAACGCCCGGCACCTACCGTTGGAGCCCCATCTCTCCTTGAGCTTCTTGACCTGCTCCAGGCTCAGCCCCGTACTCTCGTTGACGCCGAAGTGGCCCAGCACCTCCTCTACCGTCTTTGTGTGCGCGTTCTCCATGGCTTCGGAGGCCCGGCCAGCCTCGCCTCCCGTCCCCGCGGCCTCCTCGCCTCCGCCTCGCACTCCGGCCGCGGGCTCGTGCCACCCCGGGAGCCCAGGCGCGGACGGGCGCTCCCCTCCTCCTCCTGCGGCCGCTTCCGCCTCGCCGGGCGCTGAATCACCCCGCGCCCCCTCCCCCAGACAACCGCCCCTCGCGCGGCCCCGAGCTCCGCAGGGCGGGTGGGGGGCTCCTGACCCTCCCTCCCCTCGCAGAAGGGAGGGCCTCCCTCGCCCTCAGCCGCCCGCGGGGAGCGCAGGCCGCGGCCCCCGAGCCCCCTCCCCGTTCTCTTGAGGCGATCAGAGGCCCCGCCCGGGCCGGAGGAGGGGGCGCCCGGCCGACCTCCGAGGGCGGAACGCGGCAACGGAGGCGAGCCGGCGGGGCTGTGCGCGGCAGCGCTCGACCGGGTCCCTCAGCTCCGCACGCACGACAGCGGCGGAGGAAACTGCGGCGAAGGAGAAGGAGGTGGCGTCGGGGACGGCTCCGCGGCGGCTGCTCTAATAGCATTTATCGGCCGCTGCCTCCCCTCTCGCCGCCGCCGCGGCATGTGGACGCCGCTCATTGGCCGAGAGCGCCCAGCGCGGCGCGGGCGGCGCGGCCCCGCCCCCTCCCCCCGGCTCCCTCCTCCCGCGCGCCTGGCGCCCACGCTGCCGCGCAGGCCCCGCCCCCTCCCGCGCGCCGCCCCTAGGAACCCGGATCGAGGCCGCGCGCGCCGCGGTCCCGGGGTTGGCGGAGGGGGAGCCGGGGTCCCTCCTAGCTGCGTGCGGTTCTCTGGCCCACCCACCTGCGGACGCAGGGTGGGGCGCTCACAGTGCGCTCGCTGCTTTGGGGCCGGTGGGCGGATGGTTGGAAGGCGAGGCCGAGGAGCTTGGAGCGCGGTCCACGCGGGGCGTCCTCGAGGCGCGCTCGGGCTGGTGTCCTTGGCTCGCCTCCTCGCCCTCGGTCGCCCGGGCTGCGCTCTGCATCCTAATCTGTCTCCTTCGGATCCCCCCTCAGGAACCAAGGGGAGGAATTCCGCAGTTCCCTTCCCACACAACCCAAATCCTTCATCTGTCTCCTCGGGAACACCGCATCCCACACCCCCTGCCGCCAGCTCCTTCGCACGCCAGCCCCGATTCTACCCCAGCGGGTTCTGGGCCCTGACGAGGGAACCCCCCTCGCGGGGGGGGAGGGAGAAGAGTTGATTTTATTATTAATAGCTCACGCAGCGCTTGTTAGGTGTCTGCAGGGCAGTCACAGGTCACACCGCTGGAGCTGCCACACAGCAGCTAGACTTGGGCTAGGAGGTGCTTCGCTGTGGCTTTCAGATGAAGGCCGGTTCATAGACTCACTTCCCTCGACAGGAGAAAAGGGGACTTGAATCCAAAGCCTGCTGTTAAGCCACGGATGATTTGCTCTGCTTGGAAGGACGAAACGCAGGTCACAGCGAGATAAAGGGAATTTTGCCAATATAAATTAGCTACATTACTTAACAAGGGGATGGGAAATTGCATGGAATTCATGAACAAAACATTAATATATTCGCTTCACAAAGATGAGCAGCTTTCTTCAGGGAGTAGGTTGCAGAATGAAGCATTTAGTCCACTTTTGTGTTTAGCAATAATACACCATCCACATGAGCAAAAGCAGAGCAGAAAAATCACCTCAGTTGTCTCAAGTGGCTAGGCTTCAGGACTTAAGATAAATTCCTTCAACAGGTGCAAATTACAGTGCATCAGCAGCTGAAAAAAATGAGGCACGTCATGTCATTTAATTATTTCCAAGGAGTGGAGGTTGGCATGTAGTTTTGATTGATACTTGGAAAAGAAGCAACAAAACCCTACACGAAACAAACAAACAAAAATTCTCCTGTATGGCAACGCACTGAGAGAAGCCAGGTGGAAACTGGTTAGGTCACAGGATCAAAGCCGCTTCAAGAGGGGCACATGACTGCACGGTGGGGGTGTGGTCATGGAGGGCTGGTTGTTGTTGCCCTCTGAGACCAGCTCTGCACCATTTCCTACCAATTCTTCTCCCTTACCTCTCTCTCTTTCAGGACCGATAGAAGACTGCAGGCAAGAGAAGGATGGTTTACCTTACTCAGTCTGGAAATTAGCTTAGGCATTTGATGTTGAATATTCTGTGCCACTGTCACTGCTTGGGGTTGTAAGCACCTCTGGTGCAATTATGAGCTTCTGGAGGAGTTCCTGACCCCAGCCTTTGTATGGAATGCTCTTCCCACAGATCTTCACTTGTGTCATTCTTTCTTTTCAAATCGCAGCTTACATGTCCCCTCCTCAGAGATGTCTTTGCTGTCTAAAGTGGCTACCTAGGCACAGTGGCTTATGTCTGTAATCCCAGCATTTTGGGAGGCTGAGGCAGGAGGATCCCTTGAGATCAGGAGTTTGACACCAGCCTGGGCAATATATCGAGACTCCATCTCTACTAAAAAAAATAAAAAATAAAACAAAAATTAGCTGGGCGTGGTAGCCTGCGCCTTTAGTCCCAGTTACTCAGGAGGCTAAAGAGGGAGGATCGCTTGAACCCAGGAGTTCAAGACCAGTGATCTGTGATCACACCACCGCACTCCAGCCTGAGCAACAACAGAGTGAGACCCTGTCTCAAAAAAAAAAAAAAAAAAAAAAAAAATTAAAAAAAAGTGGCTACTCTCTGCAATTCACCTTCCATCACATTCTTCAGTTTTCTTCTTTTTTTTCTTCTTTGAGACAGAGACTCTGTCACCCAGGCTGGAGGACAGCAGCACAATTCCAGCTCACTGCAACCTCGGCCTCCTGAGTTCAAGCAGTTCTTCTGCCTCCACCCCCTAAGTAGCTGGGAATACAGGTGCACACCACCATGCCTGCCTAATTTTTCTATTTTTAGTAGAGACTGGGTTTCACTATGTTGGCCAGGCTGGCCTCGAACTCCCGACCTCAGGTAATCCACCTGCCTCGGCCTCTCAAAGTGCTGGGATTACAGGCATGAGCCACCGTGCCCGGTCAGTTTTCTTCAGAGTGCTTACTTGTGATGTTGTATTTTGGTTTAGCTGTTAACTGCCTGTCTCCTAGTGTCTCATGGAGCTCTAGGACAGAAGCTCCATAAGAACAGGGCCTTGTCCATCTTGTCCATCCTCAGTACAAAGAACAGTCTATGCTCCTTATTTATTAAATGCCTGCTGTTTGAATGAATGAATGAGTCCCACCATCCCTAGCCCATAAGCGACTTGCAAATGGCCTCCCCCATAGGAGGGCCTCAGCAAATTTTCAGTGAACTCAAGTTCATTGATTTCCAATTTGTGAAATAAATTAGAGGGCCTCTCTGAACTACTTGCCTCATGAGAATGGCTGTGAAGTATAGTCAGTTTAAAACAAACAGACAAAAACAAAGCTAAACAGCATTACAGGTTTCTCAGAAAGGAGGAAGGTTCAAGTTCACATTGGTACTGTTACCACACTGCCATTGCCCTCCTAGACTGTTCTCCGCAAGCTTTCTATTTACTGGAGGCTGGAATACTCCCTTAAGCTGAAACTGTGATTTTAAGCCCAGAATTGGACCCCTTATACATCATCATAACAATTATGCTCTTGGTTCCTCAACCTGCTGGTGTCTCTGAAAGCTGTTGTTGATGGGTTGCCAAAATTTATCAGAAACGCAGTCTCCCAAAGGCAGAAATATCTACTTTCTTTCATGTAGAAATAAACTTGTGCTTAATTTATTTTATGCATCTTGTTATACTTGCTTCTTGTTAACAAGGGTTTTTAAAAGTAAGAATAGGTTTTAGAAATACTCTATTTTTCAGCAAGAATTGCAGGCACATTCAATCAATTGAGGACGGAGAGAAAACAGAAACTGATTCAGAAAGATGGATGATTTGATCAAAGAACTTCAAAGGCATTAATAAAGGAGGACATTAGCTGCTAAAAGGCAAGCTGGTTTAAAAAGCAAGTTAGACAGAAATGGACAGTGGAAATGAGTGACTTGTAAAAGAGGCCCCAGCCAACTTCCCAGTGCTGTAAAGCAGTGGAGATTGCAAAAGGCAGTCCGTTCTGTATTTGGACAGCTCTAATCATTAAAGCAGTCTCATTCTAGGCTGAATCCACCTCCCATTGGCTAACTTCATCTATACATTGGATCTTGTTTAGCTCACTGGAACCATTCCAAATGAGTTTAATTCCTCTTTGGTGTGAGATTCCTTTGAGTATTTCAAGCTATCTACCGTGTTAAAAAGTCTCTTCCCAGCCGGGCGTGGTAGCTCACGCCTATAATCCCAACACTTTGGGAGGCCAAGGCGGGCGGATCACAAGGTCAGGAGCTCGAGACCAGCCTGGCCAACATGGTGAAACCCCATCTCTACTGAAAAAAAAAAAAAAAAAAAAAAAAAACAGAAATTAGCCAGGCATGATGGCATGCGCCTGTAATCCCAGCTACTCCGGAGGCTGAGGTGGAAGAATTGCTTGAACCTGGGAGGCAGAGGTTGCAGTGAGCTGAGATCGTGCCACTGCACTCCAGCCTGGGTGACAAAGCAAGACTCTGTCTAGGGAAAAAAAAAATAAAGTCTCTTCCCAGCTTCTTCCTAGATCATGAGTTTGTAATCCCTCAGCAACTTTGTCATCCAGTTCTAGAGGTACCCAGTACTGAGTATAAAAGTCTGGGCATGGGGCCGGGTGAGGTGGCTCACGCCTATAATCCCAACACTTTGGGGGGCCAAGGCGGGTGGATCACATGAGGTCAGGAGTTTGAGGCCAGCCTGGCCAACATGGTGAAGCCCTGTCTCTGCTAAAAATACAGAAATTAGTTGGATGTGGTGGCATGCCCCTGTGATAGCAACTGCACTCCAGCCTGGGCGACAGAGCAAGACTCTGTATCAAAAAAAAAAAAAAAAAAGAGTCTGGGCATGGTCTTGCAGAGGAGTTGTCATGCCCACCTTTACACTGGATCTTTTCCCCTGCACACTGTAGATTTGTGCTAACAGTCAACTCAAAACAGAGTCCTTTCTATATAAACTACAGTCAGTAAATCTCATTGTGCACTTGCACTATTGATTGTTTTTAACCCAGGCACTGAACTCTGCATGTACTTGAATGTTCTCATGCTCTAGACCCACGTTTAGCATCTGTTCTGGTCTTTTGAGTTCTTCATTTTCAAGTACTTTAGCTCGATGTCCCAGCTGTGGGTTACATACAAATTTGATAAGCATGTCTTCTATGTCTCTATCCAGTAGAACTTCTAGACACTCATTCCAGATTGAAAATATCCAATTAAATGTGTTTAATTGTTCAACTATTATAAAAAATCAACTTGACTACAGTGTCCAAAATCAGTAAAGTGAAAATCTTCTAAGGCACTCCCTGTCTCCTTATCTTCTATAATACTTTATTACACAGTGTTGGAACAGATAATTTTTCTTTTGGTTGAGTGCCTGATGTAGTCAGCTTGACCTAAGGGTCATGTTATATGAAAACACCCATTTATGTACCAAAATCAGAACTGACACAGTCAGATGCTTACACTGAGACACCGATGAGAACTAAGGCTGTTCAACCAAGTCACATCTGTCATCTCTTATGGGGCACATACTTGTTGAGTAGAATGATGAGAATTGCCTGCAGTATTTAAATTGATGATTAGGCAGACATTAGTCTACCACCCACCTTTCTCTACTTTGTCCATAATAAGTTAATGAGAGGACTGGCTGGGCATGATGGCTCATGCCTGTAATCCCAGCACTTTGGGAGGCCAAGGCAGGTGGATCACCTGAGGTCAGGAGTTCAAAAACCAGCCTGGCCAACATGGTGAAACCCCATCTTTACTAAAAATACAAAAATTAGGCAGGCATGGTGGCAGGTGCCTGTAATCCCAGCTACTCAAGAAGCTGAGGCAGGGAGAATGGCTTGAACCCAGGAGGCGGAGGTTGCAGTGAGCCAAGATTGCGACACTGCACTCCAACCTGAGCAACAGAGCGAGACTCCATCTCAAAAAAAAAAAAAAAAAACCGGGTGCAGTGGCTTACGCCTATAATCCTAGCACTTTGGGAGGCCAAGGTGGGCAGATCACAAGGTCAAGAATTCGAGACTAGCCTGACCAATACGTGAAACCCCATCTCTACTAAAAATACAAAACTTAGCCAGGCGTGGTGGCACACGCCTGTAATCCCAGCTACTCAGGAGGCTAGGGCAGGAGAATCGCTTGAATCCGGGAGGCAGAGGTTGTAGTGAGCTGAGATTGCACCACTACACTCCATCCTGGGTGACGGGGCGAGATTCTGTCTCAAAAAAAAAAAAAAAGAGAGGAAGATTCAGAGACATTGTCCATAACAGGCTCCAAATCCACACTCTAGTGCTCTTTTCACAGAAGTGCAGAAATGCATCCACTTTGATGTGGCTTATGTTACTGAACATACACCAGCTCCTAGTGACCACCACTTTTTCTACATGCCCATGAACTATAACTTCAATATCTGAGAATTTGTCAAACTTAACAGCATGTCGTTTCCGGAATCTGCCTTCCCTGTACAGTGCACGATTATAAGCATTATTTAGACGGCCGAGTGTTAAAAATCCAACTCACTATCTTATGCTTATAAAAAAAGGGACTTATAGGGAATAGACTCCAAATTTAGAACAGCTTGATCCAGGTGCTCAAAAAAAGTCACTGAGAATCTCTCTCCACTTCTTAGCTCTGCCTCTTTCCTATTTATTTATTTATTTGGGTTTCCCTCTTGTTGCCCAAGCTGGAGTGCAATGGCGCAATCTCAACTCACTGCAACCTCCGCCTCCGGGGTTCAAGTGATTCTCCTGCCTCAGCGTCCCATGTAGCTGGGATTACAGGCGTGCGCCCCTACGCCCAGCTAATTTTTTTTATTTTTAGTAGAAATGGGGTTTCACCATGTTAGCCAGGCTGGTCTTGAACTCCTGACCTCAAGTGATCCACGCACCTTGGCCTCCGAAAGTGCTGGTATTACAGGTATGAGCCACTGCACCCAGCCTTTTTTTTTTTGAGACAGAGTCTTGCTCTGTCGCCCAGGTTGGAGTGCAGTGGCACGATCTCGGCTTACTGCAACCTCCACCTCCCAGGTTCAACTGATTTTCCTGCTTCAGCCTCCTGAGCAGCTGGGATTACAGGCACACATCACCATGCCTGGCTAATTTTTGTATTTTTAGTAGAGACGGGGTTTCATCATGTTGGCCAGGCTGGTCTCAAACTCCTGACCTCAGGTGATCCGCCCATTTCAGCCTCCCAAAGTGCTGGGATTACAGGCATGAGCCACCGCGCCCAGCTCTTCCTTTGCTTTTTACTCTCAGGCAGCCTCTCTCCTGGTGGTGGCAGACATGGTTCCAGCATCTCCGTTTTCCAATTCTCTGGTTTAGTGCTTTCGGAGCACTAAACTGGAGAGAAAGGCCTAAGATTTTCTTTAGGATTTGTGCACACCCCTGGAAGCAAAGACTATGGTCAGTGCCATATGAATTGCACGAAGTGAGATGGGGGAAGAAGTAGTTCCCTACAGGGGTGGTTTTCACGCGCATGCCTCAGCATCACCGGGAGGGCTTCTGAAAACACCTTTTGCTGGGACCTGCCTCCAGAATGCTCATTCAGTAGGTCTGGGGTGGACCCCAGAATTTGCATTTCTGAGTTCCCCGGTGATGTTGATGCTGCTAGTTCAGGACACACATGCTGGAAAACGAAGCCTCAAAGGAAAATCTGGGTGCTGTTATTAGAAGAAAGGGCTGCAAATGTTAGACCTGCCAAACAACAAGTGTTCACTGAGGAAAGTCAAAGACCTCACTGGTCCGAAGGAAGCAGAGGTGACGAGCACAGGGCTGGGTGTGGTGGCTCACTCATATAATCCCAGCACTTTGGGAGGCTGAGGTGGGCGGATCATTTGAGGCCAGGAGCTGAGAACCAGCTTGGTCAACATGGCAAAATCCCATCCCTACTAAAAATACAAAAATTAGTTGAGTGTGGTGGTGCGCACCTATAATCACAGCTTCTTGGGAGGCTGAGTCAGGAGAATCGCTTGAACCAGGAAGGCAGAGGTTGCAGTGAGCCGAGATTGCACCACTGTACTCCAGCCTGGGCGACAGAGTGGGACTCTGCCTTAAAAAAAAAAAAAAAAAAAGGGAGTAACTAGCACAGCACTGAAAACCCTGTTTGGAGATGACCTACATTCTTCCATTGCAGTTTGCAGTGTCATCTGCTATACATCCACCAAGACCTCTCCTCCAATTCCAAGCTCTTGACGCAATGACTCATTATCCCTTCCTTGGGACCTCTCCTCAGGCTGTGCCTTCTGCTTGGACCTGCCTGGTGAACATCTGTCACCCTTTAAGATGAAGGCTGAGATTCCACCTCATCTTGGAAGTCTTGCATGATAGTGGCCTTCTCCAACACTTCCATCATCAGTAGCCCAGAAGTCTCAAACAGCACTTTGTTTATTTGTTTTAGACAAGATCTCGCTCTGTTGCCCAGGCTGGAGTGCAGTGGCACAATCTCAGCTCACTGCAACCTCTACCTCCCAAGTTCAAGTGATTCTCCTGCCTCAGCCTCCTGAGTAGCTGGGATTACGGGCGTATACCACCATGCCTGGCTAATTTTTGTATTTTTAGTAGAGACTGAGTTTCACCATGTTGGCCTGGCTGGTCTTGAACTTCTGACCTCAAGTGATTCGCCCACCTCAGCCTCCCAAAGTGCTGGGATTACAGGCATGAGCTATCTGTGCCTGGCCTCAAATAGCATTTTATATCACTCAACTTGAGTATAGTAACCTGGGTTTTCCTTCCCCTTCTCTGGTTGGTTGCTTTCAACCTCCTTTTCATGTGCCGCCTCCTCTTCTACTTAACTTTATTCTTTTTCCTTTTCAGATGGGGTTTCGCTCTGTTGCCCAGGCTAGAGTACAGTGGCACCATCATGGCTCACTGCAACCTCAACCATTCGGGCTCAAGCAATCCTCCCACCTCAGCCTCCTGAGTACCTGGGACTACAGGCATGTGCTGCCATACCCTGCCAAATTTTTTTATTTTTTGTAGAGATGGGGAGTCTTGCCATATTGCCCAGACTGGTCTTGAGCTCTTGGGCTTAAGCAATCTTCCCACCTCCGCCTCCCAAAGTGCTGGGATTATAGATGTGAGCCACTGTGTCCAGACTCTTCTACTCAACTTTAAACCTGGAGTGTCCCAGGGCTTAGGAAGGACATGGCAGTCTTCCTACCTATAATCTTTCCTTAGTCCCACTGCTTTAAACTTCACCTACATAATGGGTTTGTTTGTTTGAGACAGGGTCTCACTCTGTCACCCAGGCTAGAGTGCAGGGGCGCGATCTTGGCTCACTGCAACCTCACCTCCCATGTTCAAGCTATTCTCCTGCCTTAGCCTCCCAAGTAGCTGGGATTACAGGCATGCACCACTACGCCTGTTTAATTTTTGTATTTTTTGGTAGAGACGGCGTTTCAATGTGTTGGCCAGTCTGGTCTTGAACGCATGAACTCAAATGATCCGCCTGCCTCGGCCTCCCAAAGTTCTGGGATTACAAGCATGAGCCACGGCGCCTGGCCCACCTACATATTGTTGACTACACATTTGTATGTCTGGATGCATATACTCAGCTGCTGATCTGACATCTCCACTTGACTGGGTCATGGACTCACATTTGAGAGTGACAGGAGGAGGGCCAGTAGGGTGGTCACTTCCCTCTGAGAAGTGAGCCAGGAATAATACAGAGCCCCTTGCAAATTTAGAGCCAAGAAGAACAGCATTTTGGGCAGAAGGAATAGCAAATGGGCAAATGCACATATGAGTAATACTCCTTCCTTCATGGCACTTAATCACCCTAAGTCCCTTGTTTATTGTCTCTCCTCTTCCACCAGATTATAAACTCCAGGAGAATAGAAATTGTCAGAGGTGTGTGAACCAGCGCAATTCCATCTAGAATAGGAGCTGGGTAAAATGAGGCTGAGACCTACTGGGCTGCATTCCCAGATGGCTAAGACATTCTAGGTCACAGGATGAGATAGGAGACTGGCACAAGGTACAGGTCATAAAGACCGTGCTGATAAAACAGGTTGCAGTAAAGAAGTGGCCAAAACCCACCAAATCTAGGATGGCAATCAGAGTGACCTCTGGTCGTCCTCACTGCTACACTCCCACCAGCGCCACGACAGTTTACAAATGCCATGACAGCATCAGGAAGTTACCCTATATGATCTAAAAAGGGGAGGCACGAATAATCCACCCCTTGTTTAGCATATCATCAAGAAATAACCATAAAAATGGGCAACCAGCAGCCCTCGGGGCTGCTCTGTCTATGGAGCAGCCATTCTTTTATTCCTTTACTTTCCTAATAAAGTTGCTTTCACTTTACTCTGTGGACTCGACCTGAATTCTTTCTTGCGCAAGATCCAAGAACACTCTTTTGGGGTCTGGATCGGGACCCTTTCCTGTAACAGAATCCTACGCACTTAGAAGGCATGCAATCAAAACTTCTTGAATAAATGCATGATAATTATTTGCAATGAGGACCTTGAGTCCTTGCTTATTTATTTTGTGCCCCTAGTGACCAGTGTAGTGCCAGGCACATAGCAGATGCTTAGTGAGTATCTACTAAATTAATTAGTGAAGCCCTTTGCTTCCTTTGCAATTACTGCTCTGAAGAAAAAAAATGTTGCCATCTTAAAAAAAAGGAAGAAAAGAAACCCATATAGCAGTGCCAAACAAAGTACTGTGGAATGGTTCTCAAAACCATAGCTCCCTGATGGGATAATGTAGTTTAAATATAGCAGCTATTTTTCCCTCTAGTTGGTTTGTTCTTTGATTTTTGTGGAAAGATTTCAAAAGTTCTCCTCCACTGCCCTCCTTCCTCACCCCCCAAGGTGCTTAGATTTTAAACGGTGAAACACTTAAAATGCAGAGTTGGCCTGGCCTCCTGAGCCTGGTAGAAAAACGAAGAGTGATTAAATGCAATTTTAATTTTAAAGGATGAGTTCTCTGACTCTCCCTTCCCTGCCGGGTGCCAGGGTGTTGCTCTCACAGTAGTGGTAGCAGCCCCAAGCAGGTTGAGTTTCAGTCTGGCAGAAATCCAAGGACAGTGCACGCAGCAGATAGGGTTGCTGTGGACAAATTCCTAGAATAGGATCTTTGTTCCCAAGCTGACCAGCTTGCTCCCTTGATGTCCCACAATAGAAAAAAAAAGGCGGGGGGGGATGGTGGTGGAGGCATGTTTAGGTCTCCTATTGTGATCCTGCTGTAGTTACCTGATAGTTCACGAAAGATCCCAGGAGGTTGGCTGCCCTCCCAAGTTACCTTGTGATTCTCTCCTGATTTTGAATAGGGGGAGGGAGGAGGACACCATGTATCCTAAGAGAAGCTTGTCTGACATGCCTGATCCGTTCCATCTGGGAAGATGCATCATGAACCCCATCTGGCTCCAGCAGTCTGGCTAAGGCTGAGGCTGAGGCAGCCGTGGGCTCCCAGCACACCCCCACCAGCTCCATCCCTCTCAAGTCCGCTCATCCTTCATCTTCCCCTGAAAGAAACAGATCACAGCTCCTGTCATTTGCAAGACCTCCCCTGACTCCCTATGCTCTGGCCTTCTTTTCTGCAATCCCCTCTGCTCCTTCTCCAACTATGGCTTCTCTGATCTCCCAGCCCTCTGCAGATGCCGTGTTGATTGGAAGCCCTCTGCAGATGGCAGGGCCCCTGTGAAAATCCAGTTCTTTCACCTGATCCTCCTGCACCACCCAGAGTATGTCCTGATTTGGGAGACATATACACCCATTGTAAGGTCCTGTTCCGTGTCTTGCAAGCTGGAGTCTAGAGGTACTGGACAATCGTTCCCATTCTCTTAGCTGCTTCCCATCTCAACCGGTAGAGCCATGGCCTCTTTGGCCTTCAACCTTAACATTTAAATCTTCTCATGGGGGGCTCAATCTGCATGGATGGGGGATGGGTGGAGTCCAAGAAAGCAGAGGCTTGGCTGGAGACGTTTGCAAACATTAGACGTTTCTCTTCCATGACTCATCGGAGGAGAGCAGTCCTCCCTCTTCCTGGAATGCAGCAAACCCTTGGCCAACTCCTACCCCCATCCCATCCCCAAAATAAAACAACCCACACCTAGAGCTCTGTCCTCAGAAATCAGATTTCCCTCAAACATCTGACATGGCAACTTGGGGGCGGGGAGCATTTTGAGACCACAGAACAGCCTCTAAGAGGATTCTCTGACCTGAGGGGAGAGGGGGCTGCAGTCACAGTACATGTGTCATTAGGATGGGTCTTTTCCAGAAAGCGCCTTCACCCTCCTCTCCTCCCCACACCGTTCTTCTTAGTTACCTCCCTATATAAAATTAGGGGTAGACGACCGTTGGACCATTCCAGCAAGGCTTGATTTCATTGGTACATAAAAGGGTTCTAGAAAAAAAAAAAAAGGCTGATGCAGATAAAAAGGAAGGAAGGAGGCAGGATGCGGTGAATTACACCTGTAATCCCAGCACTTTGGGAGGCTGAGGCGGGCGGATCACTTGAGGTCAAGATTTTGAGATGAGAGTGGCCAACATGGTGAAACCCTGTCTCTACTAAAAATACAAAAATTAGCCAGCGTGGTGGCGCTCGCCTGTAGTCCCAGCTACTTGGGGGGCTGAGGCAGGAGAATTGCTTGAGCCCAGGAGGTGGAGGTGGCAATGAGCTGAGATCGCTGCACTGCACTGCCTGGGTGACAGAGCAAGACTGTCTCAAAAAATAAAAATAAATAAATAAAGAAAAAGAAGGAAGGGACAAAAAGGAAGATATCATTTAGTAGACATGCATTTGCTGTGCATGCAATGTGCTGGGACCTTTTCACATGTTGTCTTAGTGTTTGTCTGGTGGGTATCATTATCATTCCTATTTTTCCAGGTACTGAAAGTTGATTCTCAGAGAGGTTAAGTGACACAAATTAGAAATCACTATTCAATAAACATCTTTGGGAATAGAAGATTATTTGTATGGAGAAGAATTAGCTTGGATCTATTTCTAACACAATGAAATGCAATCTGGCCGGGCGCGGTGGCTCACGCCTGTAATCCCAGAACTTTGGGAGGCCAAGGTGGGTGGATCACCTGAGGTCAGGAATTTGAGACCAGCCTGGCCAACATGGTGAAACCCCGTCTGTACTAAAAATATAAAAAACTAGCCGGGCGGGCATGGTGGCAGGTGCCTGCAGAGGCAGGAGAATCACTTGAACCCGGGAGGCAGAGGTTGCAGTGAGCTGAGATCGCACCATTGCACTACAGCTTGGGCAACAAGAGTGAAACTCTGTCTCAAAAAAAAAAAAAAAAAAAAAAAAAAGAAAAGAAAAAAGAAAAGAAAAGAAATGCAATCCATTTCATATTGGAAAGAGTGTTAAACATTTTTTAAAAAGTATGTAAGACAATGAAAAGAAGCAACAAAAGTATATAGGTGTGGAGGTCAAAGAGGGTGGATCACTTGAGGTCAGGAGTTCGAGACCAGCCTGGCCAACTTGGCGAAACCCCGTCTCTACTAAAAATACAAAAATTAGCGGGGCATGGTAGCACATGCCCGTAATCCCAGCTACTCGGGAGGCTGAGGCAGGAGAATCATTTGAACCCCGGAGGTGAGGGTTGCAGTGAGCTGAGATTGCAGCACTACACTCCAGCCTGGGTGACAGAGCAAGACTCCATTTTGGAAAAAAACAAAAACAAAAACAAACAAACAAAAAACCATATAGTTGAGGAGGGGAGAGAAAACTTCTACGTACTTCAGGTATAGAAACATTTTAAATTTGCATAATAAAATGTTATAAAACAAATGGAGGGAATGTATGCATGGGGTTTTAGAAAGAAACTAGATGACTCCTGAAAAACCTTTTAATGCTAGGAATCTGTGATTCTCTGACTGCGCAGAAGCACTCAGAGACACACAAAGATTTTCATTATAGTAAATATTTCCTCAGCTGGTTCTTGGACCAGTTTAATTTCCTGATCCCAGATCTGTCCCTACTTCCCGCCATGGCAAGGGGAGAGAGGATCATTCTGAGTCACTGAAATGCATCTCTGTCCAGGGTGGGGAAGGGACAGCTGCTTAATTTGCAGCACATGTTGCTGAGAAAAGAGGCAAAGCAGAGTTCCCCTTCCACTGAAAGCTGCACAAGGAGTCTTCCACCAGCAGAATGCAGTGACCTGAGCTGGAATTCTGCCAGGACAGTGGGATTAACTTCCCAAGTGCTGGCCAAAAAGGGCCCCGGGATTTTTATTTTTATTCATTTTCCATTACAACTGCACAGCAACGCAAACAAGCCCCACAACAATGTGAGCCACCAAGAGTCATTTTCCTTTGCTGGGTGCCATGTCAATACCACACATCTTGCTGACCTCATTTTACCGAAGTTTTAAGATGCGGAGCTTGATTACTTACTTCCCTGCTGACGATAATGGGAGAAAGGCATTATGATTGCCCAATTAAAGCTGTATGCTTTAAAGGCAAAATAAAGCAACACATGCACACGGAGTTCACTGTACCCAGGGATAATAATTTAATGGGAAGAAGTGGAAATCCAAGAAAATGTAGGTCTAGCTCCCCGAGTCCCCTAAGATCAGGGGCCCAGAGGCACGGGGATTGGAGGAAATCTGACTACAGGCAATTAAATGTCAATTTAAAAGGGAGTCCAGTGGGGAGGGAAAGGAAAGGGCTTAGTGCACTAGAACCAGGCTCCAGGCTGATGAGACCCCTCAGAGAGGGCTTTGCACATGTTAGACAGGGGGTGTGTTTTAACTTGTGATTTCCCCTGTTTTTCCAGTCACATGATTCAATATTATCGCAGTCTTCAAAACATCACCTTTTGGAAAACATGGAGAGACAAATTCAGAGAATTGAAGGCACCAGGTAATACTGTATGCTCTTAGGTAAGCTACTTAATCTGTGTCCCTATTTCCTCAATTATAAAGAGTGGATAATTGAATCTACCTCATGTAGTTTTCGTGTGAGGTACATGAGAGACTATGCATGTGATGTGCCTCGCACATGCCTGGCAGCACTAGTAGAGAGACATTGCACACGCCTTTATCTTAGGCTGATCTTAAGGCCCAACCCTCCTAAAACATAAACCATTTGGTTTAATCTTGTAACAACAAACATACCCCATCTATGCACCATTTAGAAATAAAACATTATTGGTAGAACTGAAGTTCCTTGTATGTTCCTTAAAACTCATTCGCGACCTTTCTTTCCCAGTGGTAATCTCTATCCTGAACTTGGGGTTCATCATTCTCATGCATATTCTTGTATTTTTACTGTAGATATGTATATCCATAAACAATATAATAGTAATGGGCTAGGCATGGTGACTCACACCTGTAATTCCAGCACTTTGGGAGGCCGAGGTGGGTGGATCACATGTGGTCAGCAGTTCGAGACCAGCCTGGCCAACATGGTGAGACACCATCTCTACCAAAAAAAATAAAAAATTAGCTGGGTGTGGTGGCGCGTGCATGTAATCTCAGCTACTCGGGAGGCTGAGACAGGAGAATTGCTTGAACCTGGGAGGCAGAGGTTGCAGTGAGCCGAGATGGTGCCACTGCATTCCAGCCTGGGCGACAGAGCAAGAGTCTGTCTCAAAACAAGCAAAAACAAAACAAAACAAAAATTGCAAACTGTATTATTTGGTATTTTTCATAGTTTACACAAACCTTACCAATTTTGTACATATTTGGCATCTTGTTTTGTTTTACTCACTACTATGGTTTTTTTAAAAATTTTATTTATTTATTTTTTGAGACAGAGTCTTGCTCTATCATCCATGAATGATCTCTGCTCACTGCAACCTCTGCCCCTCAGGCTCAAGCAATTGCCTCAGCCTCCCGAGTAGCTGGGATTACAGGCATGTGCCACCATGTCCAGCTAATTTTTGTATTTTTTGTAGAGATGGGGTTTCTTCATGTTGCTCAGGCTGGTCTCGAACTCCTGAGCTCAAGTGATCCACCTGCTTCGACCTCCCAAATTACTGGGATTACAGGCATGAGCCATGGCGCCTGGCTGGCTTTTTTTTTTTTTTTTTTTTTTTAGGTTTATTCATATAAAGCTAAAAATACAAGTGTAGATACATGTAACTCTACTGACTTCCGTTTTTTTGCTTTATAGTAACATATATATTTAAAATAAACAAGTAAAAGAACAGAGAAAAAGCTGAAATTCTCATTGTTTCCTTCCCTCTGCAGTCTCTCTTTTAACTAGTTTACAATGTTTCCCAGAGAAAATCAAAGATGAAATTTCACTTTATCTTTCTTCTCCAAAAGACTCAGCTCTGTTTTTCTCCTGTTTCCAAAACGGATAAGGCTTCTTTTATGGCTGTTAAATTTTATGCTATAGGTACCTGTCTGCTCTGCACTGTGGAGGATTTATCATTGCGTGATAATCAGGTCCCAGGCCCTCTTTCCTACCGTGAAGGCTGTTTCCGTGTTGAAGACAGTGAAGGCTGGCATTGCCATGGGGTCTGGCACTGTGGGGATACTGGCTGATGACCATTTATCAATTGTCAGTTTTTTTGTTTTGTTTTCAAACAATGTCTTGCTCTGTCGCCCAGTCTGGAGTGCAGTGGCGTGATCATGGCTCACTGCAGCCTCGACCTCCGGGGCTCAAGCAATTGTCTCACCTCAGCCTCCTGAGTAGCTGGGACCACAGGTGCACACCACCATGCCCAGCTAAATTTTTAAAATATTTTGTAGAATGGCGGGGTTGGGGGGAGAGGTGTCTCTCTATGTTGCCCAGGCTGGTCTTGAACTCTTGCACTCAAGTGATCCTCCCACCTTGGCCTCTCAAGGTGCTGGAATTACAGGTGTGAGTCATCATGCCTGGCCTCAACTGTCAGACTTTTCTTTTTTTTTTTTTTTGACATGGAGTCTCACTGTGTCACCCAGGCTGGAGTGCAGTGGCGTGATCTTGGCTCACTGCAACCTCCACCTCCTGGGTTCAAGCGAGTCTCCTGCCTCAGCCTCCCGAGTAGCTGGGATTACAGGCGTGCAACACCACATCCGGCTAATTTTTGTGTTTTTAGTAGAGACGGGGTTTCATGTTGGCCAGGCTGGTCTTGAACTCCTGACCTCAGGTGATCTGCCCACCTTCGCTTCCCAAAGCACTGAGATTACAGGCATGAGCCACAGCACCCGGCCAATTGTCAGACTTTTGATAGAGCTTTAATATTAAAAGAGAATTGAGTAAAACCTGCAGGTCAGCAGAAATTTTTCACTCAGCCACTCCTCTTCCCGATACCCCATTTGGAGTATTTCCGTTACCTTAAAGAGAGAATGGTGTGAATGTCCAGACATTCATATCACCTTTCCTTTTTTTTTTTTTTTTGAGACGGAGTCTCACTCTGACGACCAGACTGGAGTGCTGTGGTGCGATATTGGCTCACTGCAACCTCCACCTCCTAGGTTCAAGCAATTCCCCTGCCTCAGCCTCCCAAGTAGCTGGGATTACAGGCACTCGCCTAATTTTTGTAATTTTAGTAGAGACGGGGTTTCACCATGTTGGCTAGGCTGGTCTCGAACTCCTGACCTCAAGTGATTCGCACACCTCGGCCTCCCAAAGTGCTGGGATTACAGGCGTGAGCCACTGCGCCCTGTCAATTGTCAGACTTTCGATAGAGCTTTAATATTAAAAGAGAATTGAGTAAAACCTGCAGGTCAGCAGAAATTTTTCACTCAGTCACCCCCTCCCAGATTCCCCATTTAAAATATTTCCCTTATCTTAAAGATAGAATGGTGTGAATGCCCAGACATCTACACATCACCTTTCCTTTTGATTTTTGCTCTGAGCTACCTCAATCATTCTAAAACTTTAAGTTTGCTTGGAAATTACTGTATAGGGCTGCTGTTTGCACTATATCATGTATGTTGTATTTTGTTAGCAATTTAAGGTACTTTCAAAGGTTGTTTGACTACAGCTAATTTTCACCTTACTTATATATGATGTAATTCCTTTGGAGTAAGTTTTCAGTAAATGCTAGTTATTAATTTTGTCACTCTTATTGGAGAGCTGAAGTGCATAACTGATTTGCAAAAGTACTGAAGAACAAAATCGGTTTGGGGTATCATAGAAAATGGCCAATATGTGTGAAGATGGTGCTTCGAGATTTCCAGATAATCTGTTCCGGGTGGACCAGGCGGCCTGGTGAGGTTTGGCAGGGGAGCCTGCCAAGCCATGCATGTGGGGTACACCGGCACAACAAATAGGCTTCCATCCCAAGATTCATTGCCAAGCCAGCCTTTGGCACATGTGTAATTCAGTTTACCTCCTTTTTTCTTTTGTGGTCAAAAACATAGCATAAAATTTACTATCTTAACCATGTTTAAAGGTACAGTAGTACAGTAGTGTTAACTATATAAGCACCTTGCACAACTGATCTCTGGAAGCTTTCCATCTTCCAAAACTGAAACTGTATATCCATTGAACAACTCCCCATTGCCCCCTCCCTCGGGTCCCTGGCAACCACCATACTACTTTGTTTCTAAGAGTCTACTTTACATACCTTACACAAGTGGAATCACTCAGTATCTGTATTTGTCCTTTTGTGATTATCTTATTTCACTTAGCCAAATGTCCTTAAGGTTTATCCATGTTTTAGCAGATGACAGGATTTCTTTCTTTAAGACTGAATAGTAATTTTTTTTTTTTTATTGTGAGACCGAGTCTCACTCTGTCACCCAGGCTGGTGCGCAGTGGTGCAATTATAGCTCACTGCTGCCTTGACCTCCTGGTCTCAAGCGATCTTCCTATCGAAGCCTCTCAGGTAGCTAGGACTAAAGGCATGCACCATCATGCCCAGCTAATTTTTAAAAATTTTGTGTAGGGGCAGGGTCTCACTATGTTACCCAGGCAGGTCTCTAATTCCTGGGCTCAAGCGATCCTCCTGCCTCAGCTTCCCAAAGTGCTGGGATTACAGATGTGAGCCACCTGTGCCTGGCCATTATTTTTCACTTCCTAAAATTGGGAAGCATTGCTACTTGCTATTTTCGTCCTCTTTCTTCCAAGGAGGCAGATGTAACTGTCAGAAGGAGTCTATCGACCTCATTCTGTCATTCTGTTCTTGAGGCCACTGAAGGGGATAAAACCTGCTCTTAGAGGCCCAAGGGCATGGAATCTAAACCGTTGCTGGAAACTTCTCAGTGCTCCTGCTCCTCAGGGTTACCTGCTCTAAGTGTTTAATATCACTGAACTTTAAAAGGGAAAGACCCCGAGTCACACAGCATTCAATTTCCAAGTCACAGAAGGATGGGTGCTTGCTCAGATCTTCCCTCTATGCCCCATATAAGACCAGAAAGTTTCAGTCTTTTCTCTTTTCTTCTTTTTTGAGACAGGGCCTCGCTCTGTCACTCAGGCTGGAGTGCCGTGGTACGATCTCGCTCATTGCAACCTCCACCTCCCAGGCTCAAGAAATACTCCCACCTCAGCCTCCCAAGTATTCAAAAAATATGAGAACATAGCCAGGTGTGGTAGTGGACACCTGTGGTCCCAGCTACTTGGGAGGTTGAGGTGAGAAGATGGCTTGAACCCAGGAGGTCAAGGCTGCAGTGAGCCATGCACTCTACCCTGGGTGACAGAGTGAAACCCTGTTTCAAAAAAAGAAACAAAGAAACATGGTCAGGCTGGAACCTGTATCAATTGTATCAATTAACTGACTTATCTTGAATTAGCCTTGGAAAAATGAGGTGTCATCCCTAAAGGGGGTTCATGATGAACCTAATTTCCCTCTTTGGAGCCTAAGGCTCTACCAAAAAGACACCCAGTTGGATAACTTGGGAATAGGGAAAGATAATAGGATCTGACTCCACAGGAACGTAATGAAAATTTATTAGGTCTTTTTTGCCCTTAATTTTCCCCCATTTTGGTCCATCCTGTACACATCCTGCCAACTTGATTTTTTTTGGAGACGGAGTCTCGCTCTGTCTTCCAGGCTGGAGTGCAGTGGCGCGTTCTCGGCTCACTGCAAGCTCCGCCTCCCAGGTTCACACCATTTTCCTGCCTCAGCCTCCTGAGTTGCTGGGACTACAGGCGCCCGCCACCACGCCCGGCTAATTTTTTTTTTTTTGTATTTTAGTAGAGACGGGATTTCACCGTGTTAGCCAGGATGGTCTCGATCTCCTGACCTTGTGATCCACCTGCCTCGGCCTCCCAAAGTGCTGGGATTACAGGCGTGAGCCACCGCGCCTGGTCTTAATTTTTTTAAATAGCTTTTATTATAGAAATCCTCAAACATAACAAAAGTGGAGAAAATAGTATAATAAACCCTGATTTACTATGATCTGGCATCAGCAGTTATGAGCATTTCTGCAGTCATCCCACGTCATCCCTTATGGCTGTAAGTGGGCTCTCTAAGCTTCAGTTTCCCTGTGTGTCCTTGCCACATGATTTTGGCTGTATCCAAGTGTTATCTTTCTGTTATTTACATAGGAGTTTTCTTCCATTAGTACCTATTTTAAATTTAACTAAATATATATAAATATATACATACATATACACACAGCTATATTTTTTATATATATATATATATTTTTGAGACTGAATCTTGCTGTGTTGCTCAGGCTGGAGTGCAGTGGTGCAATCTCGGCTCACTGTAGCCTCTACCTCCCAGGCTCAAGCAATCCTCCCACCTTAGCCTCCCCAGTAGCTGGGACTACAGACGTGCACCACCACACCTGGCTAATTTTTGCTAATTTTTCATAGGGACAGGGTCTTGCCAAGTTGTTCAGGCTGGTCTTGAACTCCCGGCCTCAAGTGATCCTCCTGCCTTGGCCTCCCAAAGTGCTGGGATTACAGGCATGAGCCACCTTGCCCTGACCTAAGTAAGTATATTTTATTTATTTATATATATTTTTTGAAACAGAGTCTTGCTCTGTTCCCAGCCTGGAATGCAATGGCATGATCTTGGCTCACTGCAAACTCCACCTCCTAGGTTCAAGCAATTCTCCTGCCTCAGCCTTCTGAGTAGCTGGGATTACAGGTGAGCACCACCACACCTGTCTAATTTTTGTATTTTTGTAGAGATGGGGTTTCGGTATGTTGACCAGGCCGGTCTCGAATTCATGACCTCAGGTGATCCACCAGGCTCGGACTCCCAAAGTAATGGGACTATAGGCGTGAGCCACCATGCCTGGCCATAAATATATATATATATATATATTTTTTTTTTTTTTTTTTTGAGACGGAGTCTCGCTCTGTCACCCAGGCTGGAGTGCAGTGGCCGGATCTCAGCTCACTGCAGGCTCCGCCTCCCGGGTTCCCGCCATTCTCCTGCCTCAGCCTCCCGAGTAGCTGGGACTACAGGCGCCGCCACCATGCCCAGCTAGTTTTTTGTATTTTTTAGTAGAGACGGGGTTTCATCGTGTTAGCCAGGATGGTCTCAATTTCCTGACCTCGCGATCCACCCGTCTCGGCCTCCCAAAGTGCTGGGATTACAGGCTTGAGCCACCGCGCCTGGCCTCCATAAATATATTTTAAAAGGAAATATTTAATTATGAAAAAAAGAAAACCAAGATTACTTGCCATATGTAGAAAATAATTGTGAAAGTAAATAAATAAATACATAAATAAATACAATGAAAATGTTCTTATTAATAAATACTGTCGCCTGTAATCCCAGCACTTTGGGAGGCTGAGGCGGGCGGATCATGAGGTCAGGAGATGGAGACCATCCTGGCTAACACAGTGAAACCCGGTCTCTACTAAAAAATACAAAAAACTAGCTGGGAGAGGTGGCGGGCACCTGTAGTCCCAGCTACTCAGGAGGCTGAGGCAGGAGAATGGAGTGAATCTGGAAGGAAGAGCTTGCAGTGAGCCGAGATCACGCCACTGCACTTCAGCCTGGGTGACAGAGTGAGACTCTGTCTCAAACAAATAATAATAATAATAATAATAATAAATAAAATAAATACTGTCCAACACTGGTGACTACCAGATTCCGCTCATTTTGCTAAAAAAGGGAGGTTATCAACAAGTTTAGAGATGTTAAAAAAATCAAGCCAGCACCAAACTGGGACATTCTCTCAGTTAATCAGAAGGGCTGAGAGAGGGCAGGAGTTAGCTTTTCCTTTCTCAACTCAGTGTTATCTTAACACCAAGCTCCTGTATCTCCAACAGTCACCCAGTGTGCCATCTTCTCACAGACCTCTAGAAGCAGGATTTCATGTTTTGGAAAACACTGTTGATCCCATTCTCTCTTTCCTCTGTCCTTTCTGATTGGTACTTGTGATGGTCAGTTTTTTGTCAACTTGGCTAGGCTATAGTCTCCGGTTATTCAATCAAATGCTACTTTAGTTGTTGCTGTGTAGGTATTTTGTAGATGTGATTAATGTTCATAATCAGTTGATGTTAGGCTGAGCACAGTGGCTCACACCTGTAATCCCAGCACTTTGGGAGGCCGAGGCAGGAAGATCACTTGAGCCCAGGAGTTGGAGATCAACCTGAGCAACATGGTGAAACCCCATTTCTACAAAAAATACAAGAATTAGCCAGGTGTGGTGGTGTGCACCTGTAATCCAGCTACTCAGGAGGCTGAGGTGGAAGGATCATTTGAGGCCAGGAGATTGAGGTTGCAGTGAGACATGATTGTGCCACTGCACTCCAGCCTAGGTGACAGGGCAAGACTTTGTCTAAAAAAATAATAACGAAAAGTTGACTTCAAGTTAATGATTTGAGATGCCCTGGGTGGGCCTGATCCAATTAGTTGAATGACTTTAAGAACAAGGCGGAGGCTTCCCCAAAGAAGAAATCCCCAAAGAAGAAATGGCAGCTTCAGGTCCTGGCTGAGTTTTGAGTCTGCCCTTCCTAACGGCCTGCTTCAAGAATTGAGAATTTTCCTAGCCAGCCCCTACAATCACGAATAAGCCAATTCTTTGCAGTAAATCTCTTGCCACATAGCTCCATCTCCTACTGGTTCTGTTTCTCTGGTGAAGCCCTGCTTGGTGCATACCCTATACATGTGTTCCATAGCAGCTAGAACGATCTGGCTATTCCCAAATGCGCCAGCTGCCTTCTCACCTCTGTGGTGTTGCCTGCTTCTCACCCCCTTGAGGGAATGTCTGTTTCTGCAAGGCCACCGTTCTTGTCTTACATCTTGCCTTCAAGGCCCACCTTGAGTAGCTGTCTCTGTGAAGCCTTCCTGGGGTCTCAGGTCTGTTGTAGCCCTGCCGCTGAATTGAACAGCACCGTGGGTGCTCACTCACGTGGGCCTGCAGGCCACCTTTATCTCGTTCTGACCCTAAAAGGGCTTCTACATCTGTTTCTCTAACCCTAGCTGCTTCTCTACCCGGCAAATGTCCTTGGATGCTTGTTTATTTTTGTTTTTTGTTTTTTTTTTTTTGAGATGGAATTTCACTCATGTTGCCCAGGCTGTAGTGCAGTCACGTGATCTCGGCTCAGTGCAACCTCCTCCTCCCAGGTTCAAGTGATTCTCCTGCCTCAGCCTCCTGAGTAGCTAGGATTACAGGCATGTGCCACCACGCCCATCTAATTTTTGTATTTTTAGTAGAGACAGGGTTTCACCAAGTTGATCAGGTTGGTCTGGAACTCCTGACCTGGTGATCCACCCACCTTGGCCTCCCAAAGTGCTGGGATTACAGGCGTGAGTCACCATGCCCAGCTGATGCTTGTCTTTGAGGCCACTGAAGCTCTGTCAGCAAAAGTGGAGGGCCACCTTTAGCTTCCTGCCACACCTCATCATTCCCGTTCCTTCAAATGGCCAACCTTTTCATGGAGTGGAACACCCACCCCGCCCCACCCCATCTTGGGCTGAGACACCCCACAAGAACAGAAGGGGGCCTTCTGAAAGGGGACTCAGTAGAGGACAGTTGAAAACACAATCCTGCTGTAAGACACTCAGGAGTCCAAGGGCTGAGGAAATGTTCTCCTGTCCATTCCTGAGGCCGGCTTCCACCTTCTCCATTTTCCCAACCTGCAGGGATTTGAAGTGCCCTCCGCTTCCACTCAGGGAAGATCTGATAGAACTGAATGTCCAGGCCAGGCACGGTGGCTCACGCCTGTAATCCCAGCACTTTAGAAGGCTGAAGCGGGTGGATCACCTGGGGCCAGGAGTTCAAGACCCGCTTCGCAAACAATGCGAAACCCTGTGTCTACTAAAAATACAAAAATTAGACAGGTGTGGTGCATGCCTGTAATCCCAGCTACTTGGGAGGCTGAGGCATGAGAATAGCTTGAACCCACGAGATGGAGGCTGCAGTGAGCTGAGATCACACCACTGTACTCCATCCTGGGCAACAGAACTGAATGTCCAGTATATGGGCCAAAGATCCAAGAGAAAGAAAGATCTTAAGTGGAGGAAGCAGGGAAATGGGAGTGAGTTTGGCCTGGGAGAGAGTCCCTAGAAGGGAGAGTACCAAGTTCTTCAGTGACAGGGAGAGGTGCAAGCTGATGGGAAGCCTGGGAAGGATGCATTCAGTGTTCCTGGAGCAGCTGGCAGGACGGGGTAACTGCAGTGCAGTGGGGCAGGAGCCCCACCCCAAAGGAGTAGGCACCGTCCATCCGGATGGCAGCTGGGGCCAGCAGTGAGGGTGCAGTGACTAACCAGCCAGCACCTGCTTCTCCTCAGCTCGAGGGCTACACCTTCTGCCCTCCCGATGCTCCAGGCACACGAAGGTGATTGTGTAACCTCCTGGAGATGAAAGTGCATTCCTCGCTGGCTCCAAGGACCCCAGGGCTCCTCAGTCAGGGGAGCCCAGTCAGAAGCTCAGCAGGGAAGTCCATGCTGCCTCCGCTACAGGCCTCATGGGGAAGCGAGTTTCTTCTTCTGGCCCCCGTCCCACTCTCACTTCCCCTGAGAAAAAAGGAATGTAAGTGTCCTGAGAAGAGAAAGCAGAGGGCATGGGCTGGCTGGCTTGGCTTGGTACTTCCTGAATAAAACTGTACTATCTCCAGGACAGCCTGACAGTGCACATTTGAGCTTCCGTTTAAGGAAAATCTCAATCTCTGACCTCTCCTCTGAGGTGGGGCAATTCTGCAAGAGCCACACAGTGTGGTTTCGGGTGAGAGGGAGGAAGGAGGTGCCACAGGGACACAGTCCTCATTAAGACTAAGGTTCTGCGGGAAATGCTGAATCTGAAAACGTTCTTCCCCTCCATGATGCACCCCTAAAGTAGCCTCATCCAGACTGAAACTTAGGACTGGGTGTGGTGACTCATCCCTGTAATCCCAGCACTTTGGGAGGCCGAGGTGGGCGGACCACCTGAGGTCAGGAGTTCAAGACCAGCCCAGACAATGTGGCAAAACACCATCTCTACTAAAAATACAAAAATTAGCTGGGTGTGGTGGCGTATCCCTGTAATCCCAGCTACTTAGGAGGCTGAGGCAGGAGAATTGCTTGAACCTGGAAGGTGGAGGCTGCAGTGAGCCAAGATTATGCCACTGCATTCCAACTTGGGTGACAGAGCAAGACTCCATCTCAAAAGAAAATAAAAACAGAGAAACTAAAAATCAACACACGCACACACACACACATACACACACACACAAGTGCTAACAGGAATGATGACATTGCTCTCTGTGATAATTACTCATGGATCTACAACTGCCTAATACATGCATGAAATAAAAATTCAACCCCGGCCGGGCGCAGTGGCTCAAGCCTGTAATCCCAGCACTTTGGGAGGCCGAGACGGGCGGATCACGAGGTCAGGAGATCGAGACCATCCTGGCTAACACGGTGAAACCCTGTCTCTACTAAAAAAAAAAATACAAAAAGCTAGCCGGGCGAGGTGGCGGGCGCCTGTAGTCCCAGCTACTTCGGAGGCTGAGGCAGGAGAATGGCATAAACCCGGGAGGTGGAGCTTGCAGTGAGCTGAGATCCGGCCACTGCACTCCAGCCCGGGCGACAGAGCGAGACTCCATCTCAAAAAAAAAAAACAAAAAAAAAAAAACAAAAAAAAAAAAACTCAACCCCACTAGTAATCAAAAAAATGTAAATCAACTCAAAGAGATAGGATTCCCATCTATCAAATGGAATTTTTTTTTTTTCTGAAGTGATTTTACCTTTATTTCCTTCACTTTAAGCCAATCATGAAATTTCTTTTTTTTTTTTTTTTTTTTTTTTTTTGAGACGGAGTCTCACGCTGTTGCCCAGGCTGGAGTGCAGTGGCGCGATCTCGGCTCACTGCAAGCTCCGCCTCCTGGGTTCACGCCATTCTCCTGCCTCAGCCTCCTGAGTAGCTAGGACTATAGGCGCCCGCCGCCTCGCCCGGCTAATTTTTTGTATTTTTAGTAGAGACGGGGTTTCACTGTGGTCTCGATCTCCTGACCTTGTGATCCGCCCGCCTCGGCCTCCCAAAGTGCTGGGATTACAGGCTTGAGCCACCGCGCCCGGCCCAATCATGAAATTTCACAGTGATTTCTGGGGTGGGGGCAGAAGGAAGGCGGTGTTAAGAATCATCGGGGCTATGGCCCAGTCAACCCACGGAGGTGCAGGCAGGGTGGGCCCTCACTGGGGCAGCTGGAGGAGCACGGGCTGCCCCACCGGCAGGTAGGTGATGTTCCGAGAACGTGAGAGCTGGTATGCAATGTCCTCCGCGGCTTCCAGCTTGCGCAGCTCGATCAGGCCATCCCCTGCGGTAGCCAGTGAGTTGGCAATCAGCTCAGCTGCCTTGGAGTCGCCCTCAGCAGGGATGATGGCTGCCTTTTTCTGCTGCTCAGCCTTTTCCACCACAAATCTGGCCCTCTCTGCTTCCTGCTGAGCCACCTGTTTGGCTTCACCGCTTCTGTGAACTCCTTCCCGAAGGTCAGATGTGTCAAGGACATGTCATCCAGGATGAGCCCAAAGGTGGCTGCTCACTCTGTAAGATCGTCGCTCACCTGCCTGGAGACCAGCTCTCTCTGGGTGATGAGTTCTCCAGCATCAAAGCGAGCCACCACTGACTTGAAGATCTCGGTCGTGATGGACGGCAGCACACGCTCATCATAGTCCTCTCCGATGCTGGTGAAGATTCGAGGAAGCTGGCTAGTGACTGGCGGGAAGAGGATGCGCAGTGTGAAGTTGACATTCTGTAAATCTTTGCTACCAGTGATGACTGGCACATGACGTGGTCGAGAACGGCGGTCAAAGATAATTGGTTTCTGTATCCATGGGATGAGAAAGTGAGTCCCTTTCCCTACCACAATGTCCTGTACTCCATGGAACCGGTCCAAGATGACAGCTCTGTGCCAAGCATCCACATTATATGAGGCAGAGTTCACCATGCCTCCTGTAACAGCTAAGGCCAGACCAAACTTGCCAATGGACTCAAACACTTTGGCAGCCATGTTTTCTTCTGCTGGACCCTCTCACTCCTGCTTCCACTCTGACGACCACATGACTTCCCCAACCACGCATACTATGCATGCGCTCCTCTCGGAATTGTTTTTAAACAGGGCCTTCTCTTCCACGTGCTGGTGGGATTGTGTGCTGGCTTTCTGGAAAGTCACTTGATAACCCGTAATGATACTTTAAAAAGAATGACTCAGTAATTTCACTTATAGGAATGATTCTAATGAAATGACAAGCCGGGCGCAGTGGTTCATGCCTGTAATCCCAGCACCTTGGGAGGCTGAGGTGGGCAGATCACCCGAGGTCAGGAGTTCGAGACCAGCCTGACCAACATGGAGAAACCCCGTCTCTACTAAAGATACAAAATTAGCCCGGCATGGTGGCACATGCCTGTAATCCCAGCTACTCGGGAGGCTGAGGCAGGATAATCGCTTGAACTCGGGAGGCAGAGGTTGTGGTGAGCTGAGATCATGCCATTGCACTCCAGCCTGGGCAACAAGAATGAAACTCAGTCTCAAAAAAAAAAAAAAAAAAAAAGAAATGACAAGAGATAAGAACAAAGATGTTTTATGCAAAAATGCTCATTACTTCATGATCATAGCAAAAGAAAAAACCTTAAATGTCCAACAACTTTAACTGTTCATCACACTAAGTCCATACTGGAGACTACTATGGAGTCATTAAAAATGGTCATTGGGGCTGTAACCCCAGCATTTTGGGAGGCTAAGGTGGGAGGATTGCTTGAACCCACGAGTTTGAGACTAGTCTAGGCAACATGGTGGGACTCTGTCTGTACAAAAAATTAGACTTCCGAGCATGTTAGCACACATCTGTAGTCCCAGCCACTCAGGAGGCTAAGGGTGAGAAGACTGAGCCCAGGAGCTTGAGGCTGCAGTGAGCCGTGACTGCACCACTGCACTTTAGCCTGGGCAGAGCAAGACATTGTTTCCAAAAAAAAAAAATTGGGCCAGGTGTGCTGGCTCACGCCTGTAATCTCAGCACTTGAGAGGCTGAGGGGGGAGGTCACTTGAAGCCAGGAGATCTACCTTGGAGGGTTGCTGTGAGAATCACACGTGATAATCTATGTAAACTGCTTAGCAGAGAGTTCCTGGTTTATTATACAACTAGGTAAGGCTGGGCATGGTGGTTCATGCCTGTAATCCTAGCACTTTGGGCGGCTGAGGTGGGCAAATTGCTTGAGGCCAGGAGTTCAATACCAGCCTGGGCAACATGGCAAAACCCTGTCTCTGCAAAAAAATACCAAAATTATCTGGGTGTGGTGGTGTATGTCTGTGGTCCCAGCTACTCGGGAGGCTGAGGCAGGAGAATCACTTGAACCCAGGAGGTTGAGGCTCCAATGAGCTGTGACCATGCCACTACACTTGACCCTGTCTCAAAACAACAACAACAAAAAAGGGTAGATAAATATGAGCAATGATTATTTAATAATGGACATGTGGCCAGGCACGGTGGCTTGCACCTGTAATCCCAGCACTTTGGGAGGCCGAGGCGGGTGGATCACCTGAGGTCAGGAGTTTGAGACCAGTCTGGCCAACATGATGAAACCGTGTCTCTACTAAAAAATATAAAAATTAGCTGGGCATGGTGGCAGGTGTGGCTTTCTGGAAAGTCACGTGATAACCTGGACTGATACTTTAAAAAGAATGACTCAGTAATTTCACTTCTAGGAATGATTCTAATGAGGATTAGAGCAAGACATTGTTTCCAAAAAAAAAAAGTCATTGGGCCAGGTGCTCAATGCTACTTGGGAGTCTGAGGCAGGAGAATCACTTGAACCTGAGAAGTGGAGGTTGCAGTGAGCTGAGATCGCGCCATTGCACTCCAGTTGGGCGACAAGAGCAAAACTCCGTCTCAAAAAAAAAAAAAAGCAAGCAAGCAAGCAATGGACATGTATAATTTTTGATAATGACAAATATCCCAGTTCGTGCTTTTTTTTTTTTTTTTTTTTTTTGAGACAGAATCTCACTCAGTCACCCAGGCTGGAGTGCAGTGGCATGATCTCGGCTCACTACAACCTCTACCTCCCTAGTTCAAGTGATTCTTGTGCCTCAGCATCCCAAGTAGGTGGAATTACAGGCGTGTGCCACCATGCCCAGGTAATTTTTTTTTTTTTTTTTGAGACAGTCTCATTCTGTTGCCCAGGCTGGAGTGCAGTGCCACAATCTTGGCTCACTGCAACTCTGCCTCTCGGGTATAAGCGATTCTCCTGCTTCAGCCTACCAAGTAGGTGGAACTACAGGCACATGCCACCACGCCTGGCTAATTTTTATATTTTTAGTAGAGACGGGGTTTCACCATGTTGTCCAGGCTGGTCTTGAACTCCTGACCTCAGGTGATCTGCCCGCCTTGGCCTCCCAAAGTGCTAGGATTATGGAGATGAGCTACTGTGCCCGGCCCTTGTAATTCATGCTATTTTATTTTATTTTATTTTATTTTATTTTATTTTGAGACGGAGTCTCGCTCTGTCGCCCAGGCTGGAGTGCAGTGGCCAGATCTCAGCTCACTGCAAGCTCCGCCTCCCGGGTTCCTGCCATTCTCCTGCCTCAGCCTCCTGAGTAGCTGGGACTACAGGCGCCCGCCACCTCGCCCGGCTAGTTTTTTGTATTTTTTTAGTAGAGACGGGGTTTCACCGTGTTAGCCAGGATGGTCTTGATCTCCTGACCTCGTGATCCACCCGTCTCAGCCTCCCAAAGTGCTGGGATTACAGGCTTGAGCCACCACGCCCGGCCAATTCATGCTATTTTAAAATAACATTTCAGAAGAATTTTTTATGAACTGGAACACAAAAATAATGAATTAAATAGAAAAGCAAGATACAATGTGTGTGCCTATAACCCCATCTTCCAACCTACATACATGTGCATGAATATATGCGTATATTTCAAAAACAAAGAGATTGTTTTGCCCCAAATACTACCAGTAGTTAAATTGTAGATTATGAATGATTCTTGTCCTTTATTCTTTAATGTATTTTCAAAGATTTCTAAAATAAGCACTCTTCTGGTTTTTCAAAAGTAAAACTTTAAAAAAGATCTAGAATCTGCTGGCGGGAGAACACACAGAGGGAAACCGTGACCTCCAGACGTGAGCGGCCCGGCTGCTGGTGTCAAGCTCCACAGAAAGCCGAGTCACCCCTTTGGGGCCAGGGTGTCCTGTGAAATATATAGACCAGGGTCAGGCCAACTCACGAGGCCCAATGGCCTCGGCAGACCTTTCCGGGGAGTGGGCACTCTGCCACCCCGGCCCATATCTTAATGAGATAATGTATGTGAAAGCACTTTGCCAAAGAGAAAACTCTATCCAGATAGGTGATTGCATGGCTTATTCTGGAGAAAGTAGGCTCTCAGAGCACATTCCATTAAGGAATTTCACACTCTATCTCCTCCTCCAAACTCTTCTCTTTTTCTCCCTCCCCTGAACAGAAATATATTTAGCAACCCTATCTAAATCCTCTTCTTTCCCTTAATTTGATTAAGGAGCAAGGGGAACAAGAGATGGAATGGGGGTGAGGGGAGTGGGGTGGCTGAGCTGCGGGGAAAGATTAGAGGAGCTGCATGTGTATCTCCGGCAGAGCGATGGCTGAGTGTGGACAGGACGAGGGCCTCCTGGTACTTAGTACAGAGGCACAAAGGACAGAGGGAGGGGACACAGTTGATCACGAACACACTTCTCTGGGAGAATGAAGACCGAATCAGGGAGGGTCCACCTTCTGGGACTAACTTGGGGGGGCACTGGATTCTGAGTCTCCTCTGCTTTCCTGGTGGCTTGGGTCCTCAGAGCCTCAAAAAGTCCCAGGAGGCTGCATGCACTGAGCTTTTGCTATGTGTTTGGTACTTTCACATATTCACATAGAACAGCGAATGTATTCTGTTTTTCCTTTTTTCTTTTTTTTTGAGACAGGGTCTTACTCTGTTGCCCAGGCTGTAGTGGCACAATCACGGCTGCAGCCTCAACCTCCCAGACTCAGGTGATCCTCCCACCTCAGCCTCCCAAGTAGCTGGTACCATAGGTACACACCATCACACTCAGCTAATTTTTTTTTTTTTTTTTAGTAGAGATGAGGTCTTGCTATGTTGCCCAGACTGGTTTTGAACTCCTGAGTTCAGGCCACCACACTTGGCCTGAATTTATTCCTTTTTTTTTTTTTTTGAGGCGGAGTCTCGCTGTGTGGCCCAGGCTGTAGTGCAGTGGCACGATCTTGGCTCACTGCAAGCTCCGTCTCCCGGGTTCATGCCATTCTCCTGCCTCAGCCTTCTGAGTAGTGGGGCTACAGGTGCCCGCCACCTCCCCCGGCTAATTTTTTGTATTTTTTAGTAGAGACGGGGGTTTGCCGTGTTAGCCAGGATGGTCTCAATCTCCTGACCTCGTGATCCGCCCGCCTTGGCCTCCCAAAGTGCTGGGATTACAGGCGTGAGCCACCGCGCCTGGTCTATTTTTTTTGTGTGAGACAGAGTCTTGCTCTGTTGCTGAGGCTGGAGTGCAGAGGCACAATCTCGGCTCACTGCAACCCTCTGCCTCCTGGATTCAAGTGATCCTCCTGCCTCAGCCTCCCGAGTAGATGGGACTACAGGCACTCACCACCATGCCCAGCTAATTTTTGTACTTTTTTTAGAGATGAGGTTTCACCATGTTGCCTAGGCTGGTCTCAAACTCCTGGGCTCAATCGATCCCCCTGCCTCAGCTTCTCAAAGTACTGGGACTATAGGTGTGAGCCAATGTGCTCAACCTGAATTTCTTCTTTTTTGCTTGTTTGTTTGGTTTGGTTTGTTTCGAGATAGGGTCTCGCTCTGTCACCCAGGCTGGAGTGCTGTGGCACAATCTCGGCTCACTGAAGCCTCCGCCTCCCGGGTTCAAGCAATTCTTCTACCTCAGTCTCCCAAGTAGCTGGGATTACAGGAATGTGCCACCACATCCGGCAAATTTTTGTATTTTTAGTAGAGACGGGGTTTCACCATGTTGGCCAGCTTCATCTCAAACTCCTGACCTCAAGTGATCCAATCGCCTCAGCTTCCCAAAGTGCTGGGATTACAGGTGTGAGCCACCGTGATTGGCCGGCCTGAATTTATTCCTATGAAGTAGTTTGTCTTTACCTACGATGCTGATGCTGAGAGATTGTTTTGCCCAAAAGAATACAGTTGTTAATGTGTGGGGAAACAGGATTGCAGTCTAGTTCTGCCTGATTCCACTGCTCTCCCTGGCAAATATTATCCTCAGGAGAAAATAACAGCAGCCAATGCTGACTTAGCCCTACTCACCAGGCACTATGTGCCTTAAAATACAGTATCTCATTAAATCCTCACAGCGCTTCTATGAGGTAGATACTATTATTTTTATTTTTTTTCGGATGGAGTCTCGCTCTGTTGCCCATGCTGGAGTGTAGTAGCATGATCTTGACTCACTGCAACCTCTGCCTCCTGGGTTCAAGTGATTCTCTTGCCTCAGCCTCCTGAGTAGCTGGGATTACAGGCACGCGCCACCATGCCCAGTTAATTTTTGTATTTTTAGTAGAGATGGGGTTTCACCATGTTGGTCAGGCTGGTCTCCAACTCCTGACCTCATGATCTGCCCACCTCTGCCTCCCAAAGTGCTGAGATTACAGGCATGAGCCACCGCCCCCGGGCGAGGTATACTATTAATAACCCCATTTTACAGATGAGGAGCCTGAGGCATACAGTAAACCATTTACATTACAGAGCTGGGAAATGGCAAGAGATAGGGACTTAGAGAGCCTGGGAGAGTGGAGAAATGTTGGGTACGAGGCATGCAAAATGAGCAGGCCCCTCTGTTTTATGTGTGTCTCTTCTGATGGTCTGGTTGCTCAGCAAGGACAGGGACCTTGTCTTGTTTATCCTGTATTGCCAACCCGAGCACAATGCCTGGAACAGAAGGAATGTTTGCTGCAAGAACTAGTGGTACCTGATAAACTTGGCTAAGCAATTGTCTCCACTGGGGGCCAACTTGGTGAGGATTAAGTGAGATTTATTTGTCTAGGGATTTCCAAGTCTAAAATGTCATGCTACTGGGCTTCGGAAAAGGCTCCATTGGCACTGGGGATCCCTGCAGGAGGCTTCAAAGGTGACCAGGACCTTGACAATGGGCAGGCCCAGGGAGATGGCTCCAGCTCCCCTTGTGGGGTTGGATTCAGACCAAGGTGACAATGGGCGGGGGAGATCTGGCACACACTCCCCACTGTCCCCTTCCACAGGGACATCTCCAAACCCCAGGGGATAAAACAGGATAGGAGATGGAGGGAGTGAGCGGGTGGGTAGGAAGTGTGCCACCCAGGCTGCTCACAGAGACAGGAGAGAGGGAAGGTGGGGGATGGGTGTTTGAATTAACAGGAACCCTAAGACTTTTCTAGAAGTAGATTTGAAAGAATAGGCCGGGCGCGGTGGCTCAAGCCTGTAATCCCAGCACTTTGGGAGGCCGAGACGGGCGGATCACGAGGTCAGGAGATCGAGACCATCCTGGCTAACACGGTGAAACCCCGTCTCTACTAAAAAATACACAAAACTAGCCGGGCGAGGTGGCGGGCGCCTGTAGTCCCAGCTACTCGGGAGGCTGAGGCAGGAGAATGGCGTAGACCCGGGAGGCGGAGCTTGCAGTGAGCTGAGATCCGGCCACTGCACTCCAGCCTGGGCGACAGAGCGAGACTCCGTCTCCAAAAAAAAAAAAAAAATAAATAAGAAAGAATAAAGGGCAGGAATTTGTTTTCTTTTAGAAAAGAGGACTCCTCCAGGAAGGGTCCTCGGCTTCAACAAGAGTCTCTTGTTGACTAATAAGCCCCTCACTGCCTTGTAGTCTTTTATGCCTCACAGTGAGGATTCAAGCTTCTCTCCCTTCTATACCCCATGAGGAAGGCTACCAAGGGGCAGAGAACAGAAACAGCCACCAAGTTCTTGGGCCAAGTCCAGGGCTTCTTGGACTGTATTCAGAGAGCTGCGGCTTTTCTCTACCACTTGCAACAGCTCTTGGTGTCTTTATGTGAGTTGCTTATTAACCAGAGGATATCAGGACACTGGGAGGGCAGAGCTGGTGCTGGTTGCCAGTGAGAATAATTCAGAAACACAGAGCGGGGCAGAGCTGATGTGTGCAGCCGATGTGACGGACAGAGGTGCCTGGCAGCGTGGAACCAGGCTCTGGGCACCATGCAGGAGCAGCAGACTGGAGGGGCCTGTGGCCTATGGGGATGGCCAGGAAAGGCAGGGTCCCCTACCAACACTGCAGGCCACCCCCAGGATGAAGGCATGGCGAAGGGCACTGATGGCAACTGGAGGCCACCTGTCGGGATGGGACACAGCACTGGACAGACACTTCCCTCTCACGGCCACACATCTATCATCCTCCTTTTCCAAAGAGACTGCTTTTCCAGAAAAGGCCCTGAGTAAAAGACTCAAATCCCAGACATCCTCTTCCCTGTCTTCCATAAGCTGCTACTGACAGTCCCCGTCTACAGAGTCAGTATTGATGGGCTTCACCTGCCAGCTGACCCCTTGGGGTCAAACCAAGGAAGCAAAACAGCCATGGGCCCTGAGATGGTTCCTGACACCAGGCCACAGAGCAGCTTCCTGCTGTGTCTAAAGAAACACAGATTAGCCACGCTTCGGCCGGGCTGCAGTGCTATGTGTCTTAGGTTTCAAGCTGGTACCAGCTGCACCGAGGGGAAATGGTTGGGGAAGTTCTCCTGTTTGGCTTCTTTCCACATGGAGGACAGCAAAAGGAAGAGGGAGCTTAGAGCTGCTATGCTGGTACCGATGCCTTAAAAATGATGATATAAACACAGCCACAGGAGTCAGCCTGTGAGTCCCTGATGGGGACCAGAGGAGAAATGTCCTGACTTACCCTTCAGCCCACGCTCTGCAAACAGAAGTGACCCAGCCCTCATCTATCACCTCAAAAGCTAAACAACTTCCTCAGACGGCCCCATGGAATATAAATCAGGAGGGCCCTAGCTTCTAAGAAACCAGTACACAACTACAGCCCTCAGAAATACTTATCCTCATCTTCTTTCTTTTTTTTTTTTTTTTTTTTTTTTTTTTTTTTTTTTTTTTTGAGACGGAGTCTCGCTCTGTCGCCCAGGCTGGAGTGCAGTGGCCGGATCTCAGCTCACTGCAAGCTCCGCCTCCCGGGTTCACGCCATTCTCCGGCCTCAGCCTCCCGAGTAGCTGGGACTACAGGCGCCCGCCACCTCGCCCGGCTAGTTTTTTCTATTTCTTAATAGAGACGGGGTTTCACCGTGTTAGCCAGGATGGTTTCGATCTCCTGACCTCGTGATCCGCCCGTCTCGGCCTCCCAAAGTGCTGGGATTACAGGCTTGAGCCACCGCGCCCGGCCATCATCTTCTTTCTTCCTCTCCTTTCAGAATAGGGTGCTAGCGAGTCATATCTGCAGATGAGGCCAGGCAAGGTGGTTCATGTTTGCAGTCCCAGCACTTTGGGAGCTGAGGTGGGTGGATCACTTGAGGCCAGGAGTTTGAGACCAGCCTGGTCAACATGGTGAAACCCCGTCGCCACTAAAAATACAAAAATTAGCCAGGCATGGTGGTGCGTGCCTGTAATCCCAGCTACTCAGGAGGCTGAGCCAGGAGAATTGCTTGAACCCGGGAGGCGGAGTTTGTAGCAAGCCGAGATTGCGCCACTGCCTTCCAGCCTGGGCAACAGAGAGAGACTCCATCTCAAACGAATAAACAAACAAACAAAATAACTGCAGATGTATGTCGGAGGTCACCTTAAGCATGTTACTCAAAGTATCTGAGCATGGGTCCTCATCTGTATCTCTGAGCATAGGTTTGAGGTGGGAGATAAATGAGATCATCCATTCAGAGTTCTTAGTATACTACTACCTCGATAAATATCATCATTTCAGCGGCTGAAGGCCATTGTCAGGTATAAAAAAGGAGAAACAATACTTCTATACTAATCCCAAACAAGAAGGCTATGGGCCAGGGCTTCAGTGATTCATGATGTCCAAGCCTTCTTGCTCCTGCTCTCTCTCATGCCAAGTCTGTGCCAGACCTGGTCGCACTTGGCAACCTCAGCAGCCTCCAACTTGTTTGAATTCTCACAGAGAATCCCAATGGGTACTCCGACCTGCTGGCGCAGAGACAAATTCAAACACACTGGAGTGGCAGTGAAATGTATAAGAAATAGTCACAAGGAACGTTCAAGCTCTCAGAATGCCTGCAGAGCTGGGGTTTACACAGAGGGCCCCACTTTTCCAGACAGGCAGGGGAGCAAGCTTACAAATTATTTCCTCTCATGCATACTTTCATGATAGCATCATAACATGCACAATAAACACCTTTGGCTCCCCACTGAACAGGTACAGACACGACGGCTTTTCTGTTTTAAAGCTCCCGAATGCCAAAGCCTTCTCTGCTGCTCTGATGCCCCAACTTTCGCTGCCTGGGAATTGGATCTGGGGTAATGAGTGACCCAGCAGGCAGAGATGACAGATTCCTGCCTAATGTAGCAATGCCAGGACAACCTGGAGTATCTGGCGTGGCGGGCAGGCACAGGCAGGATGGGAGAGGTAGCCATGAGTACACCAACCTTTGTCCCTGTTTGCTCTGGGAGAGGGCAGGCCCTGCCAATGCTGCTCTCCTCTCGTGGTGCCTCTGCCTGGGGCTCTTGGCTAGTCAAACCTCCCCGGGGACCTGAGGCGACCTGACCTTGGTGGGTGGCAAGCCGAGACCTCTTCAGGCAGTCAAAGGGTGCTCTGGCACCTCTGACATGACACAGCAGGTGTGGGGTTTGTAGGCCTTGCCTGCTCCTGCCCCCTGAGGAAGCCTCTTTCCTTCTGGCTCCTTCCCAGTGGAAAGCTTATCATTAACTAGCCGCTCAGAAAACGATGACCTACCCTGGGGCACTCCTTGGTTCAAACCACTTACAGGGTCTGAGGAAAACAGAAGGACGGTGCAGAGCCTGAGCTGGGCGGTGTTGCATGCCTTCCTCTTGCCAGCCTTTGTCCTCTGGGGCAGGGGAGCACTCCTTTTTTAGCCTTGCTCACTGCCATATAAGTGGGTGTCTTGAGGAACCTGTGTGTTCTTTCTTCTGGCAAGGCTGCCCAGTTCTCTGGTTCCCCAGGTTAGGTACAAACAGAGTGACAGAGATACACGTCTGGTGGGGAGGTGGGGACACTCTGGCTCTTGTGTGAGAAATCCTCCTGCTTGCTCTCTCTCTTTCTCTCTCTTTTTTTTTTTTCCTGGATGACACGGCTGGGGCTTGAAGCAGGCTGATCCTGAAAACCTACTTTTCTTGAGAAAAGTCTGAGGGTTTTCTCTTTTCCTAGGAAGCTAGGCCCTGGTCCCCTGGCCCCTTCACCTTATGGAGGGCACCCCCTCTGCCAGGTCCCTCCCAGCTGGCAGGAGCGCTTACGAAGGTCAGAGAAAAGCATCCTTCCCTTTCACAAATAAACAAACCCAATCCATGTGCTGGAGGACTTAGGGTATATTAATAGCCAGATATTTTGTTTTCCTATTCTGGTGCTTATCCCTTTCCACTAGGATGAAAGATAAGAGAACACAAAATGTTCTCCATCAGCCACCCTTCTCCCCTCCCCCAGGGAGAGGCAAGCCGGGGGCGTGCGCTCTTCTGTTTAAAACCATTCCTGATGGAGAAACCCTGAGAAAATAGACTTAAAAGTTTATATTCAGTCTCTCTTGGCTACTGTTGCTGCTCAGCAAAGAAACTCTATATTGTTTAAACCCTCCAGGCGAACGGGTTGCAAGGCAACCTTCAAACAATAGAAAATACCCCAAACTAAAAATAAAGGCATTAAGAGATGGAAAGCATGGTGTCCCTTTGGTGAAGTGATTCCAGAATTGGGGCAAGGGAGAAGGTTGTCGATCAGGCTGTTTGTGTGTGATGTCAGCCAGTTTGCCTGCTCTCACCCTTATCAATTGAGTTTCTTATAATCCAGACGTATGGGGTCCTGCTTCTTTTTATTTCTGGACTCTCTATCCTCTCACTGGTCATCAACTGCTTTGTGGGGGAGGGTGTCAAAGGCCTGTAAGGTTGGGTGCCTCCTGTCCTCAGGAAACTTCCTAATCAATGCACTTATCCCACTGGCTCCCAGCTGACAAGGAACAGCACTCCCGTTCCTGAGAAATCCTTAGAAACCCAAGAACAGACAGGGCTGAGGCCCAACTTAATATAAGGTTCCTACAGGAAGAAAGCAGGAGGGTCAGAGTTGGGGAGGACACGAGATGATGGAAACAGGCTGGAGCCTGTTTTGAAGACGAGGAAGAGGCCATAAGCCAAGGAATATGGGCAGCCCCTAGAAGCTGGGAAAGAAAAGGAAATGGCTCCTCCTCTAGAGCCTCCAGAAGGAACACGGCCAAGCCAGCACCTTGATTTTAGCCTTGTGAGACCCACTTTGCACTTCTGGCCTCCAGAAATGGAAGATCATGCATTCATGTTGTTTTAAGCCACTGGATTTGTGGTGATTTGTTACAACAGGAGATTAATACAATCATGAAAAGGAGAACCCGAGGAACTTTCATAAGGACAAGGAGTTGACAGTGAGTTCCTGGGCACTGCAGGCAGGTGACTGGGAAGCCTGGTGATGCCCTGGCCCTGCCCCTCAGTGACTGCTGCTCTCTGGCTGTGTGCTCTTTGCTGCAGATAGAGACCAGTAGGGGGCACTGAGCCAGCGGGGCAGCCTTTAAACAATCAAACACACATCAATACAAAGGCTGGGGCTTTGCCCACGGAGAGGGCAGGCTGATGGGTGCATTATCCAAAAGGCAGTGGGGACGTTGTTTTCACCCATGACCCTTGGCCCACCCCAATCAGTGTCACTCAAAGAGAGATTAGACTGGAAACGGAAACTGGAAGAAAGAAAAATACATCACCTCCACCTCCTACTCCAGGTTGCTGGCCAGAAATTACTGAAGATTCCCTTGGACTTCTCTGGAAGGAGACATGTAAGAGACTACAAGGCAGGTTGTGAGCAAGTTTGACTTCTCTCTGTTTATTCTCTGATTAAATGTCTTCTAAGGACATTTTCTTCTCTGGTATAACAGAGCCTAGGAAATCCTACCTAAAAAAAAAAAAGCAGAAGACCAATAATTTACTCTGTTCTCATCACATTTCTAGGAGACAAGAACCATCAGTCCCATTTTATAACTTGGGACTCTGAATTACAGAGAGGGCAAGCAACATGGACATGGCCACACAGCCAACCAGAGCGTTTCACTCAAAGCAAAATGCAGCTCTCCTGGCACCTGCACTGGTACTGCCTTCTGTGTGCTCACGCTTAGTCTCAGGCTCTGGCTAACCCGGTCAGTAGGGCGTGGCCTCTGGGTAGGTGGTCCCAGTGGAATGCAGAGATAGAAAATCATTAAACCTGTCATCACAGGGCAAGCCACTGACGCCTCAGTGGGAAGATTTTCCAGACCAGAGCTCTGAATTGCTCTGGGGTGTATGTGTGTGTCAGTTTGGAAGGTAATCAGGGGAGGAGGGAAGGTCCTAAATAACAGCCAAGTCAAGGTATTAGCACTCTACTTTACATAAATAAACCCACAAAGAGCTCTCATTATTTTCTAGCATCAATCCAAATCTTTTTCTAGCTTTTTTCTCATTCATCTGCCCTGTTTCTCCCTCCCTTTATCATTCTTCTGAGAGTACCTGGAATCTACCTTTAGGAGCAAAGCTAAAAGATTCTCCAAACTCACTGCCAGGGGATTGAAGTGGCTTATGCCAAGCAGCTGCTGAACTTTCAGGACCAGCTCTGCCAGGGCCCATGGCTCGGCATGAACGCCAGCAGCTCCGCACACTGCGGGCCATCTCCACTGCCCTTTCACTCAGAGAGGCTTCTGCAGTCACCCTCATTTCTTTCTTTCTTTCTTTTTTTTGAGACAGAGTTTCGCTCCGTTGCCCAGGCCAGAGTGCAGAGGCATGATCACAGTTCACTGCAACCTCTGCCTCCTGGGTTCCAGCGATTCTCGTGCCTCAGCCTCCCAAGTAGCTGGGACTACAGGAGTGTGCCACCATACCTGGTTAATTGTTTTTTCTTTTTTTTTTGAGACGGAGTCTCATTCTTGTTGCCCAGGCTGGAGTGCAATGATGTGATCTCAGCTCACTGTAACCTCCGCCTCCCCGGTTCTAGTGATTCTCCTGCCTCAGCCTCCCAAGCAGCTGGGATTACAGGTGCCCACCACCACATCCAGCTAATTTCTGTATTTTTAGTAGAGACGGGGTTTCACCATGTTAGCTAGGCTGGTCTCAAACTCCTGACCTCAGGTGATCCACCCACCTTGGCCTCCCAAAGTGCTGGGATTATAGGCATGAGCTACCACACCCAGCAATTTTGTATTTTTAGTACAGATGGGTTTCTTTTTTTTTTTTTTTGAGACGGAGTCTCACTCTGTTGCCGAGGCTGGAGTGCAGTGGTGTGATCTTGACTCACCACAACCTCTGCCTCCTGGTTTCAAGTGATTCTCCTGCCTCAGCCTCCTAAGTAGCTGGGATTACAGGTGTGCACCACCGCACCTGGCTAATTTTTGAATTTTTAGTAGAGACAGAGTTTTGCCATGTTGGCCAGGCTGGTTTCGAACTCCTGATCTCAGGTGATCCACCCACCTCGGCCTCCCAAAGTGCTGGGATTATAGGCGTGAGCCACTGCACCTGGCCAGGGGTTTCACCATGTTGGCCAGGCTGGTCTTTAACTCCTGACCTCAAGTGATCCACCCTCCTCGGCCTCCCACAGTGCTGGGATTAGAGGTGTGAGCCACCACGTCTAGCCAACCCTCATTTCTTGCCACCCAAATTTTGTGACTCTCAAAGACTATGAAAGGATGCCTCTGTTTTCCTTAAGGTATAAAGAGAGTGAAATGGAATGATTTGGTTTCAAATGATATTGTCAGGTCTTAAGTATTTAAAAAGTGTAACAAGCTTGGGTAACATAGTGGGGACCCATCTCTACAAAAAAATAAAAAATGAGCTGGGCATGGTGGTGTGTGCCTGTAGTCCCAGCTACTCAGGAGGCTGTGGTGGTAGGATCACTTGAACCCAGGAGTTTGAGGCTGCAGAGAGCCATGATCATGCCACTGCACTCCAGCCTGGGTGACAGAGCGAGACCCTGTCTCAAAAAAGAAAAGTGTGTAGCTGAGGCAACTGTGAGCTTTCAACTGCTGGGGACCTTCTGCCCATCCTACATGATAACTGCTGCTCTTGCATCACCACAGCCAGTGCACCTCCCCAACCATGGGCAACCGGAGAAAACTGCACAACACTCAACTGTCCTCTAATTAAACTAAAGAATGAGCATCAACAAATGGGGAAATGGTCTGCAAGATACTGACACAAGGAGACCTCATGCCCAAGAATTCGGCAGTACTTACGTAGCGTTACACAGACAAGAACAGAGACACAGTCTCCTGGCCAGTTAGCCGGTCACACAGAACTGTACTTACACAGGTAGAAGTCAACATACCCCTAGAGTCTGCAGCTGCTTTCTAGGCTCCCATAAGAGCTCCTGATTAGCATCTGGGTGTCCTGGATCCCTTTATAACAGAAAAAGAGGTAGTTTGGGGGCCAGAGAAATATTCTAGGTCCTAGGATTCAGTTTCCAGATCTTCGAAATTTTTTTAATTGTAAAAATATGCGTAATAGGCCAGGCGTGGTGTCTCACGCCTGTAATCCCAGCATTTTGGGAGCCTGAGGCAGGCAGATCACCTGAGGTCAGGAGTTCGAGACCAGCCTGACCAACATGGAGACACCCTGTCTCTACTAAAAATACAAAACTAGCTGGGAGTGGTGGCGCATGCCTGTAATCCCAGCCACTCAGGAGGCTGAGGCAGGAGAATCATTTGAACCTGGGAGGTGGAGGTTGCAGTGAGCCAAGATCACGCCATTGCATTCCAGCCTGGGCAACAAAAGTGAAACTCCGTCTCAAAAAAAAAAAAAAAAAAAAAAAGCATAATATAAAATTGCCATTTAAAATGTTTAAGTCCAGTGGCATTAAGTACATTCACACTGTTGTGCAACTATAACCACCATCCTAGATAGTACAAAACTTTTTTTTTTTTTTTTTGAGATGGAGTCTCACTGTGTTGCCCAAGTTGGAGTGCAGTGGTGTGATCTCAGCTCACTGCAACCTCCACCTCCTAGGTTCAAGTGGTTCTCCTGCCTCAGCCTCCTGAGCAGTTGGGATTATAGACACCCGCCACCACTCCTGGCTAATTTTTTGTATTTTTAGTAGAGACAGGGTTTCACCACGTTGGCCAGGCTGGTCTCAAACTCCTGGCCTCAAGTAATCCACTCACCTCGGCCTCCCAAAATGCTGGGATTACAGGCGAGAGCCAGCGTGCCTGGCCCTACATAGTATAAAACTTTTTTAGTGTGTGTGTGAGACATGGCCTCTTTCTGTCACCCAGGCTGGAGTGCAGTGGCACCATCATGGCTCACTGACCTCCCAGGCTCAAGCGATCCTCCCACCATAGCTTCCCAAGTAGCTGGGATTACAGGGGTGTGCCACCATGCCTAGTTATTTTTTTAAATTGTTGTTTTCTGTAGAGACAAGATCTCACCATATTGCCAGGGCTGGTCTCGAACTCCTGGGCTCAAGCCATCCTCCCACCTCAGCCTCCCAAAGTGCTGGGATTACAGGAGTGAGCCACCACACCCAGCCAGTGCAAAACTTCTATTAACTAGATTCTGTGAAGACCACAGCAAGGTGATTTCCTTGAAAAGGCTCTGCCTGAACGTCTTTCATGGTATCTCAAACTATGATATCCATAAGAAAGGTACCAAAAAACCCTTTTGGCCTCAAAAAGAGTAGTAACAAACCCACTCGTGTGCCAACTCCCCATTCCACTTTCTTTTCAGGCTCCACCGTCCCCACCACTTAGCAGTGACTTCAGAGCCGACCTAAATCTGAAGAGGAGCTTCATCAGCTCCTTTTAGTATCCAAATCTGCCCCCACCCTTGCTCATCCCTTTTAGTTTCTCTGGGTAATTGCATGTTTTCATACATAAATGAAAAGCAACGATTGCAAGGCTGAGGGGTAAAGGTGGTATGGGCAGGTTCCATAACAGAGAGGTTTCCAGAGAATGACAAAATGGGGGAAGACTCCCTGATCTGGAAGAAATGTGAAGCTGTAAGAAAATAGCTTGAGAAAGGACTGTTGGGGGAAACTCAAGAGAGCACAGAGGGATGGAGGTATGAGTGGAAAGGGGTGGTGAGACCTACACATTGATTCCAAAATCTTTATTTATCTTTATCTATAGCCCTGACCTCTCTCTGGAATGCCAGACTCATAAATGTAGCTCCTACCTGACAATTCCTCTTGGATGTCCAATTGGTACTTAACACGGACAAAGCAGAACTCTTCATTTGACCTGCCCTACCTAAGTCTGCTTCTCCCTTAATCTTTTCTAACTCAATTCATGACAAAATCTGAAAGTAACCGCTAATAGCCCTTTCTGTGACTCCTCCCAACCCTGCAGAAAGTCTTACTGACTCTATTTCCACAAAAAATGCCGTGTAGCTGTCCACTTTTCTCTATTTCTACTTCAATTGTCCCAGTCTAAGCCATCATCATCTAACATCTCTCTACAATGACCTCCTCAACTGACCTGCCTACTTCCATTCTACAACCCCTACACCATCCATTTTCTACTCAAAGTTAGTGATCTTTTAAAATTCAGATCAGCTCATGTCACCTTTCTTGCTTAATAGCTTTCAAGGTCTTCTCATACTTTCAGAATAAAATACAGGCCGGGCACGGTGGCTCACGCCTGTAATTCCAGCACTTTGGGAGGCCCAGGCAGGTGGATCACGTGAGGTCAGGAGTTCAAGACCAGCCTGGCCAACATGGTGAAACTCTGTCTCTACTAAAAATACAAAAACTAGCTGGCGTGGTGGTACATGCCTGTAATCCTAGCTATGTGGGAGGCTGAGGCAGGAGAATCACTTGAACCTGGGAGGCAGAGGTTGCAGTGAGCTGAGATTACACCACTGCACTCTAGCAGGTGACAGAGTGAGACTTCGTCTCAAAAAAACAAAAACAAAAACAAACAAACAAACAAAAAATGCAATTTCCTTACCCTAGCTACAAAGCCCTCCATAAGCTGGACTCCGTACATTTTTCCTACCTCACTTTTTTGTTTTGTTTTGTTTTTTGGGATGGAGTTTCGCTCTTGTTCCCTAGGCTGGAGTGCAATGGCACGATCTCAGCTCACTGCAACCTCCATCTCCTGGGTTCCAGTGATTCTCCTGCCCCAGCCTCTCAAGTAGCTGGGATTACAGGTGCCCACCAGCATGCCCAGCTAGTTTTTTGTATTTTTAGTAGAGATGGGGCTTTACCATGTTGGCCAGGCTGATCTCAAATTCCTGACATCAGGTGATCCACCTGCCTCGGCCTCCGAAAGTGCTAGGATTACAGGCATGAACCACCGAGCCCAGCTTCCTACCTCACTTTATATCATTTTTCCCTGATTCTGCCATGGCCACACTGGCCATCCTGCTGGTTCTCAAACACAAAGAACTTCTTCCTACCTTGTTGACTCTGTATGAGTTAATATCATGTTATGTCTGGAATGCTTCTCTCACATGTCTGTCTATGGATGGCTCCTTCTTATCATATCTCAGCTTAAATGACATATCTTCAGAGAAACTTGCCCTATGCATCTCATCTAAAGTGGACAAGACACTAATTTACTACTATGTGATATCTTCTGGCTCATTTAATTTTTTGTGTCTTACCCCATAGAATATAAACTCCATAAGAGAAGGACTTTGTCTTTTCTATAAGGGATTCCCAGTGCCTAAAATAGCGTCTGGCATAGAACAGGTGTTCCATAAAGTAAGCTGGATGAATAGGTTAAAAAAATATGATCATTCTATGCAATAAATGATCAAAAGGAACAAAGCAAAGATCAAAAGTAAGGTAGGAAACCAGACAAAGACATAAGAAAACTACAGACCAATGTATCTTATACATATTGAAGCAAAACACTCTCAAGAAAATGTTAGCAAACTGAGGCCCCGCCTGGGGGCTCACACCTGTAGTCTCAGCACTTTGGGAGGCCAAGGTGGGTGGATCACTTGAGGTCAGGAGTTAAGAGACCAGCCTGGGCAACATGGCAAAACCCCATCTTGTCCTAAAAATACAAAAATTAGCCGGGCATGGTGGTGTGCATCTGTAATCCCAGCTACCTAGGAGGCTGACGAAGGACATTGCTTGAATCCAGGAGGTGGAGGTTGTGGTAAGCCAAGATTGCGCCACTGTACTCCAGCTTGGGTGACAGAATGAGACTCCATCTCAAACAAAACAAAACAAAACAAAACAAAAAACAAAAAACAAAAAAAACCTAGCAAACTGAACCCAGCACATATAAAAGCGATAATACACCATAACCAAGTGGGATTTATCCTAGGAATGAAAGGTTGGTTTAACACTTGAAAGCCAATTAATATGTACAACATAATAATAGAATAAAAGGCGAGACCCATCTGTGATCTTCTCAATAGACGCAGAAAAACACTGAACCAAACCCCTTTTATGGTAAAGACACTCAGCAAACTAGGAATAGAAGGGAACTTCCTCAATCTGATAAAAGGCATCCACTTAAAACCCACAGCTAAAATAATACTTAATGGTGAAAGACTGAATACTGTCTCCTGAAGATCAGGAACAAGACAAGGATGTCCACTCTCATCACTTCTACTCAACATTGTACCGGAAGTTCTAGCTAAGGCAATTAGGCAATAAAAAGAAATGGCATCTAGATTGGAAAGGAAAAAGTAAAACTCTCTCTATTTGCAGATGGTGTAATCTTGTATATAGAAATAGTATTGTATGGCCAGGCATGGTGGCTCACGCCTGTAATCCCAGCACTTTGGGAGGCTGAGGCGGGTGGATCACGAGGCCAGGAGATACAGATAATCCTGACTAACATGGTGAAACCCCGTCTCTACTAAAAATACAAAAAATTAGCCGGGTATGGTGGCAGGCACCTGTAGTCTCAGCTACTCAGGAGGCTGAAGCAGGAGAATGGCATGAACCTGGGAGGCGGAGCTTGCAGTGAGCCAAGATCGCGTCACTGCCCTCCAGCCTGGGTGACAGAGCGAGACTCCATCTCAAAAAAAAAAAAAAAAAAAAAAAAAAAAGACATAGTATTGTATATAGAAATAGTATTTTCTATATTTAAAAAAAACTGTTAGAATGAATAAATGAGTTCAGCAAGATTGCAAGGTACAAGATCAATATACAAAATCCATTTTTTGTTCATTAGCAATGGTAATCTGAAAATGAAATTAAGGGAATAATTATATTTATAATAGCATCAAAGGGAATAAAATACTTAGAAATAAATTTAACAAAAGAAATATAAGACTGGAAAATTGAAAACTATAGAAATGGTCAAAAATAAATGAAAGAAGACCTAAAGCCAGGTTACCTGGCTCACGCCTGTAATCCCAGCACTTTGGGAGGCTGAGGTGGGCGGATCACCTGAGGTCAGGAGTTCGAGACCAGCCTGACCAACATGGAGAAACCCCGTCTCTACTTAAAATACAAAATTAGCCGGGCGTGGTGGTGAATGCCTGTAATCCCAGCTACTTGGGAGGCTGAGGCAGGAGAATCGCTTGAACCTGGGAGGTGGAGGTTGCGGTGAGCCAAGATCGCGCCATTGCACTCTAGCCTGGGCAACAAGAGTAAAACTCTGTCTCAAGCAAAGTAAAAAATAAAAAAGAAAAAGAAAAAAAGAAAGAAGACCTAAATAAATGGAAAGACATCCTATATTAATAGATTGGAAGACATAGTATTGTTAAAATGACAACATTCCCCACACTGACTTATAGATTCAATTAATCCCTAACATTTTGCAGAAACTGACCAACTGCTCTTAAAATTCGTGTGGAAATGCACAGGATCCAGAATAGAAAAAAAAAAAAATTCTGAGAAAGAAGAACAAAGTTGGAAGACTGAAACTTTCCCAATTTCAAAACTTATTCCAAAGCAAAGGTAATCAAGACAGTGTGGTACTGCCATAAGGATAGAGATATACATCAATAGGAAAGAATGGGAAGTTCAGAAATAAACTCTCACAATTTTTCTCTTTTTTTTTGAGATGAAGTCTCACTCTCTCACCCAGGCTGGAGTGTAGTGGCCTGATGTCAGCTCAATGCACCCTCTGCCTCCTGGGTTCAAGTGATTCTCCTGCCTCAGCCTCCCAAGTAGCTGGGATTACAGGTGTGTGCCACTGTGCCTGGCTAATTTTTGTATTTATAGTAGAGACAGCTTTTTGCCATGTTGGCCAGGCTGGTCTCGACCTCCTGACCTCGGGTGATCCACCCGCCTCGGCCTCCCAAAGTGTTGGGATTACAGGCATGAGCAACTGCACCCGGCCAATTTTTTTAAAAAACAAAATTAAATATATATGTTTAAAAGTAGGCAAAGGAAGCCAGGCATGGTGGCTTACACCTGTAATCCCAGCACTTTGGGAGGCTGAGGCGGGTGAATCGCCTGAGGCCAGAAGTTCGAGACCAGCCTGGCCAACATGGTGAAACCCCATCTCTACTAAAGATATAAAATTAACCACGTGTGGTGGTGCGTGCCTGTTGTCCCAGCTGCTTGGGAGCCTGAAGCACGAGAATTGCTTGAACCCAGGAGGCAGAGGTTGCAGTGAGCCGAGACTGCGCCAGTGCACTCCAGCCTGGGTGACAGAGCAAGACTCTGTCTCAAAAAAAAAAAAAGAAAAAAAAAAAAGTAAGCAAAGGACTTTGAATAGACATTTTGCCAAAGAAGATATGTAAACACATGAAATGCAAATCAAAACCACAGTGAAATACTACTTCACATCTATCAGGTTGGCTGTAATATAAAAAATGGAGGCTGGGTGTGATGGCTCATGCCTGTAATCCCAGCACTTTGTGAGGCTGATGCAGGAGGACTGCTTGAGCCCAGGAGTTCAAGACCAGCCTAGGCAACATAGCAAAACGCTTGTCTCTACAAAAGATTAAAAAATTAGCTGAGTGTGGTGGCACATGCCTGTGGTCTCAGCTACATGGGACGCTAAGGCAGGAGGATTGCTTGAGCCCAGGAGGTCGAGGCTGCCATAAACCCTGTTAGTGTCACTACACTCCAGCCTGGGTGACAGAGCAAGACTTCGTCTCAAAAACAAACATTCTAGGCACGGTGGCTCATGCCTGTGATCCCAGCACTTTGGGAGGCCAAGGCAGGCAGGTCACCTGAGGTCAGGAGTTCGAGACCAGCCTGGCCAACATGGTGAAACACTATCTCTACTAAAAATACAAAAATTAGCCAGGCATGGTGGCGTGCGCCTGTAGTCCCAGCTACTCAGGAGGCTGAGACAGGAGAATCGCTTGAACCCGGGAGGCAGAGGCTGCAGTGACCCAAGATCACGCTACTGCACTCCAGCCTGGGGAACAAAAGCGAAACTCCTTCTCAAAAATAAATAAATAAATAAATAAATAAATAAACAAACAACAAAAAACAAAACAAATAAAAAACCCCCCAGCTACTCAGGAGGCTGAGGCAGGAGAAGCGTTTAAACACAGGAGGCTGGCTGGGCGTGGTGGCTCACGCCTTACTCCCAGCACTTTGGGAGGCTGAGGGGGGTGGATCATCTGAGGTCGGGAGTTTGAGACCAGCCTGAGGAGAAACCCCGTCTCTACTAAAAATACAAAATTAGCCGGGCGTGGTGGTGCATGCGTGTAATCCCAGCTACTTGGGAGGCTGAGGCAGGAGAATCGCTTGAACGTGGGAGGCAGAGGTTGCGGTGAGCTGAGATCATGCCACTGCACTTCAGTCTGGTCAACAAGAGTGAAACTCCGTCTAAAAACAAACAAACAAAAAAACAGAAAACAAACAAAAAACCCAGGAAGCGGAGGTTGCAGTGAGACAAGATGGCACCATTGCACTTCAGCCTGGGTGACAGAGTGAGACTCCATTTCAAAGACAAACAAAAAAACAAATAGACGGATAGATAGATGGACAATAAGAAGTATTGGTGATGGATGTGGAGAAATTGGAACCTTCATACTTTGCTGTTGGGAATATAAAATGACACAATCGCTTTGAAAAAGTTTTTACAGTTCTTTAAAAAGTTACTATACGGAGTTACCGTATGACCCATTAATTCCACTCTGTCATGTGGAATTACTCCAAGAACAAACTTGTACCTGAATGTTCACAGCAGCATTACACATAAGATCCAAAAAGTAGAAACCACCCAAATGTCAACAAATAAATAAACAAAATGCAGTACATCTCTACAATGGACTATTAGTCAATCGTAAAAAAAGAATAAAGTAGGAAGGAAATTCTGACACATCCTACACATGGATGACATGATAGCAATGTTCTTGAGGACATTATGCTAAGTGAAATAAGGCAGTCACAAAAAGACAAATACTGCATAATTCCACTTATAGGAAATACCTAGAGTAGTCAAATTCATAGAGATAGAAAGTAGAATGGCAGGTGCCAGAGGCTGGAAGGAAAGAAAAATGGGGAGTTGTTATTTCACGGGTCTAGAGTTTCAGTTTTGCAAGATGAAAAGAGTTCTGGAGATCTGTTGTACAACAATGTGCACAGTTTACTGTATGTCACACATAAAAATGGTTAAATGGTAAATTTTATGTTCTGTTTTTTTAACCACAATTTAAAATTAATTTTTTTTAAAAGCACGGTCTTGAGTAAAAAACCTTAATAAAAATTCATTTTTATCATGCTATTGAAGTATAACAGACATGGAAAGAATTTTCAAATTTGATAAAGAAACTTGCTGGCTGTGTTTACCTTTATTTTTTACTCTTCTTAGAGTAGTGAAAACAGACCACTTGGTTTAATTTTGATTATTTTTACTTCCTGGTTGCTGCCTGATTATGCAATTCTTTTGGTTACAAATAGAGAGGGGAAAGTTTATGTGCCAGTCTATTATATTTATGTCATTACATGAAAGAAGACTGATAAATGTTTCTATTTATATCAAGTTTTAATAAAAACTTAAGGCCGGGCGTGGTGGCTCAAGCCTGTAATCCCAGCACTTTGGGAGGCCGAGACGGGCGGATCACGAGGTCAGGAGATCGAGACCATCCTGGCTAACACCGTGAAACCCCGTCTCTACTAAAAATACAAAAAACTAGCCGGGCGAGGTGGCGGGCGCCTGTAGTCCCAGCTACTCCGGAGGCTGAGGCAGGAGAATGGCGTAAACCCGGGAGGCGGAGCTTGCAGTGAGCGGAGATCCGGCCGCTGCACTCCAGCCCGGGCTACAGAGCAAGACTCCGTCTCAAAAAAAAAAACAACTTAAATCTTCCCTAAGGTCTATGAGCTGATGCTATTTTATATTCTAAATTCATTCTTATTTTAACTGATTTTATAATACACTAGCTTCCTCTTTCAACAAACCTAAAGGTTATAGAATCTATCTTGAGTAATACAGAATATGTTGCATAGCTTTTGAAAATTTCATCACAACTTCAAAATGTAACTACTGCTTGTCTTTGACAATTTGATAGAAGATATACTAAAAAGGACAGATATTCATTACAATCACATGCAAAAGGCCAGCTCCCAGAATAGCTACTATTCCATACGTGCATCATGTGATTTCCCAAGTTAGCATCTCCGCCTTTAAACAATAATCACACAGATGCATTTTTAAGTGTCTTAAAGTCACAATAGCATCCATTTGCTATGAACTTTATCCTAAGCCTTGTGGGGGCTCTATTATTAAAATTATGTACCTAGAACTACTGAGAAAGCAGTTGTGACTAAGATGTCAAAGTCCCCAGGACATACTATCTCAACATTTTTCATTATAATCAGGATCCCTTAAATTGTTCTCTGGTAAATTTAATGACAATATCACTGGCTGCTTCTTTCTGTATAAGAGGACACAAGTGTGTTTCCGTGTAAGGTATACCAGAGACACTGGGGATGGTTATTTGTAATTATAAAGTGATATTACATTTACTTTATTCTCTGTTTAGCCAAAAAAATTGAATGCTTGGGCAGTTGCTATATACTAGGACCTGCTTGACTGGGGTCTGAATGGGAACCATATTGAGCTTTGTGAAAAGAATGAGGAGACAGTCTCCTTGGAGAGGGTTCCCACTCTCATCTACCATTTTCATACATTACTTGATTTGATCCTTTCAATAATTCTTGGATGTTGTAGGGAAAGAAATTGAGGTTCAGAGCAATGAAGTGATTTGCTCAAGGCATACTCTTTCTCTTTCATTCATTCTTCATTTAACTAATATATATTCATCAACCCTGCCTATCTGCCTAAGGAGGCGCAGGGAATACAACTGTCAACAGAAACCAATCCTGCATTCCATGCTCTTACAGTCCAAAAGGAGAAACAGATACGGAAGCATCCAGGGTGTGTGTCTTTGAATGGCTGACCCTACATGCTAATCATTTACCATCCCCCAGGGTTCACTACACCTTTATGTTCTTGTCCTGGCTCACTGACCTCATCTCCTGTTTACATATTATGTATGTGTAATTATAATATATATATACACACAACCATAAACCTATATGTGTATGTAAACACACACACACATATTTAAGGAAATGTGTATGCTCCTTTTTAAAGGTATAGATTTTAAAGGTAAAGATTCCTCTATCTTCCCTGCCATTAAGGGATCATTGAGCTGCATCTCTGCCACTAACAGACCTATTGGCTCTGAGGAAATCTCATCCAGTTTGAGACTTGGTAGTGACAGGACAGTGTCAAGGAAAGAATGTTAATGATTTTTCCACTAGCTGATCCCAAAAGCTTGGCAGAGGGGAGCTCAGTCCACTGAATATTTATATAGCACCTTGATTAAAAGAGCTCAAAGTAGTACTCTAAGTAGCTAAATTATAACTTCATTTGATAAATTACATATTTTTTTAAAAGCTCCTTTACCAACCTTCATTTCTTGTTAAAAATAATCACAAGAAGATCTTCATAGAAAGAAGCCTAAAGAAAAATTGTAAATGGTAATAATCTCTGGGTGATCTTAATTATCTCCTGTATCATTAAAAATTTCTACAATAATTATATGGACTTCTTTTTCAAATACAGAAAAATGTTACATAAGAAATTAAATCTGGGCCATAAAAAAACTCAACCACACTCATAATTTTTTAAATATAAATAAAAATGATTCTTTAGACCTATCATATTGGCAAGACTATTATAAAGCTAGTATACCTAGTATAGGCAAGGGGACAGCAAACTCAGCATGCTCATATCCAGCTGATGGGTGTACAAATTGGCACCAGCTTTTTGGAGGGCAATTTGGCAATATCTATTACAATTTTAAATGCACATACTTCTGAACCCAACAATTCTAATACTTTTCTTAGATATATACTTGTATAAGGGTGCAAAGATATATGTGGAAGGACATTCAATAAGGAACTTAATTGTGCTAGATCCATATAGAAGAATATTTGCAACTATTAAGATAACTCTATACTTATAATTAGAATTTACGGTTTAATTCAAAAAACAAGTTGTAGAACAGTGAATATAACACTTTCTTTCTTTCTTTTTTTTTTTTTTTGAGACACAGTCTCGCTCTGTTGCCTAGACTCGAGGGCAGTAGTGCAATCTTGGCTCACTGCAACCTCCGCCTCCTGGGTTCAAGAGATTCTCCTGCCTCAGCCTCCTGAGCAAAGTAGCTGGGATTACAGGCACCCGCCACCACACCCAGGTAATTTTTGTATTTTTAGTAGAGATGGGGTTTCGTCATGTTGGCCAGGCTGGTCTCAAACTCTTGACCTTAAGTGATCTGCCCGCCTCGGCCTCCCAAAGTGCTGAGATTACAGACTAGGAGCCACCGTGCCCGGCCCTGTTATAAAATTTTAAAAGAATGTAAATGCATTTATGTGCTTGTGCATAAAATTACAGCATCTGGAAGAGTATTTCAAAACCGAATTGTGGAAACACCTCTGAGGAGTGAGAAGACTGGGGCAGGACAGGGCTTTTTATTTTTATTTTTTAATTTTTATTTTATTTATTTATTTATTTTAAGACAGAGTCTCGCTCTGTTGCCCAGGCTGGACTGAAGTGGCGCGATCTCCACTCACTGCAAGCTCCGCCTCCCGGGTTCACGCCATTCTCCTGCCTCAGCCTCCCGAGTGGCTGGGACTATAGGCGCCCGCCACCGCGCCCGGCTAATTTTTTTCTATTTTTAGTAGAGATGGGGTTTCACAGTGTTTGCCAGGATAGTCTCAATCTCCTGACCTCGTGATCCGCCCACCTCGGCCTCCCAAAGTGCTGGGATTACAGGCGTGAACCACCTTGCCTGGCCGGCTTTTTATTTTTTTTAATCTAATATTCTTTGATATTATTTGAATTTTGTTACATTAAGCATGCAATTTAATTTTTAACAGTTTTATTGGGACATAATTCATACATCATACAATTCACCAATTTAAAGAAGACTTTTGTGCATTTATACATTCAGTGGTTTTTAGTATATTCAGAGTTATGCAATCATACCTACCGCATATATTTTTTAAAATGAAAATATATTTTTGAAAGATGCTTCAAAAGTGAACTTACTACTGCCAAGAAAATTTGTGTGAAAGAGAATCAGAAAAAATTTGAAGAGTATAACACTCATAAACAGGGAGGAAAAATATGTATGAACAAAAAAAGATGGAGAAGGTCAGAGACAGAAAACAAAGATTTTTTTTTCTTTTTTTAGAGTCAGGGTCTCACGCTGTTGTCCAGACTGGAGGGCAGTGATGCAATCATAGCTCACTGCAGCCTTGAACAACTCCCCGGCTCAAGAGATCCTCCTGCTTCACCCTCCTGGGTAGCTGGGACTACAGGCCACCATGCCCGGCTAAAGAAAGATTTTTTTTTTTTTTTTTTTTGAGACGGAGTCTTGCTCTGTAGCCCGGGCTGGAGTGCAGTGGCCGGATCTCAGCTCACTGCAAGCTCCGCCTCCCGGGTTTACGCCATTCTCCTGCCTCAGCCTCCGGAGTAGCTGGGACTACAGGCGCCCGCCACCTCGCCCGGCTAGTTTTTTGTATTTTTAGTAGAGACGGGGTTTCACGGTGTTAGCCAGGATGGTCTCGATCTCCTGACCTCGTGATCCGCCCGTCTCGGCCTCCCAAAGTGCTGGGATTACAGGCTTGAGCCACCGCGCCCGGCCTAAAGAAAGATTTTTAAATGAGTTTTAACTAAAAGCATGTTAGATCTGTATCCTTAAATAAACACATCTGGATTTTGTAACTAAAAGATCACGGTAAGATATTTGGGCACAATAAGAAAAAGAAATCTTTGATTTGATGGGACTGCAAATACAGTATTTGGATAAACCAGATTCCATATAAATGTGCAGACAGCTGGATATGAATTCCATCTATGGAAGATGCATAAAAGAGTTTAGAGAACCATGCTATTCTGTAATTTCCAGAAATCTCTCCTGTCTTAGGAATGCTGACAAAGAGGTTCTTACTCTCAAGCAATGAATACTCACTGAACATCAATAATGCTGATTTGGTTAAGTGTATCTGAAAATATAAGGAGAGATGGATAGAGAGAAAAAGATTCCTGAAACATACGACAAACTTAATAACCACAAACCATGCAGGAATATTCTGACCTTTTGGCTCAAAATTTGTCAATGAGAAAACTTACTCTTGAAAACACACAGTGTTTTATGAAAACATTCAGCAAAACTCAAATTTAATCTATTACTTAAAATAAAATTACCTTTTCTCTAAGATATTTTCCTCATTAAAATCATCCTTGAGCACTACAGATCTTAGGAACATTCTGTAGATCATCTTATTTTGTTTTTTCAAGCCTTTAAAAAGCACAGTTCCAAAGTTGTGTAGCTGGAGGCATCTCTGACACCAGGAAAAGCAAACTTTACTTTTCCTGTGTATTCTGTAAAATCAATTAGCTTGATTAGTATATGACCTTATTTACTTAATTAGGGCAGTGTGGTGACTTTAGCAATTGCTGTAGTTCAACTTCACTACAATAATGGAAATGTACACAGGATAGCCACTCCCATGCAAAACCTGTTTTTATAAAGGAGTAAATGTTAGATTAAAAATAAAAGTCACTAGTTTTTGAGTTAGGAGACTGCAAAGTAATCCTGGTGCAATAATGTGTAACAAAAATTTAAGATCAGTATGTCATCTGATGAGACGGCTCATCTTTAAAAGCATCTTAAGTGGTAACAGGGTAATAGTTTATTTTTTATTTACTTTGTGGTAATAGTTTAAAAATTTCTCGACTATCTTTTCAAAATCACTCACCTTGTGGCTAACACATGATTAATACTTGATTCCAAATCAATCAAGAAGGAATCCTTGAGAACAAGCTGTCCTTTAATAAAGTGTTATAATATGGTGTATCTATTTCCACATGTGCATGTTTGCATGTGCCTATGTGTAATGCAGATTTTTTTTTTTTTTTTGAGACGGAGTCTCGGTCTGTATCCCCCAGTCTGGAGTGCAGTGGTGCAATCTCTGCTCACTGCAAGCTCCGCCTCCCAGGTTCACACTATTCTCCTGCCTCAGCCTCCCAAGCACCCGGGACTACAGGTGTCCGCCACCACGCCCGGCTAATTTTTTGTATTTTTATTTTTAGTAGATGGGGTTTCACCGTGTTAGCCAAGATGGTCTCGATCTCCTGACCTCGTGATCCGCCCACCTTGGCTTCCTAAAGTTGCTGGGATTACAGGTATGAGCCACCGCACCTGGCCTGTAACGCAGCATTTTATTGGGAATTAATGTATTGCACATGCTGGAGACTGTAACTAACAATGTATTAATCTCTATAAATGCTCTAATTGCCTATAACATATTAGGAAATCATATGAAAATAGAAAATGTGGCTATCCCTGGTAATACGCCATGTAGGACAATTATCAGACTAAAATTCTTATTTAATTGCTTAAAAGTAAAACCACCTTATCAGAAAGGTTACCTACATCTTATCCTGTGACCATGACAACAAATTAAAAATGGAACTGCTGAAACCTCCAAAATATGCAAAATGGTAACTGAAAGGATGTCACTTTAATGATAGTTAAAACATCCATCTCCATGGGCTAAATGTAGACACAATTGGAAGCTAACCTTGGCATTCAGGCTTGAGGTTAGACCAGCAGGACTTCTATTGTCATCTGGACAGGTGGCAATAGCCTTAGAAGGGGATGTCAGGGCCTCCAAAGTCTTCTTTTAGATCTTACATCAAGCTACAATGAACCCTGGCTTCAAATGAAAATATGAATGCCAGAAAGCAAAGGCGAAGAGTTAACTGCGGGTTGTTTTTTTATTTCTTAGATGCTAAAATATTTTAAAAAGCAAGGATAGCTCAATTTAGATTACAAAAAGGCACTCTGATGAAAAGCAACTGTGTTCCTAAATGTATGTCGAAGTAGATGGTTAGAAAGCTAATATAGAGTTTGTGGGCTAAATATATCATTTCTTTTAGAAGCAGAACATATTGCTGGGAGAAAAAGTCCTCTATCACAGGACTTATGGCATATAGTAACTAAAATGTTTTTCCATTCGTTGAATTTTCAATGTTGGGGAATATTATTATTCAGTAGACCTAGAGAGAAGTCCTAAATTGGAAAAGCAGCTGAGTCCAAGGTCATCTCTTTGTTTCCAAATATATCTTGAAACAAATGCAAGAAGGGCACTTTGCTGAGTGTTATCTGGACATATATAGTTTCAATCAAATTCTTCAAGAAGTGTCAGAATAAAAGTTGAACATTTGTTTGACACTGCCAAGTCACTAGCAAGTGGGTCTCTTCAAGGGCTGAGGCTCTCCTTGCCGACTTGGCAATTATTCTGTAAAAAGTTCTTTTTCCTCCCCTTAAGAAAAAAAAAAAATCAAGCACAGTGAAAAACCAGCTTTGAATTCTTCTCACATTTTTTAAAATATAGGAAATCACATAAACTTATAAAAATGTCTCCCAATAAAAATATAACTCTAAATATTCTGTTTCTTAGCTTAATTCCTTGGAATTACCAAATCTTTTTCACAAATCTGAAAATGTTAAATGTAACAAAGAAGTGATGGCATAGATGATATAGAGTTGTAAAATGAATCAAAGAATAAAATAAGGCTGGGTGTGGTGGCTCACGCCTGTAATCCCAGCACTTCGGGAGGCCAAGGTGGAAGGATCACTTGAGGCCAAGAGTTTAAGACCAACCTGGTCAACATGGTGAGACCTCATCTCTCTCTAAAAAACAAAAAACAAAACAACAAAAACAAAAACACAAAAGAATAAAATGCCGAATCTTTGAATTAGTGTAAAAAATAACCCCCAAAATACAATGAAACAAATTAACTGGCTTACCACCTGTATTGCTCTTCTCTGTCACAAAAAATAAACCAAACTTAGTCCATGATGGCAGTCTTCTGTGGGAGATGATAATTTGTCATTCCCTACAATGCAGTGAATCTCATTTCATCAACGGTCCAAAACGATATTAAGAAGAACTCCTATTGTTATTACCAACAGACCATGGCTGATTATCGCACCAACTAGAAACCTTCAGCTTCGATCTCTCATTCCCTTTCCAGCTTCATCTTCTCTGTTTCCTCCAGCCGGGTCTGGCTCATACCTCAGGGCATTCCCTTTTGGGGCTTCCTCTTCTCCAAGGAGCTCTTGTTCCCTCTCGGAGCCAATTTCTACTCAAGCTTCCGTAAGAGTTTTAACTTGAATGTTTTCTCCTCTAGCCTGACCAGATTGCTCCAGCCTGTATTTTCTCCCGCTTTGAGTTCTGTGGGGATTATTAACTCTACTATCTATGTGGTTTTTATCCCATTCCAGGAAGCTGAACTAAAAATTTTAGAGACCCTAACTCCCAAAAAATTATAGTTCTCCTCCCCACTACATGCAATGAGAAGAAACAAAAACTAAACCGTAAAACGAATATAAGGACGTCTAACAGAGTTCTGCTTTCTTTCTTTCTTTCTTTTTTCTTTCTCTTTTTTTCCTTTCTCTCTTCTCTCTCTTTCTTTCTTTCTTTTTTTTGAGACAGAGTCTCACTCCATCACCCAAGCTGGAGTGTAGTGGTGCGATCTTGGGTCACTGCAACCTCTGCCTTCTGGGTTCAAGCGATTCTCATGCCTCAGCCTCCCGAGTAGCTAGAATTACAAGCGCGCGTCACTAATCTGGGTAATTTTTGTATTTTTAGTAGAGACAGGGGTTTTGCCATGTTGGCTAGTTTGGTCTCAACCCCCTGACCTCAAGTGATCTGCCCAGCCTCGGCCTCCCAAAGTGCTGAGATTGCAGGCGTGAGCCACCGTGCCCGGCTGAGTTTTGCTTTTTCTAATGGAAACTTCTTTGATTTTTGAAATATCAAATACTTTCAGAAAATCTGTAGTGCATGTTTGCCTACTGGCTAATCCAGTACTGCTTTGTTGGTTACATCACTTATCTTGATAACCGGATTTTAAGCTGCTTAGAAGTGACAGCCATGCTTTTCTTGCTCAATATACTTGCTATAGAGCTGGATAAGGGAGAGGTGGGTGATGAATACTTGCTGGTTTCACTCCTGCTGTTCTGCCATTCTCTCCCATTCCCCTGTCCACATCTTACCCATCCTTCCAGGCCCAGATCAATTCCTACCTCTTTGATAAAGCCTCCTTGACTCTACTCTTCCTTGACCTTCTGGTCTTCCCTGTAGCTCCAATTTGATTGAATTTCTATTGCTCTACAAAATTTAGTATTTGGTTATTACTTCTTGATGTGTCTACTGTTGTTTAATGCATTGCTAGTCCTGTTAACAACAGGGGCCATATCTTATATTTTTACTGCACCTTTTCATTCAGTCTAGCTGAGTGTCCAGCACATTATAGAACCCAAGAGCTTGATACATAATAGGAATTCTTTCCCCATCCCCCATGCACCTGTGTAACTTACTGAGCCATACTAGGCTTCTTGTCCTTTCCTTAACATGCCGTATCGTTAAATGCCTTTATGTCTTCACTTTTCCCATGCCTATCAAAATCTTAATTCATCCTTATAAATAAGCTCAAGTCCCATCTCCTCTGTTAATCTTTTCACAATCCTCCATCAGTATTAATTGCTGCTTCCTCTGAGCTCCCTGTTCTTTGTACACACAGCACTTATTTTGCTGCATAATATTTGAGTCTTCTAAACTGTGAGGTCTTTGAGAGCAAAAACTAGGTCATGTTCAATTTCTATTTTAGCACTTAGCACAGTGTCAGGCACACAAGATAACAAATACTTGCATACAAATAAATGAAAGGACTTTTAATTTCATTCTCCTATTAATCAAGTGTTATCTTGCTAATTTCCTTGGTTAAGAAAGAAATTGCCTGTTGGTATTTTCACAGAAAAAGACAAGAAATATCTATATAAAATATCTATAAAACTGTTCAGCAGATTCTGGATTTAACCAAATTTGATAAATTTTGTGGTTTTGCTTTATTATCTTATTGTATTTCAATCTTCTTTTTAAATTTTTTTAATTTTTATTTTTTGAGACAATCTCGCTCTGTTGCCCAGACTGGAGTGCAGTGACACGATCTTGATTCACTGCAACCTCTGCCTCCTGGGTTCAAGTGGTTCTCCTGCCTCAGCCTCCCAAGTAGCTGGGACTACAGGTGTGCACCACCACACTCGGCCAATTTTTTGTATTTTTATTAGAGATAGGGTTTTACCATGTTGGCCAGGCTGGTCTCCAACTCCCGGGCTCAAGCAATCCTCTTGCCGTAGCCTCCCGAAGTTCTAGGATAAGGTGTGAGCACCGCACCCAGCTGTATTTCTTTCTTTTTCTTTTCTTTTTTTTTTCCTCCAGATGGAGTCTAGCTCTGTCACCTAGGCTGGAGCGCAGTGGTGTGACCTTGACTCACTGCAACCTCTGCCTCCTGGGTTCAAGATTCTCCTGCCTCAGCCTCCCAAGTAGCTAGGATTATAGGCACCTGCCACCACGCCCAGCTAATTTGTGTATTTTTAGTAGAGACGGTGTTTTGCTGTGTTGGCCAGGCTGGTCTTGAACTTCTGACCTCATGATCCGCCCACCTTGGCCTCCCAAAGTGCTGGGATTACAAGCATGAGCCACCGTGCCCGGCCACCCAGCTGTATTTCAATCTTTAAGTTTCATTGCAGCATTGTTCATAAAGTGAAAAACTGGAGTTGATCTAAATGTCCAGCAATTGGAGACATGCATGATTTTAACACACTCACAGAGAGATTTAAATAACCCTATAAAGTTTCAGTTTACTCTGTATTTAAAACTACTACTAATTTCTTTCATTCATTTACAGGACATTTATTTTCAGTATAATTCCCTCATCTGGTTGGTTGAGGTTACTTTTAACCATTTAGTGAAGTCTGTTCTTTAGGTATAGTAAGCAAATACATTTTTTAAAAAAAGGTACTATAATTTTATAATAAGCACTAAAAATTATTTCATACCATAACTAACAAATAGACGTCAATCTGTTTGTTTATATACAATAGATATATATATGGGTCACACTACAATATAAGTACTTAGGAGCACAGGTTTTGGATTGTGACTCTGCCACAGTCATTAGTTGTATAATATTGTGAAAGTCTCTCTGTGCTTCAGTTTCCTTATCTATAAAATGGGGATAATTGCAGCTGCCTCATAAGGTTATTGTGAGAGTTATGTTAGTTCTACATGTAAAGCACTCAGGACAGTGCCTGGTACAAGTACATGGAGTGCTCAGTACCAGGTTAGTTGCTTGAACACTCATATGATCATGGTCATGATTACAGCTTCAGAGAATAAAATTTGTTAAATCTTGATTTGCATAACTGATGTTCATAAAAAGTCCTTTGTAAGTCTGCTTCAGTTTCAGAACCAATAACTTAATTAGGCTGTGCTCTAACAATGAAACAGGCTCCCTCATGAGGAGTGAGCCGCATTGCGGGTACACTGCCATGGCTGGAAAGTGATTCGCTACACGCGCTACAGAACTGATATCCACACTGGAGAGAGGTTGGAAGAGATCCCTCAAAGCTCCCGATCTAATAAATGATTATATGAATCATTCTGAGGTTCCTTTCAAGCTCTAAAATTCTATGACTGTTTACCAGGATATCACGTGCAGCATTAAGAAGCCAAGCCAGGAACCTGCTGTTACACTCTGAACTGAGGTGGAAACACATACTTTCACTGAAAAACAAAAATCTTTAATTTCTTCCTGTGCTCAGAATAGTGAATTTCCATAGCAGTAAACCGAGTTTGGTGACTCAAGCCTCTCAGCAGTTCTAGAAAGGAAATTGTGAAAATATCGATGTTTGCCAAGAAAGTACTTCCAGTTTGCCAAAAGAGGGAGCATAGGAGCAGAAAGCATATGTTTGTCCAAGTCTCTTAAAAATACTTATTTGGGATCTGCGTTTTTATTTTTTGATCTCTTTTGCAAGGATGGGGTGGGGCTAAATAATATTTACAGTCAACTTTCTCTTTTTAAGATTATCTTAAGACAGAAGGGTCAAAGATAAAAAATACATAGATAACTTTTAATGATCCCTCTCCATCCCCTGAGACAAAACGCTCATCCCAGGCCTGGCTGCCATACACCAAGCAGCTCTAATTAAACTGCTCTCATTAAAAGGAAGAGGAAGAGGAGCTAAGCCAGTATAAGTGGAGGAATAATTTACATATTTAATAAAGACACATCTTATGTCTCTCCTGGCTGCCATGAATTGTCTAAAAAAGATCTGTTGCATATGTAATCTACTCCTCACCTCACTATAACAATGACGTTACTGATATAACCAAGTTTAAAGAAGGTTAATCATCAGGATGCTATCTTACCCGCTCCCTAGGGCTAAAGACTCCTTCATGCCAGGCAAGATGAATGATGTAAGCACCTAGAATCCTTTGTAGAAACAAGTCATTTACTCACACTCATTAGTCACTAATACAGGGTAGAATGCCTGTGTAAGACAAGGCTTCTATAAGACACACACCTGCATACAAAGTCATTTTTCTTTTTCTTTTCTTTTTTTTTGGGAGGGGGGAAGGAGTTTTGCTCTTGTTGCCCAGGCTGGAGTGCTATGGCGCGATCTCAGCTCGCTGCAACCTCCACCTCCCAGGTTCAAGCGATTCTCCCGCCTCAGTCTCCTGAGTAGCTGGGATTACAGGCATGCACCACCACACCTGTCTAATTTTGTATTTTTAGTAGAGATGGGGTTTCTCCATGTTGGTCAGGCTGGTCACGAACTTTTGACTTCAGATGATCTGCCCACCTTGGCCTTCCAAAGTGCTGGGATTAAAAGTGTGAGCCACTGCGCCCAGCCACAAAGTCATTTTTCAATACAAACTTTGACTTTGTCTTTGTAAAGACAGCTTTGGCAAGTTACTGATTTATCATATTTTCGTATTCAATTCAGAAAAATTCTGCAAATTTGTATATTTTTAGTTTCAGCAATATATTTAGCCTTTTATTTTACTCAAATTACTAAAAAGTGCTCTGTATTGTGTTACCTTAAAAAGTTAAGAAACATACTTGGGGCCGGGCGCAGTGGCTCATGCCTGTAATCCCAGCACTTTGGGAGGCCGAGGCAGGTGAATCACTTGAGGTCCAGAGTTCAAGACCAGCCTGACCAATATGGTGAAACCCCATCTCTATTAAAAATACAAAAAGTTAGCTGGCCATCGTGGTGCATGCCTGTAATCCCAGCTACTTGGGAGGCTGAGGTAGGAGAATCGCTTGAACCCAGGAGGTGGAGGTTGCAGTGAGCCAAGATCCTGCCATTGCCCTCCAGCCTGGGCAAAAAGAGCAAAACTCCGTCTCAAAAAAAAAAAAAAAAAAAAAAGAAACAGACTTGGAAAGTGCATAGACCTTAAAAATTTATAAATGTTAATTAGGCAAAATAACATATTTACATTTATCTGATAGTTTAAATGAAATTTCTTTTATTATTATCTCCTGAATTAGAGCAAAATAAGGGCAAGTATTAATCTAAAGAAAAAGGCAGGTGTTCTGCAATTTCTGGTTTGATTTTCATATGGATTTGAACAGTGTTCTAAGACCCTTCTGGTACATTCCCCAGACCTAGAAAATACATGGCTTTGGAATTCAGTTGTTAATAGATGTATAACAGAGAGCACATTATCATATTATAAGATTCTTCTTAAAGGACACCATTTAAAGTTGGATTGTTTCCTGAACTAATACAGAAAGCAAGATAAGCAGTGGCCTTTTGAAATTTACAATTATACAGTCAGTCCCATGCAACAGCTGGCAACTAGAAGAAGGAAATCTGTGAACACAGAGGCAGATTTCACAGGCTGCATTCTTCTCCTTTATTTGGGCCATCACATGAAAGACAAATTAGTTTCTGAAATGATTAAGTACGCTGATCAATTAGCTAGCCAGAGTATCAATCCTGAAGGAAAAATGTAATAAGCTCTTCAGTAAGTGCCAGCTGTCAAAGACTGTCAGGGTTAGTTAAAGCTTTTTAATGTTCCAATCAAATCATGAAATGAGTGGAAAGTCACTGCACTAAACCCATTAAGCTGCATTACTAAATGTCCAATGTTACATACAATCTATAAATAACTTTGTACTTTTAGAGGTTTTTTTTTCAATTTGCTTTTCTTGAAGTAATAATGATGTTCTGCTTCAGTGAGTAAAGTAATTTGGAGCTGCCTTTGCGTTTAATCCACACATTCTTTCTGTATGGAATAAAGGCGGCAAGTAATAATCAAATCAGTAGAATTCTAAGGATTCTGTGGAGTATCTGTCATTAACCATTTTAAAAATCAAGAAGAGTACCAAAGACAGTGAAGAAAATCAAGAGGAATACCAAAGACAGTGAAGGGCTAAATAATAATTAATCACTAGGCTTAATAATTTTATGAACTGACTTTCCTCTGGAGGAATAAAATGCTGTTTCTATAAAGAGCATCTAGTCTTTTTCAAATACTTGCAAAGGAATTCATATTCTGTTTAAAGTAGCATCACTTACTATTGGCTTAAAAACAACATGCCAGTAGCCAACACCACACAAATATATCTATGTCGCTATCCAAAAAATGATGATTGAATTAAGGATTTGTTTCTACACACTAAGACACAGCTTTCCTCTTTTGGGGGACTGCTGGTCTGCTAGTTGATCTAAAGGCACAAATGACAATGATGGCAGCTGATACTTGCACAAATAAGAGGATAAAACAAGCAGGGGACCAATTCAAATCACTTATGAACACTGAAATGCTTCTGTTTTCCTTATAAAAATTTAAAAGATATTTCTCTCCATACTTTCCTGGTAAGTCCAGTTCTTCCTTATTCTGATGGACCCCATCTCTTCTTGCTACAGCTCCTAGCATTACCAATTATCTCTAGCTAGTGAGGCTCTTTGATTACCAATAAAAAACCTTTCAAACAAAAATTAAAAGTAGGACACACATGGGAACAAAGAGATCCATATTTTTTACAGGGTAGAAACAATTTTATTCTTTTTTTTTTTTTTTTTTTTTTTTTTTTTTTTGAGATGGAGTCTCACTTTGTCGCCCAGGCTGGAGTGCGGTGGCGCGATCTCGGCTCACTGCAAGCTCCGCCTCCCGGGTTCACACCATTCTCCTGCCTCAGCCTCCCAGTAGCTGGGACTACAGGCGCCCACCACCACGCCCGGCTAATTTTTTGTATTTTTAGTAGAGACGGGGTTTCACCACGTTCGCCAGGATGGTCTCGATCTCCTGACCTCGTGATCTGCCCTCCTCGGCCTCCCAAAGTGCTGGGATTACAGGCGTGAGCCACCGCGCCCGGCCAAGAATTTTATTCTTTAAAAAATGTTTTTGGTGGTGATGCATGCCTGTAATCCCAGCTACTTGGGAGGCTGAGGCAGGAGAATGGTTTGAACCTGGGAGGTGGAGGTTGCAGTGAGTCGAGATGCGCCACTGCATTCCAGCTTGGGCAACAAAGGTAAAACTCCATCTCAAAAAAAAAAAAAAAAAAAGGTTTTGGGCCAGGCATGGTAGCTTATGCCTATAATCCTAGCACTTTGGGAGGCCAAGGTGGGAGGATCACTTGAAGCCACAAGTTCAAGTCTAGCCTGGACAACAAAAGGAGACCCCATCTAATATGGTTTAGATGTTTGTCCCCTCCAAATCTCATGTTGAAATGTAATCTCCAGTGTTGGAGGTGAGGCCTGGTGGGAGGTGCCTAGATCATGGAGGTGGATCCTTGTGAATAACTTAGTGCCATCCCCATGGTGATTAGTGATTTCTAGCTCTGAATTTACACAAGATCTGGTTCTTTAAAAGTTGAGTGACACCTGCCCCTGACCTCTTGCTCCTGCTCTTTCTATATGATGTGCTGGCTCCCCTTTCACCAGGAAGCTTTTGCCATGGCTGGAAGCTTCCTGAGGCCCTGGCCAAGAGGAGATGCCATCACCATGTTTCCTGTACAGCCTGCAGAACCATGAGCCAATTAAACCGCTTTTCTTTATAAATTAGCCAGCCTCAGGTATTTCTATATACTGACACAAAAACAGCTTACATAGCATCTCTTAAAAAAAAAAAAAAAAAAAAATTAGCCAGGCATGGTGGCATGTGCCTATAGTCCCAGCTACTCAGGAGGCTGAAGCAGGAAGATCACTTGACCCCAGAAGTTTGAGGCTGCATAGAGCTATGATCATACCACTGCATACCACTGCCTTCCAGCCTGGGCAACAGAGCAAGATCCTGTCTCTAAAAAAAAAAAAAAAAATTTAAAGACAACTGAAAAGAACTAGCCTAAGATGGACATGCTAACAATTTGAAATTTGAGTTTTCAAATCTAAAGCCAAGATATTTTGAAAAACTACTAAAATTGAAATTAAGTAAAGCATGGCACATGAATTTGGTATCTTTCTAAGGGAAACCTAAGAAATCTTCAAGTACCTTGTCCAAATGAAGCAGAGATTAGAAGCACTTTGAACTCTTGAATTTCACTTTGAGTCTTGTGCTACATTTAATATGTGATATCTATATTCTATGACAATTTTTTTATATTTAAAATATCAGGCTGGGTGTGGTGGCTCATGCCTGTAACTGTAATCCCAGCACTTTAGGAGGCCAAGGCGGGTGGATCACTTGAGCTTAGGGGTTCGAGACCAGTCTGGCCAACACGGTGAAACCCCGTCTCTACTAAAAGTACAAAAAACTAGCCAGGTGTGGTGGTGCATGCCTGTAATCCCAGCTACTCGCGAGGCTGAGGCAAGAGAATTGCTTGAATCTGGGAGGCAGAGGTTGCAGTGAGCTGAGATTGTGCCACTGTACTCCACCCTGGGCAACAGAGCAAGAGACTATCTCAAAGAAAAAATAAAATAAAATAAAATAACAGTTCCCATAACTATCAGATTATTATTATGATGATGATTTTTTTTTTTTTTAGACAGGGTCTTGCTCTCTATTGCCCAGGCTGGAGTACAGTGGCATGATCTCGGCTCACTGCAAACTCCACATCCCAGGTTCAAGTGATCCTCTAGCCTCAGCCTCCCAAGTAGCTGGGACCACAGGTGTGCCACTACACCCGGCTAATTTTTGTCTTTTTTGTAGAGATGGGGTTTTTTCATGTTGCCCAGGCTGGTCTCGAACCCCTGACCTCAAATGATCTGCTTGCCTCAGCCTCCCAAAGTACTGGAATTACAGGCATGAGCCACCGTGCCCACCCTGGTTATTATATTATTAAATCTGTAATAGACCAGGCATGGGTGGCTCACGCTTGTAATCCCAACATTTTGGGAGGCTGAGGTGGGCAGATCACCTGAGGTTGGTTGGGAGTTCAAGACCAGCCTGCTGGTCAACCTGGCGAAACCCTGTTTCTTTTCCTTTCTTTTTTTTTTTTTTTTTGAGATGGAGTCTCGCTCTGTCACCCAGGCTGGAGTGCAGTGGCGCAATCTCAGCTCACTGCAAGCTCTGCCTCCTGGGTTCACACCATTCTCCTGCCTCAGCCTCCTGTGTAGCTGGGACTACAGGTGTCCACCACCACTCCCGGCTAATTTTTTGTATTTTCAGTAGAGATGGGGTTTCACCATGTTAGCCAGGATAGTCTCGATCTCCTGACCTCGTGATCCACCCGCCTCGGCCTCCCTAAGTGTTGGGATTACAGGCATGAGCCACTGTGCCTGATGAAACCCCGTTTCTACTAAAAATACAAAAATTGGCCAGGTGTGGTGGCAGGCGCCTGTAATCTCAGCTGCTTGGGAGGTGGAGGCAGGAGGATTGCTTGAATCCTGGAAGCGGAGGTTGCAGTGAGCTGAGATCACACCACTGAACTCCAACCTGGGCAACAGAGTGAGACTCCATCTCAAAGAAAAGAAAAAAAAATCTGTAATAGATTTTTGGTGACAATAAGTAATAATCTGGCTGAGTGCAGAGGCTCACGCCTGTAATCCCAGCACTTTGGGAGGCTGAGGCAGGTGGATCAAGAAGTCAGGAGATCGAGACCATCCTGGCTAACACGGTGAAACTCTGTCTCTACTAAAAATACAAAAAGTTAGCCGGGCGTGGTGGCAGGTGCCTGTAGTCCCAGCTACTCAGGAGGCTAAGGCAGGAGAATGGCGTGAACCTGGGAGGCGGAGCTTATAGTGAGCCAAGATCACGACACTGTACTCCAGCCTGGGCAACAGAGCAAGACTCAGTTTCAAAAAAAAAAAAAAAAAAAAGGAAAAGTAATAATCCTCCAATTTAATATTAGATGTTAATACTTACTTTAAAAAGAATAAATTTTGACACAACTTTACATTTTTTAAATAGACATAAAATATGTACCAAGTTTATTTGCCTTTAAATTATACAAACAGAACATGTTAGTCAAAATATTAAATTTTCTTGCATTTTACAGAAGAAAAATAAACTGAAGTGAAACTGTACGAACTGCTGAACTTCAGATAAACGTTTCTTCAAAACAAGAGATACTAATTCCTAAAAGATTCTTCTAAAGTTTTTTAAAAAAAGATTAAGAAAAACAGTAAGCCATTGGGTTATTACATCCTAAAAAAAAAACTACATGTTTCTTAATGAACATATGTTTACATTTACAGATAGTAAACTTAAGTTTCCTGTCTCATAAAACTCAGAAGATGCCAGTGATGTCTAAACTACGGAAAATAGTAAAAGCCTCTTTTTCATATGAAAAAACATTAAAACTAAATCTACCTTAACATTATTTTCTATGAAAACTTAATAAAGAATGGCTAATCTGAAAACAAAACGCTATACAAATCAGTTTCAAAAAAGAAATACATTATGAGATTAGGCTTATAGCTAGTGGTATCAAGTAAAACTCCAAATGATAACACAATTTACAGTATTAGCCGGTCCTCTCCTCCCTCCTGAATTACCTGACCAATGGAAGTTTGGCTTTGTTGTTTCAGAAAGCACTGTTTCTTACATTCCATTAATTGTTGCAAATCACGCCACATTTTTGCTTGTTTCATATTTGGACCATGACTTTCTCGTACAACTTTTTGTTTTTCCCGAAGTTTCTATCACAAAAAAAAGCAGGAATAATTAAATCTCAGTTACAGGGGCATATTTCTACTGCTATAGTCAGAGGAATATGGTATGTTTTCTACACTAGATAAATAATAGTTAGCTAAACCACATACTCCTATAATGTATCAAAACTAAGATTATAAAAGTTAGCTAAGGCCAGACGTGGTGGCTCATGTCTGTAATCCCAGCACTTTGGGAGGCTGAGGCGGGCAGATCACGAGGTCAGGAGATCGAGATCTCTACTAACCTCGACACTAAGTCAACCTGTTTGCCTTTCTAGTTCTCCAAAAAAACACAAAAAAACAAAAATTAGCCACGTGTGGGGGTGTCCGCCTGTAGTCCCAGATACTTGGGAGGCTGAGGCAGGAGAATTGCTTGAACCTGGGAGGCGGAGTTTGCAGTGAGCAGAGATCATGCCACTGCACTCCAGCTTGGCAATAGAGCAAGACTCCGTCTCAAAAAAAAAAAAAAAAAAAAGTACAGAAAACAAAAACAAACAACAAAACCACACAAAACTATAGAAGGAAGTGAGAGAAAAAGATACTTAGGAAAGTGGAACAGTATCATGGTGTGAAAAGAAGAATGTAGAGTTTGGAAGTCAGAAGACTTCAGTTTTAATTTGGTTTTGTCTCCTCTAGCAGTAAGAAAGGCACTTAATTTCTTGGGACTTCAGTTTTCTCAATTATCAATAAAGGTTAATAGACCAGGCGTGGTGGCTCACAACTGTAATCCCAGCACTTTGGGAGGCTAAGGCGGATAGATCACTTGAGGTTAGGAGTTCGAGACCAGCCTGATGAACATGGGTAAACCCTATCTCTACTAAAAATACAAAAATTAGCAGGGCATGGTGGCATGTGCCTGTAATTCCAGCTACTCAGAAGGCTGAGGCAGGAGTATGGCTTGAATCTAGGAGGTGGAGGTTGCAGTGAGCTGTGATCGCGCCACTATGAGACTCTCAGTCAAACTGCTTGCCTTTGTAGTTCTCCAATGAAAACCAGCTAGGAGGATGTACATGACATATTACTCAAGAATAACGTTTAGTTATAGCTCAGATAGCTTTAAAATAATTCATTTATTAGCCTAAGCCTGAGAAATGTCCACCTTTTGTTTTAGAATTTCCATATACATAAAAATTTCTCAAGAAACCAACAGGCTCAGTATATTCTATATACTAAAACCTAATTCTTATTTATTCAAGATGTAATTATGGAGCACCTGTTATGTGTCAGGTATGCTTGGAGTTTCAAGTGGAAAACAGGACTCATGCTATACAGGTGGGCAGATCACTTGAAGTCAGGAGTTCGAGACCAGACTGGCCAACAGGGTGAAATCCTGTCTCTACTAAAAATACAAAAATACAAAAATTAGCTGGACATGGTGGCATGTGCCTGTAATTCCAGCTACTCAGAAGACTGAGGCAGGAGAATTGCTTAAACCTGGAAGGCAGAGTGAGCCAAGATCGTGCCACTGCACTCCAGCCTCGGCAACAGAGTGAGATTCTGTCGCTAGAAAATAAAATAAAATAAAATAAGGTGAATAATAGGAGACCGGGGGCTGGGCGCAGTGGCTCATTGCCTGTAATCCCAGCACTTTGAGAGGCCAAGGCAGGAGGATCGCTTGAGCTGGGGAGTTCAAGGCCTGCCTGCGTAACATGATACCCTGTCTCTACAAAAATAAAAACTAAAAAATTAGCTGGGAATGGTGGTGGCACGTGCCTGTAGTCCTAGCTAGTTGGGAGGCTGAGGTGGAAGGATCACTTGAGCCAGGAATTTGAGGCTGCAGTGAGCTATGCTGTCACTACTGCATTCCAGCTTGGGCAACAGAGCAAGACCCTGTCTCTTAAAAACACAACAAAAAAACCAAATCAAGGCTAACAATAGGGGAAAATAAAAGTATTTACTTGATAAGATTATGTTTTCAAGTGACATAATAGATACTGAAATACTTGATAAATTATCATGTATTATATATATTCTTGTTATTAAATGCTGTATTCTATCCTATCCTGAAACAGTGTATACTCTATTTATGTCCAAATAAATAAAATTGTATGCACATATACTTCAGGGAGCAAGCTCAGTGATTATAAAAATAGTATACTATTAAATAAGCCAAAATCCTTCTCAGAATTGTTTTTGTTACTAACATATTAGACGGTCCACTTGCCAAAACTATTTTACTCATTGACTCTAAAATTTTAAACAGGAATAAAAGAATCTCCAATATATTACAAAAATATACTTTGGTTCCATATTATGGCAAATTGAGAAAGGGTGACTGAAAGCAAGAGTAGACCCAAAGTCAGAGACAATAGGTGACAAGGTAGGAAAAAAGAGAGAGAGAATTCAGCCCGGGCAATGAAGTGAGACTCCCCCATCTCTACAAAAAAAATTTTTTTAAATTAGTTGTGTATGGTGGCACATGCCTGTGGTCCCAGCTACTCAGGAGGTTGAGGCAAGAGGATCACTTGAGCCTGGGAACTCAAGGCTGCAGTGAGCTGGAGTGCCATTGTACTCCAGCCTAGGTGACAGAGTGAGACTCTGTCTCAAAAAAAAAAAAAAGAAGAAGAAGAAAAAGAAAAGAAAGGAATTCATTCATAATCCCATGCTCTGGAGACAACTACAGTTGACATTTTGGTAGAAAAGGTGATAGTGCACATAGAGGGAAACGCAGTGTGTCACAAATACCTGTACTGACACTGAGTGTGAGAAAATTACCAAGACAGACAGAAAACCAAGCAGAGACACAGAGGCAGAGTGCACAGGAACATCCTCATTCTTTCCTCTTTTAACATAGGGTCAATATACTAGGTGATCTGAGACACAAATGAGAATGCTGGTCGTTGGTACTTGCGCAAATAAGAGGATTAACTAAGCTGAAGACCAGATTCAAACCACCCATTAAAATACTGCCCACCCAGCTATGCATAATGAAAGCAAAGTTAACAGCAAACAGGAATAGAACACATAATTTTAAAAATAGAAATATAACCAGTACATTTTTTGATGCAATACCTGGCATATTAATACATCTATTTAAGTTTATGTTGTAAATAATGTATCTTACAACAAATATTTTATCTTCATAAACTAAAAAGTATTTAGAAAGGCCGTTAAGGCAGACCAAGAATTTTAAGACTTCTGCACATGATTTTAAATTAAGGCACTACTTAACCTGTAACTTTTCTTATATTATTGGAATAATTTCCTTGTCAAAAAATTCTAACAACCTATAAAAGTTATTTAAAGAACCAAAGACAGGATGTGGGCACTGTCTGTGTCAGAAATATTACATTTAATTTGCTTCATAACCATGTGTGTTTGAAACCTTTAACTTTATGAATACAACTGACGTTAGTATGTATATATTTTAAATCTTATTATTTACATTTGTTTACAGTTGCAATGTACAAAAATCACTAATCACATATTTCATTGTTCTTTAAAGGAGGAGGTGGTGGTATAGAAGGGGGGAAACTCAGTTGGCCTGAGGAGGTCTATGGATGCCCAGTTTATATTGGCTTAGAGGGCTTAGACTATCATCACTTTGAAAGGCTAGGTTTGTTCTGTCTGCCTTGAAAATTTAGATCTACTCTAAAACTTTGAGGATTAAGAAGCTTTGTTTCTTAAATGATACAGCCTGACATCTGGGGAATGAGCCAGTCATTGGTTCACTTGCTTAAATATACTTGATGTTATATTGCCACTTTTCCCAATGATCCTGCAAGAAAACACTACACTGGATGGGGGAAAAATAATCTTTAATCAGATTTGGCAATTAAGGTTGGGTCTTTGAAAGGATTTCAGGTTTGAAAAATATTTATGTATGTACAGCATCCATCCAGATACTTTGCAACAGAAAAAAAAAAAGAGGAATGTTTTCATATGAAAAAAGTACATTACTTTACACGAAATCTTTGGATGAAGTCCATTTTGGGCCAGGCGCAGTGGCTCACACCTGTAATCCCAGCACTTTGGGAGGCTGAGGTGGGTGGATCACATGAGGTCAGGAGTTCGAGATCAGCCTGGCTAACCAGGTAGAAACCCCATCTCTACCAAAAATACAAAAATTAGCCGGGTGTGGTGGCACACTCCTATAATCCCATCTACTCGGGAGACTGAAGCATGAGAATCACTTGAACCTGGTGGGTGGAGGTTGCAGTTAGCGGAGATCAGGCCACTGGACTCCAGCCTGGGTGACTGAGTGAGACTCTATCTCAAAAAAAAAAAAAAAAAAAAAAAAAAAAGTCAATTTTGACAATCATATCAAATCCTACAAATCCAAAAATCTCTAGTTAAAATATTATACAAATGAATGTTTATAACTTGATTCACATACATGCTTTCAAATATGAAAATTATTTCTTTTTTTCCTTTTAAGTATGGTGTGTCATCCCATAAGTGAAATAATGTACACGGAATTCACTATTCTCCCAGTAAATGGAGGAATCAGCTTTGAGAAGGCTTCCTTTTATTTTTTATTTATTTTCATTGATATAATGGTCATTTATTAACAAATCACAGGTGAACACTTTTTAGAGAAATGGCTAATTTCAGGTTTGAGAAAGAAAATGTACAGTATGAAATTAGAACATTTTGTCACACCAGAAAACAGAGAAGTCATCAAAGTCTACTAGGGTTTTTTCAAAAGGATTCAAAAGCTGATTTCAGAGGCTTCCACTGGCCAAATTTGAGTACTAATGGGACTAATAATCACAATAGATTGAAACATATCAAATGTGCTCAATCTAAAAGTCATAAGATTACTTTTGAAGGACGATAAAGAACCAACTCATCATTTTGAAAACCAGTAAACAGTGAATCAAGCAGTTATTCTATCTTTCTTATATGAATGTAACTCAGGGTAAGTACATAGAAGATAAGGAGAAGTTGCTCATTACAGAATTATTCCAGCCAATAAATGAAGAAGGAATGACATAATCAGAATGTTACCACTGTGCAACTTTCTAATGAATTATGGATCCAGGAAATGATTATCAATGGCTGTCTACATCATAAGAAGAAAGCCTCCTGATAGAAGTACATACCACCATCTATGAAGTATTCTTGCCAAATATCAAAACATATTTAATCAAGCTTCTAGATCTAACTACCAATTCACAGGATATACTGGGAACAGAAGAACATGCTAATTGACACCAAAGGGTTACCAACAGCAAAGTTCAAAATGTTGAAAACCCACTAGGACAAATTATCAGTTTTTTTTTTTCTTTTCAACAAAAAATTGTAAGGAAAAAATGATGGGGGAGTAACCTAGAGAGAGAGAGACTTAAGAGAGATATAAGCTAATAACAATGTATGGACTGTTAGGATCCCGATTTAAACAAATAAATCATGGTGAAGTTTGAACATTGGGTATTGAATGTTATGTAATTATTGTTAAATTCTTTTTGGTAGGATAATGGTATTGTGGTTATGTTCAAAAAGAGTGTTTATGATACATACTGAAATGTGATGAGATAAAATAATAAGAATTTGAGATGTGCTTAAAAATAATTTAGAAAAAAATTGGGGGCAGGTACTGGATGAGACTATAGATAAAACAAGGCTGGCCACGAATTTAATAATTAGAGTTGGATGATGGATATATATGGATTGATTAAAATACAGTTTTGAAAATTTCGATAACAAAGGCTATCTTTTTTTTTTTTTTTTCCCTTTGAGATGGAGTTTTGCTCTTGTTTCCCAGACTGGAGTGCAATGGTGTGATCTCTGCTAACTGCTCATCTACCTATTTCAGTTTAAATATGAGGAAATGAACTCTAAAGTGATTAGAGGGCTTGTTTAGAATCACAAGTCTAAGAGTGAAGCCAAGTCACTTGATGACTGGTCATCTTTCCTCTGAATTATTAGTAAGTATATGTTTTTTCTTTTTTTCTCCTAAGAATGCAAAGCTGGTGTCTTTGTTAAATTGGTTGCTTTATGAAGTCAGCTAGAATAACTAATCAGTTGGTCATTTAAGTCCTGATGGTCAAGGCCATAACTTACTCTCTACCACTTCTAGGAGTGGCTCAGAGAACTAAGAACAATAATCATACAGTCCTATTTCAGTCACCATCAGGTAACTCTGGCAGGAGGGAGATGAGTATCTCAAGCAAGGTTTTTCAGTTGTTTGTATTAAATAAATTAATGTTTGTAAAGGGCTTAGACCAGGGCCTAGATCATAGTAAGAACTTTATGTTTATTAAATAAAGTAAATGAATAAATTTGTACCTATCGCATAAAAAGGTATCTGAGAATAATTTTTTTTTTCTTTGAGATGGAGTCTCGCTCTGTTACCCAGGTTAGAGTGCAATGGCCCAGTCTCAGCTCACTGCAACCTTTGCCTCCCGGGTTCAAGCAATTCTCCTGCCTCAGGCTCCAAAGTAGCTGGGATTACAGGTGCCTGCCACCATGCCTGGCTAATTTTTGTATTTTTCATAGAGACGGGGTTTCACCATGTTGGCCAGGTTGGCCTTGAGCTCCTGACCTCAACTGATCCACCGGCCTTGGCCTTCCAAAGTGCTGGGATTACAGGCATGAGCCATCGTGCCCAGCCTGAGGATAATCTGAAAACTGTAATGCAGAACATTATTATGAACTCTTTGTGATTTAAAAATAGATAATTTTTTCTTTAAAAAATCCATTGTGCCTTTATTTCTGTAAAACTAAATTCTTAAGGAAGTCTTCCATCTTTAAAAAGAATGAACAATTTCCTCTCAAAAACTGTACTAGAACCTTTTGGAAAGAATGACAGTCATAAATCATGTACAGTACTGAAAGCCTGAATCAGTTAGACACATGTAAAAAAATAAATAATAATTCTTACCTTTCCAAGGTTTTCTTGTTCAGCAATATTTTTGGTATACTGTTCCCTAGGGAGTCAACATAATGATTTACTTTCAATTTACTTCAAATGATTTGATCATACAAGTGAATTATAAATTAACATATCTATCTAAAATACATTAGGCAATATAGTTTAGGGTACTGGAGTCAGAATGAAACCCATTATCAAATTCTTTGTCTTTCCCCATCTTTAGTTAGTTCTTCAAGTAAACAGCAATTTAAGGAAAAAAAAAGATAGCAAAACATTCCATAGGAAATTAAGAGAATTAAAATGTTAAATACTATTTCTGGTTAATCTACCCTCAAAACAATGGCAACCCATTTGCTTAAATTACACATTGTTTTTAAAGAGGCTTGTAGAAAGGAGAAAGGATATACATTTCAAATAAACATTAAGTAGCACCTAATCTTACAATTCTACTTCTAGGAAGTCATCCTACAAAAATATCCCATAACTTAAATAAACATAGAAGCAGACTATTTACTTCACCATTGCTCATAATAATGAAAATATGCAAACAAACTAAATGTCTGTAGATGGGAAAATGTTTAAGCAAATTATGGCACATCTATTCAAACAAATAATAAGGAGTTATACAAAAGAATGAGGTAAATCTATAAATACTGAAGCGGAAAATATTCTAGATCAAGAGAAAAACAGTATATGTAGTTTAATCTTTTTTTTTTTCCTTTGAGACAAGGTCTCACTCTGTTGCCCAGATTGGAGTGCAGTGGCATGATCACACCTCATTGTAGCCTCCACCTCCCTGGCCCAAGCGAATCTCCCACTTTAGCCTCCCAGGTACTGGGATTACAGACATGTGTCACCATATTGGGCTAATTTTTTTTGTAGTTTTTTGGCAGACACAGGGTTTTGCCATGTTGCCCAGGCAGATCTTGAACTCCTGGGCTCAAGCAATTCGCTCATCTCAGCCTCCCAAATGCTGGGATTACAGGTGTGAGCCACCACACTCAGGTGCAGTTTAATCTTATTTTTATATACATATATATGTATACGTTTGTGTATACACACATGCACATAACATTTCCCATGTATTAACTAACACACATATATACAGATGTATCAGCAAACGCATGGGAAAAGAATATGGCATAATGTACACCAAAGTATTAATAGTAGACATTTCTGAGGCATGGCAATATGGACAGCATTCAACTTCTGTGCACACTACTTCATAATGGTTACTTTTGTTCTTACAAGTATTTCTTTTGTAAGCTAAAAAAATAATACTTTTAACGTAAAAATTAAAAACATAATAACATTGTATTTTACTTATAAACAAAATTATATTTCAATACTATTTAAGACAAAATGTGAGATTTAAAGCAGGTGACATGTTAAGGATAAAGACTGAAGGATGAGGGTAAAGGAACACACAACAAAGAAGAGACTGTTTTTCTGTGTAAAGCTACACTGCAGTATTTAAGAAAAAAGTAAACAATATAAAATTGGGACTCCAAGAAATCATAAGCCACAAAAAAAGAAAATATAGCACTCTAAGTAAAGGAAAATTTTGCAATTAGTCCTGATGAATCCTCATTTTCGGTGGGGCACGGTGGCTCATGCCTGTAATCCCAGCACTCTGGGAGGCCGAGGAGGGTGGTTCACTTGAGGTCAGGAGTTTGAGACCAACCTGGCTAACATGGTGAAACCCCATCTCTACAAAAATACAAAAATACAAAAATATAAACTAAAAAAACACAAATGACAAAAATTAGCCAGACGTGGTGGCATGTGCCTGTAATCCCAGCTACTCGGGAGGCTGAGGCAGGAGAATACACTTGAACCTGGGAGGCGGAGGTTGCAGTGAGCCGAGACTGCGCCACTGCACTCCAGCCTGAGCGACAGAGCAAGACTCTGTCTCAAAAAAAAAACAAAACTATATCTATATCTATATCTATCTATCTATCTATCTATCTATCTATCTATCTATCTATCTATCTATCTATATCTATCTCTGGCTAGAAGACAGATCAGAAAATCAATAGTTCAAGAGCACTTATTTCCTTCTTTACTATTTATATCGATAACTTTGGAAGAAATAGAACTTAATTTATAAAAATTTTTATTTTTTAAGAACAAATTTAACTTTTCTCATTTCTTATCATTGGCCATATAGGTTTATATGAACGAAGTTTACATTCAATGAAATAATATGAATAAGTACATTTTTAGTTTAGTATGTTAGAGTATTAGAAAAAACACTGCTCTATTTGTGTAATATTTTCAGTCTGGTTTGCATTCTAGTGCATTACATTGAAAAAAAATTCAGATTCTGCAAGACACTCTATTTCTTAGATTCCTTTTTTCTTTCTTTCTTTTTTTTTTTTTTAAGACAGAGTCTCCCTCTGTCGCTCAGGTTGGAGTGCAGTGGCGTGATCTCGGCTTACTGCAGCCCCTGCTTCCCGGGTTCAAGTGATTTCCATGCCTCAGCCTCCTGAGTAGCTGGGATTATGGGCACTCACCACCACGCCCAGTCTCTTTTTATAACATTAATGTACATGCCACTCAAAATCTCAATGCAATCTAGAATAAACGTGAGTCCTACATTTTATCTGAATTTTTACTGAATAGTAACAACAAAATATTTAACATTTGAATTGTGATGAGGGGCAAAGAAGGCTTATGTTGTTCAATGACTGCATTTTATCACAGCTAGCAATTCAACCATAAATGTATTTTTTTTAGGCAGGATTTGATTTGTTACAGTATGCCACAAGCTGGGATTGCAAAAAAAGCACCATATAAGGACTAAGCAGTATTTATACATCCTTCTTGTTTTGAAGACTGGTACACTGCAATCACACAATTTCCAGCTAAAATGCAGTCATTACACTGCACAATTAGCAGGCAGATGACTAGAGTCTAGGCCATGTGGGACTTTAAAAAGAGACCAACTTTACTGCTTATGACAAAGCAATTATGAAATTATATATATTCCTGGGTGAGGGGGAACGAAGAATTATTGCTTAATGGTTACAAGAGTTTTTGTTTGGGATAATGAAAAAATTTTTTACATATACAGTGGTGAAGGCTGTACAATGTTGTGAATGTAATCAATGCCAATGAACTGTACACTTAAAAATGGGTAAAGTGGCAAATTTTATGTTTTATATATTTCACCACAATCAAAAAGTAAGCAAGCAAGAAATAAAATCATATGTATTCCCACTTAGCAGGGCTGAAATATCTAGATGTTTAGTAAGATTTAGTATTAATATCTTAGTGTCTACTTACTTAAATATGCTAAATTTGTATAATTCTACCTTATTTATAAAACTTTTATTGGTGAAAATATGAAGTATCTCAATATAAAACAACAAAATTACTTGCCTAATTGCCTTTCTTTTTTCTTGTTGATCAGAAGAGATATATGCCTTCATCTCATCAGTAGCACGACGAAGTTGAACTTCTAGGTTCTAAACAGAAAGACTTAAGTTTTAGGGAAGACTTTGATATAGAAAAAACTCAGAAATGTTTTTGATCTACTTTGTCTTACCTTAATCATACAATTTGTATAATGGTATCTACTTTCTTCTTGAAGACATTCTTCACGGAGTCTTCTAACTTCCTATAATATATAATTTTAGATAGGCAACATTATCGAAAGAATGAGACAGACATGGTGATGATGACTTTAGATGTACAACAAAGGACTACCATCAGAGTCATTTTCTCTTCTGCAATTTTAACTTTGTTTATTCTATCACAATAGGAAATAATCTTTTTCTAGAGAATACTCATACCACCCCTGCAAGTCCAATTGTATTTTTTGAGACAGAGTCTCGCTCTGTTACCCAGGATGGAGTGCAGTGGTGCAGTCTTGGCTCACTGCAACTTCCTCTTCGCAGGTTTAAGCATTCTTGTGCCTCAGCCTCCTGAGGAGCTGAGACTACCGGCACATGCCATCATGCCTGGCTAATTTTTGTATTTTTAGTAGAGACGGGGTTTCACCATGTTGGCCAGGCTGATCTCGAACTCCTGGCCTCAAGAGATCCTCCCACCTTAGACTCCTGAAGTGTTGGGATTACAGGCATGATCCACTGCACCTGGCCCAAGCATACATTTATTAAGTACCTACTGGGTGTCCAGCACTGTTCTAAGTGCTGAGAACACAGAAGTGAACAGGCAGGTTCCCTGCTTTCACTGAAGTGGAAGAAACCAACATAAACAAGGAAACATAATGAAGGATATTTGAGATGGGGATAAGTGCTATGAAGGAAATTCATCAGTAGAATGTGATAGAGGGACTGGGTGGGCGAGATTGGGAAGGAGAGTGGATAACATCAGGTAATCAGAGATCTCTGAGAGGTGGAGACACTGAGGCTGAGACCTAGTGAAGAAAAGGAGAGAGGAGGGCAAAGAGTTAGGAGCAGAGTATATCATGCAGAAGGGAGGAGTACATGCAAAATCCCACAAGTGTAAACAAGCTTGGCCTGTTTGAAGTTTAGGAAGAAGGTCAGAGTGGCTGAAACTCCATGGATGAGGAGTAGAGCACATGGACATGAAGTTCATAAGGCAGGTGGAGCCTTGTAGATCACAGTTTGGTGGTTAGATTTTATTTTAAGTGCAACAGGAAGCCAATGAAGGGTGGCAAAAATTTTAAACAGGTTTCTTAGGCTGCCCTATGGAGAATGAACCTTAGGAGAGCAAGAGTAGAAGCAAGAGAATAGGTAAAAGGTTTCTGTGGAGGCCAGGCAGCAGATAATGAGCCTTGTACTTTGTTGGGGGTGGTACAGATGGGAAATTCAGTGTGTACAAATTAAAGAAATAAAGATCTCTGGAGCTTTGGAGACAGGCTTGGGAGATGATGATAAAGATTTGGGAATCTTTTGACATTGATGTAGTGAAAATGTGCACACACAGGCAGTATTTAAAACATTTTTTTTAGAGACAGAGTCTTGTTCTGTGGCCCAGGCTAGAATACAGTGGTGTGATCATAGCTCACTGTAGCCTCAAACTCCTGGGCTCAAGTGATCCTCCTGCTTCAGCCTCCCGAGTAGGTGGGACTATAGATGTGTACACAGGTAGTTTTTGCTAAATTGTTAAAATAAAAACTCTCTTCTTACCTGTTCTAATTTGGACCGATTGCTTTCGAGGCCTGCTGCACAGCTATCATACTGGGATTTCTTTTCATCACACTCCTGGGTCAGTTCCTAGTATAAAAAGGGAAAATGATTGAATAAGTGAAAAACAAAGGTCCCAAACATGGCTCTGAAACAATGCATGCCCTTGTCAGTCTTGTAACTTAACTCTAAGCTTCTTGGCATACTTAAGAGTTATTTATACAACAACCAGACATTTGAGAATTATGATAGATGAAGGTGCTGATAAGAACAATAGCTACCATGTATTGAGCTGTGTGCCAGGTTCTTTGTTAGGCGCTGGGGAGACAATAGTGAATAAAACAGCCAAAAATTTTTCCTCTCAAGTAACGTTCAGACAAGTAAACAGGCTGCTGAGAGCTATGATAGGAAAACACAAGGTGTTACAGAAGGCACACAGGACTCCAGGGAACCTAACCCAGGTTTGGGGATCAGTGAGGACAACTTCCTGGAGAAATTGATATCTAAGCTAATCACGAAGGATTAGTAAGAACAGTTAGGTGGAAGATGAACAAGGGGAAGAGAGTATTTAAAAACAGGAACACTATGTATAAAGTATTGGAAGCTACAGAGAACAAGAACAATTAAGAAACTTACAAGTAGTTTACTATGCTGGTTTATTTATTTATTTATTTTTTGAGACGGAGTCTCATTCTGTTGCCTAGGCTGAAGTGCAATGGTGCAATCTTGGCTTACTACAACCTCTGCCTCCCGAGTTCAAGCAATTCTCCTGCCTCAGACTCCCAAGTAGCTGGGATTACAGGTATGTGCCACTCTGCCTGGCTAATTTTTATATTTTTAGTAGAGATGGAGTTTTACTATGTTGGTCAGGCTGGTCTTGAACTCCTGATCTCAGGTGATCCACCCGCCTTGGCCTCCCAAAGTGCTGGGATTACAAGTGTGAGCCACCGCACCCAGCCTATGCTGGTCTATTTCTGGGAAATGGTGAGGGGAGGCTAAAGACCTACCTAGGCAGGGGCTCATTTAGAACTTCGTAAAACATTCTAGGGTGTTTGAATGACAATAACTAAATCTCATAATGACACCTCAAAAGAGATATTAATACCACCACATAATGCTTGGAGAAAGTTCAGGGAGTCAAGTACCTTGCCAAAGATTATACTGCTAAAAAAGGGTGGAGTCTGCCAGGCGCGGTGGCTCACGCCTGTAATCCCAGCACTTTTGGAGGCCCAAGGCGGGCAGATCATGAGGTCAAGAGATAGAGATCATCCTGGCCAACATGGTAAAACCCCTCTCTACTAAAAATACAAAAAAAAAAAATTAGCTGGGCATGGTGGCACGTGCCTGTAGTTCCAGCTACTCAGGAGGCTGAGGCAGGAGAATCACTTGAACCCAGGAGGCGGAGGTTGTAGTGAGCCGAGACCGCGCCACTGCACTCTAGCCTGGCCACAGAGTGAGACTCTGTCTCAAAAAGAAAAAAAAAAGGTGGAATAACAATTTGAATTCAGGTTAAGTAGTTTCTTTATTGTGAAGGGACAGGGAGGAATTTTAAATTTTGTTTTGTTTAAGTTGTTTCAAAATTTCTTCTAATGTAGTATTTTGAATGGGATAATTTGAAAATCTCCTGCTACAAACACCTAGAAATGCTAAAAATACTGTCATGCATGGGAAGATGTTTCAGTCACAATGGACCACATATATGATGGCAGTCCTATATGATCATAATGGAGCTGAAAAATTACTATCACCTTAGTGATATCACAGGCATCATAATGCCATAGTGCAACAAATTACTCATGTGTTTGTAGTGATGCTGGTGTAAATTAATCTACTGTCAGTTGTATAGAAGTATAGCAATACAATTACGTACTGTATACAATACTTGATGATAATAAGCCACAATGTTACTGGTTTATGTATTTACTATGCTATATTTTTTATTGTTATTTTAGAGTGTTCTGCTTTTACTTATAAAAAGTAAACTGTAAAACAGCCTCAGGCAAGTCCTTCAGGAGGCATCCAGAAGAAGGCATTGTTATAGAAGATGACAGCTTCATGTGTGTTATTGCTCTTGAAGACCTTTCAGTGGGACAAGATGTTTCAAGGTGGAAGACAGTGATATTGATTATCCTGACGCTGTGTAGGCCTAGGTGTGTGTTTATGTCTTAGTTTTTAACAAAAAAGTTTAAAAAGTGAAAAAAGGCTGGGTGTGGTGGCACACTCTTGTAATTCCAGCACTATGGGAAGCCAAGGCGGGTGGATCGCTTGAGCCCAGGAGTTTGAGACAAGCACAGGCAACACAGCAAGACCCCACCTCTATAAAATAAATAAATAAATAAATAAAAATTAGCCAGGTTTGGTGGTATGTGCCTGTGGTCCCAGCTATTCCTTAGGCTGAAGTGAGAAAGCTGCTTGAGGCCAGGAGGTTGAGGCTGCAAAGGGCCACTGCACTTAGCCTGGGCGACAAGAGCAAGACCCTATCTCAAAAAAAAAAAAAAAAATTTTAACCTTTTTTTCTTCTAGAGACAGAGTTTTGCTCTTGTTGCCCAGGCTGAAATGCAATGGCACGATCTCCACGCACTGCAACCTCTGCCTCCCGGGTTCAAGCGATTCTCCTGCCTCAGCTTTCCAAGTAGCTGGGACTACAGACATGTGCCGCCACGCCAAGATAATTTTGTATTTTCAGTAGAGACAAGGTTTCACCATGTTGGCCAGGATGGTCTCAAACTCCTGACTTCAGGTGATTTGCCCACCTTTGCCTCCCAAAGTGCTGGGATTACAGGCGTGAGCCACCGCACCTGGCCAAAATGTTTCTTTAAATAGAAAAAAGCATATAAAAGAAGGATATAAAGAAACAAAATATTTTCATGCCACTATACAATGTGGTTGTGTTTTAAGCTGTTATTACAAAAAAGTCAAAATTTTTTAAAAAAATTAGAAGTTTATAAAGTAAGAATGGTTTTTAAAAGTTTTTTTCGAGACAGAGTCTCGCTCTGTCGCCCAGGCTGGAGCGCAGTGGCGCAATCTCAGCTCACCGCAACCTCCGCCTCCCAGGTTCAAGCAATTATCCTGCCTCAGCCTCCCAAGTACCTGGGATTACAGGCGTGTGCCACCGCACTCAGCTAATTTTTTTGTGTTTTTAGTAGAGACGGGGTTTCGCTATGTTGGCCAGGCTGGTTTGGAACTCTTCACCTCATCATCCGCCTTCCTCAGCCTCCCAAAGTGTTGGGATTACAAGTGTGAGCCACTGCCCCTGGCCAAGAAAGCTACAGTAAGCTAAGGTTTTTTTTTTTTTTTTTTTAATTTTACATAAATTTAGAGTAGCCTAAGTGTACAGTGTTTCTAAAGTCTATCATAGTGTACAGTAATGTCCTAGGCCTTCACATTGACTTACCACTCACTCATTGACTCAACCAGAGAAACTTCCAGTCCTGCAAGCTCCATTCATGGTAAGTTCCCTATAAAGGCATACCATTTTAAATCTTTTATACTATAATTTTACTGTACCTTTTCTACGTTTAGATGGGTGTAGATACACAAATACTTACCATTGTGTAATAATTGCCTACAGTATTCAGTATAGTCACATGCTGTACAGGTTTGCAGCCTAGGAGCAAAAGGCTATCTACCATATAGCCTAGATGTGAGTAGGCTATACCATCTAGGTTTGTGTAAGTACACTCTATGGTGTTTGCACAATGATGAAATCACTCAATTATGCATTTCTTAGAATGCATCCTCATCATTAAGTGATGCATGGCTGCATCTACAAATGCTTGGTAAGAGAGCAACATCCTTTCAAATCCTGAGCTGAACTGAACTCTCAAAGAAAGAAAAGAAATTAACAGGACCAAAAAGAAAGGGTAATATTATGGCTATCCTTGGTGAAAGGAATTGGTAATGGCAGTCTTGGTAACATAGTGATTTTAATGTTCAGGCAGAGCAGATGCAAAGCCTTAGGTCTGTGCAGAGTGGGAAGTCAGAACTGAGTTAAATCTTAAGTTGTTTTCAACCTGCGAAACTGTGAGTAAAGGGTTAACACCATCCTGAGAATGACCTTGCATGGTTTCCCGCTGCACCGTTTCCTTAGAAACAGGATAGTTAGCACAGATGAGTAATGTGTATGCTGCCTTTGTTGTGTGGGACTGCATCTGGGTTGGGGTCACTAGTACAGAATAAAAGATTGCTGGGAGAAAGGGGATGTGGCTTCTACGTATCAAAGTGACCTACAGACACCCAAGGCTCTCAAGGGTGAAAGTCACATCCAAAATGGGAAAAGGGGCCGCAGAGCCTATGTACTTAGGTAGCTGCTTGCCTCTCAATGAGATGAAGGTGCTATAGTTGATAAAATCCTTTTTTGGTCACAAGTCTTACGGTCAAATTGATCACTATGCAGCTGTGATAGTGATCACAGCTGTCCTCAGGCAGCTCTGGAGTTTGAATTTACCCTATCTACATGGTCTAAGAACTTCCAAGCTGAGAAATGAACTCAATATTAGCTCCAAGTTTGTGATATTTCTAAAACACAAGTTTGTGATATTTCTAAAACACTGCAAAACCATTGTAGAGGGACACACCCTCCATCCTGGATGCCAGGATTCAAGAGACAAACTCTATTAATGAAAGCTCACAGTCCCAAAGTATAAAACATGTAAGGGAAAAATCAATTCATCAGGAGTGAGAAACAGAAGATATAAATAACAGGACTATGCCTAAAGGAACTTTGGATACTAGAAATAAGCCAACTAAATAAGTATATTTAAAATAATAAAAACTATAAAGGAGGAACTGAAATCAAAAGACTACAAACAGTGAGGCCAGGTTCAGTGGCTCATGCCTATAATCCCAGCACTTTGGGAGGCCGAGGTGGCCAGATCACTTGAGGTCAGGAGTTTGAGACCATCCTGGCCAACATGGTGAAACCATGTCTCTACAAAAAATACAAAAATTAGCCAGGCGTGGTGCGCATGCCTGTAGTCCCAGCTACTCAGGAAGCTGTGGCAGAAGGATAGCTTGAACCTGGGACACGGAGGTTGCAGTGAGCTGAGATTACAACACTGCACTCCAGCCTGAGCTACAGAGTGAGACTGTCTAAAAAAGAAAAAGTGAGAAAAAATAAAAATGAAAAAGACAGTCATTGAAATTAAAAATTAAATGGATGGAATAAACATAATATTAGATGCCACTGAGGAAATAAAAGAATGAACTAAAACACAGAGCTGAAGAAATTATCTAGAATTCAACACAGACAAAAATATGAAAGTGAGATTAAGTAACAGGGAACAGAATAAATATCTCTAACATATCTCTAATGTAAGTAGTTGGAAAATAGACCACAAAAAATGGGAGAGAAAATATCTGAAGGTATTATGTAGACTTTTTCCAGAATTCATGGAAGACACAAAACACAAATTCACAAAAGTGAATAAAATTCAATATACACTCAAAACATGGTAGTGAAATTTGGACAACACCAAAGAAAAAGATAAAAATATGAAAACCAGTTATAGGGAAGATATTACCTAAAATAAATAATAAACTGATAGCCGACCCTTCAATAAAATAAAAGAAAGCATGAAAATATTTTTTTTTTCTGACCACACCATTATTTAAGAAGAAAAAAAAAAGATGGTTTACTTATTGTAATGATTCTTTACTGAGAACACTAAACACACACATACGCACACACACAAAACAAGGAAATTGTATTTCAGGAAAAAGAAAACTGAATCCAGAAATAAGGAGTAAAATGCAAGCAGTGATGGTGAAAACTTCTAAATATATAGGTAAATCTAAACAGGAAATGATTATATAAAGTTGTTATTATAATGCTAACAACCACCATGACAACTACTTTCAGAGATGTACAAATAAAGAAGTAAGGGCTGGGTGCGGTGGCTTATACCTGTAATCCCAGTACTTTGGGAGGCCAAGGCCGGCGGATCACCTGAGGTCAGGAGTTCAAGACCAGCCTGCCCAACATGGAGAAACCCCGTCTCTACTAAAAAAAAAATTAGCCAGGCGTGGTGGTGCACACCTGTAATCCCAGGTACTTGGGAGGCTGAGGCAGGAGAATCGCTCCGGGAGGCGGAAGTTGCGGTGAGCCGAGGTTGTGCCATTGCACTCCAGCCTGGGCAACAAGAGCGAAACTCCGTCTCAATAAATAAATAAATAAATAAAACAAACAAATAAATAAAATGCCAGAGGATAACAAAACACGTAAGGTAGAAGAGGGTGTCAAATTATTCTAAGGTTCCTGTATTGTGGAGATGTTAACAATTTTAGACTTTGTTAAGTGAGAAATATATATATATGATAAAAACCTAACAGTAAATCATATGAGAATCAAAGATAAAAAAAGGAAAAAAAGAGAAAAGAAAACAGAATTGGTACAATGGATGGTGTAAAAAAAAAAAAAAAAAAGCAAGAGAAAACACACTAAATAATAGGATGTACAAAATAGAAAAAAATTCAAATGCTTCAAAAATTAGAGTAAACATAAATGGAATTAAACTTGCCAGTTGAAAGACAGATTCTCAAACTGGATGTAAGAAACTACACCCACACAAAATACATCTATCTATCTATCTATCTGTCTATCTATCTATCTATCTACCTACCTACCTACCTACCTACCTACCTACCTACCTATCTATCTACTTATCTACCCACCCACCTACCTACCTATTTACCTAGAGTGCAGGTCGTACTCTGTCACCCAGGCTGGATGCAGTGGTGCTATCATGTCTCACTTCAACCTTGAACTCCTGGGCTCAAGTTATCCTTCTGCCTCAGCCTCCTAAGTAGCTAAGACTATAGGTGTGTGCTCCCATGCTCAGCTAATTTTTCTACTTTTTGTAGAGATGGAGTCTCACTATGTTGCCCAGGCTGGTATTGAAATCCTGGGCTCAAGAGTCTCCTACCTCAGCCTCCCAAAGTGCTAGGATTACAGGCATGAGCAACTGCTGCCTGGCCCTACATGCTATTTATGAGACATATATAAGACAAAAATAAGGACATAGGAAGCTGAAAGCAAACAGAAATAAGAAGCGATACTAATCATAAGAAAGCTGGCATATACGCTTTAATAGTAGACAAAATAATACTCTGAGGCAAAAACCGTTATGTACCATAATAAGGAATAAAGTTTAAAAATAAAGACAGAACATAAAATTCAACAGGAAGTTTTTTTTTTCTTCTTTCTTTGTTTAAAGACAGGGTTTCACTACGTTGTCCAGGCTGGTCTTGAACTCCTAGGCTCAAGTCATCCTCCTGCCTTGGCCCCTGAGTAGCTAGGACTATAAGCATGTGCCATTACTCTGGGCTGGCTTTCGTTTTTTAACCGGGAAGATTTTGTTTGTTTTCTCTTTTTTTGAGATGGAGTCTCACTCTGTCACCCAGGATGGAGCGCAGTGGCATAATCTCAGCTCACTGCAACCTCTGCCTTCCAGGTTCAAGTGATTCTGCCACCTCAGCCTCCTGAGTAGCTGGGACTACAGATGTGTGCCACCATGGCTGGCTAATTTTTGTATTTTTTGGTAGAGACAGAGTTTCACCATGTTGGCCAGGCTGGTCTCGAACTCCTGACCTCAAGTGATCCACCCGTCTTGGCCTCCCAAAGTGCTGGGATTACAGGCATGAGCCACCACACCCAGTCTGTTTTGTTTTTTGGTGTAATAAAATACACATAACAAATTTGCCATTTTAACCATTTTTTAACTGTACAATTCAGTTGGCATTAAGCACATTCATAATGTTAGGCAACCATTACCAGCATCCACCTACACAACTCTTTTCATCTGAAAAAGTTTCAGTGAAACATTTTACTCATTCACTAGGAAGTTTAGAACACACTTTTATAAGCCTGATCTGATGAACACATGGAGAACCCTGTACTCAACAACTGGAAAATAGACATTCTTTTCAAGATCAAGTTCCCAAAAAAATTAGGTAGGCCTCGGATCTCTCCATAGCTACATTTAACCCTAGAAGACTATGGAGCTACACTTAAAAAAATCCTCAAGGAAAGAAAGCATGATCTAATAGTCAAATGGCTGTTGAAATGTTTAGGCAATAAACTAGAACATGCAAGAACTCATCAGGGAATATTGTTCTTATGAGTCTTTTTTGAGGACTTAACTAGAGGACAAGTTCCAGGCAATCAAAAGAGAAGTGAGACAAGGGGCAGTCAGTGGATTGGTAATGAGCACTGGATCTAATAATTACAGGTCTAGAGCTGAAAACCAAAGTAAGCAGTAGGGTAATAGAAGAGAATGTAAATGTTATATGCAGTGACAAGTTAGAAATGATACAACAAAGCCTTCAGGAAGAAGAAGGGGAAAAGAAGGTGGAAGGTAGAATAAGTAAGCTGGTTTCCTCATTTTTTTAATTGCTAGGGGTGGGTGGGGGAATGTCAAAGAATATCATTTAAAGCTAACAAGTCATAGTATAAGCATATTCAAGATATAACGGCAAACACTAAGACAATACAATCTACTAAAATCAGGTGTTAGAGGAGAGGCAAGGGAGGGAGGAGGAACAAGAAATATACCAATTTCATGACTTCTCACAGTGGGGATTAATAGATGCCATCTAAAGAAATAAATAATGAATAGTAGAGTTAAAAGGCTAAAACTAAAACCATAAGCCAGAACACACACATGAGGGAGAGAAGTCGGGGGATAAATGAGGAGGGGAAAAAGGAGGAGAAGATTTTTTGTAGGCTTTAAAATTTAAAGCCAAGCATAAAGTAATGCCACCCAAACCAAATGTATTTGCATATTAACATATAAATTTACCTATTAAAATAAACCTTTCAGATGACATGACATAGCAAAACCTAACTCAAGATCTATTCATTCAAGAGACACACCAGAAACAAAATACCTTTTTTAAAAGTGGAAAGTATAAGGTGGGTAAAAAAAGTACAGCAACCAAATGTTAAAAAAAAGAAAGCAGATATTTTGATCTTGGTATCAGTCAAGGTTGATTTCAGTCCTCCCACCTCCTGAAAAAAGCTTTTGTTTTTAGAAAGTAGAACAAAAGTGTGGAGAACAAATTTAAGGTAGTTACTAAATAATTATCTGTTCATTAATTCTCAGAAAATTTCTGGAAAATACATATGGAGCTGTTAAGTCATGTGCTGGGGATGCTGAAAGAAATGATTTTTATTCTTTTCCTTAAATAACTCTGTATAGCTTTAATTATTGCTAAGAACATGATTTTACTTTTATATGAAAAAGTAATAAACAATAGTTATTTCATGGAAACTAAAAATTATCAGATTACATACTCAAAAATATAAACAGGCTGGGTGTGGTGGCTCATGCCTATAATCCCAGCATTTTGGAAGCCTGAGGTGGGAGGACTGCTTAAGCCCAGGAGTTCGAGACCAGCCTAGGCAACAGTAGACTCCGTCTCTACTTAAAAAAATTAAATGAATAAAATAAAATATGAATATTTCAGTTTTTTCCTACATATTAGCAATTATACATAATTATTCCATTTAATTACATATAATTTCTAGAACTGCTCCTAAGAAAATAAACATACAACTTTTCAAAATGCTATTCTAATTCTAGATGACTATAAAAGATTTAGATAAATTTAAGTTAGACATCTTTCATTGTTGATATGGTTTGGATCTCTGTCCCTGCCCAAATCTCATGTCAAACTGCTACCTCCAATGTTGGAGGTGGGGCCTGATGGGAGGTGACTGGATTGTGCGGGTGAAATTCTCATGAATGGTTTAGCCCCATTCTCTTGGTGCTGTTTTCATGATAGTGAGTTCTCATAAGATCTCATTGTTTAAAAGTGTGAGGCCCCTCCCCCCACCCCCTTGCCGCTCTAGCCGTGTGATATGCCTGCTCCCTCTTTGCCTTCTGCCATGATTGTAAGCTTCCTGAGGCCTCCCTAGAGGGTGAGTAGATGCCTGCATCATGCTTCCTGTATAGCCTGTAGAATCATGAGCCAATTAAGCCTTTTTTCTTCAGAAATTACTCAGTCTTAGGTATTTCTTTACAGTAATGCGAGAACAGACTAATCCAGTGGTGATGCTCTAATATTCAAACAGCTGTTAATATTCAAATTTAGAAAAAAATGCAAGTACCATACAAAGGAAATATACTCACACTTCCCTATAAAATTTCCTAATAGTTGAGGGTTGTCCATTAAAGTAAGTTACGTATTTTTAAGTATTCCTGCTCTTTAAAAGTGTCATAATGTATTTTTGTAGTTTCAAGTATTAAATATAGTTAAACAAGTTAAAAAAATAAATAGTATTAAAAATAGAGAACAGTGAATGTCAAATGGTGGAGGCCACCTGATCTCAATTTGTAGAGGGCATTCACCTTCTGACAATTTATGTTTAAAGCAGTGGTTAGAACTAGTTTCCAAGTAATGGTATTTGATCACTTCTCATAATCTATCATAGTTTGCTGTGCACGATGCCTCCTCGCAGTGCAAGTTCATTAACCTAAAGTTAACTTGTTACCACTCGTGGGCAGACTCTGAGCTTTTACCTGGACACAGAAGAGTATGACTTCATATTTATAGCTGTAACATCCATGTGATTTAAAGAAAAAAATCTCCTCTGGCTGAATTTGAGGATTTCAGCTTAAACTGCTTTTTCTCCTTCTCCCCTGCCTCCAATAATTTATGGCTAAATAAGCAGCATAAATTAAACAAAAACCTTTGTAGGTCATTTTTTTGGGGAGGGGTGGGAGACAGGGTCTCATTCTATCACCCAAGCTGGAGTACAATGGCACGATCATGGCTTACTGCAATCTTGACCTGCTGGGTTCAAGCAATCCTCCCACCTCAGCCTCCCGAGAATCTGGGGCTACAGGTACATGCCACCAAGCTCAGCTAATTTTTTTATTTTTTGTAGAGACAAGGTCTTGCTGTTAGCCAGGCTGGTCTCGAATTCCCGGGCTCAAGTGATCATCCTCCTGTCTCAGCCTCCCAAAGTGCTGGGATTACAGGCATAAGCCAACACAACTGGCCTATATGTCACGTTGTAATTCTCTTTTGAAGAATCGTTATCAATAAGATAATAATGATAATTTGTTTTCTATATTACCCAAGTAAAATATTCAGGGTTCTAACTAGCACATGTGAATAAGATAGAATACTGAAAGTATCATAAAGTCAAATTCACTTACTTGACATTTTTGACGCAACTGTCGTAGCTCTTTTATAACTGAGGCAAGAGCTGACTTCTTTTCAGATACCAGTGAATTCAGTTTTTTCACCTGTTTTTTAAACAAAAAATGTAACATCTAAAAAAGAATTCAAAAGAAGAAAAATACTACATACATAAAGATATTAATTTCACTGTTAAATATGAGTAAAAAACTATAAATTATGTCAGTTCCAAACAACAGAGAAGTGCTTTAGAAAATCCTGATTCCTCAGCAAGGTGGAATACTAGACTATTTAAATATTCAAAATGTCAATTTTCAAGACTGTAAACCATTATGGGAAAATCTTCATAATCAAACATTGAATAAATAAAATAAATTATAAAATTGCCTTATACAACTCTAATCATGATGTATTATTTATGTAGGCATAAAAATATACACAAATATAGATGGAGTGACATTCAAAACACTACAGTATAGTCCAAATAGCATAAGTAATGATCCATCAGAATGGACACCAGTCAGAGAGATGAACAGGGTCTATTCTTTTTTGAGACAGAGTCTTGCTTGGTTGCTCAGGCTGAAGTACAATGGCGTGATCTTGGCTCACTGCAACCTCTGCTTCCCAGGTTAAAGTGATTCTCATGCCTCAGCCTCCTGAGCAGCTGGAACTGCAGGCATGCGACACCATGCCCAGCTAATGTTTGTATTTTTAGTAGGGACAGGGTTTCACCATGTTGGCCAGGCTGGTCTTGAACTCCTGACCTCAAGTGATCAGCCCACCTCAGCCTCCCAAAGTGCTGGGGTTACAAGTGTGAGCCACCGCGCCCAGCCTATACAGGGTCTTACATGCTAACCTTTTAGGAGTTAGATTGTGATGAGATCCAGAGGGTTCTGGGGGAATGGCCAATGTGGGCAAGGCAACTGGAGGGGGGTACTCTGAGGGTTTGGGCCAGCTATTTACCAACAAGTAATATAAGATTTCAACATTTTAATGCCTGATGAAAGTGTACTAGTACATCCTGATTAAATACCAGTCCTGAAAATGAAAAGATTCTAAGAACATACACAGCAATTAAATAATTCTATTAGGGTGGTATGATCTGGGAAAACTTATTTTTCTTCTTAAATATTTATTTAATGTTATATAACTTTTGCACATTAAAAAAACAGAAAATGCATAAACAATTAGAATTTAAACAACCTTACTAGAATGAAAAAAATTTAAAAGAGATTGATAAAGACAGATAAGGCCAGGTGCAGTGGCTCATGCCTGTAATCCCAGCACTCTGGGAGGCTGAGGCAGGTGGAGCACCTAAGATTGGGAGTTTGAGACCAGCCTGGCCAACATGGTGAAACCTGTCTCTACTAAAAATACAAAAATTAGCCGGGCATGGTGGCACACACCTGTAGTCTCAGCTACTCAGGAGGCTGAGGCATGAGAATCACTCGAAACCCAGAGGCAGATGTTGCAGTGAGCCAAAGTCATGCCACTGCACTCTAGCCTGGGCAATAGAGCGAGACTCTGAAAAAAAAAAAAAAAAAAGATGAAAGAATATAATATGCAGAAATTAACAGGTGAATGTTTCACTGAAAATAAAAACAAAACACCTGCCTTCTAGCTACACAATAAAAGAAAATTTAAATACAAGTATCATCACCATTTCAGACATATCATCCAATGTTCGTCCTTTCATTTCATCAACTTCACTCTTCAGTGCAGATACTCTTTCTAGCTCTTCCTGGGTGTAACTATATCCGGATATACCCTTTTTCTCCTCCATAGTTTGCTATAAGTGAAAAATAAAAAGGCCACAAAACGTGTCAAAACCTTGCTGGCTCCCATAAGAAATATACAAATTTCATACATAATAAAAAATTGTAAATAGAATTAGTTTAGAATCCTAAAGGACAATCTTCGTGGACTTCAATTATTAGTTCATTCAATTACAAGCCTTTATATATTATAAACCTATGGTATCTTCAGGTACATAGGAAGTATTTCTAATTGTAGACTTTATAATAATGTTATGTACTTAGCACAGAACCTAAAACATAGGATACATTCAATAAACATTTGATGAAAGAATGAATTCTCAAATGATTAGCTGTACTTGCATTTGTTCACTCATCCAATATTTATTATATATTTAAATGTGCCAAGCACAGTTCTAGGCACCAGCTATACAGCAGCAAATAGAACAGGAAAAAAAGATTCCTTCCCTCACAGAGCTTACTACTGGTGGGAATAAATAAGCAATATGTAAATAAGTAAATAAATAAATATAGTATAACCACAAGGTGGTTAGAGAAGATGATCCCGAGAAGATGACATCTGAGCAAAGCCCTGTAGGAAGTGAGGGAATCAGCAAGTGCAAAAGCTGGGAGCAAACTTGGCCAGTTCAAGAAACAGTAAGGAGGTGCAGTGAGAATAAGGTGGGGATAAAGGAGGGGTTACATGTTGCTCAGCTGGTTTGCTAGGTCTCAGTGTATATCTACTGTCCCTTGCACTCCCTAAAAAGTATCCTAGTTTAGATAATAAGTTATATTGTTATCTTATTTTTAAGCCGATGAAACAGCTTTGTTTTATTTAAAATGAGATGGGAGGCTGTTGAAAGGTTCAGAGTTAGGGCAATTTAAAAATGATCACTTTAACACCCGTGCTGAGATCAGGCTAGGTAGGAGCAGGGAGAACAATTAGAAGACCGTCTCAATAGTTCAAGTTAGAGAAAATGGTAGCATGAATCAGGGTGGTGGTGACAGAAGTAATGAGAAATGGTTCTTTTGAAGGCACATCCAACAAGATAATGTGAAAATTAGATGTAGGGATGTGAACAAAAGTAAGGGATAAAGAATGAGTTCAAGGTTTCTGACTTGAGAGACTAACAGGATGAAGCTTCCATTTGTTGAGATGAAGAAGAATGGGGACTAGTTTGAGGAGGTGGTGCAGATCAGAAGTTTATTTTTGGACATGTTAAAAATTTGAAATATATATTAGGTATCAAAATGGAGAGGTCAAGATGCTATATGTGTAAGACTGGAATTAGGCCAGGCCTGGTGGCTCACACCTGTAATCCCACCACTTTGGGAGGCTGAGGCAGGCGGATCCCCTAAGATCAGGAGTTTGAGACCAGACTCGCCAACATGGCAAAATCTTGTCTCTACTAAAAATATAAAAATTAGCCGGATGTGGTGGTGGGCACCTGTAATCCCAGCTACTTGGGAGGCTGAGGCAAGAGAATCACTTGAACCCGGGAGGTGGAGGTTGGAGTGAGCCGAGATTGCACCACTGCACTCCGGCCTGGGCAACAGAGTGAGACTCCGTCTCAAAAAAAAAAAAAAAAAAAAAAAAACCAGACTGGAATTAGAGGAGAAATCTAGGCTGGAGATATAAATTGGTGAGTTGTCACAATATAAGAGGGGGCCTTTACAACCATGAGACAGGATAAGATCACCAAGGAAGTAAAGATAGAAAGGAGATCCAAGGGCTACGCCTAGGGAACCCTAACATTTAAACTTTAAAGAAATGATAAGAAATCAGCAACGGAATAGGAATAGGAGTGTTAGTTTGGAAGAAAAACCAGGGAAGTGTAGTGTCTTAGAAGACAGAAGAAGTTGTTTTACAGGAAGGTGGAGTGATCAACTATGCTAAATGCTGCTACTAGGTCAAGTAAGAAAAGGACTAATAATTAATCATTGGATTTGGCAATGTGAAGGTATTAGTGACCTGACAAAAGACTTTTTTTTTTTTTTTGAGATGGAGTCTCACTCTGTTGCCCAGGCTGGAGTGCAATGGTGCAATCTCGGCTCACTGCCACCTCCGCCTCCTGAGTTCACGCCATTCTCCTGCCTCAGCCTGCTGAGTTGCTGGGACTATAGGCACTTGCCACTACGCCTGGCTAATTTTTTGTATTCTTTAGTAGATACGGGGTTTCACTGTGTTAGCCAGGATGGTCTCAATCTCCTGATCTCGTAATCTGCCCGCCTTGGCCTCCCAAAGTGCTAGGATTACAGGCGTGAGCCACCGTACCTGGCCTTTTTTTTTTTTTTTTTTTTTTTTTTTTTTTGAGACAGAGTCTCGCTCTGTCACCCAGGGTGGAGTGCAGTGGCATGATCTTGGCTCACTGCAACCTCCAACTCCTGGGTTCCTGACCTCGTGATCCACCCACCTTGGCTTCCCAAAGTGCTGGGATTACAGGTGTGAGCCACTGTGCACGGCCTGACAAAAGGTATTTCAGTGGAATGGTAAGTGTGAAAACTGTATTGAAGAGAGTGCAGAAGAGAATGAAAGAACCAAAAGGAAAGAAAGACAAGGAAAGGCAGAATGGAAGAAGAGTTAAGATTTTGGCCTGTCAGCGGGACTGGGACCTAAAGAGAATTAGCCCCAAATTCTGTATGCAGTTTCCTCTTTAGGCATTACCAAATCTTAGGATATGCACAAGCAGAGTAAGACTCTCAAAAACCAAGTGGGAATCAGCATATGGGTTATTAAAGAGCTGAGCAAAGATTGTAGCAGTCTCACAGTACTAGAGAGATAAAGGTAGGAATTCAAGACTTGCCAGGGTGCACCGGCTTTGGTAAATGCCTCACATTATCAACTGAAAACCTAGAAGGTCTACTCCTTAGAAGGGCTATAACCTAGGAGTAAGACCTACATCCTTGGAGTAAGGACCACTTCCTAAAGTCTCTACCACAAGTATAAGAACTGTATCTTTGGATTAAGAGAAAACTGGAGAAATACCAGCTTAAGGAAAAAAAAACAAACAAAAAAACCTACTCTCAACTTGATCAAGGTAACTTTCCAGAAAAAAATTAAATCCTCCTTATAGAAAAACAAATATAGTCAGAGCTTCTAAAATTTAATGACACTTTATACCCAACATTCAATAAAAAATTAAAAACAAATATAGTCAGAGCTTCTAAAATTTAACAACACTTTATACCCAACATTCAATAAAAAATTAAAAACAAATATAGTCAGAGCTTCTAAAATTTAATGACACTTTATACCCAACATTCAATAAAAAATTAAAAACAAATATAGTCAGAGCTTCTAAAATTTAACGACACTTTACACCCAACATTCAATAAAAAAATTACTAAGTAAGCAAAGTAATAGGCCCAAATGAATGAAAATCAAGAGAAAAAAATACATGGCCAGGAACAGTGGCTCACGCATGTAATCCCATCACTTTGGGAGGCCGAGAAGGGCAGATCACTTAAAGTCAGGAGTTCACGACCAGCCTGGCCAACATGGTGAAATTCCGTCTCTACTAAAAATACAAAAAAATTAGCCGGGTGTGGTGGTGGGTGCCTGTAGTCCCAGCTATTCAGGAGGCTGAGGTGGGAGAATCACTTGAACCCAGGAGGCAGAGGTTGCAGTGAGCCAAGATCACACCACTGTACTCTAGCCTGGGTGATAGAGTGAGACTCTGTCTCGAAAAAAAAAAACAAAAACAAAAAACAGACAACAGAAATAGGTGCTCAAATAAATTTCAGACATGAACTTTAAAATAGCTGTGATTAATATATTCAAGAAAATAAACAAAAAGTTGAATGTTACAAATAACTGCAATCTATAAAATTGAATCATATGGAAATTCTAAAACTGAGAAATATAATAATTGATATTAAGAATTCAACAAATGAATTAAATAACAGATGAGACACACAAAAAAGAAGAAGATTAATCAACTGGAAAATAGCACAGTAGAAAAAAATACAGATTGAATCACAGAGAGGAAAAAAATAATAGAAAATGAAAAAAAGAAAAAGAAAAACACTAAGCCCATAAGAAATACATGGAAAATGGTGAAAATGTCCAACATGCATGTAGTTGGAGTTAAAGTGAAAGAGGACAGAATAAGATTGTAGTAATAATTGAAGAAATACTGGGCTGGGCATGGTGGCTCATGCCTGTAACCCCAGCCTTGGGAGGCTGAGGCAGGTGGATCATTTGGACCTAGGAGTTCAAGACCAGCCTGGGCATCATGGCAAAATCCTGTCTCTAAAAAAACTACCAAAAATACACACACACACACACACAAAGGCTGGGCATGGTGGCTCAGGCCTGTGGTCCCAGCTGCTTAGGAGGCTAAGGTGGGAGAATTGCCTGAGCCCAGGAAGTCGAGGCTGCAATGAGCTGAGATCACACCACTGCACTCTAGCCTGGGGAACAGAGTGAGACCCTGTCTTTAAAAAAAAAAAAAGAAAAAGAAAGAAAGAAAGACGTAAATAAATAAATAAACATGGCTGAGAACTTTTCAAAAATGAACAAAGACATCCAGCCACATATTCAAGAAGCTTCACAGACCCTAAGCCAGGTGAATAAAAAAGAAAATCATACCTAGAAAAGTCATAGTAAAACTACTGAACAACCAAACACAGAGAGATCTTAAAAACAACCAGAGAATAACAGACTACCTTGAAAAAAAAACAAGATGTACAGTTGATGTTATGAAATAAATAATGGAAGCCAGAAGAAAATGGAATTAAATCTTTGGCCGGGCGCGGTGGCTCAAGCCTGTAATCCCAGCACTTTGGGAGGCCGAGATGGGCGGATCACGAGGTCAGGAGATCGAGACCATCCTGGCTAACACGGTGAAACCCCGTCTCTACTAAAAAATACAAAAAACCTAGCCGGGCAAGGTGGCGGGCGCCTGTAGTCCCAGCTACTCAGGAGGCTGAGGCAGGAGAATGGCGTGAACCCAGGAGGCGGAGCTTGCAGTGAGCTAAGATCCGGCCACTGCTCTCCAGCCTGGGCAACAGAGCGAGACTCCGTCTCCAAAAAAAAAAAAAAAAAAAAAAAAATCTTTAAAGTGCTGAAAGAAAATAGCTGCCAACCAAAAATTCTACATTCAGTAAAAATGTGTTTCAAAATGAAGGTAGAACACAGGTGTCTTAAGAAAAACAAAAACTGAGATTTCAGCAGACCTGAACTAAATGAAATACTTAAGGTGAGCTCATTAGGGAGATACCAATAGAAGAAAGATGAAGGAAGAAAAGAAGAACCATGAAAAGATTAAACAGGTAGATAATCTAGAATAATATTGAATATAATATCATGTACAATTTAAATTCTATCTAGGCCCAGGCACAGTGGCTCACACCTGTAATCCTAGCACTTTGGGAGGCTGAGGTAGGAGGATTGCCTGAGCCCCTGAGTTTGAGGCCAGCTTGGACAACATAGTGAGACCCCATTTCTGAAAAAAATACACACAAAAATTAGCTGGGTGTGGTAGTGCATGCCTGTAGTCCAGGTACTTGGGAGAATCACTTGAGCCCAGGAGGTTGAGGCTGCAGTGAGCTCTGACTGTACCACTACATTCCAGCCTGGGCAACATAACAAGACCCTTTCTCAAGAAAACTGTACTTAGAATTAAAAAAATATTATCAACAATAGCACTAAATATGGGAAGGTGGTAAACAAAGTTAAAGTGTTTTAGGTTCTTGCATTGCCCAGGACACGGCAAAAGTAAAAATTTAGTGAAGACTGGCTGGGCGTGGTGGCTCACACCTGTAATCCCAGCACTTTGGGAAGTTGAGGCGGGCAGATCACAAGGTTGGGAGATCGAGGCCATCCTGGCTAACATGGTGAAACCCTGTCTCTACTAAAAAAAAATACAAAAATATAGCCGGGTGTGGTGGCACACTCCTGTGGTCCCAGCTACTTGGGAGGCTGAGGCAGGAGAAACACTTGAACCTGGTGGGTGGAGGTTGCAGTGAGCTGAGATCATGTCACTGCACTCCGGCTTGGGCAACAGAGAGAGACTCTGTCACACACAAAAAAAAAAAAAAAATTAGTGAAGACTGTAATCAGTCAAGGGTGTATATTGTAATCTCTGGCATAAGCACTAGAGTGCAATCACTCACTGGCTAAATGGAACTAAGGACTCTATCACTGTGGCAGGTAGAGTACTGACAGTCCTGGGTATGTTGTAGCAGTGCAACTAATAAGACTTTCACTTGTGGTGAATTGGGGAAGAAGAATACAGGTGGATGGGGATTGTAGTGGCAAGCAAAATTTTATGGCTCAGATTGCTTTCAAGAGAGTTGGCTGAGGGGAACAGAGCTGACTGACATCCATAGCTGCTGCCCCTTTGGGTTCATCACCATGTTTGCACCAACGCTATGCTTCCCTGGAGCTGCTCTCAGCCAATGACTGAGCACGGCAGTAGTACTAGTGTTGGCCCAGTCCTGCCTGACAAGGGACTCCTCTAATAGGTGACTGGCTCAGGAACCCTTCATTAACCTGACCAAAACTTTCTCAGAGTTGTGCTGAAGTTTGAGGCTATTTCTACCCAATCTTCCTTCCTTTGCCCTCTCCTTTCACAGGTGTCAGACCTGGATCAGAGCCTGAAGGCTTTCCCTGCCTCCTCCTGCTCCCTTCCCTTTATCCTTCTTAAGTGTGTCCTTCAATAAATCTCTTGTACATGTAATCCCATCTCAATGTCTGCTTCTTGGAGGATCTGAACTGATACAAAGATGTACTAGACAGTGTAATGTTTCTGGCATTTGAGGAGAAATAGTAACTATAAGGACTATGGAACTGGGGTGGCTATCACTAATCTCCACTGATGGTTGAAGAGATAACAGGCTCAAATCCATTAATTTGTAATTTAAAGCAAAGTAATCAAGTTAGAGAACCTCCTTAAGGGCTTTAAAGAAACCCTCATTTCCCATGGCTAAAGGGCAGAGGGAGCTGAAAACCAGGCACAGGACTTAATTTTAAGACTGGCAAAACTCCAGAGAAAGTTGAATTCTTAGTCTAGGCAAATATTCTATGCCAAAGTCAGGGAAGAAAAGAGAAGAAAAAGGGTGCTGAGTCTGGGATGTGGGTATATGGATAGACCCACTTGAGAACCTTGAATCCCCAGATTATCCTGTATCCTCTGGGCAGTGGCAAATGGCTCAGCTTGTCGGTCAAGGCCCTGGAAGATGCAAGACAGCAAGGACAAGGAGGTCCAGGAAAGAGGCATGTGGATGAACCTATGGGTGTAGGCACTAAGTATAAAGATCTTTTCATTACATGGAAACCAGAAAATGTCCACTGCAAAAGAGGCACTGAACAACTAAGTGGAAAGGATGATTTGGCCAGCAGATGTCAGCCAGCCTCTGACATTGGCCCACACAGTGCTTAAACAATGGACTCACAAACAGAATGGCTTTGTTGGTAGAGATGGAAGTTATGTATGAGCCAAACAGCATGGGTTCTCTCTCATCCATGCTCATCTAGCTACTGCCAATATCAAACGTCTGACCCACCAGCAACAGAGACCAATCCTGAGCTCTGGGTATGGAATCATCCTTTGAGGAAACCAACCCCCTATTTTGTGTCAGTTTAATAACATCAGACTCTTTCTGCCCTGAAAAGGGTGACATTTCATCCTTAATGGGACTGATCCATATTCTGGGTATAGGTTTGTCTTTCTTGCCCATTGTACTTCAGCCAGCAGTACTATCCAAGGGCTAAGAGCATTCAGTCTACTGATGTAGAATCTCACATAATATCACCTCAAACCAAGGGATACACTTTACAGCAAAGGAAGTATGATAGCTTTCATATGACCATATAATTCAGTAATTTTACCACATACTACACTATCTGGAAAGCTGATGGCCTGACAGAATAGTGGACCAGTGTCTTAAACGTAAGGCCCCAGCTTGGAACTGGATGGCCTATGAAAATGAGTTCTACCTTTAGGATGAGGCGTACACTTTAAACCAATGCCCATGATGTGGTGCTATGTTCTCAATAGAAAGCATAGGTCTCAGAACCATGAGATGAAAGTATAGGTGTCACCACTAACCACGATCCCCATTGATCCACTTTAGGGAATTATACTTCCCTTCCAGACAACTTTAGGCTCTGTGGGTATAGATAGGTGTTCTGGTTGCCAGAGTGGGCATGCTTCCATCAGAAGGCACGTTAAGAGGCCCTTGACATTTAATGTTCTGACTATCATCTGGTCACTTGGGCTCCTCATGTCAATAGACTAGCAGGCAAAGAAAGCAGGATATCATAAGGCTATATAGATGCTGCTATATAATAGGGACAGAAAGAAATATATTTAGGACTCAGATGATCCATTAGGGCATATCTTAGTATTCCCATGCCCAGTTTTAACTGTAAATGGGGGAGTATAGCAACCATGGCCTGGTAAGGGCATGATTACTAGAGTCTCACACTTCTCAAGGATGAGGAACTGGGTCATCCCACCAAGTAAGTCATCTAAACCAGAGGAGGTGCTAGCTGAGGTGAGGGAACTCTAGAATAGACAGTAAAGGAAGGAGATGTTGAATATCAGTTATGTCCTTGGAACCAAATGTAGCAATGAGAGTTTCCATTTGTCTCTCTAATCTTTCTCCTATAAGTTTTCCTAGAAATTGTGACCAACCAGAATCCTATAGAAGCTATAGCTGGGTGGAGTAAATTTAATGCGACAAACAAGTAGATTCTACTAGTGCAAGGGGTGAACTGTAGTAGATGTTGCTGGTGCCCCACTCAGACCTCATTTGCAAACTGTTATGAGTGTTGACTGCTAAATAGCTCATAGTTACACTCTTCTCCAGAGAATGCCCTCAGCCAAATGGGAGGTGTCTCGCCTAAGAGGTTATACCTGACCACAGCCAAATGACTGACTGCCATGGGGTACAAAAGGCCAGCCCCCTTGCATCAAGGTGGAATCGACTCCAGTGCAACTTGTTCCAAAGTTGATCATGGGATCAGAATGAAGCCAACTCCAGTTCAGACCATGTCTTTTTCTTGCTTGGCTTTTTTCTGTGGCCTCATCTGCTTCCCTCACTCCCCTCCTTCCGAAGGTACTCCCTCAATAAATCACTAGCACAAAGAATTCCCTTCTCGAGCTCTGCTTCTAGGAACCCAACTTAAGAAAAAAAATATAAAGCAAAAACTGATGGAACTAAAAAAAGCAACAAAGCAATAATTATAGTTAGAGATTTTTAACACACTTATCTCAGTAACTGATGGAACAGGCAGACAAAAAATCAACAGGAATATGGAAGATGTGAATATCATGGCTAACATACTGACTGAATTGACATACTTAGAATACTATTCCCGGCCGGGCGCAGTGGCTTATGCCTGTAATCCCAGCACTTTGGGAGGCCAAGGTGGGCGAATCACGAGGTCAGGAGATCGAGACCATCCTGGCTAACACGATGAAACCCCATCTCCACTAAAAATACGAAAAATTAGCCAGGCGTGATGGTGGGCACCTGTAGTCCCAGCTACTCGGGAGGCTGAGGCAGGAGAATGGTGTGAACCTGGGAGGCGGAGCTTGCAGTGAGCCGAGATCGCACCATTATACTCCAGCCTGGGTGACTGAGCAAGACTCCGTCTCAAAAAAAAAAAAAAAAAAAAAAAAAAAAAATACTATTCCCAACAACTGCAGAATATACATTCCTTTCATTGCACATGAAACAATTACCAAAACAGACCACACACTGGGCCATAATGCAAGACTACAAATTTCACAGGACTGAAATCAGAGTGTGCTCTCTGGTCACAATGAAAATAATCTAGAAATTCATAATAGAAAGGTAACTAGAAAATCCCCCAAATGTTTGATTTTAAGCCATAACCAAAAGGTCAAAGAAATCACAATAGAAATTAGAAAATATTTTGAAGTAAACAATAATGTAGTTACTACTATCAGTTTTAAAGTTAGTGCTGTTAGAATCCATGTTGATTCACAGTAAATTTTCAACCTTAAGTTCCCTAAAAGCAAATAATATTCATCAGCATGAGACAGTTCATACTGCCAGTTAAAAGGAAACACAACAGGTTGAAATTGCACTTACCTCTACCAGATTATTGCTAGCTGGTAAACCAGCACCCAGATGAAACAGTTTCCCCATTGGTGAAAGAAAAAATAAAAGCCAATGAAGAAAACCCTGAGGAACTGGCATCTACAATTAGAACAACCTTGCTGTTGGACTACTTTGGGTTTAACTCTTCTCAGACAACCAAGGCACAAACACATAAGGAATAAGCCTGGAAGCAGACTTCCACACAGCACTTTCCTGGATATTTCTTTCCAAAGCTTCTTGGAAGTGGCTGCTTAGAAATTCCTGCCCAGCAGGCCATGATAAAAAAGAATTTTACAGTCACTCTCTTGGTATGATAATTTTACTCATATTAACTAACCAAAAGAAAAAACCTACTTGGAATTCAAGTTATTCTATTAATAACCCCAAAGTCAGCACACACACAAAAGCCAGTGCTTACTGCTACATTAAAAATAAATGAATCAACTTATGACATGTCTGTAATTAAGCAGAGAAAAGTAATACTTTTATGATTTTTCCAGTAAAAACAATGACCTCAGTATAAAGCTGTAACCCATAAATCTCCTGGCATTTGTATTTATAGTAGCCCAAGAAAATACCATATTACCAGTTGTTGTTGAATATTTTCATGACGTTGCTTAAGAAGTTCTTCAGTCCTCTGCAAGAGACCGAATTCAGCTTTAAGTTCAGCTATTATCTGATGTTTCTTTTTGAAAACTGTACTCTTGCTTCGAAGTTTACTGACATATCGTTTGAACTGTAAAAGAAACACAGTATGTAATCCAATGAGTAGAAAAGTAGTAGCTAAATATCATACATCTGTATAAACTCAATGTATTAACATTTTTTCTTTTCTACTTCCCAACATGTGTCACACATATATAATTTCGTTTTATTATAAGACTTTATATAATTATATAATAATTATATAATAACTTAATAATTTAGTTTTATTAGAAAACTTCTCAAGCCCCACCTTCCTGTCTTCATCCCTACCCAGGTTAAACTCCTGTTACTTATTTGCAGAGCCTATTCAGTTCTGTGTAACGATTGCCACCATTTTAAATTTCAGTTCAGTATTTGTTTTCCCCACTATTCCTTAAGCTTGATGAGGGCAGGACCTGCAAGTATCTTGCTCTAAGCAACTCTGCATTGTATCCTCTGTATCTGGCACAGTGCCTAATACATAATAGATAATAGGCCGGGCGCGGTGGCTCAAGCCTGTAATCCCAGCACTTTGGGAGGCCAAGACGGGCGGATCACAAGGTCAGGAGATCGAGACCATCCTGGCTAACACGGCGAAACCCCGTCTCTACTAAAAACACAAAAAAAATTAGCCGGGCGAGGTGGCGGCGCCTGTGGTCCCAGCTACTCGGGAGGCTGAGGCAGGAGAATGGCGGGAACCCGGGAGGCGGAGCTTGCAGTGAGCTGAGATCTGGCCACTGCACTCCAGCCTGGGCGACAGAGCGAGACTCCGTCTCAAATTAAAAAAAAAAAAAAAAAAACATAATAGATAATAAACAGTACTTACCAAATGAATTCCTATATTTATTTTTTTGAGACCAAATCTCACTCTGTCACCCAGAGTGTTTAAATATTTTGTGTTTTTAATTTTTTGACTCATTATATGTACATATATATGTATATATTATATGTATATGTATATGTATACATATAAAATATTTATGTGTATATATATGTATGCATGTGTGTATATATATATATATATATTTCGAGATAGGATTTGCTCTGTTGCCCAGGCTGTAGTGCAGTGGTGGGATCACAGTTCATTGCAGCCTTAACCTCCTGGGCTCAAGCAATTCTCCTGCCTCAGCCTCCTGAGTAGGAGGCTCACAGGTGCAGAGCAACACGCCTGGCTAATTTTTGCATTTTTTGTAAAGACGGGATTTCACTATGTTGCCCAGGCTGGTTCGAAGTCCTCTACTCAAGTGATTCACCCACCCTGGCCTCCCAAAGTGCTGGGATTAAAGGCATGAGTCACCGTGCCTGGCCTTAAATATTCTAAATCCTTATATAAAAGCTATTCATTTTAGACTTTACAAATAAGGATTAGGAAAACAGAAACACAATCTTATAAAAATAAAAAGGCTTAAAAAAGAAGAAAAAGGAGGAGATAATGACCACAATTCTGGTTGTGGTTTTATCATGGTATATCTCATGTACTGTACTATTTTGGTAGCAGTCCATTGGACTACTGGGACTAATATAGCCAACCAGAACCATCAACACTTGTAGCTACTATTTATCACTTAAGAAATGTACTGTGACTATATATTGCTATCAGACATCTGAGACACTGGGATGGTACCCATCCCAAATGTTAAAAAGCTAAGAATATCCCAAGTTAGTGAAAACTCGTAGTTATCTAATTTATCTATTTACCTACCCATGATATCAAAGTTATAACTAATAATGGAAAAAAGTTACAACTCTAATGGAAACACCCCATTATTAAGTAATACCAACTAGAGTTTGGAAGAGCAAACAAAGTAGCATAATATTTAAAGGAATTCAAGGCTGGGTGTGGGGGCTCATGCCTGTAATCCCAATACTTTGGGAGGCCAAGATGGTTGGATCACTTGAGGTCAGGAGTTCGAAACCAGCCTGGCCAACATGGTGCCTGCCCCTCCTTCAATGGTGAAACCCCGTCTCTACTAAAAATATAAAAATTAGCTGGGCATGGTGGTGCTCACCTGTAATCCCAGCTACTCAGGAGGATGAGGCAAGAGAATCGCTTGAACCCAGAGGCACAGGTTGCAGTGAGCTGAGATCACACCACTGCACTCCAGTCTGGGCAACAGAGTGAGACTCAGTCTCAAAAGAAAAGAAAAGAAAAGAAAAGAAAAGAAAAGAAAAGAGGAGAGGAGAGGAGAGGGGAGGAGAGGGGAGAAAAGAAAAGAAAAAGAAAGAAGGAAAGAAAGAGAAAGGAAGGAAGGAAGGAAGGAAGGAAGGAAGGAAGAAAGAGAGAGAAAGAAAGAAAGAAAGAAAGATTTCTTTGTATAATATTACAATATCATATACATAATTTTTGAGATGGAGTCTCACTCTGTTGCCCAGGCTAGAGTGCAATGGCATCATCTTGGCTCACTGCAACCTCTGCCTCCCAGGTTCAAGTGATTCTCCTGCCTCAGCTTCCTGAGTAGCTGGGATTAGGGGCACCCACCGCCATGCCTGGCTAATTTTTGTATTTTTAGTAGAGATGGGGTTTCACTATGTTGATCAGGCTGGTCTTGAACTCCTGGCCTCAAGTGATCCACCGGACTCGGCCTCAAAAGTGCTGGGATTACAGGCGTGAGCCACCGTGCCTGGCCTACAATACCATAGTTTTACTGTACCTTTTCTAAGTTTAGGTCTATTTAGATAAACAAATAATACCTACCACTCTGTTACAGTTGCCTACAGTATTTAGTATAGTAACATGCTGCACAAGTTTGCAGCCTAGGAGCAATAGGCTATGGCATATAGTTGTGTAGTAGGCTATATCATCAAGGTTTGTGTAAGGTCTATGATGTTCACACAACAACAAAACTGCCTAACAGTGCATTTCTCAAAATGTATCCTTGTCATTAAGCAATGTATGACTGTACAGTATTGCTCAATGTAAGAAGCAAACGCCAGAAGAAAATGCCAGAAATTTCTGATATTTCTGAAACAGAACATAATACTTAAAAAAACACTTCCTCTTCTGTATTAAGACTACTAATAATTTCCAGATTTTTGTACTATATAAAATAATATTGGCTGGGCAAGTTGGCTTACGCCTATAATCCCAGCACTTTGGGAGGCTGAGGTGGGGGACTGCTTGAGTCCAGGAATTCAAGACCAGTCATGTGCCTGTAGTCCCAGCTACTTGGGAGGCTGAGGCAGAAGAATTGCTTGAACCCGGGAGGCGGAGGTTGCAATGAGATCGCGCCACTGCACTCCAGACTGGGCAACAGACTGAGACTCCGTCTCAAAAAAAAAAAAAAAAAAAAAAAAAAGAATCTTAGCCTTTTTAATGTCCACTGCTTCTTAAAGCTAATTTTGGGGGATAGTTAATAAATAATTTTATAAATAATAAAAGTAATGAACATATTGTTGAAATTTTGGAAAACAGAAAAAAGGAAAAGTTCACTCAAAGCCACTATCCCAACACAAGCTCTATTACCATATTGTTATTTTTCTTTTTTTGAGATGGAGTCTTGCTCTTGTCTCAAAGGCTGGAGTGCAGCGGCACAATCTCCCCTCACTGCAACCTCCACCTCCCAGGTTCAAGCGAATCTCCTGCCTCAGCCTCCCAAGTAGCTGGGATTACAGGTGCCTGCTACCACGCCAGGCTGGTCTCTCGCTCCTGACGTCAGGTGATCCACTCACCTTGGCCTCCCAAAGGGCTGGGATTACAGGCATGAGCAACTGTGCCCAGCCCATATTGGTATTTTTCCTTCCAATTTTTTTTTTCTTAAGTCTTGCCTTCTCACCCAGGCTGGAGTGCAGTGTCACGATCTTGGCTCACTGCAGCCTCTGCCTCCAGGGTTCCAGCGATTTTCCTGCCTCGGCCTCCCGGGTAGCTGGGATTACAGGCATGCACCACCATGCCTGGCTAATTTTTGCATTTTTAGTAGAGATGGGGTTTCACCATGTTGGCCAGGCTGGTCTCGAACTCCTGACCTCAGGTGATCCGCCCACTTTGGCCTCCCAAAGTGCTAGGATTACAGGCATGAGCCACTGTGCCTGGCTTTTCCTTCCAATTTTTAAAGCAAATTCTAAGGTCAATAATTCTAACTTATAAAGTAGTAAAATAGAAAGTACAGCATCTCTAAAATTTAGTTTTTTTTCTAAAATACTTGATTCCTGAGTATACAAACATTCCTTTAAAATATTAAGATTAAAAATTCTTCACATTAAATAAACTTCCAATTCCTAGTTTAGACATCTTTTAAACTTGACTTACACTTTGAAAGAGTTGGCCAGGTGCGGTGGCTCACACCTGTAATCCCAGCACTTTGGGAGGCTGAGGTGGGGGGACTGTGTGAGCTCAGGAGTTTGAGACCAGCCTGGGCAACGTGGCGAAACCTCATCTCTACTAAAAATATAAAAAATTAGCCAGGCGTGGTGGTGTGTGCCTGTAATCCCAGCTACTCGGGAGGCTGAGGCAAGAGAATCGCTTGAACCTGGGAAGCGGGGGTTGCAGTGAGCTGAGATAGTGCCAGTGCACTCCAGCCTGGGTGACAGAGCGAGATTCTATCTCAAACAAACAAACAAACAAAACAAAAACAAACAAACCAAACAAAAACAAACAAAAAAATTTTTGAAAGAACTGAGGAACACACTGTGTTTTAGAAGAAGAAAGTTTAAAATATTTTTCTATCCATGATTAGGTTAGTTTTAATATTAAGGAATCCAGCCCTCACACCACAAATTTTCAATAACTGCATTATAGAAACTTCTTTAAAAATTAAAAAATTAAGTCATACTAATGTACCTGAAGTCTAATAACTTGCAAATTTTCCTTTTAAAGAATAAATGTGTAAGCCTGACATAACCACAGATTCAGAATCCCTAGAGTAACTATATATGCTATTAAAAGTGTCCTGGGCAAAGTGCCCAAAATGAAATCAACCCTGTTCATCTGCTATCCTCTGTAATATAGAGGCCAATTTTCCCCTTCTCTATCTTGCTGTGCTCCAGAACTATTTTTAAAAGCTGAAAGCTATAAATGTTTCTGATGAAAGAACAAACCTACAAATTACTGAGTGTGCTTTATGCTGATTGGTTATTATTTGATATTCATTATATATAATACCTAATGGAAGAGTAGTCTAGGTCAGATTAATCAGTTACATATGATTAAGCAATAGGTAGCCATCAAAGCATTCTAAGAGCTCTACTATTCCACAATTAATTAGAACAAAGAAAACACATTATCAATGTTTTTTCTTCCATTCGTGGTTTCTTTTAATTATCATTTGGATTTTAGGTTATTTCTGAATCTTCAATGTCATACAAAAACCAAAACTGATGAACACATTGAAGCTAAATCTTCAGACTTATAAAACACAAGTACTAATTCCATTAGCTGCCAGAGCAATGGCCTGATCATTTGTGAAGCCTCTGGTAAACTCTGCTGTACACTCAGATGAGAGTAAGGGTAAAAATTGCCCTCCTCTTCCCTTCCATTCCTGGTTCACAGGGGTCAAAATGGTGGCTGGAGAGGTGGGCAGTAGATAAGAGAGCTGCATGAAGGTACCAGTAAGGTTGGGGAGCTGCATAGAGGCATGGCGGGGTACAGGGTTCAGAGGTCGAGGATACTGGGAAATGAGGGGACTTGGGAAGTTGTATTAGAAGTGTGGACCAGGAGCCTGGTGACTGGGGACACAGGGGAGTAGGGGGAGTTAATGGAAGTACAGATCAAAAGGCTGAATGGCTAAGGATATGCAATGATGGGGTTAGGGGCTGAGGAAACACACAGAGACATAGGCTAGCAGGCCTGGCAGCTGAGGACACAGAGGGGTGAGCAAGGAGTCATGGGGAATATAGACACAGAGGGTTAAAATGTGGTTGGTGGGATAGGGGCACAGAATTGGTGCGTAAAGAAGGAGGCCGGAGTAGTTGATAGATTGTTTAAATCGAGCAAACAAGCAAGTTAACTGATTGAGCAAATAAATAAATGCAATATAGAAAAAGGGAGCCAAATTTCTCAAAGCCAGAGAAGATACTGGGCAACAGAGAGAGACTCCATCTAAAAAAAAAAAAAAAATTAAGACAACAATGAGATGCCATTTTCACACCTACCCAATTGGCAAAAATAAAAAATCTTTCAATATCAAGTGTTGGTGATGATGTGGAGGAAGTAGAGAGCGAGATATGTAATTTAGAGCAACAGTCTGGAAAACAACTTGGCTTGTCTACTGAAGTAGAAACTGTACATATTCTATGGCTCACCAACTCCACTTCTACGAGTAGCAGGACTTCTCAAACTATCTGTTAAGGATAAAGGACCAGTTTTTAAAAAAATTTCTAAACATTTGTTCATCGGATATTTTTGTAAAATAATGAAAATACTGAGGTCAAATGACTATAAGGGTTTCTAAATGTTTCCTCTCAATTTATATGGCTGCAGATTAGAAGAAACTAACAGTCTCTGAACTGAAACTAGTCTACAGACCACACTTTGAGTAGCACTGCTCCGGAGCAGAGCTTCCTAAATGGGGTATGCTCCGGTACACACACGTGCCACAAACATTGCAGGTGTGCCAAGATATTAATCCACTCAACCTTTGCTGTAGCTGGGCAAGATATTATAAAGAACTCTCAGCCAGTCACCTTTGCCTATAAATGAAAAAAATAATTTTTAAAGGCATAGGAGGTAAGCAACAAATTCTTAGAACATTAAGGAAAAACCTTCCCATAGTGTATCGTTAACAGGTAAACCAAACGAATTTGTCAGTAAAGTGAACTACAAAGCTTGCCACTGGGCAGGAAAGCCCATTATGGCAGCTATTACTACCCATATACATTTGTACAAATACCCATGTATTTATACCCATATACATTTGTAATCTGTTAGTCTTCTACGAAACAGCAGCCATCATTTTAGATGCTGAGATCAAATAAGATTAATACTTTGTGATTTATGCTAGCAGGTGCTGAGAGAGTACTCAGTTGTGTGAAACTCTAATCTTTATCTCTTTTGTAATGGACTAATGCTTTACAGTGCTAGCTTCTGGCTTCAGGATCAATTTTAAAGACTCGGCTCCCTTGTGATCAAAATGGAAACTGACAGATGTTCTTTTTCCTTTTGTGTATTTAATATGTTTTACAACCTTTAAGAGTAATGATCAGAATCTGAGCTAGCTTCTGTAATGGATAGGCAGTTTATTTCTCTAAGAATGTAACCATTTATAAATGTTTTTCGCTTATCAGAAAACTCAAAAGAATTAATGGATTCCAGGCATCATTCTAGATATTTATGTGAAACAAGAATTGCTGCTCCTACTGTAAATTTTCTCCCTCAATATCTGGCATGAAAATGATTTTCAAAGTAATTAGCTGTGAAGACTTAAGACTATCATATAGGGAGGGGGGAGGGATTGCATTGGGAGTTATACCTGATGTAAATGATGAGTTGATGGGTGCAGCACACCAGCATGGCACAAGTATACATATGTAACAAACCTGCACGTTATGCACATGTACCCTACAACTTAAAGTATAATAATAATAAATAAATTTTTAAAAAAAAGACTATCATATAATAAGCACTTTATATTGTTTAAGAACCACAAAGCCATTTTTTTTTTTTTTTTTTTTTTTTCTGAGACGGAGTCTTGCTCTTGTCTCCCAGACTAGAATGCAATGGCACAATCTCGAGTCACTGCAACCTCCACCTCTCAGGTTCAAGCGATTCTCTAGCCTCAGCCTCCTGAGTAGCTGGGATTACAGGCAAGCTACCAGACCCGGCTAATTTTTTTTTTTTTTTTTTTTTTTTTTGAGATGGAGTCTTGCTCTGTCGCCCAGGCTGGAGTGCAGTGGCGTGATCTTGGCTCACTGCAAGCTCTGCCTCCCAGGTTCATGCCATTCTCCTGCCTGAGCCTCCCGAGTAGCTGGGACTGTAGGCATCTGCCACCATGCCTGGGTAATTTTTTTGTATTTTTAGTAGAGATGGGTTTTCACCGTGTTAGCCAGGATGGTCTTGATCTCCTGACCTCGTGATCTGCCTGCCTTGGCCTCCCAAAGTGCTGGGATTACAGGCGTGAGCCACCGCACCTGGCCTAATTTTTGTATTTTTAGTGGAGACAGGGTTTCACCATGTTGGCCAGGCTGGTCTAGAACGCCTGACCTCAGGTGATCCTCCTGCCTTGACCTCCCAAAGTGCTGGAATTACAGGCATCAGCCACTGCGTCCAGCCAGAGCCATTTTTTAAAATAAAAAAGCACTAGGAACCCATAGAGAAATTAATACTACTTACCAAAGTTCAGTAAGTTAGAAAAAAATAACTAGAATGAACACTTTTCAAATACTGTTAGTACAACATCCAGGCTATTTTCCATTTCTTAATTAAATCACATCTTTGTCAGATATTTCATCAAATGATGTATAAGCATAGACAACTACAGGAATTGGCTCAAGGGAGTTAGGCATGAGATGAGATAGAACCAACTGTTTAGGAGTGGCATGAATATACACAAAGGCCACAGTCTTTCTGCTCATTTGTCAGTGTCTTGTGCTCTAGACAGAACTTCTGACTTGAAGAAAACCTGAAAAGGCCATCATGTCACGCTCCAATAAATTATTTGGATTCCCTGAAGTCTGGTCTCAGAGTTGCTGTTTGTTTTAAGGCAAGAGAAAATGTTTCAAAGCAGCCTTTGTAATCTGCTAAAATGACAGTCTTTTTAAACCACCCATCACAACTAGTGCCATATAAACACACATACAAATACTACCCTAACCTTTTCTAACCTGTTAGTGGCACATTTTCAACTGTAAATTAGAAAATCTCACCAAGTCAAGCATAAGCAATGTAATTATCTACATATGGTAGTGGCTAGTTAACTGCTCAATCTTTTAAGAGAGTCTGTAATAATCAATATGATATATGTGGGTAGAAATCTGTATTAAATGAAATTTGTGACACAGGAACATCCATCTGTGGAGCACAGTCACACAATCCAAGGTCTCTGTGCTTCTATTATAAATCAAATCACCACCACACAGCTGTTACTATCTCTAATGGGTGCTTCGACTGCTGTCCAAGCAGTTAATTATCCAGAAAAAAAAAAATCCATGAAAAGTTTTAAAATTTGGGGTTAAAAGTGTGGCATTACCTAGACTGCATGCATAATGCACTACACTTCTATTACAGTGAACTGAGCCAGATTTATTTGATTCTGTTTTGTTCCATCTCTTGGGAAATTTCAGGGGCCTCAGGTCCTGCTATGAACTCTAAAGAGTACAATGTGATTTGAAAGGTTCTAAAAATATCACAGGTTTGCCTGGGCTCACTTAGAAGGGTGGATGATTCAATTACAAGTGTCAAAATTTGATTCCTAATTTTTCAGGACCTGACAGCTGCAGCACATCTTGCCAGGATTCCCTTATCTTCAATGTGCTTCTCTTTGAAGTATTTTAAGAAGATTTCATAATCTTTCCAATTTAGCTCTAGGATTTCTGTCAGTAGCTGTAGAATGAATTGGCTGGCCCTTTCTAAAGCTGCTTATAAATATTACTTGACCAAGCATATTTTAAAAGTAGCTATAACTGCAAAACAGCTGAGCTTCTTGTAATGGTCAGGGGAGAAAACACAATGGACTATAATACACCCATACACCATAAACCAGGGGTGACCTTTCATTGCATGAGTTCCAATGGAACCTTAACCAGAGGTTCATTTGTTGCTATAAAAAAAATTCAGATCCCAAAGGCATGCATTCATACAAATGATCACTTTGGGAAGGGCACTAGTACTGTATATCATTGGGACTGGTTTTTTGTTTGCTTTTTCAAATTATGAAAGCAGAGAATCAGAGAGATCAAGGTGACTAAGATGGTAAAATCACTAGCTACTGGCACTACTACAAGAGGCACATGTTCTATTCTTTGTCCTTCCAGTAAGTGAGAGAAAGTCTTCAAGCTTAGATTGCTGCCCATGAAACAGCAAAAATCATACCAAAAGAGGTAGCTGAAGGCTACCAGATTAAATGGCAAATTTAAGTTTCCCACCAGGTATTTAAAAAATAATACAGGCATGAACCACCACACCTGGCATAATCAGATTTTTTAAGATTAAAAAACCCAGCCACACGCGGTGGCTCATGCCTGTAATCCCAGCACTTTGGGAGGTCGAGGCGGGCAGATCCCAAGGTCAGGAGATCAAGACCATCCCCGCTAACATGGTGAAACCCTGTCTCTACTAAAAATACAAAAAAATTAGCTGGGCGTGGTGGCAGGCGCCTACAGTCCCAGCTACTCAGGAGGCTGAGGCAGGAGAATGGCGTGAACCCAGGAGGCAGAGCTTGCAGTGAGCCAAGATAGCGCCACTGCACTCCAGCCTGGGTGACAGAGCAAGACTCTGTCTCAAAAAAAAAAAAAAAAAAAAAAAAAATTAAAACACCCAAAATACTGATCTCCAATGTTCTTCTACTTACTGCACACATTACTTCAAAAATGTCCCTTATCTGGGCTGGGTGAGCTGGCTCAAGCCTGTGATCCCAGCACTTTGGGAGGCCGAGGTGGGCAGATTGCTTGAGGTCAGGAGTTCAAGACCAGTCTGGCTAACATGGTGAAGCTCCGTCTGTACCAAAAATACAAAACGTAGCCGAGCATGGTGGTGGGCGCCTGTAATCCCAGACACTTGGGAGGCTGAGGCATGAGAATCGCTTGAACCTGGGAGGCGGAGGTTGCAGTGAGCTGAAATCATGCCAGTGCACTCCAGCCTGAGTGACAGAGTGAGACTGTCAGCCTGCTCCATTACTGAAGAAAGCTCAAGTGGTAGACATTTTTCTCTAGTCAATCAAATATTTCATTCTAATCACCATTCGTTGATCCTAATTTGGCTTTCTCATAAACAAACAAACAAACAAAAACCACTAATCCATCTGTGTCAGGGGTCCCCAAGATCATCTCTAGATTCAGTGATTCACTGGGAGGACTCAAAGCATACAGTCATACTCTTGGCTATGATTTATTACACTGAATACCACGCAAAATCAGCAGAGGGAAAAGGCACATGGGGTGAAATCTGGAGGAAACCAGGTGCAAACTTCTAAAAGTTGTCTCCCACTGCAGTCACAAAGGGCATAATTAATTCCTCCAGCGATGAGTTGTAACAACACACATGAAATGATCAGGGAGGCTCATTGGAGACTTAGTTCCCAGGGTTTTTACTAGGAGCTGATCATCTAGGCACATTCTGCCTACCCTGTACCAATATTCCAGGAAGAGGAGAGAGAGAGAGAGAGAGAAAGAGAAAGAGAGAGAGAGAGAAAGAACGAAGGAAGGAAGGAAGGGAGGGAGGGAGGGAGGGAGGGAGGGAGGGAGGGAGGCAGGCAGGGAGGGAGAGAGGGAGGAAGGAAAGGCAAGCAGGAGCTCGACATAAACCACACTCTTCATATACTTTAGGCAAGGTGAGCCATTCTTATCAGCGAATGGCAGGAATCCATCCAAGAACCAAGATCCCCCAGATGCCAGCCAAGGGCCAACTTTGCAAGCAGACCTTTCTAGGGATAGCAGTCTCAGGCCTGCATGTTAATTTTTTTCTGAACACCATCTTTTTCATAATCCTTTAACTATTTATTATGTCGTTCTTCAGTCTTTTATTCCTTAATACATAATCAATTCCCACTGTGTCTTTCTCTAGTCTTTTGTTTCAGTTAATACATAATCAATTATTGATATGAAAAGTTTCCAGACTTTTCATCCATTTTAGTCACGCTCACATGGGACTCTGGCATGACTGTCTCTTTTTTTTTTTTTTTTTGAGACGGAGTCTCGCTCTGTGGCCCAGGCTGGAGTGCAGCGGCGCGATCTCAGCTCACTGCAAGCTCCGCCTCCCGGGTTTACGCCATTCTCCTGCCTCAGCCTCCCGAGTAGCTGGGACTACAGGCGCCCGCCACCTCGCCCGGCTAGTTTTTTGTATTTTTTAGTAGAGACAGGGTTTCACCGTGTTAGCCAGGATGGTCTCGATCGCCTCACCTCGTGATCCGCCCGTCTTGGCCTCCCAATGTGCTGGGATTACAGGCTTGAGCCACCGCGCCCGGCATGACTGTCTCTTAAAACATGAAGTCAAAAATATGAAATAATACTCTAGGCATAATTAGACCATAAAAAGGATACTTTTTAAAAATTAATGTAGTATAATCATTTATGCATTTTTAAAAACTGTGTTAGTAATAGATGATGTGTTGAATTGGCAAACAAAACCTGAATTCTACCACATTATATTTATTATAATCCCATTAATGGCATTTTGTTTAAGCACAGTGCCTCTATCTACCAAGATGATTCTGAACTATAATTCCATCATGTGTTTCAGGTTGACTATTTCTTCCAGCTTTTTGTCATATGCAAACTATTGATGGCTCTACAGCCAGACTGCTAAATCCAACTCCTGGTTCTACTACTTACAAGAAATGGGGTGTCAGGCAAGTCAGCTTAAACCCTCTGTGTGTCTCAGATCCTTTATCTGTAAAAACTGGGAATAGTAATTACAGCCAGGCACAGGCTCACGCCTGTAATTCTACCACTTCAGGAGGCCAAAGTGGGAGGACTGCTTGAGGCCAGGAGTTTAAGACCAGCCTGGGGAACACAGTGAGACCACATCTCTACAAAACAAAACAAAACAAAACAAAACAAAAAAAAGAAAATTAGCTGGGCATGGTGGCTCGTGCCTGTAGTCCAAGCTTCTCAGGAGGCTGAGGTGGGAGGATCACTCGAGCCTAGGAGTTTCAGGCTGCAGTGAGCCATGATCACACCACTGCACTCTAGCCTGCGTGACAGAGATCCTGTCTCTGAAAAAAAAAAAAAGAAAGAAACCTAAATAAAAAAAAAATTGTACTTACAGAGTTGTACAATGACATAAATGAGAATAATGTATATAAGAAGACTAGTATGATATCTGGCACATTGTAATTGCATAATTTAAAAAATTATTATTTATCTAAAATATTGATAATAATAAACAAATTAGGATAAAGGGCAAATCTCCATGGCATTTTTTGTGTGTACATTTCCTCAGAGATGACAGCAATCAAAATATTTTGAGACTATCAATTCAACCAGATTTATATTAAGATATACTTAAAATCCAATATAAAAACCTTTGAGATATAAAAACAGTAAAATATTCATTACTATTTATTTTCAGTTACGTTAGCAGGGTGTAATTGCTAAACTAAATGTAATCATTTAATAGAGTGTAGTTTCTATCATCTTCCAAATACTGGTATGAAGAGAAAGAAATCAAGATTGACTGGATGGGTAGGAAAATGTATCTTTTATCACTGAGAAGATCATTTCAACTGTTCAAGCAATTCCTACTTATGTCAGGACTCTGGCAGAGTAAGAGATAAATACATGCCTGTGCTTATTCCTGTGTACTGTCTTACTTTATGAAAATAAAATGTTAAAATGATAAAGTACAATGGAGGGAAAGTACTTCTAGAAACTTCATCTTTTACTAATAAGGAAAACCAATGAAATACTAATAAAAAGGCCTAGTAAAGAAAAAATGTCTGTAGCATCTGCAATCAGAAGAGCTAAAACTCTTAGACAGTATGTAACATCTGGAATATTAACTTTAATGGCAGTAGGAAGCATCAAAATGTATACTTCACCACCAAACTAAAAACTGCTAATGGACCTCTAAAAAGAAAATGACAAATGAATATAAATCATACTTACAAAACACGTTATGTTCCTAAATTTTTCCAAGATAAGATCAATCAAACAACTACATATGGACAATCAAGGAATAAAGTTTTACATCCAAACAAATGGCTGTCATATAATTTCCCGCAAATAAACACTTCCAATTAATGATTGTTCACAGTATAGTCCTCTTTAGAGTCAAATATGAATCCTAAAATTTACCCATTCTAATGGTGCCGTCTCCAAGGCACTACTGGAATGGGTAAATTTTAGGATTCACATTTGATGGTAATCAAATATTGCCATTAGGATGGCAATATTCTCTTACCTGCTAACTACGTGACTTTGGGCAAATTATTTCAATGTCTCTGTTTCTTAGGTTACAAAATGGAGGTAATATTTACTTCAGAGGCTTTCCAAGAGGATGAATTAGGGTATATTGTGAGATAACATAAAATTTACTGCTTTAACCATTTTCAAGTATACAGTTCTGTGGCTTTAAGTACATTCACGTTGCTGTATAACCATCACTAAAGCTGTATTTTTTAAGCTTTCAAGACTGAGCATGCAGTAACTGCTCAGAGAATGGCAGCTAAAATTACTCTCATTAGTGCTATCTTATTCTATCTTAAATTTGTGTAAATTATTTATTCCTAAACAGAAACTATTTCATATTTATTTCCACTAAATTGCTCCCAGTCTGAGAAATACTAGTTTCACCTTTTAAGCTGTAAACTCTATTTCTAGCTTTCAAATTCTTCATCCAAGTGAATGACAAAAATATACAAATACTAAGAACTAACACACTGAGCATTTACTATGTGCCTAGTGCTGTTCTAAGCATGTTCAATTAATCCTCAAAATAATTTTAGGAGTTATACCCTACAAACATTCACATTTTACAGCTGAGCATAAAGAGGGTAAGGAACTCATCCAAGGTCAACCATCTGGTAAGTGGCAAAACCAGGATTTGCACTCAAACAACCAAGTTCTAGAGCCACTCTTCACCACTCCACTATGCTGCCTCTCACACACATAGTAACATACCACCCATGGCAATGATTACTTTCAGATGCCAGGTGTTATATGTTGACTGAGCCTTTGAGTTTCTCAGAAGCTTTAGCATCTATTATTTCATGTGCCTTTCCCAGAGATAATAAAGAGCAATCAGCCCCATTTTACAGATAGAGAAGCCTCAGGGAGATCAAGTAATTTGTTCAAGGTCAACAGATCTTGGAGAGGTCCTGGGTTTTAGCTTGGCCACTTACTAGTTGTGTGAAACTGCAAACTCCTTGAGCATCACTCAACTGTGAAAGGGAAATGATAACAACACCTTTTACAAGAAGTAAAAAAGTATCTGTTTGCAAAGTACCTGGCATAGAGCTTTGTATAAAAAGTGCTCAATAAACATGATTCCCCCTTTCCTCATTTTGCGTGCGATTCCTGGCATAGTGTTCTTTCCAAACACCATGCCACTAATTATCAATACCTTCTCACCAACTGTGTTAACAGATGGGGGGCAAAGGATATGATTTTTTGGAGATTACTATGTGATATCAAACCAGAAACCTCAGTGAACCATGTGATACCAAATCAGGCACCTCAGTGAATTATACCTCCAGCTGTATTATATAATTTTAAATATAAGAAACTTCTTTTATTTTGTCCATATGGCCTATCACTTTATCAAAGTAGAAAATAAAATTGGTATACCAAGATTTGTTCTTTATAAAATTATGCTTAATGTTCCCCAATACCTTCTGTTCTTTTAGGTAACTGCCAAATACCTTACTTGATTTGTTCTGTTTCCGACCAGACATTGTTCAAAAATTATCATTTCCAAATGCTATCTTTTTCCCCTTAAAAAAAAGAATGCTTTTTTTTCCTGTCACTAGATCCTTCTCCCATTCACCATGATTTCTCAAAAATAAAGACTAATAACTTGGCACTAGGTTTTTTCCCTCACATTTCCACAGAGGGAACATCTAATACTGAATTATAAGTACTATTTATGCCAAATACAGCCATAACAATTAGTATTTTTTGCCATTTAGGCAGCATTTTCTTAAGAAAAGATAAAAATGCCAGGAGGTAGCATACTCTCTTGTAAAGTGAAATTGCTGCATAATTAATCTTTTTTTTCTCCAGACAGCAAGGATGTCACGAAGCATACACTGTTGACTTCCAAATATCATTTAAAACACTCCCTCCCATGTCTTAAAACAATTTGGAAGTGGATGTTAAAAGCCAAGGGAATTTTTCAATCACATGTTGACTTCCTGAATCTACTACTTCCCCAACAAGCTAAAAGGTACATTGGGAGGGTACAAGCAGAAGTACCACAGAGAAAAGTGGTACTATGGGAACAATTCATTTGTTTGGCACAGTGAAGGTTCACGCCAATTTGTAACAGTATGGATTCAACAACTTTTCAAAGTCAAAAATGAGGTTTGGACAAGAGTAGCTTTCCACAATAGCTTTTGCTGAGATCTAATAGCTAATACAAAATTTAAAAGCCTGTAAAAATTGGTAAAGTCCAGACAATGTTTAGGAATTAAAATATGACCTATCACTTAATTTTGCTAAAAAAGCACCAAGCTAAGATATTTGACTTCATGTATTCATTCATTCCTGGGCTAATTTTATGAAAAGAGGATGGAAAATTATATTTTTGGTGCTTGAGTTTAGCCATCTATAAAAAATATTATTTGTCCTACTAATCTTATGAGTCTGACAGAAGGATAAATGAAACAAAAGCTATTAAAGCATTGTTCAAAATTTAAAGTATATAGCAATGTGAGATACAATTGTATTTTTTTAAACTTGTAAGCCTCTATGATGAGGTCATTTTAATCATGTCAGTCCCACCAGACAAGTATACATTACTGACAAAATAACTTAATGATATTTTCTTAGCCCTTTATGGAAATACATTTACCAACAAATATAGATTTTTGTATTATCTGTTTGCTACTAATGCTTTTCACTTTTATAATTTAATATTTATAATAATTAAATCCAATATAAATTCACTTAATTAAGAAATGAAAATTTGGGGTCAGCCACGGTGGCTCACACCTGTAATCCCAGCACTTTGGGAGGCTGAGGCGGGCAGATCATGAGGTCAGGAGTTTGCCAGCCTGACCAACATGGTGAAACCCCATTTCTACTAAAAATACAAAAATTAGCTGGGTGTGGTGGCATCCACCTGTAATCCCAGCTACTCACGAGGCTGAGGTAGGAGAATCACTTGAACCCAGAAGGCGGTGACTGCAGTGAGCCAAGATCACGCCACTGTACTCCAGCCTGGGTGACGGAGCAAGACTCCATCTCAAAAAAAAAAAAAAAAAAAAAAAAGTGAAAATTTGGAATATAGTATCTCGTAAAATCACTAACATATCTGCCATTTTACATCAAGAAATTCTCAGTATGGCCAGGTGTGATGGCTCACGCCTGTAATCCCAGCACTTTGGGAGGCCAAGGCAGGCGGATCATCCAAGATCGGGAGTTCGAGACCAGCCTGGCCAACACGGTAAAACCCTGTCTCTACTAAAAACACAAAAATTAGCTGGGCGTGGTAGCAGGCATCTGTAATCCCAGCTATGTGGGAGGCTGAGACAGAAGAATCACTTGAACCCGGTAAGTGGAGGTTGCAGTGAGCAGAGATCCCGCCATCGCACTCCAGCCTGGGTGACAAGAGTAAAACTTCATCTCAAAAAGAAAAGAAAAAGAAAAAGAAAAAAAAAATCTCAGTATTATTGCAAAAAGACTATTCAGTTTTAAATAAGTTTTATAAAATAAGATTAACTTCCCAATATTAACATTCAAACTAAGAAAGTCAAACACACTAATAGTTTCACATAAAAACAATACTTATACCCTTGTCCCATGAAATGGTTCAGCTTACCTCATCTCCCTTTAAAACTTCAGTACCATCGAATTCACGGGTCTGATTTCTCTTTAATGATGCTTCTCTCTCTAGGCTGGCTAACTTCTCCTTGGCCTCCTGAAGTTCTTCAGCTTTGGCTTCTTTTTTACGGGAAATGATAGATGCCTGATTGAGCATTAAATATGAATATATAATAAGATATACAAACAGCTTCCTATTATCTTGTGAAATTATCTATTTTTTAGATTTTACCAAGTTATATTTTCAATATCAGCTTGGTCTCTCCTAACCAATACTCCTTGCCCTACTACTCATCATCACCAATTATACTGAATATGAACATACAACGTATATTAAATACCAACCTACAAACACTTTGGAAGACAAAGCTCTGAAAATGTAAGACATATCAGCAGAGAAACAAAAATGTGCTAATAAGAAAAATATTAGGCCAGGTGCAGTGGTTCAAATCTGTAATCCCAGCACTTTGGGAGGCCGAGGCAGGCGGATCACGAGGTCAGGAGTTTGAGACCAGCCTGACCAACATGGTGAAACCCCATCTCTACTAAAAATACAAAAATTAGCCAGGTATGGTGGTGTGCGCCTGTAATCCCAGTTACTCAGGAGGCTGAGGCAGGAGAATCGCTTGAACCCGGGAGGTGGAGGTTGCAGTAAGCTGAGATCACGCCACTGGGCTCCAGCCTGGGTGACAGAGCAAGACTCTGTCTCGGGAAAAAAAAAAAAAAAAAAAGAAGGAAAAGAAAAATATTAAAGTCTTCTCAGATAACACTCAAATGCTAATGAAAATACATCCTAGTTCAAGTCAATAGACGGTAACACCAAGTCTACTGTATTTTTACATGGTGGGTTTCCCTTTATTGGAAGAAAAAAAATGCTTCTTTCTCAAAACTACAACACGGGTCATCTTACTAAATTCAATATCCATACTTTTAAAATGAAATATTAAAACATCTATTATATTTGGGCCATTCTAATAAATAAAATGCAGGTTCAAACTCAAACATCTGACTCACCAGAATTAGACAAATGTTTACAAAATGCAAATAGCTACTCTTAGCGGCATTTTATATTAGCTAGTAACTGTTGGGAGATTTCCTTAAATGAACCATAGGTGTACTAGTTTAAGAAAAACATTAGCCAATCTGTCTTAAGAGAAAGGATACAAATAATTTTTCAAGAAAATATGACAGGGGAGCGAAATCTCTAGCACAAATCCTTTAAAAATTCTATTGTCCTTTTTTTAAAAAAATGAAAAGACAGGTGATGATGAAGGAATGTTTCACTCCATAGAACTATTCTAGCTTAAACAATGAAGGAGGCTGGGTGCAATAGCTCACGTCTGTAATCCCAGCACTTTGGGTGGTCAAGGTGGGAGGATCACTTGAGCCCAGGAGTTTAAGACCAGCCTAGGCAACATAGTGAGACCCTGCCTCTAAAAAAAAAATAAATAATAAAAGAAAAATAGCTGGGTGTGGTGATGCACACCTGTGGTCCCAGCTACTTGGCAGGCTGAGATGGGAGGATCATTTGAGTTTAAAAGGTTGAGGCTGCAGTGAGCCATGATCATGTACTGCACTCCAGCCTGAGTGACAGAGACCCTGTCTCAAAGCAAAAAAAAAAAAAAAAAAAAAAAAAGTGGGTCAGGCATGGTGGCTCATGCCTGTAATCCCAGCACTTTGGAGGCCAAGGCGGGCGGATTACCTGAGGTCAGGAGTTCAAGACTAGCCTGGCCAACACGGTGAAACCCTGTTTCTACTAAAAATACAAAAATTAGCCAGGCATGGTGACGTGTACCTGTAGTCCCAAATACTTGAGAGGCTGAGGCAGGAGAATTCCTTGAACGTGGGAGGCGGAGGCTGCAGTGAGCCAAGATTGTACCACTGCACTCCAGCCTGGGTGACAGAGTGAGACTCCATCTCAAAAGAGAAAAAAAAAAAAGTGGTGAAGAAGGAATGATAGAATACCAAACTGTGTAAGAATTGATGGTATACTTCAATAATAAAATAAGTAACATAAAATAAATATAAACTTCATTCCCAAACCAGGATCTTATTTAATAGAAAAATATGAGGGTATTTCCCACTAAACTCAGGAACAAGAAAAAAATGCCCACTACCTTTACACAGTTTAATTACTGCGTTGAAAGTATTAGCTAATAGACATGAGACAGCAGTTAGAAGCATAAAAATTTGACAGGAAAAATTGGAATTTGCATGTTATATATAATTATGTGTCCAAAAGAATCAATAGAAAAACTACAGAAACCAAATCAATAGCTTTCATAGACAAAATCAGTCGGAAGACATAAGGAAAGAAAAGCCCTCATTTATAAAAGCAAAAATGAAAGTAAATACATGTGATGGTTAATATTAGGTGTCAACTTGACAGGATTGACGGATGTTTAGGTGGCTGGTAAAGCATTTTTTCTGGGTGTGTCTATGAGGGTGTTGCCAGAGGAGACTGACATTTGAGTCAGTGGACTGGGAGACAAAGACCCACTCTCAATGTGGTGGGCACTGTCCAATCAGCTGCCAGTGCTGCTAGAACAAGGCAGGGAGAGGAAGGTGGGATAGCTTTGCTTGCTGAGTCTACTGGCTCTCTTTGTTCTTCCCATGTTGGATGCTTCCTCTCCTACTGTCCTTGAATATCAGACTCCAGGTTTTTCAGCTTTTGAGACTTACACCAACAGCTTCCTTGGGCTCTTGGCCTTTCGGCTGCACGCTGAAGGCTACACTGTCGTCTTCCCTGGTCTTGAGGCTTTTGGCTTTGGACTGAGCCACTACTGGATTTTCTCTTTCTCCAGCTTGCAGATGGTCTATCATGACTTTGCCTTGTAATTATGTGAGCCAATTCTCCGTAATAAACTCTCTTTTATATATACCTATATCCTATTAGTTCTGACTAACCAGTAGGATATATGGTTGATTAGGATAACCCTGACTAATACAATATGTAGGCATAAATTTTACTTTTAGTTTCGAAACTGTTTGAGGAGGTGAGATTCTGAGAGGGTGGTGGAGCAGGAAGCACCTGAAATCTGTCTCCTCACCTAGTGAACAATTGCTCTGGTATTCCAAAATAATTACAACACACGGATTCTACCAGTGTAATTGTTGGAATACTGAGTGCTTGCAACATCCAGTGGAAAGCTTGGACAGCAAAGTGAGGCTAATTTCAATCAATTTCAGCCCTTAGCACAGTAGCAGGTTTCATCTCCCACCCCCAGCCCCAAACACATGTTCCTGGTGCAGCGTGCACACAGCTTGCTGGAGCAAGAGTGAACAGAAAGGACCTAGTCTTCCAATACTGGGGATCTGTGACCTGAGTGCTACTTCTGATCACAGAGGTGCAGACAAAGAGAGGGAGGCCATTGTTGTTGCATCTTCCACCATTATTACAAGTCCCTCCCCCTCTGACTGAAGTGACTTCTAGAGGATTTATAGGTCCGGATCCTTTTTTCTGTCCCTTTAATTTTTCTCATTCTCCCTTTTTGGAAACCAGACATTTAAGACTAAGACATTAAAAAGCAACTGCATATATGGGAAAATTTAGAAAGTGACCACACATGTCCAGGGAAATGCAATGGCTCAGAAAAGACCTGAGATAATTTTTTTTTTAATTTTTTTTTTTTTTTTTTTTTTGAGACAGGGTCTGGGTCTGTCACTCAGGCTGGAGTGCAGTGGCCCAATCTTGGTTCACTGCAACCTCCGCCTACCAGGCTCAAGCAATCTGCCCACCTCAGCCTGGTGAGTAGCTGAGACCACAGGTACACACCACCACACCAAGCTATATTTCTGCATTTTTAGTAGAGACAGGGTCTTGCCATGTTGCCCAGGTTAGTCTCAAACTCTTGAGCTCAACCACTCATCTTGGCCTCCCAAAGTGCTGAGATTGTAGGCATAAGCCACTGTGCCCACCCTATCTTAACTTTACACTTTAGCCTATTCTTTGGCCCAGTCTACACCAATCAAAAAAACAAAAACAATAACAAAAAAACAGTAAACCCCTGGGAAAAGACAGAACCTAATTTCCAGAGTTACTACATTATGAGATTCCAATGTCCACTTTTCAACCAAAAAAAATCACAAAGCATAAAAAGAAACAATAAAATATGATACATCTAAAGGAAAAATATGAGGCCAGGCACAGTGGCTCACACCTATAATCCCAACACTTTGGGAGGCTAAGGCAGAAGGATCCCTTGAGGCCAGGAGTTTGAAACCAGTTTGAGCAGCATAATGACACCCTGTTTCTATTTTTTAGAATAAAATTGTTAAAAAAATTTGAAAATAGACCAGGCACGGTGGCTCATGCCTGTAATCCTACCACTTTGGGAGGCCAAAGCAGTTGGATTACTTGAGGTGAGGAGTTCCAAGATCAGTCTAGCCAACATAGTGAAACCTGTCTCTACTAAAAATACAAAAATTAGCCAGGTGTGATGGCTAATTTTTGTATTAGCCTGTAATCCCAGCTACTCAGGAGGCTGAGGCAGGAGAATTGCATGAACCCAGGAGGTGGAGGTTGCAGTGAGCTGAGATTGTGCCACTGCACTCCACCTGGACAATGGAGTGAGACTCTGTCTCAAAAAAATAAAATAAAATAAAACAAAAATAAAAACAGAGGAAAAAAATGAATCAATAGAAGTTCTCTGAAAGAGACCTGATGGCATATCAACTAGATAAGGACTTTAAAACTACTGTCTTAAAGATGCTTAAAGAACTCATGAAGATGTGGAGAACATCAAGAAAACAATGTATTAACAAAATGGAAATGCCAAATACAGAGAAAACCTAAAGAGAAAGGAAAAAGAAATCCTGGAGCTAAAAAGTACAATATTGAAATTAAAAATTCACTAGAGGGATTCAAAGGCAGATTTGGGAAGGCAGACAAAAGAATCCATGAACTTGAAGACAGGTCAATGGAAATTATCAAGTCTGAGAAATAGAAAGAGAAAAATATTGAAGAAAAGTGAACAGAGCCTAAGGGACATGTGGGATACCATTAAGTAGGCCAGTATATGCACTGTGGGAGTCCCAGAAAGAAAAGACAAAGAGAAAGGGACAGACAGAATATATGAAGAAATAATGTATGAAAACTTCATCAATTTGATTAAATATAAATATAAACATCTAAGAAGCAGAATAAACTCCAAGAAAGATGAACTGAAAGAACACACACTGAGATACATTAAAATCAAACTGTTGGTGCTTGACCTTCTTTCTTTAAACTTCATGTGCCTGCTTGGGTCTCTTCCAAGTGCACTTCCTTTCTTTTCTGTTCTAAGGCCTTTTATTATGATGATTATTTATTTATTTATTTATTTATTTTTCGAGACAGGGTCTCATTCTGTTGCCCAAGCTGAAGTGCAGTGGCGTGATCTTGGCTCACTGCAACCTCCGCCTCCCAGGTTCAAGCAATTCTCCTGCCTCAGCCTCCTAAGTAGCTAGAACTATAGGCGCACGCCACCACCCCAGGCTAATTTTTGTGTTTTTTTGGTAGAGATGGAGTTTCACCATATTGGCCAGGCTGGTCTCAAACTCCTGACCACATGATCTGCCTGCCTCAGCCTCCCAAAGTGCTGGGATTACAGGCGTGAGCCACCACGCCTGGCCTCTAAGGCCTTTTAAAATAAACTTCTACTCCTGAAACAACAACAACAACAACAAAATCAAACTGTCAAAAGCCAAAGGCAAAGAACATTCTGAAGGCATCAAGAGACTGACTAGTCACATACAAGAGATCCTCATTAAGATGATCAGCGTATTTCTAATCAGAAACTTTGGAGGCCAGAAAGCAGTGGGATAATATATCAAGATGCTAAGAGAAAGAACTGTCAACCAACAATCACATATCTGGCAAAATTGTCCTTCAAAAGTAAGGGAGAGGCTGGGTGTGGTAGCTCATGCCTATAATCTCAGTACTTTGGGAGGCTGGGGTAGGTAGATCACTTGAAGTCAGGAGTTCTAGACCAGCCTGGTCAATGTGGCAAAACCCCATCTCTACTAAAAATACAAAAATTAGCTGGGCGTGGTGATGCACACCTGTAGTCCCAGTTACTCAGGAGGCTGAGGCAGAAGAGCTGCTTGAACCCAGGAGGTGGAGATTGCAGTGAGTGGAGATCATGCCACTGCATTCCATCCTGGGCAATGAAGTGAGACTTCATCTCTTAAAAAAAAAAAAAAAAGTAAGGAATAAATTAAAACATTCCCAGATAAACAAAAGCTACATTCCCAGATAAGCAAAAGCTAAGAGACTTTGTTAAAACTACACTTGCCTTGGAAGAAATGCTCAAATAAGTCCTGTAAGGTAAAGTGAAAAGATACTAGGAAGTAACACAAAGCTGTATAAGAAAGAAAGATCTCAATAAAGGCAAATACATGAGCAATTATGAAAGCTAGTATTAGTGTAACAATGGTCTGTAAATCCACTTTTTGTTCTCTACATAATTTAAGAGACTATACATTTAAAACAACACAATTATTAATAGCTGAATGGCTAGTATTACTGTAATTTTGGTTTATAACTCCACATTTTGTTTTGTATATAATTTAAGAGATTAACACATTTAAAAGAGTTATTAGTTTATGTTTTTGGGCACACAATGTGTAAAGATGTCATTTTGTGACATGAACAACTGAAAGGGGTGGGGATGTAGCTGTAATGGAGCAGAGTTTTTATATGTTATTGAAGTTCAACTTGTATAAATTCAAATCACAGTGATAGAACTTTAGGATGTAATCCCCATGGTAACCACAAAGAAAATAGCTATAGAATATACACAAAGGAAATGAGAAAGGAATTTAAACATTTCACTATAAAAAATCAACTAAACACAAAAGACAGTAAAGCAGGAAATGAGGGACAAAAAAGCTATAATGCATATAGAAAGCAAATAGCAAAATGACAGAAGTTGCTGTTTATCAGTAATCACTTTAAATATAAATAGATTGACTATCCAATGAAAGGACAGTGATTGGCAGAATGGATAAAAAACATGTGATCCATGCTGGGCGCGGTGGCTCATGCCTGTAATCCCAGAACTTTGGGAGGCCGAAGCGGGCAGATCACCTGAGGTCAGGAGTTCAAGACCAGCCTGGTCAACATGGTGAAACCCCGTCTCTACTGAAAATACAAAAAATTAGCTGGGCGTGGTGGCAAGCGCCAGCTACTCAGGAGGCTGATGCAGGAGAATCATTTGAACCAGGGAGGCAGAGGTTGCAGTGAGCTGAGATCATGCCATTGCACTCCAGCCTGGGCAACAAGAGCGAAACTCCGTCTCAAAAAAAAACCCCCAAGAAACCACATGATCCAAGTAATGCTGTCTACAGGAGACTCATTTTAGATCCAAAGATATAACTAAATTGAAAGTGAAAGGATGGAAAAAGATATTCCATTCAAATAATAAACAAAAGACAACAGGGTGACTATATTAATATCAGATGAAATAACTTTAAATTTTAAAAGAGTACAAGAGACAAAGAAGGACATTATTAATAAAAGGTTCAATACAGCAACATTATAAGCAATTATAAACATTCTCACATCTAATGACAGACCATCAAAATATATGAAGCTAAAACTGACAGAATTGAACACAGAAAAAGACAATTGTATAATAATAGTTTCAGACTTCAACATTCAATCTCAATAATGGATAGAACAAGCAGAATATAAGTTAGAAAATACAGGACTTAAACAACAAAATAAACCAACTAGATCTAGCAGACATATAGAAAACTGAGACATATAGAGGCTGAGATCTCGCCACTGCACTCCAGCCTGGGTGACAGAGTGAGACTGTGTCCAAAAAAAAAAAAGTTTCAGTAGATTTCAAAAGATAGATATCATACAGAGTATCTTATTTGACTACAATGGGATGAAGTTCGAAATCATTAACAGAAACAAAACTGGTAAATTAACAAACTTGTGGAAATTAAAAATACATGTTTTCTTTTTTTTTCTTTCTTTTTTTTTTTTTTTTTTTTTTTTTTGTGAGGCAGAGTCTTCCTCTGCCACCCAGGCTGTAATACAGAGGCATGATGTTGGCTCACTGCAACCTCTGCCTCCCAGGGTCGATTTTTCCATCTCAGCCTCCCAAGTAGCTGGGATTACAGACATGTATCACCACGCCTGGCTAATTTTTGTATTTTTAACAGAGACAGGGTTTCACCATGTTGGCCAGGCTGGTCTCGAACTCCTGGCCTCATGTGATCTGCCTGCCTCAGCCTCCCAAAGTGCTAGGATTACAGGCGTGAGTCACCGCACCCGGCCAAAAATACATTTTTTTTTGAGATGGGAGTCTCGCACTGTTGCCCGGACTGGAGTGCAATGGCATGATCTCAGCTCATTGCAAGCTCTGTAATCCCAGCACTTTGGGAGGCCAAGGTGGGTGTATCACAAGGTCAGGAGTTCAAGACCAGCCTGGCCAAGATGGTAAAACCCTGTCTCTACTAAAAATACAGAAAAATTGGCCGGGCGCGGTGGCTCAAGCCTGTAATCCCAGCACTTTGGGAGGCCGAGACGGGCGGATCACGAGGTCAGGAGATCGAGACCATCCTGGCGAACACGGTGAAACCCCGTCTCTACTAAAAAAATACAAAAAAACTAGCCGGGCGAGGCGGCGGGCGCCTGTAGTCCCAGCTACTCGGGAGGCTGAGGCAGGAGAATGGCGTAAACCCAGGGGGCGGAGCTTGCAGTGAGCTGAGATCCGGCCACTGCACTCCAGCCCGGGCGACAGAGCCAGACTCCGTCTCAAAAAAAAAAAAAAAAAAAAAAAAATACAGAAAAATTAGCTAAGGGTGGTGGCAGGCGCCTATAATCTCAGCTACTTGAGAGGCTGAGGCAGAGAATTGCTTCATCCCAGAAGGCAGAGGTTGCAGTGAGCTGAAATTGTGCCACTGCATTCCAGCCTAGGTGACAGAGCGAGACTCTGTCTAAAAAAAAAAAAATCTCCCAACAAAGAAAAGCCCTGGACCTGATGGCCTCACTGGTGAATTCCACCCAACACTTAAATTAACGAACACCAGGCTGGGCGCGGTGGCTCACGCCTGTAATCCCAGCACTTTGGGAGGCCGAGGCGGGTGGATCACCTGAGGTCGAGAGTTCGAGACCACCCTGACCTTTAGTAGAGACATGGAGAAACTCTGTCTCTACTAAAAATACAAAATTAGCTGGCGTGGTGGTGCATGCCTGTAATCCCAGCTACTCAGGAGGCTGAGGCAGTAGAATTGCTTGAATCTGGGAGGCGGAGGTTGTGGTGAGCCAAGATCATGCCATTGCACTCCAGCCTGGGCAACAAGAACGAAACTTTGTCTCAAAAATAAAAAAGTAAAAAATAACAAACACCAAATCCTTCTCAAACTTTTCCAATAAGTTGAAGAGTAGCATAACTTCCTAACTCATTCTCTGAGGCCAGCATTACTGTTAGGGAACAGCATAAGACTGTTAGAAGGAAACATAGGGTAAATGTTTCACAACACCAGATTTAGCAATGATTTCTTGGATATGACATCAAAAGCATAGGCAACAAAAGAAAAAATTAGACAAATTGGACTTCATGAGAATTTAAAACTTTTGTGCATCAAAAGACACTGTCAACAGAGTAAAAAGGCAACACACAGAATGGGAGAAAATATTTGCAAATCATGTATCTGATAAGGGATTAACATCCCGAATAAGCCAGGCATAGTGGCTGATACTTATAATCCCAGTACTTTGGGAGGCCCAGGCGGGAGGATCTCTTGAAGGGACTGAAGACCAGACTGGGCACTGTAGAAAGATCCCATCTTTATAGAAAATTAGCCAGGTGCAGTGGCAGGTACCTGTAGTCTCAGCTACTTGGGAGGCTGAAGAGGGAGAATCACTTGGGCCCAGGAGTTCAAGGCTGCAGTGAACTATGATGGCACACTCCAGCCTGGGCAACAGAGTGAGACCCTATCTCTGAGAAAAAAAAATCCAGAATATACAGAGAACTCGTAAAACCCAACAACAAAAAACCAAACAACCCAATTCAAAAATGGGGTTAATATCTAAAATATATAAGGAACTCAACTCATATCAAAAAAAATAGATAACCTGATTAAACAATGGGCAAATAACTGAAAGAGACATTTATTAAAGACATACAAATGGCCAATGGGTATATGAAAAAATGCTCAGCATCCCTAATCATCAAGGAAATGTAAATTTAAAAATGAGCTATCACCTCATAACTATTAGAATAGCTATTATCAAAATGACACAAGATAACAAGTGGTGGTGAGGATGTGAAGAAAAGGGAACTCTGGTACACTGTGGATGGGAATGTAAATTAGTATAGCCATTATAGAAAACAGTATGGAGGTTCCTCAAAAGTTAAAAATAGAACTAGCATATAATCCAGCAATCCCACTAGTGTGTATATATCCAAGGGAAATAAAAATCAGTATATTGAAGAGATATCTGCATTTACATTGTCATTGCAGCATTAATTTCAATGGCCAACATATGGACTCAACCCATGTATCCATCAGTGAATGAATACATAAAGAAAATGTGATATATGCAAAATGGAATACTATTCAGCCTTTAAAAAGAGGGAAATCCTGTCATTTACAACAACATGGATGAGCCTGAAGGACACTATGTTAAATGAAATAAGCCAGGCACAGAAAGACAAATACTACATGATCTCACTCATATGAGGAATCTTAAAAAGCTGAACTCATGGAAGCAGAAGAGTAAAATGGTGGCTTTCAGGGGATTAGGGAGGTATATAGATTGGAAAGATACTGGTCAAAGGATACAAAATTTCAGTTGGGGGAATAAATTCAAGAGATCTTTGTATAATGTAATTATAGTTAATGTACCTTACACTTGAAAATTGTTAAGAGGATAGATGTTAAATGTTCTCACCACAAAAAAATTAGTATGTGAGGTAATGCATATATTTGTTCGATTTAGCTATTCTATGATTTCAAAACATCAGGTTGCATACCATAAACATAAACAATTTGTATTTGTCAATTTAGAAAATAATTTTAAAATCCCATATATCCACACAAAAACTTGTATAAGAATGTTCGTAGTAGCATTACTCATAATAGCCAAAAAGTGAAAATAACCTAAATGCCCACTAACCAATGAATGGACAAACAAAATATGATGCAGCTATACAATGGAGTATTATTCAGCAATAAAAAGGAATGATGTACTGATATACATACTACAACATGGATGGACTTTAAAAATGTTATGCTAAGTGAAAGAAGCCAATGACAAGGAATAACATATTAAAATATTCCATTTATATGAAATGTGCATGACAGGCAAATCTATAGAGACTGATTTGGTCTCAAATCAGTTGAAATTGGGGGTTTGGGGGAGAAATGGAAAGTGGGTGCTAATGGGTTTGGGGTTTATTTTAGGGGTGATAAAATTGTTCTAAAATTGATCGTGGTGATGGTTGTACAAACTCTATAAATACACTAAAATACCACTGAAGTGTACACTTTAAATGGGTAAATTGTATGGTATGTGAATTATATCTCAATCAAGTTATTTTTAAAAAGGAATAAAAGGTTTTCTACTATGGAATGGTCACCAGCATATATTGTTAAGAAGAAAAAAAATGCAAGGAGAAGAAAAGTGTGTTTAATATGTTCTTCTTTCCCTAAGAAGTGAGATATGAGTATATACATCTATATAATATTTCTAATGGAATAATAAAGTGTGAAATTTAAAAAATAACCTATGTGGGAAGGAAAGAATAGGGTGGAAGCACAGGGATAGATGCTAGAAACGTCTCTGAATATATACCTCAAGGACAAAATGAACTAAAAACCAATTTTCAGTAGTAATCATATTCTTGATGGTTTTTTTTTTTTTTTTTTTTTTTTGAGACAGTCTCGCTCTGTCGCCCAGGCCGGAGTACAGTGGTGTGATCTTGGCTCACTGCAAGCTCTGCCTCCCGGGTTCACGCCATTCTCCTGCCTCAGCATCCTGAGTAGCTGGGACTACAGGCGCCCACCACCACGCCCGGCTAATTTTTTGTATTTTTAGTAGAGACGGGGTTTCACCATGGTCTCGATCTCCTGACCTCGTGATCCACCCGCCTCGACCTCCCAAAGTGTTGGGATTACAGGTGTGAGCCACCGCGCCCGGCTAGATATATATTCTTAAATATTTATAGATGTAATGATATGATGAACTCTAAGATATGCTTCAAAATAATACAGTTGGGGTTGGTAGTATAGAAGAAACAAGAATGGCCCTGAACCCTGTAGCTCAGGGAAACATGAGCGTTTATTGAACAATTTGCCTCTACCTTTGTAATTGATTGAAATTTTCCATTATAAAGGTTTTAAAAAATTCTAATGTCCTTAAATAATGCTTTGTTATGTAGCTTAGTATTTTCTGTGGTTATAGAATGCTCTTCACACTAAAATCCTCCCGCCTGGGTTCTTTTCAGATAAGCCATGGCCTTCATTTCAATCTTTTATAAAAATATAAAACAAGGTAAGTACCCTCAAAACTAAGTGACAATTTAGTTGTGGATAAAATAATAAATGCTTTAGCACTAAAATTTAATTTATTCTACACTTGCAAACTAACTTTAAACCTGAAAAAGCATACTTTTATTAACTCATTAAAAATTATAAATGTTTTTACTTATACCACCTAAGGTAAGTTTTCATTTTAAAAATAAATTCCACAGTCACAGATACAAACACAAATAGCCCTATTACCACAGTTTGTACATGCTGAGGAAACTAAGCATTATTAGAAGTATCAAATTTCAAACTTGAATAAGCATCTTTTGTGGCTTTTCCACTAATTCTTTGATATACTCTGGAGATTAGCAGTGACAGAACAACATTTATTCTCTACTTCCTTCTCACTTTAAGACTATAGATAACACAGCCAGTGGTTCACGAATATGCTTACAGATCTATATATGTGAGCCAAAAGAATGTTCTTACCTGTTGCCTATACAGTGAGAGTTTGCCTTCAATGGGCTCATTTCTCATCATTTTCTTTTCAATCAGCTGGTTAATTTCTGTGTTTATTTCATTTATCTAAAACAGCATGAGAGCAAAAAAAAAAAAAAGTTAAATCTTTCCCTATAAGTACATAAACTAAGTGACATCTGGCCAAACTAGCCTTGAATTTATGGTTCTTTTTTTTTTTTTTTTTTTTTTAAGAGACAAGGTCTCAGTTTCACCTAGACTAATTTTTTTTTTAAGAGATGGGGTCTTGCTATGTTGCCCAGACTGATTTTGAATTCCTGGGTTCAAGTGAGCCTCCCACCTTGGCCTCCCAAAGTGCTGGCATTACAGATGTGAACCATAGCACCCAGCCTGAATTTACAGTTCTTAACATTAAGTCTCTGATGGGCAAAACAGTTCCATTAATGTTATGGGGAGCTTGTTATGATTACTTTTAGAAACAATTTACATTTCATGATATATAGTTACACAATTTGATTATTTATACAGATTTAATCACCCATGTCTAAATTATTCTAAAGTATTTTACATGAAATATTTATACATTACCACAAAGATGCTTTCTAAAAATCTGAAGCTATCCCCTCACCTAGGTTGTGACTTCAAGTCACTGCAAGTGATAAAGCAAATGTGAACAAACATGCACCAAGGATTTATTACAAGGATTCATGAACCCAGCTGAGAGTTGACAGGGATAACGCCCTTCCTGTGCTAATAATCTGTGAATCTTCGATAGCTATCATTTATCCTAATCATTAATCTAAATATCTCCAAAACGTAACAAAACTGAATAAATCTGACAGAAGCATATGGTTCCTCAACAAATCAAAACAAAAACCATAGTTTTCAGTGTATCCATCCTTTGAAAGATTAGAGTTCTCTCTAACCCTAACCCTAATTCTGTGACATTAAATTTTAGCCAGATTAGGCCGGGCGTGGTGGCTCATGCCTGTAATTGAAGCACTTTGGGAGGTTGAGACGGGTGGATCATCTGAGGTCAGGTCGAGACCAGCTTGGCCAACATGGTGAAATCCCGTCTCTACTAAAAATACAAAAAATTAGCTGGGCATGGTGGCACGCACCTGTAGTCCCGGCTACTCCGGGGGCTGAGACAGGAGAATCGCTTGAACCCAGGAGGTGGAGGTTGCAGTGAGCCGATATCGCATCACTGGACTCCTGCCCAGGCGACAGAGACTCCATCTCAAAAACAAAACATAACAAAAGAAATTTTTAGCCAGATCTGACTTGGACATTTAATTTTTCTAAGTAAATTAAAAGCATAAAACAGGCCCGGGTGCGGTGGCTCACACCTATAATCCCAGCACTTTGGGAGGCCGAGGTGGGTTAATCACAAGGTCAGGAGTTCGAGACTAGCCTGGCCAACACAGTGAAACCCCCGTCTCTACTAAAAATACAAAAATTAGCTGGGCATGGTGGTGGGTGCCTGTAATTCCAGCTACCCGGGAGGCAGGAGAATTCACTTGAATCCAGGAGGTGGAGGTTGCAGTGAGCCGAGATCGCACCACTGCACTCCAGCCTGGGCAACAGAGCTAGACTCTGTCTCAAAAAAAAAAAAAAGTCAGAATTACATATTTAATTGTAGTTTTAACTGTAGTGGCTATTAACCACATATTAAGCACACTACAGAATTAGCAAGTCAAAACTTTTCAATTAGGCTGAGTGCAATGGCTCACACCTGTAATCCCTGCACTTTGGGAGGCTGAGGCAGACAGAGGCAGGCAGATCTCTTGAATCTGGGAGGTCAAGACCATGCTGGGCAACATGGCCAGACCCTGTCTGTACAAAAAATTCAAAAACTTTGCCAGAACTGGTGGCATGCACCTTATAGTCCCAGCTCCTTGGGAAGCTGAGGTGGGAGGATCACTTGAGCCTGGGAGATGGAAGCTGCAGTGAGCTGTGATCATGTCACTGAACTCCAGCCTAGGTGACAGTGTGAGACTCCATCCCCCGCAAAAAAAAAAAAAATTAGCCAGGCATGGTGGCATGCACCTGTAATCCCAGCTAGTTGACAGGCTGAGGCAGAAGAATTGTTTGAACCCAGAAGGTGGAGGTTGCAGTGAGCCAAGATTGTGCCACTGCACTCCAGCCTGGGCAACAGAGCAAGTTCAGTCTAAAAAGTAAAAAAAAAAAAAAAAAGGCACTGAACCTGACCTAGTGTTTTAATTCTAGGGAACAAAAATGGTATAATCAGGCCAAGTACATTGGCTCACACCTGTAATCCCAGCACTTTGGGAGGCTGAGGTGGGCAGATCACCTGAGGTCAGGAGTTTGAGACCAGCCTGGCCAAATGGCAAAACCTTGTCTCTACTAAAAATAAAAAAATTGGCCAGGCGTGGTGGCACATACCTGTAGTCCCAGCTACTTTGGAGGCTACTTGGGAGGCTAAGTCAGGAGAATGGCTTGAACCCGGGAGGCAGAGGTTGCAGGGAGCCGAGATCTCGCCATTGCACTCCAGCCTAGGCAACAGAGCAATACTCCATCTCAAGAAACAAAACAAGGCCCGCCTGTAATCCCAACATTTTGGGAGGCCAAGATAGGTGGATCACAAGGTCAGGAGTTCAAGACCAGCCTGACCAACATGGTGAAACCCTGTCTCTAATAAAAATACAAACATTAGCTAGGCGTGGTGGCACATGCCTGTAATCCCAGCTACTCAGGAGGCTGAGGCAGGAGAATCACTTGAACCCGGGAAGCGGAGGTTGCAGTGAGCTGAGATCATGCCACTGCACTCCAGCCTGGGCAACAGAACGAGACTCCATCTCAAAAAAAAAAAACAAAAAACAAAAAACAAAACAAAAACAAAACAAAAAATTAGCCAGGCTTGGTGATTCGTGCCTATAATCCCAGCTAGTTGGGAGGCTGAGGCTGGAGAATCACTTGAACCCAGGAGGTGAAGGTTGCAGTAAGCCAAGATTGTGCTACTGTACTCTAGCCTGGGCAACAGAGCAAGTACTGTCTCAAAAAAATAGAAAAAGGTATAATCTGATACTAGCTTTCAATAAGCATTACAACATTTAGTAATTCCAAGGCAGGTATACCAGGTTAATAAAAATATTAGCTTTAAATATAAAATTGCTATAATACTTTGCTTGGAAATAAAAATTAATAATTAAAATATTTTTAAATTTCTCATCTAAATGCTTATATTATGAAGACATGAACCCACTGGTCAATTCATTCACATTAATTTACATATTTAAGTTATTTCATTTGCTAATCAATTGACTATGTTTTCATAACATCATATGGATTAAGTAACAGCATAACATTCTAAAATTCCTCATAAAGGACAAACCCTTATGAGAGTTGTCAACTCTTAGCATAGGTTAATTTAAGAGTCAATAGTGGGATACTACAGAAAGCAGTTCACATAATTTTATAGGACTGGGGATCAGATAAAATTGAGAGCTATAAAAAGATGATTCTCACTTACTTTAGATTCAAGTTCAAGAAGATCAGAATGGCCCATTGCTGGCTCTGAAACTACTTTTTGTAAAAAATGTAATTCCTTTTTCTTATTTTCTAATTCTTTAGGAAATTTTTCAGTTACCATATATAAATTAAATTTTATCTCCTCCTCTAGCCTCTTCATTAAACCTTTAAAAATAAAATAAATAAATATTCAGCCCAAAAAGTAGGTACAGTGATATTCTGTATACTATTTTAAATATAAGACCTGGATAGGGCCTATCTGTTGAAAACAATTTGCATAATATCTAGCATAGTACAATAAAAGATTGGCCATTGAAATATTTTATTGTTGATTACAATGAAAATGAAGAAACACAATTTACATGGAAGAATAAATAGTTATAGAAAAAGTGTTATTATGACCTTTTCAAATTATAACCTAATTCTTTTATAACCCACAATACGCAAAAATAACATGTGCAGAGTCAGATATATTGTTGGGTCATATTTTACCTTCTAAGTATTTAAGAGACTCATGAACCAAATGATAACAAATAAAATCTAACCCAGGTGCTCTTTTATTCAGATGATCATGTATTTTTTTTCTTTCGGAATACTTTTGATGCAGTATATATATATGTGTGTGTGTATATATATATAAATATAAATACACACACACACACATATATATATATATATATTTATTTTGAGACAGGGTCTTGCTCTGTCACCCAGGCTAGAGTGCAGTGGCACTATTATCTCAGCTCACTGCAACCTAAACCTTCACGGCTCAAGTGATCCTCCCACCTTAGCCTCCTGAGTAGCTGGAAGTAGCTGGCACCACAGGTGTGAGTCACCAGGCCTAGGTAATTTTTGTATTTTTTTTGTAGTGACGAGGTTTTGCCATGTTGCCAGGGCTGGTCTCTTAACTCCTGGGCTTGAGCAATTACCCGCCTCAGCCTCTCAAAGTGCTGGGATTACAGGCGTGAGCCACTGTACCTAGCGCAATTTATATTTCTATTATAACAGTTCATAAATGGTAATTAATTATCATTTGTCAGCTTCAAGCCAATGAAGACATTACTAAAAGCACCACAGTTAAAATCTAAAAAAGAGAAACAGGCCAGGTGCAGTGGCTCCCACCTATAATTCTAGCACTTTGGGAGGCCAAGGTGGGTGGATCACCTAGGTCAAGAGTTTGAGAGCAGCCTGGGCAACATGGCGAAATCCTGTCTCTACTAAAAATACAAAATTAGCCGGGCATGGTGGCGCATGCCTGTAGTCCCAGCTACTTGGGAGGCTGAGGAACAAGAATTGCTTGAACCTGGGAGGAGGAGGATGCAGTGAGCCGAGATGGCATCACCGTCACCGCACTCCAGCCTGGACGACAGAGGGAGACTGTCTCAAAAAAAGAAAAGAGGGCTGGGCGCGGTGGCTCAAGCCTGTAATCCCAGCACTTTGGGAGGCCGAGACGGGCAGTTCACAAGGTTAGGAGATCGAGACCATCCTGGCTAACACGGTGAAACCCCGTCTCTACTAAAAAATACAAAAAACTAGCCAGGCTAGGTGGCGGGCGCCTGTAGTCCCAGCTACTAGGCAGGCTGAGGCAGGAGAATGGTGTGAACCCGGGAGGCGGAGCTTGCAGTGAGCTGAGATCCGGCCACTGCACTCCAGCCTGGGCGACAGGGCGAGACTCAGTCTCAAAAAAAAAAAAAGAAACAAGGTATCTATCTACACATAAATGTTTTAAGCTTTCCATGTTTTGGTATTTTTTTTATTTTGTAAAGTATTATTAGTTTACAGTTAAGGGGCAATTTATATTTTTAAGATTTTAGTTTTCTTATTTATGCAGATGGACAACTACATACACAGATTTTCAGTGAATAACAGTCTTGTTTTAAATTCCCAGCCTAGAGAGATTTACAAAGTTTATTTCAGATCTTTCCATTTACACATTTACAAATTCTGACTTGAATGTTTTTTGGTTTTCTTGAGACGAAATCTCGCTCTGTCACTCAGGTTGGAGTGCACTGGTGCATTCTGGGTTCACTGCATCCTCTGTCCACCTTCTGAGTTCAAGCAATTCTCCTGCCTCAGCCTCCTGAGTAGCTGGAATTAGTCGCACACTACCAGCGCAGCTAATTTTTTGTATTTTTAGTAGAGATAGGGTTCCATCATGTTAAGGCCAGGCTGGTCTCCAACTCCTGACCTCGAGTGATCCGCCTGCCTAGGCCTCCCAAAGTGCTGGGATTACATGTGTGAGCCACTGCATCCGGCCTGGCTTGAATTTTTAACACATGGAGTTTCTGGTTTAAGTAATCTGTGGACACAGATTGCATAATACATCCGGCCCAAAGCCTTAAAACTATTTTTAGTTCCACTGTGCTAACCATATATTAACATGTAAAATTTTATTAACTGCAAATTGTAAGTTTTCCATTCATTGCTTCACTACTCCTTTTTTCAGGATTAGAGAAAGGAAGAGAAGAGAAAGTGTTTAATAAATCACACTGTAGGCTGGGCGCGGTGCCTCATGCCTGTAATCTCAGCACTTTGGGAGGCCAAGGTAGGCGAATCACCTGAGGTTGTGAGTTTGAGACCAACCTGACCAACATGGAAAAACCCCATCTCTACTAAATATACAAAAAATTAGCCGGGCGTGGTGACTCATGCCTGTAATCCCAGCTACTCTGGAGGCTGTAAACACGCTTGAAGCAGGAGAATTGCTTGAACCCGGGAGGCAGAGGTTGCGGTGAGCTGAGATCATGCCATTGCACTCTAGCCTGGGCAACGAGAGTGAAACTCCATCTCAAAAAATAAAAAATAGGCCAGGCATGGTGGCTCACGCCTGTAATCCCAGCACTTTGGGAGGCCAAGGTGGGCGGATTACCTGAGGTCGGGAGTTTGAGAGCAGCCTGACCGACATGGAGAAACCCCGTCTCTACTAAAAAAAAAAAAATACAAAATTAGTTGGGCATTGTGGCATATGCCTGTAATCCCAGTTACTCAGGAGGCTGAGGCAGGACAATCGCTTGAACCCGGGAGGCGGAGGTTGCAGTGAGCTGAGATCATGCCATTGCACTCCAGCCTGGGCAACAGGAGCGAAACTCCGTCTCAATAAATAAATAAATAAATAAATAGATAAATAAATAAATAAATAAATAAATAAATAAAATAAATCACACTGTAATCAGTCGGTCATTCCTATGTGGCTTTTGATTAAATCTACATCCTGGCTTCTTTGTCTGTTAGATGACCAGCTTTTCCATCCTCAGGTTTTTAAACATACCCCATGTAATTAGAGATGCATGGAATCAAAAACTAAAATGTTTTTCAAGATTTAAAATACTCAAATAATATTTTCTGTATTTAAAAAAAAGTTTCTAATTCTAGAAAATATAAACTGATTTACAGTGACAGAAAGCAAATCCATGGTTGTCTGGGGAGGGACAGAGAGGCAGAAGGGGGCAAGAGTGAGACATTAAAAACAGTCAATGGAAATGTTTAGGGATGATAGATAGGTTTGTGATCTTGATCAAAAGCTGATGGTTTCACCAGTGTATACGTATGTCAAAAGAAATCAAGAATACACTTTAGGGCATGGGAGGAAAGGGGAAGAAGAGCATTCGAACAACTACTTAATGTGTGCAGAGTTTAAAACCTAGATGACAGGTTGATAGGTGCAGTAAACCACCATGGCACATGTATACTTATGTAGCAAACCTGCACATTCAGCACATGTAACCCAAAACTTAAAGTAAAATTTTTAAAAATTTTTTAAAAATACACTTTAAATATATGCTATTTATTTACTGAGACAAGGTCTTACTCTGTCACCTAGACTGGAGCGCAGTGGCACAATCATAGCTCACTTTAACCTCAAACCCTTGGGCTCAAGTGATCCTCCTGCCTCAGGCTCCTGGATAGCTAGGACTATAGGCATGCACCACCATGCCCAGCTAATTTTTTATTATTTTTATTTTATTTTTTTTGAGACTGAGTCTCGCTCTGTCGCCCAGGCTGGAGTGCAGTGGCACGATCTTGGCTCACTGCAAGTTCCGCCTCCCAGGTTCATGCCGTTCTCCTGTCTCAGTCTCCCAAGTAGCTGGGACTACAGGTGCCCGCCACCATGCCTGGCTAATTTTTTATATTTTTTTAGTAGAGACGGGGTTTCACCATGTTAGCCAGGATGGTCTCGATCTCCTGACCTTGGGATTCACCCGCCTTGGCTTCCCAAATAATTTTTTATTTTTTGTAGAGATGGGGTCTTGCTATGTTGCCCAGGCTGGTCTCAAACTCCTGGGCTCAAGTGATCCTCTTACCGTGGCCTCCCAAAGGAGTAGGATTATAGGCATTGAGTCACTGAACCACACCAAATATGTGCAGCTTTTTCTTTTCTTTTTTCTTTTTTTTTTTTTTTGAGACAGAGTCTCCCTCTGTTGCCCAGGCTAGAGTGCAGTGGCACAATCTCAGTTCACTGCAACTTCCACCTCCCCGGCTCAAGTGATCCTCCCACCTCAGCCTCCCAAAGTAGCTGGGACTACAAGCGTGCACCACCACACCTGGCTAATTTTTGTATTTTTTTGTTTTGCCATGTTGCCCAGGCTGGTCTTGATCTCCTGGGATCAAGTGATCTGCTCACCTTTGCCTCCTAAAATGTTGGGATTACAGGTATGAACCACTGCACCAGGCCTTGTATGGTTTGTTATATGTCGACTTTACCTCAATAAAGCTGTTTAAAACATAAAACCCAAGTTTCCACCAAATTTTAAATTACTCTCTTAAAAAATTTAACTGAGACCTTGAAAACTAGTCATATGTTTCTATGAAAAGTTTTAAAAGCATTATCTTTCAAAATCCTGGAGAAATTAAATACAAGGTCACTAAGATGTCAGCAAACTTTTCTATTAAAAACCCTTTGAAAACATCTCACTGATCCTACTATAATCAAATGAGTGTCTTCTTTTATGTAATAAATCTCACAAATGTGTGGAGTATAACGATGATTAGCCTTGGCCGGGCGCAGTGGCTCATGCCTGTAATCCCAGCACTTTGGGAGGCTGAGGCGGGCGTATCACCTGAGGTCAGGAGTTAAAGACTAGCCTGGCCAACATGGAGAAACCCCGTCTCTACTAAAAACACAAAAATTAGCCGGGCGTGGTGGCGCATACCTGTAATACCAACTACTCCAGAGGCTGAGGCAGAAGAATCACTTGAACCCATGAGGCGGAGGCTGCAGAGAGCTGAGATCACACCACTGCATTCCAGCCTGGGCAACAAGAGCAAAACTCCATCTCAAAAAAAAAAAAAAAAAAAGATTAACCTCAGTGAATGTTTTATAATATAGCTGTTACTCTGCAAAAAGACAAACTACACTGTCATACTAAAAGTACCTTTTGTTATGTAAGTAAATATTAGCTTTTGTAAGCTTTTTTTGTTACTGAAAAGTTAAAGCTTGTTAAAATAAATACCTGGATCAATTAAATATGTTTAATCTACCCTTTTCCTAGGCTGTGAATAGATCACTTAAGACTTTTCCACTTCCCAGAAAGATGTCAACAAAGTCGGAACTCCTTAACCTCCTGCTCCCTGCTCTTATAGAATTTCATAGATTACTACAGAAAGATGAATTAACCCTCTATCAGCTATTTACATTGGGATAGTTCTCCAATACAAATGAGAGCTTTCCGTCGCTCTTTCAGTTTGTGTGGTCTTTCTTCTGACAAACAAAAACGCTTTGTAAAATGCCTAGAATGGATCTGGTGGTGTAATCTGGGCTATTAGGGCAGTTTATCCTCTGTGTTAAGCTAATGTAAGAACACAGCCAGAGATATCTATATCATTAGCACTGTTATTCTACAAACCAAAATATGAAAAACACTCGGTTTTAAGGATCCAGCATTCTATTATTTTTCTTTATAGCCCTGGCTTTAACACAATGATTCATAATTTTTCCAATCATCATTTTCACAACAGCCATGCTAAGTCCTTTATTTATTTATTTATTTATTTATTTATTTATTTAGAGTCAGAGTCTCGCTCTGTTGCCCAGGCTGGAGTGCAATGGCGTGATCTCGGCTCACGGCAACCTCCGCCTCTCAGGTTCAAGCAGTTCTCCTGCTGCAGCATCCCAAGTAGCTGAGATTACAGGCACATGTCATCATGCCCACCTAATGTTTTTGTACTTTTAGTAGAAACAGGGTTTCACCATGTTGGCCAGGCTGGTCTCGAACTCCTGACCTCAAGTGATCTACCTGCCTCAGCCTCCTAAAGTGCTGGGATTATAGGTGTGAGCTACCATGCCCAGCCATGCTAAGTCCTTTATACAAGCATAAACTGGATGGCCTCCCTCTACAATTGTTTTCATTATCTTTACTCTCTAATGTGAAAAACTGGTTAGGAATTTTTTGTTGCTGTTGTTAAGATGGAGTCTCCTTCTATCGCCTAGGCTGGGCTGCAGTGGTGTGATCTTGGCTCACTGCAACCTCCGCCTCCCAGATTCAAGGGATTCTCCTGCCTCAGCCTCCCGAGTATCTGGGATTACAGGCACCTGCCACCACGCTCGGCTAATTTTTGTGTTTTTAGTAGAGACGGGGTTTCGCCATGTTGGCCAGGCTGGCGAACTCCTGACCTCCTGCCACCTTGGCCTCCCAAAGTGCTGGGATTATAGGCATGAGTCACTGCACCTGGCCATCTGGTTGGGAATTTTTAAAAACATCTGGTGAAAACCCAGGGATGTCTTCATCAGGGCTCTCCTTCTCCAGCTAGGAAATGATGTTCCAAAATGCTAAGACATCACTTGATGATAATTAATTCCCACAAATTGATTTTTTTAGGAAGATCTTGATTTAAATTAGTATTTTCTAATCACCTATACCATATAATAATTTCCACTTACTTTCAGGTTTTGCATCTGCTGCAGCTTGGCGCATGCTTTTCAGCTGGTTTTGTACTCTTTGCAATCTTTGCACTGCATAAAATAGCTTTAAAATACAATTAAATTGATTACTTGCTTAGTCTACTGAAGCTTACCTCTCACTTAAGCAAGCAATGGAAAATACAAGTTCCATATAATTCTTATGATATAAAGGGAACAAATAATAAAAACTCAGAAAATTCCCATATTAAACCCAAAATGTAACTGGTTCTCTCAATACCTTTTCATGTACATTTTTAAAGGAAGTTTTCAGAAATTTTTCTTTATTTATTGAATTTGCAGTTTAAGGAAAAATACTTATCAAAGAAACACACACACCAGATTTTTCTTGTTATACATGGTTTTCTTAAGGCTAAGTAATGTTAACATTGTCACAGCGATGTTTCAGAATCACAAACCGACGCCAAGTAATGCAGCTTACTGCTTAGGCAATGCAGCTTACTGCTGCAGTGAAACTACTTCAATGCCAAGTCAAGTGCCAGCAGAGCCAAACATTTAAACTGCTGATTTAGTAGTAAATGAAGCTTATGTGAAATATATTTTAATGTATAACTCTACTCAGATTTTAAAATAGATTTTTAATATGTAGAAGTAATAATTTCTGAGCAAATTATTTTTTCTTTAAGCCAAAGTTTAAAAACATGGAGTGTAGGTGATTTTGAGCCTTTTCATGACTTATTTGCCATTGTATTAAATTGCAGAGGGTACTGTGATCAGTGGAATAAAAAGAATGGTCTCATAGCCCTGGAATCTAAAGGCATCCGTTAGAGATTCTAGAAGTTTTATTAGCAGTTAATCTTACTGTTAACATTACAATGACTCTTCTGTAATGTTGGAACAACATGAGGTAAGCATAGGCCAAAAGACAGTGTATAGATACAATTCAGAATATAAAACCCAAAAAGTGGTATTGTTGTTGCCACAAAATATTTATCTTTTTTTTTCTTTTCTCAGACAAAGTCTCACTCTGCTGCCTAAGCTGGAGTGCAGTGGTGCAGTCTCGGCTGACTGCAACCTCCACCTCCTGGGTTCAAGCTATTCTCCTGCCTCAGCCTCCTGAGTAGCTGGGACTATAGGCATGCGCCACCATGCCTGGCTAATTTTTGTATTTTTAGTACAGACAGGGTTTCACTGTGTTGGCCAGGTTGGTCTTGAACTCCTGACCTTGTAATCCGCCCGCCTCAGCCTCCCAAAGTGCTGGGATTACAGGCGTTAGCCACTGCACCCGGCCCGAAATATTTATCTTAATTAAAAGAGTATTCCACTATCTTAGCAAAAGGAATGTGAAAGTCTACAATTTTAAAACTCTTTTCTTTACCTTTGGATTATGAGAAGGAACTATTTCTTTCATACAAAAATATAAACTTTTATGTGGATACCTGATTCTTTTGTTCCTGTTTCTGTTGTGCAAGATATTCTTCTCTCTCTTTTTCAACTCGAAGTTGCCTTGCTATTTTAAGCATCCATTGATAATTCTGAGCTGTCTCCACCTACAGTAAGGGAATAAGTAGTACACGTTACTGTCAGGTTTGAGGAAACAAATTAGCATGTCATGTGACTCAGACATCCACTTATCATTTCCTTTTGGTAAACAGTACTCCCTAGAGATGACAGTAAAGCTCTAGACTCTAGGTCCTTGAAAGTGCTGGGCTACTGCCTAGAGAGATTCCCTTTTCGTCAATGTTATTTGAGTCCATCCTCAGATGTACACTTATGCTTGGCTGAATCTTTATTTGCATTCCTAAATCTTTGCAAGTCCTTGGGGCTTGGGGCCAAAGTCTTACAGTGCTAATTCTGCCTTACCCTTTTCTTCAGATGTTCAACTCTCTTAATGAGCTGATCCTTTTCTTCTTCCATTGCACTGATATCCTAAAAAGTGGCAAAGAAGACATTATAAGAAAAAGTATTCTCAGTCTGTAGGATACAGATAAGGTTTTATTTTGATTATGCATCTAACATTTTCATCATTTATAACCAGAGCATTAACAACCAAGATCCTCTTTTGGATGAAGGTCATTTCTATTTTTCTCCCAGGGCTTTTTATGCAGGGTAATTTTTTTGGCAGCTTGGTGTTCATCCAGAAATGCAACAAAAACCGGTTATAATGCAGCAAGGTAAAGCTGCCAACCGGCACATTTGTGTTCTGATTCCAAATATGGGCACATGATTTTTGAAAAATCTTCTATAATGGAAAGTGTGCACGTCTAAATACATGAACAACAGCTGCTGACATCCCATCTGTTCTGTTAAACACCAAACCATATATTCTGCCAATTTTCCATCAAAATCATTTTTAAGGCTACGGTATTTTCATAACATAAATTTGTGCCTGGTTTTTCCAGTTAACCAATTCCCTCTCTGAAAATAAAGACTTCAAAAATAAGCTTCCTTCCTATTAACCAGCTTCATAGTATTTTGTTATAAAAGCAAACAAATAAAAAAACCTCTTCCTAAATCTAAAAAAGTAATAGCTTAACTATCACAGTAACAGTAAAGTTACTGTACATTTACCATGTAAATATACATGGTAGTCAATATTGATAGAATTTGGAATAATGGGCACTCTTACTCATTACTGATAGCATTGTACTGAAGAACAATATCAAAAGTCTTAAAATACAGCCTGGCCAACATGTTGAAACTTTGTCTCTACTAAAAATACAAAATTAGCCGGGCATGGTGGCAAGTGCCTGTAATCCCAGCTACTTAGAAGGCTGAGGCAGGAGAATCGCTCGACCCCAGGAGGTGGAGGTTGCAGTGAGCCAAGATTGTGCCATTGCACTCCAGCCTGGGTGACAGAGTGAGACTCTGTCTCAAAAAAAAAAAAAGTGTTAAAATAAATGTTCATCCCTTCTAGCCCAGTAATTTTATATCTGATTATTTGTCCGGATAAAACATTCATGAAAAGACATCCTCTATAAAGATTCTCATTAATGCAAGTTACACCTAAAATTTCGAAATGACCAAAATGTATGAGGATTGTTAAATAAATTACTGCATAATACAATGAAAGTCATTAAAAATTATGCAGAAGAATGTTTAATGACAAGAGAAAAAGTCATGATATGACATTACTTGAAAGAGGCAGATTACAACATTTATCTACAGAATACCAAGAAAAAGATTTAAATATATTTATCAAAATGTCAAACCATAGTTGTCTCTAGAGAATGAGATTATGAGTGAATTATTATTTATTTATTTATTTATTTTTGAGACAAAGACTCACTCTGTCACCCACCTAGAGTGCAGTGGTATGATCACAGCTCACTGCAGCCTTGAACTCCTAGGCTCAAGTGATCCTCCTGCCTCAGCTTCCTGAGTAGCTGGGACTACAGGCGAGCACCACCATGCCTGCTAATTTTTTTTTCTTGAGACAGAATCTTGCCATCTTGCCCAAGCTGGTCTCAAACTCTTGGGCTCAAATGATCCTCCAGCCTCAGCCACCCAAAGTGTTTGGATTACAGGCATGAGCTACCACACCTGGCCTACTAAAGTACTCCTGAACATATGCTTCGTAGAAAATTTAGAAAATATGATTAAACAAGAAATAGAAGCTAGTTGCAGTAGTGGCTCATGCCTATAATCCCGGTACTTTGAGAGGCCAAGGTAGGAGGATAGCTTGAGCCCAAGAGGTCAAGACCAACCTGGGCAACATGGCAAAATCCCGTCACTACAAAAAAAATACAAAAATTAGCTGGGCATGGTGGTGCCTGCCTGTAATCCCAGCTACTCAGGAGGCTCAGGCAGGTGGATCATTTGAACTTGGGATGTAGAGACTGCAGTGAGCTGTGATCACATCACTGTACTCCAGGCTGGTTAACAGAGTGAAACCCTGTCTCAAAAAAAAAAAAAAAAAAAAAAAAAAGAGAGAGAAAACTTTAGTAATAATGAATGAAATTAAAATACAGACTCTAGGTTCTTGTCATTATTGTGGTTTACTTACAGGACATAATGGAGGAATAGTAGATGGACATATATCACTTTTCTTCCGTACTATAAGGAACTACGCATTGTGAATTTACCCCAGTCTCATCAATTTCATCAGTAAGGAACTACCAAAGGTCCCACAAAGTAAAATGTACCATTTGCTATCACAGTCTCCATATAGTCTTAAGACTCATACTGAATTAATTAAAAACAAAAATGCTAAATCCAATATTATTCAAATCCCCAAAAAATTGTTACTATGTTTTCTTTCCTTTACCTTTCTTATTTCTGCTGTAGAAAATCCAGATGCTTTGAGCTGCTCATATTCTTTATGCAAAGTTTTAAAGGCTTCCATTAACTCTTCATACTAAAAGAATAAGTTAATAAATTGTAAACTAATAACTAGATCCAGTTGAGTTTTCTTTTTTTCTTTTTTTTTTTTTTGAGACAGACTCTTGCTATGTTACCCAGCCTGGAGTGCAGTGGCACAATCTCGGCTCACTGCAACCTCCGCCTCCTGGGTTCAAGCGATTCTCCTGCCTCAGCCTCCTGAGTGGCTGGGATTACATGCATGTGCCACCGCGCCTGGCTAATTTTTGTATTTCTAGTAGACACGGGGTTTCACCATGTTGGTCAGGCTGGTCTTGAACTCCTGACTCGTGATCCACTTGCTTTGGCCTCCCAAAGTGCTGGGATTACAGGCGTGAGCCATAGAGTTTTCTTAATCAGGTTATCTATTAACTTACAGCAATAACAAGTCATTGTAAGAACACCATTAAAAACACAAAAACATATCCTTATACATTTATATAGGATACAAAAAAGTACATCTCTACCATCTTAACACTAAATACTTCTCTATCTTCATTTCTGGTTACTTTCCTACTTCACACTCTACACTCTAGCTATGTTGATGTCTGAGTCCCGGAACATTCCAAGCTCTCATGTCCAGCTTATACATCTATGACTCCTTCACCCATAACTTAAGCAACTCCTATTCATCCTTCAAGTCTTCACATAGATTCCACTATTCTCAGGGAAGCCTTCTCTGGCTCTTTACCTATCTTATCAGAGTAGATATCATGTACAATTATAACTGACTATTATGATTTCCTGTCTGTCTCCCTCCATCATATAGTGAGAGCCAAGAGGAAAAGAATCATATTCATTGTGTACACCCTTGTATCCCTGGGGCCTAGCACAGTGCATAACCCATGGAGGTGTTTAATATAAAGTAGTTGAATGGGCTAGGTGCGGTGGCTCACACCTGTAATCCTAGCACTTTGGGATACTGAGGCAGATGGATCACTTGAGGTCAGGAGTTCAAGACCAGCCTGGCCAACATGGTGAAACCCCATCTCTACTAAAAATACAAAAAATTAACTGGGCACAGTGGCACACACCTGTAATCCCAGCTACTCAGGAGGCTGAGGCAGGAGATTGCTTGAACCTGGGAAGCGGAGATTGTAGTAAGCCGAGATCGTGCCACTGTACTCCAGCCTGGGTGACAGAGCGAGACTCTGTCTCAAATAAAGAAAAGTAATTGAATGAATGAAAAAAATCCTGTTACCTAAACATTTTTTAAAATAGTCTTTTTGTTGTTGTTGTTTTAGAGACAGGGTCTTACTCTGTCACCCTGGCTGGAGTGCAGTGGTGCGATCACAGCTCATTGCAGCCTCGACCTCCCTGGGCTTAGGTGATCCTACCACCTCAGTTTCCCAAGTAGTTGGGACTACAAGCTTATGTCACCATGCCGGGCTAATTTTTTAAATTTTTTGTAGAGATGCGTTTCACCATGTTGCCCAGGCTGGTCTCCAACTCTTGAGCTCAAGCAATCTGCCTGCCTTGGCCTCCCAAAGTGCTAGGATTAAAGGCATGAGACACTATGCCTGGCCAAAAAGTTATTTTGATGGGGAATGACAGGAATAATATTTTTCTTGATTGATCATATCTTACAAATCTATAAATTATTAATTATAAGACTCTTCATTCCAAAAGATAATATGTATTTTCATTAGGATTCCTGAAATGACTGGCTAAATGTGTAAATCATTATACACTGTAAATCATTGTGTGTATATCTCTTTCTCATATATATAATGTATATATATAGAGAGAGAGAGAGACAGAGAGATACCTGTCAGATATGCTTCAAGAACAAGTATGTCTTTATTACCATTAATTATTTCATTAACTAGCTGAGCATATTTAGCAAAGACTTAATCAGGTCGGGCACTGTGGCTCACGACTGTAATCCCAACACTTTGGGAGCCAAGTTGGGCGGATCACGAGGTCAGGAGTTCAAGGCCAGCCTGGCCAACATAGTGAAACCCCATCTCTACTAAAAATACAAAGATTAGCTGGGTGTGGTGGTGGGCACCTGTAATCCCAGCTACTTGGGAGGCTGAGGCAGGAGAATCGCTTGAACCCAGGAGGCAGAGGTTGCAGTGAGCCGAGATCGCACCACTGCACTCCATCCAGCCTGGCCAACAGAGCAAGACTCTGTCTTGGAAAAAAAAAAAAAAAAAAAAAAGACTTAATCAACTTCCTCTAGATAAATTAATTTTTATCAGATTTATTGATGGTGGGAGCCTAAGAAGGAGAAAGTACACATTTACACTTCTCTATTTCCCACATTGTGTAAAATATTCAAAGGTAAGGACAGGTGGTCTCATTCTGCTGTGCTTCTCCCATGGCATCTGCTGTGACATCTGACATAATTATTTGCATAAATACTGTCTTAAGAGATCAATATTGACTCTATTTTGAGTTACTGCCATGTCCACCCAAAATAGCAAAATACATGGATAAAAATAAAAATATTCAGTTGGTTACTGTGATTCAATCTAAATATTGAGCCCACATTAGAAGTGACTATACAAAGTCTGGAAGAAAATAAAGATGGGTAAGACATTACACCTGTCTCTATGAGCCTCAGAATATATTGGGAAAAACAGATTGACAAACTGTTCACAACAATTTGGCACAAATCAGTCTATGTAAGTGCTGTGGAATAAAAGTGTGAAACACTGAACAGAAGCACTTAAAAAAAAAAAATCAAAGTCCTTTTAAATCTAAGCCTAATTACTTTCTCTCTACTTTCTTTGGCCAGCAATGTACTCAGGGATCTCAGGATCAGAAGCCAGACCAGCCAGAATCTTCAGTACTCAAGAGCTTTAAGACCTTATGCCAGAACCTAATGTTACTCCAAAACTCTGGCGAGAAAGATGCACTGAGATTTCAAACTCCGGAATCTATCTCTACGCTTTGTCTGATTAGGAAGTCCTTTGAGACTGCCAGCCTAGGTTCTTTGCCTGCTTCTTTCCAGGAGCTCACATGTCCCAATTTGCCTGGGATAGTGTCAATTTAAACCATTTTTCTTGGTGTTTAAATGTTATGATAGTCTGTTTCTCTCTAATTTGGATAAAAAACTATGTAGTCACCTTACTGATGAACAAAGTGCTGTGCAGACTTAACCCAGGATCCTATTTACCCACAACTGCTAAGTAATAAATTATTCTAAAATCTTAGTATCAGGTTTGTTTTTTTCCTATTCACATACTCCTATCACTAAAATAGTATTTGTGCGCAAAAGCCATTATCTTGAGATGTGGCCATAGTTGAACATTAGCTGATACAGTTTTATCTTCTTGTGCCACTTGGAACTATAAAGACAGCAAATGAAAAAAAGAGTAACATGTATTTGAATATGTACACCTTGAAATCCATTACAGTTTCAATGTACCATTTATGTATTGTTTACCTGTTTATTGGTGTCAGCCACAGTTTCATCCTGAAGAAACTCACTTGGTACCTCAAGTTTTATTAAAAAACGAGCTAAATATGCTCTTTTCTTCAGTTCATTAGTCCTCTGAAGAAGCCAGTGGAGCACTGGGTAAATTACAGGTTTACTTCCAATCACCAAACCCTGACGAAAAGTACTCCTAAGAGAGAAACACACACAAACACACACACACTTAACAGTAAACTTTGAAGAGAGACAGCATTTTCTCAAAAGCTGATTTACAATGTCCAAATTGCTTTCTGCAACTTTTTAAAAAAGATAAACCCAAGGAATTTTATTTTTTTTTGAGACAGGGTCTCACTTTATTGCCCAGGCTGGAGCATAACACAGCTCACCGAAGCCTTAACCTCCTGGCTCAGGTGATCCTCCCACCTTAGCCTCCCAAGTAGCTGGGACTAGAGGCACCAACCTCCATGCCCAGCTGATTTTCTGCTGTTGTATTTTTCTGTAGAGACAGCATTTCGCCATGTTGCCCAGGCTGGTCTCGAACTCCTGAGCTCAAGCGATCCTCCCACCTTGGCGTCTCAAAGTGCTAGGATTACAGGCGTGAGCTACCATGCATGGCCCCAAGGCTATTCTAAAGTCAGTCTGTACATTAGTTAGAAAATTAGAAAAATCAGGCTCTCAATATCTCATTGGTGTATCCAAGTAAGTTGTGTTTAAGCTGTTTTTATCTAGGATGGCAGATAAAGGATAAAATGGTATAGTGGATTTACCAGACAGCTTGATTAAGGGAAAGAACTGATCCACTTAAGACTTCTGAGTTTGGTTATAGAAGGTTTAAGATTATTTTGAAACTCAGTGATGTTCTTAGGCCATCAAATGAGGGAAACCAGGTATTACCTAAAAAGATTGAGTGCAGTATATGAAGGTTTGGATATTAAAGCATAATTTTAAAAACTCAATACGTGATCAGATTCTTACATGTCTGTGGCATTTCCTGAAGGTTTGTATTTAAGAATACCAAGAAGGCTCAACATTCGTTTGGCTGTCTGCTCTGGCATCTCCTCTCTTAAATCCACAAGTTGCTAACAAAGAAATTGAAAAAAAAATATGTTATTGCTGTATACGTAACAAAGGACAATATTTAAACTCACTGACAAAATTGTTCTGCTAGAGCTTAACAGCACAATGGTCTCTTCATAAAACAGATTAAGGATGGAGGTCCCCAGATTCCAAGTGAGGGTACACCCAAGTCAGATCAAGATTCATATTAAGAATGTTAAGCTTCAAAAAAAGTATCCAGTGGAATGGACCAGTGTATGAGAGACATGAACTAACTTGCAATACAATAAAACCTTTTGTAAAAGCATTTTCATTCCCTAACCAAACCTATTTATGTCTGGAAGTAGAGAAATAATTTCTAAATAAGGTACTAATAGATAATTTATTTTTGAGCTAGCAGAGAAATGTTATGCATCATTTACTATTACTTTACAGACATGGAAAATAAGGCTCAGAGAGGTTAAATAATTTGCCCAAGACTCACAACTATTTAGAGGCAGAAACTGGCTTTCTGCTACCCATCAAAAAGAAAGAGAAAACTCTTACCTTTGGGTCAATCTCAGCCAGAACATCACTGAGAACTTGTAATAGTTGCATTGGCTCCAAGGAATCAAACGTGATTAAATTATAGTTCTTCCTAAAGGGCTCCTTATTGAGACTGTCCACAATGAATTTAATTTGATCACTCATAATTAGGTCTTATAATTTTAACTAAAAAGTAAAAATAGAAAAAAAATCCTCAATACTGGTAACAAAAGTCCTGGGTAAAAACCAGAATTAAGTTCACACAACGTAGGCATGAAAAGTATAAGTCTGCATGACATACAAAATGCTGTGAAAAGGGTTATTTTGTTGAAAGAAATCCAAGTATAATGGCTTTATTATGAAAACTGCAGTATATACTGTTAATTTTAACATCAAATGCTTTGTACATGCATCTGGTGTAACAGTAATCATCTGAGTTAATGTGGACAAATGAATAATAAATCCCACCTACATCAACATCTTTCCCATGCAGGTGCATAATTTCTACCCAGGAATTAAATATGCTCCTAATTTTTAGGAGCCTGTCTGCAAGCCTAACAGATGTTTCTCCCAAATCTCCCAAAAAATATTGAGAGATTTTTACTTTAAAATCTATATTTCCAGTTTCTCTTGAAAATCAGATCTGGCAACCGTGGGCCCACATTTGTGTATGCCCACAACCAACTGCAGCTGAATAGAAGCTGCACACTTCAAGTACCCTTCATCCATTTCTGTTATTGGTGTGGCCAGTAGGCATCCACTCTGCCACCCTAGAGTAACTCAGGCCTTCATTTCCTTTGGCCTTCAATGAGGCAACAGCCTCTTGTTCTCTGGTCTCCACCTCTTCCCATTCCAAATCATCTGTAGGCTCCTTATCGCACACAAAATACAGCTCAAACTTCTTGGATTTTGAGACTCTTTATGATCTGGCATAACTTATCCCTTTCCAACTTTATTTCCAAATTGTTACCTTTCTACCCCTTCAAAGTTCAGCCTATTGAAACAGTCACTGCTCCTTAGTTTTTCTATCACTCTGCCTTTAGTTAATGTTGCTTCCTCTGCCTAAAATGACTGCTCACCCCTCCTTCATCTCGAGAGGTGCAAACCCCCCAACCATCTTTCAAGCCATGCCCACCAAATGCCAGTTCCCCCAGGAAATCTTTCTCAAGCTATCCTCCAGGTTCTGCAGCAGTGCCAACACCTGTCCTCCATAGCTGACCACACTTAAACTGTGCTTCTCTCCTAGCATGACTTTTGATCTTGTGCTAGTTCTTTAGGTACACATCTTCTCTTCCCTGCTAAACTGTAAATTCCGTATCTGTGTCCAATTCCATTTTTGAACATCCACTGTCTAAAACGGTGATTCCTTCCACTAGCTTGAATAAACTTTTTCACAGGCAAAAGGCCAGAAACAACATAAGCCTAAATCTAAAGGAAATCAGGCTGGCAGTGAGAAAGATCGTAACTTTTTAAAAAATTGAATATCTGATTTCTTAACTGCTGAAACAGCTTTACCTAGGTAAATGCTTTAACTTTAACGATTAAGAATAAATTTAAAAATAAATTGCTGCTGGGAGCTGTCACTCATTCCTGTAATCCCAGCACTTTGGGAGGCCTAGGCAGGCGGATCACTTGAGGTCAGGAGTTCGAGGCCAGCCTGGCCAACATGGTGAAACCCAGTCTCTACTAAAAATACAAAAATTAGCCAGGTGTGGTGGCGGGCGCCGGTAGTCCCAGCTACAAGGAGGCTGAGGCAAAAGAGTCGCTTGAACCCGGGACGCGGAGGTTGCAGTGAGCCGAGATCGGGCCACTGCATTCCAGCCCAGGGGACAGAGCAAGACTCCCATTCAACAAAAAGAAAAAAAAAAAGGAAAAAAGGATATGATCATTTCTCCACCATGATGAAAAATTATGCACAAATAATTATTATTGCTAAGAAATAAGTCAAAAGAGGATAGGAAGGATAACCACCATGGCTTATAATAAATCTGAGGTTTCCTTTAAGCTATAAAAGGAAAACCTTTAAATAAGTTTCTTTTTTTAAAATCCACATTGGAAGTGCAAGTTTTCCATTGTTTAAAGTATTTTAAGTAAAAGTCCACATCATAATCTTTGCGTGCAGAAATATATATTTCATTTTAAATGATTTAGAAAGTATCTATAGGTCTATTCTTTTTTCCCTTAAAAAAAAAGAAAAAACTGGATAAACCAGTACAACGTTTCCAGGAAGGCAAAATAAACTAGTTGGGTTCCCCCCAAGTCGCCCACCAGCCTGCAAATGGTCACTCAATAAGGACAAAGGTGTACTGAACAGGCAGGCTACCTGTGCCCAGAGGGCTCTGCGCTCTAAAATTAGCAAAAGCAATTACTGTCCCTCTTCTAGCGCGAAGTCGCCGCGCTAATTCCCAAGCACTCACCCACAAACGAGTCGCAGGGGGCGGGGAACAATGAAAACCAGGACGTGCGTGTTCTCTGGCACAATTTGGGACAGAAACCGTGCTGCCCGGGTCGCAGGCTGGCACGAGCGCCGACCCGCAGCCTCCTGGGAGTCCCAGAAATAGTGTCCCCCTCCTCGAGCTCGGGACAGGGTTACAGGGGACCCCACTCCCAACCGGGCCTCTAGCGGGGGCTGCCCTGGGCCGCTCGACAGTACACCCCGCCCGGGAGCGGCCTGGATCCGCGCGAATCCCAGCAGGGCCCCGATCCCCTATCCGAGGGCTTAACCGCGACTACCCCTTCCACTTGCGAGGTGCTGCATCGGGATCGAGAGAGGACGGGATTACTCTCCTATTTCGGGGTTCAGGGGAGTTTCCGACCGCGAGTTGGCGAGGTTACCTCAAATCCTCCTCACGAAACCGTTTCCCCACCCCCCAGGAGGCGCCCGGGCTCTAGACGGCTCCTAGAGTCGAGCTCCTTGGCAACGGTTGCTAGGCCGTGGAGTTACGTCACTTCCGGGGAACCGGGCGCGCGCGCGAGCTGGGGGCGGGGCCTGGGTCGGTTAGGGTCTGACAGGCGCTGGGCTTACTTGCCAAGTTGGCCCTTTGGGACTGTTATTCCGACCTAGACGCGCTACAATAACCTTCCCGAAAGTCCTGTATTTCGCAGTTTACAAAATACTGTCTGCATGATTAACCTATGTTAAATGCGTGTGCTGTTTCATTCATTCATTCATTTATTCATTCATGCATGCATTCATGCGCCAAACGTAGGTGATGATTTTTGTTTGTTTTTGAGGCAGGGCTGGGTGGTAGAGGGGTTGGGATGAGCAAGCATTTGGCCTGTGCTTCAAATTTAGGTTTTTGACATAAGAATCTCCAAATTAGGTTATGCATAGGAACAATTGTAGTGAGGCTCTGGCAGGATTAAAAGAAGACACATTCATCATAGAGATTTCAGCTTCTGTGTCACATTACTGGGCCACATTACCTGAACTGGGAATTAATTTTTTTTAACCCAGTACGTTTTGAATATGCTGAGAGCCTGAAAGGGGGTGCAGGAGAACTAAGTGTCCTGAGGTTCCTTTGGCTTCTGAGTGGGCTCTCTTTAGGTGCCTGCAGAAATAAATTCAATCCTTGTGGTCTTCATGGAGTTCACATCCCATGCAGGAGGCAGGGAGATCTTTGTGCCCAGTCACTGATGAGGTTTAAAAGTCTACTGGAATTTGCACTAGCGGGTTTGTGGGAGACTTTAGTTGGCAAATAGTATTTTGAACCAATCTCTATTAGACTAGAGACCATGATACTTTGTGATATCAGCTGGCAACGAAAGAAAGAGAAGGAAAAAAAAATCAAATTATTGATACCTTGAAAACTTAGTTGCCTGCTCAAACAGCATAGGAGAAACCAACTATAGCTTTAGCATCAGACCTACCGCAACAAAAAATAACAGATTACGTATTAGGCATTTCCTATATGCCCTGTACTGTACGTGCTGCTGGGAATGCAGAAAAGCAGGACGTACCTGGCCCCTGCCCTCATGGAGCTGACAGTCTAGTGCTGGCAGAGATTATTAAAGGGGCAACACCAATACAACTGAGATAAATTCTGTAACAAGAGAAGCCAATGATTAGGAGCCCAGATTAAGGGCCTCAAGTTTATTTGAGGAGGGAGGTGCCAAAGGGGCCATACCACCGGGAAAGCTTCTGTCAAATGGAGTGATGTTTAAGGATCAGTAAAAATTAGGCCTGGCACTGTGGCTCACACCTGTAATCCCAGCACTTTGAGAGGCCAAGGCAACAAGATAACTTTGAGCCCAGGAGTTCAGGACCCGCCTGGGTAACAGAGCAAGACCCTTTCTCTACAAAAAATTAAAAGTAAAAATTGGCCTGGAGTGGTACCACTGCACTCCAGGCTGGGCAACAGAGTGAGACCCCCATCTCTTAAAAAAGATCAGTAAAAATTAGCCAAACAGGAAAAGGGAGAGTGCTTTGGGCAGGGGCAACACAACACTCCAAGAACAGTCCCATTGTTGGCTGCCCTCTGACTGTTGAAATATCAAGGGTAGGTACCCTGCAGGGCTCTTGGAGAGAAACTAAAACTGGCCCTGCCCCACAGAACGCTCACAACCAATTAGGGGAGGCAACACTTAAAACCTCAAAAAATTAAGTAACTTATGTAATCCTGAGAGAAACAATACAAGATTTGTAGAAAGGATTATATAATTCATCGATCCTGGTGGGTGTGTTAGGAGACATCCCTGGCTACCTGGGTTTGAATTCTGTATCTGCCATTGTATACCCTCTCTTCATCTTGCTAACCTTCCTCATCTGTAAAACATGGCTATAATAAAACCTTCCTCAATAAGGTTGACATGAGGATTAAGTGAGTTGATATGGGTAAAGTGATTAGAACAGTGCCCAACATTGGGAAGCACTGAAGACATTTATGTTTTTTCTTTTTTAAAAAATGAGTCTGTACATACTGGCTCAAGCCTGTAATCTCAGCACTCTGCAAGGCTGAGGTGGGAGGATAGTTTGAGCCCAGGAGTTCAAGTCCAGCCTGAGCAACATAGTGAGACCCCGTCTTTAAAAAAGAAAGAAAGAAAGAAAGAAAGAAAAACAAAAAGAAGAAGTAAACATTTTGTTAAATAAAAATTTTAAAATAAGATGGTTTGCCAGACACGATGGCTCATGCCTGTAATCCCAGCACTTTGGGAGGCTGAGATGGGCCAATCACTCCGATCAGGAGTTCAGGACCAGCCTGGCCAACATGGTGAAATTTCATCTCTATTAAAAATACAAAAATTAGCTGGACGTGGTGGCGCATGCCTGTAATCCCAGTTATTTGGGAGGCTGAGGCAGGAGAATCACTTGAACTTGGGAGGCAGAGGTTGCAGTGAGCCAAGATCATGTCATTGCACTCCAGTCTGGGCAAGAGAGTGAGACTCTGTCTCAAAAAAAAAAAAAAAAAGGAAAGGAAAGAAAAGATGGGTTAGATTTGCACCTTCTATAGGGTTTATGGGTATAGGCTATAGAAATCCTAGATAGGAGTGGTTTATCTAATAGCTTTTAGTTCCTCCTCTCTCTGTTGCCACTGGTCTACAAACACTATACCTTTCAGTTATGAGACTGCAATCCTGTCTAAATTCAAATAAGCAAGAGGATCCACTCTTTGGACTAAAACTTGAATAGATTTTATGCTTAATATGGTTGCTCTGGAACACAGGGAAGAACTTGAAGCCAGTCAGCATGCTTCCTGGAATCTGTATATTGAAAAATTTACGTTCCGACTTACAGTAAAAAAGAGACCTGCATATATTGGGTCCCCAGGCCAAAGGAAGATTAGCTACCACTCCCTGATTCTGTGTGTGTGTGTGTGTGTGTGTGTGTGTGTGTTGGGAGATGGAGTCTCACTCTGTCGCCCAGGCTGGAGTGTAGTGGTGCGATCCCAGCTCACTGCAGCCTCCACCTCCTGGGCTCAAGCAATTCTCCTGTCTCAGCCTCCCAAAGTGATTGGATTACAGGTGTGAGCCACTGCACCCAGCCCCCTGATTCATTTAAGATAAAACGTTGGGTGGATTCATTGAAGGGTCTAAGAGGGAATTCTCAGCAACAATTTCACAACAACAGAGGCATTGCTGATCTCCTCCCAACTGAGCCACCCATGAAGTCTTTTCTTTCCCTCCTTAGATGCTATGTTGAGTCTTCTCTGTAAGCTCCCAACAATGCCTTTTGGCTGAACTATATTTGACATTTTTAATAGAGGGCGGGAAGTTCTAGCCATATGTGACAGCTTTTCTGAAAGCTTCCCACTCCTTCCTCACTCTCTTTTTGAAACAGCGCTATTAAGATATAATTCACATACATACAATTCACTCATTTAAAGTGTACAATTCAGGCTGGGCATGGTGGTTAATGCCTGTAATCCCAGCACTTTGGGAGTCCAAGGTGGGTGGATCACCTGAGGCCAGGAGTTCAAGACCAGCCTGGTCAATATGATGAAATCCCTTCTCTACTAAAAATACCAAAAAAAATAATAATAATAAAATTAGCCAGACATGGTGGTGGGCACCTGTAATCCCAGCTACTCAAGAAGCTGAGACAGGAGAATCACTTGAGCCCAGGAGGCAGAGATTGCAGTGAGCCAAGATCACATCACTGCACTCAAACCTGGGAGACAGAGCGAGACTCCGTCTGAAAAAAAAAAAAAAGTGTACAATTCAATGGCTTTTAGCATATTCATAAAGTTATACAACCATCACCACTATCTAATCCCAGAACATTTTTATTACACCAAAAAGAAACCCTGTACCCTTCAGCTATCACCCTCACAATGAAAAGCTCCCCATTTCACAGCCCTAGGCAACCACTAATTTACTTTCCATCTCTATGGATTGGCCTTTTCTGGACATTTCATATAAATGAAATCATACAAAATGTGGTCTTTTGTGTCTGGCTTCTTTTGCTTAGTATAATGTTTTTAAGGTTCATCCATGTAGTAACATGGATCAATACATCATTCTCGGTTTTTGTTGTTGTTGTTGTTGTTGTTGTTGTCGTTTAAGATGGAGTCTCCCTGTGTCTCCCAGGCTGGAGTGCAGTAGCACAATCGTGGCTCACCGCAACCACTGCCTCCTGGGTTCAAGCCTCCTGAGTTCAAGTGATTCTCCTGCCTCAGCCTCCTGAGTAACTGGAACTACAGGTGTGCGCCACCACAACTGGCTAATTTTTTGTATTTTTAGTACAGACGGGGTTTTGCCATGTTGACCAGGCTGGTCTTGAACTCCTAGCTTCACATGATCTGTCCACCTCTGCCTCCCAAAGTGCTGGGATTACAGGTGTGAGCCACAATGCCTGGCCCATCATTCCCTTTTATTGCCAAATAATTCCATTCTATGGATAGACCACATTTTGTTTATGCATTTTCTATTCCTGGACATTTGAGTTGGTTCCACTTTTTTGCTACTATGAATAATGCTGCTATGAACATTTGTATACACACTTTCGCCCCCTTATGAATAAGGATTCCATTGCCTAGGTTGGGTGAGCAGGATATATACATCAGCAGGACTGCAGAAAGGATTCATTCTTACAGTGTCTCTTCCTTTCGATTTTTGTTAATTTTTGGCTTGTTGGGTACCTATGGTTGTAGATTACAGGACCCAAGATGTGGAGCCTTTAGTAGTTTTTGGTTATAATGTAACGGACCTGTTACTGAAACCTACTCATCCCTTGCTACCAAAGCACTAGAATCCCCAATCTGTTTCTCACCAGAAGCCCTCTGATAACAAGATGCTGCTTGCATGGATGGGCTTCAAATGTTCACCATCTTCCAGTGGAGGAGAGGGTGAGGCGAGGTGAGGAGGAGGTGAGAAAAACTTGAAGCTGCCCCTTCTTATCTCCTTATTTAACTGTGTAGATAATAAGGAGTATTCACAGTTTCGAACCTTTGGTCCGATTATTCAGAGGGGGGAAATTACTCCTGATAAAGTGTATTTTTCAAGCCTCAGTTTAGTTATAAGATAAAAAATAAAGAGAAGAGGATTTATCTCATGTAATTGTGAAGTTGTTCTGAGGTGAGCAGGCCTATGCAAACCTACTCCCAAGGTCTGAGGAAGCTGAGAAGTGAAAAAAAGAGGCTGACAAATCCAGCTTCTTAGAAAGAGACATTTAGGCTGGGCACAGTGGCTCATGCCCATAATCCCAGCACTTTAGGAGGCCAAGGCAGGAGGATCACTTGAGGTCAGGAGTTCAAGACCAGCCTGGCCCACATGGTAAAACCTTGTCTCTCCAAAACAAAACAAAACAAAACAAAACAAAACAAAACAAAAATTAGCTGGGTATGGTGGCAGATGCCTGTAATCCCAGTTACTTGGGAGGCTGAGGCACGAGAATTGCCTGAATCCAGGAGTAGCAGTGAGCCGAGATCGTACCGCTGCACTCTAGCCTGGGTGACAGAGCAAGACTCCATCAAAAAAGAAAAAAGAGAGAGAGAGAGACATTTAATAGGGACTTATGAACAGAAGCCATGTCTGTGTCTCAGGTGACAGCAAGACAAGATGGTGGGTCCCAGAATCATCACCTCCCAGACCCAGAACTTATATATCACAGAGAAAGGGTATAGGTGCTTTAGAAGGGATGTGTAGGATACATGCTTAAGGGTAGGATTTATGATAAGTATGATAACATCAAGGTTGCTTTGACATAAGGGAAAGATTTACAGTGAGTATGTGCTCTTAAACGAGGAACAATAGATAAACAGTAGATAGACTTGGAATCTTAGTGACCTTCCTGGAACTGAGGTTAATTAGAAATCAACATGGTGGATTAGCATCCAAGATGGAGTTGCTTTGGCTGCCACAGAAATCTAAGAATGTTACTACCTTCAGGTACGGCTTGACCTAGGAGCTCAATGATATCATCTGGATATTCTTTCTCCCTCCATCTCTGTCTCTGACCCCTCCTTTTTCTGAATGAGCTGCTAGTAGCCATAGGCTTATGTTCTACCAGCCTAGCAGTCCCCATAAAAGTAGAACCTAGGCCAGGTGCAGTGTAGCTCACCCCTGAATTCCAGCACTTTGGGAAGCTGAGGTGGGAGGATGCTTGTGTCTAGGAGTTTGAGACCAGCCTGGCCAACACAGCATGACCCCATCTATACAAAATTTTTTTTTAAATTAGCTGAGCATGGTGGGGCGAACCTGTGGTCCCACCTACTCAGGAAGCTGAGGTGGGAGGATCACCTGAGCCCAGGAGGTCCAGGCAGGAGTGAACCATGATCACTTCTCTGCACTCCAACCTGGGTGACAGAGTGAGATCCCATCTCAAATAAAAAACAAAAGAAAGAAAAAGAAAAAGGCAGAACTTTTAATCCAATAGTTCCAGCAAATTTCCAGGGCCCACTCTCATTGGTCTGAAGTGTGTCAGACCCTTCCTAAGCCAAAGGAGGTGCTGGATCCTCTTATCAGAGATAGAGATGCTATGCAAACCAGACCAGTAGATTTCCCACACAGGTGGTCAGGGAAGGCTGGTAAATCTGGAAAGCGGCATAACAAAAACCAGAAGAGGAAGGAATGAGCCTGCACTCATGGCAGAGAGCATCTGTATCAATGAGAAGCTTCTCCCTGATTTCCTTCCACGAATTATCTTTCTTCAATGTGGTCTTCCATTGTGGGCCGAACGAGGTCTTGGGATGACAGCAGACCCCTCCGGATCCCCCACAAACATCTGATGATGGCCATGAATAAAATGTCTCCAACCTCTTCTCATTTCAGAACTTCCAAACAAGAACTTTCCTGTGCAGAGTACAGGGAAGCCAAGCCAATTTTCTGTTTTTGGTATTAAATTTAGACCTTTCATCCTGACCATGAGATATTTCTGGATTCTGCACGAGTATTCAGTGAGTGCCAGGATTCAAGATGCTATCCCATCTGGGGCTATTCTGCAGGCTGCCCACTTTATCTCATTCTTTTAAAACTGGGAAAAATGACCCAGACGCAGGAACAAATTCAGAAGTGGGTTATTCTGTTATCCATTAATTGTCATTTAATGCCTTTGCCATCTAGGTTACTTGGAGAGGAAACAAATTAAATTTGAATGGAAACCTGAATTGCATTTTGCAGATATCCTAAATGGTCTCTGTTCTGACAATTTAATCTTGTGGGGATGTTTAGTAGCAGAATGTGCTTTCTTGAAAGATAAAAAGATAAATAATATGTGAAACACTCAACTTAAATGGATGAGATTCCAGAGGTCTTCTTAAATGTGTGCCTGGTACTATTATTTTTCTCAGATGACTTTTATAAAATGGGTTTTGTATTTACAAATGTGCTAGGCTCCACAAAGGCTGCAAATTGCTGATGAGATTAATGGGCAATGTAGAATAGCCAAAATAATACGCAATTCATATTAACTCCTTGGTTATCAGTATGGATTGAAACACAGGATGCATCTAACTTTTTTTTCCAGTGATGGGGTGTCACTCTGTCACCCAGGCTGGAGTGCAGTGGCATGATCATAACTCACAGCAGCCTCTACCTCCTGGCCTCAGCCTTCCAAAAAGTTGGGACTACAGGTGGCGCCACCACATCCAGATAATTTTTTTTTTTTTCTGAGGTGAGGTCTCACTATGTTGCTCAGGCTGGTCTCAAACTCCTGACCTCAAGTGATCCACCCACCTTGGCCTCCCAAAGTGCTGAGATTACAGGTGTGAGCCACTGTGCATAGCCAGGATGCACCTAACATTCTTAGTGGGCTGAAATTATCATTATATCATCACTTACTGAGTGCTTACTACATGTCAGGAACTTTGCTAAATACTTCAAATATGTGTCAGAATTTATTCAAATTTTAATTTATGTGTGTACTCCTTCTGTTTCCTATCCTCTTGAAACAATTTTTATTGCCTTGACTTTTGCGGGTTGAAAATCCAGCTGTACTTCGCTCAGTACATCTGTACTTCCTACAGACCCTGTAAGCGTGTGAAAAACTGAAGTCTTTAGGGGCAATTGTACTGGTTGTCCTCAGGCAGGGAGTGGAGAGGGGAGTTCCTTCAAGAGTAAGATGGGGCCGGGTGTGGAGGTTGAGACCTGTAATTTCAGTACTTTGGGAGACCAAGGTGGGAGGATCACTTGAGTCCAAGGTTTTGAGACCAGCCTGGGCAACACAGTGAGACCCTTATCTCTACAAAAAATGAAAAGTTAGCCAGGTGCGGTGGCATGCACCTGTAGTCTTGGCTATTGGGGAGGCTGAGGCTGGAGGATACCTTGAGCCTAGGAAGTTGTGGCTGTAGTGAGCCAGGATTGTGCCACTGCACTTCAGCCTGGGCAACAGAGGGAGACCCTGTCTCAAAACAACACAAAACAGAACAAAACAAAATGAGACAAAACGAGAGTAGGAAGAGAAAAGACAGATGTTACGGAGAGTGGGAAGGGTCACAAGTTGATAAGTCCAGAGCAGCTCCTGGGAAGGGAGAAATACCCTAAGGAGGCCACACCGTAAGTCCAGTTCCTTCCAGTCTGATCAAAGCTTTCTTTGTCGCAGGCCTGACATGGAAGGATGAATGCCATTGGACCTGAAAGGACCCGCAGCCTGGGAGGATGGGTGACCAAGCAGTCACTAGTGTGGGCCACTGACAGAAGACTGCAGGTGTTGCCCAAAGCTACATCACTGCAAAAGAGCCCAGGGACTTGGTATCCCCCAGGATGCTCAAAATGATACTACATTTCTCTCCAACCTAGCAGAATGGGGGCTCAGAATTGGATTTCAGTTGGTTATAAAATAATGTCCTTCCTCTTGCAAATCTGAGTCATGGACTAAAACTGATAACCTCTGTATTAGTCAGCATCCTGGCAGGATAAAGATGGCACACTCTGGGCAATTGAGGATAGCTTTAAAAAGGGCTATTTATAAAGGTGTGGACAGTATTTAGAGCAACCAAGAGACTAGCACCAAAGGCAGCCACTGCTGCTCCTAAGCCTGAAGCAGGAAGAGAAGAGGACAAGCACCAAAAGCCTGACAGGTCAGCCCTACAGAGACAGTTGCCTAACAAGAGCCTCTGACACAGCCAGTCCCAATCCCACTCTCCTATCCTCTGATCTCTTCTTGCCCGGCTCCTCACTAACTAAACCCAACAGCGAGCCAAAGGGAAAGGGAGCTCCCCTGAGGTCATCCATACAGATGCGCCTCCCTGGACAAAGAGGAGGAGGAAGATGGCAGCAGTGGGGCCAGGCACAGCGGCTCACATCTGTAATCCCAGAACTTTGGGATGCCGAGGTGGGCAGATCACCTGAGGTAAGGAATTCAAGACCAGCCTGGCCAACGTGGTGAAACCCCGTCTCTACTAAAAATACAAAAATTAGCCAGGCAGGCACGTGCCTGTAATCCCAGCTACTTGGGAGGCTGAGGCATGAGAATCGCTTGAGCCCAGGAGATGGAGGTTGTAGTGAGTCAAGATTGCGCCACTCCAGCCTGGGTGACAGAGTGAGACTCTGTCTCAAAAAAAAAAAAAAAAAAAATTAATTTAATTTTTAAAAAGGTGACAGCAGTGTGGATCTGGAGGGGCAGACTGACTTTATAGATAAAATTACACAATCAAAGTGATGGGCAGTCAGGCCTTGTGGGGTCAGCAAATCCAGCCCCATGTCTTCCAAGCTGCCCTTGCTCTCTTGTAGCTGAATTTCCAGGCATTATGTGAGTTAGGCCTAATTTCATTTCGGCACACTGCCTGGACCTATATAATCTCATTTAATCTTCACAACAAGTCTGCAAGGACAGTTTTTTGTTTTTCTTTTTCTAGACAGTCTCACTTTGTCACCCAGACTGGAGTGCAGTGGTGTGATCATGGCTCACTGCAGCCTCGACCTCCTGGGCTCAAGAGATCCTTCTGCTTCAGCCTCCTGAATAACTGGGACTACAAGCGAGCACCACCATGCCTGGCTAATTTTTGCATTTTCTTTAGAGACAGGGTCTCACTATGTTGCCCAAGCTGGTCTTGAACTCCTGGGCTCAAGCAATTCTCCCACCTTGGCCTCCCAAGGTGCTGGGATTACAGGCGTGAACCACCACACCCAGCCACAGTATTATTTTTTTTCCATTTAATAATTAAGGAAATTGAGACCTAGAGAGTTAACAGAGGCCCAAGGTGGCAGAACTGGTAGCTGGCTGAGCCAAATTCAAACATAGGTCTGCCTGATTCCAAAGCCATTTTCATCAACCTCCTAAACTGGCTCCAAACTGGCCCAGCAGAGACCAAAAGAACGATAAATCAGGCTGCTGAGGTGGGAGGCACAGGGATTTTCTGTGTGGGAGGGACCACATCAACACAGTGCCTGGACTTCTCTGCCTAGAAGGGCTTTGCCAAGGAAGCTCTTCTCACACCCAGGTACAGCTAATGGTTTGAAATCCAAGCGCTTATCCCAAAATCTAAGAGGGGGAAGATGGAGAGAAAACACTTGGCCAATGCTGGGGAAAAAAGTGTATTTTCATTTCAGATGCCTTTCAAGTTCCTTTTTTTCCCAGCTGAACGTTTGGTGTATTTATAGAATTCAGGGGGAGTACTTAAGGGTAACCGGCAGTGGAGCTGCATTTTGGGCCATCAGGAAGCTGAGAGTCATGCAGGAGAAGGTTGGTGGGAGGGGACAAGAGCAGCAAGGCATAAACTGGCTTTGTCTTTCATGTTGCCAAGACCTTCTCATCCTCCTGGGGCTGATGACGTCAAATCGAGGTCTATGAGAGCGCTAGATTAAATGATCGACTCAAAATGATGGGAAATGGGTGAATGAATAAACAAATCTTGGTATATACATACAGTACAATATTATTCAGCCATAAAAAGAAATGAAGTACTGGTCCATGCTATAGCATATATGAACCTTGAAAACATGGTGCTGAGCAAAACAAGCCAAATGCAAAAGGCCACCCATTGTATGACTCCTGTTATATGAAATACTCAGAATAGGCAAATCCCTAGAGACAGAATGTGGACTGGTGGTTGCCAGGGGCCAGGCAGAGGGGAGAATGCAAAGCAAGGGCTTAATCAGTACAGAATTTCCTTTTGAGGCCGACTGCAGTGGCTCACGCCTATAATCCCAGCACTTTGGGAGCCCATAGCAGGCAGATCACTTGAGGTCAGGAGTTTGAGACCAACCTGACCAACATGGCAAAACTCTGTCTCTACTAAAAATACAAAACAAAATAGCTGGGTGTGGTGATGCAGGCCCATAATCCCAGCTAATTGGGAGGCTGAGGCAGAAGAATTGCTTGAACCCAGGAGGTGGAGGTTACAGTGAGCCCAGATCGTACCACTGCACTCCAGCCTGGGTGACAGAGCAAGACTCTGTCTCCAAAAAAAAAGGCATTTCCTTTTGAGGTGATGAAAATGTTCTGGAAATAGATAGAGGTGGTGGTTGTACGATATATGTTAATGTACTAATTACCATGGAATTGTTCCCTTTAAAATGGTTGGTTTTATGTTATGTGAATCTCATCTCAATTATTTATTTATTTTTTGGAAAAAAAATTCCCTTCCTTCCCTTCCTTCCTTTCCTCCCCGTCCTTTCCTTCCTTCCTTCCTTCCTCTCTCTCTTTCCTTCCTTTTCTTTTCTTCTTCTTCTTTTTTTTTTTTTTTTTTTTTGACAGGGTCTAATCCAAGCTGGAGTGCAGTGGCATGATCATGGCTCACTGCAGCCTTGACCTCTTGGACTCAAGTGATCCTCCTCAACCTCCTGAGTAGCTGGGACTACACCCACCACCATGCCCAGCTAACTTTTAATTTTTTTGTAGAAAAATGGTCCTGCTATGTTGCCCAGGCTGGTCTCAAAATCTTGGGCTCAAATGATCCTCCTGCGTTGGCACCATGCCCAGCCAGCAAGGTCTTTTCTGTTCCTCTTACTTAAAGTAACCAACCCACCAGTCACCCTCCATCACTGTGCTCTCCAGACTGTCGGTCATGGCCTGTTAGAGGGAATGGAAATCCATTTAGTGGGTCTCAATTAACATTCTTTTAAAATGAAATGAAATAAAACAGAAAATATCACACAAGAATGAGGGTAAATATTACTGTGTCAGAAATGTTTTTGCTTTTTTTTTTTTTTTTGAGATGGAGTCTTCCTCTGTGGCCCAGGCTGGAGTGCAGTGGTGTAATCTCAGGTGACTGTAGCCTCCACCTCCCTGGTTCAGCGAATCTCCTGCCTCAACTTCCTGAGTAGCTGGGATTATAGGCACAAGCCACCATTCCCAGCTAACTTTTTCGTATTTTTAGTAGAGACGGGGGTTTCACCATGTTGTCCAGGCTGGTATTGAACTCCTGACCTCAAGTGATCTGCCTGCCTCGGCCTCCTAAAGTGCTGGGATTACAGGCATGAGCCACCATGCCCAGCCTACTTTTTGCTTCTTAATAAACTACTCCAAATTTATTGATATGTAACCATTTTTTCTCACAAGTCTGTGGGTTAGCTGGGCTCAGCTGGGCAGTTCTGCTCCACGTGGTATCTCCTGGGATCACTCATATGGCTGAATCCACCTGGAGGTCCATGTGGGGCTAGAACATCCAAGGTGGCTCCCTCTTGGATCTGGATGTTAGTGTTGGTGGCCACTTCTCCTTCATATGAGAGCTCTCCTTCTCCTGTGGCCTCTCATCATTCAGTTGTCTGAACTGAGCTTCCTTTCTGGTTCTGGATACCAAGAGCACAAAAGTGGAAGCTGCCAGTTCCCTTAAGCCTGAAGCCCAGAACACGCACAAAGTTGTTTCCACTGCATCGTATTGCCTAGTGCAAATCACAAGAGCCACCCAGATTTAAGGGAAGGAGAGGCTGGGTGTGGTGGCTCATGCCTATAGTCCCAGTACCTTGGGAAGCTGAGGCAGTAGGAGAGCTTGAGCCCAGGAGTTCAAGACCAGCCTGGGCAACATAGTGAGACTCCATCTCTACAAAAAAATGAAAAAATCAGCAGGTGTGGCAGCACATGCCTGTAGTCCTAGCTACTCGGGAGGCTAAGGCAGGAGTGTTACTGAAACACCAGGGGTTCAGACTAGGTCCTGCTGCTTGCCGCACAGAAAGTCAATCACTGACATGACAAGTATTGCCAAGGAAGAAGGATTTAATCGGGTGCTGCAGCTGAAGTAATGGGAGCTCAGACTCAAATCCAACTCCCTGGCCAACTAAAATTAGGAGTTTATATAGCAGGGAAGAAATGTAACAACATGTGGGAAAACAAAAACTAGGGAGGGGCAAGAAGGGATCCGATGCCCTGATCTGGTGAATTTCAGTGCTTGGGTACTTGTTTTTGAGAGGCCTGAAGGTCCTCAGATAAAACAAATACAGCTTTAATAGCAGAAGGGTCAATGTCCACGTTTATCCAAAAGAACAGTCTATGGGAGTGTTGGGCCAGTTTCAGGAGGATCACTTGAGCCTAGGAGTTTAAGGCTTCATTGAGTTTGATCACACCACTGCACTCCAGCCTGGGTGACTGAGTGAGCCTCTGTCTCTAAAACAAACAAACAAACAAAAACAGGGAAGTGGAAGCTGGCTTCACTTCTTTTTTTTTTATTATTATTTTTTGTTGTTACCCAGGTAGGTATCAAACTCCTGGCCTCAAGCAATCCTCCAGCCTCGGCCTCCCTCTGGGTTTATAGGTGTGAGCCTCTGCACTGGGTCTTGACTCCACTTCTTTTTCTTTTTCTTTTGGAGATGGAGTCTTGCTCTGTCACCCAGGCTGGAGTACAGTAGTGCAATGTTAGCTCACTGCAACCTCTACCTCCCAGGTTCAAGCGATTCTCCTGCCTCAGCCTCCCAAGTGGCTGGGATTATAAGCATGTGCCACCACTCCTGGCTAATTTTTATATTTTTAGTAGAAACAGGGCCTTCACCGTGTTGGCCAGGCTGGTCTCAAACTCCTGACCTCAAGTAATTCACCCCCCTCAGCCTCCCAAAGTGCTGGGATTACAGGCATGAGCCACCACACCCAGCCTTGACTCCACCTCTTGATGGGGGAGCAACATGTGCATTCTATGAATGGGAGAAGTTGTTGGCAGATGTTGGTGCAGACAGTCCACCACAGTTGTTTTTTTCCTTTTAATAAACATGCATATGTGTGCATTGGTTCACATGATAAACATATTTCTTGCTGTGAGTCATAGTCAAAAGGCTGGAAAAACACACTTCAATATCCTTTAAAAATTTTCTTTCATAGCCCTTAGTACTCTCTGACCTTAGCTTACTTTACTATAGATCTCTGCCATTCAAATGCAAGTTCCCTGCAGGCAAGGGCCTTGTCTGTCTCATTTGCTGCTGTGTCCTCAGCACCTAATAGGGTCTGGCTGTTAAGAGGTGCTTAATAAATATCTGTGGTCATTGAGTAGGGTGTTGTTGAATCAGCTCTCATTTCTTGGGTGCTGAGCACTTAAAAGCATTATCTCATTTAATTTACTCAACACATATTTGAGCACCTGCCGTGTGCCAGGCACTATATGAGGTGATGGTGAAACAACAGGAAACAAAATAGACAATAATACCTGCCCTCAGGGAGGGTATTTTCACCATATATTAGAGAACAGATTCACTGATACTATTTTGACAAAGAAGGAAACTGAGAGTCAGAGAGGTCAGGCAACTTGCTCAAGGTCACACAGCTGTTAATTTCACCCTGACACCTGGTTCTTCTCCACTCTCCTGTAGATGTTGGATTTTGCCCAGAGATGGGCTTAGGTGGTTACGGATCTCAATTTCTGCAATTGTTTCCCTGAAGGATCAAACTTGTCTTTCTAGGAATTAGACACAAGGCAATGGGAACAGGTAAGTCCCATGACCTCAGAGTCCCTGCCCCTCCCACCCTTAGTTCCCCGACTCTGTGATGATGGCTCACACCTGGGGTGTTGCAGATTTGAGCCACAGATCTCAGTCACCCCCACTGTCTTATCAGCATGTGACATTCCCAAGTGGCTGGGGCCTGCAGGCTGGGCAAAGAATGCAGCCTGAACAAAAATAAACCTGTTACATTCCTTGGCAGACCCCTGCCCCTTCCTGCTCTCCAGCCATCCATCCTCGCAGCAGAGTCTGCCAGGGAAAGCAGAGAGAAGGCGAACAGGGTGGAGGAAGTCAGTGTTGCTAACCGGAGAGAGGGAGAGGAAAAGAGAGGGAGAGAGAGAGATGGGGCGAGAGAGAGGAGAGGAGAGGGAAGAGAGAAAGAGAGAGAGAGATCACCTTATATGGGAACGTGCGCAGACAATATGTGGCAATGGCTTAAAGGGCAGCAGAGGTCAGATACCAGACAGATGGAAGAAATTAAACACAGAGTGTGTTCCTGGGCCCTGAAAACAGCTCTTGTTTCACAGTGAGTTCGCACAAAGCCTGGCCCATTTTCCTTTTTTGCCTAAGCCCTGCAAGATGTGTGTCCTAACCTCTCCATGACTCTGAGTCAGGCCCCTTGATTCCGACTCTGTGGCTTGGCAGCGGTCTCAATCCTTTAAAGTCATTTCTTTGACGAACAAAATTCCTTGTTGCAAATAAAAAGGAAATGCCCAGGCCTATTTCTCAAGAGTTTCCAATATCTCTCCAAAGCACACAGATAAGTAGTTAATGAGTAAATATTCCTTCATTTCTCATGCATTCATTCAACAAAGATTGAGGACCTGTTATGCCTCAGGCACTGAGTAAGGGGGTGGAAAGATGGCAATGGTGACTATGATGATGACAATTAACATTTGTTGATTTGCACTCATTTGATAAATATTTCAACAATTAATAATTTACTTTACACCTTCTATGTTCCAGTCATTGATGATACAGAACATTTATCTACATCATCTTGTTCCTGCCCTTGTGGAGTTTACAAGGAAGGCAAGGGATATTGAACACATGATCCCACTGAGTCCTCACAATAGTTATTTGAGTTAGCTTACTAGTATCATCCCCATTTAACACAGAATTTTCCAACCTCCACACTATGGACATTTTGGGCAGGATAATCTTTGTCGTGGAGGGGCTGCTGTGTGCACTGCAGGATATTTAGCAGTGTCCCTGGCCTTCTACCCAACTAGGTGCCAGTTGCAACCATTCCCCTCCCCCTAGTTGTGACAACCAAAAAATGTCTCCAGACATTGCAAACTGTCCTGGAGGAAACAAAATTGCTCCCACTTAAGAATCACTGATTCCATGGATGAAGAAATAGAGGGTTAGGGCAGGCTAAGACATTTCCTAAAGGTCATACCACTGGTGGGTAGGACTCACACCCTGGTCTATCCAAAGCCCATGGTCCTTACCATTGCAATGTGAAACTGTATTTCCTTGACAACAGATGATTGTGAGTTTGGATGGTTGTAGACTTCATTATCTCATCCTACAAAATGGAAGTTATCTGTGTTAAATTTGGATCCTCTGGGAAGCAGATGCCAGGACAGGCTCAGACTTGCAGGGGATCAAGGGAATGCCTGTGAAGGATAAAGGGCAGACGTCTTCAGACTGGGATGCTGGGTTAACACCTGGGGAAAGAGACAGGGAAGGAAGGAGTGAGTAAGAGGAGCTGCAGATAGCAATGAAGGTCTCAGAAAGTTTTGACTGGACTGATGAGGGCTTCCTGAACAAAGTCACTGGTAGAATGAATCTCAGGTAAGCAGCAGTGGGGCTGTGCTACCACCCCCGCTGTGCTGTCATTGGCTAGGAGCCATCTGAGGAAATATGGCCTTGGCGTGAACTTGGTGGATCCAGAGGAGTGGGAATGCGGACTGTGAGTCAATCGTGCTCTCCGTGCAGACTCTCACTCTCTCTCTTTTTTTTTTTTTTAAGACAAGGTCTCATTCTGTCGCTCAGGCTGGAACGCAGTGACATGATCACAGCTCACTGCAGCCTCAGCTTCCTGGGTTCAAGTGATTCTCATGCCTCAGCCTCCTGAGTAGCTGGGACCACAGGCGCATGCCACCATGCCTGGCTAATTTTTGTATTTTTAGTAGAGCCAGGGTTTCACCATGTTGGCCAGGCTGGTCTCGAACTCCTGACCTTAAGTGATCCTCAAGTGATTCCAGCCTCCCAAAGTGCTGGGATTATAGGCATGAGCCACTGAGCCCGGCCATACAGACTCTCTAGAGGGAGATGTGAGCGGTGCACTCCATGGCTGCTACATCATCAAAGTGGTGCCCATTGGTCACATTCACTTTAAAGCAAGGAGACTAAAAAGGCACCAGTGGTGCAGTGGGGAACAAAGCCAGGTTGGCGTTCTTTAAGCAGAAGTGTTCATTTTCCTTGCATTGTCTTGAGCTTCTTAGTGATCTTCAAAGTCAGCTCTGACTTGAGTTCCATCAGTGAGGAAGTAAAGAGCACAGCCTTGAAGGGCTACTGGTTAGCTGGTGTCTGGGCCTTGGTTTCCCCATTTGCATGATGGAGTTAACCTGCCCTAACTCACAGGGTTGATGTGAGGATTTAATAAATGTATAGGAAAGTTTATGGAATTGCTACACATTTGTTTTCAGAAGAGGATGTGAACCCTCTGCCTGTTTCTTGTTTTCTTGTAAGGACATCTCCCTGCCAGCCACCCTCTCATTCTCCCAAGATCCATCTCTGCACCTACACAGGGGACCACAAACTAGCTAAATTAGATAGATAAGCTGTACTTGGCTCATAGGGTATTTAAAAAAAAGAACCACCATTTAAAATTCAGGCATTTTTGGGAGGCCAAGGCAGGCAGATCATCTGAGGTCAGGAGTTCGAGACCAGCCTGAACAATGGTGAAACCCTGTCTCTAGCCAGGCGCAGTGGCTCACGTCTGTAAACCCAGCACTTTGGGAGGCCAGGGTGGGTGGATCACCAGAGGTCAGGAGTTTGAGACCAGCCTGAACAATATGATGAAACCTCATCTTTACTAAAATTACAAAAATTAGCAGGGCATGGTGGTGTACGCCTGTAGTCCCAGCTACTTGGGAGGCTGAGGCAGGAGAATCTCTTGAACCTGGGAGGTGGAGGCTGCAGTGAGCCGAGATTGTGCCATTGCACTCTAGCCTGGATGACAGAGAGAGACTCTGTCTCAAAGAAAAAATAATAAAATAAAATAAATAAAATTGAGGAATTTTACATAAAAATCTGGATTTCCAGGCTGCCTTGAAAAATTACTCTTTCCAGTTTGTGGTTTGCGACCCTGTGGTGGACTTGCTGCCTAGTGTGGACTCGTGGTGGGGTTCAGGAGATTTCTGTGCTTCTCAGACTCCAACCTCCGTATTGCTTGGCGTCCCATGGGAGCTGGATGAGGGGCTGGGACCAGTGTAGATTGCAGCAGGTAGAGGAGCAAAAGCTCTGCCACTGTGTAGGATGGGTCAGGAAGGGCCAGCCTGACTGCTTAATAAATCAGAGTGGATGGGGGAGGAAACTGACTGGCAGTCTGAAGGTCTGGCTTCTGGGTTCAGATTTTTAGGCTTCATTTCTTAACTTGTGAAATGAACACAGCTGGACATAGATCTAAACATGTCTGTGATTGCATATTTCTGTGAACTGATGAATGCAGATTTCAGTAACAACAGTTTTGATAGGCAATGTATAAATTCCAATACCCTGAGAAATATTGAGAACTTTTGATTCGGTAATACTACTTCTAAGAATAAACCTGAAGAAGTAATATTTAAATTATATACATCTGTGATCTCCAAGCTCACTGCAGCAATTACAAAGAAAATTCTCAAAGAACCATGATCGCAAAAGCTAAGAAAATGGCTAAATAAACACAGTTAACTTCACGAAAAGAATATTTAAAAACTATGTTTATGTTAATAAGGGAGCCAGATTTCTTTATTACACTATTATGTTAAGTCAAAAAAATGGAAAATCTGGCCAGATGTGGTGGCTTGGCTCAAACCTGTAATCCTAGCACTTTGGGAGGCCAAGGTGGGCAGATCACTTGAGGTCAGGAGTTCGAGACCAGCCTAGCCAATATGGTGAAACCCCATCTCAAAAAAATTAGCCAGGTGTGGTGGTGTGCACCTGTAGTTCCAGCTACTCGGGAGGCTGAGGCAGAAGAATTGCTTGAACCCAGGAGGCAGAGGTTGCAGTGAGCTGAGATTGTAGCATTGCACTCCAGCCTGGGCAACAGAGGAACTGTCTCAAAAAGAAAAAAAAAAAAAGGAAAATTTTAAGAAAATACTCAAACATTAAAAGATATTTCTCACTTTTCTATTTAAAAAAAAAAGATAAGGAAAAAAAAAAGAAAAATTAGAAAATCTTGCCATACTGTGTGGCATAGATTGGCTGGAGCTGAGGAATGCTACTTGCTTACAATGGGGCATGCACTGTCCAGTCTGCCACAGTCCCCACCACTCCCTATTGTCTCTGATCCTAAAGTCAGTGTCAGTTGATGGTGCTCATCACGTTTGTGCTGCCATTTTTCTTACAGTGATATTCCTTTGTCTCACAAATTTATCAAAGAGAAAAGGAAAGAGTAGACCAGAAAGGCCCCTGATCTTTCTTATACCTGCCACCACTTCACAGGCTTCCATCACCACCTGATTGCTACTGCATCTGAGTTTACCTTGGAGCCCGCCATCCTTTTAAGCTCGTCTGAAACCTCTTTCCTAATATTATCTCTGCCATTTCATAAGAACCCCTTGCATTTGTATTTCCCCTTCACTTTCACAAAGCACTGCCAGCCACAGGAGGTCATTCAATTATTCCAGCCACCCAAGAGGAACGTATTATTTCCTTCATTCTAGAGAATTGAATCTAGAAGATGAAGTGATTTATCCAAGGACACAGCTGGTTAATGGCAGAGCAAAGTCCTTCTTGACTCTGAGTCCATTTTTTCCATTACTCTAGGAAACAAAGTATGTCTGAACTTTCAGTTGCAAAAGACAGAAAGTTAACTGAAACTGGCTTAAGGCAAAAAAGGCAATTGATTCAATTACGTAACTGGAAATCCGTAGAAGCCATGGACTTCAATACAACTGGCTGGGGAAGCGCCAAGGTTTCCCTCAGGGTGGTCACTCTTCCTCCATCTCTCAGCTCTTCCCTTTACCGTGTTGGCTTTATTTCCAAGTATCCTCTTTCTGCTCCTGATAGCAAACCAGCCACCAGCTCCAGGTTTCATCCTAACTGCTCCAAATCCAATGGAGAGAGAGCTTCCCTTTCTAGACAGGGCCCACAAACGGAACAGAGTCTCCTTGGTCTTGATTGGCCTGATCTAGTCATGTGCCCAGCTGTGAGACAATCACTGGTGGGAGGGATTGATGAGAGTTGGGTCATGTGACCACCTGGAACCAGGGGGTAGGGTTAGCTGCACCCAAGCAGGAGCTGAGGGCCGATGGTGGGGAAGGAATGACTCCTCCAAAGGAAAGCCAGGTGCTCTTCTCAGAAGTGGGGAATGAGGCCAGGACGGTAGCTCACGCCTTTAATCCCAGCACTTTTGGAGGCCGAAGTGGGCGGGTCACCTGAGGTCAGGAGTTCAAGACCAGCCTGGCCAATATGGTGAAACCCCATCTCTACTAAAAATACAAAAATTAGCCGGGCGTGGTGGCACGCGCCTTCCCAGCTACTCAGGAGGCTGAGGCAGGAAAATCACTTGAACCCCAGAGGTGGACACTGCAGTGAAATGAGATCGCACCACTGCACTCGAGCCTGGGTGACAGAGTGAGACTCCGTCTTAAAAAAAAGAAAAGAAAAGAAAAGAAAAGAAAAAAAAGAAAGAAAGAAAAAGGAAAAAAAAGAAGTGGGGAATGAATGCTGAATAAGACAAAGAACGAGATATCTACAATACCTGGAATCTTCCTGGTGCAGGCCCTTCTGCTCTGTGGGAGCCATCCTTATTCCCTCTTTCTCCGTTCAGGTTGCCCAAGTAAAGTCTCGCACATCCAACTGCTCTGAACTCCAGTGAACTTGTTCTTCTGGGTACTCTCAGCACAGTGAGAATCTGAACCACACACACCAGCACTCAGCTCTATAGCTGTGGACTGAATGAAAGAATGAGGAGATAATTTGTGTGGATTGCAATAATTAGAAAACAGTGCCAAGTTTGGAAGGAAACAAACAAAAAAAATGTTAGTGTGACTCTCTCCGAGTGCTGGGAGTATGAACGACTTTGGCTTTGTTTCCATATTCCTTTCTGTATTTTCTACCATGAGGAAACACTATAAATGATAGTAGCAAAAAGGAAGTAATGCCAGTCTGGTTTAAACAGCTGGCCTATAAGCAACGTGAGGGCAAGGGCCAAGTGTTGGTTCTGTGCTATTCCTAACTCCTAGCAGCAAGGCACACAGCATCAGAGCTCCTTAGAGCCTGCTGGGAGCTACATTCACAGCATCAGGGCTTAGAACAGAGACTGTTGGTCCCCTTCCCAAAAGCCAGCCCCCCGACGTTCTTCTTTCACATTCTCTGAACCTCAATTTGTGTGGTGTCCTCCCTCCTCCTTGTAGTTATGTGTTTCATGGAAGACAGATACCAGCCCCAAGCCCTGCACTAGAGAAAGAACCCTCTAGTGAATCGGTCTATGCCAGGGTTTCTCAACTACAACACTGCTGACATTTTAGGCCAGATAAGGCCAGGCGCAGTGGCTCATGCACGGATTCCCAGCACTTTGGAAGGCCAAGGTAAAAGGATTGCTTGAGGCCAGGAGTTGAAGACCAGCCTGGGCAACATAGCGAGACCCCTGTCTCACACAAATTTTTTTTTTTTTTTTTTTTTAAGGCCAGATAATTCTTTGCTGTGGGGCTGTCCTGCATCGTAAGGTTTTAGTAGCATCCCTGACCTCTACTCAGTAGATGCTGGTAGTATCCTGCCCTCAGTTGTGACCATCAAAAATATGAGCAAATAGTACCAAATGTCCCCTCCAGGATAAAATCACGGCTGGTTGAGAACCAGAGGCCTAAGCCTTCATGTCATTCTCATTCCCTGGCTAGTGATTGGTTTAGGCAGGGCCATGTGATCCATTTCTGGCCAATGAGATGTGAGAGCAAATCAGCTGGGGTGGGTAGTTCCTTTTATAAAAAGACACAAGGAAAAGGCCTTTCATCTTCCTTTGGGTGTTGCCCCCCTTGGCTGCCGTGCTTGGGAATGCAGTTGCCATCTTGTATCCATGAGGGGGACCCACACTCAAGGGCACTTTTGCCCATCGTGATGAAGGTGAAACAATGGAGTGAAGCTGCTGATGTTGTTTAGTGGCTACCTTTGCTACCTTGCAGTTTACTTGTTAGGTAAGGTGAAATTTTCCTAATGTTTGCGTGTTTAAGCTAATTTGAGTTGCACTTTGTTACAGCATCTTATCCAACCCTGGAGTCTGTTGATGACATAGCACACCCAAACAGATCAAAACAACAAACAAGGCTGAGCGTGGTGGCTCACATGTGTAATCCCAGCACTTTGGGAGGCAGAGGTGGGTAGATCACCTGAGGTCAGGAGTTCCAGACCAGCCTGGCCAACATGGTGAAACCCCGTCTCTACTAAAAATACAAAAATTAGTCAGGCGTGGTGGCGGGCGCCTGTAATCCAAGCTACTTAGGAGGCTGAGGCAGGAGAATTGCTTGAACCCAGGAGGCAGAGGTTGCAGTGAGCCGAGATCGTGCCACTGCACTCTAGCCTGGGTGACAAGAGCAAAACTCTGTCTAAATAAAAAAATATATATATATGGTGGTGCACACCTGTAGTCCAGCTACTTGGGAGGCTGAGGCAGAAGAATCACTTGAACCTGGGAGGTGGAGGTTGCAGTGAATCGAGTCAACTAGTCTCTAAGATGGAGCTGATTGTGAACATGCTAGTGCCGGGTGCAGTGGCTCACTGCTGTAAATCCCAGCTACTTGGGAGGCCAAGGTGGGAGGATCCTGGGTGGCCAGGAGTTCCAGGCCAGCCTGGGCAACATAGTGAGACCCTGTTGCTAAAATAAATAAATAAAACCTGGAGAGGCGGAGTTCGGTGGCTCACACCTGTAATCCCAGCACTTTGGGAGGCTGAGGCAGGTGTATCACCTGATGTCAGGAGTTTGAGACCAACCTGGCCAACATGGTGAAACCCTGTCTCTACTAAAAATACAAAAATGGGCCGGGCGTGGTGGCTCAAGCCTGTAATCCCAGCACTTTGGGAGGCCGAGGCGGGCGGATCACGAGGTCAGGAGATCGAGACCATCCTGGCTAACACGGTGAAACCCCGTCTCTACTAAAAAATACAAAAAACTAGCCGGGCGAGGTGGCGGGCGCCTGTAGTCCCAGCTACTGGGGAGGCTGAGGCAGGAGAATTGCGTGAACCCGGGAGGCGGAGCCTGCAGTGAGCTGAGATCCGGCCACTGCACTTCAGCCTGGGCGGCAGAGCGAGACTCCGTCTCAAAAAAAAAAAAAAAAAAAAAAAAAAAACAAAAATGAGCCAGGCATGGTGGCTCATGCCTGTAGTCCCACCTACTCGGGAGGCTGAGGCATGAGAATCGCTTGAACCCAGGAGGTAGAGGTTGCACTAAGCCGAGATTGCACCACTGCACTCCAGCCTGGGTGACAGAGCAAGACTCTGTCTCAAAACAAACAAAAAACATCTGGAGAAAAAAAAGAACAAGAAAATGCTAGGCCAAATGACATAACCTCTAGAAGCCACTGTTTGCTCACCTGTAAACTGGAGGAGAATAAGATGAGAATTCTGATATCGAGGATCAGAAAGTGCTTCATGAACCATAAAGCAGGTAATGGATTATCGATGCCACGCAGCCCAGACATACAGCAATGTGTTCATACCATTCTGATAGTCTAAATTTAGGATGTGGTGTGACCAAAATTACTGGTTGTTAAGTTTCTTATGCTTCTGAGGCTCTACTTCCTCATCTGTGCACTGTGGCAAGACCTTGTTCTGACTATGCACTGAGGATAAAATAAGGCTCTTTGAAGAAGAGTGACACAGACCACTAACTAATTATTTCAATGTTCTTGTCCAAGGCCAGACAAAAGCAACCCAGATCCATAGAGAATGTTGGTGCATCGCTGCCCTCTGCTGGTCAGTAGTAGCAGTACCATTATGGTTTCGGAGAGGAAAGGGTCTTTACAAAGGGATTCCTGGAAAACTAAGGCACAGAGAGGGGAAGGGATTTGCTCAAGGGCAGAGTTAGCTTTGGAGAAAGTGACATCCAAACTTGAGATTCCTGATCCCTAGCTCCTTCTAGAGGGAGAAAAATAAGGGCTGGAAACTTGTTGATTTTTGGTTTCACTCTCACTAGGTTCTGCACGGCATTTATTTTCTCTTTTTCTTTTTCTTTTTTTCCTTTTTTTTGAGACAGAGTCTCACTCTGTTGCCCAGGCTGGAGTGCAGTGGCATGATCTCAGCTCACTGCAACCTCTGCCTCCCAGGTTCAAGCAATTCTCCTGCCTCAGCCTCCCGAGTAGCTGGGACTACAGGTGCCTGCCATCATGTCTGGCTAACTTTTGTATTTATAGTAGAGATGGGGTTTTACCATATTGGCCAGGCTGGTCTCGAACTCCTGACCTTGTGATTTGCCCACCTTGGTCTCCCAAAATGTTGGGATTACAGGTGTGAGCCACCATGTCTGGCTCTGCATGGGGTTTCTAAATAGCCTGATTGGAATTTCTCTCTCCTGGTCTTTGCCACCCAAACTGCTTGGATTTCTTGACCTTGTTTTTTTTTTGAGACAGAGTCTGGCTCTGTCACCCAGGCTGGAGTGCAGTGGCGCAATATTGGCTCACTGCAACCTCCGCCTCCCAAGTTCAAGTTATTCTTCTGCCTCAGTCTCCAGAGTAGCTGGGATTACAGGCGTGTGCCACCACGCCCGATTAATTTTTGTATTTTCAGTAGAGATGGTTTTTTTTGCCATGTTGGCCAAGCTGGTCTCGAACTCCTGACCTCAAGTGATCCACCCACCTCAGCCTCCCAATGTTCTGGGATTACTGGTGTGAGCCACTGCGCCTGGCTTTTTGTCCTTTTCTTCTTAGCAGGATAACTACCTGAGGCCCCAAAAGGCCCAAAATCCTCTTGGGTGCTGGGTGCTTTACGAAAATTATCTTGGATCCTTACAACTACTTTGTAAGTTAGGCCAGGAAACTAAAGCTGAGACACAAGTTAAGACACTCGCCAGAGGTCCAACAGCCAACAAAGCACAGAAGCTGAGATCTGAGCACTCACTTGAGACCCCCTCAAGGCCCACAGTCTATTGCCACCAAAAAAAACAAACAAACAAAGCAAAACACTGTGGTAACTTGTGTTGGAGATGATCTGTTTAAAGTAATCTTGTGTTTTTTGATTACCCTGAATGGTATTTGTTGGGCAGACACACGTGAAGCCAGAGTGGAGCGAAGTTTTTTTTTTGAGATGGAGTTTCACTCTTGTTGCCCAGGCTGGAGTACAATGGCATGATCTTGGCTCACCGCAACCCCTGCCTCCCAGGTTCAAGCGATTCTCCTGCCTCAGCCTCCCGAGTAGCTGGGATTACAGGCATGCGCCACCACGCCCGGCTAATTTTGTATTTTTAGTAGAGACGGGGTTTCTCCCTGTTGGTCAGGCTGGTCTTGAACTCCTGAACTCAGGTGATCTTCCCGCCTCGGCCTCCCAAAGTGTTGGGATTACAGTCTTGAGCCACCATGTCTGGCCGGGAAGATTTTTTTTCGAGCACCTGTCACGTGCTGGTGATACTCACTTGCATTATCTCTGTTAATTCTTCTATTGACACAATGTGATCTTGAATCCTGTCCACAATATTGAGGCACAGATGAAGAAATTAGTTCAAAGAGGTTAAGAAATTTGCCCAAGGTCATTCGGTGAAAGCTGGGATTCAGACTAATCTCCCTGCTTGATGTTAGAATCTAAGTAATTATGCTTTTTTTTTTTTTTTTTTTTTTGAGATGGAGTTTCGCTCTTGTTGCCCAGGCTGGAGTGCAGTGGCGCAATCTCAGCTCACTGCAACCTCCGCCTCCTGGGTTCAAGCAATTCTTCTGTCTCAGCCTCCTGAGTAACTGGGATTACAGGCGCCCGCCACTATACCTGGCTAAATTTTTGCATTTTTAGTAGAGATGGGGTTTCACCATGTTGGCCAGGCTGGTTAAATTATGCTTTTAAAAACATAGATAGGGGAAAACATATGGAGGCAGTCAGGGTGGACCACAGGCCTCCCCACCATGAAACCCTTCAGACTCTCTCACAGAAATGAGGGGAACTAAGCCAAGTGCAGTGGCTCATGCCTGTAATCCCAACTTGGGAGGCTGAGGCGGGAGGATCGCTTGAGCCCATGAGTTCAAGGCTGCAGTGAGCCATGATTGTGCCACTGCATTCCAGCCTGGGCAACAGAGTGAGACTCTAACTCAAAATAAAAGAAAAGAAAAAAGAAAGAGGAAAGGAAAGGGAAGGGAGGGGAGGGGAATGTGGGGTAGGGGAGGGGAGAAGCGAAGCGAAGCCCGGCGCAGTGGCTCAGGCCTGTAATCTGAGCACTTTGGGAGGCTGAGGCGGGCAGATCACCTGAGGTCGGGAGTTCGAGACCAGCCTGACCAATATGGAGAAACCCAGTCTCTACTGAAAATACAAAATTAGCCAGGCGTGGTGGCGCATGCCTGTAATCCCAGCTACTCGGGAGGCTGAGGCAGCAGAATCGCTTGAACCCAGGAGGTGGAGGTAGCAGTGAGCCAAGATCGCACCATTGCACTCCAGTCTGGGCAACAAGAGCGGAGCAAAACTCTGTCTAAAAAAAAAAAAGAAAGAAAGAAAGAAAGAAAAAGAAAAGAAAAGGCATGGTGGCTGATGCCTGTAATCCTAGAACTTTGGGAGGCCAAGGCAGGCACATCACTTGACCCTAAGAGTTTGAGACCAGCTTAGGCAACATGGTGAAACTTGTCTCTAAAAAAAATACAAAAATTAGCCGGGCATGGTGGCACACACCTGTATTCCCAGTTACTTGAGAAGCTGAGGTGGGAGGATCACCTAAGTCTTAGGGGCAAGGCTGCAGTGAGCTATGATCGCCCCTCAGGACTGGAAGTCCACCTAGTCTGGGTTCAAACCCTACATTTCTGAACACTACTGTGTGCCAGGCCCTGGCAAGGCATATTTCTTTTAATTCTCCTGACAACACTGTGAGGTTCGTACAGTTATTATCACCATTTTACAGGTGAGGAAACTGAAGCTCTGAGACATTCATTAGGTATCTTGCTTAAGAGCAAGAGCAGTGGGCAAGCCCAAGTGTTGGTAATTTGCCAACATTTGATGGGCTGATTCATGGTCTTATTGCCATTTGCAGACAGGAAAACAGAGTTACAGACAAATGAAAGTGATTTGCCTCAGGATCTTCGTATTTGCTGTCCTCTCTGCCTGGAATGCTCTTCCAGTTAACTCCTTGGCTCACCCTCTCACCTTCTTAAGGTTTTCACTTAAACGTCATCATCTTAAGGAGATCTTTTCTGATCACCCTATTTAAAAGTTTACGCTGGGCATCATGGCTCACAACTATTAATCCTAGCGCTTTGGGAAGCTGAGGCAGGAAGAACACTTGAGCCCAGGAGTTTGAGACCAGCCTGGGCAACATGATAAAACCTGGGCTCTATAGAAAATAAAAAATTAGCCTGTGTGATGGTACATGCCTGTGGTCCCAGTTACACAAGAGACTGAGGTGGGAGGATTGCTTGAGCCAAGGAGGTTGAGACTGCAGTGAGCCATGATTGTGTCACTGCACTCCAGCCTGGGCAACAGAGTGAGACCTTGTCTCAAAAAATAAATAAATAAGGCCAGGCATGGTGGCTCAAGTCTGTAATTTGGGAGCACTTTGGGAGGCCAAGGTGGGTGAATCACCTGAAGTCAGGAGTTCAAGACCAGCCTGGCCAACATAGTGAAACCCCGTCTCTACTAAAAGTACAAAAATTAGCCAGGTGTGGTGGCAGGTGCCTGTAATCCCAGCTACTCGGGAGGCTGAGGCAGGAGAATCGCTTGAACCTAGGAGGTGGATGTTGCAGTAAGCCAAGATCACACCACTGTACTCTAGCCTGGGCAACAAGAACAAGACTCTGTCTCAAAATAATAATAATAATAATAATAAATAAAAATAACCCCATGCTTCTATCTTGATGACAGAAAGACAACCCAAGTCACAAGTGAGCAAAGGACTTGAATAGACATTTATCTAAGAAGATATACACGTGGCCAGTGACCACATGAAAAGATGCTTACCACATAGTGATTTGTATTAGGGAAACGCCAACCAAAACCGCATGACATACGACTTCATTTCACTAGGCCGATTATTATTTTTAAAATGGAGGCCAGATGCTCATGCCTGTAGTCCCAGCACTTTGGGAGGCCAAGGCGGGCAGATCACCTGAGGTCAGGAGTTCAAGACAGCCTGGCCAACATGGCGAAAGCTGGTCTCTACTAAAAACACAAAAATTAGCTGGGCTCGGTGGCAGGCCCCTGTAATCCCAGCTACTCGGGAGGCACGACAATCACTTGAACCCGGGAGGTGGAGGTTGTACTGAGCTGAGATCGCACCACTGCACTCCAGCCTGGGTGACAGAGCGAGACTCTGTCTCAAAAATAACAAGTATTGGTGAGAAAATAAAGACATTGGAACCTTTGTGCATCACTGATAGGAATGTAAAATGGTGCTGCTGCTATAGAAAACAGTTTGGCCATCCCTCAAAAAGTTAAACATAGAATTGCCATATGACCCAGCAGTTCCACTCTGAGGTTTTTACCCAGAAGAACTGCAAACAGGGATTCAAACAGAAACTTTATTTATTTTTATTTTTTAATTTTTAGTAGAGATGGAGTTTCACTGTGTTGGCCAGGCTGGTCTCGAACACCTGAACTCAAATGATCCATCTACCTCGGTCTCCCAAAGTGCTAAGACTACAGGCATGAGCCACTGTGCCAAGCCTCAAACAGATACTTGTAAGCTGAATGTTCATAGCAGCACTATTCACAATAGCCAAAGATGGAAACAACCCAGATGTCCCTAAACAGATGAATGGGTGAACAAAATGTGGTCTATCCATGCAATTCAATTTTGTTCAGCCATAAAAAGGAATGAAAGGCACATGCTACAACATGAAGGAACCTTGAAAACAAGGTGAGCTTCTTGTGAAAGGAGCTAGTCACAAAAGGCCACATAGCGTATGATGCCATTTCTGTGAAATATCCAAAAACAGACAAATCTGTACAGAGAAAGAAAATTGGTGGTTACCAGGGGCTGGAGGAAGGGGGAATGGAGAATGGAGAGGGACTCCTTAATGGGTATGGGGTTTCTCTGGGACAGTGAGAATGTTCTGGAACTAGACAGAGACAGTGGTTGCACAGCATTGTGAATAAACTAAATGCCACTAAATTGTTCACTTAAAAAAAAAATAGAGGCCAGGCACGGTGGCTCACACCTATAATCCCAGCACTTTGGGAGGCCGAGGTGGGCGGATCACCTGAGGTCAGGAGTTCGAGAACAGCCTGGACTCGAACTCTGGTGAAACTCTGTCTCTACTAAAAAAATACAAAAAGTAGCCAAGTGTGGTGGCTCATGCCTGTAATCCCAGCTACTCGGGAGGCTGAGGCACGAGAATCACTTGAATCCAGGAGGTAGAGGTTGCAGTGAGCCAAGATCACACCTGTATTCCAGCCTGGATAACAGAGTGAGACTCAGTTTCAAAACAAACAGACAAACAAACAACAACAATAATAGAGATGGTGTCTTGTCATGTTGCCCAGTTGGTCTCCAACTCCTGGGATCAAGCAATCCTCCTGTCTCAGCCTCCCAAAGTACTGGGATTATAGGCCTGAGCCACCGCACCAACGAATTGTTCACTTTTAAATGGTTAATTTCATGTTATGTGAATTTCACCTCAATGGAAAGGCTCAACCCCAAACATGCCTTATCTTCCCTCCCTGCCTGATTTTTCTCCTAGTGTACAGGGCTCCTCATATACAGTATGTCCGACTTACGTGTCCATTGTTCATCCTGCTTCTTTAAAATAAACATTCCAACAGGGTAGGGATTTTGTCTGTTTAGTTAACTCACGTATCCCTAAAGAGTCTCTGGTACTCAATAAATATTTGTTGAATAAATGAATTAGATAGGGTGTGGTGATGAAGAGAGTCCCGCCGCCATCCGCACCCCCATCTCTAATTCTAACAGGCTCCTGTTAATGATGATCCCCAGTCTGGGCTCATTTTCCCCTCCTTTTCCTGAAGAGCCACATCCGCAGGCTCTCGCTCAGCTCAGCCCCTTTAAATCCTTCTCTGCTGAGAGTTTGAGATAAAGGGGGCCACGAGGGAAGACAATGAATCCATCACAATGTGTGATGAGTTGTCTGCTCTGTGACTTCCCACAGCAATTTATCATGACCCGGAACCACAGCTGTGAGGCTGGGTGTTCACCTGCCAGGACCTCGCTCCCCAACTGCTTCGGAGAGGGATGTTTACAGGAACTTGTCAATAACCATTTACTGAACAGCTGCTCAGATGCAGCCCTGTCCCAGGCACTCAGCCAAATGACAAATGAACGACATAATCATTCATTCATTCGGTGCTTCATTGATTCTGTGATTGATTGATTCCTTCATTCATGTGGTTGTCAAACATTTGTTGAGCACTTACTATGTACCTTGGACTGTGGTACTTGATTTCAAAGATGTCAACACATTATAGACCAGGATTTCTCAGCCTAGGCACTGTGGACATTTGTTTTGTTTTGTTTTGTTTTGTTTTGTTTTGTTTTTGAGACAGGGTTTCACTCTATGGCCCAGGCTGGAGTACAGTGCGCAATCACGTCTCACTGCAGCCTCAACCTCCTGGACTGAAGCAATCTTCCTGCCTCAGCCTCTCAAGTAGCTGTGACTACAGGCACACACCACCATGCCCGACTAATTTTTTGTATTTTTTGTAGAGACAAGGTCTCCCCATATTGCCTAAGCTGGTTTTGAACTCCTGGGCTCAAGCAATCCTCCTGCCTCAGCCTCCTAAAGTGCTGAGATTACAGGCGTGAGCCACTACGCCTGGCCACTGTGCATACTGGGACCAGACATTTCTTTGTCACAGGGGTTGTCTTATATTTTAGCAGCAACTCTGGCTGTAGATGCCAGTAGCACTCCCTCAGTCACGACAACTAAAATGTTCCCAGACATTGCCAAATGTCCTTGGGGCACACAGTCACCCCAAGTTGAGAATCACTGGTCTAGACAACTATATTTTCCACAAATTATCAGACAGAGAAAAAAATGCATTTATTTTTGCTGTTTCCTCTCTCTCTCTCTCTCCCCCCCGCCTCCCCACTTACCTACCTATCTAGCTAGTTACGTTGGAAGGCAAGAGCATAACTACAGCTAACATTTGTAAAGGACACACAGTAAGTGGTCATTTTATCTTGGTTATTCTCACAACAACTCTATGGAGAAAATACCACTAACGCTCATTTTACATATGAAGAAATCAAGGTTCAGAGATGTTAAGCAAGTTGTCCAGGGTCACATGAAGATTAAGGGGCAGAGCTGGGCTTCAAATCCAGGTCCATATGGCTCCAGAGCACATGCTCTGCACCACTGCACCACACATTCCCTGGCACAGAGCCTCACACATTGTAGTGCTCAATAAACATGTATTGCCTGGATGAATGAACACAAGAATGAGGTAAAGATTCTGAGAAAGGCCTGGAGAAGCATAGGCTTCAATATAGGGGCTTGACATTCTGGAGGAACATGTATTATCTTAATTATTTCCATCCATCAGTCCATCCATCCATCGATCCATCCATTCATTCACCAAGCATTCCCCAAACACCTGAGTTGTGCCTGGCACCTAGGAGGAATTCTGGTTTCAAGATCTCATAGTCAGCTGGGCATGGTGGCTCATGCCTGTAATACCAGCACTTTGGGAGGCCAAGGCAGATAGGTCACTTGAGGTCAGGAGTTTGAGACCAGCCTGGCCAACATGGTGAAATCCTGTCTCTACTAAAAATATAAAAATTAGCCGGGCGTGGTGGCAGGCACCTGTAGTCCCAGCTACTCGGAAGGCTGAGGCAGGAGAATCACTTGAACCCGGAAGGCAGAGGTTGCAGCGACCCGAGATCACACCACTGTATTCCAGCCTAGGTGACAGAGTGAGACTCCATCTCAAAAAAAAAAAAAAAAGAAAGAAAGAAAGAAAAAAAAATTCTCATAGCCAAAGAGGACCCATGAAATGTGCTCAGGAATAATTGCAACATCAGCTACAAAGTGAGAAGCTACGTTATGAAGGGGCACATAGATACTACATTAGCCAAGACTTTTGGTCAAAAGTGATAGGCATGCCTGCTCCAATTGGCTTAGGCAACAAAGGGAGGTTACTGGCGCCTAAATCTAGTCGAGGTTGCAGGTATGGCTTGATCAGCGTGTTCAAATAATGTCGTCAGAAATCCCTCCATCATTTCCCTCTGGCTTCCTCTAAGTCAACTTCATTCCCTGCTAGCATGATGGCCACCAAGAGCTTTAGGCATACAACCTGCCAGCTTAGCAACTCCAACTCAAAGAGCACCACTTTTTCAATAATTTTAGCCAAAATTCCAAGACTCATATTAGACCAACCTGAATCATGTGCCTGCTCTTGAACAAAGCACAGTAGCCAGGGGAAAATGATGCTTTGATTGTCTAGTTCTGTGTCCTGAACCCACCCCTGGGACTTGTGGATGGGGACAGCTTGACCTGAGCCATATCAACTGAAAATATAGGAAACATGGCGCTACTAAGAGATGTCTATTCCAGGTATGATGGAGCCTCAGAGGAGAGCAGGAGTCTCTTTCAGCTGGTGGATCAGGGGAGGCTGATCCACCCTGTCCACACTGGTCCAATAAGCCACAGCTATAGATATGAAGGTCTGTTGAGTTCAGGTTGAGCTAGAGGGGGAGGTTGGGCATGGCAAAAAAAAAATCTATCCATCTCTGCTACAGTTAAATATTTGAATATTGGATTGTTTATGGATTAATGAAATCAGTGACCTCTGAGGTCATCTAGGGACCCAGCACATTCCCACAGGACACAACCTAGCACCTGGTCAGAGCAATTGTTCATACCTGAGATCCTGAACTTTCAGACCCTCCCCTAGTCCCCACCAGCCTCTGTCAGTGCCAAGCTGGATAGAACAAACCACATGAGGTTGGTTGGGCCTCTTTCCCCTGGAAAAATGCAGAATGGTCATTTTTTTGTCTGTACATTCCTGGACAAATAAATTCTCTTCTGGGAGCTTTTTCCTGGCTGGGCTATGTTATAGGCTTCATAGCCACCCAGATCCCCTGGGAACCCAGAGTTCCTTCCACGTGTAGGACAGGCTAGTCATCAGCTCCAGGTCAGGGGACTGTCTCGTTTGTACTGGTGGCAGGAATTCTTGGTTGTCCTCAATTTGGTTGTCCTGACTTTCGGTGGGAAACATGGTCAACAGAATAAGGACTGCATTTCCTACCTTCTACTGCAGGTAGGTGTGACTGCATGACTAAGCTCTGGCCAATGACCTGCAAGTGGCAGTGACAGGTCATGCCCTTCAAGGGAGGAACATGCCCTTTCTTTCTCCTTTCCTTTTTCTTCCAGCCTTCTGTTTAGAATTGAGTTCTGGTGGGAACCACTTAGGACCATGCTGATGAGGGTAACACCATAGAGATGGCAGAGCTGGGGCTGGGCGTAGTGGCTCATGTTTGCAGTCCCACCACTCTGGGAAGCCAAGGTGGGAGGATTGCTTGAGACCAGGAGTTTGAGACCAGTCTAGGCAACATAGGAAACCTCGTATCTGCAAATAAACTCCTAGCTCAAGCAATCCTCCCGCCTCAGCCTCCCAAGTAGCAGGGCTATAAGCACACACTACCATGCCTGGCTAATATTAAATCTTTTCTTTTTCTTTTCTTTCTTTCTTTCTTTTTTTTTTTTTTTTTTTTTTTGTAGAGATGAGGTCTTGCTATGCTGCCCAGGCTGCTCTTGAACTCCTGGACTCGAGAGATCCTTCTGCCTTGGCCTCCCAAAAGTGCTGGGATTATAGGCATAAGCCACTGTGCCTGGCTTATACTCTCAATAGAGAGGTCCCAATTGGCCACTGGTCAGCCAATAGTCAGGCTCTCCTGGGCAGATGTTCACCCTGATCCAATAAGCCACAGCTATGGATATGAAGGTCTGTTGATTTCAGGTTGAGCAAGAGGGAGAAGTTGGGCATGGCAGAAAAGCCTAACACTCTCTGCTACAATTAAATATTTGAATATTGGATTACTGAACCTGGGCATAGAGTCCTTATCTTCTAAGAGCTTATATCCTATTACTATTTTATTATTATTAATAACATATCGTTGTTAATTAATAGCTACAGTTCACTAAACATTATTAGGTGCCAGGTGTGGTGCTTATAATTAGAAATCCCACTGAATTCCCTTAATGAAAATTAGGCAGTCAGAGACCTTTCTTCACAGATCGCAACCCCAGGGATGTTGGGGATTTCAGAAATGTGTTTTGGGGAAAGAAGTATAATTATTCGACTTTCACTTAATCAGAGAAGCTAAGTGGTAGGTGGAGTTGTAAAGGAAGGCAAAGAACTGGGCAGGCAGATGCTAAATGGGAGATTGTTCCAGGCATAAGAGAAATGGGGGTGGGTATGAAAAAAAGTGGGAGAGCGAGCGAGAGAGAGCCAAGGGAAATTTGGTTTAGACTGGATAAAAAGGCCAGTGAACAGGGGGAGTTTTGGTAACAGCTATTCCATGCTGTCAGGGAGAAGTACACAGATCTTCAATCATAGACTCTACCACCATCCCCTCTCCTCTTCCTGCAGGTGGGAAGAGCCAAGGTGCTCTCCCTACCCCTTCATCCTGGGGCCTTCAGAGATCCTGAGCTCATCCTCCTGACCTGCCCATTGGTTCTGGCCCTCACGTCCTGTTTGCTGTACCTACTTTATCCCATGCCACCATCTCCATGCCCCAGTCTGGTGACAATCCCACTTCCTGCCCATTCCATTGGCTTCTCCATTTGACTTGGAGCTCTTCAGCTGGATCGAGACAACTACTCTGATGAATGCCATGTCACTGGCTCAACAGAATGGGCCCAAGTGAGTCCATATCATTGACATGAAGGTGCTGTCAGTCTGGTGGGGGCTGAGGGAATGAGACTATGTGTTAGCTGTGTTTGTTTGATTGTGAGGAATAGACGGTCACAAACTGAGGGCATAGTATACGGATGCTCAGAGAGAAATACAGAAGACGAGATCTCATAGAAAACAAGAAGAGATGTCGTAAATGAGTCAGGCTTCCTGGAGTCCAGGACTAGGGAGGAACTCTCTAATGAGGATTACTCCAAGGAGTCTCAGGGCTGATGGGTCTTCATGCCGAAGCCCCACATTCAGCTCCTCTCTTCCTTCTCTTGATCTCTCTGCTTCTGCTTTTTGTCTCACGTCCAAAATGTCCAACTATTCAGCATAACTTTACTCTGCTTCCCCTCTCCATGCTCTGTAGCAAAATGCCCTGTTGGAATTAAATTAAAAATTTTAATCTCTGCTTAGTGAGAGAGATGGTGACTCACTGATGCAGGAAGGTATTTCCCCTTCCAAGGGTGATGTATTCAGCTTTTGGGTTAAAAAGGAGATGCTATGAGGCACAGGTGGCTAGCCGGGTAGATTACATAAAAACACACAAGAAATGCTCTTTCTGTTAAAAGAAGAAAAAAGAAAAAACAAAACTTGGCCAGGCACAGTGGTTCATGCCTATAATCCCAGAACTTTGGGAGGCCAAGGCAGGCAGATTGCTTGAGGTAAGGAGTTTGAGAACAGCCTGGCCAACATGCAAACCCCATCTCTACCAAAAATACAAAAATTAGCCAGGCATGGTGGCACGCTCCTGTAATCCCAGCTACTCAGGCGGCTGAGGCATGAGAATCGCTTGAACCTGGGAGGCAGAGGTTGCAGTGAGCCAAGATCACGCCTCTGCACTCCAGCCTGGGCGACAGAGTGAGACTCTGTCTCAAAAAAAAAAAAAAAAAAAAAAAAAAAAAAAGAAAAGAAAAGAAAAAAGAAAAGAAAAAAACTTGTTTCCTCAAAAACTTAAATATAGAATTACCACAAGACCCAGCAAGTCTACTACTGGCTATATACCCCAAAGAATTGAAAGCAGAAACATGAACAGGAATTTGTAGAACCATGTTTATAGCAGCATTATCTCCAGTGAGCTGAGATCGTGCCACTGCACTCCAGCTTGGGCAAGAAAGCGAGACTCTGTCTCAAAAAATAAAAATAAAAAATAAAAAAAGAAGTCCCAAAGTAGGGTGGCTCCTGAGTTAGTTAACTCAATGGTTCAAACCAAGTTCCTTCCATCATTCTGCTCTGCCATTCAGAACATGTCATTTCAGAAAGACCATCTCTTCTCACATCTGTTTCTTAGGAATGACTCCTTCCTTCTTTCCTTCTTTCCTGCCTTCCTGCGTTCTTTCCTTCCTTTCCTCTGTCCCTCCCTCCTTCCTTCCTTGACGGGATCTCAGTCTGTCACACAGGCTGGAGTGCAGTGATGTGTTCATAGCTCATTGCAACCTTGACCCCTGCACTCAAGTGATCCTTCCACCTCAGCTTCCCAAGTAGCTGGGACAACAGGCATGCACCACCATGCCTGGCTAATTTAAAAAAAAAAAATTATAGGCAGGTCTCACTATATTGCCTAGGCTGATCTTGAACTCCTGAGCTCAAGCAATCCTCCCATCTCAGCCTCCCAAAGTGCTGAGATTACAGGTTTGAGCCAGTAGGCCCGTCCACTACATCTTTCTTTAGAAGTTCCACAACAAATTTCCTCTCACGTTTCATAGCCATACACTCGTTTTCATACCCACTCCTACACCAGTCACCCACAAGTGCAATGGGACTAACACTATATTCCCGAATTGGGGATGAAGTTGTCTTTCTCAAGAGTTTAAAACCTGAGTAAAATTGGGTATTCTGTTAACAATGAAAATAGAATGGTTTATTTATTTATTTATTGAGACAGGGTCTCACTCAGCACTCACTGCAGCCTCGACCTCCTGGGCTCAAATGATCCCCCCGCAACTGCCACCCAGCTTCCAGAGTAGCTGGGACTGTAGGCGCACGCCAGCACACCTGGCTATTTTTTCTTTTTCTTTCTTCTTTTTTTTTTTTTTTTTGAGACAGTCTCGCTCTGTCACCCAGGCTGGAGTACAATTGTGCAATCTCGACTCACTGCAGCCTCTGCCTCCCGGGTTCAAGTGATTCTCCTGCCTCAGTCTCCCGAGTAGCTGGAATTACAGGCACCCGACACGATGCCCAACTAATTTTTTCTATTTTTAGTAGGGACAGAGTTTCACCATGTTGGCCAGGCTGGTCTCAAACTCCTGGCCTCAGGTGATCCACCACCTCAGCCTCCCAAAGTGCTGGGATTACAGGCATGAATCCACCCCTGGCTATATTTTCTATTTTTTGTAGAGAAAAGGAGTCTCACTATGTTGCCCAGGCTGATCTTGAACTCCTGGGCTCGAGGGATCCTCCTGCCTCCCACAGTGCTGAGATTTCAGGCATGAGCTCTCATGCCCCACTTCGAATAAATTTTGAATGAGCAACTAAGAATGTCTGCTATACCCCCGAGACTGACAAGCTCTCGGGATTAATGGACACGTGGGAAGGATTGTTTCAAGCGTGCTTCTATTACCAACTAGCAGGTGGGGAGTATGAGTTCCCAAATTCTGGATCAAAGGTGGCTCACCCACAGATTCTCATTCCAGCCTGTGAGATGGAGTAAAGGAAGAATGGGGCGTGCTCTTTATTTTTAAGGTCATGACCTCTGCACAAACAGTTCCCTCTCCTTCCTGCCCTAAGTAAGCCCTGGCTCTTCCCTGACAGTCCTTGAAGCCCTTCCCAGGGGATGGTGGTCCTCCTCTCAACCCCATGGTGTCCTCTGTCCTCCACACCTCTATTACTAGATCCATAGTCCTCCATCTTAAGTAAGCACTGAGGCTCCTGGCATCTGGCTGTACCACCTTCTGTGCCTTCTCATTGATGATGCCTACTCATCAATCAATCAACCAGTCAATCAACCCTTATTCTCAGAGGGCTTTGGCAACTGGCTTATCCTTCTCACCCAGTTTCTACTGCCATATTGGTGACTTTAATGACCCAGGACCTGGTCAAACTCCTGGCCCCTCAGTTTGTGTCCCTTCTTATTCCAATGACCTTCACCTCCACTCTGCTTTAGTCACCATCTCCCAGGACCATGTCCTGGACCTCAGTTTCTCCTGGAACGAATCTTCCTCTAAAGTCTCACATTTCTCTGATCACAGGCTCTGTTCTTTTGATCATTCTAGCTTAGCCGTTCTTTGAACTCCAGAATCCCTTGGCCCTTCCACTTTCCCCCTCTCAGGACACTCCTTCCTCCATTTCCTTTCCCATCCAGTCTAGATTCCATGATCTTTGCTATACCCAGGCATGGACGTTGTGAACAACTCCCCAATATCCATTCCAACCCAGATGGTTGGTCCAAGTGGGTCATGGTCATTCCCTGTCTCTTGTCAGGAGAGGAACAGGCATGTGACTCACTTCTAGCACTAGAGGGTAGAGTGAGGTGGGGCGAAGGGGACTCTGGGAAAAATTTTCCCATGAAAGAGACAAAATAATTGATTATCTTTCTTTCTGAGGATGAACCCAACAACAAGGGTGGCAGTACAGAGAGACAGAAAGAATCCAGATCCTTGACGATATTGTCAAGCCACTAAATCAATCCACTCTGAAGCTTATCTTCCCCCAGGATATCCTAGTACATTAAATAATCAATTATTTCATATTTAAACCAGCTTGAGTCAGGCATTCTGCTACTTTCAGACAAAAGCACCCTAAATAACATAATTTGCAACTTAGAGCAAAAGCCCAGTCCTGGATCAATGTAAATTTCCTTCCGTCCTGTTTTTATATTTCTTCTGGTTAGATTGGTGGAGAAGACAATAGGTCCTCAATCCTCCAGAAACCTCAGACATCTCTCTACCATCCACCATTAGGAGAGCCTTAGTTTTCCTCATCTATCTCCAGCCTTTGTTTAAGGTTGTAGAAGACCTGGGTTGTTATGTAAAATGGCCAGCTATCTTGACTAGGAAACAGATATTTTTTGAATTTCCCAAGGATAGCATGGGTATTCAGCTTGGGTTGAGAGGAATAGAGGGGAGATCTTGAGGTTTAAATAAATCCAGCATTTATAAGAAGGTAGGGTAGGTATATCCAGATTAAGTTGAGTGAACCAAGTAATTCCCAGTGGCTGAACTGAGTCAGGGGACAAAGAAAAGCTTTCTGCCCTGTGTTGTGGCCTGACAGGGGATGCAAGTCCCAGGAAAGGGTGATCTTTGGGCAGAGCAACAGAATCAGCCTTTTGCTCCTGCATCTTGGGCCTGGCTAGTTACAGTCCCAGTAACACATGTTGACACCATAACAAACAGTAGACACCAATGATGACATATCTTAAAACTATGTGAACCACTTGGCAAGTCCTGGTGGGTTGCTGGGTGTGGAAGTGGAAGGCGGTTCCTGTTGGTGGGAAGGCCCCAGGTCGCTCCCATAATCTCAGTCACCTAGACTGCTGGCAGTAACAAATTAATGGTCTCCAATTCTTACCACCACCCGGGAATTCCTGTTTTCCCTGTTGGCACTCTTCTCCCATTCACCATAGCAACTATTTTGAATCTTCTCAACACTCATCCCACTTCCCACCCTTCTGCCTTCCTTCTCACTCTCATCAGGCAACTCTGCCTCCTATTTCTTTTTCTTTTCTTTCTTTCTCTTTCTCCTTCCTTCCTCCCTCCCTCCCTCCCTTCTCTCTCTCTCTCTCTCTTTTTTTTTCTTTCTTCTTTTTTGAGTCAGGGTCTTGCTCTGTTGCCCAGACTGGGGTGAAGTGGTACAATCATGGCTTACTGCAGTCTTGACCTCCTGAGTTCAAAGTGATCCTCCCACCTCAGCCTCCCAAGTGGCTGGGACTACCCTGCCTCCTGTTTCACACAGAAAATATTTTTTGGGCCAGGCACGGTGGCTCACACCTGTAATCCCAGCATTTTGCGAGGCCAAGATGGGCGGATCATGAGGTCAAAGAGTTCGAGACCGGCCGGGCGTGGTGGCTCAAGCCTGTAATCCCAGCACTTTGGGAGGCTGAGACGGGCAGATCACAAGGTCAGGAGATTGAGACCATCCTGGCTAACATGGTGAAACCCTGTCTCTACTAAAAAATAAAAGAAAGCTAGCCGGGCGAGGTGGTGGGCACCTATAGTCCCAGCTACTCGGGAGGCTGAGGCAGGAGAATAGCGAAAACCCAGGAGGCAGAGCTTGCAGTGAGCTGAGATCCGGCCACTGCACTCCAGCCCAGGAGACAGAGCTAGACTCCGTCTCAAAAAAAAAAAAAAAAATAGTTCGAGACCAACCTGGCCAACATGGTGAAACCCCGTTCTCTACTAAAAAAAAATACAAAAATTAGCGGGGGGTAGTGGTACATGCCTGTAATCCCAGCTACCAAGGAGGCTAAGGTAGAAGAATCGCTTGAACCCAGGAGGTGGAGGTTGCAGTGAGCCAAGATCATGCCACTGCACTCCAGGCTGGGTGACAGAGCAAGACTCCATCTCAAAAAAAAGAAAAAAAAGAAAGGCCTGGCGCATTGGCTCATGCCTGTAATCCCAGCAGTTTGGAAGGCCGAGGCGGGTGGATCACTTGAAATCAGGAGTTCGAGACCAGCCTGGCCAACATGGTGAAACCCCATCTCTACTAAAAATACAATAGTAGCTGAACATGTTGGCACACGCCTATAATCCCAGCTTCTTGGGAAGCTGAGGCAGAAAAATTGCTTGAACCCGGGAGGCAGAGGTTGCAGTAAGCCAAGATCACACCACTGCACTCCAGCCTGGGCAACAAGAGCAAAACTCTGTCTCAAAAAAAAAAAGAAAGAAAGAAAGAAAAAAGAAAAAGAAAATATTTTTTATTTTTATTTTGCTATGTTGTCCAGGCAGGTCTCAAAATCCTGGCCTCAAGTGATCCTCCCACCTCCGCCTCCCAAGTAGCTCGGACTACGGGCATGAGCACAAGACTTTACACAAAATAGATGCCATCTATCTGATTTATCTTTATATCTTATAGAGACAGGGCTCCCTCTGTTGCCCAGGCTGGTTTTGAACTTCTGGGCTCAAGCAATCCTGCTGCCTTGGCTGCCCAAAGTGCTGGGATTACAGGTATGACCCACCACACATGGCCTCCACCTATCTTCGTGTTTAATACTTGACTCCATTCTGTTCCAGTAATTTATCTGTCAGGTCCCTTACTAGAGTGGCTTTAATTACACAGCTTTACCATCGCTCTTTTTTTTTTTTTTTTTTTGGAGACGGAGTCTTGCTCTGTCGCCTGGGCTGGAGTGCAGTGGCCGGATCTCAGCTCACTGCAAGCTCCGCCTCCCAGGTTTACGCCATTCTCCTGCCTCAGCCTCCCAAGTAGCTGGGACTACAGGCGCCCGCCACCTCACCCAGCTAGTTTTTTGTATTTTTTAGTAGAGACGGGGTTTCACTGTGTTAGCCAGGATGGTCTCGATCTCCTGACCTCGTGATCCACCCGTCTCGGCCTCCCAAAGTGCTGGGATTACAGGCTTGAGCCACCGCACCCGGCCTACCATCGCTCTTAATATCTCCTGGCCACTGGCTTATTTGTGAAGTGTTCATCCCGTGGCCTCTGGGTACTCACTGTCTCCTGGTTTTCCTCTCCTCCCTAGTGCCTCAGCTTAGTCTCCTTGATGTTGGTGTCCTTCAGGGAGCTATCTTCAGCCCCCCCTCCATGTCACTGTACCCTCTCCCTGGGCAGGACCGTGGCTCCACTCTTGCCCCTTCTGCCCATTTTCCAGGGTGCAGTCAGAGTGCTCTGAGTTGCAAATGAGATCATGCCACACCCCTGTTTATAAACCCACTTATTGCTCTCAGGGAAAATTCCAGACAGACTCCTTAACACCAGCACATACGGCCGGACGAGGTTCAGGTGAATGTAGTTTGTTTGGGAGGTGACCCAGGAAGAGGAATGGGGAAGGGAGGCAGGGAAGGGAAGGCAGTCGACACAGGAAGCACTAAAGGGCAGGTCACGGCGGGCGTGGTGATTCATGCCTGTAATTCCAGCCCTTTGGGAGGCTGAGGCGGTTGGATCACTTGAGGTCAGGAGTTCGTGACCAGCCTGGCCAACATAGTGAAACCCTGTCTTTACTAAAAATACAAAAATGAGGTGGGCGTGATGGAGCATACCTGTAATCCCAGCTACTCGGGGAGGCTGAGGCAGGAGAATCGTTTGAACCTGGGAGGTGAAGGTTGCAGTGAGCCGAGATGGTGCTGCTGCACTGCAACCTGGGCCACAGGGCGAGACTCCATCTCAGGGGTCGGGGGGAATAAAAAAAGGAACGGCAGGTCACGGTTGTGGGTATCTGGGCTCAGTCCCACTAGGGCCCTCTGGAGATTGCCTAGACCTGCATCAGGGCTGTCCCACCTAAGGGAATTGGGTTATTTAACGAGCAGTCCCCCAGCCTCTATTCTCTGAGAGCTCGCTCTCTTCTTTCTCTCTCACTCCTTCCTTTTCTTCATCCTTTCTACTTCCTCCCTCCTTTCTCCCCTCATGGACGTGAGCGCTTGACGCCATGTTTGCTTGTGGCCCCGCCCACAGCCATAGCTGATTGGACCAGGGATAAATAACTAGGCCAATCATTCCCCTTGAATTCCAGAACTGGGTAGTGGATCTGGGCTTGCACTTAAAGTGCGGAAGCCTAACCTTAAAGGTGGAGTTGGACCACGTGTTCTGGGAGAAACAGAGGAATCCAGTGTTTACAGAGACTCACAGTTGGTGCACAGAGAGACAAACAGAGGGGGGCCCATGCAGCTTCAAATTGAAAGAGCAGCTTCAGCTTAGGACAGTTTAGTTTCTGATTCTATTAACAGGTTCTCATGAGGTTGGGCCACATTTCCTGCACTTGAGTTCTGTGAGATAAGTGTTTCCTCAGAAAAACCTCCCTTTTCAGCTGAAGAATGTCACCTGATTTTCTGTAAATTGTAAACACATACACACACACGACTGAGAAATCCACCATTCAATCCCCAATCCCCATTTCTTCACACGTGGCTTCTTACTCCACAGAGAAACAGAGACCACCATTCTCAACATCCCACTTAGTCTATCATAATCTTTGAATGGCTCAGTTGGTTCCATCTTCTCTACATCCTTGCAACACACAAACATTTTCCCTTGACTCCATTGAAAACCATTCTTACCTCTCTTTCTTTCTTTTTTTAGATGGAGTCTCACTCTGTCGCCCACACTGGAGTGCGGTGGCGCTATCTTGGCTCACTACAACTTTCTTTTCCTAGGTTCAAGTGATTCTTCTATCTCATCCTTCTGAGTAGCTGGGATTACAGGCAGGCGCCATCGCACCCAGCTAATTTTTGTATTTTTAGTAGAGACAGGGTTTTGCCATGTTGGCCAGGCTGGTCTTGAACTCCTGATCTCATGTGATCCACCCGGCTTGGCCTCCCAAAGAGCTGGGATTACAGGTGTGAGCCACCGCACCTGGCCTCTTAGCTCCCTTGTTCCTCATAGTCAAGCCTATAGAAAAAATAGTCCATGCCTGCTGTCTCCACTCTCTCCTCTCATTAGTCCTTACTTGCACTATTTTGTGGGAGAGCGTTTCATTTTGAAGATGTGACTCGAAGTGTCTGTGGGATATATAGGTTCATAGATTCATAGACTATTCTGGGGTGGAGCACAGAATTCAGATATGATCTGGAGTTATAGATTTAGCGTTCGGTGATTTAAAAAGTAATGAATGCAGGCCGGGCGTGGTGGCTTACCTGAGGTCAGGAGTTCGAGGTCAGCCTGACCAACATGGAGAAACCCATCTCTACTAAAAATACAAAAAATTAGCTGGGCGTGGTGGCACATGCCCGTAATCCCAGCTACTTGGGAGACTGAGGCAGGAGAATCGCTTGAACCTGGGAGGCAGAGCTTTCGGTGAGCCGAGATCGCGCCATGGCACTCCAGCCTGGGCAACAAGAGTGAAACTCTGTCTCAAAAAAAAAGTAATGAACCCATATGGTAAAAAAAATTCAGATACAAGCAGGGTGATAAATAAATTGTCAAACACCGACTAATTCCCCCAGCTCCCTTCCCAGAGACCACTTTGTGTATCCTTCCAGATGTGCTAGCTTCATGGGCATGGGACCTGTGCAGTCATATGGGGACCCACACTTAGAAGGGATCTGAATTCGTTTAATGCTTTGCTGTCACCATTTTGAAATGTTTAACTTTTGAATAAGGGACTTCACATTTTCATTTTGCACTAGGCCTTACAAATTATGTAGTAGATCCTGTTTCCAGTTATATTCCATGCATAATTAAACATATAATATACATATATACTCCCTCCTCCCACCTGCTTTGCATTTAGCATTTGATTATTATTAAAACAATGTGTGCGGATGAAATTTCCCAGGGAGAAGATGCAATAGTCATTAGTGCTGTTCACCAAATATTTCTGCTTCTGCAGTTTCTGGATACATGGGGGATATATGCGGGAATTGCATTTCCTGATTCCTTAGTGGTTGGGTAGGACTAAGCGATTAGTTTTGACCAATGAGTAATGAGTAGAGAAGTGAGTACATTTCTAGGTCAGAGCTTTTTTTTTTTTTTTTTCCTGGTAACTTTATATTCTTTCCATCACAAGGTCAGAACATTTAATTGCTGCTGTGAGACTGTAATTCTCTTCCCTCAGCCTCCCGAGTAGCTGGGATTACAGGTGCCTGACACCACGTCTGGCTAAATTTTGTATTTTTAGTAGAACTCATTAAAGAGTTCAAGACAGTGGCTGTTCCATTAGCCTTGATCTCTGAGTGACTAAAGAGAGCAGAGCCTTCTGGGAGACCCATGATGGACATGCAGTGTGGGTGAGAATTAAATCATCACTGTTATAAGCCATGAGACTCTGAGAGTGCTTTCTTATTTCAGCATAACCTGTCCTATCCTGATAGGAACATAAAAAGTGCTGAGAGACAATTTGTTGGAACTGATATTTACAGGGAGAAGAGAGCCAGAGAAAGTTAAGACAAAGGTCGGATGCAGTGGCTTATGCCTGTAATCCCAGTACTTTGGGAGGCTGAGGCAGGAGGATCACTTGAGGCCAGGAGTTTGAGTCCAGCCTGGGTAACATAGCAAGACCCTATCTCTACAAAATTAAAAAAAAAAATAGCCAGGCTTGGTGGCATGCACCTGTGGTCCCAGCTACTCAGGAGGCTGTGGCAGGAGGATCACTGGAGCCCAGAAGTTTGAGGTGGCAGTGAGCTATGATCACGCCACTGCACTCCGGCCTGGGTGACAGAGCAAGACCCAGTCTCTAAAATAAATAAATTAAATTATTTTTTTAAAGAGAAAGATAAGATAAAGAGTCATAGAGGTACAAATGAGAAACCAGGAGAACATGGGACCCAGGAGAGTCATGGAAACCAAGGGAAAAAACTGCTCCAAGAAGTAGAAAGTGGTCAGTGGTGTTGAATGGATCCAAGAGATCAAGTAAAATAAGGAATAAAATATATTCACGAAGTCTGGCTACTGAGAAGTCCTTGGTAACCTCATTGAGAACAGAATCCATGGAGTGGTGGAGGTGGCAATAGTGAAATAGCAGACAAGGGCTGAAGGAGTAGAGAGGGGAGAGCATGAGGGATCAGTGCAAGAGTTCAGCAGAAAGACAAACAGGCCAGGCGCAGTGGTTCACACCTGTAATCCCAGCACTTCGGTAGGCCGAGATGGGTGGATTGTTTGAGGTCAGGAGTTTGAGATCAGCCTGGCCAACATGGTGAAACCTTGTCTCTACTAAAAATACAAAAATTAGCCGGGCATGCTGGCGTGTGCCTGTAATCCTAGCTGCTTGGGAGGCTGGGGTAGGAGAATCTCTTGAACCCAGGAGGCAGAGATGGCAGTGAACTGAGATCATGCCACTGCACTCGAGCCTGGGCAACAGAGTGAGACTCCATCTCAAACGAACAAACAAACAAACAAAGACAAGAAAATAGACGTCTTTGAATGGTAGCAAGAGCAACACTAAAGTGATTTGCCTATTCTGGACATTTCCTATAAATGGAGTCATAAAAGAAGTGTCCTGGCTGGGCACGGTGGCTCCCACCTGTAATTCCAGGACTTTGGGAGACCAAGGCAGGCAAATCATGAGGTCAAGAGATCGAGACCATCCTGGCCAACATGGTGAAACTCCGTCTCTAGTAAAAATACAGAAATTAGCTTGGTGTGGAGGTGCGCACCTGTAGTCCCAGCTACTTGGGAGACTGAGGCAGGAGAATCACTTGAACCCGGGAGGCGGAGGTTGCAGTAAGCCGAGATCACGCCACTACACTCCAGCCTGGTGACAGAGCGAGACTCCATCTCAAAAAAAAAAAAAAAAAAAGAAAAAGAAAAAGAAAAAAAGGTATCCTTTTGCATCTGGCTTATTTCACTTAGCATAATGTTTTAAAGGCTCATCCATGTTGAAGCATGGGTCAGTGCTTCATTCCTTTTTTTTTTTTTTTTTTTTTTTTTTTTGAGACAGAGTCTTGCTCTGTCACCCAGGATGGGGTGCAGTGGCCGGATCTCAGCTCACTGCAAGCTCCGCCTCCCGGGTTTAGGCCATTCTCCTGCCTCAGCCTCCCGAGTAGCTGGGACCACAGGCGCCCGCCACCTCGCCCGGCTAGTTTTTTGTATTTTTTAGTAGAGACGGGGTTTCACTGTGTTAGCCAGGATGGTCTCGATCTCCTGACCTCGTGATCCGCCCGTCTCGGCCTCCCAAAGTGCTGGGATTACAGGCTTGAGCCACCGCGCCCGGCCGCTTCATTCCTTTTTAAGGCTGAATAATATTCCCTTTTATGGACAGCCCCCTTTTGTGGATTCATTTGTCAGTGGATGGACATTTGACTTGTCTGCCTGTTCACTGCTGTACCCACTATTCCTGGTGCTCTTGGGAATGAATGAATGAATGAGTGAATGAATAAAACGAGCAGAGCTGTCCAAGGTCACAGAGCTGGTAAGATGTGAAATCAGGATTGGAAGTCAGACCATTAGTCCCCTAGAGCCAATGTTCTTTTTTTTTTTTTTTTTTTAAGAGGGAGTTTTGCTGTCACCCCAGCTGGAGTGCAGTGGCGTGATGTCAGCTCACTGCAACCTCTGCCTCCTGGGTTCAAGCAGTTCTTTTCTCCTCAGCCTCCCGAGTAGCTGGGATTACAGGTGTCTGATACCACGTCTGGCTAATTTTTATATTTTTAGTAGAGATGGGGTTTCGCCATGTTGGCCAGGCTGGTCTGGAACTCCTGACCTCATGTGATCTGCTCATCTTGGCCTCCCAAAGTGCTGGGATTACATGTGTGAGCCAGCCTGCATGGCCAGGCCAATGTTTTAAGCATCAGGCTTTACCTGTGAATCTTCTCTTTTTACGGATGAAGATGACTTCATTACTTTTTTTTTTTTTTTAGATATGGGAGTCTCACTATGTTGCCCAGGTTGGTCTCAAACTCCAGGACTCATGCAATCCTCCCACCTCAGCCTCCCAAAGTGTTAGGATTACAGGCGTGAGCCACCATACCTGTCTGATACTTCATTTCTTTTTATGGCTGAGTAATATTCCGTAGCATGGATAGAATACTTTTATCTATCCATTCATCCATTGATGGGCATTTTGGTTGTCTCTCTTTTTTGGCTATCATGAATAATGCCGCCATAAATATTGTGTACAAGGTTTTATGTGGATATATATTCTCATTTCTCTTGAATATGTACCTAAGCATGGAATTGCTGGGTCATATGTTAACTTTGTTTCACCCTTAGAGGAACTGTGGAGCTGAATTTCACAGCAGCCACACCCTTTGACATTCCCACCAGCAGAGTATGAGGGGTCCAGTTTCTCCACATCCTCACAAACTCTTGTTATTGTCTCTTTTTAATTATAGTCATGCTAGTGGGTGTGCAGTGCTAGTTCATTGTGGTTGTGATTTGCATTTCCCTGAGGTGACTGTCTCTTATTCTCTGTGATGATGATGATGATGATGACAATCTAAATCTATAGAGGGTGGCAGTGTAGTTTACTAAGAGTCAAGGCAACTAATACTGGCTGTGTCTTCTTGGCCAAGTCATTAACTTCTCTGAGCCTGTTTCTGCATCTGTTCATAGGGTTGTGACAATTAAACAAAAAAGGCATGAGAAGCCCTTATCATGATGACTGACATAGGATAAGAGCTCCATAACTGGAATCAATTTTTTAAAGTAATCTTTTTGAATGTATTTTATATATGTATTATATATGTATATAAAATATACGTATATAAAATGCATGTGTGTATTTTTATATACATACTGTCCTTTGACCCTCAAAGTAACCACGTCTGAGTTTGGGATTTGAGATCTGGAAATGTGGATTCTAAAATCCTTCACCTCTTTGAGCCTTGGTTTCCTCATCTGTAAAATGGGAAGAATTGTTATTAGGAATATTAAATGAACGAATAAATGCAAAGTTGTTCAAGAAATATATGGCACATAGCAAGCCCTTCTTAAGTGTTAGTTCTTATTTTTAATAATGCTATCATTAGGAGTATCATTATTTGATTCCTATTTTTACTACTCAACAAATATTGAATGATAAACATATACACTGGGCTGGGCACGGTGGCTCACGCCTGTAATCCCAGCACTTTGGGAGGTCAAGGCGGGCAAATCACCTGAGGTCAGGAGTTTGAGACCAGCCTGGCCAACATGGTGAAACTCCATCTTTACTAAAACTACAAAAGCTAGTTGGGCATGGTGGTGGTATGTGTCTATAATTCCAGCTACTCAGTAGGCTGAGGCAAAAAAATTGCTTGAATCCGGGAGGTGGAGGTTGCAGTGAGCCGAGATCATGCCACTTCATTCCAGCCTGAATGACAGAGCAAGACTCCATCTAAAAAACAAAAACAAAACATGCTGAAATCGAAAACAAGACATGTTACTTAGACCAGCTATCATAGGACCAATGGAAAAGAGCATAATTAGTAAATGCCCCCTTCTGCATTAATACAGAGATTGCGTGTCATAATTCCGTGTAGCAGGTGATGGGACTTCCTGACATTCCTGGGCCCAGCATACAATTTCTTTCTTTCTTACTTTTTTCTCGAAAAAGTGAGATAGGGTCTCACTGTGTCACCTAGGCTAGAGTGCAGTGGTGTGATCACAGCTCACTGCAGCCTCAGCTTGTCAGGCTCATGTGATCTTCCTGCCTCATCCTCCCAAGTAGCTGGGACCGTAGGCACATGCCATGATGCCTGGTTAATTTTTATTGTTTTTGTAGAGACAGGGCTTTCCTGGCTAATTTTTATGTTTTTGTAGAGACAGGGCTTTCCTTACGTTGCCCAGCTGGTCTCAAACTCCTGTCCTCAGGCAATCCTCCTACCTTGGCCTCCCAAAGTGCTGGGATTATAGGTGTGAGCCACCATTCCTGGCCTACAATTTCTTTCTTTCTTTCTTTCTTTCTTTCTTTCTTTCTTTCTTTCTTTCTTTCTTTCTTTCTTTCTTTCTTTCCTTTCTTTCCTTTCTTTCCTTTCTCTCTCTTTCTTTCTATCCTTCCTTCCTTCCTTCCTTTCTTTCTTTCTTTCTTTCTTTCTTTCTTTCTTTCTTTCTTTCTTTCTTTCTTTCTTTCTTTCTTTCTTTCTTTCTTTCTTTCTTTCTTTCTTTCGAGATGGGGTCTTACTCTGTCGCCTAGGCTGGAGTGCAGTGGCATGATCTCGGCTCACTGCAACTTCTGCTTCCCAGGTTCAAGCAGTCCTCCCACCTCAACCTCCTGAGTAGCTGGAACCACTATGCCCAGCTAATTTTTTTGTATTTTTGGTAGAGACGGGGTTTCACCATGTTGTTCAGGCTGGTCTTGAACTCTGAGTTCAAGCGATCCATCCATCTTGGCCTCCCAAAGTGCTGGGATTACAGGTGTGAATCACCATGCCCAGCCTACAATTTTTTAAAAGCAGATTATTGTAAATATAAAAACATTACTATGAGAACACCTTATAATAATGATGAGTATTTTTCTTTCACATGATGAAATCATAACTTACATGTATTTAACTCCCTCAAATTCAGTTATACATGTTCCATGGGGACATAGAGAGAGAGAATAATATAACCAGTACAATGATTCAGCAACTGGGTTTCCTGGAGTAAGTGTGAGATGGGATACTTGCATCTGGGGTTCCCTCCATCAATCTCTGTTCTCATGTGCTTCTCACAGAGTGAGCATCTTGCTGCTCTATCTTTAAATCTAGGTACATATTTTTCAGCCACATGACCCCTAAAATAAGCCAATTCCTCCACCTTCATCTGGAGCAAAACTGTAGAAACAGCAACTTGTTCTGGAGCTGGAAATTGGCTCCAGTGGACCCACTGGGAAGAAGGAGTTTTTTGCTATGCTTTGTGGACAATTTAAGGGTTTAAAAGGCAATTTTGATAAGCCATGTGTTTTGTTTGTTGTGAGACGGAGTCTCGCTCTGTTGCCCAGGCTGGAGTGCAGTGGCGTGATCTTGGCTCACTGCAAGCTCCACCTCCTGGGTTCACGCCGTTCTCCTGCCTCAGCCTCTCGAGTAGCTGGGACTACAGGCGCCTGCCACCATGCCCGGCTAATTTTTTGTAATTTTAGTAGAGACAGGGTTTCACCATGTTAGCCAGGATGATCACGATCTCCTGACCTCGTGATCCGCCTGCCCTGGCCTCCCAAAATGCTGGGATTACAGGCGTGAGCCACTGTGCCTGGCGATGAGCCATGATTTTTATCTGAAGTGCCGTCTTTAGAAGATAACCTCCATGTAAAATGTTTTTCCACAGTTTATATTTTAAAATATAAAATTGAAGAAAAAACTATTGCCAGCTTTGCTTTTTTCCTCTTTGTTAATGGACTATCTATTAACATCTCACCAAATGGAGTCTCACAGTACACAGCTTGGGAAATGCTGCCTTAAGATGCAGTGTGAAGCCTAAAGTTTATGTAACCATGACTTAGCCATCTGTGTAATGGGTATACCCATGGGGCGTAGGGATTGGGGGAAGTAGTTTGCACCAGGTAGGTCTGGTGTGGACCATAGGTGGCAATCCAGACAGGCTAGAGCAATGTTCAGGATACAGCAGCAAGTGACAGGTTCTGGCCAGCTGTCCCTATGGGGGCTGGAAGGACAAAGAGCCAGGATAAGGAGACAGGGCCTCTATTACTGAAACTGGGATTGAAATCTGGGACTGGTTGTGGCGGAAATTAAACAAGAAGCTGTCCAGCTTCTTCTGTTCTCACAACCAAGTTCAGATCTGGAGTCAGAGGCAGGGATGCAGCTACAAGAGGAGTTTGTGTTGCAGGTTTATGTAGACAGGATGCTAAGCAGGTCTGTGTTAGCCAGGATTGTTTGGGCAGTAAGTGACAGAAATCCAACTTACATTAACCACAAAGCCTCAAAGGGGAATTTATTGAATCATGTAACTGGGCAGTTGAAGAGATGGTGCTGTCCTCGGACATGGATAAAGATAAGGGTTCAAACTATGTCATCATGGAGGATCTCTCTCCCTACATCTTGGTTCCATTTGCTTCTATTTGTCTTCCTTCTTTTTTTTTTTTTTTTTTTGAGACGGAGTTTCCCTCTTGTTGCCTAGGCTGGAGTGTAATGGTACTATCTTGGCTCACCACAGCCTCCGCCTCCCGGGTTCAAGCGATTCTCCTGCCTCAGCCTCCTGAGTAGCTGGCATGCGCCACCACGCCCAGCTAATTTTTTGTATTTTTAGTAGAGACGGGGTTTAACCATGTTGGTCAGGCCGGTCTCAAACTCCCGACCTCAGGTGATCTGCCCACCTTAGCCTCCCAAAGTGCTGGGATTACAGGCATGAGCCACCGTGCCCGGCCTTTGGCTTCCTTCTTGAACAACTCTCTATGTAGCAAGAAATCCTCACATTCTCTTCTTCTTAGCAACCTCAGAGGAGCAAACAAGTCTTTCCTGATGCTCTGTTAGGAAAGTCTGGGGAGAGACTGATTGGTCGGGTGTGAATTACATATCCATCCCTGAACCAATCACCGCCTGGGCCAAGGTGTCATCCCATTGGCCACTCTATGTCATGTGCTGACTCCTGTGGCAGGAAATAGGGAGAAGATGACGAGCCGGCCGGGTGCAGTGGCTCATGCCTGTAATCTCACCACTGCACTCCAGCCTGGGCGACAGAGCGAGACTCCGTCTCAAAAAAAAAAAAAAAAAAAAAAAAAGTATATATTCATGTATATGTATACATACATACATATATATAATGAAAATAATAATTAAATAAAGGATCTCAGGCAATAAATTAAAACACCTGCCTACTACCATCCATCTTCATCCCTTTGTTCATATCTAACACTAAAACACCTAAATAGCTGGAAGCACATCATCTCAAAAGATAAGCATGTTTTTTTTGTTTTGTTTTTTGGTTTTTTTTTTTATTCAGACGGAGTCTCGCTCTGTCGCCCAGGCTGGAGTGCAGTGGCCGGATCTCAGCTCACTGCAAGCTCCACCTCCCGGGTTTATGCCATTCTCCTGCCTCAGCCTCCCGAGTAGCTGGGACTACAGGCACCCGCCACCTCGCCCGGCTGGTTTTTTGTATTTTTTTTAGTAGAGACGGGGTTTCACCGTGTTAGCCAGGATGGTCTCGATCCCCTGACCTCATGATCGGCCTGTCTCGGCCTCCCAAAGTGCTGGGATTACAGGCTTGAGCCACCTCGCCCGGTCAGCATGGTTTTTTCAAATGAATGGCTGTAGCCTTATGAAAAGCTGCCTTGCTATCTGGTTTTCTTATTTTGAGGGGAAAGGATGGAGGTTTCTCTTCTGCACCCACAGGCCACTGGGGATACTGCCCCAGCCCAGCCTCCCATCCTGCACTGGAGCCTCTCAGCCCTCCTGCGTGGGTAGCACAGTGTTGAGAAGAGGAAGGAGCAGTTTGTCTGGCTTCTTCACAGGCCCGCAACTGGCGTGTATAGTGGCCGAGAAGGCGAGGCCGAGGTGGGGCTGGGGAAGCTAGCCGGGGCGAGATCATGGAGCACCTTGAGGTGCATCTGGGGGGCACTGAGAAAGCATGGAGAGCTGTCCTCCCAACCGCCAGCATCTTAGTAGAAAATATTGAAACATACAGAAAACATGAAGAGTTTTATACTATTTTCATTTTAGAGACATTATTTTGCTTGAAATATAACAGCTACTGAGTGCTGCTGAGGTCTTAGCACGTGCTGGGTTCCATTCTTAGCATGTAACATGTATTGGCCTATTTGATCCTCCTACATATAATCCTATAGTATTGGTTGTTGGAGTGGTTGATCATGACCTGAATGGCCACAACATGTTTGGGGAACTATCTGTGTTGTGAGTTCCACTCCCTAATACATGTCACAACTGAATGTCCCAGGTTCCCTTGTGGCTAGGACACAGCATGAGACCCAGGCTTTCCAAACATATGCCCCAGGCAATACTTCCATACACAAGGAATAACATGGGATGCTGGGTATGAGCAGAATTCAAATTCAGGAATAGAGGGAAGTGTTGCCCTTTGACCCATACAATAGGGGATCCCTTTCCCTGGACCCCGTGCCTTAGAGGGCCCCACTCTGTTCCTCTACAAACTGCTAGCCCCCTATGGAATGAGGATTGTCTGAGGCTGTATGAGTTTCTATTTGTTACACAGCAGTGCAAACTAACACAGTCCCACAGGCCTAAATTAAGGCATCAGTGGGCCGAGTTCTTGTCTGGAGACTCTGGGGAAAATTGACTTCCAAGCTCCTTTTTTTTTTTTTTTTTGAGACAGAGTCTTGCTGTGTTGCCCAGGCTGGACTGCAGTGGCATGATCTTGGCTCACAGCAACTTCTGCCTTGTGGGTTCAAGCAATTCTCCTGTCTCAGCCTCCCAAGTAGCTGGGATTATAGGCACCTGTCATCATGCCCGGCTAATACTTGGGAGCCTGGGGCTGGAGAATCGCTTGAACCTGGGAGGCAGACATCGCAGTGAACTGAGATCACACCATTGCACTCCAGCTTGGGCAACAAGAGCAAAACTCGGTCTAAATAAATAAATAAATAAATAAATCCCCCGCCAGGCATGGTGGCTCATACCTATAATCCCAGCACTTTGGGAGGCCAAGGCGGGTGGATCACTTGAGGTCCTGAGTTTGAGACCAGCCTGACCAACATGGTGAAATCCCATCTCTACTAAAAAAAAAAAAAATACAAAAATTAGCCAGGCGTACTGGTAGGCACCTATAATCCCAGCTACTCGGAGGCTGAGGCAGAAAAATCACTTGACCCCGGGAGGCAGAAGTTGCTGAGATTGCCCCACTGCACTCCACCCTGGGTGATGAGAGCAAAACTTCGTCTCAAAACAATAAAAAATAAATAAAAATATTGAGACAATTTAAAAAATTTAAAAAGCGGGGGGCTGGGTGCAGTGGCTCATGCCTGTAACCCCAGCACTTTGGGAGGCTGAGGCAGCTGGATCACTTGAGGTCAGGAGTTCAAGATCAGCCTGGCTAACATGGTGAAACCTTGTCTCTACTAAAAATACAAAAATTAGCCAGGCGTGGTGGTGGGTGCATGTAATCCCAGCTACTCGGGCGCCTGAGGCAGAAGAATCACTGGAACCTGGGAGGCGGAGGTTGCAGTAAGCTGAGATCATACCGCTGCACTCCAGCCTGGGCAGCACAGCGAGACTCTGTCTCAAAAACAAAAAATCTCTTTATTCAGCCAGCTGCAGGGGTTCACCCCTGTAATCCCAGCACTTTGGGAGGCTGAGATGGGAGGACTGCTTGAACCCAGGAGTTTGAGGCCAGTTGAGACCAGCTGAGCAACAAAGTGAGATTCCATCTCTAAAAAAAAAAAAAAAATGGCATGGTGATGCAGGCCTGTAGTTCCAACTACTGGGGAGACTGAGGTTGGAGGATCACTTGATCCTGGGAGGTTGAGGCTGCAGTGAGCCATGTTTGTGCCACTGAACTCCAGCCTAGGCAACAGAGTGAGACCCTATCTCAAAAAAAATCTCTTTTTTTCTATATTTTTTCTCAACTTTATTGAGGTATAACTTAGATGTCATAAAACCACCCAATTTAAATACACATTTCAATGACTTTTAGTAAATTTACCAAGTTGTGCAACCATCACCATGATCCAGTTTTAGAACATTTCATCAGCCCAGTAAGAGCCCTCATACCCATCAACAGTCACTCCGCGCTCCCACTCTCTCCCCATGGTTGCTCAACCCAGGCAACCATGAATCTACTCTATGCCTCTGTAGATGTGTTTTTCCTGGACAATCTTTCTTCTTAAACTCAGCAGAGTAAATTCTGTTGTTTAAAACTAGAAACCCTGTCCAATAGAATACTAATATCCTCTTTTTTGGGAGACGGAGTCTCACTCAATCACCCAGGTTGGAGTGGAATGGCACAATCTCAGCTCACTGCAACCTCTGCTTCCTGGGTTCAAACAATTCTCCTACCTCAGCTTCCTAAGTAGCTGGGATTACAAGCGTGCGTGACCACGCCCAGCTAATTTTTGTAGTTTTAGTAGAGATGGGGTCTTACCACGTTGGCCAAACCGGTCTCGAACTCCTGACTTCAAATGATCCACCTGCCTCGGCCTCCCAAAGTGCTGGGATTACAGGCATGAGCCACCACGCCCGGCCCTAATATACTCTTATTACAGAAGAAGAAACAATGACTCAGAAAGGTTAAGTCACTTGTCCAAGATCTTATAGCCGGTAAGTGGTAGAGCTGAGATTGAACCTAAGCATCTCACACCATAGTCCATGCTCTCATTAAAGTATGCAGTGTAGGCCAGGAGTGATGGCTCACACACATAATCTCAGCACTTTGGGAGGCTGAGGCGGGTGGATCACGAGGTCAGGAGTTCAAGACCAACCTGGCCAAGATGGTGAAACCCCGTTTCTACTAAAAACTACAAAAATTAGCTAAGCATGGTGGCAGGTGCCTGTAATCCCAGCTACTTGGGAGGCTGAGGCAGGAGAATCACTTGAACCCAGGCAGCAGAGGTTGCGGTGAACTGAGATCTTGCCACTGCACTCCAGCCTGGGTGACAGAGTAAGACTCTGTTTCAAGAAAAAAAAAGTATGCAGTGTGCAGTATAGAGAGTGGAGGGGACAGGGTGAGACTGGAGGAAAGGAGACCATTTAGGAGACTATTGGGTTGTCCAGATAGGAAAGCTGATGGTGACCTGGACTGAGGAGGTAGTAGAGGCAGAGGAGAGAAGTAGATGACTTTGAGCAATATTACAAAGGTAAAACAGTAGGATTTGGCAACTGAATGGGTGAGGGGGAAAGAGGGAGAGAATGAGTCAAGGAGTGTGCCATGTTTCTGGCTTGGACAACTGACGGATGCTGGAATAACTTGCTGGGATAGGAAATGCAGGAGAAAGGGCCAATTTGGGGTGGAAGATGAGGTCAGAACTGAAGGCATTGAGTTTGAGGTGTCCATGGAACATACACATGTAGATGTTGAATAGGTGGTTGGATATATGAATCTGGAGCTGAGATGTAGGTTTCTTTTTTTTTTGAGGCAGTTTCTCACTCTGTCACCAGGCTGTAGTCCAGTCATGCGATCTTGGCTCACTGTCTGCCTCCCGGGCTCAAGTGATTCTCCTGCCTCAGCCTCCCCAGTAGCTGGGATTATAGGCGCCCACCACCACACCCAGCTAATTTTTGTAATTTTAGTAGAGATGGGGTTTCACCATGTTGGGCAGGCTGGTCTCGAACTCCTGGCCTCAGGTGATCCTCCCACCTCAGCCTCCCAAAGTGCTGGGATTTCAGGCGTGAACCACTGCACCCAGCCTGAGTTGTAGGTTTCTATATCACCAGCATATAGATGTGAACTAGAACCATGGAAGAAGCTGCAACTCACCAGCAAGATAAGAAGTAGATGAGAAAGCAAGAGGGCCGAGAACTGACCCCAGAGAAGTGCTAACCTTTAAAGGGTGGGAGTGCCGAAACTCAAAGGATTCTGAGAAGGCGTAGCCACAGAGATCCAATGAAAGTCAGGCAAAGGGGGATTCCTGCAAGCTCAGGGAAGGAGGTGAGGGAGGTGGGGCATTGTCACAGTGTCAACTGGTGCTGAGAGTTCCAGGAAGATCAGGTCTGAGGTGTGTCTATTGGATTTAGTGACAGTGACGTTGTTGTTTACTTGGCTTTAGAGAAGGGATGGGGGTGGGAGCCAGACTGGAGTGGGCGGAGGAGTGAATGGAGATGCAGAAATGGATATGATGACTCACTCTTTCAGGGGACTTGGCTATAAAGAAGAGAGGCATAGAGTGGTGGTAGGAGAATGTGGGGTTGAAGGAGGGTATTTTGGAGACAGAGTTTCACTCTTGTTGCCCAGGCTGGAGTGTAATGGGGTGATCTCGGCTCACCGCAACCTCTGCCTCTGAGGTTTAAGCGATTCTCCTGCCTCAGCCTTCTGAGTAGCTGGGAATACAGGCATGCGCCACCATGCCTGGCTAATTTTGTATTTTTAGTAGAGAAATGATGTTTAAGTGCAGATGGAAAGGGGACAGGAGAGAAAGGGAAGTTGATGTGGTAAATGAAAATGATCTTCATCATCTTCCTCACCATCACCAGCAGCAACCACAAGGAAAGCGTGTTCTGCTCTGGGACTGCCCTGTTACTCTTCTTCCTGAGAAAATGAGCTAAAATCTATCCCCTTGTAACTTTCATCTTTGGTTAAAGTTTTGCCTTGTGTCCCTCTTCAAATGGCTGTACACTGCTACTATGTCTTTCCTCTTCTTCAAACTCACAGCCACCATCCTACAGGCCATGTGCTCCCAGCCTGGTGACCAGACCCTCAACTGTCTCAGCCAAGTTCACATGACTGCCCTCTTGTTTGTCAAGCCCCTCTTAAGAGGTGGTGTGCACACTCTTTCTTTGGTGATGGAAGCATGAAATGGTTCAAGCATTTATGATTTGGGAAAATGAACTCAGAAAGAAAATGTGCACAACCTTTGACCCAGAAGTCCTACAGACTTAATGCCTTACGTGTGAGAAGAAGCTTGTGCAGGGATTCCTGGCAACATGAATGTGGGGTGGACACACAGTGAGCACAGTTGTTAGGAGCACAGCCTGAGTTCATTCTCCCTGAGATCAGGAACAGGACAAGGACGCCCGCTTTCACCGCTGCTGTTCAACATGGTACTGGAAGTTCTAGCCAGAGCAATTAGGCAAGAAAAGCAATAAAAGGCATCCAGATGGCAAAGAATGAAGTCAAACTATCTTTAGTCACAGATGGCACAATCCCATATATGGAGAATCCCGAAAAATTCACAAGAAAACTATTGGATAGAGCTTATTACTAATTCAGTAGAGTTGCAAGGAACAAGATCAACACACAAAAATTAATTTTGTGTGTGTGTGTGTGTGTGTGTGTTTGTTTTTTACACCATCAAGGAACATTTGAAAAGGAAATTGGAAAAATAATTCCATTTACCATAGCATTTAAGAGAGCTGAAGCTGTGGAGCCAGATGGCTGTGTTCAGAGCTGGTGCTGCCGTTTACCATGTGGCCTTGGACAAGCTTCTTGCTTCATTCATGCCACAGTTTGTTCAGCTATTAGGTGGAGGTAATACTAGCAGCTTCTTTATACAGTTGGTTTTTGTTTTCGTTTTTTTGGTGGGGAAGAGTAAGGATTGCAAAAGTTAATATATGTCAGCAAAATAGACTTAGAAGAGTGGTTGGCACATGGTAAGGACTATATTAGGGTTACCAAAAATGTTTATAATTGGGAAAATAGAACAAAAGTTCCAGTTAAATATTTATCCCAGAGACTGGCTGGCAAATTATCACAATGTACCTCTCAGCTTGAGCCATATGGAACTGCCTGTATTCTATAGCTATGGCCTACAAAATGGGCAGTTCTTTCTTTCTTTCTTTTTTGGAGACAGAGTCTCACTCTGTTGCCCAGGCTAAAGTGCAGTGCAGTGGCGTGATCTCAGCTCACTGCACCCTCTGCCTTCTAGGTTCAAGTGATTATGCTGCCTCAGCCTCCCAAGTAACTGGGATTACAGGCATGCACCACCATGACTGGATAATTTTTGCATTTTTAGTAGAGATGGGGTTTCCGCCATGTTGGCCAGCCTGGTCTTGAACTCCTGGCCTCAAGTCATCTGCCTGCCTTGGCATCCCAAAGTGCTGAGATTACAGGCGTGAGGCACCATGACCTGCCAAAATGGGCAGTTTCATATATTCAATCACTAGGATACTCTTTAGCCACTGAAAATGATTGTGTATCATAGATCTGTCTTTATCACAGATATATATTTACTGTCATAGAAAGAATTAATAATATATTATTGAGTAAAAAGAGCAAGTTACAAAACAGCCTGCAGCCTGGAGTGTGGCCACGTTTGTAACATCAGTATATCTATTTGTGTGTCTAGATGTGGACATAAAGAGATATCTAGAAGACACTCAAAAGTTTCAACAGTGATTGCCTGAGTGATTTGTGCTGGGATCTTATTTTTATTTATTTATTTTTTTTTGAGACAGAGTCTTGCTCTGTCACCCAGGCTGGAATTTGCAATGGCATGATATTGGCTCACTGCAATCCCCGTCTCATGGGTTCAAATGATTCTCCCACCTCAACCTCCCGAGTAGCTGGCATTATAGGCACCCACCACTGCTCCTGGTTAATTTTTGTATTTTTAGTAAAGACAGGGTTTCGCCATGTTGGGCAGGCTGGCCTCAAACTCCTGACCTCAAGTGATCCACCTGCCTTGGTCTCCCAAAGTGCTGGGATTACAGGCGTGAGTCACTGCGCCCAGCTGGGATCTTAATTTATACTTTTTCTTTTTAGCCCTTGATTTTTACCCTGTTAGACTGACTTTAGGAATCTAACCCCCAAAAGTGCAAAAGAATACATTAGTGTTGAAGCCACTAAGTTAGTGGTAATTTGTTACAGAAACTAATATAATTGGGTTTTAACTTGTCTTGGGGGTGCTAGCTCTCCCCCATTTTCTTCTCAGAGCATCTCTTGGGTCCTCAACCCTTGCTGAGCCCCCACTATGGCCTAGTGGACCAGCGATGGACTTGATTAGATTCTCCTCTTGGGATTTTAAATAAGAGAATCAGAGGCTGTGTGCTCAGCTTCTCTGTGCTGCACTGCAGGCACAATGCCTGGCGCCACTGTTCTTTAGGGGTCCATGAAGATGTCTGTTGGCCCTGGGTTAGTCATGAGCTAAGGGATATGAGGGCAGTTCACTTTGAAGGCTCAGCCCTTTGGTGTTACCTTTGCTCTGGAACCTCAGGAGCTGTAAGGGGCAGAGGAACTTTGCTGAAAGGCACATCCTCCCTGCAGAGCTTGAAGAACAATCTAACCATGCTGGCATGGGGCCCATCCCACCTGCGATGCCAGTGTAAGTGTGTGAAAGTCACTCATATTCGGCTGGGCGCTTTGGTTCATGCCTGTAATCCCAGCACTTTGGGAGGCCGAGATGGGCGGATCACGAGGTTGGGAGATCAAGACCATCCTGGCTAACACGGTGAAACCCCGTCGCTACTAAAAATACAAAAAATTAGCTCCTGTAGTCCCAGCTACTCGGGAGGCTGAAGCAGGAGAATGGCGTGAACCTGGAGGTGGAGCTTGCAGTGAGCTGAGATCGTGCCACTGCACTCCAGCCTGGGCGACACAGCAAGACTCTGTCTCAATAAAAAAAAAGAGAAAAGAAAAGAAAAAAGAAAGTCACTCATATTCACAGCATGTGGATTGGGACTCTGAAGACCGACTTTATGGTGGACACCTTCATCTCCATTTGGTGAGTCCAGTGCAAGCAGCCTGAGAGTTCCATGGGCTCAACCTCACCCTCCATCCTTATTTCCCTGCCACTCCAGGGCTCCTCCTGATCCAGACTTGCCTGTGAGTGAGCCTTGATGGATGTATTAGTCTATTCTCATGCTGCTAATAAAGGCATATCCGAAACTAGGTCATTTATAAAGAAAAGAGGTTTAATGGACTCACAGTTCCACAGGGCTGGGGAGGCCTCACAATCTTGGTGAAAAGCGAAAGGCACGTCTTACATGGTGGCGGGCAATGAGCGAATGAGAGCCAAGCAAAAGGGGAAACCTCTTATAAAACTATCAGATCTCATAAGACTTAGTCACTATCTCCCACCAGGTCCCTTCTACAACATGTGGGAATTATGGGAGCTACAATTCAACATGAGATTTGGGTGGGGACACAGCCAAACCATATCAATGACTTCTCTCCCATTAGTTCTCTTCTACCTCCCAGACTCTTTCCAGCTTTCCTCTTCTTCTTCTTTTTAAGAGACTGGAGTCTTACTGTGTTGCCCTGGCTGGTCTTGAACTCCTGGGCTCAAGGGATCCTCCCACCTCCACCTAATAAGTAGCTGCTACTATAGGCACGCACCACCACACCCCCGAAATGTACGCATCCTCCCCGACCCAGTAAAATCCTCAGCTTCTTCACACCCCTGTTTAGCTCTAGGCACCAGCAGCTTTGCCTTCTATAGAATGCATAAATTTATAGCCTCTTAGAGCAAAAAGGTCGTGGGGATTAGGGAGGCTGAGAGTTCTCTCTTCATTCAAGGATTAAACCTACCACCTGGAGGGGTGATAGGCTTGCCTTAGTCACCAAGCAAGGTCAGGAGAGTATTTCTGGGATGGTCATTAGCACTTTCTTTCCAAAGAGAGGACAGTACAAACTCATTTTCATGATCACAGTATTCCCCTCCTACAGGTAAAGTGTGCAAACTGGCTTTCATTCCCTCTTTTTTTTCTTTGATGCAGCACTGAAACTTTTTTTTTTTTTGAGATGGAGTCTGGCTCTGTTGCCCAGGCTGGAGTGCAGTGGTGCAATCTCAGCTCACTGCAATCTCTACCTCTCAGATTCAAACTATTTTCCTGCCTCAGCCTCCCAAGTAGCTGGGATTACAGGTGCATACCACCACCCCTGACTAATTTTTGTATTTTTAGTAGAGACAGGGTTTTACCATGTTGGCCAGGCTGGTCTTGAACTCCTGACCTCAAGTGATCAGCCCACCTCAGCCTCCTAAAGTGCTGAGATTACAGGAGTGAGCCACTGCGCCTGGCCTAAAAGATTTTAATTCTTAAAATTTACATGTTCATCATGACACAGAGACATGTTTTCTGTTTAGGAGAGGGCTGGATTCCATTAAGGCTGATGTGTCATATGTTGCACATTCTGGAATGAACATGAGAAATCAGAATTGAGCTTCCTAAATGGTGGGTCACAGTGACCTAGAGTTGTTCCAGGAGAACATTGCAACATCCAACATGAGAAAGTGTTTTATGTACCATGTATGTGTTGGGATGCTGGGCTGAAATGTATTATCAAGCATTATCGTATTTGTCTATGGAATTCTGAAACCACCTTTGCAAAATTGTGACTGAGACAATGAAAGAGATCTAACTTAACTGACTCCATCTTGCTCCTAACCTCCAAGCTGTCCTTGTTCATTCCTGGGCGTAGGCTGAACTAACTTTGGGAGAAAGTTAGTTTATAGTTTAAACAAAGATGGTAACAGCCCTTTCCCAAAGCAGACCTCCTTCTTGCCTGGGGACTAGATTGCCTTTGTAGAACTAATATTAGCCACAAGATTAAAAATTATGGTTTAGGAGTCATGCAACTGGAGGCTACAAGATTCTGACCCTCCCTAAACTGCTCCTAAGATCAGTGCCTGAGATATTTTGCAGACACTGCACTTGATGGATCAGCTCAATAAACTGACTCATCTGATCTTGTGGTCCCCTCCCAGGAACTGACTCAGCACAAGAAGAGAGCTTCGACTCCCTTTGATTTAATCTCTGACCAATCAGCACTCCTGGCACACTGGCTTACCCCAACCCACCAAGTTGTCCTTAAAAGTTCCATTCCTGAATGCTAGGGGAGACTGATTTGAGTAATAATAAAACTCGGGTCTCCCACACAGCTGGCTCTGTGTGAATTACTCTTCCTCTATTGTAATTCCCCTGTCTTGATGAATTGGCTCTGTCTAGGCAGCAGGCAAGGTGAACCCTTTGGGCAGTTACAATTCTATTTAATACCTCTCTCTCTGCCAGGCACGGTGGCTCACACCTGTAATCCCAACACTTTGGGAGGCTGAGGTGGGTGGATCACCTGAAGTCAGGAGTTTGAGATCAGCCTGGCCAGCATGGTGAAACCCTGTCTCTACTAAAAATACAAAGTTAGTTGGGTGTGGCAGTGCATGCCTGTAATACCAGCTACTCCTGCTGAGACAGGAGAATCGCTTGAACCCAGGAGGTGGAGGTTGCAGTGAGTAGAGATAGTGCCACTGCACTCCAGCCTGGATGACAGAGGGAGACTCTGTCTCAAAAAAAAAAAAAAAAAGCTTCGTCTCATATATGCTCTCAAATTTGGATCTCCTACCTCTTACCCCAACATCTTTCTTGACAATCTTTCTTTTTAAATAAATGCTATAGAAATACTAAAATGTATTGTGAATAATATAACACCCACATACCACCATCCAATTTAAGAAATAAAGCATTACTAATCCAGTTTTGCTCCCTGCAAACGCATCCTTCTTCTCATTCTCTTTCCTTTCCCTTTATAAACACCCTGCAGCCCGGCACAGTGGCTGCACCTGCAGTCCCACTGTGGGAGGCTGAGACTGGTGGATCTCTTGAGCCCAGGAGTTTGTGGCTGTAGTGTGTTATGATTGCACCTGTGAAATAGTCACTGCATTCCAGCCTCAGCAACATAGCAAGACTCCATCTCTAAATAAAATCCTGAATTTGACATTTATCATTCCCTTGTTTTTATATTTCTAAGCACATATATGTCTACATATGTAAAAAAATACTTAATTTTTACTTTTTTATTGGGGCGAAATTTATATAACACAAAATTAACCACTGTAAACACGAACAATTCAGTGGCATTTCAGAGAGGTGTGCAACCACCACCTCTATCTAGTTCCAGATCATTTTCATCACCCCAAAAGGACACCCCATGCCCATTAGTAGTCACTCACCATTTCTCCCTCCCTGTATCCCCTGCAACCACAAATCTACTGTCTGTCTGTATGGATTTACCTATTCTGGGTATTTCACATAAATGGAGTCATACAATATGTGTGGCCTTTTGTGACTAGCCTCTTTGAGGTAGCAGACATAATGTTTTCAAGGTTCATCGATGTTATAGCAGTATGAGTACTCTGTTCCTTTTTTATGGCTGAATAATATCTCATCTTATTGAATGGATAGACCACATTTTGCCTATGCATTCATCCATAGATGAACATTTGGGTTATGTGAATAGTGCTGCTATGCACATTCATGTATAGGTAGTTGTGAGTACATGATGTTGCTTTGGATTTCTCTAAACTTTATATCACACTGTAGCTTGCTTTGCTTGTTCAATGTTAGGTTATTTCCATGTTGATATGCACAGCTCTAGTTAATTCATTTTCACTGCTCCAAAGCATCCCATTTTAAAAATTATTTTATTATTTTTTTGAGATAGGGTCTTGCTCTATTGCCCAGGCTGGAGTACAGGGGTGCAATCACAGCTTACCATAGCCTTGACCTCTGGGGCCCAAGCAATCCTCCCACCTTGGCCTCCATCTCTACAGGCATGTGCTACCACACCCAGCTAATTTTTGTATTTTTAGTCAAGACAGGGTTTCTTCCTGTTGTTCAGGCTGGTCTCGAACTCCTGGGCTTGAGCAACTCTCCTGCTTCAGCCTCCCAAAGGGCTGAGATTACAGGCATGAGCAACTGCGCCTGGTCCAAAGCATCCCATTGTATGAATCCAACAATTTATCCATTTATTGTTTGAGAACATTTAGGTTATTTCTTGCTTTCCCTCTTACAAGCAATGCCGCAGAAGCATTCTTGTCCGTAACTCCGGCACATGGACAAGAGTTTCTCTAGGGCACATAGGTAAGAGTTTCATTGCTGGGTCATGAGGAATGCTCTTCTTCAAATGTACTTGCTATTGTCAAATATGAGCTGTCTTTCAGGAGCCTCCCAGTGGTCCTCAGCCCTGGCTATGCATTAGAATCAGCTGGGAACTTTTTTTTTTTTTCCCCCAAGATAGAGTCTTGCTCTGTGACCCAGGTTGGAGTGCAGTAGTGCAATCTCGGCTCACTGCAAACTTCGCCTCCCAGGTTCAAGCAATTCTCCTGCCTCAGCCTCCCGAGTAGCTGGGATTACAGGCGCACACCACCACACCTGGCCAATTTTTGTATTTTTAGTAGAGATGGGGTTTCACTATGTTGGTCAAGCTGCTCTCAAACTTCTGGCCTTGAGTGATCCACCCACGTCGGCCTCCCAAGGTGCTGGGATTACTGGCATGAGCCATTGTGCCCAGTCTCACCTGGGAACTTTTTTTTTTGAGACGTAATCTAGCTGTGTAACCAGGCTGGAGTGCAGTGGCACGATAGTGGCTCACTGCAACCCCCACCTCCTGGCTTCAAGCGATTCTCCTGCCTCAGCCTCCTGTGTAGCTGGCACGCACCACCACGCCCCGCTAATTTTTATATTTTTAGTAGAGACGGAGTTTCACCATGTTGGCTAGGATGATCTCGACCTCCTGACCTTGTGATCCGCCCACCTCGGCCTCCCAAAGTGCTGGGATTACAGGCATGAGCCACTGAGCCCAGCCATGAACTTTTAAAATATATATAGGTATCTGGATAACTCCCCAGACTCACAAAATCATAGTCTCCAGGGATGGGACTGGGGAGCTGCAATTTTGAAAGCTCCCTGGGTAGTTACACAGCCAATGTGGAGAACAGCTGGAGCTGAGCCTTGGCCCACTCTGTCTCAGCTTCCCAAGGTCAGCTCATAGAGGGAAGCCATCATCTTAGACTTGCTAATATCACTCAGCAGCAGGGCAGAGAGAAGGGACTAAATAAATAAACTCTGAATGAGTAAACAAAGCATTTAAAACAAACCCTTTAAGCTGGACGTGATGGCGCATGCATGCAATCAATCACAGTAACTATCTCCTACAATTGTGAGGATTAAAGGAGATGATGCATGTAGAACACTTGGCATGTATTAAGTTCCCAATAAAGAGTGGCTCCTGCAGCCTGGTGTGGTGGCTCACACTTGTAACCACAACATTTTGGGAGGCTGAGGTGGAGAATCGCTTGAGGCCAGGAGTTCGAGACCAGCCTGGGCAACATAAAGAGACCTCCCCTCCCCGGGTCTACAAAAAATAATATAAATTAGCTGGGCGTGGTGATACACACCTGTAGTTCCAGCTACTCAGGAGGCTGAGGTGGGAGGATCAACTTGAGCTCAGGAGTTAGAGGCTGTAGTGAGCTATGATTGCGCCACTGCACTCCAGCCTGGGCAACAGAGCAAGGCCCTTTCTCTAGAATAAAAAAGAGAGAGAGAGAGTAGCTGCCATTTTCAATGTTATTGATAAAGCACGTGGGTGTTTCTGAAAATGCACCAGACACAGCCTTAGACTGGAAGGTGCTGATGTGTTACTGAGCCTCCAGACGAAGCTGGTGAACCCACTGGAGTGGGATTTTATGACTGGAGAAACTGTCCTATCTATGAGGGTCCATTTTAGGCAATGTTAAAGAATGGAATTGGGGGCCGGGTGTGGTGGCCCACGCCTGTAATCCCAACACTTTGGAAGGCCAAGGCAGGCAGATCACGAGGTCAGGAGTTCGAGACCAGCGTGGCCAACATGGTGAAACTCTGTCTCTACTAAAAATACAAAAATTAGCCGGGCGTGGTGGTGTGTGCGTGTAATCCCAGCTACTCAGAAGGCTGAGGCAGGAGAATCAGTTAAACCTGTGAGGCAGAGCATGCAGTGAGCCGAGATCGCACCACTGTACTCCAGCCTGGGTGACAGAGCAAGACTCCATCTCAAAAAAAAAAAAAAAAAAGAGATTGGGGGCAGTAGCTTACCTATAGCAAATGCTCAGTATGTGCCAGATATTGGGCAAAGGAGTTTGCAGACATGTATTATTTTATCCTCACAATTCATGAGGTAGGTATGACTATGCTTTCCATTGTGCAGAGAGGGAAAACGAGTCACACGGAAGCAAGTCATGCAGCAGAGCTAGGATTGGAACAGAAGTGGCCTGCAGAGCCTGCCTCCCAGCCCACTGTGCTATGCCTCCCATTGATGCTTTCCTGTGTCTGCCATTTAGCTTTGCCCTGGTGAGTGACAAGCTGTACCAGTGGAAAGAGCCTGCCATCAGTTCTGTGCACAGCAAGGTGAAAAGGATAGCAGAGGTGAAAGAGGAGATCATGGAGAACGGAGTGAAGAAGTTGGTGCACAGTGTCTTTAACATGGCAGATTACACCTTCCCTTTGCAGGCGAGCACCTGGTAGTGTTACAGGACCCCAACACCCGAAGTTAGCCATTGGGTCAGGTTTTTGCACTATAGTTCCTTCTGTGGTTGCCAGAAATACGTTACAGGAAAAGGGTCCCGATCCAGACCCCAAGAGAGGGTTCTTGGATCTAGTGCAAGAATGAATTTAGGGCAAGTCCGCAGTGCAAAGTGAAAGCAAGTTTATTAAGAAAGTAAAGGAATAAAAGAATGGCTTCTCCATAGACAGAGCAGCCCTGAGGGCTGTTGGTTGGACATTTTTATGGTTATTTCTTGATGATATGCTAAACAAGGGATGGATTATTCATGCTTCCCCCTTTTAGACCATATAGTGTAACTTCCTGATGTTGCCATGACATTTGTAAACTGTCATGGCACTGATGGGAGTGTAGCAGTGAAGAGGACCAGAGGTCACTCTTGTCGCCATTTTGGTTTCGGTGGGTTATAGCCAGCTCCTTTACTGCAACCTGTTTTATCAGCAAGGTCTTTATGACCTGTATTTTGTGCTGACCTCCTATGTCATCATGTGACTTAGAATGCCTTAACCATCTGGGAATTCAGGCCAGTAGGTTTCAGCCTCATTTTACCCAGCTCCTATTTAAGATAGAGTTGCTCTGGTTCACACGCCTCTGACATTTGTATTATACATCCATTGTGAGGTAGATGATACTAATCCCACTACAAATCAAGCCTTCAGGAGGTGAGGCAATGTGTGAGGTGGTAAAGCCTCCAGATTCAAAACTATGCTTGGGTCAAATTCCAGCTCTGCCACTTTGTGTGTGCAGTGTTGGGCCAAACACTTAGCTCAGTTCCCTCATGTATTCAGCAGTTACTGAATATAATATGCTACTCTTCTAGTCTCTGGGAAGGAGCAGAGAGCAAGAACAAAATCGCTGTGCTCATGGACTTCACATGCTACGGCGGAGCAGGTCCTCAGAAAATCATCAAATGCACATCAAATGTATAAGGTAAATGGTGATGAGTCTAAAGTGAATGCGGGGAATGGAAGAGAACGAAGGTAGGGAGAATGTACATTAAGGGAAAAGGAGGGTTGCAATTTTAGAAAAGGATGTCTGGGCAAGGGCTCCCTGAGAAGGTGGCATTTTTACAACAGAAACACAGTATCTATTTTCCGGGCCTGTAATGAAGGTCTAATAAGAAAATGCATGGATTCGTAAAAAATCTTCAATAGGCCCCAAATGGACCTACAAGACCTCTACCCCAATGCATAAGGGAACGCTAACCATAGCAGAACGGTAATCGCGGCAGAACGTTGGCACAGACGGAAAGTTGATCGGTACGGAAAGTTTGTCGGAGGGAAACATTACTTATTGAGGAACGTTAATCCGGAACAAATCTTGGGCAGAAGCGGAACTTAGACCAGGACGCACAGTTACCATGGCAATGAGGCGCGCCCGAAGGGCGGTGGCAGCGACGCAGAGAGACCTGGGAGGAGACAGAGGCAGGGCTTGCGACGGAAGTGGCCTCTCTGCTTCTGCAGGGCTGGGGAAGATGCTGCGTCCGGCGTTACCGTGGCTGTGCTTTGGCCTCTGCAGCTTCCTGGTCGGGGATGCAGAGGCCCCGAGCCCCGTGGATCCGCTGGAGCGGAGCCGGCCGTACGCGGTGCTGCGCGGGCAGAACCTGGGTGAGCGGTCCTGGAGCTGGCGGGCGGCGGGTAGTGCCCGAGCTTTCACCGCTCCGGGTGCTGGAGCCGGGCTTATGGAGCGGACAGGGGATAGAGTGGGGAGATGGGCGAGGGCGTGGGGTGCAGGTGAGGCCTCTCAGGGGGCCCCGAGACTCCCTCTCCAAAAGCCTGGGGCAGAAGGCCTGAGCTTTACCTCTCAGCAAGTGCTCACTCAGTATGTGCCAGAACTTTCGCCTCCCAGGTTCAAGCAATTCTCCTGCCTCAGCCTGCCGAGTAACTGGGATTATAAGCGCACCCCACTACACTTGGCTAATTTTTGTATTTTTAGTAGAGATGAGGTTTCACTGTGTTGGCCAGGCTGATCTCGAACTCCTGGCCTCGAGTGATCCACCCACCTCGGGTGGATCACCCACAAGACATGGTGTCCAGTAGGCTCTCAATATGTACTAGTTGCCCATGAATGAACTGCAATCCGGAGACCTGAGTCTCAGTCTGGGTCCCCTCCTCGCTGGTTGTGTGGGCTCAGGCTCACAACAAGGCACATCATTTACCTCACCCCTCTTCTTTCCCAGAGGAGCCAATATTTATTGCAAAAATGGTAACAGTTTTTGAGCATTTCCTACATCCCATGTCTTGTGCTACACACTTTGTATACGCGAATTCATTTGAGCCTCACAGTAACTTAATGAGAAATGTACGGTTTACAGCCCTATTTTTTTTTTCTTTTACCATAGGGTATCCTCTGTCACCCAGGCTGGAGTGCAGTGGTGCTAGACTAGAAATTATAAAAACTACTCCTTTGCCATAGATAGTTTGAGAAATGCTGTCCTAGACAGTTCTGTACAGTAGGTATTTTTTTTTTTTGAGACGGAGTTTCACTCTTGTTGCCCAGGCTGGAGTGCAGTGGCACGGTCTTGGCTCACTGCAACCTCCGCCTCCCGGGTTCAAGCAATTCTCCTGCCTCTGCCTCTCCAGTAGCTGGGACCACAGGCATGAGCCACCACGCCCAGGTAATTTTTGTATTTTTAATAGAGATGGGGTTTCACCATGTTGGCCAGGATGGTCTTGATCTCTTGACCTCATGAATTGCCCACTTCGGCCTCCCAAAGTGCTGGGATTACAGGCGTGAGCCACCACGCCAGGCCTAAAACATTCTTTTAAGGTTCTGCCTGGGGCTGCCATTCAGGCATCTGTCACTGCATGTAAAGTGTAGGGAGAAGTGAAAAGATGGCGAGTGGGAGAATTGATCAGGACCTAAATGCATGGCCACTGTGTACCTAACAACTCATGGTTTTAAGCTCCTTTTCAAATTTTACTTTTATTATTATTATTTTTGATATGGAGTCTCACTCTGTCACTCAATCTAGAGTGCAGTGGCTTGATCTTGGCTCATTGCAACCTCCACCTCCTAGGTTCAAGTGATTTCTTGCCTCAGTCTCCCAAGTAGCTGGGATTATAGGCACCCACCACCGTGCCTGGCTAATGTTTGTAATTTTAGTACAGACAGGGTTTCTCCATGTTGGCCAGGCTTGTCTCGAAGTCTTGATCTCAAGTGATCTGCCCATCTCAGCCTCCAAAAGTGCTGGCATTACAGGTGTGAGCTACTGCGCCTGGCATTTTTTATTTTTTAAAGGTAGATTTTCCATCCCCCAATTCCAATCTTCTGCATTCCTGCTTTGGGAGTTTAAATTTTTTTTTTTTTTTTTTTTTTTTTTTTTGAGGTAGAGTCTTGCTCTGTCGCCAGGCTTGAGTGCAAGGGCGCGATCTTGGCTCACTGTAACCCCTGACTCCCTGGTTCGGGTGATTCTCCTGCCTCAGCCTCCCGAGTAGCTGGGATTACAGGCGCCCGCCACAATGCCCAGCTAATTTTTGTATATTTAGTAGAGACGGGGTTTCACCGTGTTAGCCAGAGTGGTCTCGATCTCCTGATCTCGTGATCCGCCCACCTTGGCCTCTCAAAGTGCTGGGATTACAGGCTTGAGCTGCCGCACACGGCTGGGAGTTTTAAATATTTTTTAGAGTGCTTCCAAAATGCGAGATGCAAGAAAATGGTTTATTTAAATAGAATAAGACAACTTTAAGTCCAATTGTAGTCCAAACCATAGAAACTCAGAATTCAGGACTTTTGGAAATTAGGGCAGGTATTCAGTTAACAAGGGCTATTTTAAGACGTGACATTTAGTTCACGTAGGTTGTAGATTTTGTTTGACAAAGATCTTAAAATTACTTCTGGCCTTTGAAGTTATGACATACTGTCTTTGACACCTTCTCCTTCCTTCTTCCCCCTCACTCACCAAAAAAAGATGAGTTTTCTTTTCTTTTTTTTTTTTGAGACTGAGTTTTGCTCTTGTTGCCCAGGCTGGAGTGCAGTGGCTTGATCTCGGCTCACTGCAACCTTCGCCTCCTGGGTTCAAGAAATTCTCCTGCCTCAGCCTCCCAAGTAGCTGGGATTACAGACATGTGCCACCATGCTAGGCTAATTTTGTATTTTTAGTAGAGACAGGGTTTCTTCAGTTCTCCATGTTGGTCAGGCTGGTCTCAAACTCCCGACCTCAGGTGATCTGCTTGCCTTGGTCTCCCAAAGTGCTGGAATTGCAGGACTGAGCCACCGCACCTGGCCTGATTTTTCTGTATAGTCGGTTTTAAAATAATAACTGTTTTAAGCGTGGAGGGTATGTTGGGGGGGGTGTCACAGATACTACAGAGTTACTGATTTGAGTAAAACTATGATCAAATCTTGTTTTTTTTTTTTTTTTTTTTTTTTTTAATGGAGTCTCGCTCTGTCGCCCAGGCTGGAGTGCAATGGTGCAATCTGGGCTCGCTGCAACCTCTGCCTCCAGGATTCAAGCGATTCTCCTGCCTCAGCCTCCTGAGTAGCTGGGATTACAGGTGCCCGCCGCCACGTCCAGCTAATTTTTGTATTTTTAGTAGAGACGGGGTTTCACCATGTTGGCCAGGCTGGTCTCAATCTCCTGTCCTCGTGATCTGCCTGCCTTGGCCTCCCAAAGTACTGGGATTACAGGCATGAGCCACCTCGCCTGACTAAATCTTAGTTTTTCAAAGGAACAGTAATGAGACTGAAAAACAACTATGGTTAGGCCCCAGCTGAAACCTGGGATGGGCCCACATCGCTACAGACACACGTCAGTGTACATTTGCTAGTTTTGAATGCTTCTCAAGATCACTGAGATAGTCACAGAAACAAGATTGCATATCACTGCTGCTATTGAATAAACCTCTGAATGGTTGCTGGTTATGCTAGTTTATTTTTTTCTTTTTTGTTATGAAGTAGTTTAAAGCCCAGGTCCTTATCCTGTACCTCCAGGGCTCAACTTGAGTAATCAGTTGTAGTTCCCGTTTCTCACCTGAGCACCTTGAAAATTTCAGATGTGAAATTTAGTCTTAAAAACAACAGTTCTTTTCTTTTCTTTTTTTTTTTTTTTGAGACGGAGTCTCCCTCTATTGCCCATGCTGGAATGCAGTGGCATAGTCTTGGCTCACTGCAACCTCTGCCTCCTGGATTCAAGCAATTCTCCTGCCTCGGTCTCTAGAGTAACTGGGACTGCAGGTGCACGCGACCATGCCCAGCTAATTTTTTTGTATTTTTAGTAGAGACAGGGTTTCACCATATTGGCCAGGCTGGTCTCGAACTCCTGACCTCGTGATCCGCCTGCCTCGGCCTCCCAAAGTGCTGGGATTACAGGCATGAGCCCCCGTACCCGGCCAAACATAACAGATTTGTGGGTTAGTTGCCTCTTTGCTCATAAGGCCCTGTTGAGACTCATCTTGAGACTGAAATACTTCATTAAGTCTCCAGATTTTTATTAATGGCTTTAAAGGTATAGTTGGGCATCCTGCTCTCTTGCCCCACTATAATCGGACAATTCTCCACACAAAAGCCAGAGGAATATTTTTTCCCAACTAAATCAGATGATGTCATTCCTTTGCCTACAACCCGCCAGTGGCTTCTCTTTAAACTTAAAATCCATGTTTCCTTCATGGTCTCCAAGGCCCTGTACAGACCGGCCCCAGCCTTCCTCTCTGGCCTGATTTCCTGCCTCTCTTCCTGCACTCTTTGCCTGGTTGCCTCCCTTCTGTTCACTGAGTGTGTTGAGCTTATACTGGCCTCAAGGCCCTTCCCTAGCTGATCCCTGGGACTGCAGCATGCTCCCTGCAGAGCCTCACTCGTAAGGTCCCAGCTTTTTTTGGTTTTTTTTTTGAGATGGAGTCTCACTCTGTCTCCCAGTGGTGCAATCTTGGCTCACTATAACCTCCGCCTCCTGGGTTCAAGCGATTCTCCTGCCTCAGCCTCCTAAGTAGCTGGGACTATAGACACCTGCCACCATGCCTGGCCAATTTTTGTATTTTCAGTAGAGATGGGGTTTCACCATATTGGCCAGGCTGGTCTCGAACTCCTGACTTCAAGTGATCCACCCACCTAGGCCTCCCAAAGTGCTGAGATTACAGACATGAGCCACCACGATCGGCCTGTCTCAGCTTGTGAGTCTCCTCCTCGGGTGCTTCCTGACTGTCCTACCTCCTGCTGCCCACCCCGTCTCCATCCCTAGCCCATTACTGGTTTTTTCATGGTATATCAAGATATGTGAAATGCTCTCACCTGTTTGTTTCTCCCCCCCACTATACATAGAGACAACTGGAGAGAGGATCTGTTTACAGCTGTTTGCACAGCACCTGACATAGTGCCTGGCAGCAAGTGGCATTTGATAAATCATTGGCAGTGAGTGGATGAATTGCCTAACCTGGAGCTGCCATTAGGAAGTAACCTGTTTTCCCTTTGCAGTGTTGATGGGAACCATTTTCAGCATCCTGCTGGTGACTGTCATCCTTATGGCATTTTGTGTCTACAAGCCCATTCGGCGTCGGTGACAGCCAGACAAGTTCTTCAATGAGTATTTGGGAATAGGATAAGTTGTGTTGCACACGGGTCAGTGGAGAAGTTGGAATCAAAACTTTCCTACTTGGAAATGACCTTTGGTCTGGACAGTTGGTAAACGCTAAATGAATTAGAAGAAAACATCTACTAGAAATTATTTTTTCCTAACACTGTAGTGCAAATAATTGGCCCCTGAATCTGCTTCTCAGTGTTTCTGACTGTACTTGTTAAAAGTAAGACCTGAAAGCTCCAAAGGTCAGTGTAAAGATGGAGTGTTCATGAGAAAGAAAACATTCACCTTGTGAGTGCCTGTAAGAACCACACTGGAAAGAACTCATCATTAATGCTTGAAAATGTTAACAGAGGGAGACTTACCATGTAGACATTCCCTATTTAAGAACCATTTGGTTACAGTGGGTTAAGAATCACAGAATTATTTTTTTTTTTTTTTTTTTTTTTTAATCTCACTTGAGTTGGCCTAGAATGCGCTGGTTGCAAAGTGGTGTCAGCTGTGGGGAACTTGGGCCCTCATTCCTTACCTGCATCCGGCCCTGCACTCAGGTGCTCCCCCTGAAGTCAGGGTCACATCAGGTAGACCTGTTACTACATGCACCTTTGGCCTGGAAGGCTCTGGGGTTGGACTGGAAATGTTACTAGGTTGGCCTCTCACAAAAAAGGACCCCATCCTGCTTAAACACATTGATCTCCGTTGCCCTGCATTTGAGTCTGTATAGCCCACGGTCTGAAACTTGAGGTAGCTTTCCAGATTTGGAATGTAAAAGGCTCAGCAGGCGCTCTGTTCATCCCTGGGTGGGGAGGGCCCAGCCAGAAGTGCATGTCCACTGTGCCCGCCAGTGTGTGTTTACACAAATTTCATCTCCGCTTTGAAAATGCTGCTATTAGTTTGCACTGTTGGTGAACTGGATTTTTTCCTCCTATTGAAATAATACTTTCATACTTATAAAGCAGTCGTCAATATTTATTTCAAGGTGCTAGATTTAATTTTGTTATTAAATTGAAATGCTTATCTTGTGTTCAAGCACAGCACTGATTTTAACAACCTGCATTTAATGTGAAATAACTGAAGCAGGATACTATAACTGTTTAACTTAGGGATTTTGTTTGTAATCTTGTAACATTGAGCCATTGAAATGTTCACTGTTCTGTGCTTTTGAGCAAAATGTCAATTAAAATTAAAGTAAAATCCTATATATTGTTTTACTCCACCAATTATTTCCCAAGTGTTTGAAATGTGGGTATGTTTGAATTTGATCTAATCACTTAAAGAAGCTCTGTGAAGTGAAATTTTTTTTTTCTTTTTTTTTTTTTTCCGAGATGGAGTTTGGTTCCTATTGCCCAGGCTGGAGTGCAATGGTGTGGTCTCAGCTCACTGCCACCTTCACCTCCTGGGTTCAAGCGATTTTCCTGCCTCAGCCTCCGGAGTAGCTGGGATTATGGGCATGAGCCACCATGCCCGGCTAATTTTTTTGTATTTTAGTAGACATCGGGTTTCACCATGTTGGCCAGGCTGGTCTCAAACTCCTGACCTCAGGTGATCCACCCGCCTCGGCCTCCCAAAGTGCTGGGATTACAGGCATGAGCCACTGCACCTGGCCTAAAGTTGAGATTAGGAAGTCTCCTAGTGTTGCCTGTGATTTAGTGGCTGTGGAGTCATATCAGCATGTTGTATTTTTTTCCACCTGGACCTCAGGCTTAAACCTATATATTTCTAAACAGAGGTCTAGGTGGTACTTTGAACTCCATCATTCATTGCACCACAGAATCACTGGAAATTTCCATATCCAGTTCATCTTCCTTGATGTCATTTATGGTCAGCAGGAGACTGTGACCAAGCTGGCAGTTGTGACAGTTTCCCTTTCCTGTCATTATTTAGAGCAGACTTCCACTTCCTTGACATGCCACGTTTATGTAGTGTGACAAGCTTGTTTATAGAACCTAAGTTCTAGCAGTGTCTAGAACCTAGTTCCTAGCAGTGTCTAACGTGCAGAAATTGCTCAATTAGTTTCTGGCCGGGCGCGGTGGCTCATGCCTATAATCCCAGCACTTTGGGAGGCCGAGGCAGGTGGATCACCTCAGGTCAGGGGTTTGAGAGCAGCCTGGCCAACATGGTGAAACCCTGTCTCTATTAAAAATACAAAAAGCTGGGCATGGTGGCACACACCTGTAATCCCACCTTCTCAGGAGGCTGAGGCAGGAGAATTGCTTGAACCTGGGAGGCGGAGGTTGTAGTGAGCCGAGATTACGCCATTGCACTCCAGCCTGGGCAACAAGAGCGAAACTCCGTCTCAGAAAAACAAAATAAAAACTTTCTGCTGATATTGGGCCACCTAAGCTTAGCTTTTCAGTTTTTAAATAATCCATAGTCATTGCACCCCTTGACCCGAAGGAGTAATGTTTTTCTTCATAGTGTTCTTGTAGCTTCAAGTATTGATATCTACTTTCCCCCAAAAGCAAAGCAGCTCCTTTACATCTTCCCAGAAATACAGCCTCATTTTTGGAACCCACACGTTTCTACTGGCCACTGCCGTTGTTTTTAATGCCAACATATTTAGGTATAGGAAGAGTTTGGAAGCCTTATCATCTGGACTTCTAGGAACAGCCTCATAAAGCACTTGGCTTCAAGGGATAGCATTGATACAGAGCTTTGATGTTGGCTGGGCTTCCCTTACCCTACAAGAGCCAGTTTACCTCCAGGAGGAACACAGGGGTGTCAGAACAGCCCAACACTGGCTTGCTTTTAGTTTCCATTTGAAATAAGCAGCATGGGGCTTGTTAACCTGGGCAGGAAGGCTGGGAGCAGCATGCCACCTTTGCAGTGATGAACTGAGCAATGTGAGGCATTCTAATGTTCTACTGACATACGTAACAGGACGTGTGGTCACTACATCCAGTGACTAGAAAAAACTGGAAAGAAAAAAGACTCAAAGACTGGAATATTGTATGAGCACCCTCTAAGGAAGCCGTTTTTATTTGCATTTTTAGAGTGAACACATATATGAAAAACGCTGCAACAGGTTGACACAATGCTCAGTCCCTTTTTAAGTGAATTCCAGGGGAGAAAGTCAAGGACCTTAGGGAACAGAGCAGTGGAATGCAAACACAGAAATTACCTATGAGTCACCTTTTTAAGCCAATGACACAGCCTCGCTGCAGCCATTCCAAGAAGTGGTTTTGCTCATGGCAAATGCGAAGTAAACAAAATGCCACATTGCGTATTTGAAACAAATGTGGCGTTGCCTATACTGGCCTGCTGTGCAGGGAAGGAATTTTGGTCAGACCATGACAAAAAAAAAAAAAAAAAAAAGGCAAATGGTGACATGGAATTAAAAGCACAATTCTTTGTGTCTGGGAACGTTTCACTGGCAACACCTGGAATAGTAGTTATGTTTGTCTTCCTATCCCCAAAGAAGCACAACAGAGGAAACAGACACAAAATGGAGGAGGGTACTGTTTACCAAGTTATTTCAGTGCAGCCTGTGGGAACGAATACATGGGCCACAGTGAGCAGTGCCCTTGGCTGTATTCCCCAGGCTTCTGTATGTTGTGCGATGGTTATTTACAGGAGGGTTTGACAAAAGAGAGTTAACTACTAAAGGTATCCAAAAAAGGCCTGAGAAAATCTGGTTAAAATGTATAACCTTGTATTGCTACTGATGGGAATAGTTGTTTTTATGTCTTTTACAAATAATAAAAAGATTCTGTTAAAAAATAGATTTATTCAGAAAGATGTTGATTTGAACTCTGAAAAGCAACGTGGAATCATCATTTTCCCTTTTGAATGAAGAGCCATGGAGCTCCGTGGTTTTCAGCTCCCTTTCTGGTTGCAAATCCATCCTTCCTCTGGAGTGAGTCTAGGGCATGCAGTGGGTTCTTCCTAGGTGTCTATGTGGAAATCCTTCACTCGTGCAGGTGTGGAACGCACCTGGTTTGGTTCTGTGTGTTCCAATATTTTGGCCAGCTTGCCCACTTCAAGAACAAGCCTCAGGTTCCCCTAGCTGCTCCTTCAGGGACAGGATTAGCTGCCTTTGATTTAGCCTGGAGAATCCTGCTCTCAAAAGAATTGCCTTTACAAATTCAAATCAGATCCCTCGATGCGTGCAGTGAGGTGATGTGAAACTATTAGTAATGTTTAAGGCGAAGGCAACATCCATGGCCATTTGTGTATCTTAATTTGATGCAAATAGTTAACAATAATCTAAAATAGATTCTATATGTATCTCCTCTAACTTTAGCTGGGTGTGGAAGGAATGGAATCAGATAGAGATGAAGGAAGAATAATGACAATATCCTAGAAACCCTGTAAAAAGGTAAAAATAAGGAGTAGATCAGCACAGATTACCCATTTCTTTGGTGAACAGTAAAGATGTGTCTCCAATTCTCATAGACCACACTTTACAAAGGCGGCTGCTGCTCTCATATATAAAAGCACCCTGACTCTGCAATAACTTGTTTTGTTATCACTCCTTGATAAAAATTGATCTACAAACCTGCGGGGATTGGGGTTTTGTCTAAAGCTGGTAGTAAAAATGTGACCTGCAAGCCAATACAGCTAATGGAAAGTGATGATGCTCTCCTCCCCTTAGCCTGGAGATGGGGCCTGCAATCCCTGGTCCCTTCTCCACCCCAGGGAGTGGCCTGGATGGGCCTGGGAGTCCCTGGTTCTGCACCTCTGCATAAAGAAGGGGCGGCTGTTGTCTGCTGCACGCACACAAGGTGCAGGCCCTCAGCCCCGGGGCTCTGGTTGACACAGCATCTGTGACAGCCCAGAGCCTCTGCTCTGTGCAACCCACAGGCCAAAAGGTCTATTTGTCAGTGAGTGACAGCTGTAAGACTTGCTGGAGCTCAGCCTCTTCCTCCTGGAGCCGGAGCTCCCGTTCCTCCAGCTCTTTGGCAGAGAGCTCCATGGCCAGCTGCAAGTCATTATCAAAACGGCTTGTCTCGCTCAGGGCACTGGGGCACAGGCCTTCTGTGCTGGTGAGGAGGCTCTCCTGGATGGCCCTGGGTTGGAAAACAGATAAAAAGGGAGAGTCACTACTATCATCATGGTGGCAGCAGTAACTACATTTCTTAACTGCTTACCAAGGGCATACTGTGCCAGGCATTTAATATGCATGATGCCATTTAATCCCACATAACTCTGGGGGTGTAAGTGCTGTATACAGGTGAGAAACCCCACACTCCTGCCCAAGACCACCCGACCAGTAAGTGATAGGGCTGGGAACTGAACTTGGATCTGTTTTAAAGCAAAACAGGTTCTTCATCAGCGGGCTCTCATAGACACCTTAAGTATATAAAAAGTCTTCGTAAAATGAATCCTTGCAGTTTTTCCCTAAATCTCTGCAGCTGTTCCCACAAACTTCCTTATCTTTACAATTATATAAACTTTCCACTGAGGACATCTAGGCCCTGTGGTCATACATCATTCACAGAAGATCAAACCAATCAGAAAACACTGACTCAGTACCTTTCCCCCAGTGGCACTGACCTGTGAACCAGTCAGAAATTCTATCACCCATTCCTGGAAACTTGCTATCAAGTCCAGAGTTATTATAATAAGTAACTGCCACAAGAGGAAGCAGGAGAGCCAATTACTTTATCTAGTCTTTTTTTTTTTTTTTTTTTTTTTTTTTTTTTGAGATGGAGTCTCGCTTTGTCACCCAGGCTGGAGTACAGTGGCCGGATCTCGGCTCACTGCAAGCTCTGCCTCCCGGGTTCGCCATTTTCCTGCCTCAGCCTCCCGAGTAGCTGGGACTACAGGTGCCCGCCACCATGCCCAGCTAATTTTTTGTACTTTTTTTTTTAGTAGAGACGGGGTTTCACCATGTTAGCCAGGATGGTCTCGATCTCCTGACCTCATGATCTGCCTGCCTCGGCCTCCCAAAGTGCTGGGATCACAGGCGTGAGCCACCGCGCCCGGCCTACTTTTTCTAGTCTTTCCTGCCAGTGTGTGGCACTGTGCATCTGCCCGGGGACCAAATGCACAGTGCCACACGTCTGCCCGCCTGTGTCCAGGCCTGTGTCCATCCTGGTTTAATCCACAGTCACATCAGTCAATCACCTCTCATACTGGGCGTCATAGGTGTTTGTCTGGCTGATCCCTCCATTCGAAGCTGGTCCTGAAAGTTCCTGGCAAAGACAAATATGATAGACATGAATATGTCTTAGGAGAAATTGGTGCCATTCTGGAAAGGAAACAATGGCAGCAAGAACCAAATTAAAAGTCTTTCCATGACCATTATTGATAGTGCTACCTAACAGGGACTTGGGTTACCTCAAAAACAACACCTAAGTGGCAGCTAGTAACATGCCACAGCCTAACTCACAGCCACAGCCTTCTCATCCTTCTCACAAAATCCATCTCTTAAATACAGCTAACCCAAGTGGAAGATATACACAACGAAAAACAGAAACACAGCTGACCTTGGGCAAAGTTCAAGTGACCAAAGCAGGTTTCTGTTTTTGTTTTTTTTTTTTGAGACGGAGTCTCGCCGTGTCTCCCAGGCTGGAGTGCAGTGGCGTGATCTCGGCTCACTGCAAGCTCCGCCTCCCGGGTTCACGCCATTCTCCCGCCTCAGCCTCCCAAGTAGCTGGAACTACAGGCGCCCGCCACCACGCCCGGCTAGTTTTTTGTATTTTTAGTAGAGACGGGGTTTCACCATGTTAGCCAGGATGGTCTCGATCTCCTGACCTCGTGATCCACCCGCCTCGGCCTCCCAAAGTGCTGGGATTACAGGCTTGAGCCACCACGCCCGGCCTGTTTTTGTTTTTTTAGAGACAGGGTCGCACTCTGTTGTCCAGGCTCAAGGGTAGTGGTGTGATCGTAGCTCACTGTAGCCTTGACCTCCGGGCACAAGAAATCCTCCCACCTCAGCCTCCTGACTAGTTGGGAATACAGATGCAAAACACCATAGTTGGCTTTTAAAATTTTTTGGTAGAGGCTAGGCACGGTGGCTCACACCTGTAATCCCAGCACTTTGGGAGGCCAAGGCTGGCAGATCACTTGAGGCCTGGAGTTTGAGATCAGCCTGGACAACATGGTGAAAACCCATCGCTACTGAAAATACAAAAATTAGCTGGGCCTGGTGGTACCCACCTGTAATCCCAGCTGCTCAGGTGGGTGAGGCATGAGAATCACTTGAACCTGGGAGGCAGAGGCTGCAATGAGCCAATATTGTGCCCTTGCACTCCAGCCTGAGCAAAAGAGTGAGACTCTGCCTCAAAAATTAAAAAAAATATATATATATATTGGTAGAGATAGGATCTCACTATGTTGCCCAGGCTGGTCTCAAATTCCTGGGCTCAAACAATCCTCTCACCTTGGCCTCCCATAGTGCTGGGATTATAGGCATGAGCCACTGCACCCGGCCAATAATTCTTCTAGGGCAAGATTAGAAGACATAATTCAATATTGGTAGTCTTTGACTTTGGCTACTCCCCTTGTTAAAACTTATGGTCAACAAGGTTTATGAAGCTTCTTGGGAGCTGGCGAGGGAAGCTAAGCTCACTTACATAGGGAAAGGAAAAGCATACCAGGCTGATGGTGATGTCCAGGGGTCTTCTCCCAGGAGGCCTCCCAAAGGGAACATGCTTGCTTTGGGGTCTGGCTTGGAAAACTGAATAGGTCTGGGAATGGGGCCATGGTGGTGGCAGGGGGAAGTGGAGGAGGTAGACTCACATTACACAAGCACTAAGACTCAGGAATAGAACCAGAAAGCTACAAGCTTAAACCAGTGAGAACGCTGGAGTGTGAGCACTATTCTCAAAGCAGCAGCCCTGTGAAGGCAGGGACTGCTTCCCAGAGAATTCCCAGCACCTGGCACAGAGCCTGGCACAAAGAAGGTACTCTGCAAAATCTGAATGAAGAATGGAATAAAAAGTCAATTAACAAATAAATGGGCCAGGCGCGGTGGCTGACGCCTGTAATCCCAGCACTTTGAGAGGCCGAGACGGGCAGATCATGAGGTCAGGAGATGGAGACCATCTTGGCTAACATGGTGAAACCTCGTCTGTACTAAAAATACAAAAAATTAGCCGGGCATGGTGGTGGGCACCTGTAGTCCCAGCTACTCGGGAGGCTGAGGCAGGAGAATGGCATGAACCCCAGAGGCAGAGCTTGCAGTGAGCTGAGATCACGCCACTGCACTCCAGCCTGGGCGACAGAGAGAGAGACTCCGTCTCAAAAAATAAACAAACAAAGAAACAAACAAATAAATGGACTGCAGGAACCGAGGACATACCAGAGGGTGCTGGAGGCAGACCAGACCCTACCCTAGTAGAGCCAGGAGCCACAGAAGGAAGGAGATGGAAGGAGTTGATGTTAGGGGAGGAGGACCTCAAGCCTTGGACTGTCCCAGGTAGGTGAGGCATGGAGGGAGAACCACATACGACAATAAAAGGCAACTGTTCTACTGGGTGCAGTGGTGCATGACTTTAGTCCCAGCTACTTGGGAGGCTGAGGTGGGAGGATCTCTTGACCCCAGGAGTTTTAGGGTACAATATGATCATGCCGGGGAATAGCCACTGCACTCCAACTTGGGCAACAAAAAGACACACACACACACACACACACACACACACACACACACACACACACACACACACACACACACACACACCCTACAGCTTACACAGGTCTGTCCCGTCCTTCATTTTCTGTTTCACTAGAGACCCAGAGAGAGTTTAGGGAGATGATACCGTTTGTGGAGGGAGTGGGATTCAAATCCACTTCACGACCTTCATCTGAGACTACAGACACATAGGTAATCCTTCAGGGAAAATATGATGGTGTGATTCAGCAGGAATTTACTGCTTCAGTACTAGAAAATGAAGCACATCTCGAAAAGTACAGAATTACAAGCTATGTGCATGAAAATGAGGAAAAGGAAAGTCTGCCTGAAGACATCTTGTGAATGGTGCTGACTGGGATTATGTAGACGATCTCTTACATAACAAGCTTTTGTAAGAAGACCAGATGCACAAAGTACAACCTATGCAAATACCATGAATGTGTCAAACTTGATATTTAGAATAAATCTTTCAGATTAGCCAAACACTGAGGCTAACCCAGAGGGTAAGACCTCCCAAGCCCTGCCATTTATTCTGATAAACCCACCTGGCTCCTGCTGGACTCAAGCAGACTTTGCTGGATGGCAAACTGCATTATCTCGTAATCTTCATCTTGCAAATGCACATTTCTGCCATTGTCTTGAACATAGTAAGATTCGGGAATTTCAAACACAGATTGATCAACCTCAAAGTTTGTGATGTGGGAAGCTGAAACACAAAAGGCAACCGTCCAGTGTCTGAGTTCATTACATTTTCACTCCAATTTTTTGCAAAAATGTTTTACATTAGAAAAAAAAGAAAGGCTCAAAATTATAATAATCAAGGCTTACTATTATATGAGAGATTCTGAGGAAGCATGACAGAAAAAAGTGACAGAATACAGCTTTTTTCTTTTTCCTTGATTTTAGTGGAAAAAATGAATACATAGTCATAAAAAATACACAAGGCTGTGAAATGAAAAGCGAAGATTTCTCCCTCTAAACACATATGCACAGTCACACCAATGTGTTTCTTCTTTTTGCACGAAGATACATGGTAAATATATAAAAGATAGTATCTATAAAATATCTGAACACTCAAAAATGATAATAATAAAACAAATGCCTGTGTGCCCTTCACCTAAGACACAGAACACTATCAATAACTGCCGGGCACAGTGGCTCACGTCTGTAATCCCAGCACTTTGGGAGGCTGAGGTGGGCGGATTACAAGGTCAGGAGATCAAGACCATCCTGGCTAATACGGTGAAACCCTGTCTCTACTAAAAATACAAGAAAAAATTAGCCGGGCGTGGTGGCAGGCGCCTGTAGTCCCAGCTACTCAGGAGGCTGAGGCAGGAGAATGGCGTGAACCCGGGAGGCAGAGCTTGCAGTGAGACAAGATCGCGCCACTGCCCTCCACTCCAGCCTGGGCGACAGAGCGAGATTCCATTTCAAAAAAAAAAAAAAAAAAAAAAGAATACTATCAATAACATACCACAGGCACATCCCTTGTTAACAATATCCCTTTCTTCCTCTCCAGAGGTAAATACATAATTCAGAATAGTTGTTTACACTGCCTAGCTCTTCTCTGGAGTTTGCCACATGTATATCATCCTAACAGTTTGCATTAGCCTGTTTGTGAACTTGACATAAATGGATCATTGGAATTTATTCTTCAAATTGGATTTTCTTCATTCAACATTATGCTTTTGAAATTCAACAGTCTTGACGCACATAGCTATAAATGTTTATTTTCAATACTATATGTTATTCTGTTGTATTAATAGAGCACAATAGCACATTCTACCATCTCAGGACATCTGGGTTGTTTCCAGGTTTCTGCTGTTATAAGTGGATGCTGCTGCCCAGTACTGGGGTCTCCAGATGCTCATGTGCATACGTTTCTTTAGGTACACATCTAGGAATTGGTAGGTCATACACATCTTCAGTTTACACAGTAATGCCAAATGTTTTCTTCAAGAACTATACCGATCTCCTCTTCCTGCCAAGAGTACATGAGTGTTCCTCAGCTGCACAACCTCATGAACACGTATCACCCAACTTTATTGCCACATGGGAACGTAAAGTTGTATATTATTGTTGAGTTCAATTGTTTTCATTTGAAGTCTTAATTTATATACATTAAAATGCTATCTTTTAATTCCTCCTATTGGTAGACTATAGGGGAGAAACATAGGACCATCACAATAGTTGCGGAAAATGCATCTCACAAAAATTAATACTTAAAAATGGTAATAACTCTCAGCAAACTAGAAATATAAGAGAATAATGTCCTTCAACTAATAAGGGACATTTACAAAAAACCTACACAGATAACATCAAACCTAATGGCATAACAATCCTTCCTCCCCTAGAACCAGGAACAAGAGAAGGATAGCCATTCCTACCCCTTAGTTGACATTGTACTAGATGTCCTAGTCAGTCCAATAAGTCAAGAAAAAGAAATAAAAAGTTTAAAGATTGGAAAGGAAAAAGTAAAATTTTCTTTATTAATAGACAACATGACCATATACGTAAGAAATTCTAAGAAATCTACAAAAAAGTGTAAGACAAGTAAATTCAGCCATGTTACAAGATAAACAAGGTCAATCCCGGCCATGCAATTGTGCAAGAAAAAAAAAGATTAAAAAAATTTTTAAAAAGGATTCAAGGTCAAAATACAAAACTCAATAATATTTCTATATACTAGTAATTGGAAAATGAAAGTAAGAAAATAAGTCCGTTTACAATTGCATCTAAAAACATGAATTGTATTGACGGCAAGGGAGCGTGAGGAAATTTGGGGGCATATGGAAATGCTGTCTATCTTGACTGTGGTGGTGGTTACATAGATGCATACATTTGTCAAAATGTGGCTGGGTATGGTGGCTCACACCAGCACTTTGGGAGGCCGAGGTGGGTGGATCACTTGAGGTCAGGAGTTCCAGACCAGCCTAGCCAACATGGTGAAACCCAGTCTCTAATAAATATATAAAAATCAGCCAGGCATGGTGGCACACACCTGTATTCCCAGATACTTGGGAGACTAGGCAAGAAAATTGCTTGAGCCTGGGAGGCAGAGGCTGCAGTGAGCAGAGATTGTGCCACTGCACTCCAGCCTAGGTGACAGAGTGAGACTCTGTATTCGAGAAAAAAAAAAATGCACTGAACCGTCACACTTAAAATGAGAGCATTTTATTGTATGTACATTACACCTCAATAAAGCTGATTTTTAAGAACATCCTGTCTTTTTAATATAACTAGGATCATACATATACTACAAGTTTTTATTTGCTTAATCTAAACTAAATCTAAAGTTTTCTTTCATCCAACACAGACTCCCTCAGATATTCCAGCTTCAGAGTGAATTATGAATATGATGACTGAATTATAAATTTTTTTTTTTTGGGATGTAGTTTTGCTCTTGTTGCCCAGGCTGGAGTACAATGGCACAGTCTCAGCTCACGGTAACCTCTGCGCCCCCCCACCCCCAACCGGGTTCAAGTGATTCTCCTGCCTTAGCCTCCCGAGTAGCTGGGATTACAGGCATGTGCCACCACACCTGGCTAATTTTATATTTTAGTAGAGATGGGTTTTCTCCATGTTGGTCACGCTGGTCTCGAACTCCCAACCTCAGGTGATCCACCCGCCTCGGCCTCCCAAAGTGCTGGGATTACAGACATGAGCCACCATGCCCAGCCATAAAATTTTTTTTAAATAACAAAACTAAACTTTTAATTTATTTTTTTACCTGAATCAGCCTGGGTCCCTTCCACATTTTGAGATACAGATTCTTCGGCAGTGCTACAGCCATTAACATTTCCAAATGTAATCCGTGCATTTAAGACATGAAACAAGGGAATTTCTAACAAAATAAAAATTTTTATAAGTAAACTTTACTAAGAATAACAATAATAGTTATCATTTACTAAGTGCTTACTATGCCAAGTACTTTGATAACTATAATTTTATATAAGCCTCATAACAACCCTCCCCAATACACAGATGGGAAAACTGAGACTGAGAATTACGTATTTTCGGCTGGGCGCGGTGGCTCACACCTGTAATCCCAGAACTTTGGGAGGCCAAGGCGGGCTGATAACCTGAGGTTAGGAGTTCGAGACCAGCCTAACCAACATGATAAAAGCCCATCTCTACTAAAAATACAAAAATTAGCTGGGCGTGGTGGTGTATGCCTATAATCCCAGCTACTTAGGAGGCTGAGGCAGGAAAATTGCTTGAACCTGGGAGGTGGAGGTTGCAGTGAGCCAAGATCATGTCACTGCATTCCAGCCTTGGCAACAGAGCGAGACACCGTCTCAAAAAAAAAAAGGGGGTTATGTACTTTCTCCTAGATCACAGTGAGTAAGTGATCGAGCTAGGGTTCAAGCATCATGAACATACAACTATCCAAAATTAATACTCTTCATGAGTAGTATGTATGAGATATATATATATACACACACACACATATATACAGCATTATGCATACTTTATGCATACTAGCTTGGGATGTAGATCATATTTATGTATCAAAGAATCTTGGTGTCAACTGTCTTCCTCAAATAATTATCTAATTTGAAGTCTCATTGAAGTAAGGTTTGACATTAAAACAATGACTGTGTCATGTTTTTATGCCTTTTAACATCTGTCAGCACCATTTGCAAATAGAAATGATGGTTGGAGATCTCTTGATTTTGATATGCAAAATGAACCACCAATCATAACACTTCTTTAAATCAAATTAAACCACAGGAGAACTCTCACCTCCTCCATTATGTCTATAAGCTACTTTGACCTAAAGCATTCCAATTCCCTGAAGCATCCCACCACCCACATGCTGCCACCCACAAACATGGGCAGAACCTCCAAGTGTTGCTGAAGTTTATTTAGCAGTACCTATTTTGACAGGAAATCCAGGTGGGAATTCCAATTTGATGAAATCTCTCAGTCTTGCAAAATGAGCACTCGTTCGAGCCATTAGGTCAATGATGGGAATGACCTGCTCCACGAGAGAGAGGGGAAACTCTTCACACATCCACAGCATTGCTTTAAACCTGCAGAATTCAACCGAGAAAAGACTGAGGCCATCTCCACCAGATGGGAAATGGAGATTACTGCTATGCAGTAGGCTAGACAACAGCAGCCTTACTCTACACTCTGTCCAGTCATCTCTTAATTCGGACCTATTAAAGGTCAAATGTCTAGGGAGACGAGGAATTCACATCACCCTAAAATCTGGAAATCAAGGCAAGCGACTTGCATGACAACCTGCCACTATCCAAGTCTTAATTGACAGCAAGCATGAAGAAATGATAGTGGGTGGAAACAGTTTCATTTGAATTTGATCAGCTGAAGCTGGTTAGCAGTTAAAAAAAAAAAAAGGCATTCTTACATCCAATCTAGATTCTATTTGGAAAAGAGCTAATAACATGAACAATCTACTGTTGGCTTTCATGGCAAAGTAATTTTAAAATTATTTTTTATAAAAAGGGGCAGAGGAGGCCGGGAGCAGTGGCTTATGCCTGTAATCCCAGCACTTTGGGAGGCCTAGGCGAGCGGATCATGAGGTCAGGAGTTCGAGACCAGCCTGACTAATATGGGGAAACCCTGTCTCTACTAAAAATATAAAAATTAGCTGGGCATGGTGGCACGTGCCTGTAGTCCCAGCTATTCAGGAGGCTGAGGCAGGACAATTGCTTGAACCTGGGAGGCAGAGGTTGCAGTGAGCCAAGTTTGTGCCACTGCACTCCAGCCTAGGCAACAGAGCGAGACTCCGTCTCCCCTGTAAAAAAAAGGGGGGTGGGGGAGCAGTGGAATGATTCAACATAACACCATAAAACAGCACAATTTCTGAAACATACATAGGTTGAAAATGGCAGCTGAACCTCTCTTACTTCTGTGTTCTAATCGTCAGCTCTTTCGGCCTTCCAATGTCCCTGTCTTTCAGATCAAACTCTTCATTGAAGTACTCGTCAGGCGTGATGGCTGTAGGGTTGTTTGCAGTAGCACATTCCGTGGTGAGGTCCTGCTGAGCCAGAACTCAGGAGAGTCAGAAATGCCAAGTGATGTTCACAAGTGAAGGCCTACGGCACTCAGTGTCTGAGGTGGACGTGTTAACCAGCTAAGACCAGGAAGTTCTATTCACTAACTTTTTTGAATGGAACAAGAAAATCTATGAGGGTATCACCAAACTACATGGCAAGTCTAACGGATTTCTTCATTTCAAAATATTTCTCTACTCTCCTTTAAATTTTTATCTCCTGATTATAGCAAAGAAAGAAAGAGAAATATCTGAAAGTTCATGAGACTTGGAAGACTTGGAGTTGAAGTTCTAGCTGTTTCCCTGTCTAGTTTTGACAGTGGAAAGGTCATTTTTCTGTCCCGCAGAGACATCCACTGTGCCAAGTTCACATAGTTACTGTGAGCACTGAGTAAGGAAATATTTGTTAAGGTGCTCTGTTGCAATATAAAGTCCTGAGTCCTTTTTAAGTTCCATTTCTATAGAGTCCCCTCGTTTATAATGGATAAGAGGGGAAGCACCTGATTTCTATAATCACTACCCCTCCTCTAAAATCTTTGTTTTCAAAGATTCACTCATCTAATTCTCTTCCAAGAGTATCTCAAATTCCAGCTTGGGGGTATCTTTGGCCTTTACGAAGAGTGGGCTGTTCAGGATCCAGTAAATGCCATCCCAGGCATAGACAAGTTGTTTCCTTTCATCTAACTGCAATGAAAGCTCATTGCCTCAACTTACCCCTTGTGCACCAAACTGGTGTTCCACAGTTCCCAGCAAAGATTCCAGCGGGTTCCTGTCCGCTACAGAGAGGGGGGAAGTTTAAAGTCTAATATTATATCTTACTTGTGGCTATAAAAAAAGATCTTCATTAAAGTTTCCGGTCCAAGCTACCTCATTAGGAAATGCAATTACAGACTGGCTGATCAAATCATTCACAATAATCATAAACTAAGTTGTCCTTTATTGGGTGCTTTTCATGAGGATCTCTAAACCAGATAAACAGCTGTAATAATTAAAGCAGAATAATGGGAAGAGTCTGGATTTTGGAGTGAGCCAGACCTGGATTCCAACCCCACCTTGGCCACTCGCTATCCATGTGTTTTGGGCCTCGGTTCCCTCACCTGTCAAAGTGGAGTAATGGCAATGGTGGTGGTGGTGCTGGTGAACAATTACTGCATGCTTACCACATACTGCAGGCGCCATTCTAAAGGCTTCCACGTCGTAACTCATCTAATCCTCTCAATAACTCTAAGGAAGGTTGGATATCACCTGCATTTCACTGCTGAGGAAACTGAGGCACAGAGCAGAAGTAATTTCACAAGGCCATAGAGTTGGAGGGGCTGGGATGGGGCTGGGATGTGGCAACCACATGCAATGTTTTTGCTTAGATCCCAAGTTCTGTCTAAATCTTTCATCACAATAGTTTGGACTAAATCACTCATTCCAGTGATAAATGTTCTCAAATATCCTTATCTCCTTTTTTAGCTGAATTCCACAATTGTTCTTGATAACACAAAAACAAACCCTCATGAATAGCTTTAATTATAGTTGAGGCCAACTATGGAGAAACATTTTGAAGAATGAGTCAGACTAAGGAAATTTTTTTTCCTTTTTCTTTTTTTTTAGACAGAGTCTAGCTCTGTCGCCCAGGCTGGAGTGCAGTGGGACAACCTTGGCTCACGGCAACCTCTGCCTCTGAGGTTCCAGCGATTCTCCTGCCTCAGCCTCCACAGTAGCTGAGACGACAGGAGTGTGCCACCACACCCGGTTAATTTTTGTATTTTTAGTAGAGATGGGGTTTTACCATATTGGCCAGGCTGGTCTCAAACTCCTGGGCTCAAGTGATCTACCCACCTTGGCCTCCCAAGGTATTGGGATTATGGGATTACAGGTGTGAGCCATTGTGCCCAGCCAGGAATTTTTTTTTTTAGACAGTTTCACTCTTGTTGCCCGGGCTGGAGTGCAATGGCGTGATCTTGGCTCACTGCAACCTCCGCCTGCCAGGTTCAAGTGACTCTCCTGCCTCAGCCCCCTGAGTAGCTAGGATTACAGGCATGTGCCACCACACCTGGCTAATTTTGTATTTTTTTTAGTAGAGATGGGGTTTCTCCATGTTGGTCAGGCTGGCCTCGAACCCCTGACCTCAGGTGATTCGCCCGCCTTGGCCTCCCAAAGTGTTGGGATTACAGGCGTGAGCTACCATGCCTGCCCAGAAATTTTTATAAAAAGAAGCTAGGGGCCAGGCATGGTGGCTCATGCCTGCAATCTTAGCACTTTGGGAGGCCGAGGCAAGTGAGTATCACCTGATGTCAGGAGTTCGAGACCAGCCTGGCCTACATGAAGAAACCCTGTCTCTACTGAAAATACAAAAAATTAACCAGGTGTGGTGGCGGGTGCCTGTAATTCCAGCTACTCAGGAGGCTGAGGCAGGAGAATCACTTGAACCCAGGAGGCAGAGATTGCAGCAAGCTGAGATTGCGCCACTGCACTCCAGCCTGGGTGACAGGGCGAGACCTTGTCTCAAAAAAAAAAAAAAAAAAAGAGAAGTAGTTAGCGTTAGGTTTAACACATCCCAATCACATTAACCCTAAACTTAACAGAGCCAACAAAGGGTTCCCTCTAGGCTTAAAAAATAACAACAAAACAGGAGGTGGTAGGGTGGTGGTGATTACCTTTATATCTCTTTTTTTCCTCCTCGGTCAGATGTTCTGTGCGTATTTTGGTGATCACATTCACGTTGTTTACTGTGTAAACCTGAGAGGTGTATGTGAAAGAAAACAGTGACACAGGGAATCAAAACTCCAAAAATAAGCACAGCAAAAGCAAGAATGCTGAAGCAAAAAAACAGAAAACAATCCAGCAAAATAAAAATCAGAAATGGTTAACTATCATTAGGGTCCTTCAGAGAAAGTATATAAACTATCAACTGAAAAATGCATCAGCAGTTACCTCCCGTATTTGACAGTTTTAATACCGAGGAGTTAGCAGTGACACGCTGCATCTTCCTGCTTGCCCTGCTGTGGCTAAACAGTCTCAAACAAATGCCCTGCAATCTAGGTTTCCACCTGGGTTTCTATTAAACTAAGGTACCCAAACCAGGATCCTGTACTTCTGTTGGTAAATTTTTTTTTTTTTTTTTTTTTTTTTTTTTTTTTTTTTTTTTTGAGACAGAGTCTCCCTCTGTTGCTCAGGCTGGAGTGCAGTGGCGTGATCTCGGCTCACTGCAGCCTCCGCCTCCTGGGTTCAAGCGATTCTCGTGCCTCAGCCTCCAGAGTAGCTGGGATTACAGGTGTGTGCTACCATATCTGGTTAATTTTTGTATTTTTAGTAGAGATGGGGTTTCACCATGTTGGCCACACTGGTCTCAAAATCCTGGCCTCAAGTGATCTGCCTACTTGGGCCTCCCAAAGTGCTGGGATTAAAGGCGTGAGCCACTGCACCCCGCCTCTGCTGGTAATCTTGTAATACTAGTATGACTCAGACAGCCATCTGCTGGGTAGAAGAGAAAGGTATGAACACAAGGTTCTCTAGACTTACGAGCTTTAGAGAAAACCAGCAAGTCACTATTTAAAAGGCATTCCATGCACTGACAAAAATTATTGTAACTGCCAGAGTAAATGCTCTGTTATCAAGGATAACTGGGGAATATGGTCATCTAGAAAATCAAACATGACAGTTAACAGAGAATTCTCTCTATGCCACGTGAGGAGCCCCAACATTGAAAGCTGCAGAAAGCACACTCAGCACTAGGACAAGTGCTCCTAAATGTGTCTTGCTGAGCATGACGTGAACTTTCTTTGCTCATTCAGAGGCCACCAGAGGACCCTGCAGCACTGGGCTCCATCACCAAAAGCCATCAAGCCCTGCTGTACTGTGGGACTGAAAGGCCAGGAAACAGAGCTTTCCAGATGACAAAATGCCAGATGACTGTATCGACAATCGTCTCCACGATTACAACTATGTTTTAAGTGCACTGATGTCATGCAAATGGGCTGTGGGCCTGCTGACTACAATTAAGCTGATTTAACAGAAAAGAGACTCAAAAGCTACTACACAATATTTGAACACATGTGAAGTCTAATTCTTCCTCTTTTTTTTCTTTTTAATAATTAAGGGAATGACTAGCTTGTCATTCCTACCAGAACAACTGGTACCTGTACTCATTTCTCTACAATATTGTTTCTCTTTGGCATAGCTACAGACCTCCTCAGGGCATGCTATCCCATTTTCTGAAAGTCAAATAAGACAAAATCAAAAATCCAAGTGAGAGACACATTAGACACTTCTCATTCCCCAGAGCATCTCCATGGCACAGATGCATGAAAAAAATGGGAACAGATTCCTCATTTGCATAGAAGCTAAATAGCTATATTAAATCTTATTTTAAGAGTTTCCTTTTACCTTTGCTTCGTAACCATTAACAACTTCTGCTTTATCTGTCCTCCAGCCCCAGAATCCGGATTTAGTTCTGATAAAAAGTGAACACCACAAATTTCTACATGTACAATATGCCATTCAGATTTATATCTGCAGCCTTTATAGTTTTTTCCCCCCAGCTTAAGTTAGTGAAGGACACTTAGAAATCATGGTCCTATTGTCCACAGAAGGCGGCTAGCACTGACAGATGGCTTGTGCACCCCCACCCTCCTCCCACAGTTATTAATCAATTTGCCTCACCCCAGGCATAGAAAGTCTCCAATCTTGGCTTCTTTACAAAACTGCCAGCATTGAGGACAAAGGTGGTGACATTTATTGCACAGCAGTCCCAAACAAGTGAGTGAAGATGACCAACATCCAAGGGCTCACCACAAGGTGGTAACCAGGTCAGAGCATTTATCTGAGTCATCTTAACTGGAGACATAGATGTCAGTGGTGAGATCTCCACAAGTAGCCACATCTCAATCGAGGAATTCTTAGAACAATGAGGCACAGACCATCCTGTTCCTTGCAAAAGACCAGGTAGGCCAGGAACTCATCACTGTGGTGAGCTGCTTGGAGATGCCATTAGGCCTGCAAAATGGCTATGAGTCACATGTTTGGGCAGGTTTGGTGCAGCAGGGGAAAGGATGTGAACAACAGATTTTTTTTTTAGCCCAGCTGTTAATTCCATCTTGTGGAACTCCTTTTAAAGTAGCCCAGCATTCCAGTGGCAGATGCAGTACTGGTAATATGCCCAAAATCTCAGTTATTCAACTCAACATACTCCTGAAAAAAAATGTATTTAGGAGCCAAGAGCAGTCAGAAGGCTCTGATTCTTTTTCAAAGCAGCTTGCCCTGGGAAACGCTGCTTCTCACAGGGGACCCCTGACCAGCCCTACCCTTTGTCTAGGACATCACATCCCAGCTCCTCTTGGCCTTGGTTAGGGCAACAGCCTGACTTCTGCTCTGACCACTGAGTGAGTTGGGACGTCATGCAGGAAGCTCAGGGAACGGCAGCAGGTCAGCCACGTTACAAAGAACATATGCGGTTATTTGCATTTTGTGTTTCCAAATAGTTTGCTTTTCTTCTAATGGGATTTGGTTAGTGCAATTAGTCCAGATGGTATAATGAGTTTACGTGTGTATTTTAGCCCATCAGAACAGGAGGGATCAGAGCTCCATTTTCCTACTAGTTGTCTATAATTAGGACAGCATGACCCATGGATGGAAACAGAGGAATCCTAACAGGATTATACCAAATGCTATCTCCAACTTACACTTCAGAAACAAGATAACAGTCACAGGGAGAAGGTAAGGAACCAGACTCAATTGATTAATAAGCCACAGTCCCCTTTTATCATCAATACCAGAAAATTGAGATAGTCTTTTTCCTTCAATCCTCAGTTCCTTGTTTGCTTAAGTCACTTTATGTCTTGGCACAGGAAGTCACTGTTTTCTGGAACAGACTCTTCTGATGGATGGAAGGATGACTACGTCTGCTCCATCTCACCCTTCATACACTCTGGGAAGACGGCACTATGCTTTTCTCTCAAGGAACTACCAAGCTCCTCACTGGGTTACCTCTGCTCCTTCGGCAATCCTGCCTCTACTGCCCTCAGCATTTCCACTCTTTTTTTTTTTTTTTTTTGAGATGGAGTCTCACACTGTCGCCCAGGCTGGAGTGCAGTGGCACGATCTCAGCTCACTGCAAGCTCCACCTCCCACCTCCTGGGTTCAAGTGATTCTCCTGCCTCAGCCTCCCGAGTAGCTGGGACTACAGGCGCCCACCACCACATCCGGCTAATTTTTTGTATTTTTAGTAGAGATGGGGTTTCACCGTGTTAGCCAAGAGGATCTTGATCTCCTGACCTCATGATCCGCCCACCTTGGCCTCCAAAAGTGCTGGAGTTACAGGTGTGAGCCACCGAGCCCGGCCCAGCATTTCCACTCTTGGAAGCAGTTTAGTTATTCAACCCAATGTTCATACCCTGTTTTAAATTTTAATCTCCTAATGACTCTGTGGCCCTTGGTAACTTTGCATGCAAATGCACCCGAAGACGATAGAACACCTGGCTTCCCTCTCGTGCCATTTTCACCTCTGCCTGTCTCCACTGAGACCACCACACCAAAGGCCACTTCACAGGCACTGTGTCTTGGTGGTTGCTACACAATCTGGAGAAAGGCTCTGAAGGTGGCAGGGAATATTTTGTTTGAGGTGGGCAAGCGTAATCTTTCAGAGAAGGGAAAAATTCAAACTGCAACCACAGTGTATATACTGCAGGCCAAACATTCGTCAGGGCAGGGTATTAATTTGCCCACATAAGCTCTGAGTAACAGGTTAGAAAAAAGTGGACAAAAGTGACCATCAAAAAATGAGAGAGGGGGCTGGGTGTGGTGGCTCATGCCTGTAATCCCAGAACTTTGGGAGGCCAAAGTAGTCGGGTCACCTGAGGTCAGGAGTTCAATACCAGCCTGGCCAACATGGCGAAACCCCATCTCTAGGAAAATACAAAAATTAGCTGGGCACAAAGGAGGGTGCCTGTAATCCCACCTCCTCAGGAGACTGAGGTATGAGAATTGCTTGAACCCGGGAGGCGGAGGTTGCAGTGAGCCAAGATCATGCCATTGCACTCCAGGCTGGGCGACAGAGCGAGAAGCCATCTCAAAAAAAAAAAAAAAAAAAAGAAAAAAAAAAAGAAAGAAAAGAAAATGAGAGAAGGCCACACCTTCCAAATTCAATCAAATGAATACTCACACCTCTGATCAGAAGTAAATTCACACACTCTTTGTACCAACAAACCTCACATTCAAAAGCAGCTATATTCTTTTTGTAGGTGGTATCAATTCTAAGGATTGGCTCAATTCTTGCTCAATGCATGACAAGCACACATTTAATTCTGAGCCCCATTAAAACAAAGCAGCTATCTTCCAAAAATTCTCTCAGCAACACACTGTCTTGCAAGAGAGTTAGCTTGAGCACTCTGAAAACCCTGTGGGCTCTGGGGCTGGGCACGGTGGCTCACACCTGTAATCCCAGCACTTTGGGAGGCCGAGATGGCGGATCACGAGGTCAGGAGATCAAGACCATCCTGGTTAACACGGTGAAACCCCGCCTCTACTAAAAATACAAAAAAATTAGCCAGGTGTGGTGGCGGGTGCCTGTAGTCCCAGCTACTCCGGAGGCTGAGGCAGGAGAATGGCGTGAACCCAGGAGGTGGAGCTTGCAGTGAGCCAAGATCGTGCCACTGCACTGCAGCCTGGGCGACAGAGCGAGACTCCTTCTCAAAAAAAAAAAAAGAAGAAAACCCTGTGGGCGCAAAAATACAAAAATGTGCCTTAGTCCTCAGTACAAATGGAATATGCTATCATTTCCCATTTACACTCAGTGGGGTAACAGCCAGGAATTGTCACGCTCTCTTCATAAATCACACTTCAACAAACAATGACTCTGGCAACTCTGCTGTTGAACAATATGAGGAACAATGTCTCTTCTCAAGACATTTTAAGAGTCCCGGACTTTGGAGACTTCATCTCCAGATTCACTCCATTATTTCTTTCAGCTAAGGAAACAAAACTGGAGAGATGAGGCCACTTGCCCAAAGTCACACAGTTATTTAGGAGCCCTGTGGATGGCACTCAGCTCCTCCCCCTCTCATGCCTACAGATGAACAGTGGCAGAAAAGGCAGCCTCCTCTGCCTTCTGGGGTTACAAACAGAGCCCTAAGCTGAAGGGGCCCTCCCTGCCTGCAGAGGGGTACACGGACGCCTGGAAATGTCTTTCCACAATCCTCCAAGGGAAATCCAGTCAGTCCCTAAATTTTGCTGTCCCCAAAAGACAGCGAATGTCAACTGGCCAGGCTGGTGCAAGGAGGCTGGCAGAAGAGGACTGACCCTGCCTCCAGGGATGCTACCCTCCTGCCCTAGCAGCAGCCCTGGACAGATGTCCTAATTCCACCGCTCAATCTAAATTAGAAGAAAAGGATACTTAACAAGCTTTATGCTTGACTAAACAAATTTACTAACCAATTTTATATTAGAAAAAAGAAGAAAAGAAAAATATAATGAGAGGACAGTTGTTATATTCATCAAGAGAAAAGAAGGCCTAAGTCCAGGATAATAGTGTCCATTTTCTCAGGCTAAGCTACTTAGGCTGCAGAGAGCTGGATGTGGCATCCTAGGCAAATACTATCAGGATAATAGTGTCCATTTTCTCAGGCTAAGCCACTTTGACTTGCAGAGAGCTGGATGTGACATCCTAGGCAAATATTATCAGGATAATAGTGTCCATTTTCTCAGGCTAAGCTACTTTGGCTTGCAGAAAGCTGGATGTGACATCCTAGGCAAATACCATCAGTGCTCGTAGGACTCCATCGGGTCAGTGTTCTCCACTGTAGAAACAGGCAAACAGCTTTGACAGCCTCTACTCAAAGGCCCTCTAAGCCCTCCATGTGGCCCAGAGGCACATGACCAGTGATGGTGTTCTCATCTGGATTAACCAAGGCACAGACCTCTCTGGAGAATTCTTTATGAGTCTGGAACAGAACTAAATCCCCTCCAGATTCTTGCTCTAAACCATTAAACCTCACAGGTGGGTTAAAAAAAAAAAAACCAAACGAACATTTAACTATATAGTAAGTGTGAATTTGACTGACCAATATCAGTACAACTGAACTCAGTACTGGGTCAATTCTAACCTCCAGAAACTCCAAGCTCCGTGGTCTGGGACTGAGTGTTGTGGATCCATAAACATCAAGACAAAAATAAGATTCAAGTAAAAGCCACTAGAAAGGGCACATAAAAGAAAAAGAAGACATTTATTCATATTCTTCATGTTGGTTAAGTCTTAGAAGACCTAACCAATGTGCTATAAAAATGATGGATGGTGTCGAGTGTCAGCTACAATTTCTATTGGTTAGAGATCAATCTTAAAACCCACTAGTGTTTATTATGTCATATTAGAAAAAACCCAATCCATCCATAATTTCCAATTCATACATACATGTCACTCAAGATGGCAGCATGGGGATTAGACCTTAAAATTTAGAGTCTAAATTTGTACCTTTCAAAAGCAATATTTTTAGTATCGAGGCTGGTGTTAATGACTGGGCTTGTAAGCCGCCTCTCAACTTCCCTGCTTTTTGGCTTCATCAAGTCCAGAGTGAGGCGCTCCATTTCTTGGGAAAGGTCGAAGTGTTCGGTGGTGACTACTTTGTCGTCGTGGTTGACTTCCATCAACTCTGCCCAGTTGTCTATTAATGGAAACAAAGACATAACTAAGCACAAAGCAGGGAAGATGCAAAAACAAGGAAGCTTCGTATGTTAAAATGCATCATCTTTCATGTGTGTCCTCCCAGGTGCTATCTGATAAAACCTACAGTATACTGATTATTGACTACCTATTTGCACCTATCTGACCAGCTTTCCACAATACATAGGAAGCTCTGAGCCATCTTCCCCAAAGATGCGGAATTTTTAAATAATTTGTATTCTTATTAGCACTATATTCCATCAATGTCCTTTATAAAACATATTATTACAGAATTCATAGAAATTATGTATGCACAACATTGGGTAAGCAATGCCATTTCTCATGCCTGATTATGGAGGGTTATACAGAGATACACACAGAATGCCTGTGCTCAAAGGCTCAGGAAAGTGAAGCAGACACATCACAAGGGTAACTTCTGGGTGGTAAAGGACACATGAAGGAGAACTAGCCAGACAAGAACAAAGACAGGGATGGAGAGCTGAATAATTAATAAGAATAACCAAAAAACATGCCCTAGAAAGGATCAGACAGAAAAGGCACATGAATGTGAAAGCATTTTGATGGTTAAAAATCACCCTGTAATTTCGCTTCAGCAGTGATTACTACAAGAGAAGTCACTCACCTTCTCCCTTAAATATAAAACTACGCCTCCCTCTTATCCAGCTCATGTTTTCAAATCCCAGCAATGTGATATCAACGCGCAGTTTGGCACCACTTTTCCAGATGCGACAGACATCATTCGGGCATATTCTAGAAACCAAGGGCACTGGAGGAGAGAAGTGTACCACTGAGAAAAACTCAAGGGCCAAGTAGAACACCTAAGCCAGGAAATCAGGATTCTGATTTAACAAAAGGAGGGGAGTGGCAAGATGGTGACCATCAAACAACTGGACGTCTTGGCTGTCATATCTACCATACAGGAAATCACTCTTGAAAAATAAAAATGAACCTTCCGTTCCATTCATCAGAAAAAAAGTCTAAATAAATTTCCCAAGAGTATTCTTGATCCCGAAATGAGCCCCACTTTATAGTGGAGTCTGTCCCCACTATATAGGGTCTGTCCGTCTGGCCTTCCTCACTCACATATGCAACTCTTGCCATATGGCTGGGGCCTACCATATTGTCATATCCACCATTCAGAGTATCAAATGTCTAAAGTATGCCACTTTTTTTTTTTTTTGAGACGGAGTCTCGTTCAGTCGCCCAGGCTGGAGTGCAGTGGTACGATCTTGGCTCACTGCAACCTCCACCTCCTGGGTTCAAGCAATTCTCCCGCCTTAGCTTCCCGAGTAGCTGGGATTACAGGCACCCACCATCATGCCCAACTAATATTTGTATTTTTGTAGAGACGGGGTTTCACCATGTTGGCCAGGCTGGTCTTGAACTCCTGGCCTCAGGTGATCTTCCCACCTCAGTCTCCCAAAGTGCTGGGATTACAGGCGTGAGCCACTGCACCCAGCCTAAGTATGCCACTTTTTAACAAAACCTGAAATAAGAGTGACTATGTACCTTAGAAAAAATTTTCATTTCTCAAAACAATCTGAAGTTCTATTATATTATGTACTTTTATGCCATTTAAACATTTCATACAAATATGACTTCTTGCCTGAAAGGGAAGTCTGGAAATGGAAGCAGCTGAAACCTGGAAGTTAGGAGTTATCGTTAACTTATCTACAAGAAATAAAAGTAGAACATCTATGGAAATATACTGTCAGTCAATTGCCTATGTAATACTTTAGAGAAATATATCCATTTTGTTAAAAAAAAAAAAAAAGCTATTCTAGTATTCACCTCAACTTGTTTAGAATAACAAGTTTAAAAGAATCGAGCTAAACCACATAAGGAAATTAGTAAATTATGGTAAATCTACTTATTAAAATTCTAGCAATTTAAAGTGACATTTTGGGCCGGGTGCAGTGGCTCATGCCTGTAATGCCAGCACTTTGCGGGGCTGGGGCGGGTGGATCAGCTGAGGTCAGGAGTTCGAGACCAGCCTGGCCAACATAATGAAACCCCATCTCTACTAAAAATACAAAAATCAGGCTGGGCATGGTAGCTCATGCCTGTAATCCCAGTACTTTGGGGGACTGGGGTGGGTGGATCACCTGAAGTCAGGAGTTTGAGACCAGCCTGGCTAACATGGTGAAACCCCACTCTCTACTAAAAATACAAAAATTAGCTGGGCACAGTGGCATGCACCTGTAATCCCAGCTACTCAGGAGGCTGAGGCATGAGAATCGCTTGAATCTGGGAGACGAGGATTACAGTGAGCCAAGGTTGTGCCACTGCACTCCAGCCTGGGCAACAGAGTGAGACTCTGTCTCAAAAAAATAAAAATAAAGTAACATTTTAAAACTAATAATACAGATGGCAGCTATAAATGACAAAAGGAGGAAATGAAACTGTCTATATACTATCTTCATGAATGCTTGGGAGGAAAAGTCCTATGCATCGGGGGGAAGACTGGATGAAAAACACCCAAAGCATTAACAGTTGTGTTTAAATGGGACTATCGGTGATTATTTTTCCTTATTCTTCACTATGTATTTCCTTGATTAAAAAAAAAAAGTACATGTAACTTTTACAAAGGAAAAATAAACCTACATGCGAGTTAAGTAAATTTAGAAAGAGAAATAAATAACAAGCCCACAGCCACTCACCCCAGCTGGTGAATTCCCATTTCATCTGCACATAGAAATCCGGAGCCTGAAGGGCAGACAAGGTTTAAAACAGATTACCCTTGGCACTATCAACACAACATAAGCAGGGGTTAACAGGGTTCTTAAAAACCCTGGGTTTAAAAAAAAAGAAAAGAGAAAATAAGAAGAAACAAAATGTAAGCCCCTAGCCGGGTGAGGTGGCTCATGCCAGTAATCCCAGCACTTTGGGAGGCTGAGGCGGGTGATCACTTGCGCTCAGGAATTTGAGACCGGCCTGGACAACATGGCGAAACCCTATCTCTACAAAAAATACAAAAAGTAGCTGCCTATGGTGGCTCACTCTAGTCCCAGCTACTCAGGAGGCTGAGGTGGGAGGATTGCTTGAGGCCAGGAGGTGGAGGCTACAGAGAGCCAAGATTGCACTATTGCACTCCAGCCTCGGTGACAGAGCGAGATAGTATATCAAAAAAAAAAAAAAAAAAAAGAAAAAACAAGTGTAAGCCCATTACTTATTATATATTAGAGTGTTATTTTGCCTCGATATAAAATATGTCTAGATGTTAAGAAAGTGAACAGATGGCTGGGTGCAGTGGCTCACTCATGCCTGTAATCCCAGCATGTTGGGAGGCCGAGGCGGGTGGATCAGTTAAGGTCAGGAGTTCGAGGCCAGCCTGGCCAATATGGTGAAACCCCATCTGCACTACAAATACAAAACTTAGCTGGGCATGGTGGCACACGCCTGTAATCCCAGCTACTGGGGAGGCCGAGGCAGGAGAATCACTTGAACCTGGGAGACAGAGGTTGCAGTGAGGCGAGATCGCACTATTCCAGCCCAGGCGACAGAGTGAGACCCCCATCTCAAAAAAAAAAAAAAAAAAAAAAAAAAAAAAGAAAGAAAGAAAGAAAGTGAACAGAAAGAAAGAGGATAAGAGGACTGGAGGGGGATAAAAGTCAAACCTGATTCAGGGATCCAGTCAGGTTCCTAACAGTAAGAGAAAGATGAGCCTGGGAAGATGGGCTTAAGCACTGCCAAGCAATATGGGTAACCATCTATTCTAGGCAAAGGGCAGGGAACGTCAATTCCATCCATTCAACGAGGAACTTGACTGTAAAAGGCTTTGTGTACTGGCAAGTGCTTCCTACTTATTGAACTGCTCTGTGAAACTGAAAGAGGTTGCTAGACTTCACTTCCTCAGGAAGTTGATTTTCCCTCCAGTTAACAGAACATTTTTCTCCACTTTCCTCTGAAACATGTAGAATTTGGCTTTCTAAAGTTTTAAACCACCAGAGCAGCCCTGTTTAGGATTATTTTCTTACCTACCATTCCTATAGGTTCCTAAAGACTCAGAAATCCAAGTTACCCTTCAAGAAGAGAAATGCTAGAAATTTCAGGTGTTCTTCTTGTTCCTACACACTTGCAAGGCTTTTCCATCATTTTTACCAAAGCACAGGGCAGGAGGGCCAAGAATCTACCCTGGAGTAAAATTTGCCAGCATTCTAATGATGAGCAAAGACAACCTCCAAGAGACAGGTGGTAAGAAAGGCTGGCATATGTTATAAGGAGATGCTGTTGAAAGACAAGACATTAATGACAGCTTCTGGAGCCGCTAAGTACACAGGTCATATGGGCTCTCTATAACTTAAAGCAAAGAATACAATTCAGTGCAGTCCATCGCAATGGACCAATATGAGTGAAAAAATGAAACTCCTTGACACTAAATTTTTTTTTTTTTTGAGATGAGTCTCGCTCTGTCACCCAGGCTGGAGTGCAGTGGTGCAATCTCGACTCACTGCAAGCTCCGCCTCCCAGGTTCACGCCATTCTCCTGCCTTAGCCTCCCCAGTAGCTGGGACTACAGGTGCCCGCCACCACGCCCTGCTAATTTTTTGTATTTTCAGTAGAGACGGGGTTTCACTGTGTTAGTCAGGATGGTCTCAATTTCCTGACCTCGTGATCTGCCCTTCTTGGCCTCCCGAAGTACCAGGATTACAGGCGTGAGCCACCATGCCCCGCCGACACTAAATTTTTTAAGTGAAGGGTGACCTCATGTTAAAAAAGTAATTTTCTACTTTGCCAAATGGGCAGATGATGTTTTTAGTTCCTCCTGCAGTTAAGTTACGAAGAAAACAAGAAATCCATGTTATCTTTGCACACTCAAAAATACACACCTATTTTTAAAACAATGCATACAAATATTTCATATTTTATGGGAGATTTAACTGTAGAATATATGGGAAATGAATACCTTGGGCACGACTTAGCTTCGAAATTCTTTTTAGGCCAGGCGCAGTGGCTCACGCCTCTAATCCCCACAATTTGGGAGGCCGAGGCGGGTGGATCACCTGAGGTCAGGAATTTGAGACCAGCCTGGCCAACATGATGAAACCCTGTCTCTACTAAAAATACAAAAAATTAGCTGACCGTGGTGGCACGCACCTGTAATCCCAGCTACTCAGGAGGCTGAGGCAAGAGAATCACTTGAACCTGGGAGGCGGAGGTTGCAGTGAGCTGAGATCATGCCATTGCACTCCAGCCTGGGCAATAAGAGTGAAACTCTGTCTCAAAAAAAAAAAAAAAGAAAAGAAATTCTTTTTAAAGATGGCTCAAAAAATGACTAACGATTGTCTTTTTCTTATTTTTATTTTTTTAGACAGAGTCTTGCTCTGTCACCAGGCTGGAGTATAGTGGCACGATCTCGGCTTACAGCAAACTCCGCCTCCTGGGTTCAAGCAATTCTTCTGCCTCAGCCTCCCGAGTAAGTAGCTGGGACTACAGGTACATGCCACCACACCCAGCTAATTTTTGTATTTTTAGTAGAGACGGGGTTTCACCATATTGGCCAGGCTGGTCTCGAACTCCTGACCTCATGATCTGCCTGCTTTAGCCTCCCAAAGTGCTGGGATTACAGGCGTAAGCCACCGCGCCTGGCTGACTGTCTTATTTATAATAAAGTTGTTCCTTTTCTTGATAGAGCTATTAATTTTTCTCTATAAATGAATTAGGGCAATGGACAAAGGTCTCAAAATACTAATAGCTAGAGGTGACAAGACTGGCAAGGAAAAGTTGCACATGGACCTCTCTGAGCCTTAACAGGATCTGAAAATCCCTGCATAGTAAGTGATGCTTATCACAACTTCCTTAAGATTATTGATGCTCAGGAGGCTACTTTCAAGAAAACAGGCACCTAAACAAATTAACTGTTTGTTGTCCATTTTCCTTAAGTTCTAATTTTTACTTTATTATCATTTATTATTTTATTATTATATTTGTTATTATTATTTTAGGTCTTGCTCTGTTGTCCAGACTGGAGTGCAGGGGTGTGATCATGGCTCACTGCAGCCTCAACCTTCTGGGTTCAAGCAATCCTCCCACCCCAGCCTCTTCCCAAGTAGCTCAGACAACAGGTGTGCACTAGCATGTCTGATTAATTCTTCTTTTAGAGACAGAGTCTTGCTTTGTTTGGTGCCCAGGCCGGTCTCAAACTCCTGGGCTTAAGCAAATACTCCTCCCTCAGCCTTCCAAAGTGCTGGGAATATAGGCACGAGCCACTATGCCTGGTTGAATTATAATCTTTAAATAGTACTTAAAAGGGTAAGCCCAGTGACTTAGAAGTGTAATTTGTGAAAGACCTCACACTTCTACAAATTAGAAGGGCAAGGAACAATGTGATTGGTATTCAGTATTTCATATTCATGAATCAGAAAACTCTTTAGGAAGGCACACAAGGATGTCAAACTGTGTCTCCAGTAATTGTATCAGCATTTAGCTCAGATTATAGCCTGAACACATTTTCATGAATACCTCGAGAATTTTCTGGAGCAGCTCAGGAACTCCCTCAAGGGCCATGGATGTGTTGTGGTAGTCTCGATGTTGAAGAACTGTGTATACCATCTCAGGATCGCCAGTGCTCACAGCCTCATGTAAAACTGGAAAACAAAAGGGTGAAATTTAATTCTCATACTCTCTGACAAATTCCAAAACCAGGCTGAAAAAGTATCTAGATCAAAGACAGTATTTTCTTCAGAAGAAAAGGGCTGCAGTCCAACCTTACCATGATGATCATGACTTCTGATTGCTAGCTCTTCACTGAGTAAAAAACATAGAGTACCCTTAGCATCTTGATCAAACCCCTTCCACCTCTCCCCACCCCTCTTCTTACCACTGGTTCCGAAATCCTGACAATGTGTTTAGAGAGCTGGCTTTAACTATACGATCACACAACATGTAACTGTGGTTATATGTAGACCTGGCAGGCAGGGCTTGGCCTACAGTATCCCTGCTCAGTCAATACAAAATTACTCTGACCAATGGTAGAAGAGCTTACGAACAAGTGGAATGCCAGGATTTCCCAGGAAGAGGCTACTTTTAGCCACAATTTATTTTTGATTTTTGCCTATTTTGATGGATTCAATGGAGGTAACCATATTCCTCAAGGGAAAACCAGCCTCCATGTTCATGTACGGTGGAAGAAGTTTGCATTGAGAGCTATTTCTGGATGAGGAGTCATTCTCTACCGAGGGTTTCTGGCTTGGGACACAACCTGTATCATCCTGGGCTCCCATTTCCTTGTCCCCATCCTTTGTCCCAAGAGAGAAATCTTAAGATAAAGATGAGGCCGGGCGCGGTGGCTCAAGCCTGTAATCCCAGCACTTTGGGAGGCCGAGACGGGCAGATCACGAGGTCAGGAGATCGAGACCATCCTGGCTAACACGGTGAAACCCCGTCTCTACTAAAAAATACAAAAAACTAGCTGGGCGCGGTGGCGGGCGCCTGTAGTCCCAGCTACTCGGGAGGCTCAGGCAGGAGAATGGCGTGAACCCGGGAGGTGGAGCTTGCAGTGAGCCGAGATCCGGCCACTGCACTCCAGCCTGGGCGGCAGAGCGAGACTCCGTCTCGGAAAAAAAAAAAAAAAAAAAAAAAAAAAGATAAAGATGACTCTGAGGAAAAGTATGATTGAGACTGGCCTTTATTCAGAAAGATAAACCAAAATGAATGACCTTCTTTTTGAGACAAGGTCTCGCTCTATTGCCCAGGGTGGAGGGCAGTGACGCAATCACAGTTCACTGCAGTGTCAACCTCCCCGGGCTCAGGTGATCCTACCCCCTCAGCCTCCCTAGTACCTGGGACTACAGACATGCACCACCGCACCTGGCTAATTTTCGTATTTTTTTGTAGAGACAGGGTTTCACCATGTTGCCCAGGAGGACTTTAAATTATTGTAAAAGTATACTTACCTGTCCATCCTTGGTGATTTTCTTTTGTCACATCTGCTTTATGTCGGAGTAAGACTCGAGCAGATTCCAAATGTCCCAAGGAAACAGCAAGATGCAGTAATGTTCGACCTCGTGGGTCCACAGCCTCCACATTCTGTGAAGGAAACACTGGCATTTATATAACTGGATGTATTACATTAAAATAGGGAAATGTGTTTGACAGATATTTCAAGTACAAAAAAATGGAAAACATATTTATGCATTAATTAGAGCAACACATGTAAGAAGGTTATGTTTGCATTTGGGCACAATTAAAATATGAATTTGGGGATTATATATAAAGATGATAGTTACTGAATTCCTTTTTCTGTCAAGTTAAGTGCCTAATAAATAAATGTTGGCAACAGGCCCCAGATCATCCAACACAACTTTAAGCTCTTGACAGCACTTAAATTAAGTCTAAACAAGGCCAGGAGCTTTCATGAAATGCAATCACCGGACAACACAGAACATGGGGGATTTCTCAAGCACATATCAGCATTCAAGTCTAGAACAGGAAGTACAGGACTTCAGTCAAAACTGAAAGCACAGAAGATAATTTGGGTCAGAATAAAATTACATTCTCCAGCTGGATTCCCACCAAAACTCCACTCTCATTATTGTGTATTGAGTTCCACATGCCCTGAAGTAGCACGTAAACTCCAGCAGCATGTGTGGGTCCTTCAGACCACAAGCATGATCTGCCGGGCACGTATGTGGGTCTACTCACAGAGAAATAGACAAGCGCACATGCGTCACTTCCGTCCATCCCATCGAGGGTTTTCTTCCCCATGCTAGACATGCACACCTGGCTCTTACCTCTTCATTCCTATTCTGCCACTCTTGCCCCCCTTTTGGCACCTGTACCGCATCTCCAGAGCCATGCAGCAATTTCTCTAGTGTGAGCTAAGTCTCAAGGCCTGGGCGCTGCCTGCAAAAATGTGACTCTGAAAGTTCTTTCAAGGATACTATAAACTGCCATGGACTTTTGGAAGGTACAACTTTTTTTTTTTTTTTTAAACAAGGTCTCACTCTGTCACCCAGGCTGGTGTGCAGTGGCGTGATCACAGCTTACTGCAGCCTTGACCTCTTGGGCTCAAGAGATCCTCCCATATCAGCCTCCCTAGTAGCTGGGATTAAAGGCATAAGCCGCCATGCCCAGCCTGTAAAAACTTTTTAAATGCCATAATACATCTTAGAAAATGTGCTTTATTTTTATTTGAGATGCTAGCTGTTATTCAGGTACTACTCCTGCAGTCTCTGAAGATACACAGAAAGTGCCACTTAGGAAAGTGAAGCAGGATCATGGGTAAACTGCCACAATCCAATAGCTATCAAACCTCCCTGTTTTGCGAAAACTACGTCATGGCTATTATAGTGAAGATAACTCTTACTGAGGAATAAGAAACATGGTTGAAGACATCTGCTAGCTGAATATAAGTCCTCCTGGACCAATCCCAGGCCTCAGTGTTCCCCCAGTGCTAAAATACCTTCCTGTCTCCTGGAGCCCAGTCCACATACCTCCCATGATTCCCTGACTCTTCCCAAGGTTATGACTTGTCCATCGCACCAAAGAGATGGAGAATTCCAAAGGGTAGCATCCAAGTCATATTAACGTCTTCTAGATTCTCTTACTCTAGTCTCTAACTTGCATTAAATATTTTCTTAAAAGTAACAAGATGATGAACTTATGAACTATGAATTCAGTTGAAGTTTAGCAGGAAAGAAATAATTAGCAAACTCATTATCTTCCTACACATCTATTACATAAACTAAGTATTTTCTTACCTAACAAATTCAATCGAAATGAAAGGTGCTAGGTTTAGCACACTACCTGCCACAGGGGAGGTGTGTAAAAATGTTTATCATGGGAAAGGGGAAACTACTTACTACAATTCACACCCCAGAGCAAAACTAAAAGCACAGAGTAAGGATTAACACTCAAACTCAGCCAGGCGCGGTGGCTCACGCCTGTAATCCCAGCACTTTGGGAGGCCAAGGCAGGTGGATCATCTGAGTCAGGAGTTTGAGACCAACCTGACCAACATGGTGAAACCCTATCTCTACTACAAATACAAAAATTAGCCAGGCAAGATGGTGAGCACCTATATTGTCCCAGCTACTCGGGAGGCTGAGGCAGGAGAATCGCTTGAACCCGGGAGGCAGAGGTTGCAGTGAGCCGAGATCACGCCACTGCACTCCAGCCTGGGTGACAGAGCGAGACTCCCATCTCAAAAACAAAACAAAACAACAACAACAACAAAAAAACACTCAAACTCCTAGGCAACAGTTAGAGATGACGCACAAAATAAAAGCCAAATACATTACAATGTTAACTTTTTTTCTAGTTGGGACCATAGAGGAGCACCTATGGATAAGACAGAGCAGCACACTTTTATTGGATAATTGTAACTCTTCAGACCTTCTGCACCTCTCTCATCTGAAGTAAGAGGCAGTAGAAAAAAAAAAATGCTGTAATTGTATTATGGTGACAGTGTGATTTTAAAACAATAAGTGAATAAAGAGTAGAGGGGGAATGAGTAAAATAGAGAAGAGAAAACAATAGAGAAAATCAACAAAACCAAAAGTTGGTTCTTGGAGAATGTCAGCAACATTGACGAACATTTAGTTAGATAGACCAGGGAAAAACGAGAGAAGACTTAAGTTACTAAAATCAGGAATTAAAGATGGAATATTATTAGCAACTCTACAGAAATAAAAGGGATTATAAAAGAAAACTATGGGCCGGGAGCGTTGGCTTATGCCTGTAATCCCAATACTTTGGGAGGCCAAGACAGGTGGATCACTAGAGGTCGGGAGTTCGAGACCAGCCTGACCAACATGGAGAAACCCCATCTCTACTAAAAATACAAAATTAGCTGGGCATGGTGGTGCATGCCTGTAGCCCCAGCTACTTGGGAGGCTGAGGCAGGAGAATTACTTGAACCCAGGAGGCGGATGTTGAGGCGAGCCGAGATTGTGCCATTGCACTCCAGCCTGGGCAATAAGAGTGAAACTTCATCTCAAAAAAAATAAAATAAAATAAAAGAAGACTATGAACAACTGTATGCCAACAAATTAGACAACTTAGATGAACAAGATAAATCCCTACAGAAATGCAAACTAGCAAAACTGACTCAAAAAGAAACCGAAAATCTGAATAAGTTTATAACAAGAAATTGAATTAGTAATTTTAAAACTGCCCACCAAAAAATGCAGGCCCAGATGGTTTTTTTGTTCTGTTTTGTTTGAGATTGAGTCTTGCTCTGTCGCCCAAGCTGGAGTATAGTGGCACAATCTCAGCTCACTACAACCTCCGCCTCCCAGGTTCAAGCGATTTCTTGTGCCTCAGCCTCCTGAGTAGCTGGGATTATAGGTGCCCACCACCACACCTGGCTAATTTATGTACTTTTGGTAAAACTGGGGTTTTGCCATGTTGGCCAGGCTGGTCTTGAACTCCTAACCTCATATGATCTGCCCACCTCAGCCTCCCAAAGTGCTGGGATTACAGGTATGAGCCACCATGTCTGGCCTTCACTGGTGAATTCTATGAAACATCTAAAGAAGAATTAATACCAATGTCTCACAAACTCTTTCAATAAATAGATGAAGAAGGAAAACTTTCCAATTCATTTTATGAACCCACTATTATCCTGATGACAAATGCTTCATAAGAAAAGAAAACCACACACTAATATCTCTTATGATGTAGATGCAAAAATCCTCAACAATATACTGGCAAACTAAATTCAGCAACATATAAAAAGGGTATTTTATACTATGACCAACTGAGACTTATCCTACAAATAGAAGAATGGTATAACTTTAGATAGTCAATTAACGTATCACACCATATCACGGGATAAAACAAAAATACACATGCCGGGCGCGGTGGCTCAAGCCTGTAATCCCAGCACTTTGGGAGGCCGAGGCGGGTGGATCACGAGGTCAGGAGATCGAGACCATCCCTGGCTAACATGGTGAAACCCCGTCTCTACTAAAAATACAAAAAAACTAGCCGGGCGTGGTGGCGGGCGCCTGTAGTCCCAGCTACTCGGAGGCTGAGGCAGGAGAATGGCGTGAACCCAGGAGGCGGAGCTTGCAGTGAGCCGAGATCGCGCCACTGCACCCCAGCCTGGGCGACACAGCAAGACTCTGTCTCAAAAAAACAAAAAAAACAAAAAAAACAAAAATACACGATCATCTCAACAGCTGCAGCAAAAACATCTGACAAAACTCCAACATCCCTTCATGATTAAAAGAAAAAAAAACAAACTCTCAACAAACTAGGAATAAAAGGAAACTTCCTCAAAGAGCATCTCTAAACAACCCACAACTAACATCATAGTTAATGGCGAAAGACTGGATGCTTCCCCTCTAAGATGAGGAACAAGATGAGGATGTCCTCTTTCACCACATCTATTCAACACTGTACTAGAGATTCTAACCACGGCAACTGGGCAAGACAAAGAAATAAAAAGCATCCAGAATGGAAAGGAAGATGACATGATCTTGTGCATAAAATCATAAGGAATCTACCAAAAAACTATTAGAACTATTAAATGAGTTCAGCAAGGTTGCAGGACACAAGATCAATAACTAATCAATTATATTTCTATATACTTGTAATGAGCAACTCGAAATTAAGAAAACAATTCCATCTATAATAGCATCAAAAAAATAAAACATTTAGGAATAAACATAACAAAATAAATATAAAGCTTACATACTCTTAAAATCATAAAACATTGTTTAAAAAAAATTTAAAGAAGACCTGGCCAGGTGTGGTGGCTCACGCCTATAATCCCAGCACTTGGGAGGCTGAGGAGGGCAGATCACCTGAGGTTGGGAGTTTGAGACCAGTCTGACCAACATGTAGTCTACTGAAACTACAAAATTAGCAGGGCATGGTGGCGCATGCCTGTAATTCCAGCTACTTGGGAGGCTGAGGCAGGAGAATCGCTTGAACCTGGGAAGTGGAGGTTGCAGTGAGCCAAGATTTCACCACTGCACTTCAGCCTGGGCAACAACAGTGAAAACTCCGTCTTAAAAAAAAAAAAAAAAAAAAAAAAAAAAAAAAAAAAAAACCCATAAAATTAAAGAATACCTAAGTAAATTGAAAAACATCCTCATGCTCATGGTTTATTTTTTTTTTTATTTATTTATTTTTTTTTTTGAGACGGAGTCTTGCTCTGTAGTCCGGGCTGGAGTACAGTGGCCGGATCTCAGCTCACTGCAAGCTCCGCCTCCCGGGTTTATGCCATTCTCCTGCCTCAGCCTCCGGAGTAGCTGGGACTACAGGCGCCCGCCACCTCGGCCGGCTAGTTTTTTGTATTTTTAGTAGAGACGGGGTTTCACGGTGTTAGCCAGGATGGTCTCGATCTCCTGACCTCGTGATCCACCCGTCTCGGCCTCCCAAAGTGCTGGGATTACAGGCTTGAGCCACCGCGCCCGGCGCTCATGGTTTAAAAGACAGTATTGTTAAAATGACAAAACTCTCCAAACTGAGGTATAGATTCAATTCAACTCCTATCAAAATCTCAGCTGGCTTTTTGCAGACATTGACAAGCTGATCTTAGAATTCATATGGAAATGCAAGAAACCTAGAATGGCCACCTTGAAGAGAGAGGTCTGAGGACTCACATTTCACGTTTGCCAATTTCAAAACGTACTACACAAAGCTACAGCAATCAAGACAATGTGGTACTGGCATAAGGACAGACATACAGGTCAATGGAATACAATTTAGAGTCCAGAAATAAACCCACACATTTATGGTCATTTATTTTCAACGAGGGTGCCAAAATAATTCATTGGGAAAGAACTGTCCTTTCAACAAGTGCCGCTTGAACAACTGAATATCTACATGCAAAAAAAACAAAATTTTGGCTGGGCTCAATGGCTCACGGCCGTAATCCCAGCACTTTGGGAGGCCGAGGCGGGAGGATCACCTGAGGTAGGGAGTTTGAGATCAGCCTGATCAACATGGAGAAACTCCGTCTCTACTAAAAATACAAAATTAGCAGGGCGTGATGGTGCATGCCTGTAATTCCAGCTACTCAGGAGGCTGAGGCAGAATTGCTTGAATCTGGGAGGTGGAGGTTGTGGTGAGCCAAGATCACACCATTGCACTCCAGCCTGGGCAACAAGAGTGAAATTCCATCTCAAAAAAAAAAAAAAAAAAAAAAAAAAAAGGACAACCTATGGAATGGGAGAAAATATTTGCAAATCACATACTGATAAGGGCCTACTATCCAGAATATACAAAGAACCTTTACAACTCAACAAATCAAATAACTCAGTTTTTAAATGGGCAAAGGATTTGAGTAGACATTTCTTCAAGGAAGATACACAAATTGCCAATAAGCACACGAAAAGATGCTCAACATCAGTAATCATAAGATAAATGCAAATCAAAACCACAATGAGATGCCACTTCACACCCACTAGGATGGGTACAAACAAAACAACAGATAATACCAAGTGTTGCCAAGGATGTGAAGAAACTGGAACCCTCATACACTGCTGGTGGAAATGTAAAACAGTGCAGCCACTTTGATAAATTGTTGGCAGTTCCTCAAAAAGTTAAACGTAGAGTAACTACATGACCCAGGAATTCCTCTCCAAGGTATATACCCAAGATAAATGAAAACATATACCCATACAAAAATTTATACATGGGGCTGGGTATGGTGGCTCACACCTGTAATCCCAGCAGTTTGGGAGGCTAAGGTGGGCTGATCACTTGAGGTCAGGAGTTCAAGACCAGCCTGGCCAACATGGTGAAACCCCATCTCTACTAAAAATAAAAAAATGAGCCAGGCATGGTGGTGCGCATCTGTAATCCCAGCTGCTAGGGAGGCTGAGACAAGAGAATCACTTAAACCCAGGGGGCAGAGGTTACAGTGAGCTGAGATCGTGCCACTGCACTCCAGCCTGGGCAACCAAGCAAGACTGTCTCAAAAAAAAAGAAACCCACAAAAACATATACACAAATACACCCAGCAGCATTATTCATAATAGCCAAAAAGTGGGGACAACCCAAATGTCAATCAACTGACAAATGGAGAAACATTTTTGTCTAACAAAACATAGTACATCCATGCAATGGGATATACTCAGTGATAAAAAGGAATTAAGTACCTGAAACATGCCACAACGTAGATGAACCTCCAAAACATTATGCTAAGTGAAAGAAAAAACAAAAGGCCACATACGATTCTATTTATATAAAATGTCCAGAATAGGCAAATCTAGAGACAAGAAGTAGGTTAGCAGATTGCCTGGCGCTGGAGGGGTTGGGGAGAAATGAGGAGTGACCGTTACAGGTATGGGGTTTCTTTTTCGGGTGAGGAAAATGTTACAGGCTGGGTGCAGTGGCTAACACCTGTAATCTCAGCACTTTGGCAGGCCAAGGCGGGAGGACTGCTTGAGCCCAGGAGTTTGAGGCCAGTCTGGGCAACACAGGGACACATTTTCTCCACAAAAAAATCTTTAAAAATTAGCCAAGTGTGGTAGCGCTGGCTTGTAGTCCCAGCTATTTGGGAGGCTGAGGTGGATCGCTTAAGCCCAGAAGGTCAAGGGTACAGTGAGCTGTGATCGTGCCAACCTAGGAAAGAGAGTGAGACCCTGTCTCAAAAAAACACCAAAAAAAAAAAAAGAAAAGAAAAGAAAAACAAAAATTCTGAAATTTGACAGTAGTAATAGTTGTACAACTCAGCAAATATACTAAAAACCATTGAATAACCTTTAAATGTAGATTATATAAGTGAACTATAATATCTCAATAAAAATGTTTTGAAAATCAATGTGTATGTTTATATATAATACATAAAATGAAATCTCTCATGTACTGTTTGACAAGTTGCTTAATTCCTCCTGAGCTTCAGTGTGCTCGCTTGTAAAACTGAACAATAAAAAAACACCTACCTTACAGTTCTTACAAGGGGAAAGGCCTTAACTTAGCACAGTGCTTGACACCACAGTAAGCGCTGAGAAGAGTTATCTGTTATTATCATACGCCCACACTATGTAGTTTCATATAGCTGTCACTTTCTTCCTAAAAGGGATTTGCTCAAATTGCATTACAGTTAATAGTGGGGCTTAGAATCTTCAACTAATAATATGAGTTCAGAGAACAAGGACTTTCAGAATTTAGCTGGAATTCACTTTTTTTTTTTTTTTTTTTTTTTTTTTTCTTGAGACAGTTTCCCTCTTGTTGCCCAGGCTGCAGTGCAATGGCCCAATCTCAGCTCACGGCAACCTCCGCCTCCCAGGTTCAAGCAATTCTCCTGCCTCAGCCTCCCTAGGAGCTGGGATTACAGGCATGTACCACGCTCGGCTAATTTTGTATTTTTAGTAGAGACAGGGTTTCTCCATGTTGGGGCTGGTCTCGAACTCCCAACCTCAGGTGATCCACCCGCCTCAGCCTCCCAAAGTGCTGGGATCACAGGTGTGAGCCACTGCGCCCAGCTGGAATTCACTTTTGAAACTGATCATTTAGGTTTTTAAGTTTCTTTAGCCATGAGCTATACCCAAATAAAAATACCCATCCCCCTTTAGGAGTTTCCTTCCTATTTGCTCTTTTCAGCCCATCCACTTTTCTTGCTCAAAAGCCTTAAAAAAAAAAATTTTTTTTTTTTTTTTTTGAGACAGAGTCTCACACTGTCACCAGGGCTGGAGTGCAATGGCGCAATTTTGGCTCACTGCAACCTTTGCCTCCTGGGTTCAAGCGATTCTCCTGCCTCAGTCTCCCAAGTAGCTGGGATTACAGGCACCCGCCACCATGCCCGGCTATTTTTCTGTATTTTTAGCAAAGATGGGGTTTCACTATGTTGGCTAGGCTAGTCTTGAACTCTTGACCTCGTGATCCACCTGCCTTGGCCTCCCAAAATGCTGGGAGTACAGGTGTGAGCCACTATGCCTAGCCAAAAAAAAAATTTTTTTTTAAGGAGATGGAGTCTTACTATGTTGGCTAGGCTGGTCTTGAACTCCTGTCCTCAAGCACTGCCTCATCTCAGCCTCCTCAATCAAGCCTTCTTTACTATCTTTCCATCCTCCTGCTGAGCTCTGAGGCCAGGCTGCAGAACCAGACAACCGGGCGCCCCTTCCAGCTTCCCCACTAGCCTCAGGTGAATTATCAGATCCCCTGTGCCTTGGTACCTGGCATGCAGGAAGCGCTTCATAAACTCACTGTTACCTTTAGGGGGCCTCCAGCAAGAGGCTGCTGGCTAGTCCTCCTTTCAACAGTCAACCACCCTCACCCCTCTTCACTCTCAGACCATCTTGGTCCTCTGTGGGGCCTCCACCCTAAGTCAGTGGGAACAGGAATCTTGAGGCCAGTTTCCTAAGGTGAGCCTGAGCCCCTGATGACCAAGGGGGCACATGCGGAGAGCAGGCTCTAGGCTCTTCATCTTGGATGCCTAGTCCATGGCTCAGTGACATGAATCTGTGCCCAGGGGCCTCACCTGGCCTGCTCCGGAGTGGGAACCCCAGGAACGTCCTCCTCTTACCTAGGTGCTGTGCTTTTCACCTGCTGGCTTCCTAACAGGGAGCCTGGCTCTAGAGTCAGGCGTCATCTGCCACCCTCCACCTCACACAACCCAGGTTTTCCAAGCCTGTCTAAGGTACACTGACTCACCTTTGTATCTGTCCCCCTTCAGTGTTCATGTCTCAGCATCAGTAAGAGGGCCAAAGAAGTTTAACATTTGCTAAGTGGCAAATGACATAAGCAGAACACAGATAGTTTCAACTTCAGCAACCAAGTTCAAGGCCCCAATGAATATTAATGAGCTGATGGGTTAAGAGGCACTTTATTAAATGCCTCTGCTGATCAAACGAAGGCCTGAAATAATCTCGTAGTTGGCAGAGTTACACAACTGCCCGCTATTAGTGAGACAGTGGGATTGGGGCTGGCTCACACACACTCAGAAACATGTGCTTATCCTCTTCATCTGGATAAACTTGATTCTTTCTTGTGTTGCTGTTCCTGGAACAGGAACAAAAAACCTGGAAAAAAATCCTTACAGCTATCGGTGTACATGCTCCAAGTCTCAATCGGGTGATAGAGGGAATGAGAAAACCGGCAGCAGAAACTCACCAGCAAACAAAACATTAAGGGAAACAGCCACTTTATTGCTGCGGTGATAAGAATTTTTTGTTTTTTGAGTCGGAGTCTCGCTCTGTCTCCCAGCCTGGAGTGCAGTGGCACGATCTTGGCTCACTGCAACCTCGGCCTCCTGGGTTCAAGTGATTCTCCTGCCTCAGCCTCCTGAGTAGCTGGGATTACAGACGCATGCCACCACACCTGGCTATTTTTGTTTTTTTTTTGAGACGGAGTCTCACTCTGTCGCCCAGGCTGGAGTGCAGTGGCTGGATCTCAGCTCACTGCAAGCTCCGCCTCCCAGGTTTATGCAATTCTCCTGCATCAGCCTCCCGAGTAGCTGGGACTACAGGCGCCCACCACCTCGCCCCGCTAGTTTTTTGTATCTTTTAGTCGAGACAGGGTTTCACCGTGTTAGCCAGGATGGTCTCGATCTCCTGACCTCGTGATCCGCCCGTCTCGGCCTCCCAAAGTGCTGGGATTACAGGCTTGAGCCACCGCGCCCGGCCTAGTTTTGTATTTTTAGTAGAGACGGGGTTTCTCTATGTTGGTCAGGCTGGTCTCGAACTCCTGACCTCAGGTGATCCACCCACCTCAGCCTCCCAAAGTGCTGGGATTCCAGGCGTGAGTCACCGCACCTGGCCTTAAGAATTTTTTGTTTTTAATTATGCAATCAATACATCTTCCTTGTAGAAAAACTGGAATATAGAGAAAAGAAGCTTAATCCCCAGGTTTACAAATGATGATTACAATAGCAGCAGCTACTGGTAAATATTGTTTCCAATTACCATATGCCTGCACTTTCAGGTCCATTATCTTCCTTATTTATTCTCCATAATCTTGAAATAAAGTCATTTTTACTGAAAGAAGTATAGTAGGGGTTAAGAATACAGGATTTGGGCAGGGCACAGTGGCTCACACCTGGAATCCCAGCACTTTGGGAAGTTGAGGCAGGCGGATCACTTGGGTTCAGGAGTTCAAGACCAGTCTGGGCACCAAAAGAAGCAGATGCCTAAAAACCAAAATTGGTCATTTTTAAAGTGTCCTAGCTGAGTCTTAGAGTTTTTACCTCTGTACCATGTCTAGTAATAGAAAAGGAATTAAATTATCAGTATACTAAAATGCCTAATGGTGAATCATTTAGTCTGAGGGCACATGTCATATTTCCTTAACTCTTAAATAGTTGCCCTGTCACCTAATTAAGAACGATGACTCTCACAAAAGTTTATCGTATCTGGAATTCTTTTTAAATGAAAAATGTCTGGGCACAGTGGCTCATGCCTGTAATCCCAGCACTTTGGGAGGTAGAGGTAGGCGGACTGCTTGAGGCCAGGGGTTGAAACCTGCATAGCCAACATGATGAAATACCATCTCCACTAAAAATACAAAAATTAGCCTGTAATCCCAGCTACTAAGGAGGCTGAGGCAGGAGAATCGCTGGAACCTGGGAGGCGAAGGCTACAGTGAGCTGAGATTACGTCACTGCACTCCAGTCTGTATGACAGATCGAGACTCCATCTCAAAAAGAAAAGAAAAAAAAGAAAGAGAAGAAAAGAGGGTAATTTTGGACTCTTGGTGGGGGCTCAACCACCTTAAATATGGCAGGTTGCAAGCACACAGCTTGCAGTACCCATTCACCAAATGGAGTAATGCTAAACTGTCTCAATTTTTGTCAACCGTAAGACAACCAATGCTCCTCTTCCTCTACAATTTCTTGAAAATTATAGCACCAATTTCGAGTCATTCAAAAACCAGGTCTGTAAGACACTGGATAAAATGTATGAAGCCAACAAGAACAACCATACTAGATTTCAGAGATAATCACAAATCCTCATCCTAACTGTTAAGTTTGTTAGCTTGAAACTTCAGGGCACCAATACCTCCCAGAATTGTTGGGATACTTTAAAAGCAGTTTCTCGGCCGGGCGTGGTGGCTCACGCCTGTAATCCCAGCACTTGGGGAGGCTGAGGCAGGCGGATCACCTGAGGTCGGGAGTTCGAGACCAGCCTGACCAACATGGAGAAACCCTGTCTCTACTAAAAATACAAAATTAGTTGGGTGTGGTGGCACATTCCTGTAATCTCAGCTACTTGGGAGGCTGAGGCAGGAGAATTGCCTGAACCCAGGAGGCGGAGGTTGCAGTGAGCGGAGATCGGGCCATTGCACTCCATCTTGGGCAATGGGGTGGGGAGGGGAGCAGAGTTTCTCAACCAAGACGCTATTGGATTTGGGGGCTGGATAAGTCTTAGTTGCGGGGGGCTGTCTTGTCCATTGCAGGATGTTGAGCAGCATAACTGGCCTCTACCCACTACTAGTAGCACCCACTCCCCACTTGCAACAACCAAAAATGTCCCATACATTGCCAAATGTCCCCAGGGGTTCGGGGGTGCAAAATCACCTCCAACTGAGAGTACTATTGCTTTAAAGAGACGGCAATAATGAAAACATTAAAGCATCAAAGCACTTTAGAACAGGAAGGGATTTTAAGGAGCCTGAGAACCAGTGATTCTCAAACTTTGCTAGCGATCAGCCTCCCTGGGGAGTATGTTAAAATGCGGCACCTGGACCTCACCCCAGACCTATCAATAGAGTCAAGTGTTGGGTTTTGCCCCAGCACCAACATCCTCATTCTACAGCTAAGTTAACGTCAGCCAGAGAGGGAAAATGCCTTGCTCAAGGTCACAGGGCGCGTTAGAACCTGGACTCCAAAACCAACCAAGCCCTTCCTTACAACAAGGAGGGCGTGCTATTCTTACGTCTTTGAGGCAGTAGAACCTAAAAATGGTTAAGACGGTGCATTCCGGAGCCAGCCGGCCCGAGTTAAAATCCCGACTTGGCATTTATCAGCGGGGCGGCCTCGCACAAGGCACGTAGCCTCTGAGGACTTCAGTTTCCTTCTCTGTCCAGTGGAAAAGTAACAGTACCTACCCTCCAGCGTTATTGGAAAGGTGAAGAGACAAGATATTAAAAAGCCCGTGGCACAGTAAGCACTCGATACGTGTCCTATTATTAGGACTGTCCCACACCTGCAAAGTGGAAGGGGTCTGGGGATCCCGGGGACAGAGGGCTGGAAATGGGCTCAGGGAGGCGAAACGACCCCCGATTCCCCGAAGTCCCCATCAGGAGTCGGACCCCCGCCCCGCCCCTCACCTGGCCCTGCAACTCCTTCTCGAGCTGCCGGTAGTCGTTTTTCCACACTAGGAGGTGCAGGGGGTAGTGGTCGCTGGCGTCGCAGGCCGAGGACATGGCGAGGAGGCCGTAACCGGGTTCTCGCCGCCCGCCAGCCCCAAGTCTCGGCCCTGGCGGGGTCTCCCGCGCCCGCCCGCCTGCCCTGAGGCCGGCCAGCAAGCAAGCGAAGGGCGCGTTATGCTGCCGGCCGGCTGAGCCGGTCGGGTGCGGGGCGCGCGGGAGGTCAGGGGTCGCGGGCCGGCTCAGTGACCAGGTCGGCCGCGCCCACCCCGCGCCCCGCGGCGTTCCCGCCCGCGCTGACAGCTCGCGGACCGACTTCTGCGGACCTAACTGCCCCAAACAGGGAAGTGCGGGGAGCGAACCACCGCATGCCGCGGCGGGGGTAGGCGACCTCGGGCACCGGGTCCGAGGTCCGCGCCATTGCACCCACCTCCAGCTCACACCGAGAAACCCAGTGCAGAGCACAGAGCAGAGCTGCGCCTCATTCTCTTGGCCAAAGATCTCCACACGGAAAGTTCTGTCTACCTGTCTCCAGCTTCTTTCCCCCTGCTCCAGCGACCCCATGTGGTTCGGTCCACAACTGGGCCTCTTCCATTGGCTCTACAGTCAGGGGGTGACAACTGAGCCCCAGACCAAACCATTCCAGCTGCCGACACACTTGCAGCCTTTTTGGAGCAGGGCCGATGCTTCCACGATGGGTCAAAAGCCATTTTGGAAGTGGGCAACACCGGATAATTTTTGAAGGAGGAACTCTAAACCCTGGCGAAGTGGCTTCAAATACAGTATTTGCATAAAAGGGGATATTTCTACTTCATGATTTCTCAACCTCGGCACATACTGAACTGGGCAGTTTTTGTGTGGGGTTGTCCGGTCCTTTGTAGGATGCTGAGCGGTTTCCCTGGTCTTTCTCCCCACTCAATGCCAGTAGCACTCCCCAAAACATGTCTCTCCAGATATTGCCAAATGTCGCCTCGGGGAGAAAAATCGTCCTCAGTTGAAAACCGCTTCTATTTGAACTCCGAACCAGGTTATGATTCAATGGCTACCTATGGTGGTGATTTAGTCCGTGTATGAGTGTCATTTTTAAGCTAGCTTTTTGGATTTGAGGTTATGGCTGAAAGGATTGATAAATAATACACATATTTGACCACAGTCTGCGAATGTGAAGTTTATTCTTTGTGTTTCAGGCACTATGCCTCCTTGACTCAATGAAGAACCAAAACAACTTACAGCTAGCTACTCATGGGCTTGAACTTTCTGCTGCTGCTTCAGCTCAGCTGTCTACAACTAGACCACATAGCAGGGTGAAGCTATTTAATGCAGTGTGAAAACATTCCCTCTGCCCTCTGAGCATATGCACATCCAGCTCTTCAGATGCCTGCAACACAGCTGTTCAAGAATCCCAACCTAATCCATTCTCCACAGATGTGGAGCCCAGATTTGTGAGTTGTTAAACCAAAACAGGATGCAGGAGCACCAGGATGGCACCCGGAGACTCTAACCGAGGAATGCGTGGGAATTCTGTGATTATTCCTACATCACACATTTATCACACTGTAGAGATGAACTCAAGACCAGTGCTTTGAGGCCTCTTCCAGCACTTCTCATTCTTTCAGATGCCTTTTGCAACTTAATGTTCTTCTTCATCTTCCCATGTTTTTTGAAAATCTCCCTATCTCATTAATCAGAAAACCCCACAATGACAGGAACCACATCGTTTTGCTTACCAGAGTATCTAAAACCAAAATAGTACCTGGCTCACAACAGGCATTCAATATTTGCGGAATGGAGATCATAGTTGTGTTTATATGTAAGACAGACAATAAGTAATCATTGGTATTAGGGCCACATCTCCTTTCTCCTTCACACTGATTCACCTCATTTCATTGTGTTTATCTCACACTTTTCTGTAAATTATCCCAGGTTAGCTATTCTTAGTCTCAAATTCCACGCATATGAAGAAAAACAGTAATTAGAAAATAATAGCAATATCCATAATTATGGGAGCTACTATTTACTGAGGGGTTACTATCCAGCAGGTATATCACATTTTTCCCATAATTTATTCCATCTGTCCTTAGCAAAAATGAATGTTTAACTTTGCTGGTCACATACAAGTTTTGTTGCATATTCTTCTTCCTCTTTTTCTTTCTTTCCCTCTCTCTCTTCTCCTTCATTTTCATCTGGCAACCCTTTAAAAATGTAAAAATCATTCTTAAGTAGCAAGCCATACAAAAACAAATCATGGACTAGAAGTAAACAATGCATTATCTTAATTTTGAAGATGAGATTAAAACTGAAGCCTAAATAAGGAATCATCTAATATATTCTTTTTTGTTATTTTTGTTGTCGTTGTTGTTTTTGAGACAGTCTCACTCTGTCGTCCAGGCTGGAGTGCGGTGACGTGATCTCTGCTCACTGCAACCTCCACCTCCCAGGCTCAAGCGATTCTCACGCCTCAGCCTCCTGAGTATCTGAGATTACAGGCATGCGCCACCACGCCCGGCCAATCTTTTTTTTTTTTTTTTTTTTTTTTTTTTTTTGAGACAGAATGGAGTGCAATGGCATCATCTCGGCTCACTGCAACCTCCACCCCCTGGGTTCAAGCTCCTGCCTCCACCTCCCAAGTAGCTGGGATTACAGGCACCTGCCACTGTGCCTGGCTAATTTTTGTATTTTTAGTAGAGACGGGGTTTCACCATCTCGGCCAGGCTGGTCTTGAACTTCTGACCTCGTGATCCACCCGCCTCGGCCTCAGAAAGTGCTGGGATTACAGGCGTTTGAGTCACCGTGCCCGGCCAATTTTTGTATTTTTAGTAGAGATGGGGTTTCACTATGTTGCCTAGGCTGGTCTCCAACTCCTGCCTCAAGTGATCCGCCTGCCTCAGCCTTCCAAAGTGTTGAGATTACAAAAGTGAGCCACCGCGCCCAGCCTGGAATCATATAATATACTCTTATTTTACTTTATCTACCTCAGTAAAATGCAAGCTTCATAAGGACTAGGAATTCAGTCTTTGCTCACTGCTGTTTCTCCAGTGGCTGGGACATTGTATAAAACATGGTAAGTACTCGATAAATATTTTTTTTTTTTTTTTTTTTTTTTTTTTTTGAGGCGGAGTCTCGCTCTGTCGCCCAGGCTGGAGTGCAGTGGCCGGATCTCGGCTCACTGCAAGCTCCGCCTCCCGGATTTACGCCATTCTCCTGCCTCAGCCTCCTGAGTAGCTGGGACTACAGGCGCCCGCCACCTCGCCCGGCTAGTTTTTTGTATTTTTTAGTAGAGACGGGGTTTCACTGTGTTAGCCAGGATGGTCTCGATCTCCTGACCTCGTGATCCGCCCGTCTCGGCCTCCCAAAGTGCTGGGATTACAGGCTTGAGCCACCGCGCCCGGCCGATAAATATTTGTTGAATAAAGGAATGAATCAATGAACTTGACCATTGATTGCCTCAGGAAGGTTGTGGCTGCAGGGTTCTCATCACAAGATATTGCTGCTTCCCCTGGTATTAATCAGTTGGGACGAGGGGAATCTCTGCCAGAGAGGGAGATCCAAATTCAATATTTAAAGGTAGGACAGATGATGCTCCAGCTGTCTCCTGCCCTCACTCAAGATGGCGACAAGGCAGCGTGCCCTTTCCGGTCACATGACCTGACACTCGCAGAAGGGCGCCTCCCCGCGCTTGCGTGCTATGCCAAGGCTGCAAGGCACTGAGGGGAGAGGCGCCGCCGTCAGCGCCGCCGCCGCTGGGACCCGTTAGAGCGGAAGCGCCGCCGCCGCCGCCTTTGCTGTCCCCGGGCCTCTACTTCCCTGCAGGTGGGAGGCGGGAGCCATGTCGAAACGGCTCCGGAGCAGCGAGGTGTGCGCTGACTGCAGCGGGCCGGGTGAGTCGCACCGGCCGGGCCCGCTCCCCTCTGCTTTCCTGGCCCGGACCCCTACCCCGGGGCCGCCCACTCAGGTCAGGCGGCATCCTGCGGTCAAGCGTCCGCAGCCCGCTACTAGGGTCTCAACGAAGAGGTCCCGGGGCGGCCTTGGGGCAGGACGTGTCCCGGGCCTGTCAGAGCCTGGCGGGCAGGGGGCCGCCGCCCTCCCAGTACCTCGCGGCCCTCCCTTTCCTCTCGTTCCCTCTAGTTCCCTCCCGTTCCCTCCGTCCCAGGCCAGCTGGGGAGGTGACGGGGGCCAGGGCTGCTCCCCCAACAGGAAGGGGCTTGGGCAATACACAGGAAAGCCAATTACAGAAGTAAAATGCGAGCGTCCTCCCGGCTGCAGCCTCCAGAGGCTGCAGGTGTCACCTCCCACTAGACCCTCTCTCCGCCTGGGTGCCCTGCCCGGGGAGGATGACACTCCCTGAGTCTCGCCAGAGGGTCCCCGTAGATGACTTCCCCGCTCCTGACATCCGACAGCTACTCTGTCGGGGAGAATTGCCAGTAGATGGGGTCTTCCAGACACAACCAGCACTTAGGAGGCAGTGCGTGTCTCAGGTTTGAGGATCTGAATGGCCTGGGTTCAAACTAGATTTTGCTTCTGGGTGACCTTGGGCTGGTGACTTCACTTGGTCACTTGGCTTGATTTCCTCATTTTTTTCGATGAGGATAATCGGGAGTATCACGCTCAGTGGTGAGGAGGATTCAATGAATACTCGTAGGATCATATCATCTAAGGCTTTTCTTTTTTGCGTTATGCTGTCTACAATAGAACACTTGCAGTCCCTTAAAGCTAGAATTGACTATCTAAATCATACGTTGATTACAACTGAAACAAACGCAAAATCACCAGCAATATAGGGGCATTGAAACGCTAAACCATTCCTTCATAATGATGCATAACTGTTCATACATAATATTCACATTTAGAGATCAAGCGGATCTCAGCAATTGCAACTGAATTGTCAGGTCTCTGGATAGATTATTACATGCTGTTTTAGGTGCTTGGATATATTGGCTTTGAGTTAATTCGAAGGTAACATGGCTTTCTTGGCACAATAGTGTCCGATAAACAATCTTAATCAAATCATTGAACACCACTGGCTTTGCAACTGTTCTGATCTTCAGCTTGTCATTTGGAAGTGAAGACTGATTGTAAATAGAACTGTGATAACTCAAACCTCATGTGGTGGTTTTAATGGCTGGTACAGTGCAGGTGTTACCAGTTTCCTTTGAAGATAGGGAGGGGGTGTGGAGGAGTTTAAAAAGAAGCGTTTTCTAAACCAAGTTAGTGTGAGTTATACAAACTCAAACTCCATCGTTTTCTCTAAAAATGTTATTTGTTCCACTTCCTTATTTTCTTGCCTGTTTTCAGTCGAACTTTCTGTGATGTGTTTGATTCACATGTGTCCAGCTTCTAACTTCCTCTTGGAATGCATATTGTTTTGCTTCTTGATGGGGTACGGGGCAAAGCAAAATTGTTCCTCCATTGCCATCCTAAATATACTTTTGCAGCATTTTGTGCATTTCAGAACATTTTCTCTTCCATTGTATCGCTTTAGTTGTTGTCTCATACGCCTGATCTGCAGAGACTTGAGTCACTTCCTTCCTGTTTTGAATATAAGTAGGCTACCTTGAAATATTCTGTGAAATTGAGCAGCCTGGAATTTGTGCTGCCTTTTCTGCAAAACCCTACTGAGAGAATTACCTGTAGGGTTAGGGACCCCTTTGAGATTCTGATGAATGCTAAGGCCTTCTCCCCTAAAATGCACGTGAACGAATTTACCTAAGATTTGTCTAGGGGAGTCACGGACATTTTTGAAGTTCATTTGTGGTGTCCCTGGAGCCCAGGCATAAAGCCTCCAGATGAACTTAAAGGGTTTTACCCAATCTCATTCATACAAACTTATTTTTATTTTACCACGTTATCATTCTAATATTCTTTCCATGGGATTCGGATCCAGGATGCTAAAGTGGTTAGTCGAATACTTGTCTTAATTAATATGTGTTAAATACTTGCTAAAAAAAGAATAGTGCAAATCCTCTGAATGATAAGTGAAAACCAAAGGTATGCTTCAAAACAGTCTTTTTTTTTTGGCCATTAGTGACAGTACTATACCGCAGGAAGCAGTGTTGTTATGCATCTTTGTAGAGCTCCTTCATCTGGACATTTCCAATCTCTGCTTTTTAGGATGATATAGTAATAGTGACAGTTATAATAAATTGAATTATTTTGATTCTATTTTATGCAAACATTTAACCATGATCACTTCTTAAATATTCTATTTTTTTGTGTGTTTGTTTGTTTTTTTAATGAATCTGGTTCGTTTCAAATACATCACACTCTGAGTTCAATTACTTGACAACTCCATGGAGATTTTCAATACAGTAGTATAGTGGTCACATGAAATGTTCAATGTTTTAAATATTTCCCATCAAAAACTTTTTCCAGTGATCGTGAATTTCACATCTAGAAAATATCTGAATTACTGAGAAAATAATTTAGAAAAGATATAACAGCTAACGTTACTACTTTACTATGTGTGAGGTACCTCACTGATTCTCTATATCCTCACTATCCTGAGATATGTTATTATTCTCATTTGAGCCATGGTGAAAACACTCAAAGAAGTAGCTTGTCTGAGATCACTGTGCAAGAAGTGGCAGAGTTGGGGTTCAAACCCTGAATTGCTTGTCTCTAGAGCCAACCCTCTTAACCACCATAGTCACTGGCTCCCAGGATTTGTCTTTGATTGAAAGCCCATAACTTTTCATTATATGGTTTGAATGGGTTTGAATAAACTTAAAAAATGGTAAAGATGGTGTACATGCATTTTAGAGATTTTTGTGGACATTGAAGAATTTTTAAATGTAACCCTTTGACTAGGCAGCTTAAGTGGCACCTATTGTCACCCCATTGTGAGTCTGATGAAATGTAGGTCTTTCTTTGAGGTTTCAAAGTATTCAGTTTACTTACCCAGATCCATCCTTCTTGCCAAGCATGAAATTATCCCTTGTTTCCAAGGGCATCTAATGAAGCTCTATGATTTTAAAGGGAAGAAAGTATTATACACACACTAAAAATATTACTCATTTTTATTTTACATCTTTGCCTCTGTGAAGCTGCTGTTATTGCAACTTCTTTTTTTTTCAGATTAGTTGCAGGATTGGACTTGGTAGTTTATGTAAAACAAGTAATTGGCTGGGCACGGTGGCTCACACCTGTAATCCCAGCACTTTGGGAGGCCGAGACGAGTGGATCACCTGAGGTCAGGAGTTTGAGACCAGCCTGGCCAACATGGTGAAACCTCGTCTGTACTAAAAATAACCAAAATTAGCTGAGCTGGTGGCACATGCGTGTAATTCCAGCTACTCGGGAGGCTGAGGCAGGAGAATCGTTTGAACCCTGGAGGCAGAAGTTGCAGTGAGCCGAGATTGCGCCACTGCACTCCATCCTACGGGACGGAGTGAGACTGTCTCAAAAAAAAAAAAAAAAAATTTGATGGACATCATAGAACATTTCCTAATGGAAGAGGCCAGGTTTCCCTGTTCTCAGAACCATAGCAGCTGAGTGATTTTATGATTCTGTAACTCGCAGCTTTCTGCTAAGCATATTGGCATCTTGATTCATAGCAGTGAATTAGGACAGCAGTCTTTACACCATTTACTGCAGAAAATGCTATCTGCATAATTCACTGTGAAAATTATATTATCTTGGCCGGGTGCAGTGGCTCACGCCTGTAATCTCAGCACTTTGGGAGGCCGAGGTGGGCAGATCACCTGACGTCAGGAGTTTGAGACCAACCTGACCAACACGATGAATCCCCCCATCTCTGCTAAAAATACAAAAATTAGCTGGGCATGGTGGTGCATGCCTGTAATCCCAGCTACTTGGGAGGCTGAGGCAGGAGAATCGCTTGAACCTGGGAGAGAGAGGTTGCAGTGAGCCAAGATTGTGGCACTGTACTCCAGCCTGGGTGACAGAGTGAGACTCAATCTAAAAAAAAAAAAAAAAAAAAAATTGTATTATCTTGGTTTTTATGGAGATGGATCCAAAATCATTCATCAGTACCCTCTCAATTTGCTTTCTTAGCTTGAATGAAAGAGCCTGCATCTGAAATGGTAGATCCACATTAGGGCTACAAACTGTGGCCCTGAACCAGAAAGAAGATAGCTGTTTACCCAAGGCTCCCACTGATGTTTTTAGTCTCAATTAGCATTGTACCTAATCAGCCAAGGTAGGTCATATCATCCGACAAGATAACCAGCTCGATGCGTTGATGAGCATACTAAAACAAAAATGTCTCATTTTTCTGACAAAGCAAACCTCAGTCATCTTTCGCCATCTGGCGGTATAGCAACCTGCTGGTATCCCTGCCACTGAGATTTCACTCTCTTTCCAGATCCTTCCTGGGCATCAGTAAATAGGGGAACGTTTATATGTGATGAGTGCTGCAGTGTCCATCGGAGTCTAGGGCGCCATATCTCCCAAGTGAGACATCTGAAACACACACCATGGCCTCCAACATTGCTTCAGGTAAAGGATAAGAAGAATTCTCCTGATGGTAATTTACATTTGAGGGCTCATCGTGTTAACAACTAAAATTTCTCCTGGCGTACTTCTTCCATAAGACAAAACTGTTTCATAATTGAATAGAGATGGCATGCCCATCAATGCTACTTATAAATATTATCTGTATTGAATTCATCATTTAAGATTTTTCTTCCTATTTGACATAAATCTTGTCCAAACAGCTCAATTATAGGTACATAGATGGATAGTCATTAAAATGCCTTGGTAATGTTGCACTGTTGACTTTCTAGACTGTCACTAGAAAAAAAAATTTTTTTTTTTTTTTTGAGACGGAGTCTCTGTCATCCAGGCTGGAGTGCAGTGGTGTGATCTCAGCTCACTGCAACCTCTGCCTCCAGGGTTCAAGCGATTCTCCTGCCTCAGCCTCCCGAGTAGCTGGGATTACAGGCGCCCGCCATCATGCCCGGCTAATTTTTGTATTTTTAGTAGAGAAGGGATTTCACCATGTTGGCCAGGCTGGTCTCGAACTCCTGAACTCAAGTGATCTGCACCTCAACCTCTCAAAGTGCTGGGATTACAGGCATGAGCCATCGTGCCCAGCCAGTAGTCCATCTCTTCTATGCATGATAATGAATGTTTCTGAAAGCTACTGCCTGAGAAACTTTTCTTTAATGTACTTATTCCTGAGTACCTGCTAATATTTTTAGAACATGTTTTTCTGCTTTGATAGTGGCATGGGCTGGGATTCCTCAGAAACTTCTGAAACATTTTAAGTTTTCTTAAAGTTCTGTTACTAGTCAGAGAGACCAAATTAAATTAATATGTTTTGATTGCATGTAGAATACCCTGTTAAATGGGCTCTTTGTTTTATTTGGGGTCCAATGTCATGTCACCTTTACTTCTATTTTGGGGTACACATTCTTCAAGTTCTCTTGGAACTCAAGGTTAAATGTGTGTTTTGCCTTCATTTGTCTTGATTAGACATTTCTCTGAATCTCTGACAGCTGCACATATCCCTTAAACTTGCCTGTGTGAACCAAGGAGCCAAAACAAGTGGGTTTGGATCTCTGATGTGAAAATAACTACACTGCTGTAAAAAACAGATGGGGCTGTTTTAGGAGTCATGCCTTGAAATGAAATTTGGAGATATGATTTATTACTAACTTTTGCTTAGAAGTTTCTAACAGCTTACGCTCATGTGAAAGGGGCTGTTTACTGCTCTCAGGTCTGTCTGTGTTTACAAAGCCAGATTGTATTATAGAATCTCAGTAAAGTCCAGAGATGAGTAGTTTAGAATGCCAGAGTTGACCCAAAAGCAACAATTCCCCAAATGTGGAACCACCAGTGGTATGCAAGACAGATGTAGGTAATACATGGTTTTTTTAAGTGGTTGCATTATTTTACTGTGTATAGGAAAGCTATAACTAGCACATCAAACTGTAGTTGTTTTTAAAAGTAAGTGGCTTTAAAGACAAATATTATGTGAATAATATAGACAGTACATGGGTCGTTAAGAATCTTGAAAATAGTGTTTAATTAGGTTTGGGAAACCCTGCTCTAAGGTGTCAGAGTGCTTGTCTTTCATACTGTATAAGAACAGTTCGGTCACACTTCTTTAGGTATTTAAGTATCCTACTAGTCAAAGCTGAATCCTGCATACAGATTGATCATCTTTCTCATTCTCAAATCAGAAAACAGTGATATTAATGATATTCCTAACATGAGTGTTTATAATAGACTTTGTTTACCCTGTTCAGTCACTGATCCCCATTGAATATTTGTGAAAAGAAATTAAAGTCTTATGTTGTCTGCTTGGTTTTAGATGGTTGAGACCTTGTATAATAACGGTGCTAACTCTATATGGGAGCATTCTTTGCTGGACCCTGCATCTATTATGAGTGGAAGACGTAAAGCTAATCCACAGGATAAAGTACAGTGAGTGGAATGTTTATAAATACTTTTATTTCTTCATAACAAATGGGGCCCACTGAAAGGAGTGCAGCTATTTTTGGTCAGTCTCCACAAGGGCAGCAGAGGAGGGGGTTACCCTAGTCATACATCAGGCTCTTTGCTATTAGAAATGCAGAATGGGGTGGGGCAGGACCATCTGTTTAGCATGGCCGCCCGGCAGGAGTAAGCGGCTTCCTCAGTTGGAAACCATGGCTTGGAGTCTGTAAATGTAATCAGATTTAAACGTATACTCAAATAAGAGGCGATCAGACCAGAAATCTAGGTTTGGGCACCCTTCTGCCTGTTGCCTCACCTGTAAGATGGGACTAAATGCTGCTTTCTCCCAAGGTTGCTATGTCAGTTCAGACAATTACACAGAGAAGAGGGCTACTATAAAAAGCAGGCACTCTGCCGTCCCAGCCATTATAATGACTAATGTATGTTTTCAAACTTCAGGTCTTAAACCTTGCTGAAACTTACTTGAGCATTGTTCATTTTATTCTCAAGTGGGGGATGTGGGTCACTTCCTCTTCTTTTTACAGTACAAAGAATGGGGATTGTTGTATCTGAACGAGTGAACTGTTTTCTTTTTTGTTTTTGAACCAGTCCCAATAAAGCGGAATTCATCAGAGCCAAGTATCAGATGTTAGCATTCGTCCATCGCTTGCCCTGCCGGGATGACGATAGTGTGACTGCCAAAGATCTTAGCAAGGTGGGTCACACCTTTTAAAATTCCTAAAAGAGCTGGCTAAGACAGCATATTGTTTTATTTGAAAAAAAAAAAAAGAAGTTTGGTTGTGGGTTTTGTTTTTGTTTTTTGTTTTTTTTTTGGAGACGGAGTCTTGCTCTGTCACCCAGACTGGAGTGCAGTGGCACAATCTCGGCTCCCTGCAGCCTCTGTCTCCCAGATTCCAGCAATTCTCCTGCCTCAGCCTCCTGGGTAGCTGGGATTACAGGTGCATGCCACCATGCCTGGCTAAGTTTTGTATTTTTAGTAGAGATGGGGTTTTACCATGTTGGCCAGGCTGGTCTCGAACTCCTGAGCTCAGGTGATCTGCCTGCCTCGGCCTCCCAAAGTGTTGGGATTGCAGGTGTGAGCCACCGCACCCGGCCAGGGTTTTTTGGTGTTTTGTTTTGTTTTTGTTTTTTTGAGACAGGGTCTTGCTGTGTTGCCCAGGCTGGAGTGCAGTGGTGCAATCACGGTTCACTGCAGCCTTGACCATCTAGGCTCTAGCAGTCCTCCCACATCAGCCTCCCGAGTAGCTGGAACTACAGGCGCATTACCATGCCCAGCTAATATTTTTTATTTTTTGTAGAGACAGGTTCTTGCTGTGTTGCCCAGGCTGCAAAAAGTTTTTAAAGTAAGAAAAACAAAAACTAAGTTCTGCACATTAAGTAATGAATAGCTTTTTTTCCCAATTGGGTTCATCTTTAATCTGAATTCAAATGGCAGCCATTCATGTAGTGGAGGCACAGGGCAAAGAGGAAAAGTAAGTCTCTAGAAGGCTATTTGTGTTTTTCCAATATGGCTTTTAAATTATATTTTGATAAGTTTTTTGTTTGTTTAACTTTGAAATAGGAACCATCTCAGAGTTGTTTCTAGAAGGGACTAGAAAGTTTATAGGACAATTGTTTCTTTTTAATAAGGACTAGAAAAAGTACTAAAGGAAGGGGACTTACTTCTTCAGGTTTCCAGGCTGAACAATGAGTATGATCTTCGGAAAGCAATGTGTGACTCACAAAGCTATAGTTCACAGAATGGTTTATCATACTTGTAAAACGAGTGAGGTGGTTTTCTTTATGTGGGCCTTCGCATGTTTTTGAGAGATGCTGTAAGAAGTGTGCATATTTATTTTCAAAGCACTGCCTTGGATAAATGCTTACTCACACAGAGCTTGAGGACTTACTATTCATAATTTTTTTTATTACTTTTTGGCCGGGTGCGATGGTTCACGCCTGTAATCCCAGCACTTTGGGAGACTGAGACCGGCAGATCACTTGAGCTCAGGAGTTCGAGACCAGCCTGGGCAACATGGCAAAACCCCGTCTCTACAAAAAATAACAACAATTAGCCGGGTATGGTGGCACGTGCCTGTAGTCCCAGCTACCCGGGAGCCTGAGGTGGGAGAATGACTTGAGCCCAGGAGGTAGAGGTTGCAGTAAGCTGAGATTATACCACGACACTCCAGCCTGGACGACAGAGCAAGACCCTGTTTCAAAAAAAGAAAACTTTTTCTGCATTTATTGAGATGATCATGTGGTTTTTGCTTTTGCTTCTATTTATGTGGCAAATTACATTTATTGATTTGTGTATGTTGAACCAGCCTTGAATCTCAGCAAAAAAGCCTACTTGATCATGGTAGATTAATTTTTTTTTTTTTTTTTTTTTGGAGACGGAGTGTTACCCTGTTGTCTGGGTTGAAGTACAATGGCGCGATCTCGGCTCACTGTAACCTCGGTCTCCCAGGTTCAAGTGATTCTCCTGCCTCGGCCGCCCAAGTAGCTGGGATTACAGGCGTGTGCCACCAGTCCTGGCTAATCTTTTGTTTGTTTTTTTTTCTTTGAGACGGAGTCTTGCTCTGTCACCCAGGCTGGAGTGCAGTGGCGCAATCTTGGCTCATTGCAAGCTCTGCCTCCCGGGTTCACGCCATTCTCCTGCCTCAGCCTCCCGAGTAGCTGGAACTACAGGCATCGGCCACCATGCCCAGCTAATTTTTTTGTATTTTTAGTAGAGACGGGGTTTCACCGTGTTAGCCAGGATGGTCTTGATCTCCTGACCTCATGATCCACCCGCCTTGGCCTCCCAAAGTGCTGGGATTACAGGTGTGAACCACCACACCTGGCCATTTTTTGTATCTTTAGTAGAGACGGGGTTTTGCCATGTTGGCCTGGCTGGTCTCAAACTCCTGACCTCGTGATCCGCCTGTCTCAGCTGCCCAAAGTGCTGGGACTACAGGCGTGAGCCACTGCGCCCAGCCACGGTGGATTAACTTTTGATGTGCTGCTGGATTCGGTTTGCTAATATTTTATTGAGAGTTTTTTTAAAAAAATCTGTGTTCATCATGGATTTTGGCCTGAAGTTTTCCTTTTTTGTTGTGTCTCTGCCTGATTTTGGTATCAGGCTGATGTTGGCTTCACAGAATGAGTTAGGGAGGAGCCTCTCCTCTTTGATTGTTTGGAATAATTTCAGTAGGATGTTAGTTCTTCTTTGTATGTCTAGTAGAATTTGGCTGAGAATCTCTTGAACTGGGGAGATGAAGGTTGCAGTGAGCCGAGATCATGCCACAGCACTCCAGCCTGAATGACAGAGTCTCACTCTATTGCCCAGGCTAGAGTGTAGTGGCATAATCATGGCTGACTGCACCCTCAACCTCCCCAGGCTCAAATGATTCTCCCATCTCAGCCTCTCAAGTGGCTGGGATCACAGGCATGTGCCACCAAGCCTGACTAATTTGTGTGTGTGTGTGTGTATGTGTGTGTGTGTTTGTGTGTTTTGTTTTTTGTTTTTTTGAGATGGAGTCTCACTGTGTCACCCAGGCTGGAGTGCAGTGGCACGATCTCGGCTCACTGCAATTTCCACCTCCTGGGTTTAAACTATTCTCCTGCCTCAGCATCCTGAATAGCTTGGATTACAGGTGCCCGCCACCACACCTGGCTAATTTTTTTTTGTATTTTTAGTAGAGACGGGGTTTCGCCATGTTGGCCAGGCCGGTGTTGAACTCCTGACCTCAAGTGAACTACCCCCCTCAGCCTCCCAAAGTGCTGGGATTACAGGCATGAGCCACCACGCCCGGCCAATTTTTGTCTTTTTTTGAGAGATGGGGTTTCACCCTGTTGTCCAGACTGGTCTCAAATTCTTCATCTTAAGCAGTCTGCCTGCCTTGGCCTCCCAAAGTGCTGGGATTACAGGTGTGAGCCACTGTATCCGGCCTTTTTTTTCCCCCCCCTTTTTTAATCCCCAGCAGAATCTGGCTGAAGAATTCAGAATTTGAAATTTTGCATAGAAATGCATACACTTGCTACTTCCATTGGTTAATAAGACTTGGTATGTGTTGGTTTTTTTTTTCTTACCATAGTTTTAAAAAATTAGGCACAGTGGCACATGCCTGTAATACTAGCTGCTTGGGAGGCTGAGGTGGAAGGGTTGCTTGAGCCGAGGAGTTCAGTCCTGCCTGGGCAACATAATGTGACCCTGTGTTTAAAAAACAAACAAACAAACATAACTATTTAAAAACTTAAACAAGACTTAGAAGAAATAGATGTTAGAGTAGATTTCTTAATTCCTGTGATAAGGGTTACTGCATCTTGGACAATTCTAGGTTAGATTTGAAAGGAAGGCAACTCATCTTCTGAATATATAAGAGCTTTTCTGCAGTAGTACAGAATTCGGTATATCACGGGCCTTTTCCTACCCTGAAATACTTTATTAAAGCATATTATACAGGCCAAGAATAATGTGGCAGAGAGGGTATTGTATAAGGCAGGATCCTGTAGCTTACACAGTATAGAATTTGAAGTCCTAAAGCCGTAATTACAGTAACAACTAATAGTAATAACCGTTATTATAGCATTTGTATTCTTTGAGCACTTTATTATATCACTAAATCCTTATAACCCTGTGAATAAGGCACAGTAGCTCATGCCTGTAATCCCAACACTTTGGGAGGCCAAGGTGGGAGAATTGCTTCAGCTCGTAAGTTCGAGACCAGCCTGGGCGACATAGTGAGACCTCATCTGTATTGAAAAATAAAAAATTAGGAGGGCGTGGTGGCCAGTGCCTGTAGTGCCAGCTATTTGGGAGGCTGAGGTGGAAGGATTGCTTGAGCCCAGCATACTGAGGCTGCAGTGAGCCATGATCACTCCACTGCACTCCAGCCTGGATGACAGAGCAAGCAAGACCCTTTCTAAAAAGAAAAATGCCACCTTTTATAAATTTTGTGGTTTTTTTTTGGACAGGGTCTTGCTCTGTCGCCCAGACTGGAGTGCAGTGGCATGATCACAGCTCACTGCAGCCTCCACTGCCCAGGCTCAAGTGATCTTCCCATCTCAGCCTCCCTAGTAGCAGGGACTACAGGCGCACATGCCACCACACCCAACTAATTTTCGTATTTTTTGTAGAGCCAGAGTCTTGCTATGTTTCCCAGGCTGGTCTCAAACCCGTGGGCTCAAGTGATCCTCCCACCTCAACCCCCCAAAATGCTGGGATTATAGGCATGAGCCACTGCATCTGGCCATTGTTGACATTTTTGAGATGAGGAAAGTGAGGTTCAGATTGCTTAAAGCTCTTTCTCTAGCCCACACAGTTTGAAGTGGGTATAGTTTGAAATTCAGGTCTGTCAGACATCAGAACCACGCAGTCACGTTTTCACACAGTCCTACCTCTCACTCAGGTTCTGGTTGTGCCACTTCTTAGACAAGTCATGCATTTGGGCAAATCAGCCTTCACAGCCCTAGTTTCCTTATCAGTAAAGTGGCCTGACCCCATCTTACAGCCCAGGGACGGTTGTGACTGGCAAAGGAGAGACTGGTCCATGCACTTTACCGAGACAAATAAAGATTATGTGTTAATGATGTAACATATATTAAAATGGTCTATCTACTGCTCTAGGACATCATTCTTTACACCTCTAACCACGATTCCTTTCTTGTTTCTGTGTTTTTCAGCAACTCCATTCAAGCGTGAGAACAGGGAATCTTGAAACCTGTTTGAGACTGTTGTCTTTAGGAGCACAAGCCAACTTCTTTCATCCTGTAAGAAAACATCAATTGCTTCAGGTATTGAAACTAAGTGAGTTGTGTTCATGTAGCTTTATTTAATGTGCTCTTTTGTCTACTTTTTATTAATGATTCTTAGGAAAAAGGAAACACCCCACTCCATGTTGCCTCCAAAGCAGGGCAGATTTTACAGGCTGAATTATTAGCAGTATATGGAGCAGACCCAGGCACACAGGATTCTAGTGGGAAAACTCCCGTTGATTATGCAAGGTAAGAGACCTAGATTCTTGCAACTTCTATCTGGAATTTTTTTGTTGGGTATGATTCCTTGTTAAGTAGCTAAGTTGTATATGTTAACATTTAACCCCTTTAAAGATTTATGTTACTTTATTTTACAGATGAAGACATTTCAAATGCATATAAGCTCAGCCTGGCAAAGTTGAGGAAGGCTAGAATCATGAACCAGTGTGCTAAACTTCCAGTCTTTTACTTGATCCTTTATAACACAGTGGTATTTGAGCTATAGTCAGATTCCAAATCAAGTATGAAGAATTACAGAATGCACTCTTCTGTTGTTTTTGCGACGGAGTCTCGCTCTGTCACCCAGGCTGGAGTGCAGTGGGGCCATCTCGGCTCACTGCAAGCTCCACCTCCTGGGTTCATGCCATTCTCCTGCCTCAGCCTCCTGAGTAGCTAGGACTACAGGCGCCCACCACCACGCCTGGCTAATTTTTTTGTATTTTTAGTAGAGACGGTTTCACCATGTTAGCCAGGATGGTCTCCATCTCCTGACCTCGTGATCCACCCGTCTCAGCCTCCCAAAGTGCTGGGATTACAGGCGTAAGCCACCGCGCCCAGCCACACTCTTCTATTTTTTAATACTCTTAGTTATTGCTTGAACTTAAAAGCAAATCTATACATAGATATGTGATTAAACAAGTATAGTAAAATGTTAATTGTAAGGTTTGGGTAGTAGACATCTAAGTGCTCACTCTAGGCTGGGCGCGGTGGCTCACACCTGTAATCCCAGCACTTTGATGGTACAAGGCAGACAGGTTACTTGAGGCCAGAAGTTCGAGACCAGCCTGACCAACATGGTGAAACTCTGTCTCTACTAAAAATACAAAAAAAAAAAAAAAAAAAAAAAAATTGGCTGGTCATGGTGGCAGGCGCCTGTAATCCCGCTACCTGGGAGGCTGAGGCAGGAGAATCACTTGAACCTGGGAGGCAGAGGTTGCCATGAGCCAAGATCACGCCACTGTACTCCAGCCTGGGTAACAGGGCGAGACTGTCTCAAAAAAAAAAAAAAAGTGCTCACTGTAAAATGCTTTAAATTTTTCTTTATTAATACCGTCCTTGAAAAATTATAGGTTAGTCTTGAATATCATTTAAATATTCAATTAAATTGGATATCAATTAAATGGCCAAAGATCAATCATCTTTCCTTCTTTTTCCAAAGTACCTTTATTAACTGTGAAGCACAATGCTCTGCTCCACAGAGGATAAAATGGGCAAATAACAAAACTCTGCCTTCCCAAAATTTACTCTCTTGGAAAAGATGATTCATGAATGCCTGAAAGAGTTCAAGGAGGCAAGACCATGTGTGATTCATTGCCAAAATAGATAATTGGTCTTAAAAAGCATATATAGGGTTTCTTCATTTTGGTCCAAATCATTTAAGAAATTTCTTCAGTTGGTCTTGAAGAATGGGTTGGATTTGAATGTGTGAAGGAGGAGCTAAAGCATTCCAGGTAAGAGGAAAGGCAGGAGTCAAGATCAGGAGGCAGGGAGGGACAAAGCGTGTTCAGCACAGCAGGAGACCTGGCTGGAAAGAACAGAGTGGGTCTGGGAATAACAGCAGGAGTACAGTATTGCACGGTGCTTCATTATTTCACACAGCGCTAAAAAAGAAAAGAGCTCAGCCAATTATGGTGTATCATCAATTATAGAGTATTTCCTGATTTCAAAGATACTAAAAAATGAAAGAATAAGATGTGACTCTCACAGATCAAAGCTGTGTGGTAGGTCGGAGGGTGTTGTGAGTGCCTTGAATGGTCGGGAGAGAAGCTGACTGAAACTATCAGGTTGGTGCAAAAATAATTGCGGTTTTTGCCATTACTTTTAAGGACAAAAACCACAAAATACACTTGATCTTGGAAGAGGGCCCTGGGTAAATAATACTTATTATCATTTACCATGGGATTTTCACACTTGTACCTTGCATATAATAATCTCAATATAATTTGTTTGAATCCTTGTTACCAAAAGGATTCTAAGCAGCTTAAATATTTCATGAATGTTGAAAGGTAAATTTAATATTTTCTGTTATGCAAATTGAAAATAAGGAGACAGAAGTAGCTACAGGCATGAGCTGTGCATTAGGTTGGCCTGTCTGTCACTGATTTGAAGTCTTTGAAGTGGTTACTAGACTGTCATCCAGAGTCAGACTGGCTGCATCGGCATCACCTAGGGGAAGGACTTTCTTCAACATACTGGGCCCTGGTCCCATCCTGTCCCCACTGATTCAGAATTTCCAAGGGTGGGGCCTGCACATGGTATATTCCTAGAAATGTGCTAGTTAATTTTTGAGAACCTCTACCCTAAACCATTGATTAATTTCATTTTTTTACTTCATTAAATTAAGTCATTCTTTATCCTTCCCTCTCATAAATCTTTGAATTTCTTATTAAGTATTCTATTTTGTGCCTTAATAAAGGAAAGGGGATAGTTCAGATGGTGAAAACAGTTTATAAAAGTGGGATGCAAAGTAGACTTCAGAAATCTACCTCCCACGACAAGGCTGATTATTCTAAAAAGCCTTGTGTGATAAACTGCTCAGGTGTCTCTCTTTGTACTTCTCCATTTTAAAGCCAGTGAATAGTGAGTAATATAAATGGTACTTTGTTTTCTCTTGGTAGGCAAGGAGGGCACCATGAGCTGGCAGAGCGCCTTGTGGAAATACAGTATGAGCTGACAGACAGACTAGCCTTCTATCTCTGTGGCAGGAAACCAGGTGAGTGGACGGAGAATGACCGCTTCACATCTCCAGTCAGGAAGGTTCTAGAAAAACAAGTCGGGACACTATTTTTTTATGACCTCCTCTACTTTAACATATCCCTGAGAAAGCTGTAAATATGGGTTCTAATTTGAAAGGATAACTACAGAATTGTCAGTTACATATAAAAGATATAAAGTTGGACAAATCTTAGATTTTTCATTTTTAAAACTTCAGCTCTAGAGAAATAACTTATTTCAAGAATCAGATTGAATAATCAAAGCAAAATTGAATGGTTACCACAGTTCTTGAACTTGGTGGGAGTAAATGCAGGAGTAAAGCAATAACCTTTGTAGTTATTTGAAAAATTCTTCCTAAGGAATGGAAAAAAAGTCCAGAAATAAACTTTGTCAAAGCCAAGTTGGCTATTTGGGATATGGAACAGGGGGTCAGCAAACTATGGTCTGTAGCCCAAATCTAGCCAGCTACTTGTTTTATTAAATGAAGTTTTGTATTGCGCCACTGCACTTCAGCCTGGGTGACAGAGTAAGACTTGTCTAAATAAATAAATAAAATAAATAAATAAATAAAGCAAGCAAGCTTTTGCCGGGTGCAATGGGTCATGCCTGTAATCCTAGCACTTTGGGAGGCCGAGGCAGGAGGATTGCTTGAGCCCAGGAATTCGAGACCAGCCTGGGCAAGAGGGGTGAGACCCTGTCTCCACAAAAAAGTTTTTTTAAAAATTAGCCAGGCATGGTGGTGCACGCCTGTAGTCCCAGCTACTTGGGAGGCTGGGACTTGAGCCCAGGAATTGAAGGTGGCAGTGATCTATGTTTGTGCCACTGCACTCCAGCCTGGGTGCAGTGACAAAGCAAGACCCCTATCTGAAAAATAAATGAATCAAGTTTTATTGCAAGAGAGCTATGCCCAATTATTTATACCTTATGTATGGCTGCTTGCACATAACAACAGCAGAGCTGAATAGGTTAAGTCATTGCAACAGGCCACAAAGCCTAAAATATTTACTATTTGGCCCTTTAGAGAAAATATTGGCCAATCCCTGATGTACAACCTTCACATATATGTATGCAGTGGTTCTCCATCCTGGTTGTACAATAGAGTTAAGAGCCTCTGGTGAAGTTTCAGTTCTGGGTGAGATGGAGTAAGCACACCCCACCGTGTCTCCTGCAGAATAGAACTAATAGATGTGGACCAAATGCTTGGAGTAGGTAGCTAAAGACTCTGAAAAATAAATCCTAGTTGGTGAATTAGGGAACTCAAAGTGCCATCAGCTGGTGGTGAGTGTCCTCTTTGTCTTACTTCTGATAGGACTTCAATAACAGCCTGAAACCTGGAAGTACATAATGAGTGCAAAAAAGCCTTTTTCTGCCAGGTGCAGTGGCTCACACCTGTAATCCCAGCACTTTGGGAGGCTGAGGTGGGCGGATCACGAGGTCAGGAGATCAAGACCATGCTGGCCAACATGGTGAAACCCTTCTCTACTAAAAACACAAAAAAATTAGCTGGATGTGGTGGCAGGCGCCTGTAATCCCAGCTACTTGGGAGGCTGAGGCAGGAGAATTGCTTGAACCCGGGAGGCAGAGGTTGCAGTGAGCCAAGATTGCGCCACTGCATTCCACCCTGGGCAACAGAATGAGACTCCATCTCAAAAAACAAAAAAGCCTTTTTCTGGTTAAAGAGCAGGAAATGGGACTCCTACAGGACAGAGAGGAAAGGGATTCCCCTGGAGGTTTTTCCTCCTCCTCTTCCCTTTTTCTGATCTCTCCCATCCAGACCCTAGGCAAGCCTGTGGCTGCAATAGCAGCAGCAGCAGTGGCAGTACAGGTTCCTAAATCTCTGAGCAAGAGGATGAGGGGGGATCCTGATTGCTTTTCTTTTTCTCTCTATTCTCTCACCATCTGCCCAGGAGGCAGAACCTCACCTGGTCAGTTGCCTGCTAAGACAAAAATATTAACATTTTTGCATAAAGTTTAAAGAAGACCCAGAGTCTCATAACATTCACAGTGTCCAGGATACCATCCATAATGACTTGACATATGAGTAATTCTCATGTACTTGCAAGGGAAGGCAGTCAATAGATGCCAACCCCAAGATGACACAAATGTTGGAGTTATCAAAGATTTTAAAGCAGCTAGTAAGACCATGCTATAAGAAGTAAGAGCAAACATTCCTGAAACAAACAGGAATATAGAAAGTCTCATCAGAGAAATAGAAGATACAGAAGAGAACCAAATAGGAATATTAGAACTGAAAAATACAAACACTAAAAATTTAAAACTCACTGGATGGGCTTAATAGAAGACTAGAGATGACAAAGAAAGTCAGTGAATTGAAAACAGATCACTAGAAATGATCTGGTTTAAGCAACAGAGAGGAAAAAAGAGTAGGAAGAAAAAACTGAACAGTCTCAGGGACCTGTGGGAAAATACTAGAATGCCTGACATTTATGTCATTGGATTCCCAATAAGAGATGAGAAAGAGTGGTGTGTGCAGAAACAGTATTTGAAGAAATATTGGCAAAAAAAGTCCTCTAATTTTAGGGCAGGTTCAGTGGCTCACACCTGTAATCCCAGCACTTTGGGAGGCCGAGGTGGGCGGATCATTTGAGGTTGGGAGTTCGAGGCCAGCCCGGCCAGCATGACAAAACCCCATCTCTACTAAAAATACAGAAATTAGCCAGGCATGTTGGTGTGCACCTATAATCCCAGCTACTCGGGTGGCTGAGGCACAAGAATCACTTGAACCTGGAAGGTAGAGGTTGCAGTGAGTCCAGAGTCCAGATGGTGCCACTGCACTCCAGCCTGGGCAACAGAGTGAGACTCTATCTTAAAAAAAAAAAAAAAAATCTAAATTTGGTGAAAGACGTAAACTTACAGATTCAAGAAACTTAGAAAATTCCAGAGAAGATAAACTCAAATCCACACTTGAGACACATCAGAATCAAACTGCTGAAAACTAAAGTTGAAGAAAACATCTTGAAAGCAGCCAGGAGAAAGTAATATATAACATATATAGAAAAACAATGATTTGAATGATTATGGATTTCTTATCAGAAACTATGGAGATGAGAAGGAAATGAAACAATACTTTGGTTTTGTTTGTTTGTTTGTTTGAGATGGAGTCTCTCTCTGTCGCCCAGGCTGGAGGGCAGTGGTGCAATCTCGGCTCACTGCAACCTCTGCCTCCCAGGTTCAAGCAATTCTCCTGCCTCAGCCTCCTGAGTAGCTGGGATTACAAGTGCCCGCCACCACGGCTGACTAATTTTTGCATATTTAGTAGAGAATGGGGTTTCATCATGTTGGCCAGATTGGTCTCGAACTCCTGACCTCATGATCCGCCCACCTCAGCCTCCCAAAGGGCTGGAACTGCAGGCATGAGCCACCGTGCCCGGCCAGAATAATACTTTTTAAATTATTGTTATTTTGAGACAGGATCTCACTCCATCCCCTAGGCTACAGTGCAGTGGTGTGATCTCAACTCACTGAAACCTCAACCTCTTGAGCTCAAGTGATCTTCCCACCTCAGCATCCACAGTAGCTCAGACTACAGGTGTGCACCACTGTGCCCAGATAATTTTTGTATTTTTTGTATAGATGGGGTTTCACTATGTTGCCTAGCCTGGTCTTGAATTCCTGAGCTCAAAATCCGCCCACCTTAGCCTCCCAATGTGATAGGATTACAGGCGTGAGACACTGATCCTTTTTTATTATTATTATTATTTTTTTCTCATCTTCTTTGTGATGGTAGAAACAATACTTTTAAAGTGCTAAAAGAAAAGAGCTGTCAACCCAGAATTCCATATCCAATGAAAATGACCTTTGGAATGAAGGCAAAATAAGGATATTCTAACAGGGAAAAAAAAAATAAGAGAATTATTATTTACTTTAACAGAAATGCTAGAGAAAGTTCTTTGAGTGGAAGGGAAATGATGCCAGAGGGAATCTTGGAACTTTAGGAATGAAAGAAAAACAACAGAAATGTTAAAGATCTGGCAGAGTAAGACCCTGTCTCAAGAAACAAACAAAAAGTTGAAATTGTCATACATATCTTAAAGCTATAACATTGTCAGCCAGTCTCAGTAGTTCAAGCCTGTAATCCCAGCACTTTGGTAGGCTGAGGCAGGCGGATCACCTGAGGTCAGGAGTTTGAGACCAGCCTGACCAACATGGTGAAACCCTGTCTCTAGTAAAAATACAAAAATGAGCCAGGCATGGTGGCATGTGCCTGTAAATCCAGCTACTCAGGAGGCTGAGGCAGGAGAATCACTTGAACCTAGGAGGGAAAGGTTACAGGGAGTCAAGATCGTGCCACTGCACTCCCACCTGGTGACAGGGAGACTCTGTCTCAAAAAACAAAACAAAAAAATTGTCTAGTGGGGTTTTCAGCATGTATCAGTGTAATACATTTGACAACTATAACATAAAAGGGAGTAGGGTAAAAGAAATAGAATGGTAAGATTTCTGCCTTCTGGAAATGTAAAACAGGATTTCTAAGTAGACTGAAAAGTTAGGTGTATGTACGTGTGTGTGTGTGTGTATGTGTGTGTGTGTATGTATGTATGTGTGTGTGTATATATATAGAGAGAGAGTAATTTCTACCACAACCACTAAAAGAAGACTACAGGCCTGGCATGGTGGCTCACGCCTGTAATCCTAGCACTTTGGGAGGCTGAGGTGGGCAGATCATGAGGTCAAGAGATCAAGACCATCCTGGCCAACGTGGTGAAACCCTGTCTCTACTAAAAATACAAAAATTAGCTGGGCGTGGTGGTGTGCACCTGTAGTCCCAGCTACTTGGGAGGCTGAGGCAGGAGAATTGCTCGAACCTGGGAGGCGGAGGTTGCAGTGAGCCGAGATCATGCCACTGCACTCCAGCCTGGGTGACAGAGCGAGACTCCATCTCAAAAAAAAAAAAAAAAAAAAAAAAAAAAGACTACAAAGATATGTGATCAAAAACGCTAGAGGTAAATGAAAATGGAGTATTAAACATAAATCATCAAAAGATATTTTGATTCAAAATATTCAAAAGAGAGGATGGGGGAGAACAAAAAACTAAGGACCAAACAGAAAATAAATAGTAACATCACAGACTTAAATCCATACATATCAATAATTACATTAAATGTTAATGACCCAAAAACATCGATAAAAAGCAGAGATTGTCAGAATGGATTAAAAAACAAAAGGGGCTGGGAGCAGTGGCTCACACCTGTAATCCCAACAATTTAGGGAGCCTGAAGCAATTCTCCTAATCATTTGAGCATAGGAGTTTAAGACCAGCCTGAGCAACAGAGCAAGATCCCTTCACTACAAAAAATTTTATACAAAGCAGCCAGGCATGGTGGTGCATGCCTGTAGTCTCAGCTACTCAAGAGAGGCTGAGGTGGGAGGATCACTTGAGCTCAGGAAATCAAGGCTGCAGTGAGCGCTGATCATGCCACTGCTCTCCAGCCTGGGCAACAGGGCAAGACCCTGCCTCAAGGAACAAACAAAAAACTATAAGGTCTAATATATACTGTCTATAAGAAACCCACTTTAAATATAACAATATAGGTAATAAGTTAAAAGCCAAAAGTATAAAAAGATGTACCATGCAAAGGCCCAGGAAAAGAAAGTGGCTATATTAATACCAGACAAAGTAGACTTCAGAGGAAGGAATATTAGCAGGGATAGAGAGGTACATAATGTTATGATAAATGAGTCAATTCATCAAGAAGGCATAACAGTTTTAAATGTGTACACATCCAGCAACAGACCTTCAAAATACATGAAGCAAACTTCGATAACACTAAAAGGAGAGAAGGTCAAATCTACAATTATTGTTGGAGACTCTACAGTCATCTTTTAGTAATAGAACTAGTAGATAGGAAATCAGTAAGGATATAGAACTAAACCAGACCAAAACCCAACTAGATCTAGTTGATGTTTATGGACTTTTCTACCCGACAACATTAGAGTACACATTCTTTTCAAGTACATATTGAACATTCACCCAGATGGACCATATCCTGGGTCGTAAGACAAACCTTAGCAAATCTAAAAGAATTAAAATTCTATAAAGTATATTTTCAGACCATAATAGTATTAAGCTACAAATAGGTAATACAAATAAAACTGAAGAATACCCAAGTGCTTGGAAGTTGAACAACGTGCTTCTTTTTTCTTCCCCCCCACCGAAATAGAGCCTCACGCTGTTGCCCAGGCTGGAGCGCAGTGGCGCGATCTCGGCTCACTGCAACCTCTGCCTCCTGGGTTCAAGCGATTCTCCTGTCTAAGCCTCCCTAGTAGCTGGGATTACAGGCGTGTGCCACCACACCCAGCTAATTTTTGTATTTTTAGTAGAGATAGGGTTTCACCATGTTGACCAGGCTGGTCTCGAACTCCTGACCTCAGGTGATCCACCCACCTCTGCCTCCCACAGTGCTGAGATTACAGGTGTGAGCCACCGTGCCCAGCCCTGAACAACACACTTCTAACTAATCCATAGGTCTAAGAGGAAGTCTCAAGGGAAATAATATTTTCAACTGAATGAAAATGAAAATGCAGCATATCAGAATTTCTGGGATGCAGCCAAAGCAATGCTTAGAGGAAGTTTATAGTATTAAATTCTTACCTTAGAAAATAAGAAAGGTCTCAAATTATTCTTACTATTTTTTGAGATGGTGTCTTGCTCTGTCAAGACTGGAGTGCAGTGGGGCCATCTTGGCTCACTGCAACCTCCCCCTCCCGGGTTCAAGTGATTCTCCTGCCTCAGCCTCCTGAGGAGCTGGGATTACAGGCATGCAGCACTATGCCTGGCAAATTTTTGTGTTTTTAGTAGAGATGGAGTTTCATTATGTTGGCCAGGCTGGTCTGTAACTCCCCACCTCGAATGATCTGCCTGCCTCAGCCTCCCAAAGTGCTGGATTACAGGCATGAGCCACTGCACCTGACCTCAAATTATTCATCTAAGCTCCTCCCCTAAGAAACTTTAAAAAAAAAAAAAAAGAGCAAAATAAACCTGAACCAAACAGAAGGCAGCAAATGGTAAAGAGCAGAAATCAATGAAACTGAAAGAAGGAAACAGTAGAGAAAAATCAATGAAACCAAAAATTGGTTTTTCAGAAAGATTAGTAAACATAAATGTCTGGCAATACTGACAAAAAGGAGAGAATACAGATGGAGTTGTCACTATAAACCCCACAGACATTGAAGGATAATTTAAAAAAAATACAAACCAGACCGGGCGTGATGGCTCATGCCTGTAATCCCAGCACTTTGGGAGACTGAGGCAGGTGGATCACCTGAGGTCAGGAGTTTGAGACCAACCTGGCCGACATGGTGAAACTCCATCTCTACTAAAACTATAAAAATTAGCTGGGCATAGTGGTGGGTACCTGTAATCCCAGCTATTTGGGAGGCTGAGGCAGGAGAATTGCTTGAACCCAGGAGGTAGAGTTTGCAGTGAGCTGAGATCGTGCCACTACACTCCAGCCTGGGTGACAGAGTGAGACTCCATCTCAAATAATAATAATAATAATAAAGACCAGGCATAGTGACTCACAGTGGTAATCACAACACTTTGAAAGGCCGAAGTGGGAGGATTGCTTGAGGCCAAGAGTTTGTGACCAGCCTGGGCAACATAGCAAGACCCCATCTACAAAACTGCAACAACAAAAAAATTAGCCTGGCATGATGGCACATGCCTGTAGTCTCAGTTACTCTGGAGGCTGAGGTGAGAGGATTGCTTGAGCTCAGGTCAAGGCTGCAGTGAGCCTTGTTCACACCACTGTACTCTAGCCTGGGTGACAGAGTGAGACCCTGTCTCAAAAAAAAAAAAAAAAAAAAAAGAAAAATGCAGCATAACCAAGTAGGATTTCCAGATAGGCAAGACTGATTTAATATTTGAAAATCGGGCCAGGCACGGTGGCTCATGCCTGTAATTCTGACACTTTGAGAGGCCGAGGTGGGTGGATCACCTGAGGTCGGGAGTTTGAGACTAGCCTGGCCAACATGGTGAAACCCCATCTCTACTAAAAATACAAAATTAACTGGGCGTGGTGGTGCATGCATGTAGCTACTCAGGAGGCTGAGGCAGGAGAATCGCTTAGAACCTAGGAAGCAGAGGTTGCAGTGAGCTGAGATTGCACCATTGCACTCCAGCCTGGGCAACAGAGTGAGACTGTGTCTCAAAAAAAAAAAAAAAATCACTTTATGTAATTATCTATCATGTTAAGAGTAAAAAAGAAAAACTATAATCATATCAGTTGATGGAGAAGAAGCATTCAACAAACTTCAACATCCATTCGTGTTTTAAAAAACTCTTAGCAAACTAGGAATAGATGAGACTTCCTTGATCTGATAAACAGTATCTGTTTAATGATGAAAGACTGTGTTTGTTCTCAGATTGGGAGAAAGACTAGGGTGTCCACTCTTACCATTTCTCTTCTACATCACACTGGAAATCCTAACCAGTGCCAAGAGGAAAGAAAAATAAATAAAAGGCATACAGATTGAAAAGGAAGAAATCAAACTGTCCCCATTCAAATGAGATTATTTCTATGTAAAAAATCACAAGGAACCTACAAAAAGGTTTCCAGAACCTTGAGTTAAGCAAGATTGCAGGAATACAAGGTCAACAGTCAAAAATCCATCTTTTTTTTCTTTTTTCTTTTTTTGAGACAGAGTCTTGCTGTGCCAAAAGCAAGCAGGCTCTTTGGCGCCCTGCCAAAAATCCATCATATTTCTTTAGACTAGCAGTGAACAATTGGAAACTGAATCTAGAAAAACAATACCAGTAATAAAAACTCCAAATTGGCCGGGCACGGTGGCTCACACCTATAATCCCAGCACTTTGGGAGGCCGAAGCGGGTGGGTCACCTGAGGTCAGGAGTTCAATACCAGCCTGGTTAACATGGGGAAGCCCTGTCTCTACTAAAAATACAAAAATTAGCTGGGCATGGTGGCGGGCACCTGTAGTCCCAGCTATTCGGGAGGCTGAGTCAGGAGAATCGCTTGAACCTGTGAGGTGGAAGTTGCAGTGTGCCTGAGATCTCGCCACTACACTCCAGCCTGAGTGAAAGAGCGAGACTCTGTCTCAAAAAAATAAAAAAGGTCCAAATTAAATACTTAGATATAAATCTAATAAAATGCACAATACACATAGTATCTATATGCCAAAAACTGCTGATAAAAGAAATCAATGGAGACCTGAGTAAGTGGAGAGATGTACTGTGCTTATGGATATAAAGACTCAGTAACATGTCCATTCTCCACAAGTTAATTAATGTATAAATTTACTTCAATTGAGGATTTTTTTATAGACATAGACATGCTGATTCTAAAATTCAAATGGAGGCCAGGTATAGTGGCTTACGCCTGTAATCCCAACACTTTGGGAGGCCAAGACAGGAGGACCACATGAGCCCAGGAGTTTAAGATTAGTCTGGGCAGCATGGCGAGACTTCATCTCTACAAATAATAAATTAGCCATGTGTGGTGGTGCATGCCTGTGGTCTCACCTACTCGGGAGGCTGAGGTGGGAATATCACCTGAACCCAGGAGATTGAGGCTGCAGTAAGCCATGATTGTGCCACTGCACTCCAGCCTGGGTGACAGAGTGAGACTCCATCTCCAATAATAATAATAATAATTTAAAAATTCAAATGGAAAGGCGAAGGAACTAGAATAGCCCAGACAATTTTGCAGAAGAATAATGTGGGAGGAAGTACACCACTCAATTTTTTGGAATTGCTATGAAGCTCTACAGTTCTCAAGACTGTGATACTGACGAAGAGATAGACATATAGGCCTTTGAAACAGTATAGAGAATCCGGAAATAGACCCACACAAATATGTTCAACTGATTTTTGTCAGAAGTGCAAAGGTAATCAGTTCAGTGGTGGAGGAAGGATAGTTTATTTGTTTTGTTTTGTTTCTTTTATTTTGAGACAGAGTCTTGCTCTGTCACCCAGGCTGGAGTGCAGTGGTGGGATCTTGGCTCACTGCAACCTCGGCCTCCTGTGTTCAAGTGATTCTTCTGCCTCAGCCTCCCAAGTAGCTGGGACTACAGGCTCACGCTACGACACCCAGGTAATTTTTTGTAATTTTAGTAGAGACAGTTTCACCGTGTTAGTCAGGATGGTCTTGATTGCCTGACCTCGTGATCCGCTTGTGTCGGCCTCCCAAAGTGCTGTGATTACAGGCATGAGCCACTGCACCCGCCCCAGGATAGTCTTTTTTAATGCATTGGGACAACCGGACATCCATGTGCAGGAAAGTGAACTTCAACCTAAACCTCACACCTTACCCCGAAACTGGAAAGGATCATAGATCTAAATGTAAAACCTAACACTGAAAAACTTCTAGAAGAAAACGTAAGAGGTCCGGGCACGGTGGCTCATGCCTGTAATCCCAGCACTCTGGGAGGTCAAGGCGGGTGGATCACCTGAGGTCAGGTATTCAAGACTAGCCTGGCCAACATAGTGAAACTCCGTCTCTACTAAAAATACAAACATTAGCTGGGCGTGGTGGTGCACGCCTGTAGTCCCAGCTACTCAGGAGGCCAAGGCAGGAGAATCACTTGAATCCAGGAAGTGGAGGTTATAGTGAGCCGAGATCATACCACTGCACTCCAGCCTGGGCAACAGAGTGAGACCACGTCTCAAAAAAAAAAAGAAAAAAAAAGAAAACATAAGAGAAAATCTTTGTGATCTTGGATTAAAGCTTTTAGCTATCAACTGAGTATGGTGGCTCACGTCTATAATCCTAATACTTTGGGAGGCCGAGGTAGGAGGATCGCTTGAGCCCAGGAAGTCGAGGCTGCAGTGAGCTATGACTATGCCACTGTACTCCAGCCTGGGCGACAAGAGCAAGACGTTGCCTCTGCAAGGGGGAAAAAAAATTCTTAAATATAACACCAAAAACTCAATCCATAAAAGAAAATATTGATAAATTATACTTCATCAAAATTGAAAATTTCTGGCCAGGTGCAGTGGCTCACGCCTGTAATCCCAACACTTTGGGAGGCCAAGGCGGGTGGATCACCAGAGGTCAGGACTTGAAGACCAGCCTGACCAACATGGTGAAACCGCGTCTCTACTAAATACAAAAAGTTAGCCAGGCGTGGTGGCGCATGCCTATAATCCCAGCTACTTGGGAGGCTGAGGCAGGAGAATCGCTTGAACCTGGGAGGCAGAGGTTGCGATGAGCCGATGTTGCACCACTGCACTCTAGCCTGGGCAACAAGAGAGAAACTCCATCTCAAAAAAAAAGGAAAAAAGGAAAATGTTTGTTCTGAGAAAACTACAGTTAAGAAAGTGAAAAGACTGGCAATAGACTGCAAGAAAATACAGGTATTTAGAAATCACATATCCAGCAAATGACTCATATTCAGAATATTTAAAAAAATTTTTTTTTTTTTTTTTTTTGAGACGGAGTCATGCTCTGTCGCCCAGGCTGGAGTACAGTGGCCGGATCTCAGCTCACTGCAAGCTCCGCCTCCCGGGTTCATGCCATTCTCCCGCCTCAGCCTCCCAAGTAGCTGGGACTACAGGCGCCCGCCACTTCGCCCGGCTAGTTTTTTGTATTTTTTAGTAGAGACGGGGTTTCACCGTGTTAGCCAGGATGGTCTCGATCTCCTGACCTCGTGATCCACCCGTCTCGGCCTCCCAAAGTGCTGGGATTACAGGCTTGAGCCACCGCGCCCAGCCTATTTAAAGAATATTTAAATTGAGCCCAGGAGTAATATTTACTTGAGCCCAGGAGTTTGAGACTAGCCTAGGCAACGTGGCAAAACCCTGTTTCTACTAAAAATATAAAAAAATTAGCCAGGTGTAGTGGTGCACAACTGTAGTCCTAGCTATTCAGGTGGCTGAGACATGAGAATCGCTCGAACCCAGGAGGTGGAGGTTGCCAGTGAGCCGAGATCCACGCCACTGCACTCCAGCCATGGGGAGCAGAATGAGACCCTGACTCAAAATAAATAAATAGGCCGGGCACGGTGGCTCACGCTTGTAATCCCAGCACTTTGGGAGGCTGAGGCAGGCAGATCACCTGAGGTCAGGAGTTTGAGACCAGCCTGACCAACATGGAGAAACCCAGTCTCTACTAAAATAAACACAAAATTAGCCAGGTGTGGTGGCGCATGCCTGTAATCCCAGCTACTCAGGAAGCTGAGGCAGAAGAATCGCTTGAACCCGGGAGGCAGAGGTTGCAGTGAGCCGAGATCACGCCATTGCACTCCAGCCTGGGCAACGAGTGAAACTCCGTCTCAAATTAATTAATTAATTAATTAAAATTAAAACAACAGTAAGAAAATAACCCAATAAAAACTGGACAAAGACAAGATATGGGATGGCAAAAAAAAAAATCACATGAAGATCCGGCCACTGCATTCCAGCCTGGGCGACACAGCGAGACTCTGTCTCAAAAAAAAAAAAAAAAAAAATCACATGAAGACAAGCGCTGCATGGTTAGTCATTAGCACGATGAGGTGCCACAGCATACCTATTAGAATGATTAAACTTTTGAAAACAAAACAAAAACTGAAAGTACAGATGCTGGGAAAGACAGAAAGCAACTATAACTCTCACACATTGCTGTTTGGAAAACAAAGTGATAGTGCTACTCAAGGGAAAAAGTCTGGCAGTTTCTTACCAAGTTAAACATACATTTACCATACAACCCAGCATTTCTACTCCTGGGTCTTTACCCAGAAAAAAGATAGACTTATGTTAAAGGAAAACCTACATAGGAATGCTGATAGTGGCGTTATTCATTGGTACATGGATCAGGGTCCTCCAAAAGCTAGACTAGGACTGAGTCAGTAAGCTTCCTTGCAGATGGAGTCCCTGTCTGGATCTGCAAAGGCCACCTGCCCCAGCCCTGACTGTTTTATACTAATAGATTCATTTGAGCAAGGCCCAGAGCTCATCCACTGTCCCACACGGTGGGCTGATGGAAGCCTGCTGTGAGCTGATTCAGCTCCCTCAGCACACTTTCCATGGCCAAAGATCATCAGTTACACTGAGGGCAAACTAATCGTAAGGACTGAGGTGAGCATAGGTTTCTGCTAAATGATGCCTGGACCTTTGTACCAGAAAAAAAACAAAGCTATAAGCCTTGCTATGGCTGAGTCTTCAGGAATTTTTAGCCAGTCTAGCAACATGACTCGTAATTATGCACAAATACTGATTGCAAAACTTAGTTTGAGGAAATAATGGTGGTGTTCCTTTACAGATCTTATCAACATTTCTATGAACAAAACTTTGACTTGGTTTCTGTTTCAGATCACAAAAATGGACAGCACTTTATAATACCTCAAATGGCAGACAGGTAAGGCCATTGAAATACCAGTTAGTTTTGTCTATCACTAATATTTCCTTGGTTGTGTTATGTTTAAGTATATTATATTTTGTGTTTAACAAAGCCCATACATTTTTCTCTTTTATGGCTATACCATTTGGAAATAAGACGGCTGTAAGTAAACCACCATATAAAACTTAAGTTTCAAAGAGCACAAGTAGCAATTTTACTAATAGGAAAATTGGAATCAGTGATATTGTCACTGTTTTAGCCAGTTGTGACAGTATTATTTATTTATTTATTTATTTATTTATAGAATACGTCTGTGTTATAGAGATTACATTATCTATGACAGGGGTTGGCAAACTTTTCTTCTCAAGGGCCAAATAATAAATATTTTAGGTTTTGTGGGCAATATGGCCCCTTTCACAATAGCTTAACTCTACTGTTGTAGATGAAAGCATCTGTGGACACTGTACAATGAATGGGTATGTCTATTCCAGTGAAATTTTATTTCTGGACACTGAAATTTGAATTTCAAATAGTTTTCACGTTATGAAAGATTGTTTTTTCTTTTTGCCCCTCAATCATTTTAAAACGTAAAAACTATTCCTAGGTCAATTGAACAAAAAGGCCATAATTTTGCTGACACCTGATCTATAATTGCAGATGAGTTCATTGCTACAGGAATGAACCTTAAATCCTTGTTTTGCAAATTACCTTTGCACAGAACCTGTCAAGAGTTTATGAAATGACTAAATGCTATTCCCGATACAATCTTGCCATCCCGATCCTTTACATCTTCCCTTTTTGTTTTTTTGCTTTGGTAGAGACAGGGTCTTGCTATGTTACCCAGGCTGGTCTCAAACTCTGGGACTCAAGCAGTCCACCTGCCCTGGCCTCCCAAAGTGCTCGTACAGGTACGAGCCACTACATCTAGCCTCGTATTTTCTTTTCTTTTCTTTTTTTTTTTTTTTTTTTTTTTTTTGAGATGGAGTCTTGCTCTGTCGCCCAGACTGGAGTGCAGTGGTGCAGTCTAGGCTTACTGCAACCTCTGCCTCCCAGGTTCAAGCAATTCTCCTGCCTCCGCCTCCTGAGTAGCTGGGACTACGAGTGCGTGCCACCACACCCAGCTAATTTTTGTATTTTTAGTAGAGATGGGGTTTTACCATGTTGGCCAGACTGGTCTCAAACCCCTGACCTCGCCGAGCACGGTGGCTCACACCTGTAATCCCAGCACTTTGGGAGGCCGAAGTGGGTGGATCACGAGGTTAGGAGTTCGAGACCAGCCTGGCCAAGATGGTGAAACCCTGTCTCTACTAAAAATACAAAAACTAGCCAGGCACAGTGGTGTGTGCCTATAATCCCAGTTACTCTGGAGGCTGAGGCAGGAGAATTGCTTGAACCCGGGTGGCAGAGGTTGCAGTGAGCCGAGATTGCACCATTGCACTCCAGCCTGGGTGACAGAGTGAGACTCCATCTCAAAAAAAAAAAAAAACCCTGACCTTGTGATCCTCCCACCTTTGCCTCCCAAAGTGCTGGGATTACAGGCGTGAGCCATTGAGCTTGGCATATTTTCTTATATCATGCTTTTTTTTTAATGCTTCAAAAATTGTGACTATTCACATAAGGGCCTGGAAGGTAACCTGGCAATAGCTTTTGTCGTTTAGTTGGTGGACAATTTTTTTTTTCTCTTTAACACTTATATGATTGTGGTATTTCAGAAGGAGTTACTTTCACCGACTTGTTCTGTTTAGAGCTCCTCACTGGCTATCGGTCTGTAGAATGCTTGGTTCTAACATGGTCCATGAACTATAATTAATATTTTTATCTCTTGGGTGTCTTAAACTTTACAGAGTTCACAAATCTGGCTTTATTTATTTGCTTATTAGCTTTGTATGTTTTCTTAGCAGCCTGGATTTGTCTGAATTGGCAAAAGCTGCTAAGAAGAAACTTCAGTCTGTGAGTATACCTCTGTACTGGTTTTCTCTAGTATGAGAATCGGTGCACTCTGCTTATACCTACTCTCAATGCAGGTTACCTATTGCGTCTGATGACTTTATTTCATACTTTTATTTGTTAAATTAGAACCAGACAATTGAGTATACAGCAGTGATGACCACAAGGACTATTAAGTTCAGTATATTCAATTCATTGGTTCTGCTTCAGATAATCTCGTTTTTCTCTGTCATGTAAAAAGTGCAGATGGCACCTTTGGCATTAGGCAGTTGTTCTCCTCAGGAGAGTTCCCTAGTTTCTCTCAGCGTCATGAGTAAGTAGGGCACGCATTCCTGGGGTGACTTAGCCACACAGGGTTCTAGAACATGGTAAATGCTGATGCTGAAATGGTAGCGAGTCCCATAGATTCACTCGCTGCCATTTGGATCCAGCCATACTGTAACCCTCTTTACCATCCCATGCCATTCATCAGCGCTTTTTAAATTTCTACTGTTAAAAGCTGGTGGTCTTGGCCCACGTGTGTGCTCAGAGTTTGCCGGATCTGCACCACAGCCTCCCTTTAGCCTGTATCTTTCTTCCAGACTGCCCACCTCAGCCTTAAGAAAGGCCTAAGGGCCCAAGGCCTCAAGAGAAATCTGTTTCTCTGGGATTGACTTCTCTTTGTCTAGTCCCTTCACATGAAGCCTCACCAGGGTACTTCTCGCTACTTTAACCACCAAAGTATACTCCTCAGCTGTTCCCATTGCTCTTTGGATCAGAACCAAGATTCTTAACTTCTTTCTGTAACCCGTAAGGGCATCATTCAACTCTCACCTTTCAGAGATTGCCCCACTTCCCATCTGGTTCCGTGTGTGTGTGTGTGTGTGTGTGTGTGTATGTGTCTGTCTGTGTGTCTTTGTGGATTAACATGCTCTGAGGCCATGAGCTGCGCACTCAAGTCCTCTTCCAGGAATCCTCCTCTACCTGCAGTGTTTGCCTTTCCCAGCTTCCATCCCTCTGATCATTCAAGGACCTGAAATCTGACCAGTGTAGGTAGTGGCTTTCCCAAAGCCTAACTCTGACATTGCAGCTTCCCTAATTTATGACTTTCTCCTCATTTCCACTTTCACAGAAGACCCTTTACTAAAACTTCATATAATACTCAGTATTAAATATTACATAAAATGAATTTATCCTTACTAGTATTTAACTGTATTATGAAATAAATGTGTTTTATGCAATTTGTTTGGTGTCTCTGTGTTCTGTATCTACAGTTTTGTGTGTTTGTGTGTTTTATTGCCTTAAGGAAGTTATAGACTAAGATGATCAGGATGATAAGCTTTGGAGTCAGACAGCACTAAATATTGTGTGATTTCCTTTTAATTACTCACAATCTGTAAGTACATTTTATTATAAATAATTCAAACCTAGATAAAAACCCACATTTTGTTAGACTATCCTACACTTGCTTCACTGGAAGCTGCATGAAAGCTGAGATTATGCCTGTAATAGCTCTAGCATGTGACAGGCATGAAGTAAAGACCTGGAACAGAGTCTAGTATAGCTCTCAAGAGCTGGGGTTTGGGTCAGACTAGTCAGTACATATCTTAGCCCTGCCAAGCTTCCTAGCCTCCCTGTGCCTTGGCGTACTGTCATAGAAAAGGGAGATAAGGATCCTGCAGGGGCTGCCGACCAGAACTGCTCAGAGTGGGCTGCCACTGTTACTTGTTGACCCTCACCCTGTGGTCTCCTTCTCACAGGTGACCATGTTATCAGTGCCAGGTCAGTGTTTATCCTCCGGTATCTTCCTCCTGTCCTCCCTCTCTTCCTCCCTTCATCCTTTCTTTCCTTTCTCTTTTCCTTCCTTCCCTCCTGATGAAAAGCTGAGAGAAATATAACAAAGGCTAATGTATTCCTCAAAGGAGTAAATGTTAGCATTTTCAAAGATATAAACTTGGATCTCAGGTCCGTCACTTACTAGCTTTGTGACTTTAGGCAAGCTACTATCTTCTCTGCCTCAGTTTCCTTGTCTGAAAAGTGGGGCAATAGTAGTTCCTGCTTTCATAGAGGTGTTATAAGTTGGCCATTGTAATTGTTGCTAGTGATAACATTAGCTTGTAGTCCCATGGAGGAAGAAACTGGACATTTATGAAGCAAGGTCAAGCTCCCAATCCTTCATCTTACCTAGCAACAGGCTCTTGGGGTTTGTTTTTAATTATAGTGTGACCACATTTGGGAAGATTTGAAAAATAGAGAAGGGGGACCATCCTCATTGCCACACTCTTAATGGAGTCAGGCTCAGTATTTTGGTACATTTCTTTTTTTTTTTTTTTTTTTTTTTTTTTTTGAGACGGAGTCTTGCTCTGTCACCCAGGCTGGAGTGCAGTGGCTGGATCTCAGCTCACTGCAAGCTCCGCCTCCCGGGTTTACGCCATTCTCCTGCCTCAGCCTCCCGAGTAGCTGGAACTACAGGCGCCCGCCACCTCGCCCGGCTATTTTTTTGTATTTTTTAGTAGAGACGGGGTTTCACCGTGTTAGCCGGGATTGTCTCTCGATCTCCTGACCTCGTGATCCGCCCATCTCGGCCTCCCAAAGTGCTGGGATTACAGGCTTGAGCCACCGCGCCCGGCCTACATTTCTTTCAGTTCTTATATGCATATCTTTTTAAAAAACTGGAACTTAATCATAATTATAGATGTTTCTAACCTGCTTTTTTCACTTAATAATATATTGTACCCATTTTAACATGTTCCTATGAGGTGTCTGTAACCAGCACTTGTTTTTTCTCTTTTTTTCGAGACAAGGTCTCACTCTGTCACCCAGGCTGGAGTGCAGTGGTGCCATCATGGCTCACTGTAGCCTTGAACTCCCAGGCTCAAGTGATCTTCCTGCATCTGCCTCCCAAAGTGTTGGGATTATAGGCATGAGCCACCACACCCAGCCTGCAGCCAGCATTTTAAATTGCTGCATTCAATACCTTCTGGCCAGCCAATGTCTCTTTTCTGGCCCCTCTTAAAGTGTGAGGTATCATGTGTGGATGTAAGGAACCCAATAGGGAATATAACAGATTCAGCATCTGTCCTCCCAAAGCAGATGTCAGACAGTTTAAGAGTCACAACTACCACGTGTCAAGGTGTTTTCATGAGGCATAAAGTGCAGAGATGCAGAGCCACCCTAGCAGGGGCTTAACCTCATCTGGGCCAGGAAGAACTCAATTATCCTCCATGTGCCCAGGGAGGCACTGCAGGCGGTGAGGCAGTTGTGTGCTGAAGAGTCAGGCTGTGCTTTGTTAGGAATCTTCCTTCTGGAGACTGAAACAGTAGGACTGCTACTGAGAAAAAGAGCAAAGAAACTCAGCCGAGGTCTGGGTCATGTTTTTGTGCAAGGGCACATTTTATCCTCTCAAAACAGCATGTCTTTTGCTTTTCTTTTTTCTTTTTTGAGATAGGGTCTTACTGTGTCACCCAGCCTGGAGTGCAGTAGTGCGATCTTGGCTCACTGCACCCTCGACCTCCTGGGCTGAAGTGATCCTCCTGCCTCAGCCTCCTGAGTATCTGGCACTATAAGCGTGCACCGCTACACCCACCTAATTTTTGTATTTTTTGTAGAAGTGGAGTTTTACCATGTTACTCAGACTGGTCTCGAACTCCTGGGCTTAAGCAATCCACCTGCCTCAGTCTCGCAAAGTGCTGAGATTACAGGTGTGCACCACTGAGCCTGGCTATTTTTGCAAGGGTATAGGATTGCTTACACTTTGGGGAACTGACAAACACTCTTTACGTGCAGAAAAAGGAGGCTTACAGGGTGATATCACAAGAAGAGTAGAGAACTGGAAACTGCTTCTGAGATGATGTACTTTAGATGCCTCTTAGCTCCTTAATAGCATCAGCCCTGTCTGTGTCATAAAGTAGTGAAATTGCTGTGGTTCGCAGACATTTCTAGAGGCCCTGTATGATTGTGAAAATGTTACGTCTGTTTAACAGTGGGTATGTACCAAGCACTGGCATTGGATAAGACATAGGCAATAAAAGGGTGACTAAGTCGCAGTTCCCTCTCATCCTCCTGGTGTTAATCGTTGTCCCTTGTGTTCCTGATATTTTTTACTTTCAGCTAAGTAATCATTTGTTTGAAGAACTTGCCATGGATGTGTACGACGAAGTTGACAGGCGAGAGACGGATGCAGGTGACTTGACGTGGCTTTATCTAATAAGCTTCTGTTATCAGTGGGCAGTGAAAAGCTGCCAGGCTCAGTGTTTTACTAGCCCAATTTCTGCTGTCCTGATGGTGCGAGTGTCGACATTTGCCTTTGTGTGTGTTGGCTTCAGAGTGTGTTTCCCCTCGTAATGCGTGAGCTGTGCCTCCCAGGAGCAGTGACACACAGGTGTGATAAGGTTTGTCTCTGGCTCTTTCCTCTGGCTAGTCTGGCTTGCCACGCAAAACCACAGTGCCCTGGTAACTGAGACAACGGTCGTCCCCTTTCTTCCGGTCAATCCTGAGTACTCATCAACACGAAACCAGGCAAGTGACTCTGTTTGGAAAGGAATAGTAGTTGGGGAATGACTGATGTCATGGTATTTCATTTTCCCAGGACAAGTATTCTAAATTTTTCGATTGATTAAAATTTAATATCCTTTATACATACACACACACACAACCCCCAAAATGATAAGAAAAACAATAGACTATAAATAAATGACTGGGAAAGAATATGAAACAATTCACAGAAGAAATATAAATGTTTTACACATGTGAAGAAGTGTTTAACCTTGTCAGTAATCTAAGAAAGCAACCTAAAAGCATTAGTGCAAGTTTTATCAGTCAAATTAATAAAATACATAATAAAGGATACTCCAGACTGGTAAGGATGTGGTAAGCTGAGCTTTCTCTTGCAACAGATAGAACTTTAAATTGCTGTAGATGTTAGAAAAGCAATTTGTTTACCAGTTTCGGAAGCCTCAGAATTAAGTACATCCTTTTACATGGGAATTACTCATTTGAGAATATGCTCTAATAAAATAAAAATAGATTTATGCACAGTGATTTTCATCAAAGCACTGCTGTATGTAATAGAGCATTGAAAACAGCCAACACATCTATCAAGACGAGAAATGTTGAATGAATTAGGAAGGTGTTTTAGTCTTTACGATTAGCAGCTATATATAAGGATAGGGTACATCTATGACTTTGTTTAACTTAAAAATTTTTTTTTTTTTTGAGACGGAGTCTTGCTGTGTCGTCCAGGCTAGAGTGCAGTGGCACCATCTCAGCTCACTGCAACCTCCACCTCCCGGACTCAAGCGATTCTCCTGCCTCAGCCTCCCCGAGTAGTTAGGATTACAGGCACCCACCACCATGCCTGGCTAATTTTTGTACAAAGTCCTGACCTCAAGTGATCCTCCCGCCTCAGCCTCCCAAAGTTCTGGGATTACAGGTGTGAGCCTGGCCTTAACTTAAAATTTAAAAATTCCCCTCAAAATTAATTACTGAGTCTACTTCCAAACTGAAACAATAATAGAAGAAAAGCATTCAGTAGAACCATTTTATTTTTGCTTACCAAATAGATCTGCATTGTGAGAACAATGCATATGTGAGAAATGCCATAACATTTATTATGAAGTTCTGTTATATAAATGGTTTTAAACTGTTCACATGGAAAACAAGCATTAACTTGGTTTGATTATGGCTAGGATTAACTGTACTTTGATCATCCAGAAGAAAGTCTTTGCAGAAGTCTGTCAATTGTCTAATTTTATGTGACTGTTTATGTACATATTTTTACACTGGGAAATATTTCCAATTGTTTTCCCACCTTTAGGGCAGACAGAAGTTAGCTCGGTTCAACGCCCATGAGTTTGCCACACTGGTCATTGACATTCTCAGTGATGCCAAGAGGAGACAGCAGGGCAGTTCTCTCTCGGGTTCAAAAGGTAACTGCTCAAACCTCCAAACATTTGTATTTTTGGCCCTCTAAATTTGACTCAAGTGTTAAAGTTATAAGCTAATTAAAGCAGTCATCAGCATGACAGCTTAAAGTTCTATAGGTTTTTGGGTTTTTGTTTGTTTTTTTACTTTAAGTTCTGGGATACATGTGCAGAATGTGCAGGCTTGTTACGTAGGTATACGTATGCCATGGTGGTTTGCTGCACCTATTGACCTGTCCTCTAGGTTCCCTCCCCTCAGCCCCTACTCGTATAAGTTTTATTGGTAGTATATTGTGATAGTTTACCTGTCTGAGCCCTGGTGAATTAACAATATTTCAGAGTTATTAACTGCTACACATATTTATCTTATATATGATTTCTGTTTTGTTTTGGGACACTTACCTTCCCTGTAAAATTGCATCCTGAAATTAACCCAAAACTCTGACTTAGATCTTATTAAAGGACATGTGAAAATAAACTCTTCTTGGCCGGGCATGGTGACTCACGCCTGTAATCCCAGCACTTTGGGAGGCCAAGGCGAGTGGATCACCTGACGTCAGGAGTTCGAGACCAGCCAACATGGTAAAACCCCATCTCTACTAAAAATACAAAAATTAGCCAGGCATGGTGGCAGGCGCCTGTAATCGCAGCTACTCAGGAGGCTGAGGTAGGAGAATCACTTGAACCTGAGAGGCGGAGGTTGCAGTGAGCCGAGATCGCACCATTGCACTCTAGTCTGAGTGACAGAGCACGACTCTGTCTCAAAAAAAAAAAAAAAAAACTCTTCTTGATTGAAACTGCATAATATCTGCTGTTGCTTACCTACGAAACTGAGTCCGACATAATTAAAATTTGTTGCCAAAAACTTTAAATGTCTTCAGTGAGAATTACTGTGATATACAATTATAAGGAGAACTGTGAGCATCTGTTTCACAGGTGCCCTGTTGAGTCTAGTTCAGTAGGCCAGGTCCTGTCTGCATGCTTCGGAATGTCCTTCCTCTCCAGCCCTATTACTGTATCCATATTGTTTTTTTCTAATTATAGAAATTAGACATTTTTCATTGTAAGTCATTTAAGCAAAAGAAATATGTACCATAAAAATTAAGTTTTCAGTCAGTATCACATTCCCCAAAGACAGTAATCATTAACTGACAACAACTCATTCATTCTTCTTGCCTGTTCAGGAATTTGGTTTTATCTGTTCAACCAGGAATAAGGAAGTTCTGAAAAGGTTTATTAAATTTTGGTGAAGGCACAGTGACGAGTCTTTGGATAAGTTTAAAGTCTTAAAATGGCCTGGGTGTGGTGCCTCACGCCTGTAATCCCAGCACTTTGGGAGGCTGAGGCGGGCAGCTCATTTGAGGTCAGGAGTTTGAGATCAACCTGGGCAACATGGTGAAACCCATCTCTACTGAAAATAAAAAAAATTTAGCTGGGCGTGGTGGCATGCGCCTGTAATCCCAGCTACTCAGGAGGCTGAGGCAGAATTGCATGAACCTGGGAGACAGAGGTTGCAGTGAGCCGAGATGACACCACTGTCCTCTAACCTGAGCAACAGAGTAAGACTCTGTCTCAAAAAAAAAAAAAAAAAAAAATTGGGTACCGGGCGCGGTGACTTACGCCTGTAATCCCAGCACTTTGGGAGACTGAGGTGGGCACATCACGAGGTCAGGAGATCGAGACCATCCTGGCTAACACGGTAAAACCCCGTCTCTACTAAAACTACAAAAAATAACCCAGGCGTGGTGGTGGGCACCTGTAGTCCCAGCTACTCAGGAGGCTGAGGCAGAAGAATGGCATGAACCCAGGAGGCAGAGCTTGCAGTGAGCTGAGATTGCGCCACTGCACTCCAGCCTGAGCAATAGAGCGAGACTCTGTCTCAAAAAAAAAAAAAAAATTTTTTTAATTTAAAAAATAAAGTCTTAAAAAAATACCAGCTCTTTGATTTGATAATTCCATTCTTAGGTGTTAACTGAAAGGAAATTATCAGAGATGTTATATGTATGTTATGTAGAAAAACACAAACATTAGAAGCAACTGAGTAATAAAGAGGAACAATTAGTCACATTTTAAAATAGTACATACTTACCTTTTTAAAAAAAGAATATGTGGCCGGGCGCGGTGGCTCAAGCCTGTAATCCCAGCACTTTGGGAGGCCGAGACGGGTGGATCACGAGGTCAGGAGATCGAGACCATCCTGGCTAACACGGTGAAACCCCGTCTCTACTAAAAAATACAAAAAACTAGCCGGGCGAGGTGGCGGGCGCCTGTAGTCCCAGTTACTCGGGAGGCTGAGGCGGGAGAATGGCGTGAACCCGGGAGGCGGAGCTTGCAGTGAGCTGAGATCCGGCCACTGCACTCCAGCCTGGGCGACAGAGCGAGACTCCGTCTCAAAAAAAAAAAAAAAGAATATGTAATTGTCTTAGTCCTTTTTGTGTAGCTATAGAAGAATACCCGAGACTGGGTAATTTGTAAAGAAAAAAGGTGTATTTGGCTCATGAGTCTGCTGACTGTAGGACTGGGCATCTGGTGAGAGCCTCAGGCTGCTTCCACTCGTGGAAGGTGAAGGGGTGCTGCATGTGCAGAGATCACACGGTGAGAGAGGAAGCAAGAGAGCAAGGAGGGAGGTGCCAGGCTGTTTTCAATGACCGGCTCCTAGCAGGAACTAACAGAGCAAGAACGCACTACAAAGGGAGGGCATTAATCTGTTCATGAAGGATCCACCCCCATGACCCAAACACCTCCCTTTAGTCTTCTTCCCCTCCAACACTGAGGATCACATTTCAACATGAGATTTGGAGGGAACAAACATTTATACTATAGTAGTAATTATATTAGATAAAGTAATAAAGTTTGATTTTTTTTTTTTTTTTTGAGACAAGTCTCACTCTGTCACCTAGGCTGGAGTGCAGTGGCATGATCTTGGCTCACTGCAACCTCTGCCACGCAGGCTCAAGTGATTCTTGTGCCTCAGCCTCTTGAGTAGCAGGGATTACAGGTGTGCACCACCACACCCAGCTAATTTTTGTATTTTTTGGTAGAGACGGGGTTTCTCCATGTTGTCCAGGCTGGTCTCAATCTCCTGTCCTCGTGATCCGCCTGCATTGGCCTCCCAAAGTACTGGGATTACAGGCATGAGCCACCTCGCCTGACTAAATCTTAGTTTTTCAAAGGAACAGTAATGAGACTGAAAAACAACTATGGTTAGGCCCCAGCTGAAACCTGGGATGGGCCCACATCGCTTCAGACACATGTCAGTGTACATTTGCTGGTTTTGAATGCTTCCCAAGATCACTGAGATAGTCACAGAAACAAGATTGCATATCACTGCTGCTATTGAATAAACCTCTGAACGGTTGCTGGTTATGCTAGTTTATTTTTTTCTTTCTTTTTTTCTTTTTTGTTATGAAGTAGTTTAAAGCCCAGGTCCTTATCCTGTACCTCCAGGGCTCAACTTGAGTAATCAGTTGTAGTTCCCGTTTCTCACCTGAGCACCTTGAAAATTTCAGATGTGAAATTTAGTCTTAAAAACAACAGTTTTTTTTTTCTTTTTTTTTTTTTGGAGACGGAGTCTCCCTCTATTGCCCATGCTGGAATGCAGTGGCATAGTCTTGGCTCACTGCAACCTCTGCCTCCTGGATTCAAGCAATTCTCCTGCCTCGGTCTCTAGAGTAACTGGGACTGCAGGTGCACGCGACCATGCCCAGCTAATTTTTTTGTATTTTTAGTAGAGACAGGGTTTCACCATATTGGCCAGGCTGGTCTCGAACTCCTGACCTCGTGATCCGCCTGCCTTAGCCTCCCAAAGTGCTGGGATTACAGGCATGAGCCACCATGCCTAGCCAACTAATGACGTTTTTAAAAGGTTTTGTATAACCCCAATTTTGTAAGGAAAACATATTTATGTAAATATATGTGTACAAGTGAGTATACCACAGGTAAGTATAAATACACAATTGATCATCATGTGCACATCCCATATTTAGAAATTCATCTACTTGCTAAAATTTATTTGTGACCTCAAAATTAATACAGCATTTTCAAGGTCATTCTAAGAAATATACAGAGCAGAGAAAAAAATTGAGTCATCAAAAGCACATGTTTCCAGCTGAGATTGAACAGGGAGGAGACTCCTTGACTTCTTGTTTCTGCATTCATGCTATAAACAAGTGTCTGTGGTCTATTTAGTGCCACACAAATAGTTAGTCATATTTGTGTGCTTTTCACTGGTCATTTCACTGTTTTAAAATGCCCCACCCCCGCCCAGGATCGATTGAGTGCCCAGGAGGTTGAGGCTGCAGTGAGCCATGATCACATCTGCACTCTAGCATGGGTGACCCTATCTCAAAAGTGTCTCGACCAGACGCAGTGACTCACGCCTGTAATCCTAGAATGTTGGGAGGCTGAGGTAGGCCGATCACGAGGTCAGGAGTTCAAGACTAACCTGACCAACATGGTGAAACTCTGTCTCTATTAAAAATACAAGAAAAATTAGCCAGGCATGGTGACGTCTGCCTGTAATCCCAGCTACTCAGAAGGCTGAGGCAGGAGAATCGCTTGAACCCAGGAGGCGGAGGTTGCAGTGAGCTGAGATCGCACCACTGCACTCCAGCCTGGACGACAGAGTGAGACTCCATCTCAAAAAAAAAAAAAAAAAAAAAAAGTATCTCCAAGCCTGAACAACATAGCAAGGCCCCATCTTTACCAAAAAATTTAAAAATTACCTAGGTGTGTTAGCATGTGTCTGTAGTCCTACATACTCAAGAGGCTGAGGCAGGAGGATCACTTGAGCTCAAGAGTTAGAAGCTATAGTGAGCTATGATTATGCCAGTGCACTCCAGCCTGGGTGACATAGCAAGACCCTGTCTCAATAAAAAAAGAAAAAAAGTGGCCTCCAAGCATAGTCCTAAAGCTCTGTCTAGTGTGTCTAAGTGCAAGAAGGCTGTGATGTGCCCGATGGAGAAATGTGTGTTAAATAAGCATCATTCAGGCATGATTTATAGTGCTGTTGGCCATGAGTTCAATGTTAATGAATCAATAAAATGTATTAAATAAGGTATCTTTAAACAGAAACACATATAGAACAAGGTTATGTATTGATTGGTTGATAACCCCAAGAGCACTGATTTAATATTGGCCAATTCACAGCAACTTTTTAGAACATAACTACGAAGAGGCTGTGCACAGTGGCTCACGCCTGTAATCCCAGCACTTTGGGAGGCCGAGGCGGGCGGATCACGAGGTCGGGAGATCGAGACCTTCCTGGCTAACATGGTGAAATCCCATCTCTACTAAAGAAATACAAAAAAATTAGCCCGGCGTGGTAGCGGGCACTTGTAGTCCCAGCTACTCGGGAGGCTGAGGCAGGAAAATGGCCTGAACCTGGGAGGCAGAGTTTGCAGTGAGCTGAGATCGCGCCACTGCACTCTAGCCGAGGTGACAGAGTGAGACTCCGTCTCAAAATAAATAAATAAAATAACTACCAAGAATAACAAAAATTGACTGTGTGTGGATATAAGTGCTCAGAAAAAAACCTAGAAAAAAATAGATCAACAAATAACAATGGCTATAAGTGATTACTTTATCTTACTTGCTCATTAGTTTCTAAATTGTATGTATTGACTGTTACTTCTGTAATCATTATATTTATGTGTTTTAAAACATTTAAAAAGTTAAAATAGGACCTATCCTTTTATTTTACTTATTATTTTTCGAGACAGACTCTCGCTCTGTCATCCGTGCTGGAGGGCAGTGGTGCAATCTCAGCTCACTGCAACCTCCACCTTCTGGGTTCAAGCGATTCTCCTGCCTCAGCCTCCCAAGTAGCTGGGATTACAGATGCCCACCACCATGCCCAGCTAATTTTTGTATTTTTAGTAGGGATGGGGTTTCACCATGTTGGCCAGGCTGGTCTCAAACTCCTGACCTCAAGTGATCCATCTGCCTCAGCCTCCCAAAGTGCTGGGATTACAGATGTGAGCCCCTGTGCCCGGCTGGGACCTAGTCCTTTTAAATAACCACAATTCATCACCCAGATATCATCCATCCTTTGTTTCCTCAACATCTCTGGGAAGCAGTATTAGAAGTCAGAGTTTGAGTAACCTGAAAGAAATCAGAGAGACTTTAGTTTGTGAAATCTTTTGTTCAAAGTGTATTAGATCCAATAGAATAATCCCTGCTCCCTTATGGAATAGACACTCCTTGTAACATGCACATGTGTATTTGATTCATTCTCCTCTATCTGTTTGTCTCACTGAGATGCAGGTAATTGACTAAATGCCAATTTTTTTTGTTTTTGTTTTTGTTTTTTGAGATGGAGTCTTGCTTTGTCGCCCAGGCTGGAGTGCAGTGGTGTGATCTTGGTTCACTGCAAGTGGGTTCACACCATTCTCCTGCCTCAGCCTCCCAAGTAGCTGGGACTACAGGCGCCCACCACCACACCTGGCTAATTTTTTGTATTTTTAGTAGAGACGGGGTTTCACCGTGTTAGCCAGGATCGTTTCGACCTCGTGACCTCGTGATCCACCCGCCTCGGCTTCCCAAAGTGCTGGGATTACAGGTGTGAGCCACCACGTCCAGCACAATGTTTCTATTCTTTGAGTGCCTAGGTTCTGGCTCCAGTTTAACAAGTTGCTTTCTGTTTTGATTGATATTACCTTGTAAACATGTTATAGGTATTAATCAAATTATAGTTTATCTTCCATTACCTACAGCCTTATCTTCATGACCTGGAGCTAGACTCTATCTCTAGAAACTTGGGATCTTGCCTTTTTATCTGAGCAGTTCCTTCCTAAGCCATCTGTTTAATTTGCCCATATTTGGCAGGTAGATGAGGAATGCTGAAGTCTCTTATATAACTGTCCACCTGGTTGAAAACTTTTTCTGTTATCTCTATATTGGTGTGAATATAACATTGCCATTTCTGTCATTTTCTTTCAGTCCTTGTGTATTTTGTTTTTGTCTTTGTTTTTGCTTTTAGAGATAGGGCCTCACTCTGATGCCCAGGCTAGAGTACAGTGGTCCAGTCATGGTTCACTGCAGCCTCAGTCTCCTCGGCTCAAGCAGTCCTCCTGTCTTAACCTCCTGAGTAGCTATGTAGCTGGGACTACAGGCATGTACCACCAGGCCTGGATAATTTTTAAATTATTTTGTAGGGATAGAGTCTCATTATGTTGCCTAAGTAGGTCTCAAACTCCTGGCCTCAAGCATTTCTCCTCCTTGGCCTCCTAAAATGCTGGGATTACAGGCAAGAGCACAGCATTCAGCCCTTTATGTCCTTTAAATGGCTAAACCAAAAAATCCTCTCCATAGCTTTTGGAAGAAAAGCAGTGTTTTAAGCCTGAATTAAAGTTGTTTGCTTTTATTGATAGACAATGTGGAGCTCATACTGAAAACAATCAATAACCAGCACAGCATTGAGAGTCAAGACAACGACCAGCCCGACTATGACAGCGTGGCATCAGACGAAGACACAGATTTGGAAACCACTGCAAGCAAAGCAAACCGGCAGAAGGTGAGAGGCCGTGCGTCCTGTGGAAGGGCAAGCATGCATCAGCTGAGGGCTAGCCCTGCCAAAGCTGCTGTGCAGTGAGGTTGGGTTTGTTACTAGCTCAGGCCAAGCAAAGGTGAAACAAGGTTAAATGGTTTTAAAATAGGGGTCCTTGTCCCTGCATCACAGCCCTGCTGCAGTTGAGACTTTATAAAACTTGTGAGGAGTGACTGGTGTGTTTTTTTCATTCAACAAGTGTTTACTGAGTGACTTCTCTGGATATGACTCTCCTGAATGAGGTCTCATCCCTTTCCTATGAGGGTCTCATTGCCTAGGAGAGAGAGAACTGCAGGAGAAGGCACAAAGTGATGTGTGTCATATGAAGCACACACAGGCTGAGGGAGTGAACAGAGAGAGAACCTATGGCTGGGAGCATCAGCAGGGCTGTGTCATAGGACGGCTCTTAAGATGCGCCTCAAGGGACGCTTGGGATTGGGGCATATGGAGGAGGCAGAAAGAAAGTGAAACCAGGGCATCTAAGGGGAAGCTGGTCATGCATAGGGACAGCCTAAAAAGGGTGGGACTCGAAGCTGCAGCAAGAGGGGTATGACGCCCAGCGGAAGAGCGTGGGCCTCACAGGCAGTGCGGAGCCCAGGTTGCCATGTCTGGGGAGGACTATTCTGGTAGGTTAGAGAGTGGAGGGAGAGCTCCAAACTGGAGCTGACGCAGGCCACCCCAGGACCCATGCTAAGATGGTGCAGGTGGGAGAGACCTCGGGACCAGAGTGTGAGCTGGTGGAGAAGGCGGCAGGACCCCAGGCTGTGCACCCTCTGCTGACCCCCAGGACACACCCACAGAGGGGCTTGGCAATCATTTGAGAATAGATGAATAGGAAGGTAGAATAGAAAAGTCTTGGCAATAAGTTGGAAGGTTGAAGTGGGGAGATAGACTTATGGGAGATGTGTTTGGAGTTCCCCGGCCCACATGACTACGAGAAAGATGGCGCCATTAGCAGATGCAGGGGACACCCCTGTGCAGACTTCCGGGAAGCCACCTGGTTCACTCAGTCAGAGCTGAGGTCGTTTCAGGACCCTCTGTGACCAGGCCCTCTATCAACTGCCTGGCCTCCTGCCCAATCCATCCCACACACCTGCTCCCTGCAGGCTGAGCTCCACTGCAGGCTGGAATGTTCTTCCTCCAGATTCATGTGACTTATTCCCTCACCTCCCGGGGCTCTGCTCACCTCTCACCCACTCACAGGCTTAACCCAGCTACCCGCTTAACATGCAGTCCCCTACCCTGCTCTGTCTTATCTTTTCCCACAGCACTCATCACCCTCAGTCATACAATATATATACTCTCTCATGCTGTTGGGATATAAACACCATGGAAGCAGGAATCTTTGTCTCTTTTCTAATATATCCCAAGCACCTAGAACACTGCCTACTGTTCAATGAAAATGTTGGAATGAAGGAATTAATGAAAGAATGAATAAAAGCAAAACATGAGTGAACGAGAGAAAGGCTTACAAGACAGGACAGACCTCCTTAGACAGTCATTGTCAGCATAGATGTGTAGCCCCACTGCCTGTTCTATTGGAAAATACTGACTTTCAAATTTTTTAAATAGGATAGTGACCCTACTTTTTTATGTTTTAGTTTTACATTACTCTCAGAGGCCTTAATTTGGTTTGACTAACTTTGCAATTCAGCTGGCTTGGTCAGAATTTGAAATTCTTGAGCTGTTAGTCTTTAATGTTCTCATCATCTCAGATTGTGAACGTTTTCCCCAATTTATTTTTAGAGCCTAGATTCAGATTTATCAGATGGACCAGTCACTGTACAGGAATTTATGGAGGTCAAAAACGCTCTAGTGGCTTCTGAGGCCAAGATACAGCAGCTAATGAAGGTGAATAACAACTTGAGTGACGAGCTGAGAATTATGCAGAAAAAGGTAACATGTTAATAAATGCCAGGACGGTTGATGCTTTAATCCCATAGTACAAGGAAGAATCTCAGGCACTGTGATGTGGTCCGAGGGAAGAAAAACAGTTATTGTAACAGCCTTAGAAATCTTTGGGCCAAGTTGTCTTTTTGAAGCAGGATGTACTTGGATATTTAAAATGAAATATATCCAGAGTAAGTTCCCCAGGGAGGAGAAACCTAACATCCTATTTAAGCATTTGTGCCCTTTAGAATAACCCTTGCACTATTCTGTGCTTCCTGGAAACCTGGATGGCGCTTCATGGATGTGATTCTTCCCATTGCTAGGGAGGGATGATCATACCATGGAGACAGAGCCAGTGAGAGCCCCGGGCAGGGGCATGTTTATCAGCATTCAAACCCTGCTCCCACCCTGGCAGCCCTATCCCACATCCCCACCTTATTGCTTACCAGTGTTTACTACTAACTTGTATTATCCCCAGAGCCTACGGGAGGGCCTGCCACAGAGTAGGTTCTCAAAAAATAAGAAAAAACCATTTCATTTGTACTAGCAAGAGCTGCACACTGGTAAAAAGCAATCTCATTTGCTCAGCGTTTTCTCATTCATTACCTTTTGAGAGAATCAGAACCATCTGAATATATTAATCCCGGAAAGGAGTGTGGTTGATGGTAGCAAGGAATACCCTTAGTAGGAGGGGGATTGTGTATGCAACTCTTTGTGAGAAGGCTAAGTAAGGGCATTTGAAAAATTCCAAATTTTGCCCATGACTTTGTGGGTATCACTCCCATCGTTCAGTTCTAAAATGAGATTTGGACACTTAACCAGAAACAAAATGAAATATATGATCTATATATTTAGGCAGTCATTTGAGAAGTAAGGTTTTCAAATCATTTTCAAGACCTGAGGACATGGTACACTCCATGTGTACCTGGACTCTTTTCAGTGCTGCTTCCTAAAGGAAGGTCAAAGAACTAAAAAGGGGCCCATGCCCCTCTACTTACTAGGGAAGGAAATTGCTGTGCACTTTTGCCTGGGATTTGGTCTAGGATCCTTTTGATGTTGAGTTCTAGAGCATTTTTGAGACTTTTTGAAATACATGGCTCTAATGCCTGTAGTAGCAGGGAATGAAGAATGCTCAAGATGAGCCAGCCTTAAACAAACAGACACTTGTTCTGTGTCTCCCAGTCCTGTCTAGGGCTGCCGTGCAGCTGTAAACGAGACAGACCAAGAGCCCCTTTGTTATTACATACAGGACCTGTACTTTCTCTGCCTTCTTTGGAATATATTTTATTTAATGGATTATACTTTGTCCCATTAATTGGACTAATAATTTTGACCAGGTGACTATTTCTGAAACATGCTGATTTTGCCACTGTAAATCAATCTGTTGCACATCACCTTTTAAAATCTAATAATGCTTCTTTTAGTATTTTTGGAAATCAGAGAGAGCCTCATTATCTCTGAAAGCAAATGTCTTGAGCTTCTTTGAGAAATGCAAAGTGAAATTATCTGCTGTTGCTTATTGATTATCTCATCAATTCTTAGAAATGCTTTTGATTGGGGCCGGGCGCGGTGGCTCAAGCCTGTAATCCCAGCACTTTGGGAAGCCGAGACGGGTGAATCACGAGGTCAGGAGATCGAGACCATCCTGGCTAACACGGTGAAACCCCGTCTCTACTAAAAAATACAAAAAAAAAAATAACTAGCCGGGCGAGGTGGCAGGCGCCTGCAGTCCCAGCTACTTGGGAGGCTGAGGCAGGAGAATGGCGTGAACCCGGGAGGCGGAGCTTGCAGTGAGCTGAGATCCGGCCACTGCACTCCAGCCTGGGCGACAGAGCCAGACTCCGTCTCAAAAAAAAAAAAAGAAATGCTTCTGATTTCTGAAACTATTGAATTGTCTATAACTTTTTATTTTCCTTATACTCCTTCCAAATAAAAAAGTGTAGCCTGGTTCTTATTAAGATAAACATCGTTAAAATTTATGTGAGGACATCTCTCTAAATACAGAGTACTAAAATTTTTTAAAAATTGAAACCAAGAACTTGTGCTCATGAGAACACATTCAGGCAAAATCCAAGCATGAAAAGTGTTAGGGTAAAGTTTCAGATGTGAAGGCTTTAACTAAAATACTGCCACAGAGGCTTTTTACACAGACAAACACGTGATTAGATGCACCAGTGCCCCATTGAGGGACATGTGTCAGTTACACGCCTCAGTCCTTGAACCTTGACCATTTCACTCTAGGCCCTGGGTTCTCTAATGAGTAGTTTCAACAGGCACTTCATGCCTGTCTGTATCCTGGAATGTAGAAATGTTCAGGGCTGCTTTGTCACTTTGCAGCTGTTCTTTCCCTGGAAAGGGAATTGCAGATATTAGCTATACCCTGCCAGCCTTTGTGGGATAAAAGCAGTCTATCATTCTGTAATGGCTTGCTCTTCAAGGAAACAGAATGAGTGGTCTTTTTGGGGAAGAGGCAGTAAGTCACACTTTCGCAGCAGTTTGGCATGATTAATATAAAGTATATAGAATTTGTTTATTTAGCAAAGATGTATTGATTTTATTTCAAAGTTAGGTAAAGTTTTTAATATACATAAAGTTGACAAAGTAGCATGATTTGTATCTGATCTTTCACATTTAACAGTTGCTTGGAAAAGATGCTAATTAATGAAGAGGAGCAACTACTATTGGTGTATTTTTCACAGATTGGTGCTTTCTAAATAAAAATTTAAAGCAACTCCTAACATTGAATGGGTTTGCTACTGAAAAAGTAATGATCTTCTGGTGCAAACAGTTGCTCGTGGACTTAAACTTTGGCACTGGTGGGGAATTTGGTCAGATTTTACAATCTCTGTCAAAGAGTAGACAGCTGAACTCACACCACACCCAGCTTATAAAATGTCCATGGAAGATGAAGGCGCGCCAGAAGGGAAGGACCCTGCGCAGAATGGACGTGGTGAATGGTGTTTAAAATGCCAGATGCCAAAGAGTAACACGATTCCCTGCTGACCCCTTAACTCTAATCCATCCAGCACCATGGAGCAGCCTGCATGTGAGGAATGGAAGGAGCGTTCAGGGCCTCCAAGTGACAGTCTCTAAAATGGGGTGGTGCCAGGCAGATTAGCATGTTCAAAGCTGACACCACTGAGGTCGTGTTTTTTGGGTGACAAAGCCAAAGGAGAGAAAGGCCAAATATTCCAGTCCTGGCTGAAAGATGATCACTCACCAGACGGAAGCAAGCGTGCTGCGTGGAGCATCCATGCGAAGATGTCGATTCCATAGATAATAGGTTTCCAGTTTTCTTTGTGATATGTTAATATAGCAAACTTACCATGATCCAGTTTTCTCTTTTTTTTTTTTTTTTTTTTTTTTTTTTTTACAAAGTGCTGAATTGTTTGGAATATCAAGAGTATTATGTAATAAAAACTTGTTGATCATAATTTTTCTTGTTGGCTTTTTGGAAAGCAATAGCTGATCTGATTTTTCATAAGCTGAACTTCTGTCTTTCTTGCTTTGCAAAGCAACCCTCATCATCTTTGTGCTGCTTCCATGGTGTCTGCTGTCATTTTTGGCCTTTGCAAATTGCTCGGGGCTCATTTGAAAAGCAAGTTACCTAAATGATGTTTTAATGATCTCAAGCTCTTGCTTGAAACAACCTTAGAATAATCCAGTATACAGCTTGCCTGCAAACATTTCCCAGCCCACCATGACAAATTTTTAAGCGGTTAGACATTTTGTTTTGAGGAAGTCCAAACCACAACTTTTCCGCATTCAGAAATGAAGCTATTTAATTTGCTTACATGATGAAGGGAGTCGATTGTGTTTCACCCCATCCAGAAGAAAGGGTCTTTGTTTGTATTGGCTTTTTACTTTCAGCCCCGCTAGCTGTTATTGCCCTTATTGTTTAAAGCTGGTAGTTGTATTCATTTACTTGGTGTTTGCTTTTTCTGCTTGCTATAAAAAAACACAGTCCCACTGCCAAACATTTCTTTCAGCTTCAAACACTCCAGAGTGAAAATTCGAACCTCAGGAAACAGGCCACAACCAATGTATATCAGGTGCAAACTGGTTCTGAGTACACAGACACTTCCAACCACTCTTCCTTAAAGAGACGTCCGTCTGCCCGGGGCAGTAGGCCCATGTCCATGTACGAGACCGGATCAGGTCAGAAACCGTATCTCCCAATGGGAGAAGCGAGCCGCCCTGAAGAGAGCAGGACGAGACTCCAGCCCTTCCCCGCACACGTAAGTAACACCACTGGCGCTTCCGCTATTCACTCTGTGCAGCCTGACTACTCTGTTCCCTCTTCTGAACCTGCAGGTCCCCACACCTCTGCTTTGCCAAATTGGGCTAAGAGAGTTACCATTGTGTTTGCTGTATTAACATGTCCACAGATGCTTGCGATGTTCCCACAAGCACACAGGGCCATGGGCTGATGGTTTCCTAACCAAGTTGGGGATTCTGGCTCTTGCCCGAACTGCTACTTTTTTTCTCCCCCACATCCGTGGTTATTTCTCAACCAGCCAGTGTTGGAACTTTTTTTGGTAAAGCTTCCTTCCTTCCCCACTTCCAAAAACAAAAGCAGATCATAAAGGTCACTCTCAGAAGGAAGTGTCGCCTTCTTGGAGCTAGACAGGGATGTGCCCCTTTAAGGACTGGAGCCCTTAGAATCCAATATGGCTTTTCAGCTCCTCCTCAAGCAGGTGGCCTTGAGTCTGTGGCCCAGGTACCCAGGCAAGTCTGGAAGGCTCCAGGCCTCCGCAGCCTCTCCATGTGTGCTCAGTGTGCCTGCTAGGTTCGCTTCTGCATCCTGCTCCTCCCCCGTGGTGGGGGAAGTATGGCTTTGTCATCTCAGAAAAGGAAATGTAATATTCTTCATCAGTCTTAGAAGCGCTGAATTCCAGAGATTGTGTTCTGCAGCAGGTTTCTTACAATCTTATTTTGCATTGGGATACATACTGTGTTGTGAGATTTTCAAATATATTTATCCTGGATTACTTTATTATAAAAATATGTGTTTTGCCAAGATGTTACAGACATTTAAACTTTTTCACGTATGCTTTTTCGGAGAGTAGTATTTGTCTTTTTGAGTGTCAAAGTTTATTATTTCTTCAGTCAAATTTTACGGGAGTTTCCAAAAAAATTCTCAAGGTAGATGCATAGCAAGGACATGGTTTTGTAAATTAAACCCTAGTTTAATTTTGTCAATTTTCAGTGTGTTAAAATTACAATATTGTTTTACTATAATTGGGAGTCTATCATCTCAAATTCTTTTTAAGATATTTGGGTTTAACATTCTAAGGCAGTTGATTTGATAAATTTGATGTAATGGGAATGCCATTGAACTAAGTTAAGAATCTTTTTTTTTTTTTTGAGACGGAGTCTCGCTCTGTCACCCAGGCTGGAGTGCAGTGGTGTAATCTCAGCTCACTGCAACCTTTGCCTCCTGGGTTCAAGCAGTTCTCCTGCCTCAGCCTCCTGAGTAGCTGGGACTACAGGCACATGCTTCCGCGCCTGGCTAATTTTTTTGTGTTTTAGTAGTAATGGGGCTTCATCATGTTGCCCAGGCTGGTCTCAAACTCCTGAGCTCAGGCAATCCGCCCACCTCAGCCTCCCAAAGTGCTAGGATTACAGGTGTGAGCTACCACGCCCACCCTAAGTTAAGAATCTTATTTTTGTATAGCTGAAGACAAAATTTAGGAAAATCAGCCTTTGTTATTTTTCAGTGTACTTTCTTATTTTAGAAAAAAAATTAGAATATAAAGATATCATATCAAGAAGGACTGTAACTGTACTAAAAATTAGATTGATAGTGTATAGCAACTTAGAATCATTTGTATAGTTTCTCATCTCACATCAGTCCTGACTGAAAAACAAATACGCATTTCATAGTATCCATTAACAAATTATTGACAAGTTTGACAAATTATGTTAGGTATTTCCCTTATGGAAAAGCAGCCTTATTAAATTCAGAGTAATTTCCAGGAGGTGTTTCACCAAGGGTTTAAACATCTCTGGGGTCCTGTCGCTGGTGGCCACTGAGATTGCACCACTCACGTCACATAGTATGTGGTGTTCCAGGATTCTTTTACTGAAGCTGGCGAGGTGGTAGGTTTTTGGTCTGTTTTGTATTTTCCCGAGTGTGTTTCTCTTTCCCATTCCAGATCGGGAGGAGTGCGTTTGTGACCTCCTCTTCATCTCTGCCTTCCTTCCCCTCCACACTTTCCTGGTCGAGGGACGAAAGCGCCCGAAGGGTTAAGTACATTCTGAATGGTCTGCTCTCTGGAGGAGGGGCCGTGCTCCTGGGCTCTTTGTGCTTGGGCTCTGGCCCTCCTGTCCCTCGCTAACTGCCCTTCCGTCCTGCATGAGGCAGCGCTTCCTCCTGGTTTCTCACAGTGCATCAGGCGCACACTCGCGCACATGCACGCTCACCCATCGAGGGCGCCTACCTTTCTCTAACCCCACACTGCTCATATTCACGTCATATTTAACAAAGTTTGCAAATCACCCTACAGCATTTATTCTGAGCATACTGTCTTTTTAAACAACCAGAAAACTAGCTGGCTGCTGGTTAGATATTATAATAGGCCAAATCTGTTCAATTTGTTCAGGGCTACAGTTGTCATATTGAAATTGCTGTATGTGGACTCGCTGAAGTACTAAAATGTCATGCCTTTTTTTTTTTTAAACCTGTGACACATTTTATGTCAGCACTACACTTGACAAACCAAGGTTTACAAGTCCCTGCATCTTGAATCAGAATTGTAACACCTTGTGGCATTGGATCTGTGCAAGCAGCTGTTAGCCTAAAGCTGTTCACTTGTACAGGTTGGTTAAACCCCACCTACTGGTGTATAATTTATGGTCTCAATAGCAGTGCATGATTCAGTTAAGCCCCTTTTAGAGTAGTCAGGCAGTAAGTATTAAGCAACTTCTCCATACACAGCGTTTTGGTAAGTCAATGAAAGGGTACTAAGGACTTAGGTGGCACAGCCCCTGCTCCCGAAGGCACTGTCGATTAAAAAATACTTTCATGCACAAAGAGTGGTACATGACTGCAACCTGGGAAAGCCGTGGAAAGAGCACAAGCTTTGAAAATCCATGTCCCAGTTCTGGCTCCATCTCTTTTTGAATGGAAGGGTAATGTAAGGTAAGAGGAGGAAGGTGGCTGTGGGTAAGGAACCACCTTTACAGGCAAGGTGGGGTTTGCACTGGGCCTTTGCCATTCCCTCCACACCTAGGAATGATGGAGAGCCTTTCTTTCCTAGTTCCAGTGGCATATGGATTATCAAGGCCCTTTCAGGATTGGTTTTTTTTTTTAAGAGACAGAGCCTCATTATGTTGCCCAGTCTGTAGTACAGTAGCTATTTACAGGCGTGGTCATAGCATACTGCAGCCTCAAACTCCTGGGCTCAAGCAGTCCTCCCACTTCAGGCTTCTGAATAGCTGGGCCTACAGGCATGCGCCACCATGCCCTGACCCTTTTGGAATTCTTTACTTCACTTTCACAGTAGTCTATTAAGAATTCTCGCTGAGTGCAGTGACTCACACACTTTGGGAGGCCTAGGCGGGTGGATTGCTTGAGCCCAGGAGTTCAAGACCAGCCTCAGCAACATGGTGAAATTCTATCTCTACAAAAAATATAAAAAATTATCCAGGTGTGTTGATGCACACCTGTAGTCTCAGGTACTTGGGAGGCTGAGATGGGAGGATCGCTTGAGCCCACCATGAGAGATCGAGGCTGCAGTGAGCCATGATTTTGCGATTGCATTCCAGCCTGGACAACACAGTGAGACCCTGTCTCAAAAAAAAAAAAAAAGCAATTATTGTAATAAAAAAAAAAAAAGAATTCTTGATAAATTGGATTTAAAGTCTCAGCTGGGTGCAGTGGCTGTAATCCCAGCACTTTGGGAGGCCAAGGTAGGTGGATCACTTGAGCCCAGGAGTTTGAGACCAGCCTGTCCAACATGGCAAAACCCGTATCTACTAAAAAATACAAAAATTAGTAGGGGGTTGGCGCATGCCTGTAATCCCAGATACTCGGAAGACTGAGGCACGAGAATCAAGAATCCCTTGAACCTGGGAAGCGGAGGTTGCAATAAGCCGAGATTGCACCACTGCACTCCAGCCTGGACGACAGAGTGAGACTGTCTCAAAAAAAAAAAAAAAAAAAAAGGTCTCCTGAGCAGTTCTGAAATTGAACTGTAATGTTTTCATTAAAATAGCCCAGATACAACTAAAGGACAGTTAGTGATTAAATACCTCATTAGAAATTTTGTAAGTCAAACCACTTTTGTCTACTGTGAAATTTTGTTTTTTAATTTGTATGGTAGCCTCCAAAATCATTGCAAGGACTGCTTGCTGAGATAGAGTTTTGTACAAAAATCATTTAAACTGATCACCCTGATTGTTCCTGACAGCTTCATCATGAGTTTAGATTTTTATGGCGTGTCTTTATTCAGAGAAAACTGCAAACCTATTAAATAAATTGAACCAGCACCAGCTATAAGGTAACCTTCCTATTAACAGCTTTGAGAGAGCAGCACTCTTAACCAATAGCTTTTGGCTCTGCATGTTTATAATAATTTTGATACATTAAATGCTGGCTACACTGAAATTCTGTACATATGCTTTTGTTGACAACGATGAAGGACTTAACTAACGTGTAAGTAACTGATTTCCTGGGTGGTTGCTGCTATATGTTGTTTTCCATACTTGAGAAACATTTATCGAATGCATTTATTAGGTATATGAGTCACTGCTCTTCTAAAATGTTTAAATGCAACTTGGTACTTCTGATCATTGAGGGTAATGCATTTGATTTGCGATTATCACATTTCATCGGGGAAGGCAAAAAGATTCATTATAAAGGCCAGGCGTGGTGGCTCATGCCTGTAATCCTAGCACTTTGGGAGGCGGAGGCAGGTAGATTCCCTGAGCTCAGTAGTTCAAGACCATCCTGGGCAACACATTGAAACCCCGTCTCTACTAAAAAATTAGCCAGGCATGGCGGTGGGCGCCTATACTCCCAACTACTTGGGAGGCTGAGGCAGGAGAATCGCTTGAACCTGGGAGGCAGAAGTTACAGTGAGCCAGGATCGTGCCACTGTACTCTAACCTGGGCAACAGAACAAGACTCTGTCTCCAGATAAATAAATAAAAAAGATTCATTATAAATATTTAGAATTTTCTGGGTTTAATTCTGTTTCTAGTTTGTTTTCCACTGGAGCAGCTCTGGGCACATTTTTCAGTATAATTACGTAAATGCAAGTTTTTATCTATTGATATATGTGTATATGTATACACACACATACCTCTGTGTGGGTGTATATATAAAAACCAAAATAAAACTTAAAATTTAGTTGGGGCCAGGTGTGGTGGCTCACATCTATAATCCCAGCACTTTGGGAGGCCAAACTTGGAGGATCACTTGAGCTCAGGATTATGAGGCTAGGCTGGGCAACATAGTAAGACCTTGTCTCTACAAAAAAGTACAAAATTAGCCGAGCGTGGTGGCACATGCCCGTGGTCCCAGCTGCTCAGGAAGCTGAGGTGGGAGAATCGCTTGAGCCTGGGAGGTCAAGGCTGCAGCAAGCTGAGGTTGTACCACTGCACTTAGCCTAGGCGACAGAGTGAGACCCTGTCTCAAAAAGAAAAGAAAAGAAAAAAAAAAGTTGGCAGGGTGCGGTGGCTCACACCTATAATCCCAGCACTTTTGGAGCTGAGGCGGGAAGATCACCGAGGTCAGGAGTTTGAGACCAGCCTGACCAACATGGTGAAACCCCGTCTCTAATAAAAATACAAAATTAGCTGGGTGTGGTGGCGCATGCCTGTAATTCCAGCTACTCGGGGGGCTGAGGCAGGAGAATTGCTTGAACCTGGGAGGCAGAGGTTGCAGTGAGCTGAGATTACGCCATTGCACTCCAGCCTAGGCAACAAGAGTGAAACTCCACCTCAAAAAAAAGAGAAAAGAAAAAAAAAAGAAAAGTTAGGCATTCCCTGTGACAAGATAAGAAGAGTTCTTTCTTTTTGGTTTTCTAAGCTCATCTCTGGAAGACCACAGTGCTTGCCCATGATCTTCCTGCTATAGACTTCTAGGAGCCAAACTCATTGACTGTTCATAAAGCCAGATCAAAACAAGGCAGCAAGAGAAGCAGAACTACTTATTGGTAGGAGATATAAACAAAGGAATCACCAAAGTTATAGATTCTACAGAAATTAGCTTTACAAACTCCCCATATGGCTCCAAGCCAACATTTAATCATTTGCCAAATGGATTTGAGTGGCTGCAGGATGCACGAGTTCATAGTGAATTTTAGGAGCCCACAGCAAGTGTCTTGTATTTGAGTGGCTGGGAACTAAACAGACCATGCGTGGAGGTGTGGATGGAAGAACTCAGCCGACAGAGAAGAGAACATGTGCCCTGGGAGCAGAAGGAGAGTCTATGGGGATAGCAAACAAAGTGTGGTGTGAATAAGGGGGACTCCTCCACATGGGTCCAGCTGCCTTGCCTGTACCCACCAGGTGTTATCAGTAAGAAGCAACAATCAGGCTTTACGTAGTTTTGTGGGGGGTTTTTTGGTTTTTTTATTTTTTTATTTTTTTTGAGTTAGGGTCTAGCTCTGTCACCCAGACTGGAGTACAGTAGTGTGATCTCATCTCACTGCAACCTCTGCCTCCTAGGCTCAAGAGATCCTCTCACTTCAGCCTCCCAAGTAGCTGAACTGCAGGTGTGCACTACCACACTTGGCTAATTTTTGTAGTTTTAGTAGAGATGACATTTCACCATGTTGCCCAGGCTAACCTCAAACTCCTGGCCTCAAGTGATCTGCCCACCTCGGCCTCCCAACGTGCTGGGATTACATGTGCGAGCCACCGCACCTGGCCATGTAGACCTTCTTAAACCAACTTACTCAAAAGTAGCCATTCTTTTGGATAAAGCTATAGGGTTTCCATGTGTTTAAACAAAGCTCTTAGTTTACATCTGTGTCCTTAGCCACATTTTATTGCAGCATCAATAAAACTCTCTTAGTCACATGTTTTGATTAACTTGGATGAAATTCAAGGAGTAAAGCTAGAAATAGCTCACACTTGTATTTTATAAGGTAATTGGTTTAGGTTTTAAATTAGCCTCCACTGATTTCTGTTCCAAAGAAATTCTCAAGCATTATGGGTGAAATAAATACTGAGGGAAAATAACGTTCATGAAATACTCAGAACATAGTTCCCTTCGAAGGAATAAAGTCCCCTTCGAATTTCGTCACCCTAGAAGATCCTGTGTTTAGCAGTGCTGGCATTTGTTCAAAACATTTTTAGGATTCCTCTTTTGAATCTATATCCCATTTTTGATTGCCACAGTTGTACCGAATCTTTACATTTTAAGGGGTAGATTTGAGCCCAGGCATGAAATATTGGAGGTAGCAGGAGGCAGGAGACCTGGTGCTTGGTCCTGTTTTTCTGCAGACTTTGTGGCCTTTGGTGGGCCACGCAGCTTTTTTGGCCCTTCATTTTCTCATATGGGGTTCAATCAGATAATCTGAAGATGACTTCCAATGCTGAAGGTCTGTGGTCATATAAGTGCCGGGATTTTTTTTGTTTGTTTCTGAGACAGGGTCTTACTCTGTTGCCCAGGCTGGAGTACAGTGATGCGATCATGGTTCAATACAATCTTGAACTCCTGGGCTCAAGCAATCCTCCCTCAGCCTCCTGAGGAGCTGGGACTACAGGTGTATGCTACCATGCCTGGCTGTTTTTTTTTTTGTTTGTTTGTTTGTTTTGTTTTTGTTTTGTTTTGTTTTGTTTTTTGTTTTTTGTTTTGAGACGGAGTCTCACTCTGTCGCCCAGGCTGGAGTGCAGTGGCCGGATCTCAGCTCACTGCAAGCTCCGCCTCCCGGGTTCACGCCATTCTCCTGCCTCAGCTTCCCGAGTAGCTGGGACTACAGGCGCCCGCCGCCTCGCCCAGCTAGTTTTTTGTATTTTTTAGTAGAGACGGGGTTTCACTGTGTTAGCCAGGATGGTCTCGATCTCTTGACCTCGTGATCCGCCCGTCTCGGCCTCCCAAAGTGCTGGGATTACAGGCTTGAGCCACCGCGCCCGGCCTGTTTTTTTTAATGTTTTTTTTTTGTTTGTTTGTTTTAATGTTGCCCAGGCTGGCTGGTCTCAAACTCCTAGCCTCGAGCAATCGTCCTGCCTCAGCCTCCCAAAATACAGGGATTACAGGCGTGAGCCACCACACCCTGCCTGTATTTTAACTACATCTCATTATGTTATAAATTTGAGAACTAAATGAGGGTGTGTTGCCTTGCATGTCTGTTAGTTTGTACCAAGGATGTGATTATGGAGTAGCCACTGAGCTAAGAAGAAAATGGTGCAAAGAAGGAAAGAGGCCATTTCTGGATCCAATGTTCATCTTTTACTGAATTTTCACTAGAGAGTTGGCCCCTGTCCCAAATGAGATTTGAGATGTGAAGGCCAATAGCCTAATAGGTAACAGTTCCTAGGGAAGACTCCTGAGAAGGGTCTCATGTTACCAACTTATGAGGGTCCCTCTTCTTTCTTGTAGGCATCCAGGCTGGAGAAGCAGAACAGCACACCTGAGAGTGACTACGACAACACTCCCAACGACATGGAGCCAGATGGCATGGGGTACATCCACAGGATGAGCGTGCCAGGGGAGGGGCCCCCAGGGCCAGCAGAAGCAGTTCACCACACACACCCCTTTTCTCTATTTTCAGACTCATAAAGTCTTAAAATATTCAAGTATATGCTCATAGTTTGCATGTCTTGTCATCTCACATTATTGCTGAAAGGTCTTTTTCTTTGTACCAGCATGTTATGTGTCTTTAGCTGTCTGTAGTGTGTTTAAAGTCATTACCCCACTTCATCACGAAGACAACACTAGGTTACATTCTGCATTTGTACCCAAGGAATTGGCTCACCTGGGAATGGCTTTATAACTACACGCTCTCCCTGGCCCAGGTGTTTCCCTCCCTTTTCCCCTCCTTCACCCTTCCCATGAGAGCAAACACTTCCAGCCCTATGGTAGAGTGAAATAGCCCATTTTAGAGCCTTACCGTGAGTCTCCTGCTAGACAGGATAAAGGAAATGACGAGACCAGCCTGCTCATGCATTTAGCTGGTGCATACAAAGTGGCTCCTAGAAGCAGAGGAGCAGCTAATAAGCACCTGCTGTATTTAACTGCATCTTTAATGTTCACAGGTCAAGCCGAAAGGGACGGCAAAGAAGTATGGTGTGGCCAGGTGATGGCTTGGTACCAGACACAGCAGAACCCCACGTGGCCCCAAGCCCCACTCTCCCTAGTACCGAAGATGTCATCAGGAAGACTGAACAGATCACCAAAAACATACAGGAGCTCTTAAGAGCAGCCCAAGAAAATAAACATGACAGGTAAGCAGGACTGAAGACCCTGCTTTGGCAGAGCATGTGTTATGCGCCCAGAAAGGGATGATGCCCACATTCCCAATGGCAGCTATTCCCAATGGCAGCTGTTCCTTGCATGCTGACTTCAAGGTCATTGAAAACCTAAGTCTACATTAACAGGCTTAAGAACAATGTCAATTTTGGTTTGGTTTGGTTTGTTCGATTTACGTGGTATTTTCTTTTTTTTCATCTTGTTATGAAGCTCCGAAAATAAGTGCTTCTAGAAATAGGATTGTGGCATAGTTAGGGTGGCGACAGTGCTAATTCTAGGTAGAGGGGGAAAGGGGCTACCTTAGGGACAAGGCTGCTGACACAAAAGGTATCCTGGGCTGGGCACACTGGCTCACGCCTGTAATCCCAGCACTTTGGGAGGCCGAAGCAGGTGGATCACCTGAGGTCAGGAATTTGAGACCAGTCTGACCAATATGGTGAAACCCTACGTCTACGAAAAACACAAAAATTAGCCAAGCGTGGGCAGCATGTGCCTGTAGTCCCATCTATTCCGGAAGCTGAGGCAGGATAATTTCTTGAACCCTGGAGGCAGAGGTTGCAGTGAACCAAGATCATGCCGCTGCACTCCAGCCTGGGCAACACGAGCGAAACTCTCTCAAAGTAAATAAAGTTGATCTCATCATCACCCAAATCCATCCCTGCGCATGAGAGAGGAGGCTGCTTACTCTGACCAGAAGCACGTCTTGTGGTTAATTCTTACCCGGAGGAAGGGAATGGCTCTTGCTCCAACTTAGCCTTTTGTTCTTTGAGAGTGAATTCTCTAAGAACTTCCAGTGAGTTGCAAACTGCTTGGGGTAACATCCTAGCTTCCCATGGTTGGCAGGATGTAGACACTCATAAAACATTAGCTAAACCAGCAGAATTCAGTCAAACCCAAGAACAATCTCATTCTTTTCATTAGGTCAGCAAAGTTTAGGACTTCAGTGAAGAACTTTCTTCATGCCTTGCATGAGAAAAAAGTGTTTAAGGGATGCTGTGCTGTTTACTCTTCTCTCTGTTTTCTTCTTCCACACAGACATGCATCTGGGCCTTTGTATTCCCCTTTGTAGTCCTGGCACTACTGGGTCAACCTCCCCTTTCTCCTTTTTTATATGGCTCACACATCTCCCAGTGTCCTTACTTCCCACTAGGAAAGAGGGGAATAAGCCATGTTTATTGAAAGATAAGAGTTAGTCTTTTGGAGGGACTGCTGGAAGCTCCTCAGAGAAAAAGAGAAACCCACATAACTTTTTAGCCTCCTTTGATAACAACTGTCTAATCATTTGGCTTCTTCCTCCTTTCCCAGGCATCCTCTTCATACCACACCTTTTGGACATAATTGATTACAGAAAGCAGTGTCCCATGGCTTTCCAAAGGCCGTTTTTTTGTTGTTGTTGTTTTTGTTTTTTTGGTTTTTTTTGAGACAGAGTCTTACTCTGTCACCCAGGCTGGAGTGCAGTGGCATGATCTCACTCACTGCAACCTCTGCCTCCTTGGCTCAAGTGATTCTCCTGCCTCAGCCTCCCGAGTAGCTGGGATTACAGGCGCCCACCACCATGCCTGGCTAATTTTTTTGTATTTTAAGTACAGACAGTTTCACTATGTTGGCCAGGCTGGTCTCGAACTCCTGATCTCAAGTGATCTGCCCACCTCAGCCTCTCAAAGTGCTGAGATTACAGGCTTGAGCCACCATGCTTGGCCAAAGTTTTTGACAGCGTTTAATGTAATGATGATTCAATAACACTTCCTTCCTAAGCACTGTGACTCCGTTTGTCAATGTGCTTCGCTTTTCATTTCCTCTAGTTCAGAAGTGCTGTGCTTGTATTTCAAACTAAAACGTGCTTGCCTTATGTTGCTGTCGTTGTCAAAAATATAAATATCTGCCCTGAGGCCATTTCTGGCTTCAAAGATGCAATATGGTGCTTGGTACAATTTGGGAAGTTTCTTTTTTTTTTTTTCCTTTCTTTGTTTAAAGTGTACAAATCCATTCAACAACACATACCATGATCTGATTTCCTTTTTTTTTTAACACCATGAGAGAATGATGCAGAGATTTTAATCATTATCTCATTCTTTTGGTTTAAAACCATAATTGGTCTAGAGAATTTATATTTCATAAATTGTTCAATGCTATACTAAAATTTGTGGATACTTAGATATCCGAGATGCTTTTATTTATAATCTTGAATTGTACAAATTAAACCCATGCCTTTTTCTCGTTTTCTCTTCTTGATCCATGTAAGCAGCCCCAGCCCCTGACATTCCTGAAGTCTGGTCTCCTGGGCCTCCAGCCTCACTCCTGCCCTCACACAGACATACATACGATTCAGGGATTATGACATACTATGCACGAAAACCTTTTTGAGGAAAGATACCAATGTGAATGAAGTTGTGAACGTGGACTCCTGTTAGAGGAGGAGGAGAAGGGCTTCCTCATTAATCTGGGTGTGCTTGCTTTTCTGTCTTGTCGAGGACTTCCCCAAATAGTTCATAATGAGTGAGCTTTTGAGAGATGGCCTTAGGAAAGATTCCTTCTCTGTAGCAGGAGGAAAGGGTGAATCGTATTTCTCAAAAATGAAACCATAACCAACAGAATATAAAACTCTTCACTGGCCAGGCACGGTGGCTCACGCCTGTAATCCCAACACTTTGGGAGGCTGAGGCGGGTGGGTCATAAGGTCAGGAGTTGGAGACCAGCCTGACCAACATGGTGAAACCCCATCTCTACTAAAAATACAAAAATTAGCCGGGCATGGTGGCGCAAGCCTGTAATCCCAGCTACTCAGGAGGCTGAGGCAGGAGAATTGCTTGAATCCGGGAGACGGAGGTTGCAGTGAGCCGAGATTGCACCACTGCACTCCAGCCTGAGTGACAGAGTGAGACTCTGTATCAAAAAAGAAAACTCTTCAGTGTAGTTCTCAGTCACTGTGATATTAACACACAGTTTATTAGTATGCATGATACACGTGACAGCTGTGGACATTGCTTTTTTCTCTTTCTGAAATCTGTGTGACCAGATGGGTTGTTGCCCCTTCATATTTACAAGTTAACTCCTTATACGTTGGAACTTTTGTTATTACATGGTTTATGATTGTAATTGTTCACAAAGGTAAAAGTCAAGATTTCCCATGAAGGCATTTTTGGATAATGTAAACATTTTCTTGAAATGTAATGGTTTAATTTAAAATGTAGGCAGTCTTTTTTTTTTTTTTTTTTGAGATGGAGTCTCGCTCTTGTCCCCTAGGCTGGAGTGCAGTGACATGATCTTGGCTCACTGCAACCTCTGCCTCCCGTGTTCAAGTGATTCTCCTGCTTCAGCCTCCTACTCTGGAATTACAGGCATGTGCCACCACGCCCAGCTAATTTTTTTGTATTTTTAGTAGAGATGGGGTTTCACTATGTTGTTCAGGCTGGTCTCAAACTCCTGACCTCAGGTGATCTGCCCACCTCGGCCTCCCAAAATACTGGGATTACAGGCGTGAGCCACTATGCCCAACCAACAGTTTTAATTATAATAGTTTTGAAACTAGATTTATTACAAAGGTGAAGTACGTAAGTTGCTTATGACAATCTATTCAGAAGCCAACTTCATGGTTTAAAAAATGGGGAAAGGGCCGGACACTGTGGCTTACACCTGTAACCCCAGCACTCTGGAGGCTGAGGCAAGAGAATCACTTCAAGACAAGGCTGGGCAACATAGTGGGACTCCTCTACAAAAAAATATTTTAAAATCAGTCGGGCATGGCGGCGCATACCTGAAGTTCCGGCTATTGAGAGGCTCCAGTTCTAATTTTAAGGATTTTTTTCAGTCCTTTATTTTTCTCTTCTGTGGCCTTTTGCATGGAAATCCTTTCTCTTTCTAGAAATCAGGATGATGAAACACGAGAAGTCGACATGAGGAGGGGTGAATTATGCTTCTATACTGTTGTGTGGCCTTACCTGATGAGGAGTGTATGTTGCCATATTTCATACCTGGAGACTTTTCAGCAGATTGAACTTTCAGGAAGCAATGGGAGTCCTGCTTTATAACCATGTGCCCTCTGGTGGTGTGGGATGCACAGCTGGCTGGCTGCAGCACAGCCCCTTCATGAAGGGAATATAAACACAATCTGTCCTAGCACTTGAGTACTCTTTGCCTCCGAATCATTTTTACTGTCATTGAGTAACTTCTTCAATATTCTTGCAGTTATATTCCCTGCTCAGAGAGGATACACGTAGCTGTTACAGAAATGGCAGCATTATTCCCCAAAGTAAGTCACTTGCTACTCACTTGGTTTAAACCCTTTTAAATGAACAGCAAGAAATTCTTTATGACCTGTATATTATATTAGCTTTTTTGTAGCATATGCAGTTTTAAAATATGCAGTCGTATAGAGCTTTGAAATATTTTTGTTCCGCATGAATGCTGATTTAATAAAACAAGGATCTACAAGTCATGTGCTAAAAGGCAAATTTTAAAATTTTTAAATTTATAGGATTTTCTGGAATATTTTACCCACATGGATTAATATTTTTCAAAAACTACCTCAAAATACCACATACTACTAAAATTACCCTGCAGGCACTTTGACCTTTGAATCAGAATATTTCAGCATCTCTTACGCTGTGGGCTGTGATGCTTGGAGTGTGTAAAGCACCCCATTGAGAAAGGGCAGGACCAAACTGCCTTTCACTCCGGGAGCAGCTTGGTTTGCTTTAGAAGAATGTTTGTCCCCTGGTTTTGGATGTCTGCCCTGCAGTTCAGGGTAAACGGTTGTCTTCTTCCTTTTAGAAACCCAAGTCTGACATGGTGAGGACTTCCCTTCGCTTACTGACGTCCAGTGCCTACCGATTGCAGTCAGAGTGCAAAAAGACCCTCCCAGGGGACCCCGGCTCCCCCACAGACGTCCAGCTGGTCACTCAGCAGGTCATCCAGTGTGCGTACGACATCGCCAAGGCTGCCAAGCAGCTGGTCACCATCACCACCAAAGAGAACAACAACTGACAAGGGCAGGGTGCCGCCTCCTCTGTTTTCTAGGCTTTATAAAGTCCAATTTCAAATTCAGACACAGAACTCTTCAGATTTCTACAAAAAGAAACATTTAATGATGGTTTAAAACTTTTTAAAAGAAAACTCAGTATTATTTTTGCATGTTTTCTAACCAATTTTCAACTATTTAACCCACTTGCCTTATTTTGTGCCTCTTTGCTGGTTTAGTTTCTGATGTTCAGTTGTGTTGTCAATAACTGTCGAGTTGATCACATACATCCAAAAGAATAGTTTCATTGTCTAAAGTTTGTGAAAACTTTTCCATCCCTTAAAACTCCCTGCCTATGGCTAAAACTATAAATGAAATTTTTCATAAAACATTTTCTTGAGAGAGTTCGGTTTAAAAAACAAAAAATCAACATCATTTGTTCCCTACCAAGCATCGTGCAATAAGTGAATTTCCTGGCCTACTCAGAATCTCTAAGCTTGGGGTATCTCCAAGCATGTATGTAGAGAAAGAACTTTGCCACTTTTTAAAACTAGTGTCACAGTCTCTCTTGGGAGGAAACAATGAATTGATCCATTTCTTCTCAGTGTTTTACCCTGCTAAATGTTTTGTTATTTAATGTTGTTATCTCAAGCTCCTATCTCTTGATATTTTCTTGTCATCTTGAAGGCCCCATGGAATGAGATAAAGCATTGACCCGCCACGGGACGTCTCGTGAAGCCATGTTCAGGGTAGGAGCTCCACGCACATCACCACCCATTGTCAGGTGCTCTCCCTCATCCCTGTAAGCCAGGCAGTTTGTTCAAAACCCGCAGCAAAGAGAAGCGTCAGTCTAACACGCCAGAACTCATTTTGTGCCACCCATTCAGGTATCACTACCGTGAACTGTAGGGAAAAGAAATCACCTATTCCCTGACGTTGTGTTGCACCTTTCTTCCAAAAGTCAGCTTGCTTCTCTGACCACTTACAGTTTTCTCAGATGACTTGCTTCACATTTTTCGTCATCTTTAAGGACTTCTTATAAGGAAAGATGTATCGTAGTCATCTGAGTTAGTTTCTCCTCCATCACCTCATGAGTACTTAAAAATTAGACATCAACGGCCGGGCGCGGTGGCTCAAGCCTGTAATCCCAGCACTTTTGAGAGGCCGAGGCGGGCGGATCACGAGGTCAGGAGATCAAGACCATCCTGGCTAACATGGTGAAACCCCGTCTCTACTAAAAATACAAAAAAAAAAAAATTAGCTGGGCGTGGTGGCAGGTGCCTGTAGTCCCAGTTACTTGGGAGGCTGAAGCAGAAGAATGGCAGGAACCCAGAAGGTGGAGCTTGCAGTGAGCCTAGATCGCGCCACTGCACTCCAGCCTGGGCAACAGAGCAAGACTCCATCTCGGGGGAAAAAAAAAAATTAGACATCAACTTTGAAGAATTCCTTAGAGAGTGTGCTTTCAGCTGGCTGCCTGCTACCCCAAAGCTCTGAAAGAGTAAGGTTGAAGTGCTGGAACATGCTCAGATTGTTTTTTAGTTACTAAAAAGCCCCTTCTTGTTCTGAATGTGAAAGCTCTTCCCATTCCTGCTTACTGCAGCCATTCTGTGTGTGTGGTTCAGACGCTGGCCTAGGGCTGGTGATGTGGATGAGTGAAGGGAGCCAGGTACATGGCAGTAGGGCAGAGGGGACTACAGGGAGCCCATGGCCCACCTGGTAAGGGCAGTAGCCCCCAGCTCTACTCCTGTTGCCATGTGGAAAAGTGGGCCTAGGATGGCCACAGCTTTGATTTTTCAAGAGACAAGAAACCTAGATTTTTTTTTGGTGCCATCTCTCCATTTATAAATGCTGGCAACCAATTTGAACATTTTCAGAGGCCATGTGCAGGTGAGCTGTGTCCTCTAGGCTGACAACTCACAGTCCCCACCCCAGGGCCCTGTAAGCTGTGCAGTGTGAAGGCCTGGCTTCCCCAGACACACCTGGAGCAGCCTCTGAGTCTTACCCATAATGGAGCCGGCCTACCCTGTGTGTTATGTTGCTGTCGCTCCTGTTTTTACCCATATGTTCTGTCCCATAGTGGTCATTCACACATGTGAAGAAGACACAAGAATCAAAGTACAAGTTGCCTCAATACATGCTAATAACTAAGCCTCTATTTTCACAGGACTGATTCACGCACACCTTTATAGCTTGACCGTATGCTGTCATGAAAGTAGCACCCCGACGGTGCTTGCTTTACTAAGTCACCGTGTGTGGATGCTTTTGTTGCGTTTTGCTACACTGTGAGTAGCATGGGAAAAGGGTCCACATCTCCAGAAGACTCTTCCACTTGTTTGTCCCACAGCCCTAAGTGCCACATTGCTGTTGGTTGCTCCTGGGATGCCTTCTAGAAGGGGGCCTCCTACCTGAAGTGCAGGCGCCATCTGATAGCCTTTTCTGCAGGCTTCGTGTACTTAGCTGATCCTCCTTTTTCTTGCAAACCCCTGCCCCTGCTGTCCCAGGGAGGACGGGTCCTGTAGGGGCTTCTGTAGAGGCTTCTGGGAAATGAGCTGTCTGCAGGAGGTGAAGCAGTGTTTTCCTTGGAACGTTTGAGGACCTGCAATAGAGGATGTTGTCTTTATGGCCCTAGAGAAAGTCAAGGAACATGGGGACCAACGAAGCACTTCCAGTTATAAGAATATCTCAGAAGAGTGCTCGGTTAGCCCACGGTGCCAAAACTCCAAACAGAAGTTCCCCGGTGGAATGATGCGGCCATTGGAGGGCTGCAGGTCGTCCTCTCCCTATGTACCCCGCCCATTTCCTGAGCCTCATCTGAGATCTGGTGTCAGAGTTCTCTGCTCCTGTTGGCAAATCGCACCTTGTCTGAACATTTGTTCCAGCCACCTTTTGCACATGGATTCCGTACCTTGCACTAGCAATGTCTACCTTCGGTAACATCGTTTTGTTCACCCTGTATTCTCAATGATCCCTTCCTCCCCATATCTCACCCTTCCCCCGAAGCCGATAGGGCAGAGGTGCACTTTATGAAACTGGCACTTGGCTGAACAGAAGGAAACAGCTGTACCCCTAAGCTCCTTTCACAGAAATTGTCATCTACCTTGGAATGCAAATAGTTCTTATTTGCCAAAGAACAGTGAATTGGGCCCAAAGATCAAACACAGCATTTCACGTAATGGGAATTCTAAATGCACAACTCAGGAGCTGTGCACGGCTCCTCAAACGATTCAGTTGCAGAATCGAGAGCAAAACTCACCTGTTTTTGTCCTCAGTGGCACCCATGAGCTTTCCAATAGTATAATTTTCTTTCTTTCCTTGTCCTGGTTGAAGGTAACGTGTGTTCCTGGAAAAGAAAATGCTGCATAGGAAAACTGAGATGCCTTTTATTCTAACGTGTTTGATCCCTGTCACTCATTATTCTGTACTTTTTATTGTACATTCTATTCCTGTAATTATTGTGCCCTTTAAGTGTTGTAAAATCGTTTTGGAATTTGTGCCTGGTAGTTATGCAATAAACAGGCTCTACAAAGGTGTTTGTGGTAATGCTGTGCTCCCCATCACTTAGTTGATGTTTCCAGATACTCTGTAAAAGGTCTGAGGAAATTCTCCCAAAACGCCATTATTAGTGAGATGCAGTGTTTCATATGCTTTGGGGCTCCAGCAGTTTTACAGTAATGACTATCTTTTTCTTCCTCTGTGCTTAGCAAATAGCTTTCTTTTTTTTGAGATGGAGTTTCACTCTTGTTGCTCAGGCTGGAGTACAATGACATGATCTCGGCTCACCGCACCCTCCGCCTCCTGGGTTCAAGTGATTCTCTTGCTTCAGCCTCCGAAGTAGCTGGGATTACAGGCATACGCCACCATACCCGGCTAATTTTGTATTTTTAGTACAGACGGGGTTTCACCATGTTGGTCAGGCTGGTCTTGAACTCCCGACCTGAGGTGATCCACCCGCGTCGGCCTCCCAAAGTGCTGGGATTACAGGTGTGAGCCACCGCACCCGGTGCAAATAGCTTTCTTTAAACCCTGCATCAAGATGTTAGTTCCATGCATCTTATAATGTATTTATTCCCTAAATTTAACTTTTTTTTTCTTTTGGAGAGAGGTTCTCACTCTGTCACCCAGGCTGGAGTGCAGTGGTATGATCTCAGCTCACTGCAACCTCCATCTCCTGGGTTCAAGTGATTCTCGTGCCTCAGTCTCCCAAGTAGCTAGGATTACTGGCATGCGCCACCACCCCTAGCTAATTTTTTTGTATTTTTAGATATGGGGTTTCAACATGTTACCCAGGCCGGTGCGAACTCCTGGCCTCAAGTGATCCACCCACCTCAGCCTCCCAGAGTGCTGGGATTACAGATGTGAGCCACTGTGCCCAGCCCCAACTTTAATTTTTTAAATGCCGTGAAAGCCAGCCCAGCACAGATGCCCTCACTTCTTCCTAACAGGTGATGGGGTCCTGACTTGAGTTCAGTGCTTTTTTTTTTTTTTGAAATGGAGTTTTGCTCTTATTGCCCAGGCTAGAGTGCAGTGGTGCAATCTCGGCTCACTGCAGCCACCACCTTCTGATTTCAAGTGATTCTCCTGCCTCAGCCTCCCAAATCGCTGGGATTACAGGTGCTTGCCACCACACCCAGCTAATTTTTTTGTATTTTTAGTAGAGATGGGGTTTCACCATGTTGGTCAGGCTGGTCTCAAACTGCTGACCTCGTGATCCATCTGCCTCAGCCTCCCAAAGTACTGGGATTACAGGCGTGAGCCACCGCGCCCGGCAAGTTCAGTGTCTTAAAACCACTGGTCTTTTGTATTATTATTTTCAGAGAAAGGCCCTCTGTGCAGGTTCCTAGGGGAAACTGGTATAGATTTGCATGGGGGTTCATCAGGGCTGCCCATGGTCACCAGTGATTGTTCTCTGGTTAGGTGACTTGGGACTCTTCTCCCAAATGGAAGAAGGGTGGGGTAGGGCCTGAGCACCACGGGTGCTTTCCAAGTGAGAAGTCGGAAAGACGCCACGTCCTCCCTGTGATCCCGCTTGTCCAGGGGACGTCTGTGCAGGCTTAGGACCAGTGGCTCACACAGCTCACACCCAGAGCAACCTCCTCAGGCAGGAGGCTCAAAAGAGTCAGCAGCAGGCTTCCTGGAACCCTGGCAGGCTCACCAGGCCGAGCCCCTATAGTCTGGTTCAGCAGCTCTGGGGTGGGGCCCAGGAGTAGGCATTTCTAACAGGTTCCAGGGACCACACTCTGCGAAGTTCTGCTGTAGACCATTTCCAGGCCTTTCCCACCACACAGCTCCTTGGCTTCTGCTTTTACACATGTTTTAGTGTAGGAGAGTCATGTAATTTTAGCTGACATTTCCCCTGCACCAGGCTGTGCTGAGTTCTTTTTTTTTTTTTTTTTTTTTTTTGAGACAGAGTCTGTTGCCCAGGCTGGACTGCAGTGGCGTGATCTCAGCTCATCACAACCTGTACCTCCCGGGTTCAAGCAGTTTTCCTGCCTCAGCCTCCCAAGTAGCTGGGACTACAGGTGCATGCCACCATGCCCGGCTAATTTTTTTTTTTTTTTTTTTAGTAGAGACGGGGTTTCTCCATGTTGGCCAGGCTGGTCTTGAACTCCTGACCTCATGATCCGCCCACCTCGGCCTCCCAAATTGCTGGGATTACAGGCGTGAGCCACCACGCCCAGCCTGTGCTGAGTTCTTTTTTTTTTTTTTTTTTTTTTTTGAGATGGAGTCTCGCTCTGTCGCCCAGGCTGGAGTGCAGTGGCCGGACCTCAGCTCACTGCAAGCTCCGCCTCCTGGGTTCACGCCATTCTCCTGCCTCAGCCTCCCAAGTAGCTGGGACTACAGGCGCCCGCCACCTCACCCGGCTAATTTTTTGTATTTTTTAGTAGAGACGGGGTTTCACCGTGTTAGCCAGCATGGTCTCGATCTCCTGACCTCGTGATCCGCCCATCTCGGCCTCCCAAAGTGCTGGGATTACAGGCTTGAGCCACCGCGCCCGGCCTGTGCTGAGTTCTTGACACATATTCATTCATTTCATCCTCACTACAGCCGGATGAAGTGAGTGTTTCTTCCATTGTTCAGATAAGGAAGTTTATAGCCCAGGAGGCCGAGCCCCACATCCAAGGAGAGTGTGTCAGTTGTTGTCATGCTCCTTATTCCTCTTCACCACCAGGGCGTGTTTCCCAGCAGAGTCACAGTGTTACAGGATCTCTGGGGTATCGATTTTTCTGGCTGGAAATCTCTGGCCAGTGCCTTTGCCTGAGTTCTTGTCCTGCATCCTCGAAGAATGAGGTACTCAGACAAGTGAAGGGTGAAGAAGATTTTTTTTTTTTTTTTTGAGACAGAGTCTAGCTCTGTTGCCAGGCTGAAGTGCAGCAGCGCAATCTTGGCTCACTGCAACCTCCGCCTCCTAGGTTCAAGCGATTCTCCTGCCTCAGCCTCCTGAGTAGCTGGGATTACAGGTGTGCGCCGCCATGCCCAGTTAATTTTTGTATTTTTAGTAGAGACGGGGTTTCACCATGTTGGTCAGGCTGGTCTCCAGCTCCTGACCTCATGATCCACCCACCTCAGCCTCCCAAAGTGCTGGGATTACAGGCGTGAGCCACATTGCCTGGCTAAAGATTTTTATTTTTTATTTATTTTTTTTTTTTGGAGACGGAGTCTCGCTCTGTCGCCCAGGCTGGAGTGCAGTGGCCGGATCTCAGCTCACTGCAAGCTCCGCCTCCCGGGTTCACGCCATTCTCCTGCCTCAGCCTCCCGAGTAGCTGGGACTACAGGCACCTGCCACCTCGCCCGGCTAGTTTTTTTGTATTTTTTAGTAGAGACGGGGTTTCACTGTGTTAGCCAGGATGGTCTCGATCTCCTGGCCTCGTGATCCGCCCGTCTCGGCCTCCCAAAGTGCTGGGATTACAGGCTTGAGCCATCGCGCCCGGCCAAGATTTTTATTTAGTGTTAGAACAGCTCCTCTTCGTAGGCAGGTCATCCTGTCAAGTGTTCAGCTGTCAGCAGAGAGGAGGCCCTGGAGAGGGTGGCTCCTCTCCACAGGCAAGTCATTCGGACGTCTCTGCAGGTCTGTGAAGCTCTCAGTAGAGAGGGCAGCTCCTCTCTGCCAGCAGGCTGTCTGCAGCTCTCAGGGGAAAGGGTACTACTCCTCTCTGCAACTGGTCGTCCCATCGTCTGCAGCTACAGCTATCAGCAGAGAGAGCACTCCTCTCTGCAGCTGGTTGTCCCGTTGTCATCTCTCTGCCCTCTCCATCCTCTGGCCTGCTCTGGCTGAGCCCGGGGCTCTCATGGCCCGCAGAGGGGAGGAAGTGCCTGCCAATTGGTCTATGGTTGGCTATGCACAGGCCCGGAAGAGGTACCACAAGTCCCCACTCGGGTCTGCAGGACTGGTAGCCTGGTCCCCAGCCTTCAGGCCCCCCCTGGCCTGTAGATAGGGCCTTACTGGGGACCCTGCCCACTCCCACCCAGGACTGTCTGCCTCCGGCTGCCATTCATGGCCCCAGGGCTTGGCCCCAACCCTGCTCTGAGATGGGAGAGGGTGCTGGGAGCCGAGAGAGGCCAAGCAGTGGGAACAGGCACCCCTGAGCCTGCAGAGACTGGGGGGTACTTTCTGGGGCGCCCGAGGATGCAGGTTGCAGAGACACCCAGGTCCTGCACTTGGGAGGGCAGCCACAGCTGCACCCAGGAGCTCCCGCCCCACCAACTCAGAAGAGGAAGGGCTCCAGCTTGTCCCCAGCTCCTGCCTGCTTCATGGAGCAGGAGGTCATAGGTCCAGTGGCTGCAGCTGCACCCAGGAGGGCAGATCCTGTCTCTTCTTGGTTCCCCCAAGAGCCCAAGAACACAAAGAGGCTCAAATCCCCAACTTCAGTGTGGGCGGCAGTAGCCCCACCCTCCTGGAGCAGGAGGCCTGGGTCTGCAGCTGCGGTTTTGGTGGCTGCAGAAGCACGGGGAGCTCCCATTCCAACCCAGAAGGGGTAGGGCTCCCAGTGGCTCCATGGCGTGTGCAGCCCCGGCTGTGCTTCCCTGCTGCAGTCGGCATAACGGCAGCAGCCACTACCATCAACAGTGGAGTTGGGGCTGGGCGCAGTGGCTCATGCCTATAATCCCAGCACTTTGGGAAGCCAAGGCGGGTGGATCACCTGAGGTCAGGAGTTCGAGACCAGCCTGGCCAACATGGTGAAACCCCGTCTCTACCAAAAATACAAAAATTAGCCAGGTGTGGTCCCAGCTACTCTCGAGGCTGAGGCAGGAGAATCGCTTGAACCTGGGCGGCAGAGGTTGCAGTGAGCCAAGATCACACCACTGCACTCCAGCTTGGGCAATAGGGTGAGACTTTATTTGAAAAAACTTTGTTTTGGCCGGGCGCGGTGGCTCAAGCCTGTAATCCCAGCACTTTGGGAGGCTGAGACGGGCGGATCACGAGGTCAGGAGATCGAGACCATCCTGGTTAACACGGTGAAACCCCGTCTCTACTAAAAAAAAAATACAAAAAACTAGCCGGCCGAGGTGGCGGACGCCTGTAGTCCCAGCTACTCGGGAGGCGGAGGCAGGAGAATGGCGTGAACCCGGGAGGCGGAGCTTGCAGTGAGCTGAGATCCGGCCACTGCACTCCAGCCTGGGTGACAGCGCGAGACTCCGTCTCAAAAAAAAAAAAAAAAAAAAAGAAAAAACTTTGTTTTAAAAAAAAAAAAAAACAGTGGAGTCGGGGAAGGTGGCCTCCACACGGAGCTGGTGCTGCTGGGCTGGCTGCACTGCAGTGCCTCAAAGGCTCCTCCCCATGAGTCTAGATATGGGGGGCAGGTAGGCAACAGGCTACGTAAACAGATGCCTTTCACAGCCCTGACAGCTGGTGCCCTCACAGCCTGGAGGCCCTCGAGCAGGCGGCTGAGTCCCTGGTGCCTGGACTTCTCTTGCGCTTGTTGAATGGCCGACTGGAAGGACTGTCTGAGCGCCTGTCCCCTTGCTCACAACACTGTGGCCGCAGCAGTCTCCATCTCCTGAAGCTGTTAGGAGGAGCGGCTCACTGTCCAGCAGGCTGGGAGTGTGATGTTGTCTAGGAACAGCTCCTTGTGGTCCATGGACTCTGGGGGTCCCAGCGTCTGCTAGCCAGTCATGGAACCAGGAGCCACAGCTCCACTTCAGTCCAGGCCCGGTGGTTCCAGCTGTGTTCAAAGTATGTATGTCAGATTCCCACCAAATCCCAAAGGGAGGGGCTGCTGGAGATGAGAAGAGGCTGGCCTGGACCCTCGCCTCATCCTTCCACCTGCCCCACCGTCCGTCCTGCCCTACACCCAGGCCCCTGCTGGGCTCACAGCTCCCCAGCTGCTGTCTCTCCAGTTCCTCAAACCACTCAAACCTGCTCAGAACTTCTCAGCCTCATTTCTCTCCCAAAGGAGGCTTCTCACCAAAGACCACGTCTCCTCCTCCAAAGTCCCTCTTCTCACCCAACCCCTACCTTCCCTTCTTGGGGCTCATCTTCCCCCTCCTTTGTGTCATCCCACAGGCCCCCTTGGGCCTGGCTCTCCACTGCCCTTTCCTTCAGAACCCCACTCACCTAGCCCTGGCCTCTTGGCCTGGCTTAGTCCTGTGAGCCCCATCTCTCCCAGAACACTTTACATACAGGAGTGCTATTTTTTCTTAAAGGTAGGGAGGGATTCCACTTTATTATTTTCCAAGATGACTGTCTACTTGCTCCAACACTGTTAGCAATTCATCTTTTTCTTTCTTTTTTTTTTTTTTTTTTTTTTTTTGAGACGGAGTTTTGCTCTTGTTGCCCAGGCTGCAGTGCAATGGCACGATCTTGGCTCACTGCAACCTCTGCCTCCCGGGATCAAGCGATTCTCCTGCCTCTGCCTCTTGAGTGGCTGGGACCACAGGCGTGCGCCACCATGGCTGGCTAATTCTGTATTTTCAGTAGAGATGGGATTTCACTATGTTGGCCAGGCTGGTCTCAAACTCCCAACCTCAGGTGATCTGCCCGCCTCGGCCTCCCAAAGTGCTGGGATTACAGGCGTGCGCCACCGTGCTCGGCCGTCATCTTTTTCACACTACTTTTCTTTTTTTTTTTTTTTTTTATCACTCTGCCGCCTAGGCTGGAGTGCAGTGGTGCAATCTCAGCTCACTGCAACCTCTCAACTCCCAGGCTCAAGCAATTCTCCTGCCTCAGCCTCCTGAGTAGCTGGGATTACAAGCACGTGCCACCGCACCAGGCTAATTTTTGTATTTTTCATAGAGATGGGGTTTTGCCATGTTGGCCAGGCTGGTCTCGAATTTCTGGCCTCAGGTGATCCTCCCACCTTGGCTTCCCAAAGTGTTGGGATTACAGGCGTGAGCCACCGTGCCTGGCCCTTCATGGGGGCGTTTTGAAGTCTAACTTGGTTTTGCAATTTCCATCCCCAGGCCCGAGTGGTACCTTTGTCCTCTCCTCCAGGCCAGGGGATGAAAACTGCCCTCGCCTCTGGGCCCAGGGATGCAAACTGTTCTCTGCTCCCCTCTTCCCACCGCCCCTTCCCAGGACCCCACTTCAGGTTCTTCCCCAGCCCGGCCTGTTGCTTTCAGACCAGAGGGGCTGAGCTGACACCTGCACTCCGAGCAGCCACTGGGCTAAGTGCACTGGGCATTTCCCAGTCAGTTATGAAAGCTGGCTTCACAAGTAGGAATTAAAACCACCCCTGTTTTGCAGATGAGAAACCGAGGCTCGGACCTTGGAGCCCAGTTCATGTTGGAGCAAGTGAGGGCACTGAGCCTGTACTCTTAACCCCAGGGCTCGACTGGCACAGGTGGACGTCCAGGCCAAGGAGAGCAGGACTTCTGGAACCAGGAGAGGGTGAGGAATGGCTGCGACCCTGGCAGGGGTGTGGTGGGAAGGAGGTGTGGAGCAGAGACTTGGGGGTTCCCATCTCCTCCCAGTCCTCTTTTCTGGGAGGGTCAGAGCAGGGAGGCCCCTGGGGGTGCTGCTTACTGTGTGGTCCTCTCCTCGACTTGGGAGGAGGCTCACAGGAATAGAGCCTGGGTGGCTGGGTTTGTATTTCGTCTTTCAATTCCTTACTTCTGCCACAAATATTTCTCGTCTTTTCTGTTTGTTTCAAATTGAGATCTTCAGTAACCACTGCTCAAGTAAGACTCTGAACTGTGTGTGTGTGGAGGACGCTGCCCAGTTCAACTGCTGGAGTGATTCGAGGAGCCTCGTTCACAAGCACAATGACTTTCCCCACGGCAGCCCTTCTGGAAGGAGCGGCCCCGTGCCTGCTGCCAGAAGCAGAGGCCTCCCTTCAGGGCATGGCACAGGCTGGTCCACCCCATCCCCAGAGTTGAGGGAGAGCCTCCCAGTCCAGGGAGTGCTGTGGAATGAGGCGCAGCCGGGAGTTGACCTGCTTCCACCAGAAACAATGGAAATCCTGCCCAAGTCCAAGTCCAAGTCCAAAGGCAGAGCCATGGCCAGTTCCACCCCAGGCAGGTGGACTCCTCCGGGCAGCATCCTATTGGCAGAAACAGTATGGCCTTCTGAGCTCCATGCTTTTTTTTTTTTTTTTCTGAGACAGAGTTTCGCTCTTGTTGCCCAGGCTGGAATGCAATGGTGTGATCTTAGCTCACTGCAACCTCCATCTCCCAGGTTCAAGCGATCCTCCTGCCTCAGCCTCCCAAGTAACTGGGACTGCAGGTGCGAACCAACATGCCTTTTTTTTTTTTTTTTTTTTTTTTGACAGGGTCCCACTATGTTGCCAGGCTGATCTCAAACTCCTGGGCTCAAGCAATCCTCCTGCCTCGGCCACCCAAAGTGCTGGCCTTAACTTTTTCACATGGGAGGAACATTTCTCCATAACTTTTCCATTCCACTTTAATGCACTGCATGACATCCCAAGCTCAAACAGCTTTTTGGTGTTGGACGTCTAGGTTATCGGTTGCTGTTACCATATTAATGCTGTGAACAACATCTTTGTACCATTCTGTTATTTCTATCTCCTGGGTCAGAAGGCAGAGCGGTACATTTCTGGAAAGCTCTGCAGGGCCGGTCAGGACAGGGCCCTGTAGGCCAGGGAAGGATTTGGCTCTTAGTACTAAATGCAGTGGCCACTGAAGAAGGTGGACGATTCTCATTTCAGGTGTGTGTTTGTAAATGGTCTCTGTACAACGAAGAAAAAAATGGGCTGGTTTGGTGACAGGAAGGGTGGACGTGAAAGCAAAGTGGATGGCCACAGGTTCAGGAGGCCAGCAGGACCCAGTGCCCTCGGTCTAAGGCATAATCAACTGGCAGAATAGATGGCATCACCAGGCACTTATCTGAGAACACTGGAGAAGGGCTAGATGTGTCTGGGGTTTTTTTCTGATGGGGGTTTGGGGGAGATCACTCATTAGTCTTGGCTGTGTTGAGCTTCAGGCGCCGTGGAGATGTCAAAGTGGTAGGGACATCAGAATCTGGACTAGAGCTGCAGAGCCAGGAGTTACTGATGTGAGGATGGCAGCAGAAGGCAGAGGCCTGGCTCACATCACCTAAGAGGGCCTGTGTGGTGAGGCCTGGGCCCAGAAAACTAGCACTGCTCCATTACAACCAGCAGAGGCCACAGTAACTGCAAAGTACCCACAGAACCCCATGTGTATCAGCAACCCCGATGGGTCAAGAGCTGTACATGTGAGCTGGAAGCCAGCATCGGTGGCCCAGCTGCTTAGGGCCAGATGCTTGATTTGTCTCAGAAGCAGGAACTGCATTGCCGCACAGCTTGAGCACCTGTACACGGGGCACCCCCGCCCGCCAGCCTCCTACTATAAGCGTTTCTAGATGGAAATGGAAGAGGGGGTGTTTAGGGGAAATGAAGAAAAGGGAGCTGCAGTGTTTAGATCAGTTAACTGGAAGAAAAGGAGAAAAACAGCTCTAGGGCAGCGTAAAGGCAGCGTCCTGACATAAATCCAGGCTTTTCCATCGTGAGCCTGATGGCTGTAATGTGGAAAGTGGCCCATTTCCAGTCATTTTGCTGGAGATCACCTGGAATGCCTGCACTGGAAGTTATGGGCATGGAGGATTCCAGCAACACCATTTTAATACAAAATACTGGAAACCAGGCCGGGCGCGGTGGCTCAAGCCTGTAATCCCAGCACTTTGGGAGGCCGAGGCGGGTGGATCACAAGGTCAGCAGATCGAGACTATCCTGGCTAACATGGTGAAACCCCGTCTCTACTAAAAATACAAAAAACTAGCCGGGCGTGGTGGCGGGCGCCTGTAGTCTCAGCTACTTGGGAGGCTGAGGAGGGAGAATGGCGTGAACCCGGGAGGCGGAGCTTGCAGTGAGCCGAGATCACGCCACTGCACTCCAGCCTGGGAGACACAGCGAGACTCCGTCTCAAAAAAAAAAAAAAAAAAAAAAAAAAAAAAAAAAAAAAAAAAAAAAAAAAAAAAAAAAAAAATACTGGAAACCAAACAAGTGACCATGAACAAACGAATGATAGGGAATTTACACAATCAGCTACCCAGAGCGGTAAAAAAACTCCAGCTACCTGCTGAAAAAACCACAGATGTATCCTTTGAGGTAGACATTGTGTTCTGAGTGACATTAAGGCATCAAGTAAACATCCCTCTAAAAGGAAGACATTACAATGTAAAATCAGTTCCCTAAAATCCAACTCCACAGAGCATCATGGCTGAATTCAGTCGAGGTCATCAAGAACTGCTAAGGCCAATGTTTTTAAAGGCTTTACAATATCTTTTAAATGATTGCTCTATTTTATGAACACCAAAAACTACCTAAAAACCCCAATGAAAAAATCATATCCATAAATACGGATGTATAGACTATATGTATTGCACAAACATCTCTTCCGCCCCATGAGAGACACACTGGCTGTGTCTGCCAGTGACGTCTGCTCATCCGTGTGTCCGATTCCAGCATCTGACTCTTGTTCATGGTTGGCTGTGACTTTCCAGGCCTAGCACCTTCCCTAGAGAGAATGTGTGCTGAACAAGGAACAGAAAGCAAGGGTTTTTTGTTGCTGTTGAGATGGAGTCTCGCTCTGTCGCCTCGGCTGGAATGCAGTGGCATGATCTCGGCTCACTGCAACTCCCACCTCCCAGTTGAAGCAATTCCCCTGCCTCGGCCTCCCAGGTAGCTGGGACTACAGGCAAGCGCCACCACGCCCGGCTAACCTTTTGTATTTGAGTAGAGACGGGGTTTCACTATGTTGACCAGGATGGTCTTGATCTCCTGACCTTGTGATCTGCCCGCCTCGGCCTCCCAAAGTGTTGGGATTACAGGCGTGAGCCACTGTGCCCAGACAAGTCATCACTTCTGTATCAGTGCAAGAAGTATCTCCTAGCAGTGGTTTCAGCACCATCTATACTGAAGGAATGGACCTTTGTAGAAGAATCTGCCAAAGAATAACCTAGAAACTACTCATTTCGAGTCAGCAGAAAAAGGTGCTTAGCAACAATAAAACCCATATAGGTATCGGTAACTACAACACAATAAAAATACAAAACGCAAATACCCTGGGCCCAGAGGTGTATGGGCCACAGTAGAAATAGTAAGAGAGTGGAAACTTTAAGTTTAGAAAACAAATTATTGTGGACCACTGCAGAGCAGAAACATTTAATTAGGGCAGTGAACCAGTGTAACATAATTTTAATGCTAATGATTACCACCAGGCTTCAAAAACAAAAAATTAGGCTGGGCGTGCTGGTTCATGCCTCTAATCCCAGCACTTTGGGAGACAGAGGAGGAAGGTGGATCACTTGAAATCAGAAGTTCAAGACCAGCCTGACCAACATGGAGAAACCTTGTCTCTACTAAAAATACAAAACTGGCCAGGTGTGGCAGCTCATGCCTGTAATCCCAGCTACTCGGGAGGCAGAGGCAGAACCACTTGAACCCGGGAGGCGGAGGCTGCGGTGAGCCAAGATCACGCCACTGCACTCCAGCCTAGGCAACAAGAGTGAGACTCTGTATCAAAAAAAAAAAAAGAAAGAAAAAGAAAAAAATTCAGGCCAGGAATGGTGGCTCATGCCTGTAATCCTAGCACTTTGAGAGGCTGAGACAGGAGGATCACTTGAGCCCAGGAGTTCGAGACCAGCTTGGGCAACATGGCAAGAGCCCTTTCTCTACTAAATTAGCCAGGACTGGTGGCACACACCTATAGTTCCAGCTACTGGGGAGGCTGAAGTGGGAGGATCCCTTGAACGTGGGAGGTGGAGTTTGCAGTGAGCTGAGATTGCACTGTTACACTCCAGCCTGGGTGCCAGAACAAAGCCCTGTTTCAAAAAAAAAAGTTTAAATTCAGTTCACTGTGGTTCCAATCGAAAGAAGGGAGAAACCATTTTTCTAAGAAAAATGAATATAACCTATAAAATGTGATCAAAGAAAACAGCCAAGCCTGTATGTGGGAGATGTGGATTAAATCACTAAAAAGCCTGTCACCAACAATGCACTTTACAGCAGTCAATCAGAGAATCTGTAACAAAGCCAGGAAGCCGTGCTGTCGAAGCAGGATTTTATTTCACAATTACTAGAATCTGAAACGAGGAACGCAAGAGAGAGCATGCGTGATGAACGCACTGCTCAGGTGATCAGAGCCAAAGAGTTGCAAGAAAATTAACAAGAGATGAAGGCCATGGTTTGCAGCTCAATCTGTTTCTACAGCACAATGGAAGTGAAAGATAAGGCAGCCCTTAGACTCAGGATTTTTAATAAACTCTGGTTTTTCATAACCATGGAACAATGCCCTGGAATTAGCTGTAATTTACGGAGATGTGGAATCTTGAACACGATGTGATGAAAACTAAACCTCAGAGGAAGAGTATAGTAAAAATACAAGTCATAATATTATTGCTGCTAGGAACTTGTTCCTGTTTGTAGAAATGAATGGCAACCTGTACCACGCTGATATAATGGTGGGAGAGATTTCTGGCCGGTCTGTGGTTCTGAGTCTCATCTAGTTTCTTCAGGCTCAGTGCTTCTCCCTCTGGGCACATATATCCCAGAAGGCTACGTGTGGCCAAGACATTCCCAAGACACTAGATGCCCCATGTGTCACACCCCTGCCTTTAAAAGGTTAGCCAACCAGGTGACCTTCTAAGGTACCTTTTTGGTTTTAGAGATGGGGTCTCACTCTTTTGCCCACGTTGGACTCGAATTCCTGGGCTCAATCAATCCTCTTGCCGCAGCCTCCCGAGTAGCTGGGACTACAGGCACGTGCCACCACACCCAGCTTGAGGTTCCTTTTGGGGCTTGGTAACATACATGTTGGGATCAGTCACTCACAGACAATGCTCCATGGAAATTCTACCAAAATGCTTCCTGAAGGAGGAAAGACTCATCTCTTGCCACTTTCTGGAATGCGTCCACGGACGTCAGACTGTTCCAGGGTTCTAATTTGTTCACAGTTCTTTTCTTCCAGAATACAAAAGACGTAATCCTTTTGGGACCACGAAATTAATAAACTCTGAAATCCACTGCACCAAGACCTCTAGGGTGGTTTTAATAGACTAAGTTTAAATGGCAATTTTAAAAACTGAAAAGCTTTCCTCACATTTCTAGAGTCAACACTGGAGGCTGACAATTAAAGGTGAGACAACAGGAAACCACGTGCCCCATCACAGGTACAACCTGTGGCTCTTAGTATTGACCTTGAGTTGATGCGACTGTTGTTATATTACAAGATTATGCAGCAGCGCCGTAAACACGTGCCCATCAAAGACCCTTGCTTGGGTAAAAAAGGCATGAAAGGGCCTGTCACCAGGTGCTGCAGACCACAACACCTAACGTCTGGCCAAACTCCAGATGCTTTCAATGATGAACCTGAGCAGGCACTGCTGAGCCGCCCGACAGTACCCCGGGCGCCGACTGTAACAGAGCCCTGTAAGACTGCCTGGCGGCTGGGATCAGAAGCCTCAGCATCCCTTGTTCTGTGCTTATAGTACCCATGAAGTCAGTTCCAAGCAATTTTTGGATGTCCATAAGGCTGAGAAAAGAAAGAAAACATAAGAGTGATCAGATCAGCAGTATCTGGAGCATGAGGAATTAGCCTTGTTTTAACTACAAGCTAAAGAACAATATAAACAGCTGTTTCATTTCCAGCTGAAAAAGTCTGACCCTAAGCCATAAATGAGGCACTTGATAACTTTTTAGTTTTGAGTACTAGCCCTAAGAAACACTTTCACATGTGACCTGTGAAACCTGACCCCGACACTCTCACTGATCCATGGCCAAGTGGGTTTAGAAAACGCTGTTCCCTGTGCCTGTGAGAGTCAGTGTATGAGGGCAAGTGGCCTATGGCGAACGCCTGCTCTAATTCTGTTTCACTCCGTTTCCCAGTGTCATCGGACCACGAGGGAGCCAGCCCTCATTCTGCAGCATGTGTCCTGGGGAATGCACTCCAGGCACCAGGAGGTCAGGGTGGCCCCGGGTAAAGGAGGGCAGAGGGGACAACCAACAGCGGGGGTGCTTCAGTCATCAGCTTCCTCAGGGCAGGGGAGGCAGCATTTGCTTCTCTGTGCTCCCCACGGTGCCGTGCAGAGAGGTCCAGGAACAAAGACACTGAGAGGCAGAGAAACAGATACACACACGGCAGGGAGGGGAGGGGAGGACACCCACAGGAGGGAGGGAGGGGAGGGGAGGAGGAGGACCCTACAGGAGGTACGGAGGGGAGGGGAGGAGGGGGACACCCACAGGAGGGGAGGAGGAGGACACTCACAGAGGGGAGGGGAGTAGGAGGACACCCACAAGAGGGAGGGAGGGAGGGGAGGAGGGCGGTAGGGAGGGAGGGGAGGAGGGCGGTAAGGAGGGAAGGGAGGAGGGGGGCCGGTCTCCTGTTCACCCGGCTTCGCTGTCTCAGCAGCTGGAGCCTAGACCTACTGCTCTGACCCCTCTCAGCAGCTGTGGCCACAGCTCTTCTTAGATTGCCCAAAGAGGGTGGACAGGCATGCAGCTTAGTAGGCAGAGGCCAGAGCAAAATCACTTCAAGGTTTGAGGCCCAACCAAGGACTGGAACAGCCCCTGCGTCAGGGCTCCCTGCTGGTCAGGGGAAAGAGGAATACAAGAGAAGAGGAACAAGGAATAACCCGGATGGCCAGAGAGCAGAGTCATGGCAGGGCGATGAGCAGGCCCAGGGGAGCAGGGGCTGGGCAGAGTCTGTCTTGCCGGTGTTGGCCTGTCTCCTGGCAGACTTCCTACCTTGGGCCGGTAGCCCTGCTTGGCCATAGTCTTTGCCTCCTGCTGCAGCAGGGCATCTGAGAGCTGCTCGACCCGCCGGGCCTCCTCCTCCTCCTCCTCCTCCTGCTGGTCTGCTTCCCATGCCTGCAGCTGACGTTCTGCAACCTGGATGCCAAGAGCAAAGTCACCCCCGAGACAAGGCCCACAGGGCAGAGCCCTGCCTCTGATGAGGAGGGTAAGCCCGCGGTCCTACCCAGACTGGAGAATCCAGCTGAGCAATAGCAATGCAGGTGCCAAGGAACAGACGGGAGCACACGGGACTTGAAAGGCTGTACGCATGGCATGTACCTTGTAGAAAGCTAGAAAAGCTATATGCGTGGCGTGTACCTCGTGCAAAGCTGGAGAGGCTGTATGTGTAGCGTGTACCTTGTGGAAAGCTGGAGGCTATACGCGTGGCACGTAACTCATGAAAAGCTCGGCATGTGGCCAGGTGTTTGGACGACTGTTCTGTCTTATGTATCAAGGACTGAAATGAAGAGAGAACTGTGGCCCCCAGGAAGCCAACTATTTGCAGAAGCAGACAGAGTAAAGAGAACAGACAGCAGTGCCGGCCTCACCCATACGACATGGAGGATATGGGGGGAAAGAAGCCCCAGTCACGAGGATGAGGACTGCAGCTGGGATGGAAAGGGGGGCACTGTGTTCTCAAATGCACGCAAGCCCTGCCAGGCAGTCCAGGGCCTCTGAACCCTGTCCCAGGATGATGTGAGACCCACAGCAGGCCCACTGCCTCCTGCCCTCGGGCTCAGCCCCACCTGGGCTTCCAGCTCCTGCTTCCTGGCCGATTTCAGTTCTTCACTCTCCTCTTTCTCGCGACGAGCTGACTTTCTCGCCTCCTCGAGATTTTGAATAAGTTGCTCCCTGTGTTTCAGGGATTCCTCTTGTGCCCGTCGGTTCTGTTCAATCTTCTCTTGTATTTGCTGTTGCCTCCCTGTCAGAACCTAACCTCGGCAGAAAGAAAAGGGCAGCTTTGAGGTTGGCAGAAAGAAAAGGGCAGCTTTGAGGTTGACCCTAACAGATCCTGGTTCCACAAGCCTTGGACAGGCTGCAGCTACAGCAAGGCCCAGCCTCATCCTTGGGCCTCAGGCCCAAGTACACAGACAGAGGCAGAGCCAGACTACAGGATTTGCTCTCATGTCGGCCACGCCTGCCAGTATACAAGGCGCATTTCCCTCCCTTGCACCCCAACACACACAAAATGTATCCAGACTGTGTATTATGGAGAGACAGCTGAGTGCCAAGAAATCAAAGGAGACGGGGATGGAGCGCTCTCCCCAGGGACACAGAAACCTTGCAGCAACACGGTGAGTCTCCCTCCTCTCAGAGGGTTCCAAAAACAAGAGAGCCACAAGCCGCACAGATGACCAGAGGCGGAGCTGCAGTGATCCTCTAACCTTTTGAACCCGCTGTGTTTGAGACCTGGCCCCAGAGCTGTGTGACGCCTCAACTCCAGCCCAGGCCACAGTCAGGAGCAAGAAGCCACCTGACACTCTCCACAGTGACGCTGCAGGGCTGGGGGGACAGAAAGTGGCCGCCATCAGGAGGAAAATCAAAAGGCACTGGAAAATTCTTAGTATTTACAAGAGCAAAACATCACCAATCAGGACCCGATTTCCTGTGGATTCCAAAATACAGCATACTACCAGACACGACAGAGGTTCTCATTCAAAACCACTTTACAACAGCCTTCAGCCCATGGATGACACACTCTCTTCTCCCAGATTTCCTGCGGTTGGGGTGTGTCTTCCACACACAGTGTACACACTGACCAGGAGAGCAGTTACGTCCTCCAGTTCACGGCCGTTGTCTACCCAGAGCGGGGAAACGCGTGGGAAGAGCCTCAGGTACCAAGAGGCTCTTGGCAGCGTTTCTCAGAACGGCTTCCAATCAGAAAAACACAGCACACCCATAAGAGGGAATGGAAAGACAGCGGGTGACAGACGACAGTCCGCCATACAGCCCCGACGTGGTGTTTATAAAGATGTAACAGCATGTCACAATGCTTGAAGCCAAATAGCACAAGACGGTAAGAAATACATGTAGAAAAAGGTCAGGCATAGAAACAGAAGAGCAGATGGACGAAGCAGCTATGGCTGCGTACAGGATGGGCTCTGGGGTACTTTTTTCCATTCCTATTCTCTGTACTTCTGAATTCTTTTCTACTAAACTCATATTACTTTTTCAATGATTTTTTTTTTTTTTTTTGAGACGGAGTCTCGCTTTGTCGCCCAGGCTGGAGTGCAGTGGCCGGATCTCAGCTCACTGCAAGCTCCGCCTCCCGGGTTTACGCCATTCTCCTGACTCAGCCTCCCGAGTAGCTGGGACTACAGGCGCCCACCACCTCGCCCGGCTAGTTTTTTGTATTTTTAGTAGAGACGGGGTTTCACCATATTAGCCAGGATGGTCTCGATCTCCTGACCTCGTGATCCGCCCGTCTCGGCCTCCCAAAGTGCTGGGATTACAGGCTTGAGCCACCGCGCCCGGCCACTTTTTCAATGATTTTTAAAGCCCACTTAAAATGACCAGAGAAGACTTCCCAGAGCATCTGGCAGGGTGACTGACCATGGACTTCCAGACACCTGCCCAGGACCCAGTAGCCGGGCCACATCGCCGCAGCTGGGATTACCTCGCTCATCAGTTTGTCCCGTGCGCTGCGCTCTCGGGCCCACTCTGCCTCTCTCTTTTCCCACATCTCCTTGGCCTCCTCCCTGGACAAACACAAAACGGATGACAGCAGGCTCCTCCCCGCCCTGGCAGGAAGTGAGCTACAGAACAGACAGGGCTGCCGGGCACATGGCTGCTGCAGGGCCACCCTGCAGATAAACATCCGCACACACTTTGAAAAGATCACAATTAAGGACAGCATCCACGGAAAGTACTGTTGAAAGTTTTTTATTTTTTTATTTTTGAGATGGGTCTCACTCTGTTGCCCAAGCTAGAGTGCAGTGGTGCGAATCTAGGCCCACTGCAACCTCCACCTCCCAGGTTCAAGTGATTCTAGTCCCTCAGCCTCCTGAGCAGCTGGGATTACAGGCATGCATCACCATGGCCGGCTAATTATTGTATTTTTAGCAGAGATGGGGTTTCACCATGTTGGTCAGGCTGGTCTTGAACTCCTGACCTCAAGTGATCTACCTGCCTTGGCCTCCCAAAGCGCTGGGATTACAAGTGTGAGCCCCCGTGTTGGAAGTATTTCAAGTTACCTTTTTAATACCCCCATCTCCTTATAAAAAGCAACTGGGGCGACTTACACCGTGGCTGTTTAACACAGAGACGAATGAAACCATCAGGACCTGGAGAGAAGCAGGGCGCTGCCTGGGCCTGAGCCCTGCCACCACGCGCCTGTGTCATTGATAGCTCACCCTGGACCAAGTGACCTCTTTGAGTCTCTGTGTCTCACAAGCCACCACTTGGCTGGAAGTCAGGACTCAGTAAGATGAGGCCTATAAAGCACTTGGCACAATGTCCAGCATGCAGTAAGTGCTCAATGTGTGCTACTTACTATTCGATGATTTCAATCTACTAATTTAATCTTTAGGACCCAAACTCAGTTTTATATATGTAAGCAGCATTCAACATCTCTATAAGAACTTCCTTCTGGCTGGGCATGATGGCTCATGCCTATAATCCCAGAATTTCGGGTTTACACAGGTGGGCGGATCACAAGGTCAGGAGTTCAAGACCAGCCTGGCCAAGATGGTGAAACCCCGTCTCTACTAAAAATGCAAAAATTACCCGGGTGTGGTGGCGGGCACGTGTAATCCCAGCTACTCGGGAGGCTGAGGCAGAGAATTGCTTGAACCCAGAAGGCAGAGGTTGCAGTGAGCCAAGATCACGCCACTGCACTCCAGCCTGGGTGACAGAGCAAAACTCCATCTCAGAAAAACAAAAAACAAAAACAAAGAATTTCCTTCCAAACCTCTCAGATTTCAGATGAACATATCGTTACTCTAAACCTTAATGATTTCCACCTCAGATAATACAAGGGAAACACCCCCAGAGGCCAGGTCCATTATGAAGATGTGCTCCTCGGGAACGATGGACAACATACACAGGTATTTCTTCTTCTTTTTCTTTTTTTTTTGAGACAGAGTCCCACTCTGTCACCCAGGCTGAAGTGCAGTGGTGCAATCATGGCTGATAAGAGCCTCAACCTCCTGGGCTCAAGTGATTCTCCCACTTAGCCTCCCAAATAGCTGGGACTACAGGTATGAACAACCACACCTGGCCAATTTGTGTATTTTTGGTAGATACTGGGGTTTTGCCATGTTGCCCAGGCTGATCTCGAACTCTTAGGCTCAAGCGATCCACCTGCCTTGGCCTCTCAAAGCACGGGGATTAGAGGTGTGAGCCTCCATGCCCAGCCAATAGATATTTTAGTAACAGGTGACCCATGGGGCATTTCAAGGTACCAGAGTCTAGGCCAGGAGCGTCTGGCCCAGTCAGTGGCCGCCACTCACCTCAGCAGCACCTGCAGCTCTGCCTCCCGCGCCCGCTCCAGTTGCAGCTGCTCCTCAATGGCCTGCTTCATCCAGGCCGCATCGGCCACAGCTTGCTCCCGCCTGGCCAGGTTGAGGCGCTGGCTCTCGTCCTCCTTCTCAAGCAGGGCCTGCAGGATCCGCCTGTCTGCCTCCTAGAGGAAGCAGAGGGTGGCATGTGGCTGGGCTGGACAGAGCCCTTCTGCAGTGAGAGCCTACAGAGGGGCCTGCCCTCCCTTTCCTTTCTACACAGGCATTAGTGATCCTACACAGTGTTCTCAAGACAGAGATGGGAAGATGCTGAATTATTTCTGGAATAGAACGGGGATAACCACGAGGGGTGGTTCAGATAAGACACAGGCCTAGGAGCTTCCCTCTGGCTAAAGGGAGACTCCACCACCACCACGTGCCCTCGGACACACCTGGTTGCGCAACTTTTTGGAATACAACTTGGCAAAAATTCCACTTGTAAGAATAAAGAACGGCCGGGCGCGGTGGCTCAAGCCTGTAATCCCAGCACTTTGGGAGGCCGAGACGGGCGGATCACAAGGTCAGGAGATCGAGACCATCCTGGCTAACATGGTGAAACCCCGTCTCTACTAAAAATACAAAAAACTAGCCGGGCGAGGTGGCGGGCGCCTGTAGTCCCAGCTACTGGGGAGGCTGAGGCTGGAGAATGGCGTGAACCCGGGAGGCGGAGCTTGCAGTGAGCTGAGATCCCGCCACTGCACTCCAGCCTGGGCTACAGAGCGAGACTCCGTCTCAAAAAAAAAAAAAAAAAAAAAAAAAAGAATAAAGACCACAGTGACACAAAGGTGCAAAACACTCATTGCAGCTTTTATATAAGAGGGAAAAACCAGAAACAACCAAAATGCTCCTTGGTGGGGAATTAGCTACTATGCACATAGACATAATGGAAACATTAAAAGAATGCAGGAGGCTGGGCACCGGGGCTCATGCCTGCAATCCCAGCACTTTTGGAGGCTGAGATGGGATGATCACTTGGGCCTAGAACTTCAAGACCAGCCTGGGCAATGTAGCAAGACCCCATCTCTACAAAGCATGGTGATGCACAACTATGGTCCTAGCTACTCGAGAGGCTGAGGTGGGAGGATGGCTTGAGCCTGGGAGGTCGAGGCTGCAGTGAGCTGTGATTGTGCCACTGCACTCCAGCCTGGACAACAGAGCAAGACCCCATAAAAAACAGCTGCACACCAGGACCAACTGAGCCACTGTGCCCCATATTGGGTCTGTCCCCCTCACAGCAAGGGAGCTCATCAAAGTACTTAGGAATATGAAGGAGCTATTTGAAAAGAACAGGTTCAATCTAAGTATAATGATCTTTTTTTGTTTGTTCTTTTTGAGACAGAGTCTCACTCTGTTGCCCAGGCCTGAGTACAATGGTGCGAACTCGGCTCACTGCAACCTCCACCTCCTGGGTTCAAATAATTATCCTGTCTCAACCCCCCAAGTAGCTGGGATTACAGGCATGCACCACCATGCCCGGCTAGTTTTTGTTGTTTTGAGAGAAGTCTCACTCTTGTCCCACAGGTTTGAGTGCAATATCTCGATCTTAGCTTACTGCAACCTCCGCCTCCCGGGTTCAAACGATTCTCCTGCCTCTGCCTCCCAAGTAGCTGGGATTAAGGCGCCTGCCACCACGCCCGGCTAATTCTTGTATTTTTTAGTAGAGACGGGGTTACACCATGTTGGTCAGGCTGGTCTCAACCTCCTGACCTCAGGTGATCCGCCTGCCTCGGCCTCCCAAAGTGCTGGGATTACAGGCGTGAGCCACCACGCCTGGCCATGGCCGGCTAGTTTTTGTATTTTTAGCAGAGATGGGGTTTCACCATGTCGTTCAGGCTGGCCTCAAACTCCTGACCTCAGGTGATCCGCCTGCCTCGGCCTCTCAAAGTGCTGGGATTACAGGCGTGAGGCACCGCGCATGGCCAATCTTTTTAAAAATTAGAGATTTAGTGTTAATTGAAGATGTTGAGGAATGCAACCTCAATTAGATTTAAATACAAAAACAAAAACAAACCTCCACCTCTCTGTATGTAAATATATCTGGAAAGATGTGCACCAGACAGACACCTCTGGGGACAGACAGAGATTGCAGGCACTGGTCAAGGGGGATCTCACTTTGCGTTGTGCTGTTAAGTAACACGTTTACTGAAAAACAATTTGATGTTTTGATATCTGTATCTATCCATCTATGCTCGCAAAGGATCCTTACGGTCAAGCTAATTAACATATCCATCATCTCACAGTTGGTTTTTCTGGTGACAACACTTAAGATCAACTCTCTTAGCAAATTTCAAGAATACAATAAGGTATCATCAGCTGTGGTCAACATGCTGGACACTATTCCCGGATCTCCTAACTGAGGGATGTACCCTTTGACCAACATCTCCCCTTTCCCCCAACCCCTCACTGTCTTTTCACTCTTACGAGAATACACTCATATACTAAGCAATGGAAGACTTTTTTTTCAAAAGAGGGTAAGAAAGATGTCAGGCTGTCTCTTCAGACTTACCAACTCCTCTTGGATCTGCTGTGTGCGTCTGTTGAGTTGAGCGTTATACTGATGTCTCAAGAAGCGCCTGAAGGAGAATCAAATGTGTGCTGCCTTCAGTATCTCAGAAAGAATGAAATAGTAGTTAGACAATTGCTGACTAGGCTGCCTACTTTACGGTTTCGGCAACACGAATGCAAGTCTGAAAAAGCAAGAGGCCCACCCGCCTGGGAAGAGTGGGGGCCTCTGACACACACCCCAGCTCTGCCTTCTGCCGGAAGGCTTCCATCTGCTTCCGCTCTTCCTCCAGCCTCTCCAGCTCCCACCGCTGCTTCAACAGATTCTCTTGCTCCTTCTTTAGTTTGGTCGCCTGTGGTGATGATGAGAGTAAGCTCGACTGAGATCTGAGATCGTGGGAATCAGATCCTCCTTCATTCTCCATCTCCATTTCTCGCAGACACTACACAATGGTGGCCTGGCCATGCAGGTGGTCACGATCCCCTCCCACCACTCACTCACTCATCCCATCTCATCTGAGCCATTTCCTGCAAGGGCCTTTCTGAGCACCGAACTCTAAACTCCCACAGGATCCTGTACTGGTCCACACTTACTGTAACTTAACAACTGTCCTCCACCTGACACAGCCCCCACCAGGAGGTCAGGACTGTGGGCCTTGGTCAGGCTCTATCTCTAGTTCCCAACCCAGTGCTCAGCACCTAGAATAAGTAGCAGGCACTAAGAATGTAGTTCCTGAATCATGGCCTGGGCAAGGGGAGGGGTCACAGGAGATAGGCCTCCCTCATCTAAATAGAAAGATCTAACTCTTTCAAGGAAACTGTACCATGTTCTCCAAAAACAGCTCCTGGACCAAAATGCCTCAAGACCCGAAACCTGCTCGCCATGGAGAGCCGGGTGCCAGACCACCCGACTAAATCGTGTCTACTCAGTGCACTGGAAAATCCAGATTCTAAGAAGGTTCTCCAACAGCAGGCCGCTAAGCACCTCTAAGAGAACAGCTACTGGCTCCGTGTTGTTAACGTTCTGGAATCCAGGCACGCAAGCGTGGAGGCTGGGAAAGCAGGAGGCGGAAGGGGATGCGTGGGAGCGGGAGAAGCTGGCTGCTGCTGCCCATTGCGGAACCTCAGCCCTGCTATGGCTCTTCTCAGGGCAGCCCCTCAAGTGCCCATCTCACACTAACGAGCAGCTGTGGAGGAGGTCATGGCTGAGAGGGGCTTGTGCCCACCTCCACCTCCTTCAGTTTCAGCTCCTCCATCTGCTGCAGCAGTGCCTCGGCCTGGAGCTTGTCCTCCAGCTGCCTCCTCTCCTCTTCGGCTTTCATCCGTTCTAGCGCCTCCCTTCGGGCCCTTTCATACTCATTTTCGTACCGTTTGTTCTCTTGCTCTGCGGTGGCTTCTTGCTACAAGGGACCGAATGAACACAGGAGGTCAGTATCTGTACTGTAAGCCAACAAAAACCCAGCTTCCTGCCGCCGTTCTGCAGGCCACAGGGCCCAGGCAGATCCTGCCTGAATCCCAAATGACAATGCCCTCAGAGACTAAGTTAGGGAGGGGCTTGATAATGTTGGGTTTCCTCCCCACTCAACAAAACACTTTCTAAAATGAACCAGGCAGCAAAGCGACCAGTGCACGGAGGTGTGGAAGCTCAACCCCAAAGGGTCTACTGGAAGCCAGGGCTGCGAGTTTATGATGCAAATTTCATCAAAAGAGCGACAAAAAAAGCCCTTAAAAACACATGTTCTAGCTGGACCCTGTGGCCCACGCCTTTAATCCCAGCACTTTGAGAGGCCCAGGTGGGAGAATCTTTTAAGGCCAGGAGGCCAGATCAGCCTGGGCAACAGAACAAGACCCCATCTCTACAAAAACTAAAAAATTAGCTGGGCACAGTGGTGCACACATGTGGTCCTAGCTACTCAGGAAGCCGAGTTAGGAGGACTGCTTGAGCCCAGCTGGTCGAGGCTGCACTGAGCTGTGAATTGCGCCACTGCACACCAGCCTGGGTGACAGAGCAAGACCCTGCCTCCAAAAGAAAAAAAGAAGACGCATACTCTACTTGCCACCTCCCAGTCCTGGTCACCTGGCCTTATTCTGCCCTGGGAATTATCACATAGGATTCTGGTATGTGTAAGAGCAAACGTTCAGTTTTCACATGTGTCAAGTAAACTGAGAAAGAGTATACTATACTCCTTAACTGGAGTCACTGACGCTGAAAACGGTAAAGGAATGCAAAGGTGTCAACAGTCCTGCACAGCAGAATGCGGGGCTATTCCCTGAGCCGCATACCACACCTGTTTTTTTTCTTCTTTCTGCGTTTCCCAAGAGTTTACCACATGCTTCTGGTGAAGGTCCAGCTCCACCTGAGGATGGAAGGGGGCGGGTGTGAATCTCCTCACAGGCATGCAGTAGAGAGCGTGGGGCGACTTCAACACGCACAGTGTAAATGCAAGTCAATCAGAAGACCAAAGGACCAGGCGCTCCCACATCAGTCTCCTGAGCTGGTACAAAGTAACAGAGACTTCCTTCCCACCAGCCCTGGGGTTAAGCTGGACGCTGAGATGGAAATACAATTTCGCAGGCCAGCGTGGGTTGGTCTCCTGCATGCCAGGCCCCGGGAGACAGCTGGGTGAGGAGAAGACTCAACTCTGTGTCTGGCACCCCAAAGCTTGCTCTGCAGAGCAGATGGAAAATGTGCTCCCTGTAGCAAGTGATGCGCCAGTGGGTGCAACAAGTTTAGGATTGTTAGTAAGAGATTTGAGCGCAGAGAATCTCCTGGATTAGAAAATGGATCACAACATTCAATCCAAATCTTTTGTCTGGGAAACTGTTTATAAAATTAGCCGGATATGGAGGCGCCCACCTGTAGCCTCAGCTACTCGGGAGGCTGAGGTGGGAGGATCACTTGAGCCCAGGTTCAAGACCAGCCTGAGCAACACAGGGAGACCCTGTCTCTACAAAAAAGTTTTACAATAATCTTTCCCAACTTAGAGCTGTGAACACAGGCAACTAACTTGAATGTTCTGAATAAACTTCTCTGATTTAACGGCTCTAGATGATTCCACCAAAGCCAACAGGGCTAAGGAGTCCCCCCACAGATTAGTGCAAACTACACAAAAGCACTAGATGTTCCATTATTTAGTGACTGGCAATTTCTAAATGTAACTACGAATAACGTGAAGGCACCAAATGTATACAAAAACTGTAAGTTGAAAATAAATTAGTAACAGTGAGGGATGATCTCCCTGCAGCCAAATCTCCACTGAACAAGGCCACCAAGCCAAGAGGCCACCCCCTCTCCTGCAGTTTGTCCTCCTCTCCCCTGCCAGCCCAGTTCAGGCCTTCACCATCCCCCAGCTGGGCTGTCGCAGCACCCCTCCCTGCCAGCTGGCACACTGCTGCCAGAGGGATCTCTCTGAAATGCAGCCGGGATCCTGTGTGCCGCCCCCAGCACCTTCAGAGGAAGGTCACACAAGCTCTTATGGCGTCTGGCACCGTCTGCCTCGCCGGCGTCGTTTCTTGGGGTTCTCCCTATCTGACATCCTAGCCTTACCCAGACACTTTCAGCTCCCGGGGCTCACTCTGCTCTCAAGTCTCAGGCCTGGTTCTCATAGTCACATCAACCTAGAACATCTTTTCCTCACCTCTACACACATACATCCCTTCAAACTCTTCCACCTCAGGAACCCCTCTGGGAAGCCTCCCCGACCCCTCCAGAGTTGAGTGCGCTGGCCCATGATCATCCTCTCAGGCTGGCCCAGCACCCTGCATCCTGCCTGGTAATGAGCTATCCACTGTTTCCCGTGCTGGAGACAGCAGAAACCACGTCTAAGCTCCATGCCGCCACCTGGTAGAAAGGCAGCAGAGGTTCAATCGACATTTGTTCAACAACTGAATGAACCGCTCAGTGCAGCCTGTGCCAGATCTTCTGCCTGGCGCTCTTTTCAGGTGGCTCAAGGTTCCCTCCTCTGTTTCAACCCAGTACAAGATATGTGTTAAAAAAAAAAAAAAATGTCTGGAAACATGATTTCATCTACTTAGGCAAATCAATGGAGGTCTCTGATTTTCACCTCTCGAAGTTTCGGGTTGTTCTTTTTCCAGTGTTCATACAAAAGTTGTTCAGCAATCTATCGAGAAAACACAAAATGGAAAGCCTGATGTCAGTTTTCAGATCCATTCACGTTTTGGATGACACACAGTGGAAGTCAGCTCAGGCTATGAGTGCCTCCATTCATACTGTCACTGCACCCACTGTTCAAACCCTTGTGCTTCACATGCACAGCTCTAAGAACCACATGGCACTACCAAGTGACTCTTGCAATGGTGACAAAAGGGGACCAAAATCTGATGCTACACAGAGGTCTTATCTAGGGGGTCTCAAAATAATACAGCAGGCTGAAAAGCACAGATCAGGGCTCACTGTTTCACATAACTACTTTGGAAGGTAAAACAGATTATTCCCAGATCTCTATGGGCCCACAGAACTGGAAGAAAGGAAAAGCACTCAGATGTAATGACTGAAGGGGCTAAAGAGAATACAGCTAACTGATCCAAAACCCAGTCCCTGCACAAGGACTTAAGCTCCTTTCCTGCTGGCTCTGGAGTTAACTGGCCTCTCATCAGACCTGAGCAGCCAGGAATGGCCCTATATGTGCGACACACTCAGGCTGGGGGCACTCCTGCTCCACAGCCTCCTGAAGGCCTCTGGGAAGTTACCAGTTTCCTCTGCTCTTCTCTGGCTGATTTCAGCTTCCCATGCTGCTCCCGGATTCTTCTTTCGTGCAAGTTCATGCTCAACCTCAGCTCCTCCAGTTCTCTGGCCAGGAGGTCCTGCTCCTCCCGTATGAGCTGCCTGAGCTTCTCCCGTCGGGCCTCCAGACTCTTCCTCTTCTCTTCCTTCATCTTCTCACGCTGATAGGCGTGCATGCTGGGTGAAAGGGGGCCTGCCTGAATCAATCATGCTACAGCCACAGGGAGCGTGCTCTGCTCTGCTGTGTGGGTAAAAGAGGCTGACGCAGTAGATGTGTCATGATGACACAGGAATGTGTCCCCAGCTAAAGTGAAGACAGCAGGTCACAGAATAGTATGCCTAAAAGAAAATCTTGTTTTTGCAAAAAGAAAATGTATAAATGTATAAATAATGTATATATTATCCATCACATAAATCCTACAGTATAGGTCTGCTGTGGCCCTACTTGACTGATGAGGAAACCAAAGCTCATACATTCAGCAAGAGACACGGTCAGGATTTCCATCTAGGTCTATCTGACTTCAAAGCCTACGCTTTCAGCCTCCATGTGTTTACATGTATTTCTATAAAAGCAGTTTGTGTCTGTGTGTGTGTGTGTGTGTGTTTATTTAAGCACAAATACCAATGAGTAAAAGCATGGAAGGATACCTGCGAGACTGTTAACTGTGGCTCTCTATGGGGATATGGGGTTACAAGCAGGCTTCCAAATTCTATCATATTCTTCTGCATCATTTTATCTTTTTCAATGCCAATGTATGGCTGCATAGATGATCTTTTTTTCCACTTCCAGCTGGAAAAACATCACCACGCAGGGAATTCATGCTGCCTGGCAAATCCTACTCTCCCTAAATCCTTAAGGCCTCATCCCCTGACTGGCAAGTAGCCCCCACCTCCATCCAATCGGCAGTTACCGCAAAATTACCTCCGCTGGTAGGAGGTTTTAGAGCTCCATTCTGCCTGTTTGGAGCTACAGATGTCAGACATCCTGAAGTAACGGCTGTTCTGCTCCCATTGCTGCCGAAGCCGGGCCTCCTGCTCTCGCTGTCGTGCTAACTGCTGATTCAGGTGCTGCTGGCTGTACCAGTAGGACGGCAGCGTGGGGAGCGCCATCTGAGAACAGGAATGGGAGGAAAGTGAGCCACTGTAAACCCCGGGAACCCTCACCAGCTTGGCCTCATCCCTTTAACAAGTGGTCACCACCCCTTGGCTGCACAGTGAAATTACCGGGTGGAACTTAAATCCCAGCTCCTTGGGAGGCTGAGGCAGGAGAATCGCTTGAACCCAGGAGGTGGAAGTTGCAGTGAGCCAAGATCGTGCCACTGCACTCCAGCCTAGGCAACAGTGCAAGACTTCGTCTCAAAACAAAACAAAACAATAAACCGGCCGGGCACGGTGGCTCAAGCCTGTAATCCCAGCACTCTGGGAGGCCGAGACGGGCGGATCACGAGGTCAGGAGATCGAGACCATCCTGGCTAACACGGTGAAACCCCGTCTCTACTAAAAAAAATACAAAAAACTAGCCGGGCGAGGTGGCGGGCGCCTGTAGTCCCAGCTATTCAGGAGGCTGAGGCAGGAGAATGGCGTAAACCCGGGAGGCGGAGCTTGCAGTGAGCTGAGATCCGGCCACTGCACTCCAGCCCGGGCGACAGAGCGAGACTCCGTCTCAAAAACAAAACAAAACAAAACAAAAAAACAATAAACCTTAGCCAGATGCGGTGGCTCACGCATGTAATCCCAACAGTTTGGGTGGCTGAGGCAGGAGGATCACTTGAGGCCAGGAGTTGGAGACCAGCCACATCATGAGACCTCATCTCAACAAAAATTAGCCAGGAGTGGTGGCACGCCTGTAATCCCAGCTACTCAGGAGGCTGAGACAAGAGGACTGCTTGAGCCCAGGATGTCAAGGCTGCAGCGAGCCACGATAGCACCACTGCACTTAGCCTGGGCGACAGTGAGACTCTGTCTCAAAAAAACCCTAAAACATCAAAAATTCTGGACTGCATGCACCCAGCTGTGGGCCAGCCACCACCAGGGACACAACAGACAGACACAGGGATTGTCCTAAGATTGCTAGACTAGGCACATCGGGGGCATTCACGCTCTACTTAAACAGAGACAATAATGTAACGAATACATGTACGTGCCAAGCACTCAATACATACGACTTTTTTTCATTCTTACAAGCACCTCGCTATTTGGCAGGTGAGGAAACTTAAGTTCGAAGAGGTGAAGTGATTTGCTCAGGACCACGGAGCCAGGAAGCAAAGGAAATAAACAAGCTGGGTTCCTAATTCATGTCCGTCTGAGACCAAAGCCCACGGTTCTCTACACTGCGAGGGGCTGCCTGTTGGGACCAACCTGCCCTGGCTCTGGCAGCCCCCTGGGAGGGACCTCGCCTGATATAACACTCGGAAGTATTTTGGGCTACCATGGAGGACAGACCTTTCACCCTGCAGATGAAGAAGCTGAGAGCTAGAGAGAGGAATTGCCTGAGCAATGTAGGGATACAGCTGGAGCCCTGAAAGCAGAGAGCAGTCTCACTCCAGGGACCAATTCCCCTGTCCCAAAAGCTGTCCTCGAGTGCAGGGTCGATGCAGTGCCTGGGTAGGAACGCCTGTCGAATAAGCGAAAAAGCCTGGTCCACGCCAAGAATCTCATACTCGAGGTCCTCCAAGTTTGGGGGCAAACACTCTGCATCTATGGTCCAAATGTAGCCGGCGGGCTGCTAACGTGTGACCTCGGTCTCGAGACCGTGGCAAGCTTCACATACTTTTTTCCCCGCCCCGTAAAACCGCCAGTGGATCAACTTTTGCATCAAGAGTCAAAAGTTTAAGATTCCGGTCCCAGATTGGCCACCCACAAGCTGGTCTACTCCCCGAACACTTCGCATCCCTCTCTCGACCTGAACATGCAAGTGCAACAAAGGGGGTCACGGCGCGTCGGGAGCAGAGTGAGGACCCAGGAGGCGCCCTGAGCTCGCGTCCGTGGACTGCCGCCCCGGTTCCCGCCCGCGCGGGCCGCCTGCGGGCCCTGCCCTAACGCCGGATCCGGCCGAGTCCAACCCCTCGACTCACATTTCTCTGAGTCTTGGAGTTTCCGAAGAGTCCCCCGGCCCGAGTTCCCGCAGGCACGAAGTGGGCGGGCCAGTCCCCCGGTGTAATTCCCAGACGAGCTACAGCAACGCCGGCAGTTTCCGCCCTGGTTGCGCCAGCAACGAGCCCGACGACGGAGCGTCGCAAGGGCCAAGCCTCCTTCAGCGCGAAGGGAGACTGTGTTTTTTTTCTCTGGTGCCCCCTCATGGCCGGCGGGAGATAAACAGCAAACGTCGCTACTCCTTGAACTAGGGAAGGACGGAGGCAAAGCATCTGTCCGTGCACTGCGCGTATTTGAGGATGGTGGTTACCATCACCTGAAGGTGAAGGCGGAAACCAGGGGGAGGAGAATATAAGCCAGTGATCCTCAAACCTGGCTGCGCATGGGAATCACCAGATACCAGCCTGGGCAACATAGAGGGACCCCTGTCTCTAAAAAAATTTTTAAACTTAATCCGGCATGGTGGGACTTGTGGTGCCAGCTACTCGGGAGACTGAGGTGGAAGGATCATTTAAGCCCAGGAGATCAAGGCTGCTGTGAGCCATGACTGTGCCACTGCACTCCAGCCTCGGTGACAGAGCCAGACACTGTCTCAAAAAAAAAGAAAAGAAATCCAGATACCTTAAAAAAATCCAGATGCCCAAACGAAACCCCAAATCCCATCTGAGAGTACCAGTGTTTTCCAAAATTCCCCAGGTGTGTTCAATGTACAACTTGGGCAGAGACCTGCTGGCATAAGTAGATGGAAGTTATTGGTAATTTTTTTTTTTTTTTTTTTTTTTTTTTTTTTGAGACGGAGTCTCGCTCTGTCGCCAGGTTGGAATGCAGTGGCACAATCTCGGCTCACTGCAACCTCTGCCTCACGGGTTCAAGCGATTACCCTGCCTCAGCCTCTCGAGTAGCTGGGACTACAGGCGCCCGCCACCACACCCGGCTAATTTTTTGTATTTTAGTAGAGACGGGGTTTCACCATATTGGCCAGGCTGGTCTTGATCTCCTGACCTCATGATCCACCTGCCTCAGGCTCCCAAAGTGCTAGGATTACAGGAGTAAGCCACCGCGCCCAGTCAATAACTTTATATTATAGTATTATATTGGTGATGAGTTCAAGAGTGTTCATTCTATTAGTATGTTTTATAACTCATGTGTGCTACAAGCATTACATACCAACTATTCCATTAAAAAGAAAATGAAGAAAAATACTTACTTGTTTGTTCTCTTTTCTTTCATTTTCCTATTCTTTCGTTTCTTCTTCATTTCTCCATTCTGTATTCATCTCTGGTTTTCCTGGATGCAGCATCATGGCCTCAGCTGGGTTCAGTGGCTCACGCCTGTAATCCCAGCACTTTGAGAGGCCAAGGAGGGTGGATTACCTGAGGTCAGGAGTTGAAGACCATCCTGGCCAACATGATGAAACCCTGTCTCTACTAAAAATATAAAAATTAGCCGGGCATGATGGCAGATGCTTGTAATCCCAGCTACTCGGGAAGCTGAGGTAGGAGAATCGCTAGAACCTGGGAGACAGAGGTTGCAGTGAGCTGAGATTGCGCTGCTGCACTCCAGCCTGGGCGACAGAGTGAGCCTCTGTCTCCAAATTAAATAAATAAATAAATAAAATTAGCAGGCTGTGGTGGCGCACACCTATAGTCCTAGCAACTTGGGAGGCTGAGGTGGGAGGATCACTTGAGCTCAGGATAGGGAGGCTGCAGTGAGCCGTGATCACACCATTGCACTCCAGCCTGAGTGACAGAGCGAGACCCTGTCTCAAAACATGGCCTCTACAGTCAGAACGCCCAGGTTTCAAGCTATACCGCGCTGGTGTAGTCTTGGGCAAGTCACTTCGTCTGTCTGTGCCTCAGCTTCCTACTCCGTGGAATGAGAGTAAAAATAGTGCAACTTTCACACTGGGCGTGGTGGCTCATGCCTGTAATCCCGGTACTTTGGGAGGCCAAGGCTGGCGGATCTCTTGAGGTCAGGAGCTCGAGACCAGCCTGGCCAACATGGTGAAACGCCATCTCTACTAAAAATATAAAAATTAGCTGGGCGTGGAGGCGGGCACCTGTAGTCCCAGCTACTCGGGAGGCTAAGGCAGGAGAATCGCTTGAACCCAGGAGGCAGGGGTTGCAGTGAGCCAAGATTGTGCCTCTGCACTTTAGCCTGGGTGACAGAGCAAGACTCTGTCTCAAAAAAACAAAGCAAAACAAAAAATAGTGCAACTTTCTAGGGTTGCCCGTGTGAGAATAAATGGAGCATGCCCAGGAGTAGGGCATCCAGTGCATCCCAGGTGAGCCCAAACCTGAGCCTTCTTTCACATCCCCCTTTAGTTGGCACCCGTTTAATCAGGGTCTGTCCCATTGCATGCATAAGAGTCCTCAAGTTTCCCTCCCATTAGTCCCTACCCCCTTGGCCAAATTCATGGCCACTCTTTCATGTTGTGTCCCCAATGCAGAGGGGAGGCAGCAGCCCGCTGCAGTCACTCAGCAGAGATGCCCACCCAACAAAGGAGACCGACACATAAATGTCTGTTGATAGGAACTTCAGAAACACATGAATTGGACCAGGCACAGTGGCTCACAACTGTAATCCCAGTATTTTGGGAGGCTGAGGCGGGTGGATCATTTGAGGTCAGGAGTTCGAGACCAGTCTGGCCAATGTGGTGAAACCTTGTCTCTACTAAAAATACAAAAATTAGCCAGATGTGGTAGCACGCGCTTGTGATTCCAGCTACTCGGGAGGCTGAGGCATGAGAATCACTTGAATCCAGGAGGCAGAGTTTACAGTGAGCCGAGATCCAACCACTGAACCCCAGCCTGGGCAACAGAGCGTCTCAAAAAAAAAAAAAAAAAAAAAAAAAAAAAAAAAAGAAAAAAAAAGGCCGGGCGCGGTGGCTCAAGCCTGTAATCCCAGCACTTTGGGAGGCCGAGACGGGCGAATCACGAGGTCAGGAGATCGAGACCATCCTGGCTAACACCGTGAAACCCCATCTCTACTAAAAATACAAAAAACTAGCCGGGCGAGGTGGCGGGCGCCTGTAGTCCCAGCTACTCCGGAGGCTGAGGCAGGAGAATGGCGTAAACCCGGGAGGCGGAGCTTGCAGTGAGCTGAGATCCGGCCACTGCACTCCAGCCCGGGCTACAGAGCAAGACTCCGTCTCAAAAAAAAAAAAAAAAGAAAAGAAAAGAAAAAGAAAGAAAGAAATATGTGAGGTGGGGCAAGGGAAGGGAGATCTGATCCTGATTTTGTGCTTCTTGGGCAAGACTTTTCCACTATCTGGGCCTCAGTTTCCTCATCTGTATAATGATGAGATAAGCTCCACTAGCGGAACTTTAGGGCTTAGGGCTTGACCAGCATGCCGGAGGGCAACCATTCCCAAGTGACCTGATTCTGGAAGCCTGAAGTCTCCAGATTACAGCCTCCATTCTCTTTTGCTGGCCAGATATCCTCACCAGCCCCCTTAGTTCAACTCGGAACCTCTGGATTACATAGCTGCTGGCTGTCGCTATTAAGCAACTTTACAAGAATATTTTCCTTTGCTCCTCTTGGGCATTCTATGAGATATCTTATTGTCCCCATTTGAGAATTGCCTAAACTAAGCCTCAGAAAGGTGGCATGGCTTGCCTGAGGAGCCGCAGCTGATAGATGGTTGAGCCATGATTTGAAACCAGTTCTGCCTGATCCCAGTGCCTGAGCCCTCTTGCTGCAACACAAAAGCAGGGATCATCATGTTCCTTGCTGCAGTCCCCATGCCATGCCTTGTACATGGTAGGCTCTCTCTATATATATATAATATATATTATATATAACATACATATATATTTTATATATATGTATAATATATATTATATATAACATACATATATATTTTATATATGTATAATATGTATTATATATAACATACATATATATTTTATATATATGTATTACATATTATATATAATATACACATATATTTTATATATATGTATAACATATATATATATATTTTTGAGACAGAATCTCACTCTATCGCCCAGGCTGGTGGAGTGCAGTGGCACGAACTTGGTTCACTGCAGCCTCTGCCTCCTGGGTTCAAGCAATTCTCCTGCCTCAGCCTCTTAAGTAGCTGGGATTACAGGTGCTTGCCACCACGCCTGGCTAATTTTTGTACTTTTTTTCAGTAGAGGTGGGTTTTCGTCATGTTGCCCAAGCTGGTCTTGAACTCCTGACCTCAGCCATCAGCCTCCCAAAGTGCTGGGATTACAGGTGTGAACCACCGTGCCCACCCTCAATCAATACTTGTGTTGAGAATGAAAAAGTGAATGGATCTCCAATTTTGAATACCTTCTTTTCCTTCTCCAAAGGAAAAAGGAATCTATGATGTTAAGAGAAAGCAAAAAGAAGAAAATGAATGAGCATTTCTTGAACATCTGCTATGTGCCAGGTGCTTTGAGATATATTACCTTATTTAAGCTTACCTCCAACCTGGGAGGAGCGTGTTCCTGCCCCCATTTTGCAGATGAGGGCACCGAGGCTCAGAGAGGTGAAGTAACTCTCCTGAAGTCACACAGCAAAGACTATAAAAGCCAGGATTTACAACAAACTTCTTAGACTGTGAATCCCTCTTCAGTGTGTTTTTCTGGGAGCTTGTGGCTTGCAAGTGTAGCTCTTAAAAGAGGCCTGTGGCTGGGCACAGTGGCTCATACCTGTAATGCCAGCACTCTGGGAGGCCGAGGAAGGTGGATCACTTGAGGTCAGGAGTTCGAGGCCAGCCTGGGCAACATAGTGAAACCCCATCTCCACCAAAAATACAAAAATTAGCCGGGTGTGGTAGTGCGCGCCTGTAGTCCTAGCTACTCAGGAGGCTGAGGCAGGAGAATCGTTTGAACCTCGGAGGTAGAGGTTGCAGTGAGCTGAGATCATGCCACTGCACTCCAGCCTGGGTGACAGAGTAAGACTCCGTCTCAAAAAAAAGAGGCCTGCAAATGTGAACATACAAAGAATTTGGCAATATGAAATATTCAATTACAGGTCAATTACTACAGCGTGCAGGGGGCTGAGAGGGGAAGCTCTGGTAGGAACCCTCAGGTTGGGTCTGCTCCTGGGCTTGTGACTGGGTATCCTAGCGTGGGAGAAGAAAACAAGAATGGGGAGAGGGGGTGACGCTATGGGAGCCACTCTCCATTTGATGAAACATGACAGTACTGGAAGCCGCACAATGCCATCATTTAATTAGTAGGTACCATTATGAAGGTATGACATTTCAACACCAACCACTCCAGCTTCTTGCTTCACACCCTACCCCACCTGAAGACAAGGCTGCAGAAGTAGACAGGTGTGTTCCAAGACCCTGGGGCTACTAGGCTGCCTCTCAGAGCCCCAGCTTTGTGTTTTAATAATACTAACAAAAGGGTCCAGTGAGGTCATTCACACCTGTAATTCCAACACTGTTTGGGAGGCCAAGGAGGATAGCTTGAACCCAGGCATTTAAAACCAGCCTGGCAATATAGAGTTTTGCTCTTTTTGCCCAGGCTGGAGTGCAACGGCACGATCGCGGCTCACTGCAACCTCCGCCTCCTGGGTTTAAGTGATTCTCTTGCATCAACCTCCCGAATAGCTGGGATTACAGGCATGTGCCACCATGCCTGGCTAATTTTGTATTTTTAGTAGAGACAGGGTTTCTCCATGTTGGTCAGGCTGGTCTTGAACTTCTGACCTCAGGTGATCTGCCCACCTCGGCCTCCCAAAGTGCTGGGATTTGCACTTGGCCTAATGCTCACAATTTAAGACCACAGGTTCCAGTTTGCTGACGCTCACCCCACCCAAAGCCCTTGCTTTATAGAGGAGGAAATGGGGGCTCAGAAATGGGGACTGTGTGCCTAAACGAGGTAAGTGGTACAGCCAGCGTGACAGTGAAAGCAGCCGGTAGCCTCCATGGGTAGAGGCAGAAACTGAAGCCACAAAGAGGAGGAGACTCAGCCAACACCTGTTTACCAGTTACTGAACCTTGATTGTCCTGTTCCTGGGTGACCACCTTCATCCTCACAGTGTCTTTAGGAGTATGAGTTAGAGTAACCCCACTGAGGCTTAGAGTAGTTGGGCAGAGCACTCTGATGGTCTTTATAGTGCATCAGGGTTCCCATCCCAAATCCCACACCAGTTGCCTTCTGCTGGGGTGTCAGGTATGGGGCACAGTCCACCAAAATGGGGCATCAGGCCAGTCCTGTGTTTTCTGTGACTTTCCTGCCCACAGGCACCCACTGGCCATTCCTGGATGACAGAGAGCCTCTACTTCCTAAGTCCCAAAGTTCAAAATGACTGGTAGACCATATCAGAGCAGTTCCATCGTCTGCTCAGCCTTGAACATTCCATGGCTCCCCATTTCCCTTGGCACGAAGCCCATACCACTGGGCCCAGCCTGGTCTGGTCCCCTACTGACATCACTGACCACACTGGTCTTTTCTTTAACTCTCACCACCACCGTTCCCGCTATGCTGTTCCCTCTGTCCGGAAGACCCTTCCCCTCTGCTAACTCCTACTCAGACTTCAGGATCCCATTGTAAATGTCCCTTCATTGGAGAAACCCTCCTGATTCCCTCTGACCGGATTACTTGGTGTCAGGACAGATTGTATTTTTCTTCCATAGCTTTCATTGCAGCATTAAATAAATGATTTTTTTTTTTTTTTTGAGATGGTATCTTGCTCTATTGCCCAGGCTGGAGTGCAATGGCACAGTCTCAGGTCACTGCAACCTCCACCTCCTGGGTTCAAGTAATTCTCATACCTCAGACTCCTGGGTAGCTGGGACTATAGGGATGCGCCACCACGCCCAGCTAATTTTTGTATTTTCAGTAGAGACAAGATTTCACCATGTTGGCCAGGCTGGTTTCGAACTCCTGACCTCAAGTGATCCACCCGCCTTGGCCTCCCAAAGTGCTGGGATTATAAGTGTGAACCACCATGTCTGGCCTGATTAAATCTCATAAAAAGCTTAGGCACCAAGTACTTTTCTAAAATCCATTTTCATTGAGAACAGAAATATGTCATCTAAAAAAGCAAATATTGCTGAGGTGGGTGGATCACCTGAGGTCAGGAGTTCATGACCAGCCTGGCCAATATGGTGAAACCACGTCTCTACTAAAAATACAAAAATTAGCCGAGCATGGTGGCACACGCCTGTAATCCCAGCCATTCAGGAAGCTGAGGCAGGAGAATCACTTGAACCTGGGAGGCAGAGTTTGTGTGAGCTTAGCCAAGATCTTGCCAGTGCACTCCAGCCTGGGCAACAAGAGCAAAACTTCGTCTCAAAACAAAAGCAAATATTGGGACTGGGCACAGTGGCTCACGCCTATAATCCCAGCACTTTGGGAAACCAAGGCGGGTGGATCACTTGAGGTCAGGAATTCAAGACCAGCCTGGCCAACATGGTGAAACCTGTCTCCACTAAAAAAAAAAAAAAAAAAAAAAAAATACAAAAAATTAGCCAGGTATGGTGGCACAAACGTGGAATCTCAGCTACTTGGGAGGCTGAGGCAGGAGAATTGTTTGAACCCGGGAGGCGGAGGTTGCTGAGAGCAGGGAGATTGTACCACTGCACTCCAGCCTGAGCAACAGAGTAAGTGAGACTGTCTCAAAAAAAAAAAAGTAAATGTTAAGAAAGCCCATTACTATATCTTCTTCTTCAGTTAGAATGACTATAGTACATTTACTCACTCAATTACACAGCATTAGAAGTACCAATAAAAATAAGCAAAAGTTACAATTTTCCTATAGAGAAGGATGTTTAAACTGTGCTTACTGTAAAATTGATTCAGTGAGGAACTTCGGTCTTTAGATTTTGCTTCAAAGTTAAACCTAACTGTTCCCATGGAATCAAAACTGTACAGGTAGTTTATCATAGAGGTACAAATTCCAATGTGATTTGTTTTGTTTTCTATATTCAAAACATTTTGACACAAGGAAGTTAATAAGAGAAGAAAGGAACAAATACCCTATGGGTTCAAAACCATTACCTGGACTTGTTATCTGCCAGGCAGAGGCTGTGTGCTAATGCCTGTCCTCATTTTTAAATGCTCAGATTCTTACATGATTCATTGCCATTAACAACGCCCGTCTGTGAGCTCCTTAAGAGAGCGCCATCTTTGATCCCACATTGCCTGGCAAAGCCTGGTCCAAGAGAAAAGTTCCAGTAGTGATTGTGGAACTGAATGGAATGAAAAAGGTCGGCTGGGCACGGTGGCTCATGCCTGTAATCACAGCACTTTGGGAGGCCGAGACAGGCGGATCACCTGAGATCAGGAGTTCAAGACCAGCCTGGGCAATGTGGTGAAAGCCGGTCTCCACTAAAAATACAAAAATTAGCTGGGCGCCGTGGCACGCACCTGTAGTCCCAGCTACTCGGGAGGCTGAGGTGGAGAATCACTTGAACACGGGAGGCAGAGGTTGCAGTGAGCCGAGGTCATGCCACTACACTCCAGCCTGGGTGACAGAGTAAGATTCTGTCTCCAAAAAAAAAAAAAAAAGAAAAAGTTGGCTTTCTCTTTCTTTTTGGGACAGGGTCTTGCTCTGTCATCCAGGGTGCAGTGCAGTGGCACAATCATGGCTCACTGCAGCCTTTATCTCCTGGGCTCAAGTAATCCTCCGACTCAGCCTCCTGAGCAGCTGGGACCACAGGCACATGCACCCCCATGCCCTGTTAATTTTTTTTTGTTTTTGTAGAGATGAGATCTTTCTGTGTTGCCCAGGTTGGTTCATTTTTATGTTTCTTCAATTTAATGACAATGGTAGTGTGCTATGACACTGTCTTAGGACTGTGACACGGTCAGGCTTCCTTAGAACATTTTTTCAGTTTGAGACTACAAAGGCCAGGCCCTCTCAGCCCCTGAGGCTGGCCCTGTAGAGAGAGGACAAAGTGGCATTCCCCCTCTGCTCTGTGCTGTTTAAATGACCAAAATACTATTTTTATCCAGTAACTGAAAAAATGTCCAAAACTTGGCTGTATCCCACTTGGGTGTTTCCTGGGATGGCAGCAAGTGGGCCTGCTGGCGGGCGTGCCTTCACATTAATTAGGGAGAGGCAGCAGACGGGCCCCGAGAAACAGCAAGGAGAATTGGCATGGTGGCTCTTAACACCCAGAGGAGTTGGCTCAACAAAGCCCATTTGGCACATTTAGTCCTGCTGAAAACCTGGCACTTGGGGAGGTGACATCACTGGAATCAATTATCCCCACAATTGCCAGTCCTGGGTAGAAATAACTCCGTAAATCGATTCATAGTAGCCACACCATTCATCGAGGCCACCTGCCTGCCAGCATGCAAACTGCCCTGTCTACATGAACCCATTGAAACCTCACATCAGCCCTGAGAGGGAGTTAGCATTGCTACTGTCCTAACTTTACAGATGAGACAACAGAGGGAAGACTTTACACGTACACAGGAGAAGCTCATGTGAAGATGGAGGCAGAGGCTGGAGCGAGACGGGAATGCCTAGAGCCACCAGAGGCTGGAAGAGGCAAGAATGGATTTTCTTCCAGAGTTGTCTTTTAATTTTAATTTTGTAGAGACGAGGTCTTGCTATGTTGCCCAGGCTGGTCTCAAACTCCTGATCTCAAGCAATCCTCCCTCCTTGTCCTCCCAAAGTCCTGGGATTACAGGTGTGAGACACCAAGCCCAGCCTCCTTTTTTTTTTTTTTGGTGACAGGATCTTGCTACGTGGCCCAGGCTGGTCTCAAACTCCTTGACTCAAGGAGTTGTTCCACCTCAGCCTCCCAAGTAACTAGGATTACAGGCACGCACCACCATGACCAGCTCAGAGGCTTCGGAGAGAGTGTGTTCTAGCCAACACCTTGATTTTGCCCTAGTGATACTAATTTTGGACTTCTGGCCTTTAGACCTGTGAGAGAATACATTTTGATTGTTTTAAATCATCAAGCAGCCATAGGACACTGACACAGGAAGTGACTTGCTCAAGGCCACGCAACTAGAAAGTAGAAGTGCTAAGCTTTAAACATAGTAAGTATTCAATAAGTGTTAGCTGTCATTGTTATTATTACTATGCTGCAATAAAGAAGCTGCGTTTATTGGATAAAATGTCAGGAAGACCACGAACTTGGCCTACTTTACCCATCCCAACAGACGCCTCTGGGGGAAAGACGGCCTGTGTAACAAGGATTTGATGATTCGGCTGGGGAAGATGTTATTAACACTGGGTGGAGCTGGTTCAGGAAAATGATGAAACTTTGCGGAGTGAACACCTCACCCACACTGAATTGATTCCAAACATTGCAACTCCATTGGTAAAGCGGGTCCTACAGATTAATTGCAGAGAGGGTTTGCAACTCATGGAGAAGTAGAGTGACCCAACAATCCAAAAAGATGAGGTGGCTTCTCTGTGCCTGGTAGGAGTTCCCTGACACTACGGGAAGCTAAGGGGAGAAACTGATGGCCTGTAGCCAAAGCCAACTTGTTGAAGCTTTCTGTGGCTCTTCCCCTTTTCCTTCCCACCTCTCCCCCGCCCTGTTTCCTCTCTTTCCCTCCCTTCTATTCTTGAACAATTCAATCCAAAAGTCAATAGGTGGGTCCCAGCAAGGTAAATGTCAGTAATGGGGGGCACTGGGGAGGGTACATGCTAGTCTAAAGAGGGGTGTCGAGCTGGGTGCAGTGGCTCACCCCTGTAATCCCAGTGCCTTGGGAGGCTAAGGCAGGAGGATTGCTTAAGGCCAGAATTTCGAGGCCAGCCTGGACAACATAGTGAGACCCTGTCTTAACAAAAAATTTAAAAATTAGCCGGGCATGGCGATGCATGACTGTGATCCCAACTACTTGGGAGTCTGAGGCAGGAGGATTGCTGGAGCCCAAGAGGTAGAGGCTGCAATGAGCTGTGATCATGCCACTGCACTCCAGTCTGGGCAACAGAGTGAGATCCTGTTTCTAAACAACAAAAACAACAAAGATGGGTGTCAGATCCCAAATGGAATAAGAAAGGTGTCTGCATGGGGTGGGGGTGGCCAGAGCTCAGCAAGTGAGGAGGGCATCCTCATGGAAAGGCAGACTGGCAGGGGCTACAGGAGCGTCAGCAGGGCATGAGGGGCATCCTTGCTGGGGAGGGAGTGGCAGCAATGATAGGAAATTGTAACCTATGGGGGATTGATCAAATGAGGGAAAAACAAGGAGAACACCAGGTTTCTCACTGCAGGAGAAGGGAGCTACAAACAGGAAAAGGTAGAAAAGTAGAATTAACCCATGGAGATAGATTAGAACTGGATCTATCAGGGTGAAAACCCATGGTTTTCTTTTTTCTTTCTTTTTTCTTTCTTTCTTTTCTTTTCTTTTTTTTTTTCTTTTTTCTTTTCTTTCTTTTTTTTTTTTGAGACGGAGCCTTGCTCTGTCACCAGGCTGGAGTGAAGTGGCATGATCTCGGCTCACTGCAACCTCTGCCTCCCAGGTTCAAGTGATTCTCCTGCCTCAGCTTCCTGAGTAGCTGGGATTACAGGCATGCACCACCATGCTCAGCTAATTTTTGTATTTTTAGTAAAGATGGGGTTTCACCATGTTGGCCAGGATGTTCTTGATCTCTTGATCCACCCACCTTGGCCTCTCAAAGTGCTGGGATTACAGGCGTGAGCCGCTGCACCCGGCCAAAACCATGGTTTTCAATATGGATAGAAGACTATAGGAACAAATACAGATAAACATAGACATGAATGTGTACGTGTGCATATAAAACTAAGTGAGTCTAGGAGAAGGGACGCTGCGATAATAATAAGCACATCTAGGCCAGGCGCAGTGGCTCACACCTGTAATCCCAGCACTTTGGGAGGCTGAGGCAGGTGGAGCATGAGGTCAGGAGTTCAAGACCAGCCTGACCAACATAGTGAAACCCCATCTCCACTAAAAATACAAAAATTAGCCGGGTGTGGTGGCACGCACCTGTAATCCCAGCTACTCAGGAGGCTGAGGCAGGAGAATTGCTTGAACCCGGGAGGCGGAGGTTGAAGTGAGCCAAGATCACGCCATTGCACTCCAGCCTGGGTGACAGAGCAAGACTCTATCTCAAAAAAAACCACAAAAAACAAAAAACGAAATATAAAAATCTCCCAAAACACAAGAAGCACATCTAGATCTTGGTTTCTAAATACCATTGTCCACCGGAAAGAGCCAGGGCTTTTCGGAGAAATGGCTGGTTTGGAGACCAGGGCAGGGAAAGTACAAGATAAGCCTGGAATATCTTGTGCTAGAGAGTAAGGAAGGACTTAATGATGGGGACATGACCGAAACACACAGAAGCTAGCTTGGAGGGGCTTTCGCTGGCCAAATCTTGGACGATTTGAGCCACTAAATAAATAGTAATAAGCCAGGCATGATGGCTTATACGTGTAATCCCAGCACTTTGGGAGGCTGAGGTGGGTTGATCACCTGAGGTCAGGAGTTCGAGACCAGCCTGGCCAACATGGTGAAACCTTGTCTCTACTAAAAATACAAAAATTAGCTGGGCATAGTGGCACGTGCCTGTAATCTCAGCTACTCAGGAGGCTGAGGCAGGAGAATTGATTGAACCTGGGAGGTAGAAGTTTTAGTGGGCTGAGATTGCACCATTACACTCCAGCCTGGGCGACAGAGTGAGACTCTGTCTCTAAATAAATAAATAAAAAGTAATGGATTGTAACCCACGGAATCACAAGTCCCCACTGATGTAAATAAATAAATGGAAAGTTTTACAAGTGATGGGGTATTTACTTTACCTAGTGCCTCCCTGCAAAATATTTAATTTCAAAGAGGAAGAGAATAGCTTTGCGGTAGAGAAGAGTGAAGACATCTTATTCAAATAATCAAAGTTAAGACCTGCAATAATAGGCGCACACCTGTAGTCCCAGTTACTCAGGAGGCTGAGGTGGGAAGATTTCTTGAGCTCAGGAGTTCAAGGCCACAGTGAGCTATGATCGCACCACTGCATTCCAGCCTGAGCAACAGAGGCAAGATTGTGCCTCTTAAAAAAAAAAAAAAAAAGGCTGAGCGCGGTGTTTCACGCCTGTAATCACAGTACTTTGGGAGGCCAAAGCGGGCGGATCAGGAAGTCAGGAGATCGAGACCATCCTGGCTAACACAGTGAAACCCGTCTCTACTAAAAATACAAAAAATTAGCCAGGTGTGGTGGCGGGCACCTGTAGTCCCAGCTACTCAGGAGGCTGAGGCAGGAGAATGGTGTGAACCCAGGAGGCAGAGCTTGCAGTGAGCCGAGATCCCGCCACTGCACTCCAGCCTGGGCGACAGAGCGAGACTCTGTCTCAAAAAACAAAAAACAAAAAACCCATTAGATTTTCAATAATGGGACAAATAAAAATCACTGTGTCATCTGTTATGATACAATGAGAAGCGCAGAGCATCACTCCTGTGATAGTTTGTGACATACAAAATCTATAGCTGCTTCTAGTGTTAAGATGTACAACTTGAATCTAACCATGAAGAAACATCAGACAAAACCAAAATGAAGGATACTCTACAAAGCTACTGTCCTGGGGCTGGGCTTCGTGGCTCCTGTAATCCCAGCACTCTGGGAGGCCGAGGCGAGAGGATCACTTGAGGTCAGGAGTTCGAGACCAACCTGGCCAACATGGTGAAACCCCATCTCTACCAAAAATATAAAAAATTATCAGGGTGTGGTGGCAGGTGCCTGTAATCCCAGCTACTTGGGAAGCTGAGGCAGGAGAACCGCTTGAACCTGGAAGGTACAGGTTTCAGTGAGCCAAGATTGTGCCACTGTACTCCAGCCTGGGTGACAGAGTGAGACTCCATCTCAGAAAACAAAAACAAAAACAAAGTAACTGTCCTGTCCTTTTCAAAAGTGTCAAGGTCATTGGAGTCCAGGAAAGACTGAGGAATTGTTCTAGAGTGAAGGAGACTCTAGAGACAGAGCAACTGTCCTGAACTGGACCCTTAGGCTACAAAGGACATTATTGAGGGTAGGTGCTGTGGCTCATACCTATAATCTCAGCACTTTGGGAGGCTGAGGCGGGTGGATCACCTGAGGCCAGGAGTTCGAGACCAGTCTGACCAATATGGTGCAACCTCATCTCTACTAAAAATACAAAAATTAGCTGGGTGTTGTGGCATATGCCTGTAATCCCAGCTACTCAGGAGGCTGAGGCAGGAGAATTGCTTGAACCTGGGAGGCGGAGGTTGCAGTGAACCAAGATCACATCACTGCACTCCAGCCTAGGTGATAGAGTGAGACTCTGTCTCAAAAAACAAAAACAAAAACAAAGGATATTACTGGGACAAATGGCAAACTTTGAATAAGGTCTGAGGATTAGGTGGTAGCAGTACATCAGGGTGAATTTCCTGCATGGATGGATGTACAGTGATTCTGCAGGAGAGCGTCCTTGTTTGGAGGAAATACACATTCAGGTGTTTAGGGCAATAGGACATTGTTTCAGCAACGATGCTCAAATGGTTCAGGAAGAAAATCTGTAACTGTAGTTGTAACTTTTCTGTAAGTTTGAGATTGTATCAAAAAAAAAAAAGAAAAGAAAAAATGCTGTGTGTGGCTGACATCTTGTTCTTAACAAATTCCAATTAGTTGCCAACATTTAAAAATCAAGCAATTTTTACCTACAGATCTAGTTTTTTGTTTTTTTGGTTTTTTTTGAGACGGAGTCTCGCTCTGTCACCCAGGCTGGAGTGCAGTGGTGCGACCTCGGCTCCCTGCAAGCTCTGCCTCCCGGGTTCACGCCATTTTCTTGCCTCAATCTCCCATGTAGCTGGGACAACAGGCGCCCACCACCACGCACAGCTAATTTTTTGTACTTTTAGTAGAGACGGGGTTTCACCGTGTTAGCCAGGATGGTCTCGATCTCCTGACCTCATGATCCACCCTCCTCAGCCTCCCAAAGTGCTGGGATTACAGGTGTGAGCCACCGCGCCCAGCCCAGATCTAGTTTTCTGGTTTCCCTTGAGGAACTGGAAAAGCTAGCAGCTCTGGGGGATGAAGAGCCTGATAGTTCTGTTTATTTGTTTACTTATTTTTTAATTTTAAGAGATGGATTCAGCCTGGAGCAGTGGTTCACGCCTGTAATTCCAGAACTTTGGGAGACCGAGGCAGGCGGATCACAAGGTCAGGAGATCTATCCTGACTAACATGTTGGCTAACATGGTGAAACCCCATTTCTACTAAAAATCCAAAAAAATTAGCCAGGAGTGGTGGCGGGCACCTGTAGTCCCAGCTACTCAGGAGACTAAGGCAGGAGAATGGGAGAATGGTGTGAACCAGGAGGTGGAGCTTGCGGTGACCCAAGATTGCGCCACTGCACTCCAGCCTGGGAGACAGAGCCAGACTCCGTCTCAAAAAAAAAAAAAAAAAAAAGAAGATGTATTCTAATTTTGTTACCCAGGCTGGAGAGCAGTAGCACAATCTTAGCTCACTGCAGCCTCCACCTCCTGGAATGAAGGGGTCCTCCCACTTCAGCCTCCCACATAGCTGAGGCTACAAGCACTTGCCATGATGCATGACTAATAGTGCCCTTTCGATGGGCTATGTGGCCCCCGTTCTCCAAAGTCTCCACCACTCCTCATTGTGTCACACTCAGCCCACAGCACCCATTTATGCTACCAGTCTGGCCCCTGTCACAAGCTATGGGAAAGCAAAAATCCACCCTAGGCCCGGCACTGATCATATTTGTTGGATTGATGAAGGGGTAGATGAATGGATGGATGAACTTTCAAGATGCTCCATTATCTCAGAGCATTGACCTATCTCAGCGCATCAAGCCTATGTTCTATGGCAAGGTGCTTCTTGAATCAGCCATAGTGTCTGAATGGTTTGTCTGGAATGGAAAGGGTTGAGAAATCAGGGTGTTGTCTGATGCCAGAGGTCTCCATCTAGGGTGTGAGCTCTGTGTGGAATTGATGGAGGTGTCTGACAGGTGGGTGGGGTTCTGGCATGAGGACAGGGTGTAGGGCGGGCCAGTGAGACTTCAAGGAGATGGTATCAGAATGCTCGAGGTAGTGAGGTTGGGTGGGGTGGGAACAAGCCAAGTTGATGGCTTGGGATCCTATCAGTGGGAGATCTGACTTGATGGGGCATGTCAGGGTCTGGGTATGAGCAAGAGTTGATGTTAGCTTTGTCTCCCCCAGCCCTTCTCACTTCCTGATTCTACCTGGGTCATGGTTTGAAACAACCTCTTCTCTCACTTGCTCCCTGAAAGATTAAAACATTCAGGCTGGGCACAGTGGTTCACACCTATAATCTTAGCACCTTGGGAAGCCAAGGTGGGAGGATCGCTTGAGCCCAGGAGTTCAAAACCAGGCTGGGCAACATAGCAAGACCCTATCTTTACAAAAAAAAAAAAAAAAAAAAGGCTAGCATGTTGGCATGTTCCTGTAGTCCCAGCTACTCGAGAGACTGAGGCGGGAGGATTGCTTGAATCCAGAAGGTTGAGGCTGCAGGGAGCTGTGATCATACCACTCTAGCCTTGGCTACAGAGTGATAACCTGTCTCTCTAAAAAAAAAAAAAAAAAAAAAAAAAAAAAAAAAAAAAAAAAAAAAAATGAAAACATTCAATAAGATTCAGAAGAAATGCACTAGTGATTTCTCATTGCCTTTAATATAAAATCCAAACTCTCGACCGGGCGCGGTGGCTCACGCCTGTAATCCCAGCACTTTGGGAGGCCAAGGCAGGTACAGCACAAGGTCAGGAGTTCAAGACTAGCCTAGCCAACATGATGAAACCCGGTCTCTACTAAAAATACAAAAAAATTATCCAGGCGTGGTGGCGAATGCCTGTAATCCCAGTTACTTGGGAGGCTGAGGCAGAGAATAGCCTGAACCTGGGATGTGGAGGTTGCAGTGAGCCAAGATCGCACCACTGCACTCCAGCCTGGGCGACAAAGTGAGACTCTATCTCAAAAAAAAAAAAAAAAAAAAAAAAAATCCAAACTCTTCACCACTCCCTTCCTGCCCCAACATACTCCAGCCTCTGCTCACCTCCCTGACCTCAACTCCTATCACCCTACTCACTCTTGCCCTCGCTTACCCATTCCCATTTCCTCTCTTGGTCCCCCGATTCCTTGTACCACATCAAGCTCTTTGTTACCTTAAGGTTTCTGCTCATGTGCCTCACACCCCAAGTCTTTTTTTTTTTTTTCTTTTTTCTTTTTGAGATGGAGTCTCACTCGCTCTGGCTGGAGTGCAATGGCGCGATCTTGGCTCACTGCAACCTCTGCCTCCCTGGTTCAAGCAATTCTCCCTGCCTCAGCCTCCTGAGTAGCTGGGGTTACAGGCGCGCGCCACCACACCCAGCTAACTTTTATATTTGTTAGTAGAGATGGGGTTTCACCATGTTGGCCAGACTCACACCCCAAGTCTTTCATCTGGCTCTATCCTACTTCTCCTCCAGGTCTCAGCTCAAATATCACCTCTCCAGAGGTACTGCTCCCAAACCCCCACATCCAATCTCAGCCAGCAGGCTTCAGTCATCCTCCGTCACTACACTGTTTTAGTTTCTTCACATACTCATCAGTGTCTGAAATTGTCTCACCAATTTGTATTGCATTGTATTGTGTTCCCAGCCAGAATGTCAGCTCCACAAGGGCAGGGATTTTGCTGTATTGTTCACTTTATTTTCAGTGCCCAGTGCAGTGCATGACACACAGTGGCGGTGGGCGGGTGCGGGGGGCGGAGTGGGGGGAAGGACAGCAAATGTTTATTCTGGAATGAATAAGAGGCTCTCGACAATGGTGTGTTAGATTTTTGTAAAAGTTTGGCATTGGGGTTTAGGACATAAGCATCTAGGTGGGTTGTGGCTGAGATGACTTGTGATTCAAGGTGTGAGAAGCTGGACCCTGGGCTGTTGGAGAGACCTGAGGTTTGGGAAACAAGTGCCCAGTCAGGTTGTGGTTGAATTGGTATAAACTGGGCTGGCTCCAACTGTTACCGGTAGAAGGTGTCCAGGTACTTGGCGTCTTGGATGAAACGCACAAACAAAGCAAGGAAAGCAAAAGCAAGGATTTATTGAGAATGAAAATTCACCCCACAGTGTGGAAATGGGCCTGAACGTAGAGGCTCAAGAGCCCCGCTTACAGAATTTTCTGGGGTTTCAATACTCTCCCATTGGTTACTTGGTGAATATTCTATGTAAATGAAGAGAATGAAGTGAAGTTAAGAGTTATTTACTCAGAATGTGCCCTATTGCAAATGGAGAGGATGTTACTTGGTGTGTGATCTATGTAAAGGGAGAGGATGAATGTGAAGTTACAAAGTATAAATGGAGAGGATGTTTCTTGGAGTGTGTGGTCTGTGTAAATGGAGAGGATGAATGTGAAGTTACAAAGTGTAAAGGGCGTGAATGGAGAGGATGAAATGAAGTTGCAAAGCCATTCACATTCCTGTCATTGCTGAGGTGCTTTCATTTGATTTAGGTCTACAAGTCAGCGTGGATCGGCCTTATGTTCCCTGCCTCCAGGCCCTGTTCTTCTGCCTCACAATAGATAACATCAGACTGTTGAGGGCAGACTGGACCCCAGATTTCGGGAAGCAGGAGTCGTCCAGCAGGGCAGTGGCTGAGTTAGGTTGTGACTTCAGCAGTGTTTAACAGGTATAAGATCATTGAAGACGAAGAATCAAGCAATCGAGCGTCCCCGTCGGTTGTAGCAAAAGAGAACCGTGACCAACAGGAAAGCAGTGTCCACCCAGGTCATTTGCGGTTATTGGGGGACAATTTTGGGGGAAACGGGGGTCCTGGGGAGCGTTGGCTGGGTGGGGCTGTAACCCGAGCTGGTGGGCGGGTTGTGAGCTGTGACCTGGCCCGAGCCGGCCCGCCCGGGTCGGGGGGGGGCCAATCTGGGGACGGCAGGAGGCACACCTGGGGAAGACTCAACTGGGAGCGGCTCACTTGGGCCCTCAGGGACCCACGAACCTGCGCGCCTCCTCTGCGTCCCGCCCCCGGCCGGCCCCTCGGCCAATGGCGGCGCGGAGACCTCGGCGGCGGGCGCGGATTGGGAGCCGGCGAGCGGGGGCGGGGCGGTGCGCCTGGCAGTTTAGGCGCTCGGCCGGGGGGCAGCGCTGAGCGCTTGGGTACCAGGGCGCGGTGCGGGCGGAAGTGGTGACGCTGGCGTCCCCGGAACCTGCGGCGGGCGGCTGTGACGGCCCCGGCGCTGACGGCGGCGGCCCGCGGGGCGGCGTGGACGCCCGCGGCGCCGGCTGGGGCATCACCGCGGGCCTCGACCCCGAAATGGCGCTGCTGGCCGAACACCTGCTGAAACCGCTGCCCGCGGACAAGCAGATCGAGACCGGGCCCTTCCTCGAGGCGGTGTCCCACCTGCCACCCTTCTTCGGTGAGCCGGAATGGAGGGGGGAGGCGGCCCGCAGTCCCACACGCACCCGAATCCTTCCCCTTAGTATCCCCTAAACATCTCTGCCCTAGACATCCCCAAGTCCTGTTTCCCCAGTCACCCAAGATCCTCTTTACCTCCACTCACCCTAAAGTCTCCCTTTCCCGGACCACTCCCAAGTCCTCTCCCCTCTAAACATGTCACATCCTCCCTGTCCTCTCCAAATCCCCCCTCTCCCTAGACACCTCACAGTCCTCCATATCCCCCAAATGCCCCCTGATCATCCGTCCCCCCAACACCCCTTACTCTTCCATCTCCATCTCCCCTAGGCATTCTCTAATCCACCATCTCCCCCAAAGACTCCTGCCCCTTCTTCCCCAAAGTGCTTCTTTCATCCCTGGCGCTTTCTGATGGCTCTCAACTCCCTCACCTTACAATGAATCTCCCCATTTCATAAGCTTTCTCTTTAAACGCTTCCAGCCTCTCCCTCATGGGACCTACGAACCCTTCCTTCTTCCCTCAGAATTCCCCCATTCCAGATCAAAGACTCCCGTCTCCCCCTCCAAGGGTAGGAAGCCTGGTAAGGCGGGGACAGGAAGGGTGTTTTGAAGGTGGAATTGCAAAACTCCAGGGCCTCTTTCTAGGGGAAACCACCTTAAGTTTTTCCTCCTTTTAGGACGGGGATGAGGGTTGTGGGGGGAGCTGTTTTGTGAGGTGACATCAGACATACAGAGCTTGGCACCAATTCCTCCCTCAGTTTAGGCTCTGCAAGAGGAAGCCCCTCCCCTGTATGTCGTGCTGAAGTTCCTGGGCGCATTGGGAAGGCGGTCCACTTTCAGATCCTCTTTTCCCACTCCCTCAGCCTAGCCCAGCCCACCCAAGGCCCCGGATGGAAAATGGGAACCAGAAACCAGCACCACTGCCCCTGCCCTTTGCCTTTTGGGTCCCAGGTAAAGGGTGCAACCGGAGCCTCTATTCTCCTCCTTCATGTGGGCTCTGTCCTGGCCTGCTGATTCACTTGGTGGCCTTGCAGGAAGATACCAGCCCCCAGGGCAGAGTCCAGCTGAAACTCACAGACAGGAGACCTTAAGGCAGCCTGACTTAGTGGGCAATGAAGTTTGTTGGAGGTGGTAGTTCCCACAGTGTCCTGAGCTCTGGGATGGTTGTGGTTACCAGGAGTCTGTAGTTCCCTTCCTTCACCTCTTGAGCCTCAGTGTCCCCAGCTGTGAAACGGGGATGCTAATCTCCTAGGCCAGCTGTGAGGAGTAGATGAGGTGGTGTGTGTAAAGCACTGAGGCCGTAAGTGCCAAATAGGTCTTTGCTGTAGGGGGTGTGGTTATGAGTTCCTGAATCCAGTTTTGGTTCCTTGCTAGAGTGATTAATCAGTGTTTAAGGGAGTGCAAATTGTCTGGTGTGTATGATTCCAGACCTGGGTGAGCAATCTGAGATCAAGAGCTTGTTCTTTTACATCCACTCTGTGTCCCCGGTGCCCAGAACAGTGCCCGGCACATAGCAGATGCTCAGTCAATACTGCTGAATGCACAAAACTTTCTTATTATCAGTGTTACAGTCTTGAGATCATACTGACTGTCCAGGCAGGGACTTGGGAGCGAACCGGCCCTAGCATTGAAAAGTTGTTTAATTTTGTGACTGAGTTGTTGTTGTTTTTTTTGCTTGCTTGTTTCCTCTTTGGTTCCAGGAATAGTTACAAGTCAGAGCCAGCTTGCTCTGGACAGGGATTCAGAATCCATTTGTCAGTGGTTCTCAACTGAGGGCAGTTTTGCCCCTGAGGGGACATCTGACAATGCCTGGAGGCATTTTTGTCACAACTGTGTTGGGGGATGGGACGTGGGGTGTCTTGTGGGTAGAGGCCAGGGAGCTGCTCAGCATCCTACAGTGCACAGGACAGTCCTGCCACAACAAAGAATGATCTAGCCCCAAACATCAGCAGTGTCAAAGGTGGAGAAACCCCAGGTTAAACTGTGGCTTTTTCTTCCCTTATTTTCAGTGAGGTTGCACATCCATTCTGTATTTGGGGGTATCATCATTTGATGAAATTATCTGGCTGGTTTTGGAGGAAAGAGGGAGGTGGCAAGCCAGAGCCAGCAGTCATCTGGTGCCAGGGCTAAAGAGCATCTCCTCCTCCCTTTCCTTGGTCTCAAAGGACCCTTGTCTTTGTTGCAATCCCTGTGCTGTGGGTGTCACATCTATTGACAGAAGTACCATTTACACAGAAGCCTCAGTGGGGTTGGTCCACAATGGGTTAACCACCACAGGGCCCTCTGCCCACCAGAGCTGTTTACTGTTCACCAGAGAGGCTAATTCTTAGGACTCTAAAGAAAAAAAAAAAGTGATAATTCATTTGAACCATTATTCTCTTCTGTGGGGGGAGGAGAATTGCTCCTGAGGGTTGAAGACTTAAGCTTTAGGAGGATTCTTCCACGAGTGACTTTTCTCTGGGACATCTGATCGAGATCATTTGTCAGCTGCGATGCAGGGGCTTTTTCTAGATCTTGGGAGCATCTGGTCACCTGGATGATCTGGGTGGTGTGTGTGTCTCTTGAATGGAGCTGCTCTGGGGTGAGGGACACCAGGAGTCTGAAACACCTTGCAGTGACAGTTTCCTCCAAGTCAGGGATTTTTCACCATGGCACTGCCAACATTGGGACTAGATGATTCTTTGTGGTGGTGGGGCTGTCCTGTGCATTGTAAGATGTTTAGCAGCATCCCTGGCCTCTACCTACCAGATGCCAGTAGCACCCCCTCCCCAAAAATATCCCCAGGGAGGCAAAATCACCTCTGAGAACCATAGCTCTAGATATAAATATGACTAAGAGCCAAAAGCTGTGTTTTAAAAAAGTATTTAATTCTGCAGGGAAGATCTGTCGATTGGAGGAAAACTGAGCAAATACAAATGATACATAAAAATCTCCCTGTCACTCACTGAGCACTTACTATGTGCTAAGTACTCTTTCCAGATTTGTTCACTTAATTGTCTGACAACATTTGAGGTGGAGTTTTAAAGAAATAATCTCTGCTGGGATTTCAGAATATTTTCCTTCTACATTTACATCCATCTTTTTTTTTTTTTTTTTGAGACTGAGTCTCGCTCTGTTGCTCAGACTGGAGTGCAGTGGCGTGATCTTGGCTCACTGCAAGCTCCGCCTCCCGGGTTCATGCCATTCTCCTGCCTCAGCCTCCCGAGTAGCTGGGACTACAGGCACCTGCCACCACGCCTAGTTAATTTTTTTGTATTTTTAGTAGAGACGGGGTTTCACTGTGTTAGCCAGGATGGTCTGGATCTCGTGACCTCATGATCCGCCCGCCTTGGCCTCCCAAAGTGCCGGGATTACAGGCGTGAGCCACCGCGCCCGACCCTCTACATCCATCTTTTTGGGGGAAAAAAAGTATGGGCTGGTGCGGTGGCTCACGCCTGTAATCCCAGCACTTTGGGAGGCTGAGGTGGGCGAATCTCTTGAGGTCAGGAGTTTGAGACCAGTGTGGGCAACATGGTGAAACCCTGTCTCTACCAGAAGTACAGAAAATTAGCTGGGTGTTGAGGTGAACACCTATAGTTCCAGCTACGTGGGAGGCTGAGGTGGGAAGATCACTTGAGCTTCGGATGCCGAAGTTGCAGTGAGCTGAGATTGTGCCACTACACTCCAGCCTGGGTGACAGAGCAAGACCCTGTCTCAAAAAAAAAAGAAAATCTACATAAAGCCTAATTATCGGTTATTACTGGTTGACTGAGTGAGACCCTGTCTCAAATAAATAAACAAATAAATAAACAAATAAAGTAAACAAACAAGTATAATCTGCTTTTTTCTATCCAACAATATAGCATGACCATCTTTTTATGTCAATCCTCTGTCTTTCCTTTTCTTTCCTCCTTTTCCTTCCTTCCTTCCTCTTCCTTTCCTTTCTTTCCTTCTTTATTTTCTTCCTTTCTTTCTTCCCTCCCTCTTTCCTTCCTTCCTTTCCTTCCTTCCTTCCTTCCTTCTCTTTCTTTCTTTCTTTCTTTCTTTTCTTTCTTTCTTTCTTTCTTTCTTTCTTTCTTTCTTTCTTTCTTTCTTTCTTTCTTTTCTTTCTTTCTTTCTTTCTTTCTTTCTTTCTTTCTTTCTTTCTTTCTTTCTTTCTTTCTTTCTTTCTTTCTTTCTTTCTTTCTTCTCTCTCTCTCTTTCTCTTTCTCTTTCTCTCTCTCCCTCTCTCTCTCTCTCTCTCTCTCTCTCTCTCTTTCTTTCTTTCTTTCTTTCTCTTGCTTTCCTTTGTCACCCAGGCTAGAGTGGTGCAGTGATGTGAACTCCTGAGCTCAAGCAATCTTCCCACTTCAGCTCCCTGAGCAGCTAGAACTACAGGCATGTGCCACCATGCTTAGCTAATTTTTTTAATGTTTATTTTTGTAGAGACAGGGATCTTATTATGTTGCTCAGGCTGGAGTGCAGTGGCATGATCTCGACTCACAGCAACTTCCACCTCCTGGGTTCAAGTGATCCTCATGCCTCGGCCTCCCAAGTACCTGGGATTATAGGTGCATGACTCTATGCCCAGCTAATTTCTGTATTTTTAGTAGAGATGGGATTTTACCACTTTGGCCAGACTGTTCTTGAACTCCTGACCTCAAGTGATCCGTCCACCTCAGCCTCCCAAAGTGCTGGGATTACAGGTGTGAGCCACTGCACCCAGCCAATTGTATTGTTTCAATGCGGTATAATGTATTAAACCAATCCCCTACTGCTGGACATTCACATTGCTTCTTATGTCAGGCTCTGGTAGACAGTGCTGCAGTGAACATCCTTGTATACACTTCTGTGTACACTCCTTTGGTTATTTCTCATTTTTGGAAGTGAAACTGCAGAGCTGAAGAGTGCTTTAACCTGTTAGAGTAGCCACATTTCTTAAACCTTTGTTAGGTGTTGTTTGTGACAGCATTAGTTGGGCTTGCTTCAGTGTGCGTTGGCAGTGGGCCAGCCTCCTGCCTGCCTGGCTTAGAGGATCCATATCTTGGGCCTGCCCTTCCTCCTTATCTCTAATTGGAATCTCCCAAGTTGTACAGGTTTTACTACATCCACTTAGAGGCCAGCCCTTTGTTTATCTTCTCTCTGTACCTTGACCCAGTAATCAGATCTTTCCTGACTGATCAGTTTGCAAGACTGACTTTTGGGAGGGCTCCTTCTCATTTTGAAGGTCAATTTTGTGGCTGTTCTAAAGCATTAACAATGGGAGGGCAGGGGCATGGAGACTTAGGTAACATCTAGTTCTTGACACTCCCTGTCTAGAAGCCTGTGTGGTTCCCTATCATCCCAGCTTGGAACCTGTGCTTCAGCCTTTGTGAATGGTTTCCAGCCCCACACGTGCCACTATTGTCATACTCTTGCCTCCAGAGCTTCCCCACATTAGCCCCTCTGCCTGGTGGACCACTCTGCTCTTCAGCCCACCTCCCTCCTTTTGCCTGTCTAGGTTCTACTAATTCTTAAGGAGTCACATTATCCAGAACATCTCTCCTGACCCTCTTAGACGCCCATAGACTGTATCATATTCTGTGAATTTGAGTTATTTCAGTGCGTTGCGCTCAGTGCTAGTACTATTCGCTGAATGACTGCTTTTCATTCCATTCTCATTCTTCTGGGTTCTTGTTGAAGATGCTGGGCCCTTTTCTCTTTTTCCAAATTAAAATACATGACTAGGCCGGGCACAGTGGCTCATGCCTGTAATCCCAGCACTTTGGGAGGCTGAGGCAGGTGGATCACCTGAGGTTGGGAGTTGGAAACCAGCCTGGCCAACATGGAGAAACCCCATCTCTACTAAAAATACAAAAAAAAAATTGACCAGGCATGGTAGCATGCACCTGTAATCCCAACTACTCGGGAGGCTGAGGCAGAAGAATCCCTTGAACCTGGAAGGTGAAGCTTGCGGTGAGCTGAGATTGCACCACTGCACTCCAGCCTGGGCAACAGAGTGAGACTCCGTCTCAAAATAAATAAACTAAACTAAACTAAAATAAGATACATGACTAAATTAAAATACATAACCCCCTTCATAGCCTGTATTTGTGGCAGACATCATCAATCGATCATGATGCTCTTTTCCCCTTTGAGCCTAAACATAGCCTCGGCATCTTTCTTAACACAGCCACTCCAGGTCAGTTAGAGTGGTGCGTGAGATGATACCTGTTTGCTCTCACTGTTTAGGGAGAGACTAGAGATGGAAGAGCTGAAGGTCATGATTTCCACCTCTCAGTTCTTTTTTTTTTTTTTTTTTTTTTTTTTTTTTTTTTGAGACAGAGTCTCGCTCTGTCGCCCAGGCTGGAGTGCAGTGGCCGGATCTCAGCTCACTGCAAGCTCCGCCTCCTGGGTTTACGCCATTCTCCTGCCTCACCTCCCGAGTAGCTGGGACTACAGGCGCTCGCCATCTCGCCCGGCTAGTTTTTTGTATTTTTTAGTAGAGACGGGGTTTCACCGTGTTAGCCAGGATGGTCTCGATCTCCTGACTTCGTGATCCGCCCGTCTCGGCCTCCCAAAGTGCTGGGAACCTCTCAGTTCTTGAGATCCAAATTCTGGGGTTGATTTTTCTTCATGCCTCTTACCTTAATTAAATGGATGTCTGTGGAATCTGGCCTTCTAGGCATCTGGCACTCATTAAATAGTCCTGGAGTGAACCCAGAAAGAGTGGTTTTCCATCACTTTTGGTCCAGTGCTTGTTCCATTTTGGGGAAGTGGAGCAGTGGCAGCCTAGAATCAGAGATTTCTCTTGTTTTACAGCCAAAGAAACCGAGGCCAGAGAGGTTAGGTGACTTGCTCAGGGTCACACAGCCAGTGAGTGACCAGTAAAGCCAGACTAGAACTCAAGCCTCTGGACTCCTTATGTGGTGCTCTTGCTGTCATGCCTGCTGTCCTGGCTTTCTCTCTGGTAAAGGACAGGACCCCCAGTGGAGCCAGCCTGGTTGGGTACTTGAGGAAATCCAGTGGTTCTGCTGGCACCATGGTGACTTGTTCACATGACAGGTGGCATGAGTGCCACAGACCAGACATGCAGGTTTGCTCTGAGGTGTGTAATGCTTAAACAGCCTGCCAAGCTGGTCTGTAACTCCTATTTGAATGTAAATTAGAAAATGACTGGGGTGTTGAAATCATCTTGTGGGAAAAGCCCCAAACAAGTTGGCTGGTTGTGTGTGTGTGTGTGTGTGTGTGTGTGTGTATGTGTGTTTTGTTTAAGAGACAAGGTCTTGTTGTATCGCCCAGACTGGCATGCAGTGGGGTGATCACAGCTCACTGCAGCCTCCAGCTCCTGGGCTCAAGTGATCCTCCTGCCTCAGCCTCCTGAGTCGTTGGGATTATAGGCGTGTGCCACGGCGCTCAACTCTTGCTTTTTTTTTTTTTTTTTGAGACAGAGTCTTGCTCTATTGCCCAGGCTGGAGTGCAGTGGCATGATCTCAGCTCACTGCAACCTCTGCCTCCTGGGTTCAAGTGATTCTCCTGGCTGAGCCTCCCCAGTAGCTGGTATTACAGATGCGCACCACCATGCCCAGCTAATTTTTTGTATTTTCACTAGAGATGGGGTTTCACTGTGCTAGCCAGGCTGGTCTTGAACTCCTGACCTCAGGTTCCGCCCACGTCAGCCTCCCAAAATGCTGGGATTACAGGCGTGAGCCACCGTGCCCGGCCTCAGCTCTGGCTTTTTCCTTCATCTGGGACATCAGGCTAACTGGGAACCAGCCCCACCTGAACCCCTTGATCTGTGAGTTAGAAGCTCCCTCACTGCAACAAGCATCCTCTGAGATTTGGGACCACCTACCACAGCCTTGCAATGTTTTCTGCTTTGTTTTAAATTTTAAGTTAATGCTAATACCTGTTTATTTTTTGGTTTTGTATAGAGCGGGGGTGTCCAATCTTTTGGATTCCCAGGGCCACATTGGAAGAATTGTCTTGGGCGACACATAAAATACACTAACGCTAACGATAGCTGACGAGCTAAAAAAAACAAACAAACTCAAATCTCATAATGTTTTAAGAAAGTTTCTGAATTTGTGTTGGGCCACATTCAAAGGGGTCCTGGGCCCCATGCAGTCCACAGTCTGCAGTCTGCGGGTTGGACAAGCTTGGCATAGAATATCTCAAGAAAGACAAGAAACTGTATTAACCCTCCTAATAAGCAGGTGAGTTATCATTTGGATTGACTGTTGAGAGCTGGATTCTGAGGAATGGGATTTCGGTTGTGTGCCTGGGATAGACCCTGAGAAGATGAAACAAATAATGTCTTGTTGGAGGAAGCACCCAGAGAGACACTTTCTGCAATGGCTGTTACAATTTTGAAACCGCTGGCAGACTTCGGAGATGCATTTGCAAGTAGTAAGTGAGGCTTTCTTGGCCTTCAGGAGCACCTGCTGTGTGCTAGTACCATGCTGGCGGGGCCCACTCTTGATCCCACCTGGCCAGAGAACAATCTGGAAGGAGGGCTGTCGAGGGCCCTGTTGTGTTTTTCTGTCCATGTGCGTAACTGCCCATGAGTTGGCTGTTTTTGAGGCTCAGAGGAGAGAAGTCACTTTGAGTCTGATTCTCTTCCTCTGACATCCATGCCCTGAACACCGTGTACGGATGAGTGGAAGGAAACATGGCGATTGGCATCTGGCTGAGCCAGCCTGAGCTTGAGAGGCCCTGAGGTGGCTTCCTTTTGGCAGCTCCGTTTCCCACCAGCTGTGTGGCAAAAGGCCCACTTCCTAAAGGTCTAGGGCTGTCCGTCCTACCTGTGGAAAGATGTGGTGGCTCCAGGCAGGAGCACCAAAATCAATGCCTGACTTGGTGAATGACTGCTAGGGCACAGAGCCAGCTGCATGGCTGCTTAAGTCTGACAGTTGCTCCGGCAGCCTCCTTTATAATGTCCAAAGGCCAGAGTACATACAGACCAGTGGCACCCACCCACCCTGTCCTGGGATGGTGGTGATTAGATCTTTGTGTTCAGAAAAATCTGGCCCTTGAGGTCAGAGCCTGAGGTCTGGCCTCTCTGCTGCCGGAAGGAAGAGGATCGAGTAGGAGGGGAGAGGCTACAGTTGCTTGCTAACTCATCGCCCCTCCTCTGCTGCACAGGGATGCTTGGAGGGATAGCCCTCCACTGTGAATCCCTTAGGGCAGAAGTCAGGCCCTCCCAGGACCTACCAATGGGCTTCTGCATCATGGGCGCCCAGCCTATATCCACGTGAAAAGGAATGGGAGGAATTAGTGACAAAGGGCTTTATAAAATATAACATATGACTGTGATCATAGCTAGCGTCATCTCTATTTTGACTGGCTCCTAGGATCAAGCATTCAATTAGACAGTAACTCATTTCTAATCCTCATGATGAACTTAGGAGGAATTTGGCACCATTTTCCAGAAGAGGAAACCGATGTTCAGAGAGATGTCCACAGGACTTTGCAGCAGGTCTAGCGCTGTAACAGGGGAGACCAACATCACATCAGGAAACAGGAAGATGTTGGAAGTCCTTTTTAGGGCAGAAATGTCCCTTGTAGGGGAGGAGGGGAAATGATAGGAAGTTCCCGGCTGGCATGACAGTGTGATTATTTCAATGAGCTTCTTAGAATGGAAATATTGCGGCCAGACGCGGTGGCTCATGCCTATAATCCCAGCACTTTGGGAGGCCAAGGCAGGCAGATCATGAGGTCAGGAGTTTGAGACCGGCCTGGCCAACATGGTGAAACCCTGTCTCTACTCAAAATACAAAAAAAATTAGCCAGGTGTGATGGCGCAAGCCTGTAATCCCAGCTACTCGGAAGGCTGAGGCAGGAGAATCGCTTGACCCAGGAGGCTGAGGTTGCAGTGAGCCGAGATCACGCCACTGTACTCCAGCCTGGGACAGAGCAAGACTCTGTCTCAGGAAAAAAAAAAAAAAAAAGAAAAAAGAAAAAGAAGAATGGAAATGTTGGGTCCTAGTCTTAGGTTTCATTGTTTCGGTAAAAACCTGCCAGAATGAATGTTAACTCCTTTTGTTACATACTTATGGTGGTACTTGTATGGAGGCCTTTTTTGTGGTTCTTGTTAGAGCGTTAACGGTATCTGAGCTTTTCAAAGTCATTGCAGTGGATCAGCCCTCTCTAGGGTCTTCTAGAAGCCTCTGCTTTCCACCCTGGCAGTTAGGCAGTTGACTCACACTTCCCTGTGTTCAGAAATGATTCATGTTCTGCCTTGCTGTTCCTCCAAGTTCCTTACTTCACTCCCTTCTGAGATCTCTGTCTTAATGGTCTGGAATACATTTGAAGTCATTATTTTATGATGGGGAGATTTCTGCTAATTTTACCCCTAACAATAAATCAATGAGTCAATAATTCTTTTTCTCCCTCCTGCCTTCCTTCCTCTCCTTCTGTTTTGATTTCTTAATCATTGGAATAATTGTTTTCTGGATTTTCTCTCTAAAGAAAAGCTTTGTCTGTTGGGAAAGGTGATGATGATATAATTTATAATAATAAGCATAAATGATAATACTTTCTTTTTCTTTTCTTTTCCTTTTTTTTTTTTTGACATGGAGTCTTGCTCTGTTGCCAAGGCTGGAGTGCAGTGGCGTGATCTCAGCTCACTGCAACCTCCACCCTCCCCCCAGGTTCAAGCAATTCTCTTACCTCAGCCTCCCAAGTAGCTGGGATTATAGGCACACACCACCACACCCAGTTAATTTTTGTATTTTTAGTAGAGATGGGGTTTCACCATGTTGGCCAGGCTGGTCTTGAACTCTTGACCTCAGGTAATTCATCTGCCACTGCCTCCCAAAGGGCTGGGATTACAGGCATGAGCCACCGTACCCAGCCTAATACCTTCTTTTTCACTGAGCACTTACTAGGTACCAGAAACTGTGCTTAGGCCTTTATTTATACAACTTTATTTAAGCGTCACAGCAACGCTTTGAAGAGGAGTCCATTATGAGCCTCATTTTAAAAATGAGGAAACTTTCCGGGTGTGATGGCTGACGCCTGTAACCCCAGCACTTTGGGAGGCCCAGGCAGGCAGATCTCTTGAGGTTAGGAGTTTGAGACCAACCTGGCCAACATGGCAAAACCTTGTCTCTACTAAAAATACAAAAATTAGCAGGCATGGTGGCGGGCGCCTCTAATCCTAGCTGCTTGGGAGACTGAGGCAGGAGAATGGCGTGAACCTGGGAGGCGGAGGTTGCAGTGAGCCAAGATCACAGCATTGCACTCCAGCCTGGGCGAGAGAGTGAGAGTCTCAAAAAAAAAAAAAAAAAAAAAAGGACAAATAATTTTCCCAGCTGAGTGTAGTGGCTCATGCCTGTAATCTCAACACTTTGGGAGGCCGAGGCAGGCGGATCATGAGGTCAGGAGATCAAGACCATCCTGGCCAACATGGTAAAACCCTGTCTCTACTAAAATACAAAAAAAAAAAAAAAAAAAAAAAATTATCTGGGCGTGGTAGTGCGTGTCTGTAGTCTCAGCTACTCAGGAGGCTGAGGCTGAGGAATCGCTTGAACCCGGGAGGTGGAGGTTGCAGTGAGCCGAGATCTCACCACTGCATTGTAGCCTGGCAACAGAACAAGACTCTGTCTCCAAAAAAAAAAAAAAAAAAAAAAGCATTTTCCCAACTGCATCATTGTTAGTTCAACACTGTTTTTTCCTGAACGGGGACAATTATGGGACAAATAGTTGGCATGTCATGAGGGTAAGTTTGTCTTTCTGTCTTTTTTTTTTTTTTTTGAGGTAGTCTCGCTCTGTCGCCCAGGCTGGAGTGCAGTGGTGCAATCAATCTCGGCTCTCTGCAATCTCCACCTCCTGGGTTCAAGTGATTCTCCTGCCTCAGCCTCCTGAGAAGCTTGGATTACAGACGCGCACCATCATGCCCGACTCATTTTTGTATTTTTAGTAGAGATGGGTTTACACTATGTTAGCCAGGCTGGTTTTGAACTCCTGGCCTCAAGTGATCCACCAGCCTTGGCCTCCCAAAGTGCTGGGATTACAGGCATGAGCCACTGCGCCTGGCCCGGGGATGAAGTTTTTAAAGCAGTATTTTGAATTGTTTTGTAAACATTCTTTCCTCTTTAGATAGTAGACTCAGAGTAGGAACCCATTTTAGGAATGTACGTAATCTCAAGGCTCGTATCCTTAAAAATAGGCCTTATTGTAAACTGAGCCATGACAACCCGCACCCCCAGATAAATAAATGATTCATCTCCATCAGCTGTAATTTGAGTGTCTTCCATTATGATCCTTGTAACCCAGGACCTATAAAGTTAATCTGCCTCATATGTTTAACAACTGAACTTTATTATTCAGCTATGAAAAAAAACATTGAATTTACAATAGAACCTCCCCACACCAGGCTTGTAGCATCACGACATGGGCATCCTGTTCTTCCTTTCTGGAAATAACTGTTTATGAATTGGGTTAGGTGTGTTCTGTCCTGAATCACACAGGCTGAAAGTGAAGCAAGCTATGCATATTAAAGAGTGCTTTTTTGTTCCTGAACATTGTTCCTGAGATGAAATGAGAGGGTGGGCCAGGGCAGGGCAATTTGGTCACCTCGTTACTCAACATCAGGAACATCCCGTGTCGAAAGAGATGGCTGTTTGAAGAGGCAGGCATGGAGAGGCAGCTTGCATGGAAATTTCCAGATATATGCTGTGGTCTTGCTAAGAGCATAATGGCCAGTACTGTCCAACTCTCTTGAGGCCAGAAAAAGAGGAAATGAGGTTGGGCGCAGTGGCTTCTGCCTGTAATCCCAGTGCTTTGGGAGGCCAAGGCGGGAGGATCACTTGTGGCCAGGAGTTCAAGACCAGCCTGGGCAACAAAGTGAGACCCCATCTCTACAAAAAATTAAAAACAAAAAATTAGCTGGGCGTGGTGACATGTGTCTGTAGTCTCAGCTACTCCAGAGGCTGAGGCTGGAGGATCACTTGAGCCTGGGAGGTCAAAACTGCAGTGAGGCCGGGCGTGGTGGCTCACGCCTGTAATCCCAGCACTTCGGGAGGCCGAGGTGGGCAGATCATGAGGTCAGGAGATCGAGACCATCCTGGCTAACATGGGGAAACCCCATTTCTACTAAAAATACAAAAAATTAGCCGGGCGTGGTGGCGGGCACCTGTAGTCCCAACTACTCGGGAGTCTGAGGCAGGAGAATGATGTGAACCCAGGAGGCAGAGCTTGCAGTGAGCCAAGATCATGCCGCTGCACTCTAGCCTGGGTGACAGAGCGAGACTCCGTCTCAAAAAGAAAAAGAAAAAAGCTGCAGTGAGCTGTGATTGTGCCACTATACTGCAGCCTGGGTGACACAATGAGACCCCATCTCAAAAAAAAAAAAAAAAGGCCGGGCGAGGTGGCTCAAGCCTATAATCCCAGCACTTTGGGAGGCCGAGACGGGCGGATCACGAGGTCAGGAGATCGAGACCATCCTGGCTAACACAGTGAAACCCCATCTCTACTAAAAATACAAAAAAACTTAGCCGGGCGAGGTGGCAGGCGCCTATAGTCCCAGCTACTCGGGAGGCTGAGGCAGGAGAATGGCGTGAACCCGGGAGGCGGAGCTTGCAGTGAGCTGAGATCCGGCCACTGCACTCCAGCCTGGGTGACAGAGCGAGACTCCGTCTCAAAAAAAAAAAAAAAAAAAGAAATTAGTGTGATTCTGCTGTGTAGCATATGGTCACTGCTGGCTTATAGGGAATTCTGCTTTCTGGGCAATGTCACCCGTCTGAACTGTGGCAGAGACCCAGGCAGGAGGCCCCAGATAGCCCTTGTCTAGTCAGAGTTGTCCCAAAGGCCATGCATGAAACCCCTCCTTGGTGCCTGCCTCCTCTTTGCAGGAGATTCTGATTCTGTTGGCTATTTGGTTTTTAAGTATCTAAAAGACTTTGGCTGGGCACGGTGACTCATGCCTGTAATCCCAACACTTTGGGAAGCTGAGGTGGGTGGATCGTTTGAGCTCAGGAATTTGAGACCACCCTGGGCAACATGGTAAAATCCTGTCTCTACTAAAATACAAAAATTTAGCCTGACATGGTGGTGTGCGCCTGTAGTCCCAGCTACTTGGGAGGCTGAGGCAGGAGAATTGCTTGAGCTCGGGAGGCGGAGGTTGCAGTGAGCTGAGATTGCTCCACTGTACTCTAGCTTGGGCTACAGAGTGAGACTCTGTCTCAAAAAAAATAAAAAATAAATAATTGAAGCACTGCAGGAAGAAGTAGCTGTCAACCACCAACAGGAGTTTAAAAAAAATACACAAAGTTGGCCAGGTACAGTAGCTCATGCCTGTAATCCTAGCACTTTGGGAGGCTGAGACTGGAGGATTGCTTGAGCCCAGGAGTTCAAGACCAGCCTGGGCAATGGTGTAGTGAGTCCCAGTCTCTACAAAAAGTAAAAAAAAAAAAAAAAAAAAAAAAAAAAAATTAGCCCAGCATGGTGGTGCACACCTGTAGTCCTAACTACTCTGGAGGCTGAGGTGGGAGGATTGCTTGAGCCCAGGAGTTCCAGGCTACAATGAGCCATGATTGTGCCACTGCATTCCAGCCTGGGCAACACAGTGATACCCTGTCTCAAAAAAAAAAAAAAAAAGATATACAAAGCTGTCCAGTTGTCCTAAAAGCCTGAAGGCACACCATCTAGAGTCATTTAGTGATGGTTTGAGGGGACCAGTGACATTTCTGGGCCACATCTTTATCATAACTCATATTTTTGATGATGGCCCTGTTTAGAAAGCTACAAATGGCTTCCACTATGAAAGCAGTGACATTTGTGTTACATTTTGATGAGCTCCATCCAGGATGGCTGAGCTACAATACCGATGGTGTATTTGTATTTGAGAGCCAGGCACAGGGGTGCACAGCTGTAGTCCGAGGTACTCAGGAAGCTGAGGCAGGAAGATCACTTGAGCCCAGGAGTTCTTGGCTGTAGTGTGCTACACTGATTGGGTGTCTGCACTAAGTTTGGCATCAATATGGTGACCTCCTGGCAAAGGGGACCACCAGGTTGCTTAAAGAGGTGTGAACTGGCCCAGGTTGGAAACAGCAGGTCAAAATTCCCATGCTGATCAGTAGAGGGATGGCACCTGTGAATAGCCACCACACTCCAGCCTGGGCAATATAGCAAGACTCTTAAAAAAAATGGTAGATGGAAAATATTTCACTGTTTTCATTTGTTTTATTATTGAGATTAAGCATTTTTTCATTTCTATTGTGAATTGCCCACTGTTCTATAGGGCTGTTGTTTTTTTCTTACTGATTTGTAAGAGCTCTTTACATATTAGGGATATCAGCCTTTTTTCTGTTACGCTTGTTACACAGACTCTTTACTGTCTGCCCCCAAGTTTTTTGGCTTTAGTTGGTGGTGGAATTTCTCCTCTCCCCCATATAGGAGGTTTCTGTTTTTTATAATTAGGTTTATTGGTTTCTTTCCTTGTGCCTTGTGAGTTGAGTAGCTTGCATTGGAAAAAGCCTTCTCCATTAAACAGAAGGGGCCATTTGCCAGCTGTTCCAGATAACCAAGGCTTTACTGTATTTGGAATCTGCTCATTCTAGTTGGGTCTGTGAAAGAAGATGGTGGGACCATATCTGATTTTTCTTTTTTTAAAGACAGCTTCAGGCCAGGCATGGCAGCTCACGCCTGTAATCCCAGCACTTTGAGGGGGCCAAGGCAGACAGATCGCTTGAGCCCAGGAGCTTGAGACTGGCTTGGGCAAAATAGTAAGACCCCGTCTCTATTTTTTTTTTTTTCAGACAGTCTCACGCGTGATCTCAACTCACTGCAACCTCCACCTCCCAGGTGCAAGTGATTCTCTTGCTTCAGCCTCCCAAGTAGCTGGGATTACAGATTTGCACCACTACGCCCAGCTAATTTTTATATTTTTAGTACAGATGGGGTTTCACCATGTTGGTCAGGCTGGTCTTGAACTCCGAACCTCAGGTGATCTGCCTGCCTCGGCCTCCCAAAGTGTTGGGATTACAGACGTAAGCCACCATGCTCGGCCTGACCCTGTCTCTATTTAAAAAAAATAAGAAGAAGAATAAGTAAAAAATGTTTAAAAAGACAGCTTCCTTTCTCCCTGGAGGTCATGAACTAGAAAACCCTCCAAGTCCCCTCCCTGCCTCCAGGTAGACAGGTTCTGGGTGGCATTTCAAAGAGCCTGTTTGCTGACAACAATAAAAAAAAAACAAGTTTGGGGTAACTGCAAAACTGGTCAAACAAGAAGGGTAATTTGGGGTTAGGGCTGCATTCTGTAGGAAACGGAAGGCTCGAGAGCCTGGTAGAAACATGTCATGCTCTATTCAGAGCAGGCGCAGGCTTGAATTTAAACTATGAGAGGCTGGGTGTGGTGGCGCACGCCTGTAATCCCAGCTTCTAGGGAGCTGAGGCAGGATAATCACTTGAACCCGGGAGGCGGAGGTTGCAGTGAGCCTAGATTGTGCCACTGCACTCCAGCCTGGGCGACAGAGTGAGACTCTGTCTCAAAATAAATAAATAAGTAAAATAAACTATTAGAAAAGCGACCACATGCTTGGGAATTAAAATCGTCTTCTGGTTTCCTATTTTCTCTGAGTTCACAGGACTTCAAAGAAACATTCTTTGAGTTCGAAGAATGGTAACATTCTAGACAGAAAGGTTAAGGGTGTAGTGGAAGCAGCTTTGGCTCTGGAATTGTGTCTTGGCACTCCCTGGAGTGTAACCTGGGCAAGTCATTTGGCTTTTCTGTGACTTGATGTCCTTGGACTGCACCAAAGGCAAACAGAAGCCTAGAGCCTTGAGTAGGTGATGTTGAAACAGGCTTCAGCCCAACTATATACAGAGCACTTCCTGTTTGCACAGCACCTCTGGGCTGTAGAAACCGAAGGGCCAGAACCTGGAGTGGTTAAGTCACTTGGCCAAACTCACACCAGAGCTGAGATTCAAACCTAGGACTGTGGATGCCACTGCTTCAATGCCACTGCCCAGGTTGATGCCCCTGCTAATCGCAGGCAGCCCACCTCCAGATACTTCCAGACCCACTTCAGCGCGCATGTTTACATAACACAGACATGCATGCAGAGCTCCCTTTCCTGCCAGTGACTCCCTGTGGGTAGAGCGTGGAAGTGGAGTCGGGGGTGGCGTTCCCAGCCCCTGCCTCGCCCCCCCTCTCTTCTGCTAGGCTCCCAGCCCCAGAAGTGCATTTGGGGCATCACATTCCTCCCTTACTGTTGAGCAGGAGCTCTGGCCCTGTGCGGTGGCCCCACACACAATAACAGCTGCTGTTGGGGCCCAGCTCCTGCTGACCATGGCGGCCTCGTGACCCTTGTAGCGCATGGTCAGGAGAACACAAAACAAAAAGCCTTTCTCCCTGCCACCAGGGCAGGGCCCCTCAGAACTGCAAAAGGATGCTGCATAACATTTTTCTGCGTCTCTGAAATGCATGTTGAATGACCTGAGTCATTGAGAAAAGCTAATAAGCCACCCATGGTCGATGGTGATCTGTCATCAAGCCCTGCCATCATCTCTTCTTCACTGGAAGGCTTTGGTTGAAAACCAGCCAATGGCAGTAAAAACAATCATGGTCAGTGCTTTGAGCCCTCACTTTGCACGTGTGACACCTCTTTCTCACAGCAGCCCTGCAGAGGAACATCTTAGAAGGATTTCCATTTTATAAGCAGGAGAACTGAGGCCCAAGTCCCTTCACATATCCTCTGCCATCTGGGTTGGATAGGTACTTAAAACCAGTGTGTTGGGTCAGTCTGAACCATAGGAGGGTGCAGAGATGGAGAGCCTGGCAGGGAAATACAAGACAGATTCTACATTTCCCACAGTCCATTCATTCACTCATTCATTCCACAGATGTCATACAAGTACCGACTGGGGTCAGGCACCTGCTGGGTGCTGGGGGCGTAGCAGGGAACCTGGTCCCTGCCCTCTTCAGAGTCAAGTCTGGTGGCAAGACTGTTGGTTTAAAAAACAAAGGTGTAACACACGTGACTATCATCACTGTAACGGTGAAACAGACTTGGAAAAAAAAGTAGAAAAACAAATAGGATTTTATGAGCAGAAAAAAACCCTGACACTAGTTTTTTCAGCATTTTCTATGAGAAAATCCAAACGTGGCAAAGTTGAAAGAATTTTACAGTAAATAGTACTCGTACATCTATCACCTAGATGTTACCATTAATATTTTACTGTGCCTATCTATCCATATCTCTGTCCATCCGTCCATCAGTCTAATGTAAGCCTTTGTACATTATGCATTTTTATTTTTCATTTATTTATTTTTTTGAGATGGAATTTCACTCTTGTTGCCCAGGCTGGAGTACAGTGGCACAATCTCAGCTCACTGCAACCTCTGCCTCCTGGGTTCAAGTGATTCTTCTGCCCCAGCGTCCCAAGTAGCTGGGATTACAGGTGCGCGCCACCATGCCTGGCTAATTTTTGTATTTTTATTAGAGACGGGGTTTCACCATGTTGGTCAGGCTGGTCTTGAACTCCTGACCTCAGGTGATCCACCCGCCTCGACCTTCCAAAGTGCTGGGATTATAGGGGCGAGCCACTGCGCCTGGCCCACATTTTAATTTTCTTAAAGAGATGGAGTCTCACTCTGTTGCGCAGGCTGGAGTGCAGTGACACAATCATAGCTCAGTGCAACTTTAAATCCTGGGCTTGAGCGATCCTCCACCTCAGCCTCCCAAGTAGCTGGGACTACAGGTGCATGCCACCATGTCCGGCTCATTATACATTTTGGGAAGATGAGGATGTAAAGCCGTCAGCTGGAGCTGAGGAACAGCCTTATGTCTGGATGGGTTTTGCCAGTCCCCATGTAGCCCATCCATGGCACCTGCCTGGCCCCCTGTGAGGGTCGGAATTGGCACCCTCTGGCAGCGCTGTAGTCACTGGCGGAGGAAAGAGGATCTTGGCTCCGGTGTTATTATGTAAGTTGAGAATGCATGGTCCTTCCAGAGAGGCAGCGGTAGCGGTGCTGGAAGAGAACACCTTCCAGGGCTAACAAGTGGCATGACCTCCCCAGGTTGGCCTCCACATGCAGCGAAGGTCAGTGATCCGTCAGGTGAGGTTAAAGGGTGGCATGGAGTTGTCACCCCATTGATGCCTGGCAGGCCTGTCTGGGAGACCAGAGCACCCTGGATTTGTTGCCTGCATCCCTGGCGCAGCACCTCTGAGCAGCCTCTGACGTGACCACCATAGGGAAGGCTCCAGCATGGCCCCTTGTTGGGAGATTTGCCTCTGTAGACATTGGAAAGAGGCTCAGTTGCCAAGAGGAGACTGCTCATGGCCCAGCGTGAGGACAGCATGCCCGGAGCTTGCAGCAGGGCAAGGTGGCAGCCCCGGCTCTAGTGGGGCCTCACAGGGGAGCACAGAGAAAGCAGCAGGGGCACAGGTCAAGGATGAGTCCCACTCGGTGGAGGTTCTGGGGGATCCTGTGGCTTCCACAATGATGTCATTTGCTGGGTCACAGCACCTGACCCTAGTAATGATATGATTGAAGTCCAGGTACTGAGTGTTCAGCACTCACCGGGCACTCTGCTACATGTATTTGGTGCCTTATTTTATTTTATTTTTGAGATGGAGTCTTGCTCTGTTGCTAGGCTGGAATACAGTGGCATAATCTCGGCTCACTGCAACCTCCGCCTCCTAGGTTCAGGCGATTTTCCTCTCTCAGCCTCCTGGGTATCTGGGACTACAGGCGCCTGCTACCACGCCTGGCTAATTTTTGTATTTTTAGTAGAGGTGAGGTTTCACCATGTTGGCCAGGCTGGTCTCAAACTCCTGACCTTGTGATCCGCCCGCCTTGGCCTCCCAAAGTGCTGGGATTACAGGTGTGAGCTACCGCCTGGCCTCGGTGCCTTATTTTTAATTTCTTAAAGAAGTATATGAAATAAGTACTTTTATTGCCCCATTTGACACAAGAGGAAACTGAGGCACACAGAGGCGAGGAGACTTACTCAGCTTGGGAGTGGTCATGCAGGATTCTCACCCCATCTATCTGAATCCCTAGCCCACCTTCTTTCCACTGGACTCTGGGCTGTTTCCTTAAGTGTCTAATGCTGTTTCTCTCATGTACCTCTTTTCATAGCTGCAATTAGAATGTTCCAGATGGCTGACCAGGTGTGCAGGGTCACCCTGGGTGGAATTTGGCTTAAGGAAGTTCCTCCCCTAGCCCTCTGCCCTCATGTGGTCACTTGGCGCACACACTGAGGTCCCTGTCTGGCCTCCTGGGTATTGGCCTTTCACTCCCGTGGGGTCGGCACCCGCCTCTAGCCTGCTCTGGGGTCTTTGTTCCCTGGGCTCTGTAGTAGGCTTAGTGAGCTCACTTTTCTGGACTGCAACAAGGACGATGAAAAGGTGTCACGGAAGCCCAGTAGTCTGTCTTCAGTCTCGAAGGTAAAGTCCACATCGAGCCTACTCAGTAAAGAACCTGCATACTTCCTGCATGTAAGGAGTGAGATGTCCTGTGACAGCCTGCCATGGGGGTGACAAAAGAGGGAGCGGAGGAGAGGCAGGCAGCAGGTTGCTCACATTTCAGCAGATCCCAGCAGTTCCAGGCACTGCCAGGCAGTTTCCAGGTCTACATTTTATCAACTCCAACGTGTTACCTATTATACGATGCTCCCATATATTATGACCCACCAAGAAAGGAAAACGCCTCCATTTAAGAACATTCTACTGGGTGTGATGGTGTGTCCCTCTAATCGCAGCACTTTGGGAGGCTGAGGCAGAAGGATTGCTTGAGTCCAGGAGTTGAAGCCTGCAGTGAGCTGTGATCTCGCCATTGTACTCCAGCTTGAGTGCCAGAACAAGACCCTATCTTTATTTTATGCATTTATTTATTTTTATTTATCTTGCTTCAGTTGCCAAAGGACCCTGTCTTTAAAAACACACATAGGTGCACGCTGCTATTGAAGACAATGGCCGAGAACAGATTAAGAGGGCAGAAGTCCGGGAGTGTATTTCACATAGCCAGCTGAAAACACTTTAAGGCTACCAACAAAGCAAAACCGGTTACCACTAATCTTAAGAAGATAAACGAGGCCAGGCACAGTGGCTCATGCCTGTAATCCCAGAACTTTGGGAGGCAGAGGCGGGTGGATCACCTGAGGGTGGGAGTTCGAGACCAGGCTGACCAACATAGTGAAACCCGCCTCTACTAAAATACAAAATTAGCCAGGCGTGGTAGCGTGTGCCTGTAATCCCAGCTACTCGGGAGGCTGAGGTAGGAGAATTGCTTGAACACAGGAAGTGGAGGTTGTGGGGTCAGCTGAGATCGTGCTATTGCACTCCAGCTTGGGCAACAGGAGTGAAACTCTGTCTCGGGAAAAAAAAAAATAATAATAAGCGTTATGAATGATGAAAAAGTCAACAGAGTAGATAAAGCTTTTATATTCAAAAACTGCAATTACTTTTGCACCAATCTAATAAATATACGAGATTTGCACACTTCTTAGTAGGACTTTCTCTTGAACCTCTGTAGAAAGAACTGATTCCTCAGTAGCATCATAAAAATAAAGTAGTTAATATTGATGAAGCTACAGAATTAATGGCTCAGTTCTAATATAGTGGTGATGCATCAAATTCCCCCCAAAGACCAATAAATTAAATGTTTTATACAATTAAAAACAAACACATTATATAGCTCTAGAAAAAATTTCTTTATATCCTTATTCTATGAGCTTTTTTCTATTTTAAAAGTTAAGCACTTTTTTTAAAAAAATCTTTTTTGTTAAAACAGACACATTAGCTTAGGTCTACACAAGATCCTGATCACCAAGATCTGTGCAAAAAAAAATTTTTTTTTTTTTTTTTGAGACAGAGTCTCACTCCGTCACCCGGGCTGGAGTATAGTGGCGTGATCTCACCTTACTGCAACCTCCGCCTCCCGGGTTCAAGCAATTTTCCTGCCTCAGCCTCCTGAGTAGCTGGGATTACAGGCACGAGCCACCATACCCAGCTAATTTTTGTATATTGGTAAAAACAAGGTTTCACCATGTTGACCAGGATGGTCTTGAACTCCTGACTTCAAGTGATCCACCTGCCTTAGCCTCCTAAAGTGCTGGGATTACAGGCGTGAGCCACTGCACCAGGCCAAAATTTTTTTTTAATTAGCCGGATATGGTGGTGCATGCCTGTAGTCCCAGCTACTCCAGAGGCTGAGGTTGGGAGGATGGCTTGAACCCAGGAGGTCAAGGCTGTGGTGAGCTATGATCACACCACTGTGCTCCAGCCTGAGTGACAGAGCAAGACTCTGTCTCAAGATAAACCCCAAAAAACAAACAAATACCATTCTGATTCTCGAGATGAATCAAATGTGTGTCTTAGGATTGGATTGTTTATTTCAAGCTGTCCTCATCATGCCTCTGTGATTGGTGCTGTAGCCTCATTTGCCAACAGGAAGCTCAGAGAACGGAGCTGGGAGCTGCACCCAAGCCCATGCTGCCTTAGTAACATCCAGAACAACTCAGCTCTCCCCGGGACCCACCACGTAACCCACCCACCATGTCCCCACAGCCTGCAGTGGCCCTGAAAAATCACTTGCTGGTAATCTCAATCTCTCTTCTCATTTTGTCCCCAGATTGCCTTGGGTCCCCAGTGTTTACTCCCATCAAGGCAGACATAAGCGGCAACATCACGGTACGTACCTGGTCAGGCAGCCATAGCCCAGGACTTGCATCAGGAATCTAAGCCTACCTGGGTTGCCAGCACCATGGTCCCAGCTGCAAGCTTCCCAGCCCGAGGAAGGAGATGGAGGCGTAGAAGATGGGCCCCAAACTTGCCCAATCAGGGCTCAATGTTCTCTGCCCTCCTCCACAGTCTTTCCATCTGGTCACCAGTCTAGCCTGACTGGGACCAAAGTCTAATTAAAGGGTTGACCCTGAGAAGGAACCTGCTGGTTCTTTCATCTATCCCCACCAAGTAAGTAAGTCCCAAAGTCCGCAGTCAGCACTGGTCTGGCCCTCCCCTTCTCCAATCCTGGTAGTTCCTGATGCCGTCTCCCCTGCCATAGACTGCCCGTGAGAATCCATGTAGGGCCCAGCCAAGGGCTTGGGACACACTGTATGATCTCATTTCTTCATCCCAGCAGCCCTTTGAGGCTGGTCCTGTGTTATCCCCTTTTTACAGATGAAGAAGCTGAGACTCAGAGTGAGACCTTAAGAGAAGGACTCACTTAAGGTCACAAGCAAGTAAGTGGCAGAGCTGGGATTCAGACCCAGGCCTACCTGGCTCCATCTCAGAGGCCTTCATTCCTGGACTTCTTGGAATCCTCGGAACCTATTTCCACTTGTCCACCAAAGCAAAACTTCAGATACTTGGTGTCTGAGCCAGTGTCAGTAGTGGCTGGAGAACATGAACTTTGTACCAACTGTGTGACCTTGGACAAGTCCATGCCCTTCTGTGAGCCTCAGTGTCTCTGCCTGTAAAATGGGATAATGACAGCAACTTCAGGGTTGCCACCAGGATCATATAAGGCAGTGCCTGTAAAGCATTTTGCAAATCCTTGCTCATGTGAACAGTCATAGTTACTGTTACAGGTCTTATCCCTGCTGTTCCTGGAGGGCAGGAAGGAGCGGGAGATGCTGGTAGGGTGCTCTTCACCCAGCGTGCAGGCCAGATGTCTATGGGGGGCAGTTTACCTAAGGGAAAATCCTGTGTGCTCCATTTCAGAAAATCAAAGCCGTGTATGACACCAACCCAGCCAAGTTCCGGACCCTGCAGAACATCCTGGAGGTGGAGAAAGAAATGTATGGAGCAGAGTGGCCCAAAGTAGGGGCCACACTGGCGCTGATGTGGCTGAAAAGGTGACGGGCTCAGGTGGCAGGGCCTGGGTGCTGTGCTGCAGAGGGAAAGCAAACCTGTCACTGTTCCGCAGTGTCACCCCAGGCTGGGAAGGTCACTTCCGAGCCCTTCCAGTGTGATGCTAGTTAATGACTGGGAAAAGGCCTCCCAAGGGCCAGGGCTTGCCTGACAGTGATGCTTCCTGGTTCCAGTCCCATCAGAGTATAGGAGCACACCCTGATCAGGGCATCGTGCTAAGCTTTTTATAATGCTGATTGGGTTTCATATTCTGTGAGTTAGGTGTGGTAGCTATTCGCACCTCACAGAGGAGGCGGCTGGCACTTCTGGAGGCCAAATCACGGCCCATGTCATCCAGCACAGTTATGCAGGTTGCCTACTGCACAGAGGTGTCCTGTTTAGGGCTGGTCACACGTACAAAGTGGATTTGTATGTTATGACAGTTTCTTGGTAGAAGTACACCATCTTGAGGAGAAGGAATTCTTTTATTTTTATTTTTTATTTTCAGACAGAATCCCGTTCTGTTGCCCAGGCTGGAGTGCAGTGGCGCAATCTCGGCTCACTGCAGCCTCTGCCTCCTGGGTTCAAGCAATTCTCCTGCCTCAGCCTCTTGAGTAGCTGGGATTACAGGTGTGTACCACCATGCCTGGCTAAGTTTTGTATTTTTAGTAGAGACAGGCCCGCCATGTTGTCCAGGCTGGTCTTGAACTCCTGGCCTCAAGTGATCCATGTGAGGCAGGTGTGAGGCACCGTGCCCGGCTGTGAGGAGGAGTTCTAATTTGCACAAATACATCCTATGGGCTGGTTTGAACCCATGCTGTTCTCAACCAGCTATAGACTCTTCAGCCCTCAAACCCAGTGCTTCTGCCCCTTAGAGCACCCCACCCTGACTTGATCCCCACCCCACTGCAGGGAGGGAGCAGAGCAGCTCACCTGGGGACCCCAGTGGGACAGTGAGGGGCAGTGAAGGAAAGAGCCTGCCAGGTGGGGGGCGCGCAGTGAGGCAGGCAGGGTTCACATCCTGGCCTGTGACTGAGCCTTTCTAGGGAAGCCTCAGTGCTTTCCTCTGTGAAATGGGCTGATTGTGCCAAGCTCAGCCTCACAGGCCCCAGGGAAGCAAGAGGTGAGATGATGTGTGCTAAGGGGAGGGCCCTGGTGAGCTTTTCCATGTGGACTCCTTGCTATACCCCATCTGCTTCTCCTGGCTTTCGAAACATCACCCTACCCCTTCAGGAAAGGCTCGAGTGGCCATTGGAGGATGCTCTGGGAGGTCTCAGGCAGAGAAGCAATGTAGCAGACTTAGAAAGATGCTGAGGGCTGGGGAGCGGAGGCAGGGAACCTGGTGCACATGGGGCCAGTCTTGCCAGTGTGCCCGGTATATCCACAGTCTGTGGTCTGCAAACCCTTTAAGGGCCAGCACTGTGGCTTCATTCCTCAAGCCTGATGGTTGCCTACCATGTTCCAGCCTGTGGGGGTCATGTGGACACAGAAATGGACAAGGCAGGCCCAGACCCACCCCTCGTGGATCTTACAGCCAGTGTCACTGTTGTCATGGGCCAGCACCAGGCCTGGAGGAGAGAAGGTGCTTGGGAGATAATGAATGGAGCCAAGTGGTCACGTTACTTGTAAGCAGCAGGGAAAGATGATTAGGGAATAACCACACCCTCTGGGGTGTACATGTTCCTGGCTCACAGTAGGTGGCAAATTCAGAGTCCATCAGGGTCTTTCACGACAGGGGTGTGCACGGTCCTAATGAACCTTCTCCTCCCTGGGCCGCAGAGGCCTCCGCTTCATCCAGGTCTTCCTCCAGAGCATCTGCGACGGGGAGCGGGACGAGAACCACCCCAACCTCATCCGCGTCAACGCCACCAAGGCCTACGAGATGGCCCTCAAGAAGTACCACGGCTGGATCGTGCAGAAGATCTTCCAGGTGAGCCGCCCTCACAGGCCCCAAAGGACCACCAGCTTGCAGATTCTGCTCCCCACTCTGCCCCTGCTTGGCCGAGGCCTCCTGGCCTGTGAGGCTGTGTTTACCCTCTCGGGCTCAGGAAGGGCTCCCCCATCTATGTGGATGAGGCTAGTGTACGGAGAGGTCCCCCTCCCGTGCCCTGGCCAGCCCCATTCAAGCCGCAGCGGGTGTCACTGTAGATACTCCACGGTGTTTCTCTCTAGGGGCCTTGGCCTGCAAGGCCTGATCGTGGGGTGAAAAGAGAAACCACAGGGAAAGCCCTGGAGGACCCCAGGTCAAAGGTGGCCCAGCCTGATGGCCCCTCAAATTCAGCCTGGATCCCCACATAGGGCATGCGGGGAAAGAAGGGCCTCCTCCTGGGAGCATGTGCTGAAAGGACACCGGCCCTCTGCGTTCTTGGTGGCTTGTGTTGGGGTGACATTGGCCAGGGCTCCTGGAAGTGAGGCTTCAGCCCCTGCCTGGTTAGGTGAGGGCCCTACAGTTGATCACCAGGCTGGAAGCCCTGCTCAGGAGACGTCTGAAGGCCCTCTGGCTGCCCTGCACCATGCCCTTCACCTGCTGCTTGCCGCCCTCATCTCACCCACATGTTCCTGCCCGGCCTGTTCTGGCCACCCTTTCTGCTGCAGCTCCCTCTGCCTGCCCACCCTGGTGGCCATGAGAACGAGGGGCTGATGGGCCCTGTTCAGTGTTCCTGTGGGGTACAGTCTGCAAGCAGGCTGGAGCAGAAACCAGTATGGTTCCAAAGAGGAAGAGCTGGTCACAGAGTGAGATGCATGGCAGCCCCTGGGCCATCCACCCCGGAAGAGCTGGAGACAGAGCCTATTCCCATCGGCCCCTTGAGATCTCCACAGTGCATTGCCCCTACAAATCCTCAAACCAGCACCTCAATAGTAACAGTGTGTCCTGTGTACCTGGCCCAGGGGAGCTGCCCATGAATTGTAATCTTCACAAATGCACCACAAGGTGGCACTGTTCTTACCCCCATTTCCCAGATGAGGACAGTGACACTGAGACAAGGTCACACAACACAAAAATGGGGGGCTGTGATCCTACCTTCCTGAGCCTCAATATCCTCATTTTTCAAATAGGTATAAAATAGGCATTAAATAAATGAAATTAATCAGTATAAAGTGCTTGACACATGGTTCACATGGTTTACACTCAGTACATCAAAGCTATTGTTTTTTTTTTTTTTTTTGAGACAGGGTCTCCCTCTGTCACTGTCACCCAGGCTGGAGTGCAGTGGTACAGTCTTAGCTTACTGCAACCTCCACTTCCCAGGCTCAAGCGATTCTCCAGCCTCAGTGTCGCAAGTAGCTGGGACTACAGGTGCGAGCTACCAACACCTAGCTAATTTTTGTATTTTTTTGTAGAGACAAGGTTTCACCATGTTGCCCAGACTGGTTTTGAACTCCTGAGCTCAAAGCAATCCTCCCACCTTGGCCTCCCAAAGTGCTGGGATTATAGGCGTGAGCCACCACCCCAGCTATTACTACTTTTATTATGAAAGAATAATATTTGGCCAGGTGCGGTGGCTCATGCCTGTAATCCCAGCACTTTGGAAGGCCGAGGCAGGTAGATCACCTGAGGTCAGGTTGGAGATCAGCCTGGCCAACATAGTAAAACCCCGTCTCTACTAAAAATACAAAAAATTGGCCGGGCGCGGTGGCTCAAGGCTGTAATCCCAGCACTTTGGGAGGCTGAGGCGGGCGGATCACAAGGTCAGGAGATCAAGACCATCCTGGCTAACATGGTGAAACCCCGTCTCTACCACAAATACAAAAAATTAGCTGGGTGTGGTGGTGGGCGCCTGTAGTCCCAGCTACTTGGGTGTCTGAGGCAGGAGAATGGCGTGAACCCAGGAGGCAGAGCTTGCAGTGAGCCGAGATCATGCCACTGCACTCCAGCCTGGGTGACAGAGTGAGACTCCATCTAAAAAAAAAAAAAAAAAAATTAGCTGGGCATGGTGGCAGGCACCTGTAGTCCCAGCTACTTGGGAGGTTGAGGTAGGAGAATAGCTTGAACCCAGTAAGCAGAGGTTGCAGTGAACCAAGATCGTGCCACTGCACTCCATCCTGGGTGACAGAGCAAGACTATGTCTAAAAAGATTTAAAAAATAGTATTTATACTTTCCTCATCCTATCAAACTCCTGGCCTAAACTTGTTTTTTCTTTTTTTTTTTAAGACGGAGTCTCGCTCTGTCACCCAGGCTGAAGTGCAGTGGCGTGATCTCAGCTCACTGCAACCTCCGCCTCCCAGGTTCAAGCAATTTTCCTGCCTCAGCCTCCCGAGTAGCTGGGACTACAGATGCCCACCACTACACCTGGCTAATTTTTTGTATTTTTAGTAGAGACGGGGTTTTATCATATTGGCCAGGCTGGTCTCGAACTCCTGACCTTGTGATCTGCCCACCTTGGCCTCCCAAAGTGCTGGGATTACAGGCATGAGCCACCGCACCTGGCTAGCCTAAGCTTTTTTTTTTTTTTTTTTTTTTTTGAGACGGAGTCTCGCTATGTCGCCCAGGGTGGAGTGCAGTGGCCGGATCTCAGCTCACTGCAAGCTCCGCCTCCCGGGTTTTTACGCCATTCTCCTGCCTCAGCCTCCCGAGTAGCCGGGACTACAGGCGCCCACCACCTCGCCCGGCTAGTTTTTTGTATTTTTTAGTAGAGACGGGGTTTCACCGTGTTAGCCAGGATGGTCTCAAACTCCTGACCTCGTGATCTGCCCGTCTCGGCCTCCCAAAGTGCTGGGATTACAGGCTTGAGCCACCGCGCCCGGCCTAGCCTAAGCTTTTTATCTAGTTGTACCTTTTTTCTTCTGGCTCTGAAATTCTGTGAATTTCAAATTCTCTGTACTTTTCAAGTATGAGAGCAGCCCTGAAATTTAGGGAAGTATCGGCCCCCTAAGGACAAAAGAGAGACCACAGTATGATTAGCAGTCGTCTCCCCAACTCAGAAAGTGAGTTTTCCGAAGAAGCAGTTCCCTTTTTCCAGAGCAAGGAACCCAGAAGGAAGAGACTTACCCATGCTGAACACCTACTGTGTGCCAGGTGTTGTGCTGAGTGCCTACTGTATGCCTGGTGCTGTGCTGAGCACTTTGTACAAGCCCCCTAATCCTTATAAAAGCAACCCAATTAGGTGGGAGCCATTATCCCCATTTTGCAGATGAGGAAACTGAAGCTCAGAGAGGCTAAGTGACTTGCTCAAGGTTCACAGCTAGTTGGTGGCCCAGACTGGCATTTGCACCTAGGCTTGTCTGTCCCCAAAGCTGATGTCCTTCCTGCTGTCGCTCAAAATACACCTCCCTTTTCCTTTCCCTTCCAACACCTCAAATAGCACAGACCCCCTGTCCAGCACGGACCCAGGGAAGACCCCTCCCAGAACCCTGGCCTGCTGGCCTGGCTCCTCGGCCCCTGCTAACGCTGTGCCTACCTCCCTTCTTGCCCGTCTCAAGGCAGCACTGTACGCAGCCCCCTATAAATCCGACTTCCTGAAAGCACTCTCCAAGGGGCAGAATGTGACAGAGGAGGAGTGCCTGGAGAAGATCCGCCTCTTCCTAGTCAACTACACGGCCACCATCGATGTCATCTATGAGATGTACACCCAGATGAATGCCGAGCTTAACTACAAGGTGTAGGCGTGCCCACCGCTGGACACGCCCCTGACTCGTGGCCACACGGAGAAACAGGCAAACCAGAATCACTGTGAATCAAGTCTGTGAGCTGCCCCTGGCCTGCGTCCCCCAGAGCGGCCCAGGGTCCTGCCAGAGTCTGCAGGGGACAGCCCTCGTTTTTTAAGTCATTTTTTTTTTTTGGTCTATTCTAAAGGACCAATAAATAATGATCTTACTTCCAAATCTCCTTGGAATTCACGACAGCACAGACTGACTTTATAGCTTCATTTCAGCGTGGTAAAAATTGATTAACACTTCTAATAAGTCAAGTCCTAGGGTTTTTTGGTTTGGTTTTGTCGCCAACGAGGAACACGGCTCTGGGGGAATGGTGTCATCCACCTCACTTTAAAAATAAGCACATGATGGCCGGGCACCGTGGCTCACGCCTGTAATCCCAGCACTTTGCGGGAGGCCGAGGTGGGTGGATCACCTGAGGTCGGGAGTTTGAGACCAGCCTGGCCAACATGGTGGAACCCCATCTCTACTAAAAATATAAAAAATTAGGCGTGGTGGCGCACGCCTGTAGTTCCAGCTACTCAGGAGGCTGAGGCAGGAGAACCACTTGAACCCAGGAGGTGGAGGTTGCAGTGAGCTGAGATCGCACCACTGCACTCCAGCCTGGGCAACAAGAGCAAAACTCCGTCTCAAAAAAAAAAAGAGGTGGGTGGATCACTTGAGGTCAGAGTTTGAGACCAGCCTGACCAACATGGTGAAATCCTGTCTCTACTAAAAATACCCAGGCATGGTAGCACACGCCTGTAATCCCATCTTCTTGGGAGGCGGAGGCAGGAGAATCGCTAGAACCCGGGAGGTGGAGGTTACAGTAGCTGAGATCGCACCACTGCATACCAGCCTGGGCAACGAGAGCGAAACTCAGTCTCAAAAAAAAAAAAGCACGTGACCTTATGAAGCTCTCGCTGTATTGCTATTTTGGTTATTTTAAGGACTATAATAAGAGTTTGATTTGAAATTATGCAGGGCCCCTATGTGGGATTTTTTTTTTTTTTAAAAGCAAACTGGTGTGTATTCTCATGTGGTTTGCATAGCCCAGCCTCACAGCACTGTTGTAAATCCTGCTCTTTCTGTCTCGCCAGACAGGTTTTTTTGTTTGTTTTCTTTTTTCTGGTTTGTTGTTGTTGTTGTTGCTGTTGTTTTACAGCTGAAACTAACCAGCAAGCCCTTGATGACCAAGAGGCGTTTCTTTCAAAGCTATAGGGCACAAACAATTGACCATAGATGACTCTGTTTTCATTCTTCAGAAGAATTACTTCCTTCAGGGACAGATTTTTCAACCTCAGAAACTACCTACTGTGTGTATTCTCTTGACGGGGAGAGATGGACCCTCCAGCCGCTAGGATTCAAGAAAACGCCTCGCTGCCTTAACCGGAACTGTTCTTCCTGGCGCTACAAACAACTGTACTTTTTAAAGTGCTGGGGCAAACAAAGCAACCCCAAAACAATTGACGTGTGTTTTAAAAGAAAAAACCCAATGAGGAACAATTGGTGATTTTTATGCAGAAACTAAATAATCCTTAATAAATAAATCTCTATTTTGGAATCACATCTGTGCACTGTATTGGTTCTTGATTTTTTTTTTTTTTTTCTTTCCTGCATTGAAAATTACAACTGGGGACCCTTACAAATCCTACCAAGAACTTATTTTCTGGCCTCCACGGTTTTAAATTTTTATTTATTTATTTTATTATTTTTAAATGTTTTTGTAGAGATTGGGGTCTGGCTATGCAAAGTTGCCAGGCTGGTCTCAGTCTCCTGGCCTCAAGCAATCCTCTTGCCTCAGCCTCCCAAAGGGTTGGGATTACAGGCATGAGCCACTGCACCAGGCCTGGCCTCCATGGTTTTAAAAAACAGAACTGGTTGCTGCATGGAGAAACGGGAATTTCACATAAGACTCTTGGGTTTTGGCAGGGCGCAGGGGCTCACTTCTGTAATCCCAGCACTTTGGGAGGCTGAGGCGGGTGGATCACTTGAGGTCAGGAGTTCGAGACAAGCATGGCCAACATGGTAAAACCCCGTCTCTACTAAAAATACAAAAATTAGCCAGGCATGGTGGCAGGCACCTGTAATCCCAGCTACTTTGGAGGCTGAGGCAGGAGAATCACTTGAACCTGGGAGGCAGAGGTTGCAGTGAGTCGAGATTGCACCATGGCAATCCAACCTGGCCGACAAGAACAAGACTCTATCTCAAAGAAAAAAAAAAATCTTGAGTTTCTGTAGCCATAAAAAAAGAATGAGTTCACGTCCTTTGCAGGGACATGGATGAAGCTGGAAGCCATCATTCTCAGCAAACTTAACACAGGAACAGGAAACCAAACACCGCATGTTCTTACTCATAAGTGGGAGTTGAACAATGAGAACACATGGACACAGGGAGGGGAACATCACACACTGGGGCTTGTCGGTGGTGGGGGCAAGGGGAGGGAGAGCATTAGGACAAGTACCTAATGCATGCAGGGTTTAAAACCTAGATGACGGGTTGATAGGTGCAGCAAACCACCATGGCACGTGTATACCTATGTAACTTATAATTAAAAAAAGAAAAGAACCTTGGATTTCTAGCTTCTTTTGAAAAACCAGGCTGCCTGGCAGGAGCTGAGAGATGACTGCCCCCTTGGCTGGGCAGGGCAAGGGAAGGGGGAATCAATTCTCCACTTTGCCTTAGTCTCCACCCATCCCTATTGCCTCCCCATCCCGGACCAGTTTGCACTTTTTCATGGGCTGTTGTTTTTTCTGATTCTAGGGTTAAATGTAGAGGGAAATATTTATTTTATTTTGGCCTCCGAAAATGCTGGGATTACAGGCATGAGCCACTGCCCCTGGCCAAGAAAAGATCATTTTAAGGCCGAACACAGCGGCTCACGCCTGTAATCCTCGCACTTTGGGAGGCCAAGGCAGATGGATCACTTGAGGTCAGGAGTTTGAGACCAGCCTGGCTAACATGGTGAAACCCTATCTCTACTAAAAATACAAAAATATTAGCTGGGGTGGTAGTGTGCACCTGTAATCCCAGCTACTGTCCTGCTGAGGCGGAGAATCGCTGGAACTCGGGAGGCAGAGGTTGCAGTGAGCCAAGATTGTGCCACTGCACTCCAGCCTGGGAGACAGAGTGAGATTCCCTTTCCAAAAACAACAACAACAAAAACTTTTTAATTAAAAATATTCGCTGGACATGGTGGCCAGCTACTTGGGAGGCTGAGGCAGGAGAATCGCTTGAACACAGGAGGTGGAGGCTGCAGTGAGCCGAGACTGCACCAATGCACTCCAGCCTGGGTGACAGAACTAGACTCTGTCTCAAAAAATAAATAAATAAATAAAAATAAAAAAATCACTTTAAAAAGGAGAGACAGAATTCTGTATTTCTAGGAAATCCAAAGGGAAAAAAAACCTAAAAAGCAATTAGAGCTTAGAATGAACAGTAGCATCCCTAATCTGAGGATTATTAAAAAATATAATAAAATAGGCTGGGCATGGTGGCTCACACCTGTAATCCCAGTACTTTGGGAGTCCAAGGCGGGTGGATCACCTGAGGTCAGGAGTTCAAGACCAGCCTCGCCAAGATGGTGAAACCCCGTCTCTACTAAAAATATGAAAATTAGTCAGATGTGGTGGTGGACGCCTGTAGTCCCAGTTACTTGGGAGGCTGAGGCAGGAGAATGGCGTGAACCTGGGAGGTGGAGCTGGCAGTGAGCCAAGATCACGCTACTGCACTCCAGCCTGGGCAACAGAGCAAGACTCCATTTCAAAAAAAAAAAAAAAATCTTTTCTTCATGTCTCTGACATAATATGTAAAACTGGGAGGGCAAATTTTTATGGAAGGCAGGGATTTTCCCAGGCCAGCCCCCGTTCCTAGTACCTGCGGGGATCCTGGGAGCATTTTGGGTTTTCGACCCCAGAGACAAAAGCCAGCAGGGCATCTATGCCCTTCCCGTTTCATCCTTGTCAAAGTGGGACTGAGTTCCACCTGGGGCAGGGAGGAAAGAACACACATTGATTACTATATAACAGGCCCTGCAAAAGTGCTCTACACAAATCATTTCACAACCACCTGAGACGTGGACCTCAGTAGCCCCATTTATCAGAGAAGGAAATTGAACCCCCCAGGGTGTGGCAAAGAGACTTGCCCAGGGTGACCCAGCCAGATATGGAGCCACAGGAGTTTCACGTCCAACTCCAAATCTCCCGTCAGCTGTGTTCACTTGTGTGCCAGCTGACAGCCGTTTTCAGCACACCTCCTGCCAAAGCGTTCCCACTGATGGGGCGCTGCCTTATCTGACCCAGGCTGACTGCACAGAAACCCAAATTAGCTCAAATGTTTGATGAGGGTTGACATTCACTTGTTGATTCATTCAACTAAAACTCACTGAGCCCATTACAATGCAACATGTCAAACCCACTGTAACACATCACTGTTCTAGACAAGGAACTGAAATTCACTTTGTAACAATTAAACAGCAGAAGAACTTTTGTCTTTTTAAAAACAGGGTCTTGCTTTGTCACCTAGGCTGGAATGCAGTGGTGCAATCATAGCTCACTGCAGCTTTGAACTCCTGGGCTCAAGAGATCCTTCTGCCTCAACCTCCCGAGTAGCTGGTACTATAGGCATGCACCATCATGCCTGGCTAATTTTTTTTGAAAAGGAGTTCTGCTCTGTTGCCCAGGCTAGAGTGCAGTGGTGTGATATCGGCTCACTGCAGCCTCCACTTCCTGGGCTCAAGCAATTCTCCTGCCTCAACCTCCTGAGTAGCTGGGATTACAGGTGCCCGCCAACACACCCAGCTACTTTTTGTGTTTTTAGTAAAGATGGGGTTTCACCATGTTGGTCAGGCGGGTCTCGAACTCCTGACCTCAGGTGATCCACCTGCCTCGGCCTCCCAAAGTGCTGGGATTACAGGCGTGAGCCACTGCATCCAACCCCAGCTAATCTTTAAAAAATTTTTTTTTTTTTTTTTTTGAGACGGAGTCTCACGCTGTTGCCCAGGCTGGAGTGCAGTGGCGCGATCTCGGCTCACTGCAAGCTCCGCCTCCTGGGTTCACGCCATTCTCCTGCCTCAGCCTCCTGAGTAGCTAGGACTACAGGCGCTCGCCACCGCGCCCGGCTAATTTTTTGTATTTTTAGTAGAGACGGGGTTTCACTGTGGTCTCGATCTCCTGACCTTGTGATCCGCCCGCCTCGGCCTCCCAAAGTGCTGGGATTACAGGCTTGAGCCACCGCGCCCGGCCTAAAAAAATTTTTTTATATTGACTATGTTGTCCAGACTGGTCCATTTTTGTTTAAGGGGCCTTTACCCATTCCTGTTTGAAAGCTAGGATAATTTTAGAGCCACTGAGATAAAATGCAGAAATAGAAATCACATAGTTTTCAAAACTAACTTTAGGATTAAGAGGAAGTATGTAGACAACTATACTTTGTTAAAGACTTATAGGAACAAGGAGATTTGGCTATTGTCACATGACAGACCATTATCCAAGGACAAAGAAGTTTCACAACCTCCCCCTCAACCCTTGCCGGCACCCAGATGTCTGCAGTTGGCCTCTTTCTTTCCCCGTTTACCTAACATATAAGACAAGGCCAAGCCCATATATATATATATATATATATTTTTTTTTAGATAGAGTCTCGCTCTGTTGCCCAGGCCGGAGTGCAGTGGTGTGGTCTCGGCTCACTGCAACCTCTGCCTCCCAGGTTCACGCTATTCTCCTGCTTCAGCCTCCTGAGTAACTGGTACCACAGACACGCACCACCACGCCCAGCTAATTTTTTTATTTTTAGTAGAGACGAGGTTTCACCACGTTGGCCAGGATGGTCTCGATCCCTTGACCTTGTGATCCGCCCACCTCAGCCTCCCAAAGTGCTGGTTGCACGTATGAGCCACCGCGTCCGGCCCAAGCCCATATAATTCTAAGAGAGCTCTTTAGAACATTTAGGCCATCTGGGTTTGCTGGCTCTCCGAAATAAAGTCGCTTTCCTTGTTCCAACTCCTGGCCTCTAGACCGAGTGGCTGTCATGCAGGGAGCAGAAGGAGTTTGAACTCGGTTACAACTTCACCTTTCAGAATTTCAGTTTCCTTATCTGTAACACACAGGTCTCGTTGTGAGGCTTCAATTAAATGTTACCATTTGTAAGGTAATTAGAACAATGTTTGGAGCATAGTAAGCTGCCTTCGTAGGTGTTCAGGAGTTCAATAAAACTGCAAGGATATATTTACGTGATGTGGGGCATACGCTGATGAGATCGAATACTGGAGTCCTGGGTCTGCTGTCTATTAGGGAAGTAGACTTGGACAGCTCACTTCACCCCTCTGAGCCTCAGTTTTCTCATCCATACAGTGGGAATACCAACAGTTTCTAGCTCACTGAGTCAATGAAGCGGCCTGGGCAGGGGCTTATCTGCGTAATCGTTCAATGTTGACCAAATTACCGTCGTTTGCAGGAGGTTATATGGGGACACCACCCTTCAGTTTTGCTGGTTGGTGGATGGTTTCCCGGCTTCACGCCGGCCCCACAGCCCTGCGCCTGCGCATTGAGCGCCTGCAGCTCCCATGGGCCCGGTAGGCGGCGCTGTCCCCATTGCGCCGCAGAGGCAGAGCTGGGAGGCTCCCCCAGGCTCTGCGCCTCCCCGCACCCCACCAGGCTCCCGCCCGCTCCCAAAGTGGGTGGGACGAAGGGAGGGCAGGAGGGGCAGGAGAACTTGTCCTCCTACCGTGCTTGGGCTGTTTCCTAGGGGCTAAATGAGAAGCCTCACTTGAACACTGTTGGGAAAGTTTGCAGCTCGTCCAGCAGATGCCTTGGGGCCCTGAGTTCACACCTGCCTCAGTGTGAAGGTCATTAGGTATGTCCTGTTATTTTCACTGCGACTACTGCCACCAGCACCACCACCACCTAACAATTCTTGGGTTCACGTCCAGGTTCTGAAACTTTGTAATTGAGTGCCCAGGACAAGTCAGTTCCCCTCTCTGAGCTTCAGTTTCTGCATCTGTGAAATGGGACAGAAACATCTCTACCTCGCAGGATTACATTAAATAAGGTGTGTAAAATACCGAACACATAGAAGATATTCAATAACTGGATTGTGTTAACATTTTTATTAATTATGATGCTACAGCCTGCCAAAGGCTCCTGAAAGGACCACTGGTTCTTAATGCAGTTAAACTGGAGCATTTTCACCTACTCCTTGTTCTTGTTTGTTTGTTTGTTTGTTTGTTTTGGGACAGAGTCTTGCTCTCTTGCCCAGGCTGGAGTGCAGTGGTGCGATCTTGGCTTACTGCACCCTCTGCCTCCTGGGTTCAAGTGATTCTCCTGTCTCAGCCTCCAGAGTAGCCAGGACTACAGGCATATGCCACCACGCCCAGCTAATTTTTGTACTTTTTTTTTTAGTAGAGACGGGGTTTTACCATGTTGGCCAGGCTGGTCTTGAACTCCTGACTTCACATGATCGGCCCACCTCAGCCTCCCAAAGTATTGGGATTACAGGCGTGAGCTACCACTCCTGGCCTACTCCTTGTACTTAAAGATACAGTAGGGCCTTTCTCAACACATCAACAAGGAACACTCCAGAAAATATTGTGCATTCTCAATTCTCACTCTGCCCTGATCTGCTGTGTGACTCTGGGCAAGCCTCTTCTGTCCTCTGGGTCTCAGTTTCGTCTTTAAAATTGGGATTAGCAACCTAAATGCCCGCTGATAGACAGTGGAGAAAGAAAGTGTGGTATATACACCCACTGAAATACTGTTTGGCCTTATGAAAGAATGAAATCATGTCATTTGCAGCCCACATGGCTGGCAGTGGAGGTCATTATGTTTAGTGAAATAAGGCAGGCACGGAAAGACAAATATTGCATGTTCTCACTCATTTGTGGGGGCTTAAAAAAAAGATATCGTGGAGTTAGAGAATAGAATGATAGGCCGGGTGTGGTGGCTCATGTGTGTAATCCCAGCACTTGGGGAGGCCGAGGTGGGTGGATCACTTGAGGTCAGGAGTTTGAGACCAGCCTGGCTAACATGGTGAAACCCTGTCTCTACTAAAAATATAAAAATTAGCTGGGTGTGGTGGTGCACACCTGCAATCTCAGCTACTTGGGAGGCCGAGGCAGGAGAATCACTTGAACCCAAGAGGTAGAGGTTTCAGTGAGCCGAGATAGTGCCACTGCACTCTATCCTAGGGGACAGAGCTAGACTCTGTCTAAAAAAAAGAAAGTTTTTTTCGAGACTCGAATGATAGATACCAGAGTCTGGGAAGGGTGTGATAGAGGGAGGGCGGGATAAAGAAAGGTTGGTTAATGGGTACAAATATATAGTTAGGTAGGAGAAATAAGCCCCAATATTCCATAGCAGAGTAGTTACTACTATAGTTAGCAACAATGTGTTGTATATTTCTTTCTCTCTTTTTTCTTTTTTTTTTTGAAACAATGTCTGTCTTCTTCGCCCAGGTTGGAGTGCAGTGACCCAATCTTAGCTCACTGCAACCTTCACCTCCCAGGCTCAAGCCATCCTCCTGCCTCAGCCTCCAGAGTAGCTGGGATTACAGGAGTGCGCCACCATGCCTGGCTAATTTTGTATTTTTAGTAGAGACAGGGTTTCTCCGTGTTGGTCAGGCTGGTCTCCACCTCCCGACCTCAAGTGATCCACCTGCCTTGGCCTCCCAAAGTGCTGGGATTATAGGTGTGAGCCACTGCGCCCGGCAAATGGATACCTTTTACCACTGTATCCAGCTCCTGGCTTGTATTTATAAGTCCAGTGAAATCTACGCTCTGCTTCTGACAAGGAATGGGGTCACAAATGCAAATACACTTAGCACAGTGCCTCCTGCCAGAGGGTGCTGGATAAAGGGCAGCTGTGAAGATAATGAACCCTTAATCAGTCTTTGATCTGACCCAGAGAAGATTGTCTGGAAGGGATAGTCATTCAACCCATTTGCTGAGCACTTACTATGTTCAAGGCTCTGAACGCGGCTCAGGGGATCTTGCAAGAAGACAGATAAGGTCTCTCTCTCCCTCTCTCTCTCTCTTTTTTTTTTTTTTTAATTTTATTTTCAGACAGAGTCTCGCTCTGTTGCTCAGGCTGGAATGCAGTGGCGTGATCTCAGCTCACTGCAACTTCCACCTCCCAGGTTAAAGCGATTCTCCTATCTCAGCCTCCCAAGTAGCTGGGATTACAGGTGCGCACCAGCATGCCCGGCTAATTTTTGTATTTTTAGTAGAGATGGGGTTTCACCATGTTGGTCAGGCTAGTCTCGAACTCCTGACCTCAGGTGATCCACCTGCCTCATCCTCCCAAGGTGCTGGGATTACAGGCGCCCGGCCGACAGATGAGGTCTCTATTCCCCAGGGGTACAACAAGGTCCAGTGCACAGTGAATCCAGAGAGGGAAATGAGCAATGGAGGACAGCAAAAGGGGTCATGTGATGGAAGTGACTATAAGACCCCTGATTTAGATTGGAGTCCGGGTGGGCAGCGCTTTCTGAGGAGGTGACATTTGAGCTGGGATCTGAAGGGGCATAGCTAGTGCAAAGGCCCCGGGGCAGGAGAGAAAGCAACATGCACCAAGGACGGAGAGAGGCCAAGGTGGCCAGAGCCTGGAGAAGAAGAGAGGATGGCAGTGGAGGATGAAACCTACAGGTGCTGAGGCCCGCGTGAGTGTGGTTTTTGGTCTAAGAACAGGGGAAATCATAGCCCCTGTGAGTGGGGGGCGACAGAGCCAGTTTACAGGTTGCGAGCTGTTAGCCAGGATCTATTTCTAGGGGTCCCTTTGAGGGACTCGGAAGAGAGGCTGTCCCCTCCCCTGCCCCAATCCAACCTCTGCTCCTTCCTGGCTGGTAAAGTGAGACTTCCTCACACAAAGTGTGCTTTACTTTGTTGGGGGCATGGGGTAGGGAGGGTGTCCCAGGCCTCTGAAAGTCATGATCCTCTCTCACCCCCTCACAATTCCACTGCCTGTTCTAGGACCTCCATGGACTCCCAGTTGCCCACACAGGGACCCCAGCTGAGAAGTCCTGAATCAGCCTGCTTTCCCTGGGACCAAGGCCTGGACACTCCCACCCCTGCCTGTGCCATGGCCTTCAGATGGAGACTATCTTTGAAGTGCCTGTGGCCAGCTGTGACTGGCCCTACCCACAGGCCACCACACCCGGCTGCCCAGAGGAATGGAATCACAGCCAGTGACTGGGCGGCTGAGAGTGGCTGTGCCCATGGCAACGGTCATCTGAGATGAGCTTCCTCCCCACCTGGCCTCAGGTTTCTGGCCCAGAGAGAATTCCAGAAGAGCCTCATTGAAAGTCCCTGGCAGGGTGGGGCCCCCGGTGACTGGGACAAAAGCTGGCTATTCTCGGGACCAGGGTGGACAGAGCCACTGATTGTCTGCAGCCTCTTTCTGTCCAGTCTCTGTGGCTTCTTGGTAAATGGGGGGAGATGTGATTTCATGGGGAACCTGGGAGACTCCTCCCTGCTGTGTGGCCCTGGGGAGGTTCCTTCACCTCTCTGGGCGTGCTTCCTCTCATGCAGCTGGACGGAGCTCATGAAGGCAGAGTCCTACACAGTGCCTCTGGCACACAGCAAGCAGTGCATAAATGCATGCATGTTAGCCCTGGTGCTTCCCCTGCCCTTTCCTCCCTAGTTTCCTGTGTTTTTCCTTCTTTTTGTCATGATTTGAGCCCATCTGCGGCATTCACTGGGGAAAGAGCAAAGAAGGCCGACCAGAATGTCTCTCCATGTCTCCTACCCCACCCCTACTCCCTGGTCTCATCCTAGGGGGTGTGAACAGAGACCCCCTCGGTGGTGAGGGGCCTGAGGCACACAGGACAGTGGGAAGCGGTTGCTTAGTGGCTGAAAGGTGCAGTTGGAATTCAGACAATCCTGGATTTGAATCCTGAGGGCACCATCGGCAGGTATCTATCTCCTCAGGCAAACGGCTTTCACTGTGTGGAGCCTCAGTTTGTTGGTCTGCAAAAGGTAGGGGAGAAGACCCACCCAGGGAGGGGTGGATGAGATGAAGATGATGGGGAGGAGGGAAGAGGGGCTGACAGGCTGGCGCAGGAGGGGCTGAGAGGCTGGGATTTGCAGGGTTCCAACCCCACATGGTGGCCTTGGCTATATCTATACCTCAGAGACCCACTCCAGGCCCCCAGGGACCCAGACATTAACTCTTGGCCTAAACCAACCACCAGCTGGGCAAAGGGGAGGGGGCGGGGTTGAAGAGGGGACATGGAATGAAGGAAGGGAGAGAGCAGGGGAGGACAGCAGGGAGTGTGGGGAAGGAGAGGAAAGAAGTTTCTGCCTGGGGAGTGAGGAGGAGAGCTATGCTTGCTGTCTTTTGGACTCAGTAGTTCCCATTCGTAAAATGGGCACAATCAAATGGGGAAACTGATGCTCACTTCGCAAGGTTGCTGGGAAGGAAGACGTGAAGGAACCTACGGGAGAGCACTAGCTAAAGCTAGAAGCGCGTGGGTGGGAGGGCACGTGAAGTTAGTCTTGGAGGAGTCGGGGCCACATTGTGGGACTATTTATTGAACAGTTACTATGTTCCTGTACTGCCCAGCCCTCACAAGCCCTGTTGTGTTTAATCCCTACAACCTAAAGAGGCAGGGGAGGTTACTGCTGTCATTTTACAGATGAGAGAAGCAAGGCTCAGAGAGGCAAAGTCACCTGCCCTAGGTCACAGCTTACAAGTATGATAGAGCCACACCCAATCCTTTTGATCCTAGAGATCATGTCTTCTCCTTCTCCTTCTCCTTCTCCTCCTTCTTTTTGTAGAAGTGGGTTCTCACTATGTTGCCCACGCTGGTCTTGAACTCCTGGCCTCAAGCGTTCCTCTTGCCTCAGCCTCCCAAAGTGCTGGGATGACAGTACATGAGCCACTGTACCTGGCTGTCTTCTTTTTTTTTAAAAAAAGAAAATTTCACAACAGCTTTATTAAGATAGTCATATACCATACAATTCACCCACTTAAAGTATACTCTTCAATGGTTTTTATTTTATTTATTTACTTAATTTAAAAAATTTTTTTGAGTCTCACTCTGTTGCCTAGGCTGGAGTGCAATGGCGTGATCTCGGTTCACTGCAACCTCTGCCTCCCAGGTTCAAGCGATTCTCCTGCCTCAGCCTCCTGAGTAGCTGGGATTACAGGCACGCATTACCATGCCTGGCTAATTTTTGTATTTTTAGTAGATACGGGGTTTCACCATGTTAGCCAGGCTGGTCTGGAACTCCTGACCTGGTGATCCTCCCACCTTGGCCTCCCAAAGTGCTGCGATTACAGGCATGAGCCACCGTGCCCGGTCTTCAGTGGTTTTTAGTATAGTCATACATATGAGCAACCATCACCAGTCAATTTTAGAATATTTGCATCATCCTGTTTGGTTGGGTGTGGTGGTACGCGCCTGTAGTCCCAGCTACTCAGGAGGCTGAGGTGAGAGAATGTTTGAACCGAGGAGTTAGAGGGCGCAGTGAGCTGTGGTTGCACTTTTGCACTCCAGCCTGTGCGACAGAAAAAGAAAAAGCCCATACCCTTTAGCCATTACCCTTGGCCCCCCATCCTCCCTTCCCCCCAGCCCCGACAACCACTGATCTCCTTTCTGTTTCTATAGATTTGCCTCTTCTGACCATTTCATATAAATGGAATTATGTAATATGCGGCCTTTTGCATCTGGCCACTTAGCATCCTGTTTCCAAGGTTCATCCATGTTGTTGCATGACTCAGTACACCATTCATTTTATTGCCAAATAGTATTCCATTGTGTGGATATACTGTGTTTATCCATTGAGAATTTGAGTCATTTTTTTTTTTTTGGCTATTATGAATAATGCTGCTATGAACATTCAAGTTTTTCTATGGACGTAAGTTTTCATTTCTCTTGGTTATGTTCCTGGGGTGGAATTACTGGGTCATATGGGAACTCTAGATTTTTTTTTTTTTTTTTTTTTTTTTTTTGAGACAGGATCTCACTCTGTTGCCAAAGCTGGAGTGCAGTGGCACAATCTCAGCTCACTGCAGCCTCTGCCTCCTGGGCTCAAGCAATTCTTGTGCCTCAACCTCCTGAGTAGCTGGGATTACTGGTGCCTGCCATCACGCCCAGTTAATTTTTGTACTTTTTGTTAGGGGTTTCACCGTATTGGCCAGGCTGGTCTCGAACTCCTGGCCTCAAGCGATCCACCCGCCTTGACCTCCCAAAGCATTGGGATTATAGGCAGGAGCCACCGTGCCCAGCAGTAACTCTAGATTTAATATTTGGAGGAACTGCCAGATTGTTTTCCAGAGCAGCCAGCCCATTACACATTCCTACCAGCAGTGCGTGAAGATTCCAGCTTCTCCACTTCCTCACCCACACTTATGGTCTGTCTTTTTGAGATCATATCTATATATATATTTTTTTTCTAGACAGGGTCTTGCTTTGTTGTCCAGGCTGGAGTGCAGCTGCCCGAACACAGCTCACTGCAAGCTCGACCTCTGGGGCTCAAGTGATTCTCCTAAATGCTCTGATTACAGGTGTGTGCCACCGTGCCTGGCCAAGAAAATATTCCTGCTGGTCATGCTACACTGTAGAGTCTGCTGGGCTTGGGTTCAAATCTTACCAGCTGTGGGATCTCAGACAAGTGGCCTCTTTGTGTCATTATCTATAAAATGGCAGAATAATTCCTCCTTTCCAGGCTGTCAAAAGATGAACTGAATTGGTGGCAGGATCAGGACTATGCCAACTGTAAAGTGAGGTGCACGTGTCTTGTTTTTATAACTGGGTACCCTGGGTATAAAGTCCCTGAGATCCTGACCTGTCTGGCTCGCCAATCTCTCCCCAGTGTCTGGCACTGGACCTGGCATACAGTAAGCACTTGGTAAATGCAGACCCTTGGCTGCTGCCCAGGAACCTTTCTTAGGGGAGGTAGCTGAGTCCACCTGGGGCAGTCCAGGAGCTGCATGGAGAGCAAGGCTGCGCCCTACCTGTGGCTGCCACGTGACTCACAGCCAACGCTAAGGGCCTTGAAAGCCTTTCCTTCCCTAAGAGGAAAAGTTCTTTCTGGCCAGGCACAGTGGCTCACGCCTGTAATCCCAGCGTTTTGAGAGGCCAGGTTATGAGGATCACTTGAGCACAGGAGTTTGAGACCAGCTTGGGCAGCATAGCGAGACCCCACCTCTACAAAAAATAAAATTTGAAAAGCCAGGCTTGGTGACATGCACCTATAGTCCCAGCTCTTCAGGAGGCTGAGGCGGGAGGATCGCTTGAACCTAGAAATTTCAGGCTGCAATGAGCTATGATCAGGCAACTGCACTATAGCCTGGGCTACAGAGCAATACGCTGTCTCTAAAATGAAAAAAAAAAATAAAAATTAAACTTAAAAAGTACATTCATATTGTTGTGTGACCATCGTCGCCATCATTCATCTCCAGAACTCTTTGCATCTTACAAAACTGAAACCCTATGCCCAAAAAACAGCAATCTCCCATTCTCCTCTCCCCCAGCTCCATCAACCAGGATTTTTTTTTTTTTTTTTGAGATGGAGTCTCTCTCTGTTGCCCAGGCTGGAGTGCAGTGGTGCGATCTCGGCTCACTGCAACCTCCCTCTTCCAGGTTCAAGCAATTCTCCTGTCTCAGCCTCCCAAGTAGCTGGGATTACAGGTGCCCCCCACCACGCCCAGCTAATTTTTGTATTTTTAGTGGAGATGGGGTTTCACCATATTGGCCAGGCTGGTCTCGAACTCCTGACCTCAGACGATCTGCCCACCTCAGCCTCCCAAAGTGCTGGGATAACAGGTATGAGCCACTTCGTCTGACCCATCAACCAGTATTTTTAAAGCACCTACTAAGTGCCAGGTGCTAGACCTGTGGTCATGAACACGTTCCCTTGCTTCATGGGCACTGGTACCCATGTTTTAGGTGGGGAAACTGAGGCACAGAGAGGGAGGCTCTTGCCCACAGCTCCCACCACAGCTCCTTCTCCCATCAGTGGCAGGGCAGGATTTGAACCCTGGTGTCTGGTGCAGAGGCCAAGCTCCAGCTGCTTAGCCCAAGATGAGTCACTTCCCTGCACGGGGGCCTCAGTTGTTCCATCTATGAAACGGGGATCAGGAAAGAGTTGGGTTAGCGATGCTGATGCTGAGGACTCAGGCCCCTTCCCTCTGAGCTTAGAGAAGAGCAGGTCGCCATCCCCGGCCCCATCTCCTCCAGTTCCAGTCCCCAACATCAGCCTCCTTGTGGCTGGAAGCGCCCTTGCCATTCTCTTTGAAATTAAGACAGGCCTTTCTGCAGAAATGGGCCCCAGACTCACTCCTCCACCCTCAACCTGGCCCAGCCCCAAGCCCAGCCCTGAGGGTCCGCAGCAGATAGCTGTCTGTCGGGGAGGTGTGAGGGGCCCTGTGTTTACCTTCCTCTCCACTGCCAGACATCTGCCTGTTTACTCTGGACCCTCAGACGGTTCTCTTTACCACCCCAACCCCCACCATGGAAGGAGCAGCTTTCGGAGAGGCCACACTCCTCTCCAAGCTGCAGTTTCCCATTTGCAAAATGGGTACAGCAAACCCTACCTCACAGCCTGTTGCAAGAAAAGTTTATTTGGCAACACTTCTCCCTCTCATCCACTACGCTTCTGTGCTCAGTGAGTTAATTATTAGGGTTTGTTTCTTTGTAAATGTTTCACACTGGAGGTGAACACATCAATCGTATTCAGGGGTACACACACACACACACACACACACACACACACACACACTTTCTCTCTCTCTCTCTCTCTCTCTCTCTCTCCCCCCTCCAGCAATTATAAAATTTCACTTTCCAGCTGTTGGACCTCAGGGGAGATACTGCTATTTTCAAGCTGAGGAGGAAGGATCTACCCCACAGTCCCTGAGTGGGGTCAATTTAGTGAAAACACTAATAATGAAAATGGCATGGCTCTGGCCCAGGCGCAGTGGCTCACACCTGTAATCCCAGCACTTTGGGAGTCTGAAGTGGGAGGATCACCTGAGGTCAGGAGTTCGAGGCCAGACTGGTCAACATGGTGAAACCCTGTCTCTACTAAAAACACAAAAAATTAGCCTGGCATGGTGGCGCATGCCTGTAATCCCAGCCCCCAGGAGGCTGAGGCAGGATAATTGCTTGAACTCAGGAGGCAGAGGTTGCCGTGAGCCAAGATCGCGCCACTGTACACCAGCCTGGGTGACAGAGTGAGACTCTGTCTCAAAAAAAATTTAAAAAGCTCTGCACAACTGGGATGCTCCCAGCATCTTCACCGTGACTGTGAGGCGAGGACTTTTGTATGCCCCACTCTACAGGGGGATGTAGAGGCACTGAGGCACAAAGGTGAAGGGACTTGCGTAGGACTGCTGGGTTAGGGAGTCACAGAGCCAAGCTGTGGGCCCACTAGGCTTTCCAACCACCCTGGAGGAAGTGAGCTGCCCATCCTGTGGAGGTATTCAAGTGGACTCAGTGCTGGGTAGAGGGTATGGCTATGTGTTGGGGCCCATCTTTGTTATCTGATAAAAAATACATGGATGGGTGTGGTGGTTCATGCCTATAGTCTCAGTGGTTTGCGAGATTGAAGTGGGAGGATCACTTGAGGCCAGGAGTTTGAGACCAGCCTGCACAACATAGTGAGACCCCTCCCCTCCCCCACCCCCTTCTACAAAAAAATAAAAATTAGTGGGGTGTGGTGGTGCATGCCTGTCCCAGCTGCTCAGGAGGCTGAGGTGGGAGGATCACTTGAGGCCAGGAGTTTGAGGCTGTAGTGAGCCGTGATCGTGCCACTGCATTCCAACCTGGGTGACAAAGGGAGAACATGTATCAAAAATAATAATAATAATAATAATAAATAAACAAAAACACATTGAGCCAGGCACGGTAACTCACACTTGCAATCCCAGCACTTTGGGAGGACGAGGCAGGTAGATCGCTTGAGCCCTGGAGTTTGAGACCAGCCTAGGCAACATAGTGAGACCCTATCTCTGCAAAAAATTTAAATAAAATTAGCCAAGCCTGGTGGTGGGCGCCTGTGGTCCCAGTTACTAGGGAGGCTGATACGGGAGGATTGCTTGAACTCTGGTGGTTGAGGCTGAAGCGATTCATGATCACACCACCGCACTCCAGCCTGGGCAACAGAGTGATACCCTGTCTCAAAAATAACAGCAACAAAACATATTGATTGCCTATTCCGAGGCAGGCTTCGCTGTAAGCACTGGGTGAAGACCAAGGAGAGCAGCTCACATTTATTTACCCCTGAACCATCTCTATGGGCCATACCCGAGGGTAGGGACCTCCGGCAACTCCTTGGAGGGAATTGTCTGCTGAATGAATGAATAAATGAGCAAACACGTGGAGGAATAGGCGGGGACGCCCATGAACAAACTAGGACACAGACCCAGGGCGGCCCGAAATCACAGAGCAAGATCGAATCGGAGCCGATTCCAACCAGAGCCCGCTCCAACGACCGTCTGCCGCTCTATCCAGGGATCGCGACACCCATTTTCCAGGCGAGGAAACTGAGGCCCTGACCCTGCACCTTCCCCGCAGGGGGGGCCCTCGCCGGGCGGACGGGGTGCGAGCAGGGGCCGCCCCTTCCAGGGCCTGCGCTCGGCGGGGTCCGCGGGCCGGCGGGTGGGCGGGGAGCAGGCCGGGGGCGGCGCGCGGCTGGAATCTGAGCCGGCGGAGGAGGGACCCGCGGGCGGACGGGCGCCGGGCGGGCCCGCCGGGATTCAGGAAACGCGGAGCTCCCGGCCGCCGGCGCCCAGCCGTCCCGGAGGTGAGTGGGGCCCGGGCCCGGGAGGGGCGGCCCAGCCGAGGTCCCCTTGCGCCCCTGGGGACATCTCCGTGGCCCGTCCGGCTCCGGGGGGTCCCGAGGCTCCAAAGTGCGGAGCGGGGGCGCGGGAGGCGGGAGGCGGGAGGCGCTAGGTTCCGTAGGCGCCAGCCTCTCCGCTAAGTGCCCTTGGGCAGGACAACGGCTCTTTGGGCCTCGGTTTTATCACCTGTGAAATGGGCACCAACGTGGGGCCTGGGGTAGCAGATCTGGGGGGAGGGTGGTCCGGTTCCCCTGACCCCAAGCCAGGGAACCAAAGGCCCGGAGCCCTGCAGCCCACCTTAGGAGACTTGGAAGAGGGATTTCGGAGGACCTAAGGTTTGCCCTTGGCCTCTGAGCATGTCGGATGGAATTTGGAGTCTGGAGCTTCCAAAGGCTTCTTCTTGGTTACTGAGTCCCAGAGAGATGGCTGTTTCCTCCAAGAGGCATGAAAATCTTTAACCTCTAGTTCTGCCCTGGACTCTCAGGACGTCCCGGGGGCGGGTGGCGGGGCTGGGGGTGGGGCGGGGAGAGAGAGGCTCCCACACTCCCCACTAGCCTGGAAACACCAACCACAGACACATTCATCGAGCCACCCACTGCCCCAGCCGGCCCCAGCCATTCCCTCTGTCTGTCCTCTCTGTTGTGCAGATGGGGAAACTGAGGCTTAGGTCGGGGATCTAGACAATTGGGATTTAAACCCAGGGGCTGTCCAGCCCCAAAGCCCTTCCCACCACACCAGGTGTCCTGTCCTGGGACCAGCTGTGCACACAGGGCCTGGTGCCCATGGAGTGCCTGGGAAGTGGCAGGGCAGAGGTGGGTCCTGTGGCTTTTCTGTCTCAGCTTCTAAAACAAGGGCCTCTGCTGGGGGCAGGGGGGCCGTGAACCCCTGAAATGCTAGGCAGATACCCTATGGGGGCTTTGTTCTGGGATGCTAAGAACTGCTTGAGGATTTAAGATTTGCCACTTTGGCTCCAGAGCAAGGGCAGAGGGTAACTCGGGGCTGGCTCCTGAGGAGGGTGACGAAGTGGGCTTTTGGGGGAGCATGGGTAGAAAGGTCAGGCCTGGGTCATTTGCGAGGCTGAGTGGGTCTGTGTGGGGCCCGGGGTGTGCTCTGTAGTCCCCTGCTGTGTGCCCTTGGCCTAGTCCCCTAGCTGTCTGAGCCTCTGTGTTCTCTCCTCTGTAATACTGGGGTGCCTGAGGGCAAGCCCCCAGGGCTGTCGTGAGGACCGATGACCTTCCAGGAACCTGGCACAGTCACTGTTGGCTGCCGTCATTGTTTTACCAGCTGTTGTTGCCCCAAACATTTTCTTAACAAAGAGGGTGAAAAAGTCAATTGGCCTTTCTCTAGTTCGTTCTGTTTGAAGAACAAGGGGAACCAGAAAGCCTGGACACCCACCTTGATTGGTGAATTGCAGGGGGAAGGGGTCCCAGACACAAATGGCAAATGGCAGTCATAGATCAGGGCGGTTCACTTTGTAAGACCAAGGTGGGGCTGTTTTGAAATGGAGGTAACCAGGGAATGGTTGCCTGAACAAAAAGCGTGTGATGCCCCCAGGAGGGATGTTTCACCTAAGCTCCTGTGAGGATGGCTGGGATTCCCCAGGTGAAACCCAGACACTTTATATCTGGGGAAGGGGCTGTGGAGGTTCCTCCTGCCTCATCTGGTGCCAGCCGTGCCTCTGCCACTTACTGCCTCCTCCAGCAAATGCTCTCTGCAAGGTCACCCATGCCAGCTCTGGACTGGGCACTGGAGCACTGAGACACTTCGAATCCCAGCCTCGCTCTAGCTTGAGGGGTGTGAAGGGAAGAAGGATTTTCCCTTGTGGCCCCGGGGAGGAGCTCCCACACCTGACTTGTGGGCATCTAGCAAGATGTGCGTGGATGGCCAACGCTTAGTAAATGTATGCTGTGGAATGGATGGGGTCAGGGGAGAATGCTGTAGGGTAGGAGGACTGGCCCAGGAAGGACCCATGAGGGCTTGGTCAAGGTAGTGTTTGAACCACACCTTGAAGAATAAATGCAAAAGTAGAGGAAAGGGTATTCAGGCAAAGAGAATGGCACTAGCAGAGACATGACTTTTACCTGTTACCAGGTGGCTACACCTGGGGTTTATAGAGCAGAGAAATCGTTCTGTTTGTCTGGAGTTTGTGACGTGACTGGAAAGGGTGAGGGATCAGACAGGCAGGGGCTAAGTCAGACCCAGAGGCCCAGAAGTCCCACCTGGGAGTGACATGGTTGTTTGTGTGTTCTAGAAAGGTCCCTTTGGCTGCAGAGTGGGAAAATTGGAGGAGCTCAGAGAGGCTGGCCCCAAGGCTGGGGAAGTCATCCAAGCTCCGAGTGGAGAGGGGCAGCTGGAAGGAGATGTAGGAGGGAAGGAAACACACAACTGAGCCTCATGTGCCTGGCACATAGTAGGTGCTCAGTCAGTATCTATGGCATGGTTGTCTGAACAAATACTTTTGAGTTGGTCAAAGTCCTCTGAGTTCCTTCCTCTGTACCTAGGGGGATGGGGTCCACATGAAGTGGGTATCTCTACCCCATGCAGGCCCTTGACCCTGCTGTCTGCCTCAGTTTCCCCCATTTGACTTTGGGAAAGACACTCCAGTCCATTCTCCAAATTATAGGGACCCAGGTAACAGCTCCTCTTGTCACAGATAGAGTCCGGGGAGTCGAGAAAACATTTATTTTATGGCAGTGGGCCCTCTGGAATGCTCCGCATCACCAATTTGGAGCAGAATTCACCTGTTAAAGATTAATTCAGATCTCTTGAGATAACTCGTGGTCTTAGGCCCTGTGGCTGCTGTTCTGAACTCTGGGTACAAGGTTCTGTCTGGCTTTAGCCAACCCTGGGTTGCATTAACAATTATTATGACAGTGGCAAGCCTTTATTGAGCACTTACTGTGTGCCAAGCACTGAGTCAAGCACTCTCAGCATATTTGGATACAAAACTATTTTCGTCCCCATTTTTCAGAGGGCGGAATGAAGTCTGGAGGGTGAAGTCGCTTGCCTAGGTTCTCTCAGCTGAGAAGGGGCAGAGCTGGGACCTGAATCCCATTTGTCCGATTGCAAATCCATTCCTTCACCTGTAAGGTGGCCCATCCCCATTTGTCTGGACCCTCTCTGGGGTGCCTGGGGTCATGGGGGAGCTACCAGAGATAGGAACCTGAATTGGCTGGGTGCAGTGGCATACACCCATAATCCCAACACTTTGGGAGACTGAGGTGGGTGGACTGGTCAAGCCCGGGAGTTCGGGACCAGCCGGGCAACATGTTGAAACCCCGTCTCTAGAAAAAATACAAAAATTAGCTGAACATGGTAGCATGCACCTGTAGTGCCAGCTACTTGAGAGGCTGAGGCGGGAGGATCGCTTAAGCCCGGGAGTCAGAAGTTGCAGTGAACTGCGATTGCACCACTGCGCTCCAGAGTGACAGATCCTTTCTCAAAACAAAGAACCTGAATTGCACAGACAGGCCTGGGCTTACACTGCATCCGCATGTTTGAGACAGGCCTGCTGTTCCCCCCGGAGGAGCTTGGGGAAGCCACCTGGCCTCTCTGGGCTTCCATTTCCTCCTCTGTCAAAGGGACTCTCGTCCCACTTTGCAGGGATGATCCAAGGCACCTGGATGGGGCTCTGAAGCACAGCTCTTCTGCCTCAGACTGTGTTGGCTCCCCTTGTCCCCAGGCCCATTCCAGGGCATGTTTTCTTCCAGCTCGTCCCCCGGACATCCTCAGAGAGCCCCTCCATGCCAGGTGGGTGGGTGGAAGGTATTGGGGGCAAAGCTAGACTTGCATTTGGGCAGATAATGATATGTTTTCAGCAAGGAAATATTTATGAGCATGGACTGAGCGCCAGGAGCCATCAACATTTTTTACTTTCTTGATTTAATGCTTGAAAACTAGGGCTGGAGCCCAGCTGCCCAGGTTCCAATCCCAGCTTCCAATAAGTTCCGTTATTCCTTTGGCCTCGGTTTCCTCATCTGGACGAAGGGGATAAGGTAACGCCTGCCTTGCTGAGAGGTTGTGGACAGTCTTCAGCACAACCTCTAGTATTTAGTTTAAAACTAGCATCTATTGCCTGATGTGCACTTTTTATTTTCATTTATTATTTTTAGAGACAGGGTCTCAGTCTGTTGCCCAGGCTGGAATGCAGTGGTGTGATCATAGCTCACAGCAGCCTTGAACTCCTGGGCTCAAGTGATCCTCCTACCTCAGTCTCCCAAGTAGTTGGGACACACCCAGCTAATTAAATTTTTTTTCAGAGACAGGGGTCTCACTATGTTGCCCAGGCTGGTCTCGAATTCCAGAGCTCAAGTGATCCTCCTGCGTTGGCCTCCCAAAGTGCTCAGATTACAGGCCTGAGAGCTGATGTGCATTTCGATGGTGTCACAGCTTCCCCACTGCTGGGGGTGGGCAAGGGCAGGAATGCCAAGCCCCATTTTACAGCTGAGGAAACTGAGACTCAGAGAGGAAGCAGTTTACTTAGGGATGCCCAGCTGGCTCATGACAGAACTGGAACTGGAAGCCAGATCTGAGTGACACTGGTGTCCTTGGGTCCATGAAAAGCCCAGTGGTCAGCTTAGCTTCTTGCGTGGAAAGCTACGGTAGGCTCACCCATCTTGGCATTTGAGCCACCTCAGCTTACCTCCCAGCTCTGCCAGTTGCTGCTCTGTGACCTCGGGAAGTGGCTTAACCTCTCTGTTCCTGGGCTTTGCTGAGGTCAGAGCTCTGCCAACTTGGGGAGGGATTTGGGTTATTCTGGCTGCCGCTCTTGTTCTGGCCTGGGCTCCTTCTGCCTTGGGTGCCCTTGGATCCCATGATCTGGCACCCCAGTGGCTGGACAGGAATGAGGAAGGGACAGGGCCTCACTTTCAATGTGACTCTGACTTCCTTCCCACCCTTAGCCCCTTCCTGACCATTGGTTTCCTCTTTTTGCCCCGAGCCCTGGCCACTGCTGGCTGTGTGACTCCAAGGAGGTCACATCCCCTCTCTGAGCATGTGTCCTCATCGGCGAGGGAGGATCACATGAGACCACGCCAGGCGCACAGGAAGCCCTTGCAAGTCTCCAGATGAGGTCAGGGTGTTGGGAAGGCCACAGAAGGAGGCGGGGGCTCAGGGGACAGACAGGCGGGCCATTGACCAAACAGGAATATCCTTCTATTTCTTTGGTTAGTGAGTAACAGCTGCCGCTCCTGTCCACCCACCCTGCCCCTTGCACAAAGAGCTCCTCAGTCTCACCGGGCGCCCGTTTTCCCCCGAGGGTGGAGTGGCCTGGGTTCCACCAGCTTGACCGAGTGGGCTGGCCAGCTTCTGAGACCGTTCCCTCTGTGTGTGTGTGTGTGTGTGTGTGTGTGTGTATTGATGTACATGTGTATGTGTGTGTGTATGTCTATGTGTGTATGTGTATATATGTGTATGTGTGTATATGTGTATGTGTGTACATGTATGTGTATGTGTGTACATGTATATGTGTGCATGTATGTCTGTGTGCACGTGTGTGCATATGTGTATGTATATACGTATATGTATATGTGAATGTGTATGCATGTGTGTGCATGTGTCTATGTGTGTGTGTGTATATATGTATGTGTGTATTGTATGTATGTTTATATGTGTATTGTGTGTATGTGTATATGTGTGTAATGTGCATATGTATGTGTGTGTATTGTATGTGTGTATGTATGCGTATATGTGTGTAATGTATGTATGTGTGTGTATTGTATGTATGTGTGTGTATGTGTATTGTGTGTATGTGTGTGTAGTGTATGTGTATATGTGTATAATGTGTGTATGTAAGTGTGTGTATTCTGTGTATGTGTATATGTGTGTAATGTGTGTATGTGTGTGTGTATTGTGTGTACGTGTGTGTTTATGGAGGGTGGGCTCCGTGGGCTTTGGGCTGAGACCTCAGCAGGTGAGGGTGGGACAGGGGGCATGGGGCTGACTGACCCATGGGTCTGGCTCACTCATGTCCCCCCTTGGCACACAGGAGGGGCTCAGGAATACCTATAGATAGAGTGAAGGGATGAATGAAGGAAGGAATGAGTGACTGGACGAGCCAGCCAGGCAGGGCATCAGAAGGAAGCGCCTGCTCAGATACAGGCTCTGGCTCTGAGACCGAGTTTGCATAGGTGAGTGTCCTGGTCTTGTTGAGCCTCAGTTTCCTCATCTATAAAATGGGCTCACAATAGTTGTCCTCATGAGAGGTATTGGTCTCATAGGCCAGAAAGCCCCACACATAGTAGGTGCTCAGTAAGCTGTCTGTTAAAAGATGGAAGGGAGGAAGCTAATTAGTTAGTTGGGCAGAGGTTCACTTGGGGGACCTGTCTGCTCTGGAGAGAATGACTAAGCCCATCTTTCACTCCTTCCCTCTGTGTTCATTCATTCATTAATTCATTCATTCATCCAGCAAACACATCTTGAGCAGCTGTTATGTGCCAGGCCCTGTTCCAGGCATCTGGGCTCAGCAGTTACCAGCAGGGAGTCCCCTCGCCCTAGAGCTTTTGTCTGAGTGACATCATCCCCAACGCAGTGCTTTGCGGCCACATTGTGAGACTCTGATACCACAATGACAAGCAACCCAGCGGTGGGGACTGTGATGAGCTCCTTTCACAGGCGAGGAAACTGAAGCTCGGGGCCACACAGTTACTAAATGGCAAAGCCAAGAGTCAGACTCCAAGCCTGTCACCATTGTGCCACCCGTCCTGCTGCGTTCCAAGGGACATTGCGTTGAGAAGGGGGCTCCCAGGGAGAGGGGATGGTAGCCCCCAAAGGGATGAATGAACTCAGATGGATTTAAAAGCAAATGGTTGGAATTTTATGCACATTCACTTCCTGTAGAGTGTGGCCTCAGTTAAATCTCATTCTTTCTGATCCTCCGTTTGTTCATCTGTGAAATGATAACAATAACACCTACCTCAAATGAGAGAGAAATGTGAAAGTGCTTAGCCTATGATTGGCATTGGTGAAACCTCCTTTCTCCCGGGACTGAGTTTGTACATCTGGGAATGGACACAATAATATTTCATCTCTATAGTTACTATTTGGATTAAAACAGATAGAAGGGGCCAGGCACAGTGGTTCATGCCTGTAATCACAACACTTTGGGAGGCCAAGGTGGGTGGATCACGTGAGCCCAGGCATTAGAGACTAGCCTGGGCAGTATAGTGAGACCCCATCTCTACAAAAAATACATTTTAAAAGCAGGCATGGTGGCTGGGCGCAGTGGCTCACGCCTGCAATCCCAGCATTTTTGGAGGCCGAGGTGGGCGGATCATGAGGTCAGGAGATCGAGACCACAGTGAAACCCCGTCTCTACTAAAAAAAAAAAATACAAAACATTAGCCAGGCATGGTGGCGGGCGCCTGTAGTCCCAGCTACTCAGGAGGCTGAGGCAGGAGAATGGCATGAACCCAGGAGGTGGAGCTTGCAGTGAGCCAAGATCGCATCACTGCACTCCAGCCTGGGTGACAGAGCGAGACATCATCTCAAAAAAAAAAAAAGTAGGTAGGCATGGTGGTACATGCCTGTGGTCCCAGCTCCTAGGGAGGCTGAGGTGGGAGGATTGCTTGAGCCTGGGAGGTCGAGGCTGCAGTGAGCCATGATTGTGCCACTGCACTCCAGCCTGGGTAACGGAGACATACCCTGTCTCAAAACAAAAACCAACCAAGTGGGAGGTGCTGTGTAAAATGTGCCATGGAGGGTAGGCATTACTGATGGTAGCATTGCAGGCATTAGCCTCAGTCGTAATTCCAAGCAGTTAACCCCTGAGGCAGCAGCCTACTGTTGGCACAGACTGGTGTTGAGGTGGGCTGGGACAGAGGAAGGATCTCAGACTGGTTTTCTGCTGCCTCAGGCTCCCTTCCCCGACTCCCACCCCATCCATTCATCACGGGCGCCTGCCCTCTTCCCCCTTCTCTGATTTGGCAAACTCGGGACTTTTGCACCTGGAAGTGGGGTAGAGGAATGTATGCATGGACGAGTGTCCTGTCCCTTCTGGTCCTCAGTCTCCCAGCTGGGAAGCAGCCCTTGTCCTGACAGCCTTCCAAAGGTGACGGAAGATGAACATGAGGTGGCAAGGAAACCCTTTCCAAAGGTGAGGTCTGTGCAGTCACAAGCCCTGGTTTTGGAGCTGGGAAGTCTGGGTTCCAGTGCCTGCTCAGTTCTGACCTCCCTGGACCTCAATGTCATCTTCCCCCACCCCCACTGTAAACTCAGGGAATGTTAGCAAGAATGGCAAAGAAGCTGCTATTCATTGAACACTTCGTGTTTGCCAGGCACTACGCTGAAGGCTCGAATTATCACATTTAATCCTCACAATAGCCCTTTGGGGTAGGAGCTGTTATTTTATTTTGTAATATTTAAAAAAATAAATAAATTTATTTTTTGTAGAGATGGGATCTCACCATGTTGCCCAGGCTGGTCTCGAACTGGGCTCAAGCGATCCTCCCACCTTGGCCTCCCAAAGTGTTGGGATTACAGGTGTGAGCCACTGCACCCAGCCTTATGTTTTAGTTTAAAGCATGAATGTACAGTACACCAAATAACTATGGAGCAAATACGGCTTAACCCCACCCAGCTCGTAGTAATTATTGTCCCCATTTTACAGATAAGAGAGAAGGCAGGCCTAAGGTTTGTTTTGTTTTTTTGAGATGGAGTCTCTTGTCGCCCACGCTGGAGTGCAGTGGCGCTCTCTCAGCTCACTGCAACCTCTGCCTCCTGGGTTCAAGCGATTCTAATGCCTCAGCCTCCCAAGTAGCTGGGATTACAGGCGCCCGCCACCACACCCAGCTAATTTTTGTATTTTTAGTAGAGATGGGGTTTCACCATGTTGGCCAGTCTGGTCTTGAGCTTCGGACCTCAAGTGATCCGCCCACCTCAGCCTCCCAAAGTGCTGGGATTACAGGCATGAGCCACTGCGCCCAGCTGGCCTAAGATTTTGGCGCCTCCCTCCTCCCAGGCTGGAGCTGGGTAGCATATTCTCAAGCACAGCTGGCTGAGAGGGTGGAATCCTGGGCTATTCTCTGATGGGAGGGAAGCGAGGTAAGGGAAGAAGGACCTGGAGCCTCCTGGGCTAGTGACTTTGTATCCTTGAGCCCCTAGTACGTGCCAGACCCTGTTTGAAACCCTTTACGTGGCTGGGCGCGGTGGCTCACGCCTGTAATACCAGCATTTTGAGAGGCTGAGGCAGGCGGATCACCTGAGGTCAGGAGTTCGAGACCAGCCTGGCCAACATGGTGAAACCCCATCTCTTCTAAAAATACAAAAATTAGCTGGCGCAGTGGTGGGCGCCTGTAATCCCAGCTACTAGGGAGGCTGAGGCAGGAGGATTGTTTGAACTTGGGAGACGGAAGTTGCAGTGAGCCGAGATTGTGCCACTTACACTCTAACCTGGGTGACAGAGCAAGATCCTGACACACACACACACATACACACACACACACACACACACACAAAGAAAGAAAGAAAGAAAAGAAACCCTTTATGTGTGCTTAATCCCCATGACATTCCCATGTTGCAACAAGGAAACTGAGGTTCTGGGAGGGAAGTGACCTGCCCGAGGTCACTAAGCCTGGAAGGGTCATTTAAATGTAATTCACATACTCATAACTCAGTCTTTTAAAACGTACAATTCGGTTGGTTTCTTAGTATATTCAGAGTTGTAGAGACATCAGCAGTATCTCATTCCAGAACATTTTCATCACCCCCGAAAAAGGACTCTGTACCCGTTAGCAGTCATCACTCTCCGCTCCCAGCCCCTGGCAGCAACTCATCTGCTTTCTGTCTCTATGGATTTGACTCTTCTGGCATTTCATATAAATGGAATCCTGCAATATGTGGCCTTTTGTGCCTGCAAGGTGCATGCTCTTAACCGTTAAGCCACACGGCCTCTTGGTGGCTCCTGCCCCGGGGCTGGGACCCTCAGAAATGACTTGGTCCGTGTGAAAGCTCAGAGGGGCATCTGTGTGTGCTGTCAGCCAGCATCCCTCCAGCCAAGGGCTTGCAGAATGACCAAATGACTGCCGTGCACACTGGCCTTGCCCTCCGTGGGGCCCGGTGAGTCACCCCAGACCTGCCCTGCCTGGGTGGTGTGAGTGCATGGGGTGGGGGCCCAGCAGGACACTGGAGCTCTGTCTGTCCTGGACAGGCGGCCACTGTGCAGCAAACAGGAAGCGGGCTGGGCCGAGACCTGCTAGGTAAATACAGGCTGGCCGGGGAAGCTGCTGGGCATGGCATGATGCCCCCCTACCACTGCCGCCTGCCAGGGGCCTGGGAGCCGTGCGTAGCCTGGCAGGCAGGTTTTGCCTGGCCAAGGAGCTGAGCTGCCACTTCTAGGTGGCTACCAGAATCTACCTCCAAGGCTCTGGCTTCGGCCGCTGTGCCTTCTCTAGGAGTCATTGCGTTCCTTGGTCCTCAGTCCTTTTGTTCATCTGTTCCCCTAATGATACTGATAAATAGTACACTGATACCGAAGATTCCAACAGCAGCCATTCTTGACTGAAATGCATGCTGTGTACCAGGCACCAGGCTCAGTGTTTTGCATGCTTTATTTCATTTAACCCTCACGACACTTCCCTTGGGGTAGGTGCTAGGATCATTGCCATTTTGCAGGTGAGGAAACCAAGGCATGGGAAGGCCAGGTGACTTGCCCAGAGCTGGTGAACTGGTGGTTCACCAGGGACTGCGATCCACCCCCCACTCCATTCTTTCTAAAGCTCCTCCCTCCCAGAGTTCCTTTGTCTTTATATAGTGTCCATCAAAGGTACAGGTCCTGGGGATGCATGGGTTCTAATCCTGCTTCCCCCTTTCTGGAGCAAGGCAATGCCAGACAAGTGACTTTGCCTCTCTGAACCTCAGTTTTCTTTTTTTTTTTTTTTTGAGACGGAGTCTCGCTCTGTCGCCCAGGCTGGAGTGCAGTGGCGCATTCTTGGCTCACTGCAAGCCCTGCCTCCCGGGTTCACACCATTCTCCTGCCTCAGCCTCCCGAGTAGCTGGGACTACAGGCACCCACCACGATGCCCAGCTAATTTTTTGTATTTTTAGTAGAGAGGGGGTTTCACGGTGGTCTCGATCTGCTGGCCCTTGTGATCCGCCCGCCTTGGCCTCCCAAAGTGCTGGGATTGCAGATGTGAGCCACCGCGCCTGGCCGAGCCTCAGTTTTCTTACCTGGAAGGTGGGGAGTGGGTGGACAGGTCTGGGACTTTCTAGTCATAGCAAAGCTCAGAGTCCTTGTCTTCCTAGTACCTTCCTACCCACATGTGCCCTGCAAGACTGAGCTGGAATGGCAGGCACTCGCAGTGTGTTTATTTGAGAGTACCACAGGAAGTGAGTGCCCCCCAAATTGGCCAAGGAGCCCCAGGACGGAGGGAGGTAGAAGCACACTGGGTCTGTCTGGGAGCCTGAGCACCTTCTCTGTGGGCTCCTTCCTACACATGGATTCCTCCCCCACCCACCTCCCCGCTGCCCACCCACTCACCCATCTCTTCTTCCTGCTTTCCTTCTCCCTGTGCCCCAGGCCACACCATTCCTCTGTGCGCCCTGCACTTTCCCCTCCGCACCTTTGTCCTTGACACCTCCTCTGCCCTTTATCCTCCTCCTCCTCCTCCTCCTCCTCCTTGCAGCCTCCCCCACTCCCCATCAGGATTCCGGCTGCCCTTGCTCTGCAACCTCACCTGGAACTTCAGGTCCCTGGTCTTACAGCCTAAAATAAACCAAATATTCATTGACACCTCATTTTGCTTCAGCACCATGTTGAATGCTGGGGACACAGGGGACACGAAATAGTCCCTACCACATGGAACTAAAACTCTGGAGACGAAGAGAGAAGATGAATCAAAGAATAATATATTGGCCATGCACGGTGGCTCACGCCTATAATCCCAACACTTT